>NC_067117.1:29208066-34008066 GCF_021347895.1 Acanthochromis polyacanthus | reverse complement strand
AAGCATGTAAGTACAGCATTCCTAACATTATAGAACTAGAACATATCATTGCAGTTCTGGTTGTGTTTGTGCCACATTCTCCCTGTTGCACTATAAATGGACGCCACATATCTAAAGCAGATATAATGCTGACGAGTCATATTAGAGCAACTGATGGGAGCTATTTGGTTTTGCAGTGGTGACAAGCTGCAAAAGGCTGGAAAGTACTACTCTGATACATTTTCTATGACGCAGGATCATTCATCTCAATCTAAAAGACAAAAATGATATACTCCCACGTGAAAAGCAAAAAATAAATAAACAAACAAATAGAGCTACAGTATTTGTCAACATGTTTCATACGACAAAGTGATCTCTTGTCATTAAAATCGCTCGTGCGTGGGAAAAAAAAGAGCAGATGCAGAACAATAGTGATACACAGCCTCCTGTCGTGACTGTGTGCATTCATGTCAGGTAGGAGTGATTTGAGCAGTGCTGCTATCGATCCAGACATATCTTTGCACACCCCTTCACAACTTATCTGTGCCTATAAGCCCGAGTGAGTCATATAGCTCAAGGAGAGAAACAGGAATCATTTTTCAATGCAAATGACATCGCCTGAGGCAGAGCACAGCCTAAAGTGGAAGCTGCTTGAATGCAAATCTCACACTTCCATCTGTTTCCATTCCCTTCAGCAACTGCGCCAGGGCAGCGCTGCCAGAGCTGTACCTTTTTTTGCCCCCTGATCTCTTCTGGGCATAGCTGTTCTTTATAACTACACAAGCATTGTGCTGCTGACTGCACTGATGGAGTTTGTCCTCAGGTCATAAATCTCCTCCACAAACAACTGCCCACTCCTCATATTGAACCATTCCCGTAATGCACACAGTGCTACTGCCATCTATGACACATTCCAGTTAGTTAGCATCCAAAATGTTAACTTCTTTTGTTTTTTTGGCCCCTTAAGACAGTTTTTAATGCTCTTACAGTATGGCGTTCTGCTGTTGCTTTCACAGCACGCCCAAGTACAAGGTGAGAGGTCTTCAAACAAAGTGGTGGTGAAAAACAAATGTGTTCTGTAAGGCACGTTAGATGAGCTGATTCACAAGAGCAAAAAGTGTAGAGTTCGGCAAGGCTGCAAAGGGGCACAAAGGTGAAAGAAAAAATAAAACTTCTATGAGGGGAAAACCAGTAAAAAGTTAAAAAGTAAACTTCCACTCTCCAAGGTTAGAGCTCCGCGTACATAAAATCAGACACATACGTTGTCATGGTTTCTTCTGTGTTAATCTTTTTATTGCCAAGATACTGTGTGATATCTGTTTAATGAAAACTATCTGTCAAGTGGTGAAAAGGGAAGTCAGGAGGAAAATGCTGGTATAAAACAGTGGAGCGCAGGTAGAACTCACAGGAGGGAAAGGCTGCCCCGAGCCTAAAAGCTATAACGAGCTGATGTGCTGTCATTGCACTGTTAAGAAAAAACACATATTTCTGCAATAACAATCACAAAGTAATTTTGGCAATATTATTCTAAAGCTGCTGACAGATCTGGTGGAGGTGCTGACAGTCTGAATACCTTGATCGCGGAAAGTGCTATTGATAGCTCTTCTTTAAAAGGCCGACTATTGGCGAAACCAAAGCGGAAATGTGCACTCAGCAGAAATCTGCCTGCGCGACAAACTGCCAAGACCTCACTGTGACTCTGTCGCAAACACTCACATGCACTCTTGTGTGAACAGCGTGAAGTATATGCACACACACACACACACACACACACACTCGCACCTGTGTACAGACACAGGCCCCTGATTTCAGCACAGGAAAGCCCACAGGATTCCAAACCTTGAAGTCAGCTTTCAGTCGAGGTTTCTGAGCAGACTTCCTCAAAGCGCCAGCAAAATCAGAGCCCCTGCACGGCTTCATCATGCAGGCCACAAAAACTAGAGAGGGAAAACCCACGATAAGATCTGAACCAGAGAGTGTTTGCTATGGATTTTTGTGTCTTGGTTGTTTCAGCAAAAAAAGTAATGTATGTAAAATGTGGTAGGAAAAGCGGTATAGGGCACAGCGCCAAACTGTATCAGCCATTCAGTGTTTATTTCTTTTAATATTATCTCATGTAATTCAGATCTCTTAGGGTGTTAAAAAGCATGCCTGCCGTTCAAATGCAGTGCCTGAGCTCAAACTCACTACCAGCTGAAATATCCTTTGGAAAGGCTCTGTCTAATTCTATCAGCTCCTGGGCCGCCGCTCCGTCGCTGACTTTGACTGCTGACCTTCTCGTGGAGCCGGGGAGGCAGAAAGGCAGTTGCCTCAGAGGGATCAATAAACTATCACATTATCATTTACTGTGCTGAGGCCTTGAAGCAAACCGCCTTCTTGATTGCATGAAAGATGATGTCTGACTGCATCAGCATTGAGGTCATCTCATTTATACACCCACTCAGCCAGAAAGGAACTGTATACAGTGACTTCAGTTCGTTTCATATTTCCAGTAATAAAAACTTTGATTAAAGCTGGGCTTTCATGTTTTATGAGTACAGAAGCACCTCTAATCCCTGGACTGCAAAAGTATTGCATGTTATTTCAGCCAGATCACAGCTAAAAAAATAAAAAAGATAAGAATAATTCACCCACACTACATGTCAAAAGTTTTAGAACACTCCAATTTTCCAGTGTTTCATTGGAAATTATGCATGTTAATGTGTCATTGTACTGTGCAACAGAAGCACAGAACAAATAAACAAAAGAAGTTTAAAAAGATCAATTTAGAAACCAACATATATTCTAAATTTTTAGCTAATTTTTTTTTGTTCCCTGAAAAAAGGCCTTTTTGTATAATTCTGAAAAGTACATTATTTTTCAGTTTTGGGTAACCTTACCTTTGTTTAAAAAAAAAAAAAAAAAAAAAACGTATGGCAGTTCAACACTTACTTCTGTATCTTTTCAGTCCAGAATTAGAGGACATTTGGGATGCAAAATGTTTTGAAAAATAAACCTTCTCTTGTACAATTTTCTGGTACATATTCATCAATAATAGGTAATAAACTATCAAAGGTTTGATTAGCTCAGCTTACACATCAGTGCTACCATTTTTATTCCATGTTGTATTTGTTGTTTGCTAACCCTACTCTAATCACACTAACAGAGTTGCTAATCCATGCTAATGTTAGCTTTTTCTCAGCAGTAGAAGCTAGATATGTAGCTAGCTGTTACTGCTGACCAAGAGGACAAACTTAGTGATATAAAAAAGTCAAAAGAATTTGTCTTATCCTGATGATATGCATAACAGGGTTGCATGAGGTGTAATGAGACATTCAAAGCTGACAATGTTATAAAAATATGAAAAATACAAGCGAGAACATAGCTTTGCTCTACCCATTCTTTTGGAAAACTGTTTGATGATGTTAATTCCAGTATATCATGTGATTCACTGTTTTCTTCTTCTTCTACCAGCTAAAAAGACACACATTTTATGCATATTAATTATTATTTAAAATAGTTAGTTGATTTAAAAAATCTCACATCTACAAGAAACATCACTGAAAAAATAATATAAAATTAAGGAGATTTAAATTTAATTTTAACTGTTTTATTTCAGATTCAATTTGGTCATCATTGGAGTAGGACAAGAGGAAAGTGTCATTATAGGGTGAATTACAGATTTATTTGAAAAACATTTTCAGACATTCTTTTCTCCTCAAGTAAATTTACACAACAACTGCATGTTTTAGTATTTTGGACATGGATTATTTAAAATTTGATGTGTGGGACGTAAAATGTGCTCCAATCCTGGAATGACCTTTCAAGCTATTCACTGGACTTAAACTACTTGAATTTCAATTTTTTTTTAAAAAAAAAAAGAAAAATTAGGGCATTCTAAAATTTTGGATGGGTATTGTATGTTCAAAGGTTTTGAGATGTCTGCCTTTTAGTGGTCCGGCACAGCCACACAAGTGTTCAGAGAAAGATTTAAAACACGTGAAGGAGCATAAAAACATGGCCCACTAAAAGTATGACTGTCACATGAATCACTGACATGACTCTGGATCACTTTGTGCTGCAAAGTGTACAAGGTGTGGCTATCAAATAAAGAGACTGGGATTATGCCAGTAGACAGACTATGTATCCATGAATCAAGTATAAAAATGACAGCAAATTTCTGGCAGCTGGATCATCATATTTATGATCCAAAACTAAGCTGTACTAACTGTGTTTAACATTTAAAAATTATTTATTATCATTTATTAATAAAATACCTGAGATAATAAAGGACAAAAAATAAGGCTAGTTACACTTTTATGGATCAGTAACATGTATTCTGTAAAACAAACTGCAGTCTTTTAAACATAATTGAGAAACCAAAACAAATAAAAATCCCTTCAGTGCAAAGTGGCCAATCACGAGGCATCACTGGAAACCTTCATCACAGCAGAGTCAATAATAATATTCTAATGTTGTCTGAACAGTCCTAGTTTTGTCTCCAAGAAAGAATCAGATTTTACATTACAGCACATTACTGTTAGAATTTCTCTGTGTTTTAAACAAATTCTGAAAGTTATCGTCAGTTCAAATTTTAAAAAACAGACTTATAGTATCACTCTCATTATTTACCAGTCATTCCTCATATATCCTAAAATGTAATTGCAATTTGCTCAATATATTACTCCTAATTCCCATTTAGTTTTTTACCATGTGACCCCAATGCAATGAAAATGATTAGAATGTATTTATTTGTTCTGCTCAAAGCACTGACAGATGAAATAATAAACTCCGTGAGGAGCAAATCTTTTCCAGTTTATAACCCACACCCACGTCACTGCCATCACTTTACATTTGGACCATGTCCCATGTAGAAAATAGCTCTGAAATTGCTAACATTATTTGCATCATTTCATTTAAGAATAATCTATGTTGCTTTTACTGCTCCTGTGAGGAACCACATGTCATTCTGCCGTAAGTTTACATGAACAATTGAATGGTTTCAAATTAAAATTGCAGTTTGAAACAATTACTGTTTGCATATTGTGAATCCTGCGATTTAGGATATGCACCACCATTCAAAAGATTAGGGTCAAGAAATGTGCTTATTTTTGAAAGGAAGACATTTTTTTGATGAAGATAACATTAAATGACTTAGACATCCAGTCTAGACATTGTTAATGTGGTAAATGACTATTCTAGCTGGAAACAGCTGATTTTTAATGGAATATCTCCATAGGGGTACAGAGGAACATTTCCAGCAACCATCACTCCTGTGTTCTAATGCTACATTGTGTTAGCTAATGGTGTTGAATGGCTATTTGATGATTAGAAAACCCTTCTACAGTTATGCTAGCACATGAATAAAAGTGAGTTTTCACAGAAAACAGGAAACTATCAGGCGTGAACTAACCGTGACGTCACCCGTTGGTTTCAACGCCGAGAAAATGAAGCCCAGATTTTGCTACTTCCTGGTCGCCATTTTGGATTTTTGGAGCCAGTGAC
Organism: Acanthochromis polyacanthus; assembly: GCF_021347895.1. Lineage (NCBI taxonomy): Eukaryota > Metazoa > Chordata > Actinopteri > Pomacentridae > Acanthochromis > Acanthochromis polyacanthus. The sequence continues at coordinate 34,002,603 of NC_067117.1, read as the reverse complement.
GTAAAAAGCGTCATCAAACAGGCTGGACTGGAGAGCAGCTAGGGGCAGGACCAGTCAATGGGACTGTCAATCAAGTATAGCCACGCCCCCTGGCTCCGCCAACTTTAACGATTTATTTAAAATTCATTATTGATTTATTTTAAGATCGTCCACCTGATCTCTCATTTTGACCATGAAAACTAACGGGAAAAAAATCCTGAGCTGTAGAAAATCAGTCTATCAAATTTTATTTTTTCCAAAAATGAATTGGGGTCTATGGAGCAAAAGCTTTTTGGAGCCAACCCTAGCGGACGGCGGGATATTGCAAGTTTTTGACACTTCTGGGTGGGCTTCAATTTATGTTGTATCATATGTTTTAAATGTGGTAGACAGTGAATACTGAACTTTAGCTTGGTGTTTCGGTTGACTTGTATATAACACCACCAATCAAAATGTAGTATCTGTCAGAAAATTGCAATTACACACGTGGACAAAATTGTTGGTACCCCTCAGTTAAAGAAGGAAAAACCCACAATTCTCACTGAAATCACTTGAAACTCACAAAAGTAACAATAAATAAAAATTTATTGAAAATTAAATAATCAAAAACAGCCATTACTTTTGAATTGTTGATAAACATAATTATTTAAAAAAAACAAACTAATGAAACAGGCCTGGACACAAATGATGGTACCTCTATAAAAGATTGAAAACTATTTGACCAGAGTGACATGATTAACTCAGGTGTGTCATTTAATTGACATCACAGGTGTTTCCAAACTCATAATCAGTCAGTCTGCCTATTTAAAGGGAGACAAGTAGTCACCCTGCTGTTTGGTGAAAAGGTGTGTACCACACTGAACATGGACAACAGAAAGCGAAGGAGAGAATTGTCCCAGGACATCCGAAAAAAAATTATAGACAAACATCTTAAAGGTAAAGGCTATAAGACCATCTCTAAACAGCTTGAAGTTCCTGTGACAACAGTGGCTCATATTATTCAGAAGTTCAAGACCCACGGGACAGTAGCCAACCTCCCTGGACGTGGCCGCAAGAGGAAAATTGATGACAAATTGAAGAGACGGATCGTTGGAATTGTATCCAAAGAGCCCAGAGCAACCTCCAAAGAAATTAAAGGTGAACTCCAAGGCCAAGGTACATCAGTGTCAGATCGCACCATTCGTCGTTGTTTGAGCCAAAGTGGACTTCATGGGAGACGACCAAGGAGGACACCACTGCTGAAAAAAACTCATAAAAAAGCCAGACTGGAATTTGCAAAAATGCATGTTGACAAGCCACAAAGCTTCTGGGAGAATGTCCTTTGGACAGATGAGACCAAACTGGAGCTTTTTGGTAAGGCACATCAACTCTATGTTCATAGACTCAAAAACCAAGCATACGAAGAAAAGAACACTGTCCCTACGGTGAAACATGGAGGAGACTCAGTAATGTTTTGGGGCTGCTTTGCTGCATCTGGCACAGGGTGTCTTGAAAGTGTGCAAGGTACGATGAAATCTGAAGACTATCAAGGCATTCTGGAGAGAAATGTGCTGCCTAGTGTCAGAAAGCTTGGTCTCAGTCGCAGGTCATGGGTCTTCCAACAGGACAACCATCCAAAACACACAGCCAAAAACACCCAAGAATGGCTGAGAGAAAAGCGTTGGACTATTCTAAAGTGGCCTTCTATGAGCCCAGATCTGAATCCCATTGAACATATGTGGAAGGAGCTGAAACATGCCATTTGGAGAAGACACCCATCAAACCTGAGACAACTGGAGCTGTTTGCTCATGAGGAGTGGGCCAAAATACCTGTTGACAGCTGCAGAACGCTCATTGACAAATACAGAAATCGTTTAATTGCAGTGATTGCCTCAAAAGGTTGTGCAACAAAATATTAAGTTATGGGTACCATCATTTTTGTCCAGCCCTATTTCATTAGTTTGTTTTTTAAATAATTATGTTAATCAACAATTCAAAAGTGATGACTGATTTTGATTATTTAATTTTCAATAAATTTTTATTTATTGTTACTTTTGTGAGTTTCAAGTGATTTCAGTGAGAATTGTGGGTTTTTCCTTCTTTAACTGAGGGGTACCAACAATTTTGTCCACGTGTGGAGACATTTTCCTCACATCTCTCAGCCCTAGCAAGCGTTACAATGAAACAGCCTTGAACATGGTGTTGTAAATGCTGCTCACTGGACAAGCTGCTGCAACAAAGAGGACACTGTTACTACAGGAACCGTTTTCTTCCATTCACCTCCATTGTATTGGGATGGAAGCAAAAATCTTAAAAGCAGTTACTTCACATTCATCTTCTTAGGCCGTATCCATCAACACGAATCATGCAATCCTGTGATTTCCCCCCAGAACTGTATCAGCAGCTTCACTTCACACTTGACATTACCACTTGTCACAGGGTGTGTGTGACAAGCCATCTGGCATCTAAATAGTGAACAAATAGATGGAGCATAACATCACAGTATCTCATATCTGCCGTGGTGTGTTTGGATGGAGGGTAAGCATGACATTATCTCAGACATAATGACATAACACTGATGTTCAGTTTATTTTATCCACCACCCATAAGTAATTTTCCCCTGCACTGTGACAGGAATCAGAGGCAACTTACCAGCTGGGTGACTCAGTAACTGGAACATCTGTCAAAATGAGGAAAACAGACACCATGAGACAAACTGTTCCAAAGTGGAGGAAAAATAAAAAAAAAATACAAATGCAACATTTCTGAATTGTAAAAAGACAGTTAGTGAATTAATTAGTTTAATTACAGAACTTTTCAAAGACTGCATTTGGCTACATGAAGGCCACTGATGTTTGTGAACAACAAAATCCGAGATAACCACTGAAAACAGATTTTGAATGGTTGCAGTGTATTCTCACAGCAAACCTAAGTACAAGAAAGTTGCTGTTAAATAAACGCTATCATCGATTTGATTTGGATCCCTTCATGTAAACTGATGTCCTCTGGTGAAGCAGGATCTGAATCTCAGCTGCTCTCAGCCCTCGATTACATAACAGACCTCCACTGCACACCATCATCAACGCCCAGAATTCCCCAATGCATCTCCACAGCCCACTTAGCGGATTACCACACATAGACTGAGCAAAAAGGCTTTTAATTAGGCACTAATCACTTCACTTTGTCCAACTGAACTTCACAAAGACCTAAATCTCCCCTTTTATCCGAGCGCGTAATTACCAGGGTCTGTTTGGTAACATTAGCCAGGTAGTAAATATATCATACTTATATCTACAGAACTTCATCCAATTAAAGGGGAAAGAGTTAACTCTGCTCTATAGCGCCCGTCTGCCTCTGGCAACAATTAAATCTTGCTAGGCAGAGATTAAAACCGCAAACAACTGGCTGGAGACACTCATAGTGTGTGGCAACAGAAAACTGGTCCGATTGCTCTATGTTTAAAAAAAAAAAAAAAAAAAAAAATCTCTCTGAGGCAGCTTGCCCAATACAAGTAAACTGAAGAAGTAGGTAGCAGTTCATTGTAATGCCCAGAGGCTGCTTACTGACAGCGAAAGGTTGGAGAATATGAGTTTTGGTAACAGCACAACAACTCTAACCACCTCAGAACAAATCTATTTACATTAATATTCGCCTGGCAGTGTTCAATCAGCTGTTAAAGTCCACATCCGTTAGCAAAACAACACAGTCCAGCATTTTCCACCTTCATGGGTAATAAAGTTGCGTTCTGTTCTGTTTGTGTGTCGTTTCAGTTTTTGCATGCAGCCTGTGGAGGTAGTAGAAGCTCCTGCACACCCTCAGTCCACCCACACAGATGTTTTCACTTAGTCAGGTGATTAGGGCTTTATTTTATACTTCTCCTTCACTATATTTCAGAGGTGTTTATTTGCTTAACTACCCCTTATTTGGCAGCATTAGGCAACAGTGACTTGAACTCAGAACATATTATCAGCTCATTAAATACAAATTAGTGCTCATTAGACTTGAACGGTTTTTAAACAACTAATATTTCCACTTTTACCAGCCACAAAATTAAGTCGTGGGACATTTATAAGTGGAAATGATCCTATTGACAAAATATATAAGGATGATAATGTCAGATATGAAATCAGGCCATACACAAATTAATATTGTTCCAGTGTTTGGAAGTAAAGTTATTGCCCAGTTTACAAATGTCCACAGCTGTGTTTATCCGAGTCCAACAGAAATAAACTAATGATGTCATCTGCAATTAGCTCATGATTCTGTATTATTCTACCTGTGCTGTTGATTAAAACCAATCCAATTTAGCAGTTGAAATAGCTTTAAATGACACATCTCAACTCATATAATGCAGCTTTCCACTTGCAAAAAAGTGACTGCAGCTCCTATTTTGTGACTGCAATGCTACTATTACATCAAAATAAGTTGATTTCATCCACGAGGGTTATATTATAAAGATTACACCCAACAAAATAGCTGCAAAAAAGCATTTCTTTGTTTTATATGTAAAACCCATCATTAAATCCTGTTAATGGCAGCACAGACACTGGAAAAAATACTCAAGTACTGACTGCAATTTTAAATGTCATGCCTGATTATGCTCTAAAGCGCAGACATTTCTTTAATGATAATTCACTTTGACATTCCTTTGCTATTACCATAGGCATAAAGTTGTGTATTTGCATGTTACGACTGTTTTGACCCAGATAAGAGCAGCTGTAGACGTATATAAACTAAGTGATGCAGCTTTTACGAGCAGAGGACACACCCACATGCACCGCAATAACACTCAATAAAAACATAAAAAGCAGCTGACTTTAATTCTAGAAAAACTGCTTTTACATCACTCATAGACGCAACAACTACAGGCAGAAACCTGCAGACAAAAGCGCAGACTGGTCCGTTACAATTCACCAGAATGCAAGAAATAAAGTGTTCAAGATTGAAAATGAATAGAAAAAGAAGCCCCAACACCAGTCACTTCTCATCTCCTTCAAAAAGTTTGTCCTTGATGACACCTTTCAGTACAAGTTGTCACATGCAGCTGACTAGCAAGTAACTGCCTGCGGATACACGGCAGTACTTTATTACTCTGGGTTATTTCACAGGTGCAGGGTGTGTACACTGGACTGATTCACTGTTTTAAACCAGAGCAGCCACCAAGACTAACAACTAAGCTAGCTGGTAGGTGTTACAGCTCAAGCACCTTCAAACTCCTGGCTGGTTAGAAAGTTACTATGTGTTGATTTTCATTCCAACATCTGTTCATTCCAGAAAATACCAGCAGGGCCGGCTCATGTTAGAGTTGTCAAAAGGCACCTTTGATGGAAAAGAAGGAGGAACAGAAGTGACTGTATGTAAAACAAAAGTTATTTTTAAGTGGACTCAGTCTCTTTATGACATCGTTACTCTGCCAAAGAATGCAGCAGAGTTATGTGACGATCACCGTCGGTTTGTCTGTCTGTTAGCAACATCACTCAAAAACAGACTAACGGATTTGGATGAAATTTTCAGGGAAGGTCAGAAATGACACAAGGACCAAATGATTAGATTTTGGCAGTGATGCAGCTTGTAGTCAGGATCCATGGATTTGTTAAAGATGTCAGTATCATTGCGAGATAGCGGCACGCCATCACTATAACTATGATCCACCACTGCGGACCGCAAATTCTTTAAAGCTTTCACCCGTTTGAAATTGTACGACTGAGCTGCCTTGGCAGAGTGCTGTGCTCTCTGAGTGATTTTCTTGTTTTATTAAGTGTCACATCTTTTCACCGAGTATGTTGAAATAATAAAATCACACTACTAATCATACGTTTGGACACACCTTCTGATTCAATGGCTTTTATTTAATTATTTTGTACATTGTAGATTAATATTGAAGACATCAAAACAATAAATGAATATATATGGAATTATGTTGTAAACAAGAAAGTGTTAATTTTCAGTATTAAGCTGCAATGTAGAAAATAATGCAAATAAATAAAAAGCATTGAATGAGAAGGTGTGTCCAAACTTTTGACTGGTAGTGTATGGAAAAGACATGTAACCCAAATTAATATCTGCTTTTGGGGAGAAAAAAGTACAGCAGTCACTGCAGAAATGCATTGATTTCTTATATAGTTTCATCAATAAGTTCTAAGACTGCGCATTGTGCACGTGCAACATGTGCGAGCAGAAACTGCCATGAATCAAGACAAACAGCCCTGTTAAGCACTGTCATGTTCCTGGATCTCTGAAGCTGTCTCCAATCGGTGGCTCTTCAACTGGGATTTCAGTTTGAGGAAGAGGAAGAAGTCACAGGAGGTCAAGTCTAGTCAACAGAGTGGATGGGGAGCAACAATTTTGTTGTTGTGGCCAAAAAATCCATGCTCAATCGCTGCCCTGTAATCTTACTTGTCCACAGAGGCATTTTTAGACACAGAGGGGTTCCCAACATTGGGCGCTCACTGGGCATACAGATGGGCAGTATCACAACAGATGACAACATGATGAAAACAGGAAAACAACACAGGATTCACCCCCCTACAGACACGCAAACATTGTCTGCATCACACGCTTCACTCCTGTGCTGCCTGATCCTGGCAGCACAGGAGTGATTGTGGACCACGTGGCAGCTCATTTGAAACTTGTTTATATTATGAAAACAGTTCACTAAAATGTCCTTCTGAAAACATTTGAGGTTAGAAACAGGCCATGAGAATGAGTAGTAGGTAAATCTACCTGTCAGCTCTCAAAATGCATCACAATGTTGCTAGAACATATCGCAAGGCTGCTTCCATTGACAATGAATGGGAAGCAATGAAGGGACTTCCGTACCGTAACCAGGACACATGACACTGAAGCACTCAAATGAAATTGTGCTGAATATTCTCTCTGTCACCTCAGCGTGCTCCGGTACAGCTCTCTCTTGGCAGTCCAACCCTGAAGCACTAATTAAAGGTGCACAACCTGACCTGACATGCCTTGTCAAGTGTTGGAAGTTGCGTGATCTGCCACTGTAAAAAGTGTTGTTTCATCTCTGTGTGGTAGCTGCACGCCCACCTCTCATCAACGGTGACATGGCATGACGGTGGGTTTATCTAGGGCTTCTAATTGACCTTGAGCTTGCTCTCTGCTCCAGTTTGTGACCCAGAGAGAGACTGCAAATGTGTCGTACAAGTATTTACAAAAACATGTCTTACATACAATACCGTTCAAAAGTTTGGTGTCATTTAGAAATGTCCTTATTTTTGAAAGAAAAGCAGTTTGTTTTTTTCAATGAAGATAACATTAAATTAATTAGAAATACAGTCCAGACATTGTTAATGTGGTAAATGACTATTCTAGCTGGAAACGGCAGATTTTTAATGGAATATCTCCATAGGGGTACAGAGGAACATTTCCAGCAACCATCACTCCTGTGTTCTAATGCTACATTGTGTTAGCTAATGGTGGTGAAAGGCTAATTGATGATTAGAAAACACTTGTGCAGTTATGTTAGCACATGAATAATAGTGTGAGTTTTCATGGAAAACATGAAATTGTCTGGGTGACCCCAAACTTTTGAACGGTGGTGTAGGTCCTGCTGTTGACAGCGCAGTGTTCTCCCAAGACATCATGGTTTGTGACAGTTACTGCTCGCACGTGTTGTACTACTCACACAGTCCCTCAATTTTTTGATCAGCACTTGTACTTTTCAAATAATATTTTTTTTCAATCCCTAATTAGTAGTTGGTTAAAATCTGAAAGTAACTTTTGCATCAAAAGAGTATCTTGCTAATTCTTTACTTTTACATAAAGAGAACTTCTGAATTGCACCACAGGTAGTAGTATATTTACTTGAGAAAAAAAAAGTATCTGCCTAACAGTTGACCCAGCAGCTCTATCACCTGTACGGGCAAACAACCAAGATTGATTCAGTATTAATTACATCAAGAATGTATTATTTCTGAAAATGATTTACCTGTGTTAGAAACAGGAGTTACATCCTTGTTGGCAATGCACTCCAGTCCAGCAGGAGATCCAGTTTTGGACAGTTGTGTGCTGTCGCTTTGTGATATACTGCCTGCTGTCCCACTGTCCTCCTTTCTTGGCACCTGTACAAGTGGGACACAGTCTGAGCTGACGCCTTTACTGTCTTCCTGAAGTTTCTCCTCATCTGCACTGTCATCAAACACAAACTCTTCTCCTTGTTCCTCATCATCTTCCTCTTCATCCTCTTTCGGTGGTTGCTGCGACATCATAGTGGACATTATTGCTGAAAAGGAGTAAAGCAGAAAAGGTTTTGTTCCAAAATTATATGTCCAACAGCTTGAGTTCAAATTGACACATGAAAAATGATTGAAACACCCACACACACCCACACACACACACAAAAGGCAAGGTTAGTCACAGTAATCTTGTGTGGTAATAAAGACTGTGTAAAGAAGTTTGGTTACTGTTTAACCTTTCTTTGAGGGTTTTAAATCCTGCTCCATTACAATTCAAATGTTGAAAAAAGGTAATGATCATACTGTAAATAGTCTTTTACTGAATCTCATAAGAAGCTGCACTTCATACGAACTAATATTAAATGTGTTGCTTTTACTCCTGACCCTGTTTAATGGGAGTTATTTAGATAAAGGCACAAAGGTAAATGGAGATTGGGGGATTGGAATGCTCTCTTATCTTTGTAAACATGTCAAAGCCGCTTAACGAAACAGCCACATGTAAAATATAATTGAGATAAAAATCAATGTTGGACTAAGCAGCACTGAAGTGTAAACCCTGCAGTGTGTTCACAGGAAAAGCTTCTTCAGTAGACTATTTTCTTGCAGTTTCATAAAGACTCATACAGAGAGCGACTTTTTAAAAATTGTTTGACAACATATGGCAATAAAAGTGAAACAATGTGCACATTAGACAACTATATATTTCAGATGCACAGAGAGAGAGAAAAAACAGTACAATCCCAGTGCTATAAACATAACATATGGCCATTAGAGACTGTTAAATCAAAGTCTGAGGAAGCTTAGTGACAGATTAATTAAGATATCGCCACATGGCCAGTGGAAACGTGTGCCCCCAGTTATCTAAGTGGCTGATTTCATGTCGTCATTTTAGAAATTAATTTTAAAAAAGAAAAGATCAATACAGGCATACACCGAATGCGAACTCGGGCTGGCCCGAATAGTGGTTTCTGGCCTCCGAATATTCGGGCCCTATTAAAGACGAATATCCGGATATTCGTTCCGTCCCGAAACGTCCGACCGGCGGAGGGGGGGCGGTGGCGGCGACGGCGGAGACGGGCCGAATATTCGGATCCGTTCGTCTGGTCTCCCGGGTCCACATTTTGCCCTCGTTTAGTCTTTAGTTAAACTGAAGAATTCCCAAACACCGGTCTTCAGCATCTTGTCTTGTGTTTATGCAACGAAGTGAAGCGTGGCTTCAGAGTCGGCAGCCACCCGGCCATTCGGGTGGTGTTTACAAACACGAATGGGGGAGCCGAAATGAGCCGAAGAACACGGCGGGATGAGCCGAAATGGGCCGAAGGGGCAAGGAAGAGACGAGCTCCGAATATTTTCTTCTGGGGGGAGGAGGGGGTGATCACATCGACATATGTGTATATGTTATAGACATGTGTATATGTTTATGTGATCACAGGACGGGATGAGCCGATGTGGGCAGAAGGCGGAGGGAAGACAGTAAGCTGCATATTCTTTCTGCCTGGTGACGTCCAACGGCGGGAGGGGGGAGGGGGCGAATATTCGGATACCAAAATTAATATCCGGATAGTGCCATAGTGAACGAATATTCGGATATTCGGGATATTCGGGTCCAGCCCTAATGCGAGCACGTAATATGTTTTCCTGTGTAGCCATGGTACCTCCTCAACACATAACTTGATATCTGAATTGTCAGTTGTCGTCATGGAAATTAGACTTGCTGTTAGCGTATTTTGAAAATAAAATGGAAATTTTCCATTACACACATTTCCCTCAAGGTTTTAAGTTGCTGCACACGATTATTTCATTATTTCACAAAGTGGGGATTTTCTATGACATGCAGGCTCTGATTCTGCACATGTTGGTGTACCACTCCTGAACCCAGCATCTGCTTTGCATTTTGATTAGCACTGAACTGCTTCCAGTGCTGCAACACTGTTGGGCCTGATAGGGCAGTTTGTCAGGCTTCTTTGGGAAAATGACAACATGGAGCGGAGGCGGCTGAACATGGGATTGTTGTGCGGGAAAAACAGCCCTGAAACACACTGCTTGTGGATTATGAAAATCACTAGAGGCAATTTTTCCTTTAACCTGAAAAGAAGGGTTGTCATAATGTCTGTTACGGCTCCCATTATCTTTTACTACTGGCTGACATCTCAATTTGGGCACGATGTTTGGTTGCGCCGTGGTTTAGGAATAATGATCGCTGTGAATCCTCAATTATCATGAAATGTGTTCAAAGGACAGGCTCAGTATTTTTCGAGTCTATCTTAAAACATAAGATCCGCACATGAACACTGATACCAGTGTTGTTCCTCTGCATATTCCTCTTGTTCTGGTTAGGAAGGCTATATTCAGACTGCCAGCACAAATATGTTCATCCAGATAGTTTCCACATTGATTTTACAAAGTCTGGACATCAAAAAGCCTCGTGATTTTTTGCAAATCAGCTCCAGTCCACATTTGGAGGTGCTTTGAAATGCAATTTCGAACAAATTTCTACAAATGCATCTCAGTCTGGCTGCTCAAATTGGATTTCAAAGTGTCTTTGTGTCACTCACAATGTGACACATAACCACATGAAATTCATGCTCCTAACTAGCGCAGTGCTACAGAGCACAAGTGGTGCGTAGAAAGACATCAAAATTAATTGTTGAGTGGCACTTTCGTAGACAATTCTAGAGACATGAAACCAGTAGGAATCTACCGAACCAAGATAATTGCTAACACCTATGATGTCTGGAGACACAAATCCAATCTGATCATGTGCAACAAACATCGAAGACAGTCAGTCCTAAAGGCCTGATCTGAGAAACAAATCTGATTTACCTATAATGTGAACAAAGCCTAACAGATCTCTTGTTCATGTATTTCTTATGTAGTCAAGTGGTGAAGACATCAGACAGTGTCCTGTGTAAGTTGTCTGAAGGTAATATGACAGAGTGGAGAGTGCATTCAACAAATTAAGCGGGTGTGTCCCAAAGTTAGTGTTTTAGTACTCTATTCTATCTTTATGTTTGTATGAACCAATTTCTAGCCCGGGAACAGGGGTGGTGGAAACATCAGGTAAATCCCTACTAAAAAGGCAATCACGTTGGAAAGATAGCTACATAACTTGTCCAACTGAAACTGCTCAGTTACTTTCAGATAAAGTTTGAATTTGTTTTTGCACAGATTGGTAAATTTTGGTCTCTGTCTTTTGATAAGTAGTATCAACAGGAGCAATGGTTACCATATGTAAAACACGTGTTCATTACAAGCAACTGACTAGAAAAGCAGAAATGTTTAACAAGGAGCACAACACTTTGTTGAGGAATCAGTTCTGTGCTTGTTTACAGCTACAGTTTGCCAGTGCAGCCTTTGGACCCAGCCTCCTCCTCTGTACCACAAGCACAGTTTCTCCATTCGGCCCACTCATTGGTCAAATCAACAATGACTCTTTTGTGGAGGGAAAACTTCTGTTCTGTCCTTCAGAAAGCATTGTTTCTGTATTCGTCACTGGAATACTGGTTAGCTCACAGGTCATTTGGGCCGTGGCTGCACGTTAATGGTGTGGTTCACACAAACTTGTAAAGAATGGAGAACTTGTCTAAAGAAAGTAGCACAATTCTCTGACTGAATGCTCTAAAACTTGCAGCGTAAAGTGTAATTGATATCTACTCCGACTACACTTTGACAAATGAAGCCAAGCTGATTGAACAGTCATTCTCGATTGTTGACTGAGGTGAAGTGGATTGAGCCAACATAAGAGCGATCTAAGGGATGTAATTGATATTTTTTATTTTCTTACAAATCTGCACTGTAAAGCCTTGAACAAATCTTCTGCTGCTAATACATTTCTTTGCTTAAAACACTTTCCTCCGAATTCAAACGACAGGTATCCTGGGAAACTTTCTTTGACAGAAGGCATTTGGACAAGCCATTAAACAGACTCCAGCTTAGAAAACTAAAAAGCTCCAGCAGTGGTGCTTTGTGAAAGCTATTCTTGAGGGAAAAATAAGATACATCACAGAATAGAGATGAAACCAACTCCTACACACCCTGTCCCTGACCTACATAGAGCTCTGAAAAACTCCCTCACTGTGTACCAAATGTGGTAATGAGCAGAGGGATGCTGTATGCATATAGGCGGAAAAGTGAGGGATGTGCACACTTTCGTGAATGATCTGTACCATGCCAGGGCACGCATTTGCAGTGCACCTTCAGAGCAGAAACCTCAAAGGTTATATTGTCTTGTTTTAAACGTGGGAGTTCTAGGATTTGCATATTTAGCGATGTTTTGTTCTCCTTTATTTTCTTTCCATTCAAAGTGTGCAGTCTTTGATTACTGACTTGGATCTTGTGAGTACTTGGCATCTGATTTATGTTGCCTGATTCCATCTCAGCTCCCCATTGTGAGCCACTTTATTTCACAAAGCAGTAAGGACACGTAATCTTCTTTAAAAATGAAATTAAATGACAGGGTTTAAAAACGGAAAGGAAAAATAGAGTTTCCCAACCAGTAAGTAACTGCATTCAAAGCTTTCAGTTGGTATTTTGCAAATCTGCTGGGCTGCATATTTAGTTCAAGCCACTGAGTTAGAGAGAGCCGTGTTTGACCGACTGCACACAAACCTCATAGCCATTGGTCAGTGACGGGCGGGCATATCAATAGACAATGGCAGAGAACAGCAGCTGGTGATGACTGAATAAACAGCATTGGGAATTCTAACAGAAAGTCACAGAGAACATCGCAAGTTTAGGGGTTTCCTTTACAGAAAGTGGCACACAAACACTCAACACGACAACGAGAGACTCGCGGACCGTTGACAACAACAAACAGTGCCAGGCAGAGACAATTCTGCCTCTGGCGCTTCTTACTTCTGCGGTTTCCCTGTGGACTTCCTATCAAGAGATATGAATGTGACTTGGCCAATTTAGTAACTGCAAAGAGCTCCTTGAGAACAGACGGAATACGTCTTTCTTTGGCTGTCAAAAGGCATAACAATCTGAGTGGGAGGCTGTTCACAGACATTTGTGGATTTCATGGATTCGCTTAAACATAACGTTCCCCCTACCAAAGGTTTCTGAACACAGAGGAAGATAAGCCTATTGCATTATATATTTTGAACGTTATGAAAATTTTAAATTTCACTTTAAATGAATTTCAGTGAATTGTGTGCCAAAGGCCATGTGGAATATCACATCACAGTGTAAATATGATAAGAGGGTTATCTATGCACATTTGAGATATTTTATTCCCACTTTCCCTCAGGTCTGCTGTCACGTTGCTGCTGTTAAGACATGCAGGGATGCATTATTCATTCAGAAACCAGTTTGGCCTTCATATGCCCTCTGCAGCAGAAAGCCACTCCAGTTCTGTCAGTCCACGACAGCAGTGATGTCACATTAATCAAGGACACAGTGAGAGTGACCTCTACCTCCCATCTGCCGTTTGTGCTCACAGCACAACAGTGTAGTTTACACATGTGTGCTGTACTGTACAAACACTGTGCAGAGATAAGGATGTCCTGAATGTGTTGACCAGACACTGTTTCATTTATCATGAGGAATGCCTTTGAATGTGAGAAAATGAATACATGGTGTAGATAAGTGGCGTATAAAATGGTATAATTTTTTAATAATTTTGGCACACAGTTTTTCTACATATGACACTAGAATTACAACAAGAAAAGCACTCAGAGAGCACAGTACTCTGCGAAGGCTGTGCAGTCATTTTATCATTTCCAGTGGTTGAAATCTTGAAAAACTTTGTGGCCAAAGTCACGACACTACAGATTTTGGTCGCTTAATATAGATGTACCCATAAACAAAATGACCTTGTGCTGAGCACAGGCGTGTGTTGTGCATGTGTACATCATGTACAGATACCAAATCGCGTGACCTCAATATGTAGCAGGCAGCGGGAATTGATGGGACTCAGAAACACACCCACAATTTAATCAACTGTTCCTTGTATCATTTCTGATGGATAAGTCCCGATAAGTAGCCTAGCCGCGCTAGACAACCCATGGCAACGAATTTAATTCTCTGCCAGGGAGGGTCTAGTTACCCTCCATAAGGCTCGAGGCTGGATTCTCCTAAAACTGGCCGGACCAATCACCATGAAGTGTAGAGTCAGAAGGCGGGCGTAACGAAGTGACAACAGAGGCGTGACGATTCTGACAGAAACAACCGGCGCACAATAAACAGTTATCTTTCGACTCGGCTTTGGCCACAGCCCTTAAAGATTTGAAGCTAAAATTCAACTTGAAAGATAAAAAAAGGACGGCACTGAAGTGTTTCATTGAGAAGAAAGACGTATTTGGACTTATGCCGACGGGATATGGCAAATACCAGTTGGCTCCGCTGGTTGGGAAGCTAATGGGACTTAGCCACAATCCGCCGGTGCTCTTGGAACTACGTCAGCCTATTCGTTGCGTTGATTGGTTGTATACCTACCCAATTGCTGCAGAGGGATTTGATAGACAACCTTTTAGCCCGCCTCCCTCCCTGTCGAGCTTCCCTAGACCCTTGTGCCATCAGAAACATGGGTGTAGCATGGCTAGGCTACCCGATAAGTCCACAGTGGTCAATTTGTAATAGGATCATAATCATGTGATCAACAGCAGGCAGCTGATGTAGTGTCCACTTGTTGTCATAGTTACAGTGACGCTGTGCCGCTATCTTGCGATGATACAGAAACCTTCATCAAATCTGTGGATCCAGACTATAAGTCACATCACTGCCAAAATCTAATCACTTGGTCCTTGTGTCGTTTCGGACCTTCACTGGAAATTTCATCCAAATCTGTTAGTCCGTTTTTGAGTAATGTTGCTAACAGACAGACGGACAGACAAATGCACACCAATTGTCACATAACTCCTCTGTCCCTTGGCGGAGTAATGGAAATATGTAACACAAAGTGACGATATCTGCACAGGCTTATTCTGCACTACTCAACTTCACACTCGTTGCTTCTCACAGCTTTTTTTTTTTTTTTCATCTACACCGTTTTCCAAAACATTGTTGTTGCAACATTTTACATGATATTAGAGTTCCTCCATGCATCAGCCAGCTCAACAACCCATCACTGGGTGCAGGCAGTGACACAAATATATGTAGGAAAGGATAAATTCAATAAGTGCTGCAGTCCCTCCTGACAGCTATTAGAAATGAATGAACGTAATTACCTGCTCAGGGGACAGCAGGGACATTTTGACTGATGTCTTATTAGTCACCTTACTATTCAAATATTAGAAAACTATTGCCACAAATGCCATCTCTTGAACAATAGCAGAACCATTTAGAAATCCACTCCTAGAGAGTTGGCAGACTCACAAGTAAGGGAATCAAACACATTTTCAAAACCAATGCTGGAGAGGCCACAACTATTTGGTCAAGTTCCAAAAAACAATGGTTGCTACACTTGTCATAATATAGAGGTTTTCCAAGTGTGGGGCTCACCTCCCCAGGGACGGTAGGGGGAGTTAAAGGGAAGGTTGCTGAGGGAGATGTATGAGATGACAATACTATGTGAAGTGAAAAGAACAGGTGCATGCCATTGTTCTCAATAACACCAGGAAGTGAGTTATTGTAGCCGGGCCTGATGCTCTGACAGGCTTGTCAGCAGTCAGTAATGAAGCTGAAGGTGTGACACGCAGTTCACTGAGGCCATTAAAATACATCCTTACAGCCCAAAAACTGCAGCTTCTTTCAACGATCCCACTCCTTTTTGCGATCATGCCATGGTCAGACCTGAACACAGACATGATCCACATATTCTTTAATTCAGTGTAATACCATCCCCAGTGTCCAAAGCAAAGAAAGTCCAAAATATGCTCTGAAAATTTAGAAAAAATGATGTACTCCTGTAAACTGCCACCACAAGTTTCTCCACTATCAGTGAAGTAGTTGTCTGTGGATTTATATGTACACTGCAGATAGAAAGTACTAAAAACGAATTTAATGTAAATGGTGTCAATTTCCCATAATGCAGACATACGATGATGCTTCAAAAAGATTTTGGCCTCATCAGACAATGGTCCAGGTGAAAATTTATTCCTGTATTATTTTTCAACTTAATCTCCTTTAACTTCTATGCATTTGGTCCACTGATGTTCAAGCTTCACTATCCCTTCATCTTGACCTTCCAGATACTCCTCAACTGCATTGGTTGACTCCATGATCACTCTGAAAATGGCGACCACGCAAGTTTGATTTCAGTTTGGGAAACAGAAGTCAGACGGTGCAAGTCGGGTGAGCAACATTCATGGGGCAACAGCTACAAATCGTATTTGGCTGCTTCTGCCACCTGTGCTGTGTAGATTGTTCTGGAGCAACAGCAGCCAGCTCAAAGCTTTCCTCTCCCCTTTTCATTAATTGCTTCAAACATTTTGGTGTGGAGGACAGTGAGGTAAGGCTTTGTATTATACAGTTGTGAAAAAAATACAGCACACCCCTTGTTTCTTGGCTAAGACCGATAAGTAACCTTCTATATAAAATAAACTCAAGAAAAGCACTTTGAGAGTGCAGTACACCACCAAGGCTGCTCAGTCGTTGTATGATTACCAAGGGATGAAATCTTTTCAAATTTGTGGTCCACAGTGGTCATTTGTAGTCATGGTTACAGTGACACCATGCTGCTATCTCGCAATGACACAGAAATATTTAACAAATCCGTGGATCCAGACTATAAGCTGCATCACTGCCAAAATCTAATCAATTGGCCCTTCTGTCATTTTCGACCTTCCCTGTAAATTTCATCGAAATCTGTCAGTCCATTTTTGAGTAATGTTGCTCGCAAACAGACGGACAGACAAACCGACGGCAATCGTCACATAACTACGTCACGTTCCTTGGCGGAGTAACAAGCAAAACAGAGGATGTTGGGAAGACCTGGAAAACTCCTGCCCAAAAGTAATCAACACTTCCTGCCTGGTACATGCCCATGCCTTTTAAACTTGACCCTAACTTCAGACTCTGAGGTTCTAAGCCCAACTCGAAATGTCACCAAGTTAACTTCCATTAACCCACAGAAAATTCCTACAACCATTTTCACACTCTAAGTAAACCCCATGATTCATGAAGCTACGTTTATGTGTGAAATCAGAGGAATCCCTCTTTATTACACTTGACTATGTTTTTTTCTGCCATTTTTTGATTAACAGTAACCAGTTTTGTTTGTTTTTTTTTAAATCAGTGTTTTACTTACTGTTAAATAAATGAGCTCCACTCTCACTGAAGTTTAGTGGTTGCTCATTGCTTAGCAACAAAGAAATCCCCCAGCAAGTTGAAATACTTTGCACAAACTCACTTGAAGTTCCTGTTAGGTTTTGTATAATGATATATACATATGATGGGTTTTATCGATTTGTTCTTTGACAACATAAAAGATAGCAAAAACTAAGACAAGAGCATCAAAATCTAGTAGAAATCATTCCCTTTTCCCCTTTAAAGCCTCTGAACGAACTTCCCTGTGAGTAGATATTAGCTTCCTCTAATTCAGCCTGATCTAGCTTCAGGACAACAGTATCACTACAAGAAACAACTGGTGCAGAACAACAGCAGTAAGATGAACAACACGCATGCAGATCTAAAATATCACATGTAAACATAAAGGTTCAGTGACCAAGTTCTTGGATTCTCACAGTCTGCTGTTGCCTTTGGCATCAGCTTTATTATTGAGTGTGTGTTTTTGATGTTTGCTTGAGGTAAAAAGGCAAACTTTGTCTATCAGCACACAACAGGGGCGACTGCTTCTTTGATGTGTCTGTCAAATCTGATACCACCTATGAAAATGTACTCCTGAATGAAAGTGCTCAGTTGTTCTTAGAGAAAGCTCACACTGTGCTTTTCATATCTGCTGATATTAAAGCTTCCTGCAGTTCTTTGTAAGCCCAGACACTGGATATCAGGTGATGGTTATGGGTTACCAGTGTGGTTGAGTTGGTATGGCCTTGGAGTCTGTAATCAGCAGAGCTTTCAGGAAATAAGACAAATCATGTTTGGATGACATGATGCGAGAAAAAAAAAAAGCTACAGATAAACTTTCAACTTATAAACATCCCTAAATTATCTATTATTATCTAACGCTCCCAGAGGAACGTAGTCGGTGTGACAGAGAGTCCAGCAGTAAACATTTGGAAGGCGTGTCACCACTATCAAATGACTGATTGTGTAGCTGAGCACCAAGGCCTTGCATGTGTGCATATGATTGCATGACAGCAGTGGGTGAATGTGTGGCACAAGGAAGAGCTCTCAGTGATAGTGAAGTCTTTGTGGTAGTTTCAAAGCATGCATGCATGGATTGTTAATGTCTGTTGGAAGTGCTGGACAGTGACTAAGGAGAAAAAAATCTGATACAGTGGAGTTCCTTAAAAAAGGGCTCTTGGACATCCGGCAAGTGAGGCTGAAACAGTGTCCTAGCTCAAAATGCAAATTAGTTGGTCAGAGGTCCCTTAGCTCCCCCTTCACCCCTCTCCTCCCTGTGTCCCCCTCTCTGTTCTGCTGGGAGGCAGCGTGAAATCCATCCTGGGAGGGGCTATTGTACTCCGGGAAGCAACCGTCAAACTGAAATTGTGTAGGCCAGGCCCAGGCCGGAGAATCTCTTTTTATAGCCCAAGGCACTGGAGGAGCTGTGCAATGCTGCTGAAAAACAGCCGGCCAGAGGTGTGGGTTCTGGGATAAGCCGCCAATCCCTCACTCATCCTTGCTGGTGTCTGTCTCAGGAACTGCTGTTATCATAACAAGGCCTCGCGCTCTGTATCCCTGCCGGCTCTCTGAGGCCGGCTCAGGTTTAATCGTCCATGATGGTGTGTACTCTGCCAAAGGGCCACTCGGGTGTCTGCCGTCCTCATCCTCGGCTCTCCTCCACATTTCCTCGTCCACTCAGCTGCCCCTGTAGCTGCCGGACTGAGAAAGGGAGACAGAGAGAGGCACAGACCAGCACACCCACCCCCAACTCCTCTCCATCAATAGCCCCCTTGGACAAAGCTGCTGTCTTTGCAACATGCTAACCATGCTGAGAGTGTGGAGGGAGGGAGGGAGGGAGGGAAGGAGGGAGAGGAGAGACAGAATGGAGGAAGGAAAGAGAGAGAGTGTTTGCAGGGCAACAAATATATACGCCTCTCACCTCCTTGTCCTCAGTAGTGTGTCCTCCGAGAAGCTCCAGGCACTCTCTGGTGACCCTTTAATCCTGGTAACCTCCCATAAACTGAGCTTTTACCACACTGCCGGGTCCAGCTCACTCATCTTTATAGTGTCCTGCGAAGGCTGCAAGTGGCTGAACACAGATTGGAATTCTCCTGTGCTGTTTACTTTCCCACAACTTCTCCCCTGCACCGTGAGCACTGGCAGCTCTGGATGAGGTAACCCTCTCCGTTCCCTCCCCCTTTCTCTCTGCCTCCCTCGGCTGTCTGGTTGTGTTCCTCCCTCTATCTCCCTTCTCTGTCCCTCTTTTTTTTAGATGCCCCCCCTACCCCTCAGCCCGTCCGGTCTCATTCTGTCCTTTCTTTGCTTTTTCTCACTCCTCCTCTCCAGACCCCTGCTGCTGTCCAGACAGCGGCACAAAGCAGGCTGAGGGCTCTCAGTAGCAGCTGGCCAATGGCAAAGCGACAAAGCCGAGGCTCCAGCCAATGAGAAGCCTCGGGGCTTGCTTTTGCACCAATCAGGGGAGACATTTGGAAAAAAGTGGGCTGGACAACAGGAATTAGGGGCAATGCCGTCTCACAGCATTTCCGCATGGGATGAAGGTGTCGTTCACAGACTGAACTGGAGTCAGTTTTATGAAATTCTCGTGATTGGCTGAGATTTAAGACGGAAATAACGAATTTTTTTTTAGCTGAAGACATTGAAGTAAGCTCCTAAATAAATTGGATAAAATAAATGTGTGATATTTGAACTGATTTTAACTTGCTAAATAACAATTTGCAAATGTAATTAAATACAAAAAACATGGCTGTTCTGTTAAGCTTTAATTTGATTATTTAGTTCAGGATATGTGAAAAACATAATTGCTTTTCTGCAATAAAATTCTTTTTTACTTCAGCCTCTATTAAGTAAGGAAAACATGGTCAAAAAGTAGTAAAAATATAAATATACATAAATGCATAGTTAATGTACAAAATTCCTACATACCACCTGAAGACATGACTTAAGACACATAATAATGTTCACTCATTAATTTGTTCATAATATATATTTGGATTAAGTATTTAATGATATTATGTTATTCAGAAAACACAGATACAAATAAAACCTGAGAATATATGATGAGACCAAAAATATTGAGAGGAAAAAACAGAACTTAGCTTGTGTCTGCGTATCTGTGATGTCTCTAAAGCAAGATTTACTTTATTTTTCACATTTTAAATTCAAACAATAACAATGATAAGACTTCCATTTGTTTACGTCTAAGAAAGAAAGTATAGAGGTTATTTCTCACTCCCTAAAAGACATTATGGAATTTTACTGCACTTTCAGTCTGAGATTGTTTTATCTGTTTGGACCATATAAAAATAATGTTGTTTTATCACCTGTGTGTTGCAACTTTATTAAATGTACTTTAACCCTTTTTACTGTAAAAGTGTCATTACCAGAACTACAGGCTTTGTTTGCTATTAAAACATAACTGGCTGGCCACTATTTTTTGAAGTCTGTGTTGCACATTCAGTGATGAGACCTGCTGTGATTAAACTGGACGTTACACTGTCATTCTCAGTTTCTGTTATGTGGAAATTTCACAGAGTTCCAGTTGAGAGAACAGATTCAGTAACGTCAGCATTTAACAGATGTTAAGTGGAAGTATAAACGTCAACTGTTTCTAGAGATGCATTAATCTCACTCTGACTTAATAAGGAGAAAGAGAATTTCTGTATTTCTTGAGTCTTTTACTCATAGAGGTTTTTCATTTTGGCCCTGCAGCTGTGGAGCTCTTACTGACAGAATGTGGGTGAGTTTCTGCAGGTGAAAATTGATAGTAAATGGTAAACATGAAATTGTCTGTGGGACGCAAACTTTTGAACAGTAGTGTATGTTTACATACATTTGTACCTAGTATATGCCTTTTTGCAGTTAAGCTACTGTTTTTATAATGACTTTAACAGAACAAATAAGTTATCTTTTTAAAATAAAATAAAATAAATAATAAAAAATCTATATCACTGTTTTTTTTTTTGTTTCAATTTGGGGTTTTTTGGGAGTTTTTTCCATTATTACGTTTACATCATATTTGCAGATACTGAATGTATTTTTCAAACTGTTTTCTGGTGCTTAAGTTTTTGTGCACTAAATCCATTGCCAAGACAATCAATTAATTCTATTCTATTTTATATTTTCAAATGCGCATGTTTTGAAAGTAAAACCTTTTGCCCTTTGCCTTATTCTTGTCAGTTGTTTGTTCTGTTTAGGTTGTAGGTGCCTGGTAGGGTTCACTTGGGCTCAGTGTTTCCAGCATACCAGGCTGCTTTATGTTTTTCTATAACATTGATTTTTGCATCTCACAACTCACACCCATTACCTCCACCCTCATGCACATCCTGTTGGTTTTACTGACCCTTAGGCTCCATGAGTTTAAGTATCCTCAGTTTGTTCAATAAGTTTCTTTGTGTGGCTGTGGAAAATGGTGCATCTTCCATCTTTACCATAGCTCTGCAAGCAAGATGTAACAAATAAATAGTGAAGTAAAAAAAACATAATAATTCCCTCAGGAAATTTAGTGGAGTCCCATATAAAAGAGTGGATTGGATGTTTGGCATTTTAGAAAATTAAAATTGTCAAAAAAAATGCAAATTTATGCAGTAATAAATGCAGAGGTTTTGTACTCATGGTGCTTTTAAACTGTCTTTGACTCTTCTATGACTCTGTGAATAGCTTCTATTTTGGTCTCTTACTGACTACATCAGTGCTTCTTTCTCAGCCTCTAATCACATTTACACTTCTGCAGGCTCATGCAGCTTGTGCCGAGCTGGAAGGCACTGCACAATGAACACAAGGTAACATATGAGGTCAAGAATGTTAATTAAATGTGAAGCCCTCCTCAACTCAGTTCAATTATTCACGCTTCCTCATTTGTCTTCAAACTGACTACAGGGCAAGAAATAATCACACCGTGTTTCTGTTGTCCAGAAGATTTATTAAAACACATTGAACAAATACACATAATACAAATAAAAAGATGACAATTCACTTTTTTTTCATTCAATTGCTATACAGCACAAATATCAGAACCATAACACAGCTTGGAGCTCATTGTCTGTAAATGCTAGATACATTACCACCTCCCAAAAGTGAACCGTCATATCAAACGCTTCACATGCTGTGCATTCACTGCAACAAAGGTGCCTTTTGTCAGGGTCTTTTGGTAGCTTTTGAAGCCATGTTAATAAGCATGTACATACACTGTTAACATATTTATAGTATTAGACTGAAGCCTTTTTTTAACAGATATTACATTCATACTGACTTCAGTTTGATTGCATTTCATTGGAGTATTGTGTTTTTGACGTCATCTCACGATCGTCGCTCCAGAGGGAAAAAGACGTGATTTTGATTGAATGAGCACATACGGTGCACATAGCAGTTCTATGGCAACACCATCCAGTAGACATTCATCTTTTTTTTCCAGTTTAATACAAAAATCTATATGACATGGACTTATCTCTGAAAAATCTTTCAAGTATTTACATGTTTCTGAGGTTCTATCTGTCAACCAACCATGTCATGGTCAAGTAGCTGATGGCATGAACAGAAACACAGTAAACAAAACAGCACTGATCAGCATTAAGGAAGAGTAGCGCAAAACTGATATGATCAAGGTTCTTCTCGTGGTGCTTTCCAAAGGGCGATGTTTCAGGGGTGGGTTAGAGTTTTAGCGTGTTGAGGAAGGATGGACAAAGAGGCTGTAGTTACACAATCTTGGTAAATGAAAACGGTTCAGAAGAGAGCACCTCCGGACAATCATTTGAATTGGCAAAAAGAGAGTAAGAAAATACACTCACCAACTTTGTACAACACTACCTCTTCACTTTAGATTAGTCAATCACAATTGTCATCCCAGCGATTTCAAATAAGTGCTGTGGCAATGGCGACAATAATACAAACAGGTAATGCCACTGGTCTTTGGAAAAAGAAAAACATGTCAACAAAGATTTGCACTTTGAGTTCAAACATTTTAGCAATGCCTTCATAAAAAATGAAATATAGTAAGGTTGAATTTATAAAAGATTGTTTTACTTAGTGGACAGTCACTTTAGCACATCATAACTGTAGATGAAGTGGACTAGATATGTCGTTCTACCAAACTAACAGCAGGTAAAGCAATAGGTGAAAATGCTCACTCTTGAAAGAAGCAAAGCATAAATGAGGAAGCTGAAAGTGAAGACATCATCTAAGAGTAATGCTGTGCAACATTGGTCTTTAAAAGCTGATATACAGAGAATATTCCTTCAGATGTAGGTTGGGACTGTGACACCACCATCCACAGCCTTCACCTCTGTGGAGGAAACGCACTGCATCGAGGAACAAATCATTCTGGATTATCTTCTTTAATGGCACCAAGTGACCAAATACATCAGATTTTTACCTTAACATAAAGAGAAGCCAACAAAAGCTCAGTTTGCGTCAAATACTACACTTAAGGTGACTCTGCACCATAAGCACATATGTTCTTATTTAGTCCTAAGAGTTAAAAGGGAACTGGGCAAGTCCCTGGGATACAAGAGGAACAAAAGCCACCCTCCATTCAGGACTCTGGTCTCAGAGTGAACACTGAAGCCCTGTATGTAGACCAGATGAGCTCTGTTTATAGTCAAGTCCCACTGGTCATGGCCCTAGGGTTAAGCTCTACAGCCACTACTAACATTCAAATATAGAAAGGATCACAAATATTGTACCATACACAGAAATACTCAGTCTTCTCTAAAATGCATTAAAAAGCCTTTGTGTCACTTCTGGTGTTTCTTCGGCTCAACACCAAGCCTTCTTCTGATTTCATCCATGTATGTGTACATATTTTCACTATCATTAGACCTATGTGAGGTAAAATAAACAGCAGTCTCTGAGTATATACAGTACAAGAGGCCAACCTTTACCTAGGTGCTGCAGTCAAGTGTCGCTGCATGTTTGGCAGAAATGACTTCTTCCAAGTTACCAGCAGGTGGCAGTCTTTAGAGGATTCAGACAGACTGTGTCCAGCTACTGCATACATGATAATAGTCTTTGATGCTTTCAAATCAATATTTTATCCACTGGTTACAACATGAATGACAAAAAACACATATTCAGTTAAAGTAACAATATTGGCCTTCAAAAAAATCAATCCCCTATCAAACGATGACTGAGGACATCCTCCATTTCTTTCGTCTTCACAGGAAACAAGCTCCGGAGCGGCACAGTCACAGTGTACAGTGAGTAGGCAAATGGATAAAAGCAACAGGGCGCACGCAGAGTGAAAAACGTCGAGGCTGGCACGAACAAAACACACATTCCGAGAATTAGAATGAGCCCCAATCAAGAGCATCAGAAACTCACTAAGTCGCTTGAGTTTCGTGTTGTAGTGCAGGGCAGAAAAAAATCCTCTCTCTAAGAAGCTGCTCAGTTTTTCCTCCAAATCCGCAGCTTCCACATCGCAGGTAAACAAAAACACATATCTACTGAAATGACTGCTATAGGATCCTCGAAAGATAAAAGTGCAATTGTTAAGATAGATACATCTGCATTAATTAAAAAGTTAATCGCCTTGCCCTTAGACAGCAGAGAGCTTGATTTTGGAGATTTTGGAGCCAGGAAAGGAGCAGGAGACAGAGGAGGATGTGGTTAAGAGATGGGCAGCAGTCATCCATACAGATTCCATCCCTGGGAGTTTCTGACCTCGGGTCAGTGTTACAGAGCTAGTCTAGTCCTCAATACAGATGACATCACTTGGTTTGCCAGACTTGAGGTCAGGCGTCGCCACGTCTCTCAAGGAGTCAAGTGACTTCTTGTCCAGATGGCTTGTAGGGGGAGGGGGGCCGTTAGATGACACTGAAGGAGGAAGAGATCTCATGTTTAGTGGCTCACTGTAACAATATCAGTATGAATGTCGACACTTTATGAGCATATTATGGTCAGCATACAGTGAATTACAAACAGAACAGACACAGTCAACTCTGCTTTGTAACTTTCTGAACCTCTGAATTCACGAGCAGATTTGACATGCACGTTATTTTTTTTAAAAACTAATTTGCCAAGATGACACCAAAAAAATATAAAAACAGAAAGAACTGTCAGATTTTCTCATTTTTGTTTCAAAATTCTCCTCCAAAAAATCAGGCATTAACAATTAAGCCAGATTCTGGAAAAAAAAAAAAAAAAAAAAATGAAAAAATGGTGGTTTTCTTCATGACTGTGAAGTCATTATTGATCCAGCTGCAACCAACAGTCCCAAGACAAAAATGGAGAGATTATTTGGCTGAACTGCATGCTGACTTTGCACAGAGCAGAAAGAAGACATGGATAGAAAGAAACTAAAAATGTAACTATTAAAATGCCTACAGTACATACAGTCACCATATTTCCTAGTGTTGGAATGATTTCCTGTGGGCACTTGGAAAAATGCTGGACATGCTGACTCTAGGTTTATTTGGATGTTGTAAATCAAATGAATCAATTTTTTCTTTTTTAAAAGCGTATGTAACTTGTACACTGCCGTCCAAAAGTTTGGGGTCACCCAGACAATTTCATGTTTTCAGTGAAAACTCACACTTTTATTCATGTGCTGACATAACTGCACAAGTGGTACCCTACTAATCCTAACCCACTAACCCTAACCTAACCCAAAATGTTCCTCTGTACCCCTGTGTAGATATTCCATTAAAAATCAACTGTTTCCAGCTAGAATAGTCATTTACCACATTAACAATGTCTAGACTGGATTCATGATTAATTTAATGTTATCGTCATTGAAAATGCTTTTCTTTCAAAACTACAGACATTCATAAGTGATCCAAACTTTGTTAAAGTAGTGTGTAATACTCCATACTACACATTTCTGAGTTCTCTCTACTTCTAGTCGTGGTTGTGCTGGTTCCACAGAGGTGCAGGACTTTATAATGCAGTGAAAAATGAGCCCACGGTGAATAATCATAACAGCAAATGCCCAGAAACTGTTTGTGGTTCAGAAGGTTAAATAAAAAATTCAAAACTGAAAGCGAGTACATCCAAAATAACTTGAGCAAACCTTCATTCTGTATGCAACTAACATGTAGGGCAACATTCAGTTAAGATGTTGGTCTGTAAACAGTGACAGAAATCTACAACACACATTTTAGGTGCTAATCTCATCATTCACCTTCCAACAATCCTATCACTTAACTCTGTAAGTACAGTTTGACTGTTATCATTAAAAAAAGTTAGCAGATACAGTGGAAAAAATGATGTCGATTGTTAAATAATTAGTATTGGGCTTCAAATTTACTGCACTTGGCTTGTCTAGTCTGGTAAAAGGATTGCTGACAGCAACAAAGATTGGTACTGTTGCAAGTGAAACATCTGTAGGCCTTCACTTAGAAAATGTTAACAGCGTGTTTGCTAAAATGACACAGTTTACTGTAAATGAGCTTTCTCAGTCTATTGCAACAATTATCAAAGCTTGACTTTCATGGACAACCTCCCTTTCCCGCTTATGTCACCTAGGATCGACTGCAAGTGTTGATTGTTACCGCTGACGTAAGGTCCCAGAGGCATCTGACTGTAGTTGACCATCGGCTGTCCACCTGGTCCTCTGAAGCCTCCACCAAAGCTGCTGCCGTACATCTGCGAGCAGCCAAACCCACCCTGGGCAAAAGGCTGACAAACACACACACAAAAAAACAGAAGACTGCATGACTGATAGATAGGAAAACAAGAAAAGCACTTAGAGCGCAGTCCTCTGCCAAGGCTGCTCATTCCCCCAAATGGCATTGTCAGAAATATAGGATATTTTTGTAAAAATGCAGCATTTTTTATTAGTTACTAATAATCAGAAATCATGGCAACATAGAATGTGGCCATTTAATATAGATGTACCCACAAACAAAATGACCTTGCGCTGAGCACAGGTGTGTGTTATGCATGTGCACCTTATGTAAGGATACCGAATCACGTAAACATGTAGTGGGCGGTGGGAAGTGATGGAACTTGGAAACACCTCCACAATTTAATCAGTTGTTTCTTGTATCATTTCCGATGAATAGGTCCCAATAAGTCCGCAGTGATGGATTTGTAGTAGAATCACAATTATATGATCGTCAGCAGGCAGCTGACAGTGTTCACTTGTTGTCATAGTTACAGTGACGCCGTGCCGCTATCTTGCAATAATACGGAAATCCTTATCCTGTCTGTGATTACAGTGACTGACTATATTTGATGCTTCAACACATTTCACAGGTTCGAGCTGTTCTGCCAGAGTAGCTTTCATTAAGCAACAAGTAAGCATGTAAAAAAACCTGAGGAAAGCAAGCCCAACAATACAACTGCTGACAGTCTCCTAGTTACAACCAGAGTTGGTGTAGCAGCTAAAAGAGCCATGTCATAACACGGCCAGTCAGACCACTTGACTGAAATCATCTGCTGTACAACAGATAAGAAAACAATAAAACTCTGGTGAATAGGGGCAGGTGAGAGGAAAGTAATGAGACAACACTTTTTTTGTTGGTAAATCCTTTGGGAGCAAAATGTGGAGCTCAGTGGTGAAAGCAAACAACGAAAGGGAGATTTTTTTTTCCCTCTTCATTGCACCTGAGGAGCCCGTTCCATGGGGAATATTGAGTCTGAGTCTCCTCGGGTTTTTTAAAGAATAATGCGGTTGCTGAGTCGTGACTACCGAGAGCTTCAAAGCTTTTAGGCCACTGTGTTTTTATTTCTTAAACTTACACCGCCCTGTTGCGCATTTTAGTGAGTCTTGTTTCCTCCTCCTTATGAATTTTGGTCCTAAAATTGGCTGTTTTTTGAGCAATTAAAGAGCATTTTATGAAGCTTCTTGACTGTCATCCTACCTGCTGTGGTGGAGGTTCGCTGCCTCGGCTGGTGAGGCGGCTCAGGATGCTCCTCTCAGACATCTGCAGGCGGGCTGACACCGGTGGGATCCTGGACAACATGTTGGGAAGTCGTGTCACATCTGCTTTCATGTCACTCAGAAGTTCCTCCAGCTGGTTCAGAACTGTGAGAGCACGGAAACACACAAGAGTAGTTTCACTTAGATTATCACTGAGTTAGTTCCTGCACAGAAACAACACAAATGAGACAAAACGCATGACAAAGTTGAGCAAAATCCTGTTGAAAATTACTGTGAGCCTCAAATCATTAAAGACGCTAATTAATTGTTTGATCCAAGACCTGAAATCAACAACTGCCAAGAACTGAATGGTGTAACATTTTCCACTGGCAAATAAATCAACAAGGGTCACAGAAAACATAATTTTGAAGCAATTAAATCATTTTAACGCCTGAGTTGTATGCCGTCTTTGGCCTCTTCCCAAACTTTTCATCCTACTAATCAGTGTAAGCATGTTTTGATGGTGAGTCAAATTAGCATAAAATTAAACTAGTGTGTCGAACAGGATCTTTTTTTTTTACTGGATGCCTGTTCGAAGCTCTTCACATAACAGTGGTGTGAAAACATCTGTGTGCACTTGCTTTGGCAACGCATTTACCGTCTGGATGGATAAACCTTAATCCAGCTGAAATCATCGGCGTTTTAAGGAATTTACAACAGAGCGGCTGTGTTTTGGAACAAGGAAATGCATTCAAAAAAGGTTAAAGATAGTTTTAGTGTACTGGCAGATTTGTTTTAGAGAATAAGATGAATGCTGCAGCTACAAAAAAAAAGGATTCACTAAAAGACATTTTGTTCAGTGTAGCTACAGCAGTTATAGTGCTGCATTTATTTTTCACTAGTTAAGCTTTATTCTATCAAAATAACCCTGTGCTCACCCACACCAAGAGCAACAAGAAAAGTACTCAGAGAGCGCAGTACTCCTCCTAGGTTGCTCAGTCATTGGATCATTTCAAATGGATGAAATCTTTAAAAGATTTTGTGGCAGAAATCACGTCACTATAGATTGTGTCCAGATGTACCCACAAACAAAATGACCTTGCGCTGAGCACAGGTGTGTGTTATGCATGTGTACGTTATGTACGGATACTGAATCACGTGACCTAAACATGTAGCGGGCGGCAGGAATTGATGGGACTCAGAAACACCTCCACAATTTAATCGATTGTTTCTTGCATCATTTCTGATGAATAGCTCCCAATAAATCCGCAGCGGTGGATCTGTACTAGGATCGCAATCATGTGATCTTCAGCAGGCAGCTGACGTAGCGTTCACTTGTGGTCACAGTTACAGTGAAGCCGGGCCGCTATCTTGCAATGATACAGAAATCTTTAACAAATCAGAGACAGACTCTAAGCCGCATCACTGCCAAAATCTAATCAGCTGCTCCTTGTGTCATTTCTGACCTTCCCATAAAATTTCATGGAAATCTGTTAATCCATTATTGAGTAATATTGTGCACAGACAGACAAACAGACAAATGTACGCCGATCGTCACATAACCGCCGTTCCTTGGCGAAGTAATAACAGAATCAAGTATTGCATGGAAAATGTTTTGCTGATTATAGTAAGTGTAATATTTATCATTCCAGGATGATTTTAAGGTTTTTAAACTTAAAAATGAGTTCGTATCACAACAACACAGCATGCATGAATCAGTAACGTTGCCTGTAATAACTCGTCTGTGCACGATTATTCTGCTTGTTTACCGGCGTTAGGCACCTGAGCTACAGCTACAAATGTTACTATTTGTGAGAGTAGACAGCAGACCTTTGTGCAGCACAGCATTGGCAGGCTTGTTCCCAGCTAGAGACTCTTTGGACAGGTGCTGGTGGGACTCTGCCAGACATTCGACCTCAGCGAAGCGGGTGTTGAGAGCCATGGCCGGGTGACTGGGGTCCTGGGTCATATTCAGGTAAGCCGCCCGCCGCAGCTGCTCCTCGATCACCAGAGCCTGCTCCAACAGCTACAGGGAGAAAGAGAATGAAGCACAGGCATGACAGACATGATAAAAAGCGGTAAATCCTTGAATTATTTCAGCGTTCAGTTGTCTTTAAATCAACCAGCAGTTGCCTTAAAGCGGCGAGCCAGGAATTTGTTCTTCATCTCTAGGTAGTTGCCCTTATGCATCTCCGTCTTGAAGGGCTCATTCAGAATCGCATAACGCGGGTCATTCTGAATGTCTTGCCAGCGAGCGTAGCCATGTCTGAAATAGATTCTTGGTCAAGGAAAACAAATGGGAGCACAGAAAGCTCATAAAATTCTTAAAAAGGAGGAAGCAAAGCTGGATCTGCGAAAAGCCTAGATCTTTCTATCACTCCTCACTAGTGTAAATGTCAGCTCTTCAGCGGCAGCTTCCTCATGTCACAAGTAATTACACTACTTTGCCAGATGCTGAGCTTCTCGCCCTTACATCTGGGAGAGGATACGTTACGATGCCAGCCAACAGCCAGTAGTCATGGCGACGGTGCCAGATGTCATGCATCTTTCCAGAAGACAGCGCCGCTCGCTCCTCTGTTTGCCACAGGGTGTGTAACTCTGACAGTGGAAGGAATAAAGACAGACAGTTTATACAAAAAAACACACAAAGTGGTGTTTGAGATGTTTCCAGCACTTAAAGACAAGAAAGAGCATTTTAGCTAACACAAACAAGACTCATGGTAAAACATAGTTCTTTCAATATGGAACCTGAAACCAACAGCCTGCAGTGAGACTCTTAAGAGCCTCAAGTTGAGGTGTATTAAAGACTGGAAGGATAAACACTCAAATACAAGATGCAAGCTCTAAAGTCTGAGAGCAAAGACAGCTGTCTCTCTTTGCTCAAAGTTAGAGACTCAGAGCATCTCCTAGTGACTTTTCTACTCTTAGGCAGTGACTTTGAGAAGGATTTCCAGTATTGAGACCAAAAATATACAAAAAATATATTCATTTGAGTGTCAGTTGTTTCATTTTTCTTGCCTGTCTACGCTCTTCATGTTAAAGATTTAAATAAAATTTCTGTAAAAGCTGAGCTGTACAATATTTCACAGCATTATCATAGAAATTAGTTTATACAATTCATACATAAAACAATACATCACTATATACACTACAGTTCAAAGGTTTGCGGTCACTTAGAAATGTCATTATTTTTTTTAAGAAAAGCATTTTTTTTAATGAAGATAACATTAAATGAGTCAGAAACACAGTCTAGACATTGTTAATGTGGTAAATGACTGTTCTAGCAGGAAGCGGCTGATTTCTAATGGGATATCTACATAGATTTAAAATGAAGCAGCTTGGAGATAAAATAATCAGACAGATAAATGAAAATATCTAACTGGGTTCTTGATATCACTTGCAATATTTTAAGTGATTATGCACTGAGATATACTCACTTATGATGTGTAAAATAATAATAAAAATGAAGCTCTGAATCACATTTTGATATTCCATGAATACAGACGATTCTAACCTTAAAACCTTCGGTGCACACATGCTGTAGCCTGCATTTCGCTTATTTATCAAAAATGCAAAAGTAACTTAACAGTGAAACTGTGATTTGACAGTGAAGTCGCAGAATCTCTTACAAGTAGGTCTGGACATCCAATATGGTGTATTTTGTCACATAGTTAAAGGTGGCCTTTCACATTTGTGGACTGATTGAACCCTAATGACTCGATGATGACACTGTGTTTTTATTGCCCTGTTTCTGTAATTTGCCTGACCAGCATATAAACGACAAAAACTGGATGACTGTCCATACTGCCTGTTATTCTTTATGGTCTGAAATCTGTCTGTCAAAAACTGTCTAAAACTGAAGAAAGTAAGCTGACCAGGAGACAGAATCCTTCTTCAGTTTTACATCAAGTTACTGCTCTAACATCAACAGAACTGCATCTGGCTTCAGTCAAACTATTCGCCTTTTTTGTAGTTTTAGTGTTTTGTCATAAATGATGAATCAGTCTTCTGATTGATTCATCATTTCTGACAAAACACGGAGTTGAATACCAACTGTGAAACTTTAATGGTCACTTATGAGAGAATTCAGTTCACAAGTTCATCTTTGGAGTACAGGTTACTGACTTACTGCTTGATGAATTTAGGACCAAAACTAACTCTGATGTGTTCTTACCTGTAAAACCTCCATCAGCGATGTTGAACATAAACTTGGCTTTGAATCCGTTCTTGTCCTCCTTCCTGCTCTCATCTATCTCATCCAAAGTGTCTTTGTCTCCATTTAATCGACCCTCTAATGCATCTTCACTCTTCACATCATCTGCAATAAATGGCAGAACAATTTCTTAAAGGTAGTATCTATATAATAGGACTGTATGGAGAATTCATGAAGACTACTGTGCTTTTAGTTACTGAGCCATTTGTACCTGGCTTATTTTCCTTGTCCTCAGATTTTGCCAGAGGAGAATCTGTGTCTCCTTTTTCGGAGGACTTCTCTGTTTCTTTGCATGGCTCCGCTGAGGACGACAGAGACAAAAAAAGATGAAATGAACAGCCTTGCAGATGAATAAAATTAGCAGCACATGGATTATGCAGCACTCACTCTTCGGTGAGGTATGACTGGATGGCAGCTCTGTCTGTTTGGGAGCAGAGTCTTTTGGGTTAGCAGATGGCTCGGTCTTTGTGCAGGGTGACTCAGTTCTGCTCCTCTCATCTCCTGTTTTCTCCTCTGAGCTGGCCTTGCTCTCTTCACTGTCAGCTGCCTTCTCAGGTACAGTTGTCGACTCGGCGCTGGGAGCCTGCCGAGGGAAAAACCGACAGGGCAACAAGAGGAGAAAGAGGAAAGTTGTTAGAGGGCAGAGAGATGAGTTAAAAAGGTGTCAGAGTTTGACAGAAATGTCTTCTGAGGATGACGAGTTGTGGTAACAGCGTGATGACCCATGAGAAGTTAGACAAGACAGTACAGGAGAACAGAATGAAAGTGATGGGTAGAGGGGAATAAAAGGACGCACTTCCTGCTCTGACGGTTTCTTGCTGTCTTGCTCTGTGGTCTCCTTGTCCTCAGCGGCGCCCAAGAAAGACTCAGTCTTCTCTGCAATCACGAAACAATAACATTTCAGGTTTCATTTTTTGTCCAAAATGTGTCTTTGTGAGCATGAACTTCATGTTTACATTGAGATAAAAAATAAAACATGACCAGCACTTTGTTCTGACCTGGTGGGACGGGGGTGCCGGGCTGTGTGGCGACAGGGCTGGCTGGTACAGGAGTGTTGGGATCAGAGGACACACTCTCAGTCAGTTTCTTCAGCTCCATGCCGATAGGAATCAGATCTGGAGAACTCAGCTTCCCATTTACATGCTCAAACTCTTGCACCTACAGAGACAGAGATGAACTGTAAGGCGAAGACACATCCACGGGATGGCCTCCTTTCTACAAACAGGAGATCACGAAGAGCTCCATTGGAGAGAACATGCAGCACTGAATCATTTGTTACATTCTAATTTTGTCTGTAGCCTCATGCACCACTCAGTTCAACTTAGTTTGAATTTATTAAACTTATTTGCCAGAGGCGTTGTACTGAAAAAGAAAACATTCATAAATTCATAAATCTCATAGAAGTTTTGCACTCTTCCAGATGTAGCTACTCCCTAGTTTCCATCTGCAGTCCCTGACCAGGAGGACACATATACTAACATCCGAACAATTTTAATTATCCCTTTCATTCTACTGAATTCAAATGAATGTAAAATATCATAAATACTGAACAGTGCTTACTATGTGTAGACTTACACTGAATCATCACAACAATTAGTAGAGATAATAGCAAATACAAGTGCAGGTGTTTAGAGTGTAATAGAGATAGCTAATATCACATATGCCCAACATACCTGACTGCTGCTACAAACAAATCAATTCATATTTGGTTAGCATACTCATTCTAAATGAATACTACTAGCTCTGAAAAATATTCAACTATACTTTACATAGATCAACAAGAAAAGCACTCAGAGAACGCAGTACTCCGCCAAGGTTTGTTCATTCCCCCATATGGCATTGTCAGAAATGCAGCATATTTTTGTGGAAATGCAGCTTTTTTTATTAGTTATTGATTATCAGAAATCACAGCCACATAGAATGTGGCCATTTAACACAGATGTACCCACAAACAAAGGAACCCTGCACTGAGCACAGGTGTGTGTTATGCATGTGTACGTTATGTACAGATATCGATCACATGACCTAAATATGCAGCGGGAAGCGAGAATCAATGGGACTCAGGAACAGCCCATAATCTAATCACTTGTTCCTTGTATCAATTCAGACCTTCCCTGAAAATTTCATCCAAATCCTGTATTCTGTTTTTGAGTAATGTTGTGCACAGACAAACAAACAGACAAACATACAAACATAACTCTGCTGCGTTCCTTGGCAGAGTAATAAAACTAGAATACAATTCACAAAAGCACACACATCTCTCTGACATGCACACACATGGCAAACAAATCTAAAAACTAGGAATGTTTCTGCCTAAGGTGTGCTCTTTCTCTGCTTCTGCTAGACAGGTTAACCTGCTTATTCTCACAGTGTTCCAGCCTGAGACCTGGCGTACTGTGTGGAACATGTCTTTGGCTGAGTAACCACTACCTTTTTCCTGACAAGGGACATGACTCCGATCCTGGTAAGAACATGCTGACGAGACAGCCCCTCGCGGGGGACTCCATCAGCAAAGGTCTCCGCTCCGTCTGCCCCCGGCTCACATAAATGTCTCATGAACAGAGACACGTAGGCCCTGAAGAACAAAGACATTTTACAGTAGACATAAGAAGAGAAATTTCTTAAAGGTTACCTCCATTAACAACACCAACATCACATTTCAAATTGTTGTTAGGAACTGAAAGGGTAGGAATACTGCTAAGACACAGCAGTAGCTCTAGCAGGAGAAGCACTTACAGCATTAGAGGTAGAAGTGTTTTGAATGAGGATTAATACGCTACCAAAAGTTTAGTCACTTAAAAATGTCTTTATTTTTGGAAGAAAGGCAGTTTTGTTCAATGAAGATAACATTAAATTAATCAGGAATGCAATCTAGACATTGCTAATGTGGTAAATGACTATTCTAGCTGTAAACAGCTGATTTTTAATAAAATATCTCCATAGGGGTACAGAGGAACATTTCCAGCAACCATCACTCCTGTGTTCTAATGCTACATTGTGTTAGCTAATGGTGTTGAAAGGCTAACGAGATTACAAATGTGCACTATAAGTATTTATAAAAAACATGTCTTAGATACACTACCCTTCAAAAGTTTGGAATCACTTAGAAATGTCCTTATTGTTGAAAGAAAAGCAGTTTTTTTTTCAACGATAAAACTCATAAACGAATCATAAATACAGTCTAGGCTAATTGATGATTAGAAAACCTTTGTGCAATTATATTAACACATGAATAAAAGTGTGAGTTTTCATGGAAAACGTGAAAGTGTCTGGGTGACCCCAAACTTTTGAACGGTAGTGTTTGTGTGCATTATATTAATTATTAACTTGGAAAGTGTAGCACATTGTTCAGACTGATGGTAGTAGGGGTCAGGGAAATCTGAGTTTTAGCAACCTGCGGGAAGGTTTATTGTCTACAGTTAAAAAACTTTAAGATTGTGGGTGGTTTGTAAGTTCACATATTTAAATTTGACTTCTACTGACCCAACAAAACACTGAATTTATGGAAGATTTAGTACTTCGATTATGACCGATGGCTTTAAACTGACATTTAGATGATGGGAAATACATTTTACAGAAAATATCATTTTAAAGCCTAAATAAAAAAGAACAATACAGATAATTTTTAAAATCCGGTTTAGAGAAGTAGTAGAATAAAGAATGCCAGTAATAGTGGCAGTATTACTACTAGTAGTGACAGTGGAAGAGATGTTTCTGTGTCATTAGCAGCAGTACTCAAGTGTGGAGAATTTACTTTAAAAACAGTAAACAAGTCAAAGCTACTTGCATTTTTTTTGTGAATGTATTTTGCTGTCATGTCCATGTCTGGTTCACTGTAAAATGAAATTGGCAACGTTGGCAACCTTTGTAGCCTTGATATGAGCATTTCTGAGCTTTGCTCCAGGCTAAAAAACAGAGTGTTAACAGTTAGGAAATGGCCTAGAGCTGCCTCTTCACATAAGGGTAGGCAGCTCTTGACTAAAAATGCTAGCTTAGTCAAGTACCACTAATTAATGCCACAAAGTTTAAGTATGAGAAGTATTCGGGCATCACCTGAACTCTCGCTCACTCTTCCCTCTCAGGTCACGAACCAGCCAGTGAGAGTTGAAGGCGTCCTGAGGAGGCATGCCCCAGCGCATGATGGCATTGAGGAAGGCTTTTCTCTGGCGAGCGTTGAACCCCAGGACCTTGTAATGACGATAAAGAGAAAACATATGTGAAAGAGAATATGCAGGGCAAAAGGTCAAAAAGTGAGACAAAAGGTTAAATGTTTCACACTGTAAGAACACTGTGACAGTTTATTGATCCCAATCGTGTCCTTGCTTGCTCTTTTCCACAGAGGACTGAAGCAGAATCAACAGCACAGCAGTGATGTTTGATGACATGTTGCCAAAAAGTGACACAAAATTTCCTCCTTGTAAGCACATCATACAGAATGAGGGATCCGAGAGTGACCCCTTGTGTCCATTGTTGCAGACAGATGATAATGTATACATGAGGACATCCTGTCGAGGAGAATGACCTGGCGTTCATACCTCAATGCTGCCTCCAACTCGGGCCAGTAAGGGCGGCAGAGGTTTGTCTTTCTCGCTCTTTAGCTGCCGACGAGACTGTCTGCGTCCACCTACAAACAACAAAACCACGTGCACTGTTAGAAAGACAGGCTAATTTAATTACAACCCTGATCAGTGGTAATTTGTGTGATTAATTCTATTACCACGGCTCAAAGTTGAGTGAGGTTAATGATGTCTTTTGATGCTTACCTTCAGGCCTCTCCTCGAAATCTTCGTCCTCGTCCTCGGACCCCACGGAGTACTCCGACTGATTGTCTGAAAGATCATCCTGCCATTCTGAGCCACACATCAAAGAGAAACAGTACATTGTGTTCGCTTCTGTTGGTGGCCACCTGAGGGCGCCATGGCACTGCAGATTACTACAGACCACTACAGCTGTGCATGCACATAATGTAGCACTTCTGTCCTCTGGAAGTGAGGTGAGAGTTGACAACTATGGCACACAATCACTTTAACTTAGAGTGTACTCTAAGCCGCAATGGGCTCTGAAATCTTTGCACACTCTTGCAAAGTTCAACAACGGGACAACTGCAGCAGACATAAACTGCTGAACTACTTTGAAGCCCATTGAATAAACTGACATAAAAGCATGAGCTGTAAGTGAGCTTCGGGCCAGTAGAACACGTTCTGTGGCACACATAATAGAGGCCAACAGCTCTTGTTAAGAATTGCAACATAAGAGGATACACCCAAATGATCCTGTGTTGAGAAAACGTCACACTGTAGCCTCACTAATAACAACAAGCATGCGAGAGCTTGTTCAGGCAGCTTCAGCACCACTGTTCCGTTAGTGAATTAGCCAAACATTAAAGGTGATCATGATGCTTCAATGCAAGAGTTTGTTGTTGTACAGACAGATTTTCTGATTGTGTCACTTAAATTATCACACTAGAACAATCTGGTCCTCTCATTACAAAGTTAGATCTAGCACTACAGGCACCGGGCAGAACAATTCATCAGTCTTACATTTAAAATTGTAATTTGAAACAATGCAATTAGTAAATAGATTATGGATGTACAGTACAAGGTGTCTTGCTCAGGGACACGTCGACATGAGCACGACAGGCCGAGGACTGAACCAGCAACCAGTCAGTTGCAAGACAGCCACTCCACCCACTGAGCCATGCCACCCCCAAACCGGTGAAGCAGGCCAGATTAAACCCCCAAAATATACCCAGGTTTACGATGACCTGGGCCAGTTTATACCCTGGGAGCTGAAATAGCCTAGGCCAGAGTACACCCTAAAATGCATCCCATGTAATGAGATTACATCAATCAAATGAATTTTATCTTAACTTAAGTACAAATCAATGAAGTAGAATCAAACATTTTAGGCAAAAAATACTATAAGATATTGTGCTGATGGAATGGTTTGTTTAAGCAGAAATCAAGCCAATCTTAATTTAAGCACAAATACAAAGGTAATATAAATAGATATTGGACTGAAATCAGTTATATGGTAACAACTGAAATTAACAACAACCAATGTTGATCTTTTTTGATAATGATTTGCTTACAGCATCATTTTATCTTACAATGCAATGCAGCTTTTCCTTTGATTTGAACATTTTTCGATTTCAATTAGCTTCAGACCATTCTAGTTATGATTTTTCATAATGATTTGTTTGCTGAGCATACCTCTCTGTAAAAAGAAGAAAAAAACTAAATAACTTAACAGTTAAGGCTTTAACATGCTTAATCTTTATGTGTCAACAGGTACAAACTGGCCTAGGTCAGAGTTTACTGACGGCAGCTTAATCTGGCCTGTTACACCGGCATATGTGCTGTGGTTTGACTGGCACACACAGTGTTGCTCTGATCACATTTTTACTCAACACTGCTTTATTTTTTGGAAATTTGTTAAATGTGAGATGGAGAATTAGCTGAAATTTCATGATTTTAAGCCTAGTTCAGACCAATTTTCTCTTTGGAACCAGAGATGAGCAGTTCAAAGACTGTAGGAAATTTGAAACGCCAAGGATTCAGTTTGTTCATACAGTTCAGTGGTTCTGCTAAATGGTGCAATTTTGGCAATTTATAAAGACAGTATGCCTTTCAAAACTGACAGTGGGTTTTTTGGGTTCAGGGGGTTAATAGCCACACCCCTACAGTTTGCAGCATGTGACCCAGTGCTTAAACCGTCATGTCAATGCTTTTAAAAATCTGTTACACTGTGAATTTTGAAAATAAATAAATAAATTAAAAATTAAACTGCAACTGCAATATTTGTAAGAAAAATCGCAATTACATATTTTCCCCATAATATTCAGCTCTTGGACACATGACATGTGCCTTTATAAAAGTGGCAGATTTAAGTGAACACATTCCAAGTTTGATTACAGATGTCTCACTTTAATATCTATGAAGCGAAGCCAGACAAAACACATCTGTGTGACTCAGAAAAATCTGTAAGTAAAACAAGTAAAGTCTTAATCTTTAAGATAATCTCTTTAGTGGTGATGAGTTAAATGTAAAGTGTGTTGTCATGCAGGCAACAGCTCCCAGAATACCACTTCAAAATGCAACATTTAGCTGTTGGAGGCAGTGATACACCTTGTAGCTGCTAAACTGCTGGAAAACCCTTTGAAGACATGGAAAGGACTCATACAATGAACCCTAAATATGAGTCCACAGAGGGGCTTATTTAGAAAATAATGCCTTTTTTTTCTAAAGAAAATGCTTTTGGCTCGCCTGCCTCCTGTCCACCGGCCAGCTGGTAAGCCGGTAGCTAACAAGCCAGAAAGCTCATCTATTCTGTATTCTTCTTCCAGGGTTCTCTTGTGTATTTCTGCTCATATTTCAAAATAGGCAGGAACACAAAATTTGGTATGAACATGTAAAACTAGTGAGGCAAGCACAGAACATGGCAGTTGTTTCCGCAATGCTGCCAAGAAATTCAGTATTTTCTGTGAGACAGTCTTAAAGATTAAAACTTTAGCAGCAGGTCTCGGTGGAGGGGCACGGCAAAACAGTGAAACCAGGCATATGGGTGCTGATAGAGAAGCTGTGTGTGTTGACAGAGCCTACCTTGGTCCTCCTGGGTCGTGTCGTTGTAGTTGACCTGCTTTCGGATGCGTTTGCCTTTGCCCAGGTTTCGGGCCAGATCTTCCTGCTGCTGCTCGTAGTGGTGGCGCAGGAGCTTCTCCCAGTAGTCTGGGTCCACGTTCTCCTCTTGTTTGATGATCTCCCGCTCCACCTCCTCCTGAACACAGACACATAAGGAAATACTGATGAGAAATATAGAGGTAATAGGAAGGATAGCACTAAAACAAACAAACAATGCAATTCCTGATACCAAGGCAAAGATTGTGTCACTTATTAAATGCTGCTTTGGCTTGAATTCATTATTGTGACTGTGATATCAAATTCCACATGATGCATCATAACGCTGTTGTCCTGGAAACTCAATTATTTCATATAGTTGTTGTAAAAAAAAAAAAACATATCAAACTACTTCTATTTCTAAATATGTCCTTGTGTTACAATTTGTGTTACATGTTTCAATATTTCAGCGTAAAATTATGTTATACCTTAATACCAAACAAAAAAGGGTTGGGGCAACAAGGCTCAGGATCCCAGTGGGCCAATTACTAATTAAAGTATCACTGTGCGCTTACACATTCAGTTTTAGTGTATCTTTAAAAACAAAGTATTTACTGTATCATTCAGCATTTTGAAAATAACATTTCTTATCCAGTGTTAACCAGTAACATCTTCTCATGACTCTTAGTAGCCTTGTCCTGTCCCTTGTTGCGGTGATCGTGTCTGTAAATTGGTTTGTTTGGGCTCCTGACAATGATTAGGCTTGTTTGAGACACACAGGACCTGGACAGACTGGTTAGATTTCTGTTGTCATCAAACATAGGCAACAATAACCTCATTAGATCAAGAGGGCGGCAGTTTTTGGAGCTGTCGGGTGTTGCTCCTCTAGCTAATGCACAGCCTCAGGGCAAGATAGGAAACATGTGGCTTTCACCTGATCTAACAGCTGATTGGTTTAGATGACTAAACAATATGACAGCTGACAGAAACGTTTCATTTTAGTCAATTTACAGAGATTTTAATTCTATATACACTAGCGCTTAAAAGTTTGGGCTCAATCAGGCAATTTCATGTTTTCCATGAAAACTCACACTTTCATTCATGTGCTAACATAATTGCACAAGGGTTTTCTAATCATCAATTATCCTTTTAACACCATTAGCTAACACAATGTAGCATTAGAACACAGGAGTGATGGTTGCTGGAAATGTTCCTCTGTACCCCTATGGAGATATTCCTTTAAAAATCTGTTTCCAGCTAGAATAGTCATTTACCACATTAACAATGTTTAGACTGTATTTCTGATTGTTATCTTCATTGTACGAGGACATTTCTAGGTGACCTCAAACCTTTGAATGGTAGTGTATACTGATCTTGAAGACTTACTCTACATGTATGGTAGATGCTTATCAGTTAGAAAATATGTACGAAGTTGTAGTATAACAATACTGGGCTGATATAATTCTTTAAGTATTTAGCAACGTCACTATTTCTTCTGAGGAAAGGGAGGATTGTTAAAATACACTCAACAAAAATATAAACGCAACACTTTTGTTTCTGCTCCCATTTTTTATGAGATGAACTCAAAGATCTAAAACTTTTTCCACATACACAATATGACAATTTCTCTCAAATATTGTTCACAAATCTGTCTAAATCTGTGATAGTGAGCACTTCTCCTTTGCTGAGATAATCCATCCCACCTCACAGGTGTGCCATATCAAGATGCTGATTAGACACCATGATTAGTGCACAGGTGTGCCTTAGACTGTATTGTGTATTGTGTATGTGGAAAAAGTTTGACATCTTTGAGTTCATCTCATAAAAAATGGGAGCAAAAACAAAAGTGTTGCGTTTATATTTTTGAGTGTAACATCTGTACAGAGGTTTCCCAGATAGCAAACTATGGGTGAATCAATGTTGAATCTATGTTGAGACCTAACGTCGAAATTATACAGAAAGCGCAAGGTTGATAAAATGTTGAGTCAACGTTTGCTTTTCAACCATAAATCACACTTTACCCAGATAGCAAAAGATGTTAAATCAATGTTGAATTAGGGTTAAGAAGGTTGAATTGTGGTTACGGTTGAAGACTGATGGTTGGATCAACGTTGATTCAACAACATTTTGTTAACATTGAAGTTTGTGTTTAAAAGATGCCATTGAATCTACATTGTATTTTGGTTTAATTAAAATGTTTGACAGGTCAATGTTTAATTAATGTTGAATCTATGTTTGCAAACATGTAATCTATGTAAGCAAACGCTGACTCAACATTTTATCAACCTTGCGCTTTCTGTATAATTTCGATGTTAGGTCTCAACATAGATTCAACATTGATTCACCCATAGTTTGCTATCTGGGTTCAGACCTGACAGTTTGAATATCGGACATGAAAGTAATGAAAGCTGTTGTCCTGAGCACCATTATATCTTCTTTTAATCATCATTTTCTCTTTGTTTACACTGTTTGAGAGGAACAGGTTTGGTCACCTGA
This sequence comes from Acanthochromis polyacanthus, assembly GCF_021347895.1. Lineage (NCBI taxonomy): Eukaryota > Metazoa > Chordata > Actinopteri > Pomacentridae > Acanthochromis > Acanthochromis polyacanthus. The sequence goes on along the minus strand of NC_067117.1, from coordinate 33,960,144 downwards.
CTTATTTATGCACAGTCCAAAACTGATCTGATGCTGATTTACAGGAGGATCTATTTAAAATAAATGAACGATGCATAGACATCACAGACCACCTGCATACTATTTTAAAAATCTGTCCTGTCGTAATTAAAAAGTATCAACTCATATATTCATCAGATAACATTTTATTAAGTTTGTTTCTATGAGTTCCTGTACAGACTGAGGGCTGCTGGGAATTTTACAGTAGGTGTTAACTTTTAGCTCCACTCCCTGATGCTGCCACCTGCTCTTGTCCACTTTCCTGTCATGGTTCACCTCAAATGAACCTGCTGCCTCTTGTGAATTTTCCACATTCGGCCCGTCATTCAGGCTGACTGGCCTAAAGCTCCAGCCCTTGCTCCTCTCCTTGTTTCTCCTTATGACTGATTGGATCGCTGCCCAGCCCTGTGCTCCAATCAGGCTGCAGCAATCATTACACCTGGGTTTAAAAGTGCTCTTAACTCGTCAGTCTTAGCAGCAGTAGTTTAATTTGAGCAGCTCTCCTCTGTGCCTCCTGTTGTTCTAATGTATTCTTCGAAATTTTGAAGCATTTGCAAGCAACCTGGTATTTTCTGCTAGCTGATGGTTAGTTGTTGTCTTTGTGCTTTGTAGCCAATTAGCAGTGTATATTAGTCGCTCACAACCGTGTGATCTGTGTAATGAGACACTCTATGACTGCCTGCAGACTGGGCTTTTTCACAACACCTACATTAAGTTAGAAATTCTTCTGTTGGGTTCTTTGTGTTGCAGCTTCAGTAGGGAGTTTAGTTCTTTAAGTTAGTTTTCTTGTGCATTTTGTTTAGCAAGTTAGAGCATTTTTCTGGATTGTATTTTTTTATTGGTTTTGCAACATTTACACGCAGCCGTTTTGCCTCCTTTGTGAATTTTTTTTTATAACACGTCTTTTATAATGTCAAAACCTGTATTGCATACTCACAGTGTGTATAAATGTCCTCAAGCACATGTCAATGAACACTGTGAAAAACAGCTTAATGGCACAACATGCAGACTAAAGTATCACCAAGTGTCCTAAAAACAAGCATTATTTTAAAGTGTGTCATTGCGTTTCTTCAAGTTTCAGAATCTAGCACATCTAACCAAACCGGGTCATGAATGAGATCTACAGTCTGCCAGCCACGTCTTTTTTAATTGTGTGTGATCCCAGTTGTGTGGCAGAAGATCACAGCTACACACGTGGACAAAATTGTTGGTACCCCTCAGTTAAAGAAGGAAAAACCCACAATTCTCACTGAAATCACTTGAAACTCACAAAAGTAACAATAAATAAAAATTTATTGAAAATTAAATAATCAAAATCAGCCATCACTTTTGAATTGTTGATTAACATAATTATTTAAAAAAACAAACTAATGAAATAGGGCTGGACAAAAATGATGGTACCCATAACTTAATATTTTGTTGCACAACCTTTTGAGGCAATCACTGCAATTAAACGATTTCTGTATTTGTCAATGAGCGTTCTGCAGCTGTCAACAGGTATTTTGGCCCACTCCTCATGAGCAAACAGCTCCAGTTGTCTCAGGTTTGATGGGTGTCTTCTCCAAATGGCATGTTTCAGCTCCTTCCACATATGTTCAATGGGATTCAGATCTGGGCTCATAGAAGGCCACTTTAGAATAGTCCAACGCTTTTCTCTCAGCCGTTCTTGGGTGTTTTTGGCTGTGTGTTTTGGATCGTTGTCCTGTTGGAAGACCCATGACCTGCGACTGAGACCAAGCTTTCTGACACTAGGCAGCACATTTCTCTCCAGAATGCCTTGATAGTCTTCAGATTTCATCGTACCTTGCACACTTTCAAGACACCCTGTGCCAGATGCAGCAAAGCAGCCCCAAAGCATTACTGAGCCTCCTCCATGTTTCACCGTAGGGACAGTGTTCTTTTCTTCGTATGCTTGGTTTTTGAGTCTATGAACATAGAGTTGATGTGCCTTACCAAAAAGCTCCAGTTTGGTCTCATCTGTCCAAAGGACATTCTCCCAGAAGCTTTGTGGCTTGTCAACATGCATTTTTGCAAATTCCAGTCTGGCTTTTTTATGAGTTTTTTTCAGCAGTGGTGTCCTCCTTGGTCGTCTCCCATGAAGTCCACTTTGGCTCAAACAACAACGAATGGTGCGATCTGACACTGATGTACCTTGGCCTTGGAGTTCACCTTTAATTTCTTTGGAGGTTGCTCTGGGCTCTTTGGATACAATTCCAACGATCCGTCTCTTCAATTTGTCATCAATTTTCCTCTTGCGGCCACGTCCAGGGAGGTTGGCTACTGTCCCGTGGGTCTTGAACTTCTGAATAATATGAGCCACTGTTGTCACAGGAACTTCAAGCTGTTTAGAGATGGTCTTATAGCCTTTACCTTTAAGATGTTTGTCTATCATTTTTTTTCGGATGTCCTGGGACAATTCTCTCCTTCGCTTTCTGTTGTCCATGTTCAGTGTGGTACACACCTTTTCACCAAACAGCAGGGTGACTACTTGTCTCCCTTTAAATAGGCAGACTGACTGATTATGAGTTTGGAAACACCTGTGATGTCAATTAAATGACACACCTGAGTTAATCATGTCACTCTGGTCAAATAGTTTTCAATCTTTTATAGAGGTACCATCATTTTTGTCCAGGCCTGTTTCATTAGTTTGTTTTTTTAAATAATTATGTTAATCAACAATTCAAAAGTAATGGCTGTTTTTGATTATTTAATTTTCAATAAATTTTTATTTATTGTTACTTTTGTGAGTTTCAAGTGATTTCAGTGAGAATTGTGGGTTTTTCCTTCTTTAACTGAGGGGTACCAACAATTTTGTCCACGTGTGTACATTCTCACCTCTCCATCCTCCTCCTTCACCACATACTGAGCCACCTTGAAGGAGCTCAGGTACTCGTTCATGTTCTGAATCTCTGTGTCTTCAGTGGCATCCTGGCTGCGGTCCAACAGCTTTGAGATGGCGTCATCATCGTAGTGAATCACGTTGCCCTCCTCGCCATCCTTGTTATCACCTGTTGATGAGAAGTTCATAATAAATATGTAATAGGATCCCCTTTGAACTGATGAAAAAATATCACTTTTGATCTAAATATAAAGTTTAAATTTCAGCGAGTTGCTGATTTTTGTGGAAAGGTGGATCATGAGGACTGCTTTGAGAACACAAGAAAAATTCTTTCTGGATGTCATTTCTTTAGTAACATAAAACAGCTACAGTTTTAAGATCAAGTAGAGCTTTGAAATTTTTCTGAAGCTTTTCTGGATTGAGTGTGAAATCATGAAACAACAATGAGCAGCTCGAGCGAGATGGATTAATTTCATTTTGTTGTTTCTTATTTTAGAGTAGCATTGCTTTTAAACCAACAACTGAGTAAGGAAAAGATCTGACCTGTCGTTTTAATCAGGTGACTGGCCTGACAGATCTGTCAGAATCTGTCAGGCGGGCTACGCCCTCGCCGTCCGATGGTCTCTAGAGGATGAAATCCTCTAGAGACCATCCTGACAGCCGACTCACAAGAACACAAGACAAAGCTGAACAAGACTATTTAAAATCAGCCATCACAGACCACTGCAAAGAAATAACCACATTATGGACTGGGACAAGGAGAGGATCAAAAAACATCAGAGGCTAACAAATACAAACGATGGATTAAGAAGGCCATAGAGATCAGGAAACGGGTGAGCAATTCCATGAACTGGGACGAGGGGGGATTCACCCTTTAACACACCTGGAATTTCATCCTCCAGAGACCATCAGACAGTGGGGGCGTGACCGGCCTGACAGATTGTGATGGATCTGTCAGGCCGGTCACCTGATAAAATGACACGTCTTCACACGTCAGAGGAAGACTGCAGAAGTGGCTGAAACATGTCAGTCAGGTAAAAACCATAAAAAGTAAAGCTATTCTAAAGCAGCTAGAGCTGTTGCTGTTGGTGCGTAGACGTACCCATGGTTCGTGCTGCCTCCATTTCATCTTTGAAAAGCTCTTCAGTGCCAAACTTGAGGATGTCATCCAGTTCTTGCTTGGACATGGAGCCAGTTTTGGAGCCCAGTCCAGGCCGCACCACCAGGTGGGTTAACATCATTTTCCTCTTCGCCACTTGAGTGATTCGCTCCTCCACTGAGCCTCGAGTCACGAAGCGATAGATCATCACCTTCTTGTTCTGGCCGATACGGTGAGCCCTGCTGAAAGCCTGGGAGAATAGGAAGACAGAGAAAGAGGGAAGGGAGAGTTTTATAAGAAATGAAGGCGCAAACTGCAACAAAAGCATGCAAGAATCCATCATGTATTCTGTGAGAAATCAGTACTTGAATGTCATTGTGAGGATTCCAGTCAGAGTCGTAGATGATGACAGTGTCTGCACTGGCCAAGTTGATGCCCAGACCTCCAGCTCGTGTTGAAAGCAAGAAGCAGAACTGCTGTGCGCCTGGTGCTGTGACACAAAACAAAGCAGAGCGTCGTGTTGTGTGCAAGAACGTGTGAGGAAGTGAAAGCCAAGAAGAGGAAAACGTGCAACCACATAAACTCACACAAATAAATTCTGGAAAAAACAAAAAAACAAAAAAAAACTTACCATTGAAGCGGTCAATGGCTTCCTGCCTCAGGCCTCCAGTAATACCCCCATCAATACGCTCATATTTGTACCCCTCGAACTCCAGAAAGTCCTCAAGCAGATCCAGCATCTTTGTCATCTGTTAACAAGATGTTATATTGCTACGGTCAAACAGACTGGAAATGTTAAAACTGTACCTTCACTTAAAATGATCTGTAATAACATTCCACAGCTCACACTGGCATTGGTGTCAGTATAGATGGATTTTAAGTGTTTTGTGGCCACTAGTTTTGCACAGTTAAACCAAACTCCACAGTGCTATGTCTAGTTGCACCTCATTACCATTCTGCTATATGGGCAAAAACACTCTGGTTTGTATGTTTGTACCTAGGTAGTTGAACTGGTTGAGCTGGCAACCCATAAACTGTGGCTGTCGTCCCTTGATGCAGTGGCCTGGGTTCAATTCCACCTCATAGCCTTTTGCTGCAGGACTTCTCCCTATTTTCCTGTTTGCCTCTCAACTATCCAATAAAGCCAACAAAAGGCCACAAATTTTTTTTTTAAAAACAATCTCAGATATGCAGCGATGGTGTTCTGTAAAATAGTGATGGGGAGCTTGTTAGGTGATACATCTGCATGCAGAGAAGCATCATTAAAAATGCTGCTTCACCATAACACACACAAGCTTTGTGCTCCTCAGCAAACTTGCTATTTTCACTGTGTAGGTTTCTAGCTCAGATGTTGTTGTTCTCTGAAGCTAAGGGGATTTTGAAAACACAGATACCGGAAAGGGAGGAGAAAGCTGATTGAAATGTGTGCCAGAAATAGCTGCATTGCTTACATGTGAAATCTACATCTAGTGTTTCAGAATATATGTTCTCCAATCAATGAAAGATAATTTTTCCAGGCAAGACACAATATTTATAGGACATTTACCTGGGAGAAAATAAGAACTCTGTGTCCTTCATCTTTGAGTTTCTTCAGCATTTTCTGAAGCAGTGTCAGTTTTCCTGAGGACTTCACCAGTAGGTTGCCGTCATAAGAGCCGTTTGGTAAAACAGGAGCTTCCTTCAAAACAAAAAGCAAATCCAGGCATCAACTGGGGAAACAATAGTCCACCAGTAATTTTGACTGACTGAGTAAACCCATCGAGCAAACGAGAACGACAGTTTCGTAAGTGCAGTTTGATCTAAACAACAGCCATCATGACATGTATTGAAACAAATGGATGGGCCAGATGTGTGTCCGTACCACAGCAGCCACAGGGAACAGGTAGGGGTGGTTGCAGCACTTCTTCAGGTCCATCATAATGTTGAGCAGGGACACTTGGTTCCCTCCACCTTTGGAGTTCAGAGCCTCGAAATTCCGTGTCAAGATAAACTTGTAGTATTTCCTGCAAGTCAGAGGTCAGATAGAGTCAGAAGAGGAGAATAAAAATCACATTTCTTCCACTCTTTGAAAGAAAACATCAGTATCGGTGAATTTCATATTCTAATTGTGATATAATTATGAGTTAGCGTCACCATGCAAAGGTACATTAAGTAGAGAGGTGTTCAAGAGCTAAAATGTTAGTAGCATCTGCTGACTCCAGGGCCACTGTCTGTTGAATTAGAAAGAGCCTGAAAAGCATTTAACTCTTTTCAGGTAAACGTTTTCATATGTGACTACAATTTTTAACAAGAAAAGCATTCAGAGTTTTGTAGTAGGCTCACATCATGTGATCGTCAGCAGGCAGCTGACATAGCATTCATTTGCTGTCATAGTTATAGTGGCTCTGTCCTGCTACCTCCCAATGATGCAGAAATCTTTAACAAATCTGTGGATCCAGCCTATAAGCCGCATCGCTGCCAAATTCTAATCAAGAGGTCATTTTGCCATTTTTGGCCTTTCCTGAAAATTTCACCAAAATCCGTTTTTGAATAATGTTGCTAACAGACAGACTAACAGACGGACAAACGAATGCTGATCGTCACATAACTCCACCGCATTCCTTGGCGGAGTAATAATACTTTCAGTGTTATTTATTTGCATTGGAGTTTTAGATCAATCAGTCAGAATAGACAGCAGTGACATGCAGTGGAAACTGTCTGCTCTGAAGGCTATTTTCATTATTCCCAGTCTTACTTCTGCATGGGACTGAGCTCGACTCTGACAATCAGTTCTGTCTTTGCAGGCATGTTCTTGAAGACGTCAGCCTTCAGCCTCCTGAGCATGTGAGGCCCGAGCAGGTCATGGAGCTTCTTGATCTGATCCTCCTTAGAGATGTCAGCAAACTCCTCCAGGAAGCCTTCCAGGTTACTGCACAGAAAAAAAAGAAATAATGAAGTTAATTTACATCAAAGAAAGACACTGTCTTGATCGGGTAATTTATTGCAAATAACACGAGATCTGTCTGTCTAGCTAAGAAACATGCTGTATCATGAGGGGAATGAGAATGACAGGAGAGAGGCAGGACTTACTTGAAGCGCTCTGGAGTGAGGAAGTTAAGCAGGTGGAACAGCTCCTCCAGGTTGTTCTGAAGAGGAGTCCCAGTAAGCAGCAGCTTGTAGTAGATCTTATACCCGTTGAGAATTCTGAAAAACTGGACAGAGCATTGCACAATATGAAGAAACAGTATGCTACGATAAAGACACACAACAGTGTAAAACCTCAGTCTCTCTCCATTAAATTAAGCTAAAAAAAAGCATTTCCTACTTTCTATCTAAATTTGGACTTTTTTGTATCTCCTGGACACACATTCCTTATTCCTATCGATGCTTTTCCCCTTGTTTTTCTGATTAAACAATGCCGTTTCTGCTACTGGAACAAGCTAAAGATGGCACCTAACTGCTGGCAGTGATAAAGATGTTTGTTTGTTTTTTACCTTTGATTGATTGTTCTTCAATCTGTGGGCCTCGTCTACCACCAGACAGGCCCAGGTGATGGAGCCCAGAATAGCTTGATCGATAGTGATTAGCTCGTAAGATGTCAGCAGCACATGGAATTTGATAGGAGTGTCTTTCTGCAAGAGGACAGAAGGAAGAACATCAAACAGTTCAGGCATGGGATCACATTGGGGAAAAACATGATTAGGTACTTGACTTATTTGCTATACAATGTCAACCAACAGAACTGCATTCTTCTGTTGCTTAAGGGTTCAAACAAACTAAAATGAAGCATCCGAAAAACAGTATTAAGAGTATTAGTGGTATGGAGTAGCTGCAGTACCTTCATACGGAACACTTTGCGTCCTGATTTCACTGCGCTGTCCTCAAAGGTGAACTCATTCTCCCTGATGATCGCCCTGCTGTCTTTGTCTCCAGTGTATGTCACCACGTAGAAATCTGGAGCCCACATCTCGAATTCTCTCTCCCAGTTGATGATAGTGGAGAGGGGTGCACTCACCAAGAAGGGCCCCTTTGAATGACCCTGACAGAGAGGGGAAAGACATGAAGCTCCTCTTACGGCACATCTCAGAAGAAGAGACGCTGCTAGTTTCAACGTTTGCTTTTCTCATCATTCAAGATTATTTAATCTAAGTCCTTAAAGTCCACATTACCATTTATATTATTATAACAACTGGTAATACTCGCATGTGCTTTCTTCATTGTACCCAGGAAACCAAAATGTGACATATGTGTCTTACCTCTTTATACAGTGAGTAGAGGAACACTATTGTCTGCACTGTCTTCCCCAGGCCCATTTCATCAGCCAGGATTGTGTCTGTGCCCTGAGCCCAGGAGAACCTCAACCAGTTCAGGCCTTCCAGCTGGTACGGGTGCAGCGTTCCCCCAGTGGCATTAATGTACCACGGCTGGTGTTCAAATTTGATGGTCGGCTGGAAATGTGAAAATATGGTCGCATGTTGTAGTGGTTACTTTGGTGAAATCAGTAAATTAAAGAATAAAAGAATAAAAGTACAGCACATATGTCAATAAACCAGGACAAACTGTGGCTTTGCATTGTTACTTTTTAGATATTTGCTATAAAAAGCCACTGTAGCGAGCAGCCAGTGACAGTGCAGTCTAAGAAGCATGTATTTAAGGCAAATTACTGGACTTCTGTGACTTAAGTGGAACTGAATATTCCAACTCACATCTATGATGGGAGCATCAGGAGGGACTTCCCTCTTTGCATGGTCGTCTTTGACTTTCTTTCCTTTCCTCACCACAAGGGGGCGTTGATCCTCCCCTAAAATCTGCTCTCTAACAACAACAAAAAAAGCAGCAGCAATTCTATATGATGGCACATGTCTCAACAAGGGCATCACAGATTGAGGGCAGGGCAGAAGGGAGGCGGCAGCAGGTGTAGACATATGGCTTTGTTTATTTTTGAGTGCAACGACAGATTTTGTGCATTCTCACTGTCTTCCTCACAGATTTAGAAACAACTATGGGGGGAAGAAGGTACAAGATGCTGGGAACCAACCTGTGGTCCCAGTAAGAGGCTTTATGGCTGTCGTATTCTGGGACGTCAAAATCATCCACCTCCCAGGTGCACTGGTCATAAGGGAGGTCTCTCCACTTGATCAGGTAGTGCACATCACCATCTTTGTCAAAGCTACAGAGAACAAGAAGCAGAAACAGAGGTTTAACATACTGACCAATAATCAATCATTTTTTTTGCTTACATTTGTTAATTCGATATGACACCATCACAAACAAGAAAAGTACTCTGTCGTTGGATCAAAAAAATTGTGGCAGAAATCACGGCACTGTAGAAAATGGTCATTTCGTAGAGATGTACCCACAAACAAAATGACTTTGCAATGAGCACAGGTGTGGGTCATGCGTGTGCACGTTATATACAGATATCAAATTGCGTGACCTAAATATGTAGCGGGAGGCAGTAATTGATGGGACTTGGAAACACCCCCACAATTTAATCAGTTATTCCGTCTATCATTTCCGACAGAAAATTCCCAATAAACCTGTAACGGTCAACTTGTAGTAGAATCACAATCACGCGATCATCAGCAGGCAGCTAACACAGTGTTCATTTGTAGAAATAGTTACAGTGATGCTGTGCCGCTATCTCATAATGATATAGAAATGTTTAATGAATTTGTGGATCCAGACTATAAGCCTCATCACTGCCTAAATCTAATCAGTTGATCCTTGTGCCATTTCTGACCTTACTTGAAAATTTCGTCCAAATTCTTTAGTCCGTTTTTGAGTAATGTTGCTAACAGACAGAGCAAAAGACAGACAGACAAACGTATGCAGATTTTATTGCTCCGTCTCCTTGGCAGAGCAATAAAATCACATAAAAGACTCATTTAAGCTTCGCACGTATATGCTTTGAAATTTTAGTGATAGGAATACATAATCTAGACAGATAGATAGATAGATAGATAGATAGATAGATAGATAGATAGATAGATAGATAGATAGATAGATAGATAGATAGATAGATAGATAGATAGATAGATAGATAGATAGATAGATAGATAGATAGATAGATAGATAGATTCTTGAGAAATATCAAAAAATGCTGCTTGTCACTGTGAAATGTAACAAAAATTAAATTTTAAAGACCATGTATCTCACATTTTAGTGCTGTGCTACGAGGAAAAATCTCCATTTATATAGTTTTATGCAAGACTAAGCAAAATCAAGATGACAGCGAGAATAAACCATCCTAGACTCAAAGCAGTAGCTTCACATTGAAAATTTCAAGATTCTAAAATATGCAACATTTTACAGATGTCAGCTGGTGAACCCTCATGTCAGAGTTTGTGTAATTGAGCGGCCACCTGTGGTTGAGTATCCGGTGGATAACCATCCACTCTGGCTTAATGCCGTAGCGGTAGAAGCGCTCCTCCATCACGGCATACTGGGGGTCTTTGCTCTTCCTCTTCTCACTGTTGAGCTCTTCCTCTCCGGAGCCATAGTCGTACGGCGGAGGCTCGTCCATGTCATTCTTACGCTGGTAGTTCCGATACATGACCGTGTGGTAAAGCTCCAGCTGCACACAGGAAGCGCAGCAGCCCATTCTGGTTAGTTTCATTCAAGCATCACCTTGGATAAAGGGTCTTTTTTTTCTTACAAAAGAATGCAGCATATTATCAATCTATGACTTTGAGACTAATTTAATTAACCACACAAAGTTCCAGAATTGATTAAATGAAGAGAAGGTGGTTACAAAATAAATTAAGAAAGCTGTCGTGTCTGCTAAGAAACAAAACTCCTCCGTGGTCAAATCTGAAAAAAGCTAATTGTTCTTTACTCCCCAAATTCCATGTCAGTTAGGTTGGAGTGTTCTGGATTGCTTCCTAATTGTGATTACAGTTTGAGTTGTCTGACAACTGAATGTGGACACACCTGTGAAGACTGAAACCAAAATGGCTCAAGGAGCACACACACCTCTCATTTCATATTAGAATTATTACATTAACAAAGAGGAAGCATAGTTGCTGTGGCCAAACAGAGCAGAAACGTTAATTTGAGATTGGACCTGCCTCTGGTATCTCACCTGCAGTTCGCTGACCCAGGAACAGTGCCAGTACGAAAGGCCAGCCCACTTTACAAAGAACTCCCTCTCTGGGTGGCCCTTGAGTGGGGGCTTGGTCAGCGGATCAGATGGCTTTCCATCGGGGCCTGCAGGCAGCTCAGCGGGCAGCGGGGGTTCTCCCCACGTCCAGTGCAGAATCTTTTGTACTTTACCTTTAAGGGGAGGACACTGAGAGAAGAGGAAGGTGCTGTCATACATGAAGTAATTGTAAGCTGGTGATGAAGCTTCAATGCAGAAAATACCTTTGCAAAAATATTAATACATTGGTAGGCAGAATATCTATGTCATAAACAAGATAATGGGACAGCTCAAATGGCTTTAAGTTCCTAAACCTAACTGTACAGATGATTTTTAAAAAGTCATGAGACTTAAAGCTGGGGTAGGCAGCATTTTTTAGTATCACGGGTCAAATATTTCATAATAACCTGTCAGCATATTGTAATTCATGTGGCCTGAGAGAAAATTAGACTTCTTCCCTCCTTGTACTTTTATCAGGTTTTAGAAAATCTAGCCTGTGACGGGAAGCTTCACAGGTCTTTTCAAACAGAGTGGGCATTCCTGGTGGTTGTTATATAGATGCAAATGCATGTGCGTTCAGATGGTGTAACACTCTCTCTAATTATTTAAATTTAAAATTTTTTGACGTGCAATTTTAACCTTTAATCTTATTCTTTAATTTTCAAACTGTCTCGTTCATTTGTTTCAAATGTGTGCTAATCTAGCTAATTATTAATTTAATTTATTGTGATTTTTATTATTTATTTTAACTGACTGCTCTGAATTGTCTCCTGTATCTTGCTTGATTGTCTATGTTGCATGTTTTAACTGTCAAAGCACTTGGTGAACACTGTTCTTCAGGGTGCTATATGAATAAAGTTATTATATTATTATAAGTCCTGATTCATGCAAGAAAAGTCTATATTCTTCTTCTTCTTTTCCTTTCGGCTTTTCCCTTCAGGGGTCGCCACAGCGAATCAATTGCCTCCATCTAACCCTGTCTGCTGCATCCTCTTCTCTCACACCAACTACCTTCATGTCCTCTTTAACCACATCCATAAACCTCCTCTTTGGTCGTCCTCTAGGCCTCCTGCCTGGCAGTGGGAAACTCAGCATCCTTCTACCAATATATTCCCTCTCTCTCCTCTGGACATGTCTGAACCATCTCAGTCTGGCCTTTCTGACTTTATCTCCAAAGCCTCCAACATGTGCTGTCCCTCTGATGTACTCATTCCTGATCCTATCCATCCTGGTCACTCCCAAAGAGAACCTCAGCATCTTCAGTTCTGCTACCTCCAGCTCTGCCTCTTGTCTTTTCCTCAGGGACACTGTCTCCAGACCAAACAACATGGCTGGTCTCACCATAGTTTTGTAAACCTGTCCTTTCATTTTAGCTGAAACTCTTCTATCACACATCACACCTGACACTTTTCTCCAGCTGTTCCAGCCTGCCTGTACACGCTTCTTCACCTCTTTTTCACACTCTCCATTGCTCTGGACTGTTGACCCTAAGTACTTAAAATCCTCCACCTTCTTGATCTCTTCTCCCTGTAACCTCACTCTTCCACTTGGGTCCCTCTCATTCACACACAGATACTCCGTCTTGCTGCGGCTAACCTTCATTCCTCTCCTTTCCAGGGCAAACCTCCACGCCTCTAGCTTCTCCTCCACCTGTTCCCTGCTCTCACTACAGGTTACAATGTCATCTGCAAACATCATAGTCAATACAGACTCCTGTCTAACCTCGTCTGTCATCCTGTCCATCACCATAGCAAACAAGAAGGGGCTCAGAGCTGATCTCTGATGTAGTCCCACCTCCACCTTGAACTCCTCTGTCACTCCTACAGCACACCTCACCACTGTCTTACAGTCCTCATACATGTCCTGCACCACTCTAACATACTTCTCTGCCACTCCAGACTTACTCATACAAAAACTACAGTTCCTCTCAGGGCACCCTGTCATAAGCTTTCTCCAGATCTACAAAGACACAATGCAGCTCCTTCTGACCTTCTCTGTACTTCTCTATCAACATCCTCAAAGCAAATATTGCATCTGTTGTACTCTTTCTTGCCATGAAACCATACTGCTGCTCACAGATGTTCACCTCTGCCCTTAGTCTAGCTTCAACTACTCTTTCCCATAGCTTCATCTTGTGGCTCATCAGCTTTATTCCTCTGTAGTTCCCACAACTCTGCACATCTCCCTTGTTCTTAAAGATGGGCACCAGCACATTTCTCCTCCATTCCTTGGGCATCTTCTCACTATCTAAGATCCTGTTGAACAACCCAGTCAAAAACTCTACTGCTACCTCTCCGAGACACTTCCATACCTCCACAGGTATATCATCAGGACCAAGTGCCTTTCCACTCTTCATCCTCTTCAATGCCCTCCTCACTTCATCCTTTCTAATCTTTGCTACTTCCTGGTCCATAACAGTCACCTCTTCTACTCTTCGTTCTCTCTCATTTTCCTCGTTCATCAACTCTTCAAAGAACTCTTTCCATCTTCCCATCACACTATTGGCACCTGTCAACACACTTCCATCCTTATCCTTTATCACCCTAACCTGCTGCACATCCTTCCCATCTCTGTCTCTCTGCCTTGCCAACCTGTACAGATCAGTCTCTCCCTCCTTACTGTCCAACCTAGAATACAAGTCATCGTAAGCCCCTTGTTTGGCCTTTGCCACCTCTACTTTCACCTTACGCTGCATCTCCCTGTACTCCTGTCTACTCTCTTCAGTCCTCTCAGTGTCCCACTTCTTCTTAGCTAACCTCTTTCCTGCACCTCCTCATTCCACCACCAAATCTCCTTATCTCCTTTCCTTCCAGATGACACACCAAGTACTCTCCGACCTGTCTCCCTGATCACATTTGCTGTAGTTGTCCAGTCATCTGGAAGCACCTCCTGACCATCCAAAGCCTGTCTCAACTCTTTCCTGAAAGTCATACAACACTCTTCCTTTTTCAGCTTCCACCATTTGGTCCTCTGGTCTGCCTTTGCCCTCTTCATCTTCTTCACCACCAGGTTCATCCTACACACCACCATCCTATGCTGTCTGGCTACACTCTCATCTACCACTACTTTGCAGTCACTGATCTCCTTCAGATTACACCGTCTACACAAGATGTAGTCTACCTGTATGCTCCTACTTCCACTCTTATAGGTCACCCTATGTTCCTGCCTCTTCTGGAAGAAAGTATTCACTACAGTCATTTCCATTCTTTTTGCAAAGTCAACCACCATCTGTCCTTCTGCGTTCCTCTCCTGGATACCAAACCTGCCCATGACCTCCTCATCATCTCTGTTTCCTGCACCAACATGTCCATTGAAGTCTGCACCAATGACAACTCTCTCACTTCTAGGGATGCTCTGCATCACTTCATCAAGGTCCAACCAGAATTTCTGCTTCTCCTCCAGCTCACATCCTACCTGCATACCCACTAACAACATTGAACATCACACCTTCGATTTCTAGCTTCAGGCTCATCACTCGATCTGACACTCTTTTTACCTCCAGGACATTCCTAACAAACTCCTCTTTCAAGATAACTCCTACTCCATTTCTCTTCCTATCTACACCATGATAGAACAACTTGAACCCTGCTCCTAAACTTCTAGCTTTACTACCTTTCCACCTGGTCTCCTGGACACACAGTATGTCCACCTTCCTCCTCTGCATCATGTCAACCAGCGCTCTACCTTTTCCTGTCATAGTTCCAACATTCAAAGTCCCTACTCTCAGTCCTAGACTCTTGGTGTTCCTCTGCTCTCTCTTCCTACGAACACACCTTCTTCCCCTCCTTCTTTGACCAACAGTAGTCCATTTTCCACCGGCACCCTGTAGGTCGACAGCACCGATGGCGGTCGTTGTTAACCCGGGCCTCGACCGATCTGGTATGGAAGTCATACATTTGATTCGCATGATTGATTTGGCCAAAGTTTTACATCGGATGCCCTTCCTGACACAATCCTCTGTATTTATCCGGGCTTGGGACCGACACAATAAAACACTGGCTTGTGTCCCCTTGCGGCTACATTAAGAAAAGTCTATATTCTAGTATTAGCAAAACCTGCATCCACTACAAGCAGTACAAAAAAAGGACATAATATAGAAGTTACATTCAGTAACTTACATATTGTGTATATGTTATATTATCTAATAACTTATCATTTGAGCTTGCCATTCTTCTCCTGGACTGATAATCTGCTAACTTCCCTTTCCTGCAATATCTTAATATGCTGGTTAGGTCAGCGAGGTAGATTTGCCACGGAAGATGGCGATGACTGGTTATGCTGAATGTTGCTAATGGTTTAGCCAACGTTCTTACAATCCAACTTGTTTTGTGTGTGTGTGTGTGTGTGTGTGTGTGTGTGTGTGTGTGTGTGTGTGTGTGTGTGTGTGTGTGTGTGTGTGTGTGTGTGTGTGTGTGTGTGTGTGTGTGAGTGTGTGTAAGAAGCCCATGTACAGCATATGTTCATACTCCTCTCTTTCTTAGGACAGAGCTGCAAGATAAGGCCTGCATTTTCAAACTCTGCTGTTTTTCTTTTGTTGATTTTTTTACATTACCAGATTTGAGGCTACAACAGCTTTAAGGTTCCCCTCTGGTTAAAGTCTGCACTCTCACCACTATTACAAATCAATTCACTTTACTTGATTCATTCATTTATCAGAGACAACACACTGTAATTAAACAGACATCTTACTTATGATGAAATAAACTTCTCAGTAACTATTATCTGTCTTTTCACAACTTGGCTGGTAGCTTGAGTTCTGACACAAAAACCGAAGCACTCTACTTCAGGGTGACACTCAGAGAGCTCAATTGTGCATTTAACCAACACTGCAAATGTGTTGACTATGAAAGAAAAGAAGGAAAATGAACATTTTCAAAGCAACAAAAGAAGCAGCTTGTCATGTGTGAGGTATAATTCAAATAATAACCAGATAGCAGAGGTGACACCACAGAGTGCAACACTGGGATGTTCCTGAATCCCAGCAACAAAAGACCAAGTTTAAACTGAATGTTATAAACTGCTACAAGGGAAAAGGCAAAGATAGTTTACTAATCTTCTACCACTGATGGACAAGTAAACTAACTAATTCTGCATAGAGAATCAGATATGAGCTCACCATGCAGCGAGGACACAGCCACTCCCCGTTGGGTATCTCAGGAAGTGGCGGGTTGAGGCAGTGGATGTGGTAGGATGATGGGCAGGTGTCACAACACAGAAGCTCTCCTCCATCTTTACACACTCGGCAAAACTCCATGTGGTCATCCTCCTCCTCACCTGCAGCCTCCTCTTCATCCTCCTCCTCATCTTTGGCCTCCCACTGGATCCCCTCCTTCTCCTGAGAGATAACGTTGGCGTGAACATGTCAGAGAGTAAAGCTGAGCCTTATCACTCCGGCTTACAAGACAGGTTAAGACGAACTACAGAGCATTTACTGGTTATTTACATAGTGTCTGTCTTTTTTTAAAGGAAGCTCTGTAACATACTGGGTTACTGAGAGTGAAAGGCTGCATGAGCAGAGCTTTGTTGTCTGTTGTCTTGATTTATTCATCAATCATGCACTACAGACCTGTGAAAATCATGAAAGGCACATTTTATGCACTGATTTGAATGACTTAATGCAAACTATGCACAAACAGTATACTGATATAGAGACACACGGAAAATATCAAAAGTAATTATACTCAAGAATTAACAACAGCTACCAGATAAGTGGTTCTCAGTGTGAGGAGAAGAACCTAACCAAGGTCACAAATTCTATAACCTTTGTTATGTTTTGTTTTATTTAGTTTTTTCATTCTTATATATCTTTGCCTGTTCTTGGCTGAAAAATGACAAGAATGGAAAGTAACTAATTTTTTGAGTTGAATTAAGCTGTTAACAGTTTTGATCAAGGTATTTTTTAATTAATTGGTATCGGCTTTACTGAGCACGAACCTCAGCCTGATCCTTTGTTTATGTCTGCTGTCACACAATTATTCTTCTTTTGATCTGATTTGCAGTTGGCAAATCAGCTTAAAGGTGCATTATCGTGACGTATTGCAGTAGAGTGTGGAAGGAGAGCAGAGTTTGTGGCAGGACGAGGGTCAAACATCTGCAGTGTGGAAGTATTTTAAATTGGAAAGCAACCAAACAGTCCCTTGTAATGTTTGCACTCTATGTGATCATCCACGCAACATTGATGAACAGCTTGATTGGAGAACTGCACTTCTTTTCTTGATGCGTTGCAGACCGACTAAGTTGTTACATTCACCGGCCAGTTTATTAGTTACACCTGTTCAATTGCTCAGCTGTTCAATTATAGCACAAATAGCTAATCAGCCAATCACATGGTTGAAACTCAATGTCTTCAAGCATGTAGATGTGGTCAAGACAACTTGCTGAAGTTCAAACCAAGCAACACACTGGAGAAGAAAGGGCATTTAAGTGACTTTGAACATGTCATGGTTGTTGAGTATTTCACAAACTCCTGATGTACTGGGATTTTCACACACTACCATCTCCAGAGTTTACAGAGAATGGTCAGAAAAAGAAAAAATACCCAGTGAGCTGCAGCTGTGTGGACCAAAATTTTTCTTAATGTGAGAGGTCAGAGGATAATGGGCAAACTGGTTGGAGATGATAGAAAGACAACAGTAACTCAAATAACCACTGGTTACAACCAAAGAATGCAGAATACCATTTCTGAATGCACAACGCATCCAACGTTGAAGAAGATGGACGACAGCAGCAGAAGACCACACTGAGTGTCACTGCTGTCAGCTAAGAACAGGAAACTGTGGCTATAATTCTCGCAGGTTCACCAAAATTTGACAATAGAGGACTTTAAAAACACTGCCTGGTCTGACGAGTCTCAGTTTCAACTGCGACATTCAGATGGACAGAATTTGACATAAACAACATGAAAGCATGGATCCATCCTGCCTCATATCACTGGTTCAAGCTACTAGTGGTGGTGTAATGGTGCGGGGGATATTTTCTCGGCACACTTTGGGCCTCTTAGTATCAAGTGAACATCATATAAATGTCAGTCATCTCAAACTGATTTCTTAAACATGACAGTGAGATCACTGTACTCCACTGACCTCCACAGTCACCAGACCTCAGTCCAGTAGAACCACTGGGATGTGGTGGAATGGGAGATTATTATCATGAATGTTCAACTGACAAATCTGCAGCAACTGTGTGATGCTGTCATGTCAATGTGGAGTAAAATCTCTGAGGTATGTTTCCAACACCTTGTTGAACGTATGCCACGAAAAATGAAGACAGTTCTGCAGGCAAAAGGGGTCCAACCTTTTACTCGCAAGGTGTACCTAATAAAACTAGAAAAGCACTCAGAGAGTGCAGACCTCCACCAAGGATGGAGAGGAAAACAAGAAACCCATGCAGTAAAGGATCATGAGCTGGAATCGAACCTGCATCTCTGACACACTTTTGTTTACAAATCACCTTCTCAACCAGTTGAGCTATCTGAACACCTTGCTCCAATTTGTTAGACGGCATACTAACTATGATGTTTTTGTCATATTTTGGACCACATACTAAAACATACTAAACTAGAAAAGCACTCGGAGAGCGCATACCTCCGCCATGCCGTTTGTCTGTCTGTCTGTCTGTCCGTCTGTGTGTGTGTGTGTGTGTGTGTCTGTCTGTCTGTCTGTTTGTCTGTTAACAGCATAACTCAAAAAGTCATGGACGGATTTTCTCTGTCCAATTGAGAGATGGCCTGGCGGCCATCTCTCAATTGTCCTTCGACCTTCAAAAAATTCCTGGATCCAGACGGTGATTCGGATCACCTCCAAAATCTAATCGATTCTTACTTGTGCTCTTCCGGACATCCTGTAAAAATTTGGTGAAAATCTGTCCATGACTTTTTGAGTTATGCTGTTAACAGACAAACAGACAGACACACACACACACACACAGACGGACAGACAGACAAACAAACTCCGGTGATTACATAACCTCCTGGCGGAGGTAAAAATTCAAAGTGATCCAGAATCCAGGATCCTTTCCAGATTGCCACCAAAATTAAATCGGCTCTTCCTCTTACCATAGTCTACACCTCCTCAAAATTTCATGTGGATCTGCCCAGGCGTTTTTGAGTTATCTTGCTAACAGACAGACAGACAGACAGACAGACACACAAACGCCGGGTGTCACATAACCTTCTTGGCGGACGTAACTATGTATCTCCTTGAAGTGTGTATTAACTAACAAACTGGTATCAGATTGGGACTCAGTATCATCCATCCATTCTCTATACACCGCTTAATCCTCATTAGGGTTGTGGGGGGCTAGAGTCTATCCCAGCTGACTTAGGGTGAAGGCAGGGGACACCCTGGACAGGTCACCAGTCTATCACAGGGCCAGAGTCAAAGAGTCAAACAAGCACATTCACATTCACACTTATGGGCAATTTAGAACCACCAATTAACCTCAGCATGTTTTTGGACTGTGGGAGGAAGCTGGAGAACCCAGTGAGAACTCATGCATGCACAGGGAGAACATGCAAACTCCATGCAGAAAGATCCCAAGCCCAGACTGGGAAGCAAACCGGGGATCCTCTGGCTGTGAGGTGACAGTGCTAACAACCAATGTGCAGTCCCAACTCAGTATCAGCAGACACTAAATATTAAATAACAGTTTCAGATGAGTGGCAAAAAAAACTTGATCAAGACATCCCTACATAATACATGTTGCTATATGTCTCAAATGTTTAAATAAAAATAAATAAAACATATTTTCATGCGACCTGTCCAGGGTGTCCCCTGCCTTCGCCCAAGTCAGCTGGGATAGGCTCCAGCACCCCCCGCAACCCTAGTGAGGATAAAGCGGTGCATAGAGAATGGATGGGTGGATGTTTTCATGCAATCCTAAAGCACATCTTCCAACAAGGCTACCTCACAATTTTAACAAAAGTGGTCCAGACCACATCAGAGTTAATGGGTTCTTCATTTTTGCCCCTGCTTCACCTCTCCAGCAAGTTTTATAGAATTCGACTTTAAAGTTTTGGTGTAATCTTGCAGACAAACAGCAGCGATCACATATTCCTACCTTGTCTCTCACGCTGATGGTGAAATGATGATAAGTGTCTATATAAGTCTATATACGTCGTGCAAATTCTGCCTATATAATGTCCGGGCTGCACTGTTACATAGTATAGCATCAGACTCCTAATCAACCAAGGTAGTACCAAAAAAGGATCATGAACTAGCCCCTAAGCAGTCAAAATATGACAAAAACATGTATAAAATTCCATGAAAACCCACAAACACACACTGAACCATATCTACTCACACAGTGTGGACAGCTCCATTTTCCCTCAGGGGCCTTCTCCAGCTCGGGGTCCAGACAGACCAGGTGGTAGGCTCTGGGACAGGTGTCACACAGGATGATCTCTCCACCCTGCTGGCAAACCTCACAGTAGTCCTGGTGGTCTGTCTCGTAGCCATCACCGTCCTCCTCTGCAGAAGATAAAGGAATAATTAAATGTGCAGTTCACACATTCAGAGAGTCCCTTTAATGCAGTTACCAACATTATAAGATTTGCAGTATTTACACATTATCACGAGTGGCCTCTAAATGTGGAAAAGGATCCGTGGTTGTGAGGGCAATAGCTGCTGCGAAACACCATCTGTCTTCAGAAAGCTTTCCCAAAATAAATAAAGCTTAAAGAAATAAATTTTAATTTCCTCGTTACCCATAATCAAACAGTTGGGTTCTGGGGGATTTCAATGGGATTGTGGAGGGAAAACCACACCACAGAGCATGGCAAGAGAAGACAGTAAACATACTTTTCCTTTTTTTACGCCCACGTCGGGCCTTTTTCTTCGTGGCGGCCCCCGAGGTATCAGAAAGCACAGAGGCACTGTGGATGCTGATGTCATCAAAGTCTGACTCCTCCAGGAAGTCCTCCTCACTCTGGAAAAGCAAACACACAAACTAAAGAGCACAGAGCTACACAAAGAATTAAAATAAACCAACTTTGAGTGAAAGCGCAGCAAACAGCCTGGTCACTTTGATGTCATTGAAAATACACAGTGGAGAAGCTGAGAGGATGAATGAGCTGAAGGAAAACAGTTCTGTAAAATAAGAAGACATACTGAGGATGCTTTCTTCTTCTTCCCACTTTGGCCTGACTTTGATTTGGTCTTCTTCGGCTTCGTTTTCTTCTTCACTTCTTTCACAGTCTTGCTTTTCTTTCTAACTCCTGGTCCTGTAACACACAGATCCACACATCAGACGTGTGCATTCTTTCTATTATTTCCTAAAAATATGTGTTTTGTCACAGTTCACTAGGCCTTACCCTTTCCCTCTTTGGTTTTGGCTTTTTTGATTGGCCCTAGTGGAGAGCTCAGCTGGCTGCTGCTGACAGACGTTGGCTGTGCCACGGTAACCGTTTCCACGGCAGCAGCCACAGCGGCGGCCACAGCGGTGGCAGATGCGCCTTTGAACGGGTTATTGGCACTGAACTCTCGCCACTTGGCCCCCAACACTGTCATCATCTTAGACATGGGAATCTTCGGGTTCTTCTTGGCAATGAGAGGCCTGAGAAAAACCAGGGGGAGAGGAGACAACAACGGCAGCTTTATTATGTCACACTTCATTCTTGCTGATATAATTTCTACTCCCCTCTGCACTGGAGGGAACTGGGTCTTGATTTGCTGACACTCCACTGCCCCTTAAGTTTTGTTCTCCCTGCTTTGCTGTGTGTATGTCATGTTTGTGATTTGTCAGGCAACAGCTTGAGGTTTGGCATGCTGGCCTGTGAAAGATAGTGGGTCAGAGCACTGAGTCCCAGAGCCTCCCGGCTGTCACAAGCATCCAGTAAGCAGCTGACTACACACAGGGGGCACTGCAGGAGCTCATGCTCCACTTTGTCAGAGCAGAGGCTTAGCCGAGCCAGACAGCCCCAGGTGAGACAGACTCTTTATACCAACAGCCGAGCTTTCTAGCTCAAACAAAAAAAGCAGTGTTTGCTCGTCACACCACACTCTTGTCTCGCTGTGGAGTTTTGCTGGAAGACTCTCGGCGAGGGACGACAATCCAGAGAAACTGAAACAGAACAAAGCACTTTAACATAGGAACATAATCCAGACACAAAATTAGATGCTTGCCTGAGGAACTGGCTGAAAGCCTTGTAGTTAGTGATGGTTTTGTAGTCGTCTTCGGTGAAGCCATACTGAACGTCTTCAAGACCCCATTCATGCATCAACTGACCGGAAGATTTGGGCTCCTGAAGGAAGATGGATGAAAAAGATCATGAGACAGATGGTAAATGGTGTTTAATGACGAAATATTTCAAAATATTTCTCTTTAAGGATCTTTTATCGCCAATCCTACACCGTCACGGCACCAGTATACCAAGGGCCTTTGCATGTTTTTGTTGGACTAACAGATTGCTTAGTTAAGTAGGGAGATTATCCAGGTAGAGAGACATCATGGTTTCAGCCTACTTTTCCTTGCATTGTCCACAGTGTATTTCAAAAAACCAAGAGTCTAAACTTTATATTCATGAAATTTTTGATAGCAGTTAGAATTTGTAAAAGTTCTACCTAATGCTACTAACAAACCTGGAGTGTTCTTACTGACTAAATCTGCCATGCAGTCCAATGAGCTTAATTTAAATCTAAACTTCAGGGTGGAGTAAGCCATTCAACTCCAAAACACTTTCTGTCAAATCCAGTGAGTGTCTCCTCACAGTTTGCCAGCAAACAGAGTGGCTCAGACTACGGTACTTCAAAACTATTCTTGGCAACCAGTAATAGGTGGCATTTGTGCTATGAATCCCTACACAGACACAGATCAAGACTCTCATTGCAACACTGGAACTTCCACATCAACCTCAGCAGCAGGTCTATATAGGTTCTAGCTTCCGTTCAACTGGAGAAAGGATGGTGTCTGATTCAGGATATTATTCTTCCGGTCACTAATAGCATTATAAACAACAAACTCTGGCTAGTTTTTACTCCGGTTTGTTTGGATGCTGTTCCTATGCTTACATTTTGTGCATTTGATGGTATTTTATACTGTATTACAATGTTTGTTTTTGCTTCAGCTATGAGAAAGAGACTGAATAAGGCTGGAACGTTCCTCTTTCAATCAGCTAGCCAAGATGGTGGTGTTGTTGCCATGGCAATGTGCATCCATGAATTTAGGGAGCAAAGCTTGTGAAGGAGCGTTCAAGGGAGGGTTACAAACTATCTCAGGAACGGCTTACTCAGCCTTTAACAATGAAAACTTGTCCTATAAGCTTTGTGATCATTGTGTTTCTGTCATGTTGGCTGTCTTTCTGTAAAATGTCTTCAAGGTTCATGAAAAATACTTAAAATCAAATTACTATTAGGCTATCAAGTGGGAGATGGTCTCTGCACCAATAGATTGTTATTTGTCATAAATGAGAATAACACTGAAAACAGGAAAATTCTGGTAATTGTACCCAGCCCTCCATTTGACCCAGTAGACTACAAGACACGGTCCGTGACAGTGTTGCAAACCCTGGCTTACTTTCATGTTGCCGTCATCATCATCATCGTCATCATCATCGTCATCTCTCTTCTTCTTCCTGGGCTTTTTCTCTTTCTTCTCCTTCGGTTTCTTCTTCTTCTTTTTGGTGGGACCGTAGGTGCTGCTTTCGCTCTCAGAGCCAATTTCTGGACGTTCCCGTTCCTCCTCCACCTCTGAGGTCTCCTCCAGGTCGCTGTCGACTCGTGCCTGAATTCCTCCCTGCACAAAACAATAGCCTCTATTGGTCTACAGGACATGGGTTGATATGTTACACAGATAAAACTGTGCCCTACTTCATAGACATCTATGTTGATACTGAATGAAAACTTCACTCAGGCCACATTTTTTGAGCTTAGCATTCCTTGTTTCTTTTTGTAGTGCAGAGCTGCTGCCAAACAGCTATTTTTATAAATGTAAACAAGTTGAATCTGGCTTTGAATCTTACTTCAGCTTTCTACCTCAGGGCACGACTGTGACTGACTAAAGCTAGCATCAAAGCCAGTTTCCCAGATCACAACTAGATCCCACGTCTAAATTTTACTAATAGCATGACAAAGGAAATCTAGCTCCACTTAAGAGCTATCTTCTGAGACCCAATTTCACATCTAGTGATATAAAAAAAAGGGGGGGGGGGGAATAATTAAAATATGTATCTTGATAGGGCAAATAAGCATGGCATTACTTTTGCCAGGCTTCGGGATTAGAGCTCCCACAGAGGCCACCCACACTAAAAACATATGCTGTCAGCGTACTATAAAGTACTCTGGATAAAAGCTTCTACTTGATGGCATTTGCATAAATTAAATTACATCATTTCAAAGTGTCACTGCTTTGCTAAAGTTATAATTCTTCTGCCTGCGATGAAATATAGAAATTATTACAAGTCGGTTAGGAGTGAGCGGATGAGGAGTCAAGTTGGATTCATGCTCACCTTCCGACAATAAACAAAAAAAACAAGACACAGAACACCTCAGGCAGCGCAGCCAATCACAGCTCAGAGCCGATCTGTAGACTGAGCTGCATCCTGCCTGTTTAATACGAGACATCTGGAAGGCTATATGGATTTAACAGTTAACAGGTGTTGTTTGTGTGATCAGGAGTGTTGCATATGAACAAAATTCACTAGTGGTGCGTGCTCGTATGTGAGTGAGAGAGGGAGAGGGAAGCGTGTCTGCTGTTTCTCTCGTTGTGCACCTCTCCCCTAATTACTTGCGCTTTTGTGTGCAGCAGGTGCGTGCAAGTGTGCATGTAAATTATTATTTGTGCACGTGTTTCTGAACGGGTGTGTTCCTCTCCTCTGATCTAAACATGCACATTTGTGACGTTTCCATGTGTGTGTCTGTGCATGTGCATCATTCTTCGAATATCTCTTTAGTTAGGGTTTCTTCTGTATAAAGATATATGTACATATGTGTGTTTTTGCGGGTGAACATGTGTGTGCACATGCAGTGGAGTAGAATTAGTGCACAGCAGCTTTGTGCTCTGCTCGCTGCCTGTTGCTCAGCAGGCCTGCGTGGCTCCATAGAGAGACTTGCAGGCGTTTTGCTCTGTAGCGCAGTGGAAAGGCTCACGTTGCCGCAGCGCCCGCCAACCCTACCAGCAGCCTGGCTGTGTTGCCATGGTGACCAAATTTGAGCAGTGTCTGGCTCTAGCTCTCTGTTTCCCTCTCTCTCTCTCTCTCTCTCTCTCTCTCCTCCTAGTTTTCTGTCTCTTTCTCACAGTCCTCCCTTCCTCCTCCTCCCTTCCTCCTCCTCTCACTTTCTCTCCTTCACATCTCAGAGCTCCCCTCCCTCACCCCTCCACCCCATTATTTTCTCTCTCTCTCACTCTATCTCTTAACTTCTCCCCCTTTTCTTTTCTTTCCTCTCTCACTCTTTCTTTCTATCCTGCTACTCACTCTTCCCCCCAACCCCCTCCACCTCACCTCACAAAACACACACACACACACACACACACACACACACACACACACACACACACACACACACACACACACACACACACACACACACACACACACACACACACTATATCTCAGTGGCAGCCAATGGAACGGCGCCATCCAATCAGACACGTTTGCATAACGAGCTTGTTATGCAGAGGCCTGTGGTTGCAGAGCCGGTGCTCCAGCACCCGTCTAGACAAATCTCATTTATGCATAAGAAGAAGGAGAGAGAGAGAGAGAGAGAGAGAGAGAGAAAGAGAGAGTAAATTGAAGATTGTGGATGGGGGATGGGGGTGGAGATGGTGATGGAGGAGGGAAAAAAGCAAAGAAGCAGAACCACTATTGACAGCAACTGCAAAGACGAGGTGGAGCTGTGCAACAACCTCGTGGCGGCCCAGAGTTCAATGTTAAACACACATCGTCAGAAGCAAAGAGACAAAACAGCACAGTAACAAAGAGGGTGTCTCTACTTTGAGAGGGAAGAAAATCAGATAAGCGCTGATAACGTAATCAAATTAGATGCTTCCTCATAATGGCTCTGCCTTAGGGAGATTGCAGTGGACGCCACAGAAAATATCAAATGAGCAAAGAAGTGGATTTTCAATAAAATCTAGTTCAGGAAAAATACTGCTAAAAAATACTCTTCATGGTTCCAAAACATGGCGTCTTCTTCTTCTTTTTTTTTTTAACAAAAATCAGCAACAGCTCTTTGTTGACTCACAATCCCATAGAGGATATTGAAGTTATAAAAACAAGACAGAGGCTCATCTCAAACTGACTGTATTTCAGCAAAAATGTTCAAGCTACAAGCATCTGCTTCACAGCTTCATGAAGGTTTTATTGTGGCCAAACTGCAGCCTCTTCTTTTCCCAATCAACCTAACTGCTTTCTATAAAATCAGATCCCTTGATTGAACAGATATTTTGTTAAAAAGGACACAGGACCGATATAGTTTCTTTCTTTAACTGCAAATTAAAAGAAGGAGATACAATACATCCCTCCCCGGCTACTGTTTCTCTCGTCGGTTGCTGCGACCTCAGACTGGGATGTGCCGCTGACAGTGTCTGACCCCAATTGACTTTTGGCCTCTGTCTGACACCAACCTTTGGGGAGTGATTGGAAGTGAATTACAGCACCAGCGGTTCCTCAGTGGGAGGGCAAGGGAGAGGGAAAAATAGGAAAGAAAGAAAGAAAGAAAGAAAGAAAGAAAGAAAGAAAGAAAGAAAGAAAGAAAGAAAGAAAGATGCAAGGGCAGCGGTATCACGATCAAGGCGAAATGAGGTGATGCATGTGTGAGACAAGAGGAGAGGGAGGAAAAAGGAGAACACAGAGTCAGTGTGTGAGGGAGAGTGTCAGAGGGAGTCCCCCCTCCTCCTCATTAGCTCACTGAGACCCTGAGCTCAGTGTTTACCACAAGCAGCCAAAGGGCCGGGTGGCAGTCTGGCCAGCCAAGCTCCTCACAGCACTGCTGGCATCTCCAGCCAGCAGAGGGGAACATCCTGGCTGTGCCACTGACACTGCTAAAGCCATCACCAACACAGCCAGAGAAAGCACTGGGAATACAGTGAATTCCTGTAATTAAGGAATAAGAAAATGCTGCTTATAGCTTCTGGGTTTGGCAAACTTTTAGGAAAACTAAAGGTAGATGAAGATCCAGCGGTGTAAGAGCCGATCTCAAGAGATGCTGACCCATTAACGGAGCACTAATCAATGTCATGTAGTAATGGTGGCTAATATTTTTGATAAAATTGCTCATTTTTTGCTCCTGCAGCCTTGCTTTGTCTAGAATAACAAGTCATATTACCTTGTGGCAGTAAACAATGGAACCACCTTCTGATAACTCACTCTTTATTGGATCAGAGTTATTTATTAATGTGCCAGAAGCCATTTTTGAACCATTAATAAGAATAACTTGGGGGCTGCCAGAAATCTCTGTTCCAGAAGGTTCAGGAACAGCTTCTTTCCTCATCTGTCACCTCACTGAACTCTTCACCAGCTGGGTACAGGCAGTGTGTCCACACTGTACCACACTGTCTGTACCCATAATGCCCCTTACAGCCTCATTTTGGACTTCTGCTTAGATGCTCAACTGCATTTTATTGTCTTAGTATTTGTGCAATGACACTAAAGTTGAATTGAATCTAAATCTAAACCTTCTGATATTTCACTCTTTATAAAGGGATATTTACAGTTTCATTAGTTATTTATTAATAACCAATAATCATAGACCATTTAAAGCCATTGATAAGAATCACTTTTCAGTTGCCAGTCTGTGAAAAGTCTTTTCAGCTCTATAATTCATCAGGAAATCCATCCAAAACTCATTTATAAACATTTACAGCTGTTTCTTAATTGTTTGTATCTAAGATTATGCTAAAAAATAAGTATTAATAGAGAAGATTCAGTGAAGACACTGTTTAGTAATGGCTTAAAAGCAGGAATGAATTACTTTATTAATGGGTCATGATGCTTTATATATGACTTAATAAGAACTAATTAAGAATCTCACATTATCTATTGTATTAAGACATTAAGTCCTCAGTTAGAATCAACTTTCTTAAATTTTCTATTCCACTTTTTCTCTGCCGAGGAAAGTGGTGGAATTATGTGAAGACTGCTGTTGGTTTGTCTGTATCAACATTACTCAAAAATGGATTGAGATGAAATTTTCAGGGAAGGTCAGAAATGACACAAGGAACTGGTTAGATTTTTTGCAGTGATGTGGTTTATAGTCTGGATCCACGGATTTGCTAAAGATTTCAGTATCATTGTGAGATAGCGGCACGGTGTCACTGTAACTATGATTACAAGCCAACACTGCCTGCTGACTGATGATTACAATTCTACTACAAAATGACCACTTCAGGCCAGGAATCGTTGAAAGATTTCATCCGTTGGAAATCATACAACGGCTAAGCAGCCTTGGTGGAGTACTGTCCTCTGTGACTTCTTTTCCTGTTGTTACTTGTGGCCAAAGCTGAACTGTTCGGCAAAAGCAGCGTTGGTTCACTTTAAAAGTTGGATTGAAATCAACATAACACATTAACGCTGAGAACAAATCACACCTCAGACCTGTTGTCTAAATGTTGGAGACTAAAGGCTAGAGAAGCTTAGCTGTCAAAACCACTCTGTCATAGCTCCGACTCCCACTGCTAGCTTGGCACAAATGCTGTGCTTCTGACCTACAGTCCCTGCCATCAGCACCAGCACCACAGGCACAAATCTACACTCTAAACTGGCACTTGGTGCCCACAGCTTACACTGGCATCGACGGCGACACCACTGCCAATCTCCCCTAAGCCTGAGACAGTCCACTGCTCCTCATTTAGATTACAGAGGCAGTCCAGCAGCCAAAGCGCACCTTTGATCCAATTGCAGAGACATCAAAAGAGCGACAGTTTGAGAAACAGAGAACGCAGGGTACAGCTTGAGCCAAAATGCCTGCCAAGCTGTTGTGTCCGAGGTCATGACAGATGGTGCTGAGTGTGAATTTACGCCTTACCTCTTTTTTCCTCTTCTTCACTTTGGGCATTTTCCCCTCTTTCATCTTTTTGGGCTTCTTCTTCTTTTGTTGTTTGAGGGAGTCGTCATCAGAGAAGAAGCTGTCGAGGGGCGTGAGGGGAACGGTGTTGCGCTCACCTTCGTCATCCTCATCTGGACACAGAAGCAAACACATTACCTATATGGAAGCACAATGCCATACACTGTACACAGAGAGTATTTAAAATGAAAAAAATAGAAAGTTTGACTGAAACCTTTGAGTTTGATGATTCTACAGATAATTCAGCTGGTAATAAACCTACACTACCATTCAATGGCTTGGGGTCACTTAGAAACGTCCTCATTTTGGAAAGAAATGCAGTTTTTTTTCAATGAAGATAACTTTAAACTAATTAATGAGAAATCCAGACTTGATATTGTTAATGTGGTAAATGACTATTCTAGCTGGAAACGGCAGATTTTTAATAAAATATCTCCATAGGGGTACAGAGGAACATTTCCAGCAACCATCACTCCTGTGTTCTAATGCTACATTGTGTTAGCTAATGGTGTTGAAAGGCTAATTGATGATTAGAAAACCCTTGTGCAATTATCTTAGCACATTATGTTAACACATGAATAAAATGTGAGCTTTCATGGAAAACATGACATCGTCTGGATGAGCCCAAACTTTTAAACGGTAGTATGTATGAATAAATAAGACTTCAGAAGACAGTAGTACTCATCATTAGAATACTAACATCCCCACAATGATAACACAAAGTTGATGTGTAGCAGTTACAATATTTGACATAATCACTATCTTATTGTCACAGGGTCATATAATTATCTGGATTGCTTGAACACTGTACTGAATAACTGACTGATTTGTGGATTTTGTTGAGTTGAAAACTGACAAACATTTACTGGTCCCAGCATTTGAAATGTGATGGTTTGCATCTTTTCTCTGTTATGTTTCACTGTAATCCAGCACCTTTGGAATTTCAAGTTGGTTAGACAGAGCAAGTGATGAAGATAGGTCTCTGAAGGAATAGTCTTGTTGTCAAATTTCTGATATTTCACTGTAAATCTTATCACTGAAAAAGAATAATCGATGATGAAAATAATTATTAGTTGCAGGCCTAGTGTACAGTCAAAGCTCAGCACAGCAAAAAAGTCAGTTAGCCTGTTTTAAAAATAAAACCGATGAATCAACGTCAGACCAACAGGAGCACTTGGCAAAACAAACCTCATAATCACACATCATTGAGTGTGGATCAACTTTACCCATCAAAACACAAATAAATGGAGTGCCTGCCCTGCCGCTAAATGGGAACTCCCTGGAGGACCACTGAGGTATACTGAGCATATCTTCTGCCTTTAATGCTTGCTGGGACTAAAGCGACCTGCTGCGGGTTGTCAGCTGTACTGTCTCAAAGCTGCTGTGTACAAACGTGCTGACTGCTGAGCGCAGCAGACTTCACTGATGCCACAGTGGGTCACAGAGGAGTAAGTAAGGGAGAGAGGCAGTCCCAAACAATGCATCACTATAAAGAGACACGCAGAGAAACACACACAGGATGCATCCGCCCTGTAAAGGTCGATCTGATCTCATTCTCGCTCTGTCTGCGACTGTCTTTCTGTCTCTTCCAGTCTATCTATCTGCATGTCTCCCTTCTCTCTGTGTCTCACAGACAGACTAGAGGGCATGAAATATGCAGCACATGTATCAGAGTCAATCTGCCAACACTAGCCCTGCAGTCTACCACTCCCCTGGGTAGCTGGAGTGAGAGATTGGGGAGGAGGGATTCCTGTGTAGTAGACACACAAACCTCAGCAACCACTTATCCTCTATTTAGCAAAGCTAACAGGAGGTACTCGGCACACGCACATACAGTACACTGATTTCAAAGCTTTAATCAGAGGCAACGTCAAGCTCATTTTGCTACCCCTGACGACTAGATAAGATGTGTCACCCCTTTTTAAGTGCTATCTGGGGGTAGCTTGAGCTCTATGTGACAAATATTTCACAATAAAACTGCTGATTGACATTATTTAAAAATGGGATTCATTACTTTCATATCTATGTTTCTCATTCTTTTCTTTCTGCCTCTCACACAGACACATGTTTCCCCTCCACTTTATATCCCTCTTCCTAAATAAAGCCTGCAGTTTATGCATTCAGTATCTCAAACAGGGAGCTCTTTTATGTCTCAGACGTATGTTAGCTGCCTGCTAGGCGAAATGAGCCTCACATCTCTCTTCGATGCACAGATGATGACACGACTCAGATGCAGATGGAGACGGCTTTGGATTACACAAAGCGCACAGTCCATCACTCTGCCGCCCTTGTTTTTTTGTGTTTTTTTTTCGATGAGAGAACAATGAATGACAGGCTGACCACACATCACTGATTAGATACACCAGATGATGCCAGACTGTGTGTCCCTTGCTCTGCTTCCTGTACAATAAATCAATCAAACTTGACAGCGGTGATGCAGTGTTAGGGTTTAAATGATTCGATCATAAGCACCTAATTCACTTTGAGCAGTACTTTTTAGCCATGCTAAAGCCGAAGCCCTAGGGATGACACTGACAGTCTCTTAGTTGGTTGTAGACTGAAAATTCCCAACAATTCCTGAATGGATTGCTGAAAAATTCAGCACAGACATTCACTGCTCCCAAAGGTTGAACCACTCTGACTTTGATGACCTTCAGACATTTGCTCCAGCACCACCATTAGGAAATACCTCAATAAATACTGGGTTGATTGCTATTAAATATAGTACATTCGTGTCTGCATAAACTGTAGAAATAACACAGCTGCTGCTCGGTTTTTTTGGTTTTGCAAAAATGTGACTGCACTGTGCTGGAATAGAGCTTCACGGAAAAAGTCAAACAAAAATAATGAGCGAATGATCTCTCAGTAATATATCATTTTGTGGATGAGGAGTGGAAAAAATGTCTGTGTTCAACACCTGCATTGCCTTATAATCTGAACCCTGCCTACAGTAAATGGCCTGTGAAGTCCCCGTGGGAAAAGCCATCAGGGGAAAGATATTCTTTATGCTTGGTGAGTGGACCAGGCAGTGCCAGGTGTTGGAAGGGAGTGGAGGCTGCTCAGTCATGTGACACATGGAGGTCTGGCACCAGATTCTGTTTGAAAGATGACCAAAGCTCCACTTGGCAAACAAACCTTCTGTAAAAATGTGGACGATGGCACAGACACAGCTCTGACCTTCCTGCAAGGGCTTGGCCATCGGACTGACCCATTAGAGGGGAGATTCATGAGCGACTCCCAAGTGAGGAAGCGAGAGTTTACAGGAAAGCACATTAGTCCTTTCTCTGTTGGCCCCTGTGTGGAAATACCCACTTAATGTTGCCCGGCACTGCTTCCCACAAAGCAGGAAAGACAGGGCCAAAGGGTTTCCTTTCGTCATTGATTAGGTGGTTATAGCTCAGGCTTCCAGTGCCTTCAGACAAAGACGTCCATGGACTATTATTAGAAAATGTAATCATCTAAGTGATGGAAGGACAGAGCCTAAATAGCATCATTAAAACCTTATCTATTATAAGTTCATAATATAAGGCAGATGCAAAAGAGACTGTAATGCTGTGCTGTTCAGCTGCAAATTAAAAAAAGCATCTTTTATGCTTAGGCAACGTGCACGCGCAGCAGGAAAAAATTGTGTCAACTTTCACAGTGAGCGATCCAAAAATAGACCCCTTTCCAATTGGGGATAACATTTGTAGGAACACAAAAGCCCAAGATAATCTTTCAATTTTAGGGAAGAACAAAGCAATTAAAACAGAAAACACAATGGAACAATCTGTGACAGTGTAAGCACCCAGAGTGAAACAAAGGGACTTAGGACTCTTTATGTGCCACAACAAATACAGACTGTGA
Organism: Acanthochromis polyacanthus; assembly: GCF_021347895.1. Classification (NCBI taxonomy): domain Eukaryota; kingdom Metazoa; phylum Chordata; class Actinopteri; family Pomacentridae; genus Acanthochromis; species Acanthochromis polyacanthus. The sequence goes on along the minus strand of NC_067117.1, from coordinate 33,927,226 downwards.
TAGGATAACATTCAGGGGGTCTGGAGTACCCCATAGGACGGCCTTCCACATCGCTGCGTTTTAATTGCATGGAAGCATCTTGATGCCGGGAAAAAGTCTGACCTGGATTGCTGACTCTGTCTGTCATTTTGATGCCTGCAGATGAGGTCATGAAGTGTCTGAAAACTGCTTCCTGTATCAGTAGTATAACAATGGATTTGCATCATTTAATCACGGTCAGCGATATGATAAGAAAATCATACAATCTGAACAGCGTGAATAGTGCTCATATATCAGCAAGAAGCTTCATTTAGACGTAAAAAAATATATATATATATTTATCTGCAGCTACCGAGTGTGTTATCATTTTGGATGATAGTCCCACAGAGTCCCTTAGATTTTTTTAATAGCCAACAACAGAAAAATACTAAAATACATCAAGACAGTTTTAAGCAATTTTAATTGACACTTGAAAATTTTTATTATTTTTTTAAATTGGATTACTGCTTACATGTCTTCACTCACCTGCCATAATCAATTGCACCTTTTCCTTTCTCATACATGTTGAACCAACTACTGGGTTATTGGGGACACACATCAGTGGCTGTGTTCCCCCTCAGGCTATGGCTGGCAGTCACAGATGATGCTTCAACACCCCTCCATTTCTACCCTGCTTTCTCTCTCTCTCTCTGTCTTTTTTCTCTCCCTGCTGCACGCCTTCACATGGAAGCTTCCAGGTATTAAGCCGTCGTATCAGAAATATTGTGCATATATAGAAAAAATGTGAGATTATCGCACATAATGCTGAGACCACAACACTCAGACCATATGGCATTCTGTCCTGTACTGTTTTAGAAATGGTTACAAATTAAGCGACCGTGAAACTGGCTAAACTGTAACTATATTGCCTCCTACAAAATACACAGCCGTTAGAGGCTCATGGGCTTTATAACACCCATGAAAATGAGCAAGAGTTGCACTATGGCAACTCAATCATGTGACATTCGCTCACCAAACACCAAACAAACATCTCAGTAAAGGCATTTTTATCATTTTTTGCCACGGCCTTAAAATGTTATTTCATTCCAAACCAGAAGGTGCTTTCATTTTCAGTAAAATGTTGTTCTATCAAATGCATTCTATGCAACACTTTGACGTTAAGCGACATTTAATAACAGAAATGAAGAAAACACTACATTTTATGCTCCCAATCTTCATTTCAGATTCTATGCTATAAGCACAAAACTTTTCCACACTGTGATGTGAAAATGAAGCAGAGGGCAAAGCAGCATCTCTTAAGTTGTCCTTCACATCAAAACATCGGATGTGCAGAGCAAGCTGCAGGAGTTATGAAAAATAAAATCTGTGAATCCACTGGCTGTGCAAAACTGGTCCTGGCTGTTGGATGCAACAACAGACCAGTGTATCCCCTCAGCCCCTGACACACCGGACCAAGAATCATGGCAGTTTAGGAGCTGATTAGACCAAAACAGGTGATAGATTTTTGGTGGAGCCGCCTCCTTCTGCACATGATGGACACCACAGATAGTGGCTTTGGTAAAAGTCATCTGCAGCCATGCCTGCCAAACACTGTGACTGGGATTTTACCAACTAACCAAGTGTTTCAGGATTGGAACAAATGAGAAACTGGCAGCCAAAAGCAAACAAAATTGGCATAAACTGGACATTAATTCTGTAAATCTTAACACGTTCTGTGACTTGATCAGATTTCAACCCTTTTAAGAAGAGAAAATGACATGCAAACCACAGCTGGGTCACTGCCACAGTGGGTGACATGTCCATTTTCCAGCCACAATAAAATACTGTACACAACTGGCTTCCATGAAGTGAACAAGCAGCATGTGAGGAATGTGGGTTAGAGTTAGATTTCAGTAAGTCCACGACCCAGAGCTGAGGGGATGCTGGTGACCTGACCACTGTCATCAGGAGAAGGAACACACTTGATAAGCACTGTTTACTGTAGCCCACACGTGGCTTTCACACCTCTGCGGCCAAGTGGTGCCAGAAAACACATAATTGAAAGTTGGAGCAGCTCTGTACATCACAAAAAATGAACATGGATGTTGCCACAGTAGCCTGCTTTAAAGCATATGCACACTGACAAAAGGAACAAAAAAAAAATGAGCACAGCACACACGGAGACTGCAGCGGATAAACTGTCACGGCTTTAAACAGCATCTCTAAAGCACATAACTTGTGTTTTTGGACTTGGAGGTAAAGCCTTGGACACGCATGCAGCCCTGTGAAAGGAGAAAAGCCCAGAGAAGCATGCAGCAGGCTTTTTCATCATGCCCTCCCCCCGCAAAAAAATAAAATATAGCAGTGAGAGGACCGCCGGAGGCAACATCCAAAAGCCCACGTCCCCACCTTAAGACATCAGGTCGTACAAAAAAAAATAATAGCATGACTCTGCTTATTGCACCCCACCCCTCCTCCTCTGTGGTCTCAGGAACGCAGGACAAGCCCTTTTCCCCGCATTCAAGGCGTAGCGGCGCAAAAAAAAAAAAAAATAATGTGAAGGACACCCCGCCTCCCCCCTCGTTCCCTCACCTGGCACATCGTCTTCAAAATCCATGTCGTCTTGTCCCTCGTCTTCATTACTCAGCGACCCCGGCATCTTTATCTCATAGCCCCCCAAACCCCTTTTAGGCTGGGAATACTGAAAGTTAACCCTCCAGACGCCGCAGCCCAGTCTCTTTCTTCACCCAAAAAAAAAAAAAAAAAAAAAAAAAAACAGAACAGTATTCGTCGCTCTTTTTTTTATTAATAATATATATTTTTGCAGTGGGTAGGGGGGGCTTTCTCTTCAGGAGTAAAAAGTAAAAACATAAAAATAAAAAATAAATAAATATATTTTTTCCCACTGATCTCTATCCAGGTCTTCCAGTCTGAAAAATAAGAAAGACAAAAATGGAACACACATGCCCAGATTGTGACGTCTGGTCTGTTGCCATGACGATGCATCCCATAATTTCACCCCACAACTAGTTAGTCACACTCTCCTAGTTACCACTTCCAACTAGTAGTGCGCGAAACACGCCGTGCGCCATCGCCATGTGCCGCTAATGGGAGGCTGCACTCCCTGCGCCTGTCGCCTGCCCATTTCCTTTTGGAAGTCCGGAGGATTGAGACACAAACTTCTGCTGCTTTCTCTGTCAGATGCTGCACTGTTCACCCTCAGAGCTGTCTGCAGGGAGAACACAGCACCAACAGCTCATCTGGATGCGAGTTTTTTGTGACTAGTTTAGATTTTAAATTGAAGCCTTAAACCGCAATAATCGCATTTTCACTTTCTCCTGACCAAATATATATATATTTTTTTTTTTTGAAAAATCAAAGAAAGAAAATAGACGAGTACAGGCTGATGTGTGCATGCTGTGAGGAGTCCTGCCTGCCAGTGGTCTAACTGTTGTCAAGGTTACCACAGCTGTAACACAGGATGCCCCACAGAGAGCTCACCAGAGAGCAAGACTGTCAACTTCTCTTCATGTATTCAGATACACAAATCAAAAGCTGGAGGAGTCCCAGCTGCACATGCTGCAGTGGAATTTTTTTTACTGCTGTTACTTTAATTATAGTCTGAAATAAAAGCCTGTGCATTAACTCTAACTTGCTCTGCTCTTTTTGCAAATCATTGGACCATCGTAATTTACATAAACGGACCAAAAAAGATTTGAGAATCTAAAACAATGTGGAAGAAAATACAGTTTTTATATTGTTCTAATCTGGCATCCAAATACTTTGGGCTTTGTTAAAAGATAATTATTACAAGGGAGCAGAGTTATCTCCATAACTTTAGTAGAAACAAACACAGCTCTGTGACCACAAAAGAACAAATTAAAGCAATTAAAGCAAAAATAACAACAACAAAAAACAAGACAGCACTTTGGTTTTCATCTTTTGACATTTTATTAAGAGTGGTGTCAAGTTTAATCTTCATCCTCCTCCTCCTCGTCCTGGTTGATCTGGAAGTAACGCAGCTCATAGCTCTCCTTGGTGTTGGCCACGACCCGCAACCAGTCCCTGAGGTTGTTCTTCTTCAGATACTTCTTGGTTAGATACTTCAAGTACCTGACAGAGATAAGGAAGAGGAGGGCAACTTGTAATTAGTGTTCTTAACTAATTTAGAGTAAAAAAGCCCTCCAGAACTGTTAGCGCATCCTACTATTTCCTTGAATGCTTGAATAAACAAGTGAAAATATGAAACAAAAGATGAAAGCTGAAGGCAATAAAACTCTTAACTGGATCACAAATGCACTAAAACAGGGGCTCTGCTTTGGTTTTATTATATTATTGGTCAAAAGATGCGTGTTGTCACTAAATCATAGTGCTCTGATGACAGATGTACTTTAGATTAGGGTTAATAACATCACTCTATTCCACATGCAGTCCTCCATCTAAGACTGTAGGTGCTACTATCACCCTCTGGTGGCCATGTGAGCAATTCATTGCACTATTTTGCACCAAATATATCTTTAAATTCTGAATTAATGTTCACATGTATTATTATTAGTGTATTCATTCTAGTAAACTCGGAACTTTAATTCCGTTTTCCCAATTATACCTACTTGTACATAGCAATCACATTTATTTGTATTTTGCTGTTATTTTACTCGGGCTGCTCAGTGGAGTAGTGGTTAGCACTTTCGCCTTGCAGCAAGAAGATCCCTGGTTCGACTCCCGGGGTGGGCCTGGGATCTTTCTGCATGGAGTTTGCATGTTCTCCCTGAGCATGCGTGGGTTTTCTCCGGGTACTCCGGCTTCCTCCCACAGTCCAAAAATATGCTGAGGTTAACTGATTACTCTAAATTGTCCGTTGGTGTGAATGTGAGTGTTCGTCTGTATATGTAGCCCTGTGACAGACTGGTGACCTCTCCAGGGTGTCCCCTGCCTTCGCCCGAGTCAGCTGGGATAGACTCCAGCACCCCCCGTGACCCTAGTGAGGATAAAGCGATGTATAGAGGATGGATGGATGTTATTTTACTTTGACAATTTTTTCTTCAGGTTGTCTTTCAGCACCTTCAATATGAAATAAAACAATATCAATACTACAGTGCAGTCAAGTCTTAGCTTTACTTTACACCAATATTGAGAAAACTGTGTGCAAATGTACAAGACTTTTATATCATCTTTTAAACCCTTACTTAAAGGTATTAATTTCATTAAGGCTGAAAGTCGAATGCAATAATGTGATGTTCCAATGTTGCTCAGACTGCTTTAAGCTGCCAGAATGCTTCGTCAGAACTGCTTGTCAGACGGATAAATACTTTTGGAGGCCTTCTCCTTCTTCATCATTAGGAGCGTCTGAGTTTGACCAGTTCTGCAACTTTCCAACATTCACACTGACTTTATGCTGTAGTTGGTCGGCTAGCTCAGTCACCGTATGAGCATCTCTTTCTAGCCCTCTTTAGTCATTCTTCATACAAGCGATTATCTGACTGTGTGTCACTGTTTTCATATTTTAGACCCCACCTCTGGTGAAAATCAAGTTTTTTTTTAAATAATAACGAATTAGATTTATATAGTGCTTTTCTGGGCACTCAAAGCACTTCACAGGGGATCCATTATTCATTCACTCACACATTCTCACTCCTGTGGTGGTAAACCACATTTGTAGCCACAGCTGCCCTGGGGCAGACTGACGTAAAGCGTCTTGCCCAAGGACACAACAGCACATGACTAGGCGAGAGCGGGAATCAAACCTCTACCACCTGAGCCACAGCCACCCCATGTTAACATGTTAATGTGTCCATATGTTTTTTTTTCATATGCTTGAAGGTATATCATAAGTGAAATAAGCTCAGTGTACCCAAAATTATTTAAAATAACACAGATTCAGCAGCTTCATAACAAACCTAAGGAACCAGCTCTGTCAGCTTGCAGAGTCAGGCTTTCTGTACCATTACTCTTCTTCGCAATCAGCTTCCAACTCAAACATGTATGGCTGAAATGTTCCACTATTGAAAGTTTGTGCCATCGTGCAGTGCAGAGCAATTTTACAGTGGACTTGTAGGTTAACTCGTGAGCTCTAGCTGCAGTACGGTGGACAGAAAAGCACTGACTACATAGATGCACATTTTCTCGAGGAAGCAGGGTTAAATCTCAGCCATTTTAAGCTAGGAAGGGATTACTTTCACAGAAAAACCTTCTTTTTTTGGCCATTTTTGGCTTTGACAGGTTAGTGAAGAGGCAGAAAGTAGGGAGGGGGGGGGCGCTGCATCGGGGACTATAGCCCCTGTTCATGGGTCGCCCGCTCAACCTGCTGAGCTACCAGGGCACCCTCGGAAAAAACTTCTTAACATGTAGCTTTGATATACAGACGCATGTGTAGGGGTTAAATCAATGACTGGAGAGGAACTGTATTGACACTGCATCTCCCCCTCTCTATGATGCACAGCTTTTTCCTTCACCGTTCAGAGTGGGCAATCACTTTTACCAGCGACACATATTGTAGGTTCAGTTCTGCGCTTCTAACACACAGGTAGGAACTCTTGTGAGGCCAATCCTCCCAAAACACTTAATAGGAAATTTGTTTGTTACCATCTCATTGAATACTGTCAGAAATATGACTGTGCTTGTACAACACCTGGGTTGCATAAGTAGTGAGCATGAATTGGGAAAATAACTGGTCCCGGGTTGTTCATTAATGGTAAACCACGACCCTTTTACAGCCCCACATGTGAGGTGTGAAAGTGCGATTACTCAGCAGACACGTTTCAGGTGCGATAATCTGAAAGCACTATCAAAGCCAGAGCCAATACAGCTATAGTTGTGAAGTGTTTCTGTTCACCGATTGAATATTTTCGGCCTATTATTAAACTGTGAGCAATACTAAATGAAAATAATTTCCCTAAGTATACTATTTTTCAGTGTGACTTCTCAGTTCTCTCGCTTTCACATAAAGACAACTACACAACGGGAATTGGTCGCTAAAACAAATTGGACGTGTGTTTTTTCTCACATCTTTTGGGCATATAAGGAATCACTGTGCTTCACGGCTGTTAGGCAGATCTGGTAGGTATACAGCATGACACGAGTCACATCACATCTCCTACCTCTTTGAGAAGGGAACTTCAGAGTTGACAGCAATTTTACTCTTGCTCCTCTCGATGGACACCACACCACCGCCAAGGTTTCCAGCTTTGCCATTCACTTTGATGCGCTCCTGCAGGAATTGCTCCTGAATTTGCAGTGGACAAAATAGTCACTGAAAATGGAACTGAACTGATTTTGCAACAAAAGGTGTGATGAGCACGTTTTTAACAGCATTAACAGAACATGCAGTGGTTGACATGTTGTTTGCATCCATTTAAAGTCAGATTGAATAAGTTGTATTAGGTTAGTCTCTGCTCACTGTAACTTTCATGTGGTATTGGGAGTGATCCTCCTAATTTGACGGCAATGTCTGATACACAGGAGCTGAATTTGACAGCTGCTGCACACTGATTACCAGACACTAACTGATCTACTCACAAAGTTGGCAGCATCCATGATACCATCTTCGACAGGGTGAGTGCAGTCCAGGGTGAACTTCAGAATCTGCTTCTTCCTCTTCCCACCCTGTTTCTTGACCACCTGCTTTTTCTAGTACAGAAACGACAGTCAAACTCTTGCAAACATCCAGAACTATAAAAGCACACGTTAAGCTGTTAACTGTTAAAAAGTATAAAGAGTAATTCGCCTCTTATAACAGGACATATAAAGTGATTAGATGCCAAGTTTCAAAGACTTTAGTGCAACTTGTTACTATGAAAACTGGTTAAAAATGTACAGAAACCGTAAAACACTGCTACCGCCGATCACTGCTAGCTAACGTTAGCGCTAACCGTTAGCCCAACGTGGTTGTAGCCGACACAGTAAACAAGAGCCATAAAAAGAGGTTAAAACGTTCGTGGCTGCTACATTACTGTACACTGACTATTTATACTGCCGTAGGTGGAAAATATAAACTAAAATATATCGTCTGTGTGCTCTTTATTTGGTCGTTTTGCTACTCACAATTGGGGCCATGGCTGACACGTTCAGCAAAAAGGAAGGAGCGAAGGTTGCGCAGGAAGTATAATACCCGGCCGCAAAATCGATTGCATGACGCTCTCTGGGATTGATTACGCAAACTGTCTGAACACATTTACTGTGATTATCAAAAGTGCATTAGCTCAATGCTTTGGCTACGTCCACGCTAAACCAGCACAACTAAATGAGTATTTTTTTTAAATAACGGACACTCATAGAACTTAAAGGGGCACTAATTGTTAAAAGAGTTCAAAAATAACACTGGCCAACTGCTGTGTGCCAGTAATTTCGGAGTAATTTTTTTTTCCAATATAAAAATATACCAAGCTATCAGCTATACAACTAGCCCATATGGCGGTTAACAGCGTTTTAGCTGCAAAGTACAAATTTTCCAATGGTATCAATAAACAATATGAAGGAAACTTGTCATAGCAGATATTAAAACCTCATAACAACCACAGCAAATTCCACCTTGTGCGGGAGATTGTGAGATGTGAATGAAAGTTCAGAAGGGAAAAAATCTGAGTAAGTGCACTGATTATTTTTGCATAATTATAAAAGTAATTAGTTACAGCAGTCCACTGTGAAATTAGCATAAAATTTAACCACTATGCACCTACAGGCAATAAAGTTACCAATAAGAAGTGAAAAATCAAAGAATATTTACTTGGGTTTACCATGAAGTTACATTGTATTTTCAATATTATCAGCATCAGTCCAGAATTGGAGGACATTTTACATCCTACCGAGCAAATTTCAAATAATCCATGTACAAAATGCTAAAGCATGCAGTTGTGTAAATTTACTTGTCCTGAGACAAAATCTAAAAAACTGGAAGAAAAGAATGTTTGAAAATGTTTTTTAAAATACCAAATAACTTTGAAGTTCCTCCTAAAATGCCATCTTTCTCTTGTGTCACCCCCCCTGATGACCAAATTGAATCTCAAATAAGTGTTAAAATTATATATATTGCTGTCTCTTGTAATTGAATCAATTCTCAGCACATTATATTCTAAATAATAATTGTTATGCATTGTTGTGTGTCCCACAACAACCCTGTTAGCATAACCTTTTTAGGAGGTAGAAGAAAAAGAAAACAATGAATCACAGGTTACACTAGAATTACCATCATCAAACAGTTTTCCAAAAGAATTTGTAGAGCAAAGCTATGTCTTCTCTTCTATTTTTCATGTTTTTATAACACTGTCAGCTTTGATTGAATGTCTCACTCTACCTCATGCAAATTGTTATACGTATTATCAGGATAAGACAAATTATTTTTGCTTTTTTTCTTTACTTTTTGACATCAGTAAGTTTGTCCTCTTGGTCAGCAGTAACAGCTAGCTACATATCTAGCTTCTACTCCTGAGAAAAAACTAACATTAGCATGGATTAGCAACCCTGTTACTGTGATTAGAGTAGGGTTAGCAAACAACAAATTAAACATGGAACAAAAATTGGACCACTGATGTGTAAGCTGAGCCAATCAAGTTTTTGATAGTTTTATTATACCTGTTATTGATGAATATGTAGCAGAAAATTGTAAAAGTGAAGATTTATTTTTCAAAAATTATGAAGCTCAAATGTCCTCCAGTTCTGGAATGGACCATATAGTGACGTAATATTATCATACAGGACATCAGCACCTAGCTTTACTTTATGTACCGTGTTTTCCTGTGTTTTAGTGTTTCTGGTCAGGTTTTGCAGCACATTCAGTGGTTTTCAAGGCTGTAATTCCCACCTTATTCTCTCCTTTCACCCTTCCCTGGAGTCCGAGGTGGAATGACAGTATGACTTTAGAAGCAGGACAAATGTATTTGTTGTCTGTATGGCACCGTAATATTAAATGTCCCCTTTGCACTTTGGCAGCACTTGGGGGGGCTGGCATGAGGTGTGTGCTGTCAGCTGCCTGGCGGACAGACCCCATCGGCCTACTATTGAAGAGTTTCTGCATTGCTGCCATTCCTGCTGGGGGTAGCTGATAGCAGCACTGAAAGGTAAGACAGTGGCTCTCTGTACTTTCTGCTGACCAGCTAACTACATTTACAGAAAGTCTTCTTAGCTGGATATAATATTGCTGCTGAGAGCTGATGTTATTTCTTTACAATCTGTGGACTGTCCTCGGTCACAGAATCTCCTGGCACTTAGTACACGCCTGACAAGGTAAGAGAAAGAAAAGCTTCTGTTGCTTATTTCAATGAATAACCGACTGTCTTGATCAAAGCAGTTCATGTCGGTCTGCTTAGCCTCTCTTAAAATAACTGGAAATTTTGGCCTGTGATTCAACACCGTAGTGCATACTAAAGCCTTTTTGTAAGTGAAGTTACAATGTGGCCTTATAAAAAACTGTCATCCCAGCAACACACTCACAGTTTGTTGACATTCACATGATGTTCTCTTCTCAGATGGCAGGAGGAATCTTCACCAACTTGGGCAACCTGTGTAATGTGGATTGTGCTAATGTCCACCCCTTGGTGTGTCACCTGTGCCGTGAGCAGTACCAGTCTCCATGTTTATTGGACTGCTACCACATCTTCTGTGCCCGTTGCCTGCGAGGTCGGACCAATGACAGCCGCCTCAGCTGCCCCCTCTGTGGGTAAGAGACAGCACTTTGAACCTGATCAGGCCCAGCCTCAGCTGTGGCAGTTTAAACCCAATTTCTGAACTAGAAATGAATGTTTAACACAATGTTTCAATGCCTGCTTACGCTTTTTGTGTCACACCTATGGTATTAGGTCATAAATTCCCATACAAACTGAAAAACATGGGGGCCAAAGTGAAGGATTAATGGGTTTGGTTGCCTATAGATACACACAGCTTGCATCATGAGTACTTCAGATGATGCTCCAACTGTTCGAATATGAATAAAAAATTATATTTTTGCTTTATAAAACCTCTTTGAGGGTCACATGATTTGTGTAAACATTAAAAAATTTCCCCTCAAGTCCATATTTGGACACTGTTGCTCAAAAGAGATTTGTTCACATAGGTTGATTAGTAGATTGGTTTGGATTGTGCAGGAGGTTTGAGCAGAATCTCTTTGGTTTCAGAGAGCATCTATTCGCTCTGTTTTGGTTTAAGGAGGCTGCTGTGAGCCGTTGCTGGCCTGGTGTGGGTAAGGCAGGCCTGAGTGGCTGGAGCAGCTGCAGGGTCATCCCGGTCTCTTATTTAGCCCTTGGCCCCAACACTCAAAGGGGGTGCAAGTTCCATTAAGGCCAGTCACACATCAAACAAAGCATACTGGTATTTGGCAGCAGTACCAGCAGCTTAGGGCAATCAAAAGCAGTCACATGACACCAATCCATTTCATCCCCTATTACAGAATGACTCGTGGTTTACAGTCACCTTCAGGTCTGCAGTTAGCTCGCCCTCACAGCAGGGACGAGTAGAAGAGGTCCTCTACAGCAAGCTGATTATCTTTTTCTGTTACATAAGGTAGACTGTGACCTAGATTTTTAATTCATCTTATCTACAGGTGAATGAAAAACGGTGATGAGGAGTTTGGATGTCAAAGCAATATTCTCTGTGCTCTTATCTTGTTCCTTGAGTGAAGTTTCCCACTGAGATCATTTTGACTCTGCCAAGTCACAGCTGTATTTAGTCTTCAAGTAGTGTTTCTGCTGATGTTTGTATTTGAGTTGACTATGATTCTTTACGTATGTTCACATCATAGCCGAAACATGCTGAGAATTGATTCAAATTTTAAAAAAAATATGGCTGGACCTCAGGTGACTTCAGCAACTGACAGGTATTTAATGTTTCTCTGCATTGATGTGCATCATATTTAATAGTCAGCACTTTAAGTCAAAGTAATACTGACATGGTGCTTTTATTTATTTATGCAGATCTGAGAAATGATGTAGGAAATTATTTTTGTATGAAAATAACCCAGTGGGCATATAGCCACTGTGTGCTGTATGAGCTCAGGATACAGGGATCCACTGTCTGGCTGCTACTATTTCCATCCGCAGCCTGCTAACAGCTGCTCACTCAAGAACCATGTAATCTAGGAATTCACTAGTCAACTATTAGTGGAACACAATAGATCCTCGTTGCTATGAATACTAGATAAAACCTGCACAGCAGAGAGTGCAGAAACTACTGCACCAGGCCTGTGCAGAGGTGGTTAATGTGACAGTAAACTATTGATATATCTGTTTTTCAACCTGAAATTGAATCTATCTTGAGGTTCATTTTAAAGTCACTGCGTTACCAAGTCCAGTTAAACTTTAGTTTACTCTGACATTTGCCAGATGTGACATGATTATTGCCTGACAGAAAATGAAGCTCTCTTCAGTTTATCCAATTTTTGGAGGAAACACTGATTCCTAACTCCTAAATGAGAACATCTGCTGCTTCTCTTGTATCAGAAAATATCGTAGGATTCATATTGATTAAAAAATGGAATTTCAATGTGCCACCTTAGACTCCGGTAAGTTATAAAGGTTTTTTTTAATTATGTTTGTGCAATTTATTTACAAATAGATTATATGACACGGGAAATGGTTACCTGCAGGCCTCATATTTAATTACACCAAGATAACATTGCACTGACTGCTCTGAAAACCTATACAGATCATCCACATTTGAGAATCGTTTAAGTCAAAAACACTGTGCTCAGTAAACTTTAGCTACTACTGAAGTGACGAAAATTAGAATTTAAATCTAAATGCAACTGCAAATCTTGCGTTCTCTCTTCTAACATCTGCCAAATCAAAGAGCAGAGCTAAACTGTCAACTTAGATGACATGCTTCTGTGTGTATAAAAAGATTCATTTGCTACACAGTTTGTGGTCCACTGAAAGAAAAATTCCTTTTAATCAGAGATAACAGAGCGCCATCTTCTGGGATGTAACAAGAATGCAATGAAGGAGGTGAAGGTTTTCTCTTTAATAATGGCACAATCTATGCATTAAATTAACTTACTGACATGCTTTTATGTATAAAACATGTACGTTTAAACAACTTAGAATTCTTCTTACTGATGAAATCAACCATCCACCCAGTGTTAAACTTAAAACACATCAAAAAGGCAGAAAATATGGAGTAATGTAATTACACCGGTTCTATGACAGGACATGGAAAGTTATTGACTGATTTAGTCCTTTCAGCTGCTGGAAGTTCAGCTTTCCTGTTGGTATCCCTCGGTCTTCATGTCATTCAGGCCGAGCTCCTCATTCTGCTCAAAGGAACGAGTGTACTTCTCAATAACCATCTCGGGGTCTGGGTCTGGAGCATACACGTTCTGTAAATAGCTGTTCCCTGCTGGGTCATCCAGGATGATGTGGACATTCACTTCCCCTGTGATGACCTTGTCTATCTTCTCTCCAAACTCATTCAGCTTCTGCACACGGTCTGCAGTGCTGCTGTCACCGCAGACGAAGGGGTTTTTGGCCACAGTCAGGTCTTTGATGTCTTTTAGCAGGCCCTCCACGGTCGTGAACTTTCCTCCCAGAGCTGCCATCCCCAGCTCAAACTCCAGCTCTGGGATGAGGATGGAGCACGTCTCCGACTTGAGGAGGTCTCGGCTCATGTCTGAAGGGTCGGTGATGTTCAGGGTGATCTTGGTGCCGAGCTCCTCTGTGGCTCCGCCTGATTTCACCTCATTGGTCCGGTGGCCGCAGCTGTCGCAGTTAGTGGCCATGATGATGACCTCCTTGAAGTGAGGGATCTGGACCAGCTTCATGTTGGTTGAGGCTGGCGCGTTGCACTCCGGGCAGTTGGTGTTGAAGACCAGAACTTCGTTTCTCATCGTGTCCAGATCATTAGCTGCAGGTTCTTCATCCGAGTCATCATCGGCTCTGATCCCCAGCTGCTTATCCTGCTGGATCGTCCGCTTGAACAAGGACACAGTGAGAGCCTCATCTTTCTGAGGGGCCATGGGATTTTCCACAAAACTGTTGCCAGATGGATCCTCAATCACCAGCGTGAATTCATTTTCGACCTCTTTTAGCTTCTTCAGCCTCTGGATGAATTCATATATTTTCTCAGCCACCTCTGGATCAGCTGCTCGCCTGACAGCTTGGTCCTGCTCCAGCCCAGCCACTGCTCGGTCTAAAAGGCCCTCGATAGTGGACAACGAGCCTTTCTGGGTGAAGGGGGGGATTTCAAAATCCAGCTCAGGGATCTTGGTGGTGGCACACTCTGCTTTGACAACCTCCCGGTTCAGGTCCTGTTTTGTTCGGACCTTCAGTGTGTAACAAACGCCTTGCTCTTGAATACGGCCCGCAGACTGGATTTCGGTATTTGACCAGCTGCAGTTATCGCAACTGAAAGAGCTGACGATTATTTCTTTAAAAAATGGTATTTTGGTCAGGAGCAAACGTGTCGTACCGTTCTGGTAGCAGTTCATACACAGGCTCTCTATCTCAGTGGGCTGCCAGTCTTCGTCGTCGGCGCTGATATCCTTGAAAACACTCCCACCTCGGACATTTTCCTCTGAAATAACAGACATTTCAGCGTTGAATGTGATCCTCTCAGCAGTCAGGGCTTGTACATACAATGTCCTTTCTTCGTTCAGACACAGCGCTTGCCAGAACTTTCTAGATATCAGCACGTCGAGCCTCAACTACAGAACACGTTTGATTAACAAAGTCTTCCGCATCCTCTTCTTCGGCCACGGTCAGGACCATCTCTGCTGCCCCCTCAGGTGTACCGCAGTACTGCACCAGCATATTCTGGAGGCACTGGCAGTTGCTTCGGACTAAATAATGCAGGGTTAATATGTAATTGAGGGACTTTTGAAGTCCATGGGATACATCTTACATACATTTTTATTTAAAGAAAAATAAACTGTTTTTATGTTCATTATGATCATGTCTTTACAAACTTCATAGTTATTTAATATGAAAACAATCACTTATTAATCAGAAATGACTGGATCTCACAAAAAGGTCAACTAAATAACTGTCCGAATTTAATAACAACCACCTTCTAATTTAGCTAAACAATGCTAAAATGAGCTTATTCAAAACTAGTTTTGATTGTGTTTTTTTTATTAAGTTAACCTAATCATGACAGAAATTTCTTTTTTTGGCAATATATCAAATTTTACATGGAAAATAACACATTGTGTCTGGGTCCAAGAAATCACTTTCAACTGCATTACCCATTACAGAAACACCCCTCAAGGGAATGTGTTAATTCCAAATCGCATGACCTGCTCCACATGATGTCATTTCCTCTTGAAGGAAAGACTGGCAAGACTTCAAGGCTTTCAGAGTTATTTAATATAGTGTGTGATTCAAGTGTGGATTTATCGCATGTCAACAGGTTTACTACAATAACTTTATAAATAACTTCCAGTTTCAATTTTACTCAATTGTACGTATAATACTTAGAAGATATTTCACTAAAAATGCGGTGTTTGGTTTTAGACAGCCATGTTAATTTTAGGCCTGAAAACAGCAAAAATGTCGACTATGTTACAAAAAGTCCTGCAATTATATATTGACCCTACAAAGTATTTTAGTACAACCTCTATTCTCCTTTGCTTCTAATATTCGCCTCTTTAAATGTATTTTTCAGTCTTATGTACTGTAATTAAATTACCTTGTTGCTGTATATGTATGATTAAGTAGAAGCTGTATTGTTACTGTTCCTTTTGTTGGAGCTGGCATTTTGGTTTTAGTTTGCATTCTTCCTGTAAAGATCATAAAGTCTTAGAAGTTCTTACAGTTAGACTTGTCTTTCTTTTTTGATTTTGATTTTTGCAGCACACTTAGTCAGTTCCTAAAGTTAACTTCTCATTTTTGACAAATTATTTAGTATTAGAACATGTTTGTATGTTTGTTATCACTAGTTGACTTCTGCATTATCTATTTTTATTAGTGTGTGCTCAAAAACGTGACTCATGACAGCTTTAATTTAAATTGTTATATCTATTTCAATTCACCCATAATCAGAGACTGTTTGATCCTCTTGATCAATTTTACAGATTCTTAATCAGTGACATGATGAGGAATAACTTTTAGATTTTTATCTTTTAATGGTTCCTTAGTTATTGTCATTCAAACACAGCCTCAAATTTGAATGTGCAAACAAACATGCTAGAGTGAGCGGGACTACAGCACAAAGTAATCAATGTTTTTCTTTCCCTTCAATGTCAGTCTTGTTTTTTTTAAATCAAATTCTGCATTTTTTTTCCTGGTAGATCTCAGCTTGCTTGTATAAGTATTATATTTAATGATGTTGTGATTTCTTTTGACAAATCATTTGCTGAATGTCTGTGTTTGCCACAGATACCCATCAACAGTGAAAGGTAATAATGCCCTTCCACCAGAGGACCGTCTGCTGAAGTTCCTAGTGGACAACAATGCTGATACTGAGGAGATAGTGCAGTGTGCCAACTGTGACCAGGAAAGTAACAAAAAGGTACAAAGTGAACCAACATCATCCACAGGTCGGACCCCTTTTTCACAACACTTTGTTCTGGCCACAGCTTTACTGATGTGTTAAATTTGAAATATATACAGATTCTTAAAAAAAAAAACAACAACAAAAAAACGTGTTGATGGCTCACAGCAAGGAATGAAAAAGGTACTTTAAGTCACAGAAATTCAGTGAAACAAGAAGTCATTTTTCTAGAGAGACAAGCTTTTGACTGCTTAATGTCTAAAAACATAAAACTGAAACTAAAGGATAAACAAGAGTGAAGCTTTAATGGGACAGAGTGCTTCAGAAATACTGTAGGAGACAGTTTGTATCTGATTCTTAATTATGTTTCACTTTCGATTTAGGTCTCTATGCACCGATATTTTTAGCGTGATTTCTGCATTTTTCAAATTATTTGGATTGGAATAAGTTACGTTATTTCTGTTTGGAGAAATTCAATCATCCCAGTATTCAAATCCAGAGTTGTTGCTTTTTTACTGCTACAGTCAAAATAAAGAACAAAATAAGATATTTTTAAATAAAACTCACCCTTTTGTATCATTAAAAAAAAAAGAAGTGTATTTTCTGTTGCTTTTCTGCTTGTGTTTTTGTCCAGGACACAGGGTTGATGTACTACTGTAACACTTGTAACCAGCCGCTGTGTGCTGCCTGCAGGGAACTGACACACAAGGCCAGAATGTTTTCCCACCATGAGATTGTGTCTCTGGCCAAACGCACCAAAGCCAAACACAGGAAATGCTGTGAGTGTCACCTGTAATTTACTCCACGAGAATTACTCGCCAACAAGGTATTATTACAGCAGTGTAGAGATAAGAAGTGTTGTCTAGCCTGTGCTCTGCTTGAATTTCTTTGGCTACATATTTATCTTGTTCTTGTACAGATAGTGGGCAGTTTGTGAAAGGAGTAGTGTTAACACTTGATGATACAACTTAGTCTCTAAAATTCAAGCCAGTCTGTGTTTGTATCTTGTTCGTCACAACCTGCTCACTAGAATAACAGAAGACATTAACACTGTCACTCCTGTAAGCTGACGTTAAAAATGCATCTGTGTCTCCACAGCTCTCCATGAAGAGCCCTATATCCTTTTCTCAACGGAGAATAAGTCTATGCTCTGCATCAAATGCTTCAGAGACATGCAAGTGTGAGTCAGTCCATTACACAAAAATAGATCTTTGTAATATCATGAGGTTGTGACTTTATAACTGTAAACATCCATCCATCATCAATACAGCGCTCAATCCTCATTATGGTTGTGGGGGGCTGGAGTCTATCCCAGCTGACTTAGAGTGAAGGTAGAGGACACCCTGGACAGGTCACCAGTCTATCACAGGGATACACATGGACAAACAATCACACTCACATTCACACCTACAGACAAATTAGAGTGGCCATTTGACCTCAGCATGTTTTGGGACTGTGGGAGGAAGCCGGAGAACCCAGAGAAAACCCACGCAT
Source organism: Acanthochromis polyacanthus (assembly GCF_021347895.1). Classification (NCBI taxonomy): domain Eukaryota; kingdom Metazoa; phylum Chordata; class Actinopteri; family Pomacentridae; genus Acanthochromis; species Acanthochromis polyacanthus. The sequence goes on along the minus strand of NC_067117.1, from coordinate 33,909,364 downwards.
GCACAGGGAGAACATGCAAACTCCATGCAGAAAGATCCCAGGAAGACCAGGACGTGAACTCTTCTATCTGCAAGATGAAAGTGCTAACTACCACACCACTGTGCAGCCCCCAACTGTAAACAAGGGAGTTTTTAAAAGCATTTGTTTTGTATGTTTTTGTATTCACTATTATTTTGCGTATTTTCCCTTGTTTTGTTAAATTACATAAAGTAAGTAGGTAAAATCACACAAAGAAAATTCATTTAAATGTCAGTCATAAAAAAACCAACCAAAACCTGTAAATCATGTTCACATTTAATTTCATTTTTATATTTGATTTATCTCCAAGTTTTTATGGGTATTTTATGGGAACTTTACAACTTTTTTTCTACACTAAAGACATTGTGTCATTAATTGTTTTCAGTTGTTAATATAAATTCTAATATAATCACAATGTTTTTCTTTTTTTTAATCAGGTGATTATCTGTAAGCTTTTATTGTATGTAATTTTGTGATATTTTAATGTTTTTTTTCTACATTATTTCTCATTTATTTACAATAATTACATTACCAGGGGAGAGCTCTAACTAGTAAATACCAGCAATGTAATGTATTTATTATACATAGTATACACAGTAATTAGTCTTAAGTAGTTTTTAATTTACTGTTTTTAGCATATTTTTTCTGGTATCCTTCCAGCCAGATATTCACAGTTTTCTTACATTTTTTGAAGTTGTGTAGGTATAGTACCCTGATACAGAAATAAACTTGAATTGAACTGCTTAAATTCGATGTTCTTTGCTTTTCACAGGGAGAGTCGGACTCACTGCATTGATATTGAAACAGCGTACTCTCAGGGCTGTGAGATGTTGGACCAGGCGGTGCTGGTGAGAGAGACCTTTCTGTTCATCTGCATATTTATGACACTCAAAGTGAAATTTTTGGCATGTTAAATATTTCAAGCGCTCAGCAGTGGTGTTGATGTTGTCAGATGAGGTGCAGGTGTGCACAAAATTTAGCTCATTACAAAGAAATTAAAATTCTGACTCAAATTTCACTGCCCATGTCTGGTCTCACCAGGAATAGCTCAAACATTGGAGCCATAGAATCTGATTATTTGTGTCATTTTACAGAAACAAAATGAGGATGTAATCATGAAAACAAAAGTAGATGTGAATACTCTGCTCCTGGTGCTCTGCCAAAAGCTACCACTGGGTATATTTGTACAGTAGAACAGATTCAATTTCAACTTTCTCTTAGCATGAAATTCTTATAATCCCTTTTGATGATAAATGAATGTCAGTTTAGTAGCCCACAGTGACCTTAAATTAACCGAGAGCCTCCTCTTCTGTCTGTAGGTGGTTAAGGAGCTGCAAACTTCAACCGGAGAGGCGATCCTTCTGCTGAGAGCGATGATCGGAGAAGTGTGTCTAAATGTGGAGGAAGAAGAGAATGCAATCTGTAGTCTGTTCAACAGTTTGCAGGTTATATAATGTGCCAGATGCATTCAGTTTTCCTCAACTGTTGTTTTTTATTTTAGCCTTCTGTGAAAAGACTGATTTCTCTAATGCATATTTATTTAAATGGATGATGCTTCAAACGTTTTGTTAGGTCAGAATGATTATTTTTCTTTTTGCGTTGTGCTTTGTGATTTGTTATAGCAGAGAGAGACAGGGTGATGAAATGCAGCTGAGACGTCAGGCTGGGTTCCTGCAGCTTGGACTCAGTCTTGATGCTTTAACACATGAACTACACCACCGTCCAGATTTTGGGGTCACTTAGAAATGTCCTTATTTTTGAAAGATAAAGCAGTTTTTTCAATGAAGATAACATTTAATTAATCACAAATCCAGTCTAGACATTATTAATCTGCTAAATGACTATTCTAGCTGGAAACGGCTGATTTTTAATGAAATATCTCCATAGGGGTACAGAGGAACATTTCCAGCAACCATCACTCCTGTGTTCTAATGCTACATTGTGTTAGCTAATGGTGGTGAAAGGCTGATTGATGATTAGAAAACCCTTGTGTAATTATGTTAGCACATGAATAAAAGTGTGAGTTTTCATGGTAAACATGATATTGTCTGGGTGACCCCAAACTTTTGAACGGTAGTATTTATACCAAGACACCATGTCAGAGTTTGCCAACAAACTGGTGCCAACAGGCTGGTAGGCTCTATGAGGACTAGTGTGATGGATTGTGAAAAATGTTAAAATCCTTCGTTTGGAAAAGATATAATATATACAGTATCATGTCAAATCGTTTACCTGTCAAACATCCATCTGTGCTCGAAACGTTGTTGACTTGATTGTATCGTGGTTCAGTCAGTGGAGTGTCTGCACAGGTGTTACTCCTCATAGGCAGCAAAGTAAACATACTCAAGTACTGTGCATGAGCACAGTTATAAAGGTACTTGAGTATTTTGATTTTGGCACTTTCTATTTCACTTCCACTATACTTCAGAGGGAAATACTGGACTCCAGTACATGTTTCTGGCAGCTGTTTCTGTCAAGCCTTTCACGATATTCTGAATAACCTCAAATGGAATGAGTTGTTGTACAGTTAATGAAGCCACCTGACAGTGTATGCAATTAGTTAAGTCAGGTTTATCTCAGTCTGCTACTATATTTAAGGCTGTTTGCATGTTACTGCATCAGTAGTACTAATAATTCAGTAGTATAACATAAAAAAATGAAACTGTGGGAGAGCCGTTTTGGTGTGTAATATGTGCTTTAATTTTATACTTTAAGTAAGTTTTGCTCATAATATTTACAAATTTTTGGTAAGACCTGAAGTGTTGGACTTTTCTTATAACTCTGTATTTTAAATCGTGGTGTTGCTACTTTGAGTTCTGGTATCGCAGCTCATAGGTGCTAATTCGCAGTTTTGCCCCTGTCTATGATGTGCTTCTAAATATACTGTAATATTTATTATATAACAGCAATTAACATCATGACACATTTCAAACAGATAAGGGGAGGGAGCATTTACAATTACATTTTCACCTTTGATGATTCTTGGCTCACCATGGATAGATTTATTAGATGAGATCTGTTTAGACAGCTGCACAGAAGTGGACTAACTGTCGCATACTTTGCTTTGATTTCTCAATCTGCTTGGCCAGTCTCAACCATCTACTCCCCAATGAAATAGGATTCAAATACTCTCAGTATTGTGCCTAGTAGTAACACACCATTACAGTCCGCTCCATTCAACACCATTAGCACTACTTGGCCACTGGATGTCTCTGTTAACCTAATTGTGGGAGAAGAGTGTATTTTCTGTGCATATGGAACGATCCAAGAGAGCAGACAACACACTGTGGAATCTACACCTGTTTTTTTTCCCTTCTTTTTCACAAGCTTGAAAATTAATTTGAGCTCAAGGCCATTTTCACAGCAGTGCAAGGAATAAAAGGCTGTTTTCTCTGTTCTCTGACAGGAAAAATTAGCAGAGAGGAAGAAGATTCTGTTGAAAGCAGCTCAGAGGTAAAATAAAACACAAAGATTTACAGTTCTTATACAAAAATGCACTTTTATTGCCACAAAGGTTGAGCCACAATATTTGCTAAATGGAATGCTATTATCCTGCTGTCACCGGGCCACTTGACACCTTCTTTCCATTGTATCATGCTGCATTGTACTCGAGCTGATGAGTAGCAGCGCCCTGTTTGCTGTGGAATAATCTGTCCACACCAAACACATTTTCTTGGGTGATTTTCATTTTAACAAAGCATGTTGCTGAATTAAAAAAACACTTGAGAAGGATTACAGTTTTCAAGCCAGTTTGCAAGTTGTGCCTGGATCCAATCAAATGAAAGGAAGCAAAATGAAAAGTATTGACATACAAATACACAATATGTAAATTATAGAGTTATCCAGTCCGTAATATCACCACCAGCTGCTGCTGCAGGAAAACGGAAACAGTCTGTAGATTGCCTACATTTTTTATTTTTATTTTTTTCCACCAATGTGTCATCAAGCCGACGCAGCACACTGTCTGGAGAATAAGATCTTAACTTTTTTTGTTTACATTTGTGGCAGCCTGCCACCACGTTGCTTACTTTGTAGCTGCTTTCTTGTGCAGGCTATAAAATGATTAATATTTCAAAAATACTTAGCAGAAATCAGATAACGACAGCTTCACAAATCATTAATTTAGCATTCTATAAGTATCCAGCTACTACAATAATTAAAAATGGATCTCTACAGAAATCAATAAAGTTTGATTTAATGCCACCCAAGGTGTAGAATTAATTAGTAAATAGGTTTAAATTATTTCACATTAGTTAAAATTTATGGAAGATTAATAGCTGTTTGCTGTGTGAAGATAAACTGGCATAAAAATTGACAGAAAACTACAAACTCCCATTTCCAACCAGCAGGTCCAGATGGAAAACTCTGAAATGACAAGCCTTCCCCAGCTCTGTCCTCCTCCAGTGTGCGCTGAATGCATACGTGTGCTTGATTGAATGAGAACAATTCTGTGTATGTGAGTGAGCTGGTGTATCAGGTTGCACTCTGTGGGGATCTTTAATGAGATTTTTGCATCCTCCATCTCTCTCTGTCTCCCTCTTTCTCTCCATTGCCTGGAAGCCGTCCAGTGGCTGGGTTCCCGGAAGGGTGTTAAAGGCTATTTATGTCGGGCTTTTGTGTGTCCGGCCCTGCATCTGTGTTTGTTACGCGAGAAGACAGATAGATTAGCTTCTGGAAATATGGAGTATGTTGTTTGTGGTTGCACCTCCAGAGCCGAGTCCTCTGTGTATTGTGGCGGGCGAGAATGTGAACGTGTAGTCTTACATGTGTGTGTTTGTTTGCAGTCAACACGAAGAGAAGGAGAAAGCACTAAAGGAGCAGCTGTCACACCTTACTGCCCTCCTACCAACCCTGCAGGTAGAGTAAAATAAAGACCTGATGATAGATAATATCATTAGGACCGAAATGATGACTGCTGCTGACATGTTGCTGCTCAAAAACTATACTACCTTGAGGGGAAATACCCAGATCTATTAGTGGAATAAGGCTACAAATACAGGCATGTAGAAATGCTCTATTAAAAGTCATTACATTTTTGTGAAAGTATAAGATATTCTAAGTGTCAAATTTATGCATTGAGATTTAACTACCAAACAGTACATACAGTTTGAGGTTGAGCTGCTCCAAAATCAAATAAACCAAAGCTTATTTTAGAGCATTACAGATTAAATATACGACCGTTCAAAAATTTGGGGTCACTTAGAAATGTCCTTATTTTGGAAAGAAAATCTTTTTTCAATGAAGATGACATTAAATGAATCATAAATCCAGTGTAGACATTGGTAATGTGGTAAATGACTATTCTAGCTGGAAACGGCTGATTTTTAATGGAATATCTCCATAGAGGTACAGAGGAACATTTCCAGCAACCATCACTCCTGTGTTCTAATGCTACATTGTATTAGCTAATGGTGTTGAAAGGCTAACTGATGATTAGAAAACCCTTGTGTAGTTATGCTAGCACATGAATAAAAGTGTGAGTTTTCATGGAAAGTATGAAATTGCCTGGGTGACCCGAAACTTTGAGCAGTATTGTATGTGTAGTATCTCCATTGATTTGTGCAGTAGTGTAATTTTCCACATTCAGAAGGTGTTTTGTCTGCACAATATCTGAATACCACACATGGAAAAATCTGTACTTTAGTACATTTTTGTTCATTTAAGTTTTCTATTGCTGTTCCCTACATGTTTGCACTCTCCCACTTGCTGCTATAACACTTCAATTTCCCCTACTGTGGGATAAATATAGGGTCATCTTATCTTATCTTTGTTGTGTTTTGGAAGCTTATCGTGTTTTTTCTTTCATCAGAAGCTTTATCTGAACATCAACTGTTATAAATGTCAGTTGCAGTGTCTACATTTCTTATAGTGTACCCGGTGTCTTTGAGTGCTAACTTTGGAACCTCGGATGTTTTCAGGTCCACCTCGTCACCTGCTCGGCCTTCCTCAGCTCAGCCAACAAGTTTGAGTTTTTGGATATGGGCTATGTGAGTAGAGCAAAAATTGGAGGAACATAAAGTATGAGCTATGTTTATTACCACTGCATTCCATGAGTATTTTATTAAATATTTATAAAGAGTAACGACATTGCAGCACAAAACCTAAGGGAGTAGGAGTGGATGGCTGGATAAGGGAGGAGAAACACGCATTAATAACAGAGAAGTCCTAACAAGAAAGCAATCAATTGGGTAAAAAATAGTGAAAATGAAATAATGAATTACTTAACTGAATGAAATTGATTTTTCAGGCTGAGATGTTATGATATTTACACTATAATCCTTCTTCCAAACTGCCCTGTCTGCTGTGTACACACAGTTTTCTTTGAGGAAGTTTTCTTGGCAGGATGAAAGTTACAGTGCAGCCGGAATGGATCGGTTTTTAAATGGAGGCTGTCCATAATGTCTCAGGGAGGTGAGAGAGGTCACTGAATCAAACCCGGATGTTCTTGCTTACACAGCAACTCATGGAGAGGCTGAAGAGGATTGTAAAGCTCCCTCATCGACTGAGACCAGTGCAGAGCAGCAAAGTGAGTACAGGCGCAGCTTCATGCAGAGCTGAAAATGGTTTTAAAACGCAATCCTCCGCAGTGCACTGATTAGTTGTGTCACTGCTTCCCGATGCCTTTTCATCTGTTTTTCCTCTGTGGCAAAAAGCATTTGTTCTCGTAAAATGTTCAGTGCTTTCTAATGGGCACTTTATTAATGTATTGATCAGGGACAACAAACATTTCATCTGCACTTCCTGGACAGGTTGATGGATAGAAACTACATCAAGGTAGTAGATTTAGTTGATCATTTAGCTGCTCATTTATGCATTCTCCTTTCATTTAATTTGCAGCACAAATGAAAGGAGAACTAGTACTTGAATTATAGAACATGCACATTAGAACTTATAAGAAAGACTAAATGTATTTAAGGACTAAAAAACTTTAGCCTTGCAACCAAAAAATAAGTTTACGGTAAACTTAGCTAACATGTTTTTGAGAAGAAAACTGAAATCTGTCATCAATAATTAACCGAAAATCACAGTGTTCTAAAAAAAGGAAACATTCCTTCAAAGCCCTCAAATCTCTATGTTCACCTAACTCAAGCTGTTAAAAACAGATTAACGGATTTGGATGAAATTTTCAGGGAAGGTCAGAAATGACACAAGGATTAACTGATTAGATTTTGGCAGTGATGCGGCTTACAGTCTGGATCCACGGATTTGTTAAAGATTTCTGTATCATTGCGAGATAGCGGCACAGCATCACTGTAACTATGACAACAAGTGAACACTACGTCAGCTGCCTGCTGATGAATCGACCGCTGCAGACCACAACTTTTTAAAAGATTTCATCCGTCGGAAATCATCCAACAACTCAGCAGGGCTGGCAGAGTACTGCACTCTTAGTGGTTTTCTAGTTATTTTATATGACAGTGCAGTCATTGCTGCTGTCTTTTCCGCATACTCCACTGACTGTGTCATTACACGTTAGTCAGAAAAGCAGCAACATTCAGACAGTTGATAAATTAGGAGGGAAAAAAGATCACACCACTTTGCATTGTTTTATTCCATCATGTGGATTATCACAACAATTTATTTACCTGCCTGAACCAAATATCTATTGATCCACTCAAGACTGTACAGAACTTTAAACAAGAACAAAGATCACAATGCTCCTCTTTTATTCTCTTTATGCTGGCAACCAGTGCATATTGGGGGGGATTGTTGGATTTTTCTGATTACCTTTGAGGGCCTTTCATGGCCAGTCTTGTAGTTATATCTGTGAACTGTTTTTTTCTGTCGAGGCTCTGAGCTGTCTGCCCGACGAAAACCAGTCGGCTGAGTCACTGACCTCTTTTTCTTTCAACATGCTTTTATCAGACAACCTTTCTGTGCGTTTTATCTTTTAAACAGTCTTTTATTTCCTTTGAAAATCATTTGACCTTTTCCTACACTTTACTGGTTTTTGTACACTCAATTGCTTTTTTTGTCTGACTTCTTTAAAAACCTGATGATTTTATAACTTTAGCAGTTTTATTTTCCCATCCTTGTGAAGCGCTTTGGATTTGAAAAAGCGTTGTGTAACGATTATTGTTGTTGTTGTTGTCATCGTTATAGTAATGTGTCTTCAGTAAGGTGTTACTCACAACAAGCCTTCACGAAAACTTCAGTGCTTCTTGGCATCAAGTCTGCAAATCTAAGAACTCTACAAAAATATATTCACTTGTTTGATGGTTTGTCACGCCGCACTAAAATATCCCATGGGTGATCATCACGGTTGAGGTCTTGAGGGAGGATTCAGATAATGTTCAATCTCATAAAACCATTCAGAAAAGCAAGCCCCAGATTGAAAAAGAAAAAAGATGTCTGCTGTCTGTGAGAAAACCTTTTCTGTTACTATGCTGCTCTGTAATTATTGTTTGATTTTACAAAATCTTAAAAAATACTTGATCTGCTTCAGGAATAAGTGTCTATGGAGGAGATATACTTGGCACTAGCATCTCTAGTTATTAATTATACTCTTCAGCATTTTGTTTGTTCTTCCTTTGTATAATTTTGTGTTCTTTTAAAATGAATATGAGCTCAAATGACTTTACGTCTGCCTTCTGTCAGATCAATACAGAGTACAGAAGTGAGTTTGCCCGTTGCCTGGAGCCTCTGCTGCTGATTGGACAGCGCTGCCCTCCTTGTGTTGCCGGGTCCACAAGTGTGGCAACAAGGTAACATCATTTCCCTTCACATCACTGCCCATGCTGCCAAATGTAATCTGACCTTAATCACTAAGTGATCCCTTCCTGTGCGTTTTTTTTAATCATTATTATTTATAAACTCACTTTTGCTGCCGGAACATCTCCATGGCACCTCTTGGATTCTTCCAAGAAAACAAAAGTCTGGGCAGAAAATTTTGCACTTGTGAAGCATCCAAACTCAAAATCCCCAAATGGTTTTCAAGTACAGATGGACGGCAGTGAGAGGAAAGGAGGCGCCACGCTGAGTCCCACTATGGCAGTTATGCTGTCTGTCCGTAAGCTCTGTACACTGATATGTTTACGTAACTCACCTTGTTGCATGGGGACTGGAAAGGAGGCAGTCCATCCCGTTTTAGAAAGCTCTGGTCCTGCTGCAGCCAGATAACATTCAGGAGATGGACGGATGAGTGGTTCCACATGGCCACACATCCAGGATAGAGCTTTGATTTCTGTTTCTCTACATTATCGGAGATTATTTCACAACTTTTGTTCTTTTGATTTGATAGATTTTGCTTGTGTTAAATCAACAGTATATGCAACCTGTATTCAAAAACACACCACTGCCCTGTAGAACAAAGAGTCCCGGCCTGCTTTTCTGTGCATCACGCCCCCCTCCACGTACACAAACTCCCCTGACCAGATTTTTTTCCACATCGATGTCTCCCAACTGTTCACAGGTCCTTAAGCTCACCCACTAATGCCAGCATACTGACAACTCTCCTTTCCAACTTGTCCAACGCCCTGCCAGTGTAAGATGCAAAGTGGGCAGGGATTGGTGGCCGGGCGGCTGGCACTATTTTTATCGTAATTTCACAGAACTCTCCAGGATTCATCTGGAAGTTGGCACACAGGGGCGGTCGAGCTGTTTTGTTCCAGGCCGTTGATGTCACTGCTTTAGCACGGGCAAAGTCTTTAATTGGCGTCACTGCTGGGAGGACGGAGACTGGATGTGCAGAGGATGGCATGTGTATGGCAGAGTGAGAGGGATATATGTTTTAGACAGGTTTGCGGTGGCATCGACGACAGGAGTAAGAGCCTCACAGATCCCAGGTACATTTCTATGTATTTTATTAGTTTTTGTGACATTTCGTTTGGTTGTGATGGCTAAGAGTATGAGGTGTATACCTTAACCTTCAGTAATGCCTCAGAATGCATTTAACTTAGTAAGGTAGATTGCTTCAGTTAGTTGTAATTTTAGTGGATATCCCAGGGTATGTGTGTCATGAGCTGAATTATCAAAGGTAGAGTCTTAGCTTTGCTTTCTACACTCTTTGGGAATATTCATTGAAGCCTTTGGCACAGTAAGAAGACAGGGTGCTTAACGCAACAGTTTTTGGACTTGACTTCATACTGGAGACTTTACTGTATCTACTCAGGGTGTAGCTTGTTTCTCGGCACGGCTCAGTGTGCTGTTGTGTCTGATGTATCCTCAAAAGCTAAAGCAGGATGCAGAATGGGGTTAGTTTGGTCCTATTTTAGTCATAATTTCACAGAACAGAGGATAAGTCAGTGGGACCGGCATGTTCTTTCATGCAACTGATGCTGCTGCGGCTCCGTTAGAGTCTCTAATGGGCCGTGTTGAGACACAGTCTGGATGCACAGAGGACAATATTTGTATGGAAATATGCAAAGGATGCATTCACACCTCACCCGCTGTAGAATAGCTCCCTGGCAGGTCTGCTGTGTCGGCATGAAGCCAGGACTGTGGACCTGCTTGATTCCAGATGAATGCGTGTTTATCTAGTTGCGTGGCTTCATGCTGTACTTAGATGCTTTCACACTCTCAGAGAAGGTGATGGTGACGGGATGTTTTGAGTAACAGCAAGAGTGTTGATTTAGTTCAGACACATGATAAAGAGCAAGAATTTAGCAGCTTCTCTTTGGGTTTACTCTCTTTCTTTGGTTTTAAAAAGGAGCATATTAAATCAGCAGATTGACTGCTGACGTTTTATCCAGAGTCTTGAGATGAAGTTGGCATTTTAGAAAGAAACGTTCATCACTTTATTCATGGAAAAAGGCCCATGACAGGTACTTAAGTGAAGCCGATAGCAGCAGTGGACCTGCTCAGTGTTAACTAGCAGAAGCACCTGTTCTGACTTTCATACATGAATGTGTGTTCTCTATCACAGTCGCTTTTATTGACAGACAAAATTACATGTTAAAAAAGTTGTATTGGCTTTCTGGCCATGAGCAGTAAAGTTAAAAAAAAAAGCACTGGGCTGGGTGGCTTGTTTGCAGATATACAGTGTAACATGGTAATGAAATAATACAAAATGATAGCAGTTCAAAATCATTGTCTTCTGCATACACATCGATATATCTGTTTCCATGGTTGCAGTAAATCCCAGCAATAGTCTTATTGACTAATATGGTCTTAATATAAAGGTTTAACCCTCCTGTGTTTTACAAGACTGGTGAATCAGATGTAATTATGTTATTCAAAATAATGTCATTGTTGCAATTTTGCTCTTATTCCCTTGATGAAATGGGAGATACACAGTAGATCTGTGATTATCTAGCATACATTTCTTTAAAAATGTAGCTAATAACTACAACCTGAAACATGAAGCTCGGGTTCTGTAAATATTAGAGAAAACTGAGTTTACAAAATGCTTTACAGGCATCAAACAACAGAAGGTCAAACAGAGAGGAAAAGACCAGAGAAGCAAAAGTGGAGAAATAAATTCAAACAGGATAAAAGATTTACTAAACAAATCAATACAAGACACACCAGTAGATACAAAATAAGAAAATAAAAGCACCAGAATGCCATAATAAATCTAAGAAAAGAACAAGAAGAATATAAACAAGGGCAAAACTATTTTAAAAAATAATGAATTGATTAATAAATGGTAGTAAATGCAGAAATAATTTAAAGAGAGTAAAAGAGAATGAAACAGACAAAGCTGATAAGAGTGAGGTGGTCATGATATTGATCCCCTCTCCTCAGGCTGCAGTCCCCTCTCTCTATATCTTGTCGCTCCCCGTCTCTCAGCGAAATGCCTCTGGGTTCGGTGTATGGGCGACGGCCCACGTCTCACCGCAACATCTGCACCAAGGTCCTGCTGGCCGAGGGCAGGGAAACACCCTTCACCGAGCACTGCCGCAACTATGAGAACACCTACAGGGTGAGTGATGCGTCTGACCGCTAATGCTTACTTTTCTGACAATTACTTTGTTATATCCAGAACAATTATTTTTTTAGAAACTGAGGACAAATATCTGATCATTACACATGTGCAAAGAACAAGTTGCAGGGGATGGGAAGGTTCCTAGTTCCCTACTGAAGCATCATCTTGGAACTTAAAGATAGAGAGATGAGATTATTTTCAATGGACATATACAGTCTATAGAAGAGAGCACATATCATTAGAATTGCACCAAATTGACAGCAAGTATTTTCTCTTGAATTTATTATTTGATAGTTTTATAATTATTTTATGATTTCCTTGAATTTGGATGCACTTTGGTTAAAATTCTGCAGCAACTGTTCCTCTTGGGACCCACAGTAGTAGATGAGGAGCCTTCAAAGTAAAGCAGTGAAGAGCAGCAACATGAATTCCTCCAGGAGCTCACTTTCAACCTGTCTAGTGAGCAACAAGGTTTTCATGCTCAGATACGCTTCACCTGGCATCTGCACACCCATCATCTTGAAGGACATGTCTTATATGTTGTGTGTGTGTCTGTGTGTATGTGTGCGTGCTTGTAGAATCTGCAAACAGAGATTCAGAATCTGAAGGACCAGGTCCAGGAGCTGCACAGAGATCTGACCAAGCACCACTCCATCATCAACACAGATAAAATGGGAGAGATCCTGGATAGATCGCTGCACATCGACAGTCAGATAGCTTCCCAGTACTCCACTGTGGAAACTATGAGAGTCATGTTTGAAGAGGTGCGTCAGGTGATACTTGACCTTTAGTGTGTACCTACTTCTGCCAGCACTTCTCACTAAAAAACTTTCTACATTCATACTTGAGTACCACCTCTAGCTGCACGCTAACAGATTTTTGTGCATCCCTATGAATTTAGACTACTTGTAATGCAAACAGAGGCAAAAGAAAAATAGCAAATGTCACGGCATCCCTTGAGTCAGCTGACTGCGGTTCACATCATATTTAACTTACCACATTCTCTCCACAGATCTGGGATGAGACTTTTCAGAGGGTCACTAACGAACAGGAGATCTATGAAGGTTTGTTTTCAGTAGTGACGAGGAAAATTCACATTCACTGCTCACTATTCGATGGGTTAATTTTTCTTTGTTTTCTGACTCTAGCGCAGCTTCATGACCTGATGCAGCTGAAGCAAGAGAACACTTACCTGACCACGATCGCCAGACAGATCGGCCCCTACATCCTGTCTATTGCCAAAGTCAAAGAGAGACTTGAGCCCAGGTGTTGTATTCACATGATTACAAACGTGGAGTCTGTGTGCAGCTGTACTGCTTGACTGATGACACTGACTGGAAGGAAATAGAAGCTCTTGTTGCTGTTAAAGCAGCTTTGAGATAAAGTTCCACCTCATAAATCACAGTGATGTATGTATAGCAGTGGGATTGATAAGAAAAGTGACAGCAGGAAACTTTTCTTGTAGTTCACCAGAATGTAATATATCTTAACTCAGTTCAACATACTCTGTGCAGCTGCAGTTAACAGTCACACAGTTTGCAATATTCTGCAGTAGAATAGTCCCCAAGCAGCCTGACATCATGACATCAGAGTAACATAAGTAAAACAAAAGCACTCAGTGCGCTGTACTCCACCAAGGCTGTTCATTCCCCTACATGGCATTGTCAGAAATGCAGCACTTGTTTATTTATTAGCTACTGATGATCAGAAATCATGGAACCATAGAATGTCACCATTTAATGTCAATGTACCCACAAACAAAGTGGCGTTGGCGTTTGTTATGTATTTGAATGGTACCTATGAAATGAGTGACCTAAATATGTAGCTGGAAGCGGGAATTGATGGGACTCAGAAACACTCCCACAATTTAATCAACTGTTCCTTCTATCATCTCTGATGGATAAGTCCCGATAAGTCTGCAGCGGTGGATTTGTGGTAGGATCACCATCATGAGATCGTCAGCAGGCAGCTGACGTAGTGTTCACTGGCATCAGGGTACAATCCTGCAGTGATTGTAGGGAGGCAGAGAGCAACTTACATTCCCCTAAGGTCTAATGTGTCCCCTACTGGACACAATATAAAATGGTCTTTTATGGCGTTTGGGAGTATGTCTACAGTGTTTCATCTCCACTTCATCTCCAGAAGGCTGTATTTTTAGTGATAGAGTTTAAAAAAAAGAAGAACAATCAGATGTGCATCCTCAATAGGAACCAACAAGTTTTCTGTGGGAATATGGTGAAGTGAGAGATGGACTGTCTGGCTTTTATTGATATTTTTAAATGTATCTTTTAGGCTTCAGGAGTCGAAAGAGCACCTCGATGACCGCACCGAAACAATGCTGAAAATCTATGACGACGGCACACTAGCAAAGGAAAGTCGAGACAGGTACTGACGTTGTCTGTGCTCTACTTTAGTAGAAGTGGTTTCTCTATGTGAAATCTTACAATACGTCTCTTTTAATTCATAACATGATTTAAGGACTTAGCTCTGTTTTACAATTCAGGGTTCTCACCAGGATTTTTTTTCAGCGTAACGGCAGGTCCTCCTGCACGCGCGCGCGCGCAATAGACGGGAACGGGTCAATCGACAGGAAAGTACGGCTGAGGTGGGGAGACATAAATTAATCTAGATAGGCACCCAGTTGATAAAAACAAACGCACATGGCGTTATCTGTCAAAATAACAGCGCAGCGGCCCTAATCACAGTGTTAACCCTTCCTGTTCGGCCCCCGACCGTGGTCAGGAAGCCCGGGGTTAACCCCCTTCACTTCCTCAGCAGCCGTAGAGGCAAAGACACAGGAGCCCAGCCGTATCGAAGAACACTTCAGCCTTTATTGTCTATAAACAGTGGCTGAACCGCACAGTAAGGCCAACCCAGCAACTACACACCTTCTCTCCTCCTCCGACTGCACCGACTGTCCGTCTGTCTCACTCGCTCTCCCCCTCCCTTCCACACACACGCTGCTCTCTCTCCCTCTCTCATGACGGAGCCACACTCTCATAACAACAGCGTAATCTTTGAAATGCGCTGGCGTAGTGGCCCTAATCACAGCGTAATCTTTTAAACTGAGCGTAACGGGCCGGTAAGACTGCGTAACGGCCCGTTAGACAGTGTAACGGGGCCGTGAAATGCGCTGGCGAGAACCCTGCAATTTATGCAATCTCAAGATTTGGGTTATCTCGTGAATCAATCATTGAGATTTCTGATATTGTCATGCCTGCTGCAGTTTGCTAGCCTGTAGCATCAGACTACTATAATTTGCTAACTGTGAGCTGTCCGTGTGTTGGGTTTTGGAGTGAAGCACCTCATTTATTTTCGTTGACAGTGACAACCTGAATTGTGTCACAGACCAAGACAGAGACAAGGAGAGCCGCCCGCTGACGCTCGAGTCAGGGGAGAGCTCTGTCAAGACCAGTCGGTCAGGCAAGGAGCAGAGGGGCCCCACAGAGACATCCAGCAACAATGAGATGCCTTCATAAACACTGTGTCATTTGATTTCCTCCCTCCCTGCCCCCCCAGCACTGCGATATGCCTTAATTCAGCTATAACAAGCCCGGCGTGGTATGCGACTTCCTTGGCTGTCCACATACAGTACATAGCATCTCCCCAGCAGCAGGGAGCTGTCAACAGCTCTGAGGTGAGCCTTTGGATTGACACTAACTGGATGTAGACAGAGGCCAAAGACTCGCAGCTGTCAGTGCCTGATGTAGACAATCTCGTTGTTCAAAGTGGACAACAATAACAGCATCTTCAATAGTTGCTTTGGTGTTATTTAAACCGCCTTGACGGGAGACCAGAGTGAATAATATGTGACTTCTGTGGATTGCCTTTTGTGGTTCTCTTTGTGTTTTGGCTGTTAAAATGATAAGTATGCTGAGGGTGTGAATTGTCACTGTTTTTTTTTTTACAGTGTGTGTGGAATTGCTTTTTCCCAGTATCTATTCTTTGCATAAAACATTTTCTGGGAGGCTGGAGGCTGATGATGGATGACTGCCCGGGTCCGATTCCCCAGAATATTGTTGAACCGGTGTGACAGCACAGATGGAACACAGCAAATGCAATGATGTGTGTGTCATTCACTGTGTCAGAGGAGGTCACATGTTGATGTGAGTCATGTGTATCATCTCATGCATCAGTGTCCTCTCAAATGAGCCAGTCTACTCCAGACTGGTGTCTGCAGTCATTTTTTCCCCTGCAGTTTCTACATCTACTTGTAAAAAGTGGGGAAAGCTGGGATTGCAGAGGTGTGTGAATGCTTCTGGCCTTGCCTTAACCTCAGCCTCCTGCTATTTTTTTTCACCACACTCCTCAGTATCCCAGCTGACCAAGGCACTATACTGCTGTGTGAAATATATTCCTCTTGGTCCGCCTCTTGACTTCATCACACATCAGTGTCAGCAGCACGCTTTAAGGCGTTTGCCCTGCAGGAAAGCAGCAGGAAACTTTCCCCCTGTCCAGCTTCCACCTCTTGTTCTCTCTCTCCTGTATATTCTTCTTAATTAATCCTGTTGGTATTTTAAACAGACCCTGTGTTTAAACTGACAGGACATGGCACATAAGGCAGGTTGATCTGCTGGGGCTGCTATAGATCACCAGAAAATCTGAATTTTAAATGATTTCAGGAGATAGGATTGCAGAGTGTAAACGATTTTTTGAAGGACTTTTTAATCTGCCAAAAAGCACAGCGTGTTTGAGAAGCATTGAGCTTCATACACAGGAGTAATTCAAGGTGAAACTTCCCCACCTGCTACCAGCCCAGAAACTGGGATGGTCCCTATTCTCGGCACAGGTAAGGACAATAATGAGCCAGACTGATGGTTTCAGCAAACAGAGGAAGAAGGTTATTTACATTACACAGCCGGAGCTAAAGTGGGTTTGTTCAGAGCCACCACTTCACAGGAAATATTGGGGTCATGCTGGCCTTAAGGAACAGTCCTGCTCTGCAGAGGAGTCAGAGGTGCAGATTCATTAAAAATACATTTGTGACAGCAGAGTAACAAATGGCTGTGCCTGTGCTCTGGTCCTGTACTCCCTCCCCACGGTCATTCATCATCTGCACTCATCGAACTACCAGGCTCATGTTCACTGTTCATTATTTTCTCTCTCTCTGAGTCTCACCTTACTGTGTGAGGGAGATGGGAATAAAACTCAGAAGGTAATTTTACTCCATCAAAAAATGTATTCTTGCGAGGCATTAATGGCATGTTTTGATGTAAAATTCGAAGACCAATCGTGCTTTGCTTCATGCATTTTACAGCAGGTACCAGAGTGGATGCTCATTTTTTAAACTCTCAAATCCTAATCATCTGGTAATTGAAAAAAAAAACATTAAAGATAAAGGAGAACGCTAAGATAAAATGAAAGTTTTATGATCTCCGTGGAAAAATTGGGTCACATTATGACAATAAGATGAATACAATTAGAGCAAATAGAGCAGATTAAGGATAAAACCACAAATGGTTCTATAATGAGGATGGAAACACAGTTAAAAGTCTTCATTATGCCGCATATACTTATTTGAATACGGAACTCTAATTAGCTCCAAAGATTTACCAGCTGAAGATGGCTTTACAGGTTATTCCATTCTTATAAAGTGTTATATATGAATCATAGCTTAAAACTATAGAGTCATATTGGTACATGGGTTTTCCACAAAGGATTAACAAGCTAACTACGTCTGTTGAACCAAAATTTATGTATTTATGTATTGAAATTATTTGGTTAATTTGATAGTAATACTGGGTCATGGGACAGTTTCAAAGGAATAGTTTGAAATTTTAGGAAATGTTTTTGCAGAGTTACAGGAGACTGATGCCACGTTTACGTCCATCCTGTAAAAATTAAGCTGAAGCAAGCAAGTTTCTTACTTTGTTGAGCCTGATATTCTATAGATGATTAAGTCTGACGGCCACCACCTCTAGGGCCACATATGACTTCCTTACAGTCACAGCTCCTGGTAAAAACTTGGTTCTTCTTTGTCTTTGTGAAAGATAATTTTACAAAAATGACATGATTTTCTCACTTTCAGACCTAGTTGGGCTAATTATTTCCAGTTTTTATGTAAAGCTACAAGCTATTTATAGTAAATCATGTCTTCCTAAAAGTTAAACTATTCATTTATGGCATCATTAATAACTGGTCTCATGGATTTTTTTTAGAGTTTTTGTATCTGAAAATCATATTCCTCTTTAATTTCAAGTCTGTAGGTAAAATCTTTTTTGCTCAAGCCCAGAAAGTCTGAGGTAAAACTCAGGGCATGTAGTTGACTTGTTGAAATGTCCTTGTGGGTCAAAAGGAGATTGAGAATTTGGATTTCAGAGAATACAAGTAGGATAAGAAATAGGAATGAGAGGTCCTGTATAGCCAGACATTTTATTTCTGCTGGAGGATCAGTGTGTGGTCTACAGTTTAAAGGTGCTAAGGCTGTTGGAGAGGCCTACCTGATACATCATCCAGAATATACTGTTTGTTCTACACACCAACACTGATCTGGTTCGTGCAATTTAAACAAAAGCAGAACTAAAAAAAAAGAATAAATAAATGAAAATCTTGCTATTATTTTTTTATTGTTAATTATGTTTTTGATGGATGTATATGTGTTTGTGTGGTGGTTTTGTGTTATGTGGCACTAATTTATGGACACATCTGTAATTACTCCACCAAGGAAGTTATGTGACAATCAGTGTTGGTTTTTTTCCATCTGTCCGTCCGTCTGTCTGTTCGCAACATTATACAAAAATTGCCCAACAGATTTGGATGAAATTTTCAGGGAAGATCAGAAATGACACAAGGACCACCTCATTAGATTGTGACAGTCATGCGGATTTTAGTCTGGATCCACGGATTTGCTAAAGATTTCAGTATCAATATGAGTAGTCTTGTCATCATTGAGTATTTTCTATGACTACTATTGACTTTTCTACTAGTATTTGGTTTTCATTGGATGCCCATTGGCTAGTTGCTGATTTCCTGCAGACTCCTGGTTACTTGTTTGATGAGGATCACATCCACATATGTCTCTATGTTTTGTTTTGTTTTTTCTGCTGTGATGCAATAATAAATGTGTTACAGACTGACTTGCAATTGCTGACAGCTTATTTCATGATGTTTGGATCAAGATCCATCCCACTCTGTCAGGACTTCTCTCTCTGTTGTCATGCTTCTCATTCACACTTGCTCCTATCACTGTGAAGATTTGTCTTCACATCTAAATTGATGCGGTCTTTGCCTGACGCTAAGCTCTTTGAATTCAAATCATGCACATGCAGATTCCCAAACTGTTGCAAACAAACTGATGAACTCGAAAATGTCTTTGCTGAATGGATTTGACTGTTGACGTGAACTGAGGTACAGCTTTGGCCTCTTTTCAAGAACTCCCCAAGAGATATGAAGTCTGTTTTTACAGTCTTTGTTTCATTTCATTTCCAACAAATAAAACCAATCAGTGGTTGTCTAATGGCGAGGGATTTGTTGACCCCCTTCTCTGCCGGCTGCTGTGGACAGGAGGGTAATTGGAATCAATTTTGATGCTGTTATCGACGGTGACAGATGCACGAGGCTGCGATGTGAAAAGGTCAAGGGTTGAAAGTGCACTCCCAGAGGACTCAAGATGCCCGAGGCATAAAAATATCACTCCTGGATCAATTTCATATGTGAACACTTCTTTAATCTCTGAAGGTTTCTGAACATGAATGTTTGTGGTAGTTTTCTTTCTGAGCGGCTCCAGGCTGCAGTTCGGGATTAAAAGTGAGATGTCGACGACAGGAGAGTGGACATCGTCACGTTTTTGCTCAGATCCTCCTATACAGGCCAGAGATTCTTCCTCCTGCGCACCTCAACTCAATTAGTGACACGCAGGCCACAGCAGGTCAATATTCTTTATCACTCGCTGCCCTCATACTGTATAATTAACCTGCGAGTCACAGCCAAGGCTTTCAGTTTGACCCCAGCTTTTTCAAGGGTCATATTTTTATTCTCATCCTCTCTGCCTACGTCTGGAAGTATGTCAAGGAGGAAGCATTCCATTTGCATTTCTGTTTTATTCTTTTGTATTTATTTATTTATTAAAAAATATTTAAATATGCAAGGATATTTTGGGAGCATGAGCTTGAAGTGAAAGCAGTTTCCAGTTTCATTTTTTGTTCCTATAGAATCAAGAATGAAAACTGAGTGAAAACGGAGTGACGGGGAGAAAACTGAAAAATGCACAAGAAAGAGTGTAAAGTGTAAATAAATCCTCTTTAACCATAAATTCTGAACTGAGCTTGTGGGAATACAATTGTGACACTAATTCACGTCATTTTGACAACTGGTCTCAACAAAAAATTACAGAACTGTTCGATCTTTGTTAGAAGAATTCACTGTTTCTGTTCAAAGCTATTTTAATTACCACTGACTTATCTATTGGTAAGATAAACATAAAGTTTTAAGTTGATTATTCGTAATAATTAAGTTTCAACTAATGTTTTCAGCATTTTTAAAGGGATTTTTAAAACTATTATTCACTTAACTCCCTTAATTGTAATTTTTTTTTAAGTTGGCACATTAAAAAAAAACAAGAAAAGCACTAAGATAGTGCAGTACTCCACCAAGGACGTCATGCCTTGTATCATTTTTGATGGATAAGTCCTAACAAGTCCGCAGCCTTCAATTTGTAGTAGGATCACAATCATGTGATCATCAGCAGGCAGCTGACGTACTGTTCACTTGTTGTCATGGTTACAGTGACGCTATCTGGGAATGATACAGAAACCTTTAACAAATCTGTGGATCCAGACTACAAGCCGCATCACTGCCAAAATCTAATCACTTGGTCCTTGTGTCATTTCTGACCTTCCCTGAAAATTTCATCCAAATCCATTAGTCTGTTTTTGAGTAATGTTGCTAACTGACAGACAGACAGATGGACGGACAAACCGCCGATCGTCACATACACACGTGGACAAAATTGTTGGTACCCCTCAGTTAAAGAAGGAAAAACCCACAATTCTCACTGAAATCACTTGAAACTCACAAAAGTAACAATAAATAAACATTTATTGAAAATTAAATAATCAAAATCAGCCATCACTTTTGAATTGTTGATTAACATAATTATTTAAAAAAAACAAACTAATGAAATAGGGCTGGACAAAAATGATGGTACCCATAACTTAATATTTTGTTGCACAACCTTTTGAGGCAATCACTGCAATTAAACGATTTCTGTATTTGTCAATGAGCGTTCTGCAGCTGTCAACAGGTATTTTGGCCCACTCCTCATGAGCAAACAGCTCCAGTTGTCTCAGGTTTGATGGGTGTCTTCTCCAAATGGCATGTTTCAGCTCCTTCCACATATGTTCAATGGGATTCAGATCTGGGCTCATAGAAGGCCACTTTAGAATAGTCCAACGCTTTTCTCTCAGCCATTCTTGGGTGTTTTTGGCTGTGTGTTTTGGATCGTTGTCCTGTTGGAAGACCCATGACCTGCGACTGAGACCAAGCTTTCTGACAC
The DNA here is from genome assembly GCF_021347895.1 of Acanthochromis polyacanthus. Taxonomy (NCBI): domain Eukaryota; kingdom Metazoa; phylum Chordata; class Actinopteri; family Pomacentridae; genus Acanthochromis; species Acanthochromis polyacanthus. The sequence goes on along the minus strand of NC_067117.1, from coordinate 33,887,987 downwards.
GAGGCAGCACATTTCTCTCCAGAATGCCTTGATTGTCTTCAGATTTCATCGTACCTTGCACACTTTCAAGACACCCTGTGCCAGATGCAGCAAAGCAGCCCCAAAACATTACTGAGCCTCCTCCATGTTTCACCGTAGGGACAGTGTTCTTTTCTTCGTATGCTTGGTTTTTGAGTCTATGAACATAGAGTTGATGTGCCTTACCAAAAAGCTCCAGTTTGGTCTCATCTGTCCAAAGGACATTCTCCCAGAAGCTTTGTGGCTTGTCAACATGCATTTTTGCAAATTCCAGTCTTGCTTTTTTATGAGTTTTTTTCAGCAGTGGTGTCCTCCTTGGTCGTCTCCCATGAAGTCCACTTTGGCTCAAACAACGACGAATGGTGCGATCTGACACTGATGTACCTTGGCCTTGGAGTTCACCTTTAATTTCTTTGAAGGTTGCTCTGGGCTCTTTGGATACAATTCCAACGATCCGTCTCTTCAATTTGTCATCAATTTTCCTCTTGCGGCCACGTCCAGGGAGGTTGGCTACTGTCCCGTGGGTCTTGAACTTCTGAATAATATGAGCCACTGTTGTCACAGGAACTTCAAGCTGTTTAGAGATGGTCTTATAGCCTTTACCTTTAAGATGTTTGTCTCTAATTTTTTTTCGGATGTCCTGGGACAATTCTCTCCTTCGCTTTCTGTTGTCCATGTTCAGTGTGGTACACACCTTTTCACCAAACAGCAGGGTGACTACTTGTCTCCCTTTAAATAGGCAGACTGACTGATTATGAGTTTGGAAACACCTGTGATGTCAATTAAATGACACACCTGAGTTAATCATGTCACTCTGGTCAAATAGTTTTCAATCTTTTATAGAGGTACCATCATTTTTGTCCAGGCCTGTTTCATTAGTTTGTTTTTTTAAATAATTATGTTAATCAACAATTCAAAAGTAATGGCTGTTTTTGATTATTTAATTTTCAATAAATTTTTATTTATTGTTACTTTTGTGAGTTTCAAGTGATTTCAGAGAGAATTGTGGGTTTTTCCTTCTTTAACTGAGGGGTACCAACAATTTTGTCCACGTGTGTAACTCCACCATTCCTTGACAGAGTAATTAAGTTGTTTCAATGTTAACTAGGAAGGTAAAGAGAACTGAAACCCTGGAAATTTTAGTTACCATGTCAATTTCTTTAAGTTACTTCAACTAAATTTGAGTTAAAAATGAACTAATCCAGAAATGTGACTTTAAATTACACACAATGTTAAGTTGAAGCAATTATCAACATTATTATGTCGACACAGCCCTTCAACATACCAACTTCAAAAGGTTTACCATATCGGTACATTTTTATCTTGCAACCATGCATTTAATTTAATGGAATCAGAATTTTTTTTTTAAAAACAAACCTTATTCTTAATGCTAAAACTAAAATTGCATCTTTGCTTCCACTGTCAGATCACTTGTATGGATTTTCTATGTAAATACTGTGAAGGCATTTAAGCTTTTCTCAGGAATTAACAATATAACATAAATCTAAGAAAACTTTATTGTTCAGATTTATAATTCAGGAAATATTGGTCACCTTAACATGCTGAAAAGAAGACAGTACTTATTGTGTAGAAGTGTGCGGTCCTGAAGCCCGGGCATTCACTCTTTCAGAGCCTCTCCTGGGATTGTCACTAATGCAATAACAGAGCTGACAAATTGAGTTCCTTTTATTGCATCGAACCACAATGGCAGCGAGTGAGCGTGTCCTTGACTCGAAGGAATCACAGGTGTGAGCCTGAGGATGTGTCAAACCTGCGAGCATGCAGGACTCAGGAGAGGCAGCCAGCAGCACCTTATTAATCAACAGCTTGTTGAGCTGCTGGCTACAGCCTCCTCCCCCACCTCCTTCTGTGTACCTTCACCCACCCCATCCTCCTCCTCCATGCTTTTTTTTTTTTTTTTTCCACACCCTCTCTGGTCAGGAGCTCAGCACAAATGAAGCATTAGCACAGGTTACCTAATAATTAAGGCCGCTGCCAGAAACTATCACAAGAGTAAAGGCAGACAGAGAGCAGGACTGAGTGATAAAATTGTGCTGGAAAAATAACACAGTAATTGTTATGAATATTTGTATAAATAACTCTGCCACCTTACTTTTGGCTGAGTTGAAACAATCACATTAACTTAAATTCCAATTATGAAAAGGCTGCTGAATATTCTTACAAAATGGTGCAACATTATTTTTTCAGTTTTATGAACTGCTGTTGGCTGACCTACACTATGGCAAATAAACAGTGTACTGTGGATGAGAACACAAGAATATAAACTAAATGGGGGTTTGGTTGACTTATTTACAGAGGAGGCTCCTCCTTAGAACAGTACACTACATGTGTTTTCATGTATTCAGAGATGTAGCAATGTCCTCCAAGCAGTAGTTCATTAAATGTTTGATCCATACAGCACAAAACACGTAATTCAGAATAATTTCTTTAATTTATTATTGTTATTTACTATTTATAGGGCAAACTGCAATTTCCTTGAAAATCAAGCTTTTTTCCAAGTAAGTTCATTGATTTCATTTTTAAATTTTTAGATGTTCTGCAGACTAGCTGTGTACTAATTAAAATACTCTATTATACTAGCAAATTAGAAGTGCATACATTTACTACCGTCACTTTTTTCTTATGGTGAGCAACAAATTAGCCACAAACTTCTTTTACTTCAAAAACCCACTCAATAAAGTGCTATATTTTACTACAAGGACATGTCTGTGACGCTCATTCTAGGTGGTAAGTTTGTAATTGACAAACTAACTTCCCCAAAAATGTTCCATATTATAACAAGAAAAGGACTCAGAGAGTGCAGTACTCCTCCAAGGCTGCTCATTCTTCCATATGACATTGTCAGAAACGCAGCATTTTTTATTTTTATTAGAAGCACCAGAAAGAGAAAACACCATCAATGAGAGCCACCCGCACCCGGGGCAGCAGCAGGCCCCGTCAGGGCCAACAGGCCAGCTAGCTCCAGGGGCATTAGGCCCAGGCCCTGCCAAAGCCCCAGATGCAGACGGCTCCCCACTGAGGAAACACTGGAATCTAAAATAGGCGTGTTAAAAATAACACGTAAAAACTAAAAATTGAAGAATAAAATAGCTACTAAAAGATAAAGAATAGTAAAATAGTAAATAAATAGTAAAAAAAAAAACGGTAAAATAGACAGTAAAACAAATAGTAAAATAGTGAAATAATAATATAGTATACAAAATAATTAAATATAGAAATAAAAGCAAAACCAGGGAATAAACAGTATAAATCAAGGCCTTAAGATAAAATAAAAGCCAGTTTAAAAAGGTGAGTCTTGAGCCTGCGTTTAAAAGTCTCTATGTTCTCTACAGCCCTCAGGTCCTCTGGCAGGCTGTTCCACAGGCGAGGGCCATAATGTTGAAAAGCTGCCTCGCCATGTGTCACTGTATTCACCTTGGGAACTGTTAAAAGGCCAGTGCCAGAGGACCTGAGTGTCCGTGAGGGTTCATAAGGTAAAAGTAGATCAGATAAATATGAAGGCCCAAGACCATTAATACATTTAAAAACTGTTAGAATAATTTTAAAATCTAATGTGGTCCCGCTTTCTGGTCTTCGTCAGGACTCGTGCAGCTGAGTTCTGCAATAATTGGAGGTGAGAAATAGGTTTTTTTGGGAAGACCAGAAAGCAGGGCATTACAGTAGTCCATTCTACTAGAAATAAAAGCATGCATTAACATCTCTGTGTTTGCTAGAGAGAGAAATGGGCGGACTCTGGCTATATTCTTTAAATGGTAAAAACCTGTTTTAGTTACTTGTTTAAGATGAGGTATAAAATTAAGCTCAGAGTCAAAAATGACACCCAGATTTTTTACAGAACCAGCAGGTTTAAAAGATAGCGAAGACAGTTTTAATAAAAGTTTCTCTCTCTTGGCCTCAGGGCCGATAACTGAAACCTCAGTCTTGCCCTGGTTGAGCTGCAAGAAATTCTCTGCCATCCAAGATTTGATGTCCACGATACAGTTAAAAAGGGCATCGACTGGCCCTGTGTCATCAGGAGACACGGCAATGTAAAGCTGAGTGTCATCAGCGTAGCTGTGAAAACTGAATCCGTGTCTCCTGATGACATCTCCAAGTGGGAGCATGTATAAATTAAAAAGAGTGGGACCTAAAATTGAGCCTTGAGGCACTCCATATTTCATTTTGTGGACATCTGATGAGCATGTATCCAAACTTACCAGAAAACTTCTGTCAGAGAGATAGGAGTAAAACCATTTTAAAACAGTCCCAGAGAGGCCGACCAGGTGTTTAAGTCTAGATAAAAGAATTGGGTGATCTACTGTGTCAAAGGCTGCACTTAAGTCCAGTAGCACCAGAACAGAAAGTTTATGGGAGTCTAAATTACTCCTGAGGTCGTTAACAATTTTTAACAAAGCCGTCTCTGTGCTGTGGTTCATCCTAAAACCTGACTGAAATTTTTCTAAAATATTGTGTCTTTTTAAAAAAGCATTCAGCTGAGTAAAAATAATTTTCTCTAAAACTTTGCTTAAAAATGGTAAGTTGGATACTGGTCTGTAATTATTAAAAATAGCAGGATCCAGATTAGTCTTCTTCAGAAGGGGCTTCACCACTGCTGTTTTAAAAGCAGCAGGGAAGACCCCTGTCTGAAGGGAGCAATTCATGATGTTTAAATTCATGTAAGTCATTACTTTAGCACATCGTGACAGAACCAAAGAGAATGAAAACCCTTTTTCCCTTTCAGAAATAATATATGTATGACCTGTGACGAGGTCTGGTAGTGGCCTTGTTTTGTCTCTCAGTAAAACATGGCAGCTGTAGTGCTTGACATCTTAACAAATAGCGTTCACTGTTGTTTTTTTTTAGGTAACTGAATTAACTGAGCTGTAGTTGTACTGAGATGTCAAAGACACAGCCAGAACGTCATGTATTTATACCAATGAATGTATAAAAGATTTCTGCTGCAGCAATAGAATTTCCATTGGTGCTTTCTTAAGAGGTCCATAAGGCGCTACAGTATACATACAGATGACAAGGCTTTTACCTCGAGGGCTCGAGTACAATAGACCATTGAAGCTAAGCAGAGTTACTACTTTCCCATAATGAATGGCCTCAGGGACAGAAACCTGAGTTCACAATCTGCGTGTGCTACTTTGATACTTGATGTAATTTATTGAGGAACACTTGTTTTCACCAGGGGCATGGATGAAGTATGAAAGTCAGGTGCTTTACATTCCAGGTGTGTAGTTTTATCACTCTAATTACTCTTTGGTAATGTGAGAGGCAGCAGAAAATTCATCTTTCACTTTCACAAAGGTTTTTTGCATTTAAGTAACATTTCTGTGTCATTTTAAGTCAAGTGTTTGCTGTAGTGTGCACTTGGTCGAGTGGCTGAGCTCAGTTTTGACACATTTTGGCACGCAATGAAAATGGGTTTAGACTGAAGGTGGTGTTGCTCTGGGAATATCCACAGTGCAGCGCAAAAAAAAAAAAAAAAACTCTTAGCACGGTGAAACCAGGTGAATAAATGCCTCATCTGGTAAGATAAATAAAAGCTGAATGATACACACAGAGATCTGTAAGAGGGAGGAAAAAAAAAAAACACAAGAATGGGAAAAAAATGTAAACACCTGCATGAACAGGACTAACTTTTAAGGCTATATCTGGTGCATATACTGGTTTGAATGACATATGTGCAGATATAAATCTTAATTTGACACATGCTAAACATGATCCTTATTCATTCTTTAAGTTTATCTGTGGTTGTTGATTACACCGCTAAACACTCATCTCTGTGGATCAAAGTTTCATACTTTGAAGTTTTTATTCTTGAAAAGGGTCAGAGCTAAATGTAAGCCATTTTAAGCCCGTGTGTAAAATGGCTTACAACTCTGCTCGAACATCACAGAACTACTCACCACCACCCAATAGTAAGATGTAACATTGTAGTACCTCAACCATATATGATGGTCCCAACCCCATTAAGAAGGCAAGAAATTCCACAAATGAACAAGTGAAAACTATTTCAGGTTCTATCTCATGAAGCTCATGGAGAGAATGCCAAGAGTGTGTGCAGCAGTAATCAAAGCAAAGGGTGGCTATTTTGAAGAATCTAAAGAAAACCAAACACATTTTGACTTATTTCACACTTTGTATGTTTACTACATAATTACTCTGCCAAGGAGGTGGAGCCTCAGTGGAGTTATGTGACAATCGGCATTGGTCTGTCTGTCAACAACATTACTCAAAAACAGACTAATGGATTTGGATGAATGAAAGGGAAGGTCAGAAATGACAAGGACCAGCTGATAAGGTTTTGGTTGTGATGCGGCTTATAGTTTGGATCCAGTTTTGGTAAAGATTTCTGCATCACTGACAGCTACTACGCTCTCAAAGTGCTTTTCTAGTTTGTTTTTTTTAGTTGGCATGGAATAATACTTGTTTGAGATTTTAATAGTTATCTGTAATTTACCAAAACAGGAAGATCAGTAAAAGCAAACACCAAGCAAACAGTAAATTGTTTGTAAAAATATGCTAAAAATTCTCAGTTTTACGGTGTGTATTTCAGTAGGAGTGACAGCAGTCAGAACTGCTTAAAATGTACAGACCTTTTCACAGTTAAATATTGTCTGAGTAGATTCTTAAAGGGTGTAATAGTTTCGCCTTAATTAAAGTTGCTTCTTAATTCCACCTTCAGTGTTCCTAATGCAAATAAAAATTGTTGCTTTATAAATATTTTTCAATCATGAACAGTTCAACAACCGTCGTGCAGGTCTTTCGTAAACCACAGTCATGCGCCAGAAGCTTGTATGATGTTGTAACTCAGAGCTGTATGTGGACATTAAGGGGTGTTGCAGTGATTTCGTCTTACAGGCTCACTGTGTGCGCTGCCTACACTGCATTAAGGTATAATTACAGAGATAAAGCATGTAAGCAAACAGGGTCTCTCTTCTAATCTATGCGAGTCAAGCTACTACAGCAGCGATAACTTCACATTTCCGTAATGTGACCGGCACGGTTCCCACATCCCCGTTCTGTCTCAGACATCAGTTTCAAAACAGGAACTCCAAACCTGTTACCCTTTCAACAGACTGGAACAAGTACAAACGATGCAATCGCTCCTTCTCCTCCCACTGCTGTCACTGCAATCTGCACACTAAAACAGAGTGCACACTTCATGAAGCGCTCAGTGAATGACGTGTGATGTTACACATTTTTCACTGAGCACTAATGACAGTGTGGCTGCGAGCATTTTAAGGTTTCAAACACTTCATTTAACACTCGTGATGTGACAGAACCCACTAATTTCTCCTCTACTCCATGAAGCCGGAGCGTATTCCAACAGATCAACATCTATCAGAGGCTGTACAGCATGTGGTCTGTAATTTATTGACTGTAAACAGGATTTACATAATAAGACCTTCACTGATGTGACAATAACTGTAGGAAGGATGGACGAAACTATTACAGAAATCAACAATCTTAATGTTTTCATGCATTTCATTTGGACTTTGCATAGATACTAAATAAGATAAGAGAACAGTGTTGCACTGTGTGCCACACTGTACTAATAACCTAATTTCCTATGAAGAAAGGCCAGTAACGTCAGAATTAGTCATCATGTCTTCAGTTCAGTTGAAGGATCTCACAGCTCACAATAACTGAAAAAAGGCAAACGGTAACTTCTAAGGCACAGCATTACATACAGTATTTTCAATTCTCTCCTGTTTCTAACAGTCCAGTGTTTTCAGCGTTGCTACCAGCAAATATTCATTGAATTTTGCATACAGGGAGAAAATAATAAGTTACAGAACACAAAGAGAAATTCTTCATGCCTGTAAGTGCCACATTCATTATAAAAAAGACTCAGTATAACAGTTCCATTCAACACCTGTCTACTTAAAATAGTAGGTGGTAACAACAGTAACAGCGTGGGAGCAGGATGAGAGTTTTTCCTCTGCATTTATTCAGCAATTTTGTAGCCAGCTCTGCAAATAACACGACTGTCTTTGTGAAATTAAATTCGATATTCTGCCACATTTCACTCTAAAACCCAAACAGATAATTATTTTACCGTAATAAAGGTTTCAGCTCAGAGAAACTAACTGTGCAAAACACAGAGACAGCATAGAATTTGATGGTAGAATTTGCCTGTAACGTTTGCACTGCTGCTTGTAAGTCAGAGGAAAAACGCTGCACTGTTCAACGCCTGCTGCTCTCAGTATGTGCGGCCTCCTGGTTTGCTGTCCTGGGCCTGGTTGAAGGGATTTGCTGGACTAGAAGACTCATCCGGATGGTCGATGGACTGATAGTCGTCTCTGTTTCGTGTTACTGAGGGGAAACCTGTAGAGACAAGCCAAAAGTCTTCAACACACACAGCATCTGCCATACAAATGCATTACTGTTCATCATTACAGCCCTCAAGAGTCTGGACTATTGGTGATATACATATTAAAAACTGTTCCCAGACAGAATAAATCCTTAGAGGGCTTCCACGCAACCTCCTCTGATGTTTTTCACACTCCTTACACACAGATTCATGACACAGTTGGGCAGATTTGTTATCTTGACTCGAGCATCTGGCTGCCTCTGGATAAATTTGGATTATACTGTTGGAAACGGTCTTTGCCAAGATATAGAACACACACGTCCTGCTTCTGATGAATGCTAGATTACTAAAATTGACAATTTTATATACAATTCTCCTTTGAGTGGTGCTGAACTTCCTCCCATTTCATCACCAGTGGTTCGTAGATCCACTCCTGTCTGATTAGCCATTTGTATTGTGGCTTTTAGAGGACAGTTCGACCACAGGTGCAATCTATGATAGGAAATTGAATATGAAAAATCTCTCTTTGGCACAGAAAACTGGTTTCTGAGTGTATTATACCTCATGTAAACATGTTTTAGAATGAATTTTATGCATGGAAAAATCATCTGAAAGATCTTATAGGACTTTGTGTGACGCGCTACAACAAAATGCCCTGACTGTGACATGGCCAGAATACCAATGATGGGTTTTTTTAAAAGTTCAAAGCACTGCATACCTCTGCATGCCCCAGAGTCCTGTTATTATGACAAATAAGCCGTTTACTTACATTGCAAGAGAATACAATTTTAAATAAAAATAAGCTGTATTTGTACAATTTCATAGCACAACCATGACGAAACTATAAAACCAAAGGACGGCATCATGTTAAGCTCTGATGTGTGCACACAACCAGGTCACATTTAATGTCTATTACGAGTCAACATTATGCCGACTTTAATTAGGCTCCTTTTAGAATGTGCACCATCATGCAGCAGTGCTTTAAATATATGCAAACAGAACACAAATGAGGTGTCTGGAGACGAAAAATCTGAATAAAACATACAGTGGATGCAGAGTTGCAGAAACATGTAAACACATATAAAACAATAGACAAACACACTGTGCTGATAAACAGCTGTGCAGGCAGGTAGGAGAAGGTAATGTGGAACTGTTGAGGATGGAAACAGATAAATGGTTACAAAGAAGGACAACCGAACAGTCAAGATAAAAACCGGAAAAGAAATGGCAAGAAAAAAAAACAAAACAAACAAACAAAAAAAAAGAGTTCTATTTGTTGGGTTTGTTCTGCAGCCTGATTTGTAATCTTACTTCCAGCATGGAAGGGGAAGGAAGAGGATGATCGGAGAGGAGAAATGGGGAAAAAGGAAGAAGCCAGGAATCAATATCGGCGGCCAATAAAAGCACTGTCAGCACTGTCCGTAGTGCATCGACTGTCCACAGAGGTCTCTAAGTCTGAGAGGTTAAAGGTCAGCAGAGAACAGAAGAGAAGAGACAGAAAACATGAGACAACACAAGTGTTCACTCAGAAACAACATTTACAATGAAGTGTGCCAAAGACAGTGTGACGTCAGAAATGATGACATGCAAGAACAAAAACAGGAAAATGTAGCTTTTGACAAAGACACAAGGATTACAGATGGATTTAGTGTTTAACTATCGCCAGCTGGGAAAATTTACATGGCAGGTTATTTGTGCAGCTCCATCTGTTGGCAGATTGTGGCAGATTTTACCACTAAAACTTCTGAGGAACATCAGTTGACTTTTTTCCAATTGTAGGTAATTAGGTTGCCAAATCTCTCTTTACCTGACTGTTTTATGGCTAAATCTGACTTATATTAAAATGAGAAACCTGAAGAAGGGTCTCAAATGGAGTTTGATGATTTTCATTTACTAGACGGACACATGGCTAAAGCTATTTTTTTTCAGGGTTGCTGGATAGATAGTTAGTATTTATTGTCCGGTATTATTAGGAAAATGTAACATCAGAATGTCTTTTTTTTAAAAAACCACATTACTGTCTGGACAATACACAAAACACACGGTGATTTGTGCGTTATGTTTGGCATTTGAAGAATTGCGGTTTCATTTTGAAAATTTTTTACCACGTATGGGGAAACACTGGAGACGGCTTGGTGGAGCAACAGTTAGCATTATGTGCTAATGCACATTGCATCATGTGCACTGGATATGCTAACAGGACTTTTCCTAATACCTCTTGTAACCCCTGAAGAGGGTAGCTAATGACATGGAAGCTTCATCTACACTGCCAGTCAAAAGTTTGGACACACCTTCTCATTCAATGGCTTTTATTTAATTATTTTATACATTGTAGATTATTACTGAAGATATCAAAAACTATAAAAGAATACATTTGGAATGATGTTGTAAACAAAAAAAACTGTTAATCTTCAGTATTAATCTACAATAAGAAAGTGTGTTCAAACTTTTGACTGGTGTTGTAACAACTGTAGGTAGAATCCATGGATGTATTTTAGGAACTGGCCTCCAAACTTAAGGGGGGAGTACACCTTATATGCCTCAAAAAAAAATTTGAATTTTTTTTTTTTTAATTAAACTATTCATTAGGTATCAAAGAAATGTTTAGTTAGTGACATACAACAGCTTGGCAAGTACTTGTGCATGGTTCACAATCTTTATCTGCCATTTTCTCAAAATCTGTATTTTTTGGGACAGGCGTTACATAAAACCTCATAACTTTTAAACTATTTGAGCAATCATGCTGTTTTTTTTTTTCACAGACTGTTCTTAAGACAATACTTCTTAAAATAATGGATGCTTTTTAAAATACTTTATAATCTGACCACTTAAGACCATTTTCATTCAGGAGTAAAGAGTTATTTATATTGAAATGGTTGCTGTGGCAATAAGAAAAAGAGTTCTCCCCAAAGCACCCATTATTTGTTCTACAGTAGGTTACTCTATCAAAAGGTATAATAGTCATTAACCCAAAATTTATGGACTGAGTAGATAGCATCTAAAGATGGGTCACCAGGAAATGTGTATTGGCATGTTTATGACAAGATTTTGTCCCCAGGGATCACTGCATGTAACTTTTAACTGTTAAAGTGATAATTTGCAACTCATAAGCTTTAAAATGATGTATAGCATGTTAAATTGGATCATATCAAACATTGTTAAGAGCCTATACAATATAATGGCTTTGCGAACCTGTGAAATAATGTGAACTTCCCCCTTAAAAGTGAAGCCCACATGTTTGAATAAAAGTAGCTTACAATTGCTTTCCAGCTTCTAGATTTGCACAAAAAATCCCCCCAAAAGAACATACACAACACTTTTATTATGAAATACATGGTTACTAAACTTTAAAAGAAAAAAACAAGCTTTTTCCATTGAACTTCCATAACCGATTATGCAGGTTTGATAAGCGGTACCACACAAACTGAGGTATTACTGGCTAGTCTAACCCACATAGAACAGAGTTCTGGAGTTTTAAAATGGTGCTCAAAATATTGTAAGAGAAATTTGAATACGGACATATAATCAGACACCAGGGCTTCGATATTATTTTACCCATAATCAGAGATTTGATGTACTTGCCCAATATTTTACATTTTGAAACAATGGCATGAGAAGAAATAACAGTTAAGATTTCAGGCTCTCTAATCATGCCTAAGATATTGTCATTCAAACAGTCTGAAATTTAAAAGAGCAAGAAATCATGCCGAAAGTGGCTCAATGCACAATACTGAGTCATTTTTGAGAACGTTTTAGTCATTCTGGACAAGTTATGTTGAAATGATACAGAAAAAAACTGAAGCAAGTCAGAGATGACTGAGTAGAAAGACCCAGTTGATTTCAGATTTGAGAGCCCACTTTAGAGTGATGTTACACAAATAAAACTCATTTTTCAAGCCTCTGGAAATAATTCACCAATACTGAACTACTGAAAATCTAAAATTAGAAAGGGCAACATCGAATTTATATTGCAGTTGAAGGTGTCCTGTCAACAGTTTAATCAACTTTCTTATTCCAAACAGTGGGCTATAGACAACGTTTGGGCAGCAAGAGAATTTTTGTGGAGTGGAGTTTATGGCTCAGTGGGAGCAGACAAACACTTCAAAATTCCTCTCACAATTTTGCTCATGGATTTTGCTCTGAAAAGGTGAAAACAGAAAAGCTACGTCCATAAAACTCAACAACTGCTCCTACTCATCTATTCACACCGTTTCAATCTATGGACATGCCAGAGCTAATTACTGCTTACCGTTTCTGAATGTTGCTGTAATGTAGAGCTTCTGTCTCACCTCTGTGTTCGAAACGTTTAAATAAAGCTTCAATGTGCCTAGCTACTGTTGCTAAGAAATGATGCACAATTTTGGTGAAAATGTGCAAATGTCTGATCCGTCCGACTTGAAGCCTTTATCCTTACAAGCGACGCCAAAGTTCAACCTAATACACAAACTCAGTGGAATTTAGACCACCATGAGAGGGCTGCCAATCAAAGTTCAGGGAGCTCTGACTACATGAATCAACAATTCACTCACATGCACCTGATTGTCTGATTCCCAGAGCGTTGGATGCAGCGGGGAACCACATCAATGGCAGCTACGCAATCAGACGGCAATTAAAACACACATTGTGTGAAACTAACATGAGCGGCATTCATCAGCCAGCGCACAGTCTAATGGATGTACCTGCTGTGTGAATGTGGCAGTAAAGAAAAGCCACAGAGAAAGCACATTCATCAATATTCAATTATCCTCCAAACAGTCAGGAGATGTATTTCGTCGACTGCAGTTATGGGTCGCAATGCGGGGAAATTTCATTACTTCTCGCAGTGTGCAGTGAAATGACTTCTTTGTTTTGCTTGGTAATATTACAATTAATAGCAAAAAAAAAAGCATTATACCTGCAATTTCCTGGTTTATTTTTTGTCATTTTGTTGCTCCTATTCTTTAAATGAAGGCAAGAAAGTCCTATTTGGAACTACCATCAGCAAATGATGAATACGTCAGCTTTTAAAGCCAAATAGACAGAGCAGTGATGAAGATTTTTCAAAGAGCCCAGTGTACGTCACAGCTCAGTGGGACCTCTAACAGAAAAGCTCTCAGCAGAGAGAGTTCAAGTCTACAAACCAATGACCACACACGGCTGATCAAAGAGCACATCTCGAGGATCCCCCTGACTCTTCAGTAGGTTTATCACTTATTTGTCCACAAAGAGAAAGCTATAAACTCAGTGGTCGATTACCTGCATAAAATCTCCTTGTCCGTGTTATTCCGTACCATCTCCATCTCTGCTTCCTCTCACATCAGTTCTGTACTATTTTTGTCTCTTTGTGCAATCGTGGCACATCACACGTTTCTCAACCTGCACGGGTTTGATATGTTCGTCCCAGATGACACGCAGATGTCATAAAGAACTCAAAGACAAAAGGTTCCTTTGCTCGGCCGAGTCAGAGCTCAAATATTTCACTACATTTAAAGTCTTGTGACTGTAACTAATTAGTTTGACGGTGGAGTCATCCGCCTTTAGTTTAGCACAGAGTCTTTCCAGTTTGTGCTGCACTTGGCAGGTCTTTCATGACAAACAGCATAAAACAACACACGGAAAATCTAAGGACACATGCACCACACCGTGCACTCAGGACTGAGGATCATCTCTGTACGGAGCCTCACATATTTTTGGGTAATTTTCTGACTGGTTCTGAATATATACTTGTAGCAGTATGCTATGTAGTGAATCATGGCTTTCTGTCAAAATGGATTTAGGAAAATTGAACAAGGTTTTTCCTGCATAAATTCAAGGAGATGGAATCAGTTTCAACTGTAAGAATGTTTAAAATCCTGTTAATGAAACTGAAACACTTGGACAGGACCTACACTACCATTCAAAAGTTTAGGGTCACCCAGACAATTTAATGTTTTCCATGAAAACTCACACTTTAATTCATGTACTAACATAATTACACAGGGGTTTTCTAATCATCAATTATCCTTTTAACACCATTAACTAACACAATGTAGCATTAGAACACAGGAGTGATGGTTGCTGGAAATGTTCCTCTGTACCTCTATGGAGATATTCCATTAAAAATCAGCTGTTTCCAGCTAGAATAGTCATTTACCACATTAGCAATGTCTAGAATGTATTTATGATTCATGTAATGTTATCTTCATTGGGGGGGGGGGGGGGGGGGACCAGTTTTTCTTTCAAAAATAAGCACATTTCCAAGTAACCCCTAACTTTTGGACAGTACTGTACTCAGCACATGACAGCATTCTGAGAAGTCCACAGACAGCTTGCGTGACTGTAGTCGACTCATCAGATGACACTTACCAAAGTTGACATTGTAATCTCCTCCTCGTTCGCGATACATTTGGTAGACAAAGAAGCAGGACGCAGGTTTGAGCAGCAGGTTGAGGATGGCCATTCCTGCGCTGAAGCGTAACACGTCTTGACCTCTTCCTAATCCCAACTCACCGGAGGGGTAAAAGATCCCAATATGGATGATGTCAGTCAATATCGTCACAATCATCCCCATCAGAAACTACAGGGATGAAAGACAGTTTAATGTGTTAATGGACACATGTAGTGGATGAGACTGCTAAACATACTGTGTATAGAAGTCTGTGCCGATACACATTTGGAAAGATAAAATAAGGTCTAAGAACATGTGGAAAATAAAGTTATTCCTCTGCTCAAGAAAATAGTTTCAAAAGAGATTTTTTTTTATGGAGTCAATTCACAACATGCAGTGAGTCACCTCAAGGCTCTTCACATAGCAAAACCAAAAAAGTCCAAGAATTCTGTTTGAGTAAAAAAAAATTGCTGCCAGCATCATGATAAAGAAGTGCAGCAGAAAAAAAGAAAACACTGATTTTTTTTTTCTTTTTGCCTTTATCATCCTGTGTGGTCAACATCTACGCTCCGATATGAGAAATAACGCTCCAAAAGACCAAAAATGGAATGGAATTTAACTATGGGACTAGTTTAAATTCTAAAACATTTGAGGCATTTTATTTACTACTGATGAAAAAGGTCCAAAGTAGGTTACAGAGGACATGAAGGAGGAAGGCCATTTTCATTCCATGCAACTGAGTGCTGACTGATTGATCTGACCTAAGACGGGCTAGTGTCAAAGAATTCTGCTTATAAGTCACATTTAGCTCTCCCAGTCCACAACAAAACCTGAATATGAGCAACAGTGACCTTGGATTGGAGTGTAGACAAGGTAAAAGGCTCCCCTGTGTTTGGTCCAGTGGCAACCTGGTTCACAGGTTCACTCTGGTGACAGCCAGGATCCATCACTGTCCAAACTGTCACTTAGCAAAAACACAGGAGTTTTCTCAAGGTGCATCTCTTCAGTCAGAGCTCTCAAAGCTGTGACACACCAAAGACACACTCTGACTGTGGCTTTGATCAGTCCAATAGTCAGACCTCAGATAGTCCTGTGGATTCATTTATTGCACAAAGCTGTCAAGTTGTTGAACATCTGAGGTAGAATTTCTGGGGTTTTTTTTTTAAACGAAAGAAAGTAACTTTTTCCCTCACCCCAGATGGAAATATTTGCTTTTGGGAATAAGTCAATTTTTACTAAGACCTTCAGTTGGAAATTTCGAGAGTGTAACGGCTAAAAAAAATCTCAGATAGCATCAAATTTCCATGCAGTGCAGACTTGAAGCACAGCGTCCTCACTGCTACACATCCACCCATTATCTGTACACCACCTAATCATCAATAAGGTCGTGGGGGCCCGGAGTCTATCCACCCCTGCTGACTTGGGGTGAAGGCTGGGGACAACCTGGACAGGTCAGCAGTCGAACTGGACAAACAATCACACCTACGGACAATTTAGAATTATAATTAACCTCAGTGTGTTTTGGGATTGTGGGAGGAACCTGGAGGACACCCACACATGCACAGGAGAACATGCAAACTCCATGCAGAAAGATCCCAGGCCCAGCTCAGGACACAAACCAGGGATGTTCTAGCTGCAAGGCAACAGTGCTAACCACCGATCCACTGTTATACATTCAAATCTAAAGATCGTGTGCTCAAGGAACTCTTTTCACTCTCTTTGCTCACTATGCTTCAGACAGTACAGCATGTGGTTCATTAAGTGCAATGCTGGTGGTTCAACCCCCACTGTCCCCACCGGCTGAAGTCTTCTTGAGCAAGACACTGAATTTAAAGTTGCTCTTGATGGTGAGTGAGCACCTCATGTGGCAGTTTTATTAAAAAAAAAAAATACATTGTAGAACATTTTGCAGATCTAAAGGTTAGAAGTAAGGCTGCAACTTATAAATATCTCCACTGTTGATTCATCTCTAATCTCAAATACTCAATTGTTTGGTCTTTAAAATGTCAGAAAAGTCTAAAAAAATTAATTAATAAAAATCTTGTGTTTCCCAAAGCTCATGTCTGCAAAGATCTTTTTTTGACACCCAAAGATATTCAGTTCACTTTTTGTAGACTTTTTTTTTTTCTTTAAAAAGTAACTTACATTGCAGCTCTGTTCAGAAACCAACAATTTATGAGTCCGATTGTGGTCAGCAGGTTTCAGGTTGTTACAGTGGGAACATGAGTTCAGTGTCAGGACATGATGACCTTTTTTGGCTTGAATTGAGAGTTCCACTGACTTTACACAAATCTAAAAACAAAGTTAAGACTGAACTCGCACATGTTTGCTGCTGCAGCTGTGAACTGCCTGAAAGCCACAGCCACTGTACTCTGTGCAGAACTAAGAGAAGGCTATCCCTCTCAAAGGGATGATCTCAGACTGTCCTAGATTCCACAAACAAATGGGTTAGCGCAGATATGCAGCGCGGCGCCTATAGTTAGACTCCTGCGCGTGTCACATAATGTTGAGATGAAGGAATCAAGGCGAAGACTCACCATGAGCACGGCATCGATCGAGTCCCTCTGTGCAATGGCCCAGACTCCCACTGCTAAAACACTGAAGTTCCCCCATGCAAAGGACATGGGCAGCCAGGACGCCATGCATCCCCTACAGGAGAGACACAGCACGGCTTCTTAAACACACTCCAGCAGCTGTGTTTGATTGCACAAAGTTTGAGACGTGCAGGTGAAGGAGTAGGCCGGGATCAGGAGTGTGAGCATGTGTGTGTGTGAGCCAAAAGAGGAGAGAAATTCCTCAGGTTTGTGGGAAAAAAAAGTCTGTGTTCACACTCACCATACTGCAAGCAGCCAGTGCACCAGTACTATGGCCTGGAGGGGAGAGGAGAAGATGTGTTGAGAAGAAATGCAACATTGTTCAGGATTTTATCTTCTCTGTTTGGCCAGTTTAGTCCACAGCTGGAATGCATTATCAATCAGCACAAAATTAATTACCACCAGTTCTGACAATCGATCAGTCAGACGCCAGTGAAAACCTGGAACATTCAGTGGTTCCAGCTCCTCCACAGTGAGGGCTTCTTAAGCTTCTCTGTTCGACTGGATTAGGTCTGGTTTTGGATGGTTGATGCGACAAATAAAAGATCTAAACATGTCACTTTGAATTCTCGAGTTGGAAAAACTGATGAATGGGTAATAAAAAGGATCATTAGATGCATGCTGGGTTCAATCTAACTGAGCTTGCAAACATCATAACCAAAAACTACAGAAGTAAACCAGAAGCATGTGATCAGTTGCATCTGGATGCTTTTTCAACCCAAAGTATGAAGAGAGAAACGTTACAGTGTGGGAGTCCCCCTGCCCTGCTTTTCACATCACAAGTGTTGAGTCAAAGTTTGAAGACTTCTCGACATAGTTCAGCTCCGTAGTTCTCCATTTTAAAGGCTGACTTTAAAGGATCAGAGGTATCACTTCACTAATGGAGATAAAGCCACTGCTTTCAAGAGCATTTACTGCCAAAATTCCCAAATATAATAAACTTAGCAGCCAGAATTGACTAAAGATTTGATTTAGATGTTGAAATAACAGATTTTCAGTGGCTCATTTACTACATGGGTTTTTTTCCTCACATACACACAAATAAATAGTGATTATGTTCTATCTGATTAACACATTTCTCAATTTGTTTGCACTTCTCACATCCCCAAAGGCAATTTATTTTGTCTAAAGGCCTGCTGCCCATCACTTTAAACATATTTGTGAGCTGGAGGCTATAGCTCCTAAATACTTTTCTAACTTCATTAAAAAGCAGCAGCAGAAGTGCAGCTCACTGAGGTCTGTGGTTGCAACACAGAGGAATTACCGATGAGAAGTGAGCAACAAAAGCTGGCATCGACATGTAATTTACGGTAAGCCGAACAAACATTTGCCATTCTGAAACACAACAAGCAAACAGCAGTCTCACCTTTAGATTTATGGCAGGGATTTCCATAATTAGCTGTTCTGGTCAAAAGCAGCTCTTCCTTGATCCGTTTCAGCGTTTCAACTTGTTGAAGCGCTACATGGAAAGAGGAGAGAAAAAATAGAAAGGAAAAGAAAAATGCCGCTGCTTCTCTGTTCCACAAACTTCTTCTCCAAAAAGCCCTCCTCCCCCTTCAGCTCAACCTACAAACACAAGCCATGTGACAGCAGCCTGACTACTGCCCATGTGACTCCCTCCCCCTCCTCACCCCTCCCTCCCACCCACCCACCCGAGGATCCGAATCGGTCACAGCTGAGCTCCGTGTACTGGGCTGGTCCACGAGGGATCAGGAATAGAGCAGGAAAACAGCAGCCCAACAGAACATACGACATTTAGATTGAGCAGGTCAATGTGTAACTGAAGGACTTTTGATGTCTATGGGATGTATGTGGCATACATTTTTTATTAAAAATAAAATAATAATAATAATAATAATGATGTTTTTTCATATTTATTATGATCATGTCTTTACCAATTTTATAATTACTGATTATGAAAACAATCACTTAATAACAACAAAAAAATGACTGGATACCACTAAAACGTCAACTAAATATCCGTCCAAATTTAATTAGCTAAACAATAATAAAATCAGCTTATTCAAAAATAGTTTGGATTGTGTTCTTTTTGTTAAGTTGAGATAATCATGAAAGATGTTTCTTTTTTGGCAATATATGAAATTTTATATGGAAAATAACAAATTGTATCTGTGTCCAAGAAATCACTTTCAGCTAAGTTCCCCATTACAAAAACACCTCTCAAGGAAGTTTGCTAATTTCAAATCACATGACCTGCTCCACATGATGTCATTTCCTCCTGAAGGAAAGACTGGCAAGACTTCAAGGCTTTCTTAGTTATTTAATATAAAGTAGTATGTGAGTCAAGTGTGGATTTATCGCATGTCAACAGGTTTACTACGATATCTTTATAAATAACTTTCAATCGTACTCAATTGTATATATAATATTTAGAAGAATCTTTCTCTAAAAATGCCATGTGGTGTTTGGTTGTAGGCAGCCATGTTGGTTTTAGGCCTGAAAACAGCAAAAATGTGAACTATGATACCTGTCAACTATGTCACAAAAGTCCCGCAATGGTTTATTGACCCTAACAGTTACACATACACTGACTAGAGCTCCAAAAACCTTCTGAGAAAGTTCCTCCAAGTTTATCGGTCATTCCAGAAGTGGAGGACATTTTACGTCTCACCCACATCAAATTCCAAATAATCCATGTACAAAACCCTAAAGTATGCAATTGCTATGTAAATTTATTTGTCCTGGGACCAAATCTAAAGAAAAATGCAGCATTACTGCACAGAAACAAATGAGTGTCACACAATCAGGATGGCATCAAGTTATAAAACCACTGATGGTTGCTTTACTAATAATTCAGTTGCTACTTTATTGCACAATCAATTCATTGGTTTGAGTAATTTTAAAGTTAAAAAAAGCCAAAATTTACTTATTCCAGCTTCTTAAATGTTGATATTTTGTGATTTCCTTCCTCCTCTGTGACATTAAAGTAAAAATCTTGAAGTGTGTTGACATTTGAGAACATCATGTGGAGCTTCGGGTAATACTGATTGACATTTTTCAACATTTTCTGAAAGCTTCAGCTTGTAGAAAGTATCTGCAGATCAGAAGTGTACCTACAGAGCGGTAGAGAGAGGATAAAACACTGTTTTGGGCAAACTACAGGAGAGAAAATGGAAAAACGTTAATGGCATGTAATGTTGGCACATAAATAAAGAGGAGCGTAGAGGAGAGGAAAGGAGAAGTGTCTGGTGCATCATGGGAAATCCTCTAGCAGCCTGTGCCTATAGCAGCATGAATTAAGGGATGGATCACCATTACCTGAGCCAGTCCTAACTATAAACTTTCTTGAAGACTTTAAAGAACAGTCTTAAAAGTAGAGAGGGTGTCTGCCTCCTGAACTCACACAAAGAGCTGATTCCACAACAGAGGAACTGATAACTTAAGGCTCTGCCTCCCATTTTACTTCTGGAAACTCCAGTAACCACAAGTAAGCCTGCACTCTCAGAGTAAAGTGCTTTGTTGGGATAACAGTGTACTATGAGGTCTTTAGGATACAGTGGAGCTTGGCCATTAAGGGCTTTGTGTATAAGGAGAAGGATTTTACAGGGAGCCAGTGCAGAGGAGCTAATATGGGATAAACATGATCTCTCTTGCTAATTGCTGTCAGTACTATGGCTGCAGCAATTTGGATCAGCTGGAGGCTTTTCAGGGAGTTACTAGGACTTCCTGATGATAGCCCAGCTTAAAAGTAAGAAATACATAAACTCGTTTTCCAGCATCGTGATACTGTGCAGGTGAAAGAAGGCCTTCCTACAGACTTGTTTTATGTGTGAGTTAAAGGACATGTAATGGTCTAACATAACTCCAAGGTTGCTCACAGTAGAACTAGAGGCTGAGGCAACAGCATCCAGAGTGACTGTACAGCTAGACAGTCTGTTTCTGAAGCGTTTAGGGCCAAATACAAAAACATCAGTTTTGGCTGAATTCTACAGTTCTGTAATTCTGCTATTTCATTTCGCAGATGCTTTTATCCAATGCGACGTACATCTGAGAGTAAATACAACACAAGCAAGGACCTAGTCAGGAGAAAACAACCAGGATAAGAGCCTTAAAATCAATTCAAGTGTGGTAATAGGACCTTGGTACCTAGAGTACTTAATAGGAATATTATTTTTTTGCAGTCTGTCAATGCAAAGGTGTTAAGTGAAGAGCTGGGTTTTTAGTCTTTTCTTAAAGGGGAACTTCAGTTTTTTTTCAACCTGGGGTCTGTTTTCATATGTCATTTCATACATGTGAGTGATGGAGAAATGAATTTTCGACATAGCTCCAGTATTTAGCCAGACAGACAGCTTCGCAGCTCAGCTAGCGAAAAGTATGGGGCAACTTGTCCCCCCGCGTCAAAGTCTGCCCTAACATGCTTTTTTCCCCACACTGACCGGCTCGGATAGTCTCAACAAGTGTCCCACAACATACTAGAGATGAGAAGTGAACGAAAACCTCCACATTGCTTGGCGATAGCTATTTGTTGTGGTCTGTATCCAAATCTCAGGATGCTAGAAAGCAAATCTTGTTCCGAAATCGTGTGATAGCTCGCGAAATCGCGCGATAGCAGCGCGAGCTATCACGCGATTTCGGAACAAGATTTGCTTTCTAGTATCCTGAGATTTGGATACAGACCACAACAAATAGCAATCGCCAAGTAATGTGGAGGTTTTCGTTTACTTCTCATCTCTAGTATGTTGTGGGACACTCGTTGAGACTATCCGAGCCGGTCAGTGTGGGGGGAAAAGCACATTAGGGCGGACTTTGACTCAGGGGGGAAGTTGCCCCATACTTTTCGCTAGCTGAGCTGTGAAGATGCCTGCCTGGCTAAATACTGGAGCTATATCGAAAATTCATTTCTCCATCACTCACATGTATGAAATGACATATGAAAACAGACCCCAGGTTGAAAAAACCAAAGTTCCCCTTTAAGGACTGAGAGAGACTCTGCAGATTGAACAGAGTTTGGTAACTTGTTCCACCACCACAGCAGAGAAGAGTCTAGCTATGGACCGGCCCTGTTGTGGTGGTTGGATCAGGAGAGTTTTGTTGACCGAGCGCAGTGATTAGACGGAATGTAGACTTGAGTAAGAGAGTGCAGGTAGGTAGAAGCTGTTTTCGTTATAGCTTTTAATGCAAGTGTCAGAGTTTTGAATTTCATGCGGGCAGCAACTGAAAGCCAGTGAAGTGATCTGAAAAGTGGGGTGATGTTTTGTTTTTGGCTGGTTGAAAACCAGACGTATTGCTGCATCCTGGATCATCTGCAGAAGTTTGACCATGCATGAGGGGAGGCCTGCCAGTAAGGAGTTTCAGTAGTCGATGCGTGATATTACGAGAGCTGTACCAGGTGTTGTGCTGCTTGTTCAGACAGGATGGGTCTGGTCTTCCTCATGTTGTACAGAATGAATCGACATGACCGAGCAACAGAGGCTACATGAGCCTTGGGGGTTAACTGGTCATCGTTCATGACACCCAAGTTTCTGGCAGGTCTTGTGGGTTTGAGTTGGGTTGATTCAAGCTGGATGTTGATTTCTTGTTGTGTAGCGGGCCTTGCTGGGATGACAAGGAGCTCAGTCTTGCAGAGCTTTGAATTGAAAGTGGAATTTTTCAACCAGGCCGAGACATCTGCAAGACATGATGAGATCCGGGCAGAGACATCGTGGTCGTCTGGAAGGAACGACAGGAGGAGCTGGGTGTCATCAGCATAGAAATGGTATGAGAAACCATGGGAGTGGATTTTTTGCACCAAGTGAGGTTGTGTACATTGAGAAGAAGAGGACTTGGAGGTTTTCATCCAACTGTTAGGAGACCCTGGGGTAGACCCAGAACTTATTGTATGGAATTACATATCTCATCTGGCCCCAGGAAAAGCTGAAGAACGTTGCTTGGGAGAGTGTTGTTTGAATAGATGTATGGATGTATGGATGTATGGATAGACGGATGGACAGACAGACAGATGGATCTCCACATCTCACCTTTCAAAATGACCAGAATTATGAACTACAGACCATCTTACAGTGGGATCACACATGTAGTGACGGCTGTCAACATGTTGACATTATGACTCATGAGTAGATGTTACTACCTCAAGCCTATTACATGTGTGCTCAGTACTCATTGGTTGAACCACACAAACTTTTAAAATTAGCCTTCATTTCGGGGTGGCTGTGGCTCAGGTGGTAGAGCGGGTCGTCCAATGATCGAAGGGTCAGTTCCCGCTCTCGCCTAGTCATGTGCTGCATGCCGAAGTTTCGCTGGGCAAGATTCTGAACCCCGAATTGCCTACCAGTGACTGTTCCACTGGTGTTTGAATGTATACTGACTGATGTTGCAGGTTGATTAGCAACCTGCACATTAGTGTGTGAATGTGTGTGTCTGGGTGAATGGGAACAATTGTTGTAAAGCGCTTTGAGTACTCTGATGAGTAGAAAAGCGCTAAATAAGAGCAAGTCTATTTACCATTTGATCTCAACTGCACCTGTGAATATTCATGACTGTGTTTGTGAGTTGTAAAGCTGCTATGTTGACAAAGTCTGTCCACAATCAGTCAGTGGACAAGTTAAATAAAGCCCTGGACTATTGCCCCCTACAGGGAGCGGATGTGTTGGATCTGTTATGCTGTGGAGGAATTTTCCTGTCATGGTTTGGGTCCACTTGATTCCTTATAGGGAAGCTGCAAATAACACAAAATTGTTTAGTGCTCTCTTTTATCCTGTGATTCTGATGTGAATCATGTGCTATGGCCTTCACAGTCACCAGAACTCAGTCCAGCTCAATATCAAGGAGAGATTTTCAAATTAGCATTTTAGAAGCTCTCTGCCACTATAAGGCAATGTCTTTTGGAGAAATAGTTTTCCATTCCTCCAGTGTAGTTTCTGAGACTTGGAGAATCAATGCCAAAGTGCACTGAAGCTGTTCTAGAAGCATGTGATGACCTAACTCAGACACTTCAAGCTGGTTTTTGTTTATTTGTCACCCATTTGTATAAACCCCTGCCAAAGCACTCAGAAAGACTTTTAGAGTCGTTCTCACTACAATAAGTGTTTCCAGGATGACGTTTTGCCATTGTGACAATGCACAGAGACTCCTCAAGGTGAAAATAAAACCGGCTATTGTGGCTGGTAAATATTTGCCGCCTTTGCGTTCTGCGACTGACATTTCCCTTCCTTGCTGTTGCTCCTCTGAAATAATGTCGGAACTTGAGCACATTTAGCCTTTGAACTCACAGTGAGTCGCTGTGGACGAGACCAGCAGCCAAACCTTTTAAATGTTAATGTGAAATTGGTGATTTTTGCTCTGGAGTCTGACTCATTTCTTGGTGCTTCTTTCCTTTTTTACCTTGAAGCAGATGATTGATTGTGTGAATCCAGCAGGGCAGATGAGTTCCGTTCTATCCAGTTTGAACTCCGACCCCCAGGTGACCTCTGACTGCTGTGACGATGCCTGACTCAATATTCTTCTCTCTGATTGAAGTATTTATGCTTCTAAATCATTTAGAGCTGAATTTATCTGTATGAACATGCAGCGCTGAAGGTGTGGACTGAAAATGAGATTGTTGCATTACTGCTGTGGAGCATGTTATTTAATTTAGAGGTGTAGTGTCTTCAGAGATAAAGCAATCACAGAAAAGTGATTTAGGGGAAAATAAATGATTCCTTTAACATTCTGACCTGCAGTGACAGACTTGGAAAGTAAATGACAGTTCATAATGCTACACAGACTGTGCTGAAGGATCACCTTCTGCACTTCATTCACCCACATTTTTATCTGTTGTCAATACCTCCCATGAAATGATTTATGGACAGTTTTATTGTCTCTGGAGCTCCGGAGAAGAATTTCCTGCAGCTTTGTTTACTCACATGAAAATTCTTGTCAGTGTTGTTCTCGTGTCCTTTTGAGAGCAGCCTGATTGGGAAAAGTTGCCTTAAGATAGCAACTTCGGTAATTAATTATTTCAAGAAAGCATTAGAAAAGGTAGAAGTGCCTTTGTTGCAGCTGCAGCCCTGCCGGGATGTTGTTGTGTGTAATCTATCATGGCGCTGGCTGTTGGCCAGGTTTCAACAGGGCACTCCAGCAGAGCACTCTGTCAAAGGTAAGTATTAAAAATACATCACTACTGCTTTTATTCTGTAGCCGTAAATCAGGATGGTACAATCATAGTTCGACTGAGCTGCTCCTTAGGAAAGAAAGATGAGTGTTACTTTCTCCATCTAATCAATTATTGAAATGGATAGATTTTCGTAGGTCTTGTGTGTTCAGATCAGAGGCGTGTTTAATGTTATTGCGTGCACTTGCTCTACTGTGTCGTAAGCTTTGCATTGAAAGGTTCTGGCAGTTCGGGGATTTTGGCGGATCTTTTTATTACATGGAGATAGACGGTGCCTCATTACTGTCTGAAAGATCCCCATTTTCAGGAAATTATTATGTTAATAATCATCATGTTAATTCATTTTGAAGTGACAAAATTCTGTTTGTCTCAGTGAACCATATAATATCAGTCATGATCTTTATTCTACAGTAGTGTCCCAAAGAGGAACTGAAAATTTTCTCAAAGTTTTAACTGATAGGAGATAATAATGGAGAAAGGAGACTGGTTATTAAATCTCTTGCCCTTGTTCAAAGCACCCTGACTCTCCACAGGGTCAACTAAGTGCACTGGCCAACTCTACCACATCCATCCATTATCTATACACCGCTTTATCCTCATTAGTTTCACAGAGGGGCTGGAACCTATCCCAGCTGACTTAGGGTGAAGGCAGGGTTCACTCTGGACAGGTCACCAGTCTATCACAGAGCTACACAAACGGACAAGCAATCATACCTACGGACAATTTAGAGCTGCCAGTTAACCTCAGCATGTTTTTGGGGACTCAGAAAATCAGTCAGTATCTGGTGTGACCACCATTTACCTCATGCAGTGCAACACATCTCCTTCGCATAGAGTTGATCAGGTTGTTGATTGTGGCCTGTGGAATGTTGGTCCACTCCTCTTCAATGGCTGTGCAAAGTTGCTGGATATTGGCGGGAACTGGTACATGCTGTCGTATACGCCGATCCAGAGCATCCCATACAGGCTCAATGGGTGACATGTCTGGTGAGTATGCTGGCCATGCAAGAACTGGGACGTTTTCAGCTTCCAAGATTTGTGTACAGATCCTTGCAACATGGGGCCGTGCATTATCCTGCTGCAACATGAGGTGATGTTCTTGGATGTATGGCACAACAATGGGCCTCAGGATCTTGTCACGGTATCTCTGTGCATTCAAAATGCCATCAATAAAATGCACCTGTGTTCTTCGTCCATTACAGACGCCTGTCCATACCATAACCCCACCGCCACCATGGGTCACTCCATACACAACATTGACATCAGAAAACCGCTCACCCACACGACGCCACACACGCTCTCTGCCATCTGCCCTGAACAGTGTAAACCGGGATTCACCCGTGAAGAGAACACCTCTCCAACGTGCCAGATGCCATCCAATGTGAGCATTTGCCCACTCAAGTCGGTTATGACGACAAACTGGAGTCAGGTGGAGACCCCGATGAGGATGACGAGCATGCAGATGAGCTTCCCTGAGATGGTTTCTGACAGTTTGTGCAGAAATTCTTTGGTTATGCAAACCCATTGTTTCAGCAGCTGTCTGAGTGGCTGGTCTCAGACCATCTTGGAGGTGAACATGCTGGATGTGGAGGTCCTGGGCTGGTGTGGTTACACGTGGT
This sequence comes from Acanthochromis polyacanthus, assembly GCF_021347895.1. Lineage (NCBI taxonomy): Eukaryota > Metazoa > Chordata > Actinopteri > Pomacentridae > Acanthochromis > Acanthochromis polyacanthus. Next base: position 33,860,974 of record NC_067117.1, on the reverse strand, counting down.
CTGTGGTTGTGAGGCTAGTTGGATGTACTGCCAAATTCTCTGAAACGCCTTTGGAGACGGCTTATGGCAGAGAAATGAACATTCAATACACAAACAACAGTTCTGGTTGACATTCCTGCTGTCAGCATGCCAATTGCACGCTCCCTCAAATCTTGTCTGTGGCATTGTGCTGTGTGATAAAACTGCACCTTTCAGAGTGGCCTTTTATTGTGGGCAGTCTAAGGCACACCTGTGCACTAATCATGGTGTCTAATCAGCATCTTGATATGGCACACCTGTGAGGTGGGATGGATTATCTCAGCAAAGGAGAAGTGCTCACTATCACAGATTTAGACAGATTTGTGAACAACATTTGAGAGAAATGGTAATATTGTGTATGTTGAAAAAGTTTTAGATCTTTGAGTTCATCTCATAAAAAATGGGAGCAAAAACAAAAGTGTTGCGTTTATATTTTTGTTGAGTGTATGAACTTCTGGAGATAGTCCGAGAACCATCATCTTGTTTAGTTGCATCACTGAGCCGCTGCTTTCACATCAGTGCTCGATCATGACTGTCCTAATAGCATCATATCCGTCTGCAAAGGCACTTACTTTACTCTATTTTAGTTGTTTAAAAATACATCCATCCATTCTCTATACACCGCTTTATCCTCACTAGGGTCGTGGGGAGTGCTGGAGTCTATCCCAGCTGACTCGGGCAAAGGCAGGGGACACCCTGGAGAGGTCAACAGTCTGTCACAGGGCTACATATACAGACGAACAATCACACTCACATTCACACCTACAGATCATTTAGAGTAACCAATTAACCTCAGCATATTTTTGGACTGTGTGAGGAAGCCAGAGTACTTGGAGAAAACCCATGTATGCACAGGGAGAACATGGAAACTCCATGCAGAAAGATCCCGGGAAAGCCGGGATGCGAACCAGGGATCTTCTCGCTGCAAGGCGAAAATGCTAACCACTACGTCACTGTGCAGCCCCTAGTTTAAAAATATAATGCTAAATTGAATCAGTTACTCGACAGTGGTTCATACATATCTATTGTTTAAACACTGGTTTTGTTATCGTTTTACCTTCATCTCTGCTACCCTCCACATCTGGTTCTACCATGGTTAAAATGGATGTAGCATTCATGGTGCTTAATTGATTGCTTCAAAATAGAGTTGCAAATTTTTACAACAGGTTCAATTCATCACTGTCACTGACTCATTGTTATAAGGCTTTTAATAACTCTCTAATTTGCAGTTTTTGTTGATAAAAAGTTTTAGCTGCAGTTTTTTAAAGCTCACTCTGACCGGGATGTAAGATCAGGATTATTGTATTTCAAAATACTCCAAAGTGTCTTTCATCACCAGGTTGTTTAATTTGGCCTCACAGTTGTGGTGCTGTTACAAACTGAATTTGGGAATGTTTTCCGGGTGCAACTTTCAAAAAATAGCCTTTTACTTAACACATTAACTGCTCACATTGCACCACCCTGTATGGGTACAGGTAAAATAAATGAATAAGTGACAGATGCCTACAGTTCAGCTTGGATTATTTCTTTGGAGTTGACTATTTTCACATTGTTGTTTTGGTGCTTTGATCAATATTCCACCACTGTTGTGTCCTCTATGTTTAACTAAATATCGTATGAGGCTGAGTTAGACCTCTGTCCCATTAAATGTCTAAAACAGAAAAACACAAGGAGAAGTTTGTTTTGCCTCAGACTTCAGACTACACACACAGTGATGGACACTGAGCTCACCCTACCCCTGCTCAGGTTATGGATACTTAACTTAAGGCATGTTGTAATGGCTGAAAACTGCCTTATAGGACTACACATTAACATTAGTGATACATGCTAATAGCAAACATGGAAGAAAGTGCTGTAAGTCTGTGAGCACCACACAGTGTTTATCCTAGTAAGTGTTTAATCATGGAAACAAAAAAGGCAGAAAAACACAATATATAGACAAACATGTTGAATACAGAATAAATAAAACATATATTAAGATATGTAAAATGGAAAGTCCAACAGGCATCTTTGTTTATCATACTACCGTTAAGTACATAAGAATCATGGCATCAATTAAAAAAACGGTGATTGAAACACATTCATATTTACAATACAGGATAGCAGACAAATAGCAGTTACAAATAATTTGTAGCAATGTTTGGAGAACCATTGTTGGGAGGCGAGGAAAGTAAATGTAACAGAAAGTTCACACAATCATAACTAATATCCAGTTTTGTCATTTCTATAGGTGAGTTACTTGACTCAGTATGAATGGTGTCAAGGCTATAAAAAGCACCGATCAGGGACTCCAAAGACATTAACCAATACTAAAAAAGATTTTTAACAGTATTTCACTCAGGTCAGCAGGACACAGACAATCAGATGCAGAACAGACTCTGAGATTTGACAAAGAGGTTTCTCAAAACTCTCAAACTCTACTTTTTCCCTAAACTGAAACCATAACAATGGCAATCGTAATAGTAGCAAATGTTAGCACTTAATCTCTCTGACATCTACTAATTTTACTCGGCATATGAGCATTTTATTCAGTAATGTGTTGCCTGCTGACTGCATCATTTCAAACAATTACAAGTAGATAAAAAAACATTTTCTTACTGGGTGATTTTGGAAAGGCCAATTTCCTGCAGTGATGCCAAAGTGAACAAAACAGAGTTAAAACTAATTAACTGGATTAGGGTGCATGGTTAATCCCACAATGCAACATTCTCAGGATTACCAGTTTGGTTACCTGTTAATTGGCACAAACTGATCAGATTTGGCCTCTGGGTAATTTATATTGTGGAGTTGATCTGAAAAAACCAGCAAGCCTTCATCTTTAAGTACTTAGTAGTGTCATGTGGTATCTTGGCTGTTCTGTCATCTATGTCAGAGTGGTCATGGGGTCATTCTTCATGTCCGTCCTCCATCTTGTCCTCCTCCTCCTCATATAGTGATGAAGCCCCCTTGGTCACTGCTCACTGACTCTGGCACCACACAGCGACCCCTCCTCCTGGTCACGTGTCGCTTCCGATGGAATTTAGCATAACAGCGAAACCCTGAAAGATCGTAATGTGTTACGTGAGAAGAGTAATGTATAAAATGAACTAATACAGTTTAGATCAGGGGGGTCAAATTCATTTTAGTTCAGGGGCCACATTCAGCTCAATTTGATGCCAAGTGGATGACACCAGTAAATTCAGAGCATAATAACCTATAAATAACCACAAATCCAACTTTTTCCTTTGTTTTAGTGCCAAAAAGTACATTTTGAAAATGTTCACATTTCAGGAATTATCTTTTTGCAAAACATCATGAACAACATGAAATTTCTTTTAAAAAAAAAATTAAATTTCAACAATATTATACCTCAGTTTATCATTTAAACATTACAACTTACAGATCACAGTTTATCTACAAAGGCACAAAACATAGGCATCTGGAACTTAACGATATACATTTTACTTTATGATCAAAATGACAAAAGTCAGACAAAAACAAAACAAAACGAGATACAAAATGACAAAAAATGAGACAAGCGACCCGAAAGGAAACAACAAAGAGACAAAAAATACAAAAAAAGTTTGAAAGTGATAAAAAAATGGACAAATGACAAAAATGACACAAAAAATGACAAAAATGAGAAGCAAAATGACAAAAAATAGACAAACAACACACGTGAGACAAAAAACACGAAACGACAAAAACAATACACAAAACTACGAATAAAGCAAAACAAAATGAGAAAAAAAGACAAAAAACACAAATGAGACAAATAGGAGGCACAAAATGACAAAAAATGAGAAACAAAATGACAAAAACATGAGACAAATGACACACGTCAGACAAAAAACAACAAAAACCTGACAAAATATTACAAAAACAAAGCACAACATGACAAAAGAACAATGAGCAATATCATATTTTTATTTTATGATCAAACCAATCTGACATGGTCAGGAAGTTATTTTAAGTCTGTAGTTTTACAAATTTACAATTTGCAGTTAATGTCCTCTCTGTAATTTTTACACTTTGTAAAGTCGTCCCGTGGGCCAGATTGGACCCTCTTGCGGGGTGATTTTGGCCCATGGGCCACATGTTTAGCACCCCTGGTTTCGATGATCGGGAGCAGTTGTTTTCCAAGTTACTGACAATCCCTTCGGGTACACTTACATCCATCATTAAGAAACATGGGACGTGCATAAATCTCCCAAGAGCTCAAAAACTGAGTGATTTTGCAAGAAAGACACTTGTAAAAAAAAGTCCACCAAGACACCTATGAAGGTTTAGAAAAGACAGTGTTGAAAAAAGCTCATATTGAATCTTCACTACAGTTCATCAGAAGGCATGTGGGGAAGAAAAAAAAATGGAGGAAAATCTTTTGGTCTGACATGATAAAAAGTGAGCTTTTAGACCTCCAGACTAGACCTTCTGTTAGGTGGACACCAAACACTGCATATCATCATAAACATGAAGCATGGTGGTGGCAGCATCATGCTTCCCAGCAGCAGACCCTGGAATATTTCCAAAGGTAAAGGGTAAAATGAAAGCAGCAAAGTGTAGGGAGATTCTGGAGGGCAACCTGATGCAGTCTGCAAGAGAACTATGACTTGGGAGCAGATATGTTTTTCAGAAACATCCAGTGATGCAATGTATACAGCCAAAGTGACACAGAAATGGTTTAAAGCCAACAAAGTGAATGTTACTTCTTTGTTTTTTATAGGTACTGTATCTGTATGTGTTTTAGGATCACATGTTGTGGTTAATCAGCAGTGCTACAGTAGTTCTACTGTAAACTACCATCATGGTAGTGTGTGTTAAAGCCCTCTTTAGATGCTTATGGAAACAGACCCTGGAGTGCTTTACCAGCTCAGAAACAAAATCTATCAAATAAATATTTCTTAACATGAAAATTGAAATGCGTTAACAGTGGGACATTTTCTGTTGACCATAAATTCAGTCAGAAATCATTTTGTCCACCCTGGGGATCCATTCCCGTCACAAGTCAATGACTTTTAAATCTTAATTCTAAACAGTGAGACTTGGGAAAATGAGCTAAATGTAGTGCATTAAATGAAAAGAAGAGCTGCTGCTATACATTTTTCTGTGGAGTGCTTCTAAGTAGAGAAATGATTTTAAATTGAATGTTTCCCAGACTCACCTTCCTCACACATGCAGTCATCGTAGCATTTGTTGTTTAGGCCTCTGTTGTGAGGTTTGCACTCGTGTTGTCTCAGGTCACAGCAAGAACCTTGTATAAGACAAAACCAAAGCTTTTGACAACCAAACATATGTGATATTAGCACATACACATTTAACCTCCGAAACCCCAAGCCACTTCTGGATGTCTTTTACTATGCCAAGGAACATGGTGAAGTTATTGGATGGATGGATGGATGGATGGATGGATGGATGGATGGATGGATGGATGGATGGCTGTAACATTACTCAAAAACAGACAAATGGATTTGGATGAAATTTTCAGGGAAGGTCAGAAATGACACAAGGACCATCTGATTAGAGTTTTGCAGTGATGTGGCTTACAGTCTGGATCCATGGATTTGTTAAAGATTTCTGTATTGTGAGATAGTGAGACAGCGTTACTGTAACTGGTGAACGCTGCGTCAGCTGTCTGCTGCCAATCACACATCGGAAATCATACAAGAAACGATTAAATTGTGGGGGGGTTTCCGAGTCCCGTCAATTCTCATCGCCCGCTACATATTTAGGTCATACACTTTGGTATCTGTACATTAGGTACACATATATAACACACTCCTGTGCTCAGTGCAAGGAAATTTTTAATTAAAGATTTCATCCATCAGAAATGATGCAACCACCGAGCAGTCTTGGCGGAGTATTGAGCTCTCTGAGTGTTTTCTTGTTGCTCCTGTAGCATTTTTGTTCACTGTGGATTAATTTTTCCATGCAATATAAAGTCCTGCACCTCCATGGAAACAGCACAACTCTAGATAGAAGTAGAGAGAACTCAAAAAAGTCGTATGTGCAGTATAACATCTTTCTGATGCCATAAATCATTTCAATGAAAATGAAAGTTGGATTTCTTTGCTTTTTTTATTTTTTTTTATATAAAAACCTGGAGTTGAAATTTGCAACATTTTTCCAGACAGGTGCTGCAAATACTGTGAGTGGCTTTACATACTACAGATATTTACCTACATACATTTTAAATTATGTATAAACTTGTTTACTCTGTGTAAACAAAAACTGTAGTTAAAACCAGTTCAGCTGAAAAGTTTCAGAGAGAATCGATTTACAGCACTGACTTTCTGTCTTTTAGGAGAATTTTTGAATGACGTGGAGAATGAAGGGATTTTCATGAAATATCACGACGTTAAGCTTAGATTTGGTTATTTTTCCTGATGGAATACCACATCACAGATTAGTAGTTCAATAAACATTGTGAAATTGAAAATCTGATATTTTTTCTGTTTTGGCTCTGATAAATGGTGTAATTTTGGTGATTTCTTTGACATGCCTTTTAAACCTGGCAGCGAGTCTTGGGTTTCAGAGGCTTAATATATAGCAATGCGAAACAAATCAAATAAAAATAGATAAACTGTATATGGTATCCCACACCTAAGAGTGGACTCCATCTCTTGTACGGTGGTGACTGAATGCTCTCTGATGTATTATCACATGAATGAATGGCAAATTAAGGTACTTCTAGATGGATGTCGCAATTTGCCAAAAACTGTGAGCTGTCAGTGAGAAAAACAGCTGAGCGTTTATGTGTATTCAGTCCTTTGTTGTTTGGCTCATCACGGACTCGTGCTCCGGTCCAGACTGACGTGTATATGACTCATGCTGGTACTGACCTGGCAGGCAGTCCAGGTGGTGGTCACATGGCTCGATTGCGTCAGCATCTGCAGTCACGTTTCCACTGCTGAGGTTCTTACTCCTCCTCTTGTCTGCGGTAAAATAAAAAAGAAAAGGAAAAAGAAAACAACAAAAACATATAAACAGTTTGAACTTAAAGCTTTCCTATCAATACACAGCCTCTACAAAACAGACTGAGCATGGAAAATTAGGCTTTCTGCGTGTTTGGTATTTATGTGTGCAAAGGCCATTGTCAAACACAATTACTTCAGTTTCACAGTTGTTGCAAAACAAGCTTCCTATAAAATTACATAAATGTGCTATTACAAAAAAATACTCAACATCTGTGTTTTGCTGAAATATTATCAGGAATGCAGTTTTTAGTTTGCATGTCTGTGGAGGTCTGATCTACACTACCGTTTAAAAGTTTGGGGTCACTTAGAAATGTCTTCATTTTTGAAAGAAAACCATTTTTTTCAATGAAGATAACAAAAATAAATCAGAAATACAGTGTAGACATTGTAAACGTGATAAATGACTATTCTAGCTGGAAACGGCTGATTTTTAATGGAATATCTCCATAGGGGTACAGAGGAACATTTCCAGCAACCATCACTCCTGTGTTCTAATGCTACATTGTGTTAGCTAATGGTGTTGAAAGGCTCACTGATGATTAGAAAACCCTCGTGTAATTAAGTTAGCACATGAATGAGTGTGATTTTTTTCTTGGAAAACATGAAATTGTCTGGGTGACCCAAACTTTTGAATGGTGGTGCATCTCACAACTATCACATGGATTACAATGTAATCTGCTGCAGTTGTTCAAGATCTCTTGAGGATAAATTCAAACAGTGACGGAGAGCCTCGTGACTTCTCTGTTTCACCTCCAGCTGATGAATGTTTTCATTTGATCAGAAAGATATCTCAACAACAACTGGGTGAAATGTCACTAAATTGATCAGAGGATGAGTCCACGTGACTTTGATGATGTCGTACATCCAGAAAATTATATGATCCCGTGACAGTAAGATAGCGATTATGTCAAATATTGTAACTGCTAAACATCACCTAGTATTATCATTGTGGGGATGTAAGTATTCTAATGGTGAGTACTACTGTCTTCTGAAGTCTTATTTATTCATATCAACAACCATTGTAAAGTTTGGGCTCATTCAGACAATTTCATGTTTTCCATGAAAATTCACACTTTCATTTATGTGCTAACATAATTGCACAAAGACTTTCTCATCATCAATGAGCCTTTCAACACCATTAGCTAACACAATGTAGCATTAGAACACAGGAGTGATGGTTGCTGGAAATGTTCCTCTGTACCCCTATGGAGATATTCGACTAAAAATCAGCCGTTTCCAGCTAGAATAGTCATTTACCACATTAACAATGTCTAGACTATATTTCTGATTCAGTTAATGTTATCTTCATTGAAAAAAAAAGATTTTCTTTCAAAAATTAGGACATTTCTGAGTGACCCCAAACTTTTGAATGGTACTGTATTATAGAATAATTTAATATGGATAATCTGAGTTGGATTTCTGTTATTTCCACCCAACCTTTTAAACTAAATAAATATCCCATTACCAACCTTTCTTCCTGGAGGATGGCCAGGTGTCCACAGGTTTCATGTCCTCGTAGTCTGTCCAATCAAAGAGCGTCATGTCCAGCGTTGGCATCACCTCTCCTTGCCCTTTTCCACGTCCAGACCTCTGAAAGTACAAGCCACATCCTACAATTTAGAACATTTTCTTTAAAAAAAATCATTTGCAGTGGAAACATTTTCATTCTGACTTAACTCAGAAATCCACATGAGACAGCTAAGACATGCTGATATGTCGATCTATAAACATCTAATCCCATCTTCAATTAGTTTCAGCATGTTACCCACTGTATTTATGCATTCAAACTAAATTGTGATCAGAATAAGCAGATGTGTTTATAAACTAATCCAGAATTTGACGCTATCCAATACATGAGATGCTGCACAGAACACATCGGAGAGCTCACTTCTGAGTCCTCTGATTAATGCTCACTTACTTAAATGAAACCACAGTGGCAGCAGAAGACTGCGGTTTGATTTGTTCACTGTGTTTTGCAGGTAAAGACATTCAGGGTGTTCTTAATGAAACACATCGAACTTGTGTTGTGACCAGCAGCAGTAATGCCTCATTGATTCATAAAACGCCCTCACAGAGACTACAGAGATAGCAGCAGAGCTTTAAAAGCCAATCGATCGCTTACCGAGAAAATGAACGCCCACAGACCAGCATACTAATACATATCACACCGCATTCAGGTAGGCAATACATATACTGTTAACGCACATATAGATTGAAACTTACACATCATTACCCACAACCAAGAGCTGTACTTCTGATCAGTGAGGACAGCAGGCAACGAGTAAATACTGCCTGCAGGCAATCAACAGCTCAGGGTGGTCATTCTAGTATTCCTGTACTGTATGTGTGATTTAGTTAAGATATTTATTGTCATTAAAGTGAAATAAACCTAAGTAAGTAGTTTATGAGAGTAGTCTTGTCTTGTGCATTCATTTCAGCACAGCAGTGAGTGTAGTCTGCAATATCACTGTGTGCACAATATAAAGGGAATTTGAGCTGTAGTAAAGTGAAGTGCTGTTTCAAATGATTTATTGATAGCAATTTACTTTTGTGGATTCTATCAAAAGTTAAGTTTACTGCTTCTACAATTCTACCATTTAGAAAACGTTTTTATCCAAAGCAACGCACATGTGAGAGTAGATAGAACACAAGCAAGGATCTATTCAGGAGAAAACAACCTGGATAAGAGACATAATATAAACTCAAGTGTGATAATAGGACCGTGGTGTCTACAGGGAATGTGGACATAATAGGAGAAGGATTCTGCAGATGAAACAGAGTTTGGTAAATCGTTCCACCACCGAAAAACCACAAAAGAGAAGACTCTAGCTATCGACCTGTCCTGTTGTGGTGGTTGGAACAGGCGCCATTTGTTGGCCGAGCGTACTGAGCCGGAGGAAGTGTAAACCTGAATGAGAGTTCATGTAGGTAGAAGCTGGTTTCATTGTAGTTTTGAATGCAAGTGTCAGAGTTTTGAATTTTTTGTGTGCTGAAAGCCAGTGAAGTTATCTGAACAGCGGGGTGATGTGTTGTTTTTGGCTGGTTGAAAACCAAACGTGCTGCTGCATTCTGGATCATCTGCAGAGGTTTGACCATGCATGAGGGGAGGCCTGCCAGTAAGGAGTTGCAGTCGTCGATGCATGACAATTCAAGACCAGGAGTTGTGCTGCATGTTTAGACAGGAAGATCTGATCTTCTTGATGTTGTACAGGCACCGAGCAATGGAGACCACATGAGCTTTGAGGGTTAGTTGGTCATCAGTCATGACACCCAAGTTTCTGGCAGACTTTGTGGGTTTGAGTTGCGTTGAATAAAGCTGGATGTTGACTTCTTGTTGTCTAGCGGGACTGGCTGGGATGGCAACGAGCTCAGTCTTAGAGAGGTTGAGTTGAAGGTGGATTTTTTTTGTCCATGATCATCGTGAGCGAGAGGGAGTGTAGACCTGAATGACAGAGTTCAGGTCAGAGGGAGCTTCTTTAGCACTGTGCATCTGATGTCATGACACTTATGTTTGTTCAGTTTTTCTATTGCAACTCAATCAGTGTTTTCCTCTGTTTCCTCTGGTTCCTCTAGTCATATTACAGAGTTAAGATAAGGAAAGGAAAGCAAGTCTAATGGCATCTTTTTTGTTCAGTGTGTGTTGAAGGTCCTGTCTTAATCAGGGTTGCCAGTCTGAGTGAGAAAAAACTCCTTCATGTTTCCACTTTTTCCAGCCTGACACTTACGTGGTAAAAACATTCACTTGGAATCTTAGTTGTGGTTGAAAAACCATTAAACGTTGGAGAGGCTATGAGGCTATACAAACATCAACCATCTGACATTTCTGTATAGAGATTTTATGTCTGTCAAAGAAACATCAATAACTTTCATTAATTTGCTTAATCTTCCTCGGGGGATGCACATCATATATTTGTAACATTCTAAATCTTTGACTGAAATAACATACCGCTAAGTATCTCATCATCAAAATTATTTTTTCATTGGATTTGATTCAAAATCCTGGACAAATGCATTTTGGCCCTTCAACACTAAGGCTTGTCTACCCTGTCTTTGTGTAATTCATTGTTTCTTCCCTACATATGATGGTTCTGTCATTATTCTGTGTTGAATATTGTCCTCTTGCATTCTGAGCTGACTTTATTGCCTCAGCTTTAATTGCAAAAACCATCTCACGTTATCAACATGCAGGACCTTAAAAAGTCACAACGAATTTTGAAATAAATTAGCTTAATGGATTCAGAAAATCAATTAAAGAGTCATGGAATGGTTATTTTTGTGACAAACAGATAATTTGACTATTCCAATGGGACAACCTCACCAATACTGACGAAATTTAACTGAATAGCAATTATGCATTATGCATTTTTAATTATACTTATGAATTTTATGTTTTAAAACATTGTTCCTTCACATTTCTTTACACATTTTCAATAATAAAAATTTGGATAATAAAATGAACTATAATAAATCACTTAGATTTCTGCAAGCTGCCTTAACAGTTGAAATCAGCTGACCCAGTTCATTTAAGTTCTCATAAACATGAAGGTGTCATAAATTAAAATATCCTACCTCAATAAAATATTGTCATTCAGATAAATATTTCATGGCATTGCTATAAAACAAACCTCCTTGGTGTATGGCTCAGCCTTAACTTTCTGCAACAAAAGCCATAAAAACATTGCCACTGTCATTTTCCTCACACAGGGGAAGCAAAATAAAAATGTTACACGGTATAATTAAATCAGCAGGACTTTGAGCTGTCTCTTGGGGAACACTTCAGACATTAAAAAATAAGCTCTTCGTGGAAACAGATCCATACTTGTTTCTTTTCACCCTCAGGAAATAAGCCTATGGAAATATCAATTAGATTAATTGCAAGGGGCTACCTGCTTGTGCTCGGCTGCTCATTAAACCATCAACAGAAGATCGAACATTAATTAAGAAGCCTTGACGCGTGCTTGTGCCAATGAATCTGGGTTCAGGAAAGGCTATCTGTTTTTTTTCCTGTCTTCTATGGATCCCTAATGTCTGACTGCTTTCAAAGTAAAGAGACGCATCGTCACCAGGAGTCTCAGAAATCTCAATGTAAAGCAGAGTGATTGTCTCCAGACATCAAATATGCAGGTCGATAAGGGAGGTCAGACAGAGGAACCATGACTTATTCTAAAACTTCAGCCAGGTGCTCAAAATCTAAATACCAAGTTAATATCAGTCATGCAAGACTGGCTGTTTTGACGAATAAAATCAATGGTTTCGACAACTAATGAAAATCCTTAGTCGACTAGCTGGGCACCATACAAATCGAAAGATAATTTTCGGACTAAATTAATACTCAATTCTAAGCAATGAACAGGGGCGCCGTATAGGGGTGAAAAGTTAGGACAATTCCAAGGGCCCATGGATGACAGGGGCCCATTAGAGTGCCTATATAATGAGAGTGGCGACAACAGGGGATTTGAAGCCATTTTGTTTCCATTCACTCAATATGGGACGCGCAGCGCGAGGTGCACATTCACGGGAACTATGGATTGTTTACTGATTTCAAGACATGTTTTAGACAAAATAATTTACTGGCTTGTTTTGTCTGGATGTCCAAGGTTGGATTATGGACGTTTTTTGGAATATTTTCATCTGTGACTACTTTTGAGCCTTCAAAGGTGAGTTGTGCCGTTAACGTTATTTGCTGTTTGTCGGACAAATGTGTTTATATTACCCGCTGTGGTAATCACATCTGAAAGTGGTTTATACCGGCGGATTCATGAGAATCTAAGCTTTCCATGAGTGTATAATGTTTCTATCATCGAGCTTGCAGCTTCGGTCAATTTAGTAAAATACGTTTTCCCGTCCGCCTGTACGCTGCTGCAGCTGTAAGCATATGGCTAACAGCATCCTCATGCTAACGGCGGCTAACAGCCCAGAAACAGGTGAACAACACGGAGCCTGTTCGGGTCATATGAGGCTGATAAGTGACTGCAGGTTGGACGGAAAACAGAAAATAGGAAACAGAAAACTGTCAGCTGTTTGTTGAATTGGAAATCATGTGAATGAACAGGGAGGCTGTTGTCGAAGCTCAGATGGGCCGCTGAAGTTTAACGGGTTACCCCGTTAAACTTCAGCGGCCCGTATTTCATGCATCTCCATGCATGAAAATGGTCAAAGTCAAAATAACCACAACTGCCTAAAATCACATCAAACTTTTCTATCTGTCATTCACCCATACATCATAACATGAAAGTACATACAAGGGACTAACCTGGCACAAAAACGATGATGAAGTCGGTTTCCATCCCACTCTCCGGACTTTATTTTCCCAGTTTCATTCTTTCACTACTCCTGGGAAATCTAAACATGTGTAATCCCTTCTCCGATCGATTTGTGCACCCAAAGGCACAACAGCCCGTCATTTTTCAGGTATTTATGAAACCAAAAAAGACCTAGAATTACTCTCTGCGTTGTAAACAACGTTAACAGGCATAACCGGCGTTCATGAATTGGAAACAAAATGGCTCCTATAGATCACGTGACCAAAATTTTTTGGACCCGTCATGTCGCCACTCTCATTATATAGGCACTCTAGGGCCCATGGATGACAGGGCCCCCAAAAAATATGTAGAAAAAATTAAATTATTAAACTTAATATTAAGCGCAGTATTTTACTATTGTGTGTTTCAAATATAATACAGTTCATATTCGCTATGCTTTTATTGCACTAAAAGTTGAATATCCATTGACAAAAAGTAAACATCTATATTGACTGACCACCCCCCTGTATCTGCATGAAATGGTTTGGTCCGTTTTAGCGTCACTCACTAACGGTGCTTAATTGCAATCAGACAGGAGATGCGCCAAACAGACGTTGCTGCTGTGTGGCCACAATGTTGTCAAAAAACAAAAATCTGGCTACCAGAAGAGGAAGGAAAGGAAAGAGAGAGAGGAAAGAGAAAAGAAAGGCGTACGATCTCTGAGCCAGTTTTTCAATAAGAAAGGTGAGTAGCCTGTAGTCTGTGAATTTAGCCTGTTGGTTTAGGCTAATGTCCATGGTGAAATAAACCAACTAGCTATAGATTAGTGTTAGCTTACATTTTAGCAACATTTAGTCAGTGCAGGGAAACGTTTAGGAAGGTATTCATATTAAATCACTGCCCCTGCCCCTTTTAGCAGCTGATGATGATGAGTCAGCAGCACCCCAGTCTCCCCATGCCATCACCCCTCCCTGCCCCAGTGAAGAAGGTGAGCAACACTGTGCTAATGACATTGGCATGTCCGTTAGTATCATTGCAGGGCGTCTGAGGATTTCTGTCAATCTTGCTCTTTTCACCATTACAAAAAAGAAAATGAAATATTCATTAATGACATAAATTCCAACAAATTATTTTTTATCACATCATGAGCATTATGAAATAATTTATGAATAAACAAATAACCTTTTGTCTGTACTGGATGATACAAATCACCAATAGTAAATCTTGCTAGTACTAGTATAGAACTACAAGAAGAAAGACAGTTGCAAGCCTTTAATTAGAGTCATGTAAAGCTTTGATGGGACAGTTAGGTCCTAGAGATGTGGTAACAACGGTAGCGCAGCAGCACAGAGGGGGCCCAATTTAATTTTTTTTCATGGGGCCCAAAATTCCTGGCGGCGCCCCTGGCAATGAAACTTCACATTGACTTCATTTAAGCAAAATGCAGAACTGTAAGAAGAAAATATGGCACTAGCAAAGCAAAATATAAAGAAACTATATTTATCACGCAAGATATTTATTCAAAGGGCTTAAGTGAAGGGAGTGCTGGACTGTGTTGGTTGCTGCTTAATTTGTGCAAAGGAACCCAGACTGTATTTTTAGTAGCTGTGCAGAAAGAGGATTTTATCCACTGTATCTGGGTCCAGATGTGCTCAGTAGATAAATAGCAAAGCATTCTCTTTGCCATTTGAGCAATGTTGGAAAGCATGATTTTTTTTTTTGTTGCTTCTACCACTCAGACAAATGCCTTTGAGTTTGGCTCTGCAAGATACTACTTCAGCCTGGGTGTTAGCATCATCTTCATCTTATTACCTCAATTAACCCGACTTCTGGACTTGCAGAAAAATAGTCGACTAGTCACTAGCTAGTTGTAGTTGACTATCATGACCTTGGTCCCAAACCCAGTAAATGACAGTAGCAGTTGTCTGGTGTTTTCCCAACAAGCAGTCTCTTGCAAATTATGACTGTGGTCTCTGAGACAGATTAGGATGGCATTGTTAAAGGACAGCAAAACTTCAGGATGACTTGGTGGCAATGACTTTGATAGTGGAGATAATGATTTGCATCCACTCACCACTGAAAAGTATTTTTTTTTTCTTTTCATCTTCATCAGAAAGTTTTTAGGGCCTAGAAATGACCAGTTTCTGTTCACCGAAGAAGCAGATCAGGAAATGTTTGCATGAATCATTCAGTCTGTGCCAGTTTAATTGGTACCAGTTACATAATTCATATCATAATGAAAAACAGTCTGTGAATGTGGAAAAGATTCATAAGGGTTGTTTTTAGAAAGAAGACAATGGATTTATATGTATGTCTGAACAACAATGCTTTTGTGGCTTCTCTGTCTGTCCTGGACAGGGGAGATTTCTTCCATTTTTTTTTCCAAATTTTTTGGAAAGGAGTTTTTCTTTATACAACTTAATAGTCTACCAAAATGACTGATGTATAAAATGTAAACTCCCTTGAGAAAAATTTATGATCTGTGATATTGAGCTGGGGCTGCACAGTGGAATAGTGGTTAGCACTTTCGCCTTGCAGCAAGAAGATCCCGATTCGAATCCCGGGGTGGGCCTGGGATCTTTCTACATGGAGTTTGCATGTTCTCCCTGTGCATGCGTGGGTTTTCTTCGGGTACTCCGGATTCCTCCCACAGTCCAAAAATATGCTGAGGTTAATTGATAACTCTAAATTGCCTGTAGGTGTGAATGTGAGTGTGATTGTGTGTCTGTATATGTAGCCCTGTGACAGACTGGTGACCTGTCCAGGGTGTCCCCTGCCTTCGCCCGAGTCAGTTGGGATAGGCTCCAGCACCCCCTGAGACCCTAGTGAGGATAAAGCGGTGTATAGAGAATGGATGAATGGATATTGAGCTGTGAACATGCTGGACTTGACTCAATTTTATAAAATGGAAAAAGTCCTTCAACAACTCCATAGGCTCAATACAACCTGTAGGATAGTGGCTGCACCAAGAGATAATGAGCCACTGCTAAAAATCACCTGTGAAAAACACACAAATCAGCCACAACATTAAAACCACCTGCCTAATATTGTGCAGGTTCCTCTTGTGCTGTTCAAGCAGCTCTGACATTTTAGAGCGTAGTCCTCTGAGGATGTCCTGTGGTGTTTGGTATTGTGATGTTGGCAGTAACCCTTTAGATCTGGTGTTCGGTGGGGTGGGGCCCCTGTGAATCGGAGATTGGAAGGCAGCACTCAATGCCTTGGGTTCTTTGTCGTTTTCCTTGAGGTGTTCCTGTTTTCTTTTCGGGAAGCGGCTGCCACCTGGGAGTCTTATTGCCATAGCAACATGGTTGTTCATCGTAAGTGTCAAATTAACATCCACATGAATGTTAGGACCCAAGGTTTCCAAGCTGATCACTGCATTGTAACAACATGATCAGTGGCACTGACTTTACCCTTTAGTGGTTTTAATATTGTAGCTAATGAGACGACTAATGATGGGTCTCTGTTCTGGGTTTTGTTGGCCCATCCACCAACTCCAACATGTCACCTGACATATTCCTTCTGTATATCTGTTCATCTCAGTTATGTAGGAGGTATAAAATGAATCTTGAACTTGTATTTATCTTTATTTGGAACTTTCTCTGGTTAAACTTGATAAAATGTACCCCTAGGTTCTATTGTACTTCTAATTTATCTGTCATTCACAAAACACAACAAATGTCCGTCAGTTCAAGTCAGTCATCCAAGGGCAAATATTTCCCACAATCGCACTACAAGCTGATGTGTGTTTTTAACCTCAGATGTAGTGAATGTTAAGCTTCTCTGATGTCTGGAGTCTTTCAACATCCACTGACACCTAATTTGTAACGGTTCCAAGACTGACAGAGTCTCAGGAAAACATTTATAATTGTGTTTTCGTTTCATAAATGCTGTTAAAGCTTCACGCTGGGTGGATGTGACAGGTGGCGAGTGGTGCCCCACGCACCCCTGCAGATTTTTCATAACATGTGCCCACAGTCAGACAAAAAAAAATAATGAAAAAATTGTCATTGCTCAAATGATTTTTGTCCTGACATGGTTTCTAATAAAGGAACAGGAAGGTAGTTACAGAGAATGTGCTGCTGGACTCTGAACTGTGTGGTTTTGATCCCAGAGGTGTAGTTTTATTATACAGAACACGGTCACAGCTACAGTATCAAACACTCTGTGACCAAGAGCCGGTGAACTCGGCCTGCTGGAGGCCATTTTTCACCGGCAGCACTTTCAGGTTCACACTGTAAAACGTACCATTTCTAAGATGAGCTATGAGGTTTGCGGCGGCGTAATGGCAGTAATGGGGCCCATTTCCCCCACACACTGGAATCACACTGAGGCCCAACAGATGCAGCCTTTAATAAGCACTTGAGTTTCGTTGGGGTTACCTGGGGTTTGGTGGAGGCCGGAGGCAGCGTTGGGGGATGCTCGTTCATCACCGTGGTAACCATGGAGGAGCCGGAGCCAAAGACGCCAGCGATGGGGGAGGGGGGTTCACTGGGTGGGGTCGCACTGAGGGAGGGGGAGGTGGCAGAAGAGGAGGAGGAGGGAGGATCTTCGAACAGATCTCTGCTCTTCAATGCAGAGCTCAGCTCAGGCTCTGGAGGAAACCCTGGACAAACAGAGAGGAGAGAAAATATTGTTCCAAAGCTTTCATGACTGCAAAATGTTTCCCATCAAACATTGATTCAGTTTGTTCTGAATAATCTAGTGGTCCACAAATATCAGCTTCCCAAAATTACAATAAAGAAAATGTTCTTCCAGCAGTATCACAGCAAGATCCATGAACTGCAGATCAAATTTGAAGCCACTAAAATACATTAAAGATATCTGTGTCTGGAAATTCTTCCTCCCTACAGGTAAATAGCAGTGCTCACAGCACTGATTATATGAAGTGTATCTTCTTGTTTTAAGTTGGGTGAACTGACCTTTAATTAAAACTGAATTTATTTATTTTTTTCTATTTTCTCTCACAACAAATCATAAACATTAAATGGCAGCATCTACCTGATTTCAATGCAGACATTTACTAAGAAAAGCATAAATTAGCAATGTCACATTAACACATGCAGCTTTTGCATTGCCAGTGTGTTATTGAGGCACCTGGCACAATATGAAGCTCTCTACACTTAAACTAAACAAGATCATTTACTGTTAATTATACACGTGATTTTCCTACATTACAAAATCTCTTGTAAATGCCTATCGGTTCTTGTCAGTGAAGGAAGATTAGTTTGAAAGAGAATTTTGCTGCATGTGTCTGCGTCTATTTAAAGTTCACCTTTTCTATGCCGCCCCTTGTCACGTCGGCTCCCTTGCCTCCTGTGCTCAAAGTGGTGCCCATGTCCATTCCCCTGTCCATGTCCTCTCCCTTTGCGTGTCCCCAGGAGGTTATTTTCTCGAGTATGTGATGGACTCTTCACACCCATTCGGATTCTGTCTCTGTCCCTCCCAGGACCCATCTCTAGTCTGACAGGGCTCAGACCCTCCAGGCCTGTCCCATCATCCTCAGGCCTGGCCAGTGGGTGCAGGGGTCTGTGGGAGAGCAGCCCGGCTCCACCTTTGGCAGCGCGAGCCCCCTGGCCACCATGCCCTCCACGCTCCCTGCTGTAACCGTGGACCTGCAGACCCTGCAGAGGGTACTGCAGGGCATTGCTGCCACCTGCTGAGGTCTGTGCTTGCCTCCTCTTGCCATGAGGCGCTCCAGGCTCGGCACTGTGCGACAGTGCCAGGGCAGTGACCAGGAACGCCAGCAGCAGACTCCAGGAGAGGACCATCATCTGTCAAACACAACGCCACCTGCTGGGAAGAGAATTTGTATTAGTACTGAGCTGATTCTGCTTTGAAATTATATTTAAATGAGAAAAGTACTCAGAGAATGCAGTACCCCACCAAGCTGCTCATTCCTTCGATCATTTCTGACGGATAAGTCCCAATAAGTCTGCAGAGGTCTATTCGTAGCAGAATCACAATCATGTGATCATCCGCAGGTAGCTGATGTCGTGTTCACTTGTCACAGTTGCGGTGACGCCGTGCCGTTATCAATGATACAGAAATCATGGATCCAGACTATAAGCCACATCACTGCCAAAATCTAATCTATTGGTCCTTGTGTCATTTCTGACCTTCCCGGAAAATTTCCTGTAAACCTGTTTATCTGTTTTTGAGTAATGTTGCAAACAGACAGACAAACCAGTGGTGATCATCACATAACTCAGCTGCGTTCCTTGGCAGAATAATGTGGGTCCCCCAACATAAAGAGCTGGGTTCTGCTCAAAGTTTTTTTTCCCTGTTGAAAGGGTTTTTTTCTTGCCACTATCGCCTTTGACTGTAATTGGCGCTATATAAATTGAATTGAATTGAATTTAACTGATACAGAAACTTAAAGTAGATTTTATCAGCAATGGTGATCGGTGAAAACCAGGATAAGAAGACCTCTCATGATGTTTCTCCTCCTGACCATGAGTCCGTTTTCATTTCAGGTCTTTTCTTGGATGATAGTGTCTTTACTAATGTTTAAAAAGTATTGAAATAATTTTACTAGTCTGAGGAAGTCCAAAGAAATGGTTTTGAGGTAAGATGATGGAATATTCTGATGGCAACAAATCAGCCACTGTGGTTTTCATAAGAAATTAGATCTTCAAGCTTTTCTTTGCTGCTAACATCACAGTCATGTGGAGGGTTATCCACAATTGTAAACATAAATATGACCCAAACCTTTTCTCTAATATGTGAAAATGTATGAGTAAGACTTTTAAGAGAAGAAGTCCTCCTTTCAGATCATCAATTTTCAAAACTCCAGCGTTGTCAGTGTTAATCTCTGATACATTATATACACTATCATGTGATGCAGTAACATAATAGCTAACCAGGAGTAACACGTGTTATTATCAGTCTAACAGGCTAACCAGCTGACTTTATGTTAAGCTGATAATGTTTTGCTACATTAGCTTGCTTTAGCACTAGCTAGCTTGCTTGAATTCTTTTCTATTGTTGGCTAAATATCTCTTTTGATTTTGTATTATCTAATAAAGTAAATAAAGCTAAAATAAGCTTTTGTTCTTATCAGCCAATTTTTTAATAAGACGTTCTTACTTATTAAAGTGACTAGTGAGGTTCAAAACTTTCCTTTTTAAGATTTTACATTAAGTTTGAAAATAACAAAGTTGCAATCTGGTGTTTTATTTACCCTTTAAATTTGTGCACTTAGGCATACTTCTAGTGTACATATTATACTAATGTTCCAAAAATATGGATTTTAAATGAGAATAGACATCGTCCTTATGGGTGGGCATCATCAGCTGATTTACCCTACTCACTAAAATCTGATAGCTTCTTCTTTTTGAACTAGTTTTGCATTCTTGCAAGATTAGATACAGTTTGTTCAAGGAAATATCTTGTTTTTGAGTATCAGTAACTCTTCACATGTCTGTCATCACAGTCCTGTTATTATGTAATTATTATGTCTGCACGCTCATAGTTGATTCACAACAAGCAAAAACCCTCCTCTGTCTGTGAGTGACTGTCAGTATCCAACAGATCGAATTTAGCAATTTACTGCACAATGAAGGAACTAGTGATTTAAACCAGTGCGAGTGTGAGCAGGCATGGTTGTATAGAGTATGAACAATGGATGGATGGATGGATGGAACATCAGTTATCTGGGATCCAATGGATGGCTGAATGGAGAAGTAGACTATATTGCAGCAGGTTGTTGCTTGTTGACTGGATTGTCTGTTTATGGGCCCTCTTCAGGTCAGATGAAATTTCCAAACCACTTGATCGACTGAAATGAAATATACAGACGTTCGTGGCCCTCAGAGGATGAATCCTAATTACTTTTGTGATCCATACACTTTGCTTTTGGCACAAGCACGATGTTGACATTTGTGGTTTTGATTGAAATTAATGCTATGAACTTTGTCATACGTTTCCCTCTGGATACATTTTGTGCTTCTTTCAATTTTCCTCCAGCACTTTCAAACTTACACAAATAGAATTTTTTTTATCAAATATTTTGTTAAAGAAGTTGAATTAGCTGACTATGAGGACATGAAACCTGTGTACACCTGACCATCTTCCAGGAAGAAAGGCTGGTAAGGCGATATTTTATATATTTAAGTTTAAAAGGTTGGATGGAAATAACAGAAATCCAACTCAGATCATCTATATTATGTCAGATTACTTTATTATACATAACCGTTCAAGAGTTTGGGGTCTCTTAGAAATGTCCTTGTTTTTGAAAGAAAAGCTTTTCTTTTTCAATGAAGATAACATTAAATTAATCAGAAATACAGTCTAGACATTGTTCATGTGGTAAATGACTATTCTAGCTGAAAACGGCTGATTTTTTTATCTACATAGGAGTACAGAGGAACATTTCCAGCAACCATCACTCCTGTGTTTTAATGCTGCATTGTGTTAGCTAATGGTGTTGAAAGGCTCATTGATGATTAGAAAACCCTTGTACAGTTATGAGAGCACATGAATAAAAGTGTGAGATTTCATAGAAAATATGAAATTATCTGGATGACCCCAAACTTTTGACTGGCAGTGTACAATAATGTAACTTCTCTCAGAGTGGACACACTTGGTTTAGCAGTGATTGTTGGCCTCTTTGTGCAGAAGCCATAATCTACATTCACATGAGTTCTGAAACGTGGTGTTGTGTTCCTCCACTCTGCTGCGCTCATCATCACTCTATAGATTCAGACTACGTCACTGTCAGTCTCCTGAGCACATCCATTTATCTTGGTGGCTTGAAGGAAGCGATAAAGAGATGGACAGACACTTGTTCTTCTCCGTCTTTAGAAATGATTTTCCAGCCTTCATTCCACAACCTTCGTGCCTCACTCAGTATGAGAAACGGCACTGCACACATCCTTCATCGGCGCCTATTCAGTGGTCTCGAGAGCCCTCCTACCGTACCTTTCATTACAAAAGTCAACATATCTGTGAGATGTGACTGCAATGAAATATGAGGTTCTGTATATCTGCATTGAAAAGCCACCTCTTCCAAACGTGAACAAAATGGTGTTTAGTCTAAATGCAAAGGACTCAAGTGGAAACATCTTCCCTTTTCAATTCCAGATCCCGAGGTACACGGCAGACGGGCTCAATTTAAATTGTAATTTAATGTCCCTGGAGGATTCTTTGTGTTCATAATGATATTTACTTGTACATGTACTTTCAGTGATTATAGTGTAAGAAAACCCCAAAAATCTGCATTTCCTGGGAGATCTGCCTATAATTTGAAATCGCAGTATATTTAAGGAGCCTTTTCTTATTCTCAGTATGATGCAAGTGATGTTTAAAACCCTCAAATGGATTCTTAATGCAGTTAGCCTATATGCATGAAATTTTTTATGTGTTCAAGAAACTACTTTGTTCATCTGGTTTACTTCACATCAATTAGATTTGAAAGAAGTAAACTAAATTTGCAAATGTTGGTACGGCCAACAGGCAGATATAGTAAGAAAATCGGGAAAATATTAAAATCTACCTGAGAAAATAAGTTATTGACATTGAATTAATTCATTGAATAATGTTTTTAATTGACTTTAAAATAATAAAACTGTGTAATTTAACAGCCACACATTGTAGAAGAACTAATACACAGATTTAGATGTGGACATCTTTTATAATTTTGGCCTGTTTTTTGTTTCTTTTTTGAGTCAACATGTAAATCCATACTTTCTTTTCTGGGATTTCACAAGATCTGAAATTGAAATATGGAAAGTCTGTATAATAACAGTTAAAAAAAGATTTAGCTTTTTTTTAATCCTTAATGTTCTTCTTTCTAATAATGGCAAATATCTATTTTTTTGTTTTTCAAAGTGTGCTGATTTACATCTAACAAAAATATTAAAAATACAATGAAAATAAATGCAGACAAAATAATAATTATAAAAATACATCGTTTAGGCTACCATGTTAATGAATACTTGCTTGTGATTATCTGAATTTGAACAAAACTGGGAAAATCTCTAAAATAACAGTAAACTGTTCAAAAGCAACAGTTAAAATAGTTTTTATGGTGAAGGACCTGTGCACAAAGAATGGTCACTGCCATTGGTTTACAGTGTGGCTACCCTGCTTTCTGTTTACATACAGTCTGTGACTGATAGAAGCATTTATGTTACACAAAACAGCATTTTCATCATTTTTAAAAAGGATTTTTGCAAAATACCATATTTAGGTCCAAAGTAAATGCTTGAAATATGAACACTAACACACTGGTGAGAAAACATGTTTTGTTTTTACTCTGCCAAAAAAATGCGGTGGAGTTATGTGACAAGCTGCATATGTCTGTCTGTTAGCAACATTACTCAAAAAGGGACCAACAGATTTGAACGAAATTTTCAGAGAAGGTCAGAAATTACACAAAGACCAAGTCACTAGATTTTGGCAGTGATACAGCTTATAGTCTGGATCCATGGATTTGTTAAAGATTTCTGTATCATTGCCAGATAGAGACATGGCGTCACTGTAACTATGACAACAAGTGAACACTACATCAGCTGCCTGCTGATGATCACGACTGCGATTCTACTACAAATCCACTACTGGGGACTTATCGAGATTTATCCATTGGAAATGGAACAAGGAAAAGTTGATTAAATTGGGGGGTGTTTCTGAGTCCATCAATTCCCGCCATCCGCTACATATTTAGGTCACGCCATTCGGGATTCGTACATAACGTACACATGCATAAGACACGCCTGTTTGTAGGTACACTGATAATAAATGGCCACATTCTATAGTGCCGTGATTTCTGTTACGAATTTTTTCAAGATTTCAGCCATTGAATACAATATAACCAGGGGTGAAAGTAAGCTGGTATGGGCCGGTACTGCAAAATATCTGGTGGCAGTACACAGTACCGGGAAAGGATCGGGTGGTGGTACGCCACTCTTCCACTGGCACGTCACCCAGCTGCCTGCTATTGACTGCCACTCAGCAGTACGTGAGTGCGCATGCATGTCTACTTTCCGTAACACAGGGACTGCTATGGCCAATAGCAGCCAATAGCAAATAGGTGCACTTGATTTATTGCACTGGGACATTTTCCACAACCACTCAATAGACATCAACAAGCGCAGCTTGCACCGTGACGGGGTGAGCAATAAATTACACCTGAAATTCCACACGTTCTTGTGATTGGCTGAAAAAATTTCAACTGGATTTACTATGGTTATCATCAACAGACAGATATTTTAAATAAAAACGGAGAGAAGCACTACAAAACAGTCAAGATTTTTTTTGTAAAAGTAATAATGCAGAGGAAAATAACCTGTTTGATTAAAAGAAAAGACAGGGACACCGAAGATGGGTTACCACAGAAAATCAGAAACTAACTGCTACTACTATAACTACTTTAGGCCAGGCGTGAACTAACCGTGACGTCACCCGTTGAAACGGCGAGAAAATGAAGCCCGGATTTTGCTACTTCCTGGTCGCCGTTTTGGATTTTCTGGAGCCAGTGACGTAAAAAGCGTCATCAAACAGACTGGACCGGAGAGCAACTAGGGGCAGGATTGGCTGAGGACTCTCTTATCCCGCCCACGTTTTACCGCAGAGGCTTCTGTTGCTGTCTATCAAGTATAGCCACGCCCCCTGGCTCCGCCAACTTTAACGATTTATTTAAAATTCAGTATTGATTTATTTTAAGATCGGCCACCTGATCTCTCATTTTGACCATGAAAACTAACGGGGAAAAAATCCTGAGCTGTAGAAAATCTGTCTATCAAATTTTATTTTTTCCAAAAATGAATTGGGGAGCAAAAGCTTTTTGGAGCCAACCCTAGCGGACGGCGTGATATTGCAAGTTTTTGACACTTCCGGGTGGACTTCAATTCTGGAGCCAGATGCTACGTCCACTATACAGGACTGTCTCAGAAAATTAGAATATTGTGATAAAGTTCTTTATTTTCTGAAATGCAATTAAAAAAACAAAAATGTCATACATTCTGGATTCATTACAAATCAACTGAAATATTTCAAGCCTTTTATTATTTTAATATTGCTGATTATGGCTTACAGCTTAAGAAAACTAAAAAATCCTATCTCAAAATATTAGAATATCATGAAAAAGTATACTAGTAGGCTATTTAACTAATCACTTGAATCGTCTAAATAACTCGAAACACCTGCAAGTGTTTCCTGAGCCTTGAAAAACACTCAGCTTGGTTCAGTAAACTAAACACAAGTATGGGGAAGACTGCTGATCTGACTGCTGTCCAGAGGACCATCATTGACACCCTCCATCAGGAGGGTAAGACACAAAAAGAAATTTCTCAAAGAGCAGGCTGTTCACAGAGTGCAGTTTCAAAGCACATTCACAAAAAGTCTGTTGGAAGGGAGAAATGTGGCAGGAAACGCTGCACAACCAAGAGAGATGACCGCAGGCTTAACAGCATTGTGAAGAAGAGCCGCTTCCAGAATTTGGGGGAGCTTCAAAGACAGTGGACTGAAGCTGGAGTCCAGGTATCAAAAGCCACTGTTCACAGACGTGTCCGGGAAATGGGCTACAATAGCCGTATTCCCATGGTCAAGCCACTTCTGAACTCAAGACAACGGAAAAAGCATCTGACTTGGGCTATGGAAAAGAAGCACTGGACAGTTGAAGAGTGGTCCAAAGTTCTCTTTTCAGACGAAAGCAAGTTTTGTATTTCATTTGGAAGTCAAAGCGCCAGAGTCTGGAGAAAGGCTGGAGAGGAGCAAAATCCAAGTTGCTTGAAATCCAGTGTGAAGTTCCCACAGTCAGCGATGGTTTGGGGAGCCATGTCAGCTGCTGGTGTTGGTCCACTGTGTCTCATCAAGTCCAGAGTAAATGCAGCTGTGTACCAAGAGATTTTAGAGCACTACATGCTTCCTTCTGCTGAAAAGCTCTATGGAGATGATGATTTCATTTTCCAGCATGATCTGGCACCTGCCCACAGTGCCAAAACCACCAGTAACTGGTGTACTGACCATGGCATTACTGTCCTCGATTGGCCTGCCAATTCCCCTGACCTGAACTCCATTGAGAATTTGTGGGGTATTGTCAAGAAGAAGCTGAAAGACACCAGACCCAACAATGCAAATGAGCTAAAGGCCGCTATTGAAGCATCCTGGGCATCCATAACACCTCAGCAATGCCACAGGCTGATTGCCTCCATGCCACGCCGCATTGATGCAGTAATTCGTGCAAAAGGATTCCCAACCAAGTATTGAGTGCATTAATGGACATTTTCAAATGTTTGATTTTGTTTTGCTGTTATAATTTTGTTTTTTTACTTGGTCTGAGGAAATATTCTAATATTTTGAGATATGATTTTTGAGTTTTCTTAAGCTGTAAGCCATAATCAGCAATATTAAAATAATAAAAGGCTTGAAATATTTCAGTTGATTTGTAATGAATCCAGAATGTATGACATTTTTGTTTTTTTAATTGCATTTCAGAAAATAAAGAACTTTATCACAATATTCTAATTTTCTGAGACAGTCCTGTATATACAGTCTATGCTTTAGGCCTTTGTGGAAAATCTTTTAGGTGATGTGTTTTGATGTTTAGTGCCATTCTGAGTGTCATGTCTGTTCTTAGAGCCTTGTATTCTGGATGTTTATCAGTGTTTCAATTAAAGCAAAAAGTTTACCATATTTTCAAGTGTTATTAATTCCTACCTATTCCATTGGCCTACAGTAAAATATTAATATGTTTGCATTTGTTCGTGTTTTAACTTTGCTATTTTAAAATGCATGAAGTGAAACTGAGCAGCCTTGGCAGAGTACTGCACTCTCTGAGTGCTTTTCTTGAATATGGTATGTTTTGCATTTATGTGTGCTTCCCTAATGTTCTTTACATTTCTGTATCTACCAAGAGTAACTCATTTCTTTAAAGTGTCTATGCTGGTATGTTAGTCACATGACTAAGTAATATAACCTTTATAAGAAATGCCTCCATGATGAAGGTAAAACAGCTGAAAACATTTTGGGAGGTAACCAAAAACCAAAACTTATTTACACAAGAAAAGCACTTAGAGAGCGCAGTACTCCACCAAGGCTGCTCAGTCGCTGTATCAATTCCGACAGCTGAAATCTTTCAAAAATCCGTGGATCCAGACTATAAGCTGCATCACTGCCAAAATTGAATCACTTGGTCTTTGTGTTATTTCTGACTTTGTCTGAAAATTTCATCCAAATCTGTTGGTCCATTCTTGAGTTATGTTGCTGACAGACAAACCAACGCTGAACATCACATAACTTTGGCGTATTAAAGGAGTTACATTGTTGCTCACATTGCTCTCCATATGTGTGCATAAATATGTCATTTTTGCCCAGACCAGTTTTGCTGACATTTTCAATCATGACACCACAACATATACCAGCCCGATCTCACGAGGATTCGTGAAACTGTCACGTAAATTTTTGTTTCGGTTTTGTGCGCACCAACACGATTTCGTCATGTTTTTCGTGCCGCTCACAACGAAATGCACACCAATGTATTTTAAACGGCGGACTTTTCGTGCCACTCAGAACGTATTTCAAACGAATGGGTATATTATATTTTTAATGTAAAAGCGTTGTGAATCCAACGCTATATTTTGCATTACATCATCCCTAACCATAATCCTAACCACAACCCGGTGGTACACTTACCAATTTGCATAGGAATTTAAAGAATGTCCAAAGGCTGCAAACGCGATTCTAAGAATGTCCGACGGCTGCAAACGCGATTACACAAACAGTATACGCCGATGGACAGCTTAGATTGTCATGAATCCGCCGGTATAAACCACTTTCAGATGTGATTACCACAGCGGGTTTCGTTGTGAGCAACACAAAAAACATTTCGTTGTGAGCGGCACGAAAAACATGACGAAATCGTGTTGGTGCGCACGAAACCGAAACAAAAATTTACGTGACAGTTTCACGAATCCTCGTGAGACCGGGTTGCATATACAGGACCAAAAGTCCTTCGGTCTAAAAACTGATGTAAGGTGCCAGGTGGTGATGTCATTTCTAAACATGATGTGGTTGGTTTTGTCTTCTGCCTAAATAGACTGAGACAGCCCATCGTCACGGACATACACAGCGCCTTTATGGTGCTGTGGCAGGCGACTCCTTTGTGTTAAAAGACAAACAGCGGTGCAGGGCATACAGAAAATCAATAAGGGAGAAGTATTGAGCTGCTGCTGATGGTGGGTGTGTGTCTGTGAGGTGGAGCTGGGGGGATGATAAGGTCTCTGTTCCTTCATCACACTGACACACAGTAAGTTGAAGAAACACACCCTTGGATTTTACAGTGGGTTATTTAGGTGTTTCTAAAAACAGGACACAGGCGGCAGGTTAAAGTGTGTGTGCAGGTAGAAGAGGATGCTGGTGATCTCAGGGGAAATTTGCGGTGCCCCCCCCCGGGGGAGTTTAAGAGGCGGACTGCGTTGGTTGGCTTCTGGGAGTTCGGCCAGCTGTGCAGTTTGCAAACAAGAGTGTGAGGCTGGCTGCTGAGGTGAGACCTTTATCTCTAAACAGGCTCTCAGAGTGTCCAAGAGGCGGGTAATCAGCCGTGTCACACACAGTGTTTAGGCTGGATCACACTCTGTCTGACACATGAGGTGACGCCTGGAAACTGGATGGCCAAAAGGCTCATTTAGAAGAGAAAACAAACACAACATCCAAGTTTTATGTGGGTTAGAGCTGAAAAAATTCATTTCACATCTAAAGTGTCCAGAGCAGAAAGATTGTTTTAACAGATTTTTAAATGTAATTATTTTAACATTTTATAGATTGTTCTAATTTTGTGAAATTATGGATAATATCCAGTAAAAGCACAGAAGACAAAAGATTAATTTACATATTAACCATAACAAAATGGACCAAAACTATAAATAGTGTCCACATCAAAAATCGGCATTTGGTAATTACTCCTTCATGTAATGCAGCAGAGCCATGTGACAATCAGCGTGTGTTTGTTCGTCTGTCTGTCCATGTGCAACATTACTCAAAAACAGACTAACAGATTTGGATGAAATTTTCAGGGAAGATCAGAAATGATACAAGGACCAAGTGATTAGATTTTGGCGTTGATGCAGCTTATAGTCTGGATCCACGGATTTGTTAAAGATTTCTGTATCATTGATAGCGGCACGTCATCACTTTAAACTATGACAACAAGTTAACACTACATCAGCTGCCTGCTGACGATAACATGACTGTGATTCTACTACAAATCCATCGCTGTGGACTTATCAAGACTTATCCATCGGAAATCATACAAGAAACAGTTGATTAAATTGCATGGGTGTTTCCGAGTCCCATCAATTCCTGCCGTCCGCTACATAGTTCAGTCCTGTGATGCGGTATCCATATATAACGTACACACGCCTGTGCTCAGCGCAAGCTCATTTTGCTTGTGGGTGCATCTATGTTAAATGGCCACAGTCTATGTTTCCCTGATTTCTGATCATCAAAACATAATAAGCTGCATTTCTAAAAAAAAGAAAAAAATGCTGCATTTCTGACAATGTCATATAGGGGAACAGCTGATGGGTCCCCTCATATAAGCCAGGGTCTGCTCAAGGTTTCTTCCCATTAAAAGGGACTTTATCTTGCCAGTGTCACGCTAGGCTTGCTCTGGGGGTTCAGGCATATGGGTTCTGTAAAGCGTCTTGAGACAGTTTGAATTGTAGTTGGCACTACATAAATAAAATTGGATTGAAAGATTTAATTGAACCTCCTTGGTGGAGTACTGTGCTCTCTGAGTGCGTTTCTAGTTTATCCTTTTACACACCACAAAATTGCAAAATCTTTTTAAAAATGTATTCAAATCGGCAAAAAACATAATCATTTTACAGATATTTACTGTTATTTGAAGGAAAAAATACATATACAAAGGTTGAAAAGTGCAAAATAATGTTTTAACTATTTTTATGAAGGTTTCCACTCTTTTGGTAAATTACACATAATATCTAGCAAAACTGCTAAAAAATTAAAACATTTCATCTATCTGAATTCTGGACAGAGCCAGATGAGCGGTTTGTGTGTGTTAGCTTTGTGCTAAGCTAAGCTGATTGGTTGTTGCTAGAGGTACGGACCCGTACCCGTAGCCTGTAGACTACGGATACGGCACTTGCCATTTGCCAATCAGATACGCGAGATCTGGTCACGTGACTCCCGGTAGACGCTAGCGGTACGGACCCGTAGTATCGGTACTACAGGTACAGACCCTAAACCTGACCCTAACACTAACCCTAACCTTAACCTTTGCTTGCCTTTCAACAGTTTACAGTGGTTAGCAGCTTCTTGACTCGCGAGACTCGCGTACGGGTCCGTATCTGTCTGGCAAATGGAAAGTGCCGTATCCGTAGCCCACAGGCTACGGGTACGGGTCCGTATCTGTAGACACTACCAAGCAGATTGGCACCAGCTTTTATTTCTCATATTCTACAAGTAGTTTTTATGTTCAACTTAGAAATGTCAACCAAAAATGCTTGGTTGAGGCTCACTTTAGCTCTCTGAATGTAAAGCAGCTTCTGGGAGTGTTTTTGCTCATATCCCATTTCTACTTACTGTGGGCTCAATTTTCACTGCAATATAACGTCTTGAACATGGAAACAGCACAACCATGACTAGAAATAGAGAACTCAATGATGCATTTTGTGGAAAATACCAAAGATATGATTTCCACAAGTAGTATAATAAAGCAAGAATAAACAATTAATTTCTATTATCATATATTTTACAAAAAATGGGAAAAAAATTAATTTTTTTCATACATTTTTCCAAGTGCCCTGAGGCAATACCAAAAAATGTTACTCTGAATACTATGGATATTTAACTTGATATTGTACTACATTTTTAATGTGTTTCCAACGCCTCCATGCCATGTTTCTGTTATTTTTTATTTGTTTTGTTTTGTTTTTTACAGCATGTGGTTTTAAAAAATACTTTACTTTTGGTGATTTTTAAGACATGTAGAATAACGTGTTTGTGATAAAATATCTTGATTTTAAATTTAGATTTGACGTGAAAATATTTTTTCGAAAGCTAAGTTTTGGCCATGTACAGATGAGTAGTTTAAGTACCCCGGTTCTTGCTATTGTTCCAGTTTCTGGCTTGTGAATTCTATCGGGCCTTGAATCCTTTCACAGGCATGACATGGTGTCTGTGATGCTGTCTTTGTTTTAATAAACAACACGGTGTTGGCGGAGAATTTCTTTACCATCTTCACATCATCGCTACACAAGAAGATACAACAGGCTCTTATTAATGGCTTGAAGACAACGTGCCTTTTAAATTCTACTGTGTGTTATTGGGGTTCATAGAGTTCATCCAGACCAGGGTTTCATCTTTTTGTTGATAGAACTCAAAAGACAAGTCCATCCATGCCTTATGTGTGCCCACATGTGTAATTTAGGATTAAATTACAGATGGTTTTTCACAGTCACAGCAGAAGCACCTGGATTGGAAATAAAAACAAAAGCAAAGCAATGCCACAGTGATGTGACCCCTCGAAAAATTAATTTTCCCAACATGAAAGGAAGATGCGACACCTCCATAGAAACACAAGGCATCCAATCAAATGTGAGGTCTGAATAGACCTGTCATGTGAAAGGGAAAGCGGGCGGTGACGGAGGGAGCGCGAGTGTGTCGGCGCAGCAGTGCCCTGTTTTCCTCTCAGACTTTCATGTGCTGCTAACAGGTGGCCCTTTGAGGAGACACAGGATGGAGACGATAATGGAGCACTCTGGGTGGCATTCCGGGTTTTAAGCACAGCCTCTTGTGTGTGATAAACAACCTCGGCGAACAACACAGCCTCCTGCCAGAGCCGGCATTATACAAGGCTGTGTGTTGTAGGTAGGGCACAGCAGGGCGAGCATCTGCTACTGAGGCGATGGCAGGCCCAAGCAGTCGGCTGACGACTTCCATTCCCAAACGAGATAATCTACCCCTCAAATGGCAACAGTTGAAGTGTGAAAGCTGCTCTGTGAGGAAATGAAACAAATTACGGGTCGAATTAAGCTTTCATGGCTTCATGGACATGGCTATCGCTCTTTGTTTAAACAATCAAAGGCACTAAAACTCCCTTAATTACACTATTAATTGCTTCCCTTTTGCTTTTGCTCTCCACAAATACATCCACAAATACATTTTCTCCTAATGTTACATCAGTTTTGGTTCTGTCTCACAAAGGCTTGCTGTTTTTTTATCAAAGCACATTAGACAGGCTTTATGATCACATTTTCACGCACCAATCACAGTCTAGCAATATCTGAATCAAAATCTGAGAGCCGTTGTTACCTCTGGTTGTCATTACTGACCAAACTACACCAACACAATCCTGAAAAATAAATAATAGATGGGACTACTTTTCCCTCCAAAAATGCTACTTTTTAACCCAAAAACTTGTTTGTGTTTATGGATAACTCACTGAGTGGATTACTGAGATCCAACATAGCATTTCCGACCTCATAAATCATTTGTAGCACTTCTTTTTCTGTACTCTTTACATAGATGTTTACAAGCTTGCAGTCTTCTATTCGGCCTTTGTTTGCAGATTTCTGTATTTCTTGGTAACAGCATATGTACATCAGCAAATACAACTGCCCCAGCACACAGGAGGTCCCCCACCATCTTTTA
Source organism: Acanthochromis polyacanthus (assembly GCF_021347895.1). NCBI lineage: Eukaryota > Metazoa > Chordata > Actinopteri > Pomacentridae > Acanthochromis > Acanthochromis polyacanthus. Next base: position 33,828,147 of record NC_067117.1, on the reverse strand, counting down.
TTTCTTACAAGAAAAGTTGTTTCATCCTGCCTGTTGGTTGCAAAGACTGGACTGAGTGATTCTCTCTGAGAAGAGAGTCTCTTTCACTTTTAGTTCTCCTTTAATTCTTTAAAATCCACATATTTGTGTTTTTTTTTTTTTTTTAAAGTGAGGTCAGTTGGCTCCAGGTCTTGAAATGACAGTAGAGAAAGTTCATGACACATACACTCTGAACTGGAGCAGCTAAGTAAAAGGGGACATGGCACATCTTGGATAGCCTTAGATGCTACTTTGACCTCAGTCTCACTTTCTGATCTGATCATCAGCCTTTCAGGTTTTTACACTGACCTTTAGGCTGTCTGAGTCCAGCAGTGTGCTGAGGGAATTGGTGCACTGCAGTATAGAATGGGATAAAATCTTAAAATCAATCCTACATTTCCAGGAAGCTGGAGCAGGTAAGCTAAAGCGGGGCTATTATGGTTTACATTTTGTAGAAAACAGAATACACAGTATGTGTCTGCCAGGAGCATCATAAGCACAGCGTACAGTGTGAGACGTCCACCCAGGAGACATGAATCAGAGCAGAGTGTGATAAGTATGAAGTGATAGGTAATCTTGCATGAAATTGCAAAGGGGACTCTATTGGAGGGCTGGATGATTAAGCTCTGATGAGATCAGAGACCTTTCTCCAGTCTGTGATCAACTGGTCAGTCCCTTAAGCAAGGAGGCGCCTCAGTGACACACTCGTTATAAAAATATACTTAGCAGAGACTGGACTCAGATCTGGGGTTGAGATGGGGAAGGTGAGGGAGGGACAGCAGTGAGGCAGAGCAGGAGGCCACCCTGGTATTAAACTACTGCATGTGTGCATCTTTTAGCTTCACCTGCTGTGACACCAAACCTCCAGGAGCCATCTGCTCCTGTTGTTTTATCTCTCATAGCAACCAGCAGGGCCAGAAGGATCCGCCAAACAAAGACTGCAGAAACAGGCTGCTGAAACAGAGCTGTCATGTCAGGGAGAGGCCACCTCTGAGACTTTTTTCTCCAGCAACGATTCGAGGTTTAAATCAGGAATACTCTCCTGTTGATTAATGTCAGAATTACTCAGTAGATTCTATCTACTGGAGCAGAAAGTCGTCAGCCAGCTATTAATCAGGCTTTTGAGCATATGCTCAATTTGCAAATTTATTACAGGCTGTCAAAGAGAGACCTACGGGTCACTCAGGAAAGTGTGTGGCTGCACAGGAACAAGCTAAATATCTCCTTTCAGCTGCACGGTTCACTGGGCAGCAGCTCGAGTATCTACTTTAAACGGACCCGCCAGATAATAAGAGGAAAAGTGCATGATTGAATGTAATAGAAAGGAAGAATGCTTGTGTAATCTAGAGTGACGCAAATGCAATTCAGCTTTCTAAAGAAACAATGCTGAATATTTGCTGCACAAACACTTACTTTTATGTCTCTTATCTTGGGTAAAGTACGTCTAGTTCGCACCACCAAATTATCATAAATATCATCACAATAACAAGCACCCAAATTACAGCTCCAGTTAATGCCTCTGCATAATAAACATGTCTGCCAAGCTGCAGTTAACACCATAAAACTTCATTTCCTCGAGGGCCGATACCACTGACTTCAGCGGTATAAAAGTGCTTTGTCTCCCAAATCCTCCGCAAACAATGTCGGTGGGATTCACACATTGAGCAGGAGGATTTTTGCAGCTTTTAGGTGTGTATTGGATGGCGAATGCCCCTTGGAAGCTACATAGGGTGATAACAAAAAAAAACAAAAAAACCAAGAGCCATAAGGAAGGTCCATCTGTCAGCAAGTGAGCCGGAGCAGAGAGCAGGGAGACACCAAATGATTCGGTGGTAATTTGGTAGCAGGTACAACAGATGTGAGGGGAGACCAGAACATTGTCACTGATGCAAAATAACATCAGCCGGCATCCTGCGACGTGGCCCTCATCTCCCCGTTTGAATGCACCGACACACACACACTTGTGCTCTGTGAGAGTCAATGCATGCACACAAACACACACTCACAGCAGGGGGAACCTCCTCCAGACACCCACATAGAGGCATGTTCCAGAAATGCTGTGAGACACAAACAGCAACAGAAGCACAGCAAGAGGCATCCCACAGAGAGGAGAGAGAATGAGAGAGACAAAGGGGAGGAGGAGAGGGGGGAGAAACTGAGCAAAAAAGAGAGAAAATAAGATGTAATGCTGAAAGAGAGACATGGAGAGAGAGAGAAATTTAAAAAAGGAGTGAGACGGAAACTGAGAGGGAGCTAGAGGAGAGACACGGGAATCAAAGCGGGAGAGAGAGACAGAAACAGAGGGAGGATTTATCCTGTCTTAATTAGAACAAAGTGTCGGTGGCATCTTTCATTTGGTGGCAGAAAAGGACACCAGCTGAATCCTCCCTCCAACACACACAACACAACAAAGCTTTGGCTTCTGTGACCAACAAACAAAACTCGTCTTTGCTAAGCCGTGAAATCTGGACACCTGGGCCTGAAGCTGGACATTCCTCCTGGGAACAGTTTGACCGGCCAGCGGGGGGGAAACGCTCCTGTTTAGAGATGATCTAGTGAAGCATGCAAACGCATTATATGAATCCAAAGTTTCTCCCTCCCTCCCTCCCTCCCTCCCTCGGTGGAGGCGAGCAGCACTGACTGCCTGCCAATGTTGAAAGAGTCTTGATCAAACAGATGCAGCCACGCTTGGCAGTGGCGTTCAAGGCGAGTTTCACACCACGGTGGAGGAGACTGGGTGGATGTTTAGCTATGTAGCCTTTATTTGGCTGAAAATCCAAATCAGGATAAAGGAAGTAAAGAGATTTGCTTGTGGAAAGAATGGAAACACAAAATTAAACAAACTGATTCTTTCAAAGTAGTTGAAAATGGTTGACACTTGTAGTTCATTCCAGAAATTCATGGCAAAAGTAAGGACAAACCTCTATCTGCTAAATATTAGAGTAAGTAGAGATGAATGAAGCTGAAAAGGGATGTCTCTTTTTTGGATTGGATTGAATTAATTTCCACTCGAGCAAAAAATGATGTAAGAGTGTCCTTGGGTTATCTTTTCATTTTCAATTCACTTACTAGTGAATCAGAGTTCTGTTTTGGCCCCAGGTCTGCTCCCTGTGGGGTCCCTCCACACTCCTTCTGATCAGTCTAACTCTTCCCTGCTGATCGACTCGCTATTAATTAACACGAACCCCTTAATTCGAGTCCACAGAAGAACTCCTTTGCAGCGTGTTTCACTTTTAATTGCACGGTGTCACACTGAGACTCCTCTCTGTCTGCCACACGCACTTTCACAGTCTTCTGTGGCACTGAGCAACAACGAGCTGTCAGGAAGAGATAATCTCTGCGATCGTTTCTGATTCTCCACTAACAGTCCCTTGTGCGCTGATCTGATTTTAAAGCATGACAGCAGGACACACCGCCACCACAAAAGTTAAATTGATTATCGGACAAATCTGTTTTTCCGGCAGCAAACACCAAATCCAATTTGGGGTTTGCACACACTAGCTCTTGCTCTGTTCCTTTTGAGCGTCTCTCTTTCTGTCTTCCAAACTGCCCTTTTCATCAGCGGAACCATCTGCCTTCATTAACTTATTAACTTGTGTGTCATTATAGAGATGCGTTACGGATGCGTTTTTACGCACGGAGGGAATCTATGCTGTAGTAAATGTGATAAACCCTCTGACTGGGTTCTAGTTCATTAAAGCAGCAGAACTGTCAACTGCAGACGATCTATTGCTAAAATATTTTTAAAAGGCAATACAAAATAGATTTAAATTACCCAAAAGTCGCTGCAAACTCGTTCGAGCATCACAGAAACGCCACAAAACAAAGGAGGGACATAAAAGAAGCGATGCTGCTGATTTTTTCTCATCATGAATCGCTGTGATAATCAACCACTGGAAATAACGGAGACCTTGTGTAAAGAAAATTGCTTACTTTCTGTTTGTTTGTCGTTGTTTTCCTTTGCTGTTGTTGGGCTTCGGAGAGCAGCTGGGTCACACGGCTGCAGGCTGACAGCGGACAGCAGCAGCAGCAGCACCTCTCAGGTCCGATCCCCGGGATGTGCCGAGCATCCGGACAGTCTCCTGCGTCTTTATGAGGGGGAGAGTCACCGGCTCCCGGTGCGCGCTCCCAATGCGCGTCCGCGTCAAGGCTTGCCATACCTCGGAGGGTCCTGGCAGGTGAGGAGAGAGAGCTTCAGTAAAGGTGAAAGGACCGAGAATTAGCTTTTTGTGTCAGTTTTGTGGAGGCAGAAGTGAAGAGAACAAAAAGAGAGATCAGAAGGTCGATTTTGTAAAAGACAAATGGCTGTCTGTCACCTCACACAGAAATGTCCTAATTCTCCCAATAATTCAAGAGGAACAAATCTATTTCATTCTGCAATACACATAACTGGAGGGTATTTTATGTCCCATCCATCAAATTTCAAATGTACAAAATACTAAAACATGCAGTTGTTGTGTAAATGTACTTGTCCTGAGACCAAATCTAGAAAAAATAGTAGAAAAGAATGTCTGAAAATAATTCGAATTATACCAAATAAGTGTGAAGTTCCCCTTAAAATGCCATTTTTCTCTTGTCCCGCCTCCCTGATGACCAAATTGAATCTCAAATAAAACAATTAAAATGAAATTTAAGTCTCCTTTTTTGGGTTGGTCCTTATTTTTTAATTGATGCCTCTTGTAATTGTTGGAACATTTTTAATCAACATTTTATTTTAAATAATAATCATTATGCATGGAACGTGTGTCCCACAACAACCCTGTTAGCATAAGCTTTTTTAGCTTTTCTCATTTTTTACATTTTTTGAAGGCTACATTATTCCACCATTTTTAATTCATTTCATTGTCACCCTTGCTGTCAGATTTTCACTGTTTTCTTTTTTAACAGAGATTTATTTATTTATAAATTGAAGTTTGCTCTTGGCCCCTCAGTTGCAATGTGGGTAGGATTGTGATGCAAACTTTGTTTCACCAGTTTGTGTTTGGAGCTTTTCTGCCACAGTAAGACAATGCAAGTGTGAACAAGTCCTGACCCCTGAAGAAACAGATGGACGAGATCAACGTAGAACCAGCAGTAAAGACACTCCATCCATCCAGCGCTGTGGAAATACTGAAGTCCCAAGTGTTAACAACACAGCTCACTTTACTTGCAAAGGTTTATTCTCGTTAAAAATCTTTGTTTTGTCCATGCATGGTGTCCACTGCAGGAAACAGTTATTTCAACTTCAACTGAAACCCTGTCATTTGCAGCAATTACTCCCAGCCCTCCAGCTGTAAGATCATCGTCGTGACTGATATTTGTTCAATTCAAAACAGTGAATGGTGGTGAAAGTGTGCCTGTCACCTGTAGAATGTGTTAAAACATTTAATTCCACAAAAAAAATCCCATTAAGGTACAAATAATAAGTGGATGTCATGCACTAATGGTTCATGAAGTCAGTGTGAAGTCCAAGTGAACATTCCTGCCAAATTTATAGAAATTCCTTAAATATATCGTGTTTGAGAGGAAGGTTATAAATATGAGGCCCATATGTCTTTTTTTTCCATTAGTTGGGTTCTTGTCATCTACTTTTAAGTCTTGTGGAACATCTGTTGATGTTTTGGGCAGATTTTTGCAGAAATCTAAAAAAATCTAAAGTGTTTACAATCTTCAAAGCGCCATTGTGTTGGGATTTGTTGAATGTTTCCATGATTTTTCATGGCTGTCCATTCAGGAGCTGTCAAGAATATTGGTATTCTTGAGTGATGAAGTATGTGGGCTGTCAGGATTTGCGTTCATGGCATATGAAAGTGAAAATATGTTGGACAAGACTTTAAATAGTTCATTTAATTCATACTAGTTCAGTGTTTTGCCTCAAGATCATCACACTCTGAGATCTGACTATTACTGACCACTGAATTGCGCTTTTTTTCAGTTTATTTTATCTGTATTTATACAGCACAAGTTCACAAAATACAGTGCTTAACAAATTTATTAGAACACCTGTTATAAAAAATGAGAAACACAAATTTATTAGAAATCTGTACCCAAACTTGTTTCCAAAAAAAACTGTGTTGTTATTTATTGAGCAGATTACAAACTAGAACAACTAAATAGTCCTAACACATATACATTTACCAAAAATGTCAATATTTTGTATGACCTCCTCTGACCCTGATATCTGACCTTGTATTCTTGCTGTTATTGCTTTACGGATTTTTCTTCAGTCTCTTTTGTTATTAAGTTCCAAATAGTTTCTAGCTGTTCCCAAAGACTTTGAATGAAACTTTTGTGTGATCTATTTTTATATTCAATAAATCTTAGATCTGTTCAACAGGATTCAAGTCTGGCCTTTGATTTGGTCATTCCATCAGTTCCAGATTCCTTTTTATGGTCAGGAAGTCTCTGCACAGCTTTGAAGTATGTTTGGTTCTTTGTCTTCTTGGTCTATGAACCCACAACCAATCAGATTCAATCCAGAAGGGATTGTGGTAGACCTTCTTCTTCATCATACCATCCATTTTAACTCATTTGTCATTTCCACAAAAAGAACCCATTCCATAATGGATCTCCACCGTGTTTCATTGTGGATGCATCTAGCATCAAAACATTCTCCAGCTTTTCTGTCAACAGAAATGCAACCGACCAGCCAACTGCTGACTGAAGAGTTCAAACTTGGACTTGTCCGTCTAGAGTATCTTCTTCCAGCCTAGTGTTTGTGCTCCCTGTAAAATTTGAAGTGTTTTTGCATGCTTGCAGGCTTCAAAAATGTCTTCTTAGCAGCTGTTCTTCCCTTTAAGCCTTGTTCTATCAGTCGTCTGCGTATGATCATTCTGGAGACTTTCTCAGATCAAATCTTGAGGTGCCTGACATCTGCTTCAGTTAGCTTTTGTTTTCAACCTCTTCCTTGGTGCATTTTCCAAGTACCAGTCTCTGCAATCGAGTCCAAGACGTGCTTGACCAAACTGTGAGAACACTTTATGTCTTGCCCTGTTTGTCTCAGAGACCATCCAGCATCATGAAGTGCTTTTTAAGGGCCAGCTGACGAGAATTCTCAGAAATTAATCAAGAACAACATACAAGCACTAAAACAAGCTTTTCTGTTCAGGAATGCAAGCAAATAACTGTTATTTGGCATCTCAATCAACAAAATAAAAACAGACTTTACTACTTCTTTTGCTTTTTAAAAAAAAAAACACTAAATTTGAACATTCATAACAATAATTATATTTTCACATTAAAGATATCATTTTGATTAAAGAGCTTGCACATACTGGTGGATTAAGCATTAAAGAAATGTATATATGGTTAATTGTAACCATAATATTGTATTAAAATTATTTCATAGGTTTTTGATACAATTTAAATTTAGCAAATTTCTTTTTTTTTTGTTTAAGCAATTCATATGCTAAAAAATATTTACCAGTACAGTGCATTTGAATCACGGATTCACACTGTGACAGTTGTGCACTCTGGACCGGTCACCAGTCTATCACAGAGCCAGCATCAAGAGACAGGCAATCGAGCACACTCATTCTCAACCTGAAGCCAATTTAGAGTCACCAGAGCATGTCTTCAGACTGTGGGAAGAAGCCAAAACACCTGGATAGAACTGTTGTAGGCACACAGAGAACATACACAAAAACATATTCAAGCTGAGAGGCAACAGTGCTGCTTCTTGTTTAGAATAATAGGCGATACATTTTTATTTATCTTTTGAAATAGGTATGGTCTAAGTCCTTTTTCAAAGAGTCTTGATACTACCGACTGAGTCCATAAACTCATTCGTAAAATGTTTAGTGAGGTAACAAATCAAGTAAGAGGTCAAGTAATTTTCTCATACGCTTCTATGCAGTTGGTCTTCTTTTTGCAATCAGAGGAGTCGCCCCCTGCTGGCTGTTAGAAAGAATACAGGTTAAAGGTACCTGTGTCTATTCTTTAGTTACTGTTATTCTCCGTGTGTTTTAAATCCCAGGATGTTAATATGTGCTTCAAAGCCATCTTCACACTGCCTGAGAGTAAAATTGTTTTGCTAAAACCCACAAATTGCCTAAGTTTAAAAAACAAAACTAAACAAAAACAAGACACATCTCAGTGCCCTGCATGCCAATCCAACATGATTGGTTCGCCTCACTTTGTGGCCAAATGGAAGCAAGTCCTTTCCAAAATCAAGTAAGTGCCTTTCTGAGAGAGCGGCGGTGGTTGAAGCAGCAGTTTAATGATCATAGTTTGGGAATTTTAAATTCTACAGTCACATGTGGGGGTGATGTCTACATGTCCTCACACTTTTGGTCATGTGGTATATGTCACACTTTAACTGAAAGTGACCAAAATACACTGCCGTTCAAAAATTTGGATTCACTCAGAAATGTCCTTATTTTTGAAAGAAAAGCATCTTTACTTAAATGAAAATAGCAATCAGAAATACAGTCTAGACATTGTTAATGTGGTAAATGACTATTCTAGCTGAAAACGGCTGGTTTTTAATGGAACATCTCCATAGGGGTACAGAGGAACATTTCCAGCAACCATCACTCCTGTGTTCTAATGCTACATTGTGTTAGCTAATGGTGTTGAAAGGCTATCTGATGATTAGAAAACCCTTGTGCAGTTATGTTAGCACATGAATAAAAGTGTGAATTTTCATGAAAGACATGAGATGAACATGAAAACATGGAACTTTTGATCGGTGCTTTATGTCTGTACAGTTTATTTGTCATGTGTGTCAAAATAATTCTTTGCATCATGGATTAAACATGTTTTGAAAGTAAGTAGTCTGGTTGTCATGTCCTCTGAAACCCACAGCCAGGGCCGGCCGCTGGCATAAACACTCTATGCAGTTGTTTATGGGGATGGCTAGTAACTACGTCATCGTGTCCAAAAACGTCACTTCCGTGTCCTACCAAACCAACGATATAATGGTGCTGTGTTGTGTCCTGTGTTGCAACAATAGAAATGATGTCAATAAAACGATATCTTTCAACCACTTTCCTCTGGACGAAAAGGAGAAGAGAAGATGGCTGACACTGATAAGGTAAGTCGGATTTCTAATCTTAGAAAATACATTTAGCGCCGGGAGCTAACGTGCGCTAGCTAGTATTAGCCGCTTGAATCATGTTATCTTTTTGTGTTATGAGGAGTGTTTGGGCCACATTACAAAAGAAACTAAAAGTGGTCGAGATTAAAGTCTCTGATAATAAGTTTATACTTTTAATTTATAAGAATAAAGTCTGCCGAGGGAGACTTTTGTCCCAGTTTTGGGGACTTGGACTTGCTTGACCAATCTGCCCAAAATACTCGACTTGACTAGGATATGGGTCTATGTGACTTGGATTTAATTGAGTCCAATACTTGGACTGACTTGCTAAAAATGTTTGACTAAGATTGTTTTAACTGTTATGGATTCATGATTAGTGTAAAGAGATGCGTAGTTATTTACATATGCAAATTAGCCATGTGCTCCCGGCAGAAGTTAGCGCGAGAGTGTGCTGCTGGGAATCTTTAGAGTATACTTTTCAAATCTAACATAACAACTCTAACAAAGCCAAGTAAACGACATTTAACCTCACACAGATGATAAAGCTAGCTTTATTTCTGACATCCTGTGTTTGTTAGCTTACACTACTTAGCTACTCACCTCAACACTGTACGTTTTCCTTTTCATTGACGCCTGCACTTTCCCTTTAAAACCACCTGCCAGCACACTAACTCTTACAACTCTGTTTGAGTTGTAAGAGTTAAGACCTCGCTTTACCGACTTCGGAAAATCCGCAAAATAAGATGTCACAGTGAAAAAGGTGACCGGTTCTTTCGCTACTGCCATTGTGTTTTCATTCGGTACGCCGCGGCTTGGACACGGAAGTGGTCCATGACGTCACACTAGCCATCCCCATAGCCACATCCACTAGAGGGGGCCACACCACAATAAGTGTGTGATTCGCATTTTGTCCCTGTCTTCATGGGCGTAACGGACGCGGGGTACGCATGGGACATGTCCCCCGCACTTTCCACATCTGTCCCCTCTGTCCCCCCCGCACTTTTTTCAGTCGTTACAACAGCTAAACCCGTTATTAGCATCCAGTAACGTGTTTTCCCGAGCCGTCTTTGAATGCACCATGAGCGCATGCTAACGCAGGTGTTCAGAGGAGACGTGCTGCTGTGCGTCTGGAGTAATGTTTAGCAAACCAGCCAGAGCCAGCAAGAAGCAAAAAACTTTACACAATTTTTTCCAAACAAACCGTGTAAGTTGTGTGACCTTGTTGGATGCAAACAATGTTAGACTTGTTAGCTAAATGATGACAAGGTAAAACGTGGCAATATATCAATATGTTAAGCTAGTTAACAATAATTTAAATGTTGTTGCCTCTGTTACATTACTGCTAATTAGTTTATTCTTGGAATAAACCCAGTCCTCTTTAATTTCTGGGCAGAAGATGTGCTCACAATTGCTCACCGTGTATTTAAGTATTTTGGTCCCAAAAGAGGAGAGTCAGGGAGGAGAAAAAAGAATAGGCTATCTATGGTATAAATTTACAACTGTTTTTTACTCCTTCTCTTTCTAATTCTATCTCAGAATTTTGATTTTCAGATTTTTAAATGATTATTTCCATAACAAAGAGCAGAGTCAGGCAGGAGATGGACCAGAGGCGGCGGCCAGCAGTAATGTTGACCATGCAGGGTCTGCAGAGGTGAAAAAAATATATAAGTGGCTGAGAAAAAATATGTATCTATGGTTAAAGTGATTTTGAGGTTAAATTCTACTGCAATTTTTACTCTTCCTGATGCTATTTCAGAATTTTTCTTACCACATTTTTTAATGTTTATTGCCATAACAGAAAGAGCAGAGTCAGGGAGGAGATGGATCAGAGGCCAGCAGCAGGGACAAGGATGTAGGGTCTTTACAGGTAAGGAGAGATTATAACTTCCTGGAAATAAGATATCTATTGCAGGGAGAAACCAGGCAGTACTGATCATTTCATGTTCAGTGTTTGACACCTTTGGTTACTCGTCCAGTAGATGTTCAAGGGACATTGTTGTCAACTCAACTAGAGTTTGGCCACTAAAACTTTAGATTTTATAGTTTAAAGTTTTATACTTTATAGTTTAAAGAACTAGCCTAGTTGGTCCCCTGGTATTGTACTGTGGCTGTTAGGGATTATGTGGTTCTTTAGCCACTAAGGACGGTGCAATTAAATGTAAGAGAATGATAAATCGCTCTGAAAAATTTGTCCCCCTCACTTCTGAGATGGTGGTTACGCCCATGCCTGTCTTTATTCCAATACAACATAAATCATCATGGCAACATATCAATTTAAACTGGCTTATTAGAAAACTATACGGGAAAAATACAGGAAAGAAAAAATAAACCAGCAGTCAGTTGGTGACTCCATGCTTCGTGCGTAAGTTAGGCTACTGTGACACCACGGCACCGTTTCAAACTTGGTCGATTACATTGGTCTGGAGAAGCCACAGATGGAAAAGCAGTAGCACTAGAGATGGCATCATGGCTCCAAAAAGGAAGTTCAGGAGTGGGCTGAATATTTGCTGTTAATCATGTGCATGTGTGTTTCAACCCAATTACAAGCTGTGCACGTGATTTGGTAGTTGCCCTGTGCATGTTTTGGGGCCACAAAAAAAATCTTGCTTAGGGCCACCAAAGTCCTAGGGCCAGCCCTGCCCACAGCATTCAGCCAGGCTCATTCTAAACTTACACTGAGCCTGTTGTATGTTGGCACATTTAATGCTGTGTATTTGCAGAATGATTAAGCACACATCACTTCAGGGAATTGCTTGACATTTGGAAATAAAGTCTGCTATTTTGTTTTGTGTGTTCACGCAGAAAGAGGCTCTTGTTAGCTTCACTAAAACCAATGAGAAATCTTTATTCTCATTTGGTGTGAATGCAAAACAATGGTGACAAAACACTCAGTAAAGTGTGAGTGTAACACAGAGGGACTGAGTCTGCTGAAGGAAGATAACAGCTAAAAATTCAAAAATGCCTTTAGAAATGAATATTGAGTGTTTCAACATCTTACTGTGAGTCTATTAAATACCAAAAAAATCTATATACTGTGCATAAAACATGCACTTTGCACATATAAAACATGTTTCATTATTCGCCCATGTATTTACAATCAATATGACACTTTCGAAGATGTTAGTAGGCATTCTGAGTATTGCTGATGCATAAAAATATATTAAACACTTTTTTTGGTTGAGTTTTCCACTTTATTTCATGCTGAAGTTTGTCAGGCACATCTGAGCAAGATGTCAAGAGCTCTGTAAAGTACGAGGTGGCATTTGAATGGGGACCCCTGTAGCTCCTGTGTGACTCCAGTGACACAGAAAAGGCCTTTTTAGTGATCATGATGGGAGTCTGTGGCACACGTATTGGAATCAAAACCTTCTTCTCAAAAACACATTCTCAGGTCGGAATTTTGAAGCGATGTCAAGATGAACAGTAGCTGCAGGTATTCTAGGTTTTCTCCCCTGGAAATGCAGAGGGGTGCTGTTTATTGCAGTGTTGTAGTGATTCCCTTCCAGGGATATGTCTGCAGTTGCCGGAGGATATCTGCAGAGATTGTGAAGTCTTTCTGTCCATTCAAAAATACACACATATACACCTTAATATTTATGTTTATAGGGAGAATAATCGCACATTACAAATCAAGGTAAGACGTGACATTTTACGGTAATTATCACAGCAACCAACTACAAAAGCACTCAAAGAGCGCAGCACTCTGCCAAGGCTGCTCAGTCGTATCATTCCGACAGCTGAAATCTTTAAAAAAAATTGTGAATCCAGACTATAAGCCGCATCACTGCCAAAATCTGATCAATTGGTCCTTGTGTCATTTCTGACCTTCCATAAATAAAAAAGGTGGCTAAAGGTACGCCGATCATCACGTAACTAATAAATGGTTGTGCTGGGCATTATTTCAGTTAGACCCACTGAAATAAAGAAAAGTTCAATAATACTGCTACCATTTTGAGTAGAACAACTGCAACAGTATATATTTTTACCAAAGTTTTATCGTTATTTAACATTATATTTCACAAAAACAGCTGGGAACCAGGGTAACACACTAATGGAGCTTATTAAAATACAATAAATAATTTTGCATGAAACTCCAAAGGAGAATAGATGAGTGGCAAATAATTTGTGACCAAAGATATCCAGCTGTGGAAAATGGTCATACAAAAAGCACAAGAGTCACTACGAAGACATCATGTACTTACATGTATCTGAGCCGTGGTGATGGACACACTATTGTATGCGTCAGAAACACTTGGACAATTAAATTAGTGTTTTTGTTACTCACAGTAACAAAAGGTTTAGCTACAGTGTGATCAAATCAAAGCTCAAGAAAAAAAAACGCCTTTTCAAATGGTTGTTTACTGTAACTACAGTAATTAGTGTTATGCAAACAGTTACAGTCAATGCTGCACTGTTCTCTCAGGGCCTGGGGTCTCAGTGTGTTGGGAACCTTGACTATAATTAGAAAGTTACACAGAGAAAGAAAGAAAAAAAAAACATGCAACGAATGTTTTGTTCCTCTGCAGCTGCAAAAACAAGTCTATTGAAATCGTCCTTGGGTCTCGTAAAGTGTTTGGTGCATTCATAGGGCACCGATTCAATCCAACTCGCTGTTATGGACAAACGATTGATGTGTGACTGAGAACGTTAACTGCCAACAGAGTGCCTCACATAGGTGTACATGCATGTACAGCTGATAGTAGTATAGGCTAGGTTACCTCCAAAACAGTCAGCAGTGATGCAGCAGCTCTGTCTGTGTTGAATTCTAATATTAGCATGTTAACATGTTGATGCTCTGCAGGTATCTTGTTCACTATGTTCACCATCTTTAACTTCAGCATATACATGTGTACTTTGTTTTGTGTAAGGTGCACAGCATGTTGTAAGTTGGCACAAGAAGATCTGGCCTCAGGCTGCACCATTTTTGTTGCTGAATGGTTTTGAAATTTGCACATTAATTGATAGCTATTGTTTAAGCAGGGACCATCAGCTCATACACTACCAGCCAAAGGTTTGGACACACCTTCTCATTTTATTTTTATTTAATTATTTTCTACATTGTAGATTAATATTGAAGACATCAAAATTATAAAAGAATACAGATGGAACAAGAAAAGCACTTGGAGAGCGCAATAATCCGCCAAGGCTGCTCATTTCCTCTATATGGCATTTTCAGAAATGCAGCATTTTTTTGTAGAAATATAGCACTTTATCATAATTATAATAATAATAATAATAATTATTATTATTATTGTTGACAATGATCAGAAATCAGCTGAAATCAGGAACCATAGAATGAGGTCATTTAATATAGATGTACCCACAATCAAAACGACCATGCACTGAGCACAGGCGTGTCTTATGCATGTTTACGTTACGTATGGATACTGAATCGCGTGACCTAAATATGCAGCTGGTGGCAGGAATTGATGAGACTCAGAAACACCCCAACAACTTAATCAATTTTTCCTTGTATCATTTCTGATGGATAAGTCCCGATAAGTCCTCAATGGTCAATTTGTAGTAGGATCCCAATCATGTGATCATCAGCAGGCAGCTGATGTAATGTTCACTTGTTGTCATGGTTACAGTGATGCCGTGCTGCTATCTGGCAATGATACAGAAATCTTTAACAAATCCATGGATCCAGACTATAAGCTGCATCACTTCCAAAATCTAATCATTTGGTCTTTGTGTCGTTTCTGACTTTCCCTGAAAATGTTTTCCAAATCTGTTGGTCCACTTTTGAGAAATGTTGCTAACAGACAGACAGACAGACACCAATCATCACATTACTCACAACATTACTTGGGGCAGTAATAAAATCGTAATTGACTTAAAATTTTTCATTGAGTTTTAGTAAACAAGTAAATGGCATGCATGGATCACATCCTTGGAGTCCATTTGTCACCATCATCTGGAGACCCTGAATCCATCAATTACATGTTTCGACCTTTTTGTTTGTCTCGTGTAAAAAAAATGGGCGTAAGAGCCATGAATGGATTGTTGTTTTGTTATAAGGGCATATTGATTGTTGTTTGTTTTTGTTTGGTTCTGACAGCATTTTGTTATCATTAGAGGGATATCGTCACATGGATATGGGCGGGAATAATTTAGCTGATACATTGACCTGTTCAATTTTCTTGATTTTTTCCATTGGTTCAGAGAGAGGTATTTTCTGATCGCTTTGATTAATTTTTTATGACTTTGTGTACATTATCGTGAGTTGAACATCTTTTTTCTTTAATAAAAGGTTGAATTCATTCTTTGGAAATCTGTGAATTCTTTTGTGTAGCGCCCCAAACAGATCCAACCTCAGTCCCACAGAGACTCTTGTTTGTTGACATCGCTACACTGGGGTTTTAGTTTTATTTTATTTTGCATATGTTCACCTAAACAGGCCTATGTGATAAAGAAGGAGAGTCCTTGGAGGTCCTTGGGCCAGAGGTTCTGTTTGAAGCGGTTTTAAACAACACTGGTTGAAAAGTCACAGAGCTTAGCTTGGATCAGGATGTCCTGATTGTGATTCTGTCCTGCTGGTCCTGATCAGACTGTTAATACCGCTTATCAAATCCAATCCAATATATTACAGCTGCACAGCATATGGAGACTGCAGTGACATTTCTTTAAAACACCATAAAAACAGTAGCCTAGCCACGCTAGACCCATGCTCTGAAGACACAAGGGTCTAGGCACGCTCGACAGGGAGGGAGGCGGTCTAAAAGGTTGTCTATCAAATCACTCTGCAGCAATTGGGTAGGTATACAACCAATCAGCGCAACGAATAGGCTCCTAGAGCACCGGAAATCAGAGGATGCGGTAGTTCGGTGAAGCCTTATTTATACAGTCAATGGGTGAAGCTCAAGTATATTACAGACATGTTAACAGAAAGATTATTCAGAGTTGGTGCTAATGGAGCTCAACGACTGTTGTCGTTTTTGTTGTCGACCCTGGCAGAGAATTAAATTCGTTGCCGTGGGTTGTCTAGCGCGGCTAGGCTAGTTGTTTCCGGTTGTTTCTGTCAGAATCGTCGCGCCTCTGTCATCACTTAGTTACGCCCGCCTTCTGACTCTACACTTCATGGTGATTCATCCGGCCAGTTTTAGGAGCATCCAACCTCGAGCCTTATGGAGGGTAACTAGACCCACCCTGGCAGAGAATTAAATTCGCGGCTCGGCTATAAAAACAGTGGAAAAATGAGTAGAATGCCTGAGAATTCTTTCCAAAAGAGTCAATCTCTTTTCATCATCAGCAATAACTAAATACTGAAGTTGAGATGCAGGTTTGAACCAACAGCAGCACTGAGCAGTTGCCAAACGTCAGTGCAAGAAATGCAAAATAGCTACAAATGAGTTTGGATTTGAAGGAGACAGTAAATCAGAATTAGGTTTAGATGGATGCCAGGATAATCGGTATCAATACTTACACTGATACTTTGTTAAAGCAGAGAATCATGTAACAGAGAGAAATGTGTCATGGTTTATGAAATGAATGCATGATTAAAAGGTGACTTCTGAATACGTTTTAATTAGCACTAAATTATTTGCAAAACATGACATATTTCTTTTTGCTATTCTCTATTAATTACTTAATCGCATGCATGTTTAATCACAAGCAGAATGAAACAAATGTTCATTATGTGTGCTTCAGACATGGAAAGCAGCAGCAGAGATGCAAATATTGCAGCAAGAATACAGCCAGGATTTAATCTGACGCCATGTTTTGGCATCAGGCACATCAATACTGGTACTCAGAACAAAATTTTGAAGCAGTAATGACTTTGGTGATCAATCTGTTCACCTCTAGTCTGGATCCTGGGTCTTTAGCGGGAGATATGAGCTGCCTGTGGTTTCATTATCGGTCTGAGTTCACTGATGCTGGACAGAAACACTGCTGTCCACACTGGAAAATATAAAACAACAAAAGAACATACAAAAACAAAACCACAGCAGATCTTACATACTTCATAAGCACATGTCGCTAAATCCATGAGGGCATGTTGCAGAGCTGGAGTGTGTGTTTTGGCAGCCAGAGTGATGAGCAAGAGCAAAAGCAGGAGGACCCCCTGCCAGGCCTCCTCATGCATTATCAGCTCGCAGCTCCCCAGCAGGCATCAACCACCACATACCAGGGTGTCGAGCTTTTACACTGCCAGGGGCAGGTTGGGATTTTTAATATGGGCCAACTTATTTCTCTATGCAGCTGAAACTCTCCTGACACATCCACAAAGAGAAAAGAACACAAACACACACACAGGGAGATAAAATAAAGATTTTCACCATTTAATTAAAATTGATTGTCAGGAGAATAATACACAAAATTGTGCTTGGTTCAAATGTAGCGATGTAATAGAATTGTATATGTATATATATGTATATATATATATATATATATATATATATATATATATATATATTTATGTATACACACACCGATCAGGCAGAACAGTATGACCACCTGCCTAATATCGTGTTGGTCTCCTTTATGCTGCTAAAACTCCTCTGATCCAGTGTGGCATGGACACAGAACCTGTCCTGTGGCACTGAATCCTGTGGGTTGCAGGATGGGATCTACCTAGATCAGGATATCCTGGGACTTCTCACAGATACTCAATAAGATTTGGATCTAAGGCGCCCCATAAACAGGGCTTATCATGCCTGACGCAGCGGCCTGGGTTCGATTCCAGCTCACGACGCTTTGCTGCAGGTCTTCCCCACATTCTTCTCCCTGCTTTCCTGTCTGACTCTCTACTAACATGTCAAATAAAGCCAACAAAAGCCCAAAAAAATACAACCAAAAAATAAATACATTTGGATCTGGGGAGTGTGGAACCCAGCTGAACAGATTAGCGGTGTCGTTCACATGAATGTCAGGACGGAGGGCTTCCCAGCACAACACTGCATTATAACAAGATGATCATGTGGATGTTTGTACCACCCACCTAAACATTGCAGGTCAAGCAACACCCCCTCCATGGCAACAGCAGACCTTGATGCCAATTGCCACCCTCAGCAGGACAATGCACCCCACACACTGCAAAAAATGCTCAGGAGTGGCCTGAGGAACACGACAGAGCTAAGGTGTTCACCTGAGTTCCACATTCCCCAAATTTAAATCTTACCGAGCATCTGTGGGATGTACCAGGATAAGCCTGATTTAGGTAGGTCCCACCCTGCAGCTCACAGGACCCACAGAATTCCCTCCCACCATCCTGTGTCCATGCCCCACTGGGTCAGAGGAGATTTAGCAGCATAAAGGGAACTAACACAGTACTAGTCAGGTGGTCATAATGTTCTGCCTGATCGGTGTGTATATATATATATATGTGTATATATATATACATATATATATATACACACACACACACATCACGTGAATGTACAAATGAAAAATACAATACTGCAATGGGTTCACAAGTGAAGCAACCGTAACTTTGGGAAATACTGTCACACCGAGGCTTTAGAAATCTGACCCTGCTTTGAATTCAGATATTTATGATGAAGCTACCAGTACAGTCAGCCACTTCACAATCACACAGCGTTTGATGTTTTGTTACAACTAGGTGCCGCAGTGTTATTGCCTTCAAACAATTGCATTTGTGACTTAGTTATGGATTACAGTGTGGATTTGTACATGCCAGGTAACTACAGTGAACACATGGACTCATGCCATGGCCAGCTCGGGACATTGTAGCTCCATGTGATGCTAAGAATATTTATCCTGATATATGCAGTGTTAATTTTGACACCAAGCACCTTGGGAAAGATTTGAATATACTATTAAAAATCTGCATCACAGTAGAACACTGCCATCTTGTGGATGAACACGACCCGATTTCTTTAATGGCGGTGATAAAGTGCTGCTTCTCCCACTGATGAAACGTCTTCCCTGATTCCACTTCAACAGCTACACAAGTGACGGACACAATGATTCATTTCTTAATCTCAATACATTCTCTGGCAGTAATGAAAAACAAAAAAATCTACGGAATCTTTCAAGTCTGTGGCATGACGGTGCTGGAAAGCAGATACCAGTGTAGTAGTGTAGTGTTCTAAAGGAATTCAAAGCAATCTGAGTGAATGATGCTCGTCATCATATCATCAGCCTTAAGGCACATTAAATACCCTTTACTGAATGTAAAAAGTCTCATCGCTGCAAGCTGTAATTACTCCTGTGGCTCTTCTTCTCTCCCACACACAAACACACAGCAGCCACTCTTATTTTCCCATATGTGTGCAGCGTCGTGTTGGCAGAGTGTCAACAACTGAAGCACGCTTTTAAAATAAAAGCTTAGTTTCTGATTTGTTTTTCTACAGGCTGAAGACCGCATCTGTTAAAGTTTACTGAACGCAGCCAGCGATGACTTCACTCAACATGAAAGCATAGCCAGCGTGGTGAATGAGCTCATCAGTTGGCAGTAACGATTGAGGCAAACTAAGTGATTGAACTGGAGATCGGGCAAAGATTTTCCTAAAAGCTTGTTCATGAAACCGACAGTGAAATCAAAATTGTTTTAAAATAAGAAATGAATTCTCCCTATCAGTGATCACCCTTAAAAACTCACCTAAACTTTAACAGTCAAAGTTACAATCATTCAATCGATCAGTGGCAGTTACACGATCGCCGTTTTACATTCGGACCTCCAACTAAGCCCACCTGGTCGCTCAACTTCGGTGTTCTGTCTCACTCAAACGTGAGTTTTGTCGCACTCATGAGGGTGTCAACGTTTCACAGTCCTGACTGGGTTTTCCAGCAGGTACCTCGTACTTGAAAACCACGCTGAAAAGCTTTCCTCCCAGGCGGTCGGCCAGCCATGAGTTTTTGATGACGGCCATCTTGAGGCTCTCGCAGCTCAGCATGGCGTAGTAGTTGGTGTGTATGGCTCGGCCCATTCCCTCGATGATCACCAGGTCGGTCTGTCGCTCCCGCACCACCATCGCCAGCACTTTGTCCAGGCGACTGGAGAACGACAAAGACAGAATAAAACACCTCCCATCAGGTTACAGTTCTGCTGCACGAAAATACACAAGTTCTTCAAAATGGGGTAGACTTCTTTGCCTGATAATTAAACTGAATCGACTTCCTTTCAGCTCAATCACTCAGTCAAACTGTTTTAGCTGATTTCTTGTTGGCACAGGGGGGATTCACTTGTTTTTTTCTTCCTCTGCCCACTCATGTTTACATCCCACCGTCAAAACTTGCATTTGGCACAAAACCTGCTCTGGTGTTTGCTCGGCGTGGTTAACTAGCATTGGTCAGGACATTTTTTGATTGATTGATATATTTTTCTGACATCCAACAACTTGTACAGCTACATTGTTGTCATGTATATCTTATATCACATTCTCACACTTTTGATCTCTGAAGTCCTAAAAGTCCTGCCAGCCCTCTACTGTCCCTGGAAGGAAGCATTACATTACAAAAGATGGGAATTGGACAGAATAAAATATATGAAAAGACAGGGCTATTGCTACGTAAGTTTCTTATCCTGATCCAGATTATCTTGAATACAGGACCGTCGCTGAAGAGCTACGATATGTGTTTTAATTTTTACATTTTTGTGTATTGAAGGATATGCTCCTCAACATCTCACCAACTGTTCCCAGACGCGCTGCAGCCCCAGACTTACCCGGTCTGAATCAGCTGCAATGGACATTAAACTGACTTTACCCTGCCAGCTCTACAGTGCAAAGTCTGTGTGATATGTGATTAACCCTGTGCACAAACACAGCAGGTAAATGACTGGAGAATTCACAGGGACTGAGTGGGTGTGTTACTCATGTTTCTATCACACAACTAGTGTGAAATTAGAAGAATCCAAACATGTGAGTGTGAAGGAGGACCGTAATTTAAACAAAGCCCAACATGTCTAACTGCAAAAGGCAACAAGATTTGCCAACTTCAGTTCCTCAGAGTAGATACCAAAACTGTCAGAGGAATTCAACGAGAGGCAAAGAAAGAGGTGTTTGCAATCAAATTATGAATCAACTCTGTGACTGGAGGACAGTTTTTGCATCTCCTACACAGACAGCAGTGAGAACACGTCTCATCCAGCCTCCCGATGTTTGCTACATACAATATGTAAAAGAGCTGCAGAGCACTTCACTGAGAAAACAGCTCAAGTCTGCATTCTCAAAGTAAGACAAGGTTTTAGCTTCTGTCAGTGTCTTATGGAAATGCATGCTTTTCACAAAATGTACCTTTAATTTAATGAAAAATAAATAAATGTAAGTAAAAATGAGCATGACAAACCTTAGATCCAGACAGGGAGAGCTGGAACCACTTTGAACCAACGTCAGCCTGTCATCCCTGAGACCAGCCCTGCACAACAAAAACACCACAGTTCATTGGTTTTTAGCAACAACCTTTTGTACACAGAATTAGAAATGTCTTATAAATACGTTGTTGCACCTTTTAAACTAAAAAAAACTGATTGCTAACAAGTCAAGTTGCTGCCAACATGGGACTGCCCACTCCAGAGGGTAATCTGTTAGTTTCTCCACATCTGATTTCAGAATGAACCTTTATGCCTTCTTCACCTTGTCTTCTGAACACTAAATCACATTAAAATCACTCATATGCACTCACTGAATCACAGGATCCATAGCAGCAATTCTTTCCGTTAGTATTTGCAGTTCCCCGTTTGTTACGTCATTCAACGCTGGACCAGAGTTGCTGGCTAACACAACCTAAAAGACAGAAATATGAAGTTTAAGTGACATTTTACGAAACATCGTATTTTTGTAACCATGTTGTCGGTTCCTAACCTCTGTTCCTCGAGAGAGAAGCTCTCTGATAAAAGGCATCACCCCTAGAATGATGTCCACTCCACTATTATCTACGAAAAACAAGGCACACTTATGAGGAGGACCCTGCAAGAGAAAACCAGGATGATGCATTCAAGCATTAATCATCAAGAGCACAGTATACACAAACACTATAGTAAGTATGTGAAAGACCACTTATGAACACACTAAAGGTGACGCTTCTATGTGCCTATACAAAAACGGTGCCTGGTGCTAATAATATCTGACAAGACTTATGTGTTTAATTCCCTCTGGGACTCCCACTGTGGCTAACCACTGTGTGTGTGTGTGTGTGTGCGTGCGTGTGTGTATGGTATTATGAAGTGCATCTGACCTTTATTCTCTCAAGCCACTGGTCATAGGAATCAACAAGCCATGGCCGCTCTGAGAGGGGAAAACAACACAGTCTGTCTGAGCACAAAGAGGTATGAAACATCTGCTAATTTTGAACATTTTATGTGGAGTTACTGCTGTTAAAAAAAGACATCAAAAGAGGTGAAAGCAAAGAAGCAAAGCAGCATCTGGCAGTAAATGAAATCGTTAAACAGCATGTTATAAGGTTCACTGGTACAGAAACTGACATCTCACATGTGTAGAACAGAACAGATACCTAGAATCCTACTGGCCACATAAAGGCTGTTACTGAAACATTAACAGACGGAGCACTGAAGCTGCTGCTCAGCAAACATGCAGCTCACATACACCTGCTGTGTAGACAGTGAAAAGAGGAGCACTTGGATACCTTCCAGCTGCCGTTTAGCTTCCTCAAACCCAAACTCAGGATCAGATTCCAGGACGCTGAGCATAGTAAGACAAAAAAATAAGACAAGTAAGATCCTACAAACATACATAAGAGGGATACCTATGAGTCACAATGTACAAATCAGGAACACAACCTTCCAAACTTTGGGACAAAACTGGCCGGCAAACATGAATAGGGGCCCGTAAAGCAACCCTCGTCAGGTGCTCACACAGTTAACAGTTTGATCTGGCCAGGAAAAGCCGGGCCACACTGATCCTTTGGCAATCATCTGCTTTCAAAACGCAACACAAATTCAATATTTTAAGAGTCACTGGGGACCTTGGTACATTGGTTTTTAGTAAGCACCACTTAAGTACGATATTTATTCCCTTTACTGGAATATTTGAAGGTTACCAATCACTGAAGCCACTGCTAAGATTGCTATCAAAGCAGTGAAAACCTCCCCCTTAAGTAAAGCTGTAGCAACATCAAACAGAATGTCTCTCCTACTACCCACAATCAGCCACAATACAGCAAGTTATCAAGCAGGCTGCTCACAGAGTATAAAAACGTTAACCGCACTCACTCTGACACGGCTTTGGCTCCCCAGTCAAAAACATTCCCCGCCAGGACCCCTCTGACCAGAGCAAACTGTCTCTCCTCCCAGCTCAACTCCTCCAAGGACTTCACTGCCTTCTGGTAGTACTTGAGAGCAGCATCATTCTCCCTCTGTTTAATCTGAAACACGAAAGAAAAATCATACTGCTGATAGTTCTAACTGCAAAAAGACAGATTACCTACCCACATTTAGAAAGGCAAAAACATGTGATGATGGTAAACAGCATGAGAATATGTTTAGGTCTCATCGAATGCTTATATTTAGTAGGTGGTAACAAACTGTGTGTCACCATGAGAGTGTCGGGTGACATAAAATGGCAAAAAAGTCCCGAAACGAATCAGTGAAAGCCAAACCAGCTGTGTCGCACAAGAAAAGAACATAAACGAAAAACAACAGAATTGGTAGATTTCGCTCAGACCTTAGAGTAGGGATCAGGAAAGTTGAACTCGTTTAAACAGTGTTCCCTCGTGTCTAAGAGACTTCTGACAGTGAGGGATCCATAAGCACTAGGTAAGAAGAGAAGCACTCTATATTAGCCAGAGAGAAACACATACACACAAACGGGACTGGGATGGTAAAATGCAATGCACTTTTTACGGATTTTTTTTACCCCTGTTTTTGCTCTTGACTGAATTACCAGAAAGTTACAATGAGACCTGATGCTGATTAGTGGGATTTTTCCTTTCCGGTCTCCAGATTTTGTGAGTTTTGTGTTGAAGACAGTCAACATGTCTATCATTGTCATACCAATGCTGATTATTTTGCTAATTACTAACACAATTAATAAAACTGACAGACACATACTCAGTCCACCCCATTTCTAAAAACTGTAACAGTAAGCAGAAATAACATCAAGATCGCTCTTTTTCGTTGACAAAGCACATGGGCAGTTACAGCAGTTATGAAGACATTAAACTACTGCAGACGACAAAGAAAGGAGTTTTAGTTTAGACTAAAAGCAACCTCTACGTTGGACAGATGCATGCAAATTTAAAAACAGTCCTTACAATGGCTGGTGGCGGAGGGTCTGAAGCTTGTGTCTATATTTCTGACGAAACTTCTCAGCTCGCAAGGCTGCCTCCGGCATGTCAGGTTGGCTCGCTACAGCTCGCTTAACCACCTGCTCAGGGAAACAAGAACAGTATTTGGTTGTGTTCACAACCTCTGAACCAAAAAAGCTACAAGGCTATAGTAGATGAGGAAGATGCAGCGCCTGCATAAAGTGTTCACTCGTCTTGATAATGTTGCCCTGTTATTGCTTTTTAACATTGAAAGATGGTCGATAGAATTTTTTGCTTTTTTTTTTTTTTACAAGAATATACAAAAAGCTCATTTCATTTCTAGGTGAAAACAGACCTCTACAAAGACACTACAATACTCCTCATTCTTGTTTGCAAAACTGCTCAAGCTCAGTCAAGTTCCATCCATCCCTCCGTCCATCCCTTCATCCATCCCTCCGTCCATCTTCTTCCGCTTATCAGGGGCTCGGTCGCGAAGGCAGCAGGTGAAGCAGGCTGTTCCAGACATTAAACCCTTCCAGTGACGCTTTCCAGCTCTTCCTAGGGGATCCCGAGGAGTTCCCAGATCAGATGAGATATATAATCCCTCCAGTGAGTTCTGGGTCTTACCCTGGGGTCTCCTCCCAGGTAGATGAGTTCAGAAATCCTCCAGAGGAAGTCTCCCCGGAGGCATCCGAATCAGATGTCCAAACCACCTCAACTGGCTCCTTTAAAGGTGAAGGAGCAGCAGATCTACTCCGAGCACCCTCCGGCTGTCTGAGCTCCTCACCCTGTCTCTAAGGCTGAGCCCAGACACCCTACAGAGGACGCTCATTTCAGCCGCTTGTATCCACAATCTCATCCTTTTGGTCACTACCTAGAGCTCATGACCATAGGTGAGGGTTGGAACATAGATGGACTGGTAAATCGAGAGCTTCACTTTATGGCTCAGCTCCCTCTTCATCATGACGGTTCGGTACAGTGCCTGCATTACTGCTGACGCAGCACCAATCTACTTGTCCATCTCTCGCTCCATTTTCTCATCACTCAAAACCAAATCCCGAGATACTTGAACTCCTTCGCTTGGGAAAGCTACTCTTCTCCCCCCCCCCCAACCCAGAGGGAGTAATCCACCGTTTTCTGGCAAACAACCATGGCCTCGGACTTGGAGGTGCTGATCCGCATCCCCGCCGCTTCACACTCGGCAGCAAACCGCTCCACTGCTGCTGAAGGTCACAGTCTGAGGAAGCCAACAGAACCACATCATCTGCACAAAAACAGAGATGCGATCCTGACGTCCCCAAACCGAACACCCTCCTACCCCTTGAGATTCTGTCCATGGACACCACAAACAGGAACAGAGACAAGAGGCAGTCCTGGTGGAGTTCAACACCACTCGAAACGTGTCTGACTTGGTGCTGAGTATGTGGACACAGCTCTCACTTTGGTTGTACAGGGACCGGATGGCTCGTATTAATGAGCCCAGGTCCCCAGTTAAGCTCAGTCCAGTTGTAAACAGATAATGAGTGAACTACCCTTCTCATGTTCGACCACAGATTCTCAGTTGGACTGAGGTCTGGACTCTGACTCGGCTACTCCAGAACATCTACCTTGTTGTCTGCATTGCTGCATTCATTTTACTCTCTATAAGTCAGCAACACACCTTCCAGGGCCTGCTGCTGGGAAGCATCCCCATGCCATGATGCTGCCACCACCATGCTTCAAGGTGGGGACGGTGTGTTTATGATGATGTGCAGTGTTTGGTGTCTGGCAAACACAGCATCTGGTCTAATGGTCAAAAAAGCTCAATTTTGGTCTCACCAGATCAAAGAGCCTTCTTCCAGTTGACTTCAAAGTCTCCAGCATGCCTTTTGGTGAACTGTAGTAAGATTTAACATGAGCATTTCTTTAACAGTGCCTTTCTCTTTGCCTCTCTTCCATAAAACTTTGACTGGGAAAAGAACAGTTGTAATATGAACAGTATCTCCCATCTCAACTGATGCATGTCACTCCTTCTGGTGAGTCGTAAGTGTCTTGGTGGCCGTCCCCACTGTCTCTTTCTTGCATTTTCTTTCAGTTTTTGAGGACGGTCAGCTCTAGGCAGATTTACAAATGTGTTATATTACTTCCATCTCTTATTTATAGATTCAACTGCACTTCAAAGGATATTCAGATACTTGGAATTTTTCTTATATGGCTGACTTATGCTTTTCAAAAACCTTCTCATAGAGTTGCTTGGTGTTTTATGCTTTCATGGTATAGTTATAGCATATGGGATAACTGATTCACCAGTGACTGGACCTTCCACATACAAGTGTCTTTATACTATAATGACATGGGACACATTCACTGTACTTAGAAGATCCCCAGTTCACCATCTGTGACCATTTGGCTGTTCAATTAGGTGAGTTGCTTCATATTTTACATTTCATATTTATAACTAACTGACACTACATCAAAATCTGTTAAAATTCTTGTCAAAGAAGCCAAACTAAATTGACCATGATTCAATGTAGAAAAGGAATAAAAAGGGAACACTTCCAATTTACTCAGTCATTTCTTTTTATCACCTGTGTCGATTTTTCACTTTTGAGCACATGGTGTGAATTCATTTTAGATCCTAACTGTAACTGTTGTGTGCCATCCTACCCCATCTAGGGCCTCTTCGAAACAGTAGAGCCAGTATTCACGCGCCAGAGCATCCTCTGTGAGGTCCACAGTGTCAGGGATGTAAGAGGAAGGGTCTTGCAGCAGAGGCAGATTCACCAGCTGCCTCTCCAGACGGTCCATCTCCAGCATGTCAAACTAGACACAACAAAGAGAAAGAAACGATTCATGCACTCAGTCTTGTCTGTAAACTCACACAGCTTGATGCCTCTCCTAGCTCTTCAAATCAAAGCCCATTCCTGTTGTCTAGGATGTATTTCAGAACACTCTCCTTTCTCTTAGCACAGTGTCAGTTTCCACTCATGTTAGTGCTTTTTTCTTTGAGACAAGAAAGCTGAGACAGAGATGCACTCAAAATTAAATACGTTTTTAGGATTTAATCCTAAAAGTCAGTGGATTCATTAGTTGGACACACAATCAATAGTCCATTAAAGGGAGTCAGTACCTTTGAAAGAACATATTATATCTGATGAGGGTTTCTTGGGTAGCAAGAAGAACAATGAGCTAATATTTAATTTGCAGTCGTGTGTCCAATGTTACCAGTTTGTACTAATGAAAATTAGCAAATGGAAGTTGGGTGAAGGGGGCATTAGAGTAGTTTAAAGTGTTGTTTGAGCAGCTAATACTGATGTTTTACAGAGGCCTACGTGCTCAAGGTATCACATCAAGGAACCAAACAGCAAAGTGCACACTGTTATTGACTGTCCAAAACATCATTTATATTGCCTTATAACATGGTTTTCCCAAATAATTATTTAGTAAGGTAGAAAACAGTAGTAGGATATCCAAAACTAAATTACAACCCCCTCAAAAAAAAAAGTTCTCTGGTCTCTCTTGTCCAAGTGAAGACACAAGTGAATGCCTCTCATACCAAAATACTTTAGTTGAGCGTCTAAAGCTAAACAACAAGCCACTGTGAGCAGAAGCAATGTGTCATCAAACCAGGACAGACAAGTGAAACAGGCGGAAGTACTTACGGGAAACTGAAGGAGAGAGTTAGGTAGACAGAAATGTGTGGAGAGAAAATGAAAAGAAAGATTGTCAGTCTGCAAAGATTGATGTGATGAATATCTTTCTATGACTGTATGGATTCAGCGAGGACAAAGGTGATGCTACCTCCACAGTAGGGGATCAAAAATAAAAACATTAAATAAAGCTCAAATGCACGAATTGCAAAAATCTGATGGAAGAAGACGGGAGGAATAAAAATGAAAAATGAATGACCCATCAGTAGCCAACACACAGACCATGAGGTTTAAAAGTGCTTATATGTGATACGTGACCCAACTTCATATCAGATCTCCAGCTTTACTTCCTCTGTAGACTCACCGTTCCACTACGAGCACGCTGCATGGGATTCATGTCTGGAGAAACGCTCATCAGGCCTGAGCTTCCTGCATAATTCTCACCCCAACTGTACTGGTTTGGATCTAGAGGAGAGATTATAGCACCTTTTATAATAACTGTAGGTTAGCATTTACACATTTCTCTTGCAAAGTCAGCCTGCATATTATGCCATTTGTAAATTTAGATATTTTTTATTTTGAAGGTATTTGTAGTTATTATTTTTACTCTGCCAAGGGGCGGCTGTGGCTCAGGTGGTAGAGCGGGTCGTCCAAGGGTTGGCGGTTCGATTCCCGCTCTCGCATAGTCATGTGCTGTTGTGTCCTTGGGTAAGACACTTTACCCGCTTTGCCTCCAGTGCTGCTCTCACACTGGTGTATAAATGTGTGTGAATGTTGGTGGTGGCCGGAGGGGCCGTAGGCACATATTGGCAGCCACGCTTCTGTCAGTCAGTTCCAGGGCAGCTGTGGCTACAAATGTAGTTTACCACCACCAGAGTGAGAATGTGTGAGTGAATGAATAATGGATCCATTGTGAAGCGCTTTGAATGCCCAGAAAAGCACTATATAAATCTAATCTATTATTGTCTGTCTGTCAGCAACATTTCTCAAAAAGGGAATAACGGATTTGGATGAAATTTTCAGGGAAACTCAGAAATGACACAAGGACCAAGTGATTAGATTTTGGCAGCGATGCAGCTTATAGTCTGGATCCATGGATTTGATAAGATTTCTGTATTGTGAGACAGCGGTCCAGCATCACTGTAACCATGACAAGTGAACACTATGTCAGCCGCTTGCTGATGATCACGACTCTGATCCTACTACAAACCTACTGCTGTGGGCTTATCGGGATTTATCTGTCAGAAATCATCCAAGGAACAACTGATTAAACTGTGAGGGTGTTTCCAAATGTTTTCTTTCTTACTGTCTTCCTCTGCTCCTTTAAGAAATGCTCCAATGGCTCCAAGATAGCCTTCATGTCTCAGGAACAAGGCCTGAACTTCACCCTACACCAACAAAACAAAAGGAGGAAAAAATCTGGTTTGGAACTAAATCTTCAGACAATAGAAATCCAACTTCACAACACCGATAAATTAAAAAATAACAGACGCTCGGGTACTTCTGCAGAGTTTGTGTGTCGGCAGAGGAGGTTGGCTTGCCTTGGTGAAGAAGTTGATGCTGTATGTGATTGTGTGCATGGTAACAGGGTGTCCTCGAATGAAGAAGCCTCCAAAGTACACTCTTGACAGGTTGTGGAGCTTGGCATACAGACAGGCCAGCTGCCCGATGTCGTTGCTGATCATATGTAGTAAGCTCTTGGCCATGTCTTCTTTAGAAAACTCTATAATTCAGAAAATACCAAAGTGAAGTTATATGACCACTAAAGCAAAATATTACTAACAGTTGTTAGAGTAAAACTGCATCCTGACAGGTTAATACCAACCACAAAATTACATTGAAACCATGTTTTGCATATTAAAATTCCAAATGTATAAAAAAAAATACTGTTTTTAATCTAATAACCCAACAAAGGCTGCTGATTTCTCTGGAATAATGCCATCGCTTCACAACAAAAATACAGCACTGAGTGAAAGTTGCTCAGTTTGCTTCAACACGATTTGTGCAATTATGCTAGAAATACTAAACCTGCCTCGTCGAAGCACAAGCACAACTTAAATGCGTATCTACATGACATTCTTTAAGTTTATTTACGCTTAAAGCTAGAATCCATCCTTTGATATTTATAGGTTACAGTTGGTTCCAAGAGTAATGTGATGTGTAAAGATTGAAATGAGAGAGGCTCAATTTGTTATACATTGGGGGAAAAAAAAAACAGTCCGACAGCAGTATTCAGGGGACGTGACCAGCAGGAAAGTGGGTTGAAGTGACCAGAGTTTCAATGGAAATTCTTTACACCTTGAAACTGTGCCACCATTGGAATACATTTCACCCACCATGAACAGAGCATACCAGCAGCTGCTACCCTTCAGAGCGAGTCCACAAAAACTGAGTGTGTGATACTAAAAAGATAGATTTTAATGCAGGTCTTTGCTTTTGTTGTATTAACTGAATAAACTACAAATAAAAGACAAATTACACTGATACTTCAGGTAATCTACATATAATCATGTGTCCATGCGTCACCTTTGTCAGCAGTTGCAGATTTCCCAAAACTGCTCGCAATAAGATCTCCAGTCAAACCCAAACACCCATAAGATCCTCCGTAGATATCTTTAACAAGCATATCGACACTTGTATGCTGCCCTTTAGAGGCCAACTGTAGCAACTCATCAAATCTCTGCAGGAGAAAAAAAGGCATAATGTTCAAGAGGCTGAAGGTAAGAAAACATTTCACTGTGTCTGCTATTAAAATGATAATTTAGTACATTATGTTATCTAAAATACCTTTGTTTTGGTGAGCAAGGCTCCAAGGCCCCAGAACGTCCCTCCACCTATTGAACTTCCTCCTATTCGCTCAAATTTGTCTTCTGCTTCAACCTGTCCGAAGAGAGGAAGAACAAGATATTGCATATTGTGTGAATCACATAAAGAAGATGATTTATACAAATGAAAATAATCTGTGAAGTCCAAGATATTAACTATGAGACAAATTTGCTGTTAAACATATATTACCTTTTTCTATGTCATTCAGAGAAGACATTTCAGCGTAATATTTACTAGAAACTAAACATAACTCCCCATCGCTGTTCATTTAAAAGGGAAAAACGCTCAATTCACTGAGCTGCACACAAAAGACACACCCTAATATTTGTCTACAGTCTATAATGCTGGTTCTCAACAAGATTTGTAACAAAATGTGGACAAGTGAACTTAAACAATGAACAGACTGTCTATAGGTTGTGATAAGCTATTCTGCCAACTAAGTTATACGTGTGTAACTCATAAATAGGACTGCATAGACTTTGTAATGATGGCACTGTTCACAAATTGACTTCAGCTTTTTTCTGCAATACACTCTCTAATTTGTATACATTCCTTTCCAAGTTGGCCAGTATTATCACTAATACAAATATCCCTGAACAACAGCTGAAACCTTGATTGTTGGGTATTACCTTAACTATGGACACTCCAGAGCCAATGTTTACAAGCAGGTACGGGAAGATGTCTGGATTAGTCGTCTGAAAGCGGAACTCGGAGTCAGCGTGCTTGGCATACACAAAAGCCTCATGGGGTATGTTCTTCAGCACAAAATTACATCCCTTAATGAGGCAAGTCATCTCATCCTCTTTGTCCACTCTGTCAAAATGAAACACACGAAGAGGGCATTAGCACAATGTGAAATACAACCAGGGCAAGCGGCTATGCATTATGTCGTCAATCTGGTAAAGCAATCTCCTTATGACAATGTTACTACACATTTACTCTGTTTTGTGAATTTATTTAGTTCAGCCATGTGTGTTCAGAGCTACAAAGGCAGACTAAAATACCAAATACTAGTGAACTAACTATACAAATAAATTGCCCTTTCTCTAATTTGAACTGAGACAAACTGGGAATACTGAAAAACCTGCATATACTGTATATTGTCCTCAGTATTGTGTGGATGCAGACAAAAGCCTCCACATCATGTGAATGCTTTTGTTTACACATGTATGGTTACCCAACAAAGTGGCTGCCAAAGCTGGCAGGTCGGTAAAAGGCAAATATTTTCCAGAAAAAAAATCTTCATTAAGTCTCCCAAAGCTCTCGCCTAAAAAATGATTTGTTCTGCAACCTCCTATGTCACAGGCAGAGGGCCGGATATTGTTTTGTGTGTGGATCATTTACAGGAAGGAGACTATTGTTTTTTTCAACTTGGTCATCCAGAATATGCCAGAAATTTACCTCCCTTTCCGTTCATTTTGGACAAACAGACTGTACAGTTCAGCACTTTACATTAGACAAAAAGCTGGATTATAAATCATAATTTCAGACTTTTTTGGCTGTACTTTCCTTCATTCGTTAACTCACTTGAGACCCAGTTTCCTCTCGATTAGTTCTTTGAACTTGTGTGCCCCTCCCCCTGTGGCTTTGATAACTTTGGTTTCAGTGTTGACCAGATGGTCTTTGATGAAGTCCAAGCACGTTTCAATGTAAGCATTTTCAAACTTGATGAAATGCAGGCGTGCAGTGACTTCCTCCTGCACTGAGATTTCATACAGCTTGTCACTGGCAGCCTCCTGGTGTACACATTGGACAGAACGGAGAAAGGATGAATGCTTAAATAAGTCAATCTGAGACAATGCCTATGCTGAAATAGAGTGCAACCTCTACGATTTCATCCGAGTATAGCCGCATACAGCAAGTGTTTATGTACCTTTGCAGTGTGGTCGAAAGATCGCACTTTGGCCACTTTGTGTTGGACAGTAGAGTAGTAGGCTAGCTTGGTCAGAGATCCACCTGTTAAAGCAGAACATGATCGATAAAGTCCAATAACAAACCCGTTAGGCAGCAGAAGAAAAACAAGTCACAGCCTGGATTCAAATCGAGATTTTAAACGGTCCGTGAAGTGTCAAACTGAGATATTAGCTTAACAGAGACGACAAAACATTAACACAACGTAGCTAGCAGCTAACGTCAAGGCTGTTGCACTTTCCAAAGTTGTCCAGGTCATGATCGACACATATCCGCTTAATGAGGAACACAATAATCCCGACAGCTCGTCAGACTTCCATCTTCAGAGCAAACACATTTGTAGTCAAATAATTTATCATTATACGCGAAATAAAAGCGGCTAGCGTTAGCTTCTCGTTGTTTACTTTCATTAAAAGTCATGTGTTGTCAGAGTGTTTAGGCTGCGGCAGAGCACGAAGATTAGCTACGTTGGTGCAAAACTGACAGAAGAAACGTAGAAAACTTTTTAACTCCCAGGTACCTATGTCTATTGCGAAGCGCTTTGCGTTCTCCAAATTGCGGAATATTTCGTCTGGTGGAAGAGTAATGCTTTTATCCATGGTGTGACTACTTGGGTTGCTGTCAACTCCACTACATTCCGCCATGGTCGGCAATGATTTGACGCTGCGTGCGTGGCGTACGTGCTCCACACCGTCCAATCAGAGCTTACGCACAGCGTGAGGAGGGGGCGTCGTCCTGGAAACAGCTCAGAGCCTCTGAGACCACAGTAAACAGTTGACCCGCGGTCATATTTGGTTAATGTGCTGTATATGTGAAGCTAAAGAGTAGATTACAGAGCCAGTTATACAAGTAAAAGTTATTTACACATCCAAAAAATGAGAATTAATTTAAGCATGAGTAAAAATTTGCATGATGTGGGTATTTAAATAGTTTATTTATTTACCTTTATTTAACCCATTGACATCAAAAATCTCTTTTACATTGGAGACTTGGCCAAGGTAGTAGCCATAAAAAATTTCAAAGCTATATGAAACAAATATATGATACACAAATAAACAATAAACAGTAAAACAATGAAACAGGTGAACCCTTCAAGGGCAGTGACCTCTCAAGGAAATCATTGGCATTTTTCCTTCACTTCATTCTTTATGATACTCTAAAACTCATAAATGGGCATGAATGTTTCCAGTTTAAGAATTTTTCGAAGATTATTCCATGACCATTGTGCATGATGGGAGAATGCTGTTTTGCCAAAGTCCATTAGAACCCTGGAAAGATTGAAAAGCAACCACTTATACGCACAGATGGTATCTACTAGAGGTGAAAGTGAGAAGGGGGCTGAGGTATTCTTGGAATTTATTTGCCTAGCAGACCTTTATACATGAACATATACTGTACCAATTTTGTTGTCTATGAATGCATAATGATGTCCAGGCAACCAAATCATAGAGAATGCAGTGATGAGTGGGAGATTTTGCATTGGAAATGAAACGCAGTGAAGCATGATCCACTGAATCAAGTCTCTTAAGGTGGAGGAGGCTGCATGGCTGTACAGTAGATCACTATAATCAGTCACAGATAGAAGGGTGGTGTCTGCGAGTTTTTCTTTGCAGAGAATGTGAAGCATGTTTTATTTTTAAAATAAAGCCAATCTTCCATTTAAGTTCTAAATTTGAGATATGTACCTTAAATGAAAGCTTTTCATCAATCCATATTCCCAAGCACTTATAGGAGGACACCCTTTCAATCAATGTACCATCCGATGTAAAAATTCTCAGATTGACAAATTTCTGTAAGAGATCTTTTGATGAAATCATAAACTTTATTTTCTAGGCATTCAGAAATACAGTCTGAAGTTCGTCTATCTCCCGTGCTCCAGAGGAAGCAGATGTGTATACGATTGTATCATTCTCATACAAGTGCTTGTCTTGAATGTCTTTAACTAAATCATTCATATAAAAAATAGAAAATAAGATTAGAGTGAAAATGGAACCTTGGGGCACACATTTAGTTAACTCAAAGTCTTATTAGTAGCCCTCTGTTTGGATACACTGAATTCTACATGTTAAGTCATTTTAAACCATTTAAGAGCCTTGGAAACAAAGCCAGCATCTCTGAGTTTGTCTAGAAGTAGTTTGTGATCCACTGAATCAAACGCTTTTGAAAGATCTACAAATAAGATGGTACAATGCTGTTTCCTGTCCAAGGCACCCATCACAGCCATGGCAGCAGTGGTAGTACTCTGACCACTTCTAAAACCAGACTGACACTCACGTATGAAATAAACACAGGATCTTAGCCACTATTGAATGTTTGGAAATGAGACAGTAGTTATTTAAATCTGCAATGCCTCCACTATTCTGTAAGGAAAGAACATTTGCAGCTTTCTAAATTGTAGGTATTGTGTTTATTTGGAGACTTAAATTAAAAATGTGCTTAATAAGCTCTAATATTTGCATCTATCTTTAAAAGGTAGGTTTAAGGTTTAAATACTGCATGCTTTAAGGTGTAAAGCATGCTATATATAAATGTAGGATGTAATACAGCAACTATTTGGTCAAGAGTTTTTGGAGAATCTCTGTTTTATTGCTGCAAAATTGTACATTCAGCTCTGGGAATTTGGCACAGGCATAAACTCAAAACAGTAAAAGTAAAACAGTAAAAGATGTCAGGTAATGTCCTAACAATATGTGCAGCTCCCCCATTTGAAAGAGATTGATCCATCTGCTCCAAGTTTTTAATTGGATTCAACTTAACTGCCAAACAATTTCATTTCCACTTGTCAAAATATTTTACAAAGTGAGATTTATTATCAAATCCTTAAGAGGCAGCAGCTTCTAGGTGGATCAATCAGATCAAGTGTGTCACCACATTTTGTTTGAAGCCAAAGAAGTTTATTTTAAATTGTACTGGAGATCCCTATGTTTCAAACAACAACAACAACAGCAACAACAACAACAAATATGTAAGGTTCAAATCTGGTGTAAAATGGTGCACAAAGTGTGTGAAATATCTTCATCTGTTAATGGAGTAGTGAAGCCTAAAATGTGAACTCATCGGTTTGATGAGTTCAATCTGTGACATCATGTAGCTACAATGATGAGATGCAATCAGCTGACATAGTATATACTGTAGAAATATGTGGTGCTGTCAGATAGTGTGGAATACGTGGATTTTACAAACTGTGTGGCCAGTAAAGGAAGAACTGTATGTTACACCTACCATAAGTATTTAGTAATGTAGCTGCTTCCATGTGGTTCTTTTTACTGATGGCAGAATACATGGAATAACCACCAGAGGGTAGCGGTCAGCCATGACAGAAAGTGTCCTCACTGAAAGATACTGTTTATTTGGCGTAAAGACTGAGAGATGGAGAGAATATGACCAATAATGCCATCTCTGCACTGCTGCTGATTACCAATGAGCTCAGTCATTGTTGATTTCTGTTAATCTAAGAATGAAATGATTCACTTCAAGATTCAGATTTTTGTTTTTTTGTTTTTATTCAAGAAGAATAAATGGGTAACATCATGTTTCCGTACCTCCATAGAGGCGCTAGTGGTGATGATACATCACAGCAAAACCTTGTATGCCAAGACAAGTAGAGGGAACAACTTCAGCATCTTTATAAAAACAAAGGCTCATTTCGTACAAATGGAACAATGTGAACCACCTCTCTTACAAAGAGAGAAAAACAACTATCGTCCTTCTATACATTTACACTGTTGACACAACAGAAGATGTTGATAGCAGAACAGATGTCTGCAAAACCCAGTATGGGTCAATGAACTTTCTCAGTTGAAAACAAACATTTAACAGCATCAGAAAAGATGCATATTGGAAAAAACTACCACCACGCAGGTAAGATTTCCCTGTTCTTGTCACTCCATTAACACAAAAGGACTTCCAAGAATTTAAGGTAGGTGTTTAAAAGCTGACCATTAATAGTCGATTTTGATCATATTGATGCTAATAAGGGAAATATGTTATTCACAGAATAGAAAATTTTACTTCACAAAAGTTTCAGAAAACATTTTTTTCAAAAAGAAAGAAATATTCAGTCCAATAGAAGATTTGCTGTATAACAATAACTGGTCTAATAATAAGTTTCGACCATGCTGGTCATCTCAGTTTGTCAGGTTTAACTCTTGAGATGTCTACCACGGCCTCCAGAGGGCGCTGTTGACTGGACTCTTGTCTTTGGTGATGCTGCTCTGGACTGTGGAGCTGAGAGGAGAGAAGTCAGCCTCTGTCAGGTTGTTTTCAGAGGACGGCTGCAGCTTGCTGAAGTGGTTCAACAGTCTTCTCTGGGACTGTGTCTTCACCTCCTCCTTGGACAGGAAGTTCATCACCTCTCTGACACAGCTGGAGTAGCCCTGATCCACAACTGCTGTGTTCACAGCTTGATGCTTCTGCTGCAGTCTTCTCAGGAAGCAAACTGTCATCTCCAGGATGTCTGCTTTCTCCATCTTGGAGTCTGGCTGCTGTTTGAGGAACTCTGGACCCAGGAGAGACTTGAGCTGCTCAATGCTGCTGTTGATTCGCTCTCTGCGGAGCTTCTCCACCAGAGGTTTTCTGAGCTGCAGAGAGAAGAACAAAGTCATCAATGAAAGTGTTCAGGACTGCATAGTGTTCAGCATATAAAGCTGTCATAAATGATGTTAAAGTGTCCATGAATGTCCAATTTACCTTGTGGGTCAGAGTCAGATGCTCCTGAGAATTGGTCATTGCTGCAGTGATTGTAGGTGCCATGGTTGGATGTGTGAGCTGTAGAGGTCTGTGTAGAGAGAATGTGATGTGTGCTGGTTTCATCTCTCCTATTTATAGTCCCACATCTCCATATGAATGTGTGGGTCTCACTCTGGTCGAAGTTTCTCACAGTCTCAGCCAATCAGAGAGCTCTGTGAGACAATAAAGCACGCGGAGCAGCAACACGCTGAATGCTGTTATATTGCTTGAGGGACAATAGTCAAATCTCAGGGGAGCAGGTGGAGGACTGGGGGGAGATGGACAGAGACTCTGTGTGAATCTGGGAAAGTGGTGACCCTGTGGAGAGATCAAATCTGCTGCCTGATGCTGGGATCAATGACTTTGACTGAGCACACACTTATAGTCTGATCACACACGTGGGAGAATAACAGAGAAACTATCCTCAACAATAAAAACAGCTCCATACTTGAAAATTAGTGTTACATTTGTGCTTTTGATCCAATTATCAGCTGTTGATATTTTAATGAAAAGTCATGACGTAAAGGTAAGCCTTGCATTTCTTTAAAATTATATAGTCATCTAAATGTCTAAACCAGCAAGTAAATGGCAACTGTCTGAAAGTCACACGAATATGCATGTCTCATTTAGGTGTTTAAAATTAGATATAAGCTGAGAAACACATCTCCAGATGAAACAGATGTGCTTTCTGTCTTGTCACATGCTATTAGTCATTTCACACAGTGACTGAGTAGTTTGAATGGTTCTGCGTTGTTCAGGAGAAGAAAAAAATGACAGTATGAGCCATCTGTAGCATAAAGAAGGCTGTGTTTCAAAATTCATACAGTTCTTGTTCTTATGATTGTTTACCACAATATTGTGTTCCTATTTTCAAAAGTGAAGGGGGACTTGAGTGGAATGTTGGGTGTGGATAAGTAATTAATACTTCAAGGGACACCACATTCTTTGTTTTTCCTGAAACAAAACCCGACAAAAATATATGTGCTCTCTTTTGTTTCTGCATTAATGCCTGTCAATTAATTTGGCATTTAAACAAAAGTATATGTATGTTAAAACATTGGGCAAAACAAAAGTCTTTATAAGCCTTGTTATAAGGCCGACATTGCCCTGACAGTTTGGCTCCCATCAATGGAATAAATATAAAGGTTCAGATACAAATAATGACCCAGAGTGGAAATGAAGCTGGCGAAAGTTACAGAGTTGGCACCTAGGAGAGACAGTCAGAGACAGAAATACAGAAGAAAAAAACAGAATAAGGAGAGAAAAAAAATCTTCCTCTGAAGTGTGCCAACTCCCTTTGGAGAATAGTCAGGTGCTGGTGGGGTTGAGGATGCTAATCACACTGAACTGTGACTCGCTCTCTCGCAGCTTTCCCACACTCTGTCCATTGACAGAGCTTCCACTCAACAATGGACATGTGCCTTGTTAAATGCTAATTCATCCACACACAAGCAGCTCCCAGCGCTCCCCTGAGGACACAGTTTGCTGTTTAGACACTCCTCAATTAGGGAAAGAGAACAAGAGAAATAAACACAAGTATTTTGACTGGGGATTAACAATTAACAATTCCAACTGAGTGGAGCTTTTATGATTGCAGACATCTTCTATGCATTTTTTATAACATCTTCCAACCTCAAACCACACTGAGGTTTTTCATGAAGCATGTCAGCATGTCATAAAGTTTCTCTTGTATTTATTCAAGTAAAATATATGTCAGAAATTTTAAGTTTTCCTTGAAGACAATTCTATTATTAAGGGGGTAACTGTGTTTTAATATAGTGCACTATACTTGAAGGAATTTGTATTTTGGCAGTATTTAACATTAGCAGGTTTTTTGAAGATGTAGCAAAATGTACTATAAATAAATTATCATGTGGGAAGAGTTAAGCCCAATAATCTGTCCTGTTGTATTACGTGCAGCCCATTACATTATTAATCAGTTTAATCCACTGTATCTGCTTATTTGAAAGGTTTTTATGCTGCTGATGAATACTTTTTAATGGATTAAGCTTATGTGTTTTTAGTTTAAAGCATGCTTTACTGTTAAAAATAATGATAGCTATAGAATTTGATGAATAATATAGTGTGACTATAAATTAAACTGAACAATCTGATCATTTATTACCATTGTGCTGTTTT
Source organism: Acanthochromis polyacanthus (assembly GCF_021347895.1). NCBI lineage: Eukaryota > Metazoa > Chordata > Actinopteri > Pomacentridae > Acanthochromis > Acanthochromis polyacanthus. The sequence goes on along the minus strand of NC_067117.1, from coordinate 33,788,712 downwards.
GCAAATAAACATATGTTTAATTTCCAGTTCTGAAAGACAGAAACAGTATTCCTACTAAAATATCAAACAAGCATATTTTCAGTTTTAGTGAGTAAAATATGTAAACATTTAAAATTCAGTGGTAAAGAATTCCTCCCCTCTTCACAGACATCTTTGTCTGGTCTGCTTCTATTGTCCCTCAGGGGCTCTGTGAGTGAGTTTTCTCTGGTTTCCCACACTCTGTCCATTCACTGGCTCCAAGAACAAAAGAAGTGTGTCTGGTTGCACATCACATTAATTATGGAGTCAGTTTACGAGTTTTGTCTCACCGACTCTGAATGGAAATTCCTGTCATGAAGACCCGTCATTACCAGGCTTTTGTAAAATGGCTACGAGGAATGCAGACATGCTAAGGATTAATGAACATTCAAAAGCACTTTTTACCCTCCTTTAGATTCAGATTGTTCCGTTGCATTCCAGGCGGTTTATTTTGACAGAAGGATAAAAGGGAGTTCATTCCTGAATTGATCATGTGCCGGGCATTGTGCTATAGAACTATGAATTTTAAGCAAAAACTCAACCACTATCAAACTTTATTTACAAGATGGCCAAGGATCCATCTGCTGATAAAGACATTTAGTTTTAGATTATAAAAAATAATATTCTGTTGTTTCCAGGATAGTATCATTATGTTAAAATATAGTAGAGAGCTGGAATGTGACTAAGAGCCTTTGCTCAAATGTTGAACTTCATAACAAATTCAAGGTACTTGAAGCACCTTTATTCTGTGCAGCCTCATACTTCTGCTGTACATTCTTTCAGAGTCAAATATTGTGCGTTTTTACTCCATTAAATTTGTCTGATAGCTTCAGTTACTTTCACATTTTTTACACTTTTCCTGACCAGTTTAAACCAGGCATCACCAAAGTTGCTGCTTTTGAATGATTGTAAATGAATGAATGAATGAATGAATGAATGAATGTTTTAAATTTACAAAGTTGTCGTACCTCTTGAAGTAAATTAACCATTTAACCTGCCTTAGATTAGCTGCAGAATGCATCATTTCAAAGATGAAAGCAGTGCGGTTTCTGTGACCTCATGAAAACTTTTTAGAAAGGCACACTTCTCATAGGACTGATACACTGTCAGGGAACACTATTCTACTCAATGATTATGTTAATTTTGATAGCAGTCCCAGATAGCAAACTATGGGTGAATCAATGTTGAATCTATGTTGAGACCTAACGTAGAAATTATACAGAAAGCGCAAGGTTGATAAAATGTTGAGTCAACGTTTGCTTACATAGATTACATGTTTGCAAACATAGATTCAACATTAATTAAACATTGACCTGTCAAACATTTTAATTAAACCAAAATACAACGTAGATTCAATGGTATCTTTTAAACACAAACTTCAATGTTGACAAAATGTTGTTGAATCAACGTTGATCCAACCATCAGTCTTCAACCGTAACCACAATTCAACCTTCTTAACCCGAAATTCAACATTGATTTAACATCTTTTGCTATCTGGGTAAAGTGTGATTTATGGTTGAAAAGCAAACGTTGACTCAACATTTTATCAACCTTGCGCTTTCTGTATAATTTCTACGTTAGGTCTCAACATAGATTCAACATTGATTCACCCATAGTTTGCTATCTGGGGTTGTATATTTTGCTAACAATATGTGCATATTTTTACTAAATCAGCAATGGTTTAAACGGATCCTTTATTACCACAGCCAGGTATTAGGACTTATACTTCAGTAACGCATCAGCCAAGCATGAGAAACATTTTTTCTGCATTAATTAGTGTTAAACTAACACATTAATTTGAGAGGGTTCCTAAATATAAACAAGAAATACATGAATGTTCTGGTTTAGAAAAATGAAACTAAAATACAATTTCATGATTAGTCTCTGATGTGTGTGATGAGATGATGAGCGTGTGCTCAGTCAAAGTCATTGATCCGATCATCAGGCAGCAGATCTGATCTCTCCACAGGGTCACCACTTTCCCAGATTCACACAGAGCTCAGTCAGTCTCCCTCCATCTCCCCCTCCCTCACCAGTCCTCCAGCTGTTCCCCTGAGATCTAACCATTATCCTTAAGGCAATAACACCATTCAGAGCCTTGCATCCTTTATTGTCTCACAGAGCTCTCTGATTGGCTGAGACTGTGAGAAACTCCAGGCAGACCAAGACCCACACATTCATATGGAGATGTGGGACTATAAATAGCTGGGATGAAACCAGCACACATCACATTCTCTCTACAGAGACCTCTACAGCTCACACATCCAACCATGGCACCTACAATCACTGCAGCAATGACCAATTCTCAGGAGCATCTGACTCTGACCCACAAGGTAAATTGGACATTCATGAACACTTTAACATCATTTATGACAGCTTTGTATGCTGAACACTATGCAGACCTGAACACTTTCATTGATGACTTTGTTCTTCTCTCTGCAGCTCAGAAAACCTCTGGTGGAGAAGCTCCGCAGAGAGCGAATCAACAGCAGCATTGAGCAGCTCAAGTCTCTCCTGGGTCCAGAGTTCCTCAAACAGCAGCCAGACTCCAAGATGGAGAAAGCAGACATCCTGGAGATGACAGTTTGCTTTCTGAGAAGACTGCAGCAGCAGCATCAAGCTGTGAACACAACAGCTGTGGATCAGGGCTACTCCAGCTGTGTCAGAGAGGTGATGAACTTCCTGTCCAAGGAGGAGGTGAAGACACAGTCCCAGAGAAGACTGTTGAACCACTTCAGCAAGCTGCAGCCGTCCTCTGAAAACAACCTGACAGAGGCTGACTTCTCTCCTCTCAGCTCCACAGTCCAGAGCAGCATCACCAAAGACAAGAGTCCAGTCAACAGCGCCCTCTGGAGGCCGTGGTAGACACCTCAGGACTTGTTTAAAAGTGATGCTTAGAAGTGAAGCTCCTGTACTTATATCTTACTATGCAGAAGAATTGTCTGCATTAGAGCATGTTTTCATTTATATTGCCTTTTGTAAAGGTCTGATTCTGTGTTTCTATGATATTTTCATACAGCAGGTTGACTAATATTTTGTATTTCAAAATCAGTCCCCTATTTCTGATTCAGGTCTGTGAAGTAGACATTATTATTCTCAGTGTGAATCTCTGTATATTGTTGGTGACACTGACAATGATGCATGCACATTGTTTCTCCATTTTGGAGACACATGTTGTGTTTTTCATGTTGAACATGATTTATATGTGATATCCACATACCCTATTGATTGAAATGTCTTTAAACACCTTACCTGTCTGCATTTTGAGCAGATGAAGTCCCAGACAAATGTGCTGTTTTATAACTCTGTGAGTGACGGCACCTACGCCTTCAATGAAGGACTTGTTATTTGGATTGTGTCTCAAAAAATGAATGTATCTCTTCAAGCCAAGTGATGCGCAATAAAACAATCAGAAAAAACAACACATGCTTATCTCATTTTTATCAGCTACTTACAGAAATAAAATAAAACACCACTGCATGGTTGAAAATGTACTTTATGATAACAGCTACCATCTGTAACAGCATGTAGCTGCAATATGCTGAGATAAATACCTCTTTGATCAAACTTACTACTCCTCACTTGGTCAGGGACTGATTAATACAGTCAGAGAGCTTGTTAAGCGATTCAGCTCAGATCTATGAGCTGACACTACATCTACACTGTCTGTCATTAATGCAAAATGCACAGTTGGATAAAAATGGATAAATGAACAGAAACATCAGCACAGAGTGTCTCAGTTAGTGTTGAGCCTCTACCAGCCTCCAGAACAGCTGCAGATTAGCTTCTCTGTGTCTCTGTACCTGTACTGGTGGGATGAAGACTATCATTTAGTGTTTGGATGATGTGGATGGACAGCGCTGCTTGATGTGTCTCTGCAAACTTTATAGGCGCTCAGCTGGATGGACATCTAGTTAGCAGTTCACATCGTTCCATATCCTCCTGAAACCCAGCCCATTCATTTATGTCCTCTGTATTGGACATTTGTTTTTGTTTTGCATCATTTGACTCATTTGAGCTACCTACTAAAACCTGATGTGTTCAATAGAGGGCATCCTGGCCTTGGCTGGGTTGGAAAATGGGAACTTTGTTTTCATGCTGAGACAAGACAGAGACTGCAGCAAAACTCGCCTGCCAGGAAAAGAGAAAAGTTAAGTCAAGCAGTGTTAAGATATCGTTGCTTTACTTATGGTAATCATACATGTTCTTGTTTATGAACACATCAGGACTTTATGAATGTCAGCTGTAAGGGACATGAGAACGATTTGACATATTCTCTATGTAAAGTACTTCATGCAATAAATAAATAGTTGTTTAGAACTATGTTTCATTCAACCTCTTAAATTTTGCACTATCATTATTTAATTTAGTTTCTTAAAATTTAATTAGAAAATGGATCGGCATATTTCATGTCAATCTGTTTTGAAGTGTCGCTGTTTTTTTTAACGGTAAAATCGTTGTATTACAGTGGACATACTGTCAAATCTAAAAGAATATTTTCATACAATTCTAAATTGTGAGAAGTTGTTTTAGCTCCAAAAAGACAAAAGTTACATTTTGAAAAATGCTTTTTTTCCTCGGTTCTCAGGAGGATTTACACCAGACCACACTCATCAAACTATTCAAGCTGCCCTTTAGGAATCTGTACTTGTTATACTCCACCCTGTCATTCAGGGTTTTCCTTTAATTTGTCACGTGTATAATGACAGTGATAGGGAATCTGTGATAGAGCAGGTGATGCTTCTCTTCATAGTGTTTAAAATGTACAGGTTTTTTTTAGATTGAAAAGAGTGAATTAGAATAAAATTCCTTTAAAAATGTAACTATATATAAAGTATCTAACTGTATTGGTAAATAATGGTGAGTTAAGAGCTTAATTCCCCCAAATGAATTCAGATCAAGTCATTTGACAGGACTTTGATTTTCAGATATTTATTTTCTCAAAATATGCAAAAACACAAAAACAAATTTAAATCCATTTTGGATGAATAAAAATAAAAGTGACGAATAAAAACAAAATATGCATACACAGCATGAACAAAACAATGGTGAAACCCTTTTCAGAAGAAAGGCAGGTATTAAAGGATATTATACACTATACCTTGAAACAAGGCAGTAAGACTCATATGCAAAAATGTAATCTCACAATGTTAGCCTGTTCTGTGTTGTCACAGGTTAGCATTGCTGTTTGGCTTCAAATGGTCAGTTTTAGTCAAGTTAAACAGTAAAAACTCCGTTGGTAACATAAAATCCGTTAAAACATTCTGTAATATCTAAACATCAACAATGAATTGTTGCATAGTTAAGAGACTGGATTTGTCTTCTGCGGTCTTGTTGGACCACAAGAATCCTAAATCCTACAAATAGCAGCATGCCATAATATAGCTAAGGTCTCCTGCGCCATCAACAGTCTCTTCACTTTTGACTTTAAACTCCCGTTATCTTCTTCAGTTCACTGTTGAAGCTGAAACCACATCAGATGAGGCGGAACAGCTTTTCTTTCACAACCCTACAAAAGAAATCTTCTGTAAATGTGTAAAACAAGCCTTGTTGGTCTCCTTGTCATGATGCAAATAATGCATTTCTCTTCAGTCTGCAGATTTTCAACACAGATGCCGATGGCATCACTGACACTGGTAGTCCACTGGTAGATCACAAAGCTCCAGCAGTTTCACTCCAGCTGTTTTTAGAAGCACAGTGGAGCCAAGTCTTCCTCTGCATCAGGAAACAGACGTAAAATGTCCCGTGAGTATTTGGAGTAGCCGTTGTGTGACAGCAGTGCTTTTCTCAGAGTGAGCAGGGATTTTGTTTTCTCCAGGAGGTCTGAAAGAGGGATGCCATTCTGCAGGTGTTCCCCAATCAGAGCCTTCAGCTTCTCCACTCCTGTGCTGCATTTCCTTTCCAGCATGTGAAGTTTACACCTGAAAGAAGCAGAGGCACGGCTTTTATTAACACGTTCATCGGTTGACTGAGAGGCTAAATTAAAATAAGTTAACAGTCATAAAAATGGGAAATGAAAGTGTAGCTCACCTGAAGAGTTGCTCCTTCACGGTGTCCTGAAGAGCGAGGTCAGCATAGAGAGCCATTTCGAGGTTGGTTTCTTCTGGTGGGAGGTCCTGGCGTTGCTTGTGGAGGTTCAGAGGAGATCTCTGTTGCGTCTGTGTCTCTGCTCCACTTTTATGCTGCTCATCCTGCGCTCTCTCTGCTGCTGGGCCAATCAGAAGCCTCGGAGATCAGGACAATGGAGTGAATTTAATGGCTGTCAAGAAGAACAGGTGGGATGCTTTATCTGCATGCCACACATCCATGGGGTCAGTGGGAAAATGGTTTGCCTCAAGTGGACACGGGAAAATTCAGTTTCCTGCTGTGATGCCAAGACCTGGACGGTGATCAGGAGGGGACGTGGGACAGACACTTTAATGACTTATCTACAAATAAAAATGATTCAAAAATGATGCATGAATGAATAAATCCAGTAATGTGTTGTCTCATGTTAATGTTGGAACTAAAGCAGAAATTGCAAGTTTTTGACTTCCATCATTAAAAAGAAAAGAAACCGTACCCTAATTCCAAAAAATAAATGCTGCTTTAAATGATATACACCTGCTCTTCCCACTTTGCACAGTTGTTTTCACTATCCACTTCTTTCCACAAATAAAAACTTGACCCTAAGGCTGTAATAAAGCTTTAAAGCCACATTTTCTCACTCTGTGTGTGTCAGCAGTGAGTTGCAGCCAAACCAGATGGTTTATCTGTGAAGTGGCCTTCTGTCCTCTCCCTGCCTGAGAACCAGTCCTCGGGCTTTGTTGGGGCAGACACACTTCTATTGTGTGTGCGGCTGAGCAGGCTGCATACAGAAGTGTGGGAAGCCGTGTGTCGCTGTGGCTCCCAGCGGCAGAGAAAGAGGAGGGCGTGTGACTGGGGCACGTTCAGCCTTGTGCAGGGAGCTGTGGGGGCTCAGAGGAGGGCGATGGGAAACCTGAGTCCCCACACAGACAGCAGATGGAGCAGAGATAAGCGGGAAGATAATCCCACCTGAGCCTGGTTTTTAGTTGTTTCACGGTGTAACTGTGTGTTAAAGTCATAAAATGAAGAGAAAAATGAAGAAAAACATTCAGCGTCAGTGTTCAGGGTGTTCACCCAGCCGGATTTTTTTTGTTGTTGCTCCAAAACATGCTCTAAAAAAAACTCGACAAAGTTCTGCTCATGTTTTCAGCAAAACATTTTCTTTTAGTTCCTAGAATGTTCTTCTTCAAGGTAGAACAACTAAAAATGGTTGTAAAAAGTTTCAAGAATGTCAGACTGGGATTTTTTTTACTTTTGTTTGGATTTGATTTTGAAAGTTTATTTTGAACTTTTTAACATAAATAGAAAACATCAACAAGAGACAATGAATAAGTTGCTCAAAAAGGAGTGGGAAGAAGTTGATGCTTTTCTAATCCCATCCCTTCTCCTTACACAAATGATTGTAAATCTATTCTTCCTGCTTCTTCAAAATACCATTTATAAGCAATAGCATAATAATAATAATAATTACATTTATACTAAAGGACCTAACAATAGCAAAACACAACAGAAAGAAAAGAGTCAACCAATAATATACATAAATAAAAATAGAAACAAATCATTAAAGAAATAAATAATTGTTAACAGTAACCTGTGCACACCTAGTGATTGTCACACCCCCACTTCACCCGTCTATTCTGTGAAAACATTCTCTTTATATTTAGTTTTAAACAGTACTGGTTTGCTAATCAAACCAGTGTTAGACCATCGTGCCCTAACAAGCTCGAAACTGAACGTTGCACCCCGCTGTTGTCCTTTGAGACCGTGGAAAATTGTGGGAACATTTTTTCCGATCCTATAATTTGTTCTCTCAACAACCTCTATATCACATTACAGGAATGTCTTTAAAAAGATGTTCTGTCATCTGAGGCTTTGATAAAATCAGTAAAACATTGTTTTGAATCTTGTTTGTGTACCTCTTTTCTTTGTTATCATGGAACATTGTGAGAATGTTTAATAGAAAAACCTTTTATCATGTATTTCCTCAACCACATCTCCAAAACATGCTCAGAACAATAAAGTAAGAATTTTCCACCATTTTTTTTTTAAATTGTCACTTTACTCGAATATTTTTGAAGAACTCATGTTAGGCTTCAAAATCATCTGGAAAATGTTTTTTGATTGTTGCTTTGAAAATGTTCCTCCTTTGTTATCATTAAACATAATCAGTGTTCCTATTGTTTAGGTAGTTGGTGTGAGAGAAGAGGATGCAGCAGACAGGGGTAGATGGAGGCAATTGATTCGCTGTAGCGACGCCTGAAGGGAAAAGCTGAAAGGAAAAGAAGAAGAAGAAGTGTTCCTATTGTTTAATTACACTTTAGCTTTTGAATGCATGACTTTAATTTGTAAACGGAGGATTTTTCCCGCCCGACTTCTACTTAATAGAATTACTTGTGCTATGGGAACCTAAATCTGTTTGCACAGTCTAATTACAGGAACTTGTCCATCTCAGGTGTGTGTCTGTGTTTGTCTCAGCATGGTAATGGGTGTTAAAGGTTTTCACACCAGTGAGTATAAACCAATGGTATTTTAAGGAAATTTTGAAACAGCAATTTTTAACCTCTGCTTTTGTGTTTCTTTGCTCTGAAAAAAAATCTACATAGATACAAATGTGTTAGCTTCTGGCTGGATGGTGGCAATAATTCACTACTTAATGCTATTCTGACTGTGATATCTAATTATAATTACATTAAGTTATCAAATGTTTTATTAAAGACCCCTCCAATGAAAATCAGTTATCATGCTAACATGTCCATATGGTACTTTTTATATGCTAGAAGACGTTTCATCAGTGAAATAAACAGTTAACACCATGACTGAGAATTTCCACCTTAAAGCTGCAGCGTATTGATAACAGTGTCAGACTTCTGGGGTTTCAGACGTAACAAACCGAAGGAATCGATCCTGTCAGCTTGCAGAGGTGAAGCTTTCCGCATTACTGTTCCTCAGAATCGGTTTCTCTAATATTACAAATGATCATTTCCATCCATCCATTATCTATACACCGCTTAATAATCCTCATTAGGGTGGTGGGGGGCTGGAGTCTATCCCAGCTGTCTTAGAGTGAATGTAGAAGACATCCTGGACAGATCACACTCACATTCACACCTACAGACAATTTAGAGCTTTCAATTAACCTCAGCATGTCTTTGGGCTGTGGGAGGACCCATGCAAGCACTGGGTGACAGGAAGGCATACAAACTTGGACTGGAACCCACAGCCTTCTAGCTGTGAGGTGACAGTACTGACCACTGTAATACTATACCACCTTCTACTGCAACATATATTACAAAATTGTGAAAATGACATCAGAATTCAGAAAATGTAATGTATTTCTATGAAAATTCCACAAGAAAACCAAATATCAAACTGTAAATTTTTGTTTATTCAACAAAATGTTATGATCCACATCAAGCAGGGGTGACAGTACATCAGCACAACTTGTAGATTTGTACAAGACTCGCTGTTTTCACAAAGAGTAAAAGAGCAGCTGTCTTATAAAGACAAAAGGTCAGTACATTTGCTCTAAAAAAACAAAAGCAGCAAAAAATGATCTTTAAACAGATCAGAGGTTTTTATCACAGGGTGATGACAGCAGCTGAACAACCACTAAATACATGAATGTTCATCAAAGAAAACATGAGGGCCACTGGAAAACAGGGACAGAGTATTAAACAAAACTTTACAAAAAAAAGAATAAACATTTGGATGTTAAAACACATCACTTTTGAGGAATGACACACACAACAGTGTAGAATGACAAAATATTCAAACAAAAGATCAAAAAGATCAATAACAAATCAAATGGGAACAAACGTTTCCATTAAATTATCAGTACATGAAGTACAGTAAGAACTAAAACATAATTGCAGATGCAATCAGATTAGGTTCATGCAACATGCATGAAGAGATGTTTACTCTCTCTGTTTTTTCTTTCTTAACTTGAAATATATTGTTGCTGTCGTTTCCTCAGGAAATGTCTTGCACAAATAACAAAGCAAATATATAAAAGCTTCTGTACATGGAGAAGACCAATGTGGTCTATTCAGCTTGTCTGCTGCATGACAAGATGTTTACTTTCTCAACTTGAAAGATATTGTTGCTGTCGTTTCCTCAGGAAATATTATCTTGCACAAAGAACAAATCAACCTTCTGTACACAGAGAAGAACAAGTTCATGAATTTCATAGAATTCAGTCCACTAATCTTTGACCAATGTGGTCATTAGATGTTGTCTGGTAGTAGGTCCAGTGTGCAGGTGTCTACCACGGCCTCCAGAGGGCGCTGTTGACTGGACTCTTGTCTTTGGTGATGCTGCTCTGGACTGTGGAGCTGAGAGGAGAGAAGTCAGCCTCTGTCAGGTTGTTTTCAGAGGAAGGCTGCAGCTTGTTGATGTTCTTGAGCAGTGTTCTCTGCTGTTGGTTCTGCTGCTGCATGTGTGTCAGGACGCAAACTGTCATCTCCAGGATGTCTGCTTTCTCCATCTTGGAGTCTGGCTGCTGTTTGAGGAACTCTGGACCCAGGAGAGACTTGAGCTGCTCAATGCTGCTGTTGATTCGCTCTCTGCGGAGCTTCTCCACCAGAGGTTTTCTGAGCTGCAGAGAGAAGAACAAAGTCATGAATGAAAGTGTTCAGGACTGCATAGTGTTCAGCATATAAAGCTGTCATGAATGATGTTAAAATATCCATGAATGTCCAATTTACCTTGTGGGTCAGAGTCAGATGTTCCTGAGAATTGGTCATTGCTGCAGTGATTGTAGATGCCATGGTTGGATGTGTGAGCTGTAGAGGTCTGTGTAGAGAGAATGTGATGTGTGCTGGTTTCATCCCTCCTATTTATAGTCCCACATCTCCATATGAATGTGTGGGTCTTGGTCTGGTTGAGGTTTCCCACAGTGTGAGCCAATCAGAGAGCTCTGTGAGACAATGAGACATGTGGAGCAGCAACATGCTGTCATTAATGCCTGGGGGACAATAGTTAGATCTCAGGGGAACAGGTGGAGGACTGGGGGGAGATGGAGGGAGACTGACTGAGCTCTGTGTGGATCTGAGAAAGTGGTGACCCTGTGGAGAGATCAGATGTGCTGCCTGATGCTGGGATCAATGACTTTGACTGAGCACACACTTATAGTCTGATCACACACGTGGGAGAATCTCATCTATGATGGAATAACTCAGGAAAAATATGTTGACCCAGTGTTAATTGTATTGTCATGTTTGCTTCTGTTTGCTTCAACTGAGGTTAAACCTAAAATTTCACTGGTGAAATCAATGCTTTGAATTAGTAACTTCTGTTATGGAATATAAGGACAAAACTGTCTGAAATGTCAGAAGTGAAATCAGTGTTTGTAATTGGCTAATGTAGTTAGATGTTCTGTTTTGTATAATTTGATATTTTTTCTAAAAAAAAAATAGTTTCACAAAAAAAAAGCACACAATATTGCCAAACGCTACTATTAGATAGTAGAGTTAGGTGGCCATTAACAGCATGTCAAATAACTTCAGAAAATAATCCTGCTGCTGTCCAGATGCAGTCGAGTCTTTTGACACGTGTCTTGTCATCAGTGTGAGTAGGAGCTTGATCTGAGTTTCCCACACTGACTCCCTGTGCTGTGGTCAATGAACAACAAAGGGACTTGTGTGACAGATGCTGGCTGTGTGTTGTTATAGAAACAGAGCATTACATCACCACCCATCTGGAGGGAAACGATCCCATTGGCTGGTTCCGAGAATTCATAAAATTTGAAATCATATAAGACTAATGTGCCATAATGTAAGAGTGAAATAATGTAGACTGTCATATTTTTAGTATACAATCAATTTTATACAGTTTGAAAATCTAGTTGGCTGATTTCTGGAAAAGAATTGGATACAAATTTCAGGTCTGAGTGTGGGAAGTTTTCTGAAGTGTGCCAAATCCCTTTGGAGGATTAAGTGGCTGCTGATGGAGGATCAAGGATCAGGACCTCCAGCTCTGGGTTGTGCGTGTTTGTGGAGGGAGGAGGTGGTGTAATGGAGGCTACAGCTCTGGGGAAAAATCTTTGCCTCTGCCTGCTCGTCCATGTTTTAATGGCAGTCTGTGTTTTAATTCATTCACAATCAGCTCTGCTCTCCACACTCTGTCCATTAGCAGAAACAGACACACAATAAAATGTGGTTTTGCTTGTGTGTTATGTTAACATGCATTTACATATGTTTGGTGATAGTACTGTTGCATGAATTTCAAGCTAACAACACCTCAGTTTGTCATGGCAAGTCGCCAAGACTTGTTTTACCCTAAATACAAAATCAGACACATCACTGGGATGTTGGTAAATCAATTTGTATAAAAACAACATGGTGAATAAAAAATACATCACTGCAATCAGGCAGAGTCGTCACTCTCTCTCCCAATAATAATAAAAAAAAAACGACAGCCTACATGACAGTTAACACAAACTTTTTCACTGTAGGCTTAGTCTAAATGGGTCATAAGTTCATATCACATAAAACTCCAAGTCCTGTATTGATTCCTAAGAATGGGATCCTGAGAAGGACCTTTACCCCAGTTACATTCCATAAACAGATCAAACCGCCTCCTCCGACTGAACCCTAATATCTCAGAGGACCTGAGATCTCTGTTCGTGACTTTAATAACTCTATAACAGACACATCTTAGCAGCAGTTTGCCTGCAGCTCTGAACACAAAATACATTTTTTTCTGAAAATGGCAAATCATTTAAGAATATGCTCGTTAAACAGAAGATTAACTGATGATAAACATATAAATAAATGATAACCGAAGACTTTATTATTGATTTTACCTTCAAAATCGACACTAAACAACTTAACCTGAACAGTCACGTCGTCAGGGAATACAGCCGCCATGTCGTTATGTTCCTGCAGCTGTGTGTGACGTACGTTTTGGAGAACTGGCGGTTGAGGACAAGCTCGTCCCAGTTGGACGTTCAGTCTTTGTCGCCTTCTCAGTCAGTTCTCAAGATGAGTTAATTCAGTTACAGCTACAAACAAAGAATACAGAAGGTGCAAGACATTTTCGGGCATCTTAATGCTGAACTTGTATTTGTCTTTAGACTGTACCTTTACAAAACGTTTGCTAAAGCATTAAGCATAGCGTTAGCTGACGAAGTCCGGCTAGTGTGGCGTACACATGGTGTGGTGTCAAACCTAAGCTAATAAACTGACGCATCCCTCCATTTTAAATGCTGTGGACTTCAAATAGCAGGAACTGAATCAAAGCAGATTAAGGGTTTTTAAAGGGCCGCTAGCATTAAGCCCGAGTCCCAACTTCTTCTGTTGACAAGCTAACCCAGCTAACTAACGTTTGTTATTTGAATTAGCCGTGCAATCTTATGTCGAACTTCACAGCTGTTTGCGATATTTGACCCGGTGATAAAGAAACAGCTTGTAATGACTGCTGTGCTTGTTGTAGTTTGCTAGCCCCCATTTAATTACCCCAGTTGTCATTTACTATTGCCATTGACAGCTCATTGAAGTGTGACATTGGGGTACTGTACTTTCCTGTAATTTTCTGTGTTATTTAAATTTGAGTTGTAGGTAATTGAAGTGGAAAAAATTTTCCAGCAACTACCTCACTTTTCCAGCCAACTGAAGTAGGAACCATTTTCCAGCATGCAGCACGCTGTTTAAATGTATTCCTCCCAATGGTCTTCCATCCATCTACTAAAGAGATTGCTAATTTGTTTTCCTGTTTGCTTTTCAAAGCCTGAGTTGCATACCAATTAGTACTTCTTTGCATGGTTAATATGTCACAATAAAAACAAATTTATAAAAGAAAACACAAAATCATGGATGTAGCATCAACAGAGATAAACATTCTCCTGATAACAGAATTTTACAGTTTGGCTCACACCATCACCCAGAGGCAACAGTATGACATTAGATTTGATAGAAATGAATTCCAAAGTATAAGGGATATTACACAACATTGTGAAGGATATGTAAAAATAAAAAAATGCAGTTAAAGAAATAAATATTTTAATCCTTAAGAAAATATACAATCTACAGGAAAGAGTGTTTTTGTTAAAAGCTCATACTGTAAATATGGGATAAAATCCCAGACTTTTTCAAGCGTACCTGTAGATTCTGCCATTCTTTGAGCAAAGATTGTGAATGCTATTTTTATTTCTTTGAATAAGGAACAGATGAGGAGATAGTGCTGACCAATTTGGTACGAAGTTGGCACTGTGATGGTAAAAGAAGGAGAAGATACCATTGCTATGTCATGTGTCCTTTAGGCAGTAATCCTGTCTGATCTCAAAAGACTCCCCAAGCACCATTCCCATGCTCTCCTATGTATCCTATTTGCCATCAACATAGACTCTCTCCAGAAACTTCAGTACATCTTGGAAGTCATTTAGATGCTCCTTATGAACATTGATGGTGAGTAGTGTTCACAGTCTTTATGAATTTTATGTTTTTCAAGTTCTTGTTTTGCTGGCTGGTTTGCATAATCTTTGCAAGTCCCTTTTGGACAATACAAAATTAGCAGACTGTATATTGCAGCTAATTTTCAGCTGGACTTCCCAAGCACCCTTGCTTCAGTAATTGTCTTACTTTTTGCCCTCAAGAAAGACGACCCAAGGAACTTATATACACTTTTGAAAGTATTGGAAAAGTCCTCAAGAACATTGGAGGAGCATATGTTTGTCCCTTGTGCATGGCTGAAGTAACGGATTCCTTTGAACAACAGTGTAATGGTGAACTCTGACTCAAACGCAAGTACATCAGTCAGCAAACTAGACATTTGCTCTTTTGATTTTTTTGTATGTGATCAGACTAGAGCAGATGTTTTCGGATGTCCACATCTTTTTAAAATAACAACTGAAATAATTTCAGAACCATGCAATACTAATTTTCAGAGCAGGCATTTCAGCTGAATTTGTTGAGAATAACACAGAGCATTTTTTGTTTTTTGGTGATTATCATATTTCTATTTTTTTTTAGCAAACTCGATGCATAAAGTGATTGCCTATTGTGACAAGAAATTAGATTTTTCGTCAGTTGTGTTAGAACACCATTTCAGATCTTGTTATTGATCCAAGTCTGTACATGAAATGTTGTCTAACACCTTATGCTGAAAATATTGGTTCAAAGTTAACACGATGAAATAACAACGTTCTATAAAAGTTATGCTTCCTTAAAATGGAGGGAACAACCAACAGCATGATGGAGGAAAAGTTTTTGGAGTCGGATTCCTTCTAAACCTCTGTCCCTTCAGGGCAAAGGTCTGGATGGATTGTTCCACAGGGGCTCTGTGAGTGAGTTTAATCTGGTTTCCCACACTCTGTCCTTCCACTGCTTTCACTGCAGGAACAATAGAAGTGTGCCTCATTATGCATCACATTAGATGCCACGTGTGACCTCTTTTAGGAAGGAATTGTTAACATTAGAACCTTTACAATAAAAACAAAAACAAACTTTAAACTGATAATAATACTGAAATCACTGAGCAGCATAGGGTCTTTAAACTAAATGTTTTATGACTTGCTTCATGTGAACAGAGTGATAGAACACTGATAACCCATATTCATGAAAACATCTTAACTGAACCATGTTCTTATCACTGAAGTGAAAATGGAGACCACCTGTCATCATTATAATGAGAATAACGACAACATATGACAGAAGTAAAGACACTCTTGAGATGGCACTATTTTTTTTATTAAACAAGACTCAATGAGCCCCTTGAAGGATGAAGCTCCAACAACAGGTGATGATACATCACAACCAGAACTTGTAGATTTCTACAAGACACAGTGTACTCATACAGAGTAAAGGAACAACTGTCTTTATAAAAGACACAAAACTTACAGCATTTGGGGACAGAACTCACTGTCCTTTGACATTTGTTTTTCTCACTAGAGTGAAAAAAAAACTGACCTTAAAACAGGTCATCATTCCTGATAAACACTAAATTCAGTGATTCACATTAAACTAACTTTCTACAGGAAAAGGATAAAATGTTAATCTTAAAACAGATAATTTTATAACAGTCACATTAATTGTGATAAGTTTCAACAAACTGTCTATAAAAGAGACAAAGATGTTTGATCAAAATGGTAGATATTTTGGAAGAGATAATGCACGGTAAATGATTAAAGTGAAAATATTATGATAAACCTTTTAGAAGAACAGGTTTAACATTTGGATCCTCAAACAGATCAGGTTTTCATTCATGTTGACAATGTGTCCATTAAACAGACATGATTTTTTTTAAAAATCGCAGTTATCAGTAACAACCAACAAACAGCAAATGTAATCATAGAAACACCAGACATGAAGTACCATGAGAACTAAAAATAATTGCAGATACAATCAGATTAGGTTCATGCAACATGCATGATGAGATGTTTTCTTTCTTAATTTGAAAGATATTGTTGCTGTCATTTCCTCAGGAAATGTTGTTTTACACAAAGAATAAAAACAAATCAACCTTCTGTACATAGAGAAGAACAAGTTCATGAATTTCATAGAATTCAGTCCAGTAATCTTTGACCAATGTGGTCATTAGATGCTGTCTGGTAATAAGTCCAGTGTGCAGGTGTCTACCACGGCCTCCAGAGGGCGCTGTTGACTGGACTCTTGTCTTTGGTGATGCTGCTCTGGACTGTGGAGCTGAGAGGAGAGAAGTCAGCCTCTGTCAGGTTGTTTTCAGAGGACGGCTGCAGCTTGTTGATGTTCTTGAGCAGTGTTCTCTGCTGTTGGTTCTGCTGCTGCATGTGTGTCAGGACACAAACTGTCATCTCCAGGATGTCTGCTTTCTCCATCTTGGAGTCTGGCTGCTGTTTGAGGAACTCTGGACCCAGGAGAGACTTGAGCTGCTCAATGCTGCTGTTGATTCGCTCTCTGCGGAGCTTCTCCACCAGAGGTTTTCTGAGCTGCAGAGAGAAGAACAAAGTCATGAATGAAAGTGTTCAGGACTGCATAGTGTTCAGCATATAAAGCTGTCATGAATGATGTTAAAGTGTCCATGAATGTCCAATTTACCTTGTGGGTCAGAGTCAGATGTTCCTGAGAATTGGTCATTGCTGCAGTGATTGCAGATGCCATGGTTGGATGTGTGAGCTGTAGAGGTCTGTGTAGAGAGAATGTGATGTGTGCTGGTTTCATCCCTCCTATTTATAGTCCCACATCTCCATATGAATGTGTGGGTCTTGGTCTGGTTGAGGTTTCCCACAGTGTGAGCCAATCAGAGAGCTCTGTGAGACAATGAGACATGTGGAGCAGCAACATGCTGTCATTAATGCCTGGGGGACAATAGTTAGATCTCAGGGGAACAGGTGGAGGACTGGGGGGAGATGGAGGGAGACTGACTGAGCTCTGTGTGGATCTGAGAAAGTGGTGACCCTGTGGAGAGATCAGATGTGCTGCCTGATGCTGGGATCAATGACTTTGACTGAGCACACACTTATAGTCTGATCACACACGTGGAACAAATAACTGTCTATCAATTATGTTCATGACTTTATGGGTTCTGTGGAAAATTGTATATTTGACTGAGCACACACTTACAGTCTGATCACACACATGGGAGAATCTCATCTATGATGGAATAACTCAGGAAAAATATGTTGACCCAGTGTTAATTGTATTGTCATGTTTGCTTCTGTTTGCTTCAATTAAGGCTAAACCTAAAATGTCACTGGTGAAATCGATATGTTTTGAGTTCAGTATTTTATTTGGATATTTTGTTTCATACAATTTGATTTTTTTTCTAAAATTAAGTTTTACCCAAAAAAACAATATTGCCAAATTCTACTATTAGACAGTAGAGTTAGGTGGCCATTAACAGCATGTCAAATAACTTCAGACAATAATCCTGCTGCTGTCCAGATGCAGTCGAGTCTTTTGACACGTGTCTTGTCATCAGTGTGAGTAGGAGGTTGATCTGAGTTTCCCACACTGACTCCCTGTGCTGTGGTCAATGAACAACAAAGGGACTTGTGTGACAGATGCTGGCTGTGTGTTGTTATAGAAACAGAGCATTACATCACCACCCATCTGGAGGGAAACGATCCCATTGGCTGGCTTTGAAAATTTGTAAAATGTTGAATTTATTGTTATTAATTCTGTCCCATCAAACTGACTTTGCCTGGGGGACAATAGTTAGATCTCAGGGGAACAGGTGGAGGACTGGAGAGGGAGATGGAGGGAGACTGACTGAGCTCTGTGTGGATCTGAGAAAGTGGTGACCCTGTGGAGAGATCAGATCTGCTGCCTGATGCTGGGATCAATGACTTTGACTGAGCACACACTTATAGTCTGATCACACACGTGGGAGAATAACTTCTCTGATGGAATATCTTGGCAACAAACATATCCTGAATAAATGTAATTTGTATTATTTTCAAGTGTGTTCTGTGCTTATTTTGAGGTAAAACCTGAAATTTCACTGGTGACATGAAATGTTTTCAGGTGAATAATTTAGTCAAATTTTTGATTTTTCACAATTTGCTTTAAAAAATATTGTTTCCTCATAAACACACAATTTTCTAAGACAATATTGTGAGTATATGTTTATTGTTGGCATGTCAAATAACTTCAGAAAATAATCCTGCTGCTGTCCAGATGCAGTCGAGTCTTTTGACACGTGTCTTGTCATCAGTGTGAGTAGGAGCTTGATCTGAGTTTCCCACACTGACTCCCTGTGCTGTGGTCAATGAACAACAAAGGGACTTTTGTGACAGATGCTGGCTGTGTGTTGTTATAGAAACAGAGCATTACATCACCACCCATCTGGAGGGAAACGATCGCATTGGCTGGCTTTGACGATTTAAAAATGTTGAATTTATTGTGGTTTTCTTGTCTTGAAATAAGATCAAAATGATCTGGCCTGTTGTATTTTTCATTTGTGATCACTGTTGTACATTTTAAACCTCTGGTTGTGATCATGACTGATTTGTGACCATCAGCTGGTTCCACATTTCAGCTCTGAGGGTGGGAGGATTCCTGGGAGGACAGCAGCTTCCTGAAGTGTGCCAATTCTCTTTGGAGAATTAAGTGTCTGCTGGTGGAGTCTGTGTCGTTCCCAGTCATCTCTGTTCTCCAGAGTTTTCCCACACTTGTTGTATTAACATAAAATAGACATGTGCCGCTTTGCAAACTGACTGGAAGGTCCAGTTTGGCACAGGCAGTGAGTGACCTTTGTTAACATTAAAAAATGGATACACAAGCTCCATGTGAAATTTTCACTTAAGTAATTCATACTTAAAGATCAAATATCATGTTTGGTTCTCTAGTTTAAAACTTTAGATCCCAATGAGTCCATGTTGTTGTCCATTCAGGTCAGAGTTAGTGTGACAGAATGTGGACGTCACACTACGACAGAATGCAGTTGGCTAAGTAAAGCCAGTCATTAGAGTTAGGAGATGGTTCTCTAAACCTTTTATTGCTCTCAGTCAGGAATACAGTGGCCAGATATGACATCGTCTGAATCATTCCCAGTTATCACATGTAACGTTTAATAGTGTTGATTTTTGACAACAGACAGAAGAACAGAGATTGAATCTCTAAACCTCAGATTGTTTTCTCAGATATGTTCCATGTCCTACATGTCAGCATATGTAGTGGAACACTTCAACATTCCATCATCATATCTGTAACACATTTTGGAACATCAGGGACCTTGTGTGCTTTTGTTTTGTGAAAGACATGAAGACATCACATCACGTGTGTTTTGTTTCTCTGTTTCAGACAATCTTGGACAATGTACCTGTGGAGGAGAACTGATCCTAAATTGAGCTCAAGAGCAACAGTGACTCTGCAATCTGAACAGAGGAAAAGAATACAGAGCTGAGAACGAGTGAGAAGGAAAGCTGTAAGTGAACTCCAAGTTTCCCATAATTAGATTTAGAGAAAGTTTTGCATTGCTGCCTGAAGAGTCGTCTGGTGCGCTTTACATCAGACATTTGATTACATCAATGTTTAGGATGAGATTTACAAGACATATTTTAGCTGCTACAGTGTGAACAGAATACTGCTGTGAAAAAGCACTTTATTTGTTTCAAGTGTTTGCAAATCAAATGTAAATTATTTTTTGTTCATGTAGCAGTACTTTTAAATCAAAATGCAGAATACACTACGTTTTAAGTTCATTATTTAATTTTACGCACAATAATTAATTGTAGAAAAATCATGCAATTAATCACATTGGAGATTTTTAATCGTTTCCCAGCAACAATATATATATATATATATATATATATATATATATATATATATATATATATATATATATATATATATATATATATTCATATTCTATTGAGACATGTTAAAAGCATTTTGTCTGCAGGCATCTCATGTGTATAATTTAAACAACTTTTACTTAAAAGCAGTGAGTTTTTTGTTATTTTTTTGGTGCTGCATACCACAGGAGAACAGCGTGGCATTTCCATGGTGTTTTTGTATTTGTGTTTAAAGTAGACAATGTCATCTTGTCCAGATGCAGCAGGTGTGTCCTCTGTCTTGTGCTCCATCGTTGGTGTGAGTAGAAAGTTGCTCTGAGTTTCCCACACTTAGTGTGTGAATGAAGTGGTCAGTGCAGCACAAAAGGGCTTTGAAAGGAGCTTTTGTGACGGATGCTGGTGGTGTGCTTTAACACAGACACAACCTGACGTCACCAACCATCTGGAGGGAAACTACATGATTGGTTGTTCAACCATTTGATGAAACTTTCAAATCGAGTCAAAACTACATGGGTTGTCAATAATAATAATACTATGTCTGCACCTCCGTATTAAAGCCACGGCAGTGGAAAGTAAATATACTGTAGCTGAACATTCCAGTTTTATGAATGAGGAGGAGAGGTTGAGACAGCTGGTTGTGAAGTGTGCCAAATCCCACTGGACAACAGTCTGCTGCTGTAGTGGTTAAGGATGCTAATCAGACTCACTTACCACTCAGATCTCCACCTCTCAGACGCTCTGTCCACTCAGAGAATATGTGTGACGTATTAAACAGGATTGTCCAATTTCAATAGTTTTTCCTTTTGACCTTTTAGAGATTGTTGTTGAAAATGTACCAACAATTGATGAGTATCAACAAAATGATCCTTCATCTGATTAAATAATCTGAGTTGTCAGCATCAACCTGCACTCACTGGAAAGAACAACATCTTAGTGCTCTACTGATATTCACTACAAACAATCCTCTTCTTTTATTGACTGCTCTTTTGTTCATTCTAGACAAATTCAGAGAGAGTTTCTGAATCACCTCAGTGACAGGGAAGCTCCTTCGTTTG
This sequence comes from Acanthochromis polyacanthus, assembly GCF_021347895.1. Taxonomy (NCBI): domain Eukaryota; kingdom Metazoa; phylum Chordata; class Actinopteri; family Pomacentridae; genus Acanthochromis; species Acanthochromis polyacanthus. Next base: position 33,767,364 of record NC_067117.1, on the reverse strand, counting down.
GACTCCAACCAGCAATGAAGGGTTTTAATAAGACTGAATGTCTTTGTTGGAAAATATCAGATGATTATTAAGTCTGACGAGTGATGTAAAAATACTCAGTGTGATGGTTTCTGTGGTTTCCACTTTTCTTCCTCTCATTTCTTCAGATCTTGTCATTGGTTCCACTCCACAAATTAAATATTCTCAAACATCTTATGGTAAATATTTTGATTCAAGGTTCACAAAATGAAATGACAATGTTCAAAAAAGTGATGGTTCTTTATAAAATTGAGGAACAAACAACAGCATGATGGAGGAGAAGTTTTTGGAGTCGGATTCCTTCTAAACCTCTGTCCCTTCAGGGCAAAGGTCTGGATGGATTGTTCCACAGGGGCTCTGTGAGTGAGTTTAATCTGGTTTCCCACACTCTGTCCTTCCACTGCTTTCACTGCAGGAACAATAGAAGTGTGCCTCATTATGCATCACATTAGATGCAACGTATGACCTCTTTGAGGAGGGAGATCATTGCCTTTCAAATGTTTACAAAAAGCACCTGAAACTGATAAATATATGAAATGAACTGAGCAGCAGTAGAGTCTTCAAAATACACTACCAGTCAACAGTTTAGACACACTTTCTTATTCAGTGTTTTTCATACAATATTTTCTACATTGTAGTTTAATACTGAAGACATCAAAACTATAAAAGAACACATGGAATTATGCTGTAACCAAAAACTTTTTATCTTCAGTATTAATCTACAATATATAAAACAGTAGAAATAAATAAAAAGCATTGGATACTGGTAGTGTACATGTGAAAGCAGAGTGAAATGACACTGATAATACCTGCTCATCAAAAGTCTGAACTGAACCATGTTACAATTCTGTGTTTTACACTAAACTTTCATAACTGTATGTTGTTAAGGAAAAATTACCCACTTTCTTACAACTGAGGTGTTCATTGTTCATTCTTCTTTGTTGTTAGTTTATGACATACCAAATGCCAGTTTGTCTGCCAACTGCAGTCACCCTAAATCCCCTGTAGGTACCAAGTCACTCCAAATTACTCTTCAGGACGTCACCCTTGACCCATGTTTCTCCTAAACTGAGAATGTAAACATGTTGGTGCTCTCTCTGTTCCTAATATGGCCCTGAGACAGACAGACACTTACTAGAGATAACATAGGAGAAAGACAGACTGTTTGTAAGGAAAACAAAGTTATGTTATTGTCCAGATGGTGCTTCTGAACAGACAAACCTGTCACCATATTTGGACTGTGACCTAAAGATGGCATGCCTTCCAGTGATATATATACCCAAGACCAGAGAGACTCCTTAGACGTGATGCTGCCAGTGCTCACATCACTGTGTCGCTCGCTGTATCATTTCTCCTGATCAGTAAATCTGATTCTCAACATAAACCATCTGAGTCTCCAGAGTGTCTCTGAGTTTGCCTCCTGATTCTTCTTTCAACATCACAGAATTCCCCAATATATGTTGAAATGTGACACATTTTATAACAACATGTAAGCCAAATATTGAAATAATGATGGAGATTGTTAAGAATGAACTGTAAATTCGTATTAGGAAGACAATCAGTTTTTCATCATTATTTCAAAGGTAATTACAACTTAAAATGACATGACAACAGACATTTTTCAGCTGACAATGTTTGTTTATTGAACAAGACTCAATGAGCCACTTGAAGGATGAAGCTCCAACAACAGGTGATGATACATCACAACCAGAACTTGTAGATTTCTACAAGACACAGTGTACTCATACAGAGTAAAGGAACAACTGTCTTTATAAAAGACACAAAACTTACAGTATTTGGGGACAGAACTCACTGTCCTTTGACATTTGTTTCCCAAATGGAGAAAAAAAACTCATATTGAGAAACAGAAGTAAACTTAAGACTGACCCTAAAACATGTCGTCATTCTCAATAGAAAAGAATTTGAATTGATTTTTAAAATGTCAAAAAAATCCATTGTCACTGCATAACTGTGACAGTTTAACATTAAACTAATCTTTTGCAGGAACTGGATAAAATTACTAATCTTAAAACAGATCATTTTCTCATCCCATACAACAGGAAAAGTTTCAACAACTGATTAAAAAGACAATGATGTGTTTAGATCACTATGATCAATATTTAACAAGAGTTAAGAAATATCACAACTGTATAATGCACAGCAAAGCACAAATGTAGGAACATTTTGACATGAAGCAAACCTTTTAGAATTAAAGGATAAACGTGGATCTTACAATAGATCAGCTTTTTGTTCATTTTGACAATTTGTCCTTCCAGCAGAAAGAAATAGTTTTATCACAGCGATCAATAACTATTAAAAGATGGCAAAAGTCACCATACAATTACCAACAAATGAAATATGACAGGAGCTAGTAATTGCAAATGCAATCAGATTAGGTTCATGCAACATGCATGACAACATGTTTTCTTTCTTATCTTGAAAGATATTGTTGCTGTCGTTTCCTCAGGAAATGTTGTTTTACACAAAGAATAAAAACAAATCAACCTTCTGTACATAGAGAAGAACAAGTTCATGAATTTCATAGAATTCAGTCCAGTAATCTTTGACCAATGTGGTCATTAGATGCTGTCTGGTAATAAGTCCAGTGTGCAGGTGTCTACCACGGCCTCCAGAGGGCGCTGTTGACTGGACTCTTGTCTTTGGTGATGCTGCTCTGGACTGTGGAGCTGAGAGGAGAGAAGTCAGCCTCTGTCAGGTTGTTTTCAGAGGACGGCTGCAGCTTGTTGATGTTCTTGAGCAGTGTTCTCTGCTGTTGGTTCTGCTGCTGCATGTGTGTCAGGACACAAACTGTCATCTCCAGGATGTCTGCTTTCTCCATCTTGGAGTCTGGCTGCTGTTTGAGGAACTCTGGACCCAGGAGAGACTTGAGCTGCTCAATGCTGCTGTTGATTCGCTCTCTGCGGAGCTTCTCCACCAGAGGTTTTCTGAGCTGCAGAGAGAAGAACAAAGTCATGAATGAAAGTGTTCAGGACTGCATAGTGTTCAGCATATAAAGCTGTCATGAATGATGTTAAAGTGTCCATGAATGTCCAATTTACCTTGTGGGTCAGAGTCAGATGTTCCTGAGAATTGGTCATTGCTGCAGTGATTGTAGATGCCATGGTTGGATGTGTGAGCTGTAGAGGTCTGTGTAGAGAGAATGTGATGTGTGCTGGTTTCATCCCTCCTATTTATAGTCCCACATCTCCATATGAATGTGTGGGTCTTGGTCTGGTTGAGGTTTCCCACAGTGTGAGCCAATCAGAGAGCTTTGTGAGACAATGAGACATGTGGAGCAGCAACATGCTGTCATTAATGCCTGGGGGACAATAGTTAGATCTCAGGGGAACAGGTGGAGGACTGGGGGGAGATGGAGGGAGACTGACTGAGCTCTGTGTGGATCTGAGAAAGTGGTGACCCTGTGGAGAGATCAGATGTGCTGCCTGATGCTGGGATCAATGACTTTGACTGAGCACACACTTATAGTCTGATCACACACGTGGAACAAATAACTGTCTATCAATTATGTTCATGACTTTATGGGTTCTGTGGAAAATTGTATATTTGACTGAGCACACACTTACAGTCTGATCACACACATGGGAGAATCTCATCTATGATGGAATAACTCAGGAAAATATGTTGACCCAGTGTTAATTGTATTGTCATGTTTGCTTCTGTTTGCTTCAACTGAGGTTAAACCTAAAATGTCACTGGTGAAATCGATATGTTTTGAGTTCAGTATTTTATTTGGATATTTTGTTTCATACAATTTGATTTTTTTTCTAAAATTAAGTTTTACCCAAAAAAACAATATTGCCAAATTCTACTATTAGATAGTAGAGTTAGGTGGCCATTAACAGCATGTCAAATAACTTCAGACAATAATCCTGCTGCTGTCCAGATGCAGTCGAGTCTTTTGACACGTGTCTTGTCATCAGTGTGAGTAGGAGGTTGATCTGAGTTTCCCACACTGACTCCCTGTGCTGTGGTCAATGAACAACAAAGGGACTTGTGTGACAGATGCTGGCTGTGTGTTGTTATAGAAACAGAGCATTACATCACCACCCATCTGGAGGGAAACGATCCCATTGGCTGGCTTTGAAAATTTGTAAAATGTTGAATTTATTGTTATTAATTCTGTCCCATCAAACTGACTTTGCCTGTTATGTTTTCAATTTGCAGTGTCTGTCCTACATTTTGAAGCTGAAGTCATAGCCATGACTGATTTCTGACCAGCAGCTGAATCCGAATTTCATTTTTAAGGGAGGGAAGTTGTATGGAGAGACAGCAGTGTTTGAAGTGTGCCGAATCCCTCTGGAGAATTCAGTGGCTGCTAATGGTTTGGAATTCCTTCTAAAGCAACTCTCCAGATATTCCCACACTTTGTTTATAGCAGAAAACAGACATTTACTGCTTACAGACTGGCTTGAGGATCCTGTCTAACACACTGCAAAAACTCAAAATCTTACTAAGTCTATTTGTCTTATTTTTAGTCAAAATGTCTTATCCCACTGGATTTAAGATAAATTCACCCAACAAGTGATATTTCAGCAAGATGGAGGGACTTATTTTAAGACAATGCATCTTAAATATCTTTTTAAGTCAAATGATCTTGAAATTGTTTTGTTTTGAGTTGAATTTTACAAGAAAACTCAAAATAAGGTTAACCCTTGCATCATCCTGCAGGCCAAAATTGACCCATTTTAAAGTTTGAAAATGTGAAAAAAAAGTACATATTTTCACAGTGAATCTGTTAGCACATGAATAGAATTGTGAGTTTTCATGGAAAACATGAGATTGTCTGGGTGACCCCAAACTTTTGAACAGTAGTGTCTGTATTGAAAACATTTTATTGCTCAAAGTCAGGAATATGGAGGCCAGATATTGAACCATCTGAAGAAGCATTTGGGAGTCTTGCAGACAGAGTCAGCCAAGACGAATGAGCATCAACCTGCACTCACTGGAAAGAACAACATCTTAGTGCTCTACTGATATTCACTACAAACAATCCTCTTCTTTTATTGACTGCTCTTTTGTTCATTCTAGACAAATTCAGAGAGAGTTTCTGAATCACCTCAGTAGCAGGGAAGCTCCTTCGTTTGGACTCCAACCAGCAATGAAGGGTTTTAATAAGACTGAATGTCTTTGTTGGAAAATATCAGATGATTATTAAGTCTGACGAGTGATGTAAAAATACTCAGTGTGATGGTTTCTGTGGTTTCCACTTTTCTTCCTCTCATTTCTTCAGATCTTGTCATTGGTTCCACTCCACAAATTAAATATTCTCAAACATCTTATGGTAAATATTTTGATTCAAGGTTCACAAAATGAAATGACAATGTTCAAAAAAGTGATGATTCTTTATAAAATTGAGGAACAAACAACAGCATGATGGAGGAGAAGTTTTTGGAGTCGGATTCCTTCTAAACCTCTGTCCCTTCAGGGCAAAGGTCTGGATGGATTGTTCCACAGGGGCTCTGTGAGTGAGTTTAATCTGGTTTCCCACACTCTGTCCTTCCACTGCTTTCACTGCAGGAACAATAGAAGTGTGCCTCATTATGCATCACATTAGATGCAATGTGTGACCCTTTTAAGAGGAGGATGATTAACTTCACAATTGTTTACAATAAAAACAACTGAAACAGATAATCTTACCAAAATCACTGTGCAGCAATAGGGTTTAAACTATAAACTTCACATTGTCTATTTGACAACAGATTGAGTGACAGAATGACGTAACATCAAAAACACCTCTTGATTAAACTGTTAATTGAATGATGCTGCAATGCTTTGTTTTAAAGTACACCTTTATAATAATATATTATTATATATTATATAGTTTAAAATTAGACGTAAATCAAATATAAGAATGATGGTGTTTATCAATGAAATGAAAATGAAAGAAAATGGAGAACACCTGTCATCATTATAATGAGGAGAACTACAATATATGACAACAGGAAGGACAGTTTTGAGCTGACACTGTTTGTTTATTGAACAAGACTCAATGAGCCACTTGAAGGATGAAGCTCCAACAACAGGTGATGATACATCACAACCAGAACTTGTAGATTTCTACAAGACACAGTGTACTCATACAGAGTAAAGGAACAACTGTCTTTACAAAAGACACAAAACTTACAATCTACAATAGATTGTTTATAATACACTAGATCTCTTCCTCTTGGAAACTACAAAAGAAAAAATATGACCAGCTATATAAAAAATATACCAAATGTGAGACTTTTGGAGGTTTCCACTTCTTTGAAGAAAGTTATTTTTCTCTCTCATGACCTTTCTTCTTCTCATATCTTCAGATCGTATCTTTAACTTAAAGTCCTCAAATGAAACTTGTCAAACTTCCGATACTAAAGATATTGGTTGTAGGTTAACAAGATGCAGTATCACTGTTCTGAAAAAAGTGACAATGTCTTGTTTTTTAATGATGGAGGAACCAACAGCATGATGGAGAAGAAAGTTTTGCAGTCGGATTCCTTCTAAACCTGTGTCCCATCAGGGCAAAAGTCACAAGGGCTCTGTGAGTGACTGCGAGGGGATCTTTTGATCTCTATACCTTTAAGGACTGAACAGGGACATTTGAATCTCCTGCCCCCCCTGCCCTTCTTCTGTCCTGGAATGTGGGCTGACCAGGTAATTATGCTAATTATGTGGAAGCTTCTGGCTGGACCGATTGTCAGAGCAGCAGCTCTGGGGGAAGGGGGAGACACAGAGGTGTGACTCACAGTTTTACCTAGCACACATCTTTCAGCAAGCCTTCTTAGCATAAGCCTGACCCCCCACTCAGGTTCCATACCTTATGGTTGTTGATCTGTGCTTGTTTACTGGTGACAATGCAGTTGCATTTTATACTGCACTGGAGATAAATTCTAAATTTTTTTTGTGTTTTACTGTGCTTTCATTTTATTCCTATGTTGTAAAACACCCTGTGTACTCGTACTGTGAAGGGTGGTATGCAAATAAAACTTTACTAACTTATTTACTAACCAAGATAAATTAGCCATAAAGGAAGAACTAGGTTTTACAGCAACTGAAACATCATTGCTTCTGACTCTACTCTTCTTCTTGAAAGCTTGAATGTTCCTGGGTTTTTCTGTAAATATTTTGCATTACTTAGGATGGATAACCACATACTTATCTTTTTTGTTGAGTTCAATCAAGTAAGAGACACAAAAATAAGAGGATGAAAAATATACAAAATACAAACGGTGCTTATTCTAATGGTTTATTGACATTTTTGAATCAACATTGTTGAAAGCACAAACAATATTTACACATTTACTGTGTGTGTGTGTGTGTGTGTGTGTGTGTGTGTGTGTGTGTGTGTGTGTGTGTGTGTGTGTGTGTGTGTGTGTGTGTGTGTGTGTGTGGTGTGTGTGTGTCATCGCACAACTTTTTCAAAACTGTCCTTGGTCTGCGCAGACCTGGCACTCCCATGGCACTTCTCTTTTGCATTTGCCACATGTTAACTTGTAGCAATGCACACATCGAACAGTAGCAGGGTTCTTTTTGCACCGGTGATAGACTTGGCACTTCTGCCTTTTGCCCGGTTCCACTAGTGTGGCGGCCTGTTTGCGAAGACGGTTTTCCTTTTCAGTCTTCTTCTCCGTCACATAAGACTCAGCCAACTCACTGGCAAGCAACATCAGAAAATCTGCCCGCCTTTCCGTCCTTCCTGTGCAGGCTTGATATAGCACATGGGCATTCAGGGCTACCATGTCAGCTATATTATAAAACACACTTACAGGCCATCTTCTTGTTCCTGCTGTACTGCTGTACTGCCGTACCATCTGATCCATGGCATCCACACCGCATTTAGTGGAGTTGTACTGGGTGATGGTGCTTGGCTTTCTTTTGCAGCTGTCCTCAGTCTGAATCACACTGTGCATGCTGCTCATAACGTAGACTGTCTTCTTCCGGCTGGCTGCGTACACTGTCAGTGTGGCATCAGTTGTTGAAAACACCTGAGTGCTGAACTCACTGTGGTTTATCTCTCGAGCTGAAGGGGGAATTTCTCTGCGAATTTTATTGAGTGTCCCAAGAATGGTAGTTTTCCGGCTGCGTAATTTTCTTGCAAGTGAAATTGATGTGAAAAAATTGTCCGTCGTGACAGTTCTGCCCTGATCGAGAAATGGTCCCATCAACTTCATTACCACACTCTCAGACAGTCTCTCCTCTTTGGGACGGCCGGGTTCTTTGCCAACATATGGAAAGACATTGCAGATATACTTTGATTTGAGATCGCAAGCCACCCAAAACTTCATCCCAAATTTATCTGGTTTTGTAGCAATATATTGCAGAAAAGGGCAACGTGTCTTTGATGGGTAAAGCTGTTCATCAATTGTGATGTGCCGACCAGGTCTGTAGAATGTGACGCAGTTCTGTCGAAATGATTCCCATAATTCAGAAATAGCTGCAAACTTGTCTGTCTGCACTCGCTCAGCCCGTGTATTCTTGCTATCAAAACGTAGGTGCCGCATGATGTCTTTGAAGCGGTCTCTAGACATTGTTGCCATAGTCCATTTGTTTCCATACATCTCTGACCAGTTGTCAGACAATGACGGAACCTAAGTCACCCCTCGCCAGATGATAACTGCAATGAAAGCCATTAGTTCTGGAACAGCCATGAACCAATTCACAGTCCCTGTTTCCCTTGCATGCTCAATTGTGCATGCTTGAATGGTACGAAGCATCTGGAGAGTGAGAAAACAGAGGAAGCTTTGAAGGCGAGTTTTGATCCTTTTTCTGGCTTCATGTGTTGGCTCTCCTTCTGCAGCGTAAGGTTCAATAGCAGTGAATTTCAGACATCGTCCAACCTCTTCCTTGCACCACACTGTGCCATCTTTTGCGGTCTCTGTTAGTGCGGTATCCAGCCGACTTTTCTTCTTCTGGGGAGGGGGCGCGTCTTCCTCTGCAAATTGAACAAATTTATATCGTTAGCAAAGAGAAATGTACCAATGTAGTAATGAGTCAAATTATATCACATCTTTTCATTGTTCTGTTTGTCTTTATTCTGAACTCTGTCAGTATTGTGGCCTTTGGTTCAGAAGTTCACATTTTTCGGGCTCCTTCTGTGAAAACATTGATGCCCTCTGATCTAAAATGTATCATTTTTTATCTAGAAATTTGTAAAAATCTTGAAGCAAAAAAATATTCCCCAAAAGAACAAAATCTTTGAAATTAAATGTGAAGTATTCTGAAACAGAAATTTGATGTTTGAGAAATCTTACCCGAAGACTGCTCCGAGTCAGAATCTGCCTGAAGGTCTATGTCCTCTCCATCAAAGTCAAAAGGGCTTGTTTCAGTCAGAAGCATTTGTAAAGCCTGCTCAGTAGTGAATCTCCTCTGCATCTTTTTTTTGGAGAGGTCTTGGAGCAGATGATGAACTGGCAGGTTGTCCACTGGGATCTTGTATTGCATGAGCAATGACCAGAATAGTGTTTTTCAAACTTTTTATACCATTCCCCCATGGGAAGAGGGAGCATATTTCCTCTCACCCCCCACCCACCCCCCGCCCACACACACCTTTCACACCTTCCATTGTTCTCCCAGCAAGAAGCTGCCACATAATTAGCATACTGGTGAGCCCACATTCCAGAGCAGGAGCAGAAGCAGAGCAGGGCAGGAGGATCAAATGATCCCCCTTCAGTCCTTAAAGGAGTACACTAAAGCCTAGTCTTGCTAGCTCTGGTTTCCCACACTCTGTCCTTTCACTGCAGGAACAATAGAAGTGTGCCTCATTATGCATCACATTAGATGCAATGTGTGACCTCTTTTAGGTCGGGGTGGGGGGATGATTAACTTTGACATTTTTACCATAGAAGCACCTGAAACTGATAATTGTACCAAAATCACTGAACAGAAATGGAGTCTTTGAACTAAACGTTTGATGAGATGATTGACTCCATATGAACAGAGTGATAACAGAGCCGGGTTCTGCTCGAGGTTTCTTCCCTGTTAAAAGGGTGTTTTTCCTTGCCACTGTCGCCTTTGGGCTTGCTCTGGGGGTCAGGCATTTGGGTTCTGTAAAGCGTCTTGAGACGAGTTGACTGTAATTGACGCTATATAAATAAAATTGAATTGAATTGAATTGAATAACACTGATAATGCTTAATCATCAAAAATCTTAATAGAACCATGTTACTGTTCTTTGTTCAACACTAAACATGCATAATTGTAAATAAAAATATAAACATTTTGTAATTATATGTCAATCAAATCTAAGAATAATACCAGAAATGTTAATCAATTAACTGATTAACTAGTTTTTTTTACTTCCTCTGCAGCAACCACTCGTACTGTTACTGGCAGCAGGTCTGTCACTGCACATAATCTGCTGCTTTCACCCACCTTTGCTGTGGTTTTTCTTTCTCTTGCTCTTTTTTTAATGTGCTGGTCTTTGCCCACCTAATAGCCCCTGAGGATAAATAAAGTTTTTTTCTGATTCTGAAAATGAAGAACTTATTTTGATCATTATGGAGAGGATAAATTGCACATCATTTCCCCAAATTTCATTTTAAAACAGTGGAGGTTTTTTTTGGTGCTGCATACCACCAGTGGTTAAGGATGCTAATCAAACTCACTTACCACTCAGATCTCCACCTCTCAGACGCTCTGTCCACTCAGAGAATATGTGTGACGTATTAACCCTCCTGTCGTGTTCGGGTCAAATCAGACCGATTTACAACTTAAAACCTTCATAAAAATTGTGTTTTACATCTGATTGCCTCAAGGCCTCATGATATCCTCCATACTATGCAATTAAACACATAAAAAGGATTTTCACCACTTTCATTGAATTTTGAGTGTTTTAATCAACCTTGTTACACCTGTTGTGTTCCCGGTCAAAAGTGACCGCCATAAGAAATGAATGGGTAACCAGAATATATTCGTCCATCAGACAGAAAATATTTCCATAAACCACTCACTAACTCACTCACTCACTCACTCACTCTTCAGGCCAAACAATGTCTTTTGTGGGTACACATCTCTTTCCCGTGCTTATGTGCCGTTCCTCCAACGTGAACCGAAGCAATGAATCAAATCTTCGCACAGACTAGACAGCTGTCTGTTATGTGAACCCATCTCTTTCCCGCGCCTTTGTGCCTAACCCCCACGTGAACCACACCTTCCAGACTAATCAATGTATCAATCAGTGTATCAAAACATTGGCATCAATGTATCATCTTCAAACAGATCCCATATATATAGCTTGATGTCTGCCTTGCACTCCTTTTACTCTGAGCACAATGAGTAGGCGGCTGACCAAGAGGTTCTCTGTAGAAGAGGTTCTGGTCCAGATTTTTGGACAGGATGAAGATGGCACTGAAATTGAGCCAGAGATAGAGGAGGATGTCTCAGAAGAGGAAGACAACATGTATTTTGGTCCAGACTTTGAGGAGACAGACCAGTCAACCGATGGAGAGGGAGAGGCATCTGAAGATCAGACACCTGAGGAGACTTTCCGGTTCAAGAGTGGACACTTGCTCTGGTCTTCAGTCCACCAGGAAAGAGGAAGTGGAGCGAGAGTGGAAAATATCATAAAGATGACGCCAGGGCCAACTTGCTATGCAACATCTCGTGTGGATGACATCAAGTCCAGCTTCTAACTCTTTTTACCAGAGTCCACTGAGGGAATTATAAACAAGCCTGAGATGCTGCAAATGTGATGCCTACATTTGCAAGGCCCACTCTAACCTGAGTGTCACATGCCGCTCATGTGTATGAATTCATGTACCCCCCCCCCCACACACACACACACACACACACACACACACACACACACAAGCACACAAACACAACTTCATGTTGAGTTTCATCTTTGGTTTTAAATTTTTTTTTACAGTACACGTTCATAATTGTAATTTTAATGCAGTTGTTTTATGTCTATTTCCATAAATTCATATTAAATGTCACTTGTTCACAGTTAAAGAATGTTGAATAAAAGTTTTCTGGTGAAAAATTATTTTTGTGCTAGTTTAAAAGCTGTTAAAACAGACCGGTCAATTTTGACCGGGAACACGAAAGTAAGGGGCAGGAGGTGAACACGACAGGAGAGTTAAACAGGATTGTCCAATTTCAATAGTTTTTCCTTTTGACCTTTTAGAGATTGTTGTTGAAAATGTACCAACAATTGATGAGTATCAACAAAATGATCCTTCATCTGATTGAATAATCTGAGTTGTCAGCATCAACCTGCACTCACTGGAAAGAACAACATCTTAGTGCTCTACTGATATTCACTACAAACAATCCTCTTCTTTTATTGACTGGTCTTTTGTTCATTCTAGACAAATTCAGAGAGAGTTTCTGAATCACCTCAGTGACAGGGAAGCTCCTTCATTTGGACTCCAACCAGCAATGAAGGGTTTTAGTAAGACTGAATGTCTTTGTTGGAAAATATCAGATGATTATTAAATGTGACTAGTGATGTAAAAATACTCAGTGTGATGGTTTCTGTGGTTTCCACTTTTCTTCTTCTCGTGTCTTCAAATCTTGTCATTGGTTCCACTCCACAAATTAAATATTCTCAAACATCTTATGGTAAATATCTTGATTCAAGGTTCACAAAATGAAATGACAATGTTCAAAAAGTGATGGTTCTTTATAAAATTGAGGAACAACCAACAGCATGATGGAGGAAAAGTTTTTGGAGTCGGATTCCTTCTAAACCTCTGTCCCTTCAGGGCAAAGGTCTGGATGGATTGTTCCACAGGGGCTCTGTGAGTGAGTTTAATCTGGTTTCCCACACTCTGTCCTTCCACTGCTTTCACTGCAGGAACAATAGAAGTGTGCCTCATTATGCATCACATTAGATGCAATGTGTGACCCTTTTAAGAGGAGGATGATTAACTTCACAATTGTTTACAATAAAAACAACTGAAACAGATAATCTTACCAAAATCACTGTGCAGCAATAGGGTTTAAACTATAAAACTTCACATTGTCTATTTGACAACAGATTGAGTGACAGAATGACGTAACGTCAAAAACACCTCTTGATTAAACTGTTAATTGAATGATGCTGCAATGCTTTGTTTAAAGTACACCTTTATAATAATATATTATTATATATTATATAGTTTAAAATTAGATGTAAATCAAATATAAGAATGATGGTGTTTATCAATGAAATGAAAATGAAAGAAAATGGAGAACACCTGTCATCATTATAATGAGGAGAACTACAATATATGACAACAGGAAGGACAGTTTTCAGCTGACACTGTTTGTTTATTGAACAAGACTCAATGAGCCCCTTGAAGGATGAAGCTCCAACAACAGGTGATGATACATCACAACCAGAACTTGTAGATTTCTACAAGACACAGTGTACTCATACAGAGTAAAGGAACAACTGTCTTTATAAAGACACAAAACTTACAGTGTTTGGGGACAGAACTCACTGTCCTTTGACATTTGTTTTTCTCACTCGAGTTAAAAAAAAACTGACCTTAAAACAGGTCATCATTCCTGATAAACATTAAATTCAGTGATTCACATTAAACTAACTTTCTACAGGAAAAGGATAAAATGTTAATCTTAAAAACAGATAATTTTATAACAGTCACATTAATTGTGGATAAGTTTCAACAAACTGTCTATAAAAGAGACAAAGATGTTTGATCAAAATGGTAGATATTTTGGAAGAGATAATGCACGGTAAATGATTAAAGTGAAAATATTATGATAAACCTTTTAGAAGAACAGGTTTAACATTTGGATCCTCTAACAGATCAGGTTTTCATTCATGTTGACAATGTGCCCATTAAACAGACATGATTTTTTTAAAAATCGCAGTTATCAGTAACAACCAACAAACAGCAAATGGTTATCATAGAAACACCAGACATGAAGTACCACGAGAACTAAAAATAATTGCAGATACAATTCAGATTAGGTTCATGCAACATGCATGATGAGATGTTTTCTTTCTTAATTTGAAAGAATATTGTTGCTGTCATTCTCAAACAATGTTGTCTTCCACAAAGAACAAAAAACAGTAAAGCTTCTGCACATGCAGAAAAACATGTTGATGAAATTCATAGAATTCAGTCCAGTAATCTTTGACCAATGTGGTCTATTCAGCTTGTCTTGCTGCATGACAACATGTTTTCTTTCTTATCTTGAAAAGATATGTTGCTGTCATTTCCTCAGGAAATGTTGTTTTACACAAAGATAAAAACAAATCAAACCTTCTGTACATAGAAGAAGAACAAGTTCATGAATTTCATAGAATCAGTCCAGTAATCTTTGACCAATGTGGTCATTAGATGCTGTCTGGTAGTAAGTCCAGTGTGCAGGTGTCTACCACGGCCTCCAGAGGGCGCTGTTGACTGGACTCTTGTCTTTGGTGATGCTGCTCTGGACTGTGGAGCTGAGAGGAGAGAAGTCAGCCTCTGTCAGGTTGTTTTCAGAGGAAGGCTGCAGCTTGTTGATGTGCTTGAGCAGTGTTCTCTGCTGTTGGTTCTGCTGCTGCATGTGTGTCAGGACACAACTGTCATCTCCAGGATGTCTGCTTTCTCCATCTTGGAGTCTGGCTGCTGTTGAGGAACTCTGGACCCAGGAGAGACTTGAGCTGCTCAATGCTGCTGTTGATTCGCTCTCTGCGGAGCTTCTCCACCAGAGGTTTTCTGAGCTGCAGAGAGAAGAACAAAGTCATGAATGAAAGTGTTCAGGACTGCATAGTGTTCAGCATATAAAGCTGTCATGAATGATGTTAAAGTGTCCATGAATGTCCAATTTACCTTGTGGGTCAGAGTCAGATGTTCCTGAGAATTGGTCATTGCTGCAGTGATTGTAGGTGCCATGGTTGGATGTGTGAGCTGTAGAGGTCTGTGTAGAGAGAATGTGATGTGTGCTGGTTTCATCCCTCCTATTTATAGTCCCACATCTCCATATGAATGTGTGGGTCTTGGTCTGGTTGAGGTTTCCCACAGTGTGAGCCAATCAGAGAGCTCTGTGAGACAATGAGACATGTGGAGCAGCAACATGCTGTCATTAATGCCTGGGGACAATAGTTAGATCTCAGGGGAACAGGTGGAGGACTGGAGGGAGATGGAGGGAGACTGACTGAGCTCTGTGTGGATCTGAGAAAGTGGTGACCCTGTGGAGAGATCAGATGTGCTGCCTGATGCTGGGATCAATGACTTTGACTGAGCACACACTTATAGTCTGATCACACACGTGGAACAAATAACTGTCTATCAATTATGTTCATGACTTTAAGGGTTCTGTGGAAAATTGTATATTTGGTACAAATATTTATGCACAGCTTTGTTGGTGTAATATTAAACATATTCTAAGTAATTAGACATTTCACTTCATGACCTTAGAGCATATATAGAATCTATGGAACATCTATGCAAGATACTGTACTTTGATATGTTAAAAGCATTTTGTATACAGACATCTCATGTGTATAATTTCCACAAATTTTACTTCATATTATCAGTCCTAAACTGTTTTCTTGGTGCTGCATACCACAGGAGAACAGCGTGACATTTCCATGGTGTTTTGTATTTGTGTTTAATTAGACAACGTCATCTTGTCCAGATGCAGCAGGTGTGTCCTCTGTCTTGTGCTCCATCGTTGGTGTGAGTAGAAAGTTGCTCTGAGTTTCCCACACTTAGTGTGTGAATGAAGTGGTCAGTGCAGCACAAAAGGGCTTTGAAAGGAGCTTTTGTGACGGATGCTGGTGGTGTGCTTTAACACAGACACAACCTGACGTCACCAACCATCTGGAGGGAAACTACATGATTGGTTGTTCAATCATTTGATGAAACTTTCAAATCGAGTCAAAACTACATGGGTTGTCAATAATAATAATACTATGTCTGCACCTCCGTATTAAAGCCACGGCAGTGGAAAGTAAATATACTGTAGCTGAACATTCCAGTTTTATGAATGAGGAGGAGAGGTTGAGACAGCTGGTTGTGAAGTGTGCCAAATCCCACTGGACAACAGTCTGCTGCTGTAGTGGTTAAGGATGCTAATCAGACTCACTTACCACTCAGATCTCCACCTCTCAGACGCTCTGTCCACTCAGAGAATATGTGTGACGTATTAAACAGGATTGTCCAATTTCAATAGTTTTTCCTTTTGACCTTTTAGAGATTGTTGTTGAAAATGTACCAACAATTGATGAGTATCAACAAAATGATCCTTCATCTGATTGAATAATCTGAGTTGTCAGCATCAACCTGCACTCACTGGAAAGAACAACATCTTAGTGCTCTACTGATATTCACTACAAACAATCCTTTTATTGACTGGTCTTTTGTTCATTTTAGACAAATTCAGAGAGAGTTTCTGAATCACCTCAGTGACAGGGAAGCTCCTTCATTTGGACTCCAACCAGCAATGAAGGGTTTTAATAAGACTGAATGTCTTTGTTGGAAAATAACAGACGATTATTAAGTCTGATTAGTGATGTAAAAATACTCACTGTGATGGTTTCTGTGGTTTTCAGAAGATTGCTTTTGTCTTGCAGGATGTTTCTTGTCATTTCTTCACATCTTGTCATTGGTTCCACTCCACAAATTAAATATTCTCAAACATCTTATGGTAAATATTTTGATTCAAGGTTCACAAAATGAAATGACAATGTTCAAAAAAGTGATGGTTCTTTATAAAATTGAGGAACAACCAACAGCATGATGGAGGAGAAGTTTTTGGAGTCGGATTCCTTTTAAGCCTCTGTCCCTTCAGGGCAAAGGTCTGGATGGATTGTTCCACAGGGGCTCTGTGAGTGAGTTTAATCTGGTTTCCCACACTCTGTCCTTCCACTGCTTTCACTGCAGGAACAATAGAAGTGTGCCTCATTATGCATCACATTAGATGCAATGTGTGACCTCTTTTAGGTCGGGGTGGGGGGATGATTAACTTTGACATTTTTACCATAGAAGCACCTGAAACTGATAATTGTACCAAAATCACTGAACAGAAATGGAGTCTTTGAACTAAACGTTTGATGAGATGATTGACTCCATATGAACAGAGTGATAACACTGATAATGCTTAATCATCAAAAATCTTAATAGAACCATGTTACTGTTCTTTGTTCAACACTAAACATGCATAATTGTAAATAAAAATATAAACATTTTGTAATTATATGTCAATCAAATCTAAGAATAATACCAGAAATGTTAATCAATTAACTGATTAACTAGTTTTTTTACTTCCTCTGCAGCAACCACTCGTACTGTTACTGGCAGCAGGTCTGTCACTGCACATAATCTGCTGCTTTCACCCACCTTTGCTGTGGTTTTTCTTTCTCTTGCTCTTTTTTAATGTGCTGCTCTTTGCCCACCTAATAGCCCCTGGGGATAAATAATTTTTTTTCTTATTCTGAAAATAAAGAACTTCTTTTGATCATTATGGAGAGGATAAATTGCACATCATTTCCCCAAATTTCATTTCAAAACAGTGGAGTTTTTTTTTGGTGCTGCATACCACCAGTGGTTAAGGATGCTAATCAAACTCACTTACCACTCAGATCTCCACCTCTCAGACGCTCTGTCCACTCAGTGAATATGTGTGACGTATTAAACAGGATTGTCCAATTTCAATAGTTTTTCCTTTTGACCTTTTAGAGATTGTTGTTGAAAATGTACCAACAATTGATGAGTATCAACAAAATGATCTTTCATCTGATTGAATAATCTGAGTTGTCAGCATCAACCTGCACTCACTGGAAAGAACAACATCTTAGTGCTCTACTGATATTCACTACAAACAATCCTTTTATTGACTGGTCTTTTATGAAGATTCACTCTGATGATTCTGTAGTTGTCAGAAGCATGCATTTATTTGTTCTGTTGATCATGTTATGTAATGTTCCAGAGCACTGTGATTAGTTATTTAGTTCCTGAACTTCCCTCTGTGTTCCATGATTAATTTTCATCATTTCCACAGCTGGTGATGTTGTTTGATAGTGGTTGAGTAGAGTTTTAACGTTACCAACGAGCAGAATCCCTGCATGTTCCCTCTCACTCTGTGCGTCTTCAGGACAGAGGTCAGCATCTATTGTCCCTCAGCGGCTCTGTGAATGAGTTTCCTCTGGTTTCCACTCTGTCCTTTTAATGCTGTCATTAGATGAACAATAGAAGTGTGCCTGATCATACATCACATTAGCTGTGAGGTCAGAGGTCTTTAAAGAAGGAAATGATTCAAGTTAACTATTTCACTTTACAGCAGCTAAAAGTGACATTGAGTCTTCTCATGTAAGGTTGTAGCAAAATTTGAAATGTAAATTTTTCTGTAACGGGGAGACAGTTTGATCTGCTGCATTTATGTAGAGCACCACAAGATTTCTAACATGTTATCAAATGTCCTGATAGACCTGCTTCAGAGTCTACCTTGCTTAGATGAGGGATGGATAGGTAGTCAGTGGCAACCTTTTGACACCTGTCAACCTGGTTTAAAACAAGGTTTAATTTGACAAATATGCGAAGAGTTCATTTGCAAAAACACAAAATTCCGTTTTATAAATTTTCAGAAAACTCACTTTTTTATTGTTTACTTGCGATAACAATAATAACACTAATAATGTATTTTTTCTCTATTTTGTCATGTATTTTTCTACTGAGTCAAATCCACTCAACTTCAGTTTGATTGATATTATCTCAAGTAAACAATTAAAAAATGTTTTCAGAAAATTTATCAAAACAGAGTTACCTGTTTTTGCAAATGAACTCTTCATGTGTTGAAAGTTGGGGAAATTCACGAAAACACAAACTTTACGCTTGATAGACTTTATTGAACGAGGCACAGTGAGCCACATCAAGTATGAAGCTCCAACAACAGGTGATGATAAGTCATAATGATAACTTGGTAACATTTCAGAAATGCTGAAAGAACAATCATCTTTACAAACATGAGATTATTTGTCATTCATGTTAAAATGATGATAAATAGTGAGTCACTGCAGCACTCTTAGCTCTGAGAGAAATACTCTGAAGAGAACATGCAGAAATGATTCTGTCATTGTGACACAAGTGTTCAAGAGAAAAAATGACTTTTGAACAGAAAAATGTATTTGACTTCATTGATTTCTTTATTGAGATCAAATCAGTGTGAATGTTTTAGAAAGTGACTGCTGGAGGCAGATAGATGTGATGATCCATCACAACAGTAACTTGGAAACACCTCCAAGACACTGAACTCAAACTGAGTTGAGGAAGAGTTGTCTTTGCAAAAGACACAAACATTCTGAGATGAATCATTATTCAGTCTCACATAAAACATATTTCAAACGAGCAGAATCTGCACTTCATAGCAGAAAACAAACTGACCTTCAAACAGATCAAAGTTAAATCATCACCAAGTGATGTGAGCAAGATAACACCAAGAAAGGTCAACACATTTTCTGAAAAAACAAAGTTAAGTGGCTTGACAAAAAATAATGTGAATAAAATATCCTTTTAGAACAAAGGAAGTATGTGTATTCTGATCTGAAAACAGATCAGGGCTGAATGTTTAAAGGGATTAAAGCATCTAAAAGATGTCCAGATACAGGACAGTTAAATGTTTATAAAATGATACAAGTCAGGAACTAACAAACTTTCTTTCATCGTGTATCACCACAAAGTGATGCACAGTTTTACACAGAGTGGTAGTAAATGAAGATTTGCATAGTTGTTGATTTCACTGATACACCAACAATGACAAATTGTCTTTTTCAATATGAAGAAAATTTTGCCCTGGTTGACTATTTGCATATGAAATATTTATCTCCATGAAATGTGAAATACACATAGATAAATGAATAACCTTCTGTACATACAGAAGAAAAAGTTATTCAGTTTCACAGAATTCAGTTGTAATGATCTTTGACCAATATGGTCTATTCAGCTTGACTGTTGCATGACATGTTTTCTTTCTTATCTTGAAAGATATTGTTGCTGTCATTTCCTCAGGAAATGTTGTTTTACACAAAGAATAAAAACAAATCAACCTTCTGTACATAGAGAAGAACAAGGTCATGAAATTCATAGAATTCAGTCCAGTAATCTTTGACCAATGTGGTCATTAGATGCTGTCTGGTAGTAAGTCCAGTGTGCAGGTGTCTACCACGGCCTCCAGAGGGCGCTGTTGACTGGACTCTTGTCTTTGGTGATGCTGCTCTGGACTGTGGAGCTGAGAGGAGAGAAGTCAGCCTCTGTCAGGTTGTTTTCAGAGGAAGGCTGCAGCTTGTTGATGTTCTTGAGCAGTGTTCTCTGCTGTTGGTTCTGCTGCTGCATGTGTGTCAGGACACAAACTGTCATCTCCAGGATGTCTGCTTTCTCCATCTTGGAGTCTGGCTGCTGTTTGAGGAACTCTGGACCCAGGAGAGACT
Organism: Acanthochromis polyacanthus; assembly: GCF_021347895.1. Lineage (NCBI taxonomy): Eukaryota > Metazoa > Chordata > Actinopteri > Pomacentridae > Acanthochromis > Acanthochromis polyacanthus. The sequence goes on along the minus strand of NC_067117.1, from coordinate 33,746,984 downwards.
TGAGCTGTTCAATGCTGCTGTTGATTCGCTCTCTGCGGAGCTTCTCCACCAGAGGTTTTCTGAGCTGCAGAGAGAAGAACAAAGTCATGAATGAAAGTGTTCAGGACTGCATAGTGTTCAGCATATAAAGCTGTCATGAATGATGTTAAAGTGTCCATGAATGTCCAATTTACCTTGTGGGTCAGAGTCAGATGTTCCTGAGAATTGGTCATTGCTGCAGTGATTGTAGATGCCATGGTTGGATGTGTGAGCTGTAGAGGTCTGTGTAGAGAGAATGTGATGTGTGCTGGTTTCATCCCTCCTATTTATAGTCCCACATCTCCATATGAATGTGTGGGTCTTGGTCTGGTTGAGGTTTCCCACAGTGTGAGCCAATCAGAGAGCTCTGTGAGACAATGAGACATGTGGAGCAGCAACTTGCTGTCATTAATGCCTGGGGGACAATAGTTAGATCTCAGGGGAACAGGTGGAGGACTGGGGGAGATGGAGGGAGACTGACTGAGCTCTGTGTGGATCTGAGAAAGTGGTGACCCTGTGGAGAGATCAGATGTGCTGCCTGATGCTGGGATCAATGACTTTGACTGAGCACACACTTATAGTCTGATCACACACGTGGGAGAATATCTTCTCTGATGGAATAACTTGGCAACAAACATATCCAGAATAAATGAAATTTGTATTTTCAGGTTTGTTCTGTGTTTCTCTTGCGGTAAACTTAAAATTTCACTGGTGACATGAAATGTTTGAAGGTGAATAATTTAATCAAATTTTAGATTTTTCACAATTTGCTTTTTAAAACAATATTGTTACCTCATAAACACACAACTTTCTAATTTAATATTATGAGCTGATGTTTATTGTTGGCTTGTCAAATAACTTCAGACAATAATCCTGCTGCTGTCCAGATGCAGTCGAGTCTTTTGACACGTGTCTTGTCGTCAGTGTGAGTAGGAGCTTGATCTGAGTTTCCCACACTGACTCCCTGTGCTGTGGTCAATGAACAACAAAGGGACTTGTGTGACAGATGCTGGCTGTGTGTTGTTATAGAAACAGAGCATTACATCACCACCCATCTGGAGGGAAACGATCCCATTGGCTGGTTCTGACAATTTGTAAAATGTTGAATTTGTTGTGGTTTTCTTTTCTTGAAATAAGATCAAAATGATCTGGCCTGTTGTATTTTTCATTTGTGATCACTGTTGTACATTTTAAACCTCTGGTTGTGATCGTGACTGATTTGTGACCATCAGCTGGTTCCACATTTCAGCTCTGAGGGTGGGAGGATTCCTGGGAGGACAGCAGCTTCCTGAAGTGTGCCAATTCTCTTTGGAGAATTAAGTGTCTGCTGGTGGAGTCTGTGTCATTTCCAGTCATCTCTGTTCTCCAGAGTTTTCCCACACTTGTTGTATTAACATAAAATAGACATGTGCCGCTTTGCAAACTGACTGGAAGGTCCAGTTTGGCACAGGCAGTGAGTGACCTTTGTTAACATTAAAAAGTGGATACACAAGCTCCATGTGAAATTTTCACTTAAGTAATTCATACTTAAAGATCAAATATCATGTTTGGTTCTCTAGTTTAAAACTTTAGATCCCAATGAGTCCATGTTGTTGTCCATTCAGGTCAGAGTTAGTGTGACAGAATGTGGACGTCACACTACGACAGAATGCAGTTGGCTAAGTAAAGCCAGTCATTAGAGTTAGGAGATGGTTCTCTAAACCTTTTATTGCTCTCAGTCAGGAATACAGTGGCCAGATATGACATCATCTGAATCATCCCCAGTTATCACATGTAACGTTTAATAGTGTTGATTTTTGACAACAGGCAGAAGAACAGAGATTGAATCTCTAAACCTCAGATTGTTTTCTCAGATATGTTCCATGTCCTACATGTCAGCATATGTAGTGGAACACTTCAACATTCCATCATCATATCTGTCACACATTTTGGAACATCAGGGACCTTGTGTGCTTTTGTTTTGTGAAAGACATGAAGACATCACATCACGTGTGTTTTGTTTCTCTGTTTCAGACAATCTTGGACAATGTACCTGTGGAGGAGAACTGATCCTAAATTGAGCTCAAGAGCAACAGTGACTCTGCAATCTGAACAGAGGAAAAGAATACAGAGCTGAGAACGAGTGAGAAGGAAAGCTGTAAGTGAACTCCAAGTTTCCCATAATTAGATTTAGAGAAAGTTTTGCATTGCTGCCTGAAGAGTCGTCTGGTGCGCTTTACATCAGACATTTGATTACATCAATGTTTAGGTTGAGATTTACAAGAAATATTTTAGCTGCTACAGAGTGAACAGAATACTGCTGTTAAAAAGCACTTTATTTGTTTCAAGTGTTTGCAAATCAAATGTAAATTATTTTTTGTTCATGTAGCAGTACTTTTAAATCAAAATGCAGAATACACTACGTTTTAAGTTCATTATTTAATTTTACGCACAATAATTAATTGTAGAAAAATCATGCAATTAATCACGTTGGAGATTTTTAATCGTTTCCCAGCAACAATATATATATATATATATATATATATATATATATATATATATATATATATATATATATTCATATTCTATTGAGACATGTTAAAAGCATTTTGTCTGCAGGCATCTCATGTGTATAATTTAAACAACTTTTTCTTAAAAGCAGTCAGTTTTTTTGTTATTTTTTTGGTGCTGCATACCACAGGAGAACAGCGTGGCATTTCCATGGTGTTTTTGTATTTGTGTTTAAATTAGACAACGTCATCTTGTCCAGATGCAGCAGGTGTGTCCTCTGTCTTGTGCTCCATCGTTGGTGTGAGTAGAAAGTTGCTCTGAGTTTCCCACACTTAGTGTGTGAATGAAGTGGTCAGTGCAGCACAAAAGGGCTTTGAAAGGAGCTTTTGTGACGGATGCTGGTGGTGTGCTTTAACACAGACACAACCTGACGTCACCAACCATCTGGAGGGAAACTACATGATTGGTTGTTCAACCATTTGATGAAACTTTCAAATCGAGTCAAAACTACATGGGTTGTCAATAATAATAATACTATGTCTGCACCTCCGTATTAAAGCCACGGCAGTGGAAAGTAAATATACTGTAGCTGAACATTCCAGTTTTATGAATGAGGAGGAGAGGTTGAGACAGCTGGTTGTGAAGTGTGCCAAATCCCACTGGACAACAGTCTGCTGCTGTAGTGGTTAAGGATGCTAATCAGACTCACTTACCACTCAGATCTCCACCTCTCAGACGCTCTGTCCACTCAGAGAATATGTGTGACGTATTAAACAGGATTGTCCAATTTCAATAGTTTTTCCTTTTGACCTTTTAGAGATTGTTGTTGAAAATGTACCAACAATTGATGAGTATCAACAAAATGATCCTTCATCTGATTAAATAATCTGAGTTGTCAGCATCAACCTGCACTCACTGGAAAGAACAACATCTTAGTGCTCTACTGATATTCACTACAAACAATCCTCTTCTTTTATTGACTGCTCTTTTGTTCATTCTAGACAAATTCAGAGAGAGTTTCTGAATCACCTCAGTGACAGGGAAGCTCCTTCATTTGGACTCCAACCAGCAATGAAGGGTTTTAGTAAGACTGAACGTCTTTGTTGGAAAATATCAGATGATTATTAAATCTGACGAGTGATGTAAAAATACTCAGTGTGATGGTTTCTGTGGTTTCCACTTTTCTTCCTCTCATTTCTTCAGATCTTGTCATTGGTTCCACTCCACAAATTAAATAATCTCAAACATCTTATGGTAAATATCTTGATTCAAGGTTCACAAAATGAAATGACAATGTTCAAAAAAGTGATGATTCTTTATAAAATTGAGGAACAACCAACAGCATGATGGAGGAGAAGTTTTTGGAGTCGGATTCCTTTTAAGCCTCTGTCCCTTCAGGGCAAAGGTCTGGATGGATTGTTCCACAGGGGCTCTGTGAGTGAGTTTGATCTGGTTTCCCACACTCTGTCCTTCCACTGCTTTCACTGCAGGAACAATAGAAGTGTGCCTCATTATGCATCACATTAGATGCAACGTGTGACCTCTTTGAGGAGGGAGATCATTGCCTTTCAAATGTTTACAAAAAGCACCTGAAACTGATAAATATATGAAATGAACTGAGCAGCAGTAGAGTCTTCAAAATACACTACCAGTCAACAGTTTAGACACACTTTCTTATTCAGTGTTTTTATTTATTTGTATTATTTTCTGCATTGTAGATTTATCCTGAAGATTAACACTTTTTTTGTTTACAACATAGTTCCATCTGTATTCTTTGATAGTTTTGATGTCTTCAGTATTATTTATTTATTTATTTCAGACACAGTAACGGTCCATATAAAAACAAACAAAACACCAACAGACAAAAACCAACAACAATTATAATCCATATAAGCAGTCTCTCCAGTGACTCCAGAGCTCAGAACTGTACATGACACTGCTCCGCTTTAGATTTATAAAAACATTTATAATTTCATTTTGAGAAACCATCAGTCTTGTTATAAATCTGTGAATAAAATTTCTTATAACAGCGTTTAATGTAGTCACATTATTTAGCACAAAAAGGAAACTGGCACTGTTCCAGCGAGGAACCTTCAATCGGAGCCTAAAAGCATCATTGTTGGCAACACGCAGCTTGTTGTATTTAGCTTTAGTGTAGCAGCACCACAAGTGCACAGTGTAAAGTGGTGTGCAGAAAGCTTTAAACAATGCAATTTTACAATTTTCTGTGCAGAATCCAAACTTTCGCGCCAGCATATTTGCTTGAGCATACAGTTTACAATACTGCCTCTAGATGTCATCATCATCGGAGAGGTCACTCCTGATGATGTGACCCAGGTATTTCACCTTATCCGCCACAGCCAACGGCCCTCCTGACAAGGAGAACTCAGGAAACACTGTCTTTATCTGTTCTTTAGTCTTCACGACCATCACAACGCTCTTATTGGAGTTAAACTTGATATCATACTGCTCCCCGTATTCAGAGCAGACTGTGAGCAACTGCTGCAGGCATGCAGAGTAGGGTGACATAATAACCAAGTCATCTGCATAAAGCAGGTGGTTTAAAAGTCTCTCCCCCATCATGCAGCCTGTCTTACAACTCTTTAATCTATGTGAGAGATCGTCCATGTAAAGGTTAAAGAGCATACACACGTGGACAAAATTGTTGGTACCCCTCAGTTAAAGAAGGAAAAACCCACAATTCTCACTGAAATCACTTGAAACTCACAAAAGTAACAATAAATAAAAATTTATTGAAAATTAAATAATCAAAATCAGCCATCACTTTTGAATTGTTGATTAACATAATTATTTAAAAAAAACAAACTAATGAAATAGGGCTGGACAAAAATGATGGTACCCATAACTTAATATTTTGTTGCACAACCTTTTGAGGCAATCACTGCAATTAAACGATTTCTGTATTTGTCAATGAGCGTTCTGCAGCTGTCAACAGGTATTTTGGCCCACTCCTCATGAGCAAACAGCTCCAGTTGTCTCAGGTTTGATGGGTGTCTTCTCCAAATGGCATGTTTCAGCTCCTTCCACATATGTTCAATGGGATTCAGATCTGGGCTCATAGAAGGCCACTTTAGAATAGTCCAACGCTTTTCTCTCAGCCATTCTTGGGTGTTTTTGGCTGTGTGTTTTGGATCGTTGTCCTGTTGGAAGACCCATGACCTGCAACTGAGACCAAGCTTTCTGACACTCGGCAGCACATTTCTCTCCAGAATGCCTTGATAGTCTTCAGATTTCATCGTACCTTGCACACTTTCAAGACACCCTGTGCCAGATGCAGCAAAGCAGCCCCAAAACATTACTGAGCCTCCTCCATGTTTCACCGTAGGGACAGTGTTCTTTTCTTCGTATGCTTGGTTTTTGAGTCTACGAACATAGAGTTGATGTGCCTTACCAAAAAGCTCCAGTTTGGTCTCATCTGTCCAAAGGACATTCTCCCAGAAGCTTTGTGGCTTGTCAACATGCATTTTTGCAAATTCCAGTCTGGCTTTTTTATGAGTTTTTTTCAGCAGTGGTGTCCTCCTTGGTCGTCTACCATGAAGTCCACTTTGGCTCAAACAACGACGAATGGTGCGATCTGACACTGATGTACCTTGGCCTTGGAGTTCACCTTTAATTTCTTTGGAGGTTGCTCTGGGCTCTTTGGATACAATTCCAACGATCCGTCTCTTCAATTTGTCCTCAATTTTCCTCTTGCGGCCACGTCCAGGGAGGTTGGCTACTGTCCCGTGGGTCTTGAACTTCTGAATAATAGGAGCCACTGTTGTCACAGGAACTTCAAGCTGTTTAGAGATGGTCTTATAGCCTTTACCTTTAAGATGTTTGTCTATAATTTTTTTCGGATGTCCTGGGACAATTCTCTCCTTCGCTTTCTGTTGTCCATGTTCAGTGTGGTACACACCTTTTCACCAAACAGCAGGGTGACTACTTGTCTCCCTTTAAATAGGCAGACTGACTGATTATGAGTTTGGAAACACCTGTGATGTCAATTAAATGACACACCTGAGTTAATCATGTCACTCTGGTCAAATAGTTTTCAATCTTTTATAGAGGTACCATCATTTTTGTCCAGGCCTGTTTCATTAGTTTGTGTTTTTAAATAATTATGTTAATCAACAATTCAAAAGTAATGGCTGTTTTTGATTATTTAATTTTCAATAAATTTTTATTTATTGTTACTTTTGTGAGTTTCAAGTGATTTCAGTGAGAATTGAGGGTTTTTTCCTTCTTTAACTGAGGGGTACCAACAATTTTGTCCACGTGTGTAGGTGACAAAATCCCACCCTGCCTCACCCCATTTGTGACAGAAAAAGGGCTGGATGTTACTCCACCCCATCTGACCTGCATTGTTTGATGTGTGTACCAAAAATGCAGGACCCGGATTAGGTAGGGAGGAACCCCTCAACGCTGTAATTTAGTGAACAGTTTGCCATGGTTAATGCGGTCAAAAGCCTTGGAGGCATCAAGGAAGCACAGAAACATGGTGGAATTTTGCCTTCTGTACTTCCTTACTGCCTCCTTCAGGGCATAAATGCACAAATCAGTCCCATGTTTCCTTTTGAAGCTGAACTGCTCATCAGTAGTAGTACAAAAGCTCTGAAATTTATTCATTAATATAATTTCAAAAACTTTGGATATTACACTGGCCAGGGCGATGGGCCTCTAGTTGTCAATACTAGAGATTTTCCCAGTTTTATCTTTGACTACAGGGACAAGCAGAACAGACAGCATAGAACTGGGCAAAGTACCATGAATTAACATTGCAGTAAAACTCAAAGCAAGTAATACTACAACTCTGTGACTAGCGAATTTTAAGTGCTCTGCTGTAATCTGATCCAAGCCACAAGATTTATTTAATGACAAAGTCTCAATGGCATCAGACACCTCCTCTGTCGTGATGACTACATTGTCAGAGGGGAGATTACCAATAGCAAACTGTTCACTTTTAACACAGTTAAAAAGATCACTATAATGCTTTCTCCAAAGCTCAACTACATTGTCTGGCCCAGACACTCCATCTATAGTGGAGGGCAGTGGAACTTTAGATGCATTCATCACCTGAACTTCTCTCCAGAAATCTTTCACCTCATATTTCAACAATTTTGGGGCCAGAGAATCAGCCCTAAAATTGTTTTCAGATCTCTTAACATATCGCAGCACATATTTAAACTGTTTATCAGCCTGTTTTTTAAGTTCAAATGCTGGACCAGTCCTTGGTTTACCTACAGCAACCCAATTTATAAATGCCTCTATAGCATGTAGATGATGTTTCCTCACATGCTCATTCCATCCTGGTTGGATATTTTGTTGTCTAAGCCTTATTTTACAAAATGGGATACTTGAATCCCTTAGTCCAGCAGCAATTAGATCATACATATTGCACAGATCTTTGCTATGGTTAGGACTACCACAGTTAATATTACCACACATTAAAGCATCATATGGGATAGGGATACTACCCAAGCTCATTTCTGTTAGGTTATGATAATACTGTAGGTCACACTCAGTGAGCTTGGACCACTCCACTTTTCCTTCTCTTGTATGATTCTCAACATGTGTTTGTTTGGGAAGACTCTCAACATTCAGTGTAATACCAACTGGTATGTGGTCTGCTGTTGCCATCCCATACATAATCTCAACCTCTTCTATAGCCTCATGAGCATCTGCAGTACAAATGCAGTGATCCAGCCATGAGGTTGTATTCCAGGCTTCACTGACATAAGTGTCACTGTCACTTGGTAGGAAAACCTTAGTTGACAGATTCAGCTTATTGTCCAAACAAAACTGAATCAAATGTTGACCAAAGAAAGACTTATCATCTGAAATATCTGCATTAAAATCACCCATAACATATATACTTGTACAGTCACTTTCTTCAATAAAAGAACCAATAAAAGCAAGTCTTTGCAAATATTCAGCCTCATTATCATGACATTCAAATGGAGTATAAACATTCAGAATAATATAAGCATTATTATTGCGAGCAACTTTAACACCTATACACCAATCAACATTCAGTCTAATCACATCAATAAAAGGATCATATTTTTTATGCCACATAATGGCCACACCTCCAGGTATTCTACCGTGCACAATCCCCAAACTCAAGTCTGTTGTAGACTCCCCTGCCCCATGGAAGTCAACATTCACAGAGTTCAGATTGCCCAGGTCCTGTTTCGAAAGAAAGGTCTCCTGGATACACAGAACGTCCACGCTCTCTAACAGCTGGTCAACAACGTGCCGTCGGACTTTATCTGCTGTTGTCTGACCCAGGCGCAATCCTCGAAAGTTATATGATGTAACTTTCATTATTTCATTGTCATTCACATCCCAGGTGCATTTAGCATTGTATTTCTTGGAACTGCTTTTGGTTTACGCATCTCATAGAAACGCCGCACAAACGCGCCTTCTGGCCACAAAGCCGGATCGTACATTTCTTTAATATCATCACACTCTGCAGTAATTTTAAACGAGCTATATCGGCTCTGTGCTGTCACAATCTTTGAGCACATAACTTCACGCCCAAGTTTGTCTTTCAAGTAAAGTGACAGTGCGCTCGCTTCTAGTTCAGGCGTAAACTTTGGAGCAAAAACACTCACCATTTTAGTCCGCACAGTTCGAATATTGTTACCCGGGCCAGTACCGACAACAACGCTTCTCTTTTCCCGCTGCATTGGCCTGTTCAACCGGGGTTTGGGTCTCTCCAGCGTAGTAGCAGCCAGTGGTCTGTGGCGTTTTGCCACAGTGGACCAAGTAGCTGCTGTAGCCGCTGCGTTAGCATCCTCCTCAGCCAACCATTCCGTTGTAGGACCATCACGCACGGAACTGCTCCCACTCGGGAGCCCATGCTGAGCGTGTACATCAGACGTGCACTCCGTGTCCACCGCCGGCGTGTCGCCATGGCAGGAGACATGTGGGGCGGCCGGTAACACTGTGAAGCCGGTAGCCTTGCCCGGAGACAGGTCACGCTGCTCCACCACGCTCAGACGCCGGCGTAGGACCTCAGAAGCCGTACAGAGATCAGCAGAAACTTTCACCTGCCCATTCATTCCTTGCTTCAAAGCAGTCACATCCGCACTCAGCTTCTCAATTTTGGCGAGTAAACACGAAACATCAATGCTATTAAATGACACAGGAGGCAACTCATCCAGATGATGCGACACAAAGCGGGGAATGTTGTCACCAAGTTCGTTTAGCAAAGCAAGGCAACTCTTGACATTACTTGCGTCTTTTTGTTCCCCTCTGTGCTGAATATTGCGCTGTGTAGACCCAGGACAGAGTTCAAACAGAGTTCTCTTTGAGTTCGCAATCCATTCAGATGAAAAGTGACTTGTTGTTAAAAGCACCAATTCATCTTGTGCCATTGTCTTCATTTTAACCACTAAAAAATTCAACATCACATCTTCCACAATGCTTTTGCCATCAGCAGTGGTGTATATTTCAGGTTTAATTTTAGCCAAAGACAGAGGCTCTCCACCCTGCTTGTCTCGGCCTGCCGCCATATTGCAGTCATATTAATCTACAATGTAGAAAATAACTAAATAACAACCACTGAATGAGACGGTGTGTCCAAACTTTTGACAGGTAGTGTACATGTGTGATGACTTCACATACTTCATGTGAGCAGAGTGAAATGACATTGATAATACCTGCTCATCAAAAGTCTGAACTGAACCATGTTACAATTATGTGTTTTACACTAAACTTTTATAACTGTATGTTAAAATGTGACACATTTTATAACAACATGTAAGCCAAATATTGAAATAATGATGGAGATTGTTATCAATGAACTGAAAATTCATATTAGGAAGACAATCAGTTTTTCATCATTATTTCAAAGGTAATTACAACTTAAAATGACACGAGAACAGACATTTTTCTGCTGACATTCTTTGTTTATTGAACAAGACTCAATGAGCCACTTGAAGGATGAAGCTCCAACAACAGGTGATGATACATCACAACCAGAACTTGTAGATTTCTACAAGACACAGTGTACTCATACAGAGTAAAGGAACAACTGTCTTTATAAAAGACAAAGAACTCCCAGCATTTGTTTTTTTTCTCCCAAATGGAGAAAAAAAAAACTCATATTGAGCGACTGACCCTAAAACATGTCGTCATTCTCAATAGGAAAGAATTTGAATTGACTTTTAAAATGTCAAAAAATCCATTGTCACTGCATAACTGTGACAGTTTAACATTAAACTAATCTTTTGCAGGAACTGGATAAAATGACTAATCTTAAAACAGATCATTTTCTCATCCCATACAACAGGAAAAGTTTCAACAACTGATTAAAAAGACAACGATGTGTTTAGATCACTATGATCAATATTTAACAAGAGTTAAGAAATATCACAACTGTATAATGCACAGCAAAGCACAAAAGTAGGAACATTTTGACATGAAGCAAACCTTTTAGAATTAAAGGATAAACATGTGGATCTTACAATAGATCAGCTTTTTGTTCATTTTGACAATTTGTCCTTCCAGCAGAAAGAAATAGTTTTATCACAGCGATCAATAACTATTAAAAGATGGCAAAGGTCACCATACAATTACCAACAAATGAAATATGACAGGAGCTAGTAATTGCAAATGCAATCAGATTAGGTTCATGCAACATACATGACAACATGTTTTCTTTCTTATCTTGATAGATATTGTTGCTGTCGTTTCCTCAGGAAATGTTGTTTTACACAAAGAACAAAAACAAATCAACCTTCTGTACATAGAGAAGAACAAGTTCATGAAATTCATAGAATTCAGTCCAGTAATCTTTGACCAATGTGGTCATTAGATGCTGTCTGGTAGTAAGTCCAGTGTGCAGGTGTCTACCACGGCCTCCAGAGGGCGCTGTTGACTGGACTCTTGTCTTTGGTGATGCTGCTCTGGACTGTGGAGCTGAGAGGAGAGAAGTCAGCCTCTGTCAGGTTGTTTTCAGAGGACGGCTGCAGCTTGCTGAAGTGGTTCAACAGTCTTCTCTGGGACTGTGTCTTCACCTCCTCCTTGGACAGGAAATTCATCACCTCTCTGACACAGCTGGAGTAGCCCTGATCCACAACTGCTGTGTTGACTGCTTGATGCTGCTGCAGCAGTCTTCTCAGGAAGCAAACTGTCATCTCCAGGATGTCTGCTTTCTCCATCTTGGAGTCTGGCTGCTGTTTGAGGAACTCTGGACCCAGGAGAGACTTGAGCTGCTCAATGCTGCTGTTGATTCGCTCTCTGCGGAGCTTCTCCACCAGAGGTTTTCTGAGCTGCAGAGAGAAGAACAAAGTCATGAATGAAAGTGTTCAGGACTGCATAGTGTTCAGCATATAAAGCTGTCATGAATGATGTTAAAGTGTCCATGAATGTCCAATTTACCTTGTGGGTCAGAGTCAGATGTTCCTGAGAATTGGTCATTGCTGCAGTGATTGTAGGTGCCATGGTTGGATGTGTGAGCTGTAGAGGTCTGTGTAGAGAGAATGTGATGTGTGCTGGTTTCATCCCTCCTATTTATAGTCCCACATCTCCATATGAATGTGTGGGTCTTGGTCTGGTTGAGGTTTCCCACAGTGTGAGCCAATCAGAGAGCTCTGTGAGACAATGAGACATGTGGAGCAGCAACATGCTGTCATTAATGCCTGGGGGACAATAGTTAGATCTCAGGGGAACAGGTGGAGGACTGGGGGGGAGATGGAGGGAGACTGACTGAGCTCTGTGTGGATCTGAGAAAGTGGTGACCCTGTGGAGAGATCAGATGTGCTGCCTGATGCTGGGATCAATGACTTTGACTGAGCACACACTTATAGTCTGATCACACACGTGGGAGAATATCTTCTCTGATGGAATAACTTGGCAACAAACATATCCAGAATAAATGAAATTTGTATTTTCAGGTTTGTTCTGTGTTTCTCTTGCGGTAAACTTAAAATTTCACTGGTGACATGAAATGTTTGAAGGTGAATAATTTAATCAAATTTTAGATTTTTCACAATTTGCTTTTTAAAACAATATTGTTACCTCATAAACACACAACTTTTTAATTTAATATTATGAGCTGATGTTTATTGTTGGCTTGTCAAATAACTTCAGACAATAATCCTGCTGCTGTCCAGATGCAGTCGAGTCTTTTGACACGTGTCTTGTCGTCAGTGTGAGTAGGAGCTTGATCTGAGTTTCCCACACTGACTCCCTGTGCTGTGGTCAATGAACAACAAAGGGACTTGTGTGACAGATGCTGGCTGTGTGTTGTTATAGAAACAGAGCATTACATCACCACCCATCTGGAGGGAAACGATCCCATTGGCTGGTTCTGACAATTTGTAAAATGTTGAATTTGTTGTGGTTTTCTTGTCTTGAAATAAGATCAAAATGATCTGGCCTGTTGTATTTTTCATTTGTGATCACTGTTGTACATTTTAAACCTCTGGTTGTGATCGTGACTGATTTGTGACCATCAGCTGGTTCCACATTTCAGCTCTGAGGGTGGGAGGATTCCTGGGAGGACAGCAGCTTCCTGAAGTGTGCCAATTCTCTTTGGAGAATTAAGTGTCTGCTGGTGGAGTCTGTGTCATTTCCAGTCATCTCTGTTCTCCAGAGTTTTCCCACACTTGTTGTATTAACATAAAATAGACATGTGCCGCTTTGCAAACTGACTGGAAGGTCCAGTTTGGCACAGGCAGTGAGTGACCTTTGTTAACATTAAAAAATGGATACACAAGCTCCATGTGAAATTTTCACTTAAGTAATTCATACTTAAAGATCAAATATCATGTTTGGTTCTCTAGTTTAAAACTTTAGATCCCAATGAGTCCATGTTGTTGTCCATTCAGGTCAGAGTTAGTGTGACAGAATGTGGACGTCACACTACGAGAGAATGCAGTTGGCTAAGTAAAGACAGTCATTAGAGTTAGGAGATGGTTCTCTAAACCTTTTATTGCTCTCAGTCAGGAATACAGTGGCCAGATATGACATCGTCTGAATCATCCCCAGTTATCACATGTAACGTTTAATAGTGTTGATTTTTGACAACAGGCAGAAGAACAGAGATTGAATCTCTAAACCTCAGATTGTTTTCTCAGATATGTTCCATGTCCTACATGTCAGCATATGTAGTGGAACACTTCAACATTCCATCATCATATCTGTCACACATTTTGGAACATCAGGGACCTTGTGTGCTTTTGTTTTGTGAAAGACATGAAGACATCACATCACGTGTGTTTTGTTTCTCTGTTTCAGACAATCTTGGACAATGTACCTGTGGAGGAGAACTGATCCTAAATTGAGCTCAAGAGCAACAGTGACTCTGCAATCTGAACAGAGGAAAAGAATACAGAGCTGAGAACGAGTGAGAAGGAAAGCTGTAAGTGAACTCCAAGTTTCCCATAATTAGATTTAGAGAAAGTTTTGCATTGCTGCCTGAAGAGTCGTCTGGTGCGCTTTACATCAGACATTTGATTACATCAATGTTTAGGTTGAGATTTACAAGAAATATTTTAGCTGCTACAGAGTGAACAGAATACTGCTGTTAAAAAGCACTTTATTTGTTTCAAGTGTTTGCAAATCAAATGTAAATTATTTTTTGTTCATGTAGCAGTACTTTTAAATCAAAATGCAGAATACACTACGTTTTAAGTTCATTATTTAATTTTACGCACAATAATTAATTGTAGAAAAATCATGCAATTAATCACATTGGAGATTTTTAATCGTTTCCCAGCAACTATATATATATATATATATATATATATATATATATATATATATATATATATATTCATATTCTATTGAGACATGTTAAAAGCATTTTGTCTGCAGGCATCTCATGTGTATAATTTAAACAACTTTTTCTTAAAAGCAGTCAGTTTTTTTGTTATTTTTTTGGTGCTGCATACCACAGGAGAACAGCGTGGCATTTCCATGGTGTTTTTGTATTTGTGTTTAAATTAGACAATGTCATCTTGTCCAGATGCAGCAGGTGTGTCCTCTGTCTTGTGCTCCATCGTTGGTGTGAGTAGAAAGTTGCTCTGAGTTTCCCACACTTAGTGTGTGAATGAAGTGGTCAGTGCAGCACAAAAGGGCTTTGAAAGGAGCTTTTGTGACGGATGCTGGTGGTGTGCTTTAACACAGACACAACCTGACGTCACCAACCATCTGGAGGGAAACTACATGATTGGTTGTTCAACCATTTGATGAAACTTTCAAATCGAGTCAAAACTACATGGGTTGTCAATAATAATAATACTATGTCTGCACCTCCGTATTAAAGCCACGGCAGTGGAAAGTAAATATACTGTAGCTGAACATTCCAGTTTTATGAATGAGGAGGAGAGGTTGAGACAGCTGGTTGTGAAGTGTGCCAAATCCCACTGGACAACAGTCTGCTGCTGTAGTGGTTAAGGATGCTAATCAGACTCACTTACCACTCAGATCTCCACCTCTCAGACGCTCTGTCCACTCAGAGAATATGTGTGACGTATTAAACAGGATTGTCCAATTTCAATAGTTTTCCTTTTGACCTTTTAGAGATTGTTGTTGAAAATGTACCAACAATTGATGAGTATCAACAAAATGATCCTTCATCTGATTAAATAATCTGAGTTGTCAGCATCAACCTGCACTCACTGGAAAGAACAACATCTTAGTGCTCTACTGATATTCACTACAAACAATCCTCTTCTTTTATTGACTGCTCTTTTGTTCATTCTAGACAAATTCAGAGAGAGTTTCTGAATCACCTCAGTGACAGGGAAGCTCCTTTGTTTGGACTCCAACCAGCAATGAAGGGTTTTAATAAGACTGAATGTCTTTGTTGGAAAATATCAGATGATTATTAAATCTGACTAGTGATGTAAAAATACTCAGTGTGATGGTTTCTGTGGTTTCCACTTTTCTTCCTCTCATTTCTTCAGATCTTGTCATTGGTTCCACTCCACAAATTAAATATTCTCAAACATCTTATGGTAAATATTTTGATTCAAGGTTCACAAAATGAAATGACAATGTTCAAAAAAGTGATGATTCTTTACAAAATTGAGGAACAACCAACAGCATGATGGAGGAGAAGTTTTTGGAGTCGGATTCCTTCTAAACCTCTGTCCCTTCAGGGCAAAGGTCTGGATGGATTGTTCCACAGGGGCTCTGTGAGTGAGTTTAATCTGGTTTCCCACACTCTGTCCTTCCACTGCTTTCACTGCAGGAACAATAGAAGTGTGCCTCATTATGCATCACATTAGATGCAACGTGTGACCTCTTTGAGGAGGGAGATCATTGCCTTTCAAATGTTTACAAAAAGCACCTGAAACTGATAAATATATGAAATGAACTGAGCAGCAGTAGAGTCTTCAAAATACACTACCAGTCAACAGTTTAGACACACTTTCTTATTCAGTGTTTTTATTTATTTGTATTATTTTCTGCATTGTAGATTTATCCTGAAGATTAACACTTTTTTTGTTTACAACATAGTTCCATCTGTATTCTTTGATAGTTTTGATGTCTTCAGTATTAATCTACAATGTAGAAAATAACTAAATAACAACCACTGAATGAGATGGTGTGTCCAAACTTTTGACAGGTAGTGTACATGTGTGATGACTTCACATACTTCATGTGAGCAGAGTGAAATGACATTGATAATACCTGCTCATCAAAAGTCTGAAATGAACCATGTTACAATTCTGTGTTTTACACTAAACTTTTATAACTGTATGTTAAAATGTGACACATTTTATAACAACATGTAAGCCAAATATTGAAATAATGATGGAGATTGTTATCAATGAACTGAAAATTCATATTAGGAAGACAATCAGTTTTTCATCATTATTTCAAAGGTAATTACAACTTAAAATGACACGAGAACAGACATTTTTCTGCTGACATTCTTTGTTTATTGAACAAGACTCAATGAGCCACTTGAAGGATGAAGCTCCAACAACAGGTGATGATACATCACAACCAGAACTTGTAGATTTCTACAAGACACAGTGTACTCATACAGAGTAAAGGAACAACTGTCTTTACAAAAGACAAAGAACTCACAGCATTTGTTTTTTTTCTCCCAAATGGAGAAAAAAAAACTCATATTGAGCGACTGACCCTAAAACATGTCGTCATTCTCAATAGGAAAGAATTTGAATTGACTTTTAAAATGTCAAAAAAATCCATTGTCACTGCATAACTGTGACAGTTTAACATTAAACTAACCTTTTGCAGGAACTGGATAAAATGACTAATCTTAAAACAGATCATTTTCTCATCCCATACAACAGGAAAAGTTTCAACAACTGATTAAAAAGACAACGATGTGTTTAGATCACTATGATCAATATTTAACAAGAGTTAAGAAATATCACAACTGTATAATGCACAGCAAAGCACAAATGTAGGAACATTTTGACATGAAGCAAACCTTTTAGAATTAAAGGATAAACATGTGGATCTTACAATAGATCAGCTTTTTGTTCATTTTGACAATTTGTCCTTCCAGCAGAAAGAAATAGTTTTATCACAGTGATCAATAACTATTAAAAGATGGCAAAGGTCACCATACAATTACCAACAAATGAAATATGACAGGAGCTAGTAATTGCAAATGCAATCAGATTAGGTTCATGCAACATGCATGACAACATGTTTTCTTTCTTATCTTGATAGATATTGTTGCTGTCGTTTCCTCAGGAAATGTTGTTTTACACAAAGAATAAAAACAAATCAACCTTCTGTACATAGAGAAGAACAAGTTCATGAAATTCATAGAATTCAGTCCAGTAATCTTTGACCAATGTGGTCATTAGATGCTGTCTGGTAGTAAGTCCAGTGTGCAGGTGTCTACCACGGCCTCCAGAGGGCGCTGTTGACTGGACTCTTGTCTTTGGTGATGCTGCTCTGGACTGTGGAGCTGAGAGGAGAGAAGTCAGCCTCTGTCAGGTTGTTTTCAGAGGACGGCTGCAGCTTGCTGAAGTGGTTCAACAGTCTTCTCTGGGACTGTGTCTTCACCTCCTCCTTGGACAGGAAGTTCATCACCTCTCTGACACAGCTGGAGTAGCCCTGATCCACAACTGCTGTGTTGACTGCTTGATGCTGCTGCAGCAGTCTTCTCAGGAAGCAAACTGTCATCTCCAGGATGTCTGCTTTCTCCATCTTGGAGTCTGGCTGCTGTTTGAGGAACTCTGGACCCAGGAGAGACTTGAGCTGCTCAATGCTGCTGTTGATTCGCTCTCTGCGGAGCTTCTCCACCAGAGGTTTTCTGAGCTGCAGAGAGAAGAACAAAGTCATGAATGAAAGTGTTCAGGACTGCATAGTGTTCAGCATATAAAGCTGTCATGAATGATGTTAAAGTGTCCATGAATGTCCAATTTACCTTGTGGGTCAGAGTCAGATGTTCCTGAGAATTGGTCATTGCTGCAGTGATTGTAGATGCCATGGTTGGATGTGTGAGCTGTAGAGGTCTGTGTAGAGAGAATGTGATGTGTGCTGGTTTCATCCCTCCTATTTATAGTCCCACATCTCCATATGAATGTGTGGGTCTTGGTCTGGTTGAGGTTTCCCACAGTGTGAGCCAATCAGAGAGCTCTGTGAGACAATGAGACATGTGGAGCAGCAACATGCTGTCATTAATGCCTGGGGGACAATAGTTAGATCTCAGGGGAACAGGTGGAGGACTGGGGGGAGATGGAGGGAGACTGACTGAGCTCTGTGTGGATCTGAGAAAGTGGTGACCCTGTGGAGAGATCAGATGTGCTGCCTGATGCTGGGATCAATGACTTTGACTGAGCACACACTTACAGTCTGATCACACACGTGGGAGAATATCTTCTCTGATGGAATAACTTGGCAACAAACATATCCAGAATAAATGAAATTTGTATTTTCAGGTTTGTTCTGTGTTTCTCTTGCGGTAAACTTAAAATTTCACTGGTGACATGAAATGTTTGAAGGTGAATAATTTAATCAATTTTTTGATTTTTCACAATTTGCTTTTTAAAACAATATTGTTACCTCATAAACACACAACTTTCTAATTTATTATTATGAGCTGATGTTTATTGTTGGCTTGTCAAATAACTTCAGACAATAATCCTGCTGCTGTCCAGATGCAGTCGAGTCTTTTGACACGTGTCTTGTCGTCAGTGTGAGTAGGAGGTTGATCTGAGTTTCCCACACTGACTCCCTGTGCTGTGGTCAATGAACAACAAAGGGACTTGTGTGACAGATGCTGGCTGTGTGTTGTTATAGAAACAGAGCATTACATCACCACCCATCTGGAGGGAAACGATCCCATTGGCTGGTTCTGACAATTTGTAAAATGTTGAATTTGTTGTGGTTTTCTTGTCTTGAAATAAGATCAAAATGATCTGGCCTGTTGTATTTTTCATTTGTGATCACTGTTGTACATTTTAAACCTCTGGTTGTGATCGTGACTGATTTGTGACCATCAGCTGGTTCCACATTTCAGCTCTGAGGGTGGGAGGATTCCTGGGAGGACAGCAGCTTCCTGAAGTGTGCCAATTCTCTTTGGAGAATTAAGTGTCTGCTGGTGGAGTCTGTGTCATTTCCAGTCATCTCTGTTCTCCAGAGTTTTCCCACACTTGTTGTATTAACATAAAATAGACATGTGCCGCTTTGCAAACTGACTGGAAGGTCCAGTTTGGCACAGGCAGTGAGTGACCTTTGTTAACATTAAAAAATGGATACACAAGCTCCATGTGAAATTTTCACTTAAGTAATTCATACTTAAAGATCAAATATCATGTTTGGTTCTCTAGTTTAAAACTTTAGATCCCAATGAGTCCATGTTGTTGTCCATTCAGGTCAGAGTTAGTGTGACAGAATGTGGACGTCACACTACGACAGAATGCAGTTGGCTAAGTAAAGCCAGTCATTAGAGTTAGGAGATGGTTCTCTAAACCTTTTATTGCTCTCAGTCAGGAATACAGTGGCCAGATATGACATCATCTGAATCATCCCCAGTTATCACATGTAACGTTTAATAGTGTTGATTTTTGACAACAGGCAGAAGAACAGAGATTGAATCTCTAAACCTCAGATTGTTTTCTCAGATATGTTCCATGTCCTACATGTCAGCATATGTAGTGGAACACTTCAACATTCCATCATCATTTCTGTAACACATTTTGGAACATCAGGGACCTTGTGTGCTTTTGTTTTGTGAAAGACATGAAGACATCACATCACGTGTGTTTTGTTTCTCTGTTTCAGACAATCTTGGACAATGTACCTGTGGAGGAGAACTGATCCTAAATTGAGCTCAAGAGCAACAGTGACTCTGCAATCTGAACAGAGGAAAAGAATACAGAGCTGAGAACGAGTGAGAAGGAAAGCTGTAAGTGAACTCCAAGTTTCCCATAATTAGATTTAGAGAAAGTTTTGCATTGCTGCCTGAAGAGTCGTCTGGTGCGCTTTACATCAGACATTTGATTACATCAATGTTTAGGTTGAGATTTACAAGAAATATTTTAGCTGCTACAGAGTGAACAGAATACTGCTGTTAAAAAGCACTTTATTTGTTTCAAGTGTTTGCAAATCAAATGTAAATTATTTTTTGTTCATGTAGCAGTACTTTTAAATCAAAATGCAGAATACACTACGTTTTAAGTTCATTATTTAATTTTACGCACAATAATTAATTGTAGAAAAATCATGCAATTAATCACATTGGAGATTTTTAATCGTTTCCCAGCAACTATATATATATATATATATATATATATATATATATATATATTCATATTCTATTGAGACATGTTAAAAGCATTTTGTCTGCAGGCATCTCATGTGTATAATTTAAACAACTTTTTCTTAAAAGCAGTCAGTTTTTTTGTTATTTTTTTGGTGCTGCATACCACAGGAGAACAGCGTGGCATTTCCATGGTGTTTTTGTATTTGTGTTTAAATTAGACAATGTCATCTTGTCCAGATGCAGCAGGTGTGTCCTCTGTCTTGTGCTCCATCGTTGGTGTGAGTAGAAAGTTGCTCTGAGTTTCCCACACTTAGTGTGTGAATGAAGTGGTCAGTGCAGCACAAAAGGGCTTTGAAAGGAGCTTTTGTGACGGATGCTGGTGGTGTGCTTTAACACAGACACAACCTGACGTCACCAACCATCTGGAGGGAAACTACATGATTGGTTGTTCAACCATTTGATGAAACTTTCAAATCGAGTCAAAACTACATGGGTTGTCAATAATAATAATACTATGTCTGCACCTCCGTATTAAAGCCACGGCAGTGGAAAGTAAATATACTGTAGCTGAACATTCCAGTTTTATGAATGAGGAGGAGAGGTTGAGACAGCTGGTTGTGAAGTGTGCCAAATCCCACTGGACAACAGTCTGCTGCTGTAGTGGTTAAGGATGCTAATCAGACTCACTTACCACTCAGATCTCCACCTCTCAGACACTCTGTCCACTCAGAGAATATGTGTGACGTATTAAACAGGATTGTCCAATTTCAATAGTTTTTCCTTTTGACCTTTTAGAGATTGTTGTTGAAAATGTACCAACAATTGATGAGTATCAACAAAATGATCCTTCATCTGATTGAATAATCTGAGTTGTCAGCATCAACCTGCACTCACTGGAAAGAACAACATCTTAGTGCTCTACTGATATTCACTACAAACAATCCTCTTCTTTTATTGACTGCTCTTTTGTTCATTCTAGACAAATTCAGAGAGAGTTTCTGAATCACCTCAGTGACAGGGAAGCTCCTTCGTTTGGACTCCAACCAGCAATGAAGGGTTTTAATAAGACTGAATGTCTTTGTTGGAAAATATCAGATGATTATTAAATCTGACTAGTGATGTAAAAATACTCAGTGTGATGGTTTCTGTGGTTTCCACTTTTCTTCCTCTCATTTCTTCAGATCTTGTCATTGGTTCCACTCCACAAATTAAATATTCTCAAACATCTTATGGTAAATATTTTGATTCAAGGTTCACAAAATGAAATGACAATGTTCAAAAAAGTGATGGTTCTTTATAAAATTGAGGAACAACCAACAGCATGATGGAGGAGAAGTTTTTGGAGTCGGATTCCTTCTAAACCTCTGTCCCTTCAGGGCAAAGGTCTGGATGGATTGTTCCACAGGGGCTCTGTGAGTGAGTTTAATCTGGTTTCCCACACTCTGTCCTTCCACTGCTTTCACTGCAGGAACAATAGAAGTGTGCCTCATTATGCATCACATTAGATGCAACGTGTGACCTCTTTGAGGAGGGAGATCATTGCCTTTCAAATGTTTACAAAAAGCACCTGAAACTGATAAATATATGAAATGAACTGAGCAGCAGTAGAGTCTTCAAAATACACTACCAGTCAACAGTTTAGACACACTTTCTTATTCAGTGTTTTTATTTATTTGTATTATTTTCTACATTGTAGATTTATCCTGAAGATTAACACTTTTTTGTTTACAACATAGTTCCATCTGTATTCTTTGATAGTTTTGATGTCTTCAGTATTAATCTACAATGTAGAAAATAACTAAATAACAACCACTGAATGAGACGGTGTGTCCAAACTTTTGACAGGTAGTGTACATGTGTGATGACTTCACATACTTCATGTGAGCAGAGTGAAATGACATTGATAATACCTGCTCATCAAAAGTCTGAAATGAACCATGTTACAATTCTGTGTTTTACACTAAACTTTTATAACTGTATGTTAAAATGTGACACATTTTATAACAACATGTAAGCCAAATATTGAAATAATGATGGAGATTGTTATCAATGAACTGAAAATTCATATTAGGAAGACAATCAGTTTTTCATCATTATTTCAAAGGTAATTACAACTTAAAATGACACGAGAACAGACATTTTTCTGCTGACATTCTTTGTTTATTGAACAAGACTCAATGAGCCACTTGAAGGATGAAGCTCCAACAACAGGTGATGATACATCACAACCAGAACTTGTAGATTTCTACAAGACACAGTGTACTCATACAGAGTAAAGGAACAACTGTCTTTATAAAAGACACAAAACTTACAGAATTTGGGGACAGAACTCACTGTCACTTTTTCCAGTAAAATGATAAAAAATATTGATCTTTAAACAGATCATTTGAAAGTAATCACATCAGGTGGGAAGTTCTGACAGCATATACATGAAAAAGACAAAGATGTTTGATCAAACTGATCAACAGATAAATAATGTGACACCAAGGTAATGCACAATAAAGCATAAAAAATGAGAAGATTGTGAAATGAAGCTAACCTTTTACAAAAAGGATTATTAGATTAATCATTAAACTGATCAACGTTTCATTCATTTTTAGAATTTGTCTCTCAATTAGAAACTAATTTAATCACTTTGATCAAAAGTAATCAAACAACAAGAATTGTGACCATATAAATACCAGTACATGAAGTACAGTAAGAACTAGTAATAAGTGAGTGATATTAAGCAAACCTTTCAGAGAAAAGGAATAAACATTTGGATGTTAAAACACATCACTTTTAAGGAATGACACACACAACAGTGTAGAATGACAAAATATTGTAACAAATCAAATGATAATAGATGATTAATATAATTATCAGTACATGAAGTACAGTAAGAACTAAAACATAATTGCAGATGCAATCAGATTAGGTTCATGCAACATACTTGAAGAGATGTTTACTCTCTGTTTTTTTCTTTCTTATCTTGAAAGATACTGTTGCTGTCGTTTCCTCAGGAAATGTTTTCAAAACACAAAAACAAATGTGTAAACCTTTCTATACATACAGAAAAACATGTTGATGAAATTTCATGGAATTCAGTCCAGTAATCTTTGACCAATATGGTCTATTCAGCTTGTCTGCTGCATGACAACATGTTTACTTTCTCAACTTGAAAGATATTGTTGCTGTCGTTTCCTCAGGAAGTATTATCTTGCATGAAGAACAAATCAACCTTCTGTACATAGAGAAGAACAAGTTCATGAATTTCATAGAATTTAGTCCAGTAATCTTTGACCAATGTGGTCATTAGATGCTGTTTGGTAGTAAGTCCAGTGTGCAGGTGTCTACCACGGCCTCCAGAGGGCGCTGTTGACTGGACTCTTGTCTTTGGTGATGCTGCTCTGGACTGTGGAGCTGAGAGGAGAGAAGTCAGCCTCTGTCAGGTTGTTTTCAGAGGAAGGCTGCAGCTTGTTGATGTGCTTGAGCAGTGTTCTCTGCTGTTGGTTCTGCTGCTGCATGTGTGTCAGGACACAAACTGTCATCTCCAGGATGTCTGCTTTCTCCATCTTGGAGTCTGGCTGCTGTTTGAGGAACTCTGGACCCAGGAGAGACTTGAGCTGCTCAATGCTGCTGTTGATTCGCTCTCTGCGGAGCTTCTCCACCAGAGGTTTTCTGAGCTGCAGAGAGAAGAATAAAGTCATGAATGAAAGTGTTCAGGACTGCATAGTGTTCAGCATATAAAGCTGTCATGAATGATGTTAAAGTGTTCATGAATGTCCAATTTACCTTGTGGGTCAGAGTCAGATGCTCCTGAGAATTGGTCATTGCTGCAGTGATTGTAGGTGCCATGGTTGGATGTGTGAGCTGTAGAGGTCTGTGTAGAGAGAATGTGATGTGTGCTGGTTTCATCCCTCCTATTTATAGTCCCACATCTCCATATGAATGTGTGGGTCTTGGTCTGGTTGAGGTTTCCCACAGTGTGAGCCAATCAGAGAGCTCTGTGAGACAATGAGACATGTGGAGCAGCAACATGCTGTCATTAATGCCTGGGGGACAATAGTTAGATCTCAGGGGAACAGGTGGAGGACTGGGGGGAGATGGAGGGAGACTGACTGAGCTCTGTGTGGATCTGAGAAAGTGGTGACCCTGTGGAGAGATCAGATGTGCTGCCTGATGCTGGGATCAATGACTTTGACTGAGCACACACTTATAGTCTGATCACACACGTGGGAGAATAACTTCTCTGATGGAATAACTCAGGAAAAATATGTTGACCCAGTGTTAATTGTATTGTCATGTTTGCTTCTGTTTGCTTCAACTGAGGTTAAACCTAAAATGTTTCTGGTGAAATCAATATGTTTTGAATTAGTAACTTCTTTTATGGAATATAAGGACAAAACTGTCTGAAATGTCAGAAGTGAAATCAGTGTTTCTAGTTGGCTAATGTAGTGAGATGTTGTGTTTTATATATTTCGAGATTTTTCTGAAAAAATATATTGCCAAACGCTACTATTAGACAGTAGAGTTAGGTGGCCATTAACAGCATGTCAAATAACTTCAGAAAATAATCCTGCTGCTGTCCAGATGCAGTCGAGTCTTTTGACACGTGTCTTGTCGTCAGTGTGAGTAGGAGGTTGATCTGAGTTTCCCACACTGACTCCCTGTGCTGTGGTCAATGAACAACAAAGGGACTTGTGTGACAGATGCTGGCTGTGTGTTGTTATAGAAACAGAGCATTACATCACCACCCATCTGGAGGGAAACGATCCCATTGGCTGGTTCTGACAATTTGTAAAATGTTGAATTTGTTGTGGTTTTCTTTTCTTGAAATAAGATCAAAATGATCTGGCCTGTTGTATTTTTCATTTGTGATCACTGTTGTACATTTTAAACCTCTGGTTGTAATCATGACTGATTTGTGACCATCAGCTGGTTCCACATTTCAGCTCTGAGGGTGGGAGGATTCCTGGGAGGACAGCAGCTTCCTGAAGTGTGCCAATTCTCTTTGGAGAATTAAGTGTCTGCTGGTGGAGTCTGTGTCGTTTCCAGTCATCTCTGTTCTCCAGAGTTTTCCCACACTTGTTGTATTAACATAAAATAGCCATGTGCCGCTTTGCAAACTGACTGGAGGATCCAGTGTGACCAACCTCTTGAAAGTATTTTACTATTAAATTCAAATTTGTATGCAAAAGCTTTATGTGAAAATGAAAATAAAACAATTTAAAATGTGCTTCAAGCCAGATGTTTGGTTCCACGATTGTGTCAGATTCAGATTAAAATTGTTTCAGGAGAAGGAAAACCGGCATCACTCTGTGGCAGAATTCTGTTTCCTAATTTCAGCCCAAAATATAAAGTGGAAGTGATTGTAAAAACGGGTCTTTTCTCAAAGTCAGGAATATGGAGGGCAGATATTGTAACATCTGAAGATGTACTTGGGACTCCAGCAGTTGTAATCACTGAGGAAATAAAGCAGCAGTGATGCCAACACCTTGCAGGTTAATAGCAAATGATGGTCAGGTGCAGGCTGTCAAACCAATTTTTCCATCCCTTTTGGACTCCTAACATTGTGCACAGTAATTTCGAAATAACTCCGAAAAGTCTCGTTTTGTATTATCTAGAACAATGGTTCTCAACCCTGTTCCTCAGGACCCACTATCCTGCATGTTTTAGATGCTTCCCTGCTCCAACACACCTGACTCAAATGATCAGCTCGTCCTCAGGCTTCTGCAGAGGCTTGATGACGAGCTGATCATTTGAATCAGGTGTGTTGGAGCAGGGAAGCATCTAAAACATGCAGGATAGTGGGTCTTGAGGAACAGGGTTGAGAACCACTGATCTAGAATGTTATAGGGCTGCACAGTGTATCAGTGGTTAGCTCCATCATCTTGCAAAGGAAAGATCCCTGGTTCGTGTCCCGGCCTGGGATCTTTCTGGATGGAGTTTGCATGTTCTCCCTGTGCATTGGGGGGTTTTCTCCAGGTTCTCCGGCTTCCTCCCACAGTCCATTGATGATTCTAAATTGTCGGTAGGTGTGAATGTGAGTGTGATTGTTTTTCTCTATGTGTAGCCCTGTGATAGACTGGTGACCTGTCCAGGGTGTCCCTTGCCTTCACCCTAAAGTCAGCTGGGATAGACTCCATTCTCCCCGACCCTAATGAGGATTATGCAGTGTACAGATAATGGGTGGGACAAAACGTTATACTGTTTATTTACACAGCAGAAGGCAAAAAGGTATGTGAATCTCATAATTGTAATTCTTGTGTTTTAATACATCAAATAGGATAATATGTAACTGTTACCAATATCCATCATCAAAAATCTCCTTCTATTAGACATTTTAGAAAAGTTTTCCCTTTGTGTGCAAAATTATTTCCCATGAAAGGTAGGAAGACAATATTTGATATGTTTTGTGTTTATTTTTTCTGTTTCAGACCTGTTTGAATGAAGTCCCTGTGAGTTTGAGCAGATTTTGAAATGAGGTCAGGAGCACCAGTGAACAGAGGCCAAGAAATCAGACCCGAGGACGACTGAGAAGAAAAGCTGTTGGTAAACTCTTAGGATTCCCACAATTTTGTCTGAAAGTAGTTCTGCATGAATGCTTGAAGAGTGAGAGGATCTTGCATTGTTCACTTTGGACTGAATTCACAGATAGTTTGTAAATGACCTGTGTGATAGGAAAGCTCCTTTGTTCTGGCTCCGATCTACAACAGATTGTTTATAATATACTAGATCTCTTCCTGTAGGAAACTAAGAGAGAAAAAATATGACCGGTTATATAAAAAATATACCAAATGTAAGACTTTTGGAGGTTTCCACTGTTTTGAAGAAAGTTATTTTTCTCTCTCATGACCTTTCTTCTTCTCGTATCTTCAGATTGTATCTTTGACTTAAGTCCTCAAATGAAACTTGTCAAACTTCCGATACTAAAGATATTGGTTGTAGGTTAACAAGATGCAGTATCACTGTTCTGAAAAAAGTGACAATGTCTGTTTTTTTAATGATGGAGGAACCAACAGCATGATGGAGAAGAAAGTTTTGCAGTCGGGTTCCTTCTAAACCTCTGTCCCTTCAGGGCAAAGGTCTGGATGGATTGTTCCACAGGGGCTCTGTGAGTGAGTTTAATCTGGTTTCCCACACTCTGTCCTTCCACTGCTTTCACTGCAGGAACAATAGAAGTGTGCCTCATTATGCATCACATTAAATCCAATGTGTGACCTCTTTTAGGTCGGGGTGGGGGGATGATTAACTTTGACATTTTTACCATAGAAGCACCTGAAACTGATAATTGTACCAAAATCACTGAACAGAAATGGAGTCTTTGAACTAAACGTTTGATGAGATGATTGACTCCATATGAACAGAGTGATAACACTGATAATGCTTAATCATCAAAAATCTTAATAGAACCATGTTACTGTTCTTTGTTCAACACTAAACATGCATAATTGTAAATAAAAATATAAACATTTTGTAATTATATGTCAATCAAATCTAAGAATAATACCAGAAATGTTAATCAGTTAACTGATTAACTTTTTTTTTTTTACTTCCTCTGCAGCAACCACTCGTACTGTTACTGGCAGCAGGTCTGTCACTGCACATAATCTGCTGCTTTCACCCACCTTTGCTGTGGTTTTTCTTTCTCTTGCTCTTTTTTAATGTGCTGCTCTTTGCCCACCTAATAGCCCCTGGGGATAAATAAAGTTTTTTCTGATTCTTAAAATGAAGAACTTCTTTTGATCATTATGGAGAGGGTAACTACAACATTTAATGACACGAGAACAGACATTTTTCAGCTGACAATGTTTGTTTATTGAACAAGACTCAATGAGCCACTTGAAGGCTGAAGCTCCAACAACAGGTGATGATACATCACAACCAGAACTTGTAGATTTCTACAAGACACAGTGTACTCATACAGAGTAAAGGAACAACTGTCTTTACAAAAGACAAAGAACTCACAGCATTTGTTTTTTTTTCTCCCAAATGGAGAAAAAAAAAAAACTCAAACTCACAGAAGTAAACTTAAGACCGGCCCTAAAACATGTCGTCATTCTCAATAGAAAAGAATTTGAATGGACTTTTAAAACGTAAAAAAAAAAATCCATTGTCACTGCATAACTGTGACAGTTTAACATTAAACTAATCTTTTGCAGGAACTGGATAAAATGACTAATCTTAAAACAGATCATTTTCTCATCCCATACAACAGGAAAAGTTTCAACAACTGATTAAAAAGACAACAATGTGTTTAGATCACTATGATCAATATTTAACAAGAGTTAAGAAATATCACAACTGTATAAAGCACAGCAAAGCACAAATGTAGGAACATTTTGACATGAAGCAAACCTTTTAGAATTAAAGGATAAACATGTGGATCTTACAATAGATCAGCTTTTTGTTCATTTTGACAATTTGTCCTTCCAGCAGAAAGAAATAGTTTTATCACAGCGATCAATAACTATTAAAAGATGGCAAAGGTCACCATACAATTACCAACAAATGAAATATGACAGGAGCTAGTAATTGCAAATGCAATCAGATTAGGTTCATGCAACATGCATGACAACATGTTTTCTTTCTTATCTTTAAAGATATTGTTGCTGTCGTTTCCTCAGGAAATGTTGTTTTACACAAAGAATAAAAACAAATCAACCTTCTGTACATAGAGAAGAACAAGTTCATGAAATTCATAGAATTCAGTCCAGTAATCTTTGACCAATGTGGTCATTAGATGCTGTCTGGTAGTAAGTCCAGTGTGCAGGTGTCTACCACGGCCTCCAGAGGGCGCTGTTGACTGGACTCTTGTCTTTGGTGATGCTGCTCTGGACTGTGGAGCTGAGAGGAGAGAAGTCAGCCTCTGTCAGGTTGTTTTCAGAGGAAGGCTGCAGCTTGCTGAAGTGGTTCAACAGTCTTCTCTGGGACTGTGTCTTCACCTCCTCTTTGGACAGGAAGTTCATCACCTCTCTGACACCGCTGGAGTAGCCCTGATCCACAACTGCTGTGTTCACAGCTTGATGCTGCTGCTGCAGTCTTCTCAGGAAGCAAACTCTTGTCTTTGGTGATGCTGCTCTGGACTGTGGAGCTGAGAGGAGAGAAGTCAGCCTCTGTCAGGTTGTTTTCAGAGGAAGGCTGCAGCTTGTTGATGTCCTTGAGCAGTGTTCTCTGCTGTTGGTTCTGCTGCTGCATGTGTGTCAGGACACAAACTGTCATCTCCAGGATGTCTGCTTTCTCCATCTTGGAGTCTGGCTGCTGTTTGAGGAACTCTGGACCCAGGAGAGACTTGAGCTGTTCAATGCTGCTGTTAATTCGCTCTCTGCGGAGCTTCTCCACCAGAGGTTTTCTGAGCTGCAGAGAGAAGAACAAAGTCATGAATGAAAGTGTTCAGGACTGCATAGTGTTCAGCATATAAAGCTGTCATGAATGATGTTAAAGTGTCCATGAATGTCCAATTTACCTTGTGGGTCAGAGTCAGATGTTCCTGAGAATTGGTCATTGCTGCAGTGATTGTAGATGCCATGGTTGGATGTGTGAGCTGTAGAGGTCTGTGTAGAGAGAATGTGATGTGTGCTGGTTTCATCCCTCCTATTTATAGTCCCACATCTCCATATGAATGTGTGGGTCTTGGTCTGGTTGAGGTTTCCCACAGTGTGAGCCAATCAGAGAGCTCTGTGAGACAATGAGACATGTGGAGCAGCAACATGCTGTCATTAATGCCTGGGGGACAATAGTTAGATCTCAGGGGAACAGGTGGAGGACTGGGGGGAGATGGAGGGAGACTGACTGAGCTCTGTGTGGATCTGAGAAAGTGGTGACCCTGTGGAGAGATCAGATGTGCTGCCTGATGCTGGGATCAATGACTTTGACTGAGCACACACTTATAGTCTGATCACACACGTGGGAGAATATCTTCTCTGATGGAATAACTTGGCAACAAACATATCCAGAATAAATGAAATTTGTATTTTCAGGTTTGTTCTGTGTTTCTCTTGCGGTAAACTTAAAATTTCACTGGTGACATGAAATGTTTGAAGGTGAATAATTTAATCAAATTTTAGATTTTTCACAATTTGCTTTTTAAAAAAATATTGTTTCCTCATAAACACACAACTTTCTAAGACAATATTGTGAGTATATGTTTATTGTTGGCATGTCAAATAACTTCAGAAAATAATCCTGCTGCTGTCCAGATGCAGTCGAGTCTTTTGACACGTGTCTTGTCGTCAGTGTGAGTAGGAGGTTGATCTGAGTTTCCCACACTGACTCCCTGTGCTGTGGTCAATGAACAACAAAGGGACTTGTGTGACAGATGCTGGCTGTGTGTTGTTATAGAAACAGAGCATTACATCACCACCCATCTGGAGGGAAACGATCCCATTGGCTGGTTCTGACAGTTTGTAACATTTAAATTTCTTCTGATTTTTGTTTTTTGTTTTAGCTTGAAGTGGTTTTACTTGTCATATTTCAGTTTGCAGTCACTCTAATACATCAGGAGCATTTAATGATTATGATGACTGATTTCTCAGCATTAGATGCATCAAAATGTCTTCTTTGAGGTTGGGAGGGGACTCAGGGGACTGGACCTCCTTGAAGTGTGCCAATTCCCTCTAGAGAATTAGGTGCTCTGCTCTCTGTTTTCCCACACTCCGTTTTTTCAGAGAAATTAAGCATGTGCCCCGATGTAACATTTCTTTATAGGGCCTTTTTTTGCTGCAATCACTTGGTTGACCCTGTTCAAAACTATTTACCCATTCACTTAAAATGTATGTACTTAAAAATATGGGAAATTAAAAATCAATAACTCAAGAAAGTATTACGTTTGTGTAGTTTCTCTTATTCACAATCCTCAGCCAGAATATCTGCTTGCATGCTTTTGTCCATTCAGGTCATAATTCATGACAGAATTTTGATACTGTAGATCACTCTCCACACCAATATTCTGCTACTAACCTTGTCTCTGTGCAGCTCTGTCTTGCCATTTTTAACCTGATGCCAGCCTTATTTACAGCCTGACTTCTGTTGACTCCAGAGTCTTAGAATCTCGTGACAAGTGGAAGCAGCCTGCTAACTCAGTTTCCACTAGCTTTACTGGTCATTTTGCATAATTTTCTGGTAATTTTCTATCACTTTCTGATCATATTGTGTCACTTTCTGGTGATTTTTACCACTTTATGGTCATTTTTGCATAATTTTCTAGTCATTTTGCATTACTTTCTGGTGATTTTGCATCACTTTCTGGTAAATTTCCATCACTTTCTGGTCATTTTGTGTCACTTTGTGGTAAATTTCCATCACTTTCTGATTATTTTGCAGAATTTTCTGGTCATTTTGCACCACTTTTTGGTCATTTTGCACCATGTTCTGATTCTTTTACAGTTTTTAGCCATTCTGCATACATTTCCGGTCATTTTGCATCACTTTCTGGTGATTTTTTTTTTTTTTTTACCACTTTCTGGTCATTTTTGCATCATTTTCTGGACATTTTGTGTCACTTTATGGTCAATTTGCAAAATTTTCTGGTCATTTTGC
The DNA here is from genome assembly GCF_021347895.1 of Acanthochromis polyacanthus. Lineage (NCBI taxonomy): Eukaryota > Metazoa > Chordata > Actinopteri > Pomacentridae > Acanthochromis > Acanthochromis polyacanthus. The sequence goes on along the minus strand of NC_067117.1, from coordinate 33,715,240 downwards.
AACATGTTCTGATTCTTTTACATTTTTTCGAAATTTTCATCCCTTTCCAGTCATTTTGCATCCCTTTCTGGTGACTTTTTTTTAACCATTTTCTGGTCATTTTGCACCTCTTTACATAATCTGATTAGAGCAAACTGTTTACTTTGGGAAATTTTTAATTGACACGTGTTGATAGAAGTGAAATATCATTGATTCTAAGCTTTCTGATGGAGCGGTGCCTCTCAAATGATTAAATGATACTTTTATTTTGGTGATTTTTTTAAACTATAACATGCCTTTCAAACCTGATGGTGAGTTTTGGGGTTAAGAGGGTGAACGGAAAAAAAACATCTCAAAGTAAGTTACAGGCACAAAATCAGCACTAAAACTGGTAAATCTTTCCTCAGATCTCCTGGTTGATCACTGTCTTGTACTTGGAGGAGACTTGTCAGATTGCTTTGCAACAAACAATGAAATGAGCCACATTAAATCTAAACAGTCCTCTCAACTGAATTTTCCCTTAGTGTAAATGATCATAAAATATCAAACACTTGTGGAAAAAATGCTGTCATTTTAAAGACAGAAAACCTCAGAGGTTGCTGTTGTCCGCAGCACAGACATGACTTAATGCTGCCGGACACAGTTTGTCCCTCTGAGGTTTCTGGGGTTTGTTTTGATGTCTGACTGGAGGATTCGACTATCAGGAAGTTTACTATAATCTGAAGAAGCTGCTTCAATCCAAACCGTGCAGGAAACCATTGATCTTTGTCGCCCTCTGCTGTCTAAAAACACGTTCATCCTGAATGAGCACTCAGTTGATCCCTTATCTTCAATAACTTCAGTGTATTTAATGAAAACATGCAAAGTTTAACCTTCATATTACGAATATTTTCAGTTAGAAACCCTTAAAATAACTAAAAGTGGCTGCAAAATTTGTTCGTTTTAATCCTTTTTCCATCATTTCTTAGCCTCGGAATCTCATCATTACAGCAGATAGACACATGAAGACATTTTCAGGGATGAAAAAGAATTTTTTTTGCCAAGAATCGTGTCCAGAAAATGATCCTGGTATCAAACAAGAATGCTCCTTTCATTGTCTAGAACTTGTTCTGACCAACCACCTATCACACATATGAGGCTTGAAAGTTTACAAAGAACGCACCTTTTCCCCTAAATGTGTCCAGAATGACACAAAAGTTCTGCAAAGTGACTCAAAAGATGTTCAAAATACCCCAAAAACGCACCCAAAATGATCAGAAATGTCTCCTAAATTGCTCAAATTTGCCCAAAATGATAAAAGTACATATCTATGGAAACAACCAGCACAATAAACACTTATCTTTCAACTCGGCTTTGGCCACAGCTCTTAAAGATTTGAAGCTAAAATTCAACTTGAAAGATAAACAAAGGACAGCACTTAAGTGTTTCATTGAGAAGAAAGACGTATTTGGACTTATGCCGACGGGATATGGCAAATCCTTAATATACCAGTTGGCTCCGCGGCTCCGCTGGTTGGGAAGCTAATGGGACTTAGCCACACAATCCGCCGGTGCTCTCGGAACCACGTCAGCCTATTCGTTGCTTTGATTGGTTGTATACCTACCCAATTGCTGCAGAGGGATTTGATAGACAACCTTTTAGCCCGCCTCCCTCCCTGTCGAGCTTCCCTCGACCCTTGTGCCGTCAGAAACATGGGATCTAGCATGGCTAGGCTAAGAAGCTGCCAAAATACAACCTAAATATAGAAGATCTTTGTACCCACAGCCATCAGGCTTTATAATTCTACAGCAAATAGCAGATGAGTTGACAGACAAATGCATTTCCCTTTTGGGATGAATAAAGCAATCTGAATCTTTAATTAATTCAAACAATATATCATGTGGATTATAATAAGGTCGAATAGCACTTCCACCATGGGGCACACATATATTAAGTTCATAACTTGGCCAAGGAGAATCATACACACGTAACAAAGGTACCTCTGCACTGAGGGAGACGACAGGAACAGGACCACATGCTGGGGGAACATAGCGCCACCTAGTGGATCACAACTAAAATCACTGGACTTGTGGGAGACAAACCCCCCCCAGCCAGAATCACAAAGCAGCTGCCATCAGAAAGACACTGCCCAACAGCTGCTGTCCAACTCACAGGTCATCACATCTGCGCTTAATGTAGTCAAAGTACTCATGGAAAATTCCAAGAGAGTGTAAATTTTTTTTAATAAACACGTAAATAGAATCAAAACAAGTTATAAATCTTTAAAGTAATATAAAACAAGTACCAAATCGTGTCAACATTTATTAAATATATTATTGTTATACAAAACATATATGTACACAAAAATATTAAATGTTACTAAACACAGGTTCAAAATCATTAGAATAGTTGAAAACAAACTGAAATAATCGAAGCAGTATTTTAAAGAATTAGGAGCCGTTTTAATTCAAGTAAGAAAAATCATGTAAATGATATTAAAATCTCGTTACGGGCCATTCAAACACAAGTCAAAAATCATGTCTTGTATCATTAGAAAAGCAAAAATAGATTACAAAAGACCAATTGACATAGAGATACAGAACAAAAAGCAGTCTTGTATCACCAGAAAAGCAAAAGTAGCTTACAACAGGCCAAGCAACATAGAAATACACAATAAAAAAAGCAGTCTTGTATCATTAGAAAAGCAAAAATAGCTTACAACAGGCCACGTGCCATAAAAATACACAATAAAAAGCAGTCTTGTATCATTATAAAAGCAAAAAATAGTCAATAACAGACCAATTGTCATAGAAACGCATAACAAAAAGCAGTCTTGCATCATTATAAAAGCAAAAATTATCTTATAACAGGCCATCTGCCATAGAAATACACAATAAAAAGCAGTTTTGTATCATTATAAAACCCTAACCCTCTACATAAACAATTGATGCCTCCATGTTAAATGACTGAGTTTTGTCTAAATGCTAAAGATCAGACAGCTGCAGCCAGTTCTACAGTTAGTGCAGCAGCAGCACGATATACACACATGGACAAAATTGTTGGTACCCCTCAGTTAAAGAAGGAAAAACCCACAATTCTCACTGAAATCACTTGAAACTCACAAAAGTAACAATAAATAAAAATTTATTGAAAATTAAATAATCAAAATCAGCCATCACTTTTGAATTGTTGATTAACATAATTATTTAAAAAAACAAACTAATGAAATAGGGCTGGACAAAAATGATGGTACCCATAACTTAATATTTTGTTGCACAACCTTTTGAGGCAATCACTGCAATTAAACGATTTCTGTATTTGTCAATGAGCGTTCTGCAGCTGTCAACAGGTATTTTGGCCCACTCCTCATGAGCAAACAGCTCCAGTTGTCTCAGGTTTGATGGGTGTCTTCTCCAAATGGCATGTTTCAGCTCCTTCCACATATGTTCAATGGGATTCAGATCTGGGCTCATAGAAGGCCACTTTAGAATAGTCCAACGCTTTTCTCTCAGCCATTCTTGGGTGTTTTTGGCTGTGTGTTTTGGATCGTTGTCCTGTTGGAAGACCCATGACCTGCGACTGAGACCAAGCTTTCTGACACTAGGCAGCACATTTCTCTCCAGAATGCCTTGATAGTCTTCAGATTTCATCGTACCTTGCACACTTTCAAGACACCCTGTGCCAGATGCAGCAAAGCAGCCCCAAAACATTACTGAGCCTCCTCCATGTTTCACCGTAGGGACAGTGTTCTTTTCTTCGTATGCTTGGTTTTTGAGTCTATGAACATAGAGTTGATGTGCCTTACCAAAAAGCTCCAGTTTGGTCTCATCTGTCCAAAGGACATTCTCCCAGAAGCTTTGTGGCTTGTCAACATGTATTTTTGCAAATTCCAGTCTCGCTTTTTTATGAGTTTTTTTCAGCAGTGGTGTCCTCCTTGGTCGTCTCCCATGAAGTCCACTTTGGCTCAAACAACGACGAATGGTGCGATCTGACACTGATGTACCTTGGCCTTGGAGTTCACCTTTAATTTCTTTGGAGGTTGCTCTGGGCTCTTTGGATACAATTCCAACGATCCGTCTCTTCAATTTGTCATCAATTTTCCTCTTGCGGCCACGTCCAGGGAGGTTGGCTACTGTCCCGTGGGTCTTGAACTTCTGAATAATATGAGCCACTGTTGTCACAGGAACTTCAAGCTGTTTAGAGATGGTCTTATGGCCTTTACCTTTAAGATGTTTGTCTATCATTTTTTTTCGGATGTCCTGGGACAATTCTCTCCTTCGCTTTCTGTTGTCCATGTTCAGTGTGGTACACACCTTTTCACCAAACAGCAGGGTGACTACTTGTCTCCCTTTAAATAGGCAGACTGACTGATTATGAGTTTGGAAACACCTGTGATGTCAATTAAATGACACACCTGAGTTAATCATGTCACTCTGGTCAAATAGTTTTCAATCTTTTATAGAGGTACCATCATTTTTGTCCAGGCCTGTTTCATTAGTTTGTTTTTTTAAATAATTATGTTAATCAACAATTCAAAAGTAATGGCTGTTTTTGATTATTTAATTTTCAATAAATTTTTATTTATTGTTACTTTTGTGAGTTTCAAGTGATTTCAGTGAGAATTGTGGGTTTTTCCTTCTTTAACTGAGGGGTACCAACAATTTTGTCCACGTGTGTATATATTATGTCTCCACAGGCGAAAATCCTGAAAAAGCTCATGAGCCACAACTCAAAGGAGTCCAACATCATTGAGTACAAAGGAGACGTCTTCTTAGAAAATACTCGGCTCCTGGTGTTTGAAAAGTTAGACATCACCCTGTGGGACTATGTGGAGAATTTACCACAGCCGATGCGACTGGAACACGTCCGTACAGTTATTCAGCAGGTGTGACCTTCTATTGTCTCCTTATATTTCTCTCCTTCAGTGGTGCTAGAATCAACATCGGTGGTTCAGGAACCTTTACAACTTCTACTTTAATTGTCATGTGACAGATTTCTTTAACAAACTCCTGATAAATGTTACTTGCAGCTGGCTGTAGCTTTGAATGCAACAAAGAGTGCTGGCATAATCCACACTGATGTGAAGATTGATAACATCATGATGGTGGATCGCGTGAAGCAGCCCTTCAAGGTCAAGATCATTGACTTTGGTTTGGCCAAGTACAGGTCCAAAGCCAGGGCAGGAAAGCTATGCCAAGGACTTGCATATAGGTAGGAAATGCTGATACTTTTTAAACATTGAGAAATCTTTAATTCAGCGCTGTCTCCTTACTGTCCACTGTGTCACATCTTCATTTGATGTTTTTTCCACATTCAGAGCTCCAGAAATCATCCTGGGCCGGCCGTATTCAGAGGCCATCGACGTTTGGTCATTAGGCTGCGTGATGGCCAGGATGATGACTCAAGATAGTTTCATCGGATCAGACTCAGAATACTGGACAGTGAGTAAATTACTGCAGCTGAAACACATTAGAAGCTGTCACAGGATTAGCTTCAGGTCTAACATGGTGTTATGTTTTGTCTGCAGCTCCGACACATGATCCATATGCTGGATCTGCTGCCGCAACATCTCATCGATGCTGGCCGGAGATCACGATTATTTTTTGAGAGAATGCCAAATGGTTGGTGGCGGCTGAAGGTACAATACTTCTACTGTGATTTTACCTCTGACTCACTCAATAAGATAAAGACTTTAGTAAGCATCATTGTTTTCTTCTTTCAGACACCCATAGGTTATTTTGGGACCGATCTCGTCCACTCCAACCCCACAGTTTACAAGTTCGACTCTCTGGATGAAATGAAAACAGTAGGTAGTTTAGGAAGCAGCAGCTAGTTGCTGAAAAGTCCCGTTCATGTATGGTATTCATATTTCACGGTGGAAGGTGATTTGACCACTGTTGGACTTTCAAAATGTTTTCTGCACCAGATGTGCTCTGAGACGGACAACCCAGCAGAGGCTGATGAGAGGAGGGAGTGCATCGAGCTGCTGAAGGCGATGCTTCAGTGGGATGATGACGACAGAATCACCCCCAGTGGTATCCTCAAGCATCCCTTTATCACCAAAAGCTACCTCAGCAGCAGCTCCCCCACCAGCAGTTGGTAAGTGTGTTTCTATTTACTTTGTACACAGGTTGTGAGACATTAGCAGCCCAGCAGGTGACAAAAGACTGATATGGACTTTTGCTGATTTCCATGTTTACATTCTCTGCTTGTCGGATGTAAACCCAACAGTGTATGTTTCCTTTTTTAGCGATGAACCTAGACCCTCCACCAGCCTGTCCATCATGGTTAGTCCTGCTGACCCTGAAAACAGAATTAACCTGACAGGGTTGCTTGATGAGGATAGTGACCTGAAGAGCAGTGAGTATGAGGACAGTGATGATACTGACACTGCTGAAGACGCTGAGGACAGCAAGGATAGTAATGATGATGAAGAAACTGAGGTCAATGAGATGGAGCAGAGGAAAACAAAGAAAAAGAAGAAGAACTGCTTCCAACGCGTCTTCTCTTGGATAAGAAGACGTTTTGCTGCTGCTGTGTGTCCGATGTAATGAACTGAGCAGCACTGTCAAGTGTCTTTCACTGTCACAGTTTTTCACTGTGAAGCGTCTTTAATGCATGGCTTCCCACACTTGAAGAGGAAGGACTGGTCTTTGCAACATGATTCCACTCTTTTCATTTTTATTTAATTCCATAAAATGAAACAGTAGCAGTAGTGATGGCAGTAGTGATACAGCAGTGATGTTGTGATGTAGCGATGTCTCCAAGTACAAATCCAAAGGATTTGTTGGGATTGTGTTTGTTGTTCTCTTGTGCTTTGTCTGTCTGTTTCCTATCTACTATGCTCTTCTCTCTCTCCTTACCCCTCACCCCAACCGGTCGAGGCAGATGGCCGCCCTGTCTGAGCCTGGTTCTGCCGGAGGGTTCTTCCTGAAAAAGGGAGTTTTACCTCCCCACTGTCGCCAAGTGCTTGCTCAGACAGGGAATCCAAAGGAAACTTTGGATTTGTTGGATTTCTCTCTATAATTTTGTCTTTACTTTTCTAATTGAAGTGTCTTGAGATGACACATTTGAACTGCTAATAAAAAGTTATTGAAAATGAATTGAAAGGTTCACCCAAAAAGTGTCTGGATTTTGGTCACATGGTTGATGCTCACAACTGGCCTGAGTCAGTCATGGCTTCTCAGTTGAATTCTTTGGTTTTATACAACTTTCAATAAGTGCAAAACACATAATTTTTTAACATTTTGAATAAAGTGACGACAATGAAATATGACAATTTTAAGCTCATTTATATAAATCAGTTATATTGGTTTATTCCACCCAACTACTTCCTATCGAATTTTGTAAAATTTTAAGTTTTTTTTCCCCTAAAATGCCTTTTTAAGTCTATATAATTTAAAGGTTTATTCCACCAAATATACAATTTTCTCTCCAAGTACTGAAGTGCTGACGATTTATAGGTTATTGCACCTAAAAGAAAGTACTTTCTGTCTTAACAACTAAAGGTTTAAAAAGTTTATTCTGCGCAAAATACTACATTCTTTCCAAGTATGTAAAGTTTTAAAGTTTTTTCTACCGACTACTTGGACTACTTTCTGTCCAGCAGTTTAACTTAGATTGGACTTGCATGTGGGCAGTTTGTGTAATTAGCTTAATTAGTTCATTATAAGGTAAAACAATGATAAAGTCACACTATGGCCTTTGTAGTAAGTAGATTCAAACAGATATATGAAAGGTTGGAGAGGCAAGATAAGTCACACTAGTGAGAATGCTGTGGACTTACTTAATAGATTCACCCTATGGAGACAACGACCAACTGCAAAATTCATTGATATCTTGTTCTTGTAATAGTCTAAAAGTTAAAATAGGGATGAATGGACCCAAATAACATCACCATCCATTAACTGATAAAATTATTAAAAACACTTCTACAGGAATGCATGTATTTTAAATACCAAACAGGCATTAAGTGACATTTTCTTTCTTTCTTATGGCTTTCATCTGAACCTGGGAAAGGCAGTCAGATCAAGGAATGACGTTGTTCCGTTATCTTTTAGCTTCTTGTGCTTTAATTCCCCAAAAAGAGAAGGTACACCTGCAGAAAGTATCAAACAGCAAGACAACAAACGGCGACTCTCTGATGTCCCACTTAAAACGTCTGACTGTGAAAGCAAACAACGTGACAGCTGCTGCGGGTTCAGGAGGGTCAGGATCAGGAAGAGCAGGATTCAAAATTTATGAAAGGACTGCAGAGAGAAGGGGAGGCAGCTTGTGAATGAGCAAAAACATTGAAAAATACTAAGCTAAGATGTGGATGTAGCACGTAACTCCCACTGAAACTGAAAATAGTTGGTTTTATGTTTCTGTCTGCGCATAGATTGAACAAATTAGACATAAATAAGGATGCAAGATATTGGATTAGCAAAATTTCAAAACATTGTTGATGTCCTCATCAAAAAGTCATTTCTACAGTGGAAAGTTACTATAAATTCAAGTAATTTAGAAGTTCCATGCAATTAAAATGAAGATGCGCTAAATCACTGGAAATCAAGAGGAAGGAGAGACAGATGGAATTCCCACAAAAGTCACATTAATTCATGAATCTGTGAAATAAATCTGATTTGCTCACTCATGTTGGATACCATGGCTGTTTCTGCAACATATAAGACCAAATATACTCTTTATTTTTAATAGACATTTGCTGATTACATGTGAAAATGTATCCAATCTAAGCAGAAGGTGAGAAAACCTTTGCAATGGGTCACTTCTGTTGACAAGAACTTGTCCAGCTGATGATGCTCATTCATCTTCATTGACATAGTCCAAGTAATTCACAAGTCTTCTTTGAGCATCAATCTGAAATCAAACCTTCATAAGGCTTGAGTTATTATTGAGTTTAGTCCTGGAGTAGCTCTAACCTCGCTTCAGAAAATCTGATTGTTTAGTCAAGGACTAGACCTATTTCAGGTCTGGGAAACCAACTGTATGTCTGATACTAAAGACAGACAATGACAACCAAAGTTCAGACTTAAAGCAGATGCGGGAAAGCAGCACCAGTCCGAGAAAAGTTTGCTCAGGCCTCTGGCTGGGAAAGTTAATTTAATAAAGATCTACACATAATCAGTCGTGACTTCATTCGAGTTGGAGGAGTCCTGTGCTGCTCACTGGAACATCACGACCTCACAGCAGAGGCTTCATTTGTTTGCTCGTAGCTCCAGGAGAGACTCCTGTGCATGACCAGGAATCCCGCTTCCATATGATCCCATCGATGAAAGCTTCATCAGCAAAGAAACACAAATTACACATTCAAAAGTGCATGACTAAAGAGCAGATCATTAACTGTACTGAACACAAGCAGAATAACAGTGTGAATTCTTACATTAATAGGAATTATTTTGGATTTCTTTTTTGCTGAACAGTTGCAATGATATGTTTGCCCTTCGACCAGTTAAAAACGCAGAACAATGCTACAGCTGATTAAAAAATTAGCACGTTTCTATTGGCTGATGAGAAATTAATTATGCATTGCATTTGCTTAAAGTTAGAAAACTGATTTTTTTTAAAGAAAGAAAAGAGCAGACTTTATATAAAAAAGAGCTGCATTTAAACTAAAGTAAACATGAATTCAGTTATCTTTAATTAGTAAAACTTCTAGTCTCGGTATTTGTTCATTTGTATGCTTGCCTGTTGGCATATTTCTCTGCATGACTTACTGCACACTGATTATTCTACACATGAATAAAATTCTAATCACATTTCTTGATCCTTCCATGAACTTTCTTATGACTTTAGTTACAAAACAGTTCAATCTGATCAGTCTTTGTCAGGATATAAGTTGCTGTATAGACCAACAAGTGTAATTTTTTACATAAGACAAACCTTATTTTGGAAGTTTTGTGCACTTCCTAAAAGTTTTTTCCCCACTGTTCTGGGCTAGGATAACCACTTTAGGTTGATTTAATTTGATAATAAGCTGTATAATGTACAAAACAGGAAAATAAATCCACCATAACTTTTTTTTTTATTTTAAAAGCATTAGTGTACACTGACCAAAACCATAAATGCATCAAGTTCAAAAGCTCATTTATACAATTTATGTTTAGTTTTTGAAAAGGGGGTTAAATTCAACCAATTGTGCACAAGACGTTTTTTAGATGTACATTTCTGGCCAATTCTCTACCACTCAGGTAATCTCCACATGGGCTGAGTATGGCTTTAAAAGACAGCGATCAGATAAAATGACCAGTGCATAGACACTCCTTTGACAAGTAAATATAAAGGAACACCTTAAAATGCAGCTTTATTCAAGTGTCATGACCCGATGGATGACAAAATAAATACAAGAACCATTTGTTGGCTGCTGCATTCTATGTCTGTTTGGACCAAAAAAGACACTTGAATGTCCACAACTTCACCATTTTTTTTAAATCTAAGAAATAGTTTTAGACATCATGGTGGAAGAGACAATCTGCTCTAGAACTACAAATTTTGAGTCACCACGCAGGTCCAGGATTGTTTCATCCATCTGAAAAAGTTGTTAGTGCGCATAACCAGAGAATATGTGCTCAGACTTTGTAGAATGGCCTGAGGGAGGCTAGCCTGTGATCTCTTTTCCCACACTAAAACCTTGATCTAATAGCAGAACAGTATAATCCACTCCCGTCGGCAACTCCTCACATTCATTGGACACTGGCAAGATGGAGGAAGGTCCTTTCCACTCCTGAATCTTGTTTTCAGTGTACAGAGCAGATAGAAGGTTTCAGAGTTTACCAGGAAAATACCAAAGCACAGACACAAAGATGGGAGGCAGGTTTAGGAAAAGGAATTACATCACCGCTGACATTCATCTGGGTTTGTCTCCGTTACCACCCATAATCATCCAATTATCCAATCCTAACTTTCCACACAGTTTGAAACCAAGCTCTTGGAAAACCTATTAGTGTGGCTTTTTTGAGAGTCCAGCGTTTGTGTTGGTGGAGCAGAAGAGTGAGAAGTTTACCTTGGTGTAAAAGTTATCGTAGCATTTCAGGATTAGAAGGGAGCCTCTTTTGCCGTCAGTGTCAGCAGCAGGAATGGACTGAGTATTTCCTTGTTGGAGTTTCCCAAGACTTGAAGCCATGGCCAAGCTTTTGCTGACTTACTGGTTCTGTGAGTACCTGGTGTAAATACTGTCCATACTAACACTGTGGAGTTGTTGCATTGTGCTGAGAAATGCATTTGAGTTGTTCAATAGTTGATTTCCTGGTTTGGCTTTTGGTGTTAAAAGATCCACTGTAAAATGTGAAGCGGATTCTTGAACTGTGATTTTAGTTGTTTGGAACAAACTGGAGCTGAACTGTGTGGGAAACTGACTTTTACCTGACTGGATTGGACTCAGAATTGTAACACACACATTCACCCATTCCTATTTCTTGCTGGTTTGTAAGTATACTTTCTCACTGAACTGAGTCGTGAGGCCTGTGTCACGAAGCAGGTTTAGTGAAAACTCTGAGTTTCTTAACCCTGAAATGAGGAAAACTCAGAGTTTTCCGTTTCACGAAGCGAGGTAACTCTAACCAGGGAATGCGGGGTAACTCTAGCCTGTTTCACAAAGAAGGGTAACTTAAACTCTCGGTCAGTTACCGCAGTAACAGACTCTATGACTCTAACCTGGTCGCCAGCAGGTTTATCTCGCAAAACCTCGAGTTTCTCTCTGTCTCCGCCCTCTTTTAGCCACACACGATGTTTGATTTCCTCATTCATTCAGTCAGTAAGCGAGCGAGTTTTGGCGTAGAACAGCTTTTATTAACGATCCAGTGGAAAAAGGAGCAGCATTACTGCACAGATAATTAAATATTCGTCGGTAGATTGTTATCAGACCGAGCATAAATGTTCTCGCATTTCCGAACAATTATCGGTTTGAGCGGCACCGTTTCGTAATCGTTTCAAGTCCATAATCTACATAAACAACCTAATCCGTCCTTACATTTACATTAACAACCGCAGCCATGCTCTCACATCCAGCAGATATTGTGTGTTGCGCTGCGGTTCTTTGCAAATGAAAGTTTTTATATAATGTCGGAGATGCAGAGCACTACAGTAAGACAACTGTATGCAGGACAATCAGAAAGGTTTTCCTGGCTCTGAAACGACTTTTACTCATCATTGTGGACACAAACCTGTCAGAACATCAAGAGGAGTTCCACAGGATTACAAGTGAATGATGTAGAGATCTGTTAAATTCATTTTAAATCATATTCTGTTAATGACATTGTGCTGCAACCTCAGACTGGGATTAGTCATTTTAATTTCTTTTAGGATTTCCCAGTGTGATTGGCTGCATAGATGCACACACATCCCCATCACAGCTCCCTCACATCATGAATAGGAAGTCCATTCACAGCATAAATGTGCAGGTAGGCTACAGGTAGACTGACTACTGTTTCTAAATGTTAAAGACTGCATCATAGTTCAACATCTGTCATTCTCTGCACTGTCCAGATCATATGTGATGCTGCATACATCATTTCTAATGTTGAGGCCAAGTGGTCTGGGTCTGTTCACGTCTCCTCAGGGTGACCCCTGAGAGGACCTGTGATATTACTGTGGCATGTGTTGTTCTTCATAATATTACCACTATTAGAGGAGAGCAACACCCTGCCCTACAAACTGAAGAAGATGATGAGCCCATCCACCTGCAGCTATCCAGGACAGCAGAGCAGTCAGAGACACCGTATGCAATAATCACTTTAGAGTTTAAGTCACCATCATCACCACCACAGCAAATAAAGACATGATACACATTTCATTCGGTCTTCTTTATTCCCTACAAATAAAAGAGATGGTTCAGTTCATGTTCCAGTAGTTAACATAATTCACCTGTGACCATCACCACCTCTAACCTGTGCTCCTGTTACGATTTGTGTGGTAGAGAACCCAGGCGCAGACACCAACAGAGAGGCTCAGAGGTTATAATGAAACCCAGGGGTTTTATTGTCAAAACACAACTACAATACACCAAACCTTAAACTGGGGAGGCACTACAAAAAACCAAGCAGTAACACACAAAATGGCAACTGGGTTGTACTCACGCTCACTGAAACAATATAACTGGCACCAAGCTGAAGTCCATTCAAAAATAGAGTCCAAAGATATATATATATGTATATAGTTTTTTTTTCTGATTTAAATACAGGGCAAAAGGTGTTTAAATAATGTACAGGACCAAATGATTTATTGTAAAAATACAGATTTTATTTTTTATTTTTATATGTAATGTATAGAATATTACATGTAATATTTTTTCTGTGATTTTACCAGATATTATCAGTAATATAGTAAAATTGGATTAATCATTTTCCATTTTTCCATTCTCAGTATATTTTCTGAATATCTGTAAAATAAAAATACTTTTTGCTGATTTAAATGGTTTTAAAAAGTGTATTTTTATGTCAAATGATGTAAAAGACCAAATGATTGTGAAAATAGAGACTTTCTTATTTTATATAGATTTTCTTCTGCAATTTTGACTTTTTTGTTTGTGTCATTTTCTTTTTTTTACATTCAATGTGTAAAGTAATACCTTTTCTGTGATTTTACCAGATATTGTCACTAATATAATGAAACAGGAAAAATATTGGACCTAAAATATCTGTTTAGAAAATTGTTCACCGTTTTTCTATCCATAGTATAGTTTTCTTATTGCAAATATCTGTAAAATAAAAAATATTTTTTGCTGATTTATATCAGATTTATATTGGATATCAGATCTGAAAATATAAGTTTTAAAAAATTTTTACCATTTTTTGAGAAAATATGCAAATTTCTTATTTCAAATAAGAGCAAATATCTGTAAAATAAGACCTTTATATGCTAAAAGCAGATTTAGTCTTAAAGTTGTGACATCTACAGTGAACGTAAAATTTATTTTGGTTGCAGTTTTTTTAACAGAGTTTAATTGTGCTTTTTTAACTCTAAAGATTTAATGCGTCTGTCTACTGTACTGATGAGGTTATGAGACTCAGAAATGAGAGAGAATTCCTGCAATTCTGATCACTGTGCACTTCAAGATACATCATGATTTTCTCAAACTACTAGGAGTTAATTCTTAGAAATTTAAAGTCTGTAGCAAAAATTCAGACTTTATTCTCATTCTAGTCTATTTTTTTCATTGAAACATGTTTTTTTTTCAGCCTTTTTGCAGTGTCCCTGTAATTAAAAAATGATAAAGGTATGGGCTAATGAGCTAAAATCTTTATTTTTATTTGAACAGTTCATTTATTTATCATAATGGGTTACTGTGTGATGTTCAGGAGATGAGTAATATGTTTATTAGGTTTAGAGTAAAATGGTCTGTTGATATTTGGTATAAACTAACATTACGAATTTACTGTCCAACAAAGGATAGATAGAGCGTGGAACCTTATATGAAGTAGAATTTAAACACAGAGATCCCAGTGTGCCCAGTTACATCAGCTTTGGAGACTGGGAGGTTTAATGCTGCTCCACAGAAAGACAGACTGTGTTTGTTGTGTGATTTAGGTGAAGTTTACAATGAGGTTCATTTTATGTTTTATGTATACGAAGATTTTAGAGAGGTACTTTTCAGTAAGATGTCCTCTATTTATTTTGATTTCTTTTGGTTGGATGACCATGAAAAACTTGAGTTGTGTTTTAGAAGAGGAACCTTTTTCATGGCAGAATTTCTTTGCCAGTCCTGGGATAAATGGCAGCATGTTTAGTTTGACAAGTGAGCAGCAGGATAATGTGTTTTGGATGTTTCACTGTGAGGGTTGTGTGCATGACACAAAAATACAGAAATCAATCAATCATAAAGATAAAACCATTTGGTCCTTCACAACTCACGGCTCTCGGTGCTAAAAGATGCTTCAGTCCTGCAGCAGCCGAGTCCATCCAGTAAAACACAAGCAGGAAGCTGCGTCCAGGTGAGAGTATGACATTTATTTGCATTGGTAGGTGGAGGAGAGATTGTCAGGCGTCTCGTTTCCTGCACTCGTCCACAAGAACACACTGTGACGGTGAGATACCTGAGCGTGGCGTCCGGCCAACACAACACAAACCTCAGCAGAAACAGTGTTTAAGGCAAACTCTTTAGCAGGAACCAGACGACCAGAGGCTGGACAAAGACTCTCAGCAGAAACTACACATGCATTTTCATTTCCTCCTAAAACACTGTAAAAATAAACAAAGAAAAAAAACCTATGTGACATTCTGGGACTGAGAGTCAACACTGATCTGTTCACTGCCTGCAAAACGTGTTCATGTAAAGGCTCCGTTCACCCAAATCACAAGAAAACTCCACGTTAATCAGGTTTTAGTGTTTCCTGTCCGCATTTAAGCAAAATAAAATGCAAAGAATTTAGTTAGTTTACAGATTTTGAGCAATAATCAGAAAAAACAACTATTTCTCTTTTAAAATCACAGCTTTGTCTTCATAAAATATTTTTTCTCACAAAAAAGAAAGAAAATATCAAATTTTTCTTAATTATTTTTTAAAACTTTTTAAAGTCAATTTAACCAAAACTGTTTGGAGCACACACGCGCGCACGCACGCACGCGCGCGCGCACACACACACACACACACACATAGATAGAGATAGAGATATATAGATATATTTATGGTTTGGAGCCTCCCGCCCTCTGGACTCTACCACTTGTCAGAAGTCTGAGGGTGAAACAATTGTTTCTATGAAGAAGATTGTGACTAAAAATGTATCTCTGTGGGCAAAAAATACAGCAAATATATAAATCTCGTTTTGAAACTAACATTGGTGCTTTATTTTTACACAAAATGTATTTTTAAAAAGCTAACAGAGCACAATCAGTCAGAGTCCCCCTCTACAAAGTAAGTCACAGGAAGTAACGGCTGTACTTAATAAGCGCTCAGCAAGCTTACTTAATACTAGCTTATTTATTAGCCTAAATAGTTCTATAGCTAAATGTACATAAACATCTATACTTACTTGAGTTTTTATGAAGCTTTTTGTTAAATCTACTTTCAATCAAATCATTTCGGAACGCTTCAGTCCTGTGGAAACAAGTGCGGAAGGAAATATGAGCCGGACTGCAACCGGACCCGGACAGTAATCACAGTGACACCGGCTGGATACATGTGAGGTAAATATTGTGACTTTTTCTATCCGCGTAAATTATATCGGTAATTTAACGATAACGAGAGATCGGATCAGTTAAATGTAGATTTATGTAGATATTTGAGTTTATTTATATTCTCTTTTAAAAGTGAGGAGCTTCAGGCGGAACTGATGGAGACGTTTAAGTTTAAGAAAGCACGAATTAACACATAATTCACTGGAATTAAAAGTTATATTTTCTGTCAACGCTGTCTGATCATTTTGGAAGTTTAAGTGCTTTAAAATAGCGCCATGATATTTACTCTTTTTGTTTATTTCTATTCATTTTCCACTTTGCTGAATCCACGCAGCTACAGCTCAGATATTAGAACAATACATACTCCAGAGTCGTCTGGAGGTTCTGATGTTCAGTGTTTGTTTACTGTTTTAGAGAGATGTTGGTCCAACTACATGGTCATTATGGAGGCTGTAGTTTTTATATTTAATCAACTGTCACTCATATAAATACAAATAAATAAATAGTAGCAAAATCTGTTCTATTCAAAATAAGTTTAATCAACACAGAATATGAGTAAATTCTGCTTTACAGCTTGTCACCAGTTACACACCTCAGACCACTGAGACATAAAGCATGTAGTGACTTACATGTTTGTGCTCGTAAAGAAAAGTTTAAATGAATCACTCTAGAAAGATTAATTCTTTATATCACAGAAAAACAAATATCTCTTTTTACCCATATGGTCCATCTCTGGGCAAAACTCTGTTTTTGTACGTGTTTGTTTCCAGAGATGTGTGTGTTTTGTGAATGTAATTAAAAATATAAAATATATGAACTGATGAGTCTAAACACATAAAATATTCCTGACGTTGACGTTTGTCGTCTCCACAGTAACACAGTCTCCACAGTTGTCGTGGATACGCAGCGATGCGGCGGCTGTACGTTGGTGGTTTGAGCCACACAGTGACTCAGAAGGACCTGAAGGATCGATTTGGAAAGTTTGGAGACGTGGAGGATGTGGAGCTGCGGACAAGGAAGGACGAGGACGGTGAGGAATGAAACTGACAGAAATCAAATTATTAAATAGCATCAGCATCACTGTGATGGATTATAGCTCTGCAACAACTTTGAAGTCTGTAGGAGAAAAAGCTAAAAACTAATGATGAATATTCATATTAATATTGATAGTAATACACTGCCTGTCCAAAAAAAAGTTGCCACTTGGATTTAATTAAACAAACAGGTAAGAGCCTTCCATTGGGTAATTACTGCAGTGATGAATATGTTTCAGCTGCAACAACTTATTTAACCCAAGCTGATGCAGGGTGAAGCTTCTCATTTCTTTAACAACCATGTAGGAAGACATATCCTGTGGTCATGGAAAGGATGTTAATCTGTCTGAGGAGGGTGAAATTATTGACCTGCATCAAGCAAAGGAAACAACTAAGTAGATTTCTGAAACAACTAAAATCAGGTAAAGAACTGTCCAACGTATTATTAAATCCTGAAGGATAGTGGAGAACCATCATCTTTGAGGAACAAATGTGGTTGGAACAAACTCTTAGATGATCGTAGGAAATCAACAGTAGAACTCACAGCTTTGTTTAATAGTGAAACTAAGAGTTTTTCCACATGAAGGGAACTCAAAGGATTGGGACTAAACAGCTGTAGCTCTAAGAAAAACACATATGAGTGATACTAATCAGAAAAAAAAGATTTCATTTTGCTATGTAGCATAAAGAGCAATGGAAGAAGGTCATGTGATCTTATGAGTCCAGATTTATCCTGTTCCAAAGTGATGGGGGCATCAGGGTAAGAAGAGAGGCAGATGCTCCCAAAGAATGATGTCAGCTGATACCTGAATATACTGAATGACCAGGCCTTTCCATCTGTGGAGTTTTTCTTCACTGATGGCATGGACATGTTCCAAGATGACGATACCAGGATTCATGAGGCTCACATTGAGAATGAGTGGATCAGAGAGCATGAAACGTCGTTTTCACACATGGATTGACCTCCACA
Source organism: Acanthochromis polyacanthus (assembly GCF_021347895.1). Lineage (NCBI taxonomy): Eukaryota > Metazoa > Chordata > Actinopteri > Pomacentridae > Acanthochromis > Acanthochromis polyacanthus. The sequence continues at coordinate 33,697,168 of NC_067117.1, read as the reverse complement.
GAGTCCAGATCTCAACCCCATTGAGAATTTTTGGAATGTGCTGGAGAAGACTTTGTCTGACTCTCCCATCATCAGATTTAGGTAGAAAATTAATGCATCTCTTGACAGAACTAAATGCTGTGACATTGCAGAAGCTTATCGAAACGATGCCACAGTGAATGAGTGCTGTTCTCAGAGCTGAAGGTGGTCCAGTGCAATATTAGAGTGACTTTTTTGCGTGTATTTAGTTGATAGGCTCATTAGAATCATCACTTGTTATCACTGTGATGAACAGAGATCAGCTGTTGTGTTTCCATCACCTATAAATGGTTTAATTGTTTGTTCCGTTTCCTTAATGCTTCTCTCCTGCAGGAGTTCCGTACAAAACCTTCGGCTACGTCAACATCAACATTTCAGACGCCGACCTGAAGAAATGTAAGTGACCAGATCTGCTCCTTCATCGTCTTGATCGCAACATGTCCAACATTCATCTTTTTACCAAAACTGGAAAACTGACACTTTAAATCCTTTAAATATTTAACTATTTACACTTTTAATTAGTTTCTATACTCATCTCTGCTCTGTTTAAACACTGCCTGCAGTTCAGCCGAAAAGTCTGAATTTTTGTCACGTGACTGTTGATCACAGCTGAGTCATTACAGTTTTTTTCGATTGCTAACACGCATTGGTCGTAACTGAAGTCACACGTTCAAAACTCTTAACAGTCTGCAAAACAGCAGTCCATGTGGACTGAACTGTGAATCACTTTCCATTGCTTTCACACAAAATGCATTCAGTGACCACAGTCACCAAAATTCATGAACTCTTTTCTCAGTTTCTAGTTCACCACCTGCAGAACACTAGACTTTTACAGCACATTTTTCAAATGCTAACACACTTTGTTCAAAACAGTTAAAACCACAATCAAAACAGAATGATGGGGGAAAAACATGGTGAATTTCTGCTGCAGCCACATTGAAATTTATGGAAAATCATATCAAAATATTGACAATAAAAATAAATGTAAAAAATGATGTAATTCCAAACAAAGCTGAGTGTAGTTGTCCGCTGAAAACCGATTCAGGTGATCTGTGTTTGGCCTCATCAGAAACGATATAGAAGGAGACACTCAAAAAGTTTCTACCCACAATGCATCTCCAGAGAAGACATCAGATGTAATGGATGGAAACATGAGTCCAAATGCAGATGACAGGAGGTGAATGTTACAGTATACATGTACATGTTATTGGTTTTTGAGTTTTATCTCTTGATTTCTATTCTGCCCCCTGAATTCTGAGATTCTGCATTTTTTTTGTTTACAGTAAAGTTTCTGTTTTTTGTAAGGTCCCAAAGTACCGATGCAAAGGCACAGAGAAAATACGTCAATGTTGTTGAAGTAAACTGCTGCATTCCTGATTCATTCTTGTTGCAATATATCACAATAATTTAGAGCACTCAAAGTGCAAAGATCTTATTTTATAATAAAATACTGATTTATCTAAAAAGAAATCATTCAAACTTGAAAGATCTCAATTAATTTCATGTAATCCTCTCTGTTGTTAGTATTTTGCAGTTCAGTGTGTTCAGAGTGACAGTGTTTGCTTCCAAAGTGAAACTATTTTCTAGTGTTGTGGTTGAATGAGCTTATTTTGAGACATGAATGAAGTGTTTTTTGGTGAGAAACAGTTTTGGGGATAAGATTTACTGTTTAGCTGAGATACATGATGGAAATGCAGGCTGTGTTCAGAGTTTTGAACATGTGACTTCAGTTTGGACCAATGCTTGTTAGCAATTGAAAAAAACTGTAACAGCTTTACTGTGACATCGAGGAGCTCCGAATTTTTATTTATTTTTTTATTTTTTACAGAATTTGGTTAACGCAAACCGTTTATTCTTGGTGATTTTTTTAAAAAGAGACACATAGAAGAAAGGTATTAAGTTTCCTAACCGAGCAGGGTGTCACAGATGAGTAGTTCAAAGGCTGTCATATTTTTTCTGTTTGTACAGTTTTAGGCTGATAAATGAAGAGATTTTGTCAAGGTTTTTCAAAATTATGTTTATTTAAAACCTCTAACAGGTTTCTGAGCTCAGAGGGTTATAAATACACAGTTATGTCCCATAAACTGTTGATAATGGAAACATTTTCTCTGTTTGTGGCCTCAGAGCAGGTTCAGGTAACTGGAGCTGCTCAGCTTCATTGATTCATCAGTCTTTGTTTCTCTGCAGGTTTAACGGTGCTGAACAAATCCAAGTGGAAAGGAGGAACTCTGCAGATTGAAACAGCCAAAGAGAGTTTCCTTAACAGGTACAGACCCTGAACGCCTCATGTGAGTCAGTTCATCTGAGTTTAGCTGGAGCCTCAGAATAACCTGCAGCTTGTTCAGCTCTTGAGGGTCACAGTTTGAACAGATTTAGTAGAGGTCAGATTCTAATGTAGTTTATGTTTTTATGTATGAGGGTCCAGAATAAGCAGTCAGAGCTTCTCACCTGGAAAAACCCATTCAGCTTTACATCCACTGAAGGTGTCGGAATCTAAACACTAAATCTGTTTTATGTTCATTCTTCCTATAACTAAGTTCAATATTATGGGATGTATCACAGTTTGAACAGGAAATCTGCAGCAGTTTATTTCTATGACATAGAGTAATTGAACTGTCACAATATGATTATGTTTGAAATTATTTTATCACAGAGTGAATCGTGTCTATTAGATGATCCTTTGATCTTCTGTGTCGTCGTCTGTACCTAGTTCTGACCAACCACCTACCACACATGCTGATATGAGCCTTCAATGCACATTTTACCCCTAAACGACTCACAAAAAAAATAAAAATAATTCACCCAACATGGACAAAAATGTCTCATATTATTCAATTTTTCCCCAAATGACAAAACGTCTCAAAAATGATGTAAATGTGTGTAAAATGATCCTTTCATTGTCTCTAACTTATTCTCACCAACCACCTACCACACATGCTGATATGGGCCTTGGTTGTTTTTTGCCATTATGTGAAGGTTTTAAGGCGGTTTAGATGAGTTTGAGCTATTTTACTTCATCTTTGCTGCATTTTAAACTCCTTTCAGACGGATTCAGAATCATTCTGGACAGTCTTATGTCATTTTAGTCTATTTTCGACTAAATTTTGACACTTTTTATTAAATTTCAAAAAGATTTGCAGTATTTTGGACAATGTAATAATCATTTTGAGCCATGTTTGTGTCACTGTGGGAAACTTTGGAAAAAATGTGGAAAAGTTGAAGGTATTTTGTTAAATTTTGGCTCACTGTGTACAAACACAACAGAAGGATAGCAATGATTGTTTCTAGGACTCATAGACATTAAACTGCTGAAACTATGATGCATCCCATAATACTGTTTCTCAAAGTTGGTTATAAAATAAATTGGGATTGTGTTTTAAAAACGTGAACAATTTTGATGTACTTTTTGACATTTTTTGATCCTGCTGGTTCATTTTTAACTCGTTTAAGGCCGGCCTTGATTCATTTGGATGGTTTTTGAATAATTTTGGAAACATTTCAAGGCATTTTGAATAAGTTTTAGGTATTTTGGAGAATTTTTAAGTCATCTTGGACACATTTTGAGTCATTTTGGGCAAGTTTTTACAGTTTTGTGGAGGTTTTAAGGCGGTTTGGATGAGTTTGAGCTTTTTTATTTTTAGACAATCTTTGACTCACTTTGGACAAATTTTTTAATCTATTTTGGTCAAACTAAACAGAAACACATCCAGGGTACCACTGATTGTTTCCAGGACTCATAGCCATTAACTGCTGAAACTATGATACATCCCATAATACTGATGCTCAAAGCTGGTTGTAGAGAAAAAAATGACCAAAAAAACAGATTTAGTCTTTAGATTGTGACACCTGGATGGATGTAAAACTGATGTGGATGCAGTTTTTAACAGAACTCAGGACCCAGTTCTATGTACTTCTACGGCCTGTAACTGAAAATATTTAATAGTATGAAAGTAAAGCACGCCTTTAGTAAGGACACGAAAGTTACTGTGGATTAAAAATCAGCTGATTCTGAGGAGATTTGATGTTTTTTTTCTTTTTTTGTGGATTTTGTTGAGTCGACTCAGTATTTGGTTTAAAATGTATAATTCTATAATTCGGGTTCCAGTGAGCTCCAGAGCCTGAATCCTCGGTATTAACTTGCTGAACGATGACGTTTGACGTGTTCGTGTCTCAGGTTGTCTCAGGAGCGTCAGGCAGCAGCAGATCAGCTCCTCCATAAGCCGGCAGCAGACGACCAGAAACAGAAGCTGCTGGAGTCACTGAGCAAAGCCGGAGTGGAAAACTTCACCATGAAGGCTGCAGTACCAGGAACCGAAATACCAGGACACAAGGTCCAGTCTGAACCTGTTTATACAGTCACATAGCAGGGAGAAAAGTCCAGATAATAGACAAAATCAACTTTACTGTGAGGAACAACCAGCAAGTTAGAGATGAAAAGACGTCACCAAAATTACAGCATTTATCAGAGTCAGAAAGACTCCAGGGGAGTCAAACTCATTTTAGTTCAGGTTCCACATTCAGCCCAGTTTGATGTGAAGTGGTTCAGACCAGTAAAATCACAGCATAATAACCTATAAATAAGCACAACTCCAAATGTTTAATTTGTTTTAGTGCAAAAAAGTACATTCTGAAAGCCTTCTTACTTAAGGAATTATCTTTTTCCAAAATGTCATGAACAACCTGAAATTTATTCAAAAAAATAAGTTCAATTTCAACATTATGCTTCAGTTTATCATTTACACATTACAACTTCCAGATCAGAGTGTCTACAAAGGAGCATTCAGTCACAGCTATCTGGAACTGAACAATGTAGTATTTTATTTACTGATCAAAATGACAAAAAAAACAACAAAAATAAGAGAAAATATTACAAAAATGAGACAAAAAACAAAAAAGTAGAAACAAAATATCAAAAAGTACGATAAAAGACATGAAACAAAGCAAAAAGACAAAAAATTAGTCAAAGTTTCAAAGCAACAAAAAATAGACAACACAAAACAACTACAAAATGACAAAAATGACTCACAAAACAGTGAATAAAGCAACACACAAAATGACAAATATAACAAAAACACAAGCAAGGCAAAATGGAAACAAAACGACAAAAACATGAGATGAACGACAAAACTCAGACGAAAAAAGACAAAAACAAGACAAAATATTGCAAAAATGAGACACAAAATGACAGAACAACAATGAACAATCTAGTATTTTACTGTATGATCAAAACAACTGCTCATGGTCTACAAATTATTTTAAATTTATAGTTTTATTAATTTACAATCTGCAGCTAATGTATTCTCTGTGATTTTTACACTTCAAAAGTCGTTCCATGTACTGGATTGGTCTCTCTGGAGGGCCGGTTTTGGCCCGTAGGCCCCATGTTTGACACCTCTACCAAAGAGTTTCAGCTTTCTGACGGTCTTTGAACTACTCTTCTTCTTTCTATTGCTCCAACTGAATCAAATCTGAGCATAAAGTTGTGATATTCATCAAAATCACTTTATTCTACATGTCTCATTTTAAACTTTGCCTAAAAATAAACCATTTGTTCGAACCAGATTGTGTGAAAAAACAAAAAAATCTGCACTTCTCTTTATAAACGTGAAGCCATGAAAGCATCATCCACTTAGAATGACAAAAATAGTAAAAAAAAGGAAAAATAAAAACTGGAAGTCTTTGATTATTTATTTCATAAATATCTAAAGAAATGGAATCAACATGTCCAACATTTGTCCAAGTGTCCATAGACTAACACAAAAAAACTGAGGCGCTACTTTACTCTAGATATTTAACTATTTAAAGTTTGAAACACATCCTGCAGTTCAACTCAAGACTCTCTGAATTTTTGTCACCTTACTGTTGGTCGTAGCCGAGTCACTGATAGATGCACGGGTGCATCAAGGAGCTCAGAATTTTTTGTTTTTTATAGAATCTGTGTCAAACAAAAAGTGTGTTTTTAGGGAATTTTTTAAATAAGACCTGGAAAATTTTAGTCACATGCCTTTCGGTCAGAGCTGAGTCACTGACGGCTTCAAGGATGTAATGAAAAGCTCTGAAGTTTTTATTTTTTACAGAATCTATTTTGAGCAAAGGGTTGAATTTAGAATACATGTAGAACTAGAAAAGCACTCACAGAGTGCAGACCTCTGCCAAGGATAGAGAGGAAAACAGGAAACCCATGTAGTAAAGGATCATGAGCTGGAATCGAACCTGCGTCTCTGACACAGTTCTGTTTATGAATCACCTTCTTAGGGCCCTGTCACACTCTAGCGTATAGAGCCAGCGTATGAGGAACGTATCGAATATTTCGAAAAATTGTTTTACGCACAACTTTTCAGCGTATGCGGTCGATTTTCGGTTAATGACCGTTAGAGTAACGTGAGCCTAGCGTACCGTCAGCATATGAGTAGGGTACGCATAGCGTATGTCAGCGTATGTGAGCGTAAGTGATGTGATGTGTATTTGAGTTGGACGTATACCGACGTTTGAGTAACGTATATCAGCGTACCTCCGACGTATGAGAAGCGTATGCAGAACGTCAGCCTAACGTATGAGGAGCGTACACAGCAGGTGATGTTGGGACCAACCCTGTCCAGCAGTTCATCATACATTTCTGGAGCCATGCATAGGAAGTTCCTGAAGGCTCTCTGATCTTCATTTCTCAATTCAACCATAAGCTGGTCATAAAGGCCAAATTGACGCCGCCTTCCAATCCAAGGTTTCACCCAGATTGCACGTCTCATTCTATGCCTTCTTCTTCTGTGTCTAGCATACTCAACTGCCAACTGTAACAAATCTTGGTGATGTTGCAGCACAGCAACCTCCATCTCTGAACTGCTGGTACAAACTGATACAGATTTGGAAACGTGAGACTTTATATACCCCCCATACGCTGGAAATACGCATGTAATACGCATGGGATAAGTTGGCTGTATGCTCAGAACACGTTAGGCATAAGTTGAGTACTGTCATTAGAACTACCATCATAACGTTAGCCATTCGTTAGACACACGTCAGACACACGTTCATTATACGCTCTTGTAACGCTAGGTTTCCTGACCTACTCAATTTCAACGTATGAGAAGCGTGCTCGACATATGAGTAACGTACCTTCAGCGTACCTCTAGCGTGTTCAGCGTATGAGGAGCGTACAATTTATACGTCGGCATACGCTGAAAATTTTTGTGCATGTTCAAAAAAATTTTTGGCCGTCAGCGTACATCAGCGTACAGCGACGTACCCCGGCGTACTAGAAACGTATTCCAGCGTACCCCTAGCGTGTTTCAGCGTATGTCAGCGTATCCCCAAAAAGTCCATACGTTCCTCATACGCTGGCTCTATACGCTAGAGTGTGACAGGGCCTTTAACCAGTTGAGGTATCTGGACACCTTGCTCCAATTTGTTGGACGACACTAACCTATGATGTTTTTGTCATATTTTGGACCACATACTACAACATACTAAAAAATTCAAAGTGATCCAGAATCCAGGATCCTTTCCGGATTGCCACCAAAATTAAATCAGCTCTTCCTCTTACCATAGTCTACATCCCCTCAAAATTTCATATGAATCTGCCCAGGCGTTTTTGAGTTATCTTGCTAACAGACAGACAGACAGACAGACACACAAACGCCGGGTGTCACATAACCTCCTTGGCAGAGGTAATAAAATAATTTTGATGGAAAATCAGAGTTTTCTGCTCAGATTTTCAGATGGGACAGACATAAGTAAAGTGCTAACCACACGTGATTAGTTCAAGGACAATCAGAAAGTTGAACATCTGATGATTCTTTTTGTTTTTTTCATCCTTTCTGGGTGTGATAAGTGGTGTAAATTTGTTGATTTTTGTAAATCTAAAGGGCTTTAAAACCTTCTAAAGTTTTAGGGTTTAGAGGTTGGTGAGATTTTAAAACATGATTCATTTTATCTCTTATTTCTGCCTAAATTTGAGCATTAGCATTAGCATTTTGTCTTTATCTGAAGTAGAGAACCATGAATCAGGCGGGAGGTGTTGACCGTCTTCTCTGTTTCCAGGACTGGGTGGTCAGTAAGTTCGGTCGAGTTCTTCCCGTCCTACAGCTCCGCAGTCAGAAAGGCAGCAGAGCTCGAATGCTGAAGTACGATCCGTCCAAATACTGCCACAACATCCGCCGGCTGGACCGCCAGGAAGTAGACGAGTCCACGCCGGTCGCCCAGCTCACCTGGCAGGTGCAGGGGGGGATGATGACATCAGCAAAAAGAGGCAGGGCGAGTTTCCACCATACAAGCCGCCGCAACGGAAGAAGATCCGGACGTACGAGGTCGACTCCCATAATGCAGCAGGAAGAACCAGGTATCTTCATCCATCCATTCTCTATACACCGCTTTATCCTCACTAGGGTTGCAGGGGGTGCTGGAGTCTATCCCAGCTAACTTGGGTGAAGGCAGGGCACACCCTGGACAGGTCACCAGTCTGTCACAGGGCTACTTATACAGACAAACAATCACACTCACATTCACACCTACGGGCAATTTAGAGTAACCAATTAACCTCAGCATATTTTTGGACTGTGGGAGGAAGCCGGAGTACCTGGAGAAAACCCACGCATGCACAGGGAGAACATGCAAACTCCATGCAGAAAGATCCCAGGTCCATTTGAACCGGAGATCTTCTTGCTGCAAGGCGAAAGTGCTAACCACTACTCCACTGTGCAGCCCAAACCAGGTACCTGTGAAGGTCAATTCTTTAGGGTCTTTACTAAAGCTGCTGATGGGTTCTGAAACGATTACTGTAATGCCTCGAGGCTTCATTTAATCCATTCTATACAATGCTGTACGCTCAACAGCCACTTTATTAGGTAAACCTAGGCATGTAGACGTGGTCAAGACAACTTGCTGAGGTTCAAACCGAGCATCAGAATGGTGAAGAAAGGGGATTTAAGTGACTTCAAACGTGGAATGGTTGTTGGTGCCAGACAGCCTGGTCAGAGTGTTTCACAAACAGCTGATCTACTGGGATTTTCACTTACAACCATGTCTAGGGTTTACAGAGAATTGTCCCTAAAAGAAAAAATACCCAATGAGCTGTGTGGACCAAAATGTCTTGTTGATGTGAGAGGTCAGAGGAGAATGGGCAGACTGGTTGGAGTTGATAGAAAGGCAACAGTCACTCAAATAACCACTGGTTACAACCAAAGAAGGCAGAATACCATTTCTGAATGCACAACACGTCCGACCTTGAAGAAGATGGACGACAGCAGCAGAAGACCACACTGAGTGTTACTGCTGTCAGCTAAGAACAGGAAACTGTGGCTATAATTCTCGCAGGTTCACCAAAATTTGCCAGTAGAGGACTTTAAAAACAATGCCTGGTCTGATGAGTCTCCATTTCAGCTGCAATATTCAGATGGACAGAATTTGGAGTAAACAGCATGAAAGCATGGATCCATAATATAACAAAAAATTGACCAAAAAACAACAACAAAATGATTGAAAATGACATAAAAATGAGACAAAAATCGACAAAAAAACGAGACCAAAAATTAGACAAAAAAACAAAAATTGAAAATGGCAAAAAAAAACAACAAAAATAGATTCTTCCTGACAAAAAATGAGACAAAAACACTGAAAGAGATTGAAAATGACAAAAAAAATAGACAGAACATAAAGCATGGATCCATCAGATCATCTCAAACTGATTTCTTAAACATGACAGTGAGATCACTATACTCCACTGACCTCCACAGTCACCAGACCTCAGTCCAGTAGAACCACTGGGATGTGGTGGAATGGGAGATTGGCATCATGGATCTTCAGCTGACACATCTGCAGCAACTGTGTGATGCTGTCATGTCAATGTGGAGTAAAATCTCTGAGGAATGTTTCCAACGGCTTGTTGAAAGTATGCCATGAAAAATTAAAGCAGTTCTGAAGAAGAAAGAGGTCCAACCTTTTACTAGCAAGATGTACCTAATAAAGTGGCCTGTGAGTGCCTGTGCAGCGCTGATGTCTGCCCACATTCCACCAGGACGAATATCTCTGTTGCACAGTGCGCTCACTTCTACTTTTGATGCTGAAATGCCAACAGTGGAAAGCAAAATTCCTCAATTACTCACCAGAATAATCGATAGAAACACTCAATTATTAAAATAATCGACAGCTGCAGCCCGAATCTGAAGATTAATTCTAAATTGTAAGAATGAAAGGCAGTCTCAGTGGAATTAAAATGAGAAAAATTTCATCCACAGCCTTCATAATTCCAAAAAAGGTTTAACAGTATCTGAATGTAGCCGCAAGGGGACACAAGCCAGTGTCTTATTGTGCCGGTCCCAAGCCCGGATAAATACAGAGGGTTGTGTCAGGAAGGGCATCCGATGTAAAACTTTGGCCAAATCAAACATGCGAATCAAATGTATGACTTCCATACCGGATCAGTCGAGGCCCGGGTTAACAACGACCGCCATCGGTGCTGTCGACCTACAGGGTGCCGGTGGAAAATGGACTACCGTTGGTCAAAGAAGGAGGGGAGGAAGGTGTGTTCGTAGGAAGAGAGAGAAGAGGAACACCAAGAGTCTAGGACTGAGAGTAGGGACTTTGAATGTTGGAACTATGACAGGAAAAGATAGAGAGCTGGTTGACATGATGCAGAGGAAGAAGGTGGACGTACTGTGTGTCCAGGAGACCAGGTGGAAAGGTAGTAAACCTAGAAGTTTAGGAGCAGGATTCAAGTTGTTCTGCCATGGTGTAGATAGGAAGAGAAATGGAGTAGGAGTTATCTTGAAAGAGGAGTTTGTTAGGAATGTCCTGGAGGTAAAAAGAGTGTCAGATCGAGTGATGAGCCTGAAGCTAGAAATCGAAGGGTGTGATGTTCAATGTTGTTAGTGGGTATGCTCCACAGGTAGGATGTGAGCTGGAGGAGAAGCAGAAATTCTGGTTGGACCTTGATGAAGTGATGCAGAGCATCCCTAGAAGTGAGAGAGTTGTCATTGGTGCAGACTTCAATGGACATGTTGGTGCAGGAAACAGAGATGATGAGGAGGTCATGGGCAGGTTTGGTATCCAGGAGAGCAATGCAGAAGGACAGATGGTGGTTGACTTTGCAAAAAGGATGGAAATGGCTGTAGTGAATACTTTCTTCCAGAAGAGGCAGGAACATAGGGTGACCTATAAGAGTGGAGGTAGGAGTACACAGGTAGCAGTGGCGGTTTTTCACGGAGGCCAAGGGAAGCCTGGCTTCCCCAAAAAATATGCAAGAAAGAAAAATATAAATAATCTTCACCACTATGTATTTTATGTTTTATATTTTTGTCATTCTTTGTTGTCAAAACACTACATCAGGCATTTCTGCTTTGTGAGGAGCAAAACAGCACCCCTCTTGTCAAGCTCTTTTTCTGCATTACACTACGTCTCTCATGCCCTCTGCACTGTCTGTCTGTTCGGAGGCCAGCTTCGCCTTGCCTCCCTTAGAGAAAAAAACAGCCCGTATTAGCCAGTCAGATTGAAGCAAGGCTCATCGCTTAATGGTCGATGCATCATTAAAAAAACATAAGGGAGGCCAGATCAAATCTGGCTTCCAACCAATCACAAACTGTGATGAACAATAACCACACGAATGCCGCTGTCCCGCCAGGCACCAGCAAGCCCACACAGCAAGTAGCCAGAGAATGGATGGTGACAGGGACCTTGAGTTTCTTGTAAAAAAATGACTTCACAAAACTTCCTTTTGAAGTTCAACTACAAGTCAAAAGGGACGGTATGCCAACTTCAAAGCTCAATCTAGCTAAGTGTAGAGCTAATGGAAAAGCTCGCTCTTTTTGTGAAGCTAACTATGCCAGAAACGAGTGGCTAACGGGAAGTGCCAAGCTTAACCAGCTTTTCTGCTGGCCATGTCTCCTATTTGACCAGTCTACCGGCTCCCTGAACAACCCCTGGAGCACTTAACCTTTTTTTTTTCACTGAAATGAATGAGAAGTCGGTAGAATAAAGGTACTGTAACAGTAGGCTGATTTGTTTACATGAAAATAACAGTTAAAACACCAAATCTAATTTGTTGTTCACACTGGCTTCCTTGGTAATTTTGGTCACGGGCCGCCACTGACAGGTAGACTACATCTTGTGTAGACGGTGTAATCTGAAGGAGATCAGTTACTGCAAAGTAGTGGTAGGTGAGAGTGTAGCCAGACAGCATAGGATGGTGGTGTGTAGGATGACCCTGGTGGTGAAGAAGATGAAGAGGGCAAAGGCAGACCAGAGGACCAAATGGTGGAAGCTGAAAAAGGAAGAGTGTTGTATGACTTTCAGGAAAGAGTTGAGACAGGCTTTGGATGGTCAGGAGGTGCTTCCAGATGACTGGACAACTACAGCAAATGTGATCAGGGAGACAGGTCGGAGAGTACTTGGTGTGTCATCTGGAAGGAAAGGAGATAAGGATACTTGGTGGTGGAATGAGGAGGTGCAGGAGTGGATCCAGAGAAAGAGGTTAGCTAAGAAGAAGTGGGACACTGAGAGGACTGAAGAGAGTAGACAGGAGTACAGGGAGATGCAGCGTAAGGTGAAAGTAGAGGTGGCAAAGGCCAAACAAGGGGCTTATGATGACCTGTATGCTAGGTTGGACAGTAAGGAGGGAGAGACTGATCTCTACAGGTTGGCAAGGCAGAGAGACAGAGATGGGAAGGACGTGCAGCAGGTTAGGGTGATAAAGGATAAGGATGGAAGTGTGTTGACAGGTGCCAGTAGTGTGATGGGAAGATGGAAAGAGTTCTTTGAAGAGTTGATGAATGAGGAAAATGAGAGAGAACGAAGAGTAGAAGAGGTGACTGTTGTGGACCAGGAAGTAGCAAAGATTAGAAAGGATGAAGTGAGGAGGGCATTGAAGAGGATGAAGAGTGGAAAGGCACTTGGTCCTGATGATATACCTGTGGAGGTATGGAAGTGTCTCGGAGAGGTAGCAGCAGAGTTTCTGACTGGGTTGTTCAATAGGATCTTAGATAGTGAGAAGATGCCCGAGGAATGGAGGAGAAGTGTGCTGGTGCCCATCTCTAAGAACAAGGGAGATGTGCAGAGTTGTGGCAACTACAGAGGAATAAAGCTGATGAGCCACATGATGAAGCTATGGGAAAGAGTAGTTGAAGTTAGACTAAGGGCAGAGGTGAACATCTGTGAGCAGCAGTATGGTTTCATGCCAAGAAAGAGTACAACAGATGCAATATTTGCTTTGAGAATGTTGATAGAGAAGTACAGAGAAGGTCAGAAGGAGCTGCATTGTGTCTTTGTAGATCTGGAGAAAGCTTATGACAGGGTGCCCAGAGAGGAACTGTGGTTTTGTATGAGGAAGTCTGGAGTGGCAGAGAAGTATGTTAGAGTGGTGCAGGACATGTATGAGGACTGTAAGACAGTGGTGAGGTGTGCTGTAGGAGTGACAGAGGAGTTCAAGGTGGAGGTGGGACTACATCAGGGATCAGCTCTGAACCCCTTCTTGTTTGCTATGGTGATGGACAGGATGACAGACGAGGTTAGACAGGAGTCTCCATGGACTATGATGTTTGCAGATGACATTGTGATCTGTAGTGAGAGCAGGGAACAGGTGGAGGAGAAGCTAGAGGCGTGGAGGTTTGCCCTGGAAAGGAGAGGAATGAAGGTTAGCCGCGGTAAGACAGAGTATCTGTGTGTGAATGAGAGGGACCTAAGTGGAAGAGTGAGGCTACAGGGAGAAGAGATCAAGAAGGTGGAGGATTTTAAGTACTTAGGGTCAACAGTCCAGAGCAATGGAGAGTGTGGAAAAGAGGTGAAGAAGCGTGTACAGGCAGGCTGGAACAGCTGGAGAAAAGTGTCAGGTGTGATGTGTGATAGAAGAGTTTCAGCTAAAATGAAAGGACAGGTTTACAAAACTGTGGTGAGACCAGCCATGTTGTTTGGTCTGGAGACAGTGTCCCTGAGGAAAAGACAAGAGGCAGAGCTGGAGGTAGCAGAACTGAAGATGCTGAGGTTCTCTTTGGGAGTGACCAGGATGGATAGGATCAGGAATGAGTACATCAGAGGGACAGCACATGTTGGAGGCTTTGGAGATAAAGTCAGAGAGGCCAGACTGAGATGGTTCGGACATGTCCAGAGGAGAGAGAGTGAATATATTGGTAGAAGGATGCTGAGTTTCCCACTGCCAGGCAGGAGGCCTAGAGGAAGACCAAAGAGGAGGTTTATGGATGTGGTTAAAGAGGACATGAAGGTAGTTGGTGTGAGAGAAGAGGATGCAGCAGACAGGGTTAGATGGAGGCAATTGATTCGCTGTGGCGACCCCTGAAGGGAAAAACCGAAAGGAAAAGAAGAAGTTGTTTAGCAGTATCTGGTTGGTTTGTTTCTTCGTAGAAACTGAATTAAGTTCTGATGGAGGCTGTTTAGTTGTCGAAGGCTAAAGGTCAAGTTTTCAAGATAAACAAAACACAAGAAAAATGGATTTTCACATTTAAATGATGAATAAATTCTTGCACCAGTTGGTTTTATTTAAATATTTCTGTGATTCATGTTATCATAAATGTGTTTATGACAGTTAATACTGTCATGTGTGTATTTAGCGATTAATTAATTAAATTGTGGCCTCAGGGTCATCCTGAATATTTCCCCTCTGTCCCCTCTCAGATCTGAGCATCCTGTTAACTCTGTTCATCAAACTGAAGCTCGTCACGTCACCAACGGATTACAACCTCGACCGGCTCAGAGGACGTGGAGACGTGACAGCGACATCGATTCAGACGAGGAGATCCGCAGGCTGGTGGCCAATCAGCAAACCTCCCACGATGCACTGCAGCAGGACGACAATCTGGAGGTGGTCGGACTCGACTACTTAGAGAAGTGTGGACACAAAGGTGCCAGCAGGTTTTTATTTGTTACTGTGGTTCATTTTTTCAATCTAACATCTCTATGGAACCAGAAGAACCATGAAGGAGAGAGAACTCAGACATGTCCTCTGTGACACAGTTAGAATGACACAAATCTGATAAAAGAAAGATTTATTTGATTCCAGTCATCAAGAATAATTGACAATTTGCCCAAAAATTACTTCAAAAAGCCTCAAAATTTGTTAAAATGACTCAGTTTATCCAAAATCATTTAAACTTCTCCAAAATTACATGAAAGTGTCCAAAATGACTCAGATTTTACATAGTGAAAGCCACTCAAAATTTGTCTGAAATGACTTGAAACTCAACATTTGTTCACATTTTTCTTCGCTGCGGTTAATTTTTCACTGGAATCTATAGTCCTGCAGCTCTGTGGACACAGTATGAAGGAGAAAGAACTCGTTGCTTTGACTCCTCATCTTTAAGGTGCCATTTTGTCAGAAAATCTGACCAAAGCTAAATTTAAAATAATGATATTATTCTGCATGTCTCATTTAGACATTTGCCAAATCTGAAGTCTTTGCTTGACCCAGATTCTATAAAAAACTAAAAATTGGGAGCTTTTTGTCACATCCATGAAGCTGTTTTTTACAGCTGTGATCAACATGAACAAAAATGTGCAGTTAAAATGATAGAAATCTGGAAAAAAAAGATGAAAAATGAGTCAAATACTTGACTATGTATTTCACTAACATTTTTTATGAGGGGCCGTACAAGACTTAATTCATTCTCGTCCTCTCACACACATATATTTTCTCTCATACTCACATACATTCTCCTGTGACACACATACATTCTCCTTTCACATACATACATTCTCCTTTGACACACATATATTTTCACTCTCTTACACGCATACATTCTCCTCTCACACACATACATTCTCCTTTCACACACATATATTTTCCTTGCACACACATACATTCTTCTTTCACATACATATATTTTAATATTCACGCACACACACATTCTGCTTTCACATACATACATTTTCACTCATGCACACACATACATTCTCCTCTCACATGCATATATTGTCACACTTGCACGTACATACATTCTCCTTTCACATTCATACATTCTCCTAAATAAATAGACATATATGTATATGTACAAAGAAAATATATGCATGAAAGAGAAGAATGTATGTATGTAAGAGGAGAATGTATGTATGTGCGAGAGAGAATAGTGGAAAAGGAAGTAAGTATAGTGGAAAAGGAAGTCCATCGTTTTTTGCGCTGTGATTGGCTGAAAAGCTCAAGTGGGCGGTGATGTAACGGTTACCATGGCAGGTGGAGAGGAGTCCCGAGCGCTTCAGCAAGCCATTGGGGTTTTAAGAAACATTTTGTCATGGTTGATGCTACAGGTACGGATCCGTACCTGTAGCATCTGTACTAGAGGTACGGACCCGTTAAGGTCACTGAAGAGCTGGCGCCGGTTAACTACTATTTGCTGCACATTACAGGCAGTTTATATGAATGACTTTGACGGCGAACATTGTATAATTTAACCAAAAATACACCGTCTCCTCTCACACTTTAGACATTGCAGTTTTTACGCTTTGAGACGCCGTGTCTAAATTGTTTGAAGTCCAGTTCCTATTAATTAGTTTACCGCGTTCAGTGGTGGAAGCGGCTGACGAACTCCATTGCAAATGTTCCCATTTAATTTCGGGCGCTAATTTACAACATATAGTTAAGGATGTCGAATATGAAACAAACACTCGTGAATGGTGAGGAGCAGCTCTTTAATTCGGCATGAATTAAAAAAACCCACAAACTCGATTTACTGTGATATTTGTTTGTGGTGATGTAAATTAGCCATTCAACAGAGTCCGATAACATTAAAGTGACTGACGTGCAGTGTCTGTGTTGACAGACGTAGAAAATACGTCAGGGTTTTGTTTAGGTTGTTAATATGTAATAGTCTGTCGCTACTTTTGAAGGTAAAAAAATACTTTTCGTTTGCTGACTGTTAGTTCTGCCATTTGTTTTGTTTGCTGTTTGTGCTTTATTAGAACAGGGTCACGTGAATAAAAAGTTTTGCTATTTTTAATAGTAGTGCCGATTTCAACCCCCAAATCGCTGTCAGTGAAAAAGTCAGATAATGATATTTATAAGACATTATGCATGATAGAAAAGAGAACAGCAGAGGACTGACATGACAGGCTCGGCACGCAGATTCACCTCGAATCACGGAAGCGCCTTCATCACTCGGATTACCAAGACGGCTCATTAATATTTATGTACGTCGGATTACCAGCCAATCACAAAGCGCGTTCATCAGCCGACTCATTAATATTCATGTACGTCTCATTAATATTTATGGTAAGGCAAAGTGCCGTATCCGTAGGCCACAGGCTGCGGGTACGGGTCCGTATCTGTAGACACTCCGTTTTGTCATCCCCACAAACGGTCACATATTATTGTCATCGCTTGAGCAGCAGGCGACAGGTTTATCTGCACCAAACTTTACTCACAGCACTGTGGAAAGTGAGATGAGACAACTTTTCAGACCTGCAAACTTCCAAGTCGCTGCAGCGGGACGAGCAGCTAACGCTAACGCTACACGTAATCCTCCAGTTCGGCCTTGTGTAGCGTTAGCGTTAGCTGCTCGTCCCGCTGCAGCGACTTGGAAGTTTGCAGGTCTGAAAAGTTGTCTCATCTCACTTTCCGCAGTGCTGTGAGTAAAGTTTGGTGCAGATAAACCTGTCGCCTGCTGCTCAAGCGATGACGATAATATGTGACCGTTTCTGGGGATGACAAAATGTTTCTTGAAACCCCAATGGCTTACTGAAGCGCTCGGGACTCCTCTCCACCTGCCATGGTAACCGTTACCTGAACATCACCGCCCACTTGAGCTTTTCAGCCAATCACAGCGCAAAAAACGATGGACTTCCTTTTCCACTATACTTACTTCCTTTTCCACTATTCTCTCTCGCACATACATACATTCTCCTCTTACATACATACATTCTTCTCTTTCATGCATATATTTTCTTTGTACATATACATATATGTCTATTTATTTAGGAGAATGTATGAATGTGAAAGGAGAATGTATGTACGTGCAAGTGTGACAATATATGCATGTGAGAGGAGAATGTATGTACGTGCATGAGTGAAAATGTATGTATGTGAAAGCAGAATGTATGTGTGTGCAAGGAAAATATATGTGTGTGAAAGGAGAATGTATGTGTGTGAAAGGAGAATGTATGTGTGTGAGAGGAGAATGTATGCGTGTAAGAGAGTGAAAATATATGTGTGTCAAAGGAGAATGTATGTATGTGAAAGGAGAATGTATGTGTGTCACAGGAGAATGTATGTGAGTATGAGAGAAAATATATGTGTGTGAGAGGACGAGAATGAATTAAGTCTTGTACGGCCCCTCATAATTTTTAAAAGCTTGAAATCAACATATCCAACATTTTTCTAAGTGGGAAAAACAAAAGCTCGACATAAAGTTGATTTTAAACAACTCGTTTCCATACTTGTCTCCTCGCTGGTCTGTATAAACACAACCTGCAGTTCAGCCGAAAACTTAGAATTTTTGACACGACTGTTGGATCTCAGCTGAGTCACTGATGGCTTCATGGATGTGACAAGGAGAGCAGAATTTTAGTTTTTATAGAATCTGAGTTGAGGAAAGAGTGCATTTTTTTGCAGATTTTTTAAATGAATCAAGGAGAAGGGAGTGATTTTGATGAATATTTCAAATTAAAGCTCAGATTTGTTTCATTCCTTGCAGATGAGTAGTTCAGGAACAACCGGAAAACAGCTGAAACTCTCTGAATTTTCATGAATGTGATGAACAGCTCAGAATATGTTTGTTTTGTACAGAATTTGGTTAACGTTAAATGTTTATTTTTCATCAATTTTTAAAAGGAAACACATAAAAAATATAATAATAAGGAAACATTGATGAACTAGAACAATTTTTTAGGGTCAGCTCTGGTTAATTTTCAAGAAGCAACTGAGAATCACACAATTACTTCAAGGACCACGGAGAAGCTGAAAACCTTACTGTTTTTCTAAGGGATAAATGGTGTTAATTTGGCATTTTAAAAACAAACAATAACACACCTTTCAGACCTGCAAGTGGATTTTGGGGTTCAGAAGGTTCATTTAATGAGTAGAAATTGGGTGTTAAAAAAAACAAACTAGAATGCATGAAGAAGAATGCATGAATGCTTTCTTCAGGTGTCACAAGAAATCTTATATTCATTAATTGATTAGGGAAATAAATGAAGATGAACCCTAGTAAAAAAAAAAATTTGACAATCTTTGCAAGAACGAGTTTTTCTTTGTGATTCCAGGTGAAAAAGACGAAGACGACTATGATTCTGCAGATACAGACGAAATCTTTGCATCCAGAAAACCTCCTCAGAACCCAGGAAAACCTCCTCGGACTCAAGAAAAACCTCCTCAGACTCAAGAAAAACCTTCTCAGCCCACAACAGGAAACAGCACTGACAGAAAGAGGAAGAAGAGTAAAGCTGAGGAGGAGGAAGACAGTTCAGATGATGGTGAAGAACATCTCACCTCCAAACTTCAGCGAGGAAACGCCAGTAAACAGAAACCAGGTAAGAAACTGTCGGTCGTACCTGTGGTGAAGCCCCGCCTCCCGGAGTCAGACAGTGATGATGATGAGGAGGACGATGAAGGTGAGGAGTCGGAATCAGCAGCTTCATGTTCAGACTCCGACTATGAAGCCATGTTTTCCAACGTCACCCATCTGGAGATCTCGCTGGCTGATCTGCAGAAGCTGGCCGAAGATGCTGAGCAGAAGTCGGAGACTACGGCTCCCAGAATCCTCAGCGCCGAGCGAGAACCAGACACCAGACCCGCCAAGAAGGGAACCACGCCAGAGGAGATCCTCGCCGCTCTCCTGCAGGACGACAGCAGCGACGACGAACGAGACAAGAAAAAGAAGAAGAAAAGAAAAGAAGGCAAGTCAATGACGCTGCCGGCTTTTAAAGGAACGAAGGTGCTGAACGAGGAATCAGAAAGAGACGAGGAGAAACGAGACCAGGAGGAGGTTAAAGAAGAAAAACTGAACTCTGGAGCTGCACAGATGAACCTCAGAGGAGCAGACGATGAAACCAATGAGGAAGAAGAAGAAAAGGACATAAGTGATGCTAAAGTTTTAGAAATGTCGTCAAGTAAAAGCCCCGAGAAAGATGAAAGTGACTCCTCATCCAGTAGTGATGATGATGATGATGATGATGAGGAAGAAGAGGAGGGTGATGAAGAAGAGGAGAAAACTGATAAATTAATCAAAGAAGAGGTAGTAAACAACATCACTGCTCCAAAGGTTTTAAAAAATTCTTCAAGTCAAACCACTGAGAAAGCAGGAAGTGGCTCCTCCTTTAGTAGTGATGATGGTGATGATGAAGAGGAGGTTGTGAAGAACCAAACTGCTCCTGAAGTTTTAAAAGCGTCTCCTATGAACCCAGAGAAAGCAGAGCCTGACTCTTCATCCAGCGGTGATGATGAAGATGATGAGGAGGAGGAAGATCATCCTCCCGTCCGAGTCGTGCTGGCAGCTGAGGAGGAAGAGGAGCGGCAGAGGAAGGCCAACCTAAGGCGACTGGCTGCCGTCCAGCAGAGACAGAAAGAAGCTGAAGAACACAAGAAGCTGATCCAGGGAGCTTTATCCAACCTGGTGGGTTCAGTCACCATAAACACTAGATATGGAAAAGTTATTGTAGAGACAGATTAACACAATAAAATACATCATTAGCACATTTTTATATCATGAAAAAGTATGGAAACTAGTCCAAAATTATTCAACTTTGATCAAAATGCCTCATATCTTGAAACGTGAGCAGGTTTTCCAAACTGATGCAAAATTTGTCTAAATTTGTCAAAAATAACTAAAAATTCTTTCAAAATGAAAAAAAAGCTTTTCTAACACGTCTCAAACTTTTACCAGAGATTTTAAACTCGTAAAAAATTACTCAAAATTGTCCAAAATGTCTTAAATTGTCCAATATGACTCCAAATTCTTCAAGAATGACTCAAAATTAGTCTGAATTATCATTCAAAAATGATTAAAAAATTGACTCAGAATAATTAGAATTACTCAAAATCTGACCAAAGTGACTTAAAACTTGTCCAAAAGGACTGAAATGTTTTCAACGCGGCAAAAAACATTCCTGACATGAACCCAAAAACCGTAAAATGATCCAAAATGTCTTGAAATCGAGTTGCTCAGAATCCAACCAATATGATTCAAAACTGGTCCAAAAATGGTTTAAACTGGTCCAAAATGATTAGAACTGGTACAAAAATCGTTAAAACTGGGCTAAAAAGGTCACAACATAAAAGTGAGGAGACATAACTGCCTTAAAGTGACAAAATGACACAAATAAGAGTAAAAATAACACAAAAAAAGAAAAATGAGACACAAAACAAGACTTTATTCCGTTTTCAAAGACCGGTTTGTTTTAACCATGAATCTGTTCTTCAGGACGCTCCGGCAGCAGCAGCAGGGAAACACATCGTCTTTGGCTCTGATGATGATGATGATGATGATGATGATGAAGAGCCGTCGAGCATCTCAGAGCGCTCAGCATCCAGGAAGAGTCTGATCATGGACAGCCAATCAGAGGCCAAGGATGCTGGAGATGAGGCAGCTGCAGCCAATCAGGAGGAGGTGAGTGGAGACGGCCTGACTGAACCAGAGCTTCATTGATAAACGATAACGGAGGGTTTGTGTGTTTCAGGCGAGACATTCAGGTCCTCGACTGTTCGATGGCAGCGAGGAGGAGGACGAGGATGATCACAGGTTTGACATCAGGCCTCAGTTTGAAGGTCGAGCAGGACAGAAGGTGAGAAAACAAATTCACTGATCAGTTTTACATTTATTATTTTATTATCATACATATCATATATATATAATTATATAATAATCATATCTAAATCGTATGTAAAAAAAAAAAATCTGTGCACGAGAGCCAAGCGTCATTTCTTAGGAAGTTTAGGGAGGAAAAAAAATCCAATATTGACAGAATGTTTGATAATTTTATATGTAGGTTACAGTTTATTAACCTTCTGAACCTCAGGTAGTTGTTGGGTGTTTTTGCTCGTGGTGTCTACAAGAAAATATAGATGTATGTTCTACGTTCACTTCTATATTTTAGCATTATCATCTATTTCATATATAGATTTTGTAAGTTGAAATTGGTATTAGTGATAAAACAACCAATGAAAGATGCAAAACAATTATAAAAAGACACAAAATGACAACAAAGAGGCACAAAATGACCACTTAAGGTCAAAAATATGGACAAGACAAAAAAATGAATAAAAAATGAAACAAAATGACAGCAAAGACACAAAATGACAATAAACTCAAGAACTCGAAAGAACCACAGAGAGAAGCAGAAAGACTACAAAAAGATGTAAAACAACAAGAGAGACACAAAATGATCAAAAAGAGACACAAAACGATCACTTAAGGTCAAAGCAAAGACAAGACACAAAACAAATACCAAATTAAACAAAAAGATACAAAACTACCACAGAGAGAAACAAAAATGTGAAAGCATCCCTCCTGACGTATAAAACTACTCACAGCCTCCTCCGCTGTACCTGTTCTCATTAAACTATCTTCTGTTTTTACAGTAAAGCAGCCACAGAGATATGTTCTATTATCACTTTTATAATTTAACATCATAATCTAATAGATTTTATATCTTGAAACCTAAAATATTCAGACTAATTTGCAGAATAATTATCTAAAATCTTTGAACTAAAAGAAGTTTTAGGGTGTTCTTTGTCTTCTTTTTTGCTTCTGTCTCATTTTTCTTTACTGCAATCTGAAGTCCTGAACCTCTATTTATGTTTGTTTGTTTGTTTGTTTGTTCAGCTGATGGAGCTGCAGTCTCGCTTTGGGACAGACGAGCGTTTCAAGATGGACTCTCGCTTCCTGGAGGAGGACGAAGATGAAGACGAGTCAGGTGAGGAAGATTTAATTTAACTGAGCTTTAGACTTTAACCGTCTGAACCACCAAACCCACCACAGATTTAAAAGGCATGTTATGTTTTTAAAAACCACCAGAATTACACCACTTATCAGCCAGAAACTGTACTATCATCAGGTTTCCAACAGTTCTTGACTGTTAATCTGTGAGCAAAATGAACCAAATCTGAGCTACAAGTTGTGCTGTTTGACTAAAATTGTGCCTCATTTAAAAATTCACCAAAAACATACTGTTTGCTTTAAGTAGATTCTGAAAAAACTAAAAATTCTGAGTTCCTCTGTTCATCTATGAAGCCATCAGTGACTGAGCTGAGACACGTTACAAAAAAATAACTAATCATTGGTGACTTTCAGTTCCTTCTGGAAAATTAACCAAATTTAACCCTAAAAATTGTGATTGTTCATTAAAATCGCTTCATTTTACATGTTTCCGTTTTTCAAAATTGTGAAAAATAAACAATTAACTTTAACTATATGCTGTAAAATACAAAAAAAATCTAATCTCCTCTGTTTAACCATGAAGCCATCAGTGACTCAACTGAGACCAACAGTCCTGTGATGAAAATTCAGAGTTTCAGCTGTTTAGCAACAGTTCCTGAACTACTCATCTGTAAAAAAGAAAAACAAAACAAAAACATAAATAAATACATATTTAAAAATTAATTAATCACTAAATCTGAGCTTTAACGTAAAATATTTCATCAAAATCCTACATACATGTCTCATTTAAAAAATTAAGAGTTCAGTCCTTGAACTCCTCGTCTGTCTGCTGTTATAGAGGAAAATGATCTAAATCTGGGCTTGAATTTGTTCTGTTTTACCAAAATCATGTATCATTTAATGATACACCAAAAGTGATGCTTTTTGCTCAAACCAGATTCTGTAAAAAACTAAAAATTCTGAGCTACTCTGTTCAACCATGAAGCCATCAGTGAGTCATCTGAGACCAACAGTCATGTGGTGAAAATTCAGAGAGTTTCAGCTGTTTTCCAACTGTTCCTGAACTACTTTTCTGGAAAAAAATGAAACATATCTGAGCTTTAATTTGAAATATTTCATCAAAATCACTTCTTTCTTTCTTTTTGTTTATTTCTTGCACTGTATTCCTGTTTGAAATAAGTATGTTAAAAATAATTAATATATTAAACATAAAATCCCTTCATTCTGCACGTCTCATTTAAATATTTGCCAAAAACACTCTTTGCTCAACCCAGATTCAACAAAGAACTCAAAATTCTGTGTTCTTTGTCTCATCTATGAAGCCATCAGTGACTCAGCTGCGACCAACAGACGTGGTAAAAATTTAGGGATTTTTATCGGCTGAACTGCAGGTTGTGTTTTTACAGAGAAGAGAGGAGACAAGTATGGAAACTAATAAAAAATGTAAATAGTTTAATGTATATCTATGTAGAGTCTTCATAGTTTTTTGTTCAGTGTTGGTGGCACACTTGGAAAGATGTTGGACATGTTGACTCCAAGTTTTTTTTTTATTTATGTAAAATAAACAAGAAATATTTTTTTTCCTGATTTGTCATTCTAGTTCTGTCTCCTTTTTCATGGTCGCTCTGTTTCCACAGAGGTTCAGGACTTTATGATGCAGTGAAAAATTAACCTATAGTGAAGAAAAATGCAAAGAAATATTTAGTTTCAATTCATTTTGGACACATCTTAAGTAATTTTAGGTAGATTCTGAGTAATTTTGGAGAAGTTTAAAGCCATTTTGGACAAACTGAGTCAGTTTTGATGCATTTTTGGAGGAATTTTGGGCAAGTTGTGAATTATTCTGGACTACTATATTCAAAGAAATCTTTCTTTTGTGTGATTTCTGTCATTCTAGTTGTGCATAGAAGACATTTCTGAGTTGTCTCTCCTTCTTCTTGGTTGTTCAGTTTCCATAGAGCTGCATGACTTTAGATTGCTGTGAAAAATTAACCACAGTGAGGAAAAATGAAATGAAACTGCTGTTTGGAGTTCAGAGGGTTGAAACAGTTTGTCAACTAATCTGGAATAAATCTGAGTTAGTTTCTATTTGTAGATGACAGATTGCTGTGTATTTTGTTGAGTTTTCAAAGGTTATGTTTTATTTTTTTCATTTATTCTACTAAAAAAATCTCCTGTAGATCTGAAAACATCTGTACTCGTCTGAGAAATAATTTTCTTCAGAAGGCCTGAAAATATGCATTTAGCACAAATAAAAGAAGTTTACACGGTTTTAAATTAGTGATTATTAAGAAAGCTTGTCGATACATTTCTACTGTGTTTGCTCAGTTCACTCACAGATTTTAAAACACTAGCCAACGTCTCCACGTGGTTTTATCTGTTGAACGGTTTGATGTCAGATGTTTGCACTGAAGCCGAACCTGTGAGCTTCTCTAACTGGTGAAATAATCCCTCTGGCTGTGATTCAGAGACGAAGAAGAGCCCGGTGGAGGAAGACGAAGCTCTGGAGGAGGAGAGGAAGAGGAACCTGTCCATCCTGAACAGCGTCCTCGGCAGCTCTGAACAAACCTGCAGCAGCAAGACGGCCAGCAAAGCCAAGAAGTTCAGGTAGGACTCAAAAAAAAAAAACGAATCAGACTCTACTGATGTTCAACGGCACTAAATGAAGACGTTAAAATGTGTTTGCAGAGACGTGTCGGCGCTTCATTACGACCCCAGCAGAGAAGAACACACAGCGTTCGAGACCAAAACAGATGAAACCAAGAAGGAAAGGTACGAGTTTCTGCTCCGACACTCAGCAGAAGGAATTATAATGTCCAGAGGAGAGGCACGCTGTTCTGTGAGGCAGAATGTAGGACACAAGTCAACTACAAAAATACACAAATCAACCACAAAAATACACATCGTGGCTATAAACAGGAGCAACACTACTACAAAGAGACAAAAAATCTTTACACGGCACACAAACTGATCACAGAGAGAGAAAAACAGCCACAGAAGACACAATATCACCACAAAGTGACAGAACGACCAGTAAAAGATGTAATCCTATCACAAAGACTCAAAATTATTGCAGAAAGACATAAAACCACTATAAAGAGACACAAAACGATTACAACGGGACTGAAAATGATCACAAAGAGACAAAAAAGGGCCAAAAAAAGATGCAAAACGACCACAAAAAGAGACACTGATCAACCACAAAGTGGCCTTTAAAGGCTACAAACAAACAAAAGACACACAAAACAACTACAAATCGAAACAAAGAGCTTCAAAATGACCACAAAGTGACAAAACAACCACTAAAAGATGTAAAACAATCATGGAAGGACTCAAAACAACCACTAAGAGACACAAAATCACTACTTAAGGTCAAATACAAGGACAAGACACACAACAAATTATATAATGAAACAAAACAGCCACAAGGAGACAGAATGACTGCAGAAAGGAACAAAACGTCCAGAAAGACACACAAAATGATCAGAGATTCAAAATGACTATGAAGAGACAAAACGACAATAACAAGACTCAAAATAATCACAGAGATGCAAAATGATCACAAACACAAAATGACCGCAAAGAGACACAACACAATCACAGACACCACAAAGACCACAAAAAGATACAGAACTACCACAGTGAAATAACACAAGGATAGACATAAAATGATCAAAAACAAATTCAGCATGATCACAGAGACACAAAACAATCATAAAAAGATTCAACGTGACTATCAAGAGACATAAAACAACCGCAGAGACCCAAAGTGACCACCTAAAGTCAAAAACAAAGACAAGGAGACACAAAACGATCACAAAAGACACAAAATGACTGTAAATAGGCTCATGAGACACAAAACAACCAAAGAGATAAACAAAAATACCACAAAAAGATACAAAACTATCACAAAGATGCACATAGACACACAAATCCAAAATGAAAAAATAAGCATAGAGACATAAAATGATCAAAAACAAATCAAAAATGACCACGAAGAGACATCAGATGACTATAAAAAAAGCACAAAACATTCACAAGACACAAAGCAACCGCAGAAAGACCACAAAAAGATACAAAACTATCACAAAAATGCACAAAAGAACCACAAAAAGACACAAAATGATCACAAAGAGACACAAAATAATCACGAATAGATTTAAAATAAGTATAGACACAAAATGACCTGAATAAAGTTCCTGCTGTTGTGTATAAATGTGTGCAGCTCACTGTCATATGAATCCTGCTGTTGTCTGATTCTGCAGTTCCTTAATAAAGATGAAAGAAATAAAGTTTTTAAAAACAGATAAAATAAACTGTACGGTGTTTTAGAACCAATACTGGTGCTAAAATGTAGAAAATCTCTCCTTACCTAGACCCCTTCATGACGTGGACCTCCTCAGCTGCACCTGTTCTCATTAAACTATCTTCTGTTTGTTTTTTTTTACAGTAAAGCTGCCAGGAGGAAGAAGAAGGAGGAGGCTCAGAAGCTTCCAGAGGTTTCTAAGGAGATATATTACGACGTTTCTGGAGACCTGAAGGCTGTGTTTGGACAGACGAAGGACGGCGATACGGAAGGAGAAGAGACGACCAACTGGGACCAAGTGGAAGAAGAACAACAGAAAGAAGAGATGACGATATCAGCTGATCCAAACACCGAGAAAGAAGATCCATCTGGATTCAAATTCTCCTTCTTCGGAGACGACACAGAGACCACAACAACAGAGACAGGTGGGTTTAATCTCTTGTATAGTGTAGAAAAGAAATGAGAACATCCCTGTGAAAAGAATGAACGTACAGTAATCAGATTACTGCAAACTTACACAGTGGAGTGTTTACTCCTATGAACAAGTTATATTAACCAGGCTTCATACAAGATATTTAAATCGGCCACAAAAAGACACAACATGACCACAAAGTCAGAAAACAACCACTGCAAAGTATAAAATGACCACAAAGAAACCTAAAATGATGAGAAAGAGACAGAAAATGACCCCAAAATAATATAAAATAACCACAAAAGACACAAAATTATCACAGACAGAAAATTACCACAAAATAAGAAAAAATAACCACAATTGACACAAAATTATCACAGACAGAAAATGACCACAAAATAAGAAAAAATAACCACAATTGACACAAAATGACCGCAATAAGTGACAAAACAACCTCAATGAGACGCAAGATGACCACAAAATGACAACAAAGACATTGAAATTATACACTAAGAAACACAGAACAACTACAAAATGACCACAAAGTGACAAAATGACCACAAAGAGGCTCACAATAAGCACAAAGAGACAGAAATGGCCACAAAAGATGCAAACCGGCTCCAATAGGTGACAAAACAGCCACAGAGACTGAAAACATCTATAAACGTGTACCACTGGTGTAGTATACAAAAGAAGTGTGTACACTGCTGTGAACAGTGTGACCTTACAGTAATCAGATTACTCCAAAGATGAACAGAGTTTTTCTTCTGAGGAATAATAAAAAAACTAATACTTTGGAAAGAACACATTTAAAATTCTTATTGAAAATTCAAAGCAGCAAAAGTGAATCCAGCAGTGATGATTGAAACTACACTGATCACTGCATGAACATGGTTCTAAAATGAGCTGTGAACAGCAAAACTTTCTCAGTTTTGGACCAATGAGTTGTATCTCTGTCTGCATCATGGCTCCACATGGAAAAGAATTAAACAGAGGAACTGAAAAATCTGACTGTGAGATTTCACAAAGATGGAAAATGATCCATGGAGATGAACTAAACATCAGTGAACCACAGTAACCAGGAGGTATAGAAGGAGTCATAGCAGCACTAATCAGGGCTGCAGTGGTCGTCCTCCTAAAATGACTCCACAGACACAGAACTACTTTCACCATCTAGCTGTGAAAAACAGACGGAAGCTGCTTCAGAAGTTATCAATGGAAATCAGAGTTTGTGTGAAGCTCAGTGATGGACACTTCAGAACATCAACCTCTGTGGACGGAGGAAAAGAAATGAACTGTTGTTGCTGTTCAGAGCAAAACTTCCAGAGTAAACTTTGCTAAATAATATGAAAAGAATCTGATTAATGTTGGGATTTTTTGGTCAGATGAAGATGAATTTGTTGGGCTCAGATGGAGTCCAGATGTTTGGTGTGAAGCTGACCAGTTCTGCCACAGTGAATGTTAGTCCTGACAGTGAAGCACGGAGATGGGAGTGTTATGATATGAGGCTGCATGAGTGATAAGGATGTTAGGGAGATGATATTTATAGATGAATGTCTGTGGAAAAACCAAAAAACTAGGTGAATGTTGAAGAGAAATGTTCCAGCAGGAGAACCATGCAAAGAACTGAATCACACAAGAACAAAGTGAAAATGTTTCAAACTTTGTCTTGACTTGAATCCAAAAGAACAACTTTAGGCAAAACTAGAGAGGATTGAGAATAAAGATGGACAAATGAAATATTGAAGGAAT
Organism: Acanthochromis polyacanthus; assembly: GCF_021347895.1. NCBI lineage: Eukaryota > Metazoa > Chordata > Actinopteri > Pomacentridae > Acanthochromis > Acanthochromis polyacanthus. The sequence goes on along the minus strand of NC_067117.1, from coordinate 33,667,881 downwards.
CAAAAGTTAGAATCTCAGTAATGAAAGATGAACTCGAGTTCCTACGATGGAGCCTGGAATTTTGCAGAATAGCAAATCTAAGCGTTTAGTTTTGAATGTGACATCAGAGCAGAAACTCTACTGTTCTACTTAAAAGTAATCTGATTACTGCATGGTGAGATTTAAGGGGTTCTGTTGTGTCTCCGGCAGCTCAGTTTCTTAAATGTTTGTGTCTCTGAGCAGCAGAATATAAGGTGGAGATGATTCAGGCTCCAAAGGTGTCGTGGCAACAAGATCCAAGATTCAACGACAGCAGCTCAGAGGAGGACGAAGACGAGCAGGAGGAAGAGGAGGAGGAAGAGCAAAGCAGCTCCAACGCCAAAACTACAGAGTAAGAAAACTTCAGAATAAACTCTTTGTACTGCTGCATGTCAGTGTCAGCTTCATTTATTGTTTAGGCTATGAAAAGATTAAAAAATGACTTGGAATCCTTTGCTTTATTCAACAACTGGTCTAAAACTGAGGTATATTCAGTTTAAAACACACAAAAGCAGCATTTGTTGTTAATGAGAAAGTGCAAAAATGCATAAATTAACAGTTTGGAGATGAAATGTGCCAAATAATAAGTTCATGGATGTTTTAGAAAATTAGTGAAGCCATGGAACACAGAAAGTTTGTTTTGTACAAACGGTTTTAAATCCGTCTGAACTTGTGTGTTTTTGTGTTGCTGCTCAGAGACGAGACGCCTTCAAAGATGAATTTATTCTTCTTCCACCTCGACGACAGCAGATTAACAGGTAGGACAGCGATTTCTAGAAGGAAACGGATTTAATTTTTACTTTCCTCTGAGTTTCTTTAGTGATCAGAGCGCTCTGTGGTTCAAAATGTTTAAATTAAACCTTTATTTGAACTCTCTGAACCTTGAAACTCACCTGCAGGTTTGAAACGAATGTTGTCCTGGAAGAAATCCTCCAAAATTCCATAATTTGTCAGAACTAGAAACTGTAAAAACTCAAAAAAACTGTCATATTTTAAAACTTTACGACAGTCCTTGAACTACTCATCTGTAACATGGAGCTGCTTCTGGAAAATGAACCAAATCTGAACCTAAAATCACTTAATTCTACTTGTCGCATTTAAAAAATTTGCCAAAAATAAACCATTTGCACTGACTTTGAGACATGAAAACATCTTTGTTCATCTTCTGAACTCCAAAACTTGCTAGTATGTTTGGAAGGTGCTATGTTGTTTATTTATTACCAGAATAAACCCATTTACAAAAGAGAGAAACTGTAAAATCATAAAAATTGGTCAGATTTTCAACTTTCAGAGGGTCCTTGAGCCACTCATACACTTTGCATTCAGGAGTAATTCACCAAATCTGAGCCTGAAATTGCAATATTTCATCAAAATCACTTTAATCTACAAGTGTCATTTAAAAATTAGCCAAAAATCAACTGTTTGCTCTAAACGTGTTCTGCTATTGTGAAACCATCAGTGACTCGGCTACGATCAACAGTCAGGTGACAAAAAATCTGAGAGTTTTCAGGTTGAACTGCAGGCAGTGTTTCCACAGAGAGACAGAGAGGAAAATCAAACCTACTGGACGAAAACAATAAATGCAGCATGACTCTAAAACAGTGAACAGAGGAGCAGGTTGTTGGAAGAAACATTCAGCATGGAGAAACGTGAAAAAGTTTGTAGAGGCTGTAAACATGTAAACAGTTAAATATCTATAATATGTGGAGTCTCCAGTGTTTGTACCATCTGTAGGCCTCAAAATTAGACTCAGAAATGTCAAAAAAATTGTCATTCTGGACACCTTTTAAGTCCATTGGACCATTATCAAGTTATTTAAGACAATTCTTGAGTTCTTGAGATTTGGACACTTTTGAGTTATTTTGGACAAATTTTGAGTCATTTTAGATATATTTCAAGTAATTCTGGAAATGTTATGTTACTCTGTGCAAATCATTGTGGTCAATTTTAGACAGAGGGGAACATAAAACTTACTGGATGAATAAATAAATGCAGCATGACTCAGAAACAATGAACAGAGGAGCAGGTTGTTGGAAGATACATTCAGCATGGTGAAACATCTTTCTACAGCTGATGATGAGAGAGGAAAAAATGTCAAGTCTGGAAATATGTCAACAGTTAAATATCTATAATTTGGGGAGCCTCCATTTTTTTCCAATGTTGGTAAAACTTGTGGACACCAGTGAGACTCAAGAGCGGTTTCAAATATGTCTGAACAAACATTGTCATTTCAAACTCATTTTCAGTCATACTGAACATGTTTCAAGTAATTTTGGACATTTTTCGAGATATTTTGGACAATTCCTGAGTCTGAACCAATTTGCATTTCTTTGGACAAGTTTTAAATCCAGCATGGCTCAAAAATGGTGAACAGAGGAGCAAGTTGTTGGAAGAAACATTCAGCATGGTGAAACGTGAAAAGGTCTGTAAGGGCTGTAAACATGCAAATAGTTAAGTATCTATAATATGTAGAGCCTCTATTGCTTCCAAAGTTGGTAACAACTGTGGGCCTCAAAACTGGACTCAGAAATGTCAAAAAAAAAAAAAAAAGTCATTTTGGACGTGTTTCAAGTCAGTTTGGACAGTTTTCAAGTTATTTAAGACAATTAATGCGTCAATTTAGTAGAGAGGAACAGTTTGTAGAGGCTGTAAAGATGTCAACAGTTGAATATCAGCAGTATGTGGAGTTTACTTTTTTCCAGAATCGGTAACACCTGTTGGAAAAATGCTGGAGATGTTTTCCAGGTTTTCTGCAGAAACTCACAGTTTAGAGGATTAACTGTTATCCAGCAGCAGGTTCAATCTTCAGATATGATGTCATAATTGTAATTCTATTTTTCCAGCATTGTTGTGTGTCTATAAAGTGAGTGGATGTGTTCATGGGCGATATTTTCTCCTTCAGAGGGTCCCAGGTTGTTCTGTCGGACGTCTCAGCTGGAGGATCAGAGGGAGCAGTGGGAGGAGAGGAGGACTGAGCTCAGACAGGTACGTTTACCTGGACGCCTTCACAACCTGCCACAAACATCCACGTTTCACCTCAGACGCTTCAATAAAAAGCAGTTGGACTCCTCAGGGTGAAGATTGAACTTCCCCAAGAACCCAGACAAGAAAAAAATCCAATTATTTTTTTATATAAAAGTATAAGTTCTTGGACAGAAAGTAGTACTTTACTGGGCTTTGCAAAAGTTCTGTTACACTGGTTGAGACATTCACGAAAATGAACACAAAGATTTTTTTGGTGCAATAAGATAAAACTTTTGGGTGGACACATTTTTGATTAATATTATCATTAACACATGTATTGAAATATTTGGAAAATACAAAATTATCTTATTGCACCAAAAAATCTTTGTGTTCATTTTGTAAGTGTAACAGAACTTTTGCAAAACCCAGTATGTGTAATAAATCTTTAAAACTTATGTCTTAGGGAAAAAAGTAGTATTTTGGTGGAACAAAACTTTATTGTTCTAAGTATTTGGACAAAATAATATTTTGGGTGGAAAAAACTTGAAGCACTTGGACAAATAGGATTATTTTGTGCAGAACAGACCTTTAAATCTTTAAGTATTTGGACAAAAAGTGGGATTTTGGTGGAAGAACCTGTTCAAATTTGGACAGAAACTAGTATTTTGTGCAGGATAGACCTCTAAACCTTTAAGTATTTGGACAGACAGTAGCAAGATTTATTAGGTATAATAAATCTTTAAAAATATGTATGAAGACAAAAAGTAGTATTTTGGTGGAAAAAAGCTTTAAGACTAGAAGTATTTGGATAGAATGTATTATTTCGGTGGAATAAAACTTTAGCATTTCAAGTGTTTTAACAAAATAATTTGTGTGGGAAAAAAACTTTAAAAGTTGAAGTACTTGGACAAATAGGAGTATTTTATGCGAAACTAAATTTTGAAATTATGTTTGGACAAAAAATTGTATTTGATGAAATAAAGTGTTAAAATTTGGACAGAAAGTAGTATTTTGTGCAGTATAGACCTTAAAAACTACAACTTTTTGGACAGAAAGAAATATTTTGGTGGAATAAACCTTTAAAATCATTAGTGTTTTTGACAAAAAGTAGTATTTTGGTAAAATAAACCTTTAAAACTATAACAATTTGAATAAAGAGTAGTATTTTGTGCAGAAGAAACCTTTATAACTACAAGTATTTTGATAGAAAGTAATATTGTGTACCAAATAAACATTAAAATTTAAGTATTTGTCTCCTCTCTGCTCTGTCTAAACACATCCTGCAGTTCAACCGAGAACTCAACTCAACTTTATTATTTGTCCCTTGAAGGGCGATTTGTTATGTAGCAGCTTATACAAGCGTTCACAATAAGCAAACAGTAAAAACAAATTAAAGGAAATATTTTTGTTTTGTTTTTGTCTTTGAATGTTTGTCACATGACTGTTGGTCTGAACTCAGTCAAGACTTTTTGGTTGTGTTGAGGAGCTCAGAATTTTTAGTTTTTTACAAAATCTGATTAGAACAAATTATTTATTTTTGCCAAACTTATAAATGAGACATGTACAATAAAGTGAGCAGTTCGAGGACCCTGGGAAAGTTAAAAATCCAACAATTCTCTCTGTTTTTAAATCTTTCTGGCTGGTAAATAGTATAATTCTGGGGATGTTTTTTAAGATGAAATGCCCTTTAAGCGTGCAGGAGGTTTTAGGGTTCAATGATCAAACATTTACACGTATTGTATTTGTTTTTAGACACATGAACTCATCATAAGACTATTTTTTTGTATTTTAAACTTATTTACTGCTGACTTCAGACTCCGTGAAAACATCAACTGATTTGAGAATAATATATTCAGTAAAGACGGTTCTACTTTTCTTTTTTCCACAGGAGTACCGCAAGAAACACAAGGATGCCCGCAGGAAGCTGGCATCCTCCCTGAAGAGCTGAGGATTGTGGGAAGTGAAGTCTTTGTGCTTCAGTTGATGCTCACAGTTCTGGACTTCATGAACAGGATCTGATAGCTTTGTGTTTTTGTTTCGTTTTTTTGCAGACTGTATCAGTACATGGAGTGAAAGGCTAAATTCACTCAGATCTATTTAGTTTGTTTCAGTAAATACTAATTAACGATATTCTGCGATCAGAGCTTCTTTTTTAAAACTGATCGCAACCAAACCTGTTGTGATCAAATGAACAGAGAACTAGGCACATGAATAATAAAATTAAATATAAACCTTCTGTTTTTTTACTAATCAAACAATTTCTTCACTTTGTGCATTCCTTTGTCAATTTCTGGTTTAAAAAAATGTTTAAAAATCTACAAAGTTCAGACCAGTTTTTTCATTTTAGCTCTTTTCTTGGGTGATAAGTGCTTTCCTCACCTTCAAACTGGACTTTTTCCTTATTGTAAAAGTGTCTCAGTAGAAGACAGCTGTGTTTAGTTTGTGTTGTTCTGGCGAATAAGCTGTGTAAATGTGTCTGCAGCAGAGGAGGCTGCATTTTCAGGACACTTCTTTTCTATTAATAAGTCCTTTTTTGGTTCAGATAACATATCAGAGCAGTATTTGGGGTGGAATAAACCTTTAAAACCACAATGTGTCTGTTAGAAATGGCTAACTTTGGGTAAAATAAACCTTTTTAATTAATGTGTTGTGGTTTTAAAGTGCTATTTCTGTGGAATAACTCTTTACAAAGATAAGTACTTGGACAAAAAGTAGCGTTTGGGCTGTAATACACTTTTAAAACTCTAACTTGTTCATTAGAAAGTAGTATTTTGTGCAGAATATGCATTTAAAACTATATTTGGACAGCAAGCAGTATTTTGGTGAAAGAAAACTTTACTACTATAAGTATTTGGACCAAATAATAAAACTTGAAATACTTGGACAAATAGGAGTATTTTGTGCAGAACAAGCCTTTAAAACTATAAGTATTTGGAGAAAAATGTAGTATTTTGGTGGAATAAACCTTTAAAATTATAACAACTTGGAGAGAAAATAGTATTTTATGCAGAATAAACCTTTAAAACTAGAAGTATTTGGATAAAAAGTAGTATTTCAGTGGAATAAACCATTAAAGTGTGGATAGAAAATAGTATTTTGTACAAGAGCTTAAAAGCAAAAAGTACTTGGACAAAATGTGGTATTTTGGTAGAATAAACCTTTTAAACTATAAGTATTTGGACAGAAAGCAGTATTTTTATGCAGAAAACTATTATAACTCTATACGTACTTGGATAGCAAGTAGTACTTTGGTGGAATAAAACTTTAAAGGCTTGACATTTGGACATAAAGTTGTATTTTCTGCAGAATAAACTAATAAGACTAATTATTTGGACAGAAAGCAGCATTTTGTGCAAAATAAACCTTTTAAACTATAAGTGATCGGATAAAAAGGTAATACATTGGTGCAATAAACCTTTAAAACTATAACAATTCATACAGAAAGTAGTATTTTAGGTATAAAAACTCTTTGAAACTGCGAGAGTTTGGAGAAAGAGTAGTGTTTTGGGTGAAATAAGCCTTTAAAACTATGTATCTTCACAAAAAGTAGTACTTTTGTGAAGCCATTAAAATTAGAAGTATTTGGATAGAAAGTCATATTTTGTGCTAAATAAACATTAAAATATAAGTAATTTCACAGGAAGTACTAGTATTGTGCTCAATAAACCTTTAAATCTCAAAGTAATTGGATAAAGAGTCGTATTTTTTGCGGAATAATCCTTTAAAACGACGAGTTTGGTACCTTCCTGCTGATCCACCCAGCAGGTGGCGCCCTCTCCTCTCCCCGTGTCCCAGCAGGTCGCTGTGTGCTCGGTCCTGAGGCTGCAGCTGCTCCGGTTCAGTCTCCGGTTCTTCTGGCTGAGTTGAGGGTCTCTCTGTCTTCATGTCTGTGGAACAAACTCACCCCACGGACGAACTTCTTTCCTCTGAAAAATGAGTTCGGTTAGGTGTCTTCTGCTCCCGGTCCTGGTCCTGGTTTTGATCCTGCGCCCCGCGGAGCTCCGGGGGCTTCGGTCCGAGCTGGAGGCGCAGCGGTCGGAGGATGCGGGCGAAGCGGCCACCAAGGCGTCCGTGTCCTCGGAGAGGAGCCCCTTTGAGAGGGTCGCCCGAGGAGCGAAGGGCGGCGGGTCCCGGAGGAGGGAGCCGCCCAGCAGGGACGACGACCCGGGCGGATACTTCACCACCCCGAGGGCTGCCCGGCACACCGCGGTCCCTCCGGGTAACGGCTCCTCGACCTCCAGGAGCCCGGGGCTCCTGAACCCGCTGTTCCCGGTCACCGACGGCTCGTACCTGGCCTACACCGTCATGCTTCTGGCGCTCGTGCTGTTCGCCGCTGGCATCGTGGGGAACCTCGCACTCATGTGCATCGTGTGGCACAGCTTCTACCTGAAGAGCGCGTGGAACTGCGTGCTCGCGGGCCTGGCCTTCTGGGACTTCCTCGTGCTCTTCTTCTGCCTGCCAGTGGTCGTGTTCCACGAGCTCACCTTGACGCGATTGCTAGGAGACCTGTCCTGCAGGCTCGTGCCCTACCTGGAGGTGAGCATTGCGCGTGACGGACAGGTGATCCTCATCAGTCACGTGTTTGGTCTGATTCTGTTTGTTTTATGTTTTTATCAGAACAGAAGGTTTTATATTCAGTAGTACACCTGTGAAAGTACAAATAGTTGGATAGAGAGTAGTATTTCGGTGGAATGAACCTTTAAAAGTGCAAATACTTGGAAAGAAAGTAATATTAAGGTTTTATTCTCAGTAGTATGCCTGTTAAGTACAAATACTTGGACAGAAAGTAATATTTGGGTGCAGGATTTTATACTGACATATTTTATAGGAATGTTTTGTAGACATTTGTTTTCTCCACATCTTCTGTGTTTTTGTTTGTGTGTGGTGCAACTTTTGTGTCTTTTTTTTCTGCCTGTTTGGATTTTTGTGTTTAATTTTTGTGTCCTTTTAAGTCATTTTTGCATCTTTTTAGATAATTTGTGTGTCATTTTTTCCACGTTTTCTATGTTTATTTTTGTGCAACGTTTGTGTCTTTTTGTACTTTCTGCCTGTTATTCTTGGGTTTTTTGTGTCATTTTTGCACCTTTTTGTGCCCCATTATTATCTCTTTCCATCACTCTAACTGTGTCATTCTGCATGCATAGAAAACATCTGAGTTCTCTCTCTTTCTTCATTCTGTTTCCATAGAGGTTCAGGACTTAGATTAGTGAGAAATTAACTCACAGTGAGGAAAAATGCAGCAGGCGCAACAAAAACACCCAGAAACTGCTATTTGGAGTTCAGAGAGTTAAATTAAATGCAGATCAAAGTGTATCAGTTTTGCGTTTCTGCTCCTAGACTCAGATAAAATCCATCATATCCAGACATTTAAAGGTTGAAACCAGCATTCATTCTGTTAGTCTGAAAGAGCTGCAGGTCTGAGATGAATGGAGCATTTGTGTCTTTGTTTGTGCAGCTTCTTTGAACAGTCGAGCTGTTATGAGCTGTTTGGCCTCTTCAGCTGTCTGTTATGAAGCAGAACACAGAACCACAGAGGAACAGATCTGTAGCTTCCAGCAGCTGGAGAGTTTGTTCACAGGAGCACAAGAACAAGATTATTGTTCACGTCATCATCAAAGTGAAGAGTCGTGAAATGTCTCAGTGTTTCTGCTTCAGAAGTTAATTCCTGACTCATAAAGACTTTGCAACTAAACCTGAGAATAGAGCTACAGTCACGGTTATTCTCAAAACAAACAGTTGATTTAGTCAATAATCAAAATTTGGGTTATATGAGATCTTAATTATTTTTACCTCCGCCAGGAGGTTATGTAATCACCGGAGTTTGTTTGTCTGTCCGTCTGTGTGTGTGTGTGTGTGTGTGTGTCCGTGTGTGTGTCTGTTTGTCTGTTAACAGCATAACTCAAAAAGTCATGGACGGATTTTCACCAAATTTTTAACAGGATGTCCGGAAGAGCAAGAGTAAGAATCGATTAGAAGCTGGACAGAAGCTCTCTGTCCAATTGAGAGATGGCCTGGCGGCCATCTCTCAATTGTCCTTCGACCTTCAAAAAATTCCTGGATCCAGACGGTGATTCGGATCACCTCCAAAATCTAATTGATTCTTACTCTTGCTCTTCCGGACATCCTGTAAAAATTTGGTGAAAATCCGTCCATGACTTTTTGAGTTATGCTGTTAACAGACAAACAGACACACACACGGACACACACGGACACACACACACACAGACAAACGGCATGGCGGAGGTATGCGCTCTCCGAGTGCTTTTTTAGTTTACAAATGTTTTTGTGAACTTTTCCTGGAGACGTAAAGCGTCAAGACCACAAAGAAATTCAGTCATTTAAAACAAAACCCCAAATATAATAACTCTCTGAACTCTGAGGTCAATTTTCTTCACTGTGGGCTCATTTTTCACGACAATCTAAAGTCTTGCACCAATGTGAAAACAGAACAACCACGAGGAAGAAGAGAGAAGTCAAAAATGTCTAAAATGACAAAAATTGCAAAAGTTGCAAAATACAAAAAAAGACAGAAATGTACAAAAATGTGCATAAATGGCACAATAGATAAAAAAGTTACACAAAAAATGCCAAAATTGTGTATTAAATAAGCAAAAAGTGCAAAAATAAGACACAAGTTGCAAATAATACAAAAATGGGTGAAAAGGTACAAAAAATGCAAAGATTACACGAAATGATGCAAAACTGACAAAAAAGCACAAAAGTTGCAAAAAACACAAAAATAAGCAAAAAGGTGCAAAAATGGCACAATAGATCTGAAAATGACACAAAAAATGCAAAAATTGTGCAAAAACAGATGCAAAAAATGTCAAAAGACACAAAAAATCCAAAAAAGACATTGAAATTAGCAAGAATTGCAACAAGGACACAGAAAAATCCTAAAATAACATGCAAAAATGACTAAAAAGACACCCCAAACTGAGCTAAAAGGTGCAAAGACAGATACGAAAATGACACAAAAAATGCAAAAATTGTGCAAATAACATGCAAAAATTGTCAAAAAGACACAAAAGTTTCACAAGACACAAAAATGAGCATAAAGGTGCAAAGATAACACACAAACATACAAAAATCACAGGTAAAATGACACAAAAATATAAGATGTACAGAAAACAAATGTCTAAAAAACATGTCTCTATAAATATATGTTAGTATAAAGTCCTGCACCTCCATGGAAACAAAACAACCGTGAAGAACCAGCGAGAACTCAGAAATGTCTAAAAATGACAAAAAATACACAGAAGTTGCAAAAAGACACAAAATGAGCAAAAAGTGCAAAATGGCACAATAGATACAAAAATGACTCATAAATCATGTAAAAGGGATACAAAAAAATACAACATTGAGCAAAAAAGTGCAACAAGGAAAAACTCAGAAATGTCTAAAATGACAAAAAGACACAAAAGTTGCAAAAGAAAATACACAAAAATGAGCAAAAACACAAAGAGATACAAAAAGATGCAAAAAACGTTTTTAAGTTGGTCTCTGGTTGAGCTTTAATCATTTCATGCTGGCAGAGAACAGACCATACTAATAAAAGTGAGGCTGATGTCTGATTAAAGCTCAGCCAACAGTTGGTTTAAAGCAGATTTTTCCTCTCAGAGCCTCTGAAGTGGAATCACAGCTCGTCTTTAACCAGGTCAGGCTGCTCTTTGTTGCTTCTCCTATTTTCATGCTAACGAGTGAATGAATTTCCGGCTAATTAATTAACGTATTTTAAAGTGCTTCAAGCGGGTCAGGCTGCCAGCTGCCCTGTGCTCCGTTAGTTCAGTTATTTTCATGCTAATTAAGGCTCAGTGTTAATTATCCTGAGTTGTGTCTGAACAGTTTGAGGTCTTTAAGCAAAGGGGGGACGGCCTCTAATGATCCTCGGTGTTTCTTAATGTGCAGCGATAACTGTCCTCAGAGGTGTTAAACATGAAGCCTTTTGTTTCTGAGGGTCGTATTCTGAATGTTAACAGAAAACTGCTGTGTTAACTTTGGTTTTCAGACAGTCGTCTCGCCAAACGTTGCCCATAGCGCCACAGAACAAAACTTTAACCCTCTAAAAACCAGCCGGCAGGTTTGAAAATCATTTTATCTTTAGAAAATCACCAAAATGACACCATTTATTTGCCATAAACTGTCAAAACACACTAAACTCAGTGCTGCAAAAATAGAACACTGCCAGAAGAATTTGCGTTTAAAAATATAGTATCTTAAAAATGATATTTTTCACACATTCTAAAAGAACAAATTACTATTTGTAGCAATATAGATTTTTGACATGGACATTTGTTGTTGTTGTTGTTTTTTTTTTACAGTTTTTATGTTTTTTTTTCTTCCTGTCAAGGTGTAAATTAAGAATTTTTGCTTTGACTTTACTAACTGCTTTCTGTAATTATTTTAGAATGAGTAAAAATGAGCACACCGTCAGGACAAAAGAGCTTACGGTGAAGATAAATTAACTTAAAGTGAAGAAAGTTTTGCTTACAGTGAGGGAAAAAAACGTGTCCACAGTGACAACAAATGAGCCTACAAGGAGAAAAACATTGTCCAAAGTGAGGAAATGGTCATCCATGCTTTTATTACTACCAGACTGGATTATTGCAATTCATTGTACCTTGGAGCTAGCCAGTCTGCCTAGCACGTCTCCAATGGGCTAAAAATGCTGCTGCCCGTCTTTTAACCAGTACTCGAAAATATGAGTACATTACACCCATTTTAGCCTCCCTCCATTGGCTCCCCGTGCGTTTTAGGGTTGATTTCAAGGTTCTTTTATTTGTTTTTAAAGCTTTAAATGGTCTGGCCCCTCCCTACCTCTCTGAGCTGCTCCACCCTCATGCCCCCTCACGAACCCTCAGATCAGCTGATCAGCAACTTCTGGAGGTTCCAAGGTCTAGGCAGAAGCTCAGAGGAGATGGAGCCTTCTCTGTTGCTGCTCCCAGATTATGGAATAATCTCCCTTTGCACATCAGAGAGGCTTCCTCACTTTTGTTTTTTAAAACAAAACTTAAGACCTATTTTTATTCACTGGCTTTTAACACAGCTTGAGACTCTGGTCTTGTTTTGTTGTGCTGCTGTTTTAATATGAGTATGTTTTATTTATTGTTTTTAATGTTTAAATGTATTATTTATTGCTTTTTGTACAGCGCTTTGTCTCAGCAGCTGCTGTTTTAAAAGCGTTTGATATATAAAGTTGAGTTGAGTTGAGAAAAATGAGCCTAGAATGAGAGAAAATGAGTTTACAGGGAGGAAAAATTATCTTCCAATGAGAAAAAGTGAGTCTACACTGAGCAAAGATGACTCCACAGTGAGGGAAATGAGCCCACAGTGATTACAAAGGAGACAGGGGTATTATTTGAGCTCAGTGATGTTGATAGGGATGGTAACTGACTGACTTCCTGCCTGTCTCTGTGTCAGGTGACCTCTCTGGGCGTGGCCACCTTCAGCCTCTGTGCTCTGAGCATCGATCGGTTCCACGCCGCCACCGGTCCTGGACCCCACCAGAGCCCGAAGGTGGAGCCCTGCCAGTCCATCCTGTCCAAGCTGGCAGTGATCTTTGTGGGCTCCATGGTGCTGGCGGCTCCAGAGCTGCTGTTGTGGCAACTGCTGCAGGAGACCGTCAGTCTGCCGGCGCTGCCCACCGAGCTGCAGCAGAACCAGGCCTCCGGCTCGCTCATGGCTGCCTTCAGAGCCCGAACCGACGCCTTTAAGGTAGACGTCTGCGTCCGTGAGCCATCGGCGGAGCTCCCAGAGAGCGTCTACTCCCTGGTGCTGACCTACCACGAGGCCCGCATGTGGTGGTTCTTCGGCTGCTACCTCTGCCTGCCGCTGCTCTTCACGCTGGCCTGCGACTTGGTGACGCGACATGTGTTAGCGCAGCGGCTACCAGCTAGCAGTGAGAAGGTGACGGTGCGATGCTCCTCCACCTCGTCCTCGTCCTCCACGTCGATGAAGAAGAAGCAGCACGTGAGGCAGCAGAGGCTTCGTTCCACCGTCATGGCGCTCACCCTCTTGTACGTTGCCTGTAACCTCCCAGAGAGCGTCTGTAACATCACGCTGGCGTACATCTCCGTCCCGGTGTCGGCCGCCCTGCCGCCTCTCACTCTGCCGGCGCTCGGCCTGATCGGGCAGTTCCTGCTGTTTGTGCGTTGCTCAGCGACGCCGGTGCTGCTGCTGTGTTTGTGCCGCTCTTTGGGTCAGGCCTTCATGGATTGCTGCTGCTGCTGCTGCGAGGAATGCCTTCCCGACGGAAACTCCTCGTCCTCCTCCGCCTCCACCGCCGCCACCTCCACGCTCTCCTCGCCCACCTCGCCTTCGCCATCCTCGCTGTCGCCGTCCGGTAAAGAGGAGACGGTGAAGAGTGTGTTGACAGAAGTAGCAGCGTTTGACAGAGCAAAAGACTCTCGGGCAGCGATCGGGACGCCGTGCTGATCCAGAACTGTTAAAACACACTACAGGGTTTATTACAACTGGGTTTGTTTTGGTAATTTCATCCAAGTTTTCTCTAAACTAGTAAAAATGTCCAAACAGCACCAGTCACAGCCCATATGGAAAATAGTTCGATAAGGTTCTAATGTCAGCTTCGTCCAAGTTAAAACCAGATGATTTTATCAATCGTCTGAAATATTTGGCTAAGGGCGTCTTTCTAGATTGTAGTGGTACTCAAAGCACTTCACAGTGTTTCTCATTCATTCACACACCAATTTCCGCAGAACTTCCATGCAAGGTGCTGCTGGCCATAAGGAGCAACTTGGGGTTTATTATCTTGTCCAAGGATACTTTGGCATGAGAAGAAGTCGAGGTTTGAACCACCAACCTTGCGATCAGTGACCAACCTGTACCACCACCTGAGCCACAGCCGACCTTTTTATGAGTCTTTTATATTGTAGAAAAGCAAAACTGTGATCGCTGTTCACCTTTGCTTCTTTTTTCAGCCTTAGGACTGCGTTAACCATCGTGACTGAATGTCGTACTATGTCTTGTTCCCTTGTTTAGTCAGTTTCTCCCAGCAACCCGAACCTGAAGAAAAACTCAGGCTGTCAACCTCTATAGCTGCCCCTGCTCAGAAAAAAGAGAGTCATCGTGCACTCGTACCACATGAAATTCTAATTCGTACACTCCCACATTTTGGAAGTGACTTAAGTCATAACATATCGTTTGCTATGCTACGCTTCCTTTATAGTCAGTGAAAATGGCCACATAAGCACATAAGTGGTATGTAAACACAGCAGAAATAGAAAACAGTCTTCTGGTTTACGTGCAGCCTCAGTAGTGATGTGGGCATCTTGGTGAAGATGGAGCTCAGATAGAAGGTAAAGCTTCGATTTATCGGTCGGTCCATGTTACAACTCTAGCAACAGAAAGAAAATAAGGTTCAGAGATACAAGCAGCTGAAATAACTTTCCTCAACCTCAGAGATCAGGTGAGGAGCTCGAACACCTGCGAGTCACTGCTTCTTCAGCTGAGGTGGTTCAACATCTGGTTCAGATTCTCCAGAGTACCTTCATTTGGAGGTTTTCAGCTGGTTGGGGATCCTGGAGTAAAACCAGAACTCTCTTGGGGGGTTTTATATCCCAGGCCAGATGAGATATAACTATCCCTCCCAGAGAGTTCTGATGATATATCTCAAAAGTTCAAAGACCAGATAAGATATATCTATCCAGAATTCTCTCTGGAGGTTGTACATCTCACCTGGCCTAGGAACATTTGAGATATCTTTCCAGAACTCTCTTAGGGATGGGGTTATACAGTGCTAGTCAAATGTTTGGACACATTTTCTCATTGAGTGGTTTTTATTCAATTATTTCATACGTTGTAGATTAATACTGAAAACTATAAAAGAATTAATATGGAATTATGTTGTAAACAAGTAAGTGTTAGTCTTCAGTATTAATCTAGCGCGACCCAACCCCGAATTAGAGGAAGAAAATATGTGGATGGATCTTAACATTTTTTACATGTGGTTTGCATGACCCTTTTACACATCTCAGAAAACTAAAGGTGCTAACTAGAACCAAAAATGGTTCTTCACAATGATTCCATCAAAGAACCATCCTTAGTTCCACAAAGAACCTTTTAGCAAAAGATTCTTCTTCAAATGGCTCCTTAATATAACCCCAAAGATGCCTCAAAGAACCATCAATAAATGGTTCCTTTAGATCTACAAATAGCGTTCTGAAGAACATTAGCAATGATAGTTTCTTGAAGAAACCACTTACCAAATTGCTCTTTGAGGACTCACTTGGTTCTATTTTGATAGCAGGACTTCATTATTATTATTTTTGAGGAAAAAAAAGTCCAAAGAAAGAATTTGCAGCATTTCTGAGTTCCTACCATTACAACACATTTAATATTTTGGGTTCTTGGTCAACATTTTCTGAGATGCCTGCTTGTGATTGGTTTAACTGTCATGGACATTGTTTTTTATGGCATTTGTCACCCTGATGTTTCTTCCAGAATGAAAATGCTGGGAAGACACAGCTCTAATTTCAAGAACCTTAAAAACATACATGAAATACTTAAAGAAGCAGCTCCTAATTACAGAAGGTCTTCAGCTGGTGGTGGTGCTTTGAAGAACCATCTAAGAACCTTTATTTTTCTGAAAGCAGTGTCTATATTTTTTTAAACTAAACCAAAGTACTTCAACTTCCCAGTCTTGATCAACTCCTCATTTAGTTGACCAGTAGCCTCCAGCAGACGGTTGATGAGTAGCTTCATCCAGACAGTCTGCTGTGGTCTGTCGATGTGAGCGGACCGATGTTACACAAACTCAAGACTATCAAGTCATCAACAAGATCCACATATGTTCAGGTTATAATACATATCTGATAGAAATTATGGACAGAATTATCGAAATGAAACCCAAATGTAATAAACTGTGATGTTGTCTGTATAAAGTTATCGATTAGAGCAGAACTGCGTTGACTAGAGTTAGATGGTTATGTACAGGATAGAGTAAGTTCTTTAAAACGGGGGTGTAGGTGGATTTAGTTCCTCTATTGAAGGACTCATCATTGTTTTGCAGTTTTTTTGTGGTACAATTGTTGTAGTTGTTTATATTTGTCTAATACTCCATCAGGATATTTGTATGATGTTCTCAGTACTGTATAAAGTAGAAGCACTGGATCATTCGGGGATTTTACAATGAAACACAGTGAAACTGAAAATAAAGACTTTTCTGTTTGTTTTTTTTAAGAAAACATGAATTTGCTGTTGCTCATTATTGACTCGTGTTCACCTGATTCACAGCCTGACTGACAGCAGGTTAAAATGGCACGAGATCATTATGAGACTTCAACATTTTTAAACAATGTGAAACTAAAGTTTGGCCCTTTTTTTTTTTTTTACTTGTTTTAGTACTTTTGGTTTAATAAAATGAAAAGTTGCCTCAAAATTTTTTTGCATCAGCTGCAATTCTTATTTATTGTCTGGTTTATACAAAAACAGAGGAACTGTTGATGCTTTTCTTTGTGTTGAGAACTTGATATTCCAGTATTTTAATTAGAAATGGGCTGAGTTCATCCTTTCTATGCCCATTCAGCAGACAAATTCATCCAAAACACCATAAAATCTGTCCAAAATGACTCTGAAATGTTAGGAAAAGACTTCAAATGTGTCATAATTCCTCAAAAAAATAACACAAAACTGTCCAAAATAGCCAGAGATTTGGCCAAAATTGACAAAAATGGTTCAAAATGACTCCAAATTTGTCTTTTAGACTCCAGAATTGTTCAAAAACACCTATCTGAAGCCTCAGGAAGTTCCTGTAGGTGTATCCTTATGGATTGATCCATTTTTCCACTAAAAATATAGTCTTTGATTGACATTTCACCAACTGTTGAGGCTCTAATATCAGTAGAATTTGATGTATGGCAAATTTGGCTAGACAGGCTTCCACTTTTTTGATATATTAACATGCCAACATGCTATTGTGAGGCCATTCGGACCATTTTTGAGTCCAAGTTTTGCTAAATTTTGTGTCCTTTTGGACCATTTTGGGCAAGTTTTGATTCAGTTTTGTTGTATAAATACAGATGTGTCCATATTTCTACTAAAAATACAGTCTTTGGTCAACATTTCTTCTGATACTCATGGCAAGACATGGTTTAAATTTTTTTTGACAAAATGTTAATGTGGACTCATTGGTAGGAACCAGAAGCTGATGTTTATTGGGGTTTATGTGCAGAGTTACAAGCTGCTTTCATCTTTCTTCATGTCAAAATTTAACAATAAATGAGGCTTGTTTTGCCTTAAAAAATGTTCCCATACAGATACTGAAAATCAACTTCTACTGATTATACAGCACACATCACAATACATCTCATGTTAACTGAAACACATCGGGGCAAATACAACCAGGGAACCATAATTTAATGGAAATAAAGGCTGAAAATAAAGTTAACCCAGGTCTGAAAGCATGGAGTTTTCTAAATATTTGACTTAATTTTTGTTCTAAATAACAAATGAACAGTGAACAACATCT
Organism: Acanthochromis polyacanthus; assembly: GCF_021347895.1. Lineage (NCBI taxonomy): Eukaryota > Metazoa > Chordata > Actinopteri > Pomacentridae > Acanthochromis > Acanthochromis polyacanthus. The sequence goes on along the minus strand of NC_067117.1, from coordinate 33,650,414 downwards.
GAGATGGTGCAGCAAAGTATTTCCGTGACACAAACTGACTTTCTAATCTCTATTATAGCTGGTGGCAGCAGAACTTACAGGCATGCAGGATCAGTTCAGAGATCAGTTCATGTTAAACTGCAAAGAATAAACAGAAAGAAATGTAGTAAAATGAAAAGAAACTAGCAAAGAAGCCCAGAAGACAGAGAGAAAAGATGGAGTATTATTTAATTCAGTGACCATCGGAGAGGATTGATATTGTTTAGAAAGAGAACGAAGGCTCATATATGTGTGATCTCCAAAGGAAGGAATGCTGCTCAGCAGAACTCCTAACACCCACTGAAGGAGAAGCTCTTCATGCCCGACTGTGACGCTCCTTTTTGTCATTATTCAATTATTGAAGGTCACAGCTTCACAATAACAGTTGGTCTTTGAGTTTCTGCAGACATAATGAACACAGTCGCTCTGTTGCTCTGGGAGAACAGAAAGAATTCCTCCCTTACCAAAGTATTTTCAGGACTTTCTCAGCTTTTTCTTTCACCCTTTGTCATATGTTGACCTAAAATTTGTCAGGCATTTCTTCCAACAGAAAATGTCTACAGCATTGTAGAAACAATGTGGAGAGCCAGACAGTCCTGCTTGGAAATGTAAAACCTAAAGCACATATATTAATATAATTGTTCAAATAGCCACACATCTGTTTAAATTTGATTTCTTTTATACACTATGTCTAGTTAACATGAGAACCATCTTGTTAAAGAACAGTCTAATGTTGCATCAAGAATACAATTAGTTTAGAAAGACTTTACTGAAAATTCAGACCCCAAAGTAGAAACTCGAAGTGAATCCAGCTGTGATCAATGACACTAAACTGAGTCCAGTCAGTCTATCTTCATAATGAGCTGTGAACAGCTCTGCATAAATAACACAAAGTAATAAGTGACAAAACCACCGAAACAACTGCAAAGGTGTGTCCAACCTCTGGTATGCATAAGAAGTGGGTACTCTCCTTTGAACAGTGTAACCTTACAGTAATCAGATTACTCCAAAGCTCAACAGTGGAGTTTTTCTTCTGAGGAATAATAAAAAACAAATACTTTGAAAAGAACACATTTAAAATTCTTATTGAAATCTCAAAGCAGCAAAAGTGAATCCAGCAGTGATGGTTGAAACTACACTGATCACTGCATGAACATGGTTCTAAAATGAGCTGTGAACAGCAAAACTTTCTCAGTTTTGGACCAATGAGTTGTATCTCTGTCTGCATCATGGCTCCACATGGAAAAGAATTAAACAGAGGAACTGAAAAATCTGACTGTGAGATTTCACAAAGATGGAAAATGATCCATGGAGATGAACTAAACATCAGTGAACCACAGAGTCAGTAACAGAGGTATAGAAGGAGTCATAGTAGCACTAATCAGGGCTGCAGTGGTCGTATACTAACGCAACATTTGCATGTCACAAACCCCATTTGTCCTGAATAAACTCAGAGACACACATTTAATCAGATTAAGTCTGAAGTAGTGAACCAAATGTTGTTATTATTATACCAGTATATTATTATATATTATATTATTAGTTGAAGAGAATTTAAGTTTGCCAGAAAAAAAATAGCTAAACAGGAGAAACAAACAAATAACATAAATAAATTGGAAATCTTGCAAATTACAGAAGTTTAGACAATAAAAATGTTGAATAAATGTGTCATCATCACTGTATACTATCTATAAGCATTGATAAATCATATCAGTCATTCCATCTTAATCACTACAGACATATCAATATTGTATATTTTCATTATTATTACATATTAAAGTTCCTTTCGTTATTTTTTTTATAAATGTACAATGGTGGGAAAAAGTTTTCAGACACTCTAAATTTTACACAATCTCAAATATTATCATGAAATATTTGTGGAAAAATCTTTTTAGCGTTTCAAAAGGTGTGGCTGCATTAGACAGACACAAACCAATACAAATGAATTTTTGTTCGTTGTTTACAAGAAAAACTAACTAAACAAAATTCTACCAAAATGACCCAAAACTCAAAAGTTATTATTTTTACGGAACCAATCAATTTTAACTTTTTAAGGATGTATTCAGTATTATAACTGTGGTTGTACCAAAAGAAACTACATTTGAAGACTTTCACAAATATATGGGCTGTCCAAAAACCTTCTTCCACCGCAGTGCTTGAACTGAGAATGGTCCAAATGGCCTCATTACTGCATTTTGACATGTCAAGATATGAACAAACTGGAACCTCATCTGGCCATACCAGCCACACATCAAAATCTACTGATATTAGAGCCTCAACAGTTGGTGAGATGCCGACCATAGTCTGTATTTTTAGTAGAAATATGGATCCATCCATAAACATATACCAAAACAGAACCAAATTTGTCCAAAATGACATAAAATCTGACAAAGTTAATCAAAATATTTCAAAAATGGTCCAAATCGCATCACAGTGGTATTTTTTAACATGTCAAGATATCAGAAAAATGGAACCTTGTCTTGTCATACACTCAGACACTCAAGTCCTCCGACACTTCTCGGCTCTTCTTTGTCTTCTCCATGCTTGGTGTGACACACATAGACACACAACATGAAGCCTGAGTCAACGTTTATACATTCTAACTGGTTTCAGGTGTTATTTATATGTTACTGCCACAGAGTTTAAACGAGCATCACATGCTCAAAATAAAATGATTTATCCACGGTTAAAATGGGCCGGACAATTTTGTCCGGCCCATTTTATAAGGTTTGTGTAAAATTATGTCAGTTGGTGTTTATTCTTCTGCTTTTTCGTGTTTTTCCAATGCACGTGAAGGAAATAAACACTTGTATGCAGGGCCGGACTGGGAAAGAAATTCAGGCCGGGAGATTTCCAATCAGTCAGGCCACTTCCGCCACCGCAAGGGTTGTGTCACGTGGGATAATGCACCAAAATTTTGTTGTTTTCTTCCTTCTAAAAATATGCCTTTTACAGTTATGTTATAGCAATTACAACAGTACTAAACAGACAGTAAGTCTGTTAAACACAACCATAATGACAGCTCCATACAGTAGGGTGCTCCATAATCTTCTCTCCTTCCACTCTCTGGCCTCACTCTCATATCACTGCTCTGTCGTGCGTGCTTCCCCGTTCTCGGGCCATAAAGCAACTAACCACTCATGGCACGTTTCTTCTAAAAAAAAAATGTCACTTTGACCAATCCCTATCCTTCTGATTTAGAGCTCAGAGCACTTGCTTTGTGTGACTGACAGGAGGGTGGGCGTGTACTCTGTAAGGCTTCTAGCGCTGCTGTCTCTGGCCTGTCTGCCAAAAAGCCGATCAACTTTTTTCATTGGCCTGCCAGTTCGTGGCTGGCCTGTCCAGGCAGGCCAATAAGGAGGCAGGCCACCGGGAAAAGTCCCGCCTCTCCCGATTGCCAGTCCGGGCCTGCTTGTATGCCAAAAACATTTGTAACTGCAACAATTTCTGGGAGAAATGCTGTATTTTCTGGAAAAAGTCTAGAGGTGCCAATACTTTCATCTATAACTGTGGATGACTATATTTCTGTACATTTTGGTGCTGAGCTGCTGAAACAATAGATTTGTTTTTACAGTGTATTAACCTGTTATTTTCATATCACAGAGCCCATAGCTGCTGTCATGATGAAGTTGGACGGCTGAGGACTCCTGGAGCCTCTTCAGTCGCTCAGCCTCGGTTCATTCTGTGAGTTTGGCCTCTGAGCTGGAATATTTGTCCTCCCACGTCGCTGTTTCTGGGCCCACCGAGGAGGAGGCAGCTTCAATGAGGCAGCTTTGTTCGGGCGTCCCCCTCTCCGGCTCTCAGAGCGACGTGAACAAAGCCGCATATCAATCGCCGTCCGCAGAGGGAGTTGCTAAGCTACAAACTCCCACCACCTCCCACCAGCTGCCCCGGAGAAAGAAAAGAGGGCCGAGGCGAGGGAGGAAACTTTGCCGATCCGCCCCGATAAGCCAAACTCCTCGCTGCTGTTACCGTGGCAACCGGCCGAGACTCAGCAGCATGGAGGCCTCCAGTCAGAGTCCGGTCCAAAACCAACAAGGGCCTCAGTCTGAACCCTGGCTGCTGGGTTCCACCAACCGGGACGTTCTGGCAGCAAAACAATAAGCAGCAAATAAAAACACCGCAGCTCGACCAAATAAAACACTGATTTTATGGATGAAACGCAATCCTGACTGCAGCATAAACACACATTTAGAACAAAAACAAAAACAAAACTGTGAAAATCTGACAACAAGTGAGACGGAAAAAATGAAACACTGCAATGTTCACAAACTGGTGAAAACAACAGCAAACAGTTGTGAACTATGAAAAGTTTTGCTGATTTTTTTTAAAAAGTACATCAAAACATTGTAAATGAAGAAATTCAATTTTTAGATATTTTTGATGTCTGCATTTACAGTTTTAGGCTTTTTTTAATAGGACACATCCAGAATTAAAATTTAATTTCTTTGATTTTACTGTATGTTATGTGTAATTTAACAAAACACTGAAAATCTGTATGAACAGCTCAATTTGAAAACAAAAATAGAAAAAAATCTGTAAAAATCTGACAGCAAATGTGCCAGAAAAAAATGGAACACTGCAATGTTCAAAAACTGGTGAAAACAACAACAAACACCTGTGAACTATGAGAAGTTTTGCTGATTTGTATAAAATTAAAGCTATGGCAAAACACTGTAAATTAATAAATTCAAATTTTCTATATTTTTTGATGTCTGCATTTACAGTTTTCGGCTTTTTGAGTTTTTTTTATAGGACACACTCAAACTAAAATCTAATTTCCTATGTGCAAACTAACAAAACACAGCTCACTCTTTAAAAAAAACCTCAGCAAAAACTCAGCAAATGTGCCAGAAAATTTTTTTGATACTGCTGTGTTTAAAAACTGGTAAAAAAAAAAAAAAAAAAACAAAAACAAAAACAGCAAATATCTGTGAATTATGAGAATTTTTGCTGATTTCAATGAAGTAAAATTTGCAGCAAAACACTGTAATGGAAGAAATTAAATTTGTACAGATTGTTTGATGTCTGCATTTACAGTTTTAGCCATTTATTGTTTTTTTTAATAGGATACATGCAAATTAAAACAGTTTTCATTATTTATTAATAATTTTTCAGCATTTAATATACATGCTATTTCTTTCAGATAACAGCAATCTGTAAAATATGTTACTGATTTTTAAGACAATAAAAAATGGTCAAACATTATATAAAATCAGATTTTTTAAAATACAGATTTTATTTATGTGGACTTTATTTAGTCACTTGTTTTGTTATTTTATTTCTTTTTCAGTTGTTTGTAATTTAACAAATCAGAGAAAGTCTGTAAATAAACTGTTATATTTGACATATTACAGTCCTTAAACTAATGAATTTTTCTTTCAAATAACAGAATAGAAATGATATAAAAATAGTGGGGCAGATTTAAACAAATAAAAATGTAATTTTATAGTCACTTTTGTCAAGGAACAAATTAATTTTATTTTTATAGGATAAATAAATAAAACAATTAAAAACTTTATTTCTGTGATTTTATCAGATATTACCTGTAATTTACCAGAACAGGGAAACTCTGTATAGAACAGTTATAAAAGTAATTTACCCTTTTAAAATGTTATTTTCATAAGTATTTTACCATTTTTAAGTCCTTAATATATTTTTTTCAAATAACAGAAATACCTGTCTTTGTTTTCTATTTTTGTTTGTTTGCTTTTGGTCAACTTCCAAATAATTTTTTAGCAATTTTACTAGCTATGATCTGTAAAATAAGAATAAAATGTTTACAAATTTTCAGTTTAAAAACTTTCATTTTGTGCAGTGTTGTTTTGCAAACTATAATATTTCTCATGTATTCGGGTCATGTATCTGACGTCCAGTCAGTCCTCTGTGTGACCTGACAGTTTCATCTCTTCAACCTCAGCAGGATCAGGAAACACTCATCCAGATATCACCACGACAACGGCTAACTGCTAATCAGCAATGCTAAGTGTCCACAAATTAAACTCTGTGCTGGTTAAAGCTGCATCAGCAGGAGGCATTGGCAGGCTGATTGGTTGTTAAGGAGACCACAGATGAACCTTCCCTTCATCATTAAAGGAATTAAACTCAATGATTTTTATGATATAGCGCAAATGGTTTTCAGTCTTATCACATTTTAAGATTTGAGGACAAAATGATATTGCAGTAGTTTACCTTTCTCTGTGTTTCTTCAATGTTCCGGTTCTACTGGTGAGCATTAGAGGTGTGTGTTGGAACTTTAACAAAGTCAGGCATGGTAGCTAAGCTATGCTATGCTATGCTATGCTATGCTATGCTATGCTATGCTATGCTATGCTATGCTATGATAAGCTAAGATGAGATAAGATAAGATAAGATAAGATAAGACAAGACAAGACAAGACAAGATAAGATGTGACGAGATAAGATGAGGTAAGAAAGGATAAGATAAAATGTAATGAGTAATATGAGATGAGATGAGATAAAAAGATAAGATAATATGAAATAAAATGAAATGAGATAATAATAATAATAATGGATTAGATTTATGTAGTGCTTTTCAATAAAGGCATACTCAAAGCGCTTCACAATGGATCCATTATTCATTCACTCACACATTCTCACTCTGATGGTGGTAAACTACATCTGTAGCCACAGCTGCCCTGGGGCAGACTGACGGAAGCGTGGCTGCCAATCTGCTCCTATGACCCCTCTGACCACCACACGCATCCATACACCAGTGTGAGAGCAGCACTGGAGGCAAGGTGGGTAGAGTCTTCCCCAAGGACACAACAGCACATGACTAGGACAGAGCAGGAATCGAACCGCCGATCCTTTGATCATTGGATGAATAACTAGACAAGCCCTCAGTAGATGGCAGAACCACACCCATGCATGATGCTCTGTATCAATTTTCCTACGTATATCCCTTCCTATACAAATGATGCAATATGCAGGAAATGTGCTAAGTGACCCCTGTGACCTTGACCTTGATCTGCTGCCCTCTAACTCCACAACTGAGCAGGGGACCTTAGACCGATCTTCAGTGCCAAGTTTGATTATCCTGACTTCAGCACTTGCAGAGATATCTGAACGGACATACACACACACATACTTACCCAGCCAGCCAGCCAGATACCAAAGCGAATGCAGTAACCCCGCTGACGTACACGTCAGGCGTGGTTAATAAGATGTGATTAGATGAGATGAGATAAGTTAAGGGCTGCACAGTAGTGCAAGGCGTAGTGGTTAGCACTTTTGGCGTGCAGCAAGAAGATCCCCGGTTCAAATCCCGGCCTGGGCCTGGGATCTTTCTGCATGGAGTTCGCATGTTCTCCCTGTGCATGCGTGGGTTTTCTCCGGGCACTCCGGCTTCCTCCCACAGTCCAAAAATATGCTGAGGTTAATTGATTACTCTAAATTGCCCGTAGGTGTGAATGTGAGTGTGATTGTTTGTCTGTATATGTAGCCCTGAGACAGACTGGTGACCTCTCCAGGGTGTCCCCTGCCTTCGCCCGAGTCAGCTGGGATAGACTCCAGCACCCCCTGCGACCCTAGTGAGGATACAGCGGTGTATAGAGAATGGATGGATGCAGATAAGCTAAGCTAAGATAGGATAGGATACGAAGAGATGAGATAAGAAAAGATGAGATAAAATGAAATTAGATAAGATAAGATGTGATGGCTTAAGATGACATAAGCTAAGCTAAGCTAAGATGACATGAGATAAGATAAAATGAGATACAATAAGATAAGCTGAGCTAAGATAAGATCTGATAAGATGAAATAAGAAAATATAAGATAAAAATGAGTTGAGATGAGATAAGATGAGATATTTTAAGAAAAGATGAGATAAGTTAAGCTAACACAAGAAATGATGAGATAAGATGAGATAAGCTAAGCTCAGATAAGCTAAGTTAAAATAGGATAGGATACGATGAGATGAGATAAGAAAAGATAATATAAAATGAAATTAGATAAGATAAGATAAGATGTGATGACTTCAGATGACATAAGTTAAGCTAAGATGACATGAGATAACATGAGATGAGATGAGCTTAGCTAACATCAGATAAGATGAGATGAGGTAAGATAAAACGAGACATGTTGAGATAAGATACAATAAGATAAGCTAAGCTGAGCTAAGATAAGATCTGATAAGATGAAATAAGAAAATATAAGATAATAATGAGTTGAGATGAGATAAGATGACATGAGATAAGATAAGATGAGATCACTTAAGAAGAGATGAGATAAGCTAAGCTAAGACAAGATATGATTAGATAAGATGCGATAAATTAAGATAAGATTAGATGAGATAAGACAAGATAAAAAAGATCGTATGAGATGAGATGAGATAAGTTACAGTGTTACAGTAGGAAAGCACCCCAACTGCAGGAACATTTTTTAAAAAGCAAGAAATATTGAAAGATATTGTTAACCCGTTAAACTTCAGTGTCCCGCCTGCGGTACACCTACTAATTTGCATAGGAATTTCAAGAATGTCCGAAGGCTGCAAACGCGATTATACAAACACTATACGTCGATGGAAAGCTTAGATTCTCATGAATCCGCCGGTATAAACCACTTTCAGATGTAATTACCACAGCGGGTGAGAAAAACACATTTTTCCGACAAAAAACGAATATCCATCCATCCTTTCTCTGTACACGGCTTCAACGTACACAGCTCGACTCACATTTCCGGGTTCATTATTACACACAGATGAACATATTCCACAAAAAACGGCCATAATCCAAACTTTTACATCCAGACAACACAAGCCAGTAAACTATTTTGTCCAAAACATGTCCTGAAATCGATATAAAATCCACGAATCGGTCGTTTTCAAGGGAATGCACCTCACGATGCGCGTCCAATATTCCCTGTATTTCTCGTCATATTTTTTATTTACAAATAGAATATTAGCGATTTTTTGTACTGAAAATGGCTGGAATTGACTGAAGCTTATTGTACAGAATCTCCGATATGTAGAGATTCAGGATTATTTTATATGTGCAAAGATACTGATATTTCACAGATTTTTCTTTAATGAGCAAATATTTATATTTAGTTTGAATATTTTAAATGTACAAGTATTCATAATTTAGGTTCAGGTGCACTGATGTTGGAGTCAAATAAGCCAATTTATTCTGAGTGTGGTCATAATGCTAAGCTAAGCTGATCACATTTCAATTCCAGCTCTTTACTGAACACAGATTACAGTCCTCAAAGCTCAGTTTTAAAACAAAATGTAACAATATATTTGTATTAGTAGTAATAATAATAATAATAATACAGTTATATATGTGTATACACTATAAATATTGATTAATTCACTTTTAGTTAAAATTTAAAATCTTGTATCTTCAATGTTTCATTTGTACTTGTAAGTGTTTTTATACTGCTACTTCTTTTGTTTGTTAGTTTCTTAGAGTATTTCTTTTACTGCTACACCAGAAGGAAGCATCTGTCCCTACTTGGTGCCAGAGTCCTGCAGAAACTGTTGGACTGTAGACTTCCATCAGAACCGGATGGTCCGGAAGCTCCCCGTCCTCAGGAAGCAGAGCAGCAGCAGGTCGGGTCGATCCATCATTCAACCCTTTAAGAGGACATGAAAACACGAGGGAAGCCCACAAATAAACTCTGCGGGTCCTTTTCAGTCAAAAACAAACAGAACTTTCATTAACTGAGCAGCACTCAGGCAGACAAAAGACTCAAAGATGCTGTTTCACCAAGAACTCTAGGCGGTTTAAATTAAATCTTTCTATGTTGTTTTTTTTGTATGTTTGAAACAAGGTAAAAAATACTGACAAATCCATTCAGAGATAAACCAGCTGTAACAGGAAGCTTTAACCCCTAATAGAACTTTGCATTGTGAGAATGTTCTGCCAGGTTCTGCTAATGTTGTCTTTAGGTTCCCAGAAAGCTCTTATGCAAAAAGAAGGATAAATTTCTCTAAAGATAAAACATTTGAGAACATTCTTCCTTTGATATCACAAGGAGCACTTTATGAAAGAACGTTCTGTATGTGTTCTCTCAACAACATTCTCAGAACATTGCAGGCAGAATGTTCCACCTTTTGTTAATATTTCACGTTCATTTGTCCTCCAAGCGTTCTCTTAATGTTCCAGTTGAAATCTTGAACCTCACAGGAACATTATCAGTGGCGTGTCATAAAGGCGGAGCACAAATTCTATCGGATGCTAATTTTGAATATTTCCTAATCAGTCAATGGCAGCATCATCCATAGCTGATAAAATAAAGTAGTTTATGTTGTTGTTTAGTGAAGAAGACACACGTTAGGCCTCAAAATCAGATCTAGTTGATACAGTTTGTCTTTAAATGAGATCTGGTTGGACGTCATTAAGCATCAGAAGTCTTTGTCATGGTGTCTGTTGATAGCTGAACCAGCACGCTATAAAATATGGATCTTTTCCGTTTGTTTCCCACCTCCAAAACTTATTTTCTCTTTAAAACTAAGCAATTTGTTTAGACACAAGATAAAGTATTTTATTCACAGACGACCATAGTTAAACCAAACTAAATTAACGGAAAAGTAAAGCATTATGGAGTCTAATTAGAGTGTGGCTGCAGGTCAGGTTTTGTTTTAGTCAGAATCTCAACAGTTTTTGAATCGTACTAATGTGAGGTTATTGTCAGTTATGATAATGTGATAATTCAACAAAAGACAAGTCTTATATTTTGTTCAGCTCATTCATTGTAATTTGTAATCTGAATATTCTGTGTATAATATAATAATATAATCTGGTCTACTTAGCACTTTCGCCTTGCAGCAAGAAGATCCCCGGTTCAAATCCCAGGGTGGGCCTGGGATCTTTCTGCATGGAGTTCGCATGTTCTCCCTGTGCATGCGTGGGTTTTCTCCAGGTACTCCGGCTTCCTCCCACAGTCAAAAAACATGCTGAGGTTAATTGATCACTCTAAATTGTCCGTAGGTGTGAATGTGAGTGTGATTGTTTGTCTGTATATGTAGCCCTGAGACAGACTGGTGACCTGTCCAGGGTGTCCCCTGCCTCCGCCCGAGTCAGCTGGGATAGGCTCCAGCACCCCCCGCGACCCTAATGAGGATAAAGCGGTGTATAGAGAATGGATGGATGGATAGTCTCGGAGGGTTTAAAGCAGCCATAATATCATAAAGAGACCCATTTTAACCCCAGGTCTGCACAGGAAGGTGCATTCTGGCCTGTTACAGCTGTTTGGAGAGTCTTAATGAGATGCTTTAGCTGCTTTATTTCTGTAAATATTTGATGCAAAAATGTGAAGGAGGAAAATGAGGATCACTGATGTGAAGTTCTTGGCCAGTTTTAGTGTTTATTTCCAGAGTTGTGCATCTCTGTTTGGCCACATGGAGGCAGCGTTGCTCCACATCACAACCTCAGACAGTAACAGCAGATTATTGATAAACTGATCTGATTGCTCTGCTGCAGCTCGAAGAAACACTTTGATTTAATCCACATATGAGACACGTTGTAATAATATGATAAATTAAAACAGAGACGGCAGCTGAAATCACATAAGTAGCAGGATTTATGGTTTTCTAATTTTGTTTTAGCCATATTTCTTTTTAAAACTGTCCAAATTACACCATTTATCTGAGAAGAAAAACAGGGAGAATCTTCAGGTTTTCAACTTTTTAAATGTCCCTGAACTAACCATGTGTGGTTCCATCTGGAAACTCAACCAAATCTGACCTTATGATTATGAAATTTGATTAAAATCGCTATTTTTGACATGTCTCTTTAAAAAATTGGCCAAAAAAAACAGTTTGTACCGTCAAGATTCTGCAGAAAAGAAAAATCCTCTGTTCCTCTGCACAACAGTGAAGCCATGAATGATTCAGCTGCTACCAACGGTCAGGTGACACAAATTCAAGGACTTCTGGGATGAACTGCAGGTTGTGTTTACAGAGAAAACTAATTAAAAATATAAATAATCAGATATCTCATAATTAATAGTATAGCCTTCATTTATACCAGTGTCAGTGACACCTGTGAACCTCAAACAAGTTGAAAAAGGTGCTTTCAAACTTCTTCTTCTTCTTCTTCTTCTTCTTTTTTTTTTTACAGATTCTTTTAAAACAGTGTAAATAAAGACACTTCCACCAAATATTGATGCAGAAAAGGAACAAAGTGCTGCATAGAAGTTCACCTGAATGCAAGTAATTAACTGTTTGATGCTCAAAGTTTCCACAGGTCCAAACTAAACCTACTCTGTGTGTAAAACACTACATCCACGCAAACTGCTGCACATCCTCCACATAATCAGAAAGTTCTTCCTCTTGGTATGAATGTCACGGTGATTTCTCACTTTTGCACATCTTTCTGAACATGTTTTATTGTGACTCACTCTCCTCCGTCGCAGCAACAAACTGTAAAACTTGTGCAGCGTTCTGTCCGACAGGCCACAACACTACTGACAGCGGTGAGGATTTTCCATGAAGGCTGGATGTTTATATAGTCATCCTGCAGCTTCCTAACTCAGAGCACCACCACGTCCATATTTAGACTGAACGCACCAATGGCTCTGCTTGTTTATGACAGCAAGACACAAGACACAACCCAGCGGTCCACAGCCCCATATGGAGTCTGATCCTGGTGGGTTCACTGGTTCGTCCTCCACCATGAAGCTATGAGTGTCAGGAGCTCCATATTCTGCATTCTGGTGGATTTTTTGGCACCAGTTCTTCCCTTTTTTTTGCATCAATTAGAATGTAAACACTGTTTGTAGAGTTTATGGTGCAATATTGTCAAATTTCTCTAAAGAATTTGACAATATTGTTTTGGTTTACAGATTTTTACAGTAAACGTCTGTAAACCAAAACAGTTCTGAACCACTGTAAATAAGGTAATCAGGAAAAAACTGTTTATTTCCCCTTTTTTCTCTTGAAAAAGTACATTTGCCTACTCTTGCACAGTTATTTAATGGAAAATACCATAATGTATACAACTTTAATACTGTAATTTTTACTGCAATATATTTCTCGAAAAATTTTTCACAGTTAAATGTACATATTGTTGTGCTGGTAATGGAAACATGCTGTAATATTTTTAAAAAGTAACATGGCAATTTTTACATTTATTTCATGTTAAAATTTGTACCAGTCAAATTGTTGTACTTTTGTGTTAATAACGTGCATATGCTTTAATATTTATGGCTGCTATAACCGCAGTTATTGCATATATGTCACTGCTACTACACTACACTGCTTCTCAATTGATAAGACACTAAATTCCATTCACTGCACACGGCCACCAACTGACTGCACACATTTCTCCAAAACAGGACACTGCTGTCCAAATTTTGGACACTATTCATGGTTTGCACATAGTTTCCAAAACTCTTGCACTCTTTTTGCAAAAGACTGAACACGTTTTTTGCTCATTTGAACACACTTTTTCACTCATAGTGTAGTAGTTGTAAATAGCGACAGAGACTGATTTATGTATGGGTTGATTTAGCACTGATCCACTAGTAATGCCTTAAATAATGGCCACCTGTGATACAAGTGCTCATAGACTTATACAGAGGCTGAATCCAAATCTCTGGACTTCACCGCACTTGCGAACTCACGGACTTTGCGGGAAGTCCGGGAGTGCTGAGGGCTGTCCAAATCCACAATTCATCCAGTCCACAAGGGGCCTCAAGCGGACTTTCTACAGACTTCCAGAGAGTCTGCTTGGGGTGCAGACTTCACCAGTTTGATTACCCACAATTCATTGCAATACGGATGTGACGTTTAAATTTTTCAATTTTTTTATTGCGTCTGGCCTATAAAAGCTGTGCAGTCTGAAGCCGAAATCATGAGCTGAGAAAAATAATGGCGGAAAAAGGACGAAAGCAAGTCCTCCAATGTAAGTAATACCCAAATTAATTAATAGTATAGCATATACATGATAGTTTTTCAAACAGTGTCACGGAAACGACTGAAACGGACTCCAAGTCTGTCTATTAGCTCCATTCATAATGCTGTAGACTCCCGCTCTTACAGACTTTACATGATGACGGTAAAGACGTCACATTACGTATGACTGAAATCCGCGAGGGCTCAGTCTGCAAGTCCAGAGGGTGGAGATATGGATGCAGCCAAACACTAGATGTCTCAAGGCGGAGTCGGCAGCGTCGTCACTTGGCGGCCATCTTAGGACAGGGGACTGCTCTGGCGCGCTGTACTGTAGTCAATGGTAAGGTGGATGATTTCCTCACTTTAACACTCATAACTCGCTCAATTCTTGATTGATTTACAAACAGTTTAGTTTATTACAAGCCTTATTAACGTGGCTATGATTCAGGCTAATGTTGAAATCGCAGCTGTTCGTTTTAAAAAATGCGGCATAGTTGTGTGTCTTTTCTGCCTGGCTACTCAAGGCTGAGAACACAATCTGATTTTCAAATATTAGGTTTTCCTGAGACCAACGTTTTTTGAGAACCTAATCTTTAGGCGAAATTACATTCTTCGTGGTTGTGGTTGTATTTATTTGCTTAAGAGACTTTGATTGAGACCTTACACTTATAACAAAGTTGATTTAGAAATTGAAGAAATGAAACTGAAGAAATGAGGTTAAAGTGGACTTGGTAACTAATACACAATTAGCCTTAAAGTAGAAGTAGATAAAATAATGCAAGTTAAGGAATAAAACATAAAAACTCAAAACAGTTGTGACTAAAAGAAATAATAAAATATGACAATAGAAAATGTAGGCTATTTAAACAGTAAATCTGAAAAATATATTTATAAAAATGCAGGATAAATAAAGATTATAATATAAGTATAAACCATAAATTAAGAATAGTAAGACACTAAATATCCTTTGACTAAAAAGACAGCTAGCAGACAATTTTCATGCCCGAGATTTTGAAATAAATAAATAAATTCAAAAGCTTAACATGATACTGTGCAGCTAGAGATATTGGTCATCAACCTTTAATCTTGTTGTTTTGTTTTTGTTTTTGTTTTTTTAGAAGGCGAGATTAACTTAAAAATTGCCAACTCCATTGTTGTAACTTCAGTTGGTTATGGGACACTGCAAAAATCCTGGAAAATGATTTATTGAAAAGAGTGGGAACCCTGTTATTATTTTTCTTTATTCATTATTTATTTTTTGTTCAAATGTCATTATTTGTTTGTTTTTTTCATTTTAGCATTACTTTTCTTATTTATTCATCATCATTTATTTATTTTGTCTATTTGAGTATTGTAAATATTAAAGATTGACAGTATAATATCTGTGTGTGTATAGCTATTTCTTTATTACCTATCTACTTAATATATTTTTTATATGAATTCAATGGTTTTAATTATTCTTAAGTAAGCAGTAAAAGAAGTACATCTCTGACGTTTATAACAAACCAAGCTGTTCTAAAATCGGTTGAAAATTGAACAGTCTACAGTGATTTTAAAATCCATGTTCCATTGACTTTAATGTTATGAGTGATCGAGCAGCCCTGTCCCAAGATGGTCGCCATTTCGGAACACTGAAGACAGAGTCTTTTCGGATTTTTGGGGTCATAAAGACCAGTGCTAAATTTTCTGTAAGAAAGTGCTGAAACTTCTGTGATTAAAGGTGACCTGTTGTCCAGTGGTTCCAGCATAGAATTGCCAGCTTTTTATTTTCTTTTGTGCTAGAACGAAGAAGAAAACCTCACTGAGACGTTAGTGTTGTAAGCCTCGGAGCCGAGAGCTCGAGAGCCTGAGAGCTGACATGGGGTCGCGCCCCAGTAGAGAGCTACAGATGCCAGACACAGCAGTTGTCAGAGACACGAGGGAAAATACAGGCCTGAGTCCACGAAGTGTCTAATGGAATGGATCCAACGTTTTGGGTTTCCAGACGGAGAATCACTCGGTCCTAATCAAATTGAAAAAACTTGAAACCAAATTACAACAGAAACAGTCAGAATTAAGAAAAAGAAAAGCATTAAAGCAACTGATTTAAATGACATAGAAAAATAAAAATGATGCAGGAACATGGAACCCTAAGGAGCAGTTCGAGGGAAACCGAAGTCTGTGCACAGCCCCCGGAATTAGGTCCGGGGACGAAAGACCTTCGTGGTTAAATTCCACGACGGCCGGTTAAACCCTGCTCAGGCTCCACGGGGTTCCAGGTTGACGGCATCCGAACAAAGCACACAGCACCAGAAACGAGTGGCAGGTACAACACCAAACATTGACACTCAAAGAGAGAGCTAAAGATGTACTAAATGTTAGGAGTAGTGAAGTCCCGAGCCCAGTGAGAGCTAAAAAAAACTTACCATGTGTGAATGTGTTAAACTGTGAGTGTGAAAGGACTGGTCAGTGGTTGTATCAGCAGACAGCCAGAAACCTACCGGTGTGAACATACAGCTGTCGGTTGAAGAATCACTGAGTGTAAGCAGTCATTACGATTTAGGAGGATTTTGTAGAAACTCTAAAACGACTTTCAGCCTTGGGATAGGACCTCCAAGTGGAAAACCGGACCATCTAATAGGGCTGGCCTAGAAGCTTGTTTTCCAAAGGTTGAATTTTGGCTCAAGAAGCATTGTTTCTCACAAATTCTCAATAATAAATTATATATATATATATATATTTCAATATAAAATATAAATAAAGTAGTAGGATTGGATAAAACAAACTAAAATAGGAAATGATCAAGAGGAAAAGCCTTTAGAGGGCGATGCAAAATACATGGAACAAAAATATCCAGGTTCCACATGATTCTTGCCAAATTGAGAAAAGAAATTTAAATTTAATGGCAAATTAATAGTAGGAGGCTGTTTACAAAATTAACTGTAAAACAACAAACAGATAAAAAGAAATTAGAAGAAACCGAAAAACAGCTTCATTATGCAGAAATATGGCTGAAAGAAGCACAAAAGAGAAATACAGCAACAAACAAAAAGGAAGCTGAAGCCTGTGCAGATAAAGTAGAAGATGATAAGATAGTGTACAAATGGACAACAACAACGATGGCCTGGTGCATCGGAAGCCGAAGGCGCCGCGGCAGCTGAAGCACCAGATAAATGACCCCCTCCCTATAACGAAGGTGACAGACCACGACCACAACCGACACGACTTTACCATGACAGATCACGACCACAAGGACTGAATTTAAACATTTACACTGTAATTATAAATAAAAAGGAACAGAAAAAGAAGAAAACACCCAGCATTTTCTATCAAGATGATAATGATCAAAACTGTGAGGTGGACTACAGGGGACCACCAGGAGGACATAGAGACAGGGAGTTTTAGAGGAAGACACAGAGAGAGAGGAGAGGACACATGCTGGACTTGTGGGGGAAAAGGACATTGGTCCAAAGACTGTCCAAACAACAAAAGAAAGAGACAAATGATGTCATTTTTAGGGTCAACCAACTACTATAGAAGTTGGATTCCAGATTATGTTTAGAAAACAAACCTGCTTTGTATACAGGCAGTTATAGTAGCAGCAGCAGTGCATGTATCCACTGATGTAGTATTATATCTGTCCTTCCAGTTTAAAAAAAAAATGCAAAGGATTTATCATTTCTTCAGGGCCTTATGAAGAAATGCTCTTCTGTGTTGCAGAGATGAAATATCAGTAGAGGTTTGACCTCCTCGATCAACTGTAAAAAATTTATTACAGTTTATTTATCACAACATTGTCTTCATTGGGTTAAATTAACTCAGCTTTTATACTGAATACTAGCTGCAATAACTTGATAAGGTAACTTTTATTATGTGTTGGTAGCTTTAGATTTAAAACCTAGATATCAGTTTGTCTTCTGACACAATTGCACTTAATATAAAGTATGGTTTTAGATGCTAAAAATGATGTTATTGTGTTTTTGTTTTAATTAAAAAAAAAAAAAAAAACCTTTCGTACAAGAAGCAGTAGAAACATGACCTGAATTCAGAACATCTGCACTACATGTGCTTCTCTTGTTTCTTACCTTTAATTTGAGTTCAGGATGTCAGATGCAAGCATGATCACAGAAATTACTTTATGGTCTGGTATGCTTTGTAAGAATGATTATAGAAACCTGCAATGGACTCAGTTAAACCGGAATCTAATTTCCAGTTGTTCATACGTTTAGAGATTTGGGATTTTTCAATGACAAGCTTTTATGAAGTGTGTCAGGTAAATATTTCTGTAAGACAAAGACTGTATTTTTGCTGTTAGTTTGTACCACAAAATTTCCCAGCACAAGATGAGAACTCATTGTTTCTAATAGTTTGCTTGCATCCACTTTTACTTCAAGGTCTTTTTTTTAATCTCTGGAATGCAACTCAGCTTAGTACATCTCAAACACTTCACTCTTTATGCAGTATTAAGACCACAAAAACAATTATCACACAGTTCAACAGATCAAGCTAAAATAAAATTTCATGTTGATAAAGCATAGATGTAGTAAAGTATAAGTGTATTATTATATGAATCTGTAGTGAGAGCAGGGAACAGGTGAAGAAGCGTGTACAGGCAGGCTGGAACGGCTTGAGAAAAGTGTCAGGTGTGATGTGTGATAGAAGAGTTTCAGCTAAAATGAAAGGAAAAGTTTACAAAACTGTGGTGAGACCAGCCATGTTGTTTGGTCTGGAGACAGTGTCCCTGAGGAAAAGAGAGGAGGCCAACAGGAAGACCAAAGAGGAGGTTTATGGATGTGGTTAAAGAGGACATGAAGGTAGTTGGTGTGAGAGAAGAGGATGCAGAAGACAGGGTTAGATGGAGGCAATTGATTCGCTCTGGCGACCCCTGAAGGGAAAAGCCGAAAGGAAAAGAAGACGATACTAATGTATAAAGGTGCCCCCATATTTCCTAACGTGTTAATTTATGCAAATGAATAATACCAACACACGATATTCCTAAAATCATCAGGAATGGTACTCATTTTGTAAATCAGGTGATAGGCCAAATGACTCAGAACTTAGACATTTGCTCAAAGAACCACTGTGCTTATCATCTACAAAGTGCAGGATTAGTAAGAGAGAAAAAAAAACGGAACAATAAAAACAGACTTAAAGGCATGGAAGAAACGTACATGGTTTGATTGTGTATTATATGTTTACATTAGTGCAGTTGTGTATGTGCATTACACCAAACCAAACAGGTTTAACACCATTTAAAATAATACATGGCAGACAGTTTGTGTTACTGTGGTTTAAACAACTTGAAATTAATATAGATGAGAAGTGCACGTTAGCAGACTATGAGGAAAACATTACAAGCAAGAGAAATAAAACATGCTAATGATATGCTATGCCAGATGCACCTGTCTCTCAACAGGAGGGTGTCCCACCGGTTCAAGTGGGAGACTGAGTGTTCGTGAAGTCCATTAAGAGAACACACTGGTCCTCACCATGGTGGGAAGGGCCCTACCAGGTGCTGCTGACGATGCCCACAGCCATAAAGATAGCAGAGTGAGCTTCGTGGATTCACCTGTCACACTGCAAGAAACAGAGGTTCCTGGGGGAAAACTCCAACAGTACAGTGAGGGGAAGTCTGACTATAAAGGGGGTTAAACCTTCTAGTGGTTAACCATCTCAAAGTCAGTGAAGAAACCAACAGATCTTCACTGTTTTTAGGGAGCAGAGTACTCTGGGACCCTCATACACGCGTCCACACACTCACTGGACAAAGAACAGGACAAGCACACTGTTAGTTGTCAAATAGGAGGTGAAGTGCTGGTAACCTCTCCCTCCAGATAGGTCATGACTCAACGCATCAAGACTACAGCGTTGCCGGGCCCAACGACTACGGAGGAGCTGTGCTGAGGGAGACGTGGACCTAGGCGTGGCAGACTGTACGACTTACTTTCCTGTGGAAGGTGTTTGGAGCCATCCCCTGTGCAGCGGTTCTCGGTGTGAGGAAGGTTGGGCAAAACCAATCAACCTCACTGCCGTGGAAATCCGTGGCAATGTGGTGGGATGGGTGTCTGAACCTGTTATGAATACACTGCTTCCACATGCGGGAGGGTTCCCCTGCCCGACTGACCACGTTTGGGTTTGCGGCCATGAGGCATATCTATATCTCCCTCAGAGATGGGATGAAGCGTGCTACTTGGCTAAACTACAGCCTGCAGCTCTTGTGATTCCCAAATCAGATGTTACCACCATTCTTAGTGCAACCACACGACAAAGGAAACGTTCTGATCCTTCCACCACTAGATCGCCACCACTAGTCTCAGATGTAAGAGGTTTCTTTATGACATTTTTTTCCCATGTACCGAACAGCATCTCTAGGACACAGGATGAACTATATGAATTTTGAACTTGCCTACCATTCTACTAAAAATTTGTACACCCATTCTCATAATAATGCTGTTACGCTTCATATTCACTTGTTGCTTCATTCCATTTCTCAGAGCACTCATGACTAAGACAGTAAGCAGGACTGTGTCCAAGGTAATGTTGAGCGATGAATTGAGAGCACTAATGGTAGAACATTCATTTGATGAAGGCGATTTTGTGTAGACTACTGTTGATTGAAATCCACCTATGAGTGTAAGTTGATGAAGCTGTTGTGAACATGACCATGTCACAGGAAACCTCACAAGGGGGATGTAATGATGTGTTTACTCAAAACTTTTACAAGATGGGTATTCATTGATGAACCAAGACAAGTCTTTACTGTCATATAACCATTTTCTTATGTGATCAAATATGATCAGAAGAGGGGAGTGTAATGGAAATTTTATTATTTGAAGCCTTATTATTCAAAGCTGCTTTGATATTTTAAAATACACATATTTTCTTACTGCTTGACATCTATAAATGAGGAAATAAGATTCCTATGCCTTTTGCTACGTGACAAGTACAGTTGAACCTTTGATACTGTTGAACTCTCTGTGACCTAGCCAAGATGCTCTGTCTGTGTTTGTTCCTCAAGACACCCCAAATGGTAAATGTCACCATCCACTGAATCCAGCTCTTGGTATCACTTAACGCTCATCCTTCCCCATTTTATGCTTACACTTCTGGTTTTGTGGCGGTTGATAAACCACAGGAAGTTTCTACCTAAGGGGGGCGAGTGGGGTGACTGTCTGTACATTCTGAGATTTGCAATGTTTTAGGAAAAAACAACGTCTGCAACCAGGCAGATAATGAACTCTCTATGGGTGTGTATGTACAACTGAACCTATGAGAATACAGTGTTTCTCCTTTTAAGGCGCACTTGCAGTTCCGCTTTGCTGCAAGCTGCCTGTCTCTTTTTGATGCATCAATAAATGGACAAACGCACTTCTGGACTCCTCAGAGTTTTTATTCATACATCGATCGATCATAGCTGAACTATATATTTTTTCCACAACAAGTACACATGCTGACACTACTTCTACAACTCTAACAGCTACTTATACTACTACTATTGCTTGTACTTTTAGTATTACTACTACTGCTTGTACAGCTATACTACAGCTACTAATCATCATCTGGTATTTGGTTGTCCAACTGTTAGCCCGTGTTAGGGTTTTGCTAGTGGCTAACTAGTTAGCTCTCATAGACTCTCAACAAGATTTAATAATGAAAAAAGAGTCAAAAACTATTCTTACCTGTGGAAAGTTATTCCAAGTTTCCTTGTCTTGATCGTCCGACGTAGTGTGCAACTGTATGCCGCACAATGAGCCGACATTCTTCTTGTTTTAGTTTTCGTGCCATTGACATCAATGGAAAACACTGAAATTTAGCTTAGTGTCTCCGTAGGCACGCCGCTCAGAGGGGCGTGTCGTATCTACTCTTCATATCTATTCAAATGACAGCAAGATTCTCAGAGGGTGAAGCCAGAGAGCAGTGACGTTGTTCTGTCCCGGCTGTCTGAAGTAGGTGAGGAGCAACACAAAAACAGTCCAAACGCTGGTTTCCAGAGGGTTGGATGAGTATTTATTTGAAAGAGTAAGTTTACAACAACACAACATGTGAGGAGGTTAAAAGTAAATAAAAATAAATTAACAGAACTAAAAGTGAACTTCATTCAATTCAATTCAATTTTATTTATATAGCGTCAACTACAGTCAAATCGTCTCAAGACGCTTTACAGAACCCATATGCCTGACCCCCAGAGCAAGCCCAAAGGCGACAGTGGCAAGGAAAACACCCTTTTAACAGGGAAGAAACCTCGAGCAGAACCCGGCTCTATATAGGGGGGACCCATCTGCCTGCTGGCCGGGCGAGTTGAGAGGGACAGAGGAGGGCAAGGGGGAGGGGTGGGAAAGCAAGGAAAACATTGTTGACATTGATGGGCATTCCAACCAGGAACAAAGTAAAAGATCATCAAAACAAAAAAACTCTTCCTGTTCACCTCTTAAAACCCAAAACCACACCACAGTAGCACCCTAAACTAAAACTACCAATGGGTTTCCTGTTTTCCTTTCTGAACAATTCAAAGGTCCCTCTCTATCTCCCCACACATCCACCAACCACTGGAACACATCTCCAAAGTTCTGCTGAAGCTCAGCTTCCCCTCAGAGGAAGTGCCGCCAGATGAAGGAGCCTTTTGAGAGGCAGCTGGCATCGTGATTAGACGGTACTTTGGTCTGATCCAATCCAGCTTCAGCTTCAGAGACGGCAGGCGGGACGAATTAACGGAGGCTGGATGGACAAAGACATACAGCTGAGTACAATCCAGAAAACACCAGAGGAGGAGAGCAGCGGCCCAGGGCCAGAACAAACAGAGTAGCATAGTATGTCTCTGAGTAAACATCATAGTACAGCCTTTGGTTAAAAAAAAAAAACACCATCATATACATCATATATTGTACAAATAACAAGTCAAAGGAAAGAGACATACATTGTAGAATTGTAGTAATTGTATGCTGACTGATTTACTGATTATCAGTACAGTGAACCCTCGTTTATCGCGGGGGTTACGTTTAAAAAAGAACCCTCTATAGGCGAAATCTGTGAAGTAGTCAGCTTTATTTTTTACAGTTATTATACAATACTGTACTTGGGGGAGCGCTGCAGCTGCAGCCAGGTGGACGCCGCGGCGGTAGTCTTGCCTCAGAGAGCGGGCCGGCTGAATCAATTGGAGCAGTTGGGGGTGGGGAAGGCTTGCGCCTGCGCTCTTCTCCTGGGGAGCGCGGCTGCGGTGGCCAGAGACGACTGGGGACCACGTCCACTGTCCGGTTGATGGCGGGGGAAAAGAATAAAGCTGCTCCATCGGCTCCGTCTTTCAGGGTGTCTCACTACATGGAGACCAAGGAGAGAAATGATCCAGCGCTCCACAGCAGGCAGCGCTGGCCTGTATGGCAGAGGAGACGAGGTGCGGAGACTGTTCACGTTGGTCACTCCCTTAGACAATCAGGATGCAGAACACAATGCACTGTTTAAAAAAAGCTGCACTAAAAAAATCCATGAAACAGCAAAGCCGTGAAAGGTGAACCGCGTTATAGCGAGGGTTCACTGTATTTTAGTTTTTACTGATTTATGGTGATAAATACATTTAAAAATGGCACTACTTTGGCTCTGAACCTTTATCTATCTGTGGTCGCTCTGTCTTCTGGAGTGATTTAATTGGTTACACGTCACAAATAAAACTCCTTTAACTTAACATCTGTAAACAAAACAAAAACTTATCAACAAAGTTTTCTGTCAGAGTTTGTGTTCTTCTAAGTTTAACTCCAAGATTTTAAATACCATAATTTCCGGACTATTGAGCGCACCTAAATATAAGCCGCAACCACTAAATTCAAAAGAAAAAAGTTTTGTACGTATATAAGCTGCACCTGACTATAAGCCGCAGGTGTCCACGTTGTAACATGAGATATTTACAGAGAAAGATTTTATTTAACTTGTAATTAAATACATACTTTCTTCCCGAACAGTGCCTGCAACACGGCAGTGAAACACATTGAGTCAGTTCACGCTGCCAACTTCAACGCACTAAGCTAGCGCGCTTAGCTTAGCGCACTAGCGCTAACACTTATCTTTAAGTTTTTTACTGTATTGTATTGTATATCATCGTGGTGCATTTCGCTCTGCCTCCGTTTCCACACTCGTGTCTGCAACACACACACAGCTGCAGCGCTTCTCCTCACGTCACACTCACGCACACACCGTAACCTGCCTAGGTTAAAGGAGAGCAGGCTTGGCCTGCAACAGCTTCATCATATGCATTTCTTCCTGTTTTCCATGATGAGGGTGTGTGCATGAAGTGAAGAATAACTGATCTGAAGAATTTAGTGTGTGTTTGATTTAATTCGAACAGTGTCAATGGTCCACTGTGACCTGTTTGGTAATTTTATTGGTCTGATGTGACGAGGCTAAACTTTATGATGGCATGAAGCTTGCACGTAAAAATCTATACATTAGCGGCATCTTTGTATAAGCCGCAGGGTCCAAAGCCTGAGAACCACCACCTGTGTGGTGGGCAGTGGGGGAGTAGAGTGGAGCAGTGGGGGGAGGTGGGGTGAGTAGAGGGGGGAGGCTGCCGCCCACCTCCCCGCCTGCTCTCCACCCTGACTCCGCCTTAGCTCCACCCATGTGTTCACTTTGTTACGAACAGAAACTACGATGTCAAAGGGACGACCAGTTTATAGCTTTTTATCTGATCTGTAGCTCAGTAAGTTAAGGATTTGCCTATGGTGCTGTGGGTTGCCGGTTAAAGACCAGACCCTTTTTAAAATTTTTGAAAATCCTGACAAACACAAAAGATTACCAGTGGTAGGTCTTGAAGCTACTACCTTCCACTTGGTAGTCTCTCTTCTTACCCCCTGAGCTACTCACTCAGATACTAATTCTTCTTTTTTTGCACATTTATCATCTATTTTTTGCCATTTTCAAGTTTTTTTTTAAACTCGAGGCTCATCTCAACCGTTTTTCTCAGGAGGTTGGACTTCAGCCTTTGTGCTGGAGGGTTGAACCCTCAGTTCCAAGACTTTCCAAAGCCTCCAGACCTCCCGAGTCCTCAGGACCTGGGGCCTCATTTATAAAGCTTGCGTACGTGTAACCGATGTGTACGTGTGTGTGGTCAGGATCATGGAAGTAGCCCAGCTGAATTTTCTTCACACTTTATTCTACAGAAGAAAGGAATACATGTGACTGTCTTCTGCTGAACTGTCTTTCTGCACTCTGCTTCTACAGCAGGTAAACAACGACTTTTTCAGATACATCCAGAACATACATTTTCAATACAAAATTTTACAACAATGAAAATAAATCAAACACAAAGTGAAGAACAATGCCACCTGGTGGCCACATTAGCACAATGTTTCGGGGTGGGGTGACTGAATGGAAATAAAATGTATAACTTATAAATAAAACACATACCTGCAGAAGAAAGGAATACATGTGACTGTCTTCTGCTGAACTGTCTTTCTGCACTCTGCTTCTAAACATATACACAAAGAACAATGAACACCCGAGCTGTGCTGCATGTTTAGTCACAGAGCACGCGTCCTCACTGACAACTCATGCCAAAACAGCACAACCAAAACCATCTATAAAACCTCAAATAATGGTCAGAAGAACACAACACAGCTAGACATTAAAGTAATACACAATGATAAATAATATTCACCGAAGACTACAACATAAAACGCTAAATATATAAAGAAAACAACACGAAATCACAGCAGCTATTTATCCTACGACTTACCCACAGCAGGTAAACAACGACTTTGTGGGACATACGGCAGAAGCTACGGAAGCCCCGGAGGCGCTACAGAAACCCAGGAAGCAAAAGCAGAGCAGAGTGCAAAAAGGCGATTCATATTTACAAAATCAATAAAATAATGGCAAATAAAAAGAACTCATTGAGATAAAATTCAAATATATTCAAAGTAACAGCAATAAACAGGAAATGAAAATAATAATTTTTTAAAAATGAACTTTTAACTCCGTTACACCCACCCCCCCTCTGAATTTTATCAAACATGAGCACTAACTACACAGTATACACACGTGGACAAAATTGTTGGTACCCCTCAGTTAAAGAAGGAAAAACCCACAATTCTCACTGAAATCACTTGAAACTCACAAAAGTAACAATAAATAAAAATTTATTGAAAATTAAATAATCAAAATCAGCCATCACTTTTGAATTGTTGATTAACATAATTATTTAAAAAAACAAACTAATGAAATAGGGCTGGACAAAAATGATGGTACCCATAACTTAATATTTTGTTGCACAACCTTTTGAGGCAATCACTGCAATTAAACGATTTCTGTATTTGTCAATGAGCGTTCTGCAGCTGTCAACAGGTATTTTGGCCCACTCCTCATGAGCAAACAGCTCCAGTTGTCTCAGGTTTGATGGGTGTCTTCTCCAAATGGCATGTTTCAGCTCCTTCCACATATGTTCAATGGGATTCAGATCTGGGCTCATAGAAGGCCACTTTAGAATAGTCCAACGCTTTTCTCTCAGCCATTCTTGGGTGTTTTTGGCTGTGTGTTTTGGATCGTTGTCCTGTTGGAAGACCCATGACCTGCGACTGAGACCGAGCTTTCTGACACTCGGCAGCACATTTCTCTCCAGAATGCCTTGATAGTCTTCAGATTTCATCGTACCTTGCGCACTTTCAAGACACCCTGTGCCAGATGCAGCAAAGCAGCCCCAAAACATTACTGAGCCTCCTCCATGTTTCACCGTAGGGACAGTGTTCTTTTCTTCGTATGCTTGGTTTTTGAGTCTATGAACATAGAGTTGATGTGCCTTACCAAAAAGCTCCAGTTTGGTCTCATCTGTCCAAAGGACATTCTCCCAGAAGCTTTGTGGCTTGTCAACATGCATTTTTGCAAATTCCAGTCTGGCTTTTTTATGAGTTTTTTTCAGCAGTGGTGTCCTCCTTGGTCGTCTCCCATGAAGTCCACTTTGGCTCAAACAACGACGAATGGTGCGATCTGACACTGATGTACCTTGGCCTTGGAGTTCACCTTTAATTTCTTTGGAGGTTGCTCTGGGCTCTTTGGATACAATTCCAACGATCCGTCTCTTCAATTTGTCATCAATTTTCCTCTTGCGGCCACGTCCAGGGAGGTTGGCTACTGTCCCGTGGGTCTTGAACTTCTGAATAATATGAGCCACTGTTGTCACAGGAACTTCAAGCTGTTTAGAGATGGTCTTATAGCCTTTACCTTTAAGATGTTTGTCTATCATTTTTTTTCGGATGTCCTGGGACAATTCTCTCCTTCGCTTTCTGTTGTCCATGTTCAGTGTGGTACACACCTTTTCACCAAACAGCAGGGTGACTACTTGTCTCCCTTTAAATAGGCAGACTGACTGATTATGAGTTTGGAAACACCTGTGATGTCAATTAAATGACACACCTGAGTTAATCATGTCACTCTGGTCAAATAGTTTTCAATCTTTTATAGAGGTACCATCATTTTTGTCCAGGCCTGTTTCATTACTTTGTTTTTTAAAATAATTATGTTAATCAACAATTCAAAAGTAATGGCTGTTTTTGATTATTTAATTTTCAATAAATTTTTATTTATTGTTACTTTTGTGAGTTTCAAGTGATTTCAGTGAGAATTGTGGGTTTTTCCTTCTTTAACTGAGGGGTACCAACAATTTTGTCCACGTGTGTACATCATAAGAAACAGCAGAAAGCCACAAATTACCAGGGGTCAATATCAACAAAACCAACAACAAATGTATCCCGTGAGGATGATGTGGTATGAGAGCAGCGCTAATCCCTCAATCCAGCAACTGTCAACAGGGTGCCTTGTACACCCCACAAGACCCAAACACATAGTGTAGTGCAGGCCCATGACACATGAAAACAGTTGAACAGTACACCATTATAAAAATATAGGCTGTCTGATTACAATATTAGTCAGTCAAAGCATGAAACACAGATTTGCAAACTGCTTTAACATTGAACTTGTCCTGAACAACATCCTGTCTGGACATGGTTTGTATGAGTCTGTTCACTGGATTGACCGGGTGGCCAAATCTAGACCTGACTTGTGTCTGTGTATGAGACCGGTCACAGTGCATATTTGAGGTCTGGTCAGCAGTGTGTACAATGTCTGAGGCATTGTCAGTGGGTGCCATAGTATTGAGGGCAGGGTCTGGCTGTCTCACACTCGTCAGGACGTCCACAGCAGTCACAGGAGCAGAGTCACCAATCACAGACCGATCCGACGTGCAGCTCTCAAGTGAGATTGAGCAGTTTTAGGGGTCAGAGGTCATGCTCGGTAAGTCAGTGACATCTCCATCTGATAGACTTGGTGCAGACAGCTGAGTGATCCATGCTATGGTTCTCCTCTCAGAGTCCACAGGCTCGGGATCAATCAAAGGGCTCCGCTCGTCTTCTGCAACTGCAGGCAAGTTACCATCACTCCCACCAACAACACTTTCACCATCTCCACAAAGAGTCACATCCTGTCTCTCAGACAAGACCCCTCCATCCTCTCTGATGTCATCAGTTTCAAGGGCTGAGGACTCTTTAGCAGACATGGAAGAGGCAGGGTCAGTCATTTCACATGTGGCCTCCACAGGGAGGAAATTTGCCAGCATGAGCAGGTTCCTGTGGACCACCTTCTCCAGTCCAGTGATTGTGTCGCGGATCCTGTACGTGTGCGTCTCTGGCTTAATATCCACCACAGTGTAGGTGGTAGATTCCCAACGCTCAGCAAGCTTCTTCTTACCCCTTTCCTTCCTTTTGGCCAAGAGCACTCTGTCACCAACATCAGTGATGGGTCCCTTTACTTTCCTGTTGTACAATTGAGCATGTCTCCTCTGCTCTCTCGAAGCATGGTCTTGTGCAATCACCATCGCCTCCTTCAGGTCATTGGTGAGACATGCCACATACTTGTCATAAGTCATCACATCAGAGTCATGAAGAACAGCATGAAAGAGAATGTCAACCGGCAGGCGGGGGACCTGGTCAAACATGAGGTAGAAGGGGGGATAACCTGTTGTCTCATGGACTGCACAGTTATACATAAAAGTCAGTGTCTGCAAGCGTTGTGGCCAGTCAGTTTTCTCTTCAGGGGACAGCGCACGGATCATGCCACCCAAGGTTCAATTGAATCGCTCGACACTCCCAATTCCCATTGGATGGTAGGGGATTGTGTGCGATTTTCTGACACCTGAGACCTGCAGAAGCTCACTTATCAGCTGACTCTCGAAGTTAGCGCCTTGGTAGCTATGAATCCTTTCAGGAAAGCCAAACACACAGAAATACCGATCCCAGAGAATCCTTGCCACCTGCTTAGCTGTCTGGTCTTTACATGGAAACGCTTGAGCCATTCAAGTGAAATGATCTGTTATCACCAAGACATCAACAGACCTGTTTCTGGAGTCCTCGGCGGACCAAAAGTCAATACACACCAGTTCTAGTGGCCTGGTTGATATTATGGACTCCAGGGAAGCCCTTCCCTCAGGTTCGTTGGTCTTACTGACGATGCATCACTGACAGTGTCGAACATAGTCTCTCACATCCCTGTCAAGGTGCAGCCAGAAAAACTTCTGTCTTGCCAAGCTGAGGCTCCTGAACTGAGCTTAATGTCCAGCTCCATCGTGCACACCCTGAAGAACCTCAGTCTTGAGTGAGTCAGGGACGACATATTGGAAGCACTTTGCTTTAGTTTTCTGGTCCCTTGAAGTCCTGTATAGCACACCGTTGCACACAGTTAGCCTGTCCCAATGTTTCAAATATTTTGTGACAGAAACAGACTCCTTAAACCTTTCTCTCCTGGAGGGCCTCTGACATCTCTCCACATAGTGCAGAACACGAGAAAGAGTTCTGTCCTTCGACTGCTTGTCACGGAGGTCCTTTTCAGTGTAGGCAGGCAAGGTGTCCTGTCCAGGTGGAATCAACTGAGGCAGATGCTCCAACACTTCAACAGCACGGGCTCTTGGACCAGCATCCCATTCAATGTGTGACAGTAATACAGCAGACACATCTTCCCTTGCAACAGATTGAGTGTGCATTTGTAGCGGACTGCATGTTGACTGGGCATTGACACTCACTGAAAAGGGTTTCTTGTGATCACTGAACGACTGGAAGGCATTCGGGACAGAAGAGTTTGACATGTCTCTGACCTCAGTGAGAAGAACTGCATGAGGTTCAGCAAGCAGCCTGTGGCCAACATTTTCCTTGACAAATGGCACATGGCTCAGGGCATCAGCTACAATGTTTTGCTGACCAGGGACGTACTTGATATCAAAGTCATAACTCGCCAATTTGGCTACCCAGCGTTGCTGACAACAGTCTAGTTTTGGTTTTGTCAGAATATGAGTCAACGGGTTGTTATCAGTCCAGACTGTGAATTTGTGGCCTTTCAGCCAGTGACTGAACTTGTCACAAACAGACCATTTCAAAGCCAAAAACTCTAACCGGTGAGCTGGGTAATTCTTTTGGGATTGAGACAATGACTTGCTGTCAAAAGCAATGGGCCTGGTTCGTGTTTCACCCTCTTGTACCTGAGAGAGCACAGCACCTATGCCATCCAGGGATACATCGGTTGACAGCATGAAGGGGCGAGTGAAATCTGGGTGAGCCAGGACTATGCTGTGAATCAGTGAGGACTTCAGGTGTTCAAAAGCCTGTCTCTGCTCCACTGTCCAGTCAGAGGCACACAATTTCCTCCCTGGCTGTTTATTCTTATGGTGTTTGCCTTTCCTTCTTTCACCCTTCAGCAGATCAAAGAGCAGCTTAGCGATGGCAGAATACCTGGGCACAAAATGCTGATAGTAATTCACCATCCCCAAAAAGGACCTAATCCGCTTCTGAGATGGGGACACGCCATCAGGCTCCATGAGGTCAAAGGTCGTCATGTTTGTGATGCTCTCAACCTTACTAGGGTCTGTTGAAACAGCATTGTCATCTATGATGTGGCCGAGAAACTTGACGGACCTCCTGAGTAAGAAACACTTTTTGGGGGCCAGTTTCAAGTTATGGTCCCGCAGTCTCCCAAACACCATCTCCAGCCGCTGCAAAGCAGTCTCCTCCATCAGGTGCAAGCACCAATAGATCATCCAAATAGCACAACAGACTCAGATAGTTCTGGTCTCCAAAAATGCTGGTCATCATGCGCATGAAGCTCCCGGGACTGTTGCAGAGGCCTTGCGGCAGACGGTTGTACTCATACAGGCCCATGGGAGTGGTGAAGGCCGAGTACTTCCTGTTGTCCTCGTGGAGTGGTATATTGTAGAACCAACAAATATATTCAAAATAACAGCAATAAACAGGAAATGAAAATAATAATTTTTTAAAAATGAACTTTTAACTCCGTTACATACGCACAAAACAGGGCTAGAAAGTGGCATACGCCACTTTCTACGCAAAGGTTGTGATTTATAAAAACAAACTTGGCGTGAGAATGTGCGCACCAGTGCGCCAACCTTGATTCTTGATGCTTGCGTACGCACAAAACGGCTAGAGAGTGGCGTAAATCACAACCTTTGCGTAGAAAGTGGCGTACGCTGTGTACGTTGTGATTTCTAAAAACAAGCTTGGCGTGAGAATGTGCGCACCGGTGCGCCAACTTTGATGCTTGCTTAAGCACATTTTGGAGACAGAGGGAACGGCAGTGCCGGAGGGTGAAGCGGTGAATTGAAGCCAGATTGATCTCAAACCTTTATTTATCATCACATATTAGACTTGTAGAGCCGGATAATCATAAACCCTCATCGTTGTAGATGTTCATATAGTGCGCCATTCGGCCTACGACTGTATTTGCAGAACTATGTTCATATATCAAACTTCCATCTTCAAATGATATAATAGAGCGGTGAGTGGCACTGATTGATTACTAATTTGGAAAAGGCATGTGACAATCAGTCCAATCACTGATCAAGCGGATAAATAGCGGGTGACAGCCGTGCATAATGTGGCACAATGGATGCGCTGGCATTGCTGGAAGATCACGTTAAGAATGGAGAGAGATTTTAGGGATAACGGGGATTTCCTGAACGATGACTGGCTAATAAGCCGATTCAGATTCCCTAGAGCAGTGCTCCTGGATCTATGTGCTGAACTGGGCCGTCTTAGACCGACCCACCCGCCGAAACCACGCCATCCCGGTACAGACACAGGAGCTGACGACTCAGGGGTTTCTGGTGACACCAGCTCCTTCCAGCATTAAGTGGCCGACAGGTATGTATTTTATATGAAGAATACATGCAGTTACATTTGTTGTCTAAATCCTGTCTGGGTTTGATATACAGTTAAATGATGTCCTTTAGGTCTGGGATATCACAACCATCCCTCAGCGCAATAATGCCAGCTATTTTGGATGACATTATAAACATGACCAGTCAATACATCAGGTTTCCTTACACTGTGGGTGAACAGGCCAACGTTAAATGGCAATTTGCAGCGATGTCCGGTTTCCCAAATGTAATCGGCATAACTGACTGCACTGCTGTAAGGGCTCCGAGTGAAAATGAATTTGTCTATGTGAACCGAAAAAAGTACATTCAATCAGTGTACAAATTATTTGTACATCGGACATGATCATAACAAATTTAGTGGCAGGGTGGCCTGGGTCAATACATGATTCATTCATCCTGACGCACAGCAGTGAAAAGACTGCAGGCCGGCACTGCGTAAAATGCTGTGGATCAGCAGCTTATTTATATACAGGTACATTCATGAGTTACTTTGCATTGACCATTCATGGTAAAATGTGGGTGTGTTGTGGGCGGAATGTGAGGTGGATCCACCTGTGCAATCTTCCAGCTGGTGTGTGATTTATCAAGAAATTGCATGCAGCTGTGCGTACGCCAATGGCGATTTTAGGGGGTGGCCTGGGGTGGCCGGGGCCACCCCTGAAATCTCATTGGCCACCCCTGCGGCCACCCCAGATCTGATAGGTAGTTGGTCACATGGGCGTAACGGACGCGGGGTACGCATGGGACATGTCCCCCGCACTTTCCACATCTGTCCCCTCTGTCCCCCGCACTTTTTTCAGCCGTTACAACAGCTAAACCCGTTATTAACATCCAGTAACGTGTTTTCCCGAGCCGTCTTTGAATGCACCATGAGCGCATGCTAACGCAGGTGTTCCACAGGAGACGTGCTGCTGTGCTGAGCAGTGCTGAACGTGCGTCTGGAGTAATGTTTAGCAAACCAGCCAGAGCCAGCAAGAAGCAAAAAACTTTACACAATTTTTTCCAAACAAACCGTGTAAGTTGTGTGACCTTGTTGGATGCAAACAATGTTAGACTTGTTAGCTAAATGATGACAAGGTAAAACGTGGCAATATATCAATATGTTAAACTAGTTAACAATAATTCAAATGTGGTTGCCTCTGTTACATTACTGCTAATTAGTTTATTCTTGGAATAAACCCAGTCCTCTTTCATTTCTGGGCAGAAGATGTGCTCACAATTGCTCTCCATGTATTTAAGTCTTTTGGTCCCAAAAGAGGAGAGTCAGGGAGGAGAAAAAGAATAGGCTATCTATGGTATAAATTTACAACTATTTTTACTGCTTCTCTTTCTAATTCTATCTCAGAATTTTGATTTTCAGATTTTTTAATGATTATTTCCATAACAAAGAGCAGAGTCAGGCAGGAGATGGACCAGAGGCGGCGGCCAGCAGTAATGTTGACCATGCAGGGTCTGCAGAGGTGAAAAAAATATATAAGTGGCTGAGAAAAAAATATGCATCTATGGGTTGAAGTGATTTTGAGGTTAAATTCTACTGCAATTTGTACTCTTCCTAATGCTATTTCAGAATTTTTCTTACCACATTTTTTATGTTTATTGCCATAACAGAAAGAGCAGAGTCAGGGAGGAGATGGATCAGAGGCCAGCAGCAGGGACAAGGATGTAGGGTCTTTACAGGTAAGGAGAGATTATAACTTCCTGAGAATAAGATATCTATTGCAGGGAGAAACCAGGCAGTACTGATCATTTCATGTTCAGTGTTTGACACCTTTGGCTACTCGTCCAGTAGATGTTCAAGGGACATTGTTGTCAACTCAACTAGAGTTTGGCCACTAAAACTTTAGATTTTATAGTTTAAAGTTGTATACTTTATAGTTTAAAGAACTAGCCTAGTTGGTCCCCTGGTATTGTACTGTGGCTGTTAGGGATTATGTGGTTCTTTAGCCACTAAGGACGGTGCAATTAAATGTCAGAGAATGATAAATCGCTCTGAAAAATCTGTCCCCCTCACTTCTGAGATGGTGGTTACGCCCATGCCTGTCTTTATTCCAATAAAACATAAATCATCATGGTAACATATCAATTTAAACTGGCTTATTAGAAAACTATACGGGAAAAATACAGGAAAGAAAAAATAAACCAGCAGTCAGTTGGTGACTCCATGCTTCGTGCGTAAGTTAGGCTACTGTGACACCACGGCACCGTTTCAAACTTGATCGATTACATTGGTCTGGAGAAGCCACAGATGGAAAAGCAGTAGCACTAGAGATGGCATCATGGCTCCAAAAAGGAAGTTCAGGAGTGAGCTGAATATTTGCTGTTAATCATGTGCATGTGTGTTTTAACCCAATTACAAGCTGTGCACGTGATTTGGTAGTTGCCCTGTGCATGTTTTGGGGCCACAAAAAAAATCTTGCTTAGGGCCACCAAAGTCCTAGGGCCAGCCCTGGATACAGAGAACTTCAAATATCTATAAAATATTTTTTTTTTTTTGCTGATTTGAATATAGTGAAAACTGTAATTTTACAGACAGCTGTTCAACAATAAAAGTGCTTTATTTTACAGTGTGTGTTAGGACTATTGTAGAATGAAATGATTTTTAAGCTGATTTACATCCATACAGCACAGATGCTGTAATGGGGTCCAGCAGAGGGCGCTCATGTTCTACACAGCAATAGTCACAGCGGGACATTAACTGTAATACATTAGACACAAGACAAGTGAAGGCAGTGGGATCATTAGCTGCAGCACACTGACTCCTAATATATGATATATAATGTATGAGATGAGTATGAAGGTGTGCAGAGATGCTGCTGACTTGTTACATAAGACCAGTACAGATGTATTATAATAAGGAAACAGCCTCACACTCTGCTGCAGCCTGAGTGCATCCGTCTGCTGAGCCTCTGTAACTGGAGCAGTAATCAGATTACTGTGGTGCTGTGCTGCCCACTGCTGTGGACAGAATGTGTGTGGAGGATAATGGTTCCTGTTCTTGTCTTTCATTCGCAGGAATCAAACTGAGCAGTTGCAGTTGATCAGCAGCTCTCTCTCTCTCCGTCTGTCCTCCATTCATTCTGTCTGTCTCTCTACCTTTCTGTTTGAAGCCGAGCTGTATTTAATTCCCAGTTTCCCTCCCCCTCAGAGACTCAACACTCCATCCCATCCTGTCCTTCCCTTTGTTTCTCTCTCTTCCTCCCACACCTTCTCCCCCTCTTTCATTCCATCTCTCATCATCCGCCGCCTTCAGCTAACCAGCCTCCCAGCAGAGAATTATGAATAGAATTCAAATCAGTTGAGCTTTATTGTCTCCCACCCCCTCTCTACCTGCCCCCTCCACGTCTCTGTCTCCACTTTCTAACTTTCTCCAACTGTTTCGTATTGATTATAGCCGTGACCTGACTCCCACACTGCTCAGCCTCCTATACATTAACCCCTTCCTCCCCTGCCGTCCTGTCTGCTGTGCTCGCCGAGTCTCGGCACTCAGCCAGTGCTTCATAAACAACACCACCTCCACGGCTGCATGTGGAATTAAAGCTGGAAGTGATGCAGTGCTCGCTGTCAGACGCTTTTTCACAGCAGACATGTTGACTCGTCATGGCAGAGAAAGCACTGGTGCGATTAATGATGGCTCGCTTCCATTAAGCTTCTCAGTTTCACCAACAAGGCAAGTTTGTCATCAAGACAAAGTGTAAAAGGAACATAAAGCAATGAAGAAATATTTTTTATTTTTTTTATTTTTATTTTCACCTTGAGATATCCCTCCCCATGCAGTTTTACCACCATTACCTCCTTGAGTGCTCCCACAACAAGCAGTTTCACCACTTTCAACAACTTAAATTATCCCTAACCAAGCAGGTTCATCATTGGCAACATTTCAGTTCACCATCCCGAGGCAGCTTTGCCACTGTTAAAAACTCCTCACTCACCAGGAAGTTTCACCTCTAGTTATCACATTGGGTATCCATCTTCAGACAATTTTATCACCATTATCACAGTGAATCTTCCCTCACCAAGTAGTTTCACCATTGGCAACATTTACATTACCCTCCCTATTCAGTTTCACCACAAATAAACCTTGTGTCATTCCTCAATGGACAGTGTCTGTCCCTGTCTACATCTTCAGTCATCCTTCCTTCCTTAGGCAGTTTCACCACAGTTGTATCTTCAGTCATCTTTCCCAGGCAGTTTTAAATAGTTAACATTTTGAATCTTCTCTCACCAGACAGCTTCACCACTGTTAACACCTTAGTTGTCCTTCATCGGGCAGTTTCCTAGTAGGCAACAGCCTTATCCATCACCAGAAACACCTTGAACCTTTATGGTGAGTTTCATCACCATTAACACCTTGAGTCCTTCCTCACCAAGCAATTTCACCACTGACAACAATTCTTTGAAATTATTATGGAGCTATAAGGTAGCAAAGTTATTGAGGACGTGGTGAGCTCACAAAGTTCCTCCACAACAAGCCATTGCCACCACACCTACTCCCCAGGCAGTTTTATTATTGTAAACAACCTGAGCCATCTTTCCCTAGGCAGTTTCACAAACATTCACAGCATAAATCATTCCTCACCAGGCACCATCACTTACACTCATACCTCACCAGTCAGTTTCACCACCATTAACACCTTGAATCATACTTGGTCAGGTCATTTTACACTGATAACACCTTGATTCATCATTTCCCAGTACAGTTTAACACTGAATCATCGCTCACTAGGCAGTTTCATCAGGATTAATACATTGAAACATCTTTCCCCCAGGCAGTTTTACCTCTACTGAGACCTTGAGAAATCCATCTTCAGTTTTCTGTCATAAATAAATGAACTCATACCTGAGCAGGCACTTTCACCTTGATTAATCCATCACCAAGCAGTTTTACCACCATTAACACCTTGGACCAGCCCTCACTATGTAGTTTTACAACCACTGACATCTTGAGACAGTTTCACCACTATTAAACCCTTGAGCATCCTTCTACAGACAGTATCACCATCAATATCACCTTTATTCATACCTCACCAGACAGTTCCACCTTGAGCCATCCGCCATTAGGCAGCTTCATCCTCATTAACATTTTGAGTAATCCATCACCAGGAAGTTTCACTACTATTAAAACCCTGAGACTTTCCATCTGTAGACGGTTTCACCACATGAACATCTTTGGTTATTTTTCCCCAGGCAGTTTTACTACCATTAACACTTGGAGCTATCTCTTCTCCGACAGTTTCGCCACCAACAACACTTTGGATCGTTCCTCACCATGTAGTTTCACAACCATTAACATTTTGAGACACCTGACGACTTTCCCCAGGCACTTCTGACCACTAGTAAACCCTTGAGCATCCCTCTACTGACAGTATCACCACCAATACCACCTTTATTCATACTTCACCAGGCAGTTTCCTCATGAGCCACCCATCACCAGGCAGTTTAACCACCACTAAGGTTTTGAGCTGCCTCTCCCAAGGCAGTTTTACCACCACTCACATCTGAGGTCAGCTTTTCCTGGGCAGTTTCACCACTATTAACACCTTTATTCATTCCTCATCAGACAGTTTGGCCACCATAAACAGTGGTGTGAGCATTTAACAACATGTAATAAGTAACTGATTTATTAGACAGGGATGAAGATGTTCATTGATGCGCAATACAGGAAATTATACGCTTTTCCAGTGCTCGTACAAATATTCAGTGTGAAAAGGAACAGTGGTTAAAATGAAATGTATGTCCATGACTAGTCCGCATTTACACAAGTGATATTTGCACAAAAACAAGGCAGTTAAATCTCAGTGTTCCTTTTGGTTCCTGGAAAACAAAGCTGTCATTTTGATGAGTGTTTGACCAATGATCTGAGTCTGCTTAAAGACGTCACAAACATCATTATTCCTCCCACATCCTCCACATCTGATTCAGCAAATACCCTGAGTCACTCTGGTTCTGCTGTCTGACAACAGAAGCAAAAATTATGAAAATGGCAACTACTTTATTGATATGTGATCACAAAGAACAGGAGAGTAGCTGAATGGACGAAGAAGTGCCACATTCCTCCATCCAGTTTCTCCTTTTCCCATCCCAAATAATAATTAATTTCAAGTCAACTGTGGGCACATACAGGCATTTATACAGTATACATCACATTAGTAAATTTCTTGCTTCAGCAGCTGCTCAGGCTAAAATAGACTCAGAGTGAGACACCCTGGACACATAAACAGTGACTCTCAGAGGTGTTCAGTACAAACACAATTGAATCTTCACCAACACCTCTTTAAACTGTGTTCACTAATAACTGTAAACATGCAGCTAAATCTGCTTTATTCTGCATTTCACAGTTGGTCTCAATAGCAGCAGGTAAAACAGGTAATTCTAGATGTTCCTTTCATTAATACTTTCCCACACTTTAATATTTTCAGATATTTTATCCGATTACCATCCATCACCTCCAGTTCTTCCTTTTTGTATGATCCCTGTTTTTTAAGTGTTCTTTGTTACCTGTTTTTAAAGCTCGTGCCTGGAGTTTCCGTTTGTTTTCAATTTATGTATCATTTTTTAACAAAGCTTAAATGTGTTAGTCTAGTTCGATACTATAATATAATGTTAGTATGACGCGATATGAAAATTTATTCCTGAGCTCCGCCTTCCTCTCATAGACCCCCATGTTATTCCAAAAAGCGCCGGTCGCTGCCGACCAATCAAGTTCGAGCTTCAGCTTTGTCATGCTGCCAATCAACGGTTACGCGCACAGCAAGCAAGCCCATGCAGAGGTGGGCGAGCTACGCACTACGCAACCGCGCGCACATTTGTTTTGCTTGTGGAGGAGAGAGCATCAGGGATCAGCAACTTCCAGAAAAGTTACCAATCCCACGGCTTGTCAGGCCAAGAGACTGCAGGACGTTTATTGGCTCGGGGTGCTCCCGTCGCTCCCCGACCACGGCCTCCATAGCCCGCCTGACGGCTTCGTTTAGATGCCCGACCTCTGGAGGAAGATGTTGGGGCGTCTGGGACATACTCTTCGTCAGAGGAGTCATGCAATTCTGAACTCTAGATAGAAATAATTAAACAATGTAACACATATACACGCGTAAATGCACTAAGTTTGATAAACAACGTCATCGAGAGGGATACACGAGTGTAATCACATATTGAAACTTTACTCGTTCGTCCTAGCAGGTTCATGTTGTTTTGGTATTAGGACAAGTTAGACTCAATACAGAATTCTAACGTAATTCCTTTATTATGTACTAAATGTAGAAGAGTGGAAAACAGCAAAACAGGCGAGATGCTGCAGCACTCCGGGCACTCCTCTCATGTACTGCGCGTGTGCACAAATAAAGGGGCGAAATCAGAGGGAGGGCGGGACCAACAGTGTTTTGGGAGACGCTGCGATTCAAACTCTGGACACGAGCTTTAATAGAAGTAAGATCAACTTTGGTTCAACAAAACTAACCAAGTGACTTTTGTGTTTTATTTCCAATCAAACTCAAAAAGGATGGTCCTACATGGGAAGTGAACCCTGGTCTCCTGTGTGGAGGTCTGGTCGCTGATCTCATCCTCTCCTCTTACATTCTTATGTTGATTTTGTGGTTCTACTGAAACTATGTTTTCATTTTTCCAGAAAGACAGAAAACTTAAATGAGACTGCAGTTTAGCTTTAGCTGTATAGGCATTTTAAGGGGAATGAGATGGCAAATGTTTACTTTAGGAATGAAACAGTATGTGGCAAAATCAGTGTGGTAAAGTTTTAGCCCCCCAGTAGAGCTGTGGAGCAACGATTTCAAGGGTGGAACCCAGGAAAATGACCTGAAACATCAATTCGTGATATGTCTTCTCAGTCATCCAGGTCATGGTAATTGTAGGAGCTTCAGTAGAAATCAACTGAACCTCTCTTGGAGGTTCTTGAAGATGTTCCACTTCTCATCCAAGAGGCTTCATCCCTTCTAACTGATTAATCTAGAGTTACAGAGTTTACAGTCTCTCCAGCTCACATGGCTAATGGCCCATTAACAACCAGGACTCACAGCCTCAAAGTGTGAATTGTTGTGAAACCAGATGGTCCACTAACAATGACAGCAACCATGGTGATGGAGCTGCAAGTTTGTGAGCATGTCTGTCAGCAATTAATAACCTCAAAACTCAGTGTAAAAATGCATTTGTTTGATAATAAAGGCCAGAAACTGTTATAAGACTACTTTTTTTTTTGGCCTGTTCTGCTCTATTGGCGTCACATGGCTTTTCACTGCCATACTACAAGATCCAGTTATGGAGGCACAGGACGTCCATCCTGGAGACTGTGGTTCAAGTCCACTGTGGTCCAATGGTTGCTGTTCACTTTTGTTTTACGCCACTGTTGTCAACCGGTTTTTCATATGTTTACACTGAAACATAGGTAAGTTTAGGCGGTTTCTCTTGTTACTTCCCTTTACCTTTTGTGCTGGGCTGTAATAAAGTGAGAGCTCATTCAGGATGTTGTTTCTTTCACCAAATGTTGACAGACTGGTTAAATAGTTTAGGTATTGTGCAGAGAGCATGATGGCCGCCTTTAGCCTGGAGCAGCTTGTGGCTTGCAGCACTCTTAAGAAAACTGAGAGCTGCCACAAGAATGATTTGCTACAAACTGCAAGCTGCTTGGTTGTACCAGGACTGGATTTCTTGTATCCATGGTGCTCCATCTGAATCAGCTTTAACGGCAACAAAAGCACCGAAACATCTTTGGATTCTGTGCAGATTGGCAGATTTCAGTGCTTGATCTCACCTCAGGGATGCAACAGCATGCTTCAAACCAGCCAGTTCTTAGAAAACACTGAGAGTCAGAGAGTTTCTACGTGTTCAGAGTGTTGACGCCAGAAGGTGGGGTGAGAAGCTTGTCGCCGTAGAGAGCAGAAAATCAATGTATGGGCACATTTTCCAGCAGTCTCTCTAGAAACATGTGTTGCGCTGATTGTTCACACCTACACATTTCTGCACACCTGACCGAACACTGCTGCCATCAGATGACAGACAGAAACACTGACGTCTTAACGTCAAGCCGACGGGACGTTTTAGCAAAACTGGGAGCTATAACAAAATCAGTGAGTGTGTCTTCAAGTAGATGGAAAAATGATTAATTTTTCCATGTGGAGGTTGAGCTGCTAGATTTAGAAGAACAGCCACCAGTTAATCAGTGTCACAGCTTGAGCACCACGACTGCAGCAGCGAGCTGGTTATATAATGTATGACTGTGGGATTCCCAGCAGCTCTGCCTCCTCCACTCAGCAGTCTGAGCAGGGGAGGGGGGCTGCAGAATGGATGGCAGCTGAAGGAGGAGGGTATTGATGTTTCTGATTGTGATCATGACTGTGAAGGGCTCAGATTGGCCACCAGCTCCTCCACTCTTCAATAATCCAATAATTACAAGCAGCATCTAAACGGGGGGATCCCTGTGCTGCCGAGGCTGAATGCAGGTCACATCCACACTGCACTGCC
This sequence comes from Acanthochromis polyacanthus, assembly GCF_021347895.1. Classification (NCBI taxonomy): domain Eukaryota; kingdom Metazoa; phylum Chordata; class Actinopteri; family Pomacentridae; genus Acanthochromis; species Acanthochromis polyacanthus. The sequence goes on along the minus strand of NC_067117.1, from coordinate 33,608,896 downwards.
TGCAGAGTCTGAGGGCACAGCACTGAAAATCTTCATCCGAGAGGCCGAACGGCAGCACATCTCTGCAGGAAGAGAGTCTCTGTAGCTCTGAATAACCACAGAAAGCACCACCAGGCTACACCCAGACTATGTTATTTAACAGAAGCAGCTGTTAACAGTTGGCTTTGTGTACAAAGTCACTGTCAGCTGCTTCCCGTTGTCATCTTGTATCTTCTTGTCTAAGACTGAACCTGCTGCATGGTAACAACCCAGTGTCTTAAATATTACAGAGCCTATATAAAGTATTCACACCACATGGAGGTTTTCCTCTTTTATTGCATCAAATTATGGCAGATTAATTAGCTTCTTTGACAAGAATGACTCTCGAAATTCTGCAAATTCTGAAATAATACATTTTTATGGTGCCCAAAGGAAACACCTTTGTTGGTTCTCTAAGGAACATTTGGATCTTTGTGAAATTAAAGATGGTTCTTCTATGGCATCACTGCAAAGAACTGTTTGTGTAACAATGTAAAGTGTATTCACTTACCTTGGAAATCTTACTCTTTTATTGCACTGAATTACGGTAATTTAATTAGTTTCTTGACAAGATTAGAACCTAGAAATACTGACAGTTCTGATTTAACAAAGCTTTACGGTGCCTAAAGGAACCCTTTTTGGTTGGCTCTCTGACACTCATTCTGGTGATGTTGAAAGAATCTACTGGAAAAGATTCTTTGTGGAACTGGAAATGGTTCTTCTCTGGCATCATCGTGAAGAACCATTTATTTGTTCCAGCACAGAATTTGGGTAATTTAGTGAGTTTTTTTTTTTTGTCAAGAATTGACCAGAAATGCTGGAAATTCTGAAATTACACATTTTTATGGTGCCTAAAGGAGTCACTTTTGCTGGTTCTCTGGGACACATTTGGGTCTTGTGGAACTAGAATTGTTTTTCTATGGCATCACTGTGAAGAACCATCGGTGGCTCCAGCTAGCACCTTTATTTTGTGAAAGAGCATATGTTTTTTAGAAGTATTCACCTACCTTGGAAGTCTTATCCTTTTATTACACTAAATTATTGTGAAATATTTTTATTTATTTATTTATTTATTTATTTTACAAGAATGAACCTAGAAATACTGCAAATTCTGAAAAAAAATACTTTTACGGTGCCTAATGGAAACACTTTTGTTGGTTCTCTGGGACACATTTGGGTGGTCTTGAAAGAATCTGTTCTTAAAAGTTTGTTTTTATGGAATTCAGAATGTTTCTTCATTATAATGTGAGGACCATTGTTGGTTCCAGCTAGCACCTTTATTTTGTGTAAGAACATAAAGTGTATTCACCTATCTTGAAAATTTTACCCTTTTATTCTATTGAGTTATGGTAATTTAATTTGTTTTGGATTTTTTTTTCAAAAATGACCCTAGAAATACTGCAAATTGGAAAAAAAAAAAACAACAACCTACTTTCATGGTGCCTAAAGGAGCGAGTTGTTGTTGGTTCTCTGAGACATATTTGGGTGATGCTGAAAGAATCTTTTGATGAAAGGTTATTTGTGGAACTAGAAATGCTTCTAACCATTTTTTTTCCAGCTAGCACCTTTGTTTTGTGTAAGAGTACGGTGTCCATCAAAAGTTTTCGTCTATCTTTGAAGGTTTAACCTTTTATTGCACTAAATTGTGGTAATTTATTTTTTTTATTGTTTTTTGACAAGATTGAAACCTAGAAATACTGTAAATTCTGAATTAATCAACTTTTTTGTGCCAAAAGGAACCATTTTTTGTTGATTCTCTGTGACACATTAGGGTGATGTTGAAAGAATGTCTTGGTAAAGGGTTCTTTGCAGAACTAGGAATGGTTCTTATATGGCATGATTGCAAAGAACCAGTTTTTGGTTTCAGCTAGCTTATTTAGTGTAAAACAGTGCAGTGTCAAGAAGTTTTCTGTCATTTTCTCTTGCTCTTTTCTTTTGTTTTATGCTACAAAAAAATCAGTTAAATGTAGGCAGTTTAGGTTCGGAGAAAGATCACAGTTTGGGTTAAATTACACCTGTGCAAAAGCAAAAATCTGGGTGACGCGTCTTGTCCCATGAAAAGCTCCGGACACCATGAGCGCCTCACAGCTGTACAGCTTTTTGTTGCTTTTTTGCTTTTTCCCATGTTTTGGTCTCGACCTGCTAAATCTTTCAAAACTCCTCACCAGCTTGTAGTTTCAGGAGGAGACGTAGCCTTCGTTGGGGACTACTTTCAGCCCTGGATGAACGCATATTTGTTGCTCCAGTGAAGTGACGCTGTGCGACTTCGGAAGCAAAACACTTGGTTTCAATGTGTTGACAGGAAGGAAAACACAGAACGTCTCCACTCCTGAATTAAAGTTGTATTAGAGGACAGCGCTGGGTTTCAGCTGTGACGGTTGTGTGCTTATAAATGCACTGAACCTGCTGCATGTTGCCTGATGCTCCTACCTCTCAGAAACAGCAGATTCGGTCAAATATGCATGGCCATAAGAGGAAAACCTTATAGGACTTATACATTATTCACACAGTGACATCAGCTTCTCACAGAGGATTTTAAAGATGTCCGTTGGCTTCCTGCACGTTCTACAGCAGGAAGATTCACAGCTTCTTTAGATGTGTTCAGGGCAGCTTCTCCTCTGAACGTTTTCCCTCCTCGTTTGTTTTCATTCCAGACGTTAGAAGCTGAGAATGAAACACAGCTGAACTCAGAAACAGTTTTATTGAGACAGAAACTCTGGAAATCAAAGAGCCAAACGTGTAAGAACTGAGCTTCTCTGATAATGATAGTTTTCAAATACAGCAGACAGAATATTTTAATCTATAAACACACAACCCAAAGTGCACTGAAGAACAGTTTGAAGTCAAAGTGCACCATCACCAGTGTCTCAAAATCAAATGTCAACCTGCAGGCTAAAGGTTTGCAGATTTGCTTCTGAAATATAAACACAAAAATAGTAGATTTAACTTGAAATTTTCTGTCTTTCTCTTTTATGGAAACAAACCTGTGCATATATTGGCGTCAGTACCTGCAAAAGCAGTCAAAAAATACAGAGAAGATCTGCAGAAATACAGCCTTGTGCATCCATAATTTCAGAGTTACTCATTGATTGTCCTGCAGGTTTAATCTTGAATCAAACTAATGAAGATTAGCGGTGACTGGATGAATAAAATCATCATATTTAGCACTTTACTTTGCTGTTCACATACTGGCATTGAATCAGAAGGGGTGTCCAAACTTTTGACTGGTACAGTAATGGCAGAAATTATTTATTGCTTGGTTTAGTCCTGGTGATTGATGACTGTTTGTATGACTGACTGGAGCTCTGGAATCCTTCAGGCTCTGAGGAAAACTAATGGGTGCTTTCAACAGGTCAACAATGAACTGTCAACCTCACATTCTTGATTACATTTTTAGTAAAATGTGAGTAAAGTCCATCAGTTTGAGCTCCTTCTTCTCTCTGACCTGCTGGCTGAGTTCACAGCTCGGTGTGCTTTACTGGTCCAGCCATAAACGGAGGATTTACAGGCTCTGTGTGAATGGAGCTCGGTGAATATTTACAGCCTGCAGAGTCTCTGCACAGAAAAACAAAACAACTGAGGCTCGATTCATCTCTGACTCCTCTGATAAATACCCGACCTGCTGCATGAGGCTCAGGATTTAAAGCTCCCAGATTGTTCCTCGTTTCAGAAGGTTTCTTCCAGTGTTTCAGCTCCAAACACCAAAAAGATGATTGATTTCTTCATGACTGTATAACTCTTGGTTTGGACGGTTTCAGTGTCTGTAGCTTTGTATGTTGTCATAAAGGTCAGTGCAATGTGACTGGATCTGAAAAGGTGCGTACAAAGATGGGTTGATAATGAAACTAGTGTGTAAGAGTTGCTGCTGGCCCCGCCCCCTTCAGGAAGAAGACTCTGTCAGTGACTGACAGATGATGAGTGTGTGAGAGCAGGACTTTTTATCTTTTAACTTTCTACCTGAAGATCATTTTGTGCAAAAATATCTGTAGATTCGTTGTTTTGAACTCCTGTGCTTGGTGAGTTTGTCAGACAGCTCATAAAATCTGTATTTTTGTTGCAGAGCAGCAGTTTGGAAATGAAGTAACTGTTGGGTAACACGTAGTTTCAGTGACTGTTTCATCCTTGTGCTGCTATCTGACAACAAAAGCAGAGAAATAAGTAAATGGAAACAGTTTTATTGGGAATTTAGCTGTATTTAAAGGCAGTTTATGTGAGCACGGAGAGCAGGAGAGAAGCTCGTAGATGGAAACATTAAAACACCCACTCAGTTTTTGCTAATGTTAGCCTCATTAGCAACAGAACATGCCAACACTAAGGATTCTCCTCTTGTTGAGGGGACGTTACCATCAAGAATACCAGTAATCCAGTGGGTAGTGTTCAGTTCCTCAGATGCACTGGCGGCGTAAGGGTGGGGCTTGGTTGGGCTAAAGCCCCACCAAGAATTGCATTATCCCTACCATAAGCCAACCAAGAAAAAATAAAAATGCAAAAAAAAATAATAATAAAAGCGCCACTGCAGGAACGACATTCAGGCAGGCACCTGCGATGACAGCTGAGCCGTCACTCATCGGGCTCATGAGATGAATGGGGTCTTGTTACGTAGTACGTCCATCAAGTGAGCGCATTTAAACTTAACCTGGCTCTAATTTGTGTTGGCGGCTTATTGTCACTTGTGACAAAGTTAACATTAGTAAGCTGGTCAAATATGGATAAATTTGTTTTTAAACGTCGCCAGACGGAACAACAGACAGCGGTGGCGGGTGAGTTGGATAAAACTACGGACACACCTGCAAGGGAAGATGACCACTCTGGTCCCGGGTCTCCCATGTTCAATGCTCGGGAGGATGAAGATGAGCAAGACGAAGAGGAGATGGGGCAGGAGGAAGAGGAAGACGAAAGCGACTGGCATGACCAGTCACAGCCAACCACTGCAGGCAGTAGTACTGGCCTTGAGACTAGTGCTACCACTGATATTAGCCAACACCCCGGGGATGGACCGCGGCGCCCCATCAGGAAAGTTACCCTTCAAGGCTAAAAGGTAACCAGCAGAGACATTTTAATGCTGCCTGGTTTGACGCGTACAGCTGGCTTGAATATTCGGTTGAGATGGATGCAAGTTTCTGCTTTGCCTGCCGACAATTGACAGACTTGTGGGTGAAATGAGAAGACGTTTCTCAGCCGAGGCCGGAGGTGTTTAATCTGGAGTCTCGGCACTCAGCCCCAAACATGCGTCTTTCCTGGACAAGAAATATCTGCAGCCTATAGCACAGTTCTACGGAGTGGCTGATCAAAACCTGACAGCAGAGCTACACCGAGTTCAGCACCTGCTGGAAAGAAAGAGAGCGCAGGGACATGTAGTGAATGACACTGTGGGATTTCTTGCTTTATTGCGGCCTTACCGGCATGCTTTTGTGGATTTATACAAACTCATCTGTATTTCACTAACCCTGACCGTGACCTCTGCTTCGTGTGAACGGAGTTTCTCCTGCCTCCGTCGGATTAAGAACTATCTACGGAACAGGAGCGGTGATACCCGAAACAGCAACTTGGCACTGTTGTCAATCAACAAACAGAGGACAAAGACTTTGGATGTCCAACGCATCATTGACAACTTTGCCTCCAGTCACAAAAACCGGAGGATTGTGCTCGTGTGAACATCAGCTGGTGAGTTATTGTTTTGTTTACTTTGTGAAGCACTGTGGTTTCCCTCCTTGGCTGCATAGCCGACTTAATTTGTTGGCTGCTCCGGAATACTGTAAATGGTTTTAGGTCAACTAGAAAATGTGGGCTGTTAAATGGGCTGATCTGTGTGTTGAAGTTTGCCTTTTGACCACTCTGATCTTATATTGGTCTCATCGCCTCCTATCTATGCCGTTGAACAACCTGTTGTACTGTTAAGGTAACTAGTGCTGTAACTGTGCCTGTTTCTAGCTGTAGTTGGAGAGTGTTTTATTAAATATACATTCACATTGAAATTCTGGCATTTATTTGAGCCCCGCCACAATATGGGTTAGCCCCACCGTAGCTGAACCAGAAAAAAAACTTTGGCGTCACCACTGCTCAGATGCTGTCAGTGCATGAAGACTCCTGTGTTCAGTCTAACAGCAGAGCATTTGGTGGTTCAGACATTTTAGAGTTTAGCAGAAGAAGCTGTAGAAAGTAAACAAACCAGCTGCTCATTCTGATTGGTTCACCTGGAAAGCTGGACTGCTATTGGATCCTCAGTTTCTGGAGAAAAACTGAATAAAATTCTCACTGGTTGTAAAGTTAGTTGAGGGAGGATAGATGGATGGTAGAAAAAAAAAGATTTTTAAGGCAAACCAGCTGAATAAAAACAGATTTTTATCTGATGTGAGCTTTAAAATAAAATCATTATTAGATTAATGCTGGTATATATATAAAATATATACACTACTGTTCAGAGTTTGGGGTCTCTTAGAAATGTCCTTATTTTTGATAGAAAATCAGTTTTTCTTGAATGAAGATGACATGAAATGAATCATAAATCCAGTCTAGACATTGTTGATGTGGTAAATGATTATTGTAGCTGGAAACAGCTGATTTTTAATAGAATATCTCCATAGGGGTAAAGACTAACATTTCCAGCAACCATCACTCCTGTGTTCCAATGCTACATTGTGTTAGCTAATGGTGTTGAAAGGCTGATTGATGATTAGAAAACCCTTCTGTAATTATGTTAGCACATAAATAAAAGTGTGAGTTTTCATGGAAAACATGAAATTGTCTGGTTGACCCCAAACTTTTGAACAGTAGTGTGTATAGCATGCTACAGCTAAAATAACAGGAAATTGTCTAAAGACTTACAATCCAAAGTTTTATTTTGAATTTATATGATTAAATGACAAAATGTAAAACACACTCAGTCTGTTCTTTGTGTTTTTTATGTATTTTTTTTGGTCTTTGCTCATAATATTTCAGTGTGATTACAGCCCAGTGGTGACAGCGTTTCACTTGAATTGATAATATTCAGTTGAATTTGATTTCATTATAAATTCTGACTCTAAATATGTGAGGCTGAATTTCAGTTCAACAATGATGCTGTTTTAAGGATGCGCTTCCTGATTTAGATGCAAACCTCCAAACCTCCGCCCAGCTCCCTGTTGATGCATCCAGACTGAACGCACACTTTTAGAAACACCAAAAGCTGTGAGAGACTCTCAGTCTGAACCCACAAACAGCAGCTTGTCTCCGGAGAGCAGTAGAACGCTGTGAATCGATGTGGATTAGAGGAGTTGAGCCCTGACACATGCAGCAGCAGCTCCCATCGCATGACTGCCTGCACTAACAATGAACTCTGTGTGTCTGGGGGAGGGTGGATCAAAAAGTGGCTGCAGCACTTTGTTGAAGCTAGATGCCGCAATGGACACATGAATAAATACTGCAGCACTCGGAGGCAGGAATCCCCTCTGCCGCTCAGCTGACGGGGTTTTCTCAGTGTTGGACGCTGTCAGTCTGTTCACATGAAAACCTGCAGCCGTGAAACAGAACAACAGCACCGAAAACGTGTCTTTTCTATGGATGGAACTTGAGATAAAATACATTGTAGAGCTCCAGTTTTTTTGTCCGCTTGCTGCTTTGCTGAGTGACTTCAGGTTTGCTGTCATAGCAACAGCCTCAGTTGTGCTGCATCCAAAATGCTTCCTCGTGTTACTTTTAATCTGTTCAAGGGATGTTGAGTCTAAAGTCAGAGGCTGTCAAATGTGGCTCTCTTTAACCTGCTACACTGTAAAATAAATCCATTTAAAAAATAAAAATCAGTAAAAATTAGAAGTTTGGCAGCAGTGGTGCCAGAAAAAAAAACAAGAGAAAACTGTATAAACTAATAAAATGACTAAAAATATAATGTATGATCATATTTTAGCTGATTTAAATACAGTAACATGGTGTGAATTTATGGTCACTCACTGGAAAACAGAATATTACCATTTTTTTGAAATAAATACATTTTTGATGTGAACATTATTTATATTTTTGTACATTTTTAGGGTTAACATGTAAATTAATACATTTTTTATGTGATTTTAATAGTTAATATTTGTAATCACTCATAACATGGAAAATCTGTAAAATAATTGGAAATTGATTTAACAATTTACACTTAATATAAAAATTAAATTTTTACAGGTACATCATTATGGTAACTGATGTTACACAACTAGATCACCATGGTAACTGTCTGATTCTGCACAGCTACATCTCCATGGTAACTGATGCTGCACAGCTACATCTCCATGGTAACTGATGCTGCACAGCTAACCTGCTCTGGAGGATTTAATGTTCAGAGTCTGAGATTTAAATCAGCTGTAAGAAGCATCTCTCTTTCACTAATTCTTCTCCTGATGATTCACATTCAGTGGTTTTATCTGCAAACCTGTTAAGTTTTACGTTGCTAATCCCACTAAAGATAAGATGAGATCAATTCTACTGATCCCTCAGAGTTGACACATGAAGCTGGATACTGATGAGGCACAAAAGAAGGAGGACAAGAACTACAGAAGTACAGTTAGACTGAAAATAAGTGTCTATTAAAGGTCTAAAAAAGACTGTACGAGGCATAATGAATATACACATGTACAAAGGTGTGCAGCTACAACAAGATGAATGGATGTTATCATCGCACCCTAAATGCATGTAGCTGGTGATGCAGAAAATACAAAAATGTTTTTATGTTTGGTTCTGATTTGCTGTCATATTGATATTTATCACAGAGAATATACCATCACTAACAGTAATCTTAATCTGATTTGTTCAAAAACTAAAAGATTTTCACATTTCCTTCACTGTGGGACAGAATCCGACCTAAATGTTGATGTTTACATGAACGAACTTTAAAGTTTGAAAGCTCTAATGTGACCGTTTTGTACCAGGTTTTCTCTTTGGAATCATTTACAGCGGCAGAAACATTTATATTCTTCATATCTCTTCATTCTAACAACCTCTTCCTATGACTGCAGTAGGCAACACACCATTGGTCCATTTACTGAAGAAGAAGAAGCATCACATGATGCATCAAACGTCTCGATTTACTGAAGAACTCAGAGCCTGATTCACAAAGAAAGTTGGTAAAACACTGTCTGTGTGTAATCTGAGATTTTGTTGATCCAGCTAACACAAAGAAAACGTGGATTTGTTGAATTTGCTTCATTTGGTGCCATCTTCAGCAGGAAAAACCCTGCCATGAGTGTCAGTGTCCTTGTAAGTTTAGTTTATCACAGCTTGTAACTTCATCTGCAGCTGCACAGTGGTGAAAATATTACACAGTTTATGATTTCACATCTCATCAGTCAGTTAAAATTCTAAAAGCACAGCTGGCACAGTTAGCAAAAAAGACTGCTTATTGTTTTAAAAATGTATTTTAATTACCCTTTCCAATCATACAAACCTGACTGGGATGTTAGCAACAGTTTAAATGACTGTATTTTGTGATTTGAGCTCCAAAATTTCAGGTTCACCATCAGGTAATTAGAGGAGAAGTCTAAACTTCTGGAAAAAATTTTGAAATGAAAATGATTTTTGTCTCATCTGTGTGTGAAACCTGAATTTGGAGTCTTCCTGTGTTACCACAGCTCTGCATAAAGACTTTAAAGAGAGAAACACCAAATTCAGCTGTGTCCACAGTGGAAAACTACACCTACCTCCACTTTAAAATCCTCTAATTAACATGTTGTGTCTGCGTCGTGCACACGATCTGCTTCCATTAGTGTGTTCACACTCTTGCTTTTATCTTTGTGGAGCTGTCGAAGGAAGGTGGGAGGAAAACGAGTGTGGCGGCGCGTTCCTCCACTGTGTTAATTAAGTAATCAAACTATTACATGCCCTTGCCACTTTTAATCCACCTGCATGATAGACAGCAGCTGAGGTGAGAAGGAGGCGGCGGACAGGAAAATGTGGCAGCAGAGTGACGCTTCGTCCTGCAGAGTCGACACACACAGATGAACCGCGGTACAGTTAAAAACTCACAGTTTGTTGAGGCGTCGTGTTCGTGGCAGCTTGTATAACAGATGGAACGGAAATGTTTTTCATAACATGGAGGAGAAGGAAGAAGAACATCTCCAATGTTCACCTTAAACAGCTTTAATCAGAAGCCTGAAAGTTAGAATCCTCCAGCTGATGAGATGAGATGAGATAAGATGAGACTAGACAAGATAAGAAGAGACAGATGAGAAGAAATGGGGGGAAAAAAAAGAGAAAATGCGATAAGAAGCGGTAAGATGAGATAAGAAAAAAGATTAGATAAGATGAAATAAGATAAAGAAGAGGTGAGAAAAAGATGTGATAAGACCACAAAAAACAGGTACAATAATCAATAATGACCTAAGAAAACAACAAAGGCATGCAAAATGACCCAAATATGAGACAAAATGATAAAAATGTGCCTCAAAAGGGATGCAAAGCAACCGCAAATACTTTATATTTTATGTAGAAATCACTGCAAATGATCAAAAAATTACGACTTAAAATGAGACATTATCAGAAAAAAATAACATGCAAAATAACAAAATGAGACACACAAGCGACACAAAACAACAAGATGTAAAATCATCAAAAAGTGACACAAAATTCCTAAAGTGTGACATTACCACAAAATGATGCCAAATATGAAACAAAGTGATGCAAATGTGATGTAAAACTGATGCAAAACAACCACATGTACTTTATCTTATATATACTTTAGTTTATATATAGCACAAAATGTTCTATTATTCTGTAACATTCACAAGCTCAAATGATCAAAAAATGATGCAAAAAGACCTATAACAAGACAACATGACAACAAAATGACACACAATAACAACAAAGGCATGCAAAATGAACAAAATGAGATACAAAATGAGCCAAATACGAGACAAAGGTGACTGATGAGGACCACAAAAACAGGTAAAATAATTACAAAAGTAACAACAAGGCAACAAAATGACACAAAAATGTGTCAAAACAACAAAGTCATGCAAAATGAACAAAATGAGACACACAAGCAATGCCAAATGACAACAAAAAAATGTAAAATGATCAAAAAGTGACATAAAAAAACAAAAACATGACATTACCACAATATAAGGAAATAATAACAAAGGCAGGCAATATTAACAAAATGAGACACACAAGCGACACAAAACGACAACAAGAAGATGTAAAATGATCAAAAAGTGACGCAAAAAGACCAAAAACGTGACATTACCACAAAATCACACAAAATAACAACAAAGGCATGCAAAATGAACAGAATGAGACACAATATGACCCAAATACAAGACAAAATAATAAAAATGAGATGCAAAACAACCACAAATACTTTATTATATATATATATATATATATATATATATATATATATATATTGTGTAGAAAGTGTTTGTATTATTCTGTAATATTCACAAGATTAAATGATCAAAAAATGATTAGCAAAAAATAACCAGAAAATGTCACCAAAGAACAACAAAGGCATGCAAAATGAATAAAATGAGACAAAAAATAACCACAAAATGGCACAAAAGTGACACATAACGGCCACTAAAACAGGTAAAATAATCAAAAAACTGACAACATGACCACAAAATAACAACAAAGTCATGCAAAATGAACAAAATGAGACACAAATTGAACCAAATATGGCACAATATGACCAAAATGTAACACATAAACAACATAAAATGACAACAAGGTGACTTATTTTCAGGTAAATTGCTGGTTTTATCTCCTCAATATCTACAAACGCCAACGTGCAGCATGTATAAAATGAAACAACAGCAAACACCATCATGGGATTCTTCAAAGCTCCGACGCTTCCACCCGTTTACTCTCAAATCTGTCTTCAGAGGGAGCAGGGAGGCCGAGGAGGTGATGGATGGAGGGAGGCTGATGGAGGAAGGAGGAAATGGTGGCAGAGAGCAGCGACTGGAGGGGGAGGGATGGATGAAATTCTGCTGGAAGAGTTATGGCTGCCAGTCAGCGTTTCACTGCAGGCTGCAGCCACAGAGGGAAAAACACATAAACACTCACATAAAACTTGCACTTGTACGTTCATTAGCAGGGTTTTAACGGTTTCTGATTCCTCCGTTTACCTGGACATCAGCCTCCTCGTCTCTGAGGCCACATGTTCATCACTCTGTGGAAATGTTTCTGTAGAACTATGCTCTGTTTGCACTATTGCTCCCGAGTGCTCTCTAACTGGACCAAAGGCATCACAGCCACCAGAGCGTGACCGATTTAGCCGGTGACCTTGCATCTGTTGGTGATACTTGTCCCCCGGTGGCTGTAAAGAAGCTCATCAGTCTCTCTGCCGTCACATTAGACATGAAGGTGATGACTTCTTCTGCTGCTGCTGCTGGTGCTCCCAACATTGGATCCCATCTCATTTTTTCCACAAACACTACAAGTTGAGGATTTAAAACTGCATAAATCACTGATCTAAGTAGCCGGTGCTTCCCTGATCGTTCCAGAAATGGTTAAGTGTTCTGATGAAGAAGTGAGTCCGTGGGAAGATGTTTGTGGTGGGGTCATGAGGACAGACATGTGCCCTGTGCAGAACATCCGATCGCCCACTACACAGTGAATCAGCCATTTTGTTATGTTGCTCATCTCCTCAGCTGTAAGCTCTGTCCCCTATATAGTGCACCAGAAAAATGTCACAAGCTGTCCCAACATCGAAAGACCGTCTTGGATCACAGCCGGGTGATGCAACACTAAGTTTGGTTGCTAATGTTAACTGCTAATGTGGTTTTCTTAGGCTTTGACAGAACCTGGTAAACATAATATTTATAGCAGTAGCATAAAATAAAAAAAATATGAACAAAACACCTGCAGGAACCAAATCTGAGACTTTAATTGCTCAGTCTGAACTGTAAATATATTGACATCACATTAACTAGCTCATTTTTTCTATAAAAATGACTTTTCTATGCAGCAACCCTTTTTTTAGTGTCTATTCAAAGGATTCACCCCTTTGAAGTTTTCCCATTTTATTGCTTTTTAGCATTCAGTCATGACCAATATAATTTCAATTTCCTGATAAGAATTTCACATTAAAGAGTCTTTCATGTCATAGTGAAAACAGATTTCAACAAAATAATGTCAATTGATTAAAATGTGTAAAATCAGTGATTGCATAAATATTCACCTTCTTTAAGTCAATATCTAGGAGCTGCACCGTTAGCTGCAAGTTCACCATTGATCCTGTGTTGGTCTCAATCAGTCTAAACATCTGGATGCTGCAATTTCACCTCATTCTTCTTTAGAAAACCGTTTAGAAAACTGTCAGGTCACATGGGGATCAAAAGTGAATCTGAGTCAGCCTCCATAACTTTCCCCTCGTTTCTCTAAACTTTACTGCATTCATTTTACCCTCTACCTGTCAGGGCCCTCTTCTTATCCCTCCCCACCTGGCATCCCAAACTAACCCCCCTCCCTTACCCTCTATCCTGTTTTCTCTCTCTGTCTGCTCTTTGGTCTTCCATCCATCCCTCTTCCCCTGTTTTCCCTTGCAGGACAACACCCAAGTAGAGCTCGGCTTCACAGCTGTCTCTACTCGGGTAATCAGTCTCCTCCTCGAGCCCCGGGCAGCTGGAAGAAATCACCCTGATCACTCACCTTGCAATAAATACCGGTTCAGCACTCCACACCCTGCCAGATTGTTGAAATATACTGCTCAGTCAGTTCACCTTCTAGCCTCCTGAAGTCTATTGTGTTTTTGACGTTTTCTAACGTTCCTTCTCCTGCCCTCTTTCAGAACCCGCTGCCCGGGAGCCTCCCTGCCTGGAACCCTTACCCGAACCCCCCAACCCATTCGGCGCCCGTCCCCTGCCCTTTCGGATTCCCCGTTCTGCCTGGACCCCCTCCTGAAACCCATTTTCCCTCCCGGCTGCTGAAGCCGCAGCAGACGCCGCCTGCTCACTGCCCTCCGACTCTCCTCCCGGAACATTACCGGCCAGACACCATCAGCACCCTGCCTCCCGGAGCCCCTTCTCAGAACTTCACCGACAAAAGCACCGTCCCCGCCTGACACGGGTAACTCTTCAGTTCCCCCCCCGGATCATCAGAGAACTGCCTTCTGCCTCCTTCGCTGACTTCTAGCCCTGAAGTCTGGCCGCCAGGGATCCACTCCGTCATCCAAACGCTCCGGCTCCCGCCCGGACCACAGACCACCGCCGATCCCCGGCTCCGGACCCTCCCGGCCACATTCCTCTGCTCCCGCATTCCCCGGTCCCTGCACTCTGGTTCCTGCTCTCACTTCACATTCATCCTCCCTCAATAAATCCTTGCAATCATTCCGGTTCTGGTAGTGGTGCTCTCTGTGTTGGTCTGCCCAGCCTAGCCCGTGACACTACCTTTACAAGGATTCCAAGACCCGCTGCTGAGAAACACCATGATGCTGTCACCACCATGCTTCACATCATGATGATACCACCACCGTGCCTCACATCATGATGCTGTCACCACCGTGCTTCACATCATGATGATGCCACCACCATGCTTCACATCATGATGATGCCACCACCATGCTTCACATCATGATGATACCACCACCATGCTTCACATCACGATGATACCACCACCATGCTTCACATCATGATGATACCACCACCATGCTTCACATCATGCTGATACCACCACCATGCTTCACATCATGATGCTGCCACCACCGTGCTTCACATCATGCTGATACCACCACCATGCTTCACATCATGATGCTGCCACCACCATGCTTCACATCATGATGCTGTCACCACCATGCTTCACATCATGATGATACCACCACCATGCTTCACATCATGATGATACCACCACCATGCTTCACATCATGATGATACCACCACCATGCTTCACATCATGATGCTGCCACCACCATGCTTCACATCATGATGATACCACCACCGTGCTTCACATTATGATGCTGCCACCACCGTGCTTCACATCATGATGATACCACTACCGTGCTTCACATCATGATGCTGTCACCACCGTGCTTCACATCATGATGATACCACCACCGTGCTTCACATCATGATGCTGTCACCACCGTGCTTCACATCATGATGATACCACCACCGTGCCTCACATCATGATGCTGTCACCACCGTGCTTCACATCATGATGATACCACCACCGTGCCTCACATCATGATGCTGTCACCACCGTGCTTCACATCATGATGATACCACCACCGTGCCTCACATCATGATGCTGTCACCACCGTGCTTCACATCATGATGATGCCACCACCATGCTTCACATCATGATGCTGTCACCACCATGCTTCACATCATGATGATACCACCACCATGCTTCACATCATGATGCTGCCACCACCGTGCTTCACATCATGATGCTGCCACCACCATGCTTCACATCATGATGATACCACCACCATGCTTCACATCTTGATGCTGCCACCACTGTGCTTCACAATGGGGATTGTGGTATAATTGTGTGTTTCTGATGGTGTTTAGTGTTTAGTGTCCACTAAACTTAGAGTCTAGTCTGATGGACAAGAAGTTCCATTTTGGTCTCCTCAGACCAAAGAACCTTCTTCCAGTTGAAATCGGAGTCTCCACATGTCTTCTTGTGAACTCTAGTCCAGATTCAATGTGAGCTCTTTTCCAGCAGTGTCTTTTCTCTTTGTTTTCATAAAGCATGGGTGTTTCTTTCGTGCTCAGTCAGTCAGTTTTTGAGGATGTCCTGCTCTAGTCAGATTTATTTATGTTCCATAGTCCTTCAGTTTCTTAATGATTGATTTAACTGGACTCCAAGAGATATTCAGTGAAATTTTCTTGTGCCATCCTGACTGATGCTTTTCAACAACATTTTCTCAGAATTTCTTGGAGTGTTCTTTGGTCTTCATGGTGTAGTTCATTCCAGGAGTACTGATCCACCAGATACAGGAGTCTTTATAGTACAACCACTGAGACACATTCACTGACCCCAGATTATCTTTATTTCACTATGTGACTTTTAGCACTGATTGGTTGCATCTGTACTAAATTTGGTGAATCACTTTAAAGAGGTGAATACTTAGGAAATCACTTATGTTATATTCCTAATCAAGTGACGTTTCTGTTTATAAATCTTTTTTTGCTTTGACATGACAGAGTCTCTTTTCTGAATTCTCAGTTCGTATGGTGGTGGTTTGAAGGTACCAGAACAGTAGATGAAGAATCATAAATTAAATATTTTCAGCAGTCACACTGAATGGTTGTTGGCAAGACCATGTTTGGACACAGAGGTCTGTTGATAAGACCTGACTGTTTTTTATTGTCCTGTGCGTAAAGCTTGTTTTGTTTCTAGTAGAAATGCGGTTCTTCTCTGTTACTTAATCACCAGATTCATGTTTCTGAGCTGCTAACTCGTCCATCCAGGTCCCTCTGAGGTAAAAGGATGTTTTTCATGTGTGATCAGTTTCAGTCACCTTGAAGGTTTCTGCTCCTTCCTCTTGTTTTTTCTCCGTACTTTGTCTCAAGCTCTGTGTCACTGGAAAACATTCATTGCTGGTCATCTATTATTGATCAGCTTCTGCATTTAATTATAAATGACTGTGTCCCTTTGAGAGTGCTAATGAATCCCCCGTCACACAGCATATTCCCAGTGGTTAACTTCATTTTCCTGTCAGTCAGACGGTTTGCCTTCACATCCGCAGATGGATGAGTTGTTTTTAAAAAAGGCTGTTAATTTCCTGTTTTGTTTTTGCTTTGAGTAATTAAAAGTTAAAGCGTATTAATGTGTGTTACAGTGATGAGTTCAGGGTCCTTACTAGTGTGGGAAAGATGATTTGTTTAAAGAAAAACAGTGACACGATTTTAATTTCTTAGTTTTTGAATACACCTTTCAGATTTTGGTGCTAAACATTTTTATAATTGATGCTAGTGTGATAACTGTGAAGGGTGATATCCACATGTCACGCTCATCATCATGTACTTAATTTATTTGAGCTACATTTGGTGTGAAAAGTGTTTTACTTTTTGTTTCAGGATCTAAACGTGATTTTTCATGTGAATACTCCTGACAATAAAAGAAGGAGTGGGATGTCTCATTCAGTTTTGTGAGGCTGTTTATAAATCATGTAAAGGTAGCGCTAGAAATTATTGATGGTGAATGCTAGAGTTTAAAAATGCCTGAATGTTTTGTCTTAGCCTCTATAAACTCTGATTAAGTTGAGTTTAGGCAGTTGAAAGCCTCAGTTGAGGTTAAGGGAACAGCTGTGAACAGTAACTGCAGGATGTCCTTCAATGTGAAGTCCTGCAGAAATGGAGAGCAACCTGGATTTTACTTTTTTGTTTCTGTTACTTTACATTTTTATTCCACTTTTTAAAAAAATGTACTTTACTGGTTAAGAAAAGATTAATTAATTTATCCCAGCGGTGAAAATTCACAAGATGTAGCTGCAACATTAGAGTGACGTTCAGATAAATAATTTTAGCAAAATTCTTTGCATCTTTCTGAAATTGGTCTTTCTGAAGATTATCTGTGCTTTTTTGTACTTTATGTATGCAAGTCTAGGCCTGTAAAAATACACACCATACTTGATTAAAATTTTGCTGCCATCCCTACTGAAGTTGTCTCTTTGTGCAACGATACTTGGCTCCCAGTGCTCCTGCAACACTTCCAACGCTTCCTGCAAGTCTCATTATGTAAACATATCAAACTATCTGTGATGTGTTGAAATTTTATTTTGGGTAGAAGGGACAAATCACAGGGAGACAAACTGGGTGAGTAGACTTGGTGGAGACTGATAATTGTGGTGCTGTGGCCAAAAAACTAAAATCTAGAACATTGTCTTGCTAAACATGCTCCACATCAATATTTACTGAAAAAATTGACCAAAGACTGTATTTTTAGGAAGATATATGAATACATCCATACATGTATCAAATGAATCAGTTGAGCTTCTTTCAATGGAACAGAATTGGAATTAAATGTAGAAAATGAATGAAGATTAGTGAAAATTTTGTAAAAGTTGCAGAAGCTTTGTGTTCATCAGACTAGACACTGTTTGACAGACACCAAATGATGCATATCATCACAAACACGCCATCATGAAGCACGGTGGTGGCAGCATCATACTGTGAAGCATGGTGGTGACAGCATCATACTCTAAAGCATAGGTGTCAAACACTGGCCTGGGGGCCAAATTTGGCCCGCTGTGTAATTATATTTGGCCCACGAAGCAATGCCAAATGACTACTATAACTGACCTGCCGGCATTATACAGCGCATGTATTGCTTATACTACATATCCCAGAATGCTCTATTGGTGTTTTGGCGCGTCAATCAGGACAGGACCCATAAACACTTTCTCCACTGCTGACAGTTGTAACGGTGACCTCATGCGACTACTGGCACTTCTCTTCCCAAAAATGGCGAAAAGAAAGACAGAAAACAGGAGGTTTCTGGACAGGTGAGAGACAGTTTACAAATGCAAAAGACAGACCCGTTTGTCTTGTATGTGGAGCCAACATGGCTATAGCCAAGGAGCACAACATTAGACGACACTATGAAACGAAATACCATGACAAGTACAAGGACCTGGGGCCTCATTTATAAAGCTTGCGTACGCACAAAACAGGGCTAGAAAGTGGCTATGCAAAAGTTGTGATTTATAAAAACAAACTTGGCATGAGAATGTGCGCACCGGTGCGCCAACCTTGATTCTTGATGCTTCCTTACGCACAAAACAGGGCGTAAATCACAAACTTTGTGTAGAAAGTGGCGTACGCTGTGTTCGTTGTGATTTCTAAAACAAGAAAGGGGGGGGCCTACACCCTTTCACATACCTGGGAGAGACCACCAGACGGCGGGGGGGTGTAGACATATCTGTCAGAATTTGCCATCTGATAAAAAGGATACATCATTACGCGTTGGATGAAACTCTGAGGAAGACTGCAGACATAGTCCAACCATGTTACCAAGGAAAAACCATACTTTCCTTACTTTCGTGAATTTTTGTCAGTCAAAAAGTAATGCTGTTCTAATGTAAGAATCCACACAATGAACATAATCCAACTATTGAATGGTTGCACAATCATTGAATGATATTATTATTAGTTAACTTATTTATTATTGTTACTTTGTTGTAAAATGTATTATTCGCTTGTGGAATAAGGTTGCTATTGAAATTTAAATCAGAACGCTGCAAATAAAAGAGGCATACAATTTGTATTTAAATTTTATTCAAGAAATAAATGCAATTGATTTTTCTGTTATTTGAAATTTGATGTTGCATTTGTTTTATTAAGTTATATTTTTTATATTATTAAGCTTTGCTTGTTTCATATTCAGTGTTTAAGCAAAACTTGTTTCATTCCATATGAAAAGGTTCATTGTTATATGCAGAGGAAGATTTCTTCAGTAAATATCAATGTTGGCCTGCAATTTTGTCCAGATTTTACATTTTTCCCACTGTGTATTTAAGTTTGACATCCTTGCTCTAAAGCATAGAGGTGGCAGCATCATGATATGCAGCATGGTGGTGGCAGCATCAAGATGTTTCTCAGCAGCAGGTCCTGAAAGGGTTGTAAAAGTAGAGGGTAAATAAAGAAATCCTCTAGGACAACCTGATGAAGTCTGAAGAGAACTGAGACTTGGAAAAGATTTGTTTTCCATCCAGACGATGAGAAGAAGCAAACATCCAAACACCTCAGAGGTGGTTTAAAGACAACAAGATGAAAGTTCTGGAGGCCGAGTCAGAGCCCAGACCTCAATCCAACTGAGGATTAGTGACTGAACTAGAAAAAGGCTGTTTACTCACGATTCCTGTGTAACCTGACTGAGTTTGAACAGTTTTCTAAAGAGGAATGAGGTAAACATGCAGCATCTAGATGTTCAGACTGATTGAAACCAACTCAGGATCAATGATACAACTGGAGTGAATTATCTATATAATTGACATTGCTTTGTAGAAAACTGTTTTCACTTCGACATGAAAGAGTGTTTTTTTGCCAAAAACAGCAAATGATGCTGATCACAATGCAGTGTCTAAAAGCAATAAAAGGGGAAACTTCCAACAAGAGTGGATATCTTTTACAGATGCTGCACATTTAAACTAAATTTAAACAGTTTAACAGCTTGGAATTTGTGATTTATTGTTTAATTCCTCCACCCAGTAATAAATGTGACACCAGGGTTTAATCTGAGCTTCATCAGTGCCCACGAAGATCTGTGATGATTCAGGACGGTGTGAACCCGAGTCAGCAGAGTTTATCATGAAAATTTAAACTTTAATACTTTTTTGCTGCCATGAAAAAGAAATGATGGCGTACAGAATGTCTGGAAGGCCCCTTCTGTCTTTCCTCATGCTGTTTCACAGCCTCCTCCTCACCCCCTCGGCTCTCTTGATCTCCCTTTAGTCTCTCTTTCCTTCATCCAGGGAGAATCATTAAAGCTCAGATATGCTAGTTGGGATACATCAGAGGGTATCTGAGCTCCCTCCTGTTCTGCTGCTTCACCTCCTCTTTTCAACTCTTTTTCTGCCTCCTCTAATCTCATTAACGTTTCACATTTACATTCCGTCTTTATCCTCCGTCACCCGGCAGCTTGCACTGTCTTCACCGTCCCGTCTCACTTTGAGCAGAGTTACGTGTTCGTCCACGAATTGAAAAAAACTTTAAGAAACTTTTCATGAATGAGTGCATTGATTTTCCCTGAGCTTTGATGCTGGTGTTTGGATCTTTTTCCTGGTTGGGTGGATGATAAAATATACAGCTTTGAAAAGTTTTGAACATATTTTACTCTCATTGAGTTCTTAATTCGAGGGTATCTAGAGGGCATTCTCTGCTTTTGGTGTGATATAATAAAAAAATATTACAAGAGTCTGATGTTTTTGTGGAAATTGCCATTCATTAGTTCCGTATCTATTTACAAGTCCATTCAGAACTTTGGGGTCATCCAGACAATTTCATGTTGTCCATGAAAACTCACACTTTTATTCATGTGCTAACATAATTGCACAAGGGTTTTCTAATCATCAGTTAGCATTTCAACACCATTAGCTAACACAATGTAGCATTAGAACACAGGAGTGATGGTTGCTGGAAATGTTCCTCTGTACCCTGTAGGATTTCTTAATATTTGTTTGTAAGGGTTTTCTCCACCAATTATATATAACCACGACCCACCAGGAGCAATTAGGGGTTCGGTGTCTTGCTCAGGGACACCTCGACATGAGCTCAACAGGCCGAGGACCGAATCGGCAACCTTGCAGTTACAAGACGGCCACTCTACCCACTGAGCCATGCCGCTTAGATGTAGTCTTTTAAAGTGGGTCGTTGCATATCATTAACTGAGCAGGGGTCTGGTACATCCTTCGTCAGGGAGGGCTGATGTCCAGATGTCCCTCACAGAGTTACATTTTCAGGTGATTTTTGGTGGTGTCTGTAACTTCAAAAATGTTGTAATTTGGTGAACAGGATATATCTTGGTGTATTACTAACATATAGCTGATTAAAATGATACCAAACATGATCAAATGTGACTGGCAGACATGTTAAAATTATGGCGTTGATACCAAAACAAATAAAACAGAGGATTCAAGACAAGGCAAGATATAGGTTGACCATGAAGTTATTAGAAAGCCTATTTGTTCTATGAAATGGGTATGTATAAAATGAGTTTAGTTCAGAATTGTGAGATGATTGTCTTTGTTGGTTCTGACTTGAGTTCAGAGTTCCTTGTCAGTGAGTGGAATGTCTTTGAAGTTGTCATGTAGTTTCCTGAGCCTGCTTTCCGTGGCTCAAGAATCCGTCAGAATGCGTATTGGTGGCCATTTGGTGGGGGGTTTAGACCAGTCTGTGTAGGGGCATCCTTTAAAGTTTGATCTGGTGCTCTCCTGTTGATTTGTCCCTTTGCATCTTCGGGCCAGATGTGGAAAGTGTCTTTGTATACAGTGTCTTGTCTCAGCTCCACTGATCAAAGCAAGCCTCGTCTCCTCTGTGGCTGTGAAGGTGTTAAATCTGTTCTTGTCCTGTTCCGCTGCGTAATAATGGCTGGTGGATCCTACAACCCCTATGTAGATATTCCATTAAAAATCATCCGTTTCCAGTTAGAATAGTCATTTACCACATTAACAATGTTTAAGCAAGATTTATCATTCATTTAATGTTATCTTCATTAAAGAAAAAAATGATTTTCTTTCAAAAAATAAGGACATTTCTAAGTGACCCCAAGGCCAGTGTCTGTGTTATTACCTCTACTTATCATCCCTTTATGTATTCAGCTATCAATCCATTTGTTCTTTTACGTATTTATCATCCCTCCTTTTATCCATTATGAATCCATTATTCATTAATCTATAAATCCATTTATTCATCCGCTGAGCTGTTAATCCTCCATCTATCATTTATAATCTTTCCATCCAAGGTCCATCTCTTCGTTCAGATTAAGATCAGAGGTGTGGATTAATCAACAAGGTCTCCAAATACAACAACAACATTTGTCCTTTAAAGATAATAAATGCAAGGGTCTCCTGATTTTTCTGTATGTGATTCTGAAACGTCAAGAAAATAATTCTGTTTCAGAATGTAACGATGCTGAGGTTTGTGGGAATTTGACCGTCCAGTCCAGTTTGACCCTTATTGTTCAACTTTTCAGAAGATTCATAAAAGTCTCTCACGTCTTCTGATTGTGTTTTTCGATGTTTCAGCTCCAAACAACACAAAGATGTTTTTTTCTCCATGTATGACTCCTGGTTTTAGTTCTAAACGTTCTGTTTAAGTGTCTGTAGCTTTAAATGCTGCTGAGCTGCTGCTGGCCCCGTCCCCTTCAGGAAGAAGACTCTCATTGTCTGTGACTGACAGATGAATGAGTTGGTGAGAGCAGGACATTTTATCTGAGGATCATTTTACATGGAAATATCTCCTGTTTGGTGGGTTTACCAGACAACATTAGAGTATTTTAGCTTGTAAATGAAGTGACGCTGGTTAACGTGTTGTTATTGTGAATTCAGTTGTATTAAAATGCAATTTATGTGAGCACAGAGAGCAGGAGAGAAGCTAAAAGATGCTAACAGCAGCTGAGATTAGGTTGAATTAAAAAGACAACATGAAAACACAGCAACCCCCGCTCTACCACCTGAGCTTCGTCCAACGATCGAAGGGTCGACGGTTCGATTCCCACTCTGTCCCAGTCATGTGCTGTTGTGTCCTTGGGCAAGACACTTTACCCGCCTTGCCACCAGTGCTGCTCTCACACTGGTGTATGAATGCGTGTGAATGTTGGTGGTGGTTGGAGGGGCCATAGTAGCGGATTGGCAGCCGTGGCTACAAATGTAGTTTACCACCACCAGAGTGAGAATGTGTGAGTGAATGAATAATGGATCCATTGTGAAGCGCTTTGAGTGCCCAGAAAAACGCAATATAAATCTAATCTATCATTATTATTATTATTATTACCCAGTCCCCAGACCTTTGAAGCTAACGTTAGCCACAACAAGCTGGGGGCGTTGGCATCAATAATAATCCACAGGGTGTTTGGTTCCTCAGATGCTGTCAGTGCATGACTCTTGTGTTCACTCTTACAGCCCTCAGCAGAACATTTGGTGAGTTTAGTTCATGATTCTGTCTGGTTTTGTTTTATTTTATAAAACATCTACATTTTGTAGCGCTTGCTCTCTTTTTACTCTACAAGAGCAAGGCCCTGGGTCCTTGATAACCAAGCTGTTATATCATATCCCCTTGTCAAACTAAGAGTAAATACACAATACTTAAAAAATTAATATAGCAAACGTTTATATAGAACTGATTTTTTGGAAAAATAATAAAATAAAATGAAAATCAACCAATATATCACATTCACATATACATATGGGCCCTTTATGAGTACCAAAGTAAACTAAAGCCGGCAAAATAAATAAAAGCAAAGTTGCTGTGCTAGTAAGGCTAACAGCTACCCACTACGTTCCGTGCGTCAGTCCAACGACACAGTTTATACTACACGGACGGAAAAACGGACGAGCCGACGTCGGGTGGACAGTCGGACAGTGTTCTTCTCCCCCAAGTAGCCGTTACTTTTACCACAAAGCTCACCACTGTCGGCTTTGCATTTTTCTCTTCTTCTTCTTCTTCTTCTTCTTGTTTTACGGCGGTTGGCATCCAGCTTCTTGGTGCATTACCGCCACCTTCTGTTCCGGAGTGTGGACCAGACAGTAGACTTACAGACTTTACCCGACCTAGTTCAAACTATCAAATCTACAAACACACACTACAAAGACCAAACAAAAACCCAAACAAACAAATAAACAAAAAAAAACCTCTAACTTGCACTCTCCACACCCAAGCCAACTACCACCCCTTATTCCTATCATTATCCCTACCTAACCATCATATTCTATTATAAACCCCGGTCCCCTTTAAAAAATCCATCAGTGCCCTAACCTGTGCCCTCTCTTCCATACTTAGCAACTCTTTCAGTGTAAATTCCTGCACCCCTAACTCCTTTATCCTATCCATCAGCTCCCCTCTCTGCACCTCATATCTTCTACACCTCAGAACTACATGTTCCACCGACTCCTCCTCCTCCTGACAACCCTCACATAAACCAGTCTGGTGCTTCCCAATCAGTTTCAGTGTTTTATTTAGTGCACTATGCCCCAACCTTAACCTGGTCATCACACTCTCCTCCCTCCTGTATCCACTACTCACCCTCCCACCTCTGACGCTCTTTTGTACCTGATACAGGTGCCTCCCTTTCTTCTCTCCATCCCACCTTTCTTGCCACACTGAGTTGCTTTTTTCCCAGATAATACTTTTGATTTCTTTCTTGCTGATCCTCAGACGCATTTCTATTTTCCTTTTCAGTAAAGCTCTCTTGGCCAGATCATCAGCCCTCTCATCCCCCCTCACCCCTACATGTGCTGGTACCCACAGAAACTTTACCTGACCCCCCTGGTGAACAATTCTTGTTAGTGACTCAAAGGCTGAATATAGGATGTCCTGACGGCTGTTTGAATGAAAAGACCAGAGGCTTGCTAGCACTGATGATGAGTCTGAACACACTAATGCCTTTCCTAGACCTGTCTTCTCCACCCACTGTAGTGCAACCAAAACCGCCACCATTTCCACTGTGTATACTGAAAGATTATTAGATGTTCTTCTGTTGATCCCAATTCCTCTTTGCGGTACTGTTACCCCGAATCCTGTCACCCCTGTCTCAGGTTGCTTTGCCCCATCTGTGTATATGCAAGTAAAATTGCTGTACTTTGTTAATAATAAACTCACCAACCAAATCAACCATGCCTTTCCCCCTCCTCTTAGCCTCTAATAAACCCCAATCAACCTCAGGCCACACTAGCATCCATGGGGCCACACCTGGATAGACTACCATAGGACTAACTTTGAGGTTAAGTATTCCAAATTCTTTTGCAATGTTATTTGCTTCTTTTGCAAAGTTTTGCCTCCGGCTCCTTTCACTCTCCCAGAACCCCTGCAAAACTCCCTTTGTCAGATGAGACTGATTGTGTCCTTGCAAGTTAGCCCAGTAGTTAGCTATTATCTGCCTTTTCCTAATTTCCAGAGGCTTGCATTTTTCTCTTGACTTTTCGTCTGCTTTCTTCCTCGTCCGCTCTCTTCTTCATTCTTCTTCTCTCACTCCTCCCTTCCTGTCTTCCTCGAACCGCTCGATCCCCCTGCTGGCCATTTCAGAAAACTACACCAGTCTTCCCAAATTAACTGCAACATAACTATTTACATACAGAACATGTTTAACCCTTTAAGCTGCGGTCAGTTTTCCCCTGAAATTTCTACTGAAGATGTACAGAAAGTAAATTGAATGCTGTTCTTGAACTGTTTGGAGTACAGGCATGGCTGGGGTCTCCTTTGAAAGCTGACAACCTGCATTGTCACCCAGTGCAGTCAGAATTACTCTAGGTGCTACTGGCACAGAGTTATTTATGTTGGAACACACTGAATTAGGAGGAATTTTATTCTCGCCTAAATTTTTTCCCTAATACAACACCTGAAAATTAGTGTGGCAGCACTGTGAGAGCTTGAAACACAACAAGGCAACAGCTTGGGGTCTTACATAGTTCAGGACAAAATTTCAGAGCAATACTACAAGAAATGAGTGTTTCACACATGTTTTTGTACTAATATGCCCAATTATGTCAATTTTGGACACCCTATGTACACCCTGTGAAAAAATGGTATATAGTCGTTTATTAGCCCTTTTTCACATTATTTTCATTCCAAAAACTCATAAAGAACTAAAAGAAATCACTTCAGATAAGCTTCAGTGTGGATCTTGATCTGAATCAGAGGCACAGACGGAGACAGAGAAAAGCAGCTGCAGCAGGAGAGCCGGAGGTGTGAAAAGTCACACTGGGCCGCTAAAACCCGCCTCTCGGCTATTCAGCAAGCTCATTGGCTATCAGCCCTGTCAGTCAAACGTTTCCTCTGGCGTCATTTTGCTCAGAATTTACTGAATAGATGTGAGTCACCAGATCCATCGGTCTTGGCAACGGTTGGCTGTTCCGGGTTCGGAGGCAGCGATGAGTCACTTGATTGGTTGAAATGCGGTTGGGATCGAAGGCAGAGGCTCCAGTCGCCATTTTCTGACCGAGATCGTGAGGATAACAGAAAGCTTCATAAAATTATGGATAAAAATGCAGTGACTTATGGAACGCGCAGCGCCACCATGCGCCACGTGGACGCGCACGGAGCCGAGCTATTTGTGGATTATTTACTTATTTCTTGACATGTTTTGGACAAAATATGATACTTGCTAGTATTGTCTGGATGACTACTCTTGGATTATGGCCGGTTTTTGTGGATTATTTTCATCGTTGATCGGTAAAAGACCATCGGAAGGTGAGTTATGCCCTTTATGTGTCCCTTTAAACTTTTGTTGTTTGTTTTAGAAATGTGTTTATATTGCCCGCTGTGGTAATCACATCTGAAAGTGGTTTATACCGGCGGATTCATGAGACTCTAAGCTTTCCATGGATGTTTTGTGTTTCTATCGTCCCGTTTGAAGCTAAAAATGGTTTTGCCGTTAAACTTCAGCCGGCCATTTTCGGCCCGTATTCGGGCCCGTGCAGCTTATTAACAATACTTACCAAATAAATTTACGCTGTAGAAAATAAAATAACACACATAATTTGTAAACATAAATAAAACATTGAACATTTTTGAATACCTGTTCTTTCATATAATGAACAATGAAACTTAGTGTGTTACAATTTTATACAAACTACTTCTAATCTGACAAACAAATCTGTAAAGCTAGAAGGTTCCAGCAATAGTGGAGGGTTAGAGGAAAGTCTTCATATTTTAACAGCTTTTATTTTGCATCTCCATGTTTATACCAACTCCAGGGAGCAGTAAAGATGGATTTTAACCACGAGGGAGCTTTAAATTAGATGGAAGTGAAAATAAAAGTGCAGACAGAAAGCTTTTAACCTCCTCTCAGTCTTTAAGAACTCTTCTTCTTAAGAACTCTCTTCTTGTTTACCTTTCGTCCAGTTCTGTGCCGAAGAGGTAGAGTATCGGTGTACAGTCCAGTTGAATTTCTACAATGTTAATAGACTGTGTACATCTTTCCAGAAATGTTTTAGTTTTAACTCTTCTTCTTTATCATCATCATCATCTTCTTCTTCTCCTTCTTTGTCTTCTTTTTCCATCTTTTTCTTCTTGGTCTTGTTCTTTCATCTGTATCCTCTTGGTCTTCATCTTCTTGTCTTCTTTCTTCTTCTTCATCATCATCATTTTCTTCATCTTTTTCCTCTGTCATCTTCTTCCTTTTCTTCGTTTTCTTCTCTCTCTTCTTTTTCGTCGTCTTCTTCCTCTTTGTCGTCTTCTTTTTCTTCGTCTTCATCTTTGTCCTCTCTTCGTCATCTTCATCATCTTCTTCATCGTCATTTTTGTTTTCATCTTGTCTTCTTCTTCATCTTTTTCTTCATTTTTCATCTTTGTCTTCTCCGTCTTCTTCTTCCTCGTTGTCGTCTTCTTTGTCGTCTTCTTTATTTTTCTTTGTCTTCTTCATTTTTTCTTCAACTTTATCTTCTTCCTCTTTGTCATCTTTGTCTTTTTCTTCTTCTTCATCTTCTTCTCCTTCTTTTTCATTCTGCTTCCTGTTCATCCTCTTTCTCCCTCCTTCTCTGACAGATAGTCGATGAGCACCAGCTGTCGGGGGAAAAGGCTTTGGCTTCATGGATTTCCAATCAGACTGTCGACCCGGTTAGAGTTGGGGAGAGGAACAGCAGACACACATCACATCAACACACCTCGGAGGTTTGCGTGAAGCGGAGCGGTTAAATCCCAGTGTGATCGTTAATGTGAGATATATGTGTGTGTTAGATTCAGCGTCGCTTCTGCAATTAGCCGATGTCCAGAATTTAAACTCGACACCTGTTGTTTGTAATCAGGATTTATTAGCCAAACCTGGATTTATTACACCGCTTGGAAGAAAATGAGCCAATTTAGGACAACAAGTGACTAAAGTCTTTACATTTTAATGTGTAATTCTGTTTGTTAACATACAAACAGCACTGAGGCCAACAACAAAACCAATAAAACAAATTGAGCAGAAAAACAGAGCAGAATATAAACTAGCAGCTATGAAGCTGGTTATCAACTGATGGCAGTGAGCAGAGTTTGTGATGTTTGCGCTGAAGAACTATAATTCTGAACCAAATGTGAGGAATTTAAAATACAAAGCACCAAAACTCTCAGTCAGGAAGCAACAATCTGCAGACTGTGTGACTGTAGAGTTAAGATAAATACATCTCTGTCTGTTCACTGAAACAACAAATTATGTAACGAATAAATAATCAAGTCATAATAATGAAACTGTTTTCATGATGTGGAGGATTAGTCCAGTAATCTTACATTCATTCTTAGACAGTTTTAACCTCATTCTTTCAACTGTAACCTTGATGGTTTCAGAAGCACAAAAACAAAATTAAAAACAAGTAGATGTACTGCATTAGTAGGCTGTAAGATTTTAATTAGTTTTAGGATTACGTTGCTCTTCAAAACTCTGAACTTCTCCTCTGACTGTCTGCACACTGCAGAACCGTCAGGAATGGTGATGATGTTTGGTTAGTAGGAGGTGTTTTAATACCTGTTGATCTTTAAGAACCTGATCCAGAGCAGCTCAGTTGTTCAGCATCAGTTACGATGGTGATATACGAGGTAAGAAGTGGACCACCTCCCTGAAAAGTCCTCGACACCCTGAGTTAAACCAAAGTTATCTCCAGAACCTCAGGTGAGGGCCTAGTTCAATTCAAATCAGAATTTAGCAGCATTTTGTTTAAAAAAAACATTACGATGGATGAAGAATGACTGCAAATACAATCGATGATGGTTTTCTTCTTGTAACTCTGATAAATGCAAAGAGAAAAGTCATGGAAACAATTGTGAGACCACCGTTGTTTTCTTCAATTTCTTGTTAATTTCAATTCCTGGTAGCATTAAAGATAAATTACCTGAAGAATACAATGAACACCATAAAATCTGTGTATTACCGTGTAAACTATGACGGAGCACTCATCTGTTCCTATGTCAGGAATTGTCCTCAGACCTCCAAGGACCTTAAAAATGAGCGGGCACTGTGGAGAAATATGACTTTTTTTTTGCAAGGACACTTGGAAACCAACTTCTTGAAGCTGGTCTGAAGTCTCACAGGGCAGGAAGAAGCTCTTCATCAAGGAAAGGCAGAAGAAAATTTGGTTACTATTTACTGGGATCACAAGGATTGGACTGTTGATGATTGGGCTAAGGTTCTCTTCAGGGATGAATCCAGTTTTCACTTGATGTCGCCTTGAGCCAACTTACTGGTTAGGAGGAAGCCTGGAGAAGCTACAAACCAGGCTGTCTGCCTGTGACCCTTGTGTGATGTCTTCTAAAATGACACTTTAGGAGGTGATCAGGTTTGTGGCAACAGCAGGTTTACTTCACATCTGCAGTCATAACCATAGACTGTATATATAGTGGACGTAGCATCTGGCTCCAGAATTGAAGCAAACCCGGAAGTGTCAAAAACTTGCAATATCACGCCGTCCGCTAGGGTTGGCTCCAAAAAGCTTTTTCTCCATAGACCCCAATTCATTTTTGGAAAAAATAAAATTTGATAGACTGATGTTCTACATTTCAGGATTTTTTTCCTGTTAGTTTTCATGGTCAAAATGAGAGATCAGGTGGCCGATCTTAAAATAAATCAATACTGAATTTTAAATAACTCGTTAAAGTTGGCGGAGCCAGGGGGCGTGGCTATACTTGATGGACAGCAACAGAAGCCTCTGCGGTAAAACGTGGGCGGGATAAGAGAGTCCTCAGCCAATCCTGCCTCGAGTTGCTCTCCGGTCCAGCCTGTTTGATGACGCTTTTTACGTCACTGGCTCCAAAAAATCCAAAACGGCGACCAGGAAGTAGCAAAATCCGGGCTTCATTTTCTCGGCGTTGAAACCAACAGGTGACGTCACGGTTAGTTTATGCCTGGTCATAACAAAGCCAATGGGGTTCACTGAATCGCCATCTTGTGGGCAACAGCACGTGCTCTGTCCTGAAAGACGGCATCGTGTTAGCAATAGCTAGCTACGCAGTGGAATTTTACACAGCAATAAAACACACCAAAAACGTGCAGTCAACTTCAAAAACAAAAACGATTCCAGGACACACAATAAATAACAACATGAAGTCTGCTAAACTTCTACATAGTTATAGACGAAGTTAGCATTGTTTTGCCCATGGACATTCACAGACACATTACCTCGCCATAAATCCTCCGCTGCTCTGAGGATTACCCATAATCCTTTGCTATGACTGTTACTGCCAGGAACCCTTTCTGACAGCAGGTGGCGTAGTTGTCCGACTTAGCTGGATTTAACACAACTTTTTTAAACTATGTTTCATGCCCATACAGTAAAACATGGGGGTGGACCAGTGACCATCTGGGGTAGTTTCAGTCTGGGTGGAACAGGGAGAATGAACCAGGTCATGTACAGGGCTACTCTTGAAAACAATCTTCTTCCATCAGCTGGAAAACTCTTTCCTGTCACCAGTGACTGGATTTTCCAACAAGACTTTGCTTCTTACCACATGGCAAGGTCAGTTAAATCCTAGATGGAGAACCAGAACATTGGAACCATGCCTTGGCTGCTCTATCACCAGATCTAAATCCAATTGAAATACTGTGGAAAATCATCAAATGCAAAATGGAGAACCACAAGCCCAAAAACAAACCAAATCGCTTTTAATTTGTACAGCAGGAATGGGCTGCTGTGACAGCAGAACAATGTCAGAAGCTGGTAGAGAGCATGCCAAGATGCATGGCTGCAGTCATCAGAAACAATGGTTATACAATGAAGTACTTACTCCTGTGTGGATCATGGGACTGAGACAGACAGAAAAGAAAACATGGAATATCTAAAGGTGGTTTTGGCAGAACAATGCCATAGCTATTGATGGAAAAACTTCAGTGATTTTGATTATTATGAAAAAAAAGGAAAATGTCTGATATCAGCTCTGAAATTAAACTCTGATGAGCTATTTTTGTTGTTGTCATTATATTTGTCCAAACAAACGTACCTTTAGTGGTACCAGGAATTATAATGAACAAGAAATTGAAAAAACAAGGGTGGTCTAATATAATAGTTTCCATGACTGTACGTGTTCTGCCTGCTGCTGTTATCAAATTAAATGAGTAAAATAAAACAATCTGACTGACATGATGCTCATCAGGATAAACTGGTGCGCTGTCACTAAAGTTTACATCATTGTTAAATCAGGTTGAAGTTATCGTAACCAGACAGAACTGATCCTCTGGGATTTCTAAAAGCTGATTTTGATGCATTTTTCTGTGCACAAATTAAATTAGAATTTCTGTGTGCTGAGCCTGAGCTGTTCTTCCTTCATATAAACCACGTTTCATGCAGGTTTCCTCTATTCGAACACAGTTAAGAACAACAGCACTGATTCATCGCTGGACTCATTAACTCACAGAGCTGCAGTTAATTAAGACTAATCATAGCTCTGAGTGAAGAGAGCTGCTGTTCATTCATTGTTTTCCTGCTTCTGTATCTTCAGCTGACGGTCAGTAGCTGCTGTTCTACACCAGATTTATCCAACAAGTCCTCAAATTCATACAACCACATCGGTCATATGTAATGTGCACCGGAATACGACCCATGAGAGCGTATTTACGTTTGCGCCCCTACGGGGAAAAGGAACACATTACGGGATTTAATTCAAGAAATGGCTTTTCCCTCGCGAAACGGCTTTTTCCTCACTTTCCCAGCACGGGTTTAGGGTTATGGTTAGGGTGAGGGAAAGGGATAGGGATAGTGTTTGATAAAAGTTTGTTCATGGTGATGTTTCACCTGATTGTCGATATTTACTGAACCGCCAGAGGTCGCATAACGTCAAAACGTAACACTGGGTCATAATACGGGCGTGTACAGACGACCTATGTGGTCGTTTTTGGTTTGAGGACA
This sequence comes from Acanthochromis polyacanthus, assembly GCF_021347895.1. Classification (NCBI taxonomy): domain Eukaryota; kingdom Metazoa; phylum Chordata; class Actinopteri; family Pomacentridae; genus Acanthochromis; species Acanthochromis polyacanthus. The sequence goes on along the minus strand of NC_067117.1, from coordinate 33,576,447 downwards.
GGATGGATTTATCAGGTTTTATTAAAGGTGACTGTGTTTCTACTGATTAATCTGACCCCAAGTTTATTTTACTGATAAAATGATTAATCTGTACTATTACGTTTTCTTAAAACATGCAAAAACAACCCTTTAACTTAAGTTCATCTTGGCTGTCACTGAAAAAGCAGCTCAGTGAAATGAAAAGGTCCAGATAATAAACTGTCAACATGATAAAATAAGTGACAAACTGATTATAATTTCACTCCTAAAGAAATCCAAGTTTTCTATTAAAAAGATGGTTGATGTCTCTATGACTTACAGCAGTGACGTGTGGTGAGGTTCATGGTTGGTGAGGCACTGACTCCTCAAGAGTCAGATTTAAGATTGTAATAACTGAAAAAAGCATCTTATTTCACTATTCATGCAACTACTGATAATGCTTCATATCCCATCAGCATTCCTCTTTCAATTACACTCACAAACCAACAAAAACATATACACAGGAACATATTTGTCCTATAAAGACCTTTCTTTTATAGCTATTGATAGCGCACCCATCTTGTGTTATAAGCAATTTATCCACCGCTTTATCCTCACTCGGGTCGTGGGGGTGGGGGGTGGGGGGGTGGAGACTCGGGCGAAGGCAGGGGACACCCTGGACAGGTCGCCACCCCTTCGCAGGGCTACATATATGGACAAACAATCACACTCACATTCGCACCTATGGGCAATTTGGAGTAATTAACCTCAGCATACTTTTGGACTGTGGGAGGAAGCCGGAGTGCCCGGAGGAAACCCACGCATGCACAGGGAGAACATGCAAACTCCATGCAGAAAGATCCCAGGCCCAGGCCGGGATTTGAACCGGGGATCTTCTTGCTGCAAGTCGAAAGTGCTAACCACTACCCGACTGTGTAGCCCTTAAGCAATTCATATATACTGTAAACAAATTAAAGTACAGAGATGTGTGCAGACCTACTGGCTTTAGCTTGATGCCGACTTTGGATTTCCTCTGTTGAAGCCAGCACTGCAACGAGAAAGCACCTGCCAGCTTGCGTACGCCCCCTTGAGTTGAGGCAGAGTACTGAGTGCCTCACCTGCTGACTTTTCTCTGCACTGGATCGCAGCGAGCAGCAGGAATACTTCTCTCACACATACATAAAAGACATTACACAGACTGCAGAAAGTCATGGTGTATGACGAATATTTCTGTAAAGTTCATATTGGCGATATGCTGAGGAACAGAAACGGGCACACGTCATGCAACCCAGTTTGTATTGGATCATGCAGTCAGACGTGAGGCACAGTTCGCCCCTGCCTCATCCGGGGTTTCTGCCCTAGATTTGATCGGATAAACTCAAATTCGGCAATTTTTACTCAATAAAATGTCAGAAATGTGTAGTCATACTGCAAATGCATTTTTAACACAGATCAGTGGAAAATATTAATATTTATTTATGTACACTTTCTTTTTTCTTTCTTTTTTTTTTCTGTCATGATGACAGGTGAGGCTGTGCCTCACCTGCCTCCCCTGACCGCACGTCACTGACTTACAGACTCTTTCAGTGTCTGTAGCTTTAAATGTGGCCAAGCTGCTGCACATTTAGTGTCATTTTGGACGTGTTTCAAGTTTGTTTTAGATAGTTATCAGCTTAGTTAAGACAAACCCTTGAATGGACTGGATATAAATAGTTAAAGATCTGTAGTCTGTAGAGTTGCCATTTGCTTCCAGAGTTGGACACTTGGAAAAATGTTGATTCCAGGTTTATTAAGTTTGGTCACATAAATAATAAAATATGTTATTTTATGATTCCTGTTGTTCAAACTGTGTAGTTCTGCACAGAAGACATCTCTGACTTCTCTCTCCTTCTTTATGGTTGTTCTGTTTCCGTGGAGATGCAGGACTTCACACTGACAGATTTATATTTATATAGACATTTGTTTTTTCTGCATCTTTTGTATCTTTTTCACGTCATTTTTGCACCTCTTGTTGTGAAGCATGGAGGTATGGGATCCCAAAACCAACCATTTATAGTGGCTGACTGGAATCTCATAGAAGGGGGTGTTGTAAAGCATGGAGATATGAGATCCCAGAATCAGCCACAAAGGGGAGACTCTGACAGAACAACAGCTAAATAAGGGAACATTGTGATATTATAACCTGTGATTTATGATCAGATTATGCCATAACCTAATGAATGTGTTTGATCTAAGCAAGTGTCTATTTTTTACATTCTTAATGTTGAAACAGTGTAAAAATCAGAAGTGTGTCTCACTGTAAAAAGTGATGGTTTGATTATTTTTGAAAGGTTGTCTTGAGAATCTTTGTTTTAAGAAGTAACCAGGTCAGAACAGCAACTCACTGTGAAAAGTGATGTTTTTGGTTACCATAGGAAACTGATGTTTTTGATAGATTTGACATAAAAGAGGAACTTATGCTTTATGAAATGGTAGTGCCTACAGATACGGACCCGTACCTGTAGCCTGTGGGCTACGGATATGGCACTTTCCATTTGCCAGACAGATACGGACCCGTACGCGAGTCTCGCGAGTCAAGAAGCTGCTAACCACTGCAAACTGTTGAAAGGTAAGCAAAGGTTAAGGTTAGGGTCAGGTTAGGGTCAGGTTTAGGGTCTGTACCTGTAGTATCGATGCTACGGGTCCGTACCTCCAGCGTCTACCGGGAGTCACGTGACCAGATCTCGCGTATCTGATTGGAAAATGGAAAGTACGGGTCCGTACCTCTAGCAACTACCTTATGAAATGGGAATGCTTTTAAGAGTTTTGATTACTATGAAACTGAGATGCTTTAGGAAGAGTTTTGACTACTGTTGAAATAAGAGGGTTTTAACTTTGTAATGAGGTGAGAAGTCACGAGCAAAGTGAACTAGGGTCAAGTGTTCACCGTAAAGATTAAACTCAAAATAGATTGGGGATTTTTATAAGTCTGGAAAATGGGAGACGGGTGGTCTAGCACAGGGGTCGGCAACCTTTAACACTCAAAGAGCCATTTCGACCCGTTTCCCACAGAAAAGAAAACACCGGGAGCTGCAAAATCCTTTTAGCATTTAAAATGACGACAACACTGCATATATCGCTTTTTTACCTCTATGCCCTTGTTAATCAGTCGTGATTAATTAATTACAAAGCCTCTAATTAGATAGATTCATTTTTTAAATTGTGTCCTTCCACTAATATTTATCTTACTTGGTTAATGTCATTTTTGCTCCTGGACCTCATATGTTACGTAATGTTAGCTGGAAATCAATATTTTGCGAATGTCTATTTAACTTGTAAAGTCTATTTATCTATTTATCTTAAGCTAATAACTTTTCTCCGGTAAGTCGCTGCCCTATTTTCCAAGACGACACTCCTCTGACTCTCTGACCTGCTGCCTGGATGTGACATCAAGCGGTGTTCTTGCGAGTAACGTGTATTACCCTATCATGAGTACTTTTGACTCAAAGACAAGACGTGTCTTTCTTGGAGTGGAGCTTTAATATACAGGCTTGTCATTCTTGAGTAAAAAACGACGTGAAACTACAGGCGTTGCTTCTCCAGGACTAAAACAAAAAAAGGCATGAAACGTGTGTGACTCGGAAGCTCCGTGTTGTCTCTCTACAAGGGGAAAACCCCAGCAGCACATCTGGTGGAGTGACACGTCAAAATAAGAGCGGTAATTTCACAATAAAACTCTCTATATTAAAATGCATTGAAACGCGCATTGAAAGGCAGAGCAATTTATTTTCCAAAGTTACAGGGAGCCGCAACAGAGGGCTGAAAGAGCCGCATGCGGCTCCGGAGCCGCGGGTTGCCGACCCATGGTCTAGACAGTCCAAGATAGATAGTTTCAGTTCCTTAAAAGTGGAGGTGATCATGCTGTCGGCGCATGGTACACGTGTGTGAGTTGGGAGGGGGGGAAGATGGAGTCATTGCATATGCATAAGGTTCAGTAAACTATAGTTACACCTGATCGAGACGCAGGTTGGAAGTCGTTGGGTGGACGTCGCTTGATGCAAACCAGGGTAGAAATGCCCTGAGCAAAGGGGATTTTATCACGTAACTCGGACAGGGGATTCAACATGATCTGCAAAGGAATAACTGTTCTGATGGAATTATGGACCAAAGAACTGCTTTTTCTGCAGTGTTTGAGGATTACAGAACTGTGATCTGGATATAACACTGACTGATGGAGTATTACTGGAATTTATTATTTCCAAAGGAATTACCCCAGAGTGGATTACAAAATTTATTGGCCTAAACAACAAAATTGGATACATGCGGATCTAAATCTGGTCCGGACCCCCGTCCACTTCCCCCTAAACCCCGGCGAGTGTCAAAGGCTTGTCGGGTTTCAGGTGAGCAGTCGACTACGGCCATAGCCGGCTGCTCTCCCTCCAAATGATGTAATCTAGGTGATTATTACTTCTCTTTTATGAAAGGATAGTTCCAATTGAAAGAATAGGGATGTTTGATTAATTGTCTGATGATTAAGAGCTATTGCTACGCCCTTGCTAAATTTTATAATAAACATTTTTCCTGCAATTAAAGTTAACAGATTGGAAATTCACTTTATCCCTATCACAGTCACTGATTATTTATATTTTCCCTGGTGGTAAAAAGTCAGGTTATTGTGTGCATAACAATAGTAGAGGTTCTCAAAGGTTACCTAGTCATGGGGGCCAGGTTGGCCCGGTATAAACATATCCTAGAGGTTTTCTATATGTCCATAACCTCTGAATCGAACCTAGCAACTTACCAAGTGCAAGATCCATGAGAGGAAAAGCTGCCGTTAACAGGCGTGACTGGTGATTAAATTTAACTATACCGAAGTGGCTACTCGGTTAAATTAATTATTGGAGGAAGAAGGGATAGGCATCTGGATGTAGGCAGTGAGAAAGCTAGGCGAATTTTCCTCGTTTACCAGCTTAACAGTTCTGCAGCAACCCTCTGAGCTAGATCTCAGGGGGCAGTAGAACCGGACCCATGAGATGGAGAGCTGCTCCGGTGATTCCCTGACAGCTGAATAAGTTAATTAGGGGGTCACTGGCCCCGAGGATCAATACTCTTTGCTCATTTTTGTGGATTTTTTTTGCAGCTTTTGTCTCTTTTTGATCATCTATGCCTGTTATTTTGGGATATTTGTGTCATTTTTGCATCCTTTTTGTGTCTTTTTATGTAATTTTTTTTGCATGTTTTTGCATAATTTTTGCTTCTTTTTGTGTCATTATTATGTTGGTGTGTCATTTTAACCATGCCTTGCTGACAGAAGACATCTCTGAGTTCTCTCTTCATTGTTGTTCTGCTGGTGCACAATTTTATATTGCAGTGAAAAATGAAGAAATAATGTGACAAGAGCAAATTTAAACCCAGAAACTGATTGAAGTTCAGAAGGTTAGCGCAATATTTTAAAAATGTTACATCAACATCGGTAGGTGCAGATTTTAGGGGCATTCAGGGAGTAAATCCACCTCAGTATCTAGAACACATACATTTGATAAAAGCATAGTCAAATTACTCATAGATGCAACAACGCAGATACAGAGACCAACATCGGAGCATCAAGCTTCATTAAAAGCTAAAAAATGAAGTGTTTGATGCTTTCAATTTCAGGAAGTATCAGTATTTTCTGCAGAGTTCCTCCCTGGATTCTCCTTTTTTCCACTGCTGCAGCCTGAACACGAGTCCGTTTGAAGTTCATGTCAAATTTATCACATTTTCACTCATTTTGACTGCACTTAAAATGTGAGCTCATGTATTTTTCAGTGCAACGTATCTGCACACGGTTCAGTCAGCATGGGTTCCGCAGTTAAATGAGGCTAACGGCTGGCTGCTTCCTCATTAACATTTTCAACATTTGTTCACTGTTTAGATTTCCGTTACTGATCCATAAATCTGATTGAAATCTGCCATTGTTGGCATTACAGCATGACCTCGAATGTGATGGTTATGATCAGAGGATAACACCATGACACAAGTTCAACACATCCAGAATTTATTTGTGTTCGCTGGATCAATAAAAACCTAAAACCAATATCAACTTTATTTGTTCATCAAGTTTGCTTCATTGGATTCTCTTTCTCACAACCTCAAGTATAAAAAGAAAGCACAAGAATATGTAATAAAAATGTGAATTAAATATACAGTTAGGACTAACACTTACTATATTCAGGTAAAGTTGTGCTTTATATATATATATATATATATATTGTATTTCTGTCAAGGTGATGATGAGGAGAGGACCCAGAAACAGACATGCAAGTAAAAGTAGCAAAGAACAATTTAGTTAACGAATACAAAAAAATAAAGAAGTATGACACAGGCTGGCAACAACGTGAAAAAGAAAAACTAAAAGTCCAAAGAGAAAATCAAAATCCCAAGACACTAGAATGCCAAAACAACATTTCCAGAAGGTGCAAAAAACATAAACACAGGCCAGACAAACAACTAAACTTTAATAATCATAATCTGATGAAGAGAATTACAGGAAACAAAACCTGAAACCAGACAGCAGGACAAACAGACAACGACAGACCACTACTTCTCCAATCAGAGCTGACTGAGGAGACATGGCACAGGTGAAATTAATCAGAGGAATCAAAAAAGGAGGGAAACAGAGACAAAGGGAAGATGTTAATTAAAGGAGGCACAGAAGGGAAGGGAATGCCAAAATAAAACAGGAAATGCTCAAAACACTTTTAATCCTTTATATTTAAGAATTAACACCACAAACAACACTGTAGTGTCTTAACGTCACTATTTAAAATTGTCAGATTACTTCACCAGTCTTCAAACTCAAAAGCACTTTTGCTTAAATGTGCTGAAGAAATAACAGTGACTTGACTTTAGTTTGGTCAGGAGAAGAATCGATGACAGAAAAACACTTCTTACAGTCGATTGAGATTCCAAGCTCTGAACAAAACCTCCTCCTGAGCAAGTTAGCTGTACAACATCAGTTACCATAGTGATGTAGCTGTCCAGCGTCAGTTACCATGGTGATGTACCTACACTGGATCAGTTACCATGGAGATCTAGCTGGTTAAAAGACAGCAATTGGAGATGAATGAATGAACTGTTAATATGAGTGACATCAACCTGCAGCATGAATATAGCAAGTCTAATCAACTTTGAACTCACAAAATAAACCTTAACAGAGTCAGCCTTTTATTTATTGTTATTTATTGACTCTGTTTCTTGTCTCACACTGATGAACTTTAAAGTTTTATGTAATTATATTTTGTGTAATTGTTGTTTTGGGGCTGTTTTTTGTATTCCGGATGCTTTAACTTGTAACTGTTTGGTGTCCCTACAACAACATAAAATAAAATACAATAATAAACACAAATCTAATTAAAGTCAGTATGTTTCCTGTAGAAGATGATGAAGAGATCACATTTTGTTTATTGTAGCTACTGATTCTGATCTCACACTGTTGGACTGTTAAGGTTTGTGTCTTTTCAAGTTGTTTAATTATTGCTCTGTTGTTGATTTTTGATAATGTGAATTAGCTGCTAGCTAACTGTGGCACTATGGCTTTTGCCTGTCCCGGCATAAATATACAGTAAAATATATTTTTTTAAAAACACAAGTCCGAGCCGAATTTGTGTTGTTTTATGTTATTTAACTGTTGTTCTGGGGTTGTTTTTTTCTATTCTGGATGCTTTAACTTGTAAATATACCCTGTACCTGCAAAAATACACAATGAAATAAAAAGCCCAGGCCTGAGTGGAGTCATTATGTTTCCTGTAGAAGGTGACAAAAAGCAGCTTCGTGTTAAAGTGACAACCTGATGTGATTGATTGTGGCGCTGAGGTTTATCAGATGTGTCACTGGGCAGATGTGGCAGCACAAGGACAACGTGAGGTCATCGGCCGTCTGAAGCCGCTGAAGGTATGAAGATGCTGAGTGGACCGTGGTTCGCCGCGGAGGCTGATGGAGGTCGAAGGCTGTCTGATGCGCCACATGTCAACACCTCCGTCATATTCCTGGAAGTGTGATGAAGCGGCTCGCAGCTCCATCACATAGCTGACGGTGCTCCTCCAAACGTCCACAAGTGTAAAGTCAAACAGGACAAAGAGCAGCCGAGAAGAACCGATGCTGTCTGTAGGTTTCCTTCTTTTAGTGCGACCGTTTCTCTGCAGGACAGAAAAAAACGTGAGATTGTGCTTGAAGAAGTGTTAACACTTTTGCTAACGGAGCTGCTGCATCACTGAGGTCAAGAACAGGACAGTCTGTAGAGCAACCTGTCGATGCTGCATGTGTGATTTTTAATCTGGGTGGAAACCTGCAACATTATTGATTAGTAAAACTAGGGCTGGGACTTCAACATGTTAATTTCGATTCATTAATCACAGAAAAAAAATAACACATTTACTCACACCTTTCTCAGTTCCCTAATTTCTGCCACACCAGTAACACTGATGCACACTCCAGCCCAGTAGGTGGAGCTAATGACCCTAAAATCTGTTTGTTAGCAGTGAAGAAGATACACAGGCTGAACTGTAGGCACAAGGAAGTTTGGTGAACAGTGAAGGAAGACAAGTCCACATTGAGCTTGTTGGGAGGAAAGTTTTCTTTTAAAAATCTTCCTGATGGCAGCTTGGATAAAAGCCTGGTTGTGTGCAAATTGATCAACAAAGAGTTTTCTGATCACCGCAGTACTTCAAGCCGACAGTATCATCCATCCGTTATCTATACACCCATTAATCCTCATCAGGACCGCAAGGGGCTGGAGTCTATCCCAGCTGACTTAGGGTGAAGACGGGGACACCCTGGACATGTCACCAGTCTATCACAGAGATATATATAGGGACAAACAATCACACTCACATTCACACCTATGGACACTTTAGAGCAGGGGTCGGCAAGTAGATGTGGCTTCGGGACAAAATGTTTGTAAACAATCGAACAGCGGGCCAACCTGTGCGAGGGGGTGCGCTCCGATTCCGCGAGAGGGGGGGCGATACCGCGAGCAGCGGAGCCTCTACAGCTGATCGCTGCTGCTTGGGACACAAGTCTCAATTCTGATCACAGATGTATTAAAAATGACTCCCGAGACACACACACGCTTTGCACACACTGTTGCTCAGTGAAATCTGGCTGGTACAACCGTGTCCGACCAGTAGCGCAAACGCGGAAATGTCCGGCAGCAGCCGACCACGCGAGTTTCGTGTTGCGGTGACGGACTGGCTTGACTCCGTGCCAAATCAAATTTTCAAACTCATCTGGCGGGCCAGATATTATTCCTGACGGGCCAGTTTTGGCCATGGGCCGCCAGTTGTCGACCACTGCTTTAAGAGTATCCAATTAACCTCAGCATGTTTTTGGACTGTTGGAGGAAGCCAGAGTACCCGGAGAAAACCCACGCATGCACAGGGAGAACATGCAAACTCCACACAGAAAGATCCCAGGAAGGACGGAACGCAAACCGGGGATCTTCTCTCTGCAAGGCAACAGTGCTAACCATCGGGCGACTGTGGTCCTGATGGTATCACCTCAGTGGAAAACATGTTGCTGTTAGCTCCAGAGCTAAAGCTACGTGTCCACAGTTTAGAGTTTAGAACAGAACCAGGACTTATACAGTCATGGAGAAATCAACCATCTCTGTAGTGTTTGGCGCTGAAAGACTAAAAGAACATTGGGCCTCATTCATGAACGCGTTCGTAGAAAAGCGTTCGAAAGAACGGCTTTAAGAACTCCCAAGAGAAAAGTACGTCGGACTCACGAAGCGTTCTTGACAAGCCAAATCTGTTCTTAGGAGGGAGATGCGCCGGATTCAAGAACAGTCTCTACGAACACCCTCCCCTCTCATTAACATGACATTTACATTGTATTGACTTGTAAATGTAAAAGGTACACCCTCTAAACTTCCTTATAACGCAGCAGCAAGAGAGTGTTTGAGACACGTGAGCACTGGAGTGCAGGTGAAACTCCGCCCACCAGAGTGATGGTCATTTCTGCAGATGACAGAGCTTCAAACAGCCAATAAAGTCTGACCTGAGACAGCTAAACTTTTATACTCAGAAAGGGTGTGTGTCGTAATAAAACACCCTCTGCCTCTGCTGCAGTGACAGGTAAAACTGCCCAGGCCATGTCCGCCTTGTCTCCCCGGTCAGCGTGCGCGTGCACACCGGGGCGTGTGCACGTGGCGGCGGTCATCGCACGTGCACGTCGTAGTGGTCATTGCGCTTGTACCTCCCACAGACCTCCAAACATGTTAATGTGACCAAGTGCAGCTTCAGATCTAAAATCTGATTTTGAGTTTAACTGGCACTGAACTATAAAACCATTGATCACTAAAATTCACTTGAATAAATCTAGTTTTAAATTAAATAATTTGTGGTAATATTTGAATCATTTTAAGAAAGAAATTCAAATTTTTGGATCACTTTTGACTGTAACAAAATTCTAAAAGAACAGATTTTTTGTGTGCAAGAGTCCTCCTGAGTGTTCTTAGAATTTGTTCTTACTTTTAAGAACAGGTCAGTTAAGAACACGTTCGTGAATGCCAAAAATCTTCTTAGGAAGGCTCTAAGAACAGATTTGTTTTTAAGAACGCTTCATGAATGAGGCCCATTGTGAGAAACTTCAATTAATCTGCCGAAATCAGGAATAAAATGGGACATAAATATGATTACTGAGGTTTGATGCATATAACTGTGGATCACACTTTTGTTTTCTGTCCCACACTTCATGGCCATACTGAACTGTGGTTCCTGTAGGAGACACCAGCAGGACTTTAGACTGAAGCTTCATGTTTGTGTGAATGAGGCTCTGAAAACATTGAATTCAGTCCAGAGACACACAGTAAAACACATTCTGAGCCTCCACTAAGTTGTTGCAGATTTTTCTCTGCTGTTGTTGGTCAGGTTCACAGAGTTTTCCTCTCCTCTTGGTTCTTCAGGTCCAGCTGGTCTCTTGTCTCGTCTCTCGGTTCCTCAGGCAGCAGAATCTCCTCTGGTTGTTATCGATCGCAGCAGCATCATCACCCACACTCAGCAACATGCTCACCAAAGGTCAGGAAAAGGTCGCCGAGTCGGCCGCCAACCGACTACTTTCCCGTTTTATTGACGTTACTCTGGTGTTTCCTCCAGTCGCTCACATTATAAAATGTTCTGCAGCAGAGCATCATGCAGAGGAAACGCTTCTGGCATTCAGCGCTGCAACAGAATACAAACTGTAGCTGTAGCACAGTATCTACTCTCAGTGCTAGTTTTTTAACTGTCTCTTGTCCTGTGGATGTTTTCATGAGTTTATTCTGACTTCCATGTGTGTTATGACGCAAACGCCGACCTCCTTCACGAAAACGGAAATTCAAATCTTTATCTCAGTCAAAGCAGGGCTGTTATATAGGTCAGAATGTTAGAAGGTAACATTTTGACCTTTTATTGTGGGCAGTCTAAGGCACACCTGTGCACTAATCATGGTGTCTAATCAGCATCTTGATATGGCACACCTGTGAGGTGGGATGGATTATCTCAGCAAAGGAAAAGTGCTCACTATCACAGATTTAGACAGATTTGTGAACAATATTTGAGAGAAATGGTGATATTGTGTATGTGGAAAAAGTTTTAGATCTTTGAGTTCATCTCATAAAAAATGGGAGCAAAAACAAAAATGTTGCGTTTATATTTTTGTTGAGTGTATATTATATTATATTATTTCTTGGTGTAATGGATATGAATTAATATCTGTTAGTTAATTGGAGCAGTTTCTTGTTTGGTTCAGTGTTTATGTTGTTTGAAAATAAAGATTTTATGGAGCTCAGCCTCACTTTCATCCACCTGAATCGACTTTCCTTAATGTTCGTACCTTCAACAGGCTTTTATTTTGGACTTCCATACTGTTGTTTTGTATTTAATAGGTTTCATTTAGTTCACTCCTGTTTTCCTGCTTCTCCTCTGCAGGTCGGCTGTTCAGCATCTGTTACCCGGTTTCCTAAAATCCTGCCTGGTATCTCAGATGAGCTTCGGTCTCGCCGGTGTTTGACTTGTCGTTGTTTCTCTCTCTGATGTCCGTGAAGTGCAGGTGAAGGAGAAATGTCCGTGACACTGACTTTCTTTATAAGTATTTTATTAAAAGAAAGAGCAGCATCAGTACAGACAGAGGTTGCCTGGAAGGAGCCAGCCAATTGAATCCTTGTAGACAATGACCAGCAATCAGGTTTCATAGGTTTTTGACATGTAAAGGGTTACAACATATGGTTCTTTATTCCCTACCATATGGGGAAGCAGGGAGCAAACCCCAAACAAACCCCCCTTCTCTACAGCAGCTGAAGAATCCCTAAATCGGTGTTTTGGACAGAAGAACCCTCATAAAAACACCTCCAACAGGGCTCCGTAAACAGGAGAACTCATTCCAATGGCATGGGTAGAATTAGTTACACATGTAATGCAGGTTCCATCTGTGGTCAGAGACACCAGAGCAGACACTGCATATAATAAGCAACTCATATCAAATACTAGAACAAACAAAACAGATTCCATTCTACTAACTTATTAAGTAATACATGTAACAGATCAGATACCACAGACTCCAACCTGCTGTTGTCTGATTCACGTGAAACTGAACATGAAACGGCTACAAACTTGCGTTTTTTTCTCTGCTGCGTTTAAAAACACTGAATGCAGCCTGCCTCTGACTCTGCTGCTGCACCAGCCTTAAAACCTATTCATATGCATGTGCTTTAACACAGCCAGAGCTGAATCCCAGAGGCCAAACAATGAATATATATATATATTTTATTTATCTTTATTCTCGAGCAGCGCTTTGATAAACCCTCCTGCAGTGGCGCTGAACTCTGCTGGAGAATATGAGGTGTCGGTTTCAGCTTGGGGGAGAAGAAGCAGCAGCAGCATCCGGACGGCTGGCGACTCCTGAGACGCTGCAGAGTCTGACGGCAAAATGTAGTCGGTAAACAAGCAGCAGCATAATGAGGCCAGATCCCAGAGCCTGACGCCGCCACGGCACCACACCGGTCGGAAACTGTAAAATAATTATTCATGAGCCTCACTGAAAGCAGGTGGATGTTTGGAAAAACACGAAAAACAGGATTCACACACAAACATGAAGTCAGAAATATTTACCTTCCTGTAAGAGGAGAGGAGCTGGTGGGAAAACAAAACAGAACAGACACTAGATTTGTTTTTAAGAAGTAAATCTGGATTGATTACTCAGTCACAGTCAAGTGTTTAAAATTAAATATAAATAGTTAAAAATGCTGCTTTTTTATAAAAAAAAAAATTTTATAACTGGATTTTGCAAAAAAAATATTCTGAGCTTCAAGACACAACCTTGGAGCCTTCAGTGACTCAGCTGTGACCAACAATCAGGGTCCTCATTTATAAAGCTTGCGTACGCACAAAACAGGGCTAGAAAGTGGCGTACGCCACTTTCTACGCAAAGGTTGTGATTTATAAAAACAAACTTGCTGTGAGAATGTGCACACGGTGCGCCAACCTTGATTCTTGATGCTTGCGTACGCACAAAACAGGGCGTAAATCACAACCTTTGCGTAGAAAGTGGCGTACGCTGTGTACGTTGTGATTTCTAAAACAAACTTGGTGTGAGAATGTGCGCACCGGTGCACCAACTTTGATGCTTGCTTAAGCACATTTTGGAGACAGAGGGAACAGCAGTGCCGGAGGGTGAAGTGGTGAATTGAAGTCAGACTGATCTCAAACCTTTATTGTTATCACATATTAGACTTGTAGAGCTGGATAATCATAAACCCTCATTGTTGTAGATGTTCATATAGTGCGTCATTCGGCCTACAACTGTATTTGCAGAACTATGTTCATATATTAACAGGGGCGGATTGAACGTTATTTCATTCAGTCGTTTGACCGAAGGGCCGGTCCACATCTGGGCCAGTGCAATGGTCTTCATTAAATAATTTTGTTTATCAAGCACCTGGCGTCCGTATAGCTCATCGGGTTACACAGGTGACCCATTTGCAGAGACTGGTCTCTGACGCTGTGGCCCGGGTTCAATTCCTGCCTGCAGCCCTTTTATGCATGTCTTCCCCCTACTCTTCTCCCCATTTTCTGTCAGTCTTCACTGCAACTATCACAGTAAAAAGGCAAAAAAAAGTAAAGAATTTTGTTTATTTATCCATATGCAGCCAAATGGGATGAGCGTCCAACCATTAATCAGCCCTGTACAGGCACGCAGGCACACATGCGTCACACCACAACCACGCTCAGTGTGGGGAAAAGACTGCAGGCCGGCGCTGCGTGAAATGCCGTGGATCAGCAGCTTATTTATAAACAGGTACATTCATGAGTTACTTTGCATTGACCATTCATGGTAAAATGTGGGTGTGTTGTGGGCGTATTGTGAGGTGGATCTACCTTCGCAATCTTCCAGCTGGTGTGTGATTATAAAGGGGAAATTGCGTGCAGCTGTGCTTACGCGCAGTTTTATAAATCAGGGGCGAAGGGCATACGCCCATTTCGGATTTTGGGCGTACGCAAACTTTAGTATGGATCCTACGCAATGTTTTATAAATGAGGCCCCAGGTCACTAAAATTCAGGACCTTTTCAGCTGAACTGCATGCTGTGTTTACACAGAGCAGAGAGGAGATAAGTATGGCAACTAACAAAAAATGTAAATAGTTAAAAATTTAAAGTACACAGTAATACAGGGAGACTCTTTAATATCTGTAAATTTCAATCTGAATTTAAGAGAAATGTTCCTGTCTTCTTTTTGCAATGACTTCTGGCGTTCTGAGGTTGTTATTGTGTACAGTTTTTATTTCTAGTCACAGTTGTGCTGTTTCCCTCCGGCAGGTTTCAGTTTCGTGTTTGGAGGTTGAAGCCTCCCACACAGATGTTCCACCAACCACATGACAGCTTACACTAAAACGAAAATTTGTTCTGAAAATTCACACCCACTGGACAACACAAAATGTAAAAATATTTCAAAATAATAATAATAAATTAAGCACATACAGTAAGTACTTCTTTCTTACATTCAAACTCGACTTAAACTTTGATGAAAATATACCCACAAGTCACGATAAAGCCCACAGATGCACTCTGGGATTCAGCAGAAACACTGATTTTAAAGCTGACAGCCTGTGAATCTATTGGTTTGGAAGATATTTTATAAAACGGTTTAACAGCAGTGAGCAGCTGAAAGAATAAAACTGTTAGAATATAACACTGAATGTGAGATTCATCCTCCACATCACCATGAAGATAGTTTAATTTTTATCACCTGAATATTTATTCTTTATATAATTTGTCTTTTCTGTGCGCAGTATAAAGGGACGGTGTATGAAACAAGAAAAACGAGAGGCAAAGTGGTGTGATGTTCAATGTTGTTAGTGGGTATGCTCCACAGGTAGGCTGTGAGCGGGAGGAGAAGCAGAAATTCTGGTTGGACCTTGATGAAGTGATGCAGAGCATCCCAAGAAGTCAGAGAGTTGTCATTGGTGCAGACTTCAATGGACATGTTGGTGCAGGAAACAGAGATGATGAGGAGGTCATGGGCAGGTTTGGTATCCAGGAGAGGAACGCAGAAGGACAGATGGTGGTTGACTTTGGAAAAAGGATGGAAATGGCTATAGTGAACACTTTCTTCCAGAAGAGGCAGGAACATAGGGTGACCTATGAGAGTGGAGATAGGAGCACACAGGTAGACTACATCTTGTGTAGACGGTGTAATCTGAAGGAGATCAGTGACTGCAAAGTAGTGGTAGGTGAGAGTGTAGCCAGACAGCATAGGATGGTGGTGTGTAGGATGAACCTGGTGGTGAAGAAGATGAAGAGGGCAAAGGCAGAGCAGAGGACCAAATGGTGGAAGCTGAAAAAGGAAGAGTGTTGTATGACTTTCAGGAAAGAGTTGAGACAGGCTTTGGATGGTCAGGAGGTGCTTCCAGATGACTGGACAACTACAGCAAATGTGATCAGGGAGACAGGTCGGAGAGTACTTGGTGTGTCATCTGGTAGGAAAGGAGATAAGGAGACTTGGTGGTGGAATGAGGAGGTGCAGGAGTGGATCCAGAGAAAGAGAGAGAGGAATATAAACCACTTTTGTCAAAATTGACAGCTTCCAATCAGAAGCTGCCACGTCACAACTTTGACAGGTGGCCCCGCCCCTTTTTAAACCGGAAGTCCCGCCTTACCACGTGCTCTTTTACAGGAAGTCCCGCCTTACCACGTGTTATTTTAGAATGTGTTTTTCCTGGAAGACCCTTTCCCTCGGACGCCAAAGTCAGGTCTAAAGTGTCTCCCTAACCCTCAGCGGCTTATCTATTCGGTGCAGATGCTTTCTCCTATCTCGCCTTTCTGCGCGCTACCCCTGCGACCTGTCACTGAGAGCTGTCGTGACCGTGTGAGCGCAAGATACCTCCCCCCAGCTACACTGACAGGAAGCCCCTCCTTAATCGAGAGGGTTTGTTAAACAAGCAAGCAAGAATCTTTTTACACTCTCTAAGTTAGTTAATTTAAACACAAGACACTCAACAAGAACTAACAAAAAAACCTCGGCAATTTAACTGTTTGAAATATACCAATCAGAAAATAAAACTTTAGCAATTTAACTGTTTGAAATACTCGATCAGAAAATAAAACATTAAAAATTTAACTGTTTGAAATATATCATTTGGATAAATAAAACATTAACAATTTAACTGCTTGGAATATATCATAAATAAAAAAACATTCACCATTTGACTGTTTAACCCTTAGGGCCCTGGGGGGTTTAGGTCCGTTTTTGACAAATTCAGATTTTACCTCTATATTTCACCTTAAAAGCTGTTGATCTTGCTTTGCTTGGTATCTTTTCTTTCAGCACAACCTCACCTGTGTGATTCTATAATTATTTATACATTTTGATATAATGAATGGACACACTTGACCTAAAATAGCAGAAAAAATACAAAGTCTGAATAGAAAAAAGTTTGATTTTTTTTTTTCCTGTGGACACCATAAACATGTGTAATGAATCTTTTTCAGAACTTATAATGTAAATATAAATTGTTTGTCATAAAATAATGTACAAATTTAGCAGTTAACACAGTTATATACCACTATTTGCACTAAAATGCAGGAATTTTTTAGGCGTTTTTGCACAACTATTTACAAAATCATGAGGAGTCACAATAAAATTTTACATAAATGAATTTGTACCATTCCAAAAAGCTTTTTCTGTCCACCATAATCTATACAATGACAAAAACAATAGAAACAGGCTTTAGGACCACAGGGAGAATCCAGAGTCCCTGTAAAACAAAAATTTCAGCATTCTTGTCCATCCACCCTATGACAAAAGTTTTTAGCATTCTTTTTGACAGAGAAACCACTGTTCTGTATTGAAATCAAATGTTCTGTATTAGCTTTTCTCTAACGAAGAAAGAACTAACAAAAAAAAACTCAGCAATTTAACTGTTTGAAATATACCAACCAGAAAATAAAACATTAAAAATTTAACTGTTTGAAATATACCAATCAGAAAATAAAACTTTAGCAATTTAACTGTTTGAAATACTCGATCAGAAAATAAAACATTAAAAATTTAACTTTTTGAAATATATCATTTGGATAAATAAAACATTAACAATTTAACTGTTTAAAATAGATCAATCAGAAAATAAGAACCGACAGTCTTTTATCCGGAAAGTTTCAATGATGTAGAAATCAACATATAGTTTAAACAACAGTTGTAGTTCTTGCCATAATGCTGATTGTTTGTCGGAGACTCCTGCTGAGAGAGGCTGCAGTCAGGCTGACTGCTGGAACTAAACAGAACTAGCTGCTCATTCGTAAACTGAAATGAGGAGACCAGAATAAAGGAGGCTGGTGGTGCAGCCTACATCCACAAAGCCATAATTCAAGCTGTGCATTCATTTAGGACATAATAATTTAGATCACTATTAGGCACTGGACTGTTTTACTGTGGCTGAAACTCTGAGGTGCTTTACAGGCCCTGAAGTAGGCCTCTTGTTTGATTTTTTTTTTTTAGTTGTTGTCTTTTCAGCAACTTCTAGTACTCTGCTTCTCTTAAAACCAATTTAACCAACTTCACTGACTACAAACTCACGTTTCATTCCCCGGCATATTTCTCAATAACGGAAAGAGACAATAACGTGGTGTTTGGTCTCATTTGACAGTTTTCACGAGGAAGACAGGAAGTATGCAAGAATCAACCAAACTATCCGAGAATGAACGAATTTACCAGTTCTTCATTTTTATGTTATCGCAAATGAATGTTATGTAATTACAGTCATTATATTTGTGTTTTACATTTGATATATTCGATTATAATAAGGAACAAACACAAAATTTAACAAGACTGAACAGAAACTTTGAACCCAACCTCCTGCTAATGTGTAACCTGGAGTTTTGTCAGAGCTTACATGTAGCATCACATCATTGCTGGAAACTGCTGCAGTGTTTTTCTATTAGTACACGGCACATGCCACTGCCACGTATAGAGGGAAGCAATGAAATGGGGATACTGACAGCAAAGTATTTTTCTTTACTAGACACAATAAGTATTAAAAAATAAGTAATGCATAAAAACTTTTTGAAATTTCTGTCATAATTAAATGAAGAAGGTCCGTTGTTGGATGGGATGTTCACACTCCTGCATGTGTGCATGAGGACAGAAGAGGATATTTGCCGATCAGTGATTCAACTAAGAGATGTGTCACCATCATATTCAATGGAATAAGCCTGGATATTTCAAGATCCTAAGAGAGTCAGTGGTTCTTAACCTTTCTTTTAGTCACATTTTTTAATTAACTTGTAAATGCAAGCTGCATTATCGACTTAAGTCTCGGGTGTTTTTTTGAGGCAGATCAAAAATGTAAACTTCAACATACTTTGAGATGAAATGGTATATTTCACGGGTCACTTATAGAATCAGTATCTTCAAATATAACTGGATTTAATGGTTTTTTTGTACTAAGGTTCAACTTCATATTACAACCATTTTCCAACTTTTATATCTGATTAAATGCTATTTAGAGGCAAATGGAATGAACATTTTTAAGGAAAAAGAAAAGCATTACATTTTTGCTAATGTTTTGTATTCTACTCAACTCTGCTCATCATAGCAATATTTATCGCATAAAACCTGCCAGCAATCAGAAATATGAAAACAGTACCACAAAAAAGCACAACTACAGGATGCTCAGTGAACTCAAGTCAATGTTTATGCTGAGTCCACATATACTCCTAAACTGAGGGTTTGTCACTTGCTTTTGCTACACTCCTGACAACAGTAATGTTGTTTTTCTACACAACGAACCATCAAGACAATTAATCGCATAAAAAAACCCTCATAAGCCCACTGAAAGAGTTGAGAGATCTCTTAAAATGCTGATCAATGGTGACCCTCTCTTTCTTGGACCAGGACCTTTTGGGTTTCCCTATTAATAAATTAAGATTTTACACAACTGACAACACGTTTTTGTTGTGAGACCACAATCAGTTCTTCAAAATAAATGTCCCAATGTTCCATGTAAGTAATATTCTTGTACCGTAAATATACTTTTTGGGTTGAAATTCTCTCGCAACATTTTTATTATAGTTTTAGCATATAGTCATAATGATTATTTACTAGCCCCGGCCAAACATTTTTTAAAAATCCATAATTACCATTTCAATGACAGATATATCATCTCCAGTGTGAGAAAATGAATCCAAACACTCCCCGGCTGATCACTGTCAGCACTGTGTTGAATGTCAATCTCATCTGATGTTTGAGGAGAGCAATTGGCCAATTAATTGGTAAAATAATATAACAATGCGTAAATTTACGTATTAAATTATGCTATTAACTTTTTTATGACGCTTATAAGCTTTAGAAACTTTATTTATTTATTTCCGTTGTTATTACTATTGTTGTTTGTGGCTCCCTTGTGATCAGTTTGGTGTGTGAAACCTGTGAACGCATAACAGACATGTACCATATTCAATCAATTAAGGATGATATTCATCCTATACATACAATGTTGCAATAATAACTACAGTTTATACATACACTGCTCAAAAAAATTAAAGGAACACTTTTTAATCTAAGTACTGCATCAAATCAGTCAAACGTGTGGGATACTGATCTGGTCAAGTAAGTAAAAAAGGGGGTTTTTAGTCAGTTTAAGCCGCTTTGGTGTTCATGAAATTAACAACAGGTGCACTAGAGGGGTAACAATGAGACAACCCCCAAAACAGGAATGAGTTTACACATGAAGGCCACTGACATTTTATTCCCTTCTTGTGTTTTCTGACTGTTTTTCAATAGTTTCGCATTTGGCTAGGGTCACTGTCACTTCTGGTAGCATGAGGCGATACCTGGACCCTACAGAGGTTCCACAGACAGTCCAACTCCTCCAGGATGAAACATCAATGCGTGCCATTGCCAGAAGGTTTGCTGTGTCTCCCAGCACATTCTCAACAGCATGGAGGAGGTTCCAGGAGACAGGCAGTTACTCGAGGAGAGCTGGACAGGGCTGTCGAAGGTCCTCAACCCATCAGCAGGACAGGTATCTGCTCCTTTGTGCAAGGAGGACCAGGATGAGCACTGCAATAGCTCTACAAAATGGCCTCTCGCAGGCCGCTGGTGTGAATGTCTCTGACCAAACAATCAGAAAGAGATGTAATGAGAGTGGTCTGAGGGCCTGACATCCTCTAGTGGGTCCTGTGCTCACTGCCTGACACCGTGGAGCTCAACTGGCATTTGCCATAGAACACAGGAATTTGCAGGTCCACCACTGGTGCCCTGTGCTTTTCACAGATGAGAGCAGGTTCACCCTGAGCACATGTGACAGGCATGAAAGGGTCTGGAGAAGCCGTGAAGAACGTTATGCTGCCTGTAACATTGTTCAGCATGACCGGTTTGGTGGTGGGTCAGTGATGGTGTGGGGAGGCATATCCATGGAGGGACACACAGACCTCTACAGGCTGGACAATGGCATTCTGACTGCCTTTAGGTATCAGGATGAAATCCTTTGACCCATTGTCAGGCCCTACATTAGTGCAATGGTCCTGGATTCCTTCTGGTGCACGACAATGGCCAGTCTTATGTGGTAAGAGAACTCATGCAGTTCCTGGAGGATGAAGGAACTGATACCATTAGCTGGCCCCAATACTCACCTGACCTGAATCCAATAGAACACCTTTGGAACATTATGTTTTGTTCCATCCGACACCATCAGGTTGCTCCTCAGACTGTCCAGGAGCTCAGTGATGCCCTGGTCCAGATCTGGGAGGAGATACCCCAGGACACCATCCGTCGTCTCATTCGGAGCTTGTCCCGACATTGTCAGGCTGCATATAAGCATATGGAGGTCATGCAAACTACCGAGTACCGTTTTGAGTTGCTGCCAAGGAATTTCAGAAAATGGACCAGTCTGCCACATCAGTTTTTCACTTTGATTTTGGAATGTCTTGAATTTAGCCCTCCTGGGGGGTTCATCATTTTCATTCCTAACACACAAACCAGTCCATATCAATGTAAATATCCAGTTTGTTTTTTCCCCGCATTGAAATATGATGTGTTTTCAAAGTGTTCCTTTAATTTTTTTGAGCAGTGTATAATATTTTCATGACACGTTAAATGCATGAAGGGAAGAAGTCAGTCGTGTCTGTCTTGGCACATACTTGTGACGGCTCGAAGGCGTCCATCAGTGGTTGAGCGTGCTTCTGTAAATTTGCACAGCATTCTGCCAATGATACCTTGATGCCGTTCATTGCACGAAAGAGCAAAGTTACCCGTTCTGACATTTTTGAGATCGCCCAAATGGAACCTAGGAGTAGTGTGCAGTTGTTTGATAGGGGTCCTGTCCATCTGTCAGTATGCAGTATGCAAACCAGGCACCCATGCACGGGTTTCATTGGAAACAATGTCCAGTGATAGGCACCCTTCTAAACTGCATAGATTGTAATATTTTTAAAAAAAAATACTTTTAAAAATTATAGTATTTCAATGACTGTAATAATACTTACAAAATACAGTTGAGTTCATGTAAACTGATTTGAAGACTAACATTTGAGACAATTCACTAGTTATGCATTTTTCAGCTCCACATTTCACTTATTGTAAAGAAATCTTAACTCATAGCAGTCATCACGCCCACCGAAGTGACATTTCCATCCTGAACTTACCTGGATATGTGACTCTTTCTTGTACTTGTATTGCATGCCTCCAACAAACTCACAACTTGACTGATGTGGCAGACTGGTCCATTTTCTGAAATTCCTTGGCAGCAACTCAAAACGGTACTCGGTAGTTTGCATGACCTCCATGTGCTTGTATGCAGCCTGACAATGTCGGGACAAGCTCCGAATGAGACGACGGATGGTGTCCTGGGGTATCTCCTCCCAGATCTGGACCAGGGCATCACTGAGCTCCTGGACAGTCTGAGGAGCAACCTGATGGTGTCGGATGGAACAAAACATAATGTTCCAAAGGTGTTCTATTGGATTCAGGTCAGGTGAGTATTGGGGCCAGCTAATGGTATCAGTTCCTTCATCCTCCAGGAACTGCATGAGTTCTCTTACCACATAAGACTGGCCATTGTCGTGCACCAGAAGGAATCCAGGACCATTGCACTAATGTAGGGCCTGACAATGGGTCAAAGGATTTCATCCTGATACCTAAAGGCAGTCAGAATGCCACTGTCCAGCCTGTAGAGGTCTGTGTGTCCCTCCATGGATATGCCTCCCCACACCATCACTGACCCACCACCAAACCGGTCATGCTGAACAATGTTACAGGCAGCATAACGTTCTCCACGGCTTCTCCAGACCCTTTCATGTCTGTCACATGTGCTCAGGGTGAACCTGCTCTCATCTGTGAAAAGCACAGGGCACCAGTGGTGGACCTGCAAATTCCTGTGTTCTATGGCAAATGCCAGTTGAGCTCCACGGTGTCAGGCAGTGAGCACAGGACCCACTAGAGGATGTCAGGCCCTCAGACCACTCTCATTACATCTCTTTCTGATTGTTTGGTCAGAGACATTCACACCAGCGGCCTGCGAGAGGCCATTTTGTAGAGCTATTGCAGTGCTCATCCTGGTCCTCCTTGCACAAAGGAGCAGATACCTGTCCTGCTGATGGGTTGAGGACCTTCGACAGCCCTGTCCAGCTCTCCTCGAATAACTGCCTGTCTCCTGGAACCTCCTCCATGCTGTTGAGAATGTGCTGGGAGACACAGCAAACCTTCTGGCAATGGCACGCATTGATGTGCCATCCTGGAGGAGTTGGACTGTCTGTGGAACCTCTGTAGGGTCCAGGTATCGCCTCATGCTACCAGAAGTGACAGTGACCCTAGCCAAATGCGAAACTATTGAAAAACAGTCAGAAAACACAAGAAGGGAATAAAATGTCAGTGGCCTTCATGTGTAAACTCATTCCTGTTTTGGGGGTTGTCTCATTGTTACCCCTCTAGTGCACCTGTTGTTAATTTCATGAACACCAAAGCGGCTTAAACTGACTAAAAACCCCCTTTTTTACTTACTTGACCAGATCAGTATCCCACACGTTTGACTGATTTGATGCAGTACTTAGATTAAAAAGTGTTCCTTTAATTTTTTTGAGCAGTGTATGTATAAACTGTAGTTATTATTGCAACATTGTATGTATAGGATGAATATCATCCTTAATTGATTGAATATGGTACATGTCTGTTATGCGTTCACAGGTTTCACACACCAAACTGATCACAAGGGAGCCACAAACAACAATAGTAATAACAACGGAAATAAATAAATAAAGTTTCTAAAGCTTATAAGCGTCATAAAAAAGTTAATAGCATAATTTAATACGTAAATTTACGCATTGTTATATTATTTTACCAATTAATTGGCCAATTGCTCTCCTCAAACATCAGATGAGATTGACATTCAACACAGTGCTGACAGTGATCAGCCGGGGAGTGTTTGGATTCATTTTCTCACACTGGAGATGATATATCTGTCATTGAAATGGTAATTATGGATTTTTAAAAAATGTTTGGCCGGGGCTAGTAAATAATCATTATGACTATATGCTAAAACTATAATAAAAATGTTGCGAGAGAATTTCAACCCAAAAAGTATATTTACGGTACAAGAATATTACTTACATGGAACATTGGGACATTTATTTTGAAGAACTGATTGTGGTCTCACAACAAAAACGTGTTGTCAGTTGTGTAAAATCTTAATTTATTAATAGGGAAACCCAAAAGGTCCTGGTCCAAGAAAGAGAGGGTCACCATTGATCAGCATTTTAAGAGATCTCTCAACTCTTTCAGTGGGCTTATGAGGGTTTTTTTATGCGATTAATTGTCTTGATGGTTCGTTGTGTAGAAAAACAACATTACTGTTGTCAGGAGTGTAGCAAAAGCAAGTGACAAACCCTCAGTTTAGGAGTATATGTGGACTCAGCATAAACATTGACTTGAGTTCACTGAGCATCCTGTAGTTGTGCTTTTTTGTGGTACTGTTTTCATATTTCTGATTGCTGGCAGGTTTTATGCGATAAATATTGCTATGATGAGCAGAGTTGAGTAGAATACAAAACATTAGCAAAAATGTAATGCTTTTCTTTTTCCTTAAAAATGTTCATTCCATTTGCCTCTAAATAGCATTTAATCAGATATAAAAGTTGGAAAATGGTTGTAATATGAAGTTGAACCTTAGTACAAAAAAACCATTAAATCCAGTTATATTTGAAGATACTGATTCTATAAGTGACCCGTGAAATATACCATTTCATCTCAAAGTATGTTGAAGTTTACATTTTTGATCTGCCTCAAAAAAACACCCGAGACTTAAGTCGATAATGCAGCTTGCATTTACAAGTTAATTAAAAAATGTGACTAAAAGAAAGGTTAAGAACCACTGACTCTCTTAGGATCTTGAAATATCCAGGCTTATTCCATTGAATATGATGGTGACACATCTCTTAGTTGAATCACTGATCGGCAAATATCATCTTCTGTCCTCATGCACACATGCAGGAGTGTGAACATCCCATCCAACAACGGACCTTCTTCATTTAATTATGACAGAAATTTCAAAAAGTTTTTATGCATTACTTATTTTTTAATACTTATTGTGTCTAGTAAAGAAAAATACTTTGCTGTCAGTATCCCCATTTCATTGTTTCCCTCTATACGTGGCAGTGGCATGTGCCGTGTACTAATAGAAAAACACTGCAGCAGTTTTCAGCAATGATGTGATGCTACATGTAAGCTCTGACAAAACTCCAGGTTACACATTAGCAGGAGGTTGGGTTCAAAGTTTCTGTTCAGTCTTGTTAAATTTTGTGTTTGTTCCTTATTATAATCGAATATATCAAATGTAAAACACAAATATAATGACTGTAATTACATAACATTCATTTGCGATAACATAAAAATGAAGAACTGGTAAATTCGTTCATTCTCGGATAGTTTGGTTGATTCTTGCATACTTCCTGTCTTCCTCGTGAAAACTGTCAAATGAGACCAAACACCACGTTATTGTCTCTTTCCGTTATTGAGAAATATGCCGGGGAATGAAACGTGAGTTTGTAGTCAGTGAAGTTGGTTAAATTGGTTTTAAGAGAAGCAGAGTACTAGAAGTTGCTGAAAAGACAACAACTAAAAAAAAAAAAATCAAACAAGAGGCCTACTTCAGGGCCTGTAAAGCACCTCAGAGTTTCAGCCACAGTAAAACAGTCCAGTGCCTAATAGTGATCTAAATTATTATGTCCTAAATGAATGCACAGCTTGAATTATGGCTTTGTGGATGTAGGCTGCACCACCAGCCTCCTTTATTCTGGTCTCCTCATTTCAGTTTACGAATGAGCAGCTAGTTCTGTTTAGTTCCAGCAGTCAGCCTGACTGCAGCCTCTCTCAGCAGGAGTCTCCGACAAACAATCAGCATTATGGCAAGAACTACAACTGTTGTTTAAACTATATGTTGATTTCTACATCATCGAAACTTTCCGGATAAAAGACTGTCGGTTCTTATTTTCTGATTGATCTATTTTAAACAGTTAAATTGTTAATGTTTTATTTATCCAAATGATATATTTCAAAAAGTTAAATTTTTAATGTTTTATTTTCTGATCGAGTATTTCAAACAGTTAAATTGCTAAAGTTTTATTTTCTGATTGGTATATTTCAAACAGTTAAATTTTTAATGTTTTATTTTCTGGTTGGTATATTTCAAACAGTTAAATTGCTGAGTTTTTTTTTTGTTAGTTCTTTCTTCGTTAGAGAAAAGCTAATACAGAACATTTGATTTCAATACAGAACAGTGGTTTCTCTGTCAAAAAGAATGCTAAAAACTTTTGTCATAGGGTGGATGGACAAGAATGCTGAAATTTTTGTTTTACAGGGACTCTGGATTCTCCCTGTGGTCCTAAAGTCTGTTTCTATTGTTTTTGTCATTGTATACATTATGGTGGACAGATAAAGCTTTTTGGAATGGTACAAATTCATTTATGTAAAATTTTATTGTGACTCCTCATGATTTTGTAAATAGTTGTGCAAAAACGCCTAAAAAATTCCTGCATTTTAGTGCAAATAGTGGTATATAACTGTGTTAACTGCTAAATTTGTACATTATTTTATGACAAACAATTTATATTTACATTATAAGTTCTGAAAAAGATTCATTACACATGTTTATGGTGTCCACAGCAAAAAAAAAATCAAACTTTTTTCTATTCAGACTTTGTATTTTTTCTGCTATATTTAGGTCAAGTGTGTCCATTCATTATATCAAAATGTATAAATAATTATAGAATCACACAGGTGAGGTTGTGCTGAAAGAAAAGATACCAAGCAAAGCAAGATCAACAGCTTTTAAGGTGAAATATAGAGGTAAAATCTGAATTTGTCAAAAACGGACCTAAACCCCCCCCCAGGGCCCTAAGGGTTAAACAGTCAAATGGTGAATGTTTTTTTATTTATGATATATTCCAAGCAGTTAAATTGTTAATGTTTTATTTATCCAAATGATATATTTCAAACAGTTAAATTTTTAATGTTTTATTTTCTGATCGAGTATTTCAAACAGTTAAATTGCTAAAGTTTTATTTTCTGATTGGTATATTTCAAACAGTTAAATTGCCGAGGTTTTTTTGTTAGTTCTTGTTGAGTGTCTTGTGTTTAAATTACACACGTGGACAAAATTGTTGGTACCCCTCAGTTAAAGAAGGAAAAACCCACAATTCTCACTGAAATCACTTGAAACTCACAAAAGTAGCAATAAATAAAAATTTATTGAAAATTAAATAATCAAAATCAGCCATCACTTTTGAATTGTTTATTAACATAATTATTTAAAAAAACAAACTAATGAAATAGGGCTGGACAAAAATGATGGTACCCATAACTTAATATTTTGTTGCACAACCTTTTGAGGCAATCACTGCAATTAAACGATTTCTGTATTTGTCAATGAGCGTTCTGCAGCTGTCAACAGGTATTTTGGCCCACTCCTCATGAGCAAACAGCTCCAGTTGTCTCAGGTTTGATGGGTGTCTTCTCCAAATGGCATGTTTCAGCTCCTTCCACATATGTTCAATGGGATTCAGATCTGGGCTCATAGAAGGCCACTTTAGAATAGTCCAACGCTTTTCTCTCAGCCATTCTTGGGTGTTTTTGGCTGTGTGTTTTGGATGGTTGTCCTGTTGGAAGACCCATGACCTGCGACTGAGACCAAGCTTTCTGACACTCGGCAGCACATTTCTCTCCAGAATGCCTTGATAGTCTTCAGATTTCATCGTACCTTGCACACTTTCAAGACACCCTGTGCCAGATGCAGCAAAGCAGCCCCAAAACATTACTGAGCCTCCTCCATGTTTCACCGTAGGGACAGTGTTCTTTTCTTCGTATGCTTGGTTTTTGAGTCTATGAACATAGAGTTGATGTGCCTTACCAAAAAGCTCCAGTTTGGTCTCATCTGTCCAAAGGACATTCTCCCAGAAGCTTTGTGGCTTGTCAACATGCATTTTTGCAAATTCCAGTCTGGCTTTTTTATGAGTTTTTTTCAGCAGTGGTGTCCTCCTTGGTCGTCTCCCATGAAGTCCACTTTGGCTCAAACAACGACGAATGGTGCGATCTGACACTGATGTACCTTGGCCTTGGAGTTCACCTTTAATTTCTTTGGAGGTTGCTCTGGGCTCTTTGGATACAATTCCAACGATCCGTCTCTTCAATTTGTCATCAATTTTCCTCTTGCGGCCACGTCCAGGGAGGTTGGCTACTGTCCCGTGGGTCTTGAACTTCTGAATAATATGAGCCACTGTTGTCACAGGAACTTCAAGCTGTTTAGAGATGGTCTTATAGCCTTTACCTTTAAGATGTTTGTCTATAATTTTTTTTCGGATGTCCTGGGACAATTCTCTCCTTCGCTTTCTGTTGTCCATGTTCAGTGTGGTACACACCTTTTCACCAACAGCAGGGTGACTACTTGTCTCCCTTTAAATAGGCAGACTGACTGATTATGAGTTTGGAAACACCTGTGATGTCAATTAAATGACACACCTGAGTTAATCATGTCACTCTGGTCAAATAGTTTTCAATCTTTTATAGAGGTACCATCATTTTTGTCCAGGCCTGTTTCATTAGTTTGTTTTTTTAAATAATTATGTTAATCAACAATTCAAAAGTGATGGCTGTTTTTGATTATTTAATTTTCAATAAATTTTTATTTATTGTTACTTTTGTGAGTTTCAAGTGATTTCAGTGAGAATTGTGGGTTTTTCCTTCTTTAACTGAGGGGTACCAACAATTTTGTCCACGTGTGTAACTAACTTAGAGAGTGTAAAAAGATTCTTGCTTGCTTGTTTAACAAACCCTCTCGATTAAGGAGGGGCTTCCTGTCAGTGTAGCTGGGGGGAGGTATCTAGCGCTCACACGGTCACGACAGCTCTCAGTGACAGGTCGCAGGGGTAGCGCGCAGAAAGGCGAGATAGGAGAAAGCTAATAGAGAACATTTGATTTCATGGGTTTCTCTGTCAAAAAGAATGCTAAAAACTTTTGTCATAGGGTGGATGGACAAGAATGCTGAAATTTTTGTTTTACAGGGACACGTCTGCTCCAGATCAGATAAAATACTTTTTGACAGTTCGGACCCGGGAGGGAGGGGGAGGGAGGGGAGGGGAGGGGAGGGGGCGCATCTGCACCGAATAGATAAGCCGCTGAGGGTTAGGGAGACACTTTAGACCTGACTTTGGCGTCCGAGGGGAAGGGTCTTCCAGGAAAAACACATTCTAAAATAACACGTGGTAAGGGGGGACTTCCGGTTTAAAAGGGGCGGGGCCACCTGTCAAAGTTGTGACGTGGCAGCTTCTGATTGGAAGCTGTCAATTTTGACGAAAGGTGGTTTATATTCCTCTCTAAAGAGGTTAGCTAAGAAGAAGTGGGACACTGAGAGGACTGAAGAGAGTAGACAGGAGTACAGGGAGATGCAGCGTAAGGTGAAAGTAGAGGTGGCAAAGGCCAAACAAGGGGCTTATGATGACCTGTATGCTAGGTTGGACAGTAAGGAGGGAGAGACTGATCTGTACAGGTTGGCAAGGCAGAGAGACAGAAATGGGAAGGACGTGCAGCAGGTTAGAGTGATAAAGGATAAGGATGGAAGTGTGTTGACAGGTGCCAATAGTGTGATAGGAAGATGGAAAGAATACCTTGAAGAGTTGATGAATGAGGAAAATGAGAGAGAACGAAGAGTAGAAGAGGTGACTGTTGTGGACCAGGAAGTAGCAAAGATTAGAAAGGATGAAGTGAGGAGGGCATTGAAGAGGATGAAGAGTGGAAAAGCACTTGGTCCTGATGATATACCTGTGGAGGTATGGAAGTGTCTCGGAGAGGTAGCAGCAGAGTTTCTGACTGGGTTGTTCAACAGGATCTTAGATAGTGAGAAGATGCCCGAGGAATGGAGGAGAAGTGTGCTGGTGCCCATCTCTAAGAACAAGGGAGATGTGCAGAGTTGTGGCAACTACAGAGGAATAAAGCTGATGAGCCACACGATGAAGCTATGGGAAAGAGTAGTTGAAGCTAGACTAAGGGCAGAGGTGAACATCTGTGAGCAGCAGTATGGTTTCATGCCAAGAAAGAGTACAACAGATGCAATATTTGCTTTGAGGATGTTGATAGAGAAGTACAGAGAAGGTCAGAAGGAGCTGCACTGTGTCTTTGTAGATCTGGAGAAAGCTTATGACAGGGTGCCCAGAGAGGAACTGTGGTTTTGTATGAGGAAGTCTGGAGTGGCAGAGAAGTATGTTAGAGTGGTGCAGGACATGTATGAGGACTGTAAGACAGTGGTGAGGTGTGCTGTAGGTGTGACAGGGGAGTTCAAGGTGGAGGTGGGACTACATCAGAGATCAGCTCTGAACCCCTTCTTGTTTGCTATGGTGATGGACAGGATGACAGACGAGGTTAGACAGAAGTCTGTATGGACTATGATGTTTGCAGATGACATTGTAACCTGTAGTGAGAGCAGGGAACAGGTGGAGGAGAAGCTAGAGGCGTGGAGGTTTGCCCTGGAAAGGAGAGGAATGAAGGTTAGCCGCAGCAAGACGGAGTATCTGTGTGTGAATGAGAGGGACCAGTGGAAGAGTGAGGTTACAGGGAGAAGAGATCAAGAAGGTGGAGGATTTTAAGTACTTAGGGTCAACAGTACAGAGGAATGGAGAGTGTGGAAAAGAGGTGAAGAAGCGTGTCCAGAAAGGCTGGAACGGCTGGAGAAAAGTGTCAGGTGTGATGTGTGATAGAAGAGTTTCAGCTAAAATTAAAGGAAAATTTTACAAAACTGTGGTGAGACCAGCCATGTTGTTTGGTTTGGAGACAGTGTCCCTGAGGAAAAGACAGGAGGCAGAGCGGGAAGTAGCAGAACTGAAGATGCTGAGGTTCTCTTTGGGAGTGACCAGGATGGATAGGATCAGGAATGAGTACATCAGAGGGACAGCACATGTTGGAGCCTTTGGAGATAAAGTCAGAGAGGCCAGACTGAGATGGTTCGGACATGTCCAGAGGAGAGAGAGGGAATATATTGGTAGAAGGATGCTGAGTTTCCCACTGCCAGGCAGGAGGCCTAGAGGAAGACCAAAGAGGAGGTTTATGGATGTGGTTAAAGAGGACATGAAGGTAGTTGGTGTGAGAGAAGAGGATGCAGCAGACAGGGTTAGATGGAGGCAATTGATTCGCTGTGGCGACCCCTGAAGGGAAAAGCTGAAAGGAAAAGAAGAAAGTGACAGAAGGAAGACAAAAAAATGACAACGATGTGACAAAGCAACCATGAAAGGACATCAAACATGAAAAACAAGACACAAAATGACACAAAACAACAAAATCCAGACACAAAATTACGCAAAAAAGAAAATCGAGACACAGAATGACACAAAACAACAAAAATAAGACGCAAAAGCAACAAAAATGAGGCACAAAATAACAAAATAGAGACATAAAACTACACAAAACCACAAAATTGAGACACAAACTGACATAAAACAACAAAAATTAGGCACAAACCCACAAAATCAAGGCACAAAATGACACAGAACAATAAAATCAAGATACGAAATTAAAAAATGAGACACAAAACAACAAATTCGAAACACAAAACAACCAAATTGAGACATAAAACTACACTAAGCAACAAACTCAAGACACAAGACAACAATGTTGGAAAATAAACCCTCACATGAGCAATTTAAACAGAATTGTATTTTTCTCGTCCATCGTGTCAGATGTGAGGCTGAGGTATCGATCCTGTTGACTCACATTCACCCAGTCAGCAGGTTTTTGGGTTGCTGTGTTTTTTTTTCAGCTTTCATTCACAGTTTTCGCTGCAGCACCAGAACCGGACAGCTGTGATGTTTTACAGCCTATATCGTATTTTTAAATTCCTTATATTGGTGCGGGTGAAATCAGAAAATAAGACCCAAGTGCAGACCCGGGCAGCAGGCAGGTTGTGGAAAAAGAAATTTAATCAAACAAACGTATTGACAGAAGGTGAGGAGCAAACACGGGGAAAACATCCAGCAGAAATCATCCAGGTGGTGAAAAAAAGTGCTGTAAACAAAACAAACTGGCAAAAGACAAGACAGAGACTAAACTAATGAGGGCGATCAAAAAAGGAGGGAAAACAAACAAAGGGAGGAAGTTAAAAACCCAAGCAGCACACAAGGAGTAGGGATGTCAAAATAAAATAGGAAATAAAAGTAACCAAAGCCACAAACCTGTCCATGTTTGGTCATCAAGCAGGTTCAGAAGTTCTGGTTAACTGGCAAACTCATTCAGCTTAGTGAAGCCACAAAACCTGAATAAGTTCAACTTCCTTCATAGTTCCGACCTGGAGCAAGTGTTAGAGCTTTTTTATGGGATCAGAGAGAGTGAACCAAAACAACAAAAACAAGACACAAAATGACAGGAGTAAGACAAAAAAGAATGACAAAAAAGAGACATAAATACATAAAACTGTTCCAAAGACACTCAAAACAAGAAAAATGTGACCCAGATGTGACAAAGCAAGCACAAACACACACACATCAAAATGTAGACAGAAAATTATACAAAACAAGTGCAGAGAGACACAAAATTACACAAAATAATTAAAAAAAGACACAAAATGACAGACAATGACAACAACGACACACAAAACAATAAAAACAAGACATAAAATGACAAGAGGGAGCCAAAAAGGGACAGAAACAAGAAAAAAAGAAACATAAATACAAGAAAGATGACGCACAAATCGACAAAGGCTGACAAAGAGTGACTGAGATGTGACAAAACAAGCACAAAGACACACGCAGCAACAAAATAAAGCCGGAAAACAATTCAAAACTATAAAAAAGAGACACAAAATGACACAAAACAATAAAGTCAGGATAGAAAATGACAGAAAATAATAAAAGCGAAACACAAAACAAC
This sequence comes from Acanthochromis polyacanthus, assembly GCF_021347895.1. Lineage (NCBI taxonomy): Eukaryota > Metazoa > Chordata > Actinopteri > Pomacentridae > Acanthochromis > Acanthochromis polyacanthus. The sequence continues at coordinate 33,543,602 of NC_067117.1, read as the reverse complement.
AAAAACAACACAAAATGACACAAAACGTCGAAAAAGAGACACAAAATGACAGAAGTAAGGTAAAAATACCAGTAGTGTCGGTCAGACTGCTAAACAATGACTGGAAACTCAGACTAAAGATCCATAAACCTGAGAGGAGCTGCAGATGGAAGTGATCATTCTCTGCTGTTTTCAGATTTAATGCAGCTTTACTGTAAGCATATTAATTGTAGCTGCTTTAGGAGCATGTCTGTCCTTGATTTCAGATGTTTTGTATCCAGTGGAGACTTCAATTTTGAAATCGATAACTGATCATCTGCAGATATTTACAGTGGAACTGAGGCCAGAGGCTGAACAACACCACTGGTCATGCCGGGCCACATTTTTTGTCTCTTTCCTCACATTTAATTAAATTTTCAGCAGTGATTAAGTCCTGTTGCTGTTTATGTGTTGGGCTGGTTTACGCTGAAGGGGAACATTTAATCTGAGAAGCCTGTTCTAAACACAGAGATTAATCTAATTCTTTGAACAATTTTTGTTGTTTTTTTTCAATACAGATTTCACGTGTTTTGATCAGTTACAATACAATGATAACTCGCAATATCAAGGAAAAAACACATTAATTTACATGTCAACTGTGAAAAATGGTCATTTTTGCATCAAAATTTCCATCATAACACGCACCAGCTACTGTTTGTTCTGGTTGACAATAAAGTAAATATCTATTCTATTCTATTCTATTCTATTCTATTCTATTCTATTCTATTCTATTCTATTCTATTCTTCTAAAAGTTTCAATAGCGTTCACATCAAGAATCTCATTTTTATATATTTAGTGATTTCTTGTATTTCAAAGTTTTTTAATGCCACTGTTTTACTGTATTCAAATCAGCTGAAAAGAATTATTTTACATTAATATTTGCCATCATTTTTAGTGTTTTTCCTGTTTTTCAGCACTACAGCATTCTCCACTGTACCTTAATGTGTTTTTCTGGCACCGCTGTTTTCAGACTGTCACTGTTACTTAGTCAGACTTTTTTTTTAACAGTGCAATGAGTTCAAGAGAGCCGCCTTCCTGATATTAAAACTCTACGTTAGCTGCTACCACACGCATATTTCTTCCTGATTCCCCCTCTGCAGCACTGAAACATGCGTCTTTGGTGGACTGATGTGTTTCCACCTCGACATCTGGTTAAAACGTCTCTCAGACACTCGTTCTGTCTCATCCATGCGTCACTTTTCTGAACTTGTGAATGAAGCAGCTGAACTGAGACCAGTTCTTGGTTCAGCGGCTCCTCAGGTGGGTCTTGGTCTGGTTCTGATCGGTTTGTGTCTTCACTCTGAATCCCTCATCGTCTTTATGTAACCACACAGCTTCGTGTTGTTGCCATGGTGTCGATTTCTAACACCGTGCTGCAGCGCCTACATGGTTTAGGTGACACAGTCACATCTGAATCAAACAGTTTACAAGTGAAGTGTGCTACAGAGAGGGAGGACAGAGAGAACCCTCTGTTTAGTATCTGCTGCTGCAACTTGTTCAGGCAAAATACACAAATATGTGCACAACATTTTGACTTTAGTATATCTGTCTTTATATTAAACTGTGTGTATGTTTGTTTCACTCACAACTTGAAATTATAGGTTTAGTTTTCAGATAAATATCTGTGCTGAGATCTGCAGCCTGTTGTATGTGTTCAGTGCATCTGTAGGAACTGATGCTGCAGCTTGTTGTTGCTGTCAGGTCAGTATTTAAGGTGCACGCGCAGCTTTAGCTTCATACTAACAACTCTGCTGCAGTGAGATAAGTGTGATAAATGTCCAACAAACTGCCCAAAAAACATCAGAACAACCCTCAAATGTTCACTGACAGCCACACATCAGATCAGAAACAGACCCGACAAAGTGCTGCTGGTGACAGTGTTATTGGACTGCGTTGCCATGGAAACAGCTTGGGTCCAAGTTCACTCGCTGCTGACAGCAAACATCCATAAACAACGTTTAGAGCGTTCATGAGACCAGCGTTTCCGTTGGAGACGGACCAGAGAGGACGACGAGAAGAACTCTGCAACAAACACCGAATCAGATGAGAAAGTTAATATCAAAGCTGGTGTTTGTTTCTGATCCTCTTTGTGATGTTCAGTGCAGCTACAGCCAGCTGAGGAGGACGTCCGACTTTTGCAGATGATGTTGTTCTGTTAGCTTCAGATCTTTGTTGGAGGTGAGTCGCTGCCTCAGATAAAGGAGTTTCAATGTCTCAGATTGTTATTCATGCCTGCTGAAATTTTATTTCTGGAGATACTGAACCCTGAAAATGGCTTCACAGAGAAGATGTTTCCTTCAGAGTGAAATGAAACAGAAAATATTTTACAGAGTTTTATTTAGTTTTGGGCCCAAAAATCAAAGAATTTAACGAAATATAAGACTGTGGGGCGACAGCGCTGCTTGAAATGACACCGTGTGAGTCTTTGATAGAACTTTGTCTGCCAGAAACTCAGTAAAACACAATAAAACACACATAGAGTCGTACAGGATGAAACTTTAGCAGTGTTTTAAATAAAAAGGTGAAGATGCATGCATGATTCCTGGATACCAACAGAGCAACAGCGAGCCGTCTGCGGTTTGCCGATCATGGTGTGAAATGTATGGATTTGTGTGTGGCTGACCTCAGGACTGATCTCTGCCTCGACACAGATGGTAGCTTCTAATTACACATCGCCTACATTCACGGGGAACCAGAGCAGAGTGCATTAATTAGCAGACGTCCTCAGACGGGAGCTGTTCTGCAGTCACAGCGGTCCACATGCGACGAGTTCACTGAACGCAGTCTTTCTGCTGCCTGGACGTTCAGATATTTGCTGCTTAGTGACCACAGCGCTGCAATAATGACGGATGACTTCACTCTCTGACGTCAGACCAGCAGAGGTTTGAGTCGGGTCCTGAAGCAGCAGCTGATCCAGCCAACCTAATATTTAATTAATGCACGGTCTATTTTACTGATCAGCACACTGAACGAAATAGTTTTCATCCAAAATAGCAAAATGATCATTTTATTAAAATTCATTTTACTATTGAACATTTTTTGGACATGTTATTACCATGTTTCAACATTTTATTAATATTTTCTGTCATTTTATTAATATTGTTTATTTAATATTTATTAATGTTTCCTAAAATAAAAATATTTTTTAGTTTTTTTTACTACTTTATTAACATCTTCCTACATTTTATTTTAAAAAAATGTATACATTTCTTCGGAGTTCTTATAACATTTCTTTAAATTTTCAGACATTTTCTTAATATTTTCTAAAGTAGACATTTTTCTGCAGGGATTTGGTAAATTTTAATGAATATTTAATTTCAAGCTTTACACCTATGCACATTTTCAGACATTTTATTAACATTTTACAATATCTTATTACATTTTAAAATCATTTTTCGGACTCCTTATCACCAGTTTACAATGCTCCATTAACATTTTCAAACATTTTATTAATATTTTCTAACATAAGAAAATTTGCTCATGATTTTATTCATATTTTTCAATATTTTTTGCATTAAAAATTCTAACATCTCTTATTCCTATTTTACAACATTTTATTAATATTTGCTTTTTGATGATATATTAATATTTTGTCATGTCAAATTATTTTAAGGGGTTTTCATTAATATTTTCCTACATTTAATTTTTGATAAACAAATTTTTAGGCAGATATCTTTTTTTTTTACCATTTTACAGCATTTTTAAAAATATTTTCTGACATTTTATTGATATTTTCTCACTTAAGAAAATTTGTTAATAATTTTGTTCAGATTTTCAAATATTTTATTATATTTTTATTTACTTTTTCCGACATCACGTTGCCATTTTATATGATGTTATATCTTCAGATTTTAGTAATTTTTTTTTTGGTGTTTTATTATTATTTCCAAACATAAAATATTTTGAGGGGATTTTATTAATATTATCCCACATTTGTGTATTTATTAATTCATTTTTGCAAATTCTTGGATTTCATCTTACAATTTTACGACAATGTTTTCCAACATTTTGTTAATATTTTCTAAAATATAAATATTTATTGATGATTTCATTAATTATTGAAAAATATTATAAATTGTTAATTATTTTATTTTAGAATGTTTTATTTAAATAAATTTAGGCTTTTTTAAAAAAATAAATGGGACATTTTTCTTACAATATTCTCCTAATATTTTCACACATTGTATTAATATTTTCCAACAAAAAGATATTTTAGGGGAGGATTTATTAATATTTAATGAATACTATCATTAAGAATTTCAAGCTTTTACTGACATTAGCTTTATTTTCAGCCTTTTCATGTGTAAGTCTTAACCACAACCAGCATCTCTACAAGTGACTAAAACAGTGTGATATTCTTTATATTTGGTTCTGATCAGTATTTATTTGTTTGTTTTGGGGAGTTAAGTTCTTTTTTTTCTCACTGAGCAGCATTTTCAGTAAACTGTTGTGTTAATTCTGTTTTCCAGTAGATTCTTCTCCTGAATGTTCTGGTTCTGGTTCTGTCTCCAACCCGTCAACCTCGTTTCTAACAACATAACGATGCTGACATTTAAACGTCTTAAGCATTTATCCTGTGATCAATTCAGACGACGAGACTCAACATGAAGCTCGGACCCCCAGAGGAAGAAACCCTGCAGAAGATTATTCACTTTTCCACTACAAACTGAGAGATTCCAAAGGTTTCCAGGAGAATAATTTGCACATTTCGGTACAATTTGTGCAGCTGTCATGATAATAAATGTTGTTAAGTTCATCTCTGAGGGTTCACAGTGTTCTGATTCTGATTCTTGTTTTGTTGTAGTTTCAGAAAACAGACACGATGGAAACTTACTGGGTGTTAAATTAAGTTCTGGTTGCTTTCTGTATTAATCAAAAATATTTTTCCTTAATATTTTTAATATTATCACTTTTTTTTAGCATTTTACTACATTTTATTAACATTTCCGTACTCATTTTATCAATATTTTCAGACATAAGCATTTTTTGTCATTTATTTAATATTTTCTTATATTTTTATTGTTATTTTAGTTATTTTATTAATATTTTTCATGGTTTTTATTATATTTTCTTATTATTTTCACACATTATTAATTCTTATTTATTTATATTTTATAATAATTTACTAATATTTTGGGATCTTTTATCAATTGTTTACATACTTTATGATATGTTGTTGATTGAATTTTATGAATATTTCCCATATTTAATTTTTAAAAACTGAATGTATGCATATTTTTCAGCATTTCATGAGCATTTTACTTGTCTTTATTTTTTTATTTTATTTTATGATATTCAACTTTTATTGATATTGTCCCACATTTATAATTATTTTCAGACAGAATCTTTCAGTCATTTCACTATATTCAGTCAAGAAATATTTGATAAAAATGTTTTTCATGAATTTAATTTTTATCAATAAATCTGAGCATATTATGATTTTTTTTTTCCAAATTGTATCAATAATGTCTTTGTCAATAATGTCATTCATTTCTTTATGATGTTTTATTAATTTTGACCAAATATTCTCACATTTTATGAATGTTTTGAATATTTTATTAATATTTTCAGACAAATCAATAATTTTTCTGGTATATTAGTATAATTTGTAGATAATTTTATGGAAATTCTAAACTTTTTATGAATAGTTTTGGACATTTTGTGATTAATATATTCCAAATAGTATTTGTAATTTCCAAATTTTTAAAAGTATTTGACTACTTTTTAGAATTCAGAAAATGTTTTTAATATCTTCAAATATTTCAATTAATTTATATTTTCTGTCATTTTACTGATTAATTAAATATATTACGTCCATATTATGAATATGTTTTGAGATATTATAATTTATTTTATTACAAAATAATAATAATAATTATTATTATACCGAAACAATCATAATGATAATCATAATCATAATAATTTCCTACATTTTCCTAATATGATTTTAAATCACTCACATGTGTCTATCAGAACATATTAATTTGTATGTTGCTGTGACACATCTGAGACTATGAAGTTGTTCAAACATCCGCTGATGTTCCGTTTGCTGCTGAGTCACATCCTGACGTCAACAAAAAGCTCCTTTAAATTCAGCTGGATGTGTTTTTACTGAAGCTGCTGTAACTTCATGGACCTGATGGTACATAATATTCTGTTTTCTTTTCTCTCCAACAGGTTGATTTACTGGGATTATCTGTTAAATCTCCTCTGAGCTCCGTCACAGCTGAACATCTCCCTTTATTCTCCATAACTCTCAGACTTCCTCAGGCCTTTGTGTGACTTTTACCTGCAGCTGCTCTTATTAGATCAGCAGCCGTCTGTCGGCGGGTTGGGTCCGGATCCGGCTCAGACATAATTACACCTCTGAGAGTGTTGGTTTGCAATCTGGACCCTCTCACAGACACAAAAGTGCCACGTAAAGGGCTTTACTTTGGAGACAAACCGTTGTTTTCTTTACAAAGTCCACAGAACAGAACTTCAGCAGTGATCGTTTAGTCTGATCATAGTGGTTGAATAATTACAGCATCTTCTAAAAGCCGTAAAAACAACCCAGCATACGATAAATGATGTGCAGCGTTGCAGCAACACCTCAGATTATTCGTATTTGTTTTTTATTTGTTATTTAGCTAAGTGCAGTGAAATATTTTGGCTGCACTTTGAGAATTCCGTTTGTTTTCAGACCAAACAATCTTTGTTTATTTTTACCAGCAGGAAAATATCTTCTTTAACGCCACCTAATTTTGGACACAATTTAGACAAATTTTAGAAAACTTCTGATCATTTTGGATTATTTTTTGGGTAATTGTTGACAGTATTTATGCTATTGTGGACACAGTGTGAATCTAGTTTTGTGTATTTGCAGTGATGTGTGCAGCTAAAAGCAGAACAGTGCACACAAGAACATGTACCTTCTTTCTTTTATTTACACTATTTAGGCTGATTTTGGTTCATTCTGGACAATTTTTTAATGCATTTTGAACAGGTTTTAGTCATTTGGGACCGATTTTACCTCATTTTGGACACATTTTGGACAAATTTTAGGAGTTTAGATAAGTTAAATCATTTTTGGACAAGTATTGATTATTCTTTTGAACCAGATTTGGATCATTTTGAGCATTTAAAAAAAAAAGTTTTATTTACTTGCAACAATGTGCACAGCTGGGAGAAGAACAGCGTAAACAAGGAGGAATACCAGCAAGATTTGCACGTTCTTTCATGTAAAACAAAATGTGATTCATCAGACCAGACCACCTTCTTCCATTGCTCCATGATCCAGTTTGGATGTCCATTGTTGGTCTTTTGGCGGTGCACAGGGGTCAGCATGAGTACCCTGACTGGTCTGCAGCTATGCAGCTTCATATACAACAAACTGATGTATTCTGACACCTTTCTATCAGAACCAGCATCAGCTTCTTCAGCAACAGTAGCTCATCTGTTGGATCAAACCACTTCCTCCCCATGTGCATCAGTGAGTCTTAGTCGCTCATAACCCTGTGGCCGGTTCACCACTGTTCCTTTCTTGGATCAGTTTTAATAGATCCTGACCACTGCAGACCAGGAACACTCCACAAGAACTGTAGTTCTGGAGATCTTCTGACCCAGTAGTCTTGCCAAACTCGATCAAATCCTTACACTTGCCCATTTTCCTGCATATAACATCAACTTTGGGGACAAAATGTTGACTTCCTCTCTAATATATCCAACCCACTAACAGGAGCCATGATGAGGAAAAAAATCAGTGTTTTTCACTTCACCTGTCAGTGGTCACAATGTTTTGCCTGATCGGTGTACATAGAAAATCTAGATTTACCGCACAGATTCCTCTGATTGTAGAAAACACTCATGTTGCACTGATTCAACAGAGTGAAATAAGACTTTACAGGTTTACAGGGACGCTGACTAATAGCTGAGATCTGTTTTCTTGCAGTTCAGTCTTTATTAGCAGTAACAGGTTTCTTGAGCGACTCTTTGTGGTGGTTTGTTCGTCCTCGCGGTGTCTCCATGGCTCCACTGTGCAGTCAGATTGTTGAGGAGGCTGAAGACCTGCAAAGGCTCCTGGGAAACTTTACCAGCTTAAAGCCGAGCGAATGTGCACTTTGGGAAGAAAGTAAAGAAGCAAGAAAAACATCCTCAATAGCTGAACTGTGTGTGTGTGTGTGTGTGTGTGTGTGTGTGTGTGTGTGTGTGTGTGTGTGTGTGTGTGTGTGTGTGTGTGTGTGTGTGTGTGTGTGTGTGTGTGTGTGTGTGTTGCACTGTGTGGGTTGTTAACTGTGTGTGTGTGTCACTGACTGCGTGGGCTGAATGTCAAATGAATACATCTCATTGACATATACAAAGTGCTGTTTCTTCTGCTGTTGTGATATATGAACTGTACTACATGGTCATAGTGACGCTGTGTGTGTGTGTGTGTGTGTGTTGTGTGTGTGTGTGTGTGTGTGTGTGTGTGTGTGTGTGTGTGTGTGTGTGTGTGTGTGTGTGTGTGTGTGTGTGTGGGAGCTGAGGTTGTGCTGCTGTTTGAAGTGAGCAATGGGGTGCAGCGCTGCAGCTGCTGTTTGCATGTTAATGCTGCTGCAGAGCTGGAAGACGTGGGAGATGGAGGGGAAGAGGCCAGAGACCACCCCCACACACACACACATGGACAGACACATAGGCAAGACAGACATACAACACACACACACACACACACACACACACACACGGACAGACACATAGGCAAGACAGACGTACAACACACACACAGACAAAAACACACTGATGAGTCCAAGCCTCCATCAGCTGATCTTTTCTGTCTCAGCTTCTGGTCTTAATATCGTCGGCTCTAATTTTATTTAGGAAACATTTTTCAAAGTTACAAAATCGAATCACAGATCAGCCTGAAGGGTCGAGGCTCTATTCTGAGAAAACTGATTCACAGAAGTAGGAAACCAGCAGAGCAGCACAGTGCTGTTTGTAACAACCTACTGTTATTGTCTGAATTTACAGGTTGACCCTAAAATTATTATTATATTACAGATACTTAACATTGTTTTAAAGAAAAAATGTGTGTATGGAACTTTTTAAATGGTAAAATATGCATATAGATAGATAGATAGATAGATAGATAGATAGATAGATAGATAGATAGATAGATAGATAGATAGATAGATAGATAGATAGATAGATAGAGATGAATATAATACAGAGAGCATAGCATACAGTACATTAAATGTGAAGTGTACAGTACGTGCAAAGAAAGTTATGAAGAATGAATAATTCAGTACTGCCTGAGTCCCGTCTTTTATTGAACTGGCAAAACTCCAACAAATTAGACTAACACAGCTTAGAGGTAACAGAACACTAAACCAGCAGCGTGTATTCTTCATTCAGTAATAATACACACCTACCAGCCACAACATTAAGACCACTGACAGGTGCAGTAAATAACATCGATCATCTTGTTATAATGCAACGTTCTGCGGCGAAACCTTGAGTCCTGACATTCATGTTGATGTTTGACTTGTACCATCCACCTAAACAATGCCCCATGGTAACAGCAGACCTTGATGCCAGTTTCCACCCTCAGCAGGACAATGCACCCCACACACTGCAAAAAATGCTCAGGAGTGGCCTGAGGAACACGACAGAGCTAAGGTGTTCACCTGAGTTCTACACTCCCCAGACCCTGTGGGATGTACCAGGATAAGCCTGATCTAGGTAGGTCCCACCCTGCAAGTCAAAGGACCCACAGAATTCACTGTCACCATCCTGTGTCCATGCCCCACTGGGTCAGAGGAGATTTAGCAGCATAAATTGGACCAACACAGTACTAGTCATGTGGTCATAATGTTCTGCCTGTTCGGTGTATGTACAAAAAAGGACCGACATTGACACAGTTTTCAGCATTTGGGCTCTGTATGCCACCACAATGGATTTGAATGAAACAATAAAGAAGTCTTTAAGTGCAAACGTTCAGCTTTAATTTGGGGGTATTTATGTCCAAATCAGGTGAACAGTGGAGGAATTAAAACACATTTTGTATGTGCCCTCCACCTTTTTAAGGGACCAAAAGTAACTGTATAAACTAACATAATATATATCTTAATCCTCATCAGGACCGCAAGGGGCTGGAGTCTATCCCAGTTGACTTAGAGTGAAGGCAGCGGACACCCTGGACAGGTCACCAGTCTGTCACAGGGCTACATATACAGACAAACAATCACACTCACATTCACACCTATGGACAATTTAGAGTTATCAATTAACCTCAGCATATTTTTGGACTGTGGGAGGAAGCTGAAGTACCTGGAAAAAACCCATGTATGCACAGGGAGAACATGCAAACTCCATGCAGAAAGAACTGTGAACCGGAGATCTTCTAGCTGGGAGTCAACAGTGCTAACTACCAACTACTAACATAATTATAAAGCAAATTATCACGTTTTATATTTGACTGCCTGATATCTGGAACCCATAGACATCACCAGATGCTGGGTTTGGTCCCTGGTGCTGCTCTGCCCGATCTCCACTGCGGTTCTCACTTCCTGCTTGTTCTTGGGGCAGACTCCTTTTAGTGTCGTCTTCAGAAAGCCCAGCTGGATTCAGATCAGGTGACTGACTTGGTCATTGCAGAACTTTTGACTATTAACTGCATGAAGCCATCAAGTCAATGTCAAAATGCAAATTCAGGCTAAAAATTCACACACATGAAAGCATCTACAGCCAGAAAAATAAATCTGCTAACTGGAAACAGAAAGAGTTCTTTGTAGTGAGAAAAGGGCTTTTGACTCATAAGATCCACCTCGACATTTGCAGGCCTAACAGACCTCTCCACGGCTTCCCTCAGCAGCATTCATCACACTGACTGTAAAAACTGCTTGAGGAACACAACCAAGAGCCAGAAGGGCTCACCTCTGCATCCAGAATCCCAACATCCATCAGGCTTCTCTTCAAATTCTTCAGTAAAGTTTCATCTGGACGTTTTGTACCAAACAAAAAACAAGACTTTTCCTCTTGTTCTCTGTCCATAGAGGTTGATGTTCTGAAGTGTCCTTCACTGTCTGAGCTTCACACAAACTCTGATTTCCATTGATAACTCCTGAACCAAGTCTGAAGCAGCTGCCATCTGTTTTTCACAGCTAGACAGTGAAAGTATACTGACAGTCAATAGAAACTTTGAGGTAGAAATGTACTCAGAATTCTACTTGTAGGGGGTTGTAATTATTCATTGTGGATTTACTGATGATCTAGTGCTCTGGTAGTTCAGATAATGATGAGTTGTCATTTTGTCATGATTCATTGCACATGGGTTGGTCACTTTGCAAAAGTGAACCAAATACACACCAAGCAATACTCAGTGAGTATCTGCACAATTTGAGAATGGGTTTTGAAGGCCTATATAAAGGCCCAAAAAAGGCCACCATTGTTAGTCCAGTGAACAGCATCATGCCGCGTCTATCACATGAACAACGTCTCCGGGCACTGGGTATGGTGGAGGCCGGTTTGAGCTACAGTGATGTAGCCAGGCGTATGGGCTGTTTCCAACCCACAATCAGAAGCCTGGTCCAAAGCATGCGCCGACGGATTGCTGCCTGCATCGAAGCAAATGGAGGCCATACTAAATAAAAATTATGTTGAAAAATATGGTCTCAAAGTTTCTATTGACTGTCAGTGTAGTTCAGTGTCTGTGGAGTCATTTTAGGAGGAAGATCACTGCAGCCCTAATTAGTGCTGCTATGACTCCTTCTATACCTCCTGATTACTACTTTGTCTCAACTCTGCCTCCAAACTCACCAGTTCACCGATCTGATGGAGGATCCGTGAGATTTACCTGAGTAAACTGCAACCCCAGAACCCAAAGAATCCACATCCAGACATCTCAGAACCCACCAGAGGTCCAGTGTCGACTTCTAAATGCGTCAAAACAGTTTTTCTCCATTCTGTACCAAACAGAAGCACATAAAGAGAAGGAAACCTCCCGTCCATCATTCCCCCACCCACAACCCAGAGTCGGTGAGGTGCTGCTGTAGCCGCTTACAGTAACGTCTGGATGTTTACCTGCTGTTACACCAACAACTCTGTGTAGGACGACATGACTGACAGTTCCAATGATGTAAAGCATTCATTCTGTCATGCTTTAACTCTACAGAAACTCCAGAATAAACCTGATCTGTGTCAGTAGCGGGGGTCCTCAACATTCAGATGACAGATGAAATTGCAGAGGGAGTATATTTATAGAGTATATCTGCTGATAAAGGAGCCTCTGAGCTGAAAGCCAGAGCTGATGAAAAGTTAATGCTTTCAGTGGGCTGCCCCTCCCAAACGGGCAGCAATAATAACGAGGCTGGACCCATGTCAGGGGCCACCAGCGGAGCTTCAGGCCAAGAGGGAAGCCTCAGCCAGCTGCCCAGGATGGGGACTCCTCCGCCTGGATATCCATCAGCTGACAGCGGGCTGCAGAAGTCGCGGTGCTGAGGATGATGGGAGATCGATGCTTGATGTGGAGCAATGCCACCTCGTATGGATTCGCTCCTGACCTTTCACCTCGGCTGTCGAAGGCTGTATTTCTTCCTCGTCAGCTGGGGTCACGACTGAACTGCATACATTATAATTTTTACAGGGTTACATTTAAATAATCGAACATTTTGCTCATAGTGAAAATTCTGTGTATTGTTTTTTATTTAAAAATATCACATCTATGGATATCTGAGAATGCATCAATGGTTGTAAACAAAAGAAGTAAGATGCAGATAAAATATGATAATAAAAGGCAAGAACTCGCAGCTTTCATCTGTTTTCAGGAGGACGACCACTGCAACAATGATTAGTGGCACTACGGCTCTTCTGTACCTCCTGATTACTGTTTCAGAGTGAAAGTCATCATGTCAGTCAGTATTTTGATTTATCCACAGACGTTCATCTATAAATATCATCGCCCCAACACTTTTTGCCTGATATGATCACAGTCTCACCTCTGTGCTGCACTGTCAGGACTATGCATTCACTATGGTAGGACTGGTTCACTTCACACCAAACATGTTGGACTCATCTGAGGTCTATAAATGTGTGTCATCTGGCTAAAGAATCCCAACATTCATCAGGCTTCTTTTCAAGATCTTTAGCAAAGTTTCATCTTAAAGTTTTCTACCAAACAGAGGTTGATGTTCTGAAGTGTCCTTCACTGAGCTTCACAGAAACTCTGATTTCCACTGATAACTCCTGGGCCAAGTCTGAAGCAGCTGCCGTCTGTTTTTCACAGCTAGATGGTGAAAGTAGTTCTAGTTTCTGTGGAGTCATTTTAGGAGGACGACCACTGCAGCCCTGATTAGTGCTACTATTACTCCTTCTATACCTCCTGATCACTGCTGACATTGTGGTTCACTGATGTTTAGTTGATCTTCCTGGATCATTTTCCATCTTTGTGAAGTCTCAACATCAGATTTTTCGTTTCATCTGTTCAATTCTTTTCCATGTGGAGCCATGATGAAGACATAGATACAACTCATAGATTCAAATATGAGAATGTTCTGCTGTTCACAGCTCATTTTAGAATCATGTTCATGCAGTTAGACTGATTGGAAATCAATGATGGATTCAGTTTGGTTTGAATTCATAAAGCTGGATGCCCTTTGATTGCAGCAGTTTTCCACTTCAGGGCTTGAATTTTTGGTATAGTGTTTAAAACTATTTGGTATTTTAATGTAGTGTTTAATGCTCATAAGGACCATTTAAATAAATAGAAATGCTAATAAGATTAGAAAAATACATCACTAAACAGAAAGCAAAACTTAATAGAACATTCCAAAACCTGTCTTGTTGTAGTCTGAAAGTAAAAGTAATGATTTACATCTTGGCATATCATAAATAATGTCAGTCCAATTATCTATTGCAGGGACCTTTCTGTGCCCGCTGTTTAGTTTGATGTCTCTCTTCTACAGCATGATCTGACATTAATTACTATTTCAGGTGCAACATGTTGTGGTTTGTCTCTAAGTGTAGATATATGACACTTTAATCGGATCATATTAGTTCTTTAATTGGTTGAAAGACGTGAAGTGTGTCTCCCCTGGAACTGAGCTTTGAAACACACTAATTGGCATGACATTTGGTACAGATATAAATGGCATTAGGGAGATGAGTGGTAATGACTGAGGTGTTCCCCTGACTTCTCCTCTCCTGATTCACATTGGTCCTTTTTGTGAAATGTCTCAGCAGTTTAATAAAGATTGTGATTAAATGTGGTGCATAGATCATGATTGCGGTGATTTTTTACATCTTGTTCAGTCTCAGCTCTGCTTGTGTTTGGTGCATACTAACAAAATGTAGTAGAGTCTATTTATCAGTTTATATTGTCTATTGAATTACTGCCACAAAAACAGGCCTAATGATGCACAGTGAGAATCAAGTGAGGATGCTGACCTGCCAGATGTGCAGCCGATTTAGTGGAACATTTAGTTGAAGGATGTATCAACCTTTACAGTATATATAGGTGTATGTTCCAAAGTTAGCCGAAAAAACGTTTCTTTTTAATTATACATCTAAACAATCTGTCAACGCAGTAAAGCAACTGAATAGCTTGTTCATTTTAATATGGAAAATGGTACATTTATCTCTGTAATGAGAAATGTAGAGACAACTTTAGAGTTCATTCTGTCTATCTGTTTTACAGAACAGTTTATTTTCATTAATCAAACCAGTTGCCTGTCTTGAGGTTCTCCTCTGGGAGTGTTCAGTTCTGGCTCTGTCAGTTTGTTTTGTTTCTGTCCTCAGATTGTGAACAGTGATGATGTGTAATCTTGGTATCAAACTTATGTCTTTCCTGCAGGGCAGATAATTATAAAGAAATCATCAGGGTTTTAATTCCTGCAGTAAATAAAATCAAAATTGTACATGTTGTGAGAAAGCTATTTTAACACAGAATGAATTCTGTTTATTAGATGATTTTTTGTATCAAATGTGTGTAAAAATGCTCCTTTCATTGTCTCTAACTTGTTCAGACCAACCACCTACCACACATGCTGATATGAGCCTTGAAAGTTTATCCAGAATGCACTTTTGCACACAGTTTTCTCTGGTGAATTATCAGAAAACACAAACACATCCAGGGTAACAAAGATTGTTACAGAACTCTATGTCAGACATTAAACTCCTGCAGTTTTACTGTTCAAACTGTGATATATCCTATAATGTTGGTGCTGAAGTTGGCTTTAGAAAAGAAAGAACAGAAAACAGATTTAGTGTTCAGATTGTGACACAGTTTTTTTTAACAGAACTCAAATGTCCTTTTCAACTCTGAAAATGTTCTGTGTCTGCTGCAGAACTGATGAAGTTATAAGGTTCAGAAATAATGAAAAAAGTAAATTAAAATGCAAATTTCTCCACCTCTATGTGCTTTGAAATATAATAATACTATATAATAATACTTCATGAAATATTCATAATATAGAGGCCACATTTTCATGACTTCATTTAATATATTAGTTACTGCACATTAAAAAAACATATAATTCTGAGGAGGAATTTAGTCTGATTTTATGTTGCATGACGCTTCCTGAAGCCGACATTCAGACCCTCTTCACACTGTGGCTGGCAGTGAAAATCTCAGTCTCTGTCTTTTTTCATTTGTTATTGAACTATTCATATTTTGTACAACCCAAAACGCACCACAGAGGGATCAATGTTTCACAGAGAGATCATCAGAAAATGTTCTGAGACATCGCAGCCCTCAGTCTTGTTTAAAGGATATGAATCCATCACCTCCCAAACAGCGTCCAAAAAACTCATCCCTCAGCTTGTAGGTGCAGCTCTGTTGAATTGGAAAATGTATCAGTGACTAATACATCAGCTAAGTCACTCAGACTCCAGTTTGTTCATACTGACGATGATTTAAAAAAAACTTCCTCTGTGTTACTGAGCCTGTTTGGTTTCTTCACATATAGAAGTGAATCTGTGTATATCATGTTAGCAGGAGGCTCAGGAGAAAACAGAAAGGCTTTTGTGATAAAAATAATACAGATTACGTGAGAAGGTAGCCATGGATACAACATCCAGTCACCCTTGTCAGTGCATATATGGAGAGATTTATGTGTTTCCACCTCAAGTAGTTGTCTAAATGCTGTGTGTTGTCAGATAGCTGCAGTGTAGGTGGATCCTGACCCCAGGAAGTCACAGCGTTACATAAGCCTGATGGATTTGAATCACAGCCTCCATTTCATAATTAACATTAATACTGAAAACTTTCTCTGTTAAACTGCATCTCATTCTGCAGATTTCACCATCAAATCAATGGTTTCGATCACTTCCTGCGGTTTTTCACAGAGACTCCCACATGTGAGAGCTCGTGAAAGCCTCCAGCTGAAGTGTAAACATGTTATTTTAAAAGCTGGACACGTTGCTGTGAAACACTGAACGACAACTCTGTGTTTTTTTTACAACCTGTTTGGAGTTGTCTTCATTCTCAGCGTGTCTGGGATGACTCTCATCCTCTCTGAAAATATTTTACTCACCAAGGCTGTTTCCAGAATCATTCACTCTTTTCTCCCCACATTAGAAACACTCAGTCCTTCTTCAGTAGCACCAAACTCTGATTTCAGGCACTTTAACCGTCATCACTGACGGAAGCATGCATATGTCATGTTTTGTGCAACTGTAGGACCCTCAGAGGATGTTGAATAGTTCATGTTATCATCAGAAACACTTAATCATTTCATCAGTGGTAGTTGCTGAGGTTTCCTGTAAAATGTAGAGTTGTAAGCAGAAACTCACGTACACGACATGGACATTATTTTGTTGTTTCAGTGTGTACTTTTTCATCGCATAAGTGGATAAATTTACACCCTCCACCAGTAAATACGGTGCACTTGATTCCAGACACCTTGACGTTTAAAAAAAACCCTCTTTCACAGTGTTCCTGGAAGGAAGAGGATCAGACGCTAAAATTCTCAGTTGATCCAAAACAGGAATAAAACTGAAAGTAGATGCATTCAAGATTTTTTATTTAGTTTAACAAAAATTTCAGAATGGTAGCCCAATGTTTAAATGTTTCAAAGACATGTTGAACGTGTGATGAAATGCTCGGTTGGCCATCGATTTCAGGGCTGTATAATAATTATGAAATCCAACCTCTGTCTGTTTCTAAAGGTCCCATTTTGTGCCCCCAGGTAATGCCCCCATCTGTCCTGTTTTTCAGCTCCAAGCACCACAAAGATGGTTGATTTCTACATGGCAGTTATAACACCTGGTTTTGCTCTACATCTTCTGTTTCAGTGCTTTAAATATAGCTGAGCTGCTGTTCACCCCACCCCATTCAGGAAGAAGACTGTCTCTGTGATTGACAGTTGTCCTTATATCAGCTGACACAGGCTCATTATTTTCATTTTCAAGATCATTTTACATGAAAATATCTGTGAATTATCAGCGCAGCCATCCTTTTTAACTCCTGTGTTTGGTGAGTTTGTTTAATCTGTATTTTAGCAGAGCAGCAGTTAGCTTGTTGACATGTAGTCGGCGGAGAGAAGCTCACAGATGGAAACAGCAGCTGAATTTAGGTTGAACCAAACAGACGACATGAAACCACTGTAACCCACCCAATCCTTGTTTACTGGTTTAAATTAAGGTTTCCATCAAATCTAATGCTTGCCAAATTAGTCACACAACATGCTAACACTAAGGATTATTTTACTGTTGTGGGAACATTAGCATCAATAGTAATCCACTGGGTGTTCAGTTCCTCAGATGTTGCTCAGTGCATAGAGACTCTTATGTTCACTCTAACAGCAGAACATCTGGTGAGTTTAGTTTGTGGTTCAGACGTTTTAGAGTTTAGCAGAAGCAGCTGTAGAAAATAAATAAACCTGGTGGACTGAGAGGCAGCTGCTCATTCTGATTGGTTCACCTGGAAGCAGTGGGGGTGGCGGAGCTACACAAAGCTGGACCGCTATTGGTTTTGCCACTATTTGATGCCTGAGCGTGTTTGGATCTGGGGAGTTTGAAGGTCGGTCAACACCCAAGGCTCCTTTATTGAAGTCATTCGTGAGCATTTTTTTGTGAATGAGTGGCGCTTGTCAAAATAACATCCACATGAATGTCAGGACCGAAGTTTCCCAGCAGAACATTGCTTTAAAACAAGATGATCTGTACCACTCGCTTCATCGTCTTAGTGGTTTTAATGTTGTGGTTGATTGGTGAAAGTGTTTCTTCATATCTCATGCATTCATTTACAAGTGTACAATGTTATTACATGCATGGATACAAAAACTAAAGGGCAAAATGATCAGGTATCATTCAGATAATTGTTTAAATACATCTATATCTACCTGTAGTGTCAGAAATACCATATAGCATAGAGTATACCAATTAGTCCAACTATTTAGTTTACATAAAGAAACAAAGGAGAAGAAGTTCTCATGCAGGTAAACAGGGATCAGTGATCAGTGCAGCACATTTTCAGCTGATTCATGTTTTGTTGATGGCGCTGCTGCTCTCTTCCACTCACTGAACACAGTCAGTCCATAAACCTGAGAGCCTGATGAATGCTGATTTGACTTTCTCCAAGGGGCAAAAGCTAATGTCCCAATAATGCTCTAGATTTTATAATAGGCTTGTTAAAGAAGGCAAAAAGGGAAATCTAAAAGCAGAAATGGTATGTAGTATTCATAGCCATGGTTTAATGAGTTTGTAATCACCTGAACCCTTCTTCTCTCGATACAGAGCGAGTGCTCAGAGCTCATCATGTTTTTACAGTTATCTGGACAAAGAATGGACGAGAGGACGGTTATTCAGTCGGTGGTAATCTGCAGCCTCACCGCCATTTAATCTGACTCACTGGACTTTTAAAGGTCATCTAAAATGCAAAAATTCAGGTGGGCCAAACAGAATGAGCAGCTGGCTTAGTTAGTATCTACGGCTGCTTCTGCTAAACTCTGAAATATCTGAAACTAAACTCACCAAATGTTCTGCTGAAAGAGTGAACACAAGAGTTTTCATACACTGACAGCGTCTGAATAATTGAACACCAAGTGGATTACTGGTATTATTAATGCGAATGTCCCCACAACAATACAAAAATCCTGATGTGACTAAAGTTGGTTAATGGTCTGTCCATAGGTCAGAGCTCTGTGGAAACTTTAATTCAAACCAATAAACAAGGACTTGGTGTATTATTGTGTTTCAGTTCAACCTAAACTCAGCTGCCGTTTCCATCTGTGAGCTTCTCTTCTGCTCTCTGTGCTCACATAAACCACATTTTAATAAAGCCAAACTCCCAATTAACTGTTCCCATTTACAGATTTTTCTATTTCTGTTGTCAGACAGCAGAATGAAGATGAAACAGTGACTGAAATGCAGCTCATTCAGACGACACATTAACGTCACCTGACAAACTCAACAAACACAGAAGTTAAAAACAACTTTTGTGCTGAGAATTCATTGATATTTCCATGTAAAATGATCACCAGAAAGAAAGTTACAAGACAGAAATTCCTGCTCTCACACATTCTTTCATCTATCAATCATGGACAGGGAGAATCTTTTTCCTGAAGGGGGCGGGGCCAGCAGCAGCTCAGCTACATTTGAAGCTACAGACACTGAAACAGAACATTCAGAACTAAACCAAAACCAGGAAATATACAGTAATGAAGAAATTAACCATCCTTGTGGTGTTTTGACCAAAACATTAAAAGACACATTGTGGAAACATGGCAGACTTTTACTAATCTGCTGAAAAGGAGAACAATATGGGACCTTACCTTTCAGTGGGAAAATCCCCCAGTTAAATCCACCGATGTAGAATGGTGGTCAAAATTAAACCAAGAGAATCCAGAACATCTGTACCTAATTTCATTAGGGCGTTTAATTCAGAACCATGAATCTACACAAGTAAAAATAAACAGAACTATAAAGTCACGTCTCCTTGAAATTCACCACAGCTGCTCGGTACTGCAGTAACTGCAGGTGGAATCAGTCTTTTGTATCTGTGAAACTGCAGGGCAGAAGCACCAATAACACATCACACAGTGATGTATGACGCTATTACACTGCAGACAACAAGATCAGTCAGCAGCCTGCTTCAGTCTGTAAACCAGTTTTTGTAACAAACACAGCTTTTAGTGATTTAAGACATTTCTTCAATTAAATCATTAATATGTGTTATTATGAGTGGATTTGAAAGGCTGAAGTTAGAGCCACAAGTTTCATTTTTATTGGATCATTTAATAGGAGAAAAACTTTCAAACTGGTGTGATAAAGCAAAGGGAGTCACAGTGGACATGAGCAGTGCAGGGACTGGTTGGACAGGAACGAACCCGATGAGTTTCCGAGAGGTTGAGGAAAACCGGTCCGCATTCCTGGCTGCTTTATCATAACACATCAATCTCTTGAAATGGAAATGAGGCTCAGACATGCTGTGGCCACTGAAGCTGTCAAGACGATATTTTGGAAAAATTTCAAATATCCTTTCCTTTGACTCTTGTCTCTCTTGTGTGCTTCTGTATTACTCATGTTATGGGAACATCAGTTTGTGTATGGTCACAAAATAAAGTCCCTCCTCCTGTCTGGAGACAAAAAGCAAGTCCCTGTAAATCATTATATGTTAGGGTGTGGACTTGGTTAGCAGATCTGGATGAGGATTTGGTGAATAGTGGTTTTACTGATGGTGAATATGCTCAGTAATGTCCTCTGAAGTGGTGGAAACATGAGTTTGTGTGTGTGTGAGCTCCTGCTGCCTTTGCAGCCATGAACAGATGGAGCGGTGACTTTTTTGCCCTGAACTGAGTCTCTCAGGATGCTCTCCCTCCAGGCTCTGGATTACCTCCAGCAACTAAATAAACGCCTTGAATGGTTTAGGTTATGGATCACAGGCCCCGTTTACAAAACATCTTTAGGCTAAAAGTAGCTGCTAAGTTGCCAAGTTAGGAAACATTCCCAGGAAAAACGCCCAGGTATGTTGGAAGCTGGCTCCTATTGTCATCACAATGGTGGTTCTGACTGTTTCTAACTAACTCTGCACTCACCACCTCTTGTTGGATATTAGTTTAACTCCCAAAGATTTCCACGAGTCTTAAAATTCTGCATAAATCCTTCCAAACGCTTGTTTCTGGGTCTAATCAGAAGTAAACAGAGAAATGATCTCCCCAGACTAGAGGTCATACAGAGGATGCAGCGTGAGCAGCATAGAAGCAGAGCAGCAGCTTCAGAGCTTTATCTGTTTCTGCACAGGAGGCGTTCAGGGACAATGCTGAGCTGCAGATGTGCCCACAACACAATAACTGTGACAGTGGTACACAAAAATGCAGGAAGGTAGCTTTAAAAATGCTCTTTGGGTCATGTTTATGAGTACAGAGTAAAACAATTCATGGCCTGTGCAGATTAAAATGCCTGCTCTGTCAGCCGCACTGTCAACAAGCCAAACAGCTGTATGTTCATCTGCACGTCTGCTTACATGTGTGAAGCTACAAGTCAGTTTATTGTGCTCATGCTTGGAAAGTAGCTGCCATTGTCTTGTAAGAACGTTCAAGAAGTGCAGCGCCTGAAGAGCATTTGGAAAGCGCAAAGTTAGCAGAGTCATAATCACAGTCACAACAGCTACAATTATGAGAAAAAGATGCTGCTTGGAAAACCTGCAATTTTCCTTTAAGACGCCAATATTTTGCGGAGGACCAGCTCCGGTGTAGGGATGGGTTTATACCTGGATTAGTTAAGCTCTACTGTGCAAAAATGAATTCCAACATTTTCTAGTTCTGGTATTCTCCTTCCAACACAATTATCGCTGCCTATCTTGTTAATTTTGAGTAAACTCTAGGAACAAGTGCATCAAAACGTGCAGCTCCATGGGAATACTGTATTGCTAGTAGTGACTGAATTGGGATTAATTCCTGTATCGAAATTAATAGGAAAGGGCCACAATGACTAAAGAAACCCTTCTCTGGAGCCCTGTATACTTCACACTTGAACTTCTTAATTCAATGTTTAAGAAGGTCGCTAGCATTGGAACCTTATTTGAAATTATTTGTCTGTTCATCCTCCTCTATGGAGGAGGCAGAGCCTGAAGACTCGGGGGTATCTGCGTCCATATCCATGGCAGAGGTCGCCGAGGTAGTTAAAAAGCTCCTCGGTGGCAAGGCGCCAGGTGTGGACGAGATTCGCCCTGAGATGCTGAAGGCTCTGGACATTGTTGGACTGTCTTGGTTGACACGTCTATACAATGTCGCGTGGGCATCGGGTACAGTACCTGGGGAGTGGCAGGCCGGGGTGGTGGTCCCTATTTTTAAAAAGGGGGATCGGAGAGTGTGTGCCAACTACCGTGGTATCACACTTCTCAGCCTCCCCGGGAGAGTTTACTCTAGGGTGCTGGAAGGGAGGATTCGGCCGATAGTCGAACCTCGGATTCAGGAGGAGCAATGTGGATTCCGTCCCGGTCGTGGAACAGCGGACCAGCTCTTTACCCTTGCGGAGCTGCTGAGGGGGTCATGGGAGTATGACCTGCCAGTCTACCTGTGTTTTGTAGATCTGGAGAAGGCGTACGACCGTGTCCCCCGAGGGGGTTTGTGGGGGGCACTTCGGGAGTATGGGGTCCGAGGCTCGTTGTTACGGGCCGTTCGGTCCCTGTACAACCAAAGTGAGAGCTGTGTCCGCATACTCGGCATTAAGTCAGGCACGTTTCCGGTGGGTGTTGGACTCCGCCA
Organism: Acanthochromis polyacanthus; assembly: GCF_021347895.1. Classification (NCBI taxonomy): domain Eukaryota; kingdom Metazoa; phylum Chordata; class Actinopteri; family Pomacentridae; genus Acanthochromis; species Acanthochromis polyacanthus. Next base: position 33,520,925 of record NC_067117.1, on the reverse strand, counting down.
GGGCTGCCCCTTGTCTCCAATCCTGTTTGTGGTTTTCATGGACAGGATTTCAAGGCGCAGTCGTGGTGGGGAGGGTTTTCGGTTTGGGAGCCTCAGGATCGCTTCTCTGCTTTTTGCGGATGATGTGGTTTTGTTGGCATCCTCAGACCGTGACCTCCGGCACGCACTGGAGCGGTTTGCAGCCGAGTGTGAAGCGGCAGGGATGCGGATCAACACCTCCAAGTCCGAGGCCATGGTTCTCTGCCGGAAACCGGTGGAGTGCTTCCTCCGGGTTGGGGGGGAGTTGCTTCCCCAAGCGAAGGAGTTTAAGTATCTCGGGATCTTGTTCACGAGTGATGGGAAAATGGAGCGAGAGATGGACAGGCGGATTGGTGCGGCGTCAGCAGTAATGCGGGCGTTGTACAGAACCGTCGTGGTGAAGAGGGAGCTGAGCCGTAAGGCGAAGCTCTCGATTTACCAGTCCATCTACGTTCCAACCCTCACCTATGGTCATGAGCTTTGGGAAGTGACCGAAAGAACAAGATCGCGGATACAAGCGGCCGAAATGAGCTTCCTCCGCAGGGTGGCTGGGCTCAGCCTTAGAGATAGGGTGAGGAGCTCAGACATCCGGAGGGAGCTCGGAGTAGAGCCGCTGCTCCTTCGCATCGAAAGGAGCCAGTTGAGGTGGTTTGGCCATCTGATTCGGATGCCTCCAGGGAGACTTCCTCTGGAGGTTTTCTGAGCACGTCCGTCTGGGAGGAGACCCCGGGGCAGACCCAGAACTCGCTGGAGAGATTATATATCTCGTCTGGCCTGGGAACGCCTCGGGATCCCCCAGGAAGAGCTGGAAAGTGTCGCCGGGGGGAGGGACGTCTGGAACGACCTGCTTCGCCTGCTGCCCCCGCGACCCGGCTCCTCGGAGGAGCGGAGGAAAATGGATGGATGGATGGATGTCTGTTCATCTACAAGTTTGTTCACATGGGTGAGGCTGTGAGTCAGTTTCACCTGTCTTCTGCAAAAAATACATCAATATATGCAAGAACAGCATGCTATGAGTGTCGGCCATGATTTGTTCACGGTGTTTATGAAAATTTAAAAAATTACAGTCAACTTCCCTATAGGAAACAACGGGAAATTAGCACGAGTGAAGAAACATTGGCATTTTTTAACCCTATCGTTCTGGCATACTTGACACAAAAAAAACCTTAATTCAGAGTTTAAACTGGCCACTAGACTTAGTGCTTTATTTGACTGAATCTGTGCTTTACAATCTGTTGTGGAATTTATTTAGTCACTGTTAAAGTTTCACAATTTTTTGACTCTTTTTAGCTTCTTGTCAATGGAGATGAAAGTGCGCTCTAAATTTTTTACCCCCTAAACTTTTATTTTAAAAAGTTGGATTAACCTTGTTTCTTTCATTCAATTTTTCCTGTACATGCAGAATTTATGCAAAATAAACTGAACTGATTTTGTCCTCTTTTCCCCCAGTGTGACTTTCATTGCATTAGGACTTTTGGTTTACTCATAAATCTCCTCTGAACACAATGTACCGCCCAAAACTCCAACTAAATCGCATTACACCCGACCTCTGAAGTTTCTAGTAAAAATCAAATATCAAATCAAATCCAACCTGTGACAGATTCTGTAAGACACCCAATATTGAATATACAGTATAGTATATAGATAAACACTACCGTTCAAAAGTTTGGGGTCACTTAGAAATGTCCTTGTTTTTGAAAGAAAAGCATTTTTTTCAATGAAGATAACATTAATCAGAAATACAGTCTAGATATTGTTAATGTGGCTATTCAGACAAAATGACTGACATGTTTTCAGTTTTTCTCTGAGGTTTTTTTTTGTTGAGTTTTAGAATTTTTTGGACATTTTTAACATTTTTGTCTGAGATAAGACTCACTATACATTGGGGATAAAAACAAAACCTTTAGTGAACTAGCTAAATACGTCTATGCTAGATATGTATATATTAGAAAAATGATAGCTAGTTAACGACATGGAGAAAAGCTTGAGCCAGTTTGCTGTTCACTTTTATACACAGGTAGAACAGATAAATGTGATTGCTTGTCAAATGAAAAACAGGTTCTTAGCTGACTGTGTACTGAGACTGTGATGATCGAAATAATGTCTCAAATTTACATCTTTGTAGTTAGGCAACTTCTGTCTGAAGTAAGAGACATTTAACTTTAATAAACTTTTACTTTAGTGAATTAGCTACTTGCTAACTTAGCTTAGAGGCTAACACTGTTATTAGCTTGCTGTATACTAACAACAGAGACACAGTTAATACTTTGTGTGGTCATTGTTGCTCTTTCTGTTTTTACACTTTGTTGATAAGATAAAGTAGTTTTGTCCATATTTATTTAGATAATGTGACTTTCAAACTGCCTGACAGGTTTTGAGGTTCAAATCGTTTAACAACAACTTAGACTTAGCCTGGTACTTAGCCTGACAGTTAGGCTGATAGTTAGCCAGCCCTGGACCAGGTTAGTTTCCAGAGAAACTGAGTTTGAACTATGTTGACTTTGCTTTATGAAACTGCAATAATCTCAAAGTAATTCTGACTAAGTGAAATAAGGCTGGACTATCTGCCGAACTTGTTTAATGGAACAGTCTTCTGGTATATTTGATGCGACACCAGAACTTTCACCCTGAACCTACAGCTGTTCTATTTACAGATTCTGTGTTTCCATCTGCTGCCTCGGACTGACACTGCTGGACGTATTGACATTACATACACAGGTGTGTTGTGACAACAGTGTGTTCAGGAGGCGAGGTAAAGGGCTCCAGCCAATCAAGCAGGTGAGTCTTGACATGGCAACATTCCTCTGAACTCATTCACAGCAGGGTGTTGCAGGGGTCCAACACCAACACTGAAATGTTGCATAAACTCTATAAGAATCCAAACACATGCTGAAGCAGCAGGCAAACTGGTCGTCAGTATTATCAGGTGACCTTGTTCATTTAATTTAAGACTTCATGAAGAGAATCTTTGTAAACTGACAGCACCAACAACAACTTAAACCAAGTAAAACATTAATGCCAGGGCTGTCATCATTAATGATCTATGGAGAACCAACAGTCGGCAGGTTAATATTCCAACAACAACAACAACAACAAAACCCCAGTGACACAACGTCTTATACATTATTTATTACGTGTAAGAGAAACATATGTTAGGATTTTGGAGGAGTGGCAGTGGTGGAGGTCTAACACATGAGTTTGGCCAGGGAGTGTGTCCTCTGTAGGACTGGAATTTTTATACTGGGTTTCAATGTTTGGCTTGGTTTAAGCAGCAAAATTACTTGGTTAGATCGACTAAACCCTTTGACAATGCCAACTGCGTCTTCGTTGCTTGGTTAGGTATAGGCAGAAGTATAGGAAAATATTGAGGATTTGGTTTAAAATATGACCCTTTCACAACATGTTTGAAGCTTCTCCTCCATTTTCAGGGTTGTCAAGGTGATGATTCCTGCCCTATCTAATACACAATTGGTTGAATGGAAAGAAGCAACAGTTGGAAAGCAATAAAATAAACAGTAAAGATAGATTCTGTTGATTAGGAATGTATTTGGATATGCCACAAACAAACAATCAGAATAAAATCCTTCAAAACACAATTGAGAATGCAGTTTAATTGTGTAAAATGCAGTTTAATTGTGTGAAATGCACTTCAGATGTATATGAACGTGATGTTTTTGAGATGGGCTCAACTGTGAAATCACCAGTTGTGCTGATTTGAATAAAACCTGCAGGCTGTTTACTCTCCAAAGATCTTGGGCAGATCGTGTTGCTGGAACTTCCAGATAAACTGCTCTGCACAAAAAGAAAAGGCCTACTCTTAATTTCAATCTCATAAATGACAAGTAAGGTTAACCTGGCTCTACTTTCACTGGAGCGGTCAGTCACATCTGTCCATATGGTGGATACCTTTGTTTTTTTGTAGTGAAACATTAATTTACCGATACCATACTGAAACATTTTTAATAATTGTTAAGGCCACAAAACATTTACTGACTAGCAAATATTTTCAGTCAACAGTCTCTGATAAATACACTGTGCTCCACCTGCTCACCACCAAACAGCACATACACAAAGATTAAACTGAAAAATGAGGCAGAAATAAGAAAGTAAGTGCTTAGAAGGACATAAACCTTATTTCTTGATGAGTAAAGTTGTAAAGTGTGCTGACATTTGGTACACTAACTGCAAAAACAGCACACTACTAAGATTTTTTTTAATATCTTTCTGCTATGCAGTATACACTTGCCTTACTTAAACGAATGTTTTATGTTGTTGTAGACACCTGAAAGCATTTCCTGTTTCTTTGTACATCTGTATAACGTCTATACAGGCTGTCTGTTTCCATTCTGTACTGTCCAGAGTATGTAGTGTGGGCCTTGGACAGACTGATGTGGAGCATAAGATGGTGACTGACGGGGACTCTGGGATTCAGCAGCTCTGCTTCATCTGCAGTCAGTTTTGATTGAAAGTGAAGCAGTGTAATGTGCTGTTAAATGGCAGCTTTAACCACCTCTCTGCCTCCCTGTCATTAGCATAGCGTAGGAGGCAGAGCTGATTGAGTGGCCAGTTGGCAGTCGCAGAGAAATTTCTTTTCAGATTCTTTGTTCGTGTTCTGTGCTTGCACCAGAAAAAATTCTCGTCAACACACACCTCCATCTCTGATTTAGAATGATGTGATCTCCCCTGTTCATAACTCCATATTAGACAGATGTGTGCAGCAGCTCAGAGGCTTTAATCAATCAGATCAAAGGAGGAAGTCAGTAGCTGTTCACCAGGACAACAGTCAGAAATCAACCCATAAACAAACCTGCTGAGCCCCCATAATACCTAAATAATCATATGGTTCAGAAAGAGTTCAACGTGCTGCTGTTTCAGGAAGAGTCTCTAATTGATTCAGTTTAAATTCAACATAAATTCTGCTTGATTTTTTTACTGAAAAGAAATTAAGAGTGCTGCCCAACCTGAGGAGTCACGGGATTAATGTAAGAAAGGAAATACAAATCTGTTTCAAAAAATATTACAGACTTTTACCCCTTTTCTTACTGCCTTCACTTGGAAATACTACAATTATATTCCTGATATTTCAGTATTTTTGACAGGGAATTAATACACTTAAATCCTGAAATATTGAAACTTTATACCGATAATTCCTAATCACTCAATTACATTAAATATGGCTTTTATCTGGAACTATTATGACCTTTATTTGCAAAATATCATTTCAGCAAATCACAACTTTACTTGTAATATGCTGGAAACTACTGTTCTATTTTCTCAGAGTATTCATTTTTTGGAAAATATTACACATTTTTATGAAATTGCATTTTTTGCTTGCAAATAATAGAAGTGAAATTTCTTTTTTATGGAAATAATAAAGCCATTTCTCAAAATCTAAAACTGAACAAATATTATAACCATATCTCTAACTTTTATTTTTATTTTTCATGCAATATGTTGACTTAATCATAATTAGTGTTATTATTTTTTGCACAGGGTTGCACAGTGAAGTAGTGGTTAGCACTTTCGCCTTGCAGCAAGAAGATCTCCGGTTCAAATCCCGGCCTGAGCCTGGGATCTTACTGCATGGAGTTTGTATGTTCTCCCTGTGCATGCGTGGGTTTTCTCTGGGCACTCCAGCTTCCTCCCACAGTCCAAAAATATGCTGAGGTTAATTGATCACTCTAAATTGCCTGTAGGTGTGAATGTGAGTGTGCTTGTTTGTCTGTGTGTGTGGCCCTGCGGCAGGCTGGCAACCTGTCCGGAGTGTCCCCTGCCTTTGCCTGAGTCAGCTGAGATAGGCTCCAGCAACCTCGTGACCCTAGTGGGGATAAAGTGGTGTGTGGAGGATGGATGTCATGTATTATTCTACTGAGTCAAATCAACTCAACTTCAGTTTGATTGATATTATCTCAAGTAAGAAATACAAAGTTTTCTGGAAATGTATAAAAATGGAGTTATGTGTTTTTGCAAACAAATTCTTCATATATTAAAATTACTATAGACTGATTTGGAGCCGACGTCACTCTTACGTCACACTCAAGTGACTACGCATGACGGCTGCAAAAAGCGCTGTATTTACCACGGAAAGAAGACCGAAAATGTCTTGTTGTGCTGTTGGTTGCGCAAATCGTTTTGATAAAAACCATAAAACGCGCAAATTTTACAGAATTCCAAGTACTCGTACCCCTTTTAAGGCAAACAGGAGACGTCTATGGCTGCAAGCCATCCGAAGGACCAACTGGAACGAGCAGCAGATCAGCAATGCCAGAATATGCAATGATCACTTCATATCAGGTAACTAACTTGGCCTTCGCTAACAATAGGTATCCGCAAGGCTAAGTTATAAAACCATAATCAATTATATTTTATCAAGCTTGTGGGAGCATGTTAACTATGTACTATATGCACTTGTTCTCTTTGTTGACACTTGTGAAGCAAACTGTTGCTAATGTATGCTAACATGCTAAATGTTTGAGATAATGTAGGTTTTGTCAGTAACATCAGTCATCTGAGTGCGTTGTATATTTTGTACAGGAGAAGCATCTGATGACATCAATAGTCCTGACTTTGTCCCGTCTATCTTTTCTTATTCATCCCAGTCAGACAAGGAAAGCGATGCCAAATTGGAGCAGTAAATATTCTGATTTTCTTGTGTTGCTTCTTTGATATAACTGTATGATACCACGTAGTGTGATCATTAGTAAAAATAAATAGGAAGGTGACGTTTTAATATATTTGAAATAACTCTGGTTAATGAAATAACATTACATCTTTGAATGAACCTCATGGAAACGTGAACGTCAGATTTGAAATGATAAAGTAATCCTGTGCCTAAAAGTAGCTGCCTTCTTTGCAATTGATTACTCTCTTCTGTGCATTTCAGATATAAGAGAAAAAGACGAAGAGATGAAGCCTCCAGAAGATGTCCACACAATGATCAATCTGCCTATTTCCCCAGCAAATGAAAGTGGAATGGACCCTGATCAGTCTACGCCCACTCTACCTGTGAATGACGGTGAAATGGAGCCACATTAAGAAAAAAAAAGTAAATCAAAACTATCTGCCTTTCTTTTTTGTTTTTAATGTTAATATGATAATCGTTTTAGACTGGGATGGTTACTTAACAACATTTATCAGGCTGCCCTAATTGTTTATCAAAGTCTGAATTATCTCCAGGAAGGCAATTATGAATTAGATTTGGCGAAAAAAAATAGTGACATATGTTTTCTTATTATTAATTTTACAGAAGCTACAGTCCCAAAGGCCGACCATGATGACCTCAAACAGAAATACCACCAACTGAATATCGAGTGTGACAACCTGTGTGCAGAAAACAACCAAGAGCTGAGAATTATTAAATTAAATTTTTTATGAATTTTTATGGCATCTAACTTAACAGGTATATAACAAACATAGGCACTCAGTAACCAGTGAAAAGTAAAAGTACAGGCATCAAATTAAAATTTCACTGTTTTGAATACTTTTTACTTCACTACATTTACTTTGAATATTATTAATCTGGTAAGAAAGTCTTCATAAAATTTACCTAAGTGTAAGTTCTTAAAGTTTGTACTTTTTATCTGTGCTTTTACTTTACTTTCCACCACTCCCAATAAGAATGACAGTCAGTTATTCAGATATGTTTTATTTCTTACTGTTTTATATGTTGAACCTAAGTGCAAACTTTCAATAGTTAAACAGGAACTGGTCATCTAAATAAAGCTTGTTTAAGTGCATACTCCAGCTCTTTTCACTTACACTTAGCACAATACCATTGTTTCACCTTTCTTTTTACCTTTGCACATTCATAGTGGAAATGCTTATTGCACTTTGCACAGGTAATGATCTTTCCAAATTCTGGTCTTTCACAGTGAGGGCAGACCGTCGGTGCTTGTTGTTGCTGGTCCATGCTGCGTGTTAACAGCTCAGGCAGAATATTTTGTTTAAAGAACTGTTCAGCAATAGGGAGGGCTGTGGAAAGGAATGGATCATCTCTGGCAACACGAGTGATGATTAGATCTTGCTGTGTCCACATCACAAAGTCGCAGTACTGTACCTCACATACAAACATGTGAAGTTGTACTTGATGGTAGTACTTGTGGTTCTTTTTGAGACAGAATGATTGGTCTAAGCAAAAATCTTTGGGCACTTGATCTCTACAGTTCCTCTACCGCAGCAACCACAGTTCACCACTCCATCTGGTGATGCTCCAAGATGTGGATGGTCTGGATGGACAACTAGACCACAGAGTTCAACGTTAAAGTTGTGATGATGTGCTTTCATTGCCTCAGCATAACATTTTCTTGCAGTGCATTCATTGTTTCTTCCCCACTTTATTGCATTTACATGAGATAAGTCTTTGTTGTCATATTGCATCATCTGTTTGAGTAAGTTGGTTTTAGCTGTTTCAGTTTTAACAGTACAAACACGATATAGGGTGGTGCTAGTAATTCGTCTTAATCTGTATGTTTGCCAAGCCTGTGATTGGGCTTGTTTTTTAGTAACTGATTCAAGGTTTGCATACTTTACCTGTGTTATCTCCCTTCTAAGCCTGGAAAATATAGCCTCACTTTTTTCTAGTAATTCAGTTGAGGAGAGGCCTCTCAGATTTGCATCATACAGAGCTTCAAGTGGCTCCAATGGGTCTTCGTTCTCTTTGTCCGAATCTGACACGGTGTCTGTGTCACTGCAGTCCAGGCTAGTGAGAACAGCTGCCTTGGGTTCCAGAAGTTTCAGCTTCTTCATGTCTTTATCTGTCACCTCTGAAATCACACAGAAGAGAAGGTACACCCCAATGAAACCAAACGTTACGAGAGGAGTACTACCATATCAATAATACACTATTATTTTACAGTTTAGATTATAGAAATTTGATATTTTGAACAACTATTTGAAGCCCTTATGAAAGTTCTTACTCCTGGTGATGGCTGCACTAATTTATGGCTATGATAAACTTCATACCTTTGACATTGTTGTTGATCTCGTGGCGTTTTCTTCTCACAGGTAGCAGTAAGCCGGTGTGCGTCTACTTAGGTCTTTTGACACAGATTTCACTCAGTCTGGCTGCCTTTACCTCTTTTCTGGAGTCCAGAAGCCATTGGTTGGTCTCTGATGTACAAGCCACTTCAGTCTTTCCATATCTGACCCACAACTCAACCTTAAACATTAGAGCTGCTGCGGGCCTACAGCATGACCCCAAACTGAGGAAGAAGAAACTCAGGAAAAATTTCACACAAATTGATTAGAACAATAATAAAGAGAGAAAGCATTATGCCACTTTGCACCACTGTAGCAATGATCATAAAAATGTTTTCAATAATGAAAGAAACTGAGTGACAGAGGTGGGTTGAGTAGTAAAAATATTGACTTCAGTTAGAGTAGTGGTACTTTGAAATTATTTTACTGAAGTAGAAGTAAACAGTAGCAACCTAAAAAATGGGTCTGGGTTCTTATGGGTTAAGTAAGAGTACAAACACTTCAGTGTAATATTATTGACTAGATGTAAAAAGCACTGAATGGTAAAGCAACTCTGAGTATTTTCCTCAACAATTAACTCAAGTATATAACAATTTACTAGTAGCAACTACCCACCTCTGCTCTCAAAGTGATAAAAGTTAGCAGATAATGTCTGTATTGTTATCAGAGTATTCAGTATTACCTACCCAGCCATGCAGGTGCAGTTCGCGGTTAGAATGCTGTTGTTCTTTTTGTTTACAATCGCCCACACCTTGTACACCTCTGTCCTCTTTCCTTGTCTTTGACTTGGTAGCACCTCTGTTTTCAGAGCCACGAAGTTTTCTAGGTTGTAGTCATGTAATAAAATATCCTGCACATGGTTGTCCATTACATAGCTGTAAGCATCCAGTGTTTGGTAGGATTTCAGGCTTTCCCGGGAATAGAGACTCGGAATCTCGATCAGGTAAGAATGGATGTCTGGCCACTGAAGTTTGGGCCATTTTTTTTCGTCATTTATCTAGGCAGCAGCTTGCAACATATGGGTCGTTAAGGCGTATACCGCTTACTAATGTCAATTTAGTTGAATAACTTATTTTATCACTTGGCAATAAACTGTTGTAGTATGCTGACATCGCTAGCTAAAATTAAAACCGCTAAGGACCGCTAACGTGGCTGAAAACAGCCAACTTGACAATTTAAAGGGCCCGCCTTTCTGCAGCTGTGATGCCCGCATCCTCTCGTGTTTGTAAACAACAAATCCCTCTATATGAAGTGGTCATTTATTAAGGGGGAGAAAATGCATTGTTTACATTAATGACTAATCAGTCAGATAGTTGATTAAGTGACGATTTTTTTTGGCTAACTAGTTGACTTCCTCTGGAAATATTGCATTTTTTCTCAAAATAGTAATCTTACTGTCCAGTGTTTAATTATTTAAATGAGACCATTTGTTAAGGGAATAATTTATAGTTTAGACCAGGGGTAGGTAACCCGCGGCTCCGGAGCCGCATATGGGTCTTTCAGCCCTCTGTTGTGGCTCCTTGTAACTCTGGAAAATAAATTGTTCTGCCTTTCAGGCGCGTTTCAATGCATTTTAATATAGAGAGTTTTATTGTGAAATTACCGCTCTTATTTTGACGTGTCACTCCACCGGATGTGCTGCTGGGGTTTTCCCCTGGCTGGGACATGACATAAGAGCGCAAAGAAGATGGAGAAGCAACACCGGTAGTTTCACATCGTTTTGTACTCAAGAATGGCAAGCCTGTATATTAAAGCTCCACTCCAAGAAAGACAGGTCTTGTCTTTGAGTCAAAAGTACTCATGATAGGGTAATACACGTTACTCGCAAGAACACAGCTCGATGTCCAGGCAGCAGGTCAGAGAGTCAGAGGAGTGTCATCTTGGAAAATAGGGCAGCGACTTACCTGAGAAAAGTTATTAGCTTAAGATAAATAGATAAATAGATTTTACAAGTTAAATAGACATTCACAAAATATTGATTTCCAGCTAACATTACGTAACATATGAGGTCCAGGAGCAAAAATGACATTAACCAAGTAAGATAAATATTAGTGGTAGGACAAAAAATGAATCTATCTAATTAGAGGCTTTGTAATTAATTAATCACAACTGATTAACAAGGGCATAGAGGTAAAAAAGCGATATATGCAGTGTTGTCTTCATTTTAAATGCCAAAAGGATTTTGCAGCTCCCGGTGTTTTCTTTTCTGTGAGAAACGGGTTGAAATGGCTCTTTGAGTGTTAAAGGTTGCCAACCCCTGGTTTAGACCAACCGACTAACTGGTATAACTGCCGATTAGTCGTTAATTCTCGGATCCACCTTAAAAACAGGCTGATCCCGGCTGGTCCCTCCCTCCAGCACGCGCTCGCCTCCCTCTCTCTCGGGTGCCCAGCTCGCGCGGAAGAGACGTTGATCCGGCCATTGGTTCCTTTCTACGGTTCACAGTATCGGAGCCCCTCCGCCCACCGCCCCGCTACCAGCTGCAGCTCGTCTGCCGGATCCGCTCTTTTTCCCAGAGTCGGTCCCTCTGGAGGACACAGACACACAGTGAGTTATTCCTCCTTCCAGCGGATTGATTTCGGGACTCAGTTCGGGTCCGGTTCGTTTTTCGGGGGCTGCCGTTACCGGACCGCAGCTTGTTTGAGTGCCTCCAGAGTGAGAGAAACTGCTTTAACCGTCGGACAGAGCTTGTTTTTCTCCCCCCCGCCCGGTTTGTCAGTCATTTTTCCACCACTGCAGTTGTCAACTTGGAGCCCTGCTGGGAAATGGACGAACCCCTCTGAAGTGAGGACGCTGCCCGCCGTTACCGACACCGACACAGGACGTGATTTGGACGACGAACCGCCGAGTGGAGGTAACGTCTTTTCCTTTCGCTCTCAGTTTTTTAAAAACTTTTCCTCCGCTATCCCTCAATTCACATGTGGCTAAAAAAAGACGATAAACAGCGCACACTGTCGTCTGACCGTTAAAGTGACATTTTAACGTGTTTTTCGGGGCTCCGTCGTGTTTCTGGTTGTCCGCACTGCTCAGCATCCGGGTAACGGTCAGAACTGCCGTTTCTTTACCCTGACACCCACTTATTAGCAACAGATTTGAGATTTTCCACAGGTGTTAACGAGCAACTATCCCGTTTCGGGACGTTAAAACATCGAATTTGTTGTATTTTTGGCTTTAAAAAATCACGTTTAGTATCTGAACCCCCCAGAGGCTCGTTTTTTTCTTTTACCAGATTCTGCTTGTCTAACGTCCCGACAGTTAGCTCGGTTACAACCCCGGTGCGTGCCTTTCTGTGGTCTGCAGTCAACGCTGTCAGCCGTTGTCTGAGTACCGACAACTTAACATTTCTTTTCGACAAACTGAATCCCTCCTAAAGAAACAGCTGCACCGTGACACACTTTGTAATAATAGCATGCATTTTAGTAAAACTTTTTTTTAAAAGCTAGTTTCTGTCCGCATCTGTTGCTAAAGTTGGCATTTCGTTGCGATGGGGTGTTTTTCCGTGTTGTGGAGGTATGCCGAACAGGATAGTCGCTGTCAGAGATTGCGCAAAGCCTCTTAATATGCGCAAAATCTGAAGTGTTCACTGCTGGAGGTGTAAATGTGGTTTAAATAGCTGGATTGTGAATGACGCTCCGGTGGGGGATCTCCCCGGGCGACACAACGGCATGTATCGGCCGTTGCTGTGGCTGTGAGGCAGGAATCTGTGTCTGGAAACAGTTTGCTCATTGTCTGTTTTGTTTTCCGACTGACATTTCCCTTGCTAACCCAAAGCAAAGAGTCGTGTTTCCATCGCTAAATCACTCTGCAACTTCATTAAAAACGTGTCTTTTTCTTTGTTCCTCCTCGGAACACTGGTTGCTGCGGCAGCTGGTATTAATTGCGTGTGTTTTGCGGTGTCACCTCACTGTTGTTATGAATGCGGCTGCTGCAGGATGAGCCCGTTCAGCTCGTTGGAGTGGTTTCCCCACATTTACACAGGACTTGTGCTTTTGTCGGGTTGAAGGGCAGAAGTAGCCGTTACCGTTTTCTTTTTTTGCCCCGTTTTGTTTAGTTGGTTCTGGTGGAGAACCGTCCTTACGTCATCTAGCTAAGATGGGCGGATGAACAGCAGCAGCTCTGCTTCATTTTCCTCCTCTCCTCTCGTTTCATCCATCTCCTCCTCCTCCTCCTCCTCCTCCTCCTCCACCACCTCTTCTTCTTCCTCCTCCTCCCCTCTCCGGCTGGGTGTGTCCTGTCTTATTGCGTTAGGAAGGAGGGGGATCCCGCATCTTGGCTCATGGTGACTCCTCCTCAGCTTGTGACCTCCAAACGAGGGCATTGCTCCTTCTGCTTTCTGCTGCTGCTAATTCATCAAACGGGGAAGCTCTTTTGCTTTTTTGCAATGAAAAGTTATTAAAATATGTTGAATTTGAGGTGATTCTGAAAGAGGTGGTGGAAAAACGACTCAGCTGTTTGTTGCATCCAAATGGGAATATGGCCAGTTTTAATAAAATGTTTGTTCTTTGCTGTCATTTTCTACTAAATGTTGTACATCTGTGTATTTAAAATCTGAATTTCAGGGAGGACGCAGATACCTAGCGATGCACTGATGTGATGTACACTTTTAAAAAAATATTAATGCAACAATTTGCCATAATCCTATTAAACTGTACTGCCATGGGCTAATTAGCGTTTTCCTCTTAAACTGAAGGCTCTTATTTATTGATTGGTACTTTTTAAATTGACAAAATAAGTTGCCAGTTAAATTTTCTGCAGTAGTTTTAAGCTTTTGCATGTTTTTGTTCATTTGTTGCACAGTGGGGTGGTGGTTAGCACTTTGGACTTGCAGCTAGAAATTTCCCAGTTTGTGTCCCAACCTTCCAAGGATCTTTCTGCATGGAATTTGCATGTTCTGCCTGTGCATGTGTGGGTTTTCTCCGGGTATTCCAGCTTCCTCCCAGAGTCCAAAAGTATGCTGAGGTTAACCGAGTATTCTAAATTGTCCGTAAGTGTGAAAGCGAGTGTGATTGTTTGTCTGTATCTGTGCAGACACCCTGGACAGGTCACAGACTGGTGACCTGTCCAGGGTGTCCCTTGCCTTCGCCCCAAGTCAGCTGGGGTAGGCTCCAGCCACCTCCAGCCGACTCTGAGGATTAAGTGGTGTGTAGATAATGGATGGATGCATTAGAACTTTGCATATTCCATACATCATGGACATTGCACTGAACACCCCCACCTTAAATGATATCACATGTAAATAATGTGATCGTTAGCATCCTGTGTACATTATTTGTTGATCAGTCTGGTCTAAGTGCCTAAAACTGCCCCGAGGGGACAGATCATTTTTTTAATTGAATTGAGCCAATTAAGAAATTAATTCACACAGAAGCAAAATTGCTAGCAGTTAAGTTTTTGAAAAAAACCTTTTAATCAGTATTTGAACTCACAATTTTTCACAATTTTTAACTCTTGCAAGCAAAAACTGAAAGGAAAAAAATTAAATAACAATAAAATAGATTATCTTTATTGTTATTGCCTTATGCAACTAAACTGGTCAATTTTTAGTGCACAGTAAATAAATTGTGCATAGATAGTAGTAGGTACTCAGGTTCAGACAGTTGGTGTGAGTGTTTGACAGAGTTCAGTTCTCTTATGGCTCTGAGGTAGAACCTGTTTCTCACTGTCTGTGATTTAATGGACCTGAAGCATGTAACTGAAATGCAGTTGGTCAAACACAGCACAGCATGGCTATGTGAACCCAACCCGTCAAAAAGATGTAAACTTAAAAGTTTTATCTAAATCAGCAAATCACAATTTTTATATTACAACCGTGCCTTTAAGTTGTTGGAACAGGTATCTTGAGTTGCTTTCCAGAACCTTTATGGTTGCAGAACCTGACAGTTTGGCAACACAACTTCATAAACCTTGGGGAGTGTGTAAATTTTTGTAGACCACAGAGTATGATTAGCAGGTGAAATCCATCAAAACCCATTTGATGAACAGTGAGGACAGGAGGTGAACTGTGTGCAGGATTCTTTAGATTTGCTCAACAAATGGTTTGGTGGTGCTGAGGTGTTGAGCCACAATGTCTTGTGATGTTACGAGTTAGATAATGGCCTCAACACTAACAGCTGTAGGTGTGAAGTAACACCTCTGTTCCTTTCCCTGAAGGTTAACCTTGTACTTTGTAATAAAAGTGTATTTATTTTTTATGAAGTTAAGTGGTGTTTGCTTCAGGCAAGGTGGCCTACATCTGATGTAACTAGAGCTGAAAAGATTAGTTGATTGATCGCTTATATCACTGTAAACTGCTGTGGGTTGGACAAATCACCTGCAGGCTCTGATGTGATGGACATTTTCAATTTTTTTCTCACTTCTTAGTTAATAGAGAAATATACTAAGACTAAGCGGTTTTTATGATGATGTAAATATGTATTTTCAGAGCTGTAAAGATGGAATGATGAATCCGTAATATATATATATATACACACACACACACACACACACACACACACACACACACACACACACACACACACACACACACACACACACACACACACACACACACAAACATAGTGGAGCTGAAACAGGAAACTGCATTCCTCTTTCAGGCACTTAACTTCTTGTAAGCATCCTGTCCCTTCATGTTGATCAGTGCAGCTCTATGGTAAGCTGGTAACCTGTCCAGGTGCATCCCACTGTGTGCTCTGATTGGCTGCAGCCCTCAGATGTCCTTCACAGCATGATGAGTTGGAGTAGATGAATCCAGTGGCTGATGTTGCATCTACATCAGTGGCATCGTAGAACTGTACACATTTACAGTGACGATGACACCAGATTTGTTTGGTTAATGATGGTCTTTGCGCCCATCTGATAGTTGAAGATGATTTGTCTGAAATTAGCTCCGATATTGACTTTGTAAATAAAATGACACCAATATAGTGATTCAGTCTAGGCCATCTGTTGAATGGAACAGCTACTGTTGAACCAAATAGGATCAAATAATCAAACTCAATAATTTTTTTGCACATTAAACTGAAAAATTACACAAGTGACTGACATCTATTATTCCGTAAAAGTGGAATTTCGCTCACTTATCGTAGTAGCAACCGAGCAAGAGATATTGTAGGGAGAAGAGTAATCACTTCTATGCATATAGGTGCATATGCATATCCAGCTGCGGCCTTTTGTAGCATGAAGCTCAGAATGGCAACGAGAAATTAGGATTTACTGAAGTCAAATACGTTTCATGGAACAGAGATTTGTTCTTTTTTTCTGCTTGAGGAGCAAATTAATATCAGCACTGTTTGACCAACCTCCATCTCTTTCCAGCTGAGGACAGCCAGTCACGTTATCTCAGGACAGATGAGCGCTCTGTTTGTGTCTGAAGCTGCTGCTGAGGTCCTGATGACCACAAGAAGCGACGGATGCTGATTCAGTGCGTCTGCTTTCTTAACGTCCTGCACGAATCTCAGGCTTCATCAGCAGCAACAAGAAGAAACATTAAATATTTCACTGCGATTTTCTTACTGAAATCCCAGGCATCATTCTCTCCTCTGTTGCCGATACGCCAGGTTGTTCTACTGTGACAATGTTGTGAGAGATCACTATATTATTATTAAGAGTGCTCTTATTAATAATATAGTCTTTTTTCTTTGATTAATCTGTCAGAACATTTGAAGTGCTGTTATAGTTGACCGATGGCTGAAGAAATGATGTCCTCTAATTTCTTACTTTGTTTGAACCCAGTGTTTAATTTTTAAAGATTAGAATCTGCAACTCTTTTTAGAGTTTAGAGTTAGTTTCCTGACGTTTTTAAATTGAATGGATTATTTAAGAATTATTAGAATTGCATTGGAGACCCCAGCTGGACAAAGTATACAGTTGGATGTTGAATAGTTGTGCTTGTGAACAGACAGTTAAATTAGAGAAGAGTTGTGTCTGGACTCTGTATTGGCTGGGGTCCTATGGAAAATATTTATTTGAACTTTTCAATCAATCTGCCTGTTATTTGTGGATGAACCACTCAGCCCTGCAGCATTAATGAAGTTTAATCTATTCTGTTCTGTTGTATCGACTCTTCAGTTGTATGTCTCTCTGTGTTGAAGTCATGGATGTTGTTTTACATGTTGTCTGTCACAGGCTGCAGTGAATTGTGGGTTATTTAGTCTGTTGTCTGTAAGGAAACTGGTCTCTGTGTTTCATCCCGTCTGATGGCTCTCTCTGTTAAATGTTTCTTTCAAAACGACCACTCTAAAAAAAGCCTTTGCTCTGTGAGTCTGCAGACACTGTTTTTAGTTATTAAATTACAGCACTGTGCACTGTCTGTTGTACTATGTTCTGATTCTGTTTCCAGTCTATTAATTTCATTGTAGCAGAAGTTATTTGCCATTTTCCAGAGAAAACCCAGCAGTTTTGGCCTCTAGACAAAAACAAAGAACCCTGACAAATCAATAATGAAGCCTTGTACTCCACGCCTCTGTTTAAATGCAGCTGTTCTTGGCTGGCGTTTCCATCAAAACAAGAGGTGAACCTCAGACGTGTATCGAGACATTAACAGAGGTTTTTTAATGCATATGCGATTTCCAGTGGAAGTGGGCTTGAAGTGTTGACATCTGAGACCAATGTGCTGCTCTGACAATGAGGCTGCAAACAAGTGTGATCTCACTGAATCCGACCTTCAGACCCCAGATGGAGTCCGAACCATCTGGGACTTGATTTACAGATCGATGTGATCCGAGTCGCCCTGAGACAGAACAATTTCTTCCCTCACTGCTGAACTCTGAACTACTGGGACTTCAGTGTTCTGTCACTTTATGACTGTTACTACACTGTTGAGTGCTGAGATTGAAGTTGCTGTTTGTTGCTTGTTGTTCATCCTGGAAATCATTGATTCTTAAAGAAGAATCACATTTAGCTATCAAGTTCATGAACAAAAACAATGTAGTACACACAGTATTAGTTGTAACCTTTTATCACTTATACTCATTTTATATCACAAAAACCAGATTGACACTAATGTTACTTCAAAAAATTTTAGGAATAATTTTGAAAGCATAGCCACCAATCATTGTGATTTATTGCTATTCAAAGAAAGAATGAGGTTTATTTAGAACAGCAATAAATCACAATAATTGGTAGCTCTGTGTTCTGAGTTTTTTTTTTATACATCAAGCAATTTATTATCCAAAGCAATGACGACCTAATTGATTGATTTGACTGAACAAAGTCCTAAGTTGCGGCCCTTATGAACATTTATATCTAGCAAATCATCTGAAAACGTGTTGGAGAAACCATACACATAATCAGACAGAGGTATATAGATGTATAGTTTTACTAGTCTATTCGATACCTATCGAATCCAAGTACTTCATCACGTGCAAATAGCTAAAATTGCAAAACTTCTGTTAATCAATGTTGCAGATTGTACTATTACAGTTAAAAAAAATAAAGGGACCATTGCCTTGGAATGAGTGATATAGGAAAAACCTCCAATAGGTGACAAGATTACATAGTCTCGTTGGTCATGTTATTTTTTTCAAGCCCACATCCACTGTGAGGACACCATGTGATGACCATGTGATGCTCCACCTGTAGCATCCAGTATCACTGACAGCCACTACAACCAAAAATACCGTCCTTTAACTGTTGCGGATGGAGGCTTAAAAATTCAGTGAAATGTGGAAACCCCTCTGCAGACGGAATCCCTGCCTGTGAACCAGATCCAGCAGCGCACACTTTGTCTCTTATGTAAGTTCACATCAATTATTAATGGATGCACTGCAGCTCTGAGCAGCTCAGCCCTATATTTAAGATATGGATGTTCTCTGCACAGCAGAGCTGCAGTGTTCGTGATTATAATAGAGCTCTTGGCCTTTATTGTTATTTTATATCCGTGCTTACTGAAGAGTGGTCATCTCACCATAATAGACAACTATGACGTTACGCTTTTATTTATTTGTTTAGTTAATTAAACCTATATTTATCCCGGTAAGGCTCACTCTTTTATAAAGAATGTCAAGGCCAGTACAGGCAGTAATAACAATGAGCTGCAGACAAGAAGACAACAAGGGTTTTCCTGGTTCAAAAGGGCCTTTGGGAGTTGACTGACTAAAGATAATGAGTGTCTGTTACACCTTTTGTCATAAGTTAATTATTATCCCCATATTTTTGAGCATTGGATAAATAAAATGCCTGTTGTGCTAGGTAAATGAAACTGCATTTAACAGAACTGGTTAACAGAAAGGAAACTGTGGTATTTATTCTGAATTCTTGTCATTTTGGCATAGTGCTGATTTTTCTTTTGGGCCTGGATAAAATCTCTTCTGGGGTGGCACCAACATTTCCTCTAAGCAGGAAATCTCTGGACAGAAAGAACAAAATGTGTCACAAATCCACATAAAAGGTTATAAAATCATGAATGACATGAAACCTAAAATCCAAAATAATCCTTTGGCCCCTACAATGCTTATTATTATGTCAAATTTACATTTGAAACTCCCAGAGTGTCTCATTTGTAGTGTCTCTGTGTTAGACTGTGAGCTTGTGTTGAGATTTGTGTAATAGTTACATCAGATGGCATTTAATTGATGCAGTGTCAGCGACAAGTCTTTATTCTCAGTTTCCCTTTGATCATAATTCATGATTTTCGGATTTGCTCCTGTTTTGATCAATTTAGGTACTTTGGTAATTTTAAAATAGGTCAGCATTTGACTTCAACGTTATGCTTCTTCCCTGTTCTTCCCCCTAAAAATCCTTTTCTTAAATTGTTTGAGGATACATACAATCCAGTGAATTACACAAAGAGCTGCAAGTCTTAGTTTAGCTTCTGCTGGAAGTGTTTCGGACTAATGCTGGAGCTTCACTGCACGAAGGACAGTTCATTTAAGACAGAACACAATATCTAAATATAAAATAAAATCAGCTGATGAGTAATGACTAAACTGCCACAGTGTTACTTATTCCTGCCATCCATCCATTCTCTATACATCGCTTTATCCTCATTAGGGTCGCGAGGGGTGCTGGAGCCTATCCCAGCTGACTCGGGTGAAGGCAGGGGACACCCTGGACAGGTCTATTCCTGCCATGATAATCTTATTTTGTCTTGCTTATTGTTACTTTAAATAATGTATCATACAGCCATGGCCATAAGTTTGGACACAGCATGACTTACTATGTCTGTTTTGAAGTCTATTACAGAACATAACTAATGTTTTTTGACAGCACCAGTTTAATTAATCAACAAATCAACAAGGGATATAATATTATCAATAAATTCCAACAATTGGAACAACTTTGTTCCCAAAACATAATATTAGAAGAAAATAACAAAAAAAATGCAGTACTTTCACAACCGAATTTGGTAAGAATAACAAAATGACACCAAACTCTTTTGATGTTTTTTTAAAATATGAAACTTAATATAGTTCTCAGGAGTTGTGTACTATATTGTAAGTGACAATTTTGTGGTATTTTCTAAGATTCACAAGCGTCATGGTACTTGTGTCCAAACTTATGGCCATGGCTGTACTTTTATCTCACAGCTTTTCTTCAGCACTGCATTTTCTTATGTAATTGTGTTTTATCTTACTGTATCCTGTAAAGAATTTACCACATGATCCGGTATTGTGATAATTTGGTCTTTGACTCAGACATGTTGGGTGCTGTATGCTGTATGTTCAAATGCAGGGTGCCATAGCAACAGTACTGATGCTTAAGACTTTCTTAGCTGTTAACTGACTGATGCAGCTAGAAGCCAAGGAGAAAAGTGACTGCAGACATTCTTGAAATCATGGAGAAACCTTCACCATAGCTGACCTCTATTCCTGTGCTCAGTGGACATGACAGAAGACACAATTATGGACTCTCAGGTATCCACATAGAGATGATTTGGACTGCCAGCGTGGCGTTGTCTGCCTCCTCATTGGACTGTCCTACCTCGTTACAGTGGGTTCACTGTGCACCTGCTTTTTGGAAATATCCACACAGATGATGTGGAGGCGTCAGCAGGATTGATGATTGTAACTGGACCATCAGACAGTGTCCTCCTGAC
The DNA here is from genome assembly GCF_021347895.1 of Acanthochromis polyacanthus. Lineage (NCBI taxonomy): Eukaryota > Metazoa > Chordata > Actinopteri > Pomacentridae > Acanthochromis > Acanthochromis polyacanthus. The sequence continues at coordinate 33,499,897 of NC_067117.1, read as the reverse complement.
ACACACTTACATAATGGCGGTGTGTGTGTGTGTGTGTGTGTGTGTGTGCGTGCGTGCGTGCGTGCGTGCATGCGTGTGTGCGCGCTGGCAGGTGTTCAGTGGGTGGAAATGTGGGCGTTTGTGTGTGTTTGTGTCAGACAGGAAGGTTTGAGCAGCAGGAGGAATGTTCAGCAACAGCATCTTCCTCATCACTGCTTAACACCGAGCCGAATCAAAGAGTCTGTCTCTGTACTTGGCAGTATTTCTTAGCTGTCAATAAACTACATGTGTGATTAGGGTTGCTGCTCAGTCGCATTAGATCAAATCTGCTTATCTAATCTAATTACGTTCAGCTTTCATCATTTCCAAGTAACTAAAGTTCTAAATAAATGAGTCAAAGATTCGATTCGGATCTCTAATTACCTTTGTTTGCATGTTACAGTTTTTATTAGTGGCCTAACAAACACTGACAGACTTTAGCTGGAACCAGAAAATTAGATGAGCAGCAGAAGATATGAAATGTTGATTAAATATGTATCAGATTCAAATAATGGAGATCCTGATTCACACTGTGAAGCTGCTAAGTAATTGATATTATACGCTTTAAAGTTAAACTGAGAGAAATTCCTGTGACACAAAAGCACCGCTGACAGTTACAGTCATGCACAGACTCATGGTTCTTTTTCTATAACAATATTCAACATTTAAGACTATTTCATACACAATAAAATGTATGCAATGCTAGGTAAATCAACAGTCATTCATTTCATTCATTCAGTCATTTAACTCAACTGGTTTAAAAATTACATTTCTATTTTTTATTCTAAGTTGTTATTGTTTTGGCACTGTGATGATTTTCCTTTGAGGCTGGCTAAATTTGTTTTGGGTTGACGCCAACATTTCCTCTATGCAGGAAAACCCCTGAACAGATAAAACAAAATGTGCCATAAATTAAACATTATAAAATGATGAATAACATGAAAGCTGAAATTTATAATAATCCAGATTCACATAATGGAGATCCTGATTCACGCTGTGAAGCTGTTTAGAAAGTGATATCATACGCTTACAAATTAAACTGAGAGAAATTGATGCACACAGAAGCACCAGTCATAGTTCCAGAGTTGTGCTACTGACACTGACTGCAGAGATCACGTAAACTGGACATCAGCCAGAAATGTAATTTTAGCTAGTATGGAATTAACATTCATTATCTCCTGCTGATTTAAGCTGCTGCTTTTGATGCTTGTTATTTTAACTGGTGATGACGGCAGCCACACCAGCTAAAAATAAGATGCTGCTACCTGCTGTGTACGTAGCTCTTTGCTAATAGCAAATAATGAGTGGAGATAAATGGTTCAATAAGAAATAAGCATCCAAGCTGAAGGAATCCAGATATTATCTAAAATGACACCAGAACCCAACCGCTTTGTATGATGTATTTGCCGTAACTGCCTGATACACACAAATGCATGACTCAGTGAGGCTCCACCATCAACTGTAATTACAATAAACATACAGTAAAACAAGAAATAAACACTCAGGACTGAGAGAAGAACTGTATTGATGAGGCATTATGTGGTATTACTCATTTAGACTCACTCTGTCTGGAAAAATCCCAGTCTTAGCATTTGAAAGTTCTGGACTTAAATGTGGGTTCACTGGATGTTTGTGGACATTCTTTGTCCATTCACTTACACTGTTCGTGCAAAATGATAACATTCAATTTAGGCGCGACATTAATTTGCTATGTTCATAACTTGTTTTCTAAAATGAGCAATTTGTTTACACCTGCTAAAAGAAGTGTTTTTACTAACCAGATCATTAGACTTGATTTCCATTTTGTTTCTCCTCATTATTCTGTCAGTATATTGTCGAGATATTTCTCATCCTGAATCCCACCCACAAAAGCTGTGATTGGCTGTTTGTTATTCCAACCATGGAAACAGTTGCCAGTTAGCACAAAGGCAGACCTGTTTGAAACGCTGAAAAAAATCTGAGATGTGGACAATGATTCAGTGGAGTGGAACCAGGCTGCTGTACAGTTTTATGACATCCACACACTTCAGCACGTCGAAGCAGCTGCTTTGTAAAACCTTGTTTCAATGAAGTGGAAACCACAGTCAGCTGACATGAACGGGGCAACTTCTGAGGTGTGAACACAAATGAGAAGCTTTTTATTAAACGGTGAACCTTTGTGAAACTGTTTAATTCTTTAGATGCTTCACGAACCCACCCTGCTTTCTGCAATACTAAGATCACTGAATTAATAACACAACTTTAACATGAAAACAATAGGAAGTGAATAATGAATAGAAAAGAGACTGAATAACAGGCTTAAAGGGAAAATGTACATCTACACAAGAAAAAAAAGATGAAATTGTAAACCCTACTGCAGCGAAGAGTACAAGAATACATACCTGAATTCTGAAATCTTTGTGAGCGCTGTGATTATGTTCATTCATCATTACTGATGATGTGAAGTGAGATTTGTCATCTTTCCTGCTCAGCGCTCTGACTTTCTCACCTTCCAAAGGTGAAGCTGCTGCTGTGACACGCTCAGGTGTGTGTGTGTGTGTGTGTGTGTGTGTGTGTGTGTGTGTGTGTGTGTGTGTGTGTGTGTGTATTAATCCTGATGAAGTCGTCGAAGCAGAGAGGTGTTGAAGCTTGTTGTGAATGTGATGAGTAGTGTGTGTGTGTGATTCTACATGCTAACAGACATGGATGTGTGTGTTGCTGTTTTGTGGGTTGTTACAACTGATATCAGATGATGCGTGTCAACAGCTGCGATGAGGATCAGTATTTGTAAGTTTGTGATTTTTGTCAGCTGATATTCAGTGTCCCCAGATTCATCGGTCTGTGATTCATTCAGTTAGCCCCAATAATCTTTTTGGTGTATAAAATATAATATTTAATATATTGTCTGTACTGCATTTAGTCTCTCCTGATGGCACTATCATACTGTCAAAATTGGTTGATTAGTTGATTGAAAATAAGTCACCATGTACTTTAATAATCTTTCAAATTATTTCTCAAAAAGTTCCATGTTCTGAAATGTGGGATTTTGTAGGTTTTTCTTCATGCATTATAGTAATGTAAATATTTTTGGGATTTTTGACTGTTGGTCAAACAAAACAAGACTTTTAATTTTACCACTTTATGCTTTAGGAATTTGTAATGGACCTTTCTTTCTGTTGTCTGAGGTTTCATAGACAAACATAAAAGAAGTGGTGGTGGGAGATAACTTCTTTGATACGTTTTATATGTGTATCTCGGGTATAGTATCGACAAAGTGCATTTTTTGGGTATCCGGTTAATAAGTAGTTAAGATAAGAGTCATAGTTTAGTTAAGAAACTGATAAGATTGTGCCTCAGATCCTGCAAAAGGTGTAGTGTTATCTCATTGTGTTTCCAAACAGAACATTTTTCTCACATGATTCATACAGCAAATATAGTGAAAATATATTGTAGCTGTAAATTGAGTTTGTTCAGTCAAACTTTCTACTGGGTGTTTTGTAGGTGGATCTGTTTGTGAGGTGTGTGTGCTGCACAGACATCAGTGAAATCTTTCTCTGTGGTGTCTCTGTGGTTGTTATGGCCAAACAGCACCTCAAAAAAGGTCAAACCACTGATACTCAACTTGCGGCCTGCAGGCCAAAACAGGTCCCCAATAGGGTGACGGTGCGCCTGCAGACTGTTTCTTATTCATACTGAAAATAAATTGATTCATACTGGTTTGTGATATAGGAAAATAAATAATAAAATGAAAGGTTTATTCACTTTATCTGACATATAATTGTTTGTTTAATAACTGGCACTTGCTCTCATGTCATTTTATGAAAGTGTAGCTGCAACCAAAATAAAACCAGAAACCAACTGGTTTGTATGATAAATTTACAGTAACTGCCTGATGCACACAGATATGCATGACTCAATGAGACTCCAGTGTGCTGCGTCAACCGTAATTACAATAAACATACAGTAAAACAAGAAATAAACACTCTGGATTGAAGGAGGAGTTGTATTGATAAAGGTTTTATGTAGTGTTTCTCATTTTGACTCACTTCATTTAGATTAATTCCAGTCTGAGCAGTCAGGGATGACATTTTCATGTTATTTTTGCAAAAGTGGCCCCTTGGCACAGCATGTTGGTAAACCCTGATAAGAGGGCAACTCTCTCGTTGACTTTCTTACATCAGAGGCAGTGGAGAAAGGTACAGCAACTGCTCACTGTATGCAAGTTCCTTCATTTTCAACTTCACATTGTGAATATCAAACAGACCGCAGTAAACTGACTCAGCTTGAGAACGGAGCGGCCGTGTAATTTTGCCTGGTGTTTGTGCAGACTCTGTAGTTCACTGTGTGTGTGTGTGTGTGCATGTATATAAGACGGGTAGCTTACTTGGCATCCCTCTGCAGCATGTTAGCAGCTGATAAAGATGATAGAATAAAGAGCTGCATGAGAGAGTGAGTGTGTATCAGAGAGCAGAGAGGTTTGAACCAGCAGGTTGCCACAACTGAATCACACAGAGATCTGTACATAAACTGACCCAGTTAGTGTTTGATCAATACATCACAGTTTAAATCTCGAGGAGCACACCATCCTCAATGTATTTATTTCTTACCTCTGCCAAGGAGGTTATGTGACACCCGGCGTTTGTGTGTCTGTCTGTCTGTCTGTCTGTCTGTCTTTTAGCAAGATAACTCAAAAACGCCTGGGCAGATTCAGATGAAATTTTGAGGGGATGTAGACTATGGTAAGAGGAAGAGCTGATTTAATTTGCCATCCTTTCCGGTGGCAATCTGGAAAGGATCCTGGATTCTGGATCACTTTGAATTTTTTAGTATGTTTAAGTATGTGGTCCAAAATATGACAAAAGCATCATAGGTTAGTATGTCGTCCAACAAATTGGAATAAGGTGTTCAGATAGCTCAACTGGTTAAGAAGGTGATTCGTAAACAGAACTGTGTCAGAGATGCAAGTTTGATTCCAGCTCATGATCCTTTACTGCATGGGTTTCCTGTTTTCCTCTCTATCCTTGGCGGAGGTCTGCACTCTCTGAGTGCTTTTCTAGTTCATTCTGATCTACTTCTGTGTGTGGTTGCATTCTGTTGTACTTTGGAGTACGTGTTCCTAAACTCAAAGCAGGCTTATTGATGATACACTCTCACTCTTGACCTGTAGAAGGACAACCGTTTCTTTAAATTACATATAGAACAGGAGGAAACAGTTGAGCATCTGTTTTCATAATAAATGGAGGTTGTTAGATGTCAGACATGGGTTCGGTGAATAAAGTCCTCTATTAAAATATATCTTGGAGTGTTATTATATTAAAGCTCGTGTCCGGAGTTTGAATCGCAGCGTCTCCCAAAACACTGTTGGTCCCGCCCTCCCTCTGATTTCGCCCCTTTATTTGTGCACGCGCGCAGTATCTGACAGGAGTGCCCCGAGTGCTGCAGCATCTTGCCTGTTTTGCTGTTTTCCACTCTTCTACATTTAGTAAATAATAAAGGAATTACGTTAGAATTCTGTATTGAGTCTAACTTGTCCTAATACCAAAATAACATGAATCTGCTAGGACGAACGAGTAAAGTTTCAATATGTGATTACACTCGTGTATCCCTCTCGATGACATTGTTTATCAAACTTAGTGCATTTACGCGTGTATATGTGTTACATTGTTTATTTATTTCTATCTAGAGTTCAGAATTGCATGACTCCTCTGACGAAGAGTATGTCCCAGACGCCCCAACATCTTCCTCCAGAGGTCGGGCATCTAAACGAAGCCGTCAGCCGGGCTATGGAGGCCGTGGTCGGGGAGCGACGCGAGCACCCCGAGCCAATAAACGTCCTGCAGTCTCTTGGCCTGACAAGCCGTGGGATTGGTAACTTTTCTGGAAGTTGCTGATCCCTGATGCTCTCTCCTCCACAAGCAAAACAAATGTGCGCGCGGTTGCGTAGTGCGTAGCTCGCCCACCTCTGCATGGGCTTGCTTGCTGTGCGCGTAACCGTTGATTGACAACATGACAAAGCTGAAGCTCGAACTTGATTGGTCGGCAGCGACCGGCGCTTTTTGGAATAACATGGGGGTCTATGAGAGGAAGGCAGAGCTCATGAATAAATTTTCATATCGCGTCATACTAACATTATATTATAGTATCGAACTAGACTAACACATTTAAGCTTTGTTAAACAATGAAACATAAATTGAAAACAAACGGAAACTCCGGACACGAGCTTTAAGTAATGTAGTACATTTTTGGTTGTTTGACAAACTGTGAATAGGTAGAATGGCACACAGAAATAGCCGTTTTTGGTCAGTCCAGTAAATCAAAAAGAAAAATCAAAGTGCCAGAGCATCATATTGAAGCAACAAATCCTACAAAAATCCAATATGACCATAAATAAATTCTGATCACTGATTTGTGACACTCCTATACAGCGAGAAATATTAAAGTTTAAAATGTGCACCAAAATATCTCCCATATTAGACCAACATATACCCCAAACCTACTATAGCTAAACATGCTAAATTGTTGACTCTTTGTTAGTTGACCAGTTGTTACTGAAAACAGGCTCAGTGACTCAGCAGACTTTATAACACCTAAAAAATAAACTATAGAGTCAGGCTGAGGTTACTTTAGACTGTAGGGAGGTGTGTGTGAGTTTCTGTCGGTTTGTGTTTGTATGTTTATATCAGAAAGAGGCGTCGGTCAGAGGAGGAAGTGAGCAGATGGAGGGTGGATGAAGAGCCAACAGGAAGTGAAGGCTCGATGGTTTCCTCATGTTGTGTTGGCAGCAGTCAGGATTTCACTTCCCTGAACTCGCTCAGTCACGCACGCACGAACACACGAACACACGAACACACGAACACACACACAGCCTACAGGTGCTTTGTGTGTGAGTCTCTGTGTGTTTGCTTGTGTGTGTCTGTGTGTGCGTGCTGATATCTGCGACTTCTTCACCTCTGAAGAACTTTTTAAAATTTAAGAGATCAAGGGTTAAAGTTTATGGTTTCCTAAAACATACACAGATTTTCTGGATGAAAACCAGCACAGGCAACTCAACTTTCATATTGGGAATGCAAATTGTAGAACAGTTTTCTGAATCAATAATTGGCCATGTTGTTGGTCAATTAATCATTTTAACAAGCAAAATACGGTATGCATTTTTCAGTGGGCACGTAACCGTCATCGCAGAAGGAGCTGGGTTACATTGGCCATGCTAACATCGGTCTTTTTCTCTCGTTCTTTGAATCTTCATAGAAAGGTGTACACTGTTCAAGTTTTGGTGGAAATGTTCAGGTTAGACTATCAGTCTGATGTTTCACATTAAAAAAAACAATTAAAACTAATTCAGAAGTGTGTTTCTTTGGCTGTGATTCAGTCTGTAGTTGGTGTAGATCGGTGTCTGTTTTGTGGTGGTACCAGTACAGGTTCTTCATAATCAAAGAGACTGATATTTTAAACCGATATACGTTTGCTGTGGGCAGGACATTGCTCAAGACAACAGAATGGTGACTAAAGGTAGAGAAAGCAATGCCCGTAACCTTGCACAGTGGGGTAGTGGTTAGCACTTGCGCTTTGCAGTAAGAAGATCCCTGGTTTGTGTCCCGGCTTTCCCGGGATCTTTCTGCATGGAGTTTGCATGTTCTCCCTGTGCATGCATGGGTTTTCTCCGGGAACTCCGGCTTCCTCCCAAAGTCCAAAAACATCCATTCTCTATACACCACTTTATCCTCACTAGGGTCACGGGGGGTGCTGGAGCCTATCTCATCTGACTCGGGCAAAGGCAGGGGACACCCTGGACAGGTCTGTCGCAGGGCAGTCCAAAAACATGAAACATCTAAATTGTTCATAGGTGTAAATGTGACTGTGATTGTTTGTCTGTATATGTAGCCCTGCGACAGACTGGCGACCTGTCCAGGGTGTCCCCTGCCTTCACCCAAGTCAGCTGGGATAGGCTTCAGCACCCCCGCGACCCTAGTGAGGATAAAGCGGTGTATAGAAGATGGATGGATGCCCGTAACCTGAAAAATGCTGATTGTCAGATCTCTAGTCTGTAGTCTTGAGCAATGTCCCACAAACAGAACTGTCTGAGAAGTTACACATCACAGTTACTAGCATACCAATCCTGACCTGAAAAACCTACATGTTGTGTTTTTAACCTGTAGCTAGAATTGGTGATGGATGAGTGGTGTCAAAGTAGCTGTGTAGTTCTGTGGGGATGTCCTGCTGACAGTCAGCCGTGGTTCCTCTTCAGACTGTCGACGCTGCACAGAAATCCCTGCTGTGGTTTGTTTTCTGGCCTCCTGTCAATGTGCTGTTGAGCTGACCGGAAACTGTGCCAACGAGGAACCCACAGCCTGCCTCCATGCAGCAGGCCTGAATGGTGCTCTGCCCTCAGTTCTGGTCCTGGTCCTGGTCCTAGTCTTGGGGCTGGGAGCAGGAAACGGGGTCCGTGGAATGTAGTGTTTTTGTTGCAGAACTGGGCGTAGCTCTGTTTGGACACGGTGACTGAACACAATCAGCACGCAGCCATTCATCACAGTGTGTACACACAGAAACACACAGCTCAGATCTGAACACACTCTGCTGTCACAGCCAAGACGCTCCAAACTGGGACAAGATGAAATCTGTTAAAACATAAAAAACATCAGAGAGGAACAGGGACCTGCTCGCTGCTCTGCTGTTTGGAAAAAGCTCAACTTTTGTTCAAAGACTGAATTTATTCTCAGCTGTTCCACTTGTGTTTCTTGAGCTTGAATGTTTTTTACAAGTCAGTGACTTCCGACTCTAAGGACCAGAGTCAGATCTGGAGGTTTAGTCTCTGACCTGTGTGTTCTGTGTTTTTCACAGTTTGACTCCCAGCACAGTCAGCAAGCCTTTGGCCTCAGCTGTGTGAGATCATGTGCTCAATGAAACTGAAGTGGCTTTTCATTTCAAAGTTCACCAGGAAAAAACGAGCAGGAGAGGCACATGAGATCTGTCTCTGTGTGTGTGTGTGTGTGTGTGTGTGTGTGTGTGTGTGTGTGTGTGTGTGTGTGTGTGTGTGTGTGTGTGTGTGTGTGTGTGTGTGTGTGTGTGTGCGCCTATCCGTCCGTCCATATGGCACATTTCACACATGCCATGTTTTCATGTGACTTAGAATGTGTCATATTGTTGTGTTCTGCTTCCAGCAGCTGCAGAAGGTGGAAGTTGTGTTCTGTGGTGAAACTAAAGATTGACTCAGGAAAAAGGCCGAAGCTGAGCTGGTGGAAGTGATTGCCAGTTAACTGCAGTGTTGGTGGTTTGATCTGCAGCTCATGTCCAGATGTTGAAGTGTCCTGGAGCATAACACTGAACTCCAAATGTCTCCTGATGTGTGCGCTGGTTGTGAAACATTTTTAAGTAGCTTTGCAGCTGAAGTGGAGCTTAAAAATAATTGATTAATTGATGAACTGGTTGATGGTAGGGCTGGATCCAAATATCCGAATAATTGGTCCCGATGGTGGTATCCAGATATTAATTTTGAGATTCGAATATTCGGATATTTGTTTACTTCCATGTGAATTATGTGCGGCATCCACTTGGTTACCTGCAGGGTTAGATGCTTAGATGTGAGCTATTGTTCTGTCGTTTTGCTGTGGATCCTCATACAGAACACAAACAGGAGCATGTTGTCACCTCCACACAGCACATTCCTCTTGCAAATATAAGTCTGCCATACATCCCGCAGCTTGCTGATTGGACTCCCACCAATTCATATGAATGGCAGCTTGTGTCTTCTGTGTTCACACACACACTCAACTCTGTGTCAGCCTGAACAGTTATTTTTCACAAAACTCAGGAATGTTTGGTGTCACATTGTCCAACTGGTTTTGTGCCCAACAAACAGCAGACTGTGAGGATTTTTTTCCACTCTGCTCTCAGTCACAAGATGCTCCACTAACAGTCATCTGAGGCTGAGTAATGTGCTGCCGAGGACTGGAAGAGGCTGATGGGTGTTGAGGTTATTTATTTCACTGGACAACAGCAAGTATAATGTTCAAGCAAATGTTCTGCAAAAGGAGCTTATGAGCCCAGAAAATGTTAGTCAAGTAAACATCTGATGAAGTCCTTTTGTACTACAGGAGTTTGGATGTTGCTTGACTTGTAGCATCTATATAAATGTCGGAATTTCCCCGTTTGACTCTTGAGCTGCGGGGACATTAAACTAGAAACTCTCAGTGTGCATAATTAATCAATTACATGGATGGATTAACTGTCTTCTTCCAGGACTCTCCTGAGACACAACTGCATGGACTTTCCCTGTGCAGATGACATCAAATGGTCATCCTAATGACTCCTATACTCTGATGTAGACCTGACCTTCTTAGCTGATGGCCAGATGAATTCTTTTTTTTTTTTTTTTACCGGTCCTGTTATTTATTCCTGGAATAATTGACTAGAAAAATGTTTCATAATTCGTTTCTTACAGTTGTACTCTGTGTGTACAGTTTTGCATCTGACGTGTAATTTTCAGTGTTGCCCTTCAGCCTGTGTGGCTGCTAGCAAACCGTCACATGAATACTGTTAAAAGACAGTTTAAGTGAGCTGCAGAGAGCGCAGTGAGGAGACAAGAATCTTTCAGGAGGAATGTGCTGCTGGTTTCACAAAGATGGCCTTCATACTCACATCAGATGCCGGATGTTAGCAGTGTGTAAACTCTAGCAAAATGTCTGTTCAGTCCACACTAAGTCTAGTTTACAAATAACATCAGAAATTTTGCTGGATGAAAATAGTTTAACCATCATCTACACATGGAGTGTATAGGAAGAAAACTAGATTGTTTTTATTGACTGATTCATTGATTTCATTTCCCTGCCCACAACAGCTCTTCATGCCCGCAGAAAAACCAGAAAGCTCAAATTGAAGCTACAAAAGCCTTGATGCACCACTGTAGCTGATAGATTTACAACAGGAGATTTGTGAGACTTCAGCAGCGGCTTCTGGAGATTACTCTTTATCAAACACTTGGATCTGACATTACAGTTATTTTTAAGATGCATGTGTCAGGGTTGTGAGCTGTACAAAGCTGCCTTGCTGTCTGTAGCACAGCTCATTTTGTTAAATATGACCTTTGTGGGAAATTTTCAACTCTTCAGGCTATTTCCCGGGTTCTCCTCTCCTTGTATGTTGTAGATAAAGTAAAGTTGTGTTTTACTTCTCTTATATGCACTGCTCATTATTTCCCTTCGATAGGAAAGAAAACGTGTTGCTCTATATAGTCACATGGATGCGTGATGCGGCATTTAAATCATTCCATAAGTAAATGTGACCCATTTCAGTGTTTATTGCAGAAAATTGGTCTTTACATCTTCTATTCACTGACCCAACTATAACAACTCTGAAGGTTTTCTATTTTCTAGATGTGGCCTTTCTCATGTGATCTAGCAGTGCTGCTTGATTTCTCAGAGAAAAGTTATTTAGTATTCCCATCGCCTGCCTTTGTAATAATATGATGCAGGGAACCTTGTCATTGTCTGCACAGTCATTGTCTGGTTTTCAGGCAACATGACTGGACTTCAAAAACAATGCAGACAGAATTCAAACTCAGAAAACTGAAAGCAGACAGTGGAAATAGGTGGCAGAAGGCACTGAGAACATCATGTGGTCTGAAGCAGCTGTTAGTTTAATACCAGCCGGCTGCTCAAGTAACTTTTGTGTCAATAAGTTTAGTGAATAAGAGACGTTGTTGTGCTTGTCGGTTCTGCTGCAGTAACATGCCTGTCCTGCTGGCTGTTAGCTCAGCAGAGTTTCTGTGTGAATGTAATAAATGATGAGTTGCACTGAGCAACTGAAGCTGAGAGTGATGGCAGGTTGTGGAACAAAGGTGGAAGGAAAGGGACTGATTGCCGTGCTAACATTTCCTTCTTGATAAGCAACACAAACACAGTGACTTTAATCTGAGCTGCTGCAGCTACAATCTATCTAGAACAGGAAGTTGCTGACTTGTCCCAGTGTTCCCTGTGCTCTCAGTGCAGTAGGCCTGAGGGCTTCTGGCCTTTGAATATATTTAACATGTGATCATGTTAAATATGTTCAAGAGAGCTGTGGTGATTAGTCGTGGTATTGTCAATATTTTTAATCAACATTTTCTCTTTACCTAAGTTAATTATGGCATTATGTTTTTCTTCAATATCACTAAGTAATTGTTTCATCATGATGTCAGTAGCGCTGGACCCAAATATCCGAATATTCGCCGTCTCCGCCACAAGCGCCCCCCGTCGGACGTTATGGGGCGGAATGAATATTCGGATATTCATCTTTAATAGGGCCCGAATATTCGGAGGCCAGAAATCACTATTCGGGACAGCCCTAGATGTCAGTCAGTTATGGCTCCTATAGAATGTAATGTAATGTCAGTAAACTAATCAATAAATTAATGGATTGAAAAATACTCATTATTGGCAGCATTAATTCACACATTGAGCTAAACTGCTCCCTGCAGCTGTTTATTAATGACTTCAGTTTAAGCTGCTTTGCTGTGCTGCACATTGGTCAGACAGGATTTCTCTGAGCTTTACATTCATTCATTCATTCCTTCATTCATTCATTCAGATGCAGCACGCTCTCATTTTGATTCAAGTTGCATCTGTTTTCTGCTGATCTTTACTGATTGTATTTTGTCAATCTCAAACATTCACAATCTTTTTCTCAAAATTTGATTTTTCTGGGGAAATAACAGTAAAACTTGACTACATCTCAGATGTATTGTTAAAAACAATAGACACCTGTGACACAACCTGCATTTCAAAACCCCAAAGACTGTTTCTGAAATAAAAAGGTCTGAACTCACAGTCTACTCTCTCCTCCTCAGCTGTCACCTCCCACCTCCATCCTACACAGAAAAGAGCAAACAATGGAAAGTAAAGAGAGACTAAATAGACTGTGTGATTGTGATCATCATAATGTTGACTTTACCCCTCACTGCCTACATTTGTCATCTCATAAAACAAATAGGAGTGCACCTGAACCAGGTCCAAAATAGCTGGTCATATAAACAAATAAAGCTTCTTCTAGTGACACCTGTTGTACTGTAACAGGCTGTGTCACAGTAGGGGTCTTTCAGATGGGGGTCCTCTGGCCTGCTGCCATGTGGAAACACTGATTTGTGAAGTGTGGACAAAGTGAAATGTCAGGTTGGCTTTTTTATGACTGTGTTACACGCTTTGTCATGTACTTGTCAAAGTCTTACATAACACTGATAATGCCTCTGCTGATATCCATAAGGGGAAAGGATGAAAATCCTGGTGCCATCAGGGGGGCATGGCCTGAGGTTTGACCTGTGGGATGTCTCTTTGTGTTTTCTGTGGTCAGGATGTTTACACCTTGCTGCTGCCATATTTTTAGCTTTGTCGTCTTCATTTACCTTGTGAGGAAAATGCTGCACTCGATGTCCCCTGCTTATCAACGAGCTGCAGACAGCCACTGTTATCTAATGTGCTGAAGACACTCCATGTCTTATTGGCGTACCATGGCTTTGTGACGCACATTCTGTGCTCACACTCTAATGTGAATCCCCTTTGTGATTCTCTGTAAGGAGAAGCTGTTTATTGCTCTGTAATGGTGATATAAAGTAATTTCAAGCTCCTCTTCTCATCAGTCATGGACCAAGAGCTGCTCCACAAGCACTGACGTGTTTTTGCTCTGCCTGCAATGCAGAAAGTTGAAATTACTCCTTAGTATTTAAGATGTAATGATGTGGACGAAATCAAAATTCCTTTTAATTTTTAAAATGCACTGTCTTTTTCCAGGGTTTCTAAAATGCGGCTGTAATATTGTCACTCAGTAAGGAAGCGGAGCACCATGAATGAAGAGGTTGCAGGTATCCTGGGCAGGACCAGAAGGAGATTTATCATTTAATTTTGATTCTTATTGTTGCATTTTAATTTCAGAATTGATTTAATGAAAGGAACAGTACCATGTTGGGTCTTTCTCCAGAGTGGAGAAATCCCCCCAGTGTCAGAGACTTGAGACTCTGCATGTCGTATTTCAGTCTGATTAAATTCTTACAAAAGTGAATGAGGCGGGGTCAATTCCTGACCAACAACAAGTATGTTTTGCCTTTTTTGCGCAGAAATAAATAGAAAGCCAAATCTAGCTGTACCACTGCCACAGTGTCTTTTAGGATAAACTATTAGGGTTGTGTTTGAATTACATTTGAAAGGAGTTTTACATTTCAGACTCGACTTTGTAAAGACTAAGTAAAAGTAGAAACTGAACAGATGGATCAGACTGATCGACATGAGTGAGAAAACTCTCAGAAACAGGACATGCTTGAATTCAGTCGTCATGTGGCTTCAGATGACATTAATATTTGTGGAACAGAGGTGAACTGGGACAGCATCTTCTCACTTCTCACTGATGGCGCTGCGTTGATTTGCCTGACTGGTTTAGCTGCCAGACGGCACTAGCTACAGCTTCGTCCTCATTTGGTTATTTCATTTCCTCTTTAAGGATGCTGTTGACACTAAATTAAAAAACAAATATTAGTCAAAGGGAAATGAAAGCAGGATTTTCGGTAAAAACTGCTCAGTCAAAACTTCAGCTTCCTGAAGTTTTTGATTGAAGCACTGAGGGCTTTTGGTTTGGGTCTGCAGCTGTCAGTCTACAGGGAGGGTCATCTGCATCCGACCCCATCGAACCGTCACGTGAGCCGGGCCGCCCTGCCCTCACAGCCCTGTGGAGCTTGTTAGCTGTCGAAGCTAATTGGGTGGGTCTTCACTGCACAGATGCTGACGCACTTCAAAAGAGGTCCCCTTCAAAGAGCATGCAGGTCAGAGTGGGAATAGGAGGAGAAATGTGAATAAATGCATGATTTCATGTTAAGCAGTTTGACTCTGAGCTTCCCTTTATAGAGCACTCAACCTGGAGAGTTCCGTCTTTGTTGGATACTAAGGTTGCATGTGCATGTACATGTTTTCATTTTTAGCACATAGCTTCTGTTTTTATTCTGCCCAGCATCTACATCACTCTGGTATCAAAAAGTGAGACTTCTGGAACCGCTGCTGCCTCGGTTTTAGTTTGGAAACTCATTGCTATTTAGTCTGGATGGGCAGAAACTGAGACTTTTGAAACACAAATGTTCATTTTCTGATAGGTCTAAACTGTCAGTTTGTTCTTGCGATACGTGACATCTGCTGTGGTCACCTGCAGGTAATTCAACTCGGATGACCATGTGGTCTGTGCTAGCAATTGTTAGGGAAATCTTTGGTCTTACTTTTCTCCACCACAGCTTGTCTTCCATAGTATCTTCTACAACAAAGCAACCAACATTCATGTTTCCACCAACACCCACCTGACAGTGTGAGTGCATTTGTATGCACAGGTTATTTCTGAAACTGTGCTAAAAAGGGTGTCCTGACTGAGATCGTTTTCTTTCTAAAACTCCATTTTAAAATGAAAACCCTAAACGTTCATCAAAACTTCAGTACAATACAACAGCTTTGTCCTGGTCGCTGCCTCTGAACCTGCAGGTTATACTTACTTTCTTTATTTTACATTTAGGAAAATGGGGTCATTTCTTGATCCTCTTTAATTATGATACATATTTTTTAATGTATTTTTTAATTGCTGTGTTGCTAAATATATAAATAGCAAAAATGCTTAAATTCAAAAGAAATATTTCTATCCTGGCCTTTAAAAAAATAGGCTGCTTAAAAATAGTCACTAATGATCAATCGCATTGACTGATGACCTGTCCTGAGTGTTCTGATAATCAGAAAACCTTTTCTTTTCATTATTCATTCATGAATCTAACATACATACAGCTTGTTTTTCCAAACTTTCAATTGTATGCTCGAGTCAGAAGTACAAAATGAGACAACAGGTCACAGACAACATTTGATTTTGATTTTTAATCTGACAGATTTGGTGGAGAGCAAAATTCCTGACTTGTGTGTGTTACACCTGATAAGTTATTTCTGAATCAGCGTAGATTCAGTACATCTGCCTGACTCCACTTCATTGTTGACTCAGATATAGTTTGTTGAAATGTCTGCTGTGAAAGTCTTAAAAACACTGTACTGGTGAGACGACGTATTGTTCAGCCTTTAAGGTGTCAGGTTTGTTGTCAGTATACCTATACCTAAAACAGTCCCATACATCTGCAAAACAGTCCATCCATTCTGTCTGAAGGCTGAGTTTGTACCATCGTCCCACAAGAGTTTGCTGTTAAACACAAAACATACACACACACACACACACACACACACGCTCACACACACACACACACACACACACACACACACACACACACACACACACACACACACACACACACACACACAAATTTAATACTCGTGTCTGCATACCGCGCTCATCACTGTACCAGCTTTCTCAGAAAAATACCTTCACCTTTTAGAAGCTATAGATGCCTTACAGTGATTGGATTTAAAGTTTCCAGGCGTCAGGAAGTTGTGTTGTTTACTGCTGAAGAGTTACTTTCAGTAAAGTGGGTCCTGTGGTGTTGAGGTCAGATAGGAAACACCTGCGACCTGCTAATTCTGCTGCTCATCAGTCAGTAAACAACTCCAACTATTCGCTGTCTGTATTTAGAGGATATTTCTGTGATCAGTTTTTTACATACTGGACACCAACAGCACCATCCCTGTCCATTTCTTTTCTTTTCAGTGTTGGTGTTTGAGCTCCAACCAGTCAGCTGTGACTTATCCACCCCTTCTACATCATTTGGAGTTGTTATTCCTCTGATACTGATTTACAGCAAATACCGTGCAGCTATAAACATCTGTCTTTGGGCCGACAACAGGCTAATTGGCTCCAGCTAATCACCACAACAGAGAGATAAGTGTGATCCAGAGATTTAATAGGATAGTTTTAAATCAAATTTAAATGTTAGTATTAGTGATCTAAGTAAATATAAATAGACTTTTGACCCCCTTTGGTGTCCTTCCTCGCTACGGGGTGGGGGGTGGGGTTCCTAAGTTGTTGTGGAGATGGTGTAGTTGTTGTGATGAAATTATGGGCTTTTGGCCATGTCATAACAACAGCTAAATGCAAATGATAATATAGACAGCTGTTCATTCTAATCTAAAGCGTCTCCATCGCAACTGAGAAAGCTCCACTGATGAAGACCACCAGATATCTGGAGACGAAGACGTAGGCTGACCTTGTCCTAAGAATATTTTGTAAATGAAAATCTCAACAATGCTTATTGGCATCACAGGAACAATTATGTGATGAAAAGCACAAATATTAAAGGGACAATTTTCTAAATGTTTCAGCCATGTTCTGTGTTTTAGATTTGCTGCTTGTTCCCTTAATTTGTCTGACAATGTGAGCTGCAGTCAGCCCGGTCATCATACAGTCACACCTGGGACCGACCGGAACCACCAGAGTCTGATGTGTGGGTCTGTTTCAGTGTGTCTGGGTTGTCATCACTGTGCATCAAGACTCTGCAGTGATGAACAGACTGAGCTTCGGAGCCTTTGGCTTTAAACAGGATTATTGAATCTCTGGACGCTCTCCAGATGTTGCTGCTGTGTTTGGTTCAGATCCATCTTCTCTCCGGTGTTCTTCGGTTTGAAACGGATAAGAAGGACAAGGACATGTCCTCTGTGCTGCTATGTCCTTTCTCCTTCCACTTCTTTGCCTCTCTATGTTCATCCTCTGCACTTCGTCTAGTGGCAAGAAATCTGTCAACCTCACAGCTTTTCAAAAGAATAATTGAGGATCACAATAGTCAATAAAATGAATGCATTAAATGATTTACCAGGAGTCATAACCACTACTTTTTTGCTTCACTAAATTGCTCTCAAGTCAAAGTGCTGCTAATTTAACTACTATTGACAGAGTTGAAGAGAATGCAGTTCTTGCTGAGGATTCAGGAGATGAGCAGGTGGAGGCTGTACTCAGTGATGGACGGTCAAAGTTTGGTTGTTTTCTGTCTCACTTTGAGGCTTCATGGCGTCTGATTAATCACCCAAGTGCTCAGTAATCACTGATCATCCAACAGCCTAACTTTCAGGTTGGATGGATTTCTGGCAGGTGAGAGATTTTGCTGGGCTATGCTGCAGTTCTGTCAGTTCTACAGCCTGATTTCCCTCTTGGTTGCTGTTGATGCGTCATTATGAACTGCAGTTAGCTCGTTTTAATATCTGTGTTGGGTGTTTCCTGAAACTAAAGACTGAACTCGACTGCAGAACAGACAGACGATATTGTCTTTTTTCTTTGCACTTTCTCTTCATAATAGATTTTTTTTTACTAACAATATCAAGGATGACATTATCTTGTCTGAGTGCACTTTAGTACAATTGCCGTGAGACATAACTGACTTTGGTCTGCCCGCTTGCGTACAGTATAAACCTGTTAGCTTGACCAGCTGACTCCAATGTGTGGTGATGGATAACTCAATAACATCACTGTATTCTCCCAGATAACTTTGAGGTCAGCCAGAAAGTGGACAGGACTGGAGATTTCTAATGCTGTTATTAGGGCAATTTCTGCATCTACTTTTGGTGTGAATGAAAACATAAGCTCAGAATGAATTGCATGAAACACGTTGTATGTGGTAGAGTTTTTGTACTGAAATATGCTGTTTGCATGCTGTTTTGTTCAAATCCAAAACGTTCAGTCTGCGAGTGTGTATGTGTAAGCTCCGAGGACTGAAGTTACAGTTACACACATAAATATACTAAATGTGATGTAACCCCATGCTCCTCCTCCTCTGTCTTATCTGCTAATATGTTATTAATTAGTTAAATTATTAACATTGGTAAAGGGATTAACAGTTGATCATTAACAGCTGTGACCTTCCCTCTGTGTAATTAAAGGCCAAGGCTGCACATCCACTGTGCAAAGGTCACAGCCAAGAAACACAAACAAAAATAAGAAATTCCAGGCCGAGAACAGAATATCTGCAGATAAATGCACCAACACCCACGTCTGGTGGGTCATAAAGGATGATTGAAAGTGATTACTTTAGAATGAGTCAACACATCGTTTTATTTTCTTTAGATTTCTCTCTAATGTACCTATAAGTGGATGCATATGTTGGTGCTTTCCATTAGTGTGGTCAAGAAGTTGGGCTGGAGCTTGGGTGGTGAAAAGGTCATTGGGACTTCACTCAAAGTCATCGCAACACAATTCATTGTTCATTGCTTTAAATATCAGAAGAGTCCAAATTTGAATCTGTTAGTTGTAGTTTGATGCTCTGCTGCTGAGAAGGAATGACTAACAACAGAAAGTAGTTCATCTGTTTTCATTCAGGTAATTAGATGTAGTGTTTACACACACACACACACACACACACACACAGATTACAATAGACAGTGGGGCCTCATTAAGGTCGACTAAACTGTCCACTAATGCAGCCACTCAGTCAGGAATCCCAGGAATGAGCTCTCTGCATTAAACCAAAAAGTTTGTGTTTGTTCACATAGCTATGAAGGTTGGTGCAAACTGAGCATTTTTCTGCTTTACATGCCTGTCTCTTATTTGTGTTACTGCACAGATCTGGTTCTGTTTCCACAAGTTTATCACTCATTGCAGCATCTCTGTGTGACTGTTGGGTCAAGCTGATAGTGTGTCACAGGGGGACTTCGTATTTCTGTAAAATCTAAAAGTGTGACCTCAAAATTGTAATTTTTATGTGGTTCAGTGTGTATATTTTGCGGTGCAGTGAGTATATGTTTTCAGTTTGCTGTACTTAAAAACACAAAATCTGAAAGTTGAGCCATCTTTTCGCACCTTTTTGTGCAACTTTATTCCATAACACCCAGACCTGATTACTACAGTGCGCTTTCTTCACCCATTCCTCAAAAAATGATGTTTGCATTTGGTTCCAGGGCTCCAGACTGCGACTAAATGGTCGCATTTTACGACCAAAATTTGAGACAGTGCGAGTAAATTTTTCATCTACTCGCGCATGTGCGACCAGTAAATTTGCCGATTTTTTTTTCTTTTAATTACTATTGAATATTGTTGTTGCTTACAAACTTCTGCTCCACACTTCCACCCAGAAGACAGTAATGTGCAAATGAGCTGGTTTACCCAACATTAACTCCAAAAGAAGAAGAAAGGAAACGAACACCAAAGAAGCAGAAGGCGGGCCAATGTGTGCGAGAGCGGGTGGCGAATGACGGTGAAGCTCCTGATGTTTCACAAAGCCTTCATTTACGTTCAGCCTTATTTTGAACACAGATTCACCTTTCTGTCTTGTCTCCATTCCAGCTGCTTCTAAGTTTAGACATATCCTTTGCTAGACAGCAACAGCATGGAACCGTTTTCTTTCATCTTTATGTGAATTTTCGGACTTTTCGCCAGCGTTTTCGTCCTGTCAGGAAACCTCTTCTTAGATAAATACTTCCTGTGCCGCTGAAATGGTCACAAAATAAAAGCCTGTACTATTAAAAATGTGCCTTCAAAATAAAAGCCTGGAGGGAACGGTCATTTTAACGCTAGCAAAATAAAGGCTTTCCAGAATTGATGAACTGATCAACAGACCTTTATAAGAGTAATTTACACATGATTCAGTATAAATACATAACGTGCACATGCATAACACATGCCTGTACTCAGCACAAGGTCATTTTTATTAAAGTTTTCATCCGTCGGAAATTATATGTCAACTAAGCAGCCTTGGTGGAGTACTGCACTCTCTGAGTGCTTTTTACCTCCGTCAGGAGGTTATGTAATCACCGGAGTTTGCTTGTCTGTCTGTCCGTCTGTGTGTGTGTGTGTGTGTGTCTGTGTGTCTGTTTGTCTGTTAACAGCATAACTCAAAAAGTCATGGACGGATTTTCACCAAATTTTTGCAGGATGTCCAGAAGAGCACAAGTAAGAATCAATCAAACACAGGATTTATTTTACAGATTTCTTACAGAACACAATTGAGAGATGGCCTGGCGGCCTGGCGGCCATCTCTCAATTGTCCTTCGACCTGCAAAAAATTCCTGGATCCAGACGGTGATCCGGATCACCTCCAAAATCTAATCGATTCTTACTCTTGCTCTTCCGGACATCCTGTAAAAATTTGGTGAACATCCGTCCATGACTTTTTGAGTTATGCTGTTAACAGACAAACAGACACACACACACACACACACACACACACACACACACACACACACACACACACACACACACACACACACGTGCACACACACACACACACACACACACACACACACACACACACACACATGTTTGTTTTTCTATACCGGTGGGGACTTACCATTGACTCCCATTCATATCTAACTCCTAACCCTTACCCTAACCCTAACCTTAACCATCACCAAATCAATGCCTAACCCTAAACAAATGTTTTTGCACTTTTACATTTTTATTAACAACAATATGGCCAAGAAAACGGTGTTGCCACCCGTGGGGACCTCATTTTAGGTCCCCACCGTAAGACAAGTCCCCACCTTTATAGCAAATAGTCAGGTCAAAGTCCCCACCGGTATAGCAGAAACAAGTATACACACACACACACACACACACACACACACACACACACACACACACACACACACACACACACACACACACACACAGACGGACAGACAGACAAATGGCATGGCGGAGGTATGCGCTCTCCGAGTGCTTTTCTAGTTTTGAAAGTATTTATCAGTAATACAGTGAAAATGAGAGGGAATGTGAATATTTACTTTGCAAGTCGATTTTGGTTTGCGCCCCTAAATTTTCTGGTTGCGCTCCTAAAATTTTAAGTTTGGGGCCACTGTGCTCCTAGGAAAAAAGTTAGTCTGGAGCCCTGGGTTCAAAATGGAACAGCCAGAGTCCTTGCTGAAGGAAGTCATCTCTTAGCTTTTCTGATGTCTTAGATTGCTTTGACACTATTCAATAAAAATCTTTCAGGTTTAGAGTCTTTGCTCTCAGAGCTCCCCTTCTGTGGTTCCAACTGTAAATCTGGGAGGGTGAGGTTTTCAGGACTCTTAATTTTTCTCCCAGTTTAATTGTCCAGGCTAAACACTGATTTCTACTTGATGACTTGTTACCTTAATTGTGTGACACATTTCCTACAAAAGCTAGGTGTTTGGTGTCTTTGAAAGTTTTATGATCTCTAATCAGAAATTGAAATTATAGCTCTGTGTGTTTGAGGACAGTTTGAACAACAGTATGAGTTTGACTGCCCAGTGAAGTTTAAGAGGTTTAGTCAACAGGGTTTATTTATAGTTAGAACCAATTAATGAAGTTACCGCTGTTGTATGTAAGTAGTATGTATGTGCAGCTCTGTCTCATAGGGATCCTCCTGCTATGTGACACTGCTAGTAAAACTCAGAGGAAAAATCCTCTGTTGTGTTTTTGGTGCTGAAATGTGGGAAAAGGATTCCCTCAATCACTTCACACAACTCAAAGTACCATTGGTTGTGTTTGTCTATCCGTTAATGTGATGATGTTACATGGTCACATCCAGCAAATTGTCGATGCAACTTTAACAGATAAATGAGCAGAGGACTTACTGAGACATGAAGCCGACATGTTCAGATGAGGTCACATTGGCAGAAGGCAATGTAGCTCTGAGTTCCACACCCAAAAAATACAACACATACTGTGAGTATATTTGTTTGGTACACGTGTGCTGAATCAAAAGGCCCACACCGTAAATTTTTTGTACAGATACGTGTACCATTACAGCCCGACTTACTTGTGTGAGTCATGTTGTGGTGACATAAATGCATTAACAGTCACATTATGGAGACTTGCCTCTCCTTTTTGGACAGAGAAACAAATTCTCATTGCATAGATCAGTACATTTCAGGGCGAAGGTTTGTTTTGAGAGTAGCGTTAGGGAAATGTTTTGGGTATGTCTCCAGGAAATTAATAAGTCAATGCAATGTCCTCAGAAGGGCTGGAAACACAACGCTGTGTGTGTCAGTGACTGAGTCCACACCTCCGTCTTTCTGCAGTGTGGGGATTTCCTTTTTCCACTCTGCTCACATGACTGCAGATATGGGTGTGGTCTCTTGCATTCCTGGCCTCGCTCTCTTCCCTCTCCTGTTACTGTGTTTGGCATGCTGCGACACTCTCCCTTAAAAACACACACACACACACACACACACACACACACACACACACACACACACACGCACCGCTGTCTAGACTGAGCACACAACGGCTGAGTGTCGGCTGGTTGACGTGCCCTGCATGTGGAAATGTCTGTGTGAAGTCACTGTGGCATGATTCAGAAGGTCTGTGAGTGTGTGAGATTGGTTGCTGTGTGCGACAACAAAAAAAGTTGCTGTGTGTGGAGGGTGTGGCCAGCAGTGAGTTTGCATAGTGGGATTGTGTGTCTGCGTGGAGGGCAGTGCAGGCTGCTCCTTTAGTATGCAGAGCAGGTGTGTCTGCAGAGGCACAGAGATGGAGGAAGAAGAGGGAGGATAACAGCAGCCCAACACAGGAACAATATACAAGATAGTGAACAGATAGCCAGGAATCTAATTGCTTTTATGACCTGTTACTGTGTTTGAGAGAGAGAGAGATTTTTGATTCAGTCAAGTCAATTTTTCATATTCCTTCAGTCGTCCCATAACAAGACACAGAATCATGTTAGTGGCAGCGGTTGGACAACAGCTGAATTATCAAAAGACCAAAAAGAGGCCAAGTGTTCAGGCATGTGTTATGCATGTGCACATTATGTATGAATATCGAATCGTGTGTAAATTACTCTTATAAAGGTCTGTTGATCATTTCATCCCTTTTGGTAAGATTTTGTTTTGCTATTGTTAAAATAACCGTTTCCTCCAGGCTTTTATTTGAAGGCATATTTTTAATAGTACTGGCTTTTATTTTGTCACCATTCCAGCGGCACAGGAAGTATTTATCTAAGAAGCAGTTTCTTGACATGACAAAGACGCTGGCGAAAAGTCCGAAAATTCACATAAAGATGAAAGAAAACGGTTCTACGCTGTTGCTGTCTAGCAAAAGATGTGTCTAAACGTAGAAGCAGCTGGAATGGAGACAAGCTCTTACTTTGTTTCCTGAAGCAATGAGTGAAGGACAGAAAGGTGAATTTGTGTTCAAATTAAGGCTGACGACTGAAAGTAAATAAAGACTGTGAAACATCAGGAGCTTCACCGTCATTTGCCCCTCCTCTCTCACACACATTAGCCCGTCTTCTTCTTCTCTGGTGTTCGTTTCCTTTCTTCTTCTTTTGGAGTTAATGTCGATTGGTAAACCAGCTCATTTGTGAATTACTGTCAACTATTGGGCCTAAGTGTGGAGCAGAAGTTTGTCAGCAACAAAAAATATTCAATAATAATAAAAAAATCTGCAAATTTACTGGTCGCACATGAACAAGTAGATGAAGAATTTATTCACACTGTCTCAAATTTTAGTTGCAAAATGTGACCATTTAGTCGCAGTCTGGAGCCCTGTTCTGTTCAATATTTATGTGGAATTTTGAGGATTTCTTATGTTTTCAGACCCTGGGATTTTTTTTTTTCTGGCAGCAAATAATAATAATACATTTTATTTATAGGCACCTTTCAGAACACTCAGGGTCACCATACAGTGGAAACACAGATAAAACGCATTCAAATATACAGTAAAAAACATAAGAATTGATTGAATGGCTCCAGCAGAGGATAATTTTTTAACTAGTGACCCTTAAAAACAGAACAAAAGTGCAGAATCTTCCGATAATGGGTTGAAGAAAGTTGTGTTGAGACTGACCTGTAACTCAAGGAGTGTTGTTAAAATTCTTGTTTTACAGCTCAGTGGAAACTGATAGAAGCAGCAGAGAGACAGGATGCTGATTGGCTGTAGTGAGTTCAGGGACAAACTCAGTGAGGTGTTTGATAAGAAGCTGTATAATTTACAACCTTGTGGACTGCTGTTGTTAGCTTAGCCATGCTAACTCCAGTGTGTCATGTTTACAACTCTACTCAAGCTATTTCTGCCCCTCTGCTTTCAGACACATCAACTGAGTAAATGTCCTCAGTTACAGTGTGGTCTGATCTCAATCCTGCTCAGGCTTAGCTACGAGCTGTTACCGAGAGAATCACATGGACCTGCTCAAATACATTGTAAACCTTACCATCAGTTTTACTCAGAATGGAACTTAACACATATTACGATTATAATTCACTGCTTTACCTATAGTTAAGGACTTCTAATTATAGTAAGACACATTTTCAAACAGGAGCTTGAAGACTAAGTGCTACTTCAGTCACAACAAGCTGTGCTGTAAAAAATGTTTATTTAAAACATTTTAGAAATTACTGATATTTAAGAGGGGCTGCACAGTGCCGTATGCTGAGGTGAATTGGTTATTCTAAATTGCCTGTAGGTGTGAATGTGAGTGTGATTGTTTGTCTGTATATGTAGCCCTGCAACAGACTGGTGACCTGTCCAGGGCGTCCCCTGCCTTTGCCCGAGTCAGCTGGGATAGACTCCAGCACCCCCTGTGACCCTAGTGAGGATACAGCAGTGTATAGAGAATGGATGGATGAATATTTAAGAGAATTTAGGGAGATAATTGTATATGTTAACCGTAGAAAACAAGCAAAACTATAAATAATGTTTGCACTTAATTA
The DNA here is from genome assembly GCF_021347895.1 of Acanthochromis polyacanthus. Taxonomy (NCBI): domain Eukaryota; kingdom Metazoa; phylum Chordata; class Actinopteri; family Pomacentridae; genus Acanthochromis; species Acanthochromis polyacanthus. The sequence goes on along the minus strand of NC_067117.1, from coordinate 33,474,377 downwards.
GTTTGTATATGCATTTTGTAATAATTTTACTACTATTTGTTTCGTGAAGGGATTCTATTGTGCAAAAAATGAAAATACAAATTTTTAGCAGAATTCTGATAATTTCTGTTGCTCTTCTATTTGTCTGACAGTCATAGGTGGTTGATATTGTGTAAGAGATTTTTAAAATATTTTTTTAAAATGTTTTTCATTAATCAGTGAATTATTAGAAACCACTATATACTTTATTTGATGTACAAGCAGAAATATCTTCCTAAACTATTTTTAATGTACCATTTTTTAAATGTATTTTCTCTGGCACCCCGGTTGTCAGATTTTTACAAAGTTGTGGTTTACTTTCTAGCTTTTTCCACAACTTTTGAACATATTTCAGAACCTTTCTCAACAAGTGGACTTAGTTGTTACTAAGCGTGGACCCTGTGGTTTTTTGTGATCTCTGTAGCTGATCCCCCTGAGCTGACTGTGCAGCTGCTGGTTCTGCTGCTCACAAACATCTCATGTTGTTTGTTTCTGGTGATCATTGATGCAGCTGACATACTGAAAAATTATCTGCAGCTATTTTACTGATGAACAGTCTTGCATCAGTAAAACCTCAACCGTCACTGTCGTCCAGTTTCTCTGTTGTTTTCACTGATTCATGTGACGGTAACTGAATTCCTGCGCCAACTCCGATGTACTTTGATGCACATTTTTCACTCTCAATCACTAGATTAGCTTTATCTCACTGCTCCTGACACACTTGATGATGTAATTCATATTGTTAGACTCGTCTTTCTTTGATTTTGGTTGACAAGCATCATTTATCAAGCGTTCTGTGTTACAGGCCTCATTCACATGAAAGCCCGTTTATTCCTCTGAGTTTGAGGTGACTAGAATTTGCAACCAACTGCTCTCTGACATAAGAAATAGGGCTAGGCTTAGTAGTAGAAAAGTGTATTACAATGAAATGTTTAATTTCAGTTGACATCGATAATTACTGATCGTTTTTCAAGACCTGTTTACAGCAAAGACCTGAGGACAGGAGTGTACTTTGAATTTAAGCATGAGTGTATAAGATTTGGTAAGAAGATTTTAACAATCTTATTCAGAAGTTGCGTTGTCCAGTTGATTCTGACTTCTTCATTTTTGAATTGTTGAGCAAAAACAAAAGGTCTTTTTTAATGTTTTGACGTAATTCTGTTCAGTCATTTGCATCCATGTACCTCTGACTCCTGATTAAAACAACGTGATGGATGTGATGTTGGTGTGCATGAGTCATTCTGCTGCTTGGCTTTGTTTAGATTAACCAATGTAGTGCACTGTGCTCTGCCAAAACACACATTATGTCCTTGCTGAGGCAGATTATTTCCGAAACTGTTTACATGTGAAGACATGCCTACATGTTTATATATTCAGGTGTTTTCTGAAACATTTTCTCTCCACATCAAAACACCAAAACAATAGAAAATGTCATCTGCTCCACAGTGCAAACACATTTGTGGGAATATTGTGAATGTTCATGACTAATTCTGCAGATACATCCAGACCATCCTGAACAGCAGACTATCCTCTGCTGCTACACACACACACACACACACACACACACACACACACACACACACACACACACACACACACACACACACACACACACACGTTTGTTTTTCTATACCGGTGGGGACTTACCATTGACTCCCATTCATATCTAACTCCTAACCCTTACCCTAACCCTAACCTTAACCATCACCAAATCAATGCCTAACCCTAAACAAATGTTTTTGCACTTTTACATTTTTATTAACAACAACATGGCCAAGAAAACGGTGTTGCCACCCGTGGGGACCTCATTTTAGGTCCCCACCGTAAGACAAGTCCCCACCTTTATAGCAAATAGTCAGGTCAAAGTCCCCACCGGAATAGCAGAAACAAGTACACACACACACACACACACACACACACACACACACACACACACACACACACACAGAGAGAGAGAGAGACTGGCTTATCATATCTCAAACACACACATGTATAAGCTGAGTGGCTGGCAACATGGCGACTGCAGCCTATTTTAATCTGGAGTCAGTAACTAACTGATAAGACGGACAAAGAACAGACCCACTGTGTCTCCCACACTGTAGCTCTGGTTGTCTTGGGCCTCATAGATGCTCCAGCTGTAGATAGATAGCTGAATCCTGACATCATGTCCTGTCTGTCATCTACAGATCACTCCAGTGTGTCATGAATTTATTTCTGTTCTCTTTGACACACAGTTAAACTCAGTCTCCAGTGTAGCTTCATTTCAGTTAAATTTCAAAGTTAAATTCTAGTTTTGCCTCTGTTCATTTGTGTTCCGTGTTGTAGATTGGATTATCGATTCGTCATATTCAAATATGTCTTGTGTGTTCTTTCTAAACTATTATTAGCCAGGTTTAAGCAATGAATCTCTGTGTTAATTATTGATAGAAATCAAGAAAGCAAGTTTGTAATACAGTTGAGAAGCACCACAAACTGCAGCCTCAAAAATGACCAAAAGCTGAATATTATAACCTTTCGTGATGGAGTATATAGTGTAGAGGCGTGGTATTAGTTTTATCTAACTGTCGCTAATACTACGTCCTTCCAGTTGTTTTTTTTTCCCTTTGTGCCAAAAAGAAAACTCACTGTTGACATTTGCCATGACTAATTTACAAAAGCAGTCTCTCTAGCAGAAGACCATTTACTCTGATTTAAAGCTTCTTGGATACTCAGATTTTTTTTTTAAATTTAAAAGATATAGTTTGTTGACGTGCAGGCCCCTCAGATGAAGGAAAGGACAGAAACACTGGAAATGAAGATTAGGTTGCAAAAAAGATATAACGGTAGGTTCTCTGTCAGGAGGCAACACAATTATTAAGTTTGACCATTTAAATGAGCAGCACAAAGACAGATCTGAATGACATCCAGAACACCAAACTATTCCAGATCCCTTTACCAGTGTTTCACTATATGAGAAAAGTTCCAAACAGCTTTTTCCTTTTGTTATATATTATAAAACATATTTTTTGTCCAATGTCATGCAGCCGTATTTGGTGGAAACATTTCATAATCGATAGTGTCTGTGTGAGAATGTTGTTTGTGTGGTGCATGTGTGTGATATATAAACATGTGCGGGAGAAACCAGAGGCGGTTCGATCAGACCTGCAATTTGTCACGGGAAAGCCAGTTTTCATGCAGAGACTCAGTCTGAGCTGCTTGTTTGCAGTTGTGGTCACAGTCAACAGTGCAGAGAATTTTCCATCATCATCCTGCTCTACCTATTCTGTTCGACTCATTTGTCTGCTGAGTGTCAACATTGTGCTTCTGTAATTTATACTTCCAATTCATATGTCACTCCGTTATCAATAATATAAAGAGTATTTGCTTTTTGACAAGAACAAGTGGACGTCTGCTCCTGTCATGTCCTGATAAACATGTTGGCTGAATTTCTTACAGAAACTCTAACACAGCTCGATAACATCACCATCAACTAGTCCTTTCCATGGAGGCTCTAATTGGCTTGGTTGAGTCTCCCTCCAGCAGCAGACAACATGATTCAGGATTAAAAGTGAAAATGGTCAAAATGAAACCATAAAAAACAAATGCAGCATCTCCGGTGTGAGATGATCATCTATCAGAACTTATCTCTGTCTGTATTGACTTGTGTCTTTGCAAATCATTTTTCTTTTCTCTCTCTCTCATATACGAAACATGGAAATCACAAAGGACTTTACTGATGGGACATCACTTCGATCAGTTCAGCCACATCAGTGTCAGAACGTACAGCAGCACTGTTTACAGCTCAATAGTTCAGCCTGTCTGTTGCTGCTAAAATCCATACAAAACTAGCCTATACAAGTTCTGCACAAAGGGGTAATAACTCAGCAGCTTTTCATTATGACTGAGTCATCGCATGGTAATTGTTCAGTCTTTTATAGTGCATTTAAGGAGGATGTAACTTGGTGTCAATCAAAGCTAAACTCACCACTGAGCACTGAAGTCAGTTCACTTAGTGTTTGTTCTTCTGTCAGGCAGTATGTCGACCTGTAGTGTGTCTCTGTGTGTGTGCGCGTTCTATTAGCTCGTTTAGCAGAACACCCACATACACACTTAGTCAATTTGCAGCCAAGAAAACTTGTGTGTGAGAGGAGCAGGTGCGTCATTAAGGTCTAAAGACAGGAATGCTCACCTTTGGACTGACTTGGGTGTGGTAGTGTGTTAACAAACACTAGATGTGTGTGTTCTGTTTGTGAAGCTCCACCCAGAGTCTCTGGATAGAGTAGTTATTTTCTTTCACAATTGTTCTTCTACTATTCCCATAGTTTGTGAACAGTACAGCACTATTCTTAGCTGTAATATTTATTAGAATCAGGTAGAGTTGCATTATATATAATTGATATAGGGTTTTAATCCTTAATATTAAACATATTTAGGTAAATTTTCGTCATAAAAAACACAATAGGATCTTGGTTAGTATTGAAACTTGTTAAATTCATTAATAACAGCTGTCTTATTTTGCTGCTGGTCAAGACTTGAGCTTAAGTTTATGCTTTAAATGTATTGCATGAGTACCAGTGACTTGACTTGATTTGATCGCAAGCATTCTTTCATCATAGCCACAAATAACACATCAAACAGCATGCTATGATAATCCTAAAACTTCCCTGCAATATTGAAACACATCACATACATTAAAAATATCAAAAGAAACAGAGCATGCTAACAACTCCTGTTTCGTTAATGTAAATATGAATAATGTAGAATTATGTACCTATTTGGTTTGCTCTAATGGAATAGTCTTCTCGGTGCCTGTATTATTAAGTAATCTCATTATCTATAATTAACATTTCATCACAATGACATCAGCAACTATTGTGTAATATGTGTAATAAAGTACAACAAACAGGCAGTTAATTTAATTTCTCTGTTATCTTATTGTAAAAATGCAACTCCTGATTAGATAATTACTAAAATGAGAGAGATGGCTGCTGTCCTGGGACCTCATTTATAAAACATTGTGTAGGATCCATACTAAAGTTTGCGTACGCCGAAAATACGATATGGGCGTATGCCTTTCGCCTCTGATTTATAAAACTGTGCGTAAGCACAGCTGCATGCAATTTCTTGATAAATCAGACACCAGCTGGAAGATTGCACAGGCGGATCCACCTCACATTCCGCCCACAACACACCCACATTTTACCATGAATGGTCAATGCAAAGTAACTCATGAATGTACCTGTATATAAATAAGCTGCTGATCCACGGCATTTCACGCAGCGCCGGCCTGCAGTCTTTTCACTGCTGTGCGTCAGGATGAATGAATCATGTGTTGACCCAGGCCACCCTGCCACTAAATTTGTTATGATCATGTCCGATGTACAAATAATTAGTAAACTGATTGAATGTACATTTTTCGGTTCACATAGACAAATTCATTTTCACTCGGGGGTTGTGGTGTGACGCATGTGTGCCTGCGTGCCTGTACAGGGCTGATTAATGGTTGGACGCTCATCCCATTCGGCCGCATATGGATAAATAAACAAAATTATTTAATAAAGATCACCGCACCGGCCCCAGATGTGGACCGGCCCTTCGGTCAAACGACCGAATGAAATAACGTTCAATCCTCCCCTGTTGATATATGAACATAGTTCTGCAAATACGGTCGTAGGCCGAATGGCGCGCTATATGAACATCTACAACAATGAGGGTTTGTGATTATCCAGCTCTACAAGTCTAATATGTGATAACAATAAAGGTTTGAGATCAGTCTGGTTTCAATTCACCACTTCACCCTCCGGCACTGCCGTTCCCTCTGTCTCCAAAATGTGCTTAAGCAAGCATCAAAGTTGGCGCACTGGTGCGCACATTCTCACGCCAAGTTTGTTTTAGAAATCACAACGTACACAGCGTATGCCACTTTCTACGCAAAGGTTGTGATTTACGCCCTGTTTTGTGCGTAAGCAAGCATCAAGAATCAAGGTTGGCGCACCGGTGCGCACATTCTCACGCCAAGTTTGTTTTTATAAATCACAACCTTTGCGTAGAAAGTGGCGTACGCCACTTTCTAGCCCTGTTTTGTGCGTACGCAAGCTTTATAAATGAGGCCCCTGGTCTGTTTCAGGTCTTTTTTTTCGAATGTCTCTGAAGCCATTCAGTAGTTCAGACATGTTCTTAGCTGATCTGAGTCCTGTGATTCTCCATGTTAATTAACAGTATGGGATCATTTCAAGAAATTTCTGAAATATGAATGCAGAACAGAGAGAAACACCGCAGTGTCCCTCATGTTCGTTTCAGACTGCACAAATTTGTATCATGGAGAGTTTGAAATAAGCCATTTGAATCAGACTTTGTTTTTGTACAACATTTTTCATACAGGGCTTGGTGGTTAGCACTTTCGCCTTGCAGCGAGAAGGTCCAAGGTTCATTTCCCATCCTTCCTGGGATCTTTCTGCATGGAGTTTGCACGTTCTCCCTCTCCATGCATAGATTTTCTCCAGGTGCTCCGGCTTCCTCCCACAGTCCAAAAACAGGCTGAGGTTATTTGTTAATTCTAAATTGTCCACAGGTGTGAATACAAGTATGATTTTTTTTGTCTCCATATATATCCCTGTGATAAACTGGTGACCTGTCCAGGGTGTCCCATGGCTTCAACCTGAGTCAGCTGGGATAGACTCCAGCCCGCCACGACCCTAATGAGGATTAAGAGGTGTATAAATAATGGTTGGATGGACTTATCATACAAATGAAATGTGTCTGTGTTGATTGTCAGTCATCCAGGTTACAGTTTGAGCTTCAGTAAACAGCAGCTGAAGGAATTCAAATGAACTATGTTTGTGCTCTGCAAAACAAAGGGATTAAAAATGTAAGAAAAACAATACCTTATATTAGGGCTGGGCGATTTGGTCTAAAAAAAAATCTCAGATTTTTTAAAGAAAAATTCGAGTTTCGATTCGATTTTCGATTTTTTCTTTCAATGCACTTAAAAATTACTGCAGACATCAGATATACTGTCAAAAGTAACTTTATTGCTGTAATTGTCCTCAGAATAAAAAAACGCATGTAAACAATTTAATGAACAAGTTAATGACGCAAGTTAATGAGGCTCTGTAATTCAACAATTTCCCCAGGAACTGAGAGCATCTTTTAATCCGTGGGCAATTATTTCACCGGTGTGGTAATCGGGGAAATATGCTGTCTGGAGGCAGATGCTGTGCATGGTCCAGCTGTCGTTGCGCTGTGAGACTCATGTACGGCTGCATTGTCCGGCCACCTCCTCCAGCTCGTTGCGGATCTTTTGCCGAGTGGTATTGTACAGGTGAGGCAGCGCCACATCGGCGAAATACTTGCGACTGGGTACAACGTACCTTGCATCTAACACTTTCAACAGCTGCAGTCGATTCCAGCCATTTTCAGTACAAAAAATCGCTAATAATCTATTTGTAAATAAAAAATATGATGAGAAATACAGGGAATATTGGACGCGCATCGTGAGGTGCATTTCCTTGAAAACGACCGATTCGTGGATTATATACCGACTTCAGGACATGTTTTGGACAAAATAATTTACTGGCTTGTGTCGTCTGGATGTAAAAGGTTGGATTATGGCTGTTTTTTGTGGAATATTTTCATCTGTGTGTAATAATGAACCCGGAAATGTGAGTCGCGCTGTGTGTGTTGAAGCCGTGTATAGAGAACGGATGGATTGATATTCGTTGTTTGTTGGACAAATGTGTTTATATTACCCGCTGTGGTAATCACATCTGAAAGTGGTTTATACCGGCGGATTCATGAGAATCTAAGTTTTCCATCGGTGTATAGTGTTTGTATAATTGCGTTTGGAGCCTTCGGACATTCTTGAAATTCCTATGCAAATTAGTAAGTGTACCGCCGGCGGTACACTGAAGTTTTAAAAATACTTTGCAGCGAGGCTTTGTCTGTTGTTCGTCTGAAGCATCAAAACCGAACCAGTTCCAAATGATTGAGTTAGCTGTGCCTTTCTTTTGAATGAGTTCTCTGTTACATGTTGCCGCTGCCGCGGGGAAGGGGGCTGTGTCACACCGCGCTACGGAAGCCCATGAGGAATGGGCGGACGGAAAGCGAAAGATGCCGGAAAACTGCGGGGGAAAAACTCGAGTTTGCAAAATAAAAATCTTTTTTAGCAACAAATTCAAAAAATCGATTAAATTGATTTTTCCCCAGCCCAACTTTATATCCGCCCCTACCTCACTGTCCCATAATTATGTTATAAATGCAGGATGCAAAGTGACTAAGGAAACTCTGTCATAAGTCAGTACAGCCAAGGAAACACCTGAGGCAGCATGGATCAAAATTCAGAAAAACAAAGTAATACAGTCATAACATAGAAGTGATTAAAGACAAAATAGATAAGATAGGTTAACATACATAGTGAAATCTATTAGGGCTGCAACTAACGACGTGTCGACGAATTGTCTGAGCACGATACGTCATCAAAAGCGGAAGTGAACGCGCAATGCAACAGAATCAGCGTCTGACCGGAGCGCAGAACACGGACGGACATCGGCGCTGCATCGTGCATATATTATGTACACATGATGCAGCGCGGACATCCGCTTTCTATCATAAGCGCGCATGTCAGCGTGTACTATACTGCTGTTTCGAAACTCGGACATCCGCGCTGCATCGTGCATACATAATATACGCACGATGCAGCGCCGATGTCCGTCCGTGTTCCGCGCTCTGGTCGGACGCTGATTTCTGTTGCATTGCGCATTCACTTCCGCTTTTGATGACGTATCGTGCTCAGACGATTCGTCGACGCATCGTTAGTCGCAGCCCTAAAATCTATAAATGGAAAAATCAAAATTGTAATAATTAAATGAAATCAAAAGTCAAACTAAAAAGGAAAGTCCTGAGATTACTTTTTAAAATATCACCAGACTAACCATAAAACTAGAAGAGTGCCTCGGAGTGGGTTTTTGTTCTGACTTTTGGTTTAATTAGAAGGCTGCTACAGCAGCCCTGAGGGTTCTAGAGGATTCATTTGGTAAACAGGAAGGACTGAGACCATTAAGAGCTTTATAAAACCAAAGGGTTCATAAAATCAATAGTAAAGTAGACAGGTATCCAGTGCAGAGACTTTCAAGCTGGTGCAATGTGATGCTGTCTTTCTGATCTTCATCAATGCACCTGCTGCTGAATATTGAAGCAGTTTAAGTAAGGATTAATGTTCTTGGAGATACCAGGTAGTAGAACATTACAGGTGACACTGAAGAAAACATTTATATGATGAGACACAACCTGAAATTTTTGTCTTTTAGATTTGAGTGTTGCTGCACTGTAAATGTAAAATCTCAGTTCAGACTGAGCAGAGTGTATGTGTCATGTCTGGGTTCAGATTTGACTGTACCTCCCCCCTCCCCCTGGAAGCGTAATTCAGAATCAGAATCAGAATTACTTTATTCATCCCTGAAGGGTAATTCAGTTATCAGGGTTCTTATCTGTTTAATTGTGAATTGAATAGCCCAGGGGTCGGCAACCCGCGGCTCCGGAGCCGCATGCGGCTCTTTCAGCCCTCTGTTGTGGCTCCCTGTAACTTTGGAAAATAAATTGTTCTGCCTTTCAGGCGCGTTTCAATGCATTTTAATATAGAGCGTTTTATTGTGAAATTACCGCTCTTATTTTGACGCGTCACTCCACCGGATGTGCTGCTGGGGTTTTCCTCTGGCTGGGAGATAACTATGCATGAGAGCGCAAGGTTGATGCAGAGGAGATGGAGAAGCAACACCTGTAGTTTCACATCGTTTTGTACTCAAGAATGGCAAGCCTGTATATTAAAGCTCCATTCCAAGAGAGACACGTCTTGTCTTTGAGTCAAAAGTACTCATGATAGGGTAATACACGTTACTCGCAAGAACACGGCAGCAGGTCAGAGAGTCAGAGGAGTGTCGTCTTGGAAAATAGGGCAGCGACTTACCGGAGAAAAGTTATTAGCTTAAGATAAATAGATTTTACAAGTTAAATAGACATTCGCAAAATATTGATTTCCAGCTAACATTACGTAACATATGAGGTCCAGGAGCAAAAATGACATTAACCAAGTAAGATAAATATTAGTGGAAGGACACAATTTAAAAAATGAATCTAATTAGAGGCTTTTTAATTAATTAATGACGACTGATTAACAAGGGCATAGAGGTGAAAAAAAAAAAAAAAAGCGATATATGCAGTGTTGTCTTCATTTTAAATGCCAAAAGGATTTTGCGGCTCCCGGTGTTTTCTTTTCTGTGGGAAACGGGTCGAAATGGCTCTTTGAGTGTTAAAGGTTGCCGACCCCTGGAATAGCCTGACTGCTGATGGCAAGAAAGATTTCCTAAATCTTTTGGTCTTGCAGCACAGGGATAGGAGCCGTCCACTGAAGTTTGGTTGTTCATTGAGGCAGATGTGAAGTGGATGATCCATGTTTGTCAGAATGGCCTCCATCTTGCTCAGTGCCCGTCTCTCCACCTCATCCTCCAATGTGTTCAATCTGATTCCAACCACAGAGACAGCTTTTTTAATCAGTTTGTTCAGACGCCTGGCATCCTTCTGTTTTATGCTGCCTCCCCAGCAGACTGCAGCATAAATAGGACACTTGCTACCACAGACTGATAAAACATCTGCAGCATCTTACTGCAGATGTCTAAAGATCTAAAATCTAAAAATCTAAAGCTAAAATTCATATTCCTTAAACGGTGTCACCGCAGGGGTGCATAGTTCATCTGTTAACCAGGTGCCAAATGTTGCACATCAAGGCAGCTAAAGCTATCAATGTAACATATTCAGCATCTGAACCAATCAAAATGGCTGTAAATCTGACCCCAACACTTCATTTTGAGAACCACTGACCTAAACAAGTGGCAGGGAAAACCTAAACCACCATCGTGCACCCAGAGGACAATTGACCCTACACCATCACTGGTGCTGATCTAACTCTGTGTGTGTGTGTGTGTGTGTGTGTGTGTGTGTGTGTGTGTGTGTGTGTGTGTGTGTGTGTGTGTGTGTGTGTGTGTGTGTGTGTGTGTGTGAGTGAGTGCGCATGCGTGCGTGTCACAGATCACCTATCAGTGAAAAATGGAGGGTGGCCTTTGATGTGCACTTAGATAATGTGTGGTGACGGCATGGAATGCCACAGTTTCACCACACAAACTCTCTTTGACACTCACACACTGGCTCAGTGTTCTTCCATCTCATTGGTCTCTGGTCCTCTGCTGGAAGTTGATTGGTTCTCAGAGCTACAGTGCATTTATCCATGACCTCTGGGTCTTCATCTATGAATCCAGTTTTGTCTCTCTTCACTGTGTTAAATTAGTTCTTACAGCACCACTGGTCTGACTCTTGATTATGGGATCTAATCTTTTCTTGATTTCACTATAATTAAATATGTGGCCTAATGTTGTTTTCACAGCTTCACAGTCTGATGAATTCAAACGCTCCATCATACACTGGAAGTGTGTTTAGTTCACTGTGCACCTAAACACACAGGATTTATAGATTTTCTGAGTTGCAGAAGGGATGTTACACGGTCTACTGGTTACATGAGGTGTTTTAGATGTTTCCATCTGACAGTCTAATGAAATACTATCTTCTTTTTTCTTTTTCATTATTGTCATCACTACTCCATTTTAGATGTTTGCTGATTTGCTGGTGATGCTGTTTTTTGATATTACAAGTTATGATCATTCATAAATAAGAGAAACGACAACTTTTTAATTGATGGTTCTGTCCACACACCAGCAGCAGATGGTTCAGTGAGAACAGAAATACATCAAACAATCATGAGTCTCCGAGGAGCAGTGCAAACTGATGATCTCTTCCCTAATTGACCAAATTATTCTCTATGCAATTAATTGGAAAAAAAAGTCAGGGGGAGTCCTGAACTGATCTGTCTACAGATGCTGATGTTTGGTTCCTGCATGTTCAGTTTCCAGTCTGGATGCAGTTTCTAAAAATCTTGTCTCTGTTTCTTCTGCAGCGTGACGCCAGTGGAACATGTTTACTCCCCTGTGAGAACCACACTACCCACAATTCCTGCAAACTGACAATACAGTCAAAGTTTACTAGATAACATTAACAAAAGCACTCAGAGGACAGAACTGCTCTGAAGAAGACCAAAATGGCCAACAACACAGCAGACCACCCTCCAGGGAATTCGGTTGCAGAGGGCAACCATGATGGGGACTTCGGGGTGACCATGATGGAACTAAGAAGCCTGATGGAGCTGCGGAGCGGGGAAGCCGTCAACAAGATACGGGACACTTACGGAGACGTGCAAGGAATCTGCCGCCGCCTCAAGACATCATCTATAGAAGGTAAGACCTGCTCATTTCACCAAAGCGACACATTCTGCACTTCGTTATACACTTTGTCTTATGTGCACTACCAGGCAAAAGTTTGGACTCACCCCTAATTTTTCTGTGATTGGTTCATATTACCTAAATTACGAGCACAATTTAGCCATGTTTCATTTCTAATCACAGTAGAACTATAGATAAGAACACTGAAACATTGAAGCATTTATCATATAATACTGTTAATAAACTGTCTAAATCTGTGACTCATCAAAATAGCCTCCTTTAGCTTTGATAACTGCTTGACAAATTCAAGGCATTCTTGCAATCAGTGACATGAGATAATCACTTGAAATTTCCTCCCATGCTTCTGCCAACATCTCATAAAGGTTTGCAGCACTTGTGGGTTGCTTGTTCTTGATGTTTCTGACCAGTTCATCCCATGCAAGTTCGATGGGGTTAAGGTCAGGGGACTGAGCTGGCCAAGTCATAATCCTTAGCCTCCCCTCCTCTTCTTTCTTGGCCAAATACCTTTGACACAGTTTGGAGGTGTCCTTTGGATCGTTGTCTTCTTGTAGTGTGAATGGCTGTCCCACTAAATGCAGCCCAGAGGGAATGGCATGCCTCTGTCAGATACTGTGGTATCCATGCTGATTTAGAATTCCTGTGACTTTATGCAGATCACCAGTCTGTCCCTCTGCAAAACAACCCCAGACCATCATGCTACCTCCACCATGCTTTAATGTGGGAACAACACACGCAGGAGTCAAGCGTTCTCCAACCCTACGTCGAACGTACTTGTGCCGTTTTGATCCAAAGATTTCAAACTTTGACTCGTCTGTAAACAGAACTGTTTTCCATTCGTCTACAGTCCAGTTTCTATGTTCTTTAGCCCACTGAAGTCTCTTCTTTATGTTCTACTTTCTTAGCAGTGGTTTCCTTGCAGCTACCCTACCTTTCAGACCAGATTCCCGCAGCCTACGCCACACAGTATCCACTGACACGTTATTGCTCCTGGTTGAGTTTAGTTGAGCTCTTATTTCTGGGGCTGTCTTTTGTCTATTTCCAAGACTGGTGACCCTGATGAACTTATCTTCGGCTTTAGACGTGACTCTGCTTCTACCAGAACAAAATCTGTCTTCATGTGAACCTGTTTCTTCATATCTCTTTAATCCCTACTGTAGGGACTAAGAGTAGGTGCCTCAAAAACAGGGCTCAGGGACTAAGGGGTTAATGTTTTTGCAACTCCACTTTGTGAGACTTTAACTTTCTGAGCAATTTGTCTTGTAGAATAGCCTTCTTTTTTCAAAACCTGAATTTCAATCCTTTTTTCTTTGCTTAACTGAGGTTTTCTGGCCATTTTTGTGCTACCTCAGATTTAGGTAATTTTAAAATTATCTAAAGGCATTCTTCTTTCCAGAAATTATCAGTCTTTAATATCAACTCAAAAAGTTAACACAAAATATTTGTGAACAGAGTAAAGAACTGTGAATCAAGGCGTGAAAAACATTCTATTGGAACGACATAGTTATTACAGGGGACATGCAACCCTTTGTAAAGATATTTTAAGTGTTTTAACCAAACAAAAGATAGGGTAATGTTGCGACCTAAACCTTCTAGTAATGCTTTCATCAATAAATGCTTAGAAATATCTCTACTTGAGTGCCATACTTGATTAAATTTTGTTCATAGCATACTCATGAATGTTCTTGCAATATTTACAAATAACAAATTGTTAAAGTTGGCTCTTAATTGGGCTGTTTTGTCAAAAATACGGGAAAATTAAGGCGAGTCCAAGCTTTTGCCTGGTAGTGTATGTAGATAATCATAAGACTAAAAGCTTGGAAACATTTTGTTCATTGAACTCTTAATGTGAAAACATTGTGCGGCATATTGTAATTAAACACAGGAAATTCCATGAAAATCACTAACTACCTCCCACCTGAACCTCCTCACAGTCAGCTGAAATTTGGCTATAGAAAACCGGTGTTGAACAAAAAACAGATTGCAGATTGTTTGCAGTTTTAAACAGAGCTCAACTGTGTTTTCAGTGCTGTCAGTAATCTAATTCCTACTTCATGGGTTCTGACTGATGATTTTACATGACACACTTCAGCTTATGAATCCTGCTGGTGTGAGGGTGATGGGAAGAGATCAAGAGCAAACACGCAGCAGAAACAGTTGTTGTCAAGTTCAACATTAGTACGTCAATTGCAGCCTTTAACAGCTGATATATTATTATTATTATTATTCATGTTTTATTATTGCTGAGTCTTGTTAAAAATCACTTCTAGAAATCAATCAGTTAATTATCCAGTCAGATCATCGACGGTGTTGATTAGCCAACCAGGCAAAGCAGAAACGTGTCAGTCAGTTCCTCATATGTGACACTGCAGCTCCTGTTCACAATGCTCCAATGTGGATCAGACTGACTGCTCGACCTCCAGTATTCTCAAAATCCTCGACCAGCCGCTCATCCAAACTACCGTACTTCACACTCAACGCTGACTGCTTTGGGTTATTGAAACAGTAAAACTCTGAGAGAGGCAGAGTTAACACCAACCGTCTCTCTGCATGCCTCTGACTATACCGCAGTTCAGTGCTACTCCCGAGAATTATTTTTGATGTAAATTTAACTACTGTTTTTCTTCATTAGTCAGTTATTGTAATGACGAATTAATCAATTACTTCAGAGATATTTTTATTACTTGATTGATAAAAATGAATTTAATTAAAATAAATGTCAGAAATGTTTTTTTTCATTCCTCTCATCATTATATCTAATTACCAAGTCACTGCTTTGTTATGATGGTAATAATATTAACAGCAAATTTGTCAGATTCCTGATCAGAAAACAACTCAACCTGTAATTCACTGTATGTCGTAGAAAGCCTTTTTTTTGGCCTTCAGATACTTAAAACTACGTAAAACTTAAAATGGTTCCGACATGGACTGACTTGATCACTTTTGGAATGCGTAGTTAAGATAATGACCAACAAATGTATTTTTTCATCATAATGGGAAAAAATAACTGAAAAGAATAACAGCTATACTTTAATGTTAGTTTAAACTTACACACACACACACACACACACACACACACACACACACACACACACACACACACACACACACACACACACACACACACACACACACACACACACACACACACACAAATCAAAGAATCCCCCCTGGTTTATTAGTAGGAGGGTGGTTGTGATTAGTGGTTGCGAGACTGTAAATGCAGCCAAATGAATCTCCTTCCGTCACCCCTCCATCAACAAGTATGAGAACCTACAACACCAACTTCTTCAGTGTAAAATGCAACAGGCTCTTTCTAGTGTCAGTGTTTTGTTTGTCTGTTCTGGGCTACTGTAGAAAATGGTCCGACTCACCAGATATAGATTGTAGCTATAAACCTGACATTAAGGTGGTGGGAGCACAGGGTCATGGGTGTTTTTAGTCACGTCACTAATGATGATAAGCATGAGAATCGTAGTGGAGCTTTTCATTGTTGAGGCTATGTGCAGCTCTGCAGGTCACTATAGTGTAACTGGTACTGTTGGTGTATTGATTAAAATGCGTCTGTAATTGTATTCAGCAGACACACAGATCAGGAGGTGACAGGCGTGATACGAACACGTTTGGTAAAGGTGGACGTGCTTCTTATTTAGTGATGATAGATGATCAGTTGGATTTCAGTCAGAGCTCCGTGTGAGACCAGAAAATGGCTGACATGCTGCTGTTTGTTATTCCTCTCTCCCTCTCTCATCCTTTTGTCCCTGTGTGTTTTTGTGTGTGTGTTTGCAGCCATCGGTCCATTCCAGGATTGAAATTAGTTCCAGCCCGTTCCCCTAATGGCTCCATAGATCATTGCTCTGTTCCATTTAGTAATCAGAGGACAGCTGTAGTCGCGTCCTCCACGCAAGAAATTACTCACTTTAATGAAGAAAGTGTAATTATATTTTCACTGCAGAGAGGGGGGTGTAAAAGTGGGGGAAACCTGAATGTAAGACTGAGGGCAAACGCACAAAATGAAACTGTGTGGCACTGGACAAATTTCAGTCTGCATTGTATTTGCTTTTTGTCTTTCAGTATTAGCATTATGTACTAAGTTTACTCACATTTCAGATTCAGTCTTCCATAAAGCTGTTAAATTTATTAAATTACGATTCTAAAATCAAAAAAGCATAGGCCAAGAGAATGTTACTGTAGCCCTATAAGGTACAGTCAATTCCAGCCATTTTCAGTACAAAAAATCGCTAATATTTTATTTGTAAATAAAAATATGACGAGAAATACAGGGAATATTGGACGCGCATCGCCAGGTGCATTTCCTCGAAAACGACCTATTCGTGGATTATATACCGACTTCAGGACATGTTTTGGACAAAATATTTTACTGGCTTGTGTCGTCTGGATGTCCAAGGTTAGATTATGGCCGTTTTTTGTGGAATATTTTCACCTGTGTGTAATAATGAACCCACAAATGTGAGTCGCGCTGTGTACGTTAAAGCCGTGTATAGAGAACGGATGGATGGATATTCTTTGTTTGTCGGACAAATGTGTTTATATTACCCGCTGTGGTAATCACATCTGAAAGTGGTTTATACCGGCGGATTCATGAGAATCTAAGCTTTCCATCGGTGTATAATGTTTCTATCATCGAGTTGGCAGTGTCGTTCTATTTCGAAAAATGCTTATGCAGATATCAAAACGGCCTGCTTGCGGGCCGCTGAACCGCAACAGGTTTTAATATATGATCAGCCGTTTATGTTCCAGGAGGGAACACGTCTGGGGTTTGTTTATGCAACCGAACTTTGAATTGCTGTTATGTGCTTTCATGGTGGTTTGCATTTTAAGCTTTTAGGTGAAACTGTCGACTATTCTATCAAACAGTTTTCTTGTTGCTCTTGGTGAATTTCCTACTGTTGTACTGTTGGTACGTATAGCTGTTGTTTTATCATCCAGGTTGACTTTGAGTTTAGGTGTGCTGATGCAGGTGAGCCAGCCAGCACAGATGAAACTCTGCGTTGCGTTTGCTAAGCAAACACTGTGGTGAAGCCAGTATCACATCTTCACGTGTGCTGCATCTGAATGAATATTCAGCACAGAGGAGAAGCCCACAGAGCTCTCTACACATGCATGACAAAGCGAATGCTCTTAACAAGAAAAGTGAATGATTTTGACTGCTGGAGTCATACGTGTTACACAAAGAATGAATCATTACTTTTTGCCAGATTTATAATTGTACTGTAGGCTGAGCTTTTAATTAAGCTAATTTTTTTCAGCCCTTTTTTATTTGCATCAGCCTGTTTTTCTGTCATGTTCAGCCAAAACTCCCACAAAACTCCGTTTAACTGAACATAATCTATTCCTGGAAGAAGAAATGATTATGCTGCATATTTTGGGCTGTTAACAGCATGTAACTTTACTCACAGTGTTACAACTCTGTATAGGTCAAAACATTTAATAACGTTTTTTTAAACACATACTGAAACTAATGTGCGCTATATTCAATATGCACATGTATATTGCAGTGCAATGTTAGTAGGGTACTAAGGTATAAAAGATAGATACTACCCAAACCGGCTCTGGTGCGGATATTATACGATTGTTTTTAATGAAAAAGGAAGCCAGTAATCGGTATTTTGATTTTAATTAGGCTGATTTTATGCTTCACATTGTGCAGAAAGGCGACTTGTTTTTCCCAGATGATATGTTGGAGGCTTGCTGTTGGATATGTCTCGTCTTTAGACAGCTTGCTATCAGCAGATCATTACAAAGATCATTAAAAATAATCTACCAACATGAATTACAAAAAATGGCTTTTGCAAACTTTTGTATTTGCTTTTTCAGAGATGAATGGCAGTCACAGATAAACTTTCTCGTGTGCTGCAAATAAATGGTACACTGGATTGTATGGTTGTGTGATATTTTAAAGTTTTCCAGACATCACCATCACAAAAAGTGATTGTGATTGCCAATATTTGCTAAAGTGTGAATACACTTAACAAGACACTTAACAGAGAGCAACAAATAAGTGATTTCCATACGCTGATTTATGTGTAGCAACCTGCAATGATGTACACCTGAATAAACCTGCTTTTGTCTGGACATTTCATAATGCTTTCTATCCTCTTCTGCTATCTATGTGTCACCATTTTCAAAATCCCCTTTACTACAAGAAAGAACCTCTGAGCAGCAACCTAAAAACTGAACATTTGAAGTTTTGTCAAAGACTTTGAGGATGTAGTAAGGCAGCATTGCCGGTTTTTATAGTGCTTGTCTCCCTGTGTGGAGATGTTCCAAGATGCCTGTGATTGGTTAAAAGAAATATAAACAAACCAGAGCAGATTTAGAGCTACAACAGAATGACAATGAGGTGCAGCCAGATTGTTCTGTACTGCAGAATGGTCTGGCTTTGTGAGACTAATCTGTTTTTAGCATGACTCTGCTAACAACTCTAGGTTCCTTTACTCTTCGATTAAGCTGTCATGAGCATGTAAGAATCTGAGGCTACAAACGGTGGCAGGGAGATTTCAGGTTTTAGTGTCTTTACACTATTTTGGCTCTAACAAGCCTTTACTGTCTAAACCAGCGCTGCAGTGATAAGGAGACGGAGAAATGTTACAGGAACATTGCATGAATCAGCCTTTATTTATTTTTCTGTGGCAGTAAACACATTTGGATAACTGTTGTAGCGAAATTTGAACTTATCTACACACTTGACTGATGACAGCAACCTAATCACCTCTGTTGACATAAAACTGATTGTGGCTCCAGCTACAAGCTGCTAACTTACGTCTTACAGTTTTTTTCGATTGCTAAAACACGTTTTTCAAAACTGTACGTTTTTTTCAAAACTGCACACGCAAAACTCCAAACATCACACACAAATTGCTAAACCCTTACATCCCCTTGCAAAACAACTCTGCCATCAAATCTCTTAACATGTTCACAAAATGGAACTCGTGTTTTCATTTGGTAAACACAGCCATATTTTCACATGACACACACATACCATTCATTGAAGAAACACAACTAAGCTTTTGGCTGAACACTACCAAGCAAGTACAGAACACTGTAGAGCAAAGTTGAAAACACAATTATAGAAATGGAACACACTGAATTAATGCCCCCTTCTCTCATAGACAAACAAAACATCACACAAATTTTCAGACAAAACATTTTATTTTTAAATGTTTCCCCCCATGCCCCCATTCAAACATGAGCATCATGGGGCATCATGCCTCCAGTTTCTGTCTGGCCAGAGGGCCTCATCAACATCGCAGGCGATGTCCTCAAGGTCCAAACAGCGCTGGAAGAGCCGTCTAGAGTGCTGCATGAAGCCCTGACAGGCCTCAAAGCCCACATTTCCACAAGCCTCCCCCATTTCCACAAGCCTCTACCCCCTCTTCCACCTCTTCCTCCTCCCCCTCTTCCACCTCTTCCTCCTCTTCCCCTTCTCCCTCTTCCACCTCTTCCTCCTCCCCCTCGTTCTCCTCCTCCTCTCATTCATACCCCTCTCCTTCTCTGACTGTTGTCTCTGTTCTCCATTGCTCATCAAACAAAACAGAGGGTCAAGCCTCCTTTTATGCTGCAGTCCTTGATTGCAAATTGCTCGCCAGACCGGAAAGTTTAGATATTTGCATATTTGTGTGTTGTGGATTGATGCTTTGAGATTTTATGTGAGAAGTGTGTGCAAACCTGAAAAATTGTGTGTTGTGTTTTGACAACAAGGTGATGTGAAATTGACATCAGAGTGTAAAGAAGGAAAGTTAGAGTTCTAATATGATAAGGAAATCTAAAGTAGTAACAAATTGAGTCAAGCGATTGGGGACAGAAGTAAAGGTTGTGAAAATTGTGCCTAATTTTTGCTTTTTGTGTTTTAGCAATCGAAAAAAACTGTAACAACTCTCAACAGATAGAAAGTAGCTCATTTCCCACAACAACTCTGTCAGTTTCTATTAGTGCTCACTTGCAGGTTAATTATTTACTGGGTTGAATTCTCAAGGTGGTAAACCATTAAATGAGCAAAATAAAATGACAAAAGTCATCAAAAAAAAAAAAACATGAGCCAGGAATGCACTTCACCAATCACCAGTAGCTGATATATTTCACTTAGCCCTATCAAGTTTTGCCAGTATAATACTAATAATGTACAGCTGGAACAGTGGCAGACAATTCATTAGTACAACTTAAACACAGGGCTGTATCCTGCCTGCATGTTTTTAGGTTATCTGGTGAATCTGGTGAAGGAACAAAACAAAAGAAAAATAAAGACAAATATCTAGAGTGTGTATCTATACAGTGGAAAATGTGGGCCTCTTTGTGTGCTGTTACTGTGACAAAGCCAGTAGAGATCATTTATCGTGTGACAGAGGGAAAACCTGCATGAAACTTGAGTGTCACACGGGGTTTATATGTTTCTCACCTGATTTCTCACTTTGATGCATGATTTCTTGTGTTCATGTAAACAGTCAGTATCAATGCCAAACTGAAACTGAGATGAATCATGTTGTTCACAACAGAAAACCAGCTGCTGGTTAAGCTAACCTGATTAGCTCAGTAACAGCTCCGCTCAGCATTATATTAGCAGTTCAACTTCACACAGTTATATTTAACTGAGTGTAAAGAGTGTCAGCAACAGCTCACTGTTCAGGCTGTGATAATTAGATGTTTTCTTTTTCAGATGCTCAGACTTTCAAAATGTAAAATCAGCTCCTGGATGCTGACATGACTGTCATTGTCCTGAACTGAACCTGACCACACGAGCTGTGCATCCTGTTTGTTAATGTGTCTTCATTAATCAAAAAGTTAGTGTGTATCATGTTGAGAGGACGAGCAGCAGCAGAGACAGACAGCCACATGTAAACTTTATTTCAGCCGGGTCAGAATCACACAGAGCTTCATAAAAATACACATACGGACCTAAAAATAAACAGCTATTTTGGGAAAATGCCAGTGAACAGCAGCATGTTCTGTCACTGCTCAGGTGAGACGAAGACAGGAGATAATTTCTTTTTGCTTTTATTTCCTCATGTGAAGTCAAGTTAGCCTCTTCAAACAAACCCTCAGGACTGAGCTGAAGCTGACAGATAAAAATGGATTGAAGCAGTTACTGACTGTGTCATCAGCTGATTATCAGCTGCTTGATTTCATGTGAATTTAAGCATAAACAGAGTGGATGCTGAACAGAAGTTTTCTTGTTTCTCTTATTTACTGATCTTTGTTTCATTTGAGAGCCTACAAAGATGATATTCAGTTTACAATTATGTCACCAGAGTAAAACAACAAATCCTTTCATAGGATAAACTGAGAAGAGCTTCTGTTACAGATTAATAACTTCAAAAATAAATAGATTACTACAGTGTCTTTACAGGTAACTAGCTGTTAAGTGCTTTGACTGGTGGGTTTGAGCTGCATTGTGTGTGAAGTAGAGCTGAAACAGCTGATCGATTTAATCGATTAAAATCGATTATTAAAATAGTTGTCATTGATTAGTTGGTTAATAAGTCTATTTTTACCGTAAGTGGCATGATTCGCGCATATTTTAAGCCAGCCTGTAATCCCGGTGACCAGGTGTGGCAGTAATGAGCCAGTGTACAGCCATGGCCATAAGTTTGGACACAAGTACCATGACATTTGTGAATCTTAGATAATACCACAAAATTGTCACTTACGATACAGTACACAACTCCTGAGAACTATATTAAGTTTCATATTTAAAAAAAACTTCAAAAGAGTTTGGTGTCATTTTGTTATTCTTACCAAATTCGGTTGTGAAAGTACTGCATTTTTTTGTTATTTTCTTCTAATATTATGTTTTGGGAACAAATTTGTTCCAATTGTTGGAATTTATTGATAATATTATATCCCCTGTTGATTTGTTGACTAATTAAACTGGTGCTGTCAAAAAATATTAGTTATGTTCTGTAATAGACATCAAAACAGACATAGTAAGTCATGCTGTGTCCAAACTTATGGCCATGGCTGTAGTTTCTACGAAACCAGAACTGCAGGAGAAGAAGCGTCATAGACTCACGCTCAGCGGCTGTGTACTCACTGGGAAAGTCCGACAGGAAGTCCTCACATACTTTGGTGAGAAGCCAGTTTCCAAGTGAGAAAATCCGTTACAGTGGTGTATAGGGTTGCCACCCATCCCTTAAAATACGGAATCGTCCTTTATTTGACAATTAATTGTAGCGTCCCATATTGATTCAATACGGGACGGAAATTGTTCCGTATTTTCATAAATGTCCCATCCACGTCTGTCACACACGCATCAAAACTGCATAATAAACAAAATAAAACACAGGAAATATTAAGGGCAGCCAGTTTCATCTTCCTTAGACCTATGTAGCGAGGACCTGATGCGAGGTCCAGCGGATACACTTCTCTGTTTGCCGGTCCTGTCACGGGTTTCCTGGTTACAGACACTGCTGCTGCTGCATGTTTAAAAATGTCTACACCCGAAACTCCACCATTTCCAAAGAAGCAAAAACGTTTTCAAAAGCACAGACTGGAAGACTGGAACCCCTGGCAATAGGTACAGGGCAAACTGTGTTTTCTGTTGCTCATAGACTAGCTGAAGTAAGGCAGCATCAGGAGACCAACATGTAAGAAACATGAGAACAAAGAGAACCCAACCAGCAGGTCACAGTTTATCATCATCTAATCATCTCCTGAAGTCCCTTTGGTAAGAGACATCAGTACATGGTTGTGAATTTACCAGAGAATGATTATAGTCAGACTAATGTGGCCGTAGACTCTACAGTATTTTAATGACTCAATAAATGCATAAGTCGTTTAATAGTATTTTAAATGCTTTTTATTTTTTAAAATATCATTTATTTAATAGCCTATATGTGATCAATAAATGGCCTTTGCCTGTCTAAAGAAAAACTAACTCAGGACTCTATGTTAACGGTTCTAAATAAATAAGTCAGTAAATACATGCATACACACATAAATAAGTTAATACATTCATTGTGTTAAGAAAATATTTAGATGGGAAAAATATCTGTAGAGAATTTCTTTGTACAGTATTCTGCATTCAGTTGTTTTGCAGAATCCAGTATTATACACTGGTTGGTCATTACATTTTATTAGTCTGGTTTCACTGTTTAAAATGATGCCACATCTTTTCAGACAGAACCTGTGATCATAAAACAATACCAAACTCTTAGTTTTGTGTTAATAAAGCACTTAAAGCTTTAAGTATGACTAAATGCTTTTTTCAAAAGTAAATATACCACTCCTTGGGTGGTTGTGGCCCCGCGTTTGGTAAAGTTGGAAAGATTTTCACAGATTCAGACTTCCCGCATCAAAACTCATTAGATATAGGTTGTCAAAACGTAAAAGATGCCTCTTTCGCATCATTGTAAGGGAGATGTTGTGCTACAAGCCCAGTTTTATCAAAAGTAGCTGTCTTTCAAGTTGCAGAAATAACATTGGTGTCTATGAGCAGCTGGCTGTGAACAGGGACTGTCTGCAAATTGCAATACTTCTGCAACAGCGAAGAGAGACACAAATATTCAATTACCTATAATATATACTGACAGTCAATAGAAACTTTGAGGTAGAAATGTACGCAGAATTCTACTTGTAATTATTCATTGTGGATTTACTGATGATCTAGTGCCCTGGTAGTTGAGATAATGATGAGTTGTCATTTTGTTATGATTCATTGCACATGGGTTGGTCACTTTGCAGAAGTGAACCAAATACACACCAAGCAATACTCAGTGAGTATCTGCACAATTTGAGAATGGGTTTTGAAGGCCTATATAAAGGCCCAAAAAAGGCCACCATTGTTCGTCCAGTGAATTAGCCTAGCCATGCTAGACACATGTTTCTGACGGCACAAGGGTCGAGGGAAGCTCGACAGGGAGGGAGGCGGGCTAAAAGGTTGTCTTTCAAATCCCTCTGCAGCAATTGGGTAGGTATACAACCAATCAACGCAACGAATAGGCTGACGTAGTTTCGAGAGCACCGGCGGATTGTGGCTAAGTCCCATTAGCTTCCCAACCAGCAGAGCCAACTGGTATATTAAGGATTTGCCATATCCCGTCGGCATAAGTCCAAATACGTCTTTCTTCTCAATGAAACACTTAAGTGCCGTCCTTTGTTTATCTTTCAAGTTGAATTTTAGCTTCAAATCTTTAAGGGCTGTGGCCAAAGCCGAGTTGAAAGATAACTGTTTATTGTGCGCCGGTTGTTTCTGTCAGAATCGTCGCGCCTCTGTCGTCACTTCGTTACGCCCGCCTTCTGACTCTACACTTCATGGTGATTGGTCCGGCCAGTTTTAGGAGCATCCAGCCTCGAGCCTTATGGAGGGTAACTAGACCCACCCTGGCAGAGAATTAAATTCGCTGCCGTGGGTTGTCTAGCGCGGCTAGGCTACCAGTGAACAGCATCATGCCGCATCTATCACATGAACAACGTCTCCGGGCACTGGGTATGGTGGAGGCCGGTTTGAGCTACAATGATGTAGCCAGGCGTATGGGCTGTTCCCAACCCACAATCAGAAGCCTGGTCCAAAGCATGCGCCGACGGATTGCTGTCTGCATCGAAGCAAATGGAGGCCATACTCAGTATTGACTGTTGTGACTTTGTGTTTGGCAGGTGCCATTTTCTTTTGTGAAATTCTTTATTTTGAAATCATTCTTGAAACTTTACATTTTTGTTTCTGTATGCCAATATGCTAAACAAATGATTCATGTGAAGAAAATCCAGTTTCAGGCTTCAAAATAAAAATTATGTTGAAAAATATGGTCTCAAAGTTTTTAATGACTGTCAGTGTATATGTATATATATATATATATATATATATATATACAGCCATGGCCATAAGTTTGGACACAAGTACCATGACGCTTGTGAATCTTAGAAAATACCACAAAAATGTCACTTACAATACAGTACACAACTCCTGAGAACTATATTAAGTTTCATATTTAAAAAAAAACATCAAAAGAGTTTGGTGTCATTTTGTTATTCTTACCAAATTCGGTTGTGAAAGTACTGCATTTTTTTGTTATTTTCTTCTAATATTATGTTTTGGGAACAAAGTTGTTCCAATTGTTGGAATTTATTGATAATATTATATCCCTTGTTGATTTGTTGACTAATTAAACTGGTGCTGTCAAAAAATATTAGTTATGTTCTGTAATAGACATCAAAACAGACATAGTAAGTCATGCTGTGTCCAAACTTATGGCCATGGCTGTGTGTATATATATATATATATATATATATATATATATATATATATATATATAAAACCCATATATTATATAAAACCCATTCTCAAATTGTGCAGATACTCACTGAGTATTGCTTAATTATAATTACAGCCATGGCCATAAGTTTGGACACAGCATGACTTACTATGTCTGTTTTGATGTCTATTACAGAACATAACTAATGGTTTTTGACAGCACCAGTTTAATTAGTCAACAAATCAACAAGGGATATAATATTATCAATAAATTCCAACAATTGGAACAACTTTGTTCCCAAAACATAATATTAGAAGAAAATAACAAAAAAAATGCAGTACTTTCACAACCGAATTAGGTAAGAATAACAAAATGACACCAAACTCTTTTGAAGTTTTTTTAGGGTCCGAGCACCGAGGGTGCGAAGGACAGGCGGTGCCAGGGCACCGACTGTCCAAGGCACCAGCGGTGCCAAGGACCCTATTGAAACCCTAGGGTTTATTATTAGGGTCCGAGCACCGAGGGTGCGAAGGACAGGCGGTGCCAGGGCACCGACTGTCCAAGGCACCAGCGGTGCCAAGGACCCTATTGAAACCCTAGGGTTTATTATTATTATTATTATTATTATTATTTTTTTTTTTTTTTTTTTTTTTTCTCCCGTAAAGTAAATTGGCTTTTTGGCGGCCTTATCATACTCCAAAACGCGTGAAATTTGGCATGCACATCAGGACTGGCGAAAAATTTGATATTTTATGGGAGTTGCGCATGTGCGTGGCAAAATGGCTCTATAGCGCCACCTGCAAACTTGAAAAAGTAGTCATTAGGCCAACTGCCACAATGTTTCATGTACAGCTACAATATTTGGTGGGCATATGCAGAACATCTGGACACACCAAAAAGTCAATTACAGCCACGCCCTAAACCCAACAGGAAGTCGGCCACCTTCAATTTGCTGTAAATTTTTCAAACTTAATCGCTCCTCGGGAAATGACTTGCCTTTTTGGCGGCCTTATCATGAACCAAAACGCGTGAAATTTGGCGTGCACATCAGGACTGGCGAAAAATTTGATATTTTATGGGAGTTGCGCATATGTGTGAAAAAATGGCTCTATAGCGCCACCTGCAAAATTGAAACAGTGGTCATTAGGCCAACTTCCACAATGTTTTATTTACAGCTACAATATTTGGTGGGCATATGCACCACATCAGGACACACCAAAAAGTCAATCACAGCCACACCCTAAACCCAACAGGAAGTCGGCCATCTTGAATTTGCTGTACATTTGTCAAAATTTATAGCTCCTAGTGGATAAGTCTGAGAGAACTGAAATTTGGCCAGTACATGCACCAGACCTTTCTGATGAAAAGTTATCAAAAACTCAACCAGAAGCCAAAAGGTGTGGCCATGGCGGAGCCTCAAACAACTGATCCTTCGCCATGAAACAGGAAGTGGTGTCTAATTCTTCTCAACATGCTCCAATCTGCCT
The DNA here is from genome assembly GCF_021347895.1 of Acanthochromis polyacanthus. Classification (NCBI taxonomy): domain Eukaryota; kingdom Metazoa; phylum Chordata; class Actinopteri; family Pomacentridae; genus Acanthochromis; species Acanthochromis polyacanthus. Next base: position 33,447,350 of record NC_067117.1, on the reverse strand, counting down.
GAAACTTTACATGTATGATGACAGTCCTGTCCTGATGTCATCCACATAGGGATATTCATTGACAGTCATAGCGCCACCTTGTGGTTTCAGGAAATAGACATCTTTTACACTTTCATGCCCTATTGTTACCCAGTTGATCATATTCACTTCAAATGCAGTGACAACAGCCTAAACACATTGATGATGCATCCCAGTGAAAATGGTGACTTGTCATCAAAGGGCGTGTCTGTGGCGGCCAAACCAATTTCGATGTTTCGCCATGAAAATTTAACGATTCATATCTCAGCTGAACAACATCCTATCTGCCTCAGACTTCACATGCTGGATACCAGGTCCAGTCTGAACACATCCACACTCATAAATTTTGAAAAAGTCATAGCGCCACCTGTTGGTAATAGTAAGTTTAAGGCCTTATATTTTCAGGTACAATGGCCCCAAACTTGGTGATATCATGCTGGAAATTGGTCAGTCGAGTCTTCACCTCTTGACAATCACACACTGTGAAGGGTGTGACATTTCATGTAACGCTGTTGCCGTAGCAACCAAATATCGCCATGAAAAACAAAGCCCTTTCTGACAGGTTAGGAATACTCCAATGCTCACAAAAATTACCACACACATCACCATTGACCCAAGGAACAACACTGTATGCATCTCGGCACTGCACATGCTATAGCGCCCCCTACAGTATTTTTAACAAACAGCCCCCCCAGCACGTTTCACCTACATCCATGAAATTTGGGAGGCTTATAGAGCACATCAGGACGCACAAAAAAGCCTCTTGGAGCCATGTCCTAAACCCAACAGGAAGTCGGCCATCTTGGATTAATTGTGAGATTTTTGATGATTTTTCTCATTTTTGAGAGTTAATACCTCCTAGGGGATAATTCCAGGAGACCTGAAATTTTGTCAGTCCACACAGCAGGACTTGGTTTGGAAAAGTTATCAAAAGTTTAACCAGAAGCCAAATGGCGTGGCCATGGCGACCATCAGCGTTTTGATGCTTCGCCATGAAACATCAACTGCTGTATAACTCTCCTCTGCATGCTCCAATCTGCCTCAAACTTTCCATGTGTGATCACAATCCAATCCTGATCACATCTACAGGCCAACAGACACTCTCAGTCGCAGCGCCACCTGATGGAGGGACAGTAAATGCTGTATAACTGGCCTCTACATGATCAAATCAGCCTGAAACTTTTCATGAGTGATCAGAGTCCAACCCTCATCACATCCACTGTGTGAAATACACTCTGAGTTACAGCGCCACCTGGTGGATAGACAGGAAATGCTCTATAACTGCTCTGAACATGCTACAGTCTGGCTGAAATTTTAAATGTATGATTGGACTCTGGTCCAGATGCGATTCAGAGGCCGACATACACTCTCAGTCACAGCGCCACCTGGTGGACGTGCGTGGATTCACGACCAGCGTGGATGCGAGGACCCGTCCATCGCTGCTTGCAGCTTTAATTTAAATATGAAACTTAATATCGTTCTCAGGAGTTGTGTACTATATTGTAAGTGACAATTTTGTGGTATTTTCTAAGATTCACAAGTGTCATGGTACTTGTGTCCAAACTTATGGCCATGGCTGTAAGTACCCATCATTCAGAAAAATATTCATGCTTAAACTGTACTGCACTTGTATTGGACAGCAGATGTTGAATCAGTTGTGGACAGTTGCTGGCTGAATACAGACAGAGAGAACTTTGTAATGGGGCTCATTTACTTTCAGCAGAGTTTGGTTACATATGCTTTAAGAACATGTTTGACATGTATTCTCACTGTGGCCTGGTCTGAACTGTTACCAAGAAGCTGCTTAATTACCAGGGGAAACTGGGTTTTTTCCTGTTTCACTGTTGTTGACATTGTGATGCCGATGGCAGTTGTACAACATCGGCATGCAGCTTTGGTCCGATCCACCTGTTATTGTCCCTTGTCATTATAGTTATCTGAAAAACCGTGGAGTTCCCAAACGGCAGATTTTTACGATAGTGTTAGATTTTCCTGCTCCGATTGGTCTATGTCCACCAAAACTTCAGAAAGAGAAACAGATTTAAGTTGAGTACGGCACACAGAACAAAATTCTGCATGTACAGTGGCTGCTTTTATTCGGTAGTTATGTGTGCCGAATTAAAACGCTCATGCTGATAATATCAGGCACAAAAACAGGCACTATCACACCTCTAACTAACAGCAAATATATGTGGATTTTGTGAGGTAGAAAATTGTCTCCTCAATATTATTGTCACTGTTAGAGAAAGCTGAACTGATAACAGATCTGTGCCTGTATTGTTTTTTATATAAAAACATCCCCGAGACAGTCACTAAGATATGTACTAACTGTCGGTCAAATCTGTAAATCTGTAAATCTGAGCTATACATAAATCCCTTCATGCAGACATACAGTCGCAGTATATGTAGGTTCAGGGGTTCCTCGGCCTGCTGGCGTATCACGGCTTCTTCGAGCTCTGTGGTGTGAGAAGTCAGCAACCAATCTGAGATTTAGTTCAAGCTGCGTGACCCGAGTCCTGTTCACTGTAACACACACACACACACAGCCTCAGGGCATGCATGTCTCATGCAGTTGAAGCAGAATGCTCCTCTGAGCGATCGGCAAGAGGGATAAAGACTCCAAGAATTCTTTCTTTCTTTCTTTCTTTCTTTCTTTCTTTCTTTCTTTCTTTCTTTCTTTCTTTCTTTCCTTCCTTCCTTCCTTCCTTCCTTCCTTCCTTCCTTCCTTCCTTCCTTCCTTCCTTCCACCCTCTCACATCCCTTATAGTAAACTAACATAAGCTACTGTATATTTTCCCCTGCAGTTCTTTCAAAAAGCAGAAAATAGCTGAGACATTGGAGTCTAAAATCTCATTTTGCCATGTACTTCAGGGTTTCTGTTCTAAGACGTAAAAGTCCGAGGACTTATGATGCTCAGCTATTTCTTCAAACACTTAGATAACACTGCTGACGAGAAAGAGTTTATTTTAATTACCTAGGAGAAACAGGGTTCGGAGACTTCGTTAAAGAAAAAGATGTGCAAAGACTCATCCAGAGGGTAATGTCTGAACCCCAGAATGTTTGTGGAATGGCTTATCAGTGTAGACTTCTGTCACCTACAGTTAGATCCCAGATCATGTTTTAAGATTCAACTTATCAATGAAGAAGCCCAGCTGCAAAAGTTTACATAACAGAAAGCTGTTCGTTGTTATAAGGATTATTCCACAGAAAATCTGTTATTCCTCCCCCGATTCCTTCATAATCCGATGATTTTTTTTTATCGACAATGACTATTTTTTTATCTACAATGGCTATTTTCTGTAGTTTGTATGTGTGAGGGACCAGGTCTGCGAATTAGCTGTCAGCTATTGACCTATGAACACGACATCGGTTAATGTAACAATGTTTGTTGTTCTGTCCCTGTCAAATAAACAAATAAACAAACAAACAAACTTTAGTGTGTTTAATGAAGCCATGTAAAATTTCACCTACATACTATCAATACAAAGGTGCACAAACATAAAGGGGTGGGTTGAAATTTTGCGCTTTCTAATTCATTTGTCCCACCATGCCTAAGTCCTCATACAGTGGTATGCAAAAGTTTGGGCACCCCTGATAATTTTCAAGATTTTCCTTTATAAATCACTGGTTATTCGGATCAGCAATTTCAGTTAAATATATCATATAGCAGACGAACACAGTGATACTTGAGAAAGGAAATGAATTTTATAGGATTTACAGAAAGTGTGCAATAATTATTTACGCAAAAATAAGCAGGTGCATAAATTTGGGCACCCCAACAGAAAAATTACATCAATATTTAGTAGATCCTCCTTTAGCAGAAATAACAGCCTCTAAACACTTCCTATGGCTTCCAATGAGGGTCTGGAATCTAGTTGAAGGTATTTTTGACCATTCTTCTTTATAAAACGCCTCAAGTTCAGTCAGGTTTGATGGTTTCCGAGCATGGACAGCCCACTTTAAATCACACCACAGATTTTCAGTGATATTCAGGTCTGGGGAATGAGATGGCCATTCCAGAACGTTGTACTTGTTCCTCTGCGTGAATGCCTGAGTAGAATTTGAGCAGTGTTTAGGGTCGTTGTCTTGTTGAAGTATCCAGCCCCGGCGCAACTTCAACTTTGTCACTGATTCTTGAACATTGTTGGCAATAATCTGCTGATACTGACTGGAATCCATGTGACCTTCAACTTTAACAAGATTGCCAGTACCTGCACTGGCCATACAGCCCCACACCACCAAATTTTACTGTGGGTAGCAAGTGTTTGTCTTGGAATGCTGTGTTCTTCATCCACTATGCATACCGCCCCTTGTTATGTCCAAATAACTCAATTTTAGTTTCATCAGTCCACAGCACCTTATTCCAAAATTAAGCTGGCTTGTCCAAATGTGCTTTAGCAAACCTCAAGCGACTCTGTTTGTGGCATGTGTGCAGAAAAGGCTTCTTCCGCATTACTCTCCCATATGTATCCCCTTGTGCAAAGTGCCCTGAATGGTTGAACGATGCACAGTGACACCATCTGCAGCAACATCATGTTGTAGGTCTTTGGAGCTGGTCTGTGGGTTGAGTTTGACTGTTGTCACCATCCTTCGCCTCTGCTTATTTGACATTTTTCTTGACCTGGCACTCCGGGCCTTAACTAGAACTGAGTCTGTGGTCTTCCATTTCCTCACTATGTTCCTCACAGTGGAAACTGACAGCTGAAATCTCTGAGCTAGCTTTTTGTATTCTTCCCCTAAACCATGATGGTGAACAATCTTTGCTTTCAGGTCATTTGACAGTTGTTTTGAGGCTCCCATGTTGCCACTCTTCAGAGAACATGCAAAGAGGAGAACAACTTGCAATTGGCCACCTTAAATACCCTTTCTCATGATTGGCTTCACCTGTGTATGTAGATCAAGGCTCAATGGGCTTACCAAACAAATTTTGTTTTCCAATAATTAGTGCTCAAGGTATTCAAATCAATAAAACAACAAGGGTACCCAAATTTATGCACCTGCCTACTTTTATTTAAATAATTAGTGCGCACTTTCTGTAAATCCTATGAACTTCATTTCACTTTTCATATATCACTGTGTTCGTCTGCTATATGATATATTTAACTGAAATTGCTGATCTGAACAACCAGTGATTTATAAAGGAAAATCTTGAAAATTATCAGGGGTGCCCAAACTTTTGCATACTACTGTAAGGTCAGGAGATAGACACATGAAATATTCAGGGATACAAACACATGAGTTCTGTTAAAAACTGTAACCAAATCAATTTGGTATCCACTCCAGGTGTCACAATCTAATGACAAATCAGGTTTTTTTTTTTTTCTGTTTTTAGCTATTTAGAGTAAATCTGATCACCACTTCCAGAATGGATTTATTATTGTATAATTTATCTGACAGCTCCACTTTGTGTCTCATGTGTTTTACCATTACCCTTTGGTTAGCCTGATAGACCCTTAAAGCCGTCTAAGACTTCCACTGTCTTTAATGCATTCACAGAATCTTTGAATCATGAGGTATTCTCACACAGCCAGACCATTCTGCTGTTCCTCACTAACAATCTGTTGTTTGGTGGGGAAAAAAGTAAACAATGCTGTGTCTTCATTGTGTTTCTTTAAACCAGTCACAAACATCTCGGGAGGGCTAATTGAAAAATGGGTTTTGGTAGAACATTTGTATGCAGAGAGATATTTCTGTATTACAATGGATAATTCACACAAAAAAGCCGGCATGCATTGCTGCACGATCCAAATCCTCTGCAAAACTATAAATTTTCAGTATGGAGGTTGCTGCTTGGAGATGTAACAGTAACACATAGACAGCGGAAGGAGAGGAGAAAGCCAACTAAAATGAGCAGTGGATGTCAGTATTATACCTGCAGCCTACATCTGGTGAGTCAGACTATACAGGAGTTAAAGATGTCACTGAGCAGAGAATTCAGCTGAATTTACAGAGAATCTAAAACTGCTACAAAAGTCAGAGAACAATCACACAATAAGGAGAAAAGGAGTTGATTTAAGCTGCTTTGCGCTGTAAAATATCCACTGTGTCCATATTGACTTTTGCTTGATATATAGACTGAACTGTTTCACTTTAAGGGCTTCCAATCCTCTTCCAAACCTATGACTTCCCATCACATTCCCAACCGTGACCAAAAGGGGACCCCACTGCTGTACAGATACACTTTTCTTATCTAAGAACCTCAAAGCTGGTCTTCTAGTGCTACATGAAACTGGACATGTATACTGAGCAGAGCCATATCCCACAATCCCCTGCCCAATTTCATCTTGGTTGTATCTTCTGTCCAGACGAGCCTGTGAATCCAGAGGAGATCCAGTGGGTGGATGTACTGTTAGTGTTTTCACTCTGTGGGAGTGGTTGGGGTTGAGAGGGAGGGAGAGGGAAGGTGACGTAGTAGTTACTGAAACCGTGCTTGGAGGATGGGTGTATTGTACAATGTAGAGCTCGTCAGTTATGTGCTATGGTGCAAAGAAGACGGAATTCCTTGGAATTCTTTTGGAGTTGCACTAAATTAATAATCAATCATTTTGATTTATTTATTATTATGTTGGAGTGTCCAGTTTAACTGTACAATTTTGCATAAAGCTATGCAAATCTTTGTTTCCATTTCATACTGAGATGTTATGTAATGACATACACTTTGTCATGTTACCAATAAATTTGATTTGTCAACTGATTGATAAAACAGTTGAGTGACTAATTGACAGAAACACAGTTGTTGGTAGCAGCACTGGTTTTGGTACTTGAAGGTGGTCAGATAAAGCTGACACTGCAGTGTGACATTAGCATGACTTCTTTCTGTATGTGTCAGTGCCTGTTATTCCAGCTGTGGGGCAGCAGTGAAAGAAAAACGCTCTGCGTGGTATAGATAGTAAAGATGGAGGCAGAGACAGCTGGTGGATGATGAAGGAAGCAGCTCTGACAGCATGGAGGACAGAGTGCAGAAACACTCCTCAGTCTTTGTAGTGCTACCTTTGTAGTAGAGGAAGAATGAATGAAAATGAAAGCCGTGTGTGGTAACAGATGAAGCTGCATGTTGGCTGATAAAGCTGTGGATTGGAAGAAACCTCTTTTTGGACCAATAAAGTCCATTTCTGCTGGAAGCTGAAATACATAAACATCTGTGACAGGCGAGTGTGCAGTAGCTGCTCCTCTGTTATTGGCACATCATCTCAGAGCTTTAATCTGCATCTCCATAGGGATGTTTACCAGCAGCAAGCCAATGCCAAGCACTAGATGAAGCCTGCCATCACAGCATTAAAACAGAAAAACAGACTCGTATCGATCAAACAGCCAGTGAAGGTGCTCTATGAGATGTTCTTATTTATTTTAGTGTGACTGTCACTTTCAGCATCAATCACTGCCTTGAAAATGATCAAACCAGACTTTGAACTAAACTATGGAGTGATCAAACATTGTTACCGATGACTTTGACAGCTGGTGTATTTTTTAAATCTCTGCATGTGCCCCTGCTCATCTTGAAGATGTTTCATCTTCAACTTGAAACCACAGAAATAGTCAGTCAGTATGTCAATTAGCTGGTCTGTCGCTCAGACACGTTTAGATTAACATGCACTGATGGGCTGGTTGCCCTCCCTTCGGTGGGGCGCTCTGCCCCTGTGTCTGGCTTCCTGGCTGCTTGGGGCCGTCGGCCCCCTTGGGAGTGGGGTGTGGGTGGGGGGTAAGCGGGTGGGGGTGTGTGGGGGGTGTGGGTGTGTGTGGGTGTTGGTGGGAGGTCGGCTGGTGGGGTGGTGGGGTGCGGGGTTTTGGTGGGGGCCGGTTCGGGTGGGGTTGGGGTTTGGGTGGCAGGTGGGTCCTCTTGCCCTGGGCTGCCTGGGTCGGTTCTGGCGTGCTGGGGGTGTCGGTAGCTGCTCCCTCTTGTGTTCGGGGTCCGTGTGGTACGTGGTGGCCCCGGTTGCTCTCTGGGGGTGCCGCCCCGTGGCGGTTCTCCTGGGGACACCCTGTCGGCTTGGCCCTGCATTGCTGTGTTGGCTGCTCTGGGCTTCGGGGTCTTTCACACTTGCATGTGCATGTTTGTTCAGGTCCCACCAGCTCCTGTCGAGTTCCGCTGTTGAGCAGTGATGGGACCCGCCAGAATGTGCTGAGACTCTCTCCAGAGTCTAATCTCATACTAAACCCACTCTCCTTTTCTCTAGTATCTTCTTCTGGCCTATTCCACTCTATACTGACATGACACCCACAACTATGGTGTTCAGTACTGTCTGGTTATTTATTCATTTATTTATTTTTTGTTTGTTTGGTTTTCTGTTTTTGTGTATGTGTTTGTTTGTTTGGCTTATTGATGGGTAATAGTCGGGAATAACACAGTACCTGATATTCTTCAGATGTAATAGCACCGCTTGCTAGTCCCTGTCCCTGTCCGTCCTGTTTTGTCCTGTCCACCCTTTGTTTCCCCTCACGTCACCACTGAGGTGTAGCACTGCCCTCCCTGGCTCTTAACAGGGAATTGTAGTAAAGAGTGTCAGCTTAGCTTTCAGGGAGGGCTGGTGATGGTCACATGCATGCACTAAATAATAAAATATTTGGCTGCAAGACTAAAATATGCATTAATCTCATAAAGTGTTCACACCCCTTCTGTGGAGTTAAACAATGAGAATAAATGCAGACCAAAAAAAAAAGATTAACATGCACTGCATGCTGTGCCATGGTAGCGTACTGTGTTAATTTTGCAATTTGATTTTTGTTGATTCTAAAACAAATCTCAAATAATTTTGTCTCTCCTCACCTTTCAGAAAACACACCTTAACACAAGTCACTTCATCACATGCCACCATCTCACTGTAACTGAGCATGTCATTTCTTTTCAGTTATTTTCCACCGAAGATCACTTCATCATCCTTTCATTTCAATTCAATTTTCAGTTCAATATAATTGTATTTATGTAGCATCAATTACAGTCAAATTGTCTCAGACACTTTACAGAACCCATATGCCTGACCTCCAGAGCAAGTCCAAAGGCGACAGTGGCAAGGAAAACACCCTTTTAACAGGAAAAAAAAAACTTTGAGCAGAACCCAGCTCTTTATGTGGTGTGACCCATCTGCTTGCTGGCCGGGCGGGTTGAGAGGGACAGAAGGGGTAGAGAGGGGTAGGGGAGGGGAACAGGGAACATAAAACACACAATTTGATACATGCATGATAAGACAGATGATACAAAGTAGAAGCTGACATTGAAACTGATTCATAGTCTACTGTTAGGATGTACAGTTCTGGCATTAAATCTACTACATATATAGCTGGTAGTAAAATTCAAACAGTATGTAGGAGAGCATATCAAGTATAGTGAGGGTGATGCAGAGTAGACTGGTGGAAATGGGCAGCTGGAAGCAGTGGGCTGGAGGAAGGTCAGCAGCAGCATCCCACAGTGGACATGATGGACACTAGGACAGTTGGTGGGACAGCAACCGCAGATCTGAAACATCCAGCTCTGGGACCAGGGACACTCACCTTTGTTTCATTTTATGTAACTCATAGCCTCTCTCCTTACCTCATCTTATTTTGATCATCTGTCATCTCACCTTGTCTAATCTTAATTTATCTCCTGTCCCATAGGACCAAACCATTTTTTGTAATCCTTATCAGTCTTTCCAGGATTTCACGGGTGTTTTTTGAGATTGTTGCGGCGGAAAATGCCTGAATTCACAGCAGCTTTAGGACTGGCCCGAATAGCAGTTTCTGATCTCCGGATATTTGGCCCCTATTAATGACGAATATCCGAATATTCGGTCCTGTCCGGTCCATAACATCCGGGAGGGGGGATGATCGTCTGCAGGCCGCTGAGGTAGCGTTCACTTGTTGCCATGGTTACCGTGCTGCTATCAGATGCCGTGCTGCTACCACAATGGGAAATCCTCAACAAATCCGCGGATCCAGTCTTTAAGCTGCATCACTGCCAAAATCGAATCACTTGGTCCTTGTGTCATTTCTGACCGACCCTGAAAATTTCATCCAAACCCCTTAGTCTGTTTTTGAATAATGTTGCTAATAGAGGAATGATTAATGTCCACCAACCCTCACACAACTCTAGGGCTGCAACTAACGATTATTTTAATAATCGATTAATCGGTTGATTATTTTTTCGATTAATCGATGAATTGGATAAAAAAATACATTTTTAATTTCCGCCTCTTTATTCAGAAATAGAAGATTTGGAATGACAGAACAAATGAGATCATTGTAGTGAAGCCTTTGTCTTCAACCATCGACAGAGGCCTCATGTCAGTGACGGTCATGTTGTCGATGCTCTCAGTCAGACAACTGCTTGCTGTGGTGTACATGATGTCTTTCTCATCATAAAGCTTATCAATGCAATTCATCCTGCCTCACTCCAACACAGACCAGTGCCTTCACTCAGACTGTGTCAGAAAATTAAAACGTGAGGCTTAATCTTCAAATTATTACCACCATAGTGTGCAAGTTACGTTTATTTATAATGCATTATCAAACCCTGCTTAAAGCTCGTGTCCGGAGTTTGAATCGCAGCGTCTCCCAAAACACTGTTGGTCCCGCCCTCCCTCTGATTTCGCCTCTTTATTTGTGCACGCGTGCAGTACATGAGAGGAGTGCCCGGAGTGCTGCAGTATCTTGCCTGTTTTGCTGTTTTCCACTCTTCTACATTTAGTACATTTAGTAAATAATAAAGGAATTACGTTAGAATTCTGTATTGAGTCTAACATGTCCTAATACCAAAATAACATGAATCTGCTAGGACGAACGAGTAAAGTTTCAATATGTGATTACACTCGTGTATCCCTCTCGATGACGTTGTTTATCAAACTTAGTGCATTTACGCGTGTATATGTGTTACATTGTTTATTTATTTCCATCTAGAGTTCAGAATTGCATGACTCCTCTGATGAAGAGTATGTCCCAGACGCCCCAACATCTTCCTCCAGAGGTCGGGCATCTAAACGAAGCCGTCAGCCGGGCTATGGAGGCCGTGGTCGGGGAGCGACGCGAGCACCCCGAGCCAAAAAACGTCCTGCAGTCTCTTGGCCTGACAAGCCGTGGGATTGGTAACTTTTCTGGAAGTTGCTGATCCCTGATGCTCTCTCCTCCACAAGCAAAACAAATGTGCGCGCGGTTGCGTAGTGCGTAGCTCGCCCACCTCTGCATGGGCATGCTTGCTGTGCGCGTAACCGTTGATTGACAACATGACAAAGCTGAAGCTCGAACTTGATTGGTCGGCAGCAACCGGCGCTTTTTGGAATAACATGGGGGTCTATGAGAGGAAGGCGGAGCTCATGAATAAATTTTCATATCGCGTTATACTAACTTTATAATATCGAACTAGACTAACACATTTAAGCTTTGTTAAACAATGATACATAAATTGAAAACAAACGGAAACTCCGGACAGCAGCTTTAAGCTGATTAAAGTGAAATAAAATGTATCTCTCACAGTCACACACACCTTATCACTGTCATTAATCAGCTAACAAGCTAACATCAGGCGGCTACCAGAGAGACTAAAGTTCGCTTCCTCACTGTAAAACGGAACAAATGTAGGATAATGTAGTGACTTAAAGTTTGTGTCCACTAGATGCAACACATCGCATGTGGCATGCTGCTCCGGTTGCGGTGCGTTTCCAGCTGCGATCCGGTGTGTTTACCTGCAGCGTATTTGCATAAAGTAGACTCGTGGACTTCTACTGTCCTCAAACATCTAAACTAGCCTACGGTGAACTGAAACAAAGACAGATTCAGCGGCTGCAGCTTATTTCTCGTCTCAATTGCTTTAGAAATACTTTTCCCTGAAGTGTTTTCGAAATAATAGAGAAAGTTTGCCGCCGAGCCGCTGTGTTTATCAGACTCATCTACCGGACGGTCAAGCTGAAAGCGCGGTCATGTGACCACATAGTGGTCCGCTTGTGATCATTCGTCATCTGTGCCTTGCCGTGCGGGAAAATCACATGTAGTGGACATGCTTCATGTTTTTGTTTTGTGAAGCATGAAATGCTCCCACACTTATGAGGACTTAGGTCAAACTGTTTTCTCAGTGTCAGTCATGTTTCATTTGTTGACCTTTCTTTTCCTTTGAAAACACTGCCTCCGCTCTGCCTCCACCTCGCTCTGCAGCTGAAGTAGACTGCTCTGCGCCATGGCGAGTGACGTATGAATCACGCGACACAACGAATCGATAATGCAATTCGTTGCCAACGCTTTTAATAAGCGATTATTATCGATTTTATCGATTCGTTGTTGCAGCCCTACATAACTCCACCGTGTTCCTTGTCGGAATAATCAATCTAACTTGCTTCTTTCTTTCAGTCCTCCAACAGATCTGGATGCAACAGTTTCCATCACGGTGATTTCTCTGGTCTGTGGTCCACTTGTTTCAGCCATTCCCCTAACATTTCGTGGTAGAAATGTGTTATCAAGCGATTGTTTTTTGTTTTGTTTTTTATTCCACCACAATATTGCATGGGTATAAAACAGTTTACTTCTGCTTTGGGGAAAAAGATCAGGGAATTAATTGTTTTGCACAGTCTTCAGCAGTAATTTTTGTTGGTAAATGAGAGACATTAGTGTCGCATGTCTGCATCTTTAAGCCTAAAACAAAGAAGTGCATTCAGTGACGTATGTGCATTACGACTGCTACGATTGGTGGAACTCCTGGGAGGTGGGCCAAATTTGCGGAAAAGTTGTGGTGATTGGACAAAATTGCAAGGCTGCACAAAATTCGTGGAGATTGGTTGAATTCGCGCGATCGCAACAATTCCTGGAGGGACTGCCTTATATTGTAGCTGGCAAAAGGCACCATGACAAAGACTTCTGTGACAATAATGACCTCCTACCAGAGCTCGTGTGTTTACGACAAACCAAAACTGACAAAGACTGTTGTTAAATAAATGTAACAGTGCTGACTTTGCAGCCCAAATTATGTCTGCTGACCTCTATTAACTTTAATAGCTAGATTAGCTATTTTCCTCTATAAATAATAATAGCATTTTACCCTTCATATTTGAATTAGTTTGGCAAACTTGTGTAATAATTCATGTTATAGGTTTTTACCAGATTTGAATATTAAGGTTAGGTAAAGTTGCAATGTTAATCATATTCCTATAAATGTTAATTGGGTCAATTAAAATGTGTCATTTAATTAAACTTAAGTGATAATTTACAAAAGGAACTGTATTAATCAATGTGAGTAGAAGAAGCTGGATTCTTAAATACAGTAATTATCTTCACACAGCAATTAAAAACTTTGATGACAGAAATGAAATGGGGCAATAAGCAGATCTGGAACTGGATTCAGATTCTGCTCATCTTTTTTATGTTATTCTTTTTCATATCACTTCGCCGCACCTTGAATAACCTCACATTAGAAGCCTTGTGTCGTTTTATTAAACCTCACCTCATCGTTCAACAGTTTCTGAACGCCCTGCTTCATCTCCTCATCTCACATGATCTCATATCACCTCATCTTATTTCATATCATCCAATCTCACCTCATCTCACCACCACACTGAATCTCTTCTTCCCTCACCTCATTTGGCCTCACCTCATCTCATATGGTACTTCTTCTCTAATCTTCACCTTCAGCGCTCAGTTGTTACATAATTCTGTCACTGAAACTATCCAATTAAGATTAGATGACATGAATCAGGAGGGAGATTAGAAAACGAGTATGTCTGTGTGTGCAGCATAATAGTCTGAAAGTAGGCAAGCCCTCAAAATGACAGAAACTGGTACCTGGTAGTTACTCCTGATTGCTGCATCCACAGAAAAGAGACAGATAGAGAGAATTCATGAATTTGAGTAGAGGAACTCTCATTCAGTCTGTCAGCAGAGAATAAGAGGCCATTATTAAAACATATGAGGATAGAAACTTTCCTTAGCTCATGTTCATACTGACTTACATGGTCTGCCTTCATGAGAAATCCTGGCTGTGCGGTCTGTTGACATTCACATCACGTTCCACTGCACATCTCCCAATTTCACAAGAATCCACAGCAGCCATGTTGCAGCCCACACAGCTGTGCATAGGAAGTCTCAGATTTCCATGTTTCACTGAAAAATAAACAGGTTTATTTAAAATGAAGTAGATCAGTGGTGTCAGAAGTGCTGCAAACACAATTTAGCACAGTTTCCGTTAACAAGGTCACGAGAGAATGAAGGTGAGGACAAGCTGCTGATTTCCCGCTGTTAATTAACAGACTATAACAACCAGCAAATGGTGTTCTTGCAAAGTCGGATTTAAATAGAAACAATGAGGAGTTCTAAGATAGTTGCAGTGCTCCTGGTCTGTCCTCCTGTAAGCATCCGGGTCGACTGAGAAACCTCCTTGTATTTATTGTCTTTATATGGAGAATGAATGGGCACTTAGACATGAGTCACTGCTGGAAAATGACAGTCACAGCTCTGGAATCAATAACTCTCACATTGTTTGGTCTTCTGTAAGCAGACGTTTGGGACAAGTCTTTCTACAGATGGACAGAGAAGCATCACTCCCAGTTTTCAGTTCGCCAGACTCATTGATTAGAACAAATCTGGTGGTTGAAATTTGTGCAAGTTTGTGGGTTTTCAGGCTTTCTCATTGCTTTAGTTAACATTTGATTGTTGGAGTATACATGCTACGGTTACTTTCATTATAGATTCAGACTTTTTAAAAATTGATTTCCAAATAAATGATTAATCAGCATCTATGCTAGCTTCATGTGAGGCAGCTGATCAGACTGTGTGATCAGGCACTGCTTTGTTTGGCTCAGCTGCAGCAGCAGATTGTGTTTTCAGCAGGGGAGGGTTCAGGTCAGTTTAGGCTGCAGATACAAACACACAGCAATGATCCCTGACTGGAGGCTCAGGACCTCAGAATGACTGACAGGAGCAGGAATCACAGATGAGATATTTGTCATATGTAAAGTTAGGTTTATATCTGTGGACTTTCCTCTTAACGTTTCGTTTTTCTTTCCTGTGTCTGTGCAGCTCAGCAGGCTTAAACCCTTTTCTGAAAGAGTGGCCAGAGAGTCGTTTTAAGGGCTCACGAGCCAATTCTATGTTGGGGAAACCCAGCAGTAGAAAACAGAGGAATCAGTGAAACCTGGAGCTCCTCACAGCTGTTTAAAATTCAACTGTCATAATGGGATTTAATTTTTTTATATGTTGAGCTGCACCTGAATGCACCCTTCATCTTTAAGTGATTTAAAGTAAATAAAAACAAAATTAGATCTTCAAACAAAAAAAGAAGGAAATATTGAATACAGCATTACAGAATGTTTCTGGGTGGGACAGGTCTGTGTTGGTGATTTGCCCAAATAAATAGTGCGTATGGAAATACTGCAGCCTGTAACAAAAGTGGGTCAATCTAGACTTTTCATAACATTGTGCATCCCCTCACTGTTAGTGAGCATGCACAGCCATGTGCTAAGTTTAACACACTTCCAATAAAGGACAGAAGTCAGAAATATTAAAAAAAAGGAATTTCATCAACAGCACTTAGACTAACGGTTTAGTAAACTGTAGTCAAAGTAATGAAGGAAGAAGGAAACTGGTAGCCTAGCCGCGCTAGACCCATGTTCTGAAGACGCAAGGGTCTAGGACCGCTCGACAGGGAGGGAGCCGGGCTAAAAGGTTGTCTTTCAAATCACTCTGCAGCAGTTGGGTAGGTATACAACCAATCAGTGCAACGAATAGGCTGATGTAGTTCCTAGAGCGCCAGCGGATTGTGGCTAAGTCCCATTAGCTTCCCAACCAGCGGAGCCAACTGGTATATTAAGGATTTGCCATATCTCGTCGGCATAAGTCCAAATACGTCTTTCTTCTCAATGAAACACTTCAGTGCCGTCCTTTGTTTATCTTTCAAGTTGAATTTTAGCTTCAAATCTTTAAGGGCTGTGGCCAAACCCGAGTCAAAAGATAACTGTTTATTGTGCGCCGGTTGTTTCTGTCAGAATCGTCGCACCTCTGTCGTCACTTCGTTACGCCCGCCTTCTGACTCTACACTTCATGGTGATTGGTCCGGCCAGTTTTAGGAGCATCCAGCCTCGAGTCTTATGGAGGGTAACTAGACCCACCCTGGCAGAGAATTAAATTCGTTGCCCTGGGTTGTCTAGTGCGGCTAGGCTAGGAAACTGGTATAGTAGTAGTAGTAGTTTCATTCAAGCAGCTGAGGAATGAAGACAATACAAAAGTGCCAACAATGACAGCTCTTCAAATGTCCACTTGAGGCTCCAAAAGTGTCTCACAGACCTCAGACCTTCACAAAAACTTTACAGCAGAAATGAAGTTCACAGCCTATTAGAAAATAGAGTTTTAGTTTCTATAGCTTATTAAGTCATTCATGTCCACTACAGATGGGGATCTTTTTTTCTAAATTGTATTAATGCTGAAAATGATGTATAGTTATGGGCAGGTCTGCTTTGAATGACAGGCTGCTGCTGTCATAGACTCCTACTGTTCTTCAACTACTGACTTGTCACTGCCCTTTTGTAAGGGAAAAGATTCTGTCAAAGACAAAAAAAGTCTCCTCTGCACAACTGTGGGGTCATTAATGACTCAAATGTGACTGATAGTCACACAATAAAAATTCTGAGTTTTCAGTTGAACTGCAGACTGTGTTTACACTGCAGATAGGAGACATGCATGGAAACAAACTGAAAATAGAATTCAGGCTGCTGTTACTTGTGTAGTATCATTTGTTTTGCTCAGTTGCCCTTAATAAGTCATGTTTGTGTCTGCAGGTCTGTCTGGTAACCCCAATGATTTGGAGAAACGTCACACAGCATTCGGAAAGAACTTCATCCCCCCAAAGAAGCCCAAAACGTTCTTGCAGCTGGTGTGGGAGGCTCTGCAGGATGTCACACTCATCATCCTGGAAATTGCTGCAATCATCTCGCTCGGCCTGTCCTTCTACCACCCACCAGGGGGCGACAGTGAAGGTCAGTGATCTCACACTTCAGATCCCACAAATTGCAACTTTTTTAAGCTAATGCCAGTATTTTTAGATTCTGTATAAATCTTTACCTTTAGAGTTGTAATTCTACTAAATATCTGCTATAGCTCATTTAGGACACAAATATGCAATCTGTGAAGCTGAATCTGAAAAACTGCCTTTACAGCAGGACAATAATCTGGAGCAGACCTCTAAATCATCACAAACTACTTCTAGAAACACAAGCTGAAGCTGTTGAACATCACAGTCTGCTGACCTGTAGATCACTGAAAGTCTGTCGACGTGCTAGACAGGACAAATAGTCCAAACATATCTCAAAACTGATGTGCAAATCCCTAAATCAGGAACAGAAAGACTCTTTGCTACTACATAATGTGTGTGCAAGCTGCCAAAGGAGGAGTTACTAAAAGCTGACTAACTTTTGTAGGTGCTGCAATTACTGTACTAGAACTACTAAAATGTACATCTGTGCCTCCTACCTCACTGAAAAGAGAATCTGTATGTGTATAGATATTCTGTATTTCAGAATTTAGCTTTGAAACTGGTAGCTACCTGGTTAAAGTATAAACCACATAGTCTCAGTGTTCACAGATCAGCTCCCAGCCAGTTGGACTCTGTTGTACCTCCTCTCACTGCCTTTCTGAGTTTTCTGACAGTAGTTCTCCTTGTGAAGGATGGAGAACTGAGCTTTTTGCTAATGTGGTGACCGGAATTGTTGTTTTTTTTTTGTCTGAGCAAACAATGCTCAACCTTTTCTCTGAATTCTACAATCGCTGTTAACAAACCTATTTTACATCATTTGTAGTGGTCTGTCTGTTTATTTTATTATTTATTTCAAATTGTCATTTTTTGTTTCCAGCATGCGGCCAGGTTGCAGGTGGCGTGGAGGACGAGGGCGAGGCCCAGGCTGGCTGGATCGAGGGCGCCGCCATCCTGTTCTCGGTCATTATCGTGGTCCTGGTGACGGCCTTCAATGATTGGTCCAAGGAAAAGCAGTTCCGTGGGCTGCAGAGTCGCATCGAACAAGAGCAAAAATTCACTGTCATTCGCAAAGGTCAGGTCATCCAGATCTCTGTGGCCGAGATCGTGGTGGGAGACATCGCTCAGATCAAATACGGTATGAAATCCACACAACAAACCGAGGCAGCAAATCTGTGCCACAAAACTCCAGTTTCAAACTCAATCATGACCGGAGGTTCTGCTTTTTTTTTTTTTTGCCTCTTTAAGATTCATTCTGATTAGACATCCCTGCAAGTCTCATGTATCATGTCTCATGTATATCTGATGTATGTATATACATCAGTCTGTTGGGCTACAGTTAACTTATTTACATTAATTCAGGGACAAATCATGCTAATGTACTGTAAGTAATAAACTATAAATATGTTAGTTAGCCAAATGTTGTTCCTTGGCCAGATATTGAACCACCCACAAAAACAACACTAAAATATTGGAGTTTTAGTTCATCTCAAAGGTGCTGGATGGGTTGAAGTTACTGTGAAGACTGAAGAAGAAAAGCATTCAGTAACCTATAGACATGAAGCTGGAAACATGCTCTTGTCTGACATGTCTTCATATGCTAAGATTTCCTTCTACTGAAGTCCCTCAACCAGACCCGGAAAACACATTCTGACCAACAGGACACTAAAACGTGTGACTGTACAGACGAGGCTCATCAGAAATTTACACACACATTCATGCAATGCACATTGAGATTAACTTTCTAATTTTCTGAGTGTCTTTTGTTGCTGTCATTGTTTTTCTTGTATTTTAGCTCAAGAGAGCATGGGTTTAACATAGTGCTTTAGTTTTTCAAGCTTTCATCAGATTTTTAAAATGACTGGAGCAAAAATCAGTGAATACTGAAGATGTATAGAGAAATAAATGAAATGCAGAAGCAGTAGAAGATCCTCCTCACATCCAGAGGCAAAGACACTCTGACCTCTATCCTGCAGGAGACCTGCTGCCTGCTGACGGGATCCTGATCCAGGGCAATGACCTCAAGATCGATGAGAGCTCTCTGACTGGAGAGTCTGACCAGGTTCGGAAGTCAGCAGAGAAGGACCCAATGCTTCTGTCCGGTGAGCGGCACTGCACAGACACATGACATGGACCACCACTCAGTACTCCTCACATTTATCCTCTTAAACAAAAACATGTTTGGTTCTTGTCGGCAGAGACCTCAACTGTGTGGCCTATTTCACAAGTGCATGAACAATCCACCTGAATGTTTGGTGCTGTTTGATTAAAAGTTGAATGTCCCATCCTCCCATCCATCCTTGCTTGTGTTGGATGTGTGGCATTTAAATGTTTAGACTAATTAAATTAATTGCACGCACAGAGTCAAGTGAATATTAAGGCATCCAAGTTCAACTTACGCACAATCTCACAGCACACATTTATAAATGATGCGATGCTCCAATTAGGGATGCAAATTTTTAACAATTTTCGTAACCGATCATTAGCTTTGTGATCAATGAATTATTATTTTAATTAAGTACAGTGAACATTTTCCAATATGCTTCTAAAGCTATTTTAGCCTAAAAAAAACTCAGTTCTGTTTGCCACTCCGTTTATCGACGTGCCAGTGAATTTTCACCATGTTGTTATCAATCCCAGTTTGTCTTAAACGCATGACCTCTGGACAGAAGTCATTAACCATCACAGAAGACTTTGTCAGGATGCTGCTGCTAGCTAACCCCCACAATGCACTCTGTTTGCCAACATGAACTGTTCATAGTCTGATGCCTCCTCTGGTCACAACAGTAATAAACAATAAGAGGCTCCACCTGGTGGAACAAACAGGTACTACAACAGCAGATCTACAATACACTTACTGACATGCATGTCATTGTCTTCTGCCTAATTATAATAAAACAGTTTTTATTCATTAAATTATTAATGGACACGTGGAGCACAGCATAAATACAAAGACAGGTCTACTCACTGATGCAGCTTTAAAAATTTACTGATAATTGATTTGACAATCATTTAAAATAAAAATAAACAACACAGTAACACATTGACTGTTAAAAAAAAAAAAGTTTCTGTTGCGACGCTAAGCTTTTTGAATGTTCCCTCAGGGACCCATGTGATGGAGGGATCAGGCAAGATGGTGGTGTCAGCTGTTGGCCTCAACTCTCAAACTGGCATCATCTTTACTCTGCTGGGCGCCGGCGAGAACGATGAAGAGAAGAAGGTCAAGAAAAGTAAGACATGAGGCTAAGCCTGTCACACACACCTCAGAAAACAGAGCTCTTGTTGAAGTGTTGAAGGCTATACGAGGACAGTAAGTCTGTGAAGTGTTGTGAGGAAAGTTTGACCGTGTTGATTTCTGAATATTTCTACTGTTTGAACAGTGCAGATCGGAAAGATTTGCACATTCTTATCACCTGGTGTTGATTTGAAGTTCCTTCTGTTGTACTAGTCAACTCTGTCAGCAGGTACAGTTCATCCAGACTGGGCTGAAAACAGCAGAGCAGTTTGACGGATCAAATAATACTTTTTTAGGTTTATTTGACTTCAATATGTACACAGAAACGCCATTAGTGAGTAAATGAGACCAAAGATGAGTTCACATGTCATGATGTTATTTAACACTGTGACTGTCTGTAAACACAACTGAAATGTCTGACCAAAATCAGTGTGTACAATGGCAAAAAGTTCACAACTCACTAAACCCTCTCCAGACAGATGTTGCCCATCAGAGATTCACAAACACTACAAGTCAGATCAAGTTTCTTTGGATTTCTCGACAAGTTAAAGCAGTGTAAATGAGGTTGTATTGATAGACTTTGTAAGGTGGTATTTTTTTGACAACATGAGCCGCTAATGTTAGCATGGACAGCTAACTAGCTCACCAGCAGATGTAGCTGAGGCATAATCTCGGGGAAATACATCTGACCTTAAATTCTCACCAACTAACTCGGTTCTACAAAAGAAGAAAAAATCCTCTATGTCCGCATGCATGACATGAGTTATGAACTGGTGATGGTTTTCACTCTTTACTCAGTCAGTGGATAAAAATGAATCAAAATATCAGGTGTTAGAAGGAAAGCTTAACAAGCAGTCAGATTTTTGTCTTTTCTTGTTTGCTTTCAAGTGAATAGAATCAGTGAGTCAACTCAGCTGTATAAAAGTATAGAAGCGTCTGTTTGCTCGATCTCTTGAAAAAATGCTGCATCATGGTCTCATTTATTCATGGACGATTATGACCACTCTGCTGAGGAACTGATTTGATATAATGCTGAGTAAAAATGGCAAACGTACCTTATTCTGTTTGAACACAGTTGCTTTTTGAAGCGGAACCCTTCAAAAAGTCCAGATGAGCCTCATACTATCTCAGAGCAGATTGATGTAAACCAACAGGCTTCTGCAGTCGGTCTCTATTGCTTTTGATTTGCTTGTGATCATGCTAACCCCCTTTTACTCATGTCTTTTTCTTTAGTTTGTTTTCGTCTGATCATTTGTTTTACTGGCTAAAGTTTGTCAGGCATTCATTGTGATCTGGCCGAATGTACCAGCTCAGCGGAGAGAGACGCTCAGGTCGCATTTCGGCCTCCAGTCAATAATTTTAAGACAAAAAACAGCAGTATTGAATTCCTCAGGAGAACCACAAGACAAATTTTCAGGTTCACCTGAAAAGCAACTGAAAGACAAAGCATTTACATCACATCTCATACATGTGTTTTGTGAGGGCCATACATTTTATAGCCAGAACTTCAATCTAAATCTCCTTGTAAACGTAAATAAAAGTCTGGATCCTCAATAAGTCTTTAAATAAGTGAGAATTGCTCAAAATGTCCTCACTAATCAAAATATGTCCTTGTTATTAGATGTTTTCTGACATTTCAAAAATGAGGCCTTTAACATCTTAACATGATTTGTCCTTTCCTCATCCACCAGTAACCACTATAGTACTGACAATAACCAGTAACAGTCTAGTTGAATTTCTAAATTGAACTTTGTGGAGGTTGGTTCTCCGCAGCAGGAAATGATGCGCTCTCTCCTCTGATTCGTCCATTCCTGCCCACGGCACACACACGACACACACACACCTGTGGGTTTCTATCAGTTTGAACTTTGTGTTCTCCCTCAGTTTGTTTTGATCTTATTTTTTCTTTGAGCCATCTTATCAGCATTCCGCCCTCTCTCTCTGTCCGAACAGGTAAAAAACAAGGACCCCCCGAAAATCGCAACAAAGGTAACCCCTCCATTCATCCATCTGTCCTTCTCTGTCCCCCCATCCTCCCTGTTCCTCACCCCCTCCTCACCCTCCACCCAGCAGCAGGAGGGGAGTGTCCAGTCCATCCCTCTGTCTCTCTGCTGTTAAAGGGGGACATTCTCTCGCCTTGCTTTACCTGTCGAAGGGTGCAACTCTCAACTTTCTAGTCGTCGACAGCCAATCACAGCGTCCACAGTCGCCATGGTAACTGCCACTATGCAAACTGTGGAATTATATGAAGGCCTCAGTCCTGTGAGTGCAGTAGGACATTTCACATAAATTATATTTTGCTGATAAATTGTTGTCGCTCAACGAATTATTTAATTTGAGAGAACAAAAATCTCATTTGTGCTCAAGGCATGTATTTGTGTGTTTGCTGTTCTCACACAGTACAAACCTCTCATTTGCTCTCCAAGCTAATTGGCTGACTTGATGAGTGCCAGCTGCACAGTTGAGGAATAAAAATCCTAACGTAGTTCCACTAAAAAATACATTTCAACTATGCTATATTTAATTTGAAGAGCCTGATCCAAGATGGGTTGTAGCTCAAATGGTGATCTGATTAAATGAAAACTAATAATCATTGAAAGAAAGCAGAAAATACCCTGTTTATCTACTATGACATTAACTGAGAAGCTTTGGCTCCCTGATTGTTAAATTTTAAGAAATTAATCAAGAAATAAATTGCAGTTTAATTACAAACAACAGTCTTCAGTTGCCCCCAAGCCTGGTTGATAGTTTTTTTCATAGTAAACTCAGTTTTAGGCTGTGTTTTTATAGTTTTTAAACTTTTGCATTTGTGCGACAGAGTTTAGATCAAAAGGTTTTAAATTTGACACATACATGATAATGATGAATCTGTCAAAAGTTGGACAGCTACCAAGATGACGAAGTTTTCATCTAATAAAAAACACTTTCAATTCCAAAAACAACACGTTCTGCCCTGAAAATGTCCTACTTCATGCTCAGAATTGAGACACAAATC
This sequence comes from Acanthochromis polyacanthus, assembly GCF_021347895.1. Taxonomy (NCBI): domain Eukaryota; kingdom Metazoa; phylum Chordata; class Actinopteri; family Pomacentridae; genus Acanthochromis; species Acanthochromis polyacanthus. The sequence continues at coordinate 33,424,190 of NC_067117.1, read as the reverse complement.
CGTCACTGTGACCCATCGGGCCGACCTCTGAGGTGTCCTTATTTAATCGTTCAGATGACGCAATCGCTCCAACCTCCAAAACCAGCCAACCGTCCTCCGTGTCCCGTGTGATCCGACACATGTCCAGCTTCCTCCACAAGCTGCCTCGACACACACACATGCACACACAGCGCTCCCCTCCTCCCGACCTCCCGCCGTCGAGGCATCTGCTGCAGACAGAATGCTTCTTGATGTACACAGAAACACACATGGCTCTTGGAAGCTGATCACACTTTTGCACACAGAAATAATTCTCAGAGCTGCACTCACAGATGACCTCCGCTGAAACGCACAACTTCACAAACCTTCAGGCACTTTTTAGCTTCAGAGCTCCGAGCTCACTTGGCTTTTTAGCCTCTTCAGCTCCAAGTTTGTGGTGCAGTGGCTCTCTCTCCTCGGTCATGTTTAAACATGACTCGAGTGGGATGATTGTTTGTCTGCTGGATGTGGAAGAAGAAAACTTTAGCACTTAATTTTTTAGAGCTGTAAACTTATAGTGAAATTCTTTTGCCCTCTAGTGGCTAGAAAATCATTCAAGTCCCAGTTGGGGTTAACCCTTTAAGCTTCAGTCAATTCCAGCCATTTTCAGTACAAAAAATCGCTAATATTCTATTTTTAAATTAAAAAAATGACGAAAAATACAGGGAATATTGGACGCACATCGCGAGGTGCATTTCCTTGAAAACGACCGATTCGTGGATTTTATACCGACTTCAGGACATGTTTTGGACAAAATAGTTTACTGGCTTGTGTTGTCTGGATGTAAAAGGTTGGATTATGGCCGTTTTTTGTGGAATCTTTTTTTCTGTGTAATAATAATGAACCCGGAAATGTGAGTCGCGCTGTGTGTGTTGAAGCCGTGTATAGAGAACGGATGGATGAATATTTGTTTTTGTCGGACAAATGTGTTTTTCTCACCCGCTGTGGTAATCACATCTGAAAGTGATTTATACCGGCGGATTCATGAGAATCTAAGCTTTCCATCGGCGTATAGTGTTTGTATAATCGGGTTTGCAGCCGTTGGACATTCTTGAAATTCCTATGCAAATTAGTAGGTGTACCGCCGGCGGTTCACCTACGACGCACTGAAGCGTAAAGGGTTAAAACTACGTAGCTCAAACACTTTAAGTTTGCTGTTGTTTACAATCAGTACTAACTGAGTCACAGTAAAAGTAAACATCTTTCATGCTAATATTTAACTTTTACCCTTTGAATCCCAAGTAGTTTTCAAGTAGTCTTTTGCTCTTATCTGATATTTCTTCACTGTGGAGTTCATTTTTACTGGAGTATGAAGTCCTCCACCTCTTCTTCTGTGCAGCATGACACAGTTAGAACGATAGAAGGCATTAAAAAAAATCTGATGAAATTTAAAAAATGCAAGTTTAATTTCTTTAATTATTTAGTTTTCAAAAATAAGAAAACTGGAATCAACATCCCCAACAGTTTTCCAAGTGTCCACAGTTTTTAATCAGCTATAAAATTCACAGTTAGTAGCCGCTGAGTGATCAATGGCTTCTTGTGTGCGATGAAAAGCGTACAACTTTTAGTTTTTACAGAATCAGATTCCCGCAAACAACATTTTTTTGTAATTATTAAATGAAACGTAGAAAACAAATGATTTTGATGAAATTTTAAGCTTTCATTTTTTGACAAGGAATATCGGAAAGTTTAAAATTATATATTTGTTTTTACGATTGCTGACCGATAGATGGATTGATTTGGGGATTCTTAAAGACATCATGCCTTTTAAAGCAACCGATGTGTCTTGTGGTTCAGAGGGTCATTTTTATTCATCTGAATGAAGCATTTTCAGTATCTGCTGAGGAAGTTTAATTTTAAACACAACACTGGGACACAAAGGACAGCAAAGTAGTGGAAGAACTAAGTGACTGAACAGTAGCTGTATTAAAGAAGAATGTGAACACTGTTCATTCAATCACCTCCACTGCATGTTGTTGGTTTTTGATGAATGTTAAAAAAATCACATTTCACCGTACGTGACTGAAGCGCTCAGAGCCGTGATGTTGATGCTGTCGGTGTGTGTGGGAGTTGCACCCTGACAGTATTAGTGGGCTGTGGGCTGTCGTCTGTTCTGTCTGTGTATCCTCAGTTTCTTTTCTTTTCGCCTTTGACTCCTGTCATTTCTCTCACTGTTGCCTCCTTGCAGGGTGTTGCTCAGGACTTCATGTTGTCTCGTACTCACTGTTTGACTCTCTCCCTCTTCTCTGTTCTCTGTCTTGCTGAAGTCTCCTGCAGCCTCCACAGCTCTGCAGCCTCAACTACCTCCTCCTGTCTCTCTGTCGTGGTTCTGCATCGCTGTCGTTTTTTGTTCTTTGGGGTGATCCTTTGCGTTCATCTTCTGTTTGTTGACTTGCTTTCTTTTTGACTGTCAGACACCCCCTCCCCTCTGCCCGCCGTGCGTTCTCCCATGGTTCAATGCTGCGCCTGTTTCCAGTTCTGTGGTTGGTCAGTGGGTCTCAGTCCTGTTCATGTGAAGCTGTGTCAGTTAGTTCTATGTCGTGGCTTGTCTCCAGAGTGGACCATGTGCATAAAGCTCAGCAGCTTCCTGGTTTGACTCATCCCCACGTCCACAATGTTAACTGTCTTATTGAGGTCATACTGTGGAGAGAGGTCTTCTGTGTGGGGAGTTTTCCGTGATCACCCTGATGAAACTCTGAGTGAGGCGATGGCACTGACAGTGGAGGCGATAGAAGCACATTATGACACTGACAAACAGACTCTACGTTTGCATTTACAAAACTTTGAAGTTCTGTTCTCAAACTCGCTGTGGATTTTTTTGTTTTGTTTTTTATATAAATATCAAAGTGAGTTGGGACGGAGTTTATTTGTTAGAGACTGAGCCTCATGCAAGAACTTATTCCTTAAATATGAAGTTTTTCTGTCAGGTTTGCTTGTACAGGTAAGACAAAGCAAATTTATTTGTGTAGCACCTTTGAACAAAAAGGCAATTCAGAGCCCCAGACTAACTTTTTCACTGGTAGCACTGTTGCAGCAAAGTTCTCATTTATTAAAAGTTTTTTTTTTTAAATCAACAAACTGCAATCAGCATATCCACAGGGATAATGGAGAGTACGTATTATGGATTGATTGATTACATCTTTAATTGACATGAATACTTGTCTCCTCTCTGCTCTGTGTAAACACAGCCTGCAGTTCAGCTAAAAACAACATCTCTGAATTTTCTGACAAGTTCTTTTAATTCATTTTAAAATCATTTTAGGTTTTTCCTGCTTGAGGCCCTCTCGATTTTTTTCCTTTAGTTTGTTTCAATTTGAACTTATTTCTAAAAACTTTCTGTAGATGTGACATAAAAATGTACTGCATGGTTTCACGTCACATTGTTATTATTATTGGCTTAATTTGGCATGGGTTGCTTCTAGTAAAGGTAGCTTTAAATTGATTTGAAAATTGGAACAGACTTGATTATTTCACACTGGTAGATAACAGAAACAGGACAATAGGAGCAGCAGTTGAGGAATTTAGATCAGCAGAGTTTTCCTTGTTTTGTAAAATCATGTTACTGGTCATCCAGGAATATAATGTGCTTTATGTCCATGATCTGTCGATGTTGTTGGTTCCAGATGTGATGTTGATATTGTTCCCGGCAGTGACTCTCCAACATGGTTTAAAATAAGAATATACAGTTAGCTGACGGAGGAGTTATTGTGCATTCATTTAACAGCCCACTGCAAAATTTCCAGTGTTTAATGTTAATAGCTGAACAAGGAATTGATGGAATCTGGAGGTAAAATCCTCCCAGTTTCAGTCATTGTTGTCAACTCAGTTGTTCATGAAGACAAACAGAACATCAAACCTCAGAGTGTCACGTTAGTGCAGGTCTGTTCTGTTTCCATTCATCACCTGCTCACATTTCTTTGGTATGGAAATATGACAAACGGCTGTGGATAGAGCGAGCGTGGCTGAATTCACTGAAAGCACAGATCAAACAGATCAGGGAGCTGCACATACAGTACTGCAGTCCAAACAGGATCACAGCTGATGAAGTGAAATGTAAATACGCAGTTTGTTTATGCAAATGAGCAGCAGAGCCGCCGAGCAGGACGTGAAGCTAGACGCCATGTCAGACTTCAGAACTCAGCCTCGTTCCAAACTCTGATCTCTGATGTGAAGCAAACTGTGTGTGTGTGCGTGTGCGTGAGTGTGAGTGTGCAGGCGCGTGCGTGTGTGCGCGTGGGCGTGTGTGTGTGTGTGTGTGTTTGATTGACAGCCCTGTGTTAAATCCTCTCTGTGGTATTTGCTGTATTCTCTGTTCTGTCTGCTGCTCTTCATTATGAACTGCTGCTCCCAACTCGTCTGTGACACTCTCTGAAAGCTACCTGGACCTTTTCATGAATGTTTTGTGATCATAAACTGATGAAACGCTGCTCTCTGCATTCAGCCAAAGGGTCACCATGTAATGATTAAGAGTCAGAGGTTTTGTCTGATCTCTGAGCAAACACGTCCAGTCGTTTTCAGCTTTCCCTCCGACTGAATCTGTAACATTTTCTCTGCCTCTCTTCCTTCATCCCCAAACTGCTCCTGAACCCCTGCTCCCTTCTTCTTGTTTTGTGATTTATTATTATACATTGATTTAATTCACTCACCAAAAATTTCCCTCTTTTCCATTGTCATTCCTAAACTACAACCATCTCTTTTGTCTCCATCACTCTGTCTGCCCTGATCTTCACCTCTTCCTGATCTCTCCTATATCTTCTCCTCATCTGTCTTTGTTCACCACACCGGTCCTTCCTTCTCCTCCCTCATTGACCCATTAAAACCTGCCTCCTCCTCCTTTTCCCTCCTGACCTCCCCCCTCCGAAACCAGCCAAGACCCAGGATGGCATCGCTCTGGAGATCCAGCCGCTGAAGAGTGAGGAGGCAGCCGAGTCAGAGGAGAAGGAGGAGGCCAAACCAAAGGCGAAAGTCAACCAGGCCCTCGTGACCAAGAAGGAGAAGTCTGTGCTGCAGGGCAAACTGACCAGGCTGGCTGTTCAGATCGGCAAAGCTGGTGAGGAGAACACCCACATCCACAAAATATGGTCACTTCCACCTGAATGTTCGGAAAGGTTTATTCAGTCACATTTACACACCTGCAGACAACCTCATAATTTTTAAATGTTGTTTTTTCTATGAATTGAGCAAAACAGATGTTAATGAGCCACAGATGCTGGGTTTTGTTAGCTTTGTTCAAGCTACATTTTTTCCAGCCTTTATGCTGAGCTAGGCTAGCCCACTTCTTGCTGCAGCTTCATAAAAAACATACAGATATGTGTGTGGTATAAAACTTTCCTCCAGAATGTAGATAAAGACACTCAGCCCTTTTCAGACAGGTGCGGAACCTTGCTTAACCTTAATGTTCTTTGCACTTTAATTTAGACACCACAGTGATGGAGAGACACGTAGTAACATATGTGTCACAGAACACAGTAAAAAACAGTTGCATTTAAAAGCTGAATAGTTTGTAATCATGGTTTTAAATTGACCTACAGCTATAGTTGTATAAAGCTTTAATGTTTTGATGTTCCAGGTTTGTATAGCACAAAATGTAAGAGCACTTTTCCCAAGTTACAGACAGTAACTTTAACCAGTCACTTGAATGAACTGAATAGTGGCTTTGGGACCAGTTTACCAGAGAAGTTGTGTTTGGTGGCATCCTGCTGGTCAGTGCCTTGTAAATCAGAAGAAACCGAGCCGCTGACTTGAACTGATAATTAAAGAGATTCAAATGCTGAAAGTTTTTAACTACACTGTGAAGTTCTGCTGTGACCCTCCCTCCCTTCACAGAACTAAGCATTCTGTGTTCCAATACCCTTATTAACCTATTACATGGTATGCCCTAACCAGATTTAAAATTGCCTAGTACATATTGTAGTTCGTACCCAGTTTTCTTTTCTGACCATTCTAACCCACAGTCCTCAGCACAGTTAGTCACATATATGTCAGTGTCTTGTATAAATAAGCTTGAGCCACCAACAGCGACAGGCAGATGACAGCTCATTTCACACTACAGACGGCAAGTGTCACAGTTTAAGGTGCATATTATGACTGAGTAGACTGTCCTGATACTGCAGTTTGATTCTGCATAAACAATGCATACTTTGTGTCATATGTGCTGAAAATTAAAAGAGAAATATGGGATTTTGAGCTCAGCCTGAGAGTCTACAGTCATACTAACCAGTGCTCTGAGGAATAAAAACTTTTAAGACATCTGACAGCATCTATGAACAAGAGAGCTGGAAGTCTCCAACTACCACTTCAAAAACTGATATTTAATTAAAAGTATTACAAGTCGCTGATCTGTAACTGACCAAACCCTCTTTAATCTCTGTGTGACTGGAGCACTGTGTTCACTTGATCTGAACCCCGATAACCACAAGATGGACTGGTCATTGTAGTTCTAACAAGATTCAGAATGTGAATTAGGCCGCTGTGGAGTTATATGAAGGAGGATTTTTCTTTCTTTTGACTCAGCTAAGTTGACTTAGCTTCTTCAGATCAATCTCTTTACTGGCTACACAGAGATGAAACTGATCTTCTCATCTGACTCTGGGAAGCAGAGACATTTCCAGAAATGTGGGCCTGTTCCTTTAATAGCACACAAAGTGATCAGGCACTGAGGGACACTGGGAGGCTGAGGGTCAAAATGCACTCAGTTTTATTGGATGGATGTTTTATTGGGAACATGATTTATCCCGGAATTGAAGGTATTTTCTGTGTCATTTCAATTGACCTTAATACACTGAGGGGCTTTCAGGACAGATTGGGGGGTGGGAGGGGGGCACCAGCCTCAAACCTGCTTCAGTAATAGACTGCCCTTCATTACTGTACAAAAATAGAATTTGGGCCAAAACACTTTGACCGAAGGTGACTGAGAGGAGAGATGAAGTAGAAAAACACATGCAGTGGATTTAACATTTCACCTGTTTTCACGTGTCAGACATATTCAGAATGTTGTAAACAACTTATTTTTACTGCACTGTTCTTTACAGTGGCTACTTATCAACTCCTTTACCTGCTAGACCTCACTGATTTGTCAAAATAAAATCACTAATAACTATCATTTAACCATTTTTTCAATCAAAAATGTAATCTGCATTGCAGTCCTGATATATTCAGGTGTGGCTAGTCAGACATTGGGGAAATCAGACATCAGAGGCTACACAGTCAAGAACATAAAAGTTTATGCTTTTTTGATAGTTGATGCAACAATGATCAGAATCAAACCGAAGAAATTCTGATTACATGGTATGTTTTTTTTAATTTTGAGGCCACAAGCTCTGAGTGCCAGTGTTGCTTCAGCTAGCAATTATTGGACATTCAAGCATTTTAGAAGTACTACCACGACAAAACAACCTAAGTTGTCAATGAAATGATAATTTTCAATGAAATGTATGTTAAACAGTTGCCTCTTGAAGATGGCAAATCCAAATGAAAAGTTTAAGGATAGATGCTCCAAATAGTACTGCCTTCTGTGATTATATTCTCTGTATGTGCACTAGAGTAGTACAGATTTTAAAACTAATTTTCTTAGCTAATAGTTAGCAACATTATCAATCAGTAATTGATTGTCATTAGTGTGACTGAGGAACAGTGGACAGCATTTCAGACACTGGCAGAGATTTTTTTAAAACCACAAACAAATGATTTTTGCAGCCGAATTGGAATAATTATATCAACTACTCAGCAGTAGGAACACTAGCTCAGCAGACTCTGGCTTGATTTCACAATGTGAGCTCTGATTGGTCCCTGCAATATTAAACAATAAGAGGTTCTATGTGGTGGAACAACCAGGTGCTGCAGTTAATGTACAACAGGCTTTCTGGCATGCATGTGCTTCATCTTCCGCCTTATGAGTTAAAATATATTTAGTCTGTTAAACTATTAACGTCATTAACATTATTTGTACAATTTACAGCTTAATTGAGATTAATGGGATTTTGTATTTGTTTCGTCCAGGTCTGATCATGTCGGCTCTGACCGTCATTATCCTCATCCTCTACTTTGTGATTGACACCTTTGGGATCCAGGGTCGGACCTGGCTGGCCGAGTGCACCCCCATATACATCCAGTACTTTGTCAAGTTCCTTATCATCGGCGTGACGGTGCTGGTGGTGGCCGTTCCCGAGGGGCTGCCGCTTGCCGTCACCATCTCTTTAGCCTACTCTGTTAAGGTGAGCAGGGTGCCAAGTGAAAGGGATTATGACAAAAATAACACTAATGGACCCCCCTCAGAGTTGTGTCATAGTCTTTGAGGTTTTGATAAGTTTGATGAGCAGCGTTGTTCTCCATCTTTTAGAAAATGATGAAAGACAACAACCTGGTGCGTCACCTGGACGCCTGTGAGACCATGGGCAACGCCACGGCTATCTGCTCTGACAAGACGGGTACTCTGACCATGAACCGCATGACGGTGGTGCAGGCCTACGTCGGCGATACACACTACAAGACTGTCCCTGAACCCGACATCATCAAACCAGAGACTTTGGAAACGTTGGTCAACAGCATCTCAATCAACTCAGCGTACACCACCAAGATCCTGGTGAGACCTTCACTGTCCAGCTGCAGCCAAACACAGCATGAACACAGATGCTAATCCTGACCTCGAAATGTTATTCTATTTGAAATCAACCAAACCCTTGTCAGAATCAGTCCTTCTTTTTTTAAAGTTATTTTTTTTGGCCTTTTGTTGGCTGTTTTTATTTGATAGGCACAGTTGAGAGGCAGACAGGAAAGCAGGGACAAGAATCGGCAGGAACACATGCAGTAAAGAACCGTGAGCTGAAATCGAATCCAGGCCGCTGTGTTCATGGGTCGCTCGCTCAACCAGTTGAGCTATCTAGGTGCCCAATCAGTCCCTTTTATAATACATATTATCTTTAATATGTTTATACAAAAATGTATTTTCATACTATTGGTGTTATTTTATTTTTGTATTTCTGAGCATCATTGCCTCCTGAAATTCATGAATACAGGAAACAGACACATCCAGTTTTCAAAGCTGACAAGCACATTTGAGTTGTGTTAAAACTGCAGCCAAATCAATTTTACATCCACTCCAGGTGTTACAGTCTAAAGACTAAATTGTTTTTGTTCATTTTTACTTTAAGCAATTTTGAATATCAACATTATGGGATATTTCATAGTTTCAACAGCAAAACTGCAGCGTTTTAATGCCTGTGTCATAGACAAAAGGCACTAAAGACAAAACGCATTGAAGCAATAACAACGGCACAAAATCTCCTCTTTGCAATAAAGAACCTTCGCTTTTAGGATTAGAAACTGTTCTTCACAAAGAGAGAGGAAACATAGCAGAGACACATACTTGCTTTTATTACATTTTCTGACATTGTACTGATTCCCTGGAGGATTAACTTAACCTAAACCTCAACTGGAATGACTGAGGGCAGCCCAAACAAATAAAGAGAAAGTCAAAAGTGACATTGTTCTTACACAGACTCGTTCAGAACTTAGATTGTTGATTTACTGTTTTTGCAGTATGTTTCATTTTTACTAAATAAAATGCACCGGCAGTGAAAAACAGAGAAGCCTGCTACCCTGCCTGATAACAGGTTGTTTACCCTCAGCAGGTTTGGATATTTTAGGTAACTGGAAGCAGCGTATACGTTTTATATTGTGCCTACACATGAGGCGCAGCAGAGCAACATCAACACAAGACATTTTCAGACTCAGGATTGAGTTCAGGTGATGCACATCATGGCTGCCACCCGAGATCCCATCGTGCTTCAGTTTGGCACATAATACAGTAGAAAATAGACCTAGACCTGTCTCCTTTAAGCGTACAGGTTTAAAGGGTCACGTTTACTCATGTGTACCCCAAATTAAATGTTTGCAGTCCATGATTGCAGCACAGTTGATTAAAATATGATTATATCTGTTCTCTCAGAGGTGAAAGATGCAGCTGAAACACTTCCTGTGTGTTGGTAAATGTTCAGATGAGTGCTTGTGTGACTGCCTTAGTACACATGGTTCTTATAAAATTCCAAGTGATAATAAGAGCTTGAATAAGAGCTGTTTACTGAGTATAGTGTGAAAAGAAACTTTCATCTCTCCAAAAACCAAAAAGATAAATGAAGTTCCTTTTTGACATCAAAACTTTGTGTCTCCTCTCAGCCTCCGGAGAAAGAGGGTGGCCTGCCTCGCCATGTGGGCAACAAGACAGAGTGCGCTCTGCTGGGTCTGGTACTCGATATGAAGAGGGACTACCAGCCGATCAGAGACGAAATTCCCGAAGAGAAGTTCTACAAAGTTTACACCTTCAACTCCTCACGCAAGTCCATGAGCACGGTCCTGAAGAATGCTGACGGTGGCTTCCGCATGTACAGCAAAGGAGCGTCAGAGATCGTCCTGAGGAAGTAAGAAAAGAGACACAGTAAGCTCATTGTGCGAGCTAATCCCTCATTCATCCGTCTGAGATGAACAGGGCTGTTTGGATGGAGGGGGAATGGATCATGTTTCTTACCTGATTATTAATGCCTCATAATCTCCCTCCCTCCTCTCCCAGATGCTCTCGTATCCTGGACGCCCAGGGTCAGCCTCGTGTCTTCAAGCCGAAGGACCGTGATGAGATGGTGCGGAAGGTGATCGAGCCGATGGCCTGCGACGGGCTGAGGACCATCTGTGTGGCCTACAGAGACTTCCCCGCCGAAGGCGGAGAACCAGAATGGGACAGTGAGAACGACATCCTGAACGACCTCACCTGTATCGCCGTGGTCGGCATCGAAGACCCTGTCAGACCTGAGGTACAGTCAGCCACAACATCTATTTGATGCCTGATGTCCGAGTCAAGTGGAACTGATTAATAAGAGTCATTACACCCCATATTTGATCATTTTCAGCTTTCAATGATGAGATATTTGATTAAATGGAGAGAAACATTATTGATGCAGCAGTATCTGTCGTCCAGTACTACTTATTGAATGGATGTAATATTTATTCTACAAAAACTTTAAAATGTCAAAAAAATTTTCAAGCGTCCACACTGGAAAACAGTGTTGACTGCACATGCTATAGATATTTAACACTTTACGTTTTTAATTAGTTTTCATATATATCTCCTCACATGTGACATGTGAAGTAAAGTATTTTTGATGAAATATGTATTATTTTTAGCTTATATTAGGGTATTTTTCCAGACATAACTGGAAGTCAGGCAAAATTAGATCTAGGCCTGTAAACAAGTTGAGAATGTGATGATTGTTTGTGTGTTTACAGTGTCTTGCCATGATAAATGGAGTCATTTTGGCAAACTAAAAAAAGACTCTTTTAAACTTGCCGATGGGTTTTGGGGTTCAGAGGGTTCAAGTTGGTTCTACACTTAATTATTTGAGGAAAACATCAGCAGAACAGAGAACATTGTGCCTGGTGTATTTCTCTGATGTGGTTGTACTTACGTGACAGCAGAGACTGTAGCAGTCAGAGTAAAACTACCTGAACTTTGACTAGGATCCAATGATTGAGGAAGCATGTGGTTTTTATCAAATACCTGTAAGAGATAAGCAGTTCTCATTAAACGATAACATAAACCTTTAGAAATAACTCAGATTGCTTATCTGCTTCCATGTCCAGTTACTGTGTGTTTTTTTTATTTGATCTTTATTCTCATTTTTTGAAATTTGTACAATGTACATAATACAAGTTTCTGCTTTTTTCCCCCTTTTTTCAGTTGCCCAACAAAACGGCAACGTCAAATTAAGCAGGGCAAAACAGTATGAAGGAGAAAACAAAACAAAACAAAAATAAGTAAATAAATAAAATAAATAATGATTAAGTAATTTTTGAAAAATAAACAAAACACATTCATTCCAGATTGTCCACTCCCAGGTATGATTAGTAAACCAACACTGTCTTTATACAATGAGTGTATATGGTATGTGTGGATGAAAATAGATAGTAGGGTGGGGGGTATTGTTAAGAGATAAATGTCATTGAGTCAACAGGAACAAGGCAGGTCTCCATCGTTCAGTGAACATAGTTTTTTGAAGTCTTAGTGCATAGGTAATCTGCTCCATGTGGTATATGTCCCACACCTTTTGGATCCAGGTGTTATATGTAGGGGGATCAAGTTTCATCCACCTAATAATTATACATTTCAGAGCTGTTGTGAGTAAAATGTTTAAAAGCTAGTTCTTGGCCCTCCCATCCAGGACGTGAGGTATTACCCCAATACTGCAACTGCCAGGTCTTGTGGAATGTCTTGTTGAAAAACCTGTTGAAGAGCATCAAAAACATCTTTCCCAAAAATGAACAGTTTGGGACATGACCAGAAAATGTGAGTGTGATTTGGGATGTGTGTCCCACAGCCTCTCCAGCATGAGTTAGGACATGCTGGGTTTATTTTAGCTGTTATTACTGGTGTTCTAAAGAATCTAGTTATTACTTTCCATTTGAATTCCCGCCATGTATTTGAATTAGTGGCTAAGTGTGCCTCAGAGCAAACCTCCATCCAAGTGTTCTGTGAAATGTCGTTATTTGCCTCCTTTCCCCACCTCTGTTGAATCTGAAGGGTGTTGTGTGGATTCAGTGATAAAAGTATGTCATTTTGTTTGCCAATTATTTTTGGAACTTGCCTCCCCAGTTGTATTTCAAAGGTTAGGGTTAGGGTTAGGAACTTTTCTAAGGACTTGTGATGTATAATTTTTCTCCATTCCTTGTGCGTTGTTAGGAAGGTTCTTAATTCATAAATGTTGAAAGAAATCTGCCCTCTTAAGGTTGAAGTCATTTTTTAATTGCTCAAAAGGCTTGAAGTTGTCATCCTCGAGTAACTGGTGCAAATAAACAAGCTTATGATTTGACCATTTTCTAAAACCAGAATGGGTATGAAGGTCTTTACAAATCCAATACTCGCTAACGGTGAGAGTTTTGCTCGATCAAAAGCGGACTTTATTTTCCTCCACGCATTGAGAGCAGTCATAGTCCATTGTGCCAGCCCCTTAACAGAGCCTTCCGAAAATGGAAGAGTTTCTACAGGATCTGGAGACATATTCTTTTCAATATTAAGCCAGCGTGTGTGTATCATTTTGGATCCATGATATCAGAGGCTTCATTTGCGAGACCCAGAAATAATATTTCAGGTTTAGGAGCTTAAGACCTCCATCTGATTTTGGGGTCCCCCCAAACTGATTTTGGGAGTTGCAAGGTTTTAAGTTTAATTCTTGGTCGTTTATTTTGCCAGATGAATTTTGAGATCATTTTGTCCAGGTTTTCAAAAGTTGATCTTGGGATTTCAATAGGTAACATTTGAAATAAATATAGTAGTCTGGGCAGTACATTCATGCGAATACATTTGATGTGGCTGAGGAGAGAGAGAGGAAGTGAGGTCCATCGTTTTAAATCACTGCTGATGTGCCGGATAATTTTAACGTAGCTTGCATCACACAACTTTTATAAAAAGGGGGTGATATATATGCCTAAGTATTTAATGCCATCTTTAGGCCAACTGAATCCCCACTGTGATTTAATACTTTGTTGCCATTCAACATTGATATTGGTCTATAGGATTGGCACTCAGTTGGATCTTTACCCTCTTTCTGTATTACTACAATTTTTGCTTCTGTCCAAGATGGGGCCCTAGTTTTTGATTCTAATGCATAACGATACACTTTTAGTAGTAAGGGGGTCAGTAGGTCTTTGAAAGATTTGTAAAACTCATTTGTATAACTGTCTGGACCTGGTCTCTTGCTGTTCTTAAGTGATGAAATTACCTGTATAAACTCTTGTGTTGTAATTGGCTCCTCAACCTTCTTAGCTTCCTCCTCAGGTAGTTCATAGGGCTGAACCCGAATATTCGGTCGTGACGGTGGTATCCTGATATTAGTTTTGAGATCCGAATATTCGGATTGCCATTTTATTGTTCATAATCTCTGACTGGAGTGCTTTTAATTCAGCTTTCAAGACGTCGAAGTCCTCTGCTAGTGCACTTTTTAGTTCTTTTCTCATGATTTTTGACATTTCTCCTCTCAGAGATGAAAGTATATCATTTTTCATTTCTTCAGCGGCCATACCTGTGTCTTGATGCTGGGCCAGAGAGGGTGTGTCGGGGTCGTCTGGCATAGGCTGCTTCGTGGTCCTTGTAGGCCGGGTTGAGCCACTACCGTACTTGTATTTTTGAAGTTTTTCCGCCATTCGGGTCAAAATAGGTCAAGTAATTTGATCTCTCAAGTTTTTGTGCATGGTGTATTCTCCAGACACAGCTTGAGTGAGTTTTTAGGTTAGTCTTCTCACACAATTGGCTATTTAATAAGGAATGTTAACAAATCTGCAGGACCTCTGAAAAACAGGTCTTACTCCATGGCTGGCTCACTAGCGCCCCCCCAGTTACTGTGTTTAACAGCCAAACAGCCTGAACTATACATGAACTGACTTTATTTGTTCAACACAGTTACAGAATACTTTGCAGAAAGAATAATGAATAACAGCAATAAAATCTGCAGCAGTAATGCAAAACAAGATATTATGTAATTACAACACATACAAGTGATTTCAAAAATCACTGAAAGTCTTAGAGCATCAAAAGAAACTGCAGTTTGATGTGACATATATTTCCATTTCCACTGTGCCTTTAAAGACTCTATAAACTGTGAAAACCTGCAGATTGACACCAAATCCAGCCGTTTGTGCCTGTCGTCCTTGTCCTCCCTTTAGCTGCTTTCAGCTGCTTCTTCATCCTTTCTCCAACAGCTCGCACTTTGTGTGTTTTTAGTGTTTCAACACCATGAATGTATGAATAGGAATAATGATGCACACTTTCAGAAGGTCACTACTCAAACATTTGTTCTGTTGCGCTCAGTTGTTCATGTGAAAAATGACAGAGATAGCTTTGTTCCTTTGCTGAACAGCACTAAGAGCCTACAGCTTCTGTACCTGCAGTGTAGCATCAAGTCTATTCACATATTGAAATGAAAACCATTTAAATTTCAGTCTTGTATGTAGATCTGCTTGATAATGAGGATTTGGCATCTGCAGCTTGTTTTTTTCTGGTACAAAAATGAGTTTGGCTGAAAGAACATTTAAGAAGAGAGAGGACATGGAGCTAAAACCTTCTACATTAAGAGCTTAGCTGAACTAATCTGACAGGTTGCTTATGATTGTATTATGGTATATTTGAGTCATAAGGAAACTTTAAAGTAAATGAACAACATTTTACCAACATAAAGACAGTCAGTCTGGGTCAGGTGTGCAGAGTCCAGATGCTCTGTAGTGCTAAATGACGCCTGTAATGAAGCTCAGAAAGCTTTACTGCTGCTGCCTGCTGCTTTAATGTCAGAGCACAAAGATCATCGACAGAATGGAAATACCTGCAGATCAGCAGGAGTCAATCACAGCTCGATGTTTATCTCCTCACTTTATGTCTTCTCTGTTCATGTTCTCAGACGCGATCTAACTGTAGTCAGGCAGCTCGAAATCTGAACATATACTGTAACTGTATAAGGACTTCTTCAGCCTTCTGTAATTAATAATCAGTTCCTTGACTTAAAGGCCAATACAGTCATCATCTTGTCAGGATATACCTTTCTTTAGTTTCCAACTATTCAGTACAGCAGCTCAAATCAACAAATTTACAGCTCAGAAAATAATTTTTAGACCAGCTGCTGTTGTCTTTATATAGTCACACAGAACAGTCCTTCAACAATGATGAATTTGTTCGGATTTTATCACAGTGGGTTAATATTTACAGCATCTTCCAAAAGACATGAAAAAAATCTTACACTGAAACTTTAAACATTTTAAAATTTCACACTAGATGGCCAATAGCATTTTATGAGGCACCGTTATATGGTGCTATAAACACAGAGATAAGTAAATTGTCATCAGTATTATAGTGATAAATAATTATAGTGTAAGTCATCACACCTGAAAGAAGAGAACTGAGTGACATGAACACAGCCACCTTTAACAAGGAAGGAAATAGCAGAGAGCTGTCGCTAACCGGCTTGGAATCAGCAAAATGGCGTAAACTACAATCTTAATAAAATGCAGTGTAGCAGCAAAAGAGACAGGAAACGCTGCTGCCAGTGGGCCAATAATTATTTCTGACTCTTACCTTGGACCTCTTAGTGTTGTATTTAATTTTCGATTTGTTTTCAGGTGTCCACATAAGCTCAACATTGTCTCTTATATAAATCACTTAATTGGCTGCAGCGTAAATCTAGAAAACATTTTCCCTGGTTCAGTTTTTCCTCAGATTTGTTTATTTGAACTTTCCTTCCTCTTTGAAACAGTTTCTGTCGACCTTCACATGCACGCCGACATCTTGCAGCTTCCCATTTACTTTGTCCCGAGAATTTTCACAGAAGTTGGATGCAGGTCATGTCAGTACAAAGCTCCTTCTGTTTTAAATAATCCTCCTCTGTTTCTAAGATCTATCAGGTCCGTTCGCTGCTACAGCGCATCTTTATTTTCTAGTCCCAAAGCGACCTGTTCATGCTTTTAATCTGCGTGTGCTTTCAATTTTTACTTCATTAGTGTTTCAGATAATCAGAAATCAGACTGCTTCAGATGCTGATGTAATAGTCTGCTGGGTCTTTGTAGCTGATTTTTCTGTCAGCAGCTCAGGTCTAGGGGTGAGAGAAGATAAGAGAACCATCTGTATTGGTGTATTTGTAGTGTGCACTATATAAAATTGTGTCTGTATGTGTTTTGTATTTGTATTTAAGGACCTTTTTGAAAAGTAGATGCTGCATCTCAAAGGGCTATGCAGGGCCAAAAGACAAAAGGTCAACATCCTCAACAGCCGATAATCTGTGTTTTTGGTCATAAAAGGCTAAATATAAATACTGACGGACCTTCAAAATTGTAACTATTCTGACATTACACAACACTGTTGAGACTCCACAACATCGCTGGTGTCTCTCGCCCTAAAATGTCTTACTGAACTCACTCAGGTCCAGCCTTCCTCTGCATGAGTCAAAGATGTAGTGTGTGTTTGTATCTGTAATCCAAACACAGAACCCCTTTGTCCTCCATCAGGTGTCAGATCGTATCAGTCGAGTCACCTGATGAGCAGAGGAAGCAGCAACCATGAGGTTGCCATGGACTCTTCACAGTTGTCTGTGGAAATCTCTTTATATTCACTCTATCCACTCCCACGGATGGAGATGAGTGAGCTCTCAGTCAGGATGAGAGGAACATGAGAGGGTTCTCAGGTAGAAGTAGCTCTTCCTGCAGAGCTGCTGTGATAGAAATTCTCTGTCAAATTCCTGCAGGTCGCACAAGAAAATGAGTTTTCTTCAGGAAGGCTTCAGCAAAATAAACCAACAAACTCACTGTCTTTAGTGAGTGCATGTTCTTTACCGTTGTGTTGGTTTGTTTCCCAGCTGCAGTATGTCGAATGAGCTGCAGACATCTGATGGTCTGTTACTCTGAATACGACTGAAATACATCCAAACAGGAAATGGTTTATAGTCGTCATGCAACTTTGTCCATTTTTAAAACTTAAAGACAGTTGTTTTTTCCACTACTTTTAATAAATCAATTTCATTTAGAAAGTCTGGTCTAAACCACCTGCACTTTTTTCACTTCATTTTAATTTATTTTTCATTTTTTCATTCATCAGCTTTAATTATTCTATAAAATTTATGTGCACCTTATTCAGTTACTCTGTGCTGTTTGGGAATTATTGATTTTGAATAATTCAGTTTTACTCTTCTGCATTATTATATGTTTTAAAGTTTTACCTTTTCCTGTAAAGCACTGTAAAGGCTTTGAATAGCCCCTTTCTGTGATAAGGTTCTATAGAAATAACGTTACTTGCTTCCTTTGGCCTTCAAAGTCATTTTTAAACCGAGAGGCGGAAATTTTTCTGTCATCCCTCCATTATCTTTAAAGTGAAAGAGTTTTCTCTGTTCTGACGCTCCCCCAGGTACCTGAAGCCATCTCCAAGTGTCAGCGTGCAGGAATCACTGTCCGCATGGTGACCGGAGACAACATCAACACTGCCCGAGCCATTGCAACCAAGTGTGGCATCCTGATACCCGGAGAGGACTTCCTCTGTCTGGAGGGCAAAGAGTTCAACCAGCAGATCCGAAACGACAGAGGAGAGGTGAGACGAGTTCAGAACAGGTTTGTTTCACTGCAGTTTGCTGTTGCCAACATCCATCTTTGACCATAGGATAACTCCAAAATAAACCCCAAACAAGTGAGCCTTGATGAAATCACAGCTCTGCCGATGTAACATCCACAACTAGTTCTGTGTCTGGAGAAATGTCCCATTAGAGTTCAGAGTTTATGTAGCTCAGCTTGAACACAGTGTTCGCTCTAATGGACAGCTCAGTACGACTTGGTTACAAAGTCACTTCAAATCCAGTTTGTATTTCTGTACCACAGTTTTTCATCTTACTTACTGGGCAACATATTAACTCACACCTATATGATCTAACTTGTAGGTTTAGATTTTCAGCAGATTAGGTAGACGTTAATTCCTCTTTACTCTAAGTAATTTATTGCTTCGTTTGCCACAGTAAAAATTTCTCATCTCTGCTGAAACTTTCAGACAACTACAGAGGTAGTGGTTAATTTACAGAAGTGCTCTTTAAAAAATAGTCTTTGATACTTTCATTCAAAGATGGGTTAAATTTTGGCAGTATTTGGTGTCTAATTGTATACTTAGTATCAAATTTGTTGTGTAAAAAAATTTTTCATGCATGTTTTCTAGGTGGAACAGGAACGTCTGGACAAAGTTTGGCCCAAACTGCGTGTTCTGGCTCGTTCATCACCAACAGACAAACACACTCTTGTCAAAGGTGGGTTCATTCTGGCAGAGATTTAACTTTGTGCAATACTTACTGCAGTATGTAGCCTAGCCACATACTCCTAGCCACAACCATGGCTAGGAGGAGGGAGAATTCAGAGACAGAAAACTAAATATGAATTTCTATAATTATTAATTTTCCAAACATATAATAAAATAGAATTAGCATGACCAACGTTTTCAACACAGGTACACAGATGAGTAGTTCAGGTATCTAAAAATTCAAAATCTGCCCTTCAAACCCAACTTCAGAACCCACTTTTCTGATTCTGATTCAGGGTTAATGTAGATTGTTGTATGATTTTTAATATGCTGAATCGCTGCCTTCACATTTACTCATGCTTGTGCACAAGGTGAGTTAAACTATATGTCATATTGGTCAAACTCTAACTAGACTACAGTGACTGAATGCACCATGTGTCCTAAACTAGTCATACACTCCCTGACCCAGAGATTCTTGTTTTGTTTCTGCTAATCAGGCATCATTGACAGCACAGTGGGTGAAACCCGACAGGTGGTAGCAGTGACAGGGGACGGCACCAACGACGGCCCAGCCCTCAAGAAAGCTGATGTTGGCTTTGCCATGGTAACTACCGCTTTATTTTCCACCTTTAATTTTAGTCGTTTTGGTTCCACAGCTCTCTGCTGCGTCACTCATCTGCTGCTTCAGTTTCTCTCTGCATCATTACCAAAAGAAAAAAATAAACCTTTGACTTAATTACATTTGTAATGCAGCCATGAAACAGGTATTTTCTCTGAACGCCATCCACAATAAGTCTTGAGTTTAAAGCCATGGATTCATTAAGATAGCTGTGAAACGGAATAATAAATCAGTAAATGCTGAGCTTGGCTCCCTCAATTCATCAGTGGAGTCCAACTCTGCCACCATGTTACTGCCTTTATTTTCCACAGATCAGCACACAGAGGACTGATTCTGTTTATTTTATAGGTTATAACTTCTTCTCTTGTCTTATACATTAAATAATGTATCAGTACCACTTCCAAATCCTAGACCTTGGTCTCAGTCCTTCAACGGATTCCAGTGATTTTACATCTTTAATCCTTTTAAGTACAATTTGCATACATGTACAGTATATCACTGCTAATAATTTTGCAAGCTGCAGGTTGTTTTTATTCAGAAATTCTCATGTATTTTTTCTTATGACACATGCAATTTTACAGTTAAAAAATAATTAGTTTCAAATGCTATTTAAATAATAATAATAATAGTACAGTTTCTATACGGCTCTGCGCTGCTCCATAAGAGATGGTGTTTGACGCACCATGTGCCTCTTTAGTCACAACATGGACCAACAGTGTGCTGCCACCTTCAGTCGGAGGATAGAGAGCAGTAAAGAATATAATAATTATTATGGTAGAAAGCTGCACTGTTGCTGTAAAATAGTTGAGAGAGGAACACTGATAGAAGACTGTTCATATTGAGAGTTAATACATTTATTTTCCTACTCAGTGAATCTCAGCTTATTTCTAACTTACAGCTACACATTAGAGCTCTGAGACTTTAAACTTGAGTCATTTAAACTTCAGTGCGTCGGTCTGACTGTCCTACAGTGAAAGACGGGGAAGTGACATTAGTTTTTGGACGAATCAAAGTAAAAAAATTCAATTAACGGAATGCATGTAGGTTACCATAGCAACATCCAGTTATCCTGCTTTAACTGCACAGCTTCGCTCAGTGAAATTACTGATGTACAGCTCAACAGGTTTACATATAAAACCTCATTTTTGTATTATTCAGGAGAATCTGTATTATTCAGAACTAGAAGTGGTGGAAGAGAGACGCTTCCTACAGCCGATTTAAATCCTAAACTCTGAACAGAACTTTTTCTGGGGCAGGCTAGCTGTGCAGCATCAGTTACTGTGGTGATCTAGCCAGTTAAAAAGAACTGCTGCCATGATATTTAAAACTGCCTTAAGACTAAACGCACTGGGAATCTTCGTTGTACAATCAGGCGTCATATTTTGCACACAGCTAACTGAATCGCTTACTGGAACCAGCACACTTCCTGTTTACATCACCCAAAACATGATGGGAACTGTGGTGTCAAACATTTGGGTATTCCCAAATTAATGCAAGAAAAAGAGAAGAAAAGCAAGAATAAGAAATTCATGAAAATGTTTTACATATTTTAGGACCCAGCTAAAGCTCCCTACACCATGAACTCTATCCATTAACTTACTGTGCACATTTTGTTGTTGGTTCTCATAAGAGCTTCCCAGAGCAGCTAGACAGTTTACATGTCAAACAATGACACTTCTGAGGAGCTCAGCATACTTTGGAAAATTAATGATATATGACATGACAGCCTGCAAAGAAGACATTTGTGATCTGTGAGGGCTGAAATTCAGTCATAGCACCTGGCTTATCTCAGAAATACTGCAGACACAAACAGACTGAATGAAAGATTCACTGTAGCCTACTTTTACTGTTTGTCAGCAATGATGGAATCAGCTGCCGGTCATTATTTGTTCATTTAAAGTGTGAAACTGGTTTCAGAACAGAAAGAGTTACACTGAGCAGCTACTCAGCTGATGTTATCACCAACACTGATCGATTAAAGACACACAACAGAACCGTGAAGCTCATTAACATCTGCTGACTCCTGTGTGGTGTTGTGACCTTTATTTACTGAGGAAAGGCATCTGAACACCAGTCTCCTCCACGCTGCTGAGACATATCATCACTAAAGCAATCTGTGGATTTAAAGCAGTGACCTTTCAGTCAGATTATGTCCCATTTGGAGTATTTTCAGTTTGTGTCCCTGTTCAATTATCGCCTGTTTAGCTGGAAAACAGAGGGCAGTAAAGCTCCATCTGTTTGGGAGAGTCTGACTGTGCGGAGAGATGCAACAGCTTCTTTACAGTTACTGTTAACACAGGACTGACTCTGTTTTATTTTAATCACTGCCTCAGTTGAGCTGCGCAGAATATTTTCACTCAGAGCTTTGGCACTTTAAGGCCCTGTCACACTCTAGCATATAGAGCAAGTGTATGAGGAACGTATGGACTTTTTGGGGACACGCTGACATACGCTGAAACACGCTAGAGGTACGCTGGAATACGTTTCGATTACGCTAGGGTACGTCGCTGTATGCTGCTGTACGCTGACGGCCAAAACATTTTTTGAACATGCACAAAAAATTTTCAGCGTATGCCGACGTATAAATTGTACGCTCCTCATACGTTCCTCATACGCTGAACACGCAAGAGGTACGCTGAAGGTACGTTACTCATACGTCGAGTACGCTTCTCATACGTTGAAACTGAGTGGGCCACGAAACCTAGCATTAAGGCCCTGTCACACACTAGCGTATAGAGCAAGCGTATGAGGAACGTAGCGAATATTTCGAAAAATTGTTTATACGCACAACTTTTCAGCGTATGAGGTTGATTTTCGGTTAATGACCGTTAGAGTAACGTGAGCCTAGCGTACCGTCAGCGTATGAGTAGCGTATGCATAGCGTATGTCAGCGTATGTGAGCGTAAGTGATGTGATGTGTATTTGAGTTGGATGTATACCGACGTTTGAGTAACGTATATCAGCGTACCTCCGACGTATGAGAAGCGTATGCGGAACGTCAGCCTAACGTCCCATTCTACACCTTCTTCTTCTGTGTCTAGCATACTCAACTGCCAACTGTAACAAATCTTGGTGATGTTGCAGCACAGCAACCTCTATCTCTGAACTGCTGGTACAAACTGATACAGAATTGGAAATGTGAGACTTTATATACCCCCCATACGCTGAAAATACGCATGTAATACGCATGGGATAAGTTGGCTGTATGCTTAGAATACGTTAGGCATAAGTTGAGTACGTTAGACTGTCGTTAGAACTACCACCATAACGTTAGCCATTCGTTAGACACACGTCAGACACACGTTCATTATACGCTCTTCTAACGCTAGGTTTCCTGACCTACTCAATTTCAACGTATGAGAAGCGTACTTGACGTATGAGTAACGTACCTTCAGCGTACCTCTAGCGTGTTCAGCGTATGAGGAACGTACAATTTATACGTCGGCATACGCTGAAAATTTTTGTGCATGTTCAAAAAATGTTTTGGCCGTCAGCGTACATCAGCGTACAGCGACGTACCCCGGCGTAGTCGAAACGTATTCCAGCGTACCCCTAGCATGTTTCAGCGTATGTCAGCGTATCCCCAAAAAGTCCATACGTTCCTCATACGCTGGCTCTATACGCTAGAGTGTGACAGGGATGGAGGTTGCTGTGCTGTAACATCACCAAGATTTGTTACAGTTGGCAGTTGAGTATGCTAGACACAGAAGGCGGCGGCATAGAATGAGACGTTAGGCTGACGTTCCGCATACGCTTCTCATACGTCGGAGGTACGCTGATATACGTTACTCATACGTCGGTATACGTCCAACTCAAATACACATCACATCACTTACGCTCACATACGCTGACATACGCTATGCGTACCCTACTCATATGCTGACGGTACGCTAGGCTCACGTTACTCTAACGGTCATTAACCGAAAATTGACCTCATACGCTGAAAAGTTGTGTGTATAAACAATTTTTCGAAATATTCGCTACGTTCCTCATACGCTTGCTCTATACGCTAGAGTGTGACAGGGCCTTTAGCTGCATTATGCTAAAATGCGGTTTTAAATTCAAATCTCCTGGTAGCCCTCGGCCTCATTCTTCTCCACTTGAACATGAGGTGAAAAGAGCCTACAGAATTCCTTTTTTTTAACAAAAAGTTTCAACTCTGAAGCCGAGTTTGTGGACTTCCCGTCATACTGCTCAGCAAGTTCAGCAGAATAATGCTGCTGAGGTTGTACTTCTGGAGAACAACAGCTTTCTCCTGCAGGCGAGACTGGAAGCAGTCACATTTAACTCACACAAAGATAATCACTTGTCCACCTCTCAGGAAGCCATCTCTGCCTCAGCTCAGTAGTTTGGTGTAATGCAGGCTTAGTTTAGTTTAGTCTCGGTCCTCAGCATTTCTGGCTCATGACCAGTGGGACTCATGAAAGGGAAGTTGTGTCTTCTTTGACCTGTTCATTTCAGCTTGGATGTGCCAGTCAGTGGAAAGGGAAATTGGTTTATTTTGTGTAGGAGAAATAAGCACATTATTCCACTGTCCTCTATTATTAATAATTTTATGATTGCTCAGATTTATCTTTTAAACACTTTGAAGGTTTGTGATCATTATTGTTGGAACACATCAAGTACAAAGCAGCTTGTGATGGTAGTCTCAGAGCGCTGTCTCAAGCCCAAGGAGAGGTAGATGAAAACATTGAACTGAGAACAGAAAGATGAGGATGCTGCTCCCTGAGGTGACATTTAACTCTTACTGTCAACAAATCCTATCAGTGCCAACCCATATAAAATCAGCCAAGTCGAAGAAATTCCCCCTGACCGTTTTCACCTACAATAACTTTAGTACATTTAATGGGACCATGAACAGTTTCACCTTCATACTCTGAATATTTCCCGATTTAGTTGAAGTACATGGAGGTGGGTCCAAATTTGGAACCGTTTATTACTTTTTCGATCATTTCTGAGCCTCATAACTTCATCAGTTCAGCAGATAAACACGACATTTTCAGACCTGAAAACACTTCAGTGCTGTTAAAATCTGCAACCAAATCACTTTTCCATGCACTCCAGATGTCACAATCTACACCTGAAATCTGCCTTTTTGTTCATTTTTCCTATAACCAACATTAAGCTTTAATATTATGGGGTATATCATAGTTTCAACAGCAAAATTGCAGCAGTTTAATGTCTCTAGAATGGGTAGGCTCTGGTTGCTTTTTCATGCGCTGACCTGTTAATTCATCTTAGTGCTTTCTGACTTCCCCCACCTGGTTTGATTCCCTTGACTCAAAGCCCTTCACCTCCTATTCAAGATGTAAATCTTTAAAGGAACTCACAAATATATAGTGTAGTTTTTTCATCTAACTGTTTGCACATACTCACAAGGTTTGGATAAATAATACTTGTTAGCAGGACAGATTCTGGCTCTTTTCATTTAGTGACTGTCAGACAAATACAGAAGGTCATCACACTTAACCAGCTGCATGTTCAGATTTTCCATCTCTGCTTCCTATCAGGGAATCGCCGGCACAGATGTGGCCAAAGAAGCATCTGACATCATCCTGACTGACGACAACTTCACCAGTATTGTCAAGGCCGTCATGTGGGGGAGAAACGTTTATGACAGCATCTCCAAGTTCCTGCAGTTCCAGCTCACCGTCAATGTGGTGGCCGTGATCGTGGCGTTCACCGGCGCATGCATCACACAGGTAAACACTCACTCTGAAATTAATATGTTGATATCGCTCATCATAGCCCTTTAGAAACACCAGGACACGTGTAAATATCCACAGACAGGTTGGCCGGCATTGTTTCATTAATGCCATCTTAAAGTGTAAACTCATCAACAGTTCGGAGACGCTGCTCATTTAAATCAGAACCAATCAGTTGCCTCAGAAATGTTTTTTCTCCCCAAGTAACTTAAAAGCTTAAATTTACGGATAATGAACCAAATCCTGTCCACTGGTTTTGATGGATGACTGGTTGCATTAAACAGCTCTGAGAGCATCCTGTCATTGTGTAATGACATAGAGACTTCATTTCCATCAGTTTTTTTGTTCATCTCAGTTTATATCAGAACAGAAAACAAAGAAAGTTGAAAATGTCCAGTTTCCAGATTCATACTCAGGTTTAGGTTTGATATCATCTGACAGAATCAGTGTCACGTTCAGTGTTATTATCATGAAGGTAATTTTAGACTACAGTGAAAATAATTTCTCATCTTACATTATAAACAGCTTCTCCATATGACTGTGAGGCATGTAGGGAACATCTGTTAAATGTAGTCTGTGGTCCAATATAAATTCTACTTATCTTCCAACAGATGCTCTGAATTCAACTGAAGATTATTTTCAGTCTGATCTTGATGCAGATTTCTGCATTGGCAGAACAGTAGCACAACATGAAGTGAAAGCAGGGCTCTGTTTATTTATACGCTAAATAAAGATTTTTTTCTGTAAAATCAATAAATGAAAAATGTGCTATTTATTGGGATTTCAATATTAATCAAAATTATCATGGTCATCACACTTTGTCCAGCCAGTTGTGTGGTGATTAGTTTGAGCTATTTAATTCAGCAGCACAACATTCTGTGTGATGAGAGCAAAGATCTGCCTGACCCTGAAGTTTAAAACTATTTCAGAAGTCTTTGTCAGTGTTACACCAGATGAGGAAGGTTCCTAACTGGTTTATTGTATTTTATAGCTCTGCAAAAGATTTTTTTATTTTCTCTGCAGAATGCACTCTTCTATGAAATCACCCCAATTATTCGACAAAGATTCATTCTTTCAAAATTATTGAGTTATTCAAGGCTTCTGCTGCAAAATTCCTGTATATTTTTATATTGCAGGAACTCAGCAGAAAATTAGGGTTTTTTCATGCAGCTCAATGTTGTATATATTTTTTAGTAACACAATGAGAGTGAAACAACATTTGCCTCGATGGCGTGTTTTGATCTGAAATTCAAATGTCGACTGTAGCACAAACATAATTTTCACTTTACAGTCAGTATACCTTTGGAGAACGGTGGTTTGATTACCTGTAACTTGTGTTTTAATAGATTAATTCAGTGCTGAGATGCATCTGCTCACTTACTCTAGAAACATCTGCAAATCTGATCAAATATCCACAGAAACATGAAAACAGAATCATTTGTGGTTTCAGTGCGGTCGTCTCTGTGTTGCGAGGAGGCGGGGTGGTCGTGTCACATCTTCTTTGTTTCATAATGTTTCCCTAATCAGGAAACTGAACTCCTGACACAATAAAGAAGAAATCTCGGGGCTGTGTATTAATTGAAAGGCTCACAGCTGGCAGGACAGATAACTAACTCATCTACAGAGTGCAGAACACAAAGTAGGCTAAGATTCAGCCTGAAACCATGGCAACACGTCACCATCATAATCCTGAAATATAGCAGGGACTCAGCAGGTCTGTGGTCTCTGCGCTTCGTTTATACTCACTGATCATCCGGCACTCGCTTTCTGTTCGGCCGCTGAAATGTTGGCACAGATCATTAAGGGATGATTTATGTCTTTGTTGTGCACACAGAGGATGGACCTAGGGGCGACCACTGAGGAGTGTGTGTGTGTGCAAATGTTTTTTCCTGCTTTTATATGCGTTTAAATCAGTCAAGGCAATGGTTGTAGACACACCATGATTAAACTGGTGATTGTGCTGCTCATAATGATGCAGTATAAGACTGCCAATTCACTCGCCATAACTGCATTCATGTGTACCTCTGTGCTCTGTGTTTCCTCTGGGCTTGTACACATTCTTCAGAATTGATGTTGCACATCTGTGACGGGAGTAAAGCATTAACAAAACGATTGTGGGAAGTTTTAAAGAGAAAATCGTAGAGCTTGTCCAGCTAAGGAGCGTCAACAGACACCGCTGCCGTTCTGTGTTCTCTTTGCTTTTTGTTTGAGTCTTCTCATTTGTTATTTGGGACCCAACACAGAGTTCTGTAAAATAACTTGGCAAAATTTTGAGAAATTTGAGGAGTTTGTTTCCAAACTTTGTGTTTTTTTCTATTTTCACCCTCAACAAATGACTAGACAGCCATGAAATTAGGCAGAAATTAAGACAGACAAAATTATATTCGTGCAGATCCAAATGATGAAATGACTCCAGCAGAGGACAAACTTTTAATCATTGGCCCATGAAAATAGAAAGATGTGGAGTAAATGCCTGTATCTATTGACAGGTATTTTTCAATGATGCATTTCATTTATCACTGACTTTGTCTTAACACATATACAGCAGATATGACAGACTGAGAGAAGGAGGCAAATATCTGTTCACATTGTCTGATAAAATGTAAATGAACATATACAGACATTTAAAATACATTTAAAACTGACTTTAGTATGTGCTACTGACAAGAAAAAAGGGTAGAATCCAATGGACTAAGTTTCTGATGTGTGTGTGTGTGTGTGTGTGTGTGTGTGTGTGTGTGTGTGTGTGTGTGTGTGTGTGTGTGTATGTGTGTGTGTGTGTGTGTGTGTGTGTGTGTAAGAATCTTCAAATAGGACAATTTGGCATCTTTTGAGGAGAATATTTACCATTAGTAAGATCACAAATAAGATAAAAATTTTAATCAGAATGCCCAGTGAAGTCTGCTGCAGATGAACCCAGCAGCCTAAATGCAGTAAAGCTCAGTGTCGGTCTAAAAGGAGTTTAACAGCAGATCACACCAGGAGCTGCAGATGTCGCTTCATCGTGAAGTGATGTTCTCGCTGAGCACTCACACTAAATGTGATGCAATAGCAAGAAAGCTAATTCAAAGACACAAATATTCTCTGGAGGAACTGTGGTGAAGAGGCAATTTAGCAGGTTGAAAATGACTCCATATCAAAAGAATAATTTGCTCGTATCACTTGTCGGTACGTGTTGGATTTGTGAAAGTGTAGAAGAGTAAAAAGAATAAAACTAAACTGCTGATGTCTGCTCCTTGTGCTGCAGGACTCTCCCCTGAAGGCCGTCCAGATGCTCTGGGTCAACCTCATCATGGACACTCTGGCTTCTCTCGCTCTGGCCACTGAACCGCCCACTGAGTCTCTGCTGCTACGTAAACCTTATGGCCGCGACAAACCTCTCATCTCCAGAACCATGATGAAGAACATCCTGGGCCATGCCGTGTTCCAGCTGGTGGTTATCTTTACCCTGCTCTTTGCTGGTGAGCTCAGGGGAATCCTCCATCCAAGTTCAGAGACATCTGTGTAATTATAGAAGATTTTAAATTCACTTTGTGGTTCTGTTCTTTCATTATTTCTCAGGTGAAAAGTTGTTCGACATCGATAGTGGCCGCAATGCTCCCCTGCACTCCCCGCCATCAGAGCACTACACCATTGTGTTCAATGTGTTCGTGATGATGCAGCTTTTCAACGAAATCAACGCAAGGAAGATCCACGGAGAAAGGAATGTGTTTGAGGGCATCTACAGGAACCCCATCTTCTGCAGCGTTGTACTGGGAACCTTCATCCTCCAGGTATCTAATGCTGTCATATCTCTCTGGATGGATGGATGGATGGATGAATGGATGGATGGATGGATGGATGGATAGATGGATAGATAGATAGATAGATAGATAGATAGATAGATAGATAGATAGATAGATAGATAGATAGATAGATACTTTTTCAAGGTATGCAGTTGCTTATAAATTATATTTCTGGAAAATAAGGACTCTGTGGACCACATCTTTCTGTTGGAAAGGTTATGAAATATTGGTCCTTCCAATAATTGTGTAAGTTGGTTCAGAAGCTATTGTTCTGGCCACATGCAGTCAGTGAAAGTGGAGGGTGTTCTCTCAGACCTTGAGAGACTTGGTCCAATGGATTAACATTTACATCTACAATATAACCCATGCCATTACCATTTTGCGCATCCATCTGTACGCCGATGACATCACTGTCTATACATCTAGTTTCTCCCTCTACACTGTCCCATCTGTGCTACAGATTAGCTTCAGTAACATTCAACATACTTTTTTTGATCTTCTTCTGACAATAAACATAAGCAAAACTAAATGCATGGTCTTCAACAGAAACCTCTCAAAATCTTAAACCCAATAAAGTTTCTCTCACTGAACAGCACTGAGATTCAATTTATGTCCTGCTATAAATATCTGAGAATTTGACTTGTTTACTCTCATTTGAAACGCATTTCAGTCCGCTCCTCTCCAAAGTTAAATCCAGAATCAGCTTTCTCTACCGTAACGAATCTTCATTCAGCACTCTGCCAAATTCCTTCTTGTTAAAACGACAGTCCTTCCATTATTTGACTATGGTGATGTGTTATACAGAGCCGCTTCAAAACCCCTCCTCCGTAAATTTGACACTATTTACCACTCTGCCATCCGCTTTGCTACCGGAGCTCCTTACGACACTCACCACTGCAGATTGCACACACTGTTGACCTCTCTTCACTCTCTTCATCTACAAAACCCTCACTGGTAAAACACCACCATATCTGCGTCCTTTACTTATCATTCATAACTCCATCAGTACTCTTCATTCTAACAGTTTCACTAACCTCCAAATTCCCAAAGTACGTACCACTGTCAGTCGATCCTCATTGCAGTTTTCTGTCACTGATGACTGGAACTCTCTGCAACAATCCCTAAAACTCACCTCATACATATCACTGTCATCGTTTAAAAAAATCAGCTAGAGAAACACTTTAGCTTTTCTATTTTAGAAGTCTTTGTGTAGTTTGTTTTCTAGTGCTGTCTCATTGACTGTACATGTATTCTGGTTTTTTAATCATCTTGTTGTATGCCACCTCCCAGGTCGTTATTGTTTTTTTTTTTTGTTTGTTTTTTGATTCTTTTTATCAGATTTTTAGTGATGGGTACTATTCACAAGTGCCAGCATGTGCACAATATTATCATTGTTCTTTTTTCAGAAGACAATTTTCCATCCAAGAAAGTAAAATGTAATAAAATAAAATAAACGGAAACATAAAAAAACTTTATGAACATTAGGGAGTGACCATTACATTGTCCTTAGATTTTTAGACTAAATATTAAATTGGACTTTTTCAGTTTTATATACGCAGCCCATTTTTCCCAACGTGCTACAAACCAGTCTTGCTTTTGATTTACAAATGCTGTCATCTTTTCCATTTTATAAATATCCAGTGTTATATCCCACCATACTGATATGGTGGGAATATCCTGCAATAGCCATTTCTTAGTTATTGATTTCTTACTTGAAACCAACAAAACGCTCATTAGATAGTTATCCTTTTCTCTCCAGTTCTCTGGTAAACATCTAAAATAAACAATTTTTATTCCAGATTACACATTTACAAATGTCTTGCAGTGCTCCATGAACATCCTTCCAATACTGTTTGATCAGTGGGCAGTCCCATAGGATGTGAAAATGATTTGCATGTTTGTCTCCACACTTTCTCCAACGGATAGGATGAGTTACATCATAATGTGTTTCTTGACATGGAGTGATGAAGTGTCTTATCAAGTGTATCGAAGCTGATAACTTCACCATCCTTAATCAACTTGCTTAAAGTTGCTATCCCTTTAGAGGTCCAAAATTTGAATTGTGAGTCCAGTTAGAAAATCAGAATCATGAGCATACCATTTTAACATTACAATATCTTTTTTTCAGGTTATATTCTTTAACCACATTTTTCCATATAGAGAGTGCATTGAACCCAAGGGTTATCAGTGGTGACAGTATATTTTTGAATATTCGCATCAGCTAGAGTAGCTTGTATTGGGAAAGGAAAGATTTTCTCCTCTGTACTTTTCCATTGGACATTATATGATATGTCACACCAATTTATCAATGCCTTCATCTGTGCTGCCCTAAAGTAATCCCTTAGAGATGGCAGGCAACACCCTCCCTTCTCTTTAGACAATTGCAACGTCTTAGAACAGACCCTTGGCCTTTTCCCCTTCCATATATATCTCGATATCATCTTGTCAAATTCATTAAATTGAATTTGATCAATTTGTATTGGTAGAGTCTGAAACGGGTATAATGATTCGATGCGAAAATATAAACTGAAATAAGGAGTTAAATTCCACTTTTTCAGATCTTCATTTATCTTTTTCTTCACTGGAGAATAATTGAATTCAAAAATTTTTGTTTGATTTTTTTTTTGGTATACTAATACCCGAGTATTTTAAGGATGACCAGGTCGTTGTTGTAAATGAGAACCAGTTCTCAACTAACTTACCTGGTAAAATATTCAGGTAAAATTAATGTGCAAAGTATCATGCAAATTATGTTGGTAGAAGAAATGAGGTGAAAAATTGTGCTGGTATTTAGAGTA
Source organism: Acanthochromis polyacanthus (assembly GCF_021347895.1). Lineage (NCBI taxonomy): Eukaryota > Metazoa > Chordata > Actinopteri > Pomacentridae > Acanthochromis > Acanthochromis polyacanthus. The sequence continues at coordinate 33,392,475 of NC_067117.1, read as the reverse complement.
AGAAAAAAGTATTAAAACGTCTGAGTATAAAATAGAAATAATGGTAAGTGTATCAAGGGAAACAGAAGAGGAGAACCCAAAAGAAAATGTTGGTAAACAAACTCTCCTTGCCTACCACTATGGTAGCTGATGTGCTGTCTGCACAGGGCTGATGGTCAGCCTGAAGTCAGGGACAGAATGGCTTTTCACAGATGTTGTCCACATTTTGGTAAGAAATTATGGTACTTTTCCATTTCTGAGTTTTCTGCATTTTGTAGGTTTGTACCAGTAACTACTGTAACTCCTGCAGGAGTATTCTTGAGCCACGGACCCGATCGCAAAACTATATTATGTATTATAACGCACATCTGAGCATGCATAATTTACAGCTACCTTATTTTACAGGGTGTGGAGATGTGCGTGAACAGCACTCAGGCTGCAGCTTCAGGACAACGTGTGTTATTGTTGTTGTTCAGATTAGACAGAGCAGCAGCCTTCAATACATTTTTGAAAACTAAAAGTCTGAAGCAACAACCCATTCATGAGCAATTAAAAATGAAGCAAAGCGACAGTTATGCATTTGTCTAGTACTCAAAAAAAGGGTAATAAAAATTTCAAACCCAGTTTTCATGTGATTCATTTTGATGGTGCGAACTGAACAAAGAACTGCAAAGTGTTTCTTTGAGCCAAAACCAGCAACGTCTCTTTAATATTGAATGACCTCCCTGCCCTGCCTGTGGCACCAGTTAGCACTGCAGTCGCACATCTTTGAACAGCTCACAAATACATCAAATATTTCCTAAAACACGTCACTGCAGCTGTGGGCAAACAGGAAGAAATACTGACTTTGTTAAGGACTACTTTCTGATGCGGATTAACACATATTTGGAGCTGGAGTGAGTATTTGTAGCCGCAGGAAAGTATGTCTGAGATTGAGTGAAAAATAAATTACAGTGTAGTGTATGTGTTCGTGGTAATGAAGGAACATTTCGCTCAGTTTAACACTGTAGCTCACTTTTATGTATTTAATTATTTTTAGACAACAGTGAAGCTCTTTCTTACAGAGGAACAAGTTGTGTCCGGCTGTGGATACACAGACGGTCTGATTTAGCAGTATCGTGGTTAGTTTTGTTGGCAAGAAAACAGTATTAAATATCACCAGTGTAATCCTTTAAGACTGTACACTCAGAGTTTCTTCTCGTCCACAGATCATCATCGTTCAGTTCGGAGGGAAGCCGTTCTCCTGCACGCCTCTGAACATCGAGCAGTGGCTGTGGTGTGTGTTCATTGGTGTAGGGGAGCTGCTGTGGGGACAGGTGAGACCGAAGCCACAGGTGGTTCTGCTCTGAACAAAAAGCCAAACATGAAATAGCAGCCTGACTTCTGAGAACAAACACTGTGTACTGAGGAGGGGATAAAGAGGTGGATACATGAAGTTTGTGGCAGCAAACTGTTGCCTGTCACACTGCTGCAGTGTTGCCATCACGACCATTGCCATGGTAATGAGCTCAGCACATGAAAGCAGTGCGACTCCTGTTTATGAACACCGGGGGAAAACAAACCCAGCATGTCAGTCCCACTGTGGATACTCACACGGTCATATGCATTATCCGGTTAGCATACAGGCTTAGAAAGCATACTGTATGTTATAATATAGACGAAAAAAACTTCAGTCACGAGAGGCCTGCTGGGTTCAGTTGGAGGGCAGAGACTGAGAACACAGAGACAGAAAGAGACTGACAGAAAGAGACTGATCTGAGCTCTGTGGTTTTTTTTAGAGGTAAAGCGTCTTTTGTTTCTAACAGACTGAGGGAGGAGGTGACAGAGATATAAAAAGCTGATGTGCAGCTGCAGCAGGGTGTGTCTCTCTCTCCTCTTTTTAAAGGTGGAGTCAGCGACACTGAACCAAGATACATTTTGTCAATTTCTGTGAACGTCTCCTCAGTCTGCAAGCTGTTTGTTCTGATGAACTACAAAAAATCTGTACAGAAACAAAATGGGTCAGACTGATCTGCACACCATGAATCAGTGCAGCCCAACAATTCTCCGGAATCACAGACTCCACCTTTTAAATTCAACAGCTCTTAGACAGTGTATGAAATATAATATAATACAAATTCAATATACAAGTGCATTAAATGAGTATGTTATTTATTTTATAAATATGTGAGCATAAAAAGTAAATGCCACTAATTACACTTTACAGGATTTCTACCCTTTGAATCCTTTCAACGCATCGCAAAACTTTCTTCAAACGTCTAAACTAGCCGTCGTTGAACTAAAACGAGGAAAGATTCAGCAGCTGCACAGGTTATTTCTCGCCTTAAATGCTTTCAGAAATACTTCTTGTTGACGTGTTTTCGAAATAAAGCAGAAATTTTGCGGCCAAGCTGCCATGTTGGTCCGAGACATCTATCCAACTGAAGGTCTGAAGGGCTGCCAGGTGACCACTTAGTGGCCCACTAGTGACTGCCTACCAAGCGAGTGATTTTCAGATGCGGTGGATTTACATATGAGAAAAACGGATCTGGTGGACACGTAGCATGAGCTGTGACCAACAGTGAAAAATTCTGAGAGTTTTCAAGTGAACTGCAGGCAGTGATTCCACAGAGAGGAGACAGCAAGAGAGACTGAGAGGAAAATCAAACCCAGTGGATCAATAAAATAAATCCAGTATGGCTCTAAAACAGTAAACAGAGGACCAAGTTGTTGGAAGATACATTCAGCATGGTGAAAATGGCTGATGTGCAGTGTAGAGAGGAAAAGTCTGTAGAGGCTGTGAAATGAACCCGTTAAGCTTCAGCGGTCCGTATTCGGGCCGTTTTGAGATGTGCATAATCATTTTTCAAAATAACCGAAGCTGCCAATTCGATGATAGAAACATTATACACCCATGGAAAGCTTAGATTCTCATGAATCCGCCGGTATAAACCGGGTAATATAAACACATTTGTCCAACAAACAACAAATCACGTAAACATGCACAACTCACCTTTGAAGGCTCATAACTGGTCACATATGAAAAAATTCCACAAAAAACGGCCATAATCCAAGCTTAGGCATCCAGACAAAACAAGCCAGTAAAATATTTTGTCCAAAACATGTCTTGAAATCAGTAAATAATCCACAAATAGCTGGTCTTCGTGCGCGTCGCAATGCGCGTTCCATACTCTCTGTACATCTCTTCATATCTTTATGTAAGTTTATGTACAAATGTTTTTTTACCGAACTATTGCTCTCAAAATGGCTGCTGAACTCTAACCTTTTGATTGACATCTCATTTCAACCAATCAAGTGACTTTGGTCGGCCTTCTAGGGCTAAACAGCCAACCGTTGTTGACGGTGACAAATTTGGACAGGACTTGTTTCCCTAGTAACTGCTGAGCAAATCACGTCGGAGGAAACTTTTGACTGACAGGTCTTGTAGCCAATGAGCCTGCTGAATAGCAGACTATAAAGCCAGGCTCTTTCCAGCAGGGCTGTGTGAAGTTTCACACCTCTGCTTCTGTCCTTCTCTCCTCCTCCAGCAGCGCCCATCAGCCTATGTAGCTGGTCCACACTGTAGCTGTTCTGGAGTGTTTTTTTTAGTTGTTTATGAGTTTTTGGAGTGAAAATAATGTCAAAACGGACTGAAAAACGAAAATATACCATTGTGCCAAGGGTGTGCAAAGGGTGTCCAAAATTGACAATGCCTGGGCATAGCCCTACAAATACATGTGTGAAACACTCATTTCTTATAGTATTGCTCTGAAATTTTGACCTGAACTAGGTAAGACCCCAGGGTGTTGCCTTTTTGTGTTTTCAAGTTCTCACAGTGCTGCCATACTTATTTTCAGGTGTTTTTTTAGGGAAATAATTTAGGCGAAAAACAAATTCATCCTAATTCAGTGTGTTCCAACATAAAATACTCTGTGCCAGAAGCACTTAGAATAATTCTGACTGCACTGGGTGAAAATTCAGATTGTCAGCTTTCAAATGAGACCAGAACCATGCTTGTACTCCAAACAGTTCAAGAACAGCATTCAATTTACTTTGCGTACATCTTCAGTAGAAATTTCAGGCGAAAATTGACTGAAGCTTATACAGTATGTGGAGCCCAATTTTTTTCAGTTTTGGTAAAACTGTGTAAAATGTTGTACATATAGATTCTTTTTTTCAGTTTCTGTAAAACTTGTTTTACTGTGAACCTCAGCTGATCTCAGCCATCCCAACACATCGCCTGAAGTTCCTGAAGGAGGCAGGTCACGGTATCAGAAAGGAAGAGATCCACGAGGAGGAACTGACGGAGGGCGCCGATGAGATTGACCACGCCGAGATGGAGCTGAGGAGAGGCCAGATCCTCTGGTTCAGAGGCCTGAACCGCATCCAGACTCAGGTACGAGCACACAAACACTCAGGTCCAGCCTTACCACTAACTTCACTTCTGGTTTCACATCACCAGGTTGGTGTTCACGAAGGCAGAAACTGTTGCCCTGCTAACTCAGGAGTCTCCACAGGGAAGAACGAGAGCTTTCTGGACTTGCTGTTGTTGATGTTATGCCGTAACTTTTTTGTTTTTGGTAATTTTTCTCACTGGTGAATTGTTGTTTAAAGCTGTGAAATATTTCAGATAAATTTCTGAAAGCAAACACAACTAACTTTTGAATTTAGCTCGTGAAGGATCGTCCACTAAACTGAGGGATGGAAAAGAAGCCAAACAGTTCCAGCAGAGATGTCGTGTTTGATCAAGACAATGAGGAGAGACTTAAAGATGTCTGTGTAGATTCTCAGTCATCCAGATCATGTCAACTTCAGAGGTTCAGTAAAAGACAACTGGACTTCTCTTTTAGCTTCTTAAAGACATTTCAGCTTTTCAATTCAGAAGCATTTTGGATGAAGGTGAAACATCTCATCCAATAGACCAAAATCAAAAAGAGAAGTCCAAGTGCCTTTTCCTGAAGCTTTTTGGATTCATTTAAGATCTCTTTTCCAGCCCCAATATTTGTTACAACAGCCGACTCCATTTTGGATCTTGTTTCAAGTTAGTACCCAGACAGATTAAGCAGCACAGTCAACAAATACTTGATCAAATTCTTGATTTAGAGTCACTCAGAGATCATCTACTTTGTCTCTTTGTGACTCTTCAAGCATCTTCAAATAACTTAAACCTGGTGACGTATGTATGAATGTGATAAATGACAGCTTTGAGTGTGTCAAGTGTAGTGTGTCAAAATACCAGGATATTTTGTCACATTTCAGCCAGATTTAACAGTTTGCAGCCAGAGTGCTTTTCTTATAATTCTGACCCACAATCCTCTGCAACAGTTACATCACATATATCACTCTGATCAGCATGAGTTTAAACAAGCTTGAACCGCTGACAGACCGCAGATTTCACACAACAGACTGCGACAGTCAAAGTTTAAGGTGTAATATTTTGTTGAAGTCCTAACTGTATTTATTTTGTCAAGTGTAGCACATACTTAAAGCAACACAGCTCAGGTTTCAACTTCTCCCATGAGTTATTCAGAAACACGGCTCTTGTCGTATGGAATAAACAAACTCTAGGCTCAAAGAAACATAGTTGAATCAGGCATCAACTATCAGGGGAAGTTCTAATTTGCATATTTATCAGTGCTACATTTTTTAATGAGAGAGGAAGTGTCGATTTCACTTTAAGAATTTCCAACCAGGTAATTGTGTCTAACTTGATGCATTAAAAAGTTCAAATGATTATTCAAGTAGAGCAGATTTATATGCCTTCAGAATGTCTCCAGGCTGTGATAGCCTTAGTAAGAGGCATAAACAGAAATGCTTCTCTTTTTGTTTCTATTAAGACAAACCTTTTTCAGACAACACACAGGAACATCCTTATCTCTTGTTATGAAACACACACAGCGGTAACTACAGCAGCTTGTTTCACGGTGGAATTAGCAGCAGAAGAGTAGAGGATATCTTTATCTAACCTGTCTTTTAAAAGAAAAAATATATGCGTAAACCTCAGTAAGCTGCTGATAAAACATCTCCCCAGTTTATCTGGTAATTACATAAGTAGAATTTATGTAGCTGAAAACGGCAGGCTGAGAGTAAACAAAAACTCTTAAATACATTTTAGAGTACACTTTACTGTTTTCATGTTGAGCTACTTTGCCGAGCTTTCTGCTTTTGCCTCTTTAATATTTGCTGTCTCAGGTCAGGCTGAATGGAGCCCAAACCTCTTTTATCACATTTAAAATCCAGCTCAGATAATCAAAATCGGAGATGCAGCAGCAGCTCGTTAGTCGTCCTACTGGAGCTTCATGTCGTCTCCTCTGTGACACAAACTGTTCAGTTTGTGTTTGTGTTGGAAAGAAATGAAGACACACAGCTGAGTGTGGAGAGTGGAGAGGTAAAACTGGAGATTCAACTCACACTTCAGCTGTTGCACAGTTAATTTCACACTCTGTTGCAGAGCTCCAATACAGAACCACTTCATTAAAACATAGAAATTAAAGATGGTGGCCCGCATATGACACACAGCTTCACCCAGTCATTTCTATACATATTCTCAATTTGTGTCATTAGCCTGAGTGACCACACAGAAAATTCAAAAGTCACTGTCTTGTAAAGGTTGATGAATCAATGACACCAAAGCAGGATTTAGGAGCACATCTTTATAACTATGTTCCTCAAATGGCATGAAACATAAATATTTACCTCTATGATGTTTTTATTCAGGTTGAATGAATTTCATCTGCTGTCTTTACCAGAGTTACACTATATGAGGAAGATTCAAAAAAACTTTTTTTCAGCTTTTTTTGAATTATTTTTTATTACTCTGCAGATGCACTTCCTTACCAAATCCCCAGTATTCTAGACTGAATCATTCCTTCCACAATGAATTATTTAAGTCATCTGTGAAAAATTCTAGATTTTTTCATATCGCAGAAAACAAAATATCATAATGTCAGATTGTTCCTCATGGTGCAGCCCTGTTTCTTACATAGTTTTCCACCATTTGTAGTTTGAGTGGCCCTCTTTTAGTCACCTATGTGTCGTCTTCTTCCAGTTTATCATCAGTCAAATGAAAAACAGCTGTTTACATTGATAAAATAACTTCATGCTACATTACATTCTGATTGAAACTGAGCAAGTTTGTCTCCACCAGTGACTTTCCTCATGTAGTGTGTTATATCCTCCTGCAGGATAGTCCAACACTCACTGAGCATTAGCATGTCCGCAGGCAGCTCCATTCAGTCCCTATGGGCTTCATTAGCCTCAATGCTAACACCCACTTACAGTAACTGCAGCCACTGCTTTGCTCCCACACACACACTCAGAGTCAGCAAGGTCAGGTGTTTTCCTCTCACTAACTTGTACTTATTGTGGCCACGGGCTAAACACATGTGAATTAATAATAACTAATACCTTCTTCTGCCTTGTCCTCTGGAGTTTCTCTGTTGGAGCTCTGCAGCTGCAGCCGATCTGTGCTTCCCCACTCAGACTCTCTAGCTGACAAAATATCACGATTAAATATTTCTGCAAATGTTTCATATTTAGCGACAAACAACAGAATCTTATCTGACACCGAACTTCAATTCAGCACAAGTCGCCATTCAAGGAGGAAGTCATAGAACAGTTAAATAAAGACGGAAAAAAGCATCAGCTCAAACAACTGACAGCAACGTCGGTGTTTCCACCGTCTAGATGAGAGCCTGACCAGGCTCAGTCCAGAATCGGTTAAAGCCAAAATAATGCTGCTTGATGACTGAGATAGACAATAGATCTGGTGTTTCAGGAGAGCAGACATTAGCAGCATCTGTTTTATGCTGCAGCTTCCAGGGACTCATACTGTCTTTGATACAGCTCCACAGGTGGGCAGTGTACAGGGGTTACAGAAAGCTTTAAAAAGAGAGAACTTCACAGTCATGGTACATAGACCTCATTTGTAACACGTCTGCCTGTGTCTGTATCTTGCGGGTCTGCCTATAAATACCATTATCTACAATAAGATCACAGGTTATGTAATAACCTAAATATGTAATCTCATTTCACAGTTTAAGAGTAGAACCAGGAAACCGTAATTATCTCTATTCCTTATTTCTAACAATCCTAGTATTTTTCTTGTTTTAGTTGTGTTTGATGTCCACCACAATGTGGACAAACTCATGATAATTAACTAAATAATAATAAACTGTTGAAAATATAAGGACAGAAAATCTACAAATGATTTGCATTCACATGGTGATTGAAGCACTAACCAAACATCCATGTAACTGTTACATAAAACAGGAGATAAGGTGGCACCCGTTGAACTCCGTTACTCACATAACAAGACGCTGGCGCTGGTTTTTATTAAAACTGCCTGTAAAGTGGAGTCACTGCAGACTTAACCGAGTCTACAAAATTTTATCTGACAATGGCACTATTTTCAGATTATTTTAGGGTAAAATTAATATAGAATGTTACACACAAAATGAGGCATTGTGTGCATTGTGATAAAAAACTAAACAAAACTTGGAGAACAAGAGTTTTAGCTACCAACTGGAGTGACATTAATGTATCTTACAGGTTATTAATGCTCATTTTAATAAGACATTTACATGAGCAACTCATCAAAAGGTCTCCCCATGTGTACTGCTGAGGGGACAGAGTTCACCCATGAAGTCCGAGGACACAATAAACCAATATTAATAGCAAATATGAAGAAGAAACCTGACTCTAAAAAATGTCTGAGCGTGTAAGTAATATAGTGTCTCATGAATTCAAACAAATGTCGGAGCACATGTTGAGCTGCTCAGACACTCAGACAACACTTTGAACAGCAGCAGAGATGACTGTCTGGATTGATGGTCAGCTGATGGTGACCTTAGTGCAGCCACCAATCAGGATCAGGGACGTGGACTCATGGACCTGCATACGAAGCCAGGACAAGTTTAAACTCGCAAATGTAGGGCAGAAGCTCAGGACTGAAACAAGCCTTCACCCGACTGTCGTGAAGCCACCGAGCATCACAGCAGGACGTCATGCGAGAACGTAAACAAAGCTCTCCATCATCAGACAAGCTGCAGAGAAACGAGGAAGCTGCTCTGTTCTCTTCACGGCTGCGTATCTGTAATATCAGACCATCGTCCTCCTGGGATGGGAGGATGAGTGGATGGAGGGGGAGGCAACGAAAGGCTGCAAGCTAATTAGGTTCTTATCTTTCCACGCTCCTCTTCCTGTCCTCCTCCTCTCTAATCCTGGTGGGCAGCGTTGTGCCGTTCAACGCCTCAACAGTCAAACACAGTGGGGGAATAATTGGTACAAGCAGCACCTCGCTGCCGAAACTTTATCAGTCACTCCAAATGACACATTTCTTCTCTTCCTCCTGGCCTCGCCGCTTCTCCCTGCGAGTGCTGTCAGCCTGATTCAAAAGCTCTTTATTCATTGTTCCACTTCTTCTCAACCCTTCGTTCTGTAGCGGTATCTTATGGATTTTGCAGCTTTCTCTCAAAAAACTTCACCTCCACTGATCTCTGCTTCTTCTTTCTCCTCTCGTCTTTGGTTCTCTTTCATGTTCTTGTGTTTCTCTAGCTACTGTTTCTTTCTGCATCACTGGAAGCTGTGGAAAAAAGTATGCATCGGCTTAAGAGTGCAAGAAGCACCTCCTAATGTTTATGATGTGTCTTCTCCTCTTGTCAAAAGCTAAGTAATCTGACATGTGGAAACAGTTTTCAATACCATCTCCAATATGGCCCGAGTTCTCCCCTCAGTATTACTCTGACCTGGATGAATGAGAATCTTCACAGACATATGAGCTGAGTTTTGCTACAGATATCAACATGATGCATCTTTGAATTCTTGACAAACATGATTTTCTAATTTTGCCATGAAAATGATCTCCTTGTGTTTACCTGTTAACAAGGTTTTAACAAATACTATAAGTCGGTCCCACAGAGCAGCCTCACTTCTTCAGAGTCTTTTCCAGTCTCTGGTTACCTCCTCTTTGTACAAATGATTTGCATATTTGGATCCAGTCACGATGATGAGGACAGAGTGGAGAGCACTTCTTCCAAGGTTCAGGATTTCTGTGGTCAGATATCACCTTTAGAATTAATCTGGATACAGAGCACAGTTTAATTTTAATATACTGAATATGAATTCTCCCTACAGAGGTTCAGTAAATTACTGAGAACAGTTTTGGTTTAACTTGTGACCAGAGAAGAACTTGTCCGACTCACTGGATGTAGACTGTAGATATGAGCCTGTCATTGGCTTTTTTTATGTGTCATAGCTTTCTCTTCTGCTTTCACGATCTACACGTTGCTGTTTTTCAAATCCCCTTTACTGCAAGAAATAACAACAAACTGAGCAGCAACTGAAATTTTCGAAATTATCCCCTTTAATGACAGTTCTAGCCTCCCTGCAACAAAGGTTCCACCAATGGTCCCTTCATTGCTACTTTGAGTGAACAGTTGTCGGTGCATCCTGTTTTTTTTGTTTGTTTGTTTGTTTTTTAGCTCTACCCATTTTATCGTGATTGATTTTAAGAAATAAAAACACACCAGAATGTTTTTGCCCTTGGCAGAATGATGCTAAGGTGCAGCAGACCATTCTCCACAGGATAATCTCTGAAGGCCTGAGAACTTTTTAAGTGCTGTCTGATTATATTTGCAGCTAAAAATACCTGAACCTGTTGTTGTCTGTGTCAGGCCAAACTTCTGACAGCGTCCTGATAAAATTATCAGCATCCACCAGTGTCCTGGCACCTAACAATATCTGTAAACTTCTGTCACATTCACTCTCCAGATCTGTACTTCTTCAACTTGAACCTCCTTTTCTATCTGTCTGTCTGCATGAAATGATTACTGACTCTCAAACACAGACGTCCTCCCATAAACCTTCTCTAACCTTTGCAGAAGTCTCTTCCTCCTGGCCGCTTTCTCGCTCTGTCTCTGCTGTCTAACAGTGTGCTGTGACTGTCCTTTCAGATGGATGTGGTCTATACCTTCCAGACGGGCCAGGCAGCGGTGCCCGGTGCCCTGCGCCGCCAGCCGTCTGTTGTCAGCCAGCACAATGACACCACTGCCGCCAAAACTCTCTCTAGCCCCACCCCCGCTGCTTCCTCTTCCACTGCAGGCAGTGAGTCGGTGACGGAGGAAAGAGTACTAGCTAAAAGCTTCACTGCTCTTAACTCTATTCCTTTAAAAACATTAACCTGCATGATTCACCATCCCACTGCTCCTGTCATTAGCAGGCCTCTGCATGTTCTTAACTATGGTAATCTCAGGTTTCTGATGTGTCCAAGGTATGCAGAAAATATTGCCATTAGAAAAAACATCAGGTGGAGTTAGCAAGTGAGAGCAGATGCAGCTAAATGGAAAAACAAGACACACTTATGTATCTTAAGATAAAGACATTACAGGCGAGATTTTAAACTGAGTTATTTTTGAAGAGTAGCACTACTACCAAAGCTCTTCTAATCTCAGTGTCTGCTAAACTGCTTTGTCTACAGCTGTCCTACAATAAAAGCCTCCCAAAGGTTTTCTGGTGGAAAACTCTTAATGCTAAGCAGCAGCAGCAGGAAACGCTCAGTTTGCATTCGCAGTAATTAAAACAGAAAATAGAGCCGTGAAACAGCTGCAGGAAAGTGATAAGTGAACGATGATAAGAACCAAAGAGATTCAGTTAGGTAATACAAAAGCAGCTGAACATCTCAAGATTTTTCTAGAAAGAGTTACAGATTTGGGGAAAATTCATATTTTCTGTCTTTCTTAATGAGGAGATGGAGATGAATCTTATTTATAAAGCTCAGACACGTAACAGTGAGTCTGGATATGGGCACAATTCAGAAATACAACTGCAATCACCTCTGAAGCTCACCAACTATCAGCACAAAAACAGAAATGCAGCAGCAGCTACTTTACAAAATAAGCCCTTTAAAAATAATTAGGACTGAATCTGCCCCAGTCAGAAGATCCTACGAATATGCAGACAACCTGATCTGTGTTTCCACCTCTAACTCTGACCCATGTGTTTCCTGCTTCACCTTTCTCTGTCATGGCTTATTCTTGATCTCTTTCTTCTTTTTTAATACCTTCCATAACTTCCCTCTCAGTCTGCTGCTTCTCCTCCTGCATGTTATGGAGATTTAAACTCTGAACATGCATTAACTATTAACCCAGAAGAGACCTGCTGCCTGACGAGTCACTAACAGATCAGCGAGAAGAGAAAAGAGGCTGTGAAGCCTTCAGATTCGTGACAGTGAGAGAAATCCCCATCCTTTTTTCTTTGTTGTGGGGTTTTTTTATTTTCTTTTTCCTCACAGGCGATAGCCTGGACACCAAGATAATTTTATGGGTTAATCCTGAGCGGGGTTAAATCTGTCAGGCTCAGCAAGTCTCTCATGGTTTAACAGCCAAGAGCTTTTTAACTTGTGCGCTGTGAGTGTGTGTGTGCGTGTGTGTGTGTGTGTGTGTGTGATGGTTGCATGCATGCTCTAAGCTGCAGTGCTCAGCCTCCAGCTCTCTTGTGGTTCAGTAATAGAGAGCTTTGAACTGCAGGGTTATTAATTATAATGAAGAGTGTCTGCTGGTGCGTATAAATCAGTGTGATCAGCTGTAGCCTCTGTGGATTCATCACACAGAAAACGACTTTAGGCTGAGAGAAGAGAGCAGCAAGGGGACGAACCGACTGTGGCTCCAAGCGCGATTATAAATACTCAACAGTGTGCATGTGTTTGTTATTTTCCTCAAATATGTGTGTGTTGTTTGCTGGTTTTAGGAATCATTCAGTCCCAAAAGTGTGCCTGTTTGTCAGTGGGTTTGTCTGTATTTTCATTCATGACTTAAAAAATTGACTCTGGGATTTTTAAAGTTGATGTCAATACAAATTTCTGGAGGCCAAGAGGAAAAATAACCGATATTTAGAACTGATTTTTTTGCAGTGAAAATTAAAATTTTGATGCAGAAACTTAGTAAAACACAAAAATTTAGTCAAAAAGCCTTTATTTAACTTTTCAACATTTAGCTGTCAGTGCTGACAGCTGCAACAATAAATGAACTCTAAACTATTCTGAAAATTAATTAATCAATTAGTTTTGAGTCTAAATTCTCTGATTGCAGCTTCTTGAATTTTCTGGTTTTCTTCCTCCTATGTGACAGTAAATTGAATATTTTAGGACAAGACCAATTTTTCTTTTTTATCTTTGGCAAACAATGATTCACATTTTTCTTACATTTTATAGACCAAATAGCCAACCAATTATTTAAGAAAATTGTCAGTTTATGGATTTTAAATGAAAACACTGCTTAGTTGCAGCCTTTGTGTTGACAGAGTGGAGATTACAGATGCATCATTGAAGCTGAATCTGAGCCAGAAAAAACATTTTTAAAATAACTTATTTTATCAGAAACCAGTTAAGTAAATATCTGATCGTGTAAAAAAAAGCTAGATATCTGATAACTGGACAGACTGATGATCAGTGTGTCTCTTTAACACAGTTTGACTAACTGCAAGGTTGCTCCACTGAAATCTAATATCAGCAAAGACCACTTCTGCATTAACAGATAGTTTAGTTCTTTGAACTTTGTTAAAACAGAAAATTAAGAAATACCTGGTCAATGTTGAAGGACTAAACTTGTCACAGTATTTTAGGTGAAAACAGCTGATTCTGTCCTGTGACTGTAAGTTCAGCCTTTAATTCATCACATGTTGACTGGTTTTTAAAATATACTCAAATTTGTACAAGTTTATTAAGGAAGACTGAAAATAGATAGTGATTTGTGATTTTTCTTCTTCAAAACTCTGAAAAGATTATTTAACTCTTATCTGTACCTCTGGGGTCCATGCGGACCCCAGAGGCATATAACTTATCATTTTTTTATTTGTAAGTTGGATTTTTCAGTCCCTTTCGGTATAGCCATATGTATATTTTTGTTTGTTGTATGTTATGTAAAAGAAACTCAGGGAGCAGAATTAGAAGTTTGTCTAAATTCATTCCAGGAAAAAAACCTTGGTAATGTAAACAAGGACCTGGCTGTAGTCACATTATGAGGACTCGTGTCCACACTGAGGATTTAAACCATTTTCTTGAAGTCACATTACAGATTATTTCTATAAATCTGTGCCTTAGTCACTGCAGGTAAACTGTGTGTGTTTGGGCTTTGTGATTTGATGGACGCCTGCACAGAGCTGCCTCAGACATTGTTTTGACCTTCATTTTGACCTTTTGTGTTGCTGGATCATTTCATACAAAATCAACCTAATTTTTATTTACAGTGACTTTTTTCAATGAAATCATGAAACATTTTTCCTTCATAATATGAATATTTTCAGAGTTACAGGCCCTTGAAGTAGACATAAGTGGGTCATGATTTGACACCTTTTAGTAATTTTTCCATCGTTTCTGAGCCTCAGAATTTCATCAGTCAAGCAGATAAACACGACATTTGAGTTCTGCTAAAAACTGTATAACCAGATCAGTTTTACATCCATCCAGGTGTCACAGTCTAAGACTAAATCTGTTTTTTTGTTTAGATTTTTTCTGACAACTTCAAGCATCAATATTATGGGATGTATCCTAGTTCGAACAGCAAAACTGCAGCAGTTTAATGTCTATGAGTCCTAGGAGCAATCATTGGTATCCTGGATGTGTTTCTGTTTTCTGATAATTCACCAAAAAAAACTTTAAGAAGTGCATTCTGGGTAAAAATTCAAGGCTCATATCAGTGTGTGATAGGTGGTTGGTCAGGACAAGTTTTAGACAACGAAAGAATTATTTTGACCCACATGTGGAACCAGGATCATCTAATAGACATGCTGAAATGTCATGTGTTTTTCTGCTGTACTGATGAAGTTCAGAAATTACAGATTTTTAAAAGTGCCAAATTTGGACCCATCTCAATGTACAAGGACCTGTCACACTGAGAATACTCATGGTATGAAAGTAAAATGTTGCATGGCTTCATCAGCTATAATAAAGTTACTGTAGATCAACCCTTTCATGCATAAAGGTCACTACAGTGTACACATAGCAGACTTAAAATGATTGCTCACTCGTCACAGGATCAGCTTGTTTATTTTCATTTATTATATATTTTCCTATAAAGGAGAGACACAAGACATGACTCAGTAACACACACACAGGCGGTGTAGTCTCTCGCTCCATACCAGAAGCTGTCCCACTTTTTTTAGAGCATTAAACACCAAATAAACAGTAAACAAAATATAAAGTATCATAACCTACCTATAAAGTAGAGGCACATAAACTACTCAGCTAAAGAAACTCAAAAATAATAAAATAATATCCACATTTTGAGAATGTTCACCAAAATTAAATACATTATATTCAAATATTTACTCAGCTACAAACAGCTATTCAAAAGCTGTTTTCTTATATATGCATGAGTTTTGATGGCATATGTGCACATCAGCTTCTACAGTGGATGCTATTTCATCATCTCATGCACTGCCACTGATTGGCTAGCCATTGCAAATGAATTTAAAAAAAGAGTGAAACCAAGATGGCTGACAGACAGCCAGAAACACCAAGTTGCCCATTTTTTCTGTTCAAACATTCTATAGAAAGACACCCTTGCAAGTACAAAAAATATGGTGACATCAAGTGGCATCTAAGGAGTCATGCAATTGCTAAATTTTCCAAGTATTGATTTTATATTGGGAGGAAATCATGATTAATCACAATGAAGGACAATCACATGTCCACTAAACTGTACATCATGCATCACTAGCTGTATTTCAACTACAGTCCATAGACTATAATTAGGCTATTACTGCTGCTGTTCTTGTAAATACTTCATCTGCAGGAACTTTTTTTGGCTGTAAATGAACTTGTTAATGTTTTTTAGAATGTAACTTGAAGTTTCTGTATATCTTTATATTTGGTAGAGCTGAGGAGCAGAGTGTAATAGACAGTGGAGGAATTACCACAGTCAAGTGAGGAGGATGATGCTAGTAGCAGTGAGGAGGACTGGCTGCCAGAACAGGAAGGATTAGCAAATACTAGCAGTAACAGTGTAGCTGAGGACACTGAGTCTGGAAAGGACAACAAGTCCTCCAACTCATACGACCACACAGGTCGTATGTAACGTGCACCGGAATACGACCCATGAGAGCCTATTTACGTTAGCGCCCCTACGGGTAAAAGGAACGTATTACGGGATTTAATTCGCGAAACGGTTTTACCCTCGTGAAACGGCTTTTTCCTCACTTTCGCAACACGTGTTTAGGGTTAGGGTTAGTGATAGTGTTAGGTAAAAGTTTGTTCATGCTGACGTTTCACCTGCGACACCGGAGTGTCGATATTTACTCAACCGCTAGAGGTCGCATAACGTCAAAACGTAACACTCGGTCGTAATACGGGCGTGTACAGACGACCTATGCACTCGTTTTTTGTTTGAGGACAGGCTCCAAGTGGAAAAGGCACAAAAAAACAGAAATGTCTGGAAAACTAAGAGGGAGACTTGCCTCCATTTTAAGAGAGTGGAAAGTGAATGTTGAGGGAACAGAACCAATTGATCTCTTCATGCATCTATTTCCAGAACGTCTGATAGATGGTGTAGTGCACAAAACAAACCTGTATGCACTCCAAAAAGGAAAAGAGAATCTGGCCTTGATATCACAGGAGCTGAAAACATTTCTAGGAGTAAATATGGTCATGTTATATATAAGATACCCAAGACCAAGAATGTATTGGCCATCAGGCAGGCTTATGTCTTGATTTGATTGCAGACGCCCGTGAACAGATTTGAGTAGATTCTGAGTTACATTCACTTTATTGACAACTTCTCACATGACTCTGATAACGCAAGCAAGTTCTTCAAAGTCAGATCAGTTTTAGATGTACTCAAGGAAACCTTCCGTTCAGCAGTCAGTCCTGAAAAATTTCATTCAATAGATGAACAGATAATTCCTTACAAGGGTCTCTCAAGCAATACATCCCCAAAAAGCCCAAACCCTGGGGTGTGAAAGTGTGGGTGAGAGCAGGATCCTCTGGATACATGTACAGATTTGAAGCATATCAGGGTCTAGCTAGGGGGTGAGGGCAGATCAGTCAGTTGGGAATGGCTGGGGACGTAGTGTTGTGGCTCTGTGACCACATACAGCAGAAGAATCACAAGGTGCTTTTTGACAATTTCTTTTGCACCATTCCACTCCGTCAGGTATTACGACATCAGGGAGTCTGTGACACCGGCACATGCAGATGCAACAGGCTCCATGGAGCACAACTGAAACTTAAGAGTGAAAAGCAACTAACGAAAGAAGGGAGAAGATCTTTGTCTGTTGTCACCAATGCCCAGAACATCACTACCACACGTTGGTTAGATAGTTCAGTGATCTGCTTGGCCTCTTCCTGTGTGGCCAGTCTCCTTTAGATGTGTGCCAGAGATAGAGCAAGAAAGAAAAGAAAATGCTCAACATCCACATTATCATAATTCATGCATGAAAGGGTTAACAGTCAGCTGATTCTGGGGGCAGACTGACTGGTTTTTGATGGAATGAATCTGCTGTTTTGTGATCTTTTTCTCACCACGCTCTCATTTGGCTGTTTGACTTGTTGATGTTGTGTTTTGTGGTTTTGCACTTCCCTGCCCAGATTCAGACTCACGACCGCCACATGTCCCATCAGCCCCTGCTGCCTGTTTGACATCACTCTTATGAAGATGTAGTCTGTGTGTGTTGCTAAGGTCTGTTCTCTCTGTTGCAGATTAAGGTGGTGAACGCATTCCGTAGCTCCCTGTACGAGGGGCTGGAGAGCCCAGAGTCCCGTTGCTCCATCCACAGTTTTATGGCCCATCCTGAGTTTGTGCCCCTGTCAGAGGAGGAGGCTCGCATCCCCACCATCGAGGAGACTGGAGACGAGATAGACCCCCTCCCCAGCTCCTCGTCTGGGGCCACAGGAGGAGGAGAGCCACTTGGCGTCCTCCCCCTCAGCTCCGAGTCATCCATCTGAGCTCCTCCTCTCTCCTCCTCCTCTTCATCAACATCATCTGTCACCCACCAACCGAACTGTCACCCTGAGGAGGGCTAGAGAGTCCAGAGTCCCGCCGATCCATTCACAGCTTCATGGCAAGTCCTGAGTTTGTGCCCCTGTCCAAGGAGGAGGCTCGCATCTCCCCCATCGAGGAGATCGGAGATGAGATAGACCCCCTCCCCAGCTCCTCGTCTGGGGCCACAGGAGCCGGAAAGTCGCCCGGCGCCCTCCCCCTCAGCTCCGAGTGATCCAACTGAGCTCCTCCCTCCTCCTCCTACTCCTCCTCCTCTTCCTCTTCCTCCCTCCTCTTCATCTGCATCATCTGTCATCCACCAACCGAACTGTCACCCTGAGGAGGGAAGTCATGACTCTGCTCATCCCCTCATTCTGCTTCACCTCGTCTCCATCCCTCGGTCATTCCTGCCACGTTGTGTTTCTTTCATACTGACTGTGGCGTCGCTCTGCCTGTAAGTTTGTCTCTCCGCCACCAGGACACAGTCAGTCAGTAGAAGGTGGAGTCCAACATCTCCACAGCCAAAGGCCTGTCCTCGCTCATCTGTTTTTGTTTTGTTTTGTTTTTTACTTGACGATCCTTTTTGAAAAGCTTTTAAACTTCGTTGGGTTCGATCTTTGCTGGACTCACGGCAGCATGTTGTGTTCTGTATTCGCTTCATTCCTGCGTTCTGAAAAACGGCACCGAATTTTTTTAAAGCGTGCGGTGATTCTGATGTACATAAGTTCTGTTCAACACAGCTCTAAGCTGGTTTGGTGTTCAGAAGATTTTTAGGCAAATGCAAAAATGTAACCTTTTGTTTTTTTAGATGTTCACCTGTTGTTTGTTTTAAAAATGTTCAACGAATGTTAATTGAAGGTTGATTCTAACTTCTGAGAATGTTTTATGTGTCAACACTACAGTCTTCAAGGTTAAACCAATATTCTCCCCTTTATCGTGTCTGTACGTGTTGGTTTTTCTTTAGCTGCTGTGTTGCATGTGGAAGGACGGGATGTTTACGACCCAAAAACCGCGAACACGGCGGTGTCCAGAGATCTCGCTTTCTGCTCAGTGGCGGTCTGACCTCATCTCATCCAGTCAGGGTTCTCTGCCCCTCCCCGCCATGGATAGTAGGAAACAAGAGTGTGGTTCACGTTCCCCCTCTAGTAGGATGCATGTTTTGTTTCATTCGTGTTGCGTCGCATGAAAACTTAGGAATGAATATTTGAGATACTCTTTCGACTGCCATGTGTGTTCATCTGCAGCAGCGTTTGTTCAGAGCTCCGTAAACTTCTTGTCTGAAGCACAACAGGACAGAAACAGGTTCATTGATATTGAGCGTTTCACTGTTGGCGAGTACAATCATTCATCCTGTTACAGCCTTGCTCAGATTGTACAAAAGGCAGCCAATGGTGTCGCAACACAGGTAGCTCTGGTGAAACGAGGCCACAACAAGAAAGGACGCCTGTTTTTCCACTGCCTCCCCACAGTCAACTCACTGCCTGTTCTACTCTGAAGGCCGAATATAACGATAAGAACCAGACAGCGAGACTCTGAACCAACCAGTTCAAGGATGGAGCTGAGGCTTCAAGTTTCTTTCATCTCTTTCATGTGTCGCCTTTCAAACCTTCGTGTAGTTTAAACACATTGAACACTTGAGTTTCGATGAGTCTGTTTCGGGTCTCAGTCGGGACGTAATCGGAGCTCTGAGCGGCGTCCGGACCGTCTGCCTGTGTTTCACACTAATCTTAGTACCACTTCTGATGTTCCCTCGTCTGTCGGATTTTATGAACAGAAACGGCATCGGCTGTCAGTGACATCACACGGCCAGCAGCAGCGAAGGCGTTTCATTACTGTCACCGCCATTTTCCACTCTGCCGTGTCCGATTGACAGGCGTCGGCATCGCAACCGCGCTGAGGTTTATGGGAGACTGACGATGTCACCAGTCAGCCTGTAGAGTTAAATCCACTGTGTCTGCAGATTACTGTCTTAAAAGAAGAAGGAACCATCCTCCAATCAGAAGCGGTGATGCGTCTAATCCCCTCTTAGTCCAACTAGCAGCCATCAACCTCTCTATGAACTAGGACGCGGTATTGAAGTAATGTGCTACTACTGCCATATTTCCAACTTTTTGTCACGACTTGGTTCTTCCTCTCCCCTCTGATGAGCTTTTTCTATGTAACTCAGAGCCATATTTTATAGGTTGTCTGTATTGTTTTTTATCTCATTGTTATCGAGGTTTCCTTTGGACTTTCTCACCCCCACCCTCCCCCTCCTCCCCCGGCCCTTTACTCCAAACACGACCAAAATACAAGGAGAAAATCTTCAGTCGTCACTGCCGAACCAAGTTTAAAGGACCTCTATAATGTTTACATGAAAAGCGAGTCGGTGGCAGTTCGCCTGCGCTTCTCTCATCCGACCACTTCCCTGTCATTCCCTTGCTTTCCTGAATCTTAGAGTTACTATTTAACTAAATGGGGAATCTTTCTTGCATGGTTTTCATATAAAATTCAATGTTTTGCTCATTTTTTACAATTCTTCTGTATTTTTATATTAAGTACTTTTTAATATTTTGGAGATATATGAATATATATGTATAGGCTGAAGAGTTTGGTGACAGTACAGTACATGAATGAGATGAATCTACCGTGGACTCTGTCTTTTTACAGCTCTCTGAATATTTATGCCACGTGTGTCGTCTTGGTCACCTGATGTTAGGGCTCAGAAACCTGCAGTGACTTGTTTACTTCTTGTTGACCGTTCAATTGGAATTGCAACAATCTGGTCCCATCAGCCCCCTTTTACATGAGTATAACACTTTATCTAAGATGTTGTGGCACACTACAGGCTATGTGATTTCACAGTTATCCAGTTCCATCAGAGTTCAGCAACATGAACACAGTTAACTGTATCAAACATTAAATGGGAGTGTTTAATTATTTATCCAACCTCTGGGTTTGTTTGTTTCTGTACTTTGAAGCTACGACGACTGATTTCTTTGAATGAGTGGACTGATGCTGTGTTCAAGCCACCAGGTGTCGGAGCTGACGACTTAAAAAGGATCAGAGCTGCATCCTGCCTTAGGCTCCGCCTCCTCCTGAGGGGCGTGGCCAATGAGGGCCCTCTCCACAGTAACCTTCCATTGTCTCAAACCAAACCTGAGAAGGTAATCTGTGCACATTTGCCACAACAAGCTTTGTTTTCCAGCTCCAGTGAATCCAGAATCTAAGATCAGAGCAGTACCAGGGTTGACTGAAAACTTACAAGACTGTTCCTATAAAAACTAGAAACCAAACCTGATAGAAATTCAGCTCAATCCCTGTCTCAGTAATGTCCTCGTGCAGTGATTCTCTGCTCCAAGTGCTCCTGCAACAGTTGTAATGTTCACTGTAAACATGTCCAGAACCTTTAGCACCTTTTAAACAATCAAAAACAGCGACAATCAAACTTGAATCCCAGTTAAGGGAACTGAAAGAAATCACCAGGTGACAAATCTGATGATGCACATGCAACATGAACAGTCTCAGAACTATTTGATCGACCCTCGTGCACTGAAGGTAACATGAATCCTCCGTCGCTCCCGTCTCAGGTCAGATCACGGTTGTTAGGAACAGATATCACCTCCCCCGAACAGTGACTTCTGTCTCTGAGTCCCCCTGTGTATTATTTGCCATAATTCTAGTATTTTAAGATAATATTTGATGACACAGTCCAGGTATTGACCTTTTAAATGTATAAATTGCAGTGAGCTGTTAAATGACGTGTTTACACACCCGGGGCCAGGACCAAACCACAGATTGCATCATCTAAATTCCAAACTCCTGATATTGAAATATAAAACTGCGAAGGCTGAAGGAGGCGGAGCCTGTGACAGGACGCAGCTGTAAGATTCATCACTGATTTAAACATGACTGACAGTTTTAGAAACTGTTCCCAGGAAGAGTGCGGGACTGTTGCAGCGTCCAGACGATGTGTCGTCCTGCTGAGCTCCCAGATTCAGAACAGTGTAAATATTGTCCTATAAGTGACTGAAGTGAAGCTGCCGGGGAACCGGGAGAGAGGGGGCAATCAGCCAATCACCACCCAGCTTAGCTTTAACAATGTTCTGCCAAAGTCTGTTCTCTTTTCTTTCTCTGCACAAGTTTGTTCTATGACACCTGCCTCCCCTCACCTGGATCAGATCGTCCTCTGCTCTGGCGGCCGTCTGTTGGACTGGTTGGACTGGTTGGACTGGTTGCCCTCATGTCTCCCGGCCAGCGCTCAGTGCAGCCATCAGAGACTCTGCGACCTGTTTGTGCTTCTAGTTTCAGCCACGTCACCAATAAAAGGTCTCAGCAGCGGACTGAAAATCTACACATGGATTTAGTTTTCCGGTTTGTGGACTGTGTAAGATCTCAGTTTGCCGTCAGGACTTCTGAACGGAGAAGGAACTCACTTCTTGTCCGGTCACAGTTGCATTCTGACTGCGTTGCTTCTTCTTCAGAGCACTGCCTTTCTCAGAAGAACCTTCTCATCGACTTCAAAATCCACCAATAAAAATGGTTCAGACGAACTGGAATATCACAGTTGGAAAAGTCATAACCACTTAACATATATATCTATATATTTATATATTATATCTATCTATTTATGTCTGGTATATGTGTGTGTGTGTGTGTGTGTGTATATATATATATATATACATACATACATATACATATTGGATATAAATATATAGATATATTTGGTTTCTCAGTTGAACTTCATTGCAAAAAAGACTGAAAAAGATTTTTTCTGTAATTACTATGATACACAGTAATAGGCGTTGGTGTTATTTTTGTATAAACATAATATCATCTATGTGGCATGCATGACATATATACAAATTTGGTGGTTTAAAGCAATATGTCCAACCTGGTGCGATTGGTTCCGTCGTGTTCTGTGTAGCCTAAAGCCACTCTGTACGAAAAGAGATAAAAAAAAAAAGAAAAAAAACTGCATTTGGATAAAACTAACTGTTCAGTATATGTGTTCAATGTTCTGTGTTCTGCATGTTTTAGTACGGAATGAAACATCCCAAATGTTGACTTGTTTTCCAAATGAATCTTAAACACACAACTTCACACACATGTATTTGCACTGTGAGGTGAAACACGCTGAGGAAATTAAAACTGTGTGACTTCTGGTGGATGGATTGATGAAAGATGAAGATTATTCTTTTGGTTTTTCCGTCATCTCATTTTGTCCAGAAACTAAACAGATCTCATCCACCTCCCCGCTGCCTCATCCGCACTCAGATTTACAGACTGTCCTGAACTCATCACCATTCAGCTGTGCAGTGAGAGGAGGAGGAGGAGGAGGAGGCAGACGAAGGTTAACTTGCCTCAAACGTGAGCTTCAGGTAGGCGTTCGCTCTGCAGGAGTCAACATCTCACCGATCACATTCATCCATCCGTTATCCTGCTGCTTCTCTGAGAATCAGGAAGATAATGGAGTCAGTCGATCACCTGTTCAGTGTTTGTGTTCATGTCGGAGCCCCACCATCACTGATGAATCTCTGTAGTATCATTTAGAGGTTCACTTTGTCCATCTGATGTTTAGTTTTCATCTGTAAACTGTAAGGCTGCAACCACTTTCACCACTTTGTTCTTTCATTCATTGAAGTTTTTTGTTTTAAGGATCAGAAAATCAATCAAAACCCCCTAAACACCCAAGATATTTAGTTTGTCTTCATGTGACACATTTTCACATCTGAGATTGACTCAGAAGTTAGAGAAAGTAAATCTGCAGCTATTTCGTCTATTTGTTTGAGTTCCAGTAAAATATCCAGCCCTTTCCGTCTTCTAGACTTATCAGAAACAAATTTACCTGCCTGTTGTTATGTGACATTTAGATCTGACCATAAAAAGTCTAAAAGAGCATTAGAACCTCTTAAAGACTAAATTCATTGAAAGCATCAAAAGCATTAAAAAAAAGAGTCATTGAGCTTCGTGACAGATTAAAATTTGGCAAACATTTCCAGCAGTGAAACACCAGCTGACAGTAAACACTAATTACAGGTCTCCAGATTGAAAACAATTCCTAAGGATGTTTCTCTATTTTTCTTTGTAGATGACACAGTTTTGTCACTGTTTTGTCTTCTCTGTTAATGACAACCACGTAGCCCACAGTGCCACCTTCTAAATTAATTTCCTTTTCTAAAGTTTTTGTGACATTTCAGAAGTTTGGTTTAAATTCTTTCTAAAATTGAACAGAAACACAGTTTAGTCTCCCCTCTGTGGACAAATCTGCTGTAAAGCTTTACAACAATCAGAAGGTGAATTCTAAACTAAGAACCATCTTAACAGAGAAAAAACGAGAATTGTCAGGAAAGTTTCTTCAAATCCAGATTAATTCAAAGCAAAGAAACATGAGTTAATCTGCTGCAGTTTTATTCACAAACTTTACTATAACACAACTGAACATTATAAATATGTATGGATGTGTGTAGTATTTATTGATGCAACATTTATTTGATTTTTTTATTGGGCTGTAGAAGAAACGAGTGACAAAGTGACAGTATTAAAGTTTTTCATCTCAGTGGAGATGAATGAGTTGTGTTCACATTAAAGTGCATGAAGCATGAAATCTGCGAGACGAGCCGCTGACAGGATTAAACGGACACTAAGGTCATGACTGCTGCTGTTTATCCTCATTAACTCCTCAGCTCGTATGTTTTCTGTTTTCTGATCCCAACACAATGAGCTTTAGAAATCCTTTACTTTAACTGTTTAAGGCTTAAAAGAAGTTGCATTATTGTGCAGCATGTTGAGTCTAGAGGTCCGGGAGTTCTTTGTTGTTAAAAGCCAAAGTTGTTACCCTTCAGTCAAAATGTTTGTGCTAAATTTCACATCAATCTGTCCAGTAGAACTTGAGGTATTTTGCTCAGGACCACGAGCGTTGATCTTGTAGTGGCACCAGAGGAAAGCTGTGAGGATGTTTTGTTTGTGTTCAGATATTTCAGTCAGTCAGATTTGTTGCTAAACAGGACGGATTTACGAACAATGAGCATCTCTTCGATCAGACTTTTCTGTTCGGAACAATTAAACTTGAATTAAATGTAAAATGTAATGGAATCTTTAAAAATCCCGGTCTTATGAACTGATGTGTTCCATCTGATGTGTGTGTTGATATTTTATTTTATTTGTGTACCGTTCGATTGCTCTGAAATAAGGTTGTCACTGGTGACCTCTATTTGATGGATTGTTTTGAAATCCGTTGCGGTTAAAGTTGACGCAAACATTGAGAATTCTTTGACGTATTCTAATGACTTTCCTCCAGTGCTGCTGTGAGGTCGACACTTCAAGTCCTTAGTAGGACATCTATTTGATGGCTTGACAAGAGCAAAGCTTGATATGACTTGAGCACAAAGCAGTGGACCGCTTTGGTCCAGACTAACATGTCTGAACACATTTTAAATTCATTATCCTGAAACTTCACACAAACGTTCGTGATTCTCTAAAAATGTATGGTGATAGTGTAAGTCAGCACTTGTGGTTCTGAGTAAAATACCTTGCTCTCTGTTGGATGGATTGTTGTGACATTAAGTACAAAGAGGTGGAGCGCTTCGGTACGTACTAAAATATCCGACCCCATACCACATGGATGATCCTGTAATATGGTACAAACCTTCACAGTTCTATGACAATGCATCCTGACTTTCCTGCAGTGTTACCACGAGGTTGAGACTTTGGTCCTAAACAAAATATCTTGACATCTATTGGACGGACTATCGTAAAAGTTGGAAGAAACATTCGCAACTCTTCATCAACGTGTCCTGACTTTACTGTTGTGTCCTCACGAGGTGACATACTGAGACACTTTGGTCTCGAATGAAAGATCTCAACATCTATTGGACAGAATTGGCCTTGAAGTTGGCACAAACAGTCACGATTCTTTAACATGTATCTTCATGGCTTTTCTCCAGTGGCACTGCGAGGTCTGCACTTAAAGTTCTGAAAATATTTGGACAGCTACACAATGGACTGTCCTGAAATTGGAAAAATATCTGTACACGTTCAGGATTAGGATTATCCTGAAATTTGGAACAAACATTTGCAATTCTTCAACATCATACCCGGCTGACTTTTCTGCTTGTGGAGGCACTAATGGAAAAGTCAACACTTGAGGTCCTGAGCAAAACATCTCAACTTCTATTGGATGTATTGTTTACAAATTTTGTACAAAGAAGTTTACTACTTTGGTCCAGACTAAAATACTCAAACCTGTATTCAAAGAATTGTCTGGCACAAACATTCACGATTCTCCAACGAAATGTCTGGACAAGTTTCCTCTGGTGCCACCATGAGTCAGCTCTTGTGGTCATGAATGAAACATCTCAACCTCTATTGGACGGATTGTTCTGACGTATGGTTCAGACTAAAATATCCGACCCCACGCTTTATACCCCACAATTTTTAAAAAATATATCTTAAAGTTCCTCAGGTGCCACGGTGAGGTTGACACTCATGGTCCTGTATGAAATGTCTCAACCTCTTGGTTGCTGATTAACGTGAAATTTGAAGCAGACGTTAATGATTTTCAGACAGTGTCTCTGGACAACTTTCCTCCAGTGTTGCCGCAACGCCAACACTTGCGGTCCAGAGCAAAATATCGTGACCTTCATTGGACAGATTGTCCTAAAAGTTGGAAGAAATATGCGGCAACAAAGTATCCTGACTATCCTCTCGTGCCACTACAATGTTTATACTTTGGTCTTGAGCAAAACATCTCAGTCTCTGTTGGACGGATTGTTCTAACATTTTTTTAAAGACGTGGACTGATTTGGAGCCCTGCGACAGACTGGTGACCTGTCCAGGGTGTCCCCTGCCTTCGCCTGAGTCAGCTGAGATAGGCTCCAGCACCTCCGCGATCATAGAGAATGGATGGATGGATGGATGGACTGATCTGGTCTAGAAATAAGATATCTGAATCCATATTGGATGGATTGTCCTGAAATTTAATGCAAACATTTGCAAATCTCCAACAGTGGACCCGATAACTTTATATTGCTACTATTAGTTCAACACTTAAGCTCCTGAGGGAAATATTCCGATCTCTATTGGATGGATTGTTTCAAAATTTGATTCAAAGTGTTGGACTGCTTTGGGCTAAATCCAGCTATATTAACTGGATTGTCCTGACATTTGGATAACTTTTTGTGGTGTAAAAGGTCGAGACTTTTGATTCCGAGCAAAAATATCTGGACGTCTGTTGAGCAAATTGTTCTAAAAGTTGGAAGAAACTTTTGTGATTCTCCAACAAAATATCCTGATTTTCCTGTAGTGGCATTATGATTTAAGGCTAGAAGCTCTGGTGGTCCTTTAGGTTTCTATCTAGCGCCACCATCAGGCCAAAGCACTGATTTATGACCAAATGTCTGCCAAACTGAGACATTCCAGAGGCCGTGACCTCTTCGTCTTCGGTCCTGTCAGCGGACTCTGATCCTCAGCAGCAATTTGTTCTTGAGCCAAAATAAACCTTCCTGTGCTTCCCTGAACGTTAAGAGTGTCTGTGTGAGTGTGTGTGTGTGTGTTGGCTCAGTGGAGTTGTGTTTCCTCAGTGTGTGTGTCACCTTGTCTCCGTCACACATCCTCCTCCTGTTTGCTTCAATCTATGCAACAGAATCCTCCAGTTCGGCTCCGGCGGTTCATTCGGTTCCTCGCGTTCTTCTCCCCCTTCGTGCTCTCACTCCGTCTGCTTCGTCCGATTCCGCTTTCAGTTCTTTGTAAAGACAGAACCACGACACCTGATGTATGTATGAGTGTGTGTGACGCAGCTGCACACACACTCATGTTTTCTTTACTCTTTTGTAAGATATGATCATGTGGAATGCCTTGGTCTTAGTGTCATGTCCTTTGAACTTAAGCTGAACAAAAGATGATAATCAAGCAACTGAGTAAAAGTTGTTACATAAATATATATAATATATAAATATATATAAATATATACAAATCTATATACATAAAATAAAGCCATTGGACTTTGAAATAAATCTGTGTCACTTTGTGCTTCTTTAAACGTTCACATTTTTCTGTTTATTCATGTCTTGACGTGGGATTTCAGATCCTCCTCCACTTTCTACATGTTATTGTTTTCAAAACACACACTGAAAATATAAAGTTTAGCAGAGGATTAGGATCATGTAGTAACGCTGACTGGCTATTTTTTTCCACTTCTTGTCTGACAGCTGCAATTGTTCAAATGTTCCACTGAAACAATTCTACCATTACTATTTTGAGCTTAGCTGTGCAAATACGACTGTGATTGGTTTAAAGAAGGAAGCGAAAAAACAGCAGTTTTCCCCAATGATGATCGAAGGAGAAGTCAGACCATTCTGCACAGCGCTGGTTCAGCATTAGAGTACCGTCTGACCATAAATGCCAAAAACTGCAGCTCCTTCAATGATCACTTGAGACTCCAAAAGCAAGTGAATCCCCACAAACCTTCATTTCAGATCTCTGAACTACAACCAGCAGTTTCTCTGTTGTTGTTTTTGCTTCCGTTACATTTTTCTTCACTGTGGACTTATTTTTCACTGCAATCTAAAGTCCTGCACCTCTGTGAAAACAGAACAACTGTGAAGAAAGAGAGAATACTCAGAAATGTTTTCTCTGCAGAATAACACGGAATGACAAAAATCATCAAAAAAGGAAAAACCTCAATGTTTATTTTACAAAATGGAAAAAAACCAAACTGGAATCAACATGTCCAAGTGTCCACAGGTGTTACCAACAGTGGGAAATAAAGGCAGCTCTACATACTGTAGATATTTTACTGCTTGTATTTCTATTCTCTCTGCTATTTGTAAACACTGCCTGCAGTTCAGCTGAAAACTCTGAATTTTTGTCACATGACTGTTGGTCATAGCTACATCGGTCGTGGCTTTAGGACTGTGCCAAGGAGAATTTTTTGTGTGTGTTTTTCTGCAGAATCTAGTTAGAGCTAGTATTTTAAATTTGGCATTTTTTTTAAATGTATGTCTCTAGCATGAAGTGATTTTGATGAGATAATCACACTTTAAAGCTCAGATTTGGTTGTGTTTTTGGCACAAAGCCAGTGATTATTTCTGTTTTACAATTCTGGCTCTGATAGATGGTGTCATTTTGCTTTTTTTTTTTTTCCATGTTAGGTTGTTCAGATGACATTAATTTAAAACTCACAACAGATTTTGGTGTTCAGATGGTTAAACTTTACAGCAGACATAAACATGTTTAGAGTCTAACAAAAACTGTTTTGGTCTCTGTAGCTAATTTCACTGTACTATCATATGCTATGCTACACTACACTGTGATATACTATACAATACTACGATATACAGTACTATACTATGCTATGATGTACTATACAATACTACGATATACTACGTTTAGGATATACTATGCTATGACATACTATACAATATTATGCTATACTATACTAGTATAGTATGACTTCATCAGCAAAAATCAGATCAGGTCCACAATTTTGACAAAAAGATGGAATACTACTTTTTATCAATATCAGTAGAGTGAATAGTTTGAAGATAAAAGATGAAAAGAAATGAAGAAAAACTGTAAATGTGTGTTGTGTGCGTGTGAATTTGTTAACTAGTCAGAGTTTTAAAAGTTAATGACAGTTAATTCAATCATTCCTTTCTCATGACAAGAAAATTATCATTTGATCGTGTTATGGTTACCATTACAACTCCAGTGTCTCAGGACAACAGATGAAGGGACAAGTGAGAGATGCTGAACAATTCAGACCAGAAGAGAAAAGAAAAATAGAATTAATTTAGTTTGACGGCAAATGTCTCATGATGCTTCAGCACATCAAGGAGCTGTTTGTTGGTCCTGTGGCTGTAATGAACTGAGCAGCCTGCAGGTGGTGCTCTTCAGCAGTCTAAAAAGGCGTAAACTAACTGTGATGTCACCCGTTGGTTTCAACGCCGAGAAAATGAAGCCACAATAAAAATAAAAAAAATTAAAAAATGAAGCCCGGATTTTGCTACTTCCATGTCGCCATTTTGGATTTTTTTGGAGCCAGTGACGTAAAAAGCGTCATCAAACAGACTGGACCGGAGAGCAACTGGGGGCAGGACCAGTCAATGGGACTGTCAATCAAGTATAGCCACGCCCCCTGGCTCCGCCAACTTTAATGATTTATTTAAAATTCAGTATTGATTTATTTTAAGATCGGCCACCTGGTCTCTCATTTTGACCATGAAAACTAACGGGAAAAAAATCCTGAGCTGTAGAACATCCGTCTATCAAATTAAATTTTTTCCAAAAATGAATTGGGGTCTATGGAGCAAAAGCTTTTTGGAGCCAACCCTAGGCGTGATATTGCAAGTTTTTGACACTTCCGGGTGGGCTTCAATTTTGGAACCAGATGCTCCGTCCATCTTTATATACAGTCTATGAGTCTAAATCTACTGAAGTGTTCATTACACTGGAGACGGAATCAGTGTTTTAGTTTCCTTTGAGACAAAACCACATCAACAGCTGCTCTATGTGATGCTGCCACCGTGTGGACAAACGCTGCTTTACAGGATAAAACCTCACATTTAAAACCTGATTACTGCACTATTCAGTCATTATTTCTGAGTCAAATTTATATTAAAGCTTTATTTTTATGTGATCAGGAGTTAGCCTGACCCTTGATGATTCACTGCTGTAATCAAATACCAACTTTTAATTCCCAGCTGGAATAGACCCCTTGCAGTGTTTACTAACACAAGGTATGCACGCGCACACCCCGTGCAGGAGCTCCTCCACATTCCACTTTAATTTAATGGGTGAGCCAGTGTCTCACGACTGGGGTGTCTCGGAGTTCCCTGAACAAGAACAGAAAGATAGCGTTTAGGAAATTGCACGTCTCGGCTTTGGCCGCATCAATGGGCTCGCTTTGAGAAGGCGGTGGCGGCTGTTGTTTGGGGCTGCCGCCGCTGACAGCTGCCTCCTGCTGCCTCCTGCTGCCTGCCGGACACGGCCTCTTGCTGTTTGGATGCAGCAGATGGTGTGCTGTCCTGTTGCTGCTGGCCTGGTTCGGCATGTTGGGTATTAAAGTAATCCTTCAATGCGTTATCAGGCACTACTTTGACATACTGCACTGTCCTGCTAACGGGCTCAGGGCTTCTCCAGTATATCAGCAGGAACTGGGATATCAACGTAACGACTGCTCCGGAGAACGCGAAAATCAGTATTAAGTAAACCAAACGTTTAGCCGCGATAACAAAGCAAGTTCCACCTGGTCGCTGTCACAGCTGCCGTATCATCTGCTTTACTACGATTCTGACAGCCAACAGCACAACAAGAAGGCATATTTAGCGTAATATGTGCTTGCAATATCACACCTTGGCCAGGTAAACAGGCTTTGTTTTGAACCGGATCCGCGCACGCGGCTGCCTAATTAAGTATGCATACGTCATGTGAAAGGGGTCTATACAATCTTATTTTCTATCTCACATGTTCTTATGGCTCATTTACATTTTTAATACTACATTTACTAAACAGTAATTGGACCCATTAGACAGTCTGGAAGTACTGAGAAAAGTCCTCAAACACAACAATAATAACAGAAGGTGTCTGGAGGTGATGAATAAAACATTAAAGCTGCAAAATTATTTTTGTAAAAAGTGCTTGTTTTGGATGGTTTTTGTTGTCATTTTCTGTCCTCATCTTCTGCTGTGATTTCTACTGTTGATTTGAACGTAAATTTGTTACGGGGGAGCTGGAGAACCCAGGCGCAGACAGAGAGAGACTGGCAAACTGGTGAAATCAGGAAAGGATTTTATTTAAACTAAACAACAGCTAAGACGAGGAAACCAGGATTGAGGGGAAAACCATAGCTAATTAATATTAAATATGCAAAGCTAAACTGAACTAACTATTAAACCCAACACTAAAGTCCAACGGAAAAAACACTAACTACTACACTACACGAACAAACAGTACTCACGAACCAAGGGAAAAAACTAGTGATTTTACGAGATGTGCCGAGGATTCGAACCATGTGTCGATTAATGGAGGGGGCATTTTCATGAAGCGCGTATCGAGGCTTGCTTCATTTAGGGGAGGAGCCAAAAATGATGACGTCCGAAGCCTCGTTGCCTGGCTGAACCACGTGACTGCTTCGGAAAGTGGTTCAGATTTTGCCGCGAGGTCTGACAGCAGAATAAACCCATCAGGCTCAAAATGTGGGTTTTTGATAGAGAGCTGTGGTCAGTCGAGAGTCCTCGAGTCGTTTAAAACCAGAAACTGTTGAAAACCTGTTACTTCTGAATAAAATCTCCCCTTTCCTGTACATTGTTGTCCAAGTTACACAAACATATTCAGTACAATCTTCCTAGCTCCACAAGCACTTTCACTGTCCTCTGGCTGCATAAGGCCATGCCATTTTCCTAAGGTGACAGAAAGACATTATTACACAACCTGCCACATAATATGATACTACTATTTTGGGGAAAATTTACACACACAGAATACATGAACATATATTTATTACACACGTGATCATTTATCTATAGAAATTATTTGATCATACTTTTTTTTTGTTTTTCATAGTCATTCCCAACAGCCATAATGAACAATGGTTCAATGCATCAGGCATGTGGTTCAGATACAGCTGCCTGTGATTATACACTTGACCAGTAGGTGGTTTCGTGTGCTCATGAAGCTTCAAGAAATGAACCCTTTCTCGAACCAATTGGTTCAAGTGGTTCAATGCCTCATGAGGCTTCATCTCACCATCACTAGAAAAAACTAGACTGAAGGACATGGAAGCAAGTTCAGGGAATCCGTGGGGAGATGAGAAGAGTCCATGGGGGCTGAGGCAGTCAAAAGGTAACAGAGCTCGGCAGGGAGAACAAAATCCAAAAGGGAAGCAAGTCTTTGAAGGGAAGCGATGCTTTGGGAGGCATGTAGGTTGATGATCCAGTGGGGAGTGAATGGCTGAATCCCAAACCGCCCCCTACACACTCCCCCTACACTACCGAGTGTCACTCCAAAAGAAGTCACTCTCGCAGCTGTGGAGGACACTTTAACTGAAGGGGGAGGGTATAAATACAATCGTCAGGAATGGGACACCCTGTCGCCTCACCGGAAAACGGAAGCTGTCATCACCATGGTAACACAAAGACGCCTACGGTGCATGGCTGTAGCGCTGTGGCACAGGTTGCAGGCAATGATGCTTCAAATAATTTTAAGTAATCCCACATGTTTTCCAATCCTATTATCTGGCATTTCAAATCCAACAAAAGAATGAATGAATAAATGAATTCTGTCAGTTGTGTTCAAATTTTAAGGTGTCAGGGGGTGCACAATTAAATCAAACGTCAGCAGAGAAGAATATTTGTTTCTTTTGTTTTATCTTTTTTCACCACTCTTTTTGTAATGTTCTGTCAGTGTGAAAAAGGCGTGGGAGAAATAATGGACATGTGGAACTGACATCGATATGTTGTTTCCTCCTCCATTTCGACGTTGCACTTCCTGAAAAAGTTGTCCAGAGTGAGCATCGATGCAGACTCGCTATTTAAGGGCTGAACAGTCCACTCTCCCTCCACACTACGCGGTTTGGGACGGCCCTTAATATGGAGGACCCTCTGCGGGAACGTGCAAACGGAGGGGTAGTGTGTAGGGATAGTGTGTAGGGGGCGGTTTGGGATTCAGCCAATGAATGAGCAGAGTTTAAGTAGTGAAGGTGAGGTGGAGAACAGGTGAGTCAAGTGAACTAATTACTGCAGCTGATGTGAATTGCAGCAATAAGCAGAGTGCAGACAGGTGAATGGGACAAGGGAGGCAGATACCGACAGAGGGAGCCAGAGGGACAACAGGGAGAGAGATGACAGGAATACCAAAGAGACAGAAGAAAAGGACAAGAAGAAGGAAGGAGAAGGAAGAAAAGAGGAGGAAGAAGGAAGGGCAGGATCATAACAAAATTGTGCTTTAGTGTTAATAAATACCAAGACTTTTATTATCACGGCTCAGATAATTAGAATTTTTACCTTTTCTCTGTAACAAAAGAACTCAGACTTGAAATTATGCCTTCACAAATCAAAGACGTTATGAGCAGCACGAGGAAATCTGCTGATTCAGCTTTTACAGCAAAATACTCTTCATTAAAACAACCTGAACCTGCCTTTGGTTTCATGTAATCAGACGTGAGAACTAAACTAGCTTCAAACTAGCTGTGGTTAAAAAGGCCTCACCCGGTTTATATTCCAGATGTTTTCTGGTCTCGGCCACTTTAAAGCTCGTTTTTGGGATATTTAATAGTATAATATACTATAATGTAATCCATATATTTACACACACACTGAATACTCCAGGATACAGGATTTAGTTTCTGATTTTTTTTTCACACACTTTGATCCACTTTTATCCGACGTAAATACAAACTAATCGGTGGAGACTAGAATGAGTCATGAGCTGAAATAAATGTGTGATTAACTTAATCTGAAATAATTAAAAAGGAAATAAATGTTTTTTACCACATTTTGTGAAATTTTCAGCGAACTTTTCTCTGGACCGTGACTGATGACTCCTTATAAACAACTTTATGTCATCTGTGACCTCGATAACATCTGGAAAATGTTTTATAAGACATATAGAACATTTAATAGAAGAACGTTCTACAATGTGTTCCCTTAACAAATGACAAACATCTTCCAGGAACATGATAGTACACGACTTATTGAGGTTTATTATTACTCACAACCAGTGGCGTCACTAGGCCTATTTTACGGGGGCTTCAGCCCCCCTAAAATATTCTTAAGCCCCCCTAAATAATTTTATGTTCATTTATTTTTTTAAAAAGTTGTTGTTGTTGTTGTTGTTGTTGTTTTACAAAAAAAGTGCCAAAAGTGACCAGAATATGAGTTTAAATACATAATCACATAACCAGTCATTTTTAACTTAGATACGATCATAAATCTTAGTTTCTCTTCACTTCATAGTGGAAGGTAGAGAGTCTGAGTCAGTGCGTCGTTATCCAGTCCATTCCACTTGTTCATATGGAGCACGTCTTACCTTTGTTGTTCTGCGGTCAAAAGTTACATTTCAGCTCCAAAAGAACGCTTCTACTTAGCTAGCTAGTTAGTCTGAAATGCACTGTGAAGGTTCTGGTTGTTCATAGAGTTAGGTGTGCACTCTTTTTTTTTTTTTTTTAACCATATACTATCTTTGGGGTGACTTCCTTCTGGAGCATCAGCTCCAGCATCAGATACACACAGTAAAACAGGAGCTGAGCTCATTCACGTATGATTATGTGAATAATAATAATAATAATAATAATAATAATAATAATCACTCCACCACCCCTATTGACCTGTAGGAGTCAGGGCAGAGGAGCAGAGACAGTGAGAGGGGAGAAACCTCTACTGGAAAGGTGAGTCTAAAGGATTTTACAGGAGAGAGTCATTTGTGATGCAGACAGTCTTGGATTTTTATGGAACTTGATATGAATATGAAATATGAAACATTTTAGTCCAGGTGCACCATATAAGACTTATTTAACTTGAGCTTTAATTTAGGAGAGTAATGATTGGAAAGTGGAGATAGCCAAGAGAGAGATATATATAAGCCAAAAATACGTAATAAATAAATAATTTTGCTAGTTTTGGACCTAATATGACTCTGTTTTCACTGGTTGGACTGAAGAACACTAAGACCAGGAACACTGTGGCTCTAGAGGGAACACTCTCCTCTATTATGACTATTAAAATGGCTGGTTTGGAGCCATGCAATAAATGGGAACCCACCCCAGAGATCATCAAGGCTTCAAAAAAGGCCATCAGGGAGTACAACATGGCTCACAAAAATTCATTTTCCCCTGTTCTTTTCCTGTTCCTGTTTACAACTGTGCCATTTATTCTGAGTTGACAGTCTTTATTATTTATTTTTGGGCCTCGTTAATAAGTTATTCATTCATTTAGTTCTGGGTTTAGTCCATGTCACCCTGCTCCTGTGAGACAGAGTTTAGTGTCTGATTGTAATTCTGTTCAGTCCTTTTGCTTAAGCACTTTTTATGGTTTAGTTGCTGATGTGGTCAAATTGAAGCTGTTGTGCATTAGAATCCTCCAAGACAAATGTTACAAGTGGTTGCTGGAGTTATTTCAGTTAAGCAGATATTTATGGAAAATGCTGAAATGTGTTGTGCTCATCCAGCCACAGAACTTTCATCCATATTTTACATGAAGAACCATTTTCAATACTGCCTGCCGTTGCAGTTGTTTTGTTTTGCCTTTTTTTTAGCTCAATGTTGTTTTTTTATTATCCCTCTATAATAACATTTTAACAAAATGCTCATAAAATATACCAGAATGCAGGAAATAGGATCAGTAATTTTCAAAATTTTCTGGGGGAGGACCCCCAGACCCCCCATCAGCATCCTGCACAAATCTCACTCTGAGGTCTGGTCACAACTTGGCAGCTCTGAGTTATTGTGTTGTGAGCAAAAGTCATGGCCACTGTGGTGTAAAACATTTACACAGTAAAGTATCTCTGAATAAATCTAAAACTTAATGTGGAAAAGCAATTTCTCAGTTTTTGTTAGCTGTAAAATTAAATGTTCGCTCACATACTGTGCTAGCCTAGCCGCGCTAGACCCAGCTCTTAAGACATAAGGGTCTAGGAACGTTCGACAGGGAGGGAGGCGGGCTAAAAGGTTGTCTTTCAAATCACTCTGCAGCAATTGGGTAGGTATACAACCAATCAGTGCAACGAATAGGCTGACGTAGTTCCGAGAGCGCCGGATTGTGGCTAAGTCCCATTAGCTTCCCAACCAGCAGAGCCAACTGGTATATTAAGGATTTGCCATATCCCGTCGGCATAAGTCCAAATACGTCTTTCTTCTCAATGAAACACTTCAGTGCCGTCCTCTGTTTATCTTTCAAGTTGAATTTTAGCTTCAAATCTTTAAGGGCTGTGGCCAAAGCCGAGTCAAAAGATAACTGTTTATTGTGCGCCGGTTGTTTCTGTCATCACTTAGTTACGCCCACCTTCTGACTCTACACTTCATGGTGATTCGTCCGGCCAGTTTTAGGAGCATCCAACCTCGAGCCTTATGGAGGGTAACTAGACCCACCCTGGCAGAGAATTAAATTCGTTGCCGTGGGTTGTCTAGCGCGGAGCCCTAGGCTAATCCTGTGCATCTCCTGGGGGCTAAGCCCCCCCGTCCTTAAAACCTCGTGACACCTCTGCTCACAACACATTTAATACCTTTTCCCAGGTAACATGAAACGTTCCCACAACACTCTCTAACATTACCTGCAGATTGTAATCAGCTAGCGAGCTACTGATAAAGTAAGCTAATGTAGCACAGCAACAACATTAGCTTCACTTTATTATCATTCATATTTGATATTTTCATTACATGAAATTAATGTCAAACTAGCAACAATGTTTAGCTGACAGTGGCACAGAATGAGCCAATGTAGCATAAAAAATATTAATTTAACATGAAGTCACCTAGCTACTTAGTGCTACAGCATGCTAGTATAGCATAAAAATATTAGCCTAACCTAAAGTCAGCTAGGACAAAAATAATTGCTTTAATATCATTGACATTTAAAATCATGACTTCAAATTAGCAGGAACAGATAGCTGACAGTAGTGAGGAGTTTAACCTAGTGAGCTAACGGTACAGCAAGCTAATACAACAAAACATTGTTAGCTTAGCATGAAGCCAGTTAGCTAATGAGTGCTACAGCAAGCTAATACGACATAAAGAATATTAGCTTAACCCAAAGTCAGCTGGACAAAATTAATTACTTTATTATCACTGATGTTTCAATTCATGACTAAAAATTAATTTTAAATTAGCAGGAATGGTTAGCTGACAGTAGTGAGAATTTCAAACTAGTTAGCTCGCACTGACGCCTATGACTCTGAGCACACTGAACTGCAAAATACTAACAACAGAGAGGATTACATGAAATTAATTGAGATCTTTCAAGTTTGAATGATTTCTTTTTAGATAAATCAGTATTTTATTATAAAATAAGATCTTTGCACTTTGAGTTTTCTAAATTATTGTGATATATTGCAACGAGAATGAATCGGGAATGCAGCAGTTTACTTCAACAACATTGACGTATTTTCTCTGTGCCTTTGCATCGGTACTTTGGGACCTTACAAAAAACAGAAACTTTACTGTAAACAAAAAAAATGCAGAATCTCAGAATTCAGGGGGCAGAATAGAAATCAAGAGATAAAATTCAAAAACCAACAACATGTATACTGTAACATTCACCTCCTGTTGTCTGCATTTGGACTCATGTTTTCATCCACGTCACATCTTACGTCTTCTCTGGAGATGCATTGTGGGTAGAACCTTTTTGAGTGTCTCCTTCTACATGGTTTCTGATGAGGCCAAACACAGATCACCTGAATCGGGTTTTTAGCTGACAACTACACTCAGCTGTGTGTAATTACATAATGTTTTCATTTATTTTAATTTTCAATATTTTGAAATTATTTTCAATAGATTTCAATGTGGCTGCAGCAGAAGTTCCCTGTGCCCCCCCCCCCCCCCCCCCCCCCCATCATTCTGTTTTTATTGTGGTTTTAATTGTTTTGAACAAAGTGTGTTTGCATTTGAAAAATGTGCTGTAAAAGTCTAGTGTTCTGCAGGTGGTGAACTAGAAACTGAGAAAAGAGTTCATGAATTTTGGTGACTGTGGTCACTGAATGCATTTTGTGTGAAAGCAATGGAAAGTGATTCACAGTTCAGTCCACATGGACTGCTGTTTTGCAGACTGTTAAGAGTTTTGAACGTGTGACTTCAGTTTCGACCAATGCATGTTAGCAATAAAAAAAAAACGTAAACGTTCTCCCAGCTCCATCGTTTAAAGGTCTACATCTCTGCTACATTTCTCAGCGATGGAAACCGGTCCTGGAGGTGGTTGTCAGGGCGACCGGATGAGTGATGCTGTCTGTGGCGGCGCTGTGGAGACCGTTGGTTGGTTGATTAGCTGGTTGTTGTTCTCCAGCCTTCAAACATCTCAACCAGAGAAGTTTGAGCATGCA
This sequence comes from Acanthochromis polyacanthus, assembly GCF_021347895.1. Lineage (NCBI taxonomy): Eukaryota > Metazoa > Chordata > Actinopteri > Pomacentridae > Acanthochromis > Acanthochromis polyacanthus. The sequence continues at coordinate 33,353,545 of NC_067117.1, read as the reverse complement.
GACGGTTTGCTGACGTTCTGCGGTTCTTCTGACTCATCGCTGAGGATCTTCATCTTGGTGGAACCAATCAGCCTCAACGTTCCTCTGAAGGCAGAAAAATAATCCTTCAGCTGAATCTGATCCTTTAGAAAACAGACTCTGTAAAGACCCAGAGATCACCAGTCAGCGCTGACGTTTCTGTTGAGGAGTGGGAGGTGTGCGTGTGCGCGTGCGCGCGCGTGCGTGTGCGTGTGCGTGTGCGTGTGTGTGCTGAAGGTATAAAAGGTTTGCAGGTTGAGTCTGAAGTCAGTTTAGTTTCTGATCTTCAGAGGAGCTGCAGGAACACCAGGGACACTGTGAGTGCTTTTTTAAATTCTTAACGACGCTCTGAGTGTTTGCTGAAGTTTTTTTAGTTTTGTTTTGTTTGAACTTCCTGTAAATGTGATCATTTATGTTCAGCAGTTCAAAAAGACAAACTTTTCCAGTTGAAGTTTAACTGATGTGTGTTTATATTTGAAGAAAGTCCACATTGGACTTTTCTAAAATTCTGAATAATGACAAATTTAATGAAATATCTGAGCATTTTCCAAGTTTCCAGTCCGACCTCTGTGAAAATTATAAAAACAAAAACGTTTAAAAATATCAATAATATTCCAACAACTGGATGACTAGAAAAGACTGTAAAATAGCATAAAAACACAATATTTTTCCATATTAAAAGTACGTTTTTTAGCCTTCATTTTGACCTGATAATGTTTATTTTACTGTTTAATCGAAGATGTTTGTGTGACATTCCTGTAATATTAAGATATTTAATCTTTAATGATATAAATGATGATAAAAACTGAATGTTGACAGATTACAGTGCTTCCAGTGTTTATGCTCCGATGAAAACATTCATTCATCATTTTATGCTGAGAAAAACCCTTTATATGTAATTGTACAAGATGTTTCTCATTTAACAAATACATCTACAGATTATTTTACAATTTAAATCGACTAAAATGGCTGCAATCGAACACAGAAGATCGAGTGGCTGTATGAGACGATTTTTTCTTTTAGAACTCAACAATCTGATCGATCAGCTGATCAGTGGATCTGTTTATTATCAGATAATCTGTAGTTTATTTATAATTCAACAACAATACAACAACAACAGAATGCTTTGTCTTTTGTCTTTGTTTCAAAATTAAAAATATAAAACAGTTTTAGGTGTCTGCATCAAAAAAAATTAATAAAAGAACTTAACATTTTTGCAGTTTGAATCAAAAAACAGCTCTCCTCTTGTTTTTTAAAATGTATTTTATTTATCATCGCACAGAAACGCCTCATAATGATATCTGCTGCCAGTCCTTTATTTGTGATGGTAAAACAAAAGAAAAGCAGCTAAAAACTGCATTCTAAGGAGGTTTTATTGACAAACAGCTGCAGTACTGTTTTATGTTTTGTATATTTTTATAATTAAATCATTAATTTCATTCAAAGGGTTCAAAACTGTGGGTCATGACGCCAGAGGAGGTCACAAGATAAATATATTTTAAGAGATTATCAATACTTATAGATATTATAACACATTTATTGAACATTTTGCTGTGAGAACTTTGATAATTTACAAAATGTCTCTTATTAACCAACAAATCGGTGTAAAATTACAGAACAGAGTCACTGATTATATGTAATTTTACAAATATATGAATAATATTACAGTTGAATTGAACAGTTTCTTCTATGCAGCGTCAAAAAGAATAATCCTAATTCTTTATTTAATCTATGATGAATCACAGCTGCAAATTTTCAACGTTATTTTTTATTGTTGATGTTTTTGTGTCTTTCAGCATAAAATGTCATAAACAGACTGATTAAAATAAAAGCAGTTTTTAATGTTTTTCTCTTCAGAATCATCTCCTGATGTCACTTTCTGGCTGTTTCTCCTGCAGATGATGCCGACGTCCAACAGATCTCTGCGATGGTTCGCTGTCATGATTCTTGTTTATTCAACGGCCTGGTGTCAGAACGACGGGTGAGGAGGTTGCTGTTTGTTCTCCTTTTTTCTCCTTTATTCTCCTTTACTTTATTCCTCTTTATTCTGTGTTTCTGCTATTACTGTTAGCAGCTGATTTTAGCTTTAATGCAAAATGTTTTAACACGTTGATCTGAGTGTGAGTCTCTGAATTTCAACTGTGTAATCTTGTTCTCCTCCTTCATCTTCTTCCTCTTCTTTCTTCATTTTCTTTTCCCTCTCCTCCTTCTTCTCCTCCTTCTCCTCTTCCTCCTCCTTTTCATCTTCGTCTTTTTCTCCTTCTCCTCCTTCTCCCCCTCCTTTTCTTAATCCTCTTTCTCCTCTTCCTTCTTCATCTTCTTTTTCTTCAACTTCTTCTTCGTCTCCTCCTCCCCATCCCCCTCCTCTGTCTTCTCCTCCTCCTCCTCCTCTGTCTCCTCCTCCCCCTCCTCTGTCTCCTCGTCCTCCTCCTCCTCCTCCTCCTCCTCCTCTGTCTCCTCCTCCTAGTCGTCGAGCTGTAACTGAGCACCAGCTGATGCATGACCGTGGTAGAAACATCCAGAGTCTGAAGAGGCTGATCTGGTTGTCCAGCGCCATCGAGGGTCTCCACACGGCTCAGACTCGCTCGGCCGCTCTGGGACCCTCCAAGGTCCTGAACTTGGCCCTGAATCCAGCTCTGGTCCCAGCTGGTTCTGAACCCGGTCAGGTCCGCAGCCTCCTCAGAGACTTCTTTAAGCCGTACCTGAGCCGGCTGGAGAACCCGGAGATCAGCAACATGGAGCTGAATTGAGACAACCAATGTTCCTGTTTGTACAATAAATTTACACCAACTAAACAACGTCCTGTTGATTATTTTCACCTCATTCACATTTCTGTTCCTCTGGTGTCAAAAAATGCAATTTAACTGCAACTCTGGTGGTTCATCAGCTCAGAATCTGCTCTAAGTTGTGACCAATTGAGTTCAATTCACTGAACTCAAAAAAATAAATTCAATTAACTCAAGATATTAAGTTGAATCAATCAGTTACAGACCCAACTAGAGCTGTTTTGTCCAGAAAACCTTCTAAAAAGTTCTTCTAATGTTTTCTTTTATTTCCCAGAATCAAGGGTGTCAGTTTGTTTTTAAAAGTGTGTGTGTGTGTGTGTGTGTGTGTGTGGGGGGGGCATTGTCAGATGGAAATGCACACCCTGGGTGGCGTGCTGGGTAATCAGGAACACCGGGGATATCCCCGGTGGGCCGCTTTATTGTTGGGCCGCTCCAGTCATAAAATAATAATAATAATAATAATAATAATAATAATAATAATAATGCTTTAAATCATGGGTCTCAAACTCGCGGGCCAACTGCGGCCCGTGGAACGATATTTTGTGGCCCTCTACTTGAGATCAAAGGTTAGCATTGGTGCAGCACGCCTTCTTTTCTCATATGCTTCCGTGTCGTTGGTAAGACAGCACTTTGAGAAAATGTCGAAGAACGGCGGCAAAATGCCACAAGCTGGGCTCAAACTCACAACCACCACACCAAAGGCGGACACTCAACCTATAGAGCTATCGGTACATACGGGTAGAGGGGTCTGTGGGCCGCTATAGTACTAATTCTCCCGGGGCGAAATTTTGCCCCTGCACTGGTCGGAGCTTCCACTTGGCACGGGCGCAAATTTAGCATCTGCACGTTTTTTTAACCTCACGAAGGTGTACTGCATGTCTGTGCGGATGGTGCGTTCATGAGCGTCGGAATTTTCTATACTACTGAAAATAACTGGGTTTACAACGGCTTACATGTGAAGAATTTGAATGTGTTGGAGACAAAATGACCCCTGACAAAAAGTGGGGGGGACACATCCCCACCGTCCCCACCTAAACTGACACCTATGCCCAGAATGTTCTTCTTAAAGGTGGGAAAACTAAAGATGTTCTAACAAGGCACAGGCAAACTAGTAGAGAACGTTCCCACAACATCTGCTAACAATACCGACAAATAATAATACGTTTTTAAAGAAAGCATTTCTTTCAAATGTTCCAAATGGTTTTTCAGAACATTTTCATTCAGGAAACGTTCCGATAAAGTAAATATAATGTTTTAATGTCAGCATCAGGAACACGGATGATTTTATTATCATTTACCTTCTCTATTCCTTTTTATTGTGGTTAAGGGAGAATTTATTGTAATGTTTCTTTTTATAATAATAATAATAATAATAATAATAACAATTATTATTATGATTATAGACCCTTTATTTGTTTACAAACATTGTGACGTTTTTGTGGGCGGGGCTTATGCTGGAGGCAAAAGCGGAGCGAGAAGTCAAGCGGGACTGGAAGTATATAGTTTGCGCTGGGAGTTTGCAGCGCAAACTCGAGCATTTTTAACACCTTAAACTTAAGTGTACCATCGGCGGTACACTTACTAATTTGCATAGGAATTTAAAGAATGTCCGAAGGCTGCAAACGCGATTATACAAACACTATACACCGATGGAAAGCTTAGATTCTCATGAATCTGCCGGTATAAACCACTTTCAGATGTGATTACCACAGCAGGTAATATAAACACATTTGTCCAACAAACAACGAATATCCATCCATCCTTTCTCTGTACACGGCTTTAACGCACACAGCGCGACTCACATTTCCGGGTTCATTATTACACACAGATGAAAATATTCCACAAAAAACGGCCATAATCCAACCTTGGACATCCAGACGAAACAAGCCAGTAAACTATTTTGTCCAAAACATGTCTTGAAGTCGGTATATAATCCACTCATCAGTCGTTTTCAAGGAAATGCACCTCGCGATGCGCGTCCCTGTATTTCTCGTCATATTTAACGGGTTATTGTTTTTGATTGTATTTTTTCTGTGTCTTGTTGTGTCCTTGTTCTTATGGTGTGTGTATTTGGACCCAGTGTCTGGAATAAAGCTGAACTGAATTGAATTGAATTCAATATTTTTTATTTACAAATAGATTATTAGCGATTTTTTGTACTGAAAATGGCTGGAATTGACTGCAGCTGATCGTCTCTGTGCAGTCTTTTCGCCTCAGTGCATTTAACCACAACTTCGTTCCCTCTGAGCACGAGTGTTCGGTGGAATCCTATAAAACTTTAATTTGCGTTCGCCAATGTCATTCCTCCTATTCTGGCATCCAAAAACACAGCAGGACGATATTTTAGAAAAGTTGATAGAGCCTAGTCCCTCAGTCTTTCGCCTTTCGGTCACGGCCGCGGGCTCCTCTTTTGCCTCCAGCTAAAGCTGTGATGTCATTCGTGACGTGGGTCATTAAAGGGTCTATAGTTGTTGTTGTTGCTGTTGTTATTGGCATAGCTCAGTGGGTAGAGTGGCTGTCTCGCAAGTGGAGGGTTGTGGTTTGATCCCTCAGCCTGTCATGCTTATGTCGAGGTGAGCAAGACACCTAACCTCTAATTGCTCCTGATGGGTCGTGGTTAGTGCCTTGCATGGCAGCTCCCGCCATCAGTGTGTGAATGTATCATGTAAAGCGCTATATAAATACAACCATCTATTGTTATCAGTACTTTTTTCAACAATATACTGTGAGCAACAACACTCCAGATGTGGTGATGGCAGCATGTTTGGGTTTAATTCAGCCTTTTAGAGCTTCAGATCATCTTCATCCTTCACACAGAGTAAATGTTTACGTGTTGTTTGAATGAGAATATTGTAAATCTGTTAAAGCGACGAGACTGAATGAAGGCAGAAAAAGTGAAATGAGGTGCCAGAACGAAGCCTCCAGGTCTTATTAAGTGTTGAATATTTGACATCATCAGGATGGATTTTGTGTAAATCTATGCAGCTGAGAAATGTGCACGGTCATTATTATTATTATTATTGTTATTATTTCTGCTCTTACAGCAGAACAGAAGTAGGATGAGCTTTAGTGTGGAATTTAAACAACATTTCTGAGTCAGCCTGATTAATTCTCAGGTTTTAAAGGATGTGTGAGAGTAAAACAGATTTAAATGTCTGCAATTTTAATCTGTTTCTTTTAAATATGTAGATGTGAGCTTGCGCTGCTGGTTTGTGCGTCAGCTTGGGCATCAGTCTTTGATAGATCAGATTCAGGAGGGATCAAAAGGGTTTAAGCTGCTTCTCGACCTTGTAATGGGGCTTTTATTGTGAAGGAGAGGAGCTGAAACCTCAGAGGAGTTAATGAATGAAAGAGAACAGCGTGAAGGAGGCAATGCCGTCGACTCGACACGATTAGAGGATTTAAAACCAGCTTTGGTTCCTGCTGAAAAGACATCAGGACAGAAGAACCACATCAAACTTCTCACATGCAGTTAGAAAAACCAAAGACTGATGTGTTGTGTTAACTAATTCACTGATTATTGTACAGAGTTAAAGGCTTCATTAGATGAAGTTCAAAACCTCCTGCAGCCCAGCAGGGTTAGCTGTTAAACTGTGGATTATTTTTGCTCCACAGAGAAACCTTCATCAGTTTTAGCTGCTAAAAGTTAAAGATCCATACTGCTCCCCTTTTCAGCACTTTCAAGTCTCTCATGTCGCACAATGTTTATTTTCAGTCGTTTAGCTCCATAATAGACAAATATGGCTGATTTCTCCATGACTTTATAACTCCTCTTTTTTTTCTTGAAACATTCTGTTTCGGTGTCTGTAGCTGTTAGGCCCCGCCCCTTTCAGGAAAAAGACTCTCTCTATACAGCAGGTGTCATACAAAGTGGATGTGTAATGTACCTGCGCATTACTAGGGGTTTTACGGTAACACATTGGAGAGTAAAACAGGGAGATCTCATACACTCTCGCGAGTACATGTCTGTATGCTTTACTCCATGTTACCCGAAATGTTCAGCATAGCTCCGGCTAAAGAGTTAGAAGCCTCCTGAACAATCATTATACAGCAGGTGTGTTCTCCCAGATCAGGGAACGTTCCCATAACACTGACTAACATTACATACAAGTTCTAATAATTTTAATGAAGAAAAGAGTTCAGTGTTAAATGTTCAAAGAGTGTTTTAACAACATTTCATTTAGTTCCTGCAGAATGTCTTAATGTCATTTAAAGAAGGAGAAACGTTCTTAAATCAACATTAAAAAACTGTTTTCAAGGCCTCACATGATTTTTAAGAAACTTTCCAGTACTGTGACATAATAACAAAGATGGAACAAATGTTCTGAAGGATGTTTTAGGGATGTTGTTGAGGAAATGGAACGTATAGAACGATAAAATGTTCTCAAGATGTTCCATGATAACAAAGGAAGGCTGTTCTCAAACCAAGATTCAGCGCTTTCCAGATGCCATCGAGGCCTCAGATGACAGAACGTTTAGTAATGTTCCTGTAATGTGATGTACTAAAGGTGGAACATTTTGTCTTTTTGTTGAGGAACACACGATGGAACGTTCTTCTGTAAAGCATTTCATGCTGAAAAGTCAGGATGTTCTTAATGCGACATTAAAGAAACAACTGTTTGAAGAAATTACTGAGACCTCAGAAGACAGAAGTTCTTTATTAGATGTTCCTGTATAATAAAGGAGGTGGAAGATTGGGGCATGTTATTTGGGTAACAAATTAGAATTTGTGTCAGCTAGCAGAGACACAACAGAGATTTCTTATGAAAGCTACAATGAAGCTAGATACATCTTGGATAACATGAAGATTACTTTAGAACAAACCAACATACTACACCAAAAGTGTTTTACATTCATTTTGGCAACTGGCTTTAATATAACCTTGCAAAAAGTACGCCTTTGACAAACTTATTTAAGTAGTTCAATAAAAATAATTACAGATAAAGCTAATTATTTTTTTATATTTTAGTAATTTATTCTTATTTATATCGTTGGGCTTTCTACTAGTAATTTGATTTTTGAGAAACATCTGACAAAGGAAGTTATGACAGGAAATAATACAAGGAAATAGCCCAATCTTATCTTATCTTATCTTATCTTATCTTATCTTATCTTCTTCCTATTATTATTATATCACAATTATTATTATTATTATTATTATTATTATTATTATTATTGACTGAATATTACGTCCTTTGTCCAGTAGAGAGCAGAAATGTGCCTTTAACAGGAGGGTGTTTACCTGAGTTTTCTGCCTGCCAGACTGACCTCTGGGCAACAATTTCCCGTTCAAAAACACCCGGCATCGCGAGATTTGGAAGGCTAACGATAACTAGCCTGCCGTGTCAACCACAGTGACACCGGTCGTGGAGATCCACCTACAGCTGCAGACGCTGCTCGGGTTTCCAAGTTCAAGAGGAAAAACCCAGAAACTGCCCACCGCAGAGAGGTGCCGTCTGTCGGCTCGGAGCGCCCTCACCGCCCCCTGGACTGTCCGCGCCTCTCGTCCTTTAATCGGCCAGGTCAGTCGCTGGTTCGGCAGCTCCCTAGCTGTCTGTGGGTTAGCCTGTTAGCTAGCTTCGGCTAGCCGCAGTCATCACGGGGGGGTGTCACAGCACACGTCCGGGCTCAATCAATATCTCAAATGTGCAGCGGTATTTTCAGGCAACACACGTACGATGAAGATGTATTGAGCTAACTGCAATCGATATATTAAAAATTAGCAAACTGACACAAGTCTTCCGTAGCTGCTCGCTGCGCTAACCAGAGCTAATTCATGCTAATCTTCAACCAAACTGATGGGAAGACTGCTAACAGTGTCGCTAGTTAGCATTAGCACAGCGCCCAGGATGTTTGCTGTCGTTTGGAGGCTCGTTCAGCAGCTCATGTGTTGCTGACAGTTAACAAGAAGTAGTTTACAGACTCAAACGGAGCTGTGCAGCTGAATGTTTGATTCGGAAACCGTGAACAGCCACTAATAGAGGCCTGTCAGCGGTGTTAGTGATTTGTGCTGATTCCAGGTGATTCAGTTTGACAGTTTATTGCAGTTTGCTCCAGATGTGATCAGTTACAGCACACTGACATGTGACAGTTCACTGCTTTGCTGGCTTTAATGCAAAAATTAAATTGTATCTTTGTTGATTAACAAACTTTTAGCTTCACTCAGCTTCTGTTGTATTTCATATTATCAACAACATGTAGCTGAATCTGTCAATGGTGAACATAATGTATAAGATTCTTCATTTATGCTACCTTTCAAAAGTGTGGGGTCGCTTAGAAATGTCCTTATTTTTGAAAAAAAATTTTTTCAATGAAGACAACATTAAATGAATCAGAAATCCAGTCTAGATGCTGTTAATGTGGTAAATGACTATTCTAGCTGGAAACGGCTCATTTTTAATGGAATATCTCCATAAGGGTACAGAGGAACATTTCCAACAACCATCACTCCTGTGTTCTAATGCTACATTGTGTTAGCTAATGGTGTTGAAAGGCTAATTGATGATTAGAAAACCCTTGTGTAATTATGTTAGCACATGAATGAAAATGTGAGTTTTCATAGACAGACATGAAATTGTCTGGGTGGCTCCAAAACCTTTGAAATGGTAGTGTGCATGTAATTGATTCTGTTTTAGGTTTCTGATTAAGGCTGGGAATAAAGCTAAAAATGTATCCAGATAAAATCATTTCAGCTAGTACTGATTACTGCTGATTATCAGAATTAGTGGGTAAACTGATTATCAGGGCCAATATTTTGTATTTTTCCAGTTATAAGTATTTGTCTAACCCGATTATTGTTAAAATACAGTGGCTCAGATGCTGCTGCTTCTTCTTCTTCTCTCTGTCGTTGCTCTGTGATCTCAGAAATATCCCTCCAGCAGAGAAACAACCTGCAGAAACCGAACAATAAAGCACATGCCGTCGCCACAAACCAGGAAATTAGCTTCTTTGACACGGCTACGCTGAAAGCTAAGGTAGGAGGCAGCTGCAGCTTAAACTAAAACGGTGTCTGGAAAACAGTAAATGATAATTCTTTAAGATCTGAGCAGTGAAAGATGAACAAAACAGCAGAGAGAAGTACAGAAGACAAACTGATCAATCTCATCCAGACATCCTGTAATGCTGTGATGAGATCCAACCTGTTACTAGCATACGTATTCATTTAAAATAATCCTCATTGATGAAAAAAAGGAATTATGAATCACAGGCTCTCTGGTAAAATAAATCGACTCCAAGTATCAGTTATCTGTCTTTCTTAGTTACCAATAATCGGCATCGATATTGGCCCTGAAGCATCTCGTATCGGTTGATCCCTCGTCAGAATCAGCTTTATTGAACCAGTCTGTGAAAACACACACGGAATTTAACTGTGATATTTTATTTGCTCACAGACAAAGAACACAGGTGCATTTAAAGCAGATCAACAGGTCACAGAGGGAAAATAAGTGCTTGACTACTATGTACAACTATAAATGTTTTAAAACAATATATATGATGTGGACCAGAGTTTAGTGCAAAACGGTTTTAACAAAAAATACTCAGAGAAAGTGATTTGTAATTACTTGTTTCTAATAAACACCAGCGTGCTGAATGTAATCACCTGAATTTGACCATTTTAGCCTTTTAATCAAAACAAACACTTTATAGTTTTGATGTTTATACAACAATTAAAAAAACATAAATAATATTAGGGATTAAGAAATGACCTCATCTGGATGAACATAAAATACAGAATGAAGGTAAAACCTGAGGCCACAAGGCGACCAGGACAAATTTATTTAAGCAAGCTTTGTGTTTTTGTGTGGTTGTTTGCCTCTGGTGCATTTAAGAGAAAGTATCAAACATTTCTGTTGTTGCTGCTGAAGATGTCTCTGTCGTTGGGACATAGACTTAGTTTCTGGTTGTCTTTCCAAGAGTGTCTGTGACTCACCCGTCTGCATGCAGGTCGGTTTTCTCAGTAACTGCATCAGTGCTTCATACTGAGGTGTGTCGGGAGCAGTGTGTGAACACAGATCTGGATTTCTGGAGAAATGAGGATTTCCTGCTGGTTTTAGGCTCCAAAGCTTGTTTGAACAAAGCTCCAGCAGCGACTACTTTGGTTAAAACTCTTTTGATGATGACTTATAAAGGCGTGCATGACAGAGAATCTCCTCGTACCAAACACTTGTTCTGTGTACGTGGCTCTTCACCTGTCAGTTTTATGATCCAATGTTTAATTTAATTGTGTTTCTGCACCTGGAAGTGTACACACCTACAAAGTACCAGCATTATTAACTCATCAGTGTTCACAGAAAAATAGTCCTGTACCTTTTATCAAAGTTTGATTACAGCTCATCTGTTGTTGCAGGAAGTTCTGGACAGGATTTAAACCGACTCTTTAACATCAGTATCAACAAAATATTAACATTTTTAGCCAAATGCAGCATTTCACTGTGGCTCACCTGTAAAATATCACAGAAATAAATGTTTAACAACAGTTTTTGAAACTTCAGGGAGAAATTAATTGAAGCGAGTCTCAGTAGGATGTTTCTTCTGAATTTCTTTGGTTCATGAGTTTGTTACCATTGTATGAGTCAACATCTGGATTACAGCTGATACTAAGGCTTGATTGGAGTCATATAGAAGAGGGAAATGTTTAGCAAATGTACTCAACTAGAAAAATTTAAATCCAGTATGTCAGCAGTAAAATGCTCAGCTGGTAGTATGATGCTCACGTCATGATCTTCACCCTCTGAAGCAACTTCTGAGTGTTTTTTGCTTGTGCAGCATTTGACACCGCTACAATGCCATAAATCATAACAAACATGTAGAATAAAGCATTTTGACAGGTAGTTAAGGACACTCGGAAAGTAGAAAATCTGGAGATTGTTCTTCATTTAACGGTTTCTGACTGATGAATGAGTTTAAGTATGCAGCGTGCGGAGGTTCGCCGCATCGTGAAACCTTCGTCAAACATCTTAACTAGTCATCGGTGAAATACAACAAGGACAGATTTAGCAGCTGCACAGCTTATTTCTCTCCTCAAATGTTTTCAGAAATACTATTTGTTGAAGTGTTTTCGAAATAAAAGAAAAAGTTTGTGGCCGAGCCGCCATGTTATATTGTTGTGAGTTTTTTTTTTTTGTTTCGTCGTTGTGATGTTTTACTGTCGTGATGTTTTCCTGTTGTGTCATTGTGTTGTCTCTCTCCAGGAACCCTCCAGCCCCTCTGTGGATCTGTGGCCCTCATCAGGACAGTGGCAGAGGCAGAGCTGTCGGGGACCGGACCAGGCAGCAGGGCTCCATGAGCGCCACGGGGCAGCAGCAAGGGGGGGTCTGCGTTCCCGCCGAGGTCTTGGCCGGGACAAGGACCCTGGGCAGGGCATGGGTATGGAGGCAACCTGCTGGCTGGCCCCCGGAGTGCTGCGTAGGCTGATCGAGCTGCCCTCACCCCCTCTGTCTCGACACCAGCTCAAGAGACTGGAGGAGCACAGGTACTTAGAACAGACTTTACCTGGATGTATGAATGAGACAGTAGAGGGACGAGGTTATTTATTCCTCTCAAACGTTTCCTCACTGCAGCTCTGTGGAAACAGAACAGCCATGAAGGAGGAGAGAGAACTCAAAAACGTCTTCTGTACAGAATAACACAGTCTGAATGACACTAATTATAAAAAAGGGAAGTTTTAATCTTTGATTGTTTATTTTACAAGAATTTTAAAGACCTGGAATCAACATTTCCAGCATTTTTTTTAGGTGCAAACGGGCCAGGTGTTACCAAAACTGGTCAAAATAGTGACTCTGTATAGCTGAAATATTTAGATTCTTCCATTTTAGTTCCTTTCCTTTATTGTCTTTCATCCGTTTTGTAAAAACTGCAGTTCAGAGAAAAAAGATCCTGAATTTTGGTTGGTTACAGCTGAGCCACTGACGGCTTCCTGGTTGTTTCCTAGAGCTCTGGATTTTTTTTTTCTTACAGAATTTTGTTTGAGCAAATGTTTTATTTCTGGTTGGTTTTCATTTGAGACATGTAGAATAAAGTGAACGTGGTAAAATATCACAATTTTAAGCTCAGATAAGAGCATAGATGAGAGTTTTTGTTGATCGCAGCTGAATCATTAATGTCTTCTTGGTTGTTCCGAGGTGCTCAAATTTTTATTTTTTTTTACCAAATCCATTTAGAGCAAAGGTTTATTTTTTGACCATATTTTAAATGATTGGGTTATGTTAATTTTGTTGTTTCTTAGTACAAAACAGTGTTACTTTTAAACTGACAACTCAAAAAGAAAAGGATGGTTTTACCTTGCTGGCATGTTTCGACTGCATCTGCATTGAGGACACGTTAGACGACGCTCTGAAGAGACTGCAGATGCAGTCCAAACATGTAAAACCATCCTTTCCTTATTGAGTTGTCTGTTTAAAAGTAACACTGTCATATTTTAAATGAAACATGTAGAATAAAGGGATTTTGATGTAATATGTTATAAGGTTAGATCTTTAATTTCTCCGGCAACCCAATGAGTATTTCAAGTGCGGTTGGAAAGTTGAGAATCTGGCAGCTCCTTCTGTTTTTACAAATTCTGGTCTGACTAAATCGCATTTTTTTCCTAATATAACATCTCTTTCAAACCTTCTGGTGGAGTTCAGGTTAAGATGAAATTTGTTATGAAAGTTAAAATTAAAATTGAAGCTCCTGCAATTTTACAATCTCACTTTCTCCTCTGTTTCCAGTATAAAAACAAATATTTGTTTTTACTGTAATGAAAGGCAAGGTTAGTTTATTTTGTATAACACAATTCATATGCAAAGCAATTCAAGGTGCTTTACAATCGCAAAGAAATACATTAAGAACAAGAAAAGCATTCAGAGAGTGCAAGGCTGCTCAGTCGTATCATTTCCCACAGAGAAGTCTACAGTAGTGGGTTTGTAGTAGGATCACAATCGTGTGATTATTGGCAGGCAGCTGATGTAATGTTCACTTGTCGTGGTTACAGTGATGACGTCCCGCTATCTCGAAATGATACAGAAATCTTCAACAAATGCGTGGATCCAGACTGTAAGCTGCATCACTGCCAAAATCTAATCACTTGGTCTTTGTGTCATTTCTGACCTTCCCTGAAAATTTCATCTAAATACGTTAGTCCGATTTTGAGTAATGTTGCAGACAGACAGACAGACAGACAAACGTTGGCTAATCGTTACACATCTCCACTGCCTCCGAAAATGATATAAAGGTAGACATAGATCTTTAGAAAAATAGACTCAAGATCATAAACGTGCATTAAAAGACAAGAAAATAGATCGAACATCTAAGAGAAAGCTGCAGGAAGCGGTGCTGTTGTGATGGTGGGTCGTCATCATGATTAGAAGGTGAACCTCCACAGGACCTCATCTCTCCGTCGTCCTGCAGGTACAGCAGCGCTGGACGTTCCCTGCTGGAGCCTCTGATGCAGCGTTACTGGGAGTGGCTGGTGGGCAGAGTCCCGGCCTGGATCGCCCCCAACCTCATCACCATCATCGGCCTGGCCACCAACGTCTTCACCACCCTCGTCCTCGTCTATTACTGTCCAACTGCCACTGAGCAGGTGAGTCATTATGGAACCTTATCACACAAATATACTGTTTTAAATCATTCTTTTACTCCACCTGTTTGTAATTTGACAGTTTTTTTACTCAACTGTTGTATAATAACTGTATTACATGTGTAATATCTACAGTAGTCACCGTTTCTTCTAGTGTTGAGAACAGCTGGAATAAAGTTGGACAAGTTGATTAAATCAGTCCTTTTTTTGCACCACAGACTGGTTTCAAGCAAGACACTTTTCTACAGACCAGTCATTCCACACATAACAAATAACTGTGTGTTTTTTAAAATTTAAAAAAATGTGTCCTAAGTAAATTTAATTTGTTTTTATTGCTGAATATGTATCTGCGCTCTCTGGAGATGTTTTTCTGTGAATTTTGGCCGGGACGATCTAATCATTTTTCAAAATAAAACACCACGAAGAGACTCTACCGGAAACAAAATAACAAAACAAAACATTTCTATTCCTTCTATGGGGCCCAGTGGTTGGGGACAACTGAACTACAAAATTTTTCATTTTCTGTTAAATAAATAATTAGAGAAATTCGACTTTGTCTGAAATGTGACAGGCGCAAAAGAACATCCAGAATCTGCTGTTTGGAGGGTTACTAGTAAATATAGCTGTCAGATAAAGGAGGGGAATTGAAAGAACAATGTTTTCCTCTGAAAGGAAGTCGAGTGGAAGGAGAATGTAGCAGAACTGTATTTAAAAGCCTCAAATTGATACTTAATTATGGTTAAGTACTGTACTTAACAGAAGGTGTTCGGTAGTTTTCCACTACTGTCGGTAGTGTGTATGGAACAAGAGCAGAAATTCAACACAATTCATGAATGAAAACACTCTTAGTAGCATTTCACAACTCTGCTAGTCTGTGGAATTTATCAAAGACAAAAATAAACATGGAAAAGTGTTGAATTTCCATTTACAGTGAAGTAGAACATGAGCCCCTCAGAAAACGGGGAAGTTTTTACAAAAATAAGGTCAAATATACGTATAAAACAGGAGGATGCTGGGTTTCTGCATGAGAAATGATTTGATTTATTCAAAGGCGCCACCTAAAATGTTGAGTTCTCCATATTTCCTCACTGACTTCTTCTGTTTCTATGGAGTTTTTGGGTTTTTCTGTCTCTGAGATTTGTGCTGCCCACCACCAACAGTGGAGCGGCTGAAATTTTCAGATGGAAACACTTCACACAACCTCCTGGTCCTCTGGACGGTCCACATACCTACACGTCAGCCATCTTCTTTGAAATACTTTCAGCTTGAGAAACTTGAGAAAACACAGAACTCTCAGGGCCCTGAATAAACCTCAGGATCTAATGTGTGCGGTTTTTGTTTTCTGTTATTATTAGAGCGGACAAGATTGATTTCCACTATCGAGGACGATGAGTCGGTTGTTAGGTGGGGGTGGGGGTGGGGTTACATTCACTTCATTATAGCACCTGTTTTTAGCTGGTGTAAGCCATGTGGTTGTTGCGTTGTTGGGTCGGTGTTTTTCGGCTCCAGTCGTTGGTCAGCTGCAGTCATTCTAGCAGCAACTCGATTCAGACTTTTATTAAACTTTTTCCTCCATAAGAGTTTCTTCCAAAATTTTTCAATGATCTCAGAACAAAGCATCTGTTAGCTTCTTTCCTGCCCTCTGTGCTTTCATATGCTATATTTTAATATTTATTTAACAGATTGAAAAGGCATTAACGCAGAACACAAAAAAGACTAAAGGTAGTTCAGAAAGCACAGAGCATTGTGGGGGGTTTAGCTAACAACAGGCACCATGACGATGACTTCTCTGGTGGTTTATGACCTTCAGACAGAGTTCCTCTCTTGCATACGGCTGTAAAAGGACATGGAATGAAGTCCACTGAGTTCATCAGCTGTTACTGATTATTGATTAAGATGACTTCCAGTAATCAGTTCAGAAATGTGTTCAAAATTTGCTTTAATAATATCGTCTGACAAACTCTCTAAACACAGGAGTTTAAAGACCATAGCTGTAGTGATGATTCAGTTTTATTTACAGAGACTTTAAAACTGCTGCCAAAGTCAGAGAACAATCACACAATAAGGAGAAAATGAGTTCATTTACTTCGAAAGGTCCTTATTTTTGAAAGAGAGGCATTTTTTTCAAAGAAAATAACATTCAATGAATCAGGAATCCAGTCTGGACACTGTTAATGTGGAAAATGACTATTGTAGCTGGAAATGGCTGATTTTTAATGAATGTCTCCATAGGGGTACAGAGGAACATTTCCAGCAACCATCACTCCTGTGTTCTAATGCTACATTGTGTTAGCTAATGGTGTTGAAAGGCTAACTGATGATTAGAAAACCCTTGTTCAGTGATGTTAGCACTTGAATGAAAGTGAGTTTTCATGGAAAACATAAAATTGTCTGGGTGACCCCAAACTTTTGAACAGTGGTGTAAATCTGTATGTTGTTGTTTCAGGCTCCTCTGTGGGCGTACCTGTTGTGTGCGGTGGGTCTGTTCATCTACCAGTCATTGGACGCCATCGATGGGAAGCAGGCCAGACGCACCAATAGCAGCTCTCCGCTGGGCGAACTGTTCGACCACGGCTGTGACTCCCTCTCCACCGGTCAGTTGGTTTCCTGTGCCTCTCCCCTGCCGTGACTCTGCAGCCTGTTGTCATGACGACGTTGTTCTGTTTGTGTCTGCAGTGTTTGTGGTGTTGGGAACCAGTATAGCAGTGCAGCTGGGAACCAACCCAGACTGGATGTTCTTCTGCTGCTTTGCCGGGATGTTCATGTTCTACTGCGCCCACTGGCAGACATACGTGTCGGGAACGCTGCGCTTTGGCATGTGAGTCGACAAAAGCTGCTTGTTTTCTTATTTTATGCTGTTGACAGGAATTTCCAGACATTGTGTCTCATGTTTCTCATTTCTTTGTACACCTGAATGTTTCAGCACAGTCCTTATTAGGACATTAGAACATGTTTCCTTTGTCACGCTAAAGATAATAATCCAAATACCGATTGGATGCACTTTTATCTCACTGTTGTCTGAAGACAGAATAATTTAACCCTCTGAACCCCAAACATTTTCTGGGTATTTTGATCTTCTGTCACATCTTTCTTCACTGGGGGTTCATTTTTCACTGTAGGATTAATTCCTGAACCTCTATGGAAACAGAACAACCACAAAGAAGTTAAGAAAATTCAGAAATGTCTTCTGTGCAGTGAGACACAGAGTGACAGAAATCATAACAAAAGAAAAGTAGAATTTCTTGAGTAGTTTCTTTTACAAAAATTGAAAAAAAAAAACTGAAATCAACGCCTTTATTCCAAGTGACCACAGATGTTACCGAACTGGATAAAAATATGAAGTATATTTAACCATTTACATTTTTAATTTGTTTCCATACTTGTCTCTTCTGAAATCCAAATGATTTCTGTCACATTTTTGATCACTGTGGTTCATTTTTTTCTTTAATCTAAAGTCCTGAACCTCTGTGGAAACAAAACAACCATGAAGAAGGAGAAAGAACTCAGAAATGTCTTCTGAATGACATCAATTATAGAAAAAAACAACAACTTGAAATTCCCTGATCAACAAACTTACAAAAATTAGAGAAAGCTAATCAACATTCTGAACATTTTTTAAAATAGTCTGGGTCTAGTTAAGTTTTCTGACAGACGAGGAGTTCAAGGACTTTCAGGAATTTTAACATCCAACGAGAACGAGTCTCTCTGTTTTCACAGTTTCTGGATGTGATCAAGGTGTAATTTTGGCCATTTTGTAAAGATAACATGATGGTTTGGGGTTCAGAGGGTTAAATTAAGCAGAAGAAAGTCAGCTTTATGTCCACCTGATGAGATTCAACAGCCAAACATTCACAGCTAAATGTTGTTTTCTTAGATTATCTTTGTTTTTGTGTGTTTTAATGTGATTATTTCCAACCAGACTGATTTGGTTAAAGCAGTTCTGCATGCAGAATAAATGCAGCGTAGTGTTAACCACATACTGCCTCAGTTCTTTTTCTGAAGTTTGAAAGTTAAAAAATGTCTTTAAGCTTCAAAATAAATCCATGAAAACTGGATTAACCCTAACAAATATTATCTATTTATTTGTTTGTTCTGCTCACCTTTATTTCCAGTTGGACAGCTGCTTCTATTTGAGGATCGATGTTTCTTCATGGTGCATGAATTTGTAATTCCAATATTACTCTAAAAAGCTAACACCTGCTACTGAGGTAGAAGAAAGCGTGAGAATAGTGGAGTGCTGAAAGGAAAGTGCTGTTTATGTGAATATTTAATCTGCTGGATAAAGTGTGGAGAGTATCAGGCGTCCGGGAACAGGTTTTATCAGGCACCTGTTGACTTCAGTAGAGAGAAGAAAGAGAAGTTATCAGAGTGGCTGAACTAGTTGCAGTCTTTTGTTTGTCCTTTCACTAGACGGCAGCAGGTACATGTCCAGGCCTGCGGGAATAAATGTGGATGTGTTCTGTGTGTAGATTTGACATAACAGAGGTGCAGCTCTGTCTAGCAGGACTGCAGATGCTCACAGCCACTGTGGGTCCCGGTCTGTGGAACGTGATGGTAAAACCTCGTGGCTGCTGCCTGCATGACTCGCTGCCGTCGGCTTCCACAACCAGCGCTGACCTGCATGCAATAAAACGCAGAAATTCAGTTTTTACAGTCGGTTCTGCTTAAAGGTGCAGCCAGTAAAAATGTGGCTCCTGAACCCCGGTGTCGTCCTGTGGGTCAAATTGTCCCGTTTTAACATTTGAGAATGTGGAAGAAAAATCTTTTCACAGTAAAACATTTTGGAGAAATTTTTGAACATTTTTTGTGAAATTAAAAGGAATGTTAAAAAAATGTTTCTTTTACAACATTCACACACAAAAAAGTGAATCTTCTTAAAGAAAAATATCAGACGTTTTGCTGATATATCTGTAAATACTTTAGATATTTTTAGGATTTTTTTGGAAGCTTTTTATTCATTTTTGGAAAATATTTACAAGAATATTCTTGCAAATTTTTTAAAATTATTTTTTACATATAATTTTCCAGGGAAGCTTTTAAGGAATTATTGGAATTTTCTTCCTGAAGATTTTGCAAATTTTCAGAAATTTGGGGATTTTTTTTGCTGAATATTTGGATTTTTTTTTCAGACAAAGAAACAATATTTTTGGTACCTGTAAACGAAGACAATAGGAGGGTTAAAGACATCATCTGAATGTGATCCCCAGATAAAGCTCAAAAGTTTAGTCACTTAGAAATGTCCTTATTTTTGAAAGAAAATCTTTTTTTTCATTGAAGATAACATTAAATTAATCAGAAATCCAGTCTAGACGCTGTTAATGTGGTAAATGACTATGGCACTTTTCCCAATATTCTTCCAATCATTGATTATGCTTTATTGGAAGCAGTGATTTGTCAAGTTACACAAAACAGAAAAGACACAAATGGTTCAGAGTGTGTTCAGTAGTAAATCCCTTCATGGCACGTAGTCATGCCAGAAACTTTGGTCAAAAATTGCTTGAGAACTCAGAGGCCTTCATTTTCTGGTTGCTTCTTGCTTGTCCATTTTGGTCTCATAAATATTAGTCATAAATCAGCAAAAAGGCACATACACAAATGTTACTGCACAGGCCAGCGACCAAAATTCATATTTATTTGTCCAAAGGAAGCAGTGGAACCAACCAGCTGTGTTAGATTTAAACAGCTCAATCCTCACCAGAAACCTGCTATTCCACAGGGTCACCAAAACAAACACTGGATGTACTGTTTGGGGACAATCTGTCAAAGTTTCTCTGATTTAGAACAAGAAGAACAGGTAAAACAAGACGGCCCTCTTGTACCACATGTAGCTGGAGTGTCTCAGAATTTTAGAAGAATTTTCTCCAAACATCCTTTAGCACTCTAAAGATGCAAGCTGGTTCACACTGAGGATAAAACCTCAAAGACACAAGCTAATCAGTGTTGAATCTGCAGTCAAACGCAGCGAGGAGTTCACAGACCTGTATATAGAAGAAAATAAACAACTCTAACACAAGATGGCAGCTCCTCAGGACAAAACTCAGCAGCTTGCCTTCATCTAGAAAATCAAAGACACTCCTTTGACGGCAGCATTGTTTGTGTTCTAGCTAAAGAAGGCAGATGGTTTGAGAGAGGCTTGAAAGAATCTGTATGTTTTTGTAGGGTAACCGCATTAATCCTCATAATAATGCAGCCTTATTTATTATTATTTATTTATGTATGTATTATTCTGTGATTTCTAACCCCGTAGGGTCTTGGCTGTAATATTACATGAGTTTGGTTGTTGTCTAAACTCCTAACATGTGTTATAGTCCGGTAAAATAGCACTTTAAAATCATTTTGCAGGGTTTGACTCAGATAAACATGCACCATATTTAACTCTACAGGGCCTTAACACCAACATTTAAACTTATCTGGTTAATTCATGACGCCACTGATAATCTTTCTTTCTGGAAAACACTTTGATGCCGCCGCTGTCATTTTAAATGCTCTGTATAAAAACACTGACGTGACCTAAATGCATCGACAATAGATCCCAAACTGAAGCATTAATAAACAATATTAACTGAAAAAAAAAATCCCCAAATCCTCTCCTGTTCAGCAGATGACTCACTCGACCGTCAAACCTTTAGAAACCCAGAGATGACGGCTGTCGTTTGGATTTCAGAGCCAGTAAAATGTTGCTGATCGCACCTTTACTGCAGCTGCTCCCGTCCACTCTTTGGCCTCCAGATGTTGCTCAGAAGCAGCGGTGTGTTGTGGAGGACGGCTGCAGGACGAGACTGTGCTGCTCGACGTCACTAATCCTCACTTTAAACTCTCTGCTTTCTCCTCCCACTCAGCATTGATGTGACTGAGGTGCAAATCTTCATTATAATCATGTATTTGCTGGCCGCCGTGGGAGGATCTGCTTTTTGGCAGTCACTGGTAATTCTGATCGCTTCTAATTCCTACAGATTCAAATCAGTGACAATGATGCCATAATTATGTAACAGTAATGTTTTTCTTGGTGAGTTCAGTGTAATTTTAATGCTGCTCTAACAGTCGTGTTTTACTGTGATGGTTAGAAGTAATACAAAAAGCTCTGAGCGCTTGTCGCCTTTCCTAACATTACTCATGGTGCTTTCATAGTTCATATACAGTAAAGACTCACACAGAAACTTACAGCAGCATGATTTAATGTGTGTTTTATTACCATCTTCACTGTGTTAATGTCTTGATTCCCAGATTCCGATCCTAAATATCCAGATGAAAATGGTTCCTGCCATCTGCACGTTTTTAGGAGCCATCTTCTCCTGCACCAATTACTTCAGAGTTATTTTTACAGGAGGTGTGGGCAAAAACGGATCCACAATAGCGGTAAGTCTGGAAGCTTTGGTGCTTCTGTTGATTTGTTTGTGGTGTAAGAACAAAATATCGGAGGTGTGTGCACAGACGGTTTTATTTACGTAGCGCAGATTCACAACATATGTCACCCCACAGCTCTTAGCATAGTAAGGTACACAGGTTATGAATTATAAACAACAGAAAACCCAAGAATCTAAAGTTGCCTGTGAGCGACGGTGGGAAGGAATGAAAAAAAACTAGAACAGAAAGGAGGAAACGAAACCTCCGGCAGAACCAGGCTCAGGGAAGGAAGCCATCAGCTTTAACTGGTTGGGATGAGAGGGGTTAGAAAATGAACCAAACAGCAGAGAGCTACCGGGAAGATGGTGAAATTTGCCAGTTGTAAAAAATGTCATAAAATTTCCAGCACAGTGAGAGTGTTTTGTGGACGTCCACATGTAGACCAAATTTTTGTTCTTGCATAGCAATGCTTGAAAAATGTTGAAGGTCATCTACTGCTCATTTATAAAAAGGAATATACATGAATGAAATACAAAAAAGTCCTTCTAGTGGATGGAAAAATAGAAAAGAAAGTAGCGTCCACAGGAAGTACACAGTTAATCAAAAAGTTCCAGGACTGTGCCATTTACGAAAAAAAAAATTCCCGATTTAAATTTAACCTCCATTCATTGAAATGTCTCCTTGTGCAGTGATGCTCTGCTCCCAGAGCTCCTGCAGCACTTTATCTCTCCCTGGAAGTCCTTTTTTGTCAACACATTACGCTCCATCAGTGACATTGAATCTCCTAAACAAGGCGTGGAGATTTTTTTTAAGAAATCAGGAATCTGCTGTGACGTGTAAAAAGACGTCCTTCAAGTGGATGGAAAGTAGAAAGGAAAGTAGCTTAAAAATTACGTGTCCACAAGGTGTACGAAGGTTGATCAAAAAGTTCCAGGACTGTGCCATTTTTAAAAAACAAAAACAAAATATTCCTGATTTAAATTTAATCTCCATTGGGGTGAAGTGTCTCCTGGTGCAGTGATGCTCTGCTCCCAGAGCTCCTGCAACTCTTCAACTTTCCCTGGATGTCCTTTCTTGTGAAGATGTTAAACTCCATCAGTGACAAGCTGAATCTTCTAAAGTGTATCCAAACGGCAACCATTCAGTTGAAAATTTATTTTATTTTCACAAGAAGAGAAAGTTTTGAAAATTGACAAATCTGCTGTGACGTGTAAAAAGAAGTTCTTCAAGTGGACAGAGAGTAGAAAAGAAAGTAGCATGAGAATTACGTGTCTGCAGGCTGTACGATAGTTGATCAAAAAGTTCCAGGACTGTGCTCTTTTTAAAAAACAAAAGCAAAAATCCTGATTTATATTTAACCTCCATTCAGGTGAAGTGTCTCCTGGTGCAGTGATGCTCTGCTCCCAGAGCTCCTGCAACACAGGAAGTTTGTTTTCTCACTGTCAAAGTTTGGGAAAAAATCACAAATCTTCTGAGACATGTTTGCCATAAATAGTCCGAGGAATTTCCTT
Source organism: Acanthochromis polyacanthus (assembly GCF_021347895.1). Taxonomy (NCBI): domain Eukaryota; kingdom Metazoa; phylum Chordata; class Actinopteri; family Pomacentridae; genus Acanthochromis; species Acanthochromis polyacanthus. The sequence goes on along the minus strand of NC_067117.1, from coordinate 33,330,326 downwards.
CTCATTTTCACATTTTATTAGTTGTAGTTACTTAATTGTAATTTTAGTTTCCTAGACTTATACAAACTGAAATCCCACGCACTGTCTAACTTGCAGTTTTTTGTTGGATGTGCTCTTCCCTCTCACTCAAGCTAATTTTACTCTCCTAATTTTATGTCTAACATAATGTGTTCAAATTAAAGTACAAGCTTCATCAGACGTTGTGTTTCTCACGTGTCTTCAGGGAACCAGCGTCCTCTCTCCAGTCCTACACATTGGCTCCGTCATCATTTTGGCCATGATGATTTACAAGAAGTCCGCTGTGCAGCTCTTTGAGAAACATCCGTGTCTTTACATCCTGGCGTTCGGCTTCGTCTCGGCCAAAATCACCAATAAATTAGTTGTAAGTCGGACTCACCTCTTTGTTTTTGTGATTCCTTCTGCAGATGTTGGTCTCCTAAATGCTCAGAAAGTAAAATTGAAAAGTTAAAGGAACTTTTTTGACGTTTTTCATTCCAACGCAGAGCAAGTCCAGCATGAATTTAGCTGTTTGACCCTCTGAACTGAGGAGTCTCTGAGCTTTTTCTGTTCCTGTCACATTTTTGCGCACTTTGAATTCATTTCTCATTGCAATATAAAGCCCTGAACCTCTATGGAAACAGAACAACATTGAGTATAGGAGAGAGAAATGGCACTCAGTGCAGCTAGAAATCATTTAAAATTACATATATTTTAATGTCTTTATTCACAGCTTCACAGTTTGAGATTTCACAGAATCTGGTGTCAGCATTTTATTTTTGGTGATTTTTAAAAAAAAATTGAGACATGCAGATTAAACGATTTTTAATCAAATACCCCAATTTCAAGCTTATATTTGGTTAATTTTCCCGAACTAACAGCATAGTTTTTTGTTTTTTTATAAGATGCAAAGTGAACCATAGCCCATGAGGAATGATAAAAATCAAAATCTAGCATAGGCAACTATGCACTATGAAAGATATTTCCATGGCCTAATCTGTGGTTACCGATGAGTCATTCGAGGACTGCCAGGCGGTTCAGAATCAAATTTTTTTTTCTGTTTTGCCAAATTCTTGCTGTGATAAATGGTGTAATTTTGGCTATTTTATTTTATTTCAAACCTGCTTGCTGTGTTTTTTTGTTTTTTTTGTTTTTTTTTGCTCTGCTTCTGGGTGAAATGCTTCACAGTATAATCTTGAACAGACAAAGATAAAATATTATGCATTTTTAAAGTTAGTGCAATTAGTATGGTTTCATTTACAAGTAAAACAAGAGTTCCTGATTGAGGATTTATAAAACCATGGTTCTAGATCAGGGGAGTCAAATCATTTTAGTTCAGGTTCCACATTCAGCCCAATTTGATCTCAAGTGACCAGTAAAATCACAGCATAATAACCAGAACTCCAAATGTTTCCTTTGTTTTACTGCAAAAAAAAGGACATTCTGAAAATGGTCCCATTTAAGGAATTATCTTTTTATAAAACATTATGAACAACCTTAAATTTCTTAAAAATAAACTCAATTTCAACAATATTATGCCTCAGTTCATCATTTAAACATTAAAAATGTATAGATCACAGTGTCTACAGAAGAACAAAACATTTAGTCATGGTTATCTCAAACTGACAAAACTCTGACAAAGAAACAACCAAAAATGAGAGACAAAACAAAAAAATTTAGACAAGTGACACGAACAAAACAAACCCCAAAAATTAGACAAAAAAGTTAGGTGACGAAACAATGGACAAATGAGAAAAACAAGAAGATAAAAAGAAAAGAAACAAAGTGATAAAAAAGGAGACAACACAAGTGAGACAAAAAGGAAACCATACGACAAAACATGAGACAGGCGACAAAAGTCAGACAGAAAAGACGAAAACGAGACAAAATATTATAAAAATGCGACACAACATGACACAAGAACAAAGAGCAATGTAGTATTTAATTTTCTGATCAAAACAACTTGTCATGGTCTAGAAATTATTTTAAATGTATAATTTTACAAATTTAGAATCTGCAGTTAATGTCTTCTGTGGAATTTTTACACTTTGAGGGCCGGATTGGACCCTCTGGAGGACCAGTTTTGGCCCGCGGACCACATGTTTGGCACCCCTGTTCTAGAGTCGACAGAATTAACAGGACTAATCGTTTGCTCTAAGTCCACCTGGTTTGCCTTTTTAGTTTTGCAGTTTTAAGCTCAACAATATGTTCCTGTTTGTAGCAGTGAGTTCTCATGATTTAGATTAGAATTAATTTTATTGTTTCCATCACGAGTTACTTTGTTGAGCTCGTAAACAATTCAACATAACAACAAAAAATGTAATTAAAGAGTCAGAGATGATAATTTTCAAATAACATGGGTGTTAAAGAGAAGCTAAAAGCTAACTGTCAGACATTAAGACACCAGAAATACTGTTGAATCTCTCAGGTTTAAGATGACTGACACAGTTGGGAAGATCTAACCAACTGTGTCGGCCATCTTAAACCTGACATTCTGGAGAAGCCGATGCTCTGCAGAGGTTGTTGCACACAGAAGTTTAAATGTTTAAAAGTTTAAAGTTATTTGTTCTTTCCATCCTCAGGTAGCACATATGACAAAAAGTGAGATGCATCTCCACGATTTAGCCTTCCTGGGACCAGGACTCCTGTTCCTGGATCAGTATTTCAATAGTTTTATCGACGAGTACCTGGTGCTCTGGATTGCACTGGTGAGTATGCAGGATTCTGTAGATGGATCACGGATGTTCTCCTGGTATTTTGACTCATCAGAGTCAGAAACGTACAGGTGGAACTAAAAATACTGATGATGATCCAGAGTTTGGTGACTTTAGTGTCCAGTGTTGATAATTTTAACTGAACCTTTCCGGCTGTGACGAGTCAAAATGTCCCATGAACGTCAGATGGTTGCGTTTAATCAGCGATGTTGGTGTTTATTTAGTAATGAGCTCTTTTCATAAATTATTTTCAAGTATCACACCAGAAAAAAAGTTCATTATAGCTGCAAAATTCAAAAAGACGTCTCTAATTTTGCTATCTTGAGGTGTTTTTTTAAATAAAGACTCCGTGTACTACATGGATAATGGAACAAGGTTTTCTGAATAGGTTCTGAAATGTTCTAAGTTTATCTGCAGCAGTTTCTAAACATCATCTTCAACGTCTGATTCCAGCCAACACTAAGCAATAATTCTAACTTTCCAGATTAAATTAATTCCTGGAGACTTCTCTCCATTTTTCTCTGTAGTTGAACAAAAATTCTGTCAGTTTTTTCTTTTTCTAGCAGTTTGCAAACAACCGCTTTTGTTTCCAGCTTCTTCTACTCTGTTTATTCTGGTTGTGTAGCCTACAGCGCCACCTAGCAGCAGAGTTTATTTAAGCCAAACTCACATTTTCTTCTTTGATTATTTTGCATCATTTTTGTCTCAAATTTGCTGGATAATTATATGGAAATGCTTGTTGTTTATTGTTTGTGTTGTATGGAAGCCCATTATCACCATGAGCAGAAATTACTTTAAATGTTACCAAAGACAACAATTTAAACCATATAGTACTTAAAAATGGTAAATTATGGGATGCAAAGCCAGAATGATGAGAAATTAAAGTTGAGAAAGAAACTCTCCATTATTACACTGAGTCAGAATAATGATGTTAACCCTCTGAACTCCAAGTAGTTTGTGGATTTTTTTTGCTCCTTTTCTTCACTGTGGGTTCATTTTTTATTTTAATCTGAAGTCTGAAACCTCTATAAAAACAGAGCAACCATGAAAAAGGAGAGAGAACTCAGAAATGTCTGCAGTGTGACAGTTAAAATGACAGAAATAGTTGAAGAAGTGGAGTTTCTTTTACTCTGTGCTTTACAAAAGTTAATAAAACCTTAAATCAGTGTGTCCAACAGATACTACTAATTCTAGAAATAAAAAATGGTGACTCTACATGCTATAAATACTGCACTATTTGCATTTTTACTTTCTTTTTGTACTTGTCTCGTCTCTGCTCTGTCAAACCACTGCCTGCAGTTCAGCTGGAAACCCTCAGATTTTTTTTACATGGCTGTTGATTGTAGCTGAGTCAGTCATGGCTTCATGGTTACACCGAGTAGCTCAGAATTTAACATTTTTTACAGAATCTAGTCAGAAAAAATGGTTAAGTTTTGGTGAATTTTTAAAAAGAGAAATTAACAGTAAAATAATTTTGATAAAATGTCACAATTTTAAGATCAGATTTGGTTAAATTTTCTGACAGTGATTTTAGGAAAGTTGAAAATCTGATCATTTTCTCTTTTTTTTAAAATAGTTTTTGACTCAGCTAAATGGTGTAATTTTGGTGATTTTAAAAATCTAACATGCTTGATGGGTTCAGAGGGTTAAGTCAAACATGTGATTTTGTAAATCTGAACATGCAAATACAGTCAAAAGTTTCTCATTCAGTGATTTTTATTTATTTGCATTATTTTCTACATGGCAGATTAATACTGAAGATTAATACTTTTTTTAACACATAGTTCCATATGTGTTCTTGTATAGTTTTGATGTCTTCAGTGTTAATCTACAATGTGTAAAATAATTAAATAAAAGCTATTGAGTGAGTCAAAAGTGATGAATTGTTGTAATAAAGCATTAAGTTCTCTCCTGCTTTCCCTCCCTCGGCTGTAATGGGCTTCCACTCCTGTTTTCCTGCCTGTAATAAGTGACGGTGTTTCTTTCTCTCCTGCAGATCATTTCCTTGTTTGACTTGGTGCGTTACTGTGTCAGTGTTTGCAACCAGATTGCCTGCCATCTTCACATTTTTGTTTTCAAAATCAAGCCTTGTTCAGTGCTCAGTTCTGCTGCTCACTGAGGACACGCTGGCCATTACTGACTCTGTCCCGCCCCGATAGTCGCACTCATCTTTTCTTCCCTGTTTTCCACGTAGAGATGCAGGGGGTGACGTGGTGTAAAGTATGTGCTTCTGCCAACTGAATGTGAGGACAAATAATATATATTAAGATACTGGAATATTACTGTCATTGTTTCTTTTTCACCAGTGCAGAGTTGAATTTGTACCAGTTTCATCTTCTGCCCCAGTAATAAGAAATCTCCTTCTGACAAACTGACGGTTCCACAGAGCAGATGTTTCAGGTGCTACTCGCTGAGTTCAAGGAGAGAAACTTACGTGTGTTTTAACTGTTCATGTGCAAGAAAATGTATAGGTATGACTCTTTGCTTTTCATGATTATAATTTTTGTAATATTTGCGTAACTTTACCTTTTTGCTATTGTAAATACCAAACTGTTGCAGTGTCTGTGCTTCTTTTAAGTTAAAAACAAATCCTGCTTTGACACATTTATAAACCCTTCCTTCATGTATTTTAAAGCGGCCTCATCCTCTGCGCGTCATGAAAACTGTGCCGCTGTTTCACGGCAGCAAGACGATGTTCTGGAGGAAAAGCTTAACGTCGACTTCACGTCCTCGAAGTGCAAACTTGCAAAAATAGTCACTGCCAGTGTTTTCTTGGTTACATTTGCACATTTGGTCAAGTTCAGGCGGGACTTTTGTGTTTGTTTATTGTCCTATTACTGGCTTATATGTTATATGTCCATGGTATTCGATTTTCTCTCTCTGACTGATGTTTGTAGCTCTGCAGGTGTTAATCAAAGGTCCAAACGTTACTGACTGGACTTCTGATCTCAACAGAGAACTCAGCTGCTCAGGGTTTCTCACATTTTGCAGCTGATCAGAGCAAAGATCAAGACGTTTTATAGTGGAGATGCACAATGTGGCGGCTTTCATTCAGTACTATCAGGTTTCAGATCACTCCTCCAGCTGTTACTCTGCTCTTCCGCACTCCTCATCCATTTACTTGATTTCATATTTCAGTAGTGTCAATAAATCCCATGAAAAGACCAAAACCAGTGTGTTAGTCCACTGGTATGTTTGTTACTACTGAAGATAAAACCTGTAAAAACAGCTTGCAGTTTATGGTTTAATCAGTCAGTCATGTCCTCAAATGGGTCATACTTGTGTGTTTTAGCAAACAAAACAGAAGAAATGGTGCGTTTGTGCTCTAGTATTCCAATCAAATGTTTCTCTCTTGATCCTGTCAGTCCTTTACCCACACTTCACGTGTTAAAGTTTATAAAATCACTCCAGTGTTTATGCTTGACAACTGAATAGATCTGCATTAAGAAAAATGCTGCATTTCTGCGTCAAAGTTGTTTGCTCTATAGATGTTCAGGAACCTTGTTGTACAGCTCCACTGTCTAAAATGTAGTGTGGAATGAGGAAGATAAACTGTCACTCCACCAGCTCCAATAGATGGTGAAGACCTAAGTTCTCCACCTGCATGTCAGTAAATGTAGTCTTGATCAGCTGTAGTACCTGGTTGTTTCACCAGGTGGAGCCTCTTACTGTTTAATACTGTAGAGACCAGAGGAGGCGTCGCTGAGACTACGGGCAGCAAATGTTGGCAAGCAGAGAGCATTGTGGGGGTTTAGATGGCAATAGGCACCATGACAAAGACCTCTGTGACATTTAATGACCTCAGACAGAGCTGATGTGTTTAAGACAAACTCGGATCAACAAGGATGGAGTTTTTGTATGAAAGTCATACAAAACAGAACTCTGACTCAAACATCAAAATCAGCACAAGACAAATATTCACTGTACTCAACTTGTGTTATTGATGAATACAGTGTTGATGAATATTGCTACTGATTGTCGTTGAAGAAAATTGTACAAAATCTGCACTCATGGCAAGAAATTGTGTTCTCCTTTTACAGCACCTGTACGATAACAAACATAAAGAATCGGGCTGAGGTTTGTGCTAATCAGCTAAGAAAATGCGTTGAGTGTGGTCTTTCTGTGTGGAACATCCTGTGATTTACAGGATCAGAGTGGGGGGGGTTTTGGATGGAAAATGCGGTTTTCAGTATCGTACAACAGTAAGAGGCTCCACCTGGTGGAACAACCAGGTAGTGCAGCTGATTTACAACACATTTACTGACAGGCACGACCTGCTTCTATTCTGACTCAGTGGATGTAGACTGCATGTATAAACCGGCCACTGGTTGTTCATTTTCATTGCATTTGTTACCATATTAAAATGCATTTCTTATAATATATTTCATCTCCCTGCTGCCAATGTTCCACCAAAACAAATATTATTTTAAGAAACACCAAAGCTGCATCCTTTGCTTAGCTCCTCCCATGACAGCTGTGATTGTTCTGAACAAATACAAAGTGTTCAGTGTTTTTTCCTTCTATAGCAGAATGATAAGCTGCAGTCAGACCATTCTATACGACTGAGTGGTCTGACCAGGCGACTGATTCTGCCTTATTGGTTAATTTGTGTTTAATTAGTTATTTGTCGCCGTTTGCTGAATAACTCACAAGTGGCTAAGCTTTTTTTAACCAAAACAATACAATTGATTGACAAATGAAAATATTTTGTCTGAGTCAAGAAAGAAAAATCTTTTCATGCTGAGTTTCTCCTTCTGTACAGTGTAGTTTTTACCGATAACTAAACCACAGAGGAATGAAATCTATCCGGCTCTGAAACACAGATTTGAACTGTGGATGTTTGGGGTTTTTTTCATGGGATTTATTGAAGATACAGAATCATCAAACATTATTTAAAATGAACAACGTGTGTTGCAGCTTCCCTGTTAAAGTGTTAAAATCTGGTCGGCGTTATTTTTCCTCCATAACGTGGTCACGTGGCGACTGAGCAGGAGATGAGGTCACACGATGACGTCACGGTTTTTACGGTGGTGACTGATGAGAATCAGTTCAAACTTAATAAAAGTCTGTTTATTTGAAGTGTGGCTGCCGCTCGCTCTGCCTCCACCTCTGATACTGTTACAGCAGCTCCACGTTTGTCCTCAACAGATGACCGTAGTTTTTTTTTCTTTGCTTTTGCATATTGTGCCTGTTTTATTTATGTTTTCTCCACCTGCTGACTCTGTTACTGTTGCTGCCTCTGCGCTTTGTTTAAAATGATCTACGATGCCAAATGTCCACTGTAGTGAGAGTCATTCATGAACAGGGTCCTAAGTGCAACGCGATGAGTTCAGGTTCAGTTATCTGGATAGAAAAAAGGTTGTTGCTAGAGGTACGGACCCGTACCCGTAGCCTGTGGCCTACAGATACGGCACTTTCCATTTGCCAATCAGATACACGAGATCTGGTCACGTGACTCCCGGTAGACGCTAGCGGTACGGACCTGTAGCATCGGTACTACAGGTACGGACCCTAAACCTAACCCTAATCTTAACCTTTGCTTACCTTTCAACAGTTTGCAGTGGTTAGCAGCTTCTTGACTCGCGAGACTCGCGTACGGGTCCGTATCTGTCTGGAAAATGGAAAGTGCCGTATCTGTAGCCCACAGGCTACGGGTACGGGTCCGTATCTGTAGACACTACCTAGAAAAAAGACTGTTGGCCAAACAAAGACTTCCACACACTGGTGTTAAAGGGCAGCTTCACCCAAATCATAGAAAAGTTCATCCTCTAATGACTGAAGATGGAATATTAAGGGTTATTCCTCTGAACTCCAGACAGTTTCTACACATTTTTCTTCACTGTTGGTTCATTTTTCGCTGCACTATAAAGTCCTGATCCTCTATGGAAACACAACAACCCTGAAGAAGGAGAGAAAACTCAGAAATGTATTCTGAGTTTAACACAGAATGACAGAAACCAGACAACTAAAAAAATTCTGATCATTTAATTTACAAAAATCAAAACAACGTGGGATAAACACATGTAGCATTTGGTCTATTGGTGCCACCAACACTGGAAAACAAATGGAGGCTCCACAGACTGTAGAGCAGTAAGACACTGCCTGCAGCTCAGCCAAGTCAGTAATTCCTCAATAGCTGCACTGAGGAGCTCAGAATTTAATAGTTTTTACAGAATCTGGTTTAAAAACAATTGATTTTTGATTTCCCCCCCCCCCAATGATACATGTAGAATAAAATGATTTTAATATAAATTATCATGTTTTCAGGCTTAGGTTTAGTTAAGTTTTATGAAATGAAACCAAAATCACACGAGTAGTTTAAGGACTAGTCTGAAAGTTGGAAAAACTGATGATTCTTTCAGTTTTTGCAGTTTCTGGCTGATTAATGGTGGGATATTGGTGCCATCATGTTTTGGAGTTCAGAGATTTATTATAGTGGATCACTGATGAGAATTACGTGATCATTCTGAGCAAAAAGCTGTACTTAAAATAAACAAGGACAAAAGTCAAAATGAGAATCAAGAGGTGCATTTTGGAAACTTTAAGTGTAATCTCATAGTTGCAGGAAGAAAAAATCGAATGTCTAGACCTTTTCAGGGAATGTAATTGAAAATACTCTGAAAATAAATTCACAATTTTGCAAAATTAGTGTGACATGTCAAGAATTAAGTCCAAGTAGTTTGAGAAAATGAGGCAAAGTGTTGCAAAAGGAAGCTATATTTCCAAAAGTCCCAATTTACAGGAAATTTTGCAATGCTGGGAGAGCAAAATTGTCAATATCAGAATAAAATGAGAACTGTTGCAATATTTTGAGAATATATTGATGGAGAAACGATGAAAAGAGATGCTGCTACGAGGTAGAAAATATAATATTCAGATGATAAAGACGTGTTTTAAAGAGTAGAAAAATTTGCTTTTACAAAATAAGCTGCAATATGAGAATAAAGGTGTAATTTTACAAGAGAATGGCTGTAATATTATGGGAATAAAGAATAAAATGATTGTTAATAACAGATGAGAGTACTATGAGGCAAACATTTCAGCATTTTAGCCATTTCAGTTTAGTCCAGAATATTAAGAAAAATTTGATATTTTCAAGATTTTCTTTCTTTTTGTGAGAAAAAATATTTTATGAAGACAAAGCTGTGATTTTAAAAGAGAAATAGTTGTTTCTTTCTGATTATTGCTCAAAATCTGTAAACTAACTAAATTCTTTGCATTTTATTTTGCTTAAATGCGGACAGGAAACACTAAAACCTGATTAACGTGGAGTTTTCTTGTGATTTGGGTGAACGGAGCCTTTACATGAACACGTTTTGCAGGCAGTGAACAGATCAGTGTTGACTCTCAGTCCCAGAATGTCACATAGGTTTTTTTTGTTTGTTTATTTTTACAGTGTTTTAGGAGGAAATGAAAATGCATGTGTAGTTTCTGCTGAGAGTCTTTGTCCAGCCTCTGGTCGTCTGGTTCCTGCTAAAGAGTTTGCCTTAAACACTGTTTCTGCTGAGGTTTGTGTTGTGTTGGCCGGACGCCACGCTCAGGTATCTCACCGTCACAGTGTGTTCTTGTGGACGAGTGCAGGAAACGAGACGCCTGACAATCTCTCCTCCACCTACCAATGCAAATAAATGTCATACTCTCACCTGGACGCAGCTTCCTGCTTGTGTTTTACTGGATGGACTCGGCTGCTGCAGGACTGAAGCATCTTTTAGCACCGAGAGCCGTGAGTTGTGAAGGACCAAATGGTTTTATCTTTATGATTGATTGATTTCTGTATTTTTGTGTCATGCACACAACCCTCACAGTGAAACATCCAAAACACATTATCCTGCTGCTCACTTGTCAAACTAAACATGCTGCCTTTTATCCCAGGACTGGCAAAGAAATTCTGCCATGAAAAAGGTTCCTCTTCTAAAACACAACTCAAGTTTTTCATGGTCATCCAACCAAAAGAAATCAAAATAAATAGAGGACATCTTACTGAAAAGTACCTCTCTAAAATCTTCGTATACATAAAACATAAAATGAACCTCATTGTAAACTTCACCTAAATCACACAACAAACACAGTCTGTCTTTCTGTGGAGCAGCATTAAACCTCCCAGTCTCCAAAGCTGATGTAACTGGGCACACTGGGATCTCTGTGTTTAAATTCTACTTCATATAAGGTTCCACGCTCTATCTATCCTTTGTTGGACAGTAAATTCGTAATGTTAGTTTATACCAAATATCAACAGACCATTTTTCTCTAAACCTAATAAACATATTACTCATCTCCTGAACATCACACAGTAACCCATTATGATAAATAAATGAACTGTTCAAATAAAAATAAAGATTTTAGCTCATTAGCCCATACCTTTATCATTTTTTAATTACAGGGACACTGCAAAAAGGCTGAAAAAAAAACATGTTTCAATGAAAAAAATAGACTAGAATGAGAATAAAGTCTGAATTTTTGCTACAGACTTTAAATTTCTAAGAATTAACTCCTAGTAGTTTGAGAAAATCATCAGAATTTTTCTTACTACATTTTTTAATGTTTATTGCCATAACAGAAAGAGCAGAGTCAGCAGCAGGGACAAGGATGTAGGGTCTTTACAGGTAAGGAGAGATTATAACTTCCTGGAAATAAGATATCTATTGCAGGGAGAAACCAGGCAGTACTGATCATTTCATGTTCAGTGTTTGGCACCTTTGGCTACTCGTCCAGTAGATGTTCAAGGGACATTGTTGTCAACTCAACTAGAGTTTGGCCACTAAAACTTTAGATTTTATAGTTTAAAGTTTTATACTTTATAGTTTAAAGAACTAGCCTAGTTGGTCCCCTGGTATTGTACTGTGGCTGTTAGGGATTATGTGGTTCTTTAGCCACTAAGGACGGTGCAATTAAATGTAAGAGAATGATAAATTGCTCTGAAAAATTTGTCCCCCTCACTTCTGAGATGGTGGTTACGCCCATGCTGAGACTATCACAGAGCAGGTGCATTTATACGGAGACTTGATTACACACAGGTGGATTCTATTTATCATCATCAGTCATTTAGGACAACATTGGATCATTCAGAGATCCTCACTGAACTTCTGGAGTGAGTTTGCTGCACTGAAAGTAAAGGGGCTGAATAATATTGCACACCCCACTTTTCAGTTTTTTATTTGTTAAAAAAGTATAAAATATCCAATAAATTTCATTCCACTTCACGATTGTGTCCCGATTGTTGTTGATTCTTGACAAAAAATTAAAATTTTATATCTTTATGTTTGAAGCCTGAAATGTGGCGAAAGGTTGAAAAGTTCAAGGGGGCCGAATACTTTCGCAAGGCACTGTATATATACACACTGCTCAAAAAAATTAAAGGAACACTTTTTAATCTAAGTATTGCATCAAGTCAGTGAAACATGTGGGATACTGATCTGGTCAAGTCAGTAACTGAGGGGCTTTTTAGTCAGTTTCAGCTGCTTTGATGTTCATAAAATTAACAGCAGATGCACTAGAGGGGTAACAATGAGACAACCCCAAAACAGGAATGAGTTTACAGGTGAAGGCCACTCACATTTTTTTCCTTCCTAATGTTTACAGGAATTTGCAAGTCCACCACTGGCGCCCTGTGCTTTTCACAGATGAGAGCAGGTTCACCCTGAGCGCATGTGACAGGCATGAAAGGGTCTGGAGAAGCCATGGAGAACGTTATGCTGCCTGTAACATTGTTCAGCATCACCGGTTTGGTGGTGGGTCAGTGATGGTTTGGGGAGGCATATCCATGGAGGGACGCACAGACCTCTACAGGCTGGACAATGGCATTCTGACTGCCATTAGGCATCAGGATGAAATCCTTTGACCCATTGTCAGACCCTACGTTGGTGCAGTGGTCCTGGATTCCTTCTGGTGCACGACAGTGCCCAGTCTTATGTAAGAGAACTCATGCAGTTCTTGGAGGATGAAGGAACTGATGCCATTAGCTGGCCCCCATGCTCACCTGACCTGAATCCAATAGAACACCTTTGGAACATTATGTTTTGTTCATCAGACACCACCAGGTTGCTCCTCAGACTGTCCAGGAGCTCAGCGATTCCCTGGTCCAGTTCTGGGAGGAGATACCCCAGGACACCATCTGTCGTCTCATTCAGAGCTTGTCCTGGCATCGTCAGTCATGCATACAAGCACATGGAGGCCATACAAACTACTGAATACCATTTTTTTACCATTTTTTTGGTTTCAACTTTGTGCCAGCTTTGAAAATTATTTAGTAGTAAAGCGCTGAAAATGAGAAAAGAGAAAAACCCTCAAACTTTTTATTAACTTAATATTAAACTTCAACGTAATTTCAAGATAATGGTTCAAAGATGTTAATCCCATATGGAAATGTGGCACAAAAAAGGGATAATCAGTAGACTAAATAAATAAAACTTAGAAGCTGCTTATCATGGTGATCAGAGAAACCTGACATCACAACAGGTCAACACAACAAACAGTTGCAGGAAAAGGGTCCCTAAAGCTTGTTGTGCTGATTGACACCATCTCTTTGGGAGTGTAATCAAAAGACGACCTCGTAAGCTTTCGAATGAGCCATACCATGTCGAAATCTATGCATTACAAGGAAAGTTATGACCGGAATACTGTGGCTGTGTAATGGTCTGGCATGTACCAGACGTTGTTTGTTTACATCTTCACTCCCGTTCCATGATGGCGGCCGGTGACGCATCGCCAGCCTATGCTCGCTGGACAGTGGCGCGAGGCTTCTATGATTTCTATGGGTAGGAGAACAACAGGAGGATGCCCAAGTTTTGTGCTGTCTACGGCTGTACAAACCGGGAAAATCAAAAGAGTTACTTTCGAGTTCCGAAAGTTGTAACCCACAAAGGGGAGAAATTTAAAAAACTGACCGAAAAACGGCGGCAGACCTGGTTAAAAAAAACCTTCGTCTTAGGTCAGGGGGGGCAGAGTCGGTCAACGCCCGTGTCTGCAGTGACCACTTCGTGAAAGGTAAGGCTACAGTAATTAAGCTACTTACATATCTGACTAAAGCTGCCAAAATACAGAGCAGGATATTATAATATTATTAGAAACAACGCTAGCGTTACATCTGTGATTACCCGGTGGTGTTTGTTTTTAGCATTGCTAGCTAACGTTAGCTATCACGGCCAGTGGTTCTCAAAGTGATGGTGGTTATGATTCACATGAAGCCAACAGAATTAAAGAATGTAGAGGAATGATTGATTGCTTCACAGTTTTTCTGTTACCTGTCTTTGTCAGTCAGACATAGATGGGATGGGATGGGGTTGGGTGTGTGGATGGAATCATGTAACAATAAAAATATTGTCAGATTTCTGATTGAGATTGCCCTGTTTTTGACTTAATATGAAAATGGTTGAGAATTGTTGTCATAGACAGTAACAACATGATGTAAACTACAGTTATCCCTCTTTACTCTCGGTATAGGATGTTAATCACATTTATTTTATTCAGGCTGCCCAAGTGCTGTCACAGATGTAGACTCTCCAGACTGGTCCCCGACGCTTCATCTCGGCTACCAGAGAGGTAAACCGGTGACAGAGGCATCACGTCAACGTGAGGAAAGATTGAGGGCCAGAAAGGCTAATGAGACCAACACGGATGCAAAAGAGACCTGCACCAACACCACCAGGGCATTGCTGGAGCTCAGTGAAGGCTCACAGATCCCAGAATCAGAACACTTAAAAGGTAAATGAAATGTAATGTTAAAACACTCAAAAGGTAAATGAAATATAATATTAGAACACTTAAACGGTAAATGAAATCTAATGCATGGAGGTTTGATGTAGCCGTTACTTTAACTATTTTGATAACTGATCATATCCATGTATTTGTTTACCCCAGAATTTATCCTAAATTATTACCACCACTTTGATGAATACAGTTTGTAAATTATACAACTAACCTTTCTTTCTTTCTCTCATCCCCTTTGCCAAATATATTCTATGTAGATGTATGATGCCAGACTGACCTGACCATGAATGACCTTCAGAAGATGCAGGATGTTCTCAGTCATTCAACAGAGGAGCTGACTGACCTCAGGCAAAAAAAGCACTGGATGCAGAATTTAATCCAGAGGCTTTTCAGAACAATGAAAAGACAAAATTTTACACAGGATTGCCCGTGTCTTAGTTTTAAAGCAGGTGTTTAGGTTATGTGAGCCATACATCACCTCAAGTGGTTTGTCTGTACTTTCCAAATTTGAACAGCTCATTTTGGTCTTAATTCATTTGAGACTTAATCTTCCACTGCAGGATTTGGCTTTTAGAGTCAAGATTTCATGTTCCACTGCTTCTCGAATTTGGCACAAGATGATTGACATACTTCATGCAAGAACAGAGTTTCTAATTGAGTGGCCGGAGCGAGAGGTGTTGCAAGCTACCATGCCAATGTCATTTAGGCAAGCATTTGGATGCAAGGTTGCAGTAATTGTGGACTGTTTCGAAGTGTTCATAGAAAGGCCTAATTTACTAGCAAGAGCACAAATCTGGTCCAGTTATAAACACCACAACACTGTCAAATTTCTCATTGGCATTGCACCTCAAGGATATGTCACATACATCTCTCGTGCTTGGGGAGGGAGAGTAAGTGACAAGCAGTTAACTGAAGAGAGTGGTCTGCTGAAGAATTTGTTGCCCGATGACATTGTTCTGGCAGATCACGGCTTTAATATAGGGGAAAGTGTTGGATTTTACTGTGCTTCATTGTATATGCCTGCATTCACAAAAGGGAAGAGCCAGCTATCTGCATATGAGGTTGAACAAACAAGAAAACTTGCTAATGTGTGCATTCATGTGGAAAGAGTAATAGGATTAGTGCGAAGAAAGTACCAAATTCTGCAGAGTAGGGCAATGCCCATTGAACATATGGCTGCAAAAGCAGGAGATTCACTGGCACTGATTGATAAGATTGGGGTTATTTGCTGTGCATTAGCTAACCTTTCTGTCTCCGTTGTCCCACTGGAGTAAGCAATAGACATTATATTCATCCAAAGTAAAAAAGAAAAGAAAATACTTGAATGTATTGACAGAATTGGCAGAAAACCAGAGTCCCACCATCACTGTGCAATCTTTGAGAAATACCATCTCCTCAGCTTCGACAACCTCAGAACTTTCAAAAAGTGCTTAATAAGTGCAAAAATGTGTCTACCCCATGATTGTTTCAAAGGAGAGTTTCTCTCTCTTTTTTAAGTGTAAAAATTAGCCTAATTGTAAAGGAAGGTTTCTCCCTCCTTTTAAAATTGGAAACATTAGACTAGAAGTACAAATATCAGCCTAATTCTGATGTTGTCAAAGGTGGGTTTCACTCTTTCATGAAAAATAAATGAAGTATGTATATATGTATTTGTCAACAACAAAGACAGGAGTGCTTATATGAAGCTTGTTTTTGTAGGTTGGTTAATGTTGTGTGATTCTGTATATATTCTGTTAATTAATATGCTGTAGTTATGTTTTAACCCTCCTGTTGTCCTCACATCAAGGAAAGGACAGAGGTGAAGAAGCTAGGAAGGATGGAGGAAAGAAGCATTTTCTGTCTCTTACTATGAAATTCCAAAAAAGATTTCCAATGTTTAACTTTATACTTTTACTTGAGTAAAGTTCTTTTTATACACGTATCTGTTCTTCTATTCAAGAATGTGTGTACTTTTGGCACCTCTGTATATTGTACATGTGTTTTTATATTTATGTTTACTTATATATAGGCATTAAAAATATTTCATACTTTGAAGACTGTCATAATATCCCTAAAACATCCCGATGTGCTTTCAGGGAAAGATGATAGACAATATTGAATTACCACCCTGCAATATTTGTAATTCGTAACAGTTATTTAAACTGACATCACAAGGTGACCTTGGTATATTTCAGACACCCATTTATTTTATTTGTGATAGGCAAGAACTTCACCTATTACAGTTACATACTATGAATACCTATGGAAATACATGTATAGACACAAGAACATTTGATTCATTTTAACAACACTGGAGATAATATAGTTAAGCCAGACAGAAAAAAATAATACAGTAGTAAATTTAAGATTTAAAATTCATAAGTTTCACAATAGGGAAAATTTACACACACACACACATGATGACCTGATTTTCACTTTGTAAATTGCTGTCCCAACACTTCAGGAAGGACACAGTACCTGAAGAACTCTTCAACTTTGGGAATGATGCTGTCCTAGAGTTCAGCATCAGGCAAAATCCTCGCTACAAAGATGTCATTTTTGTTCCACACTACAAAGTCACAGTTATCAGCACCTACAATGTGAAGCTGAGCCTGTACTTGGTAGTAGTATGCATGGTTCTTGTCCAGAATTACATCATCCTCATGTGCTGTAACAACTTCTCTGCTTTCTTTAGCCACGTTTTCAAAGGTGTCTCATTAGACCTCTGAGAATGGTTGACCTAGAAACATTAGGTAGAAACTTGTCAGTATTTACGATTAGCCAGTTAGCATGTCGGCTAACGTCATTGGTTCATTCATGTAGCGTTACATTAGTGACAAAACAGCTATCTAAAGAGTGAATCACATTTACTCACCCGGGCAAAAACAAGATGACAGTCATTCAGTGCTGCTTTGGATCCGAGGTCGCTGACCCAACCACAGACGAAGTAGTTATACGCCTCCAGACTCTTGTACGCATTTGGCTAGCGGTGTAGTAGGAGGTCTGGAGGACAAGGTAATTCGTGATGTCGACATCCTCCACACCAGGCAAGTCTGACAACAAGTATGAGAAATCACTTTTCCTCAGTGTGTATGGATCATACCCGATATGTTTTCCTATTTTTTGAAAATACCTGCTATGTGCAGGCTCAACCAACGCTTTTGAGTACTCGCTATCCATCATTTACTACTACTTCCTGCCCTCCATCTGAACCTCTTACATCATTGGGATCATGTGACTGCAAACCACCAATTGACCCTTCGCTAAGCCCCTCCCACAAATGGCTACTGTCCAATCCTACCTTAGCAACTGTAACTAGGCACAAGAGGTCTGTCAAGCTTTCAGCAGAAGATAAAACAGTGAACCCTCGTTTATCGCGGGGGTTACGTTCCAAAAAGAACCCGCGATAGGCGAAATCCGTGATAGGCTGCTCCGTCGGCTCCATCTTTCAGGGTGTCTCACTACATGGAGACCAAGGAGAGAAATGATCCAGCGTTCCACAGCAGGCAGCGCTGGCCTGTATGGCAGAGGAGACGAGGCGCGGAGACTGTTCACGTTGGTCAGTCCCTTAGCAAATCAGGATGCAGAACACAATGCACTAAAAAAATCCGTGAAACAGCGAAGCCGTGAAAGGTGAACCGCGTTATAGCGAGGGTTCACTGTATGCCAAAGCAGTATGCGTACGGTACTTGCAAGTCTGACACTCGTTATCCGCAAAGCTTGGAGGGTGGTGTTGACTTTTTTGCATTCCCCAAGCCAAAGACACAAGAAGAAAGGTGCCGCGTGTGGATTAAGCACTGTGGGAGACCGCTAGCCGAGCCGCGCTAGACCCAGCTCTGAAGACGCAAGGGTCTAGTTACCCTCGGTAAGCCTCGAGGCTGGATGCTCCTAAAACTGGCCAACGAATCACCATGAAGTGTAGAGTCAGAAGGCGGGCGTAACTAAGTGACAACAGAGGTGCGACGATTCTGACAGAAACAACCGGAAACAACTAGCCTAGCCACGCTAGACAACCCACGGCAACGAATTTAATTCTCTGCCAGGGTCGACAACAAAAACGACAACAGTCGTTGAGCTCCATTAGCACCGACTCTGAATAATCTTTCTGTTAACATGTCTGTAATATACTTAAGCTTCACCCAATGACTGTATAAATAAGGCTTCACCGAACTACCACATCCTCTGATTTCCGGCGCTCTAGGAACTACGTCAGCCTATTCGTTGCGCTGATTGGTTGTATACCTACCCAATTGCTGCAGAGTGATTTGAAAGACAACCTTTTAGCCCGCCTCCCTCCCTGTCTAGAGTTCCTAGACCCTTGCGTCTTCAGAGCTGGGTCTAGCGCGGCTAGGCTAGGAGACCACATGATCAGCTGAATCCCTCCAAAATCAATAAGAACACCTACGTCTGTTCTCAGGTAAGTTGCTAGCTAACATTAGCTAACCGTAGCTCTGTGTGTTAGGTCAGATAACATTAGCAAAGAAAGACGTCTCAGTGGAAGGTTACTTCTCTTAAAACTTGAGCTACTGTGTATTATTTGAGCAAAATAAATACTGGTGATATATAGAGACAACTTCTGACATACTGGTATCTTTAAGCATTTTTTGGGTGGACTACGGGTCTCTGCCTACGCTCATGTCTGGCTTTGGTGGCAACAGATGAGATCGGTACTGCATTAATGTTGTAACCCCTTGGTTTGTGCCACTGTTGTGGCAAACTTGTGCAAGATATTGCTGGGCTTTGCTCTACCTTAACGAGATCAAGTATGTAGATCAGCCCCACTATATGTGAGCAATATCCTGGCAATACCCCAAATTTAGCTTAGCAAGAAATGGGCAGACACATGATAATGACAGTTGACATAACATTAATTTAAATGTATATAATACATATCGGCTTACCCTGCTGTACAAGAACATTGTTGTTCTTGTATATGATTATTTTTTTAGGGCTGCACCAAACGACACATCGATGAGTCGTCTGAGCACGATACGTCATCAAAAGCGGAAGTGAGCGCGCAATGCAACAGAAATTCCCTTCCAACCGGAGCAGCCCTATTATTTTTGACATGAAGTGACAATACATGGGGTGTTTGGCGCTTACACTGAGATCTGTGCGCTTTTCCCTCTATTTTAACGTCCTCTTCATTTGCACTCTGCCAACATTTAATTTGGTGAATGTAGTTCTCAAAAGCATATTGGAGACCCCTCTGTCTGCTTCTCTCTGATATCGCTGTAGAAAATGTCCAGAAAATTGCACATATCTCCTGAGAAATATCACTCACCGGTACTGCTAAAAACTCCATATTTCATGCTAGGAGGGAAAGCCTGACAGACGTAGCAACAGTAACCAAGGGGGGCGGGGCTTAGCGAAGGGTCATTTGGCTCAAGTGGTTCAATGCCTCATGAGGCTTCATCTCACCATCACTAGCTAAAGTTATGCAGATATTATACCAGTTTTGAAGGTAGCAGCATTTCACAGTGTTTAACTCTATTTTTTGGCTCTTTTGCTGCCAGGTTTCCAGAGTTTCTACTAGTTTTTCTGCAGGTTCTCCTGTGAGGCAGAACTCAGGTGAACACAGAACCCAATAAGTCTGTGTCACTGACAGGCGCATGCGCACTACGTCAGTTAGAGAGGAACACAGACGTTTGTGTGAAGTTTAAAAGTTTACTCTTTAAATGGCGGTTTGAAACCTCACTGAGGATTAACGAAGCTCTGAACGCCTCAGTCCGGGTCTGAACGGTGTGTGTTCGGTGATTTTACCGTTTCGGGAGGACTATGGTTGCCGTGAGGCTCCAATAACGTGAGTGTCATTATGTTTATTTCAAACCGAGCTCCGTGTGACTCTGGTCAGTCTGACAGCTGCTCAAAGAAAACAGTTTAAAACTAATTTTAAAAACCTTTAAAACTTTTTTTTTTTAAACATGCAGAATACTTTACTCTTAACGTTCAGCCGCTGTCGGTCTTTGAAGGCTGTTAAAGGAAGCTTACGTTAGCTAGCTAGCTAGCTGCTGCTGACCTGAGTAATGACCCGCTACTTTAATGCTGTTCTTTTATATTTAATCTATAAATATAATGATATTTTAGTATTCAGGATGAGCTGTTTTATTTCTAACTGCTTGTTGTTTTCCTCCATTAATCAGACCTGGTGTCATTTTGTGGACTAGCTGTTAAATTGTCAGTTTTTTTAATGGACTCTCGTTGTGAGATCGCTCTTTGCTGGTTTTACAGGCTTTCCCTGTTTCACTTCCTCAGTTAGATCACGGGGACTTTCCAAACCTGTTCCACATTGTGCTGTTATCGTTGTATAACTCACTGAAACACATGACAAATCAATCAACTGTTTCTCTTCTATTAGTTTCAGGTGCTCAATCTTTACTCTGTTGTGATTAATTGTTGTTAAACTAATGTTTAATGCTTTATTCACACATCTATATATCAGGTTTTCATGTACACTTTTGTACTTTAATCTAACTAATTTAGGACTAATCTCCATAATTAACAATACTCTAGGTAATTAACCTTTATATATCTTTTATTGTCAAGTGTTCTCAGTTGTATTTTGTAGAGTTTTTTAGGGCTTTAAACCCTTAATATTTAAATTTCTCACCTAAGTTCACACCATGAATAATCAGTTAATTTAAATATTCAAACTCAGGTTCATTTGTAACACCAGACTGATTTGTTTTTAACTGGAAACCCTTTGGCTCAGGGGCTGTTGTTTTACATCTTCTGTATAAAAAAAAGAACGAGTCATTCCTTAACTTCCTCATTTATACAATTACAGCCTGTTAATTATTAGTTGCAGCTGTCCTTTACTTGAGTAAAAGTACCAGTGTAGAACAGAAAAAGTACTTTTTTACGAGTAAAATTACTGCATGAAAAATCCTACTTAAGTAAAAGTACGTAACCGCAAATGTAGTTTGCAGTAAAAGTCCAGCAGCTGTTGGTTTAAATCTTCTGTAGAAATAACAACAAGCACAATAGACTTCCTCATTTATATGTTTATAATGTAAACAAATTATAATATATTAGACATTTACAGGCTGTTAATTGAACAACCCACAGATTAGACATCGATTAATTTTTTGTTTGGTAAAAATGCGAGAAAATTTAACCATCAAAAGCTTTTTGCGTGATTTAATATTAATATATTAATACAACAATCTTAATTCTCCAATTGCAGCGTCTTCAATGTGAATGTTTTTGAATTTATGCATCAATTTTGTTGAGAAAATGTTACAAAATAGTACAAAATGCCAATCACAAGTGTCCAAGACTTTTTGTTTTGTCCAAACAACGTCTAAAATCAAAAGATATTCACTCTAAGCAAGCTGTAGGGTCGTCAGAAACGCTCTGGTGGATAATTTGTTGGGGTTTTTTTGCATTTAAAAAAGTTTAATTACTGTGTTATAAATATAAATGTCCAGATGCAAATATTTTTCATTTGTAAAGTTTAATCATTGTCACCAAACATGTCACAGTATTTAAATACAGTGTCAAGTTGTTGGAGCAGAAACTAGTGACCACCAGGTATGAAAATAATCTGAAGATCAGTTTTATGATTAACTGCTTTATTGTTTGATCCATAAAATATACGACAGCAGTCAGGAAAGTCTGTCACACTCTTCAACTTTTCCTGTTTTGTTTGACCGACTCTCCTAAAGATAATCAGTTCTGTGTGACTCTAAAGTGGGGGGAAAAAGCAGGAAATCATTGAACTGAAGCAGCCAGAGGACATCTGGAGTTTTTGATTTATGACCAAATTAAATAATTAAATGAACATTGAATTTGTTGTTGGCTGACGTGATTTGGTTTGACGCAGAGCGCCTGTTTTTTAGTTTTCAGATCTTTAATTGGAGCTGAACTCGAAGCGTGATTAATGTTTAACAGACGGGATCCAACAAGTACAGAGCAGAAAGTAGACTTTTATCTGGTTAAATAGTAATGTTTATTCATAGATACGTACTCCATAGAGCTGCAATTATTAATCAAATTGTCAGTTATTAAATTTACCACAGATTATTTTTCATAATTAAAATGTTTTGAGATGTTCTTTTTTAAAACAACAAAATATTCTGATCTTGCAACTTCTTAAATGTTAAATATTTCAGGTTTCTTTCCTCCTCTGTGACAGTAAACTGAATATCTTTAGACAAACCAAGATGTTTGTTGTCTTAGACTTTGAGAAAAACAGATTTTTCCCCATTTTCTGACATTTGTTCGACCAAAAAACTAATCAGTTATTTAAGGAAGTAGATGACAGATTACCTGCATGAAATATCTTATTGTAGTAAAAGTACACAGCAGCCAAGTGTGGTTTGAAGTAAAAGTCCAAATCTGTTCCTTCTGACTCGTATAAGATCATATTATTAATAATGTGTCAGCAGCAGGTTAGTTTGAAGTACTTTATGTCCAGTTTTATTAACAAAGATGGAAGATAAATCTGATTAAAACAAGAAAAAGTACATTTCTGACCCACAAATCTGTTTTCAGTTTTCCTCTGATCTGTGATTTTGGCTGAGAGGTTGATCATCGGAACATTTATTAAAATAAAACCATGTGAAAAACCTCTGTTTGGTGGAGCTTTTAGCAGCTTAACGCTCCTGTTGTCTTCACTTGTGGACACCCAAAAAATATTGTGTCTTTGTCTGAAAAAAATCCAAAAATTCAAAATAAATTCCCAAAGTTTCTGAAAATTTGCAAAACCTTCAAGAAAATTCTTGTAAATATTTTCAAAAAATGAGTAAAAATCTTCAAAAAAAATCCTAAAAATATCTAAGGTGATTAGATATTTGCATATGTACTGATATATATGCATATATCAGTAAAATTTCTGGTATTTACTTTAAGAAGATTCACAAAAAATCTACCAAAATCCAGCAAAATTCGCTGGATTTTGGCTGATTTTTTTTTGGTGAATGTTCTTAAGAAACATTTTTAACTTTTTTTCCTCCAGAAAATGTTCAAAGATTTCCCAAAAATGTTGAAAATGTGGACATCAGATATTTTCACTGTGAAAATATATGATGTCCACATTTTCAACATTTAAAACAGATCAATTTTGATCCGCAGGACGACACAAGGGTTAAATGTGAGCAGACTAGAAGAAGCAGAAGCTTTAATTTGTAATTGTGTTTTATTTACAATATTCTCATTTTACTTATTCCGTTTGTGTTTTTATTTTTAATTTGTCAGATAATTGAGTAGAAAGAACAAGATTTGCCTCTGAAATGTGGCAGAGTGGAAAAATAAAGTAGCAAAACGTGGAAATACTCAAGTATAATTAGTCAAACTTGTACTTAATTACAGTACTGGAGTAAAAGTACTTAGTTACTTTCCACTACTGCTCTGACTAGGTTTTTATCAGCAGGTTAGAATGAAATGAAAGAGTTGAGAATAATGATGCTGTTTGTTGTTTTGCACATGACAGAGGGAACCAGCAACACACACACACACACACACACACAGTCATGTGGTGGTTCCAGCAGGGTTTGTGTTTCCTTCCTGCTGCTCTGGTCATCTGGACGGTGGCGTCCTTCGTCTTCGCTTACATCACAGCGGTGGTGCTGAGACATGTGGATCCTCTGGTGCCGTACATCAGGTACACAACTGACACACACACCTGACACACACAGCACAGTTATATTTAATGAAGCTGTGCAAAGTTCTACCTTCAAACTATGAATATTTTCATAGTTACAGCCCCTTACAGGGCTCCAGACTAACTTTTTTTCCTAGGAGCACAGTGGCCCCTAACTTAAAATTTTAGGAGCGCAACCAGAAAATTTAGGGGCGCAAACCAAAATCGACTTGCAAAGTAAATATTCACATTCCCTCTCATTTTCACTGTATTACTGATAAATACTTGCAAAATAAATGCAGAAACTATGTTTTCAATTAACGTTTTGTTGTGCAGCAGTTGACAAAACAGAACAAGAAAAGCAGTCAGAGTGCAGTACTCCACCGAGGCTGCTTAGTTGAAGCATAATTTCCGACAGATGAAAACTTTAATAAAAAAGACCTTGTGCTGAGCACAGGCATGTGTTATGCATGTGCACGTTATGTATTTATACCAAATCACGTGTAAATTACTCTTGTAACAGTCTGTTGATCAGTTTATCACTTTTTGCAAGCCTTTGTTTTGCTAGTGTTAAAATATCCGTTCTCTCCAGGCTTTTATTTTGAAGGCATATTTTTAATGCTACAGGCCTTTATTTTGTAACCATTCCGGTGGCACAGGAAGTGCTTCTTGAAAAAGAGATTACTTGACATGACGAAGAAGCTGCTGAAAAGTCCAAAAATTCACGTATAGATGAAAGAAATCGGTTCCACGTAGAGTGCCTATATAATGAGAGTGGCGACATGACGGGTCCAAAAAATTTTGGTCACGTGATCTATAGGAGCCATTTTGTTTCCAATTCATGAACGCCGGTTATGCCTGTTAACGTTGTTTACAACGCAGACAGTAATTCTAGGTCTTTTTTGGTTTCATAAATACCTGAAAAATGACGGGCTGTTGTGCCTTTGGGTGCACAAATCGATCGGAGAAGGGATTACACATGTTTAGATTTCCCAGGAGTAGTGAAAGAATGAAACTGTGGGAAAATAAAGTCCGGAGAGTGGGATGGAAACCGACTTCATCATGGTTTTTGTGCCAGGTTAGTCCCATGTATGTACTTTCATGTTATGATGTATGGGTGAATGACAGATAGAAAAGTTTGATGTGATTTTACGCAGTTGTGGTTATTTTGACTTTGACCATTTTCATGCATGGAGATGCATGAAATACGGGCCGCTGAAGTTTAACGGGGTAACCCGTTAAACTTCAGCGGCCCATCTGAGCTTCGACAACAGCCTCCCTGTTCATTCACATGATTTCCATTTCAACAAACAGCTGACAGTTTTCTGTTTCCTATTTTCTGTTTTCCGTCCAACCTGCAGTCACTTATCAGCCTCATATGACCCGAACAGGCTCCGTGTTGTTCACCTGTTTCTGGGCTGTTAGCCGCCGTTAGCATGAGGATGCTGTTAGCCATATGCTTACAGCTGCAGCAGCGTACAGGCGGACGGGAAAACGTATTTTACTAAATTGACCGAAGCTGCAAACTCGATGATAGAAACATTATAGACCCATGGAAAGCTTAGATTCTCATGAATCCGCCGGTATAAACCACTTTCAGATGTGATTACCACAGCGGGTAATATAAACACATTTGTCCAACAAACAGCAAATAACGTAAACAGCACAACTCACCTTTGAAGGCTCAAAACTAGTCACAGATGAAAGTATTCCACTAAAAACGACCATAATCCAACATTGGACATCCAGACAAAACAAGCCAGTAAATTATTTTGTCCAAAACATGTCTTGAAATCAGTAAACAATCCATAGTTTTCGTGAATGTCCACCTCGCGCTGCGCGTCCCATATTGAGTGAATGGAAACAAAATGGCGTCAAATCCCCAGTTGTCGCCACTCTCATTATATAGGCACTCTAGTTCCACGCTGTTGCTGTCTAACAAAGAATGTGTCTAAACTTAGAAGCAGCTGGAATTGGGACAAGAAAGGAGTGAAGGACAGGAAGGTGAAATTGTGTTCAAAATAAGGTTGAACGTAAATAAAGGCTTTTGTGAAACATCAGGAGCTTCACTGTCATTCGCCCTCCTCTCTCGCACACATTGGCCCGCTTTCTTCTTCTTTGGTGTTCATCTCCTTTCTTCTTCTTTTGGAGTTAATGTTGGTTGGCAAACAGCTCACTAGCGCATTACTGCCTACTGGGCTGAAGTGTGGAGCAGACGTTTGTCAGTAACAAAAGTAACAAAAAGTATTCAATAATAATTTAAAAAGAAATCGGCAAATTTACTGGTCGCACATGCGCGAGTAGATGAAAAATTTACTCGCACATGCTCAAATTTTGGTCGCAAAATGCATTCAGTCGCAGTCTGGAGCCCTGCCTTAAAGTGCACAGAAGTGGGTCCAAAATTCACACTTTTTAGTACTTTTTCCATAATTTCTGAGCCTCACAACTTCATCAGTTCAGCAGATAGACACAAGATGATTGAGTTCTGTTAAAAACTACAACCAGATCAGTTTTACAGCCATCCAGGTGTCACAGTCTAAAGAATGAATCTGGTATTTGTTCATTTTCTCCATAACCTGCTTTGATTCATTCAAACTTTGCAAGTGTTAAATATGACTTTATTAGAAAACTGTTTAGCCACAGAATGAATCCTGTTTATTCGCTGATCCTGGTATCAAAATGTGTGTAAAAATAATCCCACATATCACACATGCTGATGTAAGCCTCAAAAGTTTACCCAGAATGCACTTGTTTCCCTAAGCTTGTCCAGAATGACTCAAAAATTGTGCAAAATGACTCAAAATATGTCCTAGCCCCCCATAATATTCACCCAAAATGATCAAAAACATGTTTTGGCCAAAATGACAAAAACTTCTGGAAAATTGTCAAAAATGCTAAAACGAAAATGTATGTTTAAAAAAATCCTTTCAAAGTCTCTAATTTGTTCTCACCAACCACCTGTCTGGAGTCATTCTAGACTTTTTTTTAAAATACTTTCGAACAATTTTCAAGCGATTGTGGACACTTTTTGGTAATTTTTAGCTCTCTTAGGTCAGATTTGGAATCATTTTGGACACTTCTCTGTCATTTTAGTCCATTTTTGACACAATCCTGACATTGTTAAATTTCAGAAAGGTTTTCGGTATTTTGGACAATTTAATAACAAGTTTTTGCATTTTTTTTGTAATTGTGGGAAGCTTTGGAGAAGTTGCAGGTATTTTAGTAAATTTTTGGACAACCACAACAGAAACACCTCCAGGATAACCGTGATAGTTTCTAGGACTCAGTTTTTCTGTTCAAACACACTGAAATCATTGTTCATAAATAATCAGCTGATTCTCAGGCAGTCAGGGGGAACTGATTGATTTTTTTACTTTTTTTATGGTCCAGGATTATCTCAGGGAACATTTTCATGAATTACTTGACTGTAAACATTAACAAATGCTTATATTTTTTGACATAAAAGACTTTCTCCTTCTTTAAAACTCTTTCAAAAATCTAAACAATTCAAACTTCTTTTAATGAAGGTTTGTTGTGTTGCAGTGACACTGGAACGATGGCACCAGAGAGGTGTGTGTTTGGCATCATGTTGGACGTGTCAGCCTTTTTAGGTAACACACACACACACACACACACAGACAGACTGGTGACAGATTAAAGGAAAGCCGAACATATAATGCCTTAATTAGGTTTAGAACCACATAAACGGCCCCAGTCCTCCTTGGCTTTGACTCCACAAGTCTCTAAACTCTGCTGGAGATTTTTCCTTTAATTTGTCGCCCTGTCTAGACAGAACTGAGCGGATTGAGGATGACAGAATATCAGACATTGAAATTGTGTTAAATATTCCACTCTCTGAACAGTTTCTGGCCATTTTTCCCTCACTATGGTTCATTTTTCACTGCATTATAAAGTCCTGAAGCTCTATAGAAACAGAACAACCATGAAGGAGAGAGAATCAGAAATCTTTCATCAGTTTTACAAAATGACAGAAATCGTAAAAGACGAAAGTAAAATTTCTTTTTTTATTCTACAAAAATAGAAAAATACCTGCCAACTTGTCTGATGTTTTTCCAGATGTTCACAGGTGTTACTAACACTGGATTAAAAGGTGACTCTCCGTGCTGTACATATTTTATTATTGACATTTTTAATTAGTTTCCATACTGATCTCCTCTCTGCTCCGTTTAAACACAGCCTGCAGTTCAGTTGAAAAGTTCCTAATTTTTGTCTCGTAACTGTTGGTTACAGCTGAGTCTTTATTGGCTTCATGTTTAGGGCGAAGAGCTCAGAATTTTTAGTTTTTTTTTTTTACAGAATCTGGTTCATACGAATGGTTTATTTTTTGTGAATTTCTAAATGAGACTGAATTTGGTTTTCCATTTAAGCCGTTCATTAAAAATATATAGTTTAAGGAATGTCTGAATGTTGAAAATCCAATGATTCTAGACGTTTTTCCATCTTATTACTTAGTTTATTTAGTTTATTTTTTTTCAGAATGACATGTCTTCACGACCACCGGCAGGTTTTGGAGTTCAGACGGTTGATCATTATCATTTTTTAAAAAGAATTTATCATCTCTGATTGTAGTTTTCTTGTGCAGCTGTTAGATATTGTGTCTTTATGACTTAGTAGTGTACCCTTCTCTGTAAAACACCAGTATATGAAAGCTGTTGTGTGTGCAGGTATCGCCACGGTGTACGTCCGTTACAAACAGGTGGAGGCTCTGACAGGTGAAGACGAGGTCAAACTCCACAGACTGAACCTGGTCGGGCTGATCCTGGGTCTGATCAGCTCGTTTGGGATGTGTGTGGTGGCAAACTTCCAGGTGAGTTCAGCTGATCTGGGATCAGGACCAATGACTGCGTGCTTGCATGCGTGCATGTGTGAGTGATGAGCTGTGCACTGGGGAAAAAAAGCTATCAAGGTGTAAGTTGTTGTGTTAGAACTTGACAATTAGTATTCTAAGAACTAAATTTCCCATATTTTAACACCAAAACTAAGCAAATACATTTACAAGACCATGCTGTGTAACAATATGTATTAATGCATATTGGAAACAGTGGAGATCTACAAAATGTTCTCTTGTGAAAAAATGCTCTGGAGTGGATTCACCGGTCAATGTTGGTGCTTTTATGACAAAATGAACCATGGAGAAATAATGAACCATTAATTATTAACATCCTTAATGCCACTATTTGTACCTGTATATAATAATAATAATAATAATTTTATTTTTGTCACCTTTTGAAAACAGAGTTTACAAAGGGCTTTTTCATAAATAACAAAAAAGAAAAGAAAGAAACTCAGGAAGAGCATCGGAAGGCTGATCACTCCAAACATGGCAAAATATTCATCCATCCATCCTCTATACACCGCTTTATCCTCACTAGGGTCATGGGGGGCGCTGGAGCCTATCTTAGCTGACTCGGGCGAAGGCAGGGGACACCCTGGACAGGTCACCAGTCTGTCACAGGGCTACATATACAGACAAACAATCACACTCACATTCACACCTACAGACAATTTAGAGTTATCAATTAACCTCAGCATATTTTTGGACTGTGGGAGGAAGCCGGAGTACCCGGAGAAAACCCACGCATGCTCAGGGAGAACATGCAAACTCCATGCAGAAAGATCCCAGGCCCACCCCGGGATTCGAACCAGGGATCTTCTTGCTGCAAGGCGAAAGTGCTAACCACTACGCCTGGCAAAATATTCTTAAATAAAGTAGTACTACCTCACCAGATAGAAAAATAAAATCCTACATCCAAGTAACGGAAAGAACAAGTAGAGTAAAACAAAATGGATGTTAAAACCATAAACACAAACAAGGCTTAAAACTCAAAGTAAATAAGGAAAATAAATACACAAGTCAATAAATAAATACACGAATAAGTCCCTGAATAAATACATACGTAAAATGAATAAACAAAAATAAATACATAAATAAGTCCTTAAATAAACACATAATAAAAATAAATAAATACATAAATAAGTCCCTAAATAAACAGATAAGAAAATAAATAAATACATAAATAAGTCCCTAAATAAACAGATAAGAAAAATAAATAAATACATAAATAAGTCCCTAAATAAACAGATAAGAAAAATAAATAAATACATAAATAAGTCCCTAAATGAATAGATATATAAATGAGTCAATAAATAAATACATCCATAAAAAATAAATACATAAATAACTAAAAGAAATACACAAGTCAATAAATAAATAAGTCAATAAATACATAAGTAAAATAAATACATACATAAATAAGTCAACAAATGAATATTAAAGGAGAATAAACTAAACAATTAAAGTTATAAACAATTACATGATAAAAATAGACAATAAAAATAATCTAATTAGGAATAAAAATATAAATAGCCTTTAAATTTTTTCATTATGTTCCATTATTTGTCTGTTTCAGTATTTTATTTTGTTTAAAAATGCATTTTACAAGTTGTGTTTTGTCTCCGTGTTTGTACAGGATTCTGTTTCTGTCTGATAACGTTCACAACACTTTGTTCTGTGGTAATATAAATAATTCAGATTGTGTTTGTGTGATTGGGAGCAGAAGACCACTCTGTTCTCGATGCACCTGGTCGGGGCGATTCTGACCTTTGGGATCGGAGCTCTCTACATCCTGGTCCAGACGGTGCTGTCCTTCCGCATGCAGCCTCACGTCCACAGCAGGACCATCTACCTGGTCCGGCTCACCATCGGGGTGTTGACGCTGGGCAGCATCATCAGCAGTATCCTTAAGGCCACACTCTGTAGTGAACACGTTGTTTATCATAGACGTTGTGATCCTTAACGGCCCGTCAGTGTTTGTGTCGTCAGTCATCATGTACAGCAGTCTGTCAGGGGTGGACGTCCCTCGCAAGCTTCACTGGATTCCTGGAGAAACGGTCAGTACGTTTATCTGTTTACCACTACTAAACACATGGTTATATTGTTTGTAATTTCCCTTATTTGTCTTTATTTATTTCTTTGACTTCCAACCGGGACCCGAGCACTAATTTCGTGCCACCTCATGTGAACACGTGTGCTGACCTGACAATAAAGAACCCTGAATCCTAGAAAAATAAGGAGAATATTGCTTTTTTTGTAGTAGTAGTTGTAGTAGTGTTGATCTGATGTTTTTCTAACTTTCAGTACTGCTGCTCTAGTTGAAGAAATATAAAGAATCCTGTCAGTGTTTGTCTAAATCTGGAGAATTCATGATTTAACCCTTTGAACCTTAAAACCCCCCCAGAGACTTTAAAAGGAACAGAAACTTTAAAAAAAAATCCTAAAAATGTCACCATTTGTCAGCCAGTAAGTGTAAAAAGAGAAAGAATTGACAGATTTCCGACAGTCCTTGAACTTAACCAAATCTGAGCTTAAAATCATCATTTTTAAAACTCACTTTATTCCACGTTTCTTGTTTTAAGAAAAACAGTTTTCTCAAACAGTTTTCTCTTTTTGTAAAAAGCAAAAAATGTTGCGCTCCTCGATGCAACGGTGAAGCCATCAGTGACTCAGCTGTGACGGTCGTGACTAAAATTCAGAGATTTTTTTGGTTGAACTGCTGGCAGTGTTTTCACAGAGCAGATAGAAGACAAGTATGGAAACTAATTTAAAAATGGCAGGAATAAAATGACTGTATGCTCTATATAACTGAGCATCAAAACAGTTTGTTTTAAATCAACTGTAAAAAAGTCATGAAATGAGGTTTAGGTAAATCTGATCTCCGTTGCTGCAGTTTGGGTTTTACCTGCGTTCTCCTCAAAAATTGAACATATTTATGGTAATAAATTTGGTAGAACATTTTATATGAGAAGGTAAGAAAAGTGTGATTCTGAATCTGACACACATAAACTTAAAACTAAATTTGCTTGTAAGCCGCTCATTTATGTTTAAAAACCATTACTGATGTTTTGTTTGACTATATTTTTTCTAATGCTGCACAACAAACTGCAAAGAATCTGTTAGTATTACTGAAGAACTGCAAATGACAAATATTTTCACTTTTTATTATTTTTCTAGATTAATTAATTAGTTGTTTGGTCTCTAAAGTGTCAGAAAATGGTGAAAAATGTCAACGAGTGTCTCTAAAAGATGACAAAGGTCTTGTTTTGTCCAGAGATGTTCAGTTTACGGTCACAGAGGAGGCATGAAAACAGAAAATATGCACATATTTTTACTCTTTTTTTAAAAAAAAATATCAAAATTACCAATGATTAATTGACAAGTATGGAAACTAATTAAAAATGCAAGTAATAAAATGACTGCATTTTATCATGATATTCCCAGTAATGCCAACATTTGTGAATAAATGTTAGCATTACTGAGAAATGTTGGAGCTGTTGACTCCATTTTCCTTTTCTTCTCTCTCTTTCTTCGTGGTTGTTCTGTTTCCATAGAGGTTCAGGACTTTAAACCACAGTGAAGAAAAATGAGACGGGAGCAAAAAAA
This sequence comes from Acanthochromis polyacanthus, assembly GCF_021347895.1. Classification (NCBI taxonomy): domain Eukaryota; kingdom Metazoa; phylum Chordata; class Actinopteri; family Pomacentridae; genus Acanthochromis; species Acanthochromis polyacanthus. The sequence goes on along the minus strand of NC_067117.1, from coordinate 33,297,886 downwards.
TGTTTCCAAACTGTAGTTCAGAGAGTTTCACCAGGAACTGATGAGATATTCAACTCCTAAACTCTGATGATGCTCGTGTTCCTTCTTGTTTCTCCTTCAGGGTTATACGGCTCATATCGTCAGCACAGTGTCTGAGTGGTGTCTGGCCTTCTCCTTCATCAGCTTCTTCCTCACCTACATCAGAGATTTTCAGGTAGTTTGTCTCATCTTTTCTCCTCCAGAACTGCTGCAGGAAGTCTGCTGTGTTCCGGACCAGATGTTGGACAGAAAATCCTCATTTTGTCATTAAAATAATCAGTTTTGTGGAGAGAAACTGTCTGAAGGTTCAAAAAGGTGTTGTTGAAGTTCAGTGATGCTGAGACACAGTGGAGACTCAGAGGACTTAGGCTGTGAGTAAAGTTCACTGATACCAGGAGAAGTGACACCGACAGAGCAGCAGTTCATACAAGCAACACCAGCAGCAGTTCTGAGGATTCTCCATGATCTTTGGGTTTATATTGTGGTTTGGAGAAGGTCAGATTTAGATTACAGACCAATATGGAGACAGCGTACATGCAGGAGGTCCTCGGTTTACGACGTCCTCAACCTACAGCGTTTTGTCAGAACACTTTATGTGGAACTAGTTGGGGAATGGAGTGGATGAATACGTCGTCTCCCAGCGCTATAAGACAGCTTTGTTTACATTCTCCTTCATTATGGCTCTCAAGCTTTAGTCAAAACTCTTCTGAAGGCAGTGCTTTGAAGAAAAGGAAAGCCGTCTCCTTAGAGGTGAAATTAGATAGAATAAAATGACTGGAACAGGGCGAATCACTGACAAACATCAGCCAGTTGCTTCGCCGTTGTTGTAAAAACAGTGCAACATATTCTGTTATCTTTTAAAATGATTCATACATGCAGGACAGTCGTTAGTACAACTGGATTCTTCTGACCCGTTTGTATGTGAGATGTTGTTGTTTTTGATTATTATTTGATACACATCCAGATTTATTGTGTTTGTGTGGTTTTGTAATGATTGAAATGAGCTAACCAGGTTTTTTTTCTGATTTGTCAGTGAAAATATCTTTTAAAGTAAGAAGTGGGGGGTCGACTTTATTCTTGGTTCTGCTACTGAACTCCTTTTGGGCCAAACTAGAAATAATTCAACTTGTAACTCCACAGCTTGATGTTGTTCCTCTGGCGTTCAGTAAATGAGATTTAATGTGGTAATTGTATTCATGACTTCAGGAGAGAACTGAACGATATCGTGATGTACTTAAGTTCCGACTTACGGCAAAAATCAACTTAAGTCGATCCGTAGGAACAGAGCTCCAGCGTAAGTGGAGGACCTCCTGTATCTAACTTTGACCAGATCACAGAATCCCAGCATGTTTTCCTCCTACAGCGTCTGCCTGTCAGAACATGGTTTGAGATGATGTCAGCGAACAGATGCAAAGAAACACCTTAGAAAGAAGGAGTCATTTTTCCTTCACAAAAGGCGTAGTTTGACATTTTAGGAAATGCTCTTAATCTGCTGGCTGAATTCACTTCTTCCACCTGTAATTTAGCTGTAGATTTAATTTTAAATCAATATAGTTAAAATTTTTCCTCCACAATCGTCCCTCAACAAGCCATAATGACAAAATGAAAATAGGATTTAATTCAGTACTTTTATAGAAGCTGTTAAAGTCTCTGCAGACTTTTTACACCTGGATTAGAGTCGTTTCTTCTATACTTTGAATGAGAAATACTCTAAATAATCGAGTTATCAGTGCAGTGTTCACCACATCAGAGCTTCGTTCAAAGAGAGGATTCCACCTCCTACTGTGTGAACTGACTCTTATGAACAACTGTGAAAAATCACCTCCAACAAGTGAAACTGTTTTTTTTCTTCAGTTTCTGCTGTTTTTGTTCAACATCTTCTAATACGATACTTCATAATTTTCAGAATCACTAACTGTGGAATTCGCTGGCTTCCTCCCCAAAACTGGAATAATAGGAATTATAAACGAGAAGCGAAAAAAAATCTATTTTTTTTAATTGACGTTTAATGTACTCAGCATGAAAGACAGTTTTGTTTATCAAATAATCAGAAATAACATAAAAATATAAGGATTTTAGCATTAATACGGAAACTTTGAGCAGGAAAAACCTTTAAATTACCACATTAAATCTCATTTATTTAATCCCAGAGTACAAGCATCAAGCTTACAGGAATTCTACGTTGAATTATTTCTAGTCAGTAACCAAACAAAGAATAAAATCAATCCTCCACCTGTTACTCTAGAAGATTTTTTTCATTTCAAAATTAGAATGACAACCCCTCTTACTACAAAACCACACAAACTAACAAACTATTTAAATCTGGTATTATGTCACACAAATAATCAAAAACAACAATATCTCACACACAAACAGGTCAGAAGAACCTACATTCAAACTCAGAAATGGAAAATTAAGTTCAGAATTAACTAAGAGAAAAACTCTAAATAATGTCTGTTCTGTAGACGATAATTTGACTTTAATTCAGTTTTGAGGCGTCAGATTAATGCGTCTAAAACTGCAAGTTGTCCTTCTAATGTTTCAGTATTTGATCAGATGAGATATTTAAACTAAATGATATTAAAATAGAGAGTTTTTCACGTGTTCGTGTGTGTATTTTCACGTTTTAGGTAAAACCTGATGAGCCGTTTTGAGACTTTATTCTAATTTGACTGCTTCTTATTCCTTTACAGACTTTAGTGGCATCAATCCGTCCAAACATCTTCTAATCTTGCTTTTGTTTTTCTTTAAATCCAGAAAATCAACCTGCGAGCCGAAGCCGTGGTGCAGAGCAGCCACCTCTATGATTGGCCACACGGAGGCGCCACAGCGTCCAATCAGAACCAACGAAACTCTGAAACGTCTCCTCTGCTGGCTGGATCCACATGACAGCAGCCTGCCCTCCTGGAAAAAAACGCTTCTATTTTCACCTTTTTCTAACTATTTGAAAGCTTTCTATGGTGTTTCTAAAGACGCTGGGGCCTTTTAAAGGGTCGCTTCACACAAAGAAACTCAGCTTCTGTAACGTTTCTGTCTTCACCAAATAATCTGAATTAAGTTTACCTAAAGCTCACAGCACCAGAAAATATAAGCACCAGACTCCAGTAACTGACTCTAAAACCACCTTTTCCTCAAACTGTCGCCGTCGCTGCACTTTATATAAAAATCATCCTAAGAGTGTTTACTGTCATTTAAAGGATTTTAACAGCCCTTCTTTACCATCTGTGAGTCCTTTAGGGACCATTTGGTAATAAAACTCAGAGTTCTGTCCTGTTAGTTTCTGTCATTTAGCTGCTTTATGCATCTTTAATTATTATTTTATGGTGGTTAAATGAGGTGACAGTAACTGACCTGTATTAAGATGCTGCAATAATCAGTTCAGGAAATAATTCTTATTTTAATATTATACAAGCTTTACATTCGTATAAACATTAGTGATTTGCCAATTCTTCATTTATTTTCCGTGTCTTCAAGCAGTGATTTTAGACCTGAATGTGTTAAACTAGCAGTTCAAAGCAGTTCTATCAGCTGGTCAGACGTTTTCTTTTCTTTCTGCGGTTTAAGATTTAACTTTATTTATGGAGCACAACAAACTCCGAAACAAACTGAGCATCAAAACAATTTTCTGTACCAGTTACCATCTCTGCAGTTTGTTTTTTTATCTGCTTTTACTAAAAAATGAAACATATCTCTGTTATTCCATTTCATCTTCTTCTTTTCCTTTAGGCTTTTCCCTTCAGGGGTCGCCACAGCGAATCAATTGCCTCCATCTAACCCTGTCTGCTGCATCCTCTTCTCTCACACCAACTACCTTCATGTCCTCTTTAACCACATCCATAAACCTCCTCTTTGGTCTTCCTCTAGGCCTCCTGTCTGGCAGTGGGAAGACCAAAGAGGAGGTTTATGGATGTGGTTAAAGAGGAATTACTGTTATTCCATTTCATGTGAAGTAGAAATGTGATTCTGGGTCTGACATGAAAAACTTAAAACTATGTTTACTAAACTTGCAGCAGATTTAAACAGTATTATTAGCATTATTTTAGTTAAAGTATAAAATTTCTCATGGCACATAAACTACACAAAACCTGCTGACAAATAAATGAGGACTGCTAATAACGAGTAATGTCACTTTTGATTTGTTTCTAGATTAATTAATTAGTTGTTTGGTCTCTAAAATGGTGAAAAATGTTGATGAGTGTTCCTAAAAGATGCCAAATATCTTGTTTTGTCCAAAGATATTCAGTTTACCATCACAGAGGTGGAAAGAAACCAGAAAATGTTCATATTATTACTTTACTTCATTAAAATATCACTCAAACCAATTAATAAACTGTCAAAATGACCAGCAGTTAATGGATTAGTTGTTGCAGCTCTAATGAAGGATCTGAAAATTAGTTGTACTGTTAAAGAGGAATTCTACATCAACAACACATCTGCTGATCATTCTAATAGTTTAATTTGCTCATTGTGGTATCTGATCTGTCACGGACATTTCTCCTTCACGTGCACATCATGGACACCAGAGAGAGAAACGACGACACTCATAAATCAGAAACTCCAGATGTTCTCCAGCTGCTTCAGTTCAATGACTTTCTGCTTTTTTAGTTTTCTGTCACACTGAACCGACTGTCTTTTAAATGAACAAAGCAGGAAGAGGAAGTATAACAGACATTTTTCACCGTTTTTTTTTTTTCTTCATATTTTACAGATCAAACAATTAATCACATTATTAATTTTCAGATTATTTCCACTGTTTTCTGCTACAACTTCAAACTGTATCTCAGTACTGTGGAGACTCATGTTTGGTGACTTTAAAATGAAAAAATATTTGCTGTATTTTAATATTTTTAATACAAACTAAGCTTTTCTTATTGTTAAAACGGTATTAACAATAAATTATCAACCTGAGCCTTTTTTATTAAACCTACATGTCTGCAGTCAATATATTTTATATTTTAGACTGTTTTTTGAATAAAATGTATCTGAGCTTCACCATGGATGCTTAAAATCAACACGTTTCACTGTTTTCTGACTCTTTATCAACAAAATCCATAAAATAACCAGAAAATATTCACATTTAAGAAGCTGCAATCACAGAATTAAGATTCTTTTTTAAGCATATTTGCTACTTTTAACCACAAGTTTCTTTCCTGCACTGATTTTTTTTTTGCATCTGCTGCACATTTTTCACATTAAGACTACATATAGATTTGTTGTTTTTATTAATTACTATGGTTCTGCTCATGTGTAGTGCTCCAGTTTTATTCATATAAATACATGATTTAAAGCTGTGCTAATGAAGGTTTTGATGTTTTTAAGCACTATGGAGCGTTTTAGCCTCTTTTTAGCTCCTTATTTTGGTTCATTGGAGCAGATCTGGTGAATAGCGTAAGGCTCTGATTTTTCTCTGAGGAGGTGAGTAGAGCTAAAAACAGACGTACATTCATCAGGAAAACACAAATGTTCTTAGCTAACACGTTCTGTTCTGCTGCTGAATCTAAATTTGTCCAAAACAGAATCAAAAGTGACTCAAATTGTCTAAAATAACCTGAAATCTGTCAAAAGTTAGTCAAAAATTTGTGGAAAAAAGTTGGTGAAACGTCAGCAAAAGTCTGCATTTTCAGTAGAAATATGGATCCATCCATATATATATCTATGCTTACATGAATTTTCTGGGGCCACAATACCAAATACATTTGTAAATTTTGCTATTTTCTTTCATTTTTAAGGTACAGCAGTCAAGCATTTGACCTCTACTGGATCCATTCAGTGATTTGGATCTGCTGGAAACTGTCCTGTTTGTGTCGGAAAAAGCTTGAAACTTGATTTGGAATAATTTCTAAATTTAGTTTCAATAATGTGAAACTAAATGTGTTCAAAACTGAATCAAAACTTGTCCAAAATGACACAAAATGGTCCAAACTGATACAAAATTTGTTAAAGATTACTCAAAAATCTCCTGAATTGCCTCAAAAAAACGTCCAAATGGCCTCATAATGGTATTTGGACATATCGAAATATCAAATAAACTAGAATCTTGTCTCATCAAACCTGCCACAGATCAAATTCTACTGATGTTAGAGGCTCAAAAAGTGGTGACATGTTTTTTTTTCTTTTTTAAGCTACAATAGGCAAGATTTTTTCAGATTTTGTTTTTCCGAATTTAGTTTCAATAACCTGAAACCAAAGCTGAATCAAAATTTGTGCAAAATGACACAAAAGGGTCCAAAACGACAGGGCATGTGGCAAAAATGACTCAAAATTCCTTGCAAATGGCTCAAAAATGGTCCAAATGGCCTCATATCATATTAATATTTTCACGTCAAAATATTTAAAAAATGAAAGTTTGTCTTGCCATGCTTCATATACATCAAATTCTACTGATGTTAGAGCCTCCAAAGTTGTGAAATGTCGACTAAAATCTTTATTTTTAGTAGAAATATGGATACATTCATATACACTGCTCAAAAAAATTAAAGGAACACTTTTTAATCTAAGTATTGCATCAAATCAGTGAAACATGTGGGATACTGATCTGGTCAAGTAAGTAACTGAGGAGGTTTTTAGTCAGTTTCAGCTGCTTTGGTGTTCATAAAATTAACAACAGATTAACAACCAGAGGGGTAACAATGAGACAACCCCCAAAACAGGAATGAGTTTACAGGTGAAGGCCACTCACATTTCTTTCCTTCCTAATATTGTCTGACTGTTTTTCACTAGTTTTGCATTTGGCTACGGTCAGAGTCACTTCTGGTAGCATGAGGCGATACCTGGACCCTACAGAGGTTCCACAGACAGTCCAACTCCTCCAGGATGGCACATCAATGCGTGCCATTGCCAGAAGGTTTGCTGTGTCTCCCAGCACATTCTCAAGCGCATGGAGGAGATTCCAGGAGACAAGCAGTTAGTCTGGGAGAGCTTGACAGGACCGTAGAAGCTCCTCAACCCTAGCCTAACCGCGCTAGACAACCCACGGCAACGAATTTAATTCTCTGCCAGGGTGGGTCTAGTTACCCTCCATAAGGCTCGAGGTTGGATTCTCCTAAAACTGGCCGGACCAATCACCATGAAGTGTAGAGTCAGAAGGCGGGCGTAACTAAGTGACAACAGAGGTGTGACGATTAGGCCGGATTAACCATTAGGGCAATTGGACAGTCTCACTATGCCTTCAGCCTGTCAGCCGTTGCTGCAGCTGTTTACGAGTGCAAGCGGGAGCTGAGGTACAAAGCCTCCTCATTGGTCAGCCGGCCATGGGGCGGGTCAAAGGTGATGCCAATCAACATGATGTAGTCTGCGAGATTTAGATTAAAAAATGCCAAAATGGAGAAACCTGGAGGTTAGCTAAGCGGGAGCGCGAAACGAAAACTAAAAAAAAGACAGAGATTTTATAAAGGCAGAACGTTTAAAGTATATACCGAAAAGAGGTAGTTTCTTCCCTTTGGTTAGCACCTGCTCTGCCGAGAAAGCTAACAGCAATGAGGGCAGCTCATCTAGTGATGGCATTTCCCCACCTGCCGATGCAACAGCTAACGTTGCTAACGTTAGCAAACTGGACGGAGAAAATCATCCAACAGCATCTTGCAACGTCAAGCCGGTTCCTGTATCATGTTCAAGTGAGACCGTTGTGGAGGGCGATCGGTCACTCTCGCCCGGGACTGTCAGCGGCGGCCTCCACGCCACCATGCCGACGCTTTCCGGGGATCCTGCGCTCTGGGGATCCGTAACGGAGCAGCAACGAGAAGAGGCGATTCACCGTGGGCCTGCAGCCTTCCAGAACAGGGCTGCCAAATATCCCGCATCGGTGAGGGAGTCTGGGATAGGATGTCGAACCCGCTCTCTCACTAACGACTTATTTCATTGCCGTCTCCAAAACAACCAGTTTGTGTCAAGGGAATGGCTGCTTTAGTCACCATCAACTGGTTCTGTATACTGATATGCCTGCAAACTCCTGTCATCGCAAAGAAGACATGCTTTTATCAGCGGATTCTGTGATTGGAAACATCCAGAGAGAATTTGTGATCACGAAAAGAGTGCGGAGCACAGACAAAACATGCTTGCTTTATTACACAGGTGTAGACATATTGGACGAGTGGACGCCTCTCTTGCGCGACAGTATGAGGCAGAACATCAGTATTGGAAAGAAGTTCTTCGGCGTGTGGTGGTGGTCATTAAATGTTTGGGCGCCAGAGGACTACCATTCAGAGGCGATAACGAACTGCTGGGCTCTGCGCGCAATGGGAACTATCTTGGACTTTTTGAACTGATAGCGGAGTTTGATCCTTTTTTAAAGGAGCACATTGAGAAACGTGGCAATAAGGGTAGAGGTAAGCCCTCCTATTTGTCCTCAACTGTATGTGAAGAGTTCATTTCATTAATGGGTGAGAAAACTAAGCTTACTATTGCAGAAGAAATCAAACAGGCTAAATATTTCTCTGTAATCATTGACTCCACACCAGATTTAGCACATGTCGATCAACTTACGTTTGTTTTCCGCTTTGTGAGTGCAGATGGCAGGGTAGTGGAGAGGTTTATGGGGTTTGAACCCATCCATAGCCACACAGGTGTAAGCCTAGCAGAGTGTGTGATTAAAATGGTACGAGATTTGGGATTGGATTTGTCAAACTGTCGTGGCCAAAGTTACGATAATGCGAGCAACATGTCCGGCAAATACAATGGGCTCCAGGCACTCTTAAAAATGGAGAACCCACTGATTCATTACACACCATGTGCTGCACATTCTTTAAACCTTGTTGGTGTCAACAGCATTGATAATTGTTGTGAGGAGGTTGACTCTTTTTTTGAACTGCTTCAGTCTCTGTATTCATTTAGCATTGCATCAACCCATCGCTGGAACAGTTTTCCATAACAGTGAACATAACATAAGCCACACTCTAAAGTCGCTATGCTCTACCAGGTGGAGTTGTAGGGCAGATTCCACAAAAGCTCTGAAAGACAATTACAGGCCAATCAGAGATACATTAGCCAAAATAGCTACAGACTGTAATGAAAACACCCAAACCAAACGTGAGGCTGCTGCACGTGTTTCAAAACTGGACAAACTGGAGACAGTTATGACTGTTTTATGGTACAGGATTCTTGGTAGATTTAAGGCAACAAGTGATCAGCTACAAAAATGATATGGATTTAGCTACAGCTCTTGATCTTTTACAGTCATTGTACACATATGTTGGCAGCTTAAGAAACCAGTTTGCAGAGCTTGAAGAGTCAGCACGCTCTGTCAGTGCAACAAAAGACTACCAGTTTGACATCAGACGTTTGAGAAAGAGGAAGAGGTTTGCTAATGAATCTGATGACAGTGAAGTAGCTTTCCCTGATGGAAGCCAGAGATTTAAGGTTGAGACATTTTATGTCATTATTGACAGACTCAGTTCCTGCCTTTCCACAAGGATTGATGCCTACACAGATGTTTGTGACCTTTTTGGTTGTTTATTTCAGAGAGACTGCAGTGATTGTGATGTACGGGAAAAAGCTGAAAAGCTGAGTTCAGCTTATCCTAAAGATCTGGACAATTCCCTTGCTGATGAACTTATGCAGTTCACCCACTTTTCTCAGAATGAGACTTCACCTGGACAGTTACTGCAAGTTCTTGAGAGAAATGGTCTCAAAACAACATTTCCAAATGTTTATGTTGCACTCCGAATGTTTCTAACTTTGCCTGTGTCAAACTGTGAGGGTGAGAGGTCATTTTCTGTTTTAAAAAGAGTTAAAAATGAGCTGAGGACCACTATGTCACAGAGACGGCTTTCTGCACTTTCCCTCTTGGCCATTGAACATGAACTTGTTAGTGGTCTTGATTTTGAAGATATTGTACACCAGTTTGCCCATTTAAAGTCAAGAAAGAGGCCAGTGTAAGATATGCTTACCAAATGAATAAAGCCATGATATTACAGCAGATAAGAAGATGATAAGAATGACTGTTATATAATCTCTTTGTTGTTGTTCTAAATAAAGTCCAAGTCAAACCTTTGGTAATTTGTAAAGAGACTGATTGAAATTAAAGCACTGACTGGACAACATTATATTCTTCTGTGGTTAATTGCTGATACTGAGGTATTGGGGACCACAGTGGTGGGTGACCATTTACTGGTGGTGGTTGGGGGGGCACTGACAGGTTGTTGCCCAGGGGCACTGTGGAGTGGTAATCTGGCCCTGCCTCATATCAAAGAAAATTACACAGAAATATTGATTTTATTTTAAACATGCATCAAATACTTGTGTAATAACTCCCCATATCTGCTGCCTTTTGGCTAAATGTTGTTCCAGATGGTTAATTTCTGTGTTTCCTTTCAGTCAGTTTCCTTAAGAAGCCTTAAAATGAACCTAAATGCTTTTCTACCAGTTTCAACAGTGAAACAAATCCAGTAACAAATACTTCTTTGTAATGAATGTGCAGCAGGTTGACTCAGTAACTCATTTAAAATCCTGTTTCTGGAACCAACTGCTTCTCTTTGTGTACAGTGTAGTTGTTGTTTTTGTCCAGCAGATGTCAGTATAACAGCAGCTATGAAGATAGTTTGTTAACCCTCCTGTTGTCCTCATTTGTGGGCACCAAAAAATATTGTTTCCTTGTCTGAAAAAAATCCAAAAAATCATCAAAAAAAAATCGGCAAATTTCAGAAAATTTCAAAACTGTCAGGAAGAAAATTCCAATAATTCCTTAAAAGTTTCCCTAAAAACTTTTATTTAAAAAATATTCCCCAAAGGTGGCAAGAAAATTCTTGTAAATATTTTCAACAATTGAGTAAAAATCTTCCAAAAAACCCTAATATCAGTAAAACTTCTAATATTTTCTTTAAGAACATTCACATAAAGTTTTTTGTGAATGTTTTAAAAACATTTTTAACATTTATTTTTTCCACCAAATTATGTTGAAAATGTGGACATCAAAAGTTTCACTGTGATATATATATATATATATATATATATATATATATTTCTCTCACATTTTCAAGCTTTAAAACGGGTCCATTTTGACCCACTGGACAACATGAGGGTTAAATATGTAAATATTACAGAGCAAACAGAGAGCTGAGCTTTGGACTGAGCCAGGGCTGCAGAGAACAATATCACATATACTCATGCCAGCTGCATTAAAGTCAAAATGCAGAAGAAAAGGAGATAAAAAGCAGTAAAACTCCTCTCAACATGCTGAACTCTTGTTCCAGATGTCTGTAACTTTATTCATGTGTGAAGCTGAAGGAGGAAACAAACCTGACAACCAGCAGCAGTGCAGAATAATCAGACATCTGATAGTTTGTTAGTGGATTAAATCTGAAGTGGTAGAAACTAGTAGATACGAGGTCATTTTCTGTTTCGTCGTTTCTGACTGACGACACAAAATGTCTTTCACTGTAAAAAAGTAAAACTTTTCTGTAATTCAGAGCAAAAAAATCTTCAATATGAAGAAAATAGTTCACTGAGCTTTTATCCAAATGTATTAGTTTTTTTATTGTTCATAAACTAGTCTACTTTCAAGTTGTTTTAAGTCCAACGACAAGCAGCCGGGTCAGACGGTGCAGGAAAGGAGGGGTCCAGGTCCTTTATAGGTGGACTGGGAACCGGTGGCAGCAGGACCCCTCTGGAGGCCGGGCAAGAGGCCGGACTGGAGACCGGTGGAACCCCTCTGGAGGAGAAGGAGGAGACCGGGCAGGAGGCTGGACTGGGGACCCCTCTGGAGGCCGGGTAGGAGGCCGGACTGGGGACCGGGGATCTGAGCCAAGGGTGAGTCTTCAGCTGCTCTAGGGTCGGGCGGTAGTTTGATAACTCTGTCAAACACAACTCCAAAAAATCTTTGCAATCTGAAGAGAAAGAAGGAGAAGAAAATGACCAAACAGAACCACAGCAAAGATTTGCCAACGGGTTTGGAGTTTTTCTTACTGTCTGACAGGTCGCTGCTGATCCTCAGCCTGTTCATGAGGAATCTGCTGGTCTCAAAGTTCGCATACTTGTGAACCATTTCATACAGAACCACTCCCACTTGCCACACCGTCGTTGGGCCCGCGGTGTATGTATGGGAGTAGTACCACTCAGGGGGGAGTTCCGATCGATGGTGCCTGAAAGATATAGACGTAATAAGAAGATGGTGAGAATGAGAAGAGGCTTTGATTGGAAGTCCCAGATTGACGGTGGAAGTCAGACATTGTACCGTAGAAGACGTTATAAGATGATCCTCTGTTAAAGACACAGCTCAGACCAAAGTCGATGAGACGAACTCGTGGAACATCTGAGCCCGTCTCAATCAAGATATTCTCCACCTTGATGTCCCGGTGGAAAATACGGTTTTCCAGGAGATGTATCGCTGCATCGACCAGCTGTTTCGTTATAATCTAACAGAGAGAAACAGTTGGATCAATACAGTGTTTTCATAATCAATAATTACAAACACACAAACACATGAACAAGCAGCTGCTCACCTTGGCCTCCTCCTCTTCCAGACAGCCTCCATTCTCCATAATGTACTGCAAGAGGTCCTGAGCAGGGACTGGCCTCTCCAGCACCAGGATCAGTTGCTGCTGAAGATCATAAAAGTCCAGCAGGGCCACTGGTGCCGACTTCCCCGCTGAACCAGCTGATCCACCACCAAGTCTTTTCATGATGGCCACCTCGACAGAAATCAGCTTCCCATTCTTGTCCTAAAACATCACGACCAAGGAGAGGATGAGGGAGAGAAGCTTCACAGAAAAACAGAATCCGTCAGAAATGAGTGCAGCGATGAACACAGCAGCTGGAGTTCACTTACTCTGTGCTTGCAGAAAATTTTGTCCTTTGGGACATATTTGATGGCTACCTAGAAGACACAAACAGGACTTTGGTCAGCACTTCTTCACCATAAGGTGTGTTTTATCTTGTGTATGACAACATGTGTGGAACACTTACTGGTAATAGATCAGCTTTACGGTAGCCAGCATACACCGACCCACAGCCTCCTTCTCCCAGAGGATTCTGCTGCACGTACTGGGCTTCGAATGCAGCTAAAAACACACAAACACATATTTATCTTTAGTACAGTTGTGACAGTCATCAGTGTTTGCACTGAACTCATGTTAATTCAGCTTTAATAGGAATAATCTCCTATATCTGATCTCATATCAAGGCTCATTCTGAAGTCAGACCCTTCATTAATCTCTAAATACTGACCTATCAGGGCTGAGTCGTCTCCAGTGTCCTCATTGGTCACCTCCAGGTCTGAAAAGTACCTTCTCTTTTTCCTCCCTGGTTCGTCGGCATCTATGGTAGAATAGTATATAATATTAATATGATGGATGTAAATGGAATTTAGTTTGTCCTTCACACTCTCAATAATGTCCAGGTTTCACTCTCAATTTCTATTGGAATTAGAGCCCACATTGTGATTATTCCATCTACTCCAACATGTTTCTGTTGAATTTTTCCAATGCCGGAACAAACATTTACCTCCATTTTACCATCATAAGCTCAAAAATGGCAAAACCTGAACAGGAAAGACCCAAATTATCCATACAAATAGAAACCACATGAGGGAAGTGAAAAATTGTTTAGTTTTTGTCATTTTTCTGAACTTTAGTCTGTTTAGACCAATATACCAAAACCATATATAAAAAGCACACTAAATATAAGCCCATGCACTGCAAACTGATAGTAGATGTTCTAACTGATGATATATATATTGTACAAACAATTTTAATGGGACATGATACTCTACCGGTGTCCGCTGAGGTGGATGGAGACTCTCCATCCACCAGGAAAACATCCAGGGGTCTCCTCTTCTTTGCTGAAGGCTCCTCTCTGTCTCGGCTGGTTTCCCATTTACTTTTATTTTGGTCATCATGACTGACCGTTGTTCTTCTTCTTTTAGGCTGGTCTCCTTCAAAGAAGAATACTACAAAACAACATCGATTTGTTGTAAATTGTAGTTTCTAACTGTATGAACTCATCTGTAATCTCAGCTGAAATCTACATTCTGGAATTATACAAGATCTTATTTCAAAAACAAATATGTGTAAACTTACAGAGTCAATACCTAATTTTCTGTTAATTTTGACTCATTGGATTTCATTTTTCAAATATATCTGCAGCATCAAATTTAAATAGATCAGTTTCACTTTTTAAAACATCTGAAAATCTTTGTGAAATTATACTTTTACGAATGCATTTTAACCTCTATTCGTCTTTTTATGTAATTTTTTCATCTAAAATTTTATGGGCACTGAAAATTACAGGTTTTAAACATTATTTTCTATTAGTCTTTCAAATATGCAGTAAATTTGTGTCATTTTATCAATATTTTGGTGATTTCAAAAGTAAATTCCACAGAAAATTTCCAAAAAAGTACAGATTTTTGCTCGAGTTGATGAGTAATATAATTAAAAATAAACTAAATCTCAACCTGTTCAATGCAAACTGATAAAGTGTGTTCTAACTGATGGCATATATTGTACAAGCAGCTGTAATGAGACTTGATAATCTACCTCTGCCAGTGTCTGTTGAAGTACATGGAGACTCTTCATCTTGGAAACCATCCAGGCGTCTCCTCTTCTGTGGTTTTGCAGAAAGCTTGTCAGAGCTGGTCTTTCTGCTTGGACTCTTAGTCCTGCTTCCTACAAGAAAAGTACCAAAGAACGTTATATTTTGGTGAATTGTAGTTACTAACTGGATAAAATATCTATTTTATCATCTTAACCTCAATAGAAACCATATCTGAACGATTAAAGTGTTTGAAAAGTTTAACTCTTGGTACTAACTTCATTAGCTCTGACTCTACCTGATAAATCATTTGCATCATTAACAAGTGATCGCAGGTTTTTTAAATCAGGATTTCTCACTTACTTTGACGTTTGTCTTCCATCGTAGTGGTTTCTGTGGTGGTTCAGGAACAAAAAAACTGTGGGAACAAGTCAAAATGCAGCTTGTGTGTCGATCGGTCTTCCACTGTGTTCTGAGGATAGATTTAAGCAGCTTGGAATGTTGGGGCACTGTGCATCACATTGGAGTGTTTCAAAAAGAATTGTTTACATTCAAATTTGATGGCAAACTTGGAAAAAGCTGGAGTAGATCACCATAGAAACACATTAAACAATGCAAAAAGTATACTGACAGTCAATAGAAACTTTGAGGTAGAAATGTAGGCAGAATTCTACTTGTAGGGGGGTTGTAATTATTCATTGTGGATTTACTGATGATCTAGTGCCCTGGTAGTTGAGATAATGATGAGTTGTCATTTTGTCATGATTCATTGCACATGGGTTGGTCACTTTGCAAAAGTGAACCAAATACACACCAAGCAATACTCAGTGAGTATCTGCACAACTTGAGAATGGGTTTTGAAGGCCTATATAAAGGCCCAAAACGACGTCAAAAACGTCTCCGGGCACTGGGTATGGTGGAGGCCGGTTTGAGCTACACTGATGTAGCCAGGCGTATGGGCTGTTCCCAACCCACAATCAGAAGCCTGGTCCAAAGCATGCGCCGATGGATTGCTGCCTGCATCGAAGCAAATGGAGGCCATACTCTGTATTGACTGTTGTGACTTTGTGTTTGGCAGGTGCCGTTTTCTTTTGTGAAATTCTTTATTTTGAAATCATTCTTGAAACTTTAGATTTTTGTTTCTGTATGCCAGTATGCTAAACAAATGATTCATATGAAGAAAATCCGGTTTCGGGCTTCAAAATAAAAATTATGTTGAAAAATACGGTCTCAAAGTTTTTAATGACTGTCAGTGTAGAATGAAACCCACCAAAGTGTTGATATCAGCTCGTTCTCAGTCATCTGACTGACTTTCCTGCCTGTTAAAATAATCTCAGTTTGTTTTAATAAACTGTTTGTATTGATGGAAAAGACAAGCACTTCAAAGACTAAATGCTTGATGATTGTAGTCATGCTGTTGATGGCGTCAGGTTTGGCAATGTTTAACAACCCCCATTTGTCATTTGGAAACTCAACAAACCTGAATGGGCTTCAGATCGACACACAAGCACACAAGGCGAGGCACACAACAGGCACACATCAGACATAACAGACACAAACACACAACATATACACGTCAGAGACAACACACATGCAACAGACACACAATGTCTGATATACAACAAAAAGCATCAGACATAACAGACACACATCAGACCTGCACACAGACACATTAGACATACACACACACCAAGACACAACATAAAATCAACACCAGACATAACAGACACATCAGATTCAACAGACAGACAACAGACATAATAAACACACAACAGTCACAGAACAGACAACCACACAATGTCAGGCATATAACAGACAGACACACATACACAACGTCAGACACGCAACAGGAACACGACATCAGAGACACAACAGACACGCACCACCAGGTCTCAAACACAGTGACTGCTGACATCATTAAGGACGACATTTAAATCATCTGTAAACAGTTTTTGTGTTTTTCTTCTGAAGTCTGACTTCCTGTTTAGAAAAATCCACCAGTTTGACCTCAGATGAAGCAAATCCAGCTTTTAATTTCTTATAATAATGATAAACTCTGAGTCTCTAAGCAAAGCGAACATCAAACATCCTTCTGCTGCTGAAACAAACGTGAAATCTGACCAACGCCGACTTTGGCAAACTGGATCAACACCCACCAGACTTTACAGCGAAACGTAAAAACCCGATTCTGAACAAAAGCTTCCTCTGCTGACGCTCACAAGCAAAGATCAAAAATAGAATATTACAGCTCAGACGGATAATCTGACGTATTTACAGGCAGAACAATAAATAACAGAAGCAGCTTCCATCTGAACCAACATGGTGGTTTTTCATCCGTAGACGTTTCTAAAGGTTTAAATTACCGTCTCAGTCTGTGTTAAATCTCTGGAAATGTGTTCATTCGGGCCAAAAACTGAGTTACATTAAACATTTTGACTGAATTTTGAGAATTTCAGGTGTTTTTACACTTCAGAAATTCTTTATTTTACATTTTAAACAAGCATCTTATCTGGGAAGTCATTTTAAGGCTTCAGTGTCTCCAGAAATTAAATTCCTAAAGTCATGAAGTTTGGTGAAACCACAGACAGGATAGTTTCTATCAGATCTACATGACTTAATGGATCCAGCAGAGGACACATTTTTAATTTTTGACTCCTGAAAATAAGAAAAAAGGCTAAATTTTTAATCAAAGGTGGTGTTGAAATTCCTTTTCTGCTGGAGCCATTTAATCCTTCATATCTACTGGAAACTACCCTGCCTGTGGGTTCACCAAACTTCAGGGCTGTAGGAGTTTAATTTCTGGAGAGACTGAATTCTTAAAATGGTTTCCCAGGTGCTTTTGAGGGTACAAGCTGAGAAATTCCAAGTGTGAAAATATATAATTCTCAAAATTCAGCCAAAAATATTTTCCAGAGTTCAGTTTTTGGTCAGAAATAACAAATAATGAAACTTTCCCAGCTGTTTTAATACATCCATGTTGAAGTCCAGCAGATCCTGACAGCAGAACTCCTGTAAAGATCCCAGAATGCAATGCACCAAGGAGGAGGAGGTGCTCAGTGATTGGATGGATTGGAGGCTCCCTGCTGGTTCCAATCTGATTCCAGTTTCACTTTACATTAATCAGATGATCATAAGTTAACAGCCCTCAGTGAACTGGGGGATTTGGATCCAGTTTTCCAATGACAGAGTCTAATAATCAGACTCGGCTTCTATTTCACGTCGTGTTCCGTTAACTCAACATCAGCGCTCATTGAAAACAAATTAATTTAACCCTCTGAACCCCAAAACCATTGGCGGGTTTGAAACACATTTTGTCTCTAAAAAGGGGGGAAAAAAAGCCAGCACCATTTATGAACCAGAAGCATTTTGCGACACCATTCTTTTCTTTTGGAAAAGAAGCCAGATCTCAGCTTAAAATCATGATATTTCATCAAAATCACTTTTAAAATATCTCATTTAAAAATTTGCCAATAATGAACCGTGTGCTCTAATCGAATTCTGTAAAAAACTAAAAATTCGGAGCTCCTCTTTGTAGCCGTGAAGCCATCAGTGACTCAACTACGACCAACAGTCAAGTGATAAAAATTCTGAGTTTTCAGCTGAACTGCAGGAAATGTTTTAACAGAGCAGAGAGGAGAAATGTACAGGAACTGAATAAAAATGTTAAGAATTCAACTATTAAATTACTGACTGTAAAGTGCCATTTTATTCCAGTGTTGGCAACTTTCCTTCAATATTAATGAAGGTTTTAATTCAACGCATCTGAACAGTTGGAAAAAAAATGTACAATTTGATTCCATATATTTTTTTTTTAATTAAAATTTTTTATAACCGTGTAAAATAACGCAGAAGATATTTCTGAGTTCTCTCTCCTGCTATGTTTCCGTAGAAGTGCAGGACTTCATATTGCAGTGAAAAATGCACCACAGTGGGGAAAAAAATAGTGCAGTGATGAAAAATGAGCCCACGAGGAGAAAATAAATGAGCTGCAGTGAATAAATGAGACCACAGTGATGAATAATTAACCAACAGTGATGGAAAGTGTAACAGGAGCGAAAAGAACCAACTGTTTGGGGTTCAGAGGGTTTAGAGTCTTTTGTGGCTCCAAACGGCCACATTTGAAGATAATTTTCTGTTTCTGGCACTGAAAAATACAGGTGTCCATTTTTAAAATCTCCATTTGGGGATCACTTATGAGCAGCAGATTTATTATTGAATCAGTCTCAGATGTTGCCGATTTCATGATTTAGCTTGAAGCTATGGCACGAGCACAGAAGATGTTCAGCCGTCGTTCCTGGACCCTGGAAACCTGCAGCAGTTCCCTGTATCCAAATGTGAACAGCGGTTTCCAGCCATCCAAGGAGTAAAACCACCGGGTAGGGGTTGTAAGGCATCAGTGGGCGGAGCCACAGGAAAGCCGCCGAACTCCCAAACGCCTTCGACATTCACCGACGACCTGCTGAGTCCTGAAGCCGCTTCGGAGGCTAGAAGGCCGAACCGTCGCAGATGATATTCTGACCTCGACCCGGGAAGAGCTCCATCTGCCAGTACCGAGGGTCGGCGTACACTGCACAGGTCAGAGGAACGACAGGTTTAGACTTCACTGATGTTTTTAATCATCACAGACACTCCTGTAAATTCAACTACAGACATTTCATCTAAGGTTGGATATCAGCTGATGATGGTTTGGCATGTTTCCGATCATCGGTACGGTTGATAGATTAAATGTGCTTCTTCAGAGGGCCGTACTATGAAGCCAGCTTCACATGGTCGGCCTTTCTTTGTGTAATTCAGCTCCACAAAAACTAAAACCTCAGTCAGAGTTAACAGATATCATGAAGGTGTTCATCAACTTTCTTTCTCGACTCAAGTATTCTGCTTCAAACTCGCTTCTTCTGCACTAAATAAAACAATCAGCATCATCAGTTACCATGGAGATCTAGCTGTGCAGCATCAGTTACTATGGAGATCGAGCTCCGTGGTCTCAGTTACCATGGAGATCTAGCTCAACAGCATCAGTTACCATGGAGATCTAGCTCTGCGGTCTCAGTTACTATGGAGATCTAGCTTTGCGGTCTCAGTTACCATGGAGATCTAGCTCTGCGGTCTCAGTTACCATGGAGATCTAGCTCTGTGGTCTCAGTTACCATGGAGATCTAGCAGTGCTGCATCAGTTACCATGGAGATCTCGTCAGGTTAAAGAGAACTACCTTCCTGATACAGAAAACTTTCTCGCTAATCTGGCTCTGTAGTTCAACCTTCTGGTCTGGAGATAATAATTTATACACACAGGACAATAGTAATGTTTATTTTTCTATTATCTATCAGAATTATTGGTCAATGGTGCAAAATATATATAATTATTATTATTATTGCTGTTGTATACAAGGTCAATTCGTATGTACACGAAAACTACTTGTCATCTCACAGTAACTGATGAGTGCTGGTCTCAGTAAAAATGTAATTTTGGTAGAAAACCACTTTTGTCATACTTCACTAAAAATCCTTCCACAGTTCAAAGACATCAGACCACCAGTTAACTAGTGAGTAAACACATTCTCATCATGATGCTGATTCTAGAAAATTAGTCTGATATTTTTG
Organism: Acanthochromis polyacanthus; assembly: GCF_021347895.1. Classification (NCBI taxonomy): domain Eukaryota; kingdom Metazoa; phylum Chordata; class Actinopteri; family Pomacentridae; genus Acanthochromis; species Acanthochromis polyacanthus. The sequence goes on along the minus strand of NC_067117.1, from coordinate 33,277,804 downwards.
GTACAGAGCCCTTTCTTGCACTGAGTCTGTCTTGTTCATGCTGCTTTACCCATGTCTCCAGGCGTCAGCCACAGGTTGAAGGAGCTGCAGTGTTTCTGGCAGCGTTGAACCGGCAGAACTCGGACCGTCGGCAACCCCTCGCCCACCACCAGCCAACCCAGCACCCCGACACCCTGAAACACAGGAAACAGCTCAGGTCAGAGGGAGAATCTGCTGAACGAAGGCACTGCTTCAATAAGCAGCATTTAGACACCAACATTTAGCAAAAATAAGCGTAAAAATGTGACTTTTTCAGGTGAAAGCTGATTAATGATCGAACACATTCCAAAAATAGATTAAAAGGCATGTTATACATGTTTTAATAAACCAAATTTACACCATTTATTTGCCAGAAACCCGACAGAACCAGCAGATGTTTTGTTTTCCAAAGGTCCTTGAACATATCACAACTTGCTGTTTTACTGGGAAAATGCGCCATATTTGAGCTGAAAATTCCCATAATTCTTTAAAACATTTTTATTCTATGCATCTCATTTATAAATTAACCAAAAATTAACAATTTGCTCCAATCAGTTTCTGTAAAAAACTAAAATTTCTGCACTTCTTACCACAACCATGAAGCTGTTCATGACTCAGCTATGACTGAAAGTCATGTGACAAAAATTCAGTGTTCAGCTGAACTGCAGGCAGTGTTTTTATCACAGCTGGGCAAATTAAAGCCTCACAGCTGCACCTCAGAACTCAGATTTTTTTACAGAATCAGGTTTAGGAAAACAGATTATTTTTTAGCTTTTTTCAAATGAGACATGTAGATTAAACTGATTTTAATTAAACATCACAAATTCAAGGTTTAATTTGGTTCCGTTTTCTGACTAAACGGTACATCACAGATGAACAGTTCCAAGGACCGACGGACAGTTCAGAACAGACAAGTCTCTCTTTTTAAACAGTTTGCTTGCTATAGCTGTGATAAACTTTGTAACTTTGCTACATTGGTGAATGATGGAGCACCGAGCGCCTTTTTGTCTTGTCGCTCCATCAAGTACCTGCCTGTCAGGTTCAATGTGTGTTTTCCAATGGAATGCCAAATGCAAACATCTTCCTGCAAAACTAATCCAGCCATGGGTATAAATAAAGTAGCCTTGAACCTTAATTTGGGTGATTTTTGGTAAAATAACATGGCTTTCAGATTCAAAATCTTAAAGAATAATTCAAGTTTATTGTGCGTTGTTACAGTTCAGGTACCATTTTTGCTGCCAGTGAAGTTTTTATTGCTGTTATTTTTTCATCCAATTATTGTGTAACTTTAGCATGCAAAGCTGGATTCGTCTTTTTTTTGCACTTTTTCCGTCTCTCTGTGTGAAGATGTCTGGATCAGTCGACTTAGCTGGACTGAGCTGAACTGAGCTGGACCCAGGAGGACCCAGGAGGACCCACCTTGCTCTGGGAGTTTGTGCTGTGTGTGACCAGGCAGCGCTGCAGGATGGTTCCTGCACTGTCCAGCAGGGGGCAGAGTTCAGCCTTTGGGAAGAGCCATCGCAACACCTTCTCCCTGGTCCCAGACCTGAACCTCCTGCACACAAACCATCAAATACCACCACATATTCTGCACATTTTGAAATAATCACATCATAAAATAATCAAAAGGACTTCCTCAGTTTTGTCAAACAGTTAATGAGCTTCACTGGAGATGGAAACAAGTTCTGTGAAAAAGTTCCGACACAGCAAACATTTAACTCACATGAATGTTCAGCTGTTTCTGGACAGAATGAAACATGTCTGATACCTGCTGACATTTAAGAACAATTATAGATTGCCAAATGAAAACTTCAGTTTTTCTCTCGTAGATGGACAAAGTTTGCATTACAGACATCTTTGCTGGTGTTAAATCGTATCAGAAAGGTTCCAAAGTGTTTGCACTTCCAGTAAAGAGCTTTTTTTTTTTATATAATTTTTCCCTCCAAAATCACCCCAATCATTCTAAAAAGATTAACCCTTTCCAAATACAGTTATTCAAGTTATACTGCAGAAAAACTGAATATCGCAGTATCAGGTTTTTCCTGCAGCCCCTACTGGACCTGATCAAGACCGACAACTGAGAACCCAGTGGATCTCTGAGAACCTTTACTGCAAACACAGATCAGTACCAGAGCAGGGTGAAGTTTGCGGGTCCCTGAGGGAGTCCGAGGTTGTGGTTCTGCAGACCGTCGTCCTCCTCCAGCAGGATGGACATGGAGCCTGAATGGGCCAAATAGAGCTCCTCCAGCTGCTGCCGCTGAATGCTGAGGGACTCACCGCCCTGCACAGACCAGCAGGGACACACACAAACCAGTAAGGACGCACACAAACCAGCAAGGACGCACACAAACACAAACCAGCAAGGACGCACACAAACCAGCAAGGACGCACACAAACCAGTAAGGATGGACATGAGGGGTTCAATTAATCAAAGTTCAGCAGCCCAAAGTGGTTTACAGCAAAAACAAGAGAACAACTTAAAAAGAGTAACTGAAAACAGAGACAGCAGTAAAATAGACAATAAAACTGTAAAAATAAACACTTTCATGCCGTGTCTTTGTTCTGGTCACAGATTTCAAATGTTTGCAACAATAATTCAACATGAAGATGATAAAACCAGCCGTGAGTTGATGGATTATTTCTCTTCTGCAACCTTATAGTCTCTGAAAACTAATTTTTAAAGGAATTAACTGAAACTAAATGACAGAAAAACACACTGGGTGCTTTTTATTCCACTCATTTATGATTCTACAGGTCCCCTCTGCTCTCCAGATTCAGAAACTCTTCATCATGGAAGACCTTCAGTTCTTTTAAATAAACTTTTAGAAAATGAGGAGGGTAGACAGAGGGAACTTTGTTTACGTCCTCACTGGGAGGTAAAGATACCAGTAAAGGATGTGAGGATATAAACAGAGGCCACTTTAAGCAGTTTCTGAGCATTTGTGGGGTTTTTTGTTCCTTTTTTCCTCATGTAGGTATAAAATGCTGACTACATACTACAAACATTTAACTATTCACATTTTTAATTAGTTTCCACGCTCTGGATAAACGCTGCCTGCAGTTCAGTCAAGAAGTCCCTGCATTTCTGTCAGCTGACTGTTGGTCGCAGCTGAGTCACTGATGGCTTCATGGTTCAAGGAGGATTGCAGAATTTTGTGTTTTGTCCCGGAATCCGTTTACAGCAAAAAGTAATTTTTTGGCGATTTTTTTTAATATAAAATAATAAGAGCATCATTTTAAGCTTAGATTTGGTTTAGTTTCCTGATGGAACTCGCTGTCACAGATGGGTAGTTTATGGACTTTGGTAAGGTAGGAAATGTGACAATTCTTTCTGTTTTCACAGTTTCTAAATCTAGTAAACGGTGTAATTTTTTACAATTTTTTTGTTAAGATAAAATGCTTTCTCTATCTGCCAGAAGGTTTTGGGGTTCAGATAGTAAAAATCAGTCCTCAAACTGACAGAAAACCCTGATTTTTTTAAAGATAAAGTGTGTGATACTTATGATGATTACTAGTATCAATAACAAACCTGTGATTTGGTGACATTAACCAGCAGAATGATTGTGATCTTTCTAGCTATAGTCACTTTACACACTGCGACATTTTTTACTTTGTATTATTTGTCATTTCTATTTTACTACTAACTTCGGTGTAATTGTGTATATTCCACTAACCTGTCTTTGTTGTACTCTGGCAAAAAAAATTCCTCCAGAATGAATAAAGTAGATCTTATCTTTCTATTTAGACAAACGTTGCTAAATGCATTCAAAGAAAAACTTCAACTTTCTACAACTCTGTCTCCACTCTTTTTTTTTGTTTTGTTTAAAGCTGTTTCTAACCAAGTTTGCATTCATGATTCTGACATTCATGAGGTGACCTCTGACCTTCAGCAGGACCAGCTGTGGACCTCGTCGCAGCGTCACGGTTCCTCTAAGGCTCTCTGGAACTTCCAGCACCGAGGAAATCTCTGCACATCCAGAACAGTTGACCAGGTTCTGCCTGAGAGAACCGGCGCTCCACCACTCATGGAAACCTGCAGCACAAACAAGAACAATGACATCACTGAAGACAGGTGAGATGTTTAAACACTGGAGCTCTCTTTCAACATTTCTGCATACAGTGATTCATTTATTATAATAAGTTATCTAAAAATCCAATTAAAATCACAATTAGTCATCAGTTTATATTGTCTAAGGCTTCAGTGTCTAAGGAAGTGCTTAGACACTCCTCAGTGCAGCCGAGAAGCCACGAGTGACTGCTGTGACCAATCGTCATATGATAAAAGATTCTGTGTTTGTGGCTGAACTACAGGAAGTGTTTACACAGAGCGGAGAGCAAACTAATCTAAAATGTAAAAAGTTAAATATCTGCAGTATGTAGAGTCATCCTAGTTTCTTTTCCCAGTGTTGTTAAAAGCTGTGGACACTTAGGAAAATGTTTGATGTGTTGATTCTACACTTGTTTAACTTCTTTTTTTTTTTATTGCTCCACCAAGGAACAAGGCAGAGTTATGTGACAATCAGCCTTAAGTTGTCTGTCTGCCTGTCTGTTAGCAACATTACTCAAAAACAGACTAATGGATTTGGCTGAAATTTTCAGGGAAGGTCAAAAATGACACAAGGACCAAATGATTAGATTTTGGCAGTGATGCAGCTTATAGTCTGGATCCACAGATTTGTTAAGGATTTCTGTATCATTGCCAGATAGCATCACTGTCACCATGACTACAAGTGAACGCTACATCAGCTGCCTGCTGACGATCACATGATTGCGATGCTACTACAAATCCACCGCTGAGGACTTACCGGGATTTATCTGTCGGAAATGACTGAGCAGCCTTGGCAGAGTATTGCTCTCTGAGTGCTGTTCATGTTTTTTTTTTGTAATTTCTGTCATTCTAACTTGAATCTCTAAATTTCCTCTCATTCTTCATCGTTCCATATGGGTGCAGGATTTCATATTGTAGTGAAAAATTAACCCGCAGTGAGTAAACTCAAGAAAGAAGGGGATACATAGACAGATAGATAATTCATATTCCCCACCAAAACAGTCAACATGCCGTTTAGTGCCGTCCATTTCCAGTTGCTTGGTTCTGTCACAACTCGGGCTGGGCGATATGACGATAGATATCGTCTGGACGATAGAAAATGTCTGTTTTACGTGAAGATCCTATCGTTTATATCGCAGTGTCGCAAAACACGCTTTACGGCAGTATTTTACGTTACCGACGTGCCTTACGGCAAGCCCAGGCACACGGCGGTGTTGCCAACTTAGTGACTTTCTCACTAAATCTAGCGACTTTCCAAAGCGTCCTAGCGACTTTTTTTGTCAAAAGTGACTAGTCACAAATCTAGCGACTTTTTCTGACGTTTTGGAGACTCTGACAGGAAAACTCGGATCATTCTGCAGTTACTGTCCTCAACGAGCAGCAGGTGCTGCTGTGAGCTTCTCCCCCTCCCAGAGCACAGGCTGTCAGTCCGCAGCAGACCCAGTGAGGGGAGGGGGAGACCCACATCACTCCGCGGCCAGACAGCAGATGAATAGTGCATGCACAAAGTCACTACAGATCCCATCCAGACTTACAGAGCGGGATATAAATGAAAATGTTTCTTCACTGTCATGCTAAAATAAACCACAGCATTTAGCCTCTAGTTCAAAAACATATTTTGGGTGTTTTATGCTCACTAAGAGGGGGAACTTCTGTCATATGGCGGTGGTTTGGATTTAAAAAGACCGACAAGGATCAGACTACCGTACTTTGTAAGGTATGCCGCTGCCCGGTCCCATTCATTCATTGAATTTACCAAAAAATATGCTATATTGTTATGTATATCGTATCGGGATATAAAATTTTGGTCATATCGACCAGGCCTAGTCACAACCGGACCAACTGCACATTTGTATATGCGTGACCTTAAGTCTACTTGGACAAACTGCCTGAAATGTGCTGCCAGACGGTTCGCGGATTTTTAGTCATTCTGCGCTGCAGATGCGTTAAAATTTTAAATCAGATTAATCCTAATGATGGATTAATCCACATAAAGGCGTTAATTTTGACAGTCCTGGTAAAAATTTAACAGGAGCAAAGAAAAAACACCCAGAAGCTGATGTTTGGAGTTCAGAGGGTTCAAACATTTCAACAGATGTCTGCATGTGTGTGTTTGTGAGTGAGATCAGAAATCTAAACATGATAAAGACTCTGAGCTTTCAGGCTTCTCACCCTGCAGGTTGTACTTCTTGGCGATGGGCAGAGACAGCAGGCGGACGTGGCTCAGAGGAGACGACCAGTTGTAACAGCCCAGGTTGACCAGGCCGAGCTGGGGGGCGCTCTGGGGGTAGGTGAAGGCCAGGACCACCACCAGCAGGAAGCCCACTGCCACCACAAACTGCACAGGCCATAAACACATCACAGCTCTGACAACCAGCTTCAGGCCTCACAGAATAAATAGGAGCAAAGGTTTGAGGACAGAACTTCACTTACAGTCAAGTAACTAATTTTACAGCAAGAAAATAAAATATTCTCGTCAAGAAAAATGACCTTATTCTTAAAACATCGTTCACCGGCTCATATGTATACAACCTGTCAAACTAAATCCTCACATAATTCACTTTCTGAACCACAAAACAGCACAAGTAGACATGTTATTTTTAATAAAACTACCAAAGTGGCACCATTTATCAGCCAGAAGCTGTAAAACCAGATAAAGTGTCAGATTTTCAACTTTTTTGATGGTACTTGAACCTATCGTGTGACTTCATTGAGACAATTGAGCGAATCTAAGCTTAAAATTATGACATTTCATTACATCTCATTTAAACAGTTTCACAAAATAAACTGTGTTTCAACCAGCTCTAATAAAAAATGTAAAATTCTCCACTATTCTTTAAACTAAAAAAGCACAAGTGAGTCATCTGTGACCACAAGTCACATGACAAAAATTCTGAGATGTTTTTCAGCTGAACTGCAGGATGTGTTTGCACAGGGAGGAAACAAGTAATTAAAAATAAATATAAACAAATAGATCAACAAATAAATAGTTAAATATCTGCAGTGTGTGGAGCCAACAATTTTCCATTATTGGTAACACCTGAGGAGTTAGAATAATGCTAAACTTGATGACTGAAGGGTTTTAGTAATTTTTTTTAAAATAGAGAATTCCAACTTTAGTTATTCTTTTTTTTTTTTTTCTTATTTCTATCCTTCTGTGGCACAGAAGACATGTCCCACATGGTCAGTCCATTCTCTAATGCTGAGCCAGCGCTGTGTAGAATGGTCTGACTGCACCTCAGATCATTCTAGGGAAAAACTGCTCTGATTTGGTTGTTTTTACTCTTTAAATCAATCACAATCATCTTGGGCAGGTGTATGACTTTATATTGCAGTGAATAAAGAGCCCACAGTGAGAAAAAAATGTGACAGGAATAAAACCATTCAGAAGCTGCTTGTAGATCAGAGGGTTAATCTATTCTATCTCCTGTTGACTGGAGGTTTCATCGGTGTCTTATCTGCTTTGGGATGCCTGACCTTGATGGTGGCCCTCAGGATGGGGAACTGAGGAGGTTCTCTTCTGGGTTCGTTGGTCTCCAGGACCTGCTTGATGAACCTCTCGATCTCCCTCTCCGACATGCCGTAGCGATACCCTGACTGGCGCAGGATGTCGATGCTCTCGGACAGCTTGTCGTAGATGCACGGTTCGCTCATCGTCGTCCCCATGGCGGCGGCAGTGGCGGCGGATTCTCGGTCAAACGCGTCGATGTTCAGCTGCTGGAGGCTGCAGGAGCGTCATGTCACCTGTGAGGGTGTCCAAGAGGTTAGCTATCATAACCAGCACTTCTAAATGGTGCAAATTATTATATGTAAGGTGATGTACCGTTATCCAGTCAATCATCTTGTTTTCTATCATATGCTGGTATGGTAACCTTGGCGACAAGAACTTCATTGCAAGGAGAGTAAAAGTAGCCTCTAAAGCGGCTGGGTTGTGTTTTAACAGTCTTGAAGATATTTTTAATACACAAGTTAAAAGGAAAGCACACTCTATTCTTATGGATGGTATTCATCCTCTTAATCAGGAGAAAAAGTTGCTCCCCTCCCGCCTTAGTCTGGCAGTACCCCAGGCCACAAAAAACAGGTACAAGTTCTCCTTTGTGCCTCCATCTGAGCTACAAATGCTGAGGAGGTAATGCAGTGTGTTTCTGATGCTGCACTTTATTCTGTTTTTATTTCACTTTATTCTGTTTTCCTGCTGCTGATTTTTTAAAATTGTTTCTATTGTTTGTTTGTTGTGAACGCTTGTGTCACTGCTGCATAACAAATCGCCCTTCAAAGGACAAATAATAAAGCTGAAGTTGATGTAGCTGATCTCTTCTACAGCAGAACTTTAGCCACTAGAGCTGAAAGATTTGGGAGAAATCTCTAATTTTTCAGAAAGATATTGTAATTTAATTTTCTAAAGTCAAACTTCTGTTTAACATTCACTGTCTAATATATGTAAAGGTCCCACTTTGTGCCTCGTATCAGCAGACGAATTAAAGCCTCCAGAATGTTCCTTTCAGTGTTTTAGCTCCAAAAACAAAAGATACTACATGTCTTCTTGGCTGGATAACTCCTGGTTTAGTTTTAAACAGGATGGGCCTTTTTAATTGACTTCTGCCAGTTTATTTCAATTTGTCATTGTGAAAAAAACCTGCAGAAAATGATTTGATACGGAATTTCTATTTATTTATTTTTTTAATCTCAGAAGGCATTTGATATATGAAGCTAAAACTTGACATTCAGTTTATGCTGTATAAAGTAATCAGAGGCAGGTGGAACAGAAGGTTCTGATGATTTCTGATGGACTAATAACACTGAGAAGGACATGTTATGAATGTTTTATTTATAAATCTGCTGTTTGGTTTTAATTAGCAAACAGACATTTGGTCTGTAAAACGTCACTGAGGGCTTCAATCGTATAAAAGCAGCAAATATTTCCTCTTCAGAAGCCACAAGTCAAACACTTTCTTCACCTGAACGATGAATTTATCGTTGAAACGTTTCTGGACGTTTTCAGGAAACAGTTAAACTGTAGCTTTAAATGGTGCTGAGCTGATGCTGGCAGCTCCCCCTTCAGGAAGAAAACTCTCTCTGGTTGACAGAATCCTTGTTTCCTCTATTTCTGTGTAGAAACTTCTAAGTGTTTTAAAAGCTAGAGAGGCTGTTAGGTTGAGGGAGAAAATAGAAATGTTGCCTTCAGATCTTCACAGCTTTAATTTTACACCCGTTAGTTTTTATGACAAACAACATAATAAACACAGATTGACAGCATTTGTGACCTTTAAACACAGATGTAGACGTAGCTTCCAGGTGTTTGCATATGAGAAACAACAAACTAATTTTCTCTCTTCTCCTTCTGTTAGCTGTCATCAGAAGCAGGGACCATTTAAACCGTCATTAATTCAACCGAACCACAACAAACCGTGACACCACAATAACTAACGCGATATTAAACTATTTTAACTTGTGAAAGTGTAACCGTGTTAGCTTATGTGGTGCAGAAAAAGCTAAAAAGAAAGAAAAAAACCTGCTCAGAGCTGCGTCTTCTCTGCCCACTGACAGGTTAGCTCGTCTCTGTTAGCTATGCAACACTTCCGGTTTCCGACCACAAACAAACTCCAACAGCAGCCACAAGTTCTCACCTCAGACTGAGATCCTCCACCGAGCCGGACACCCTCTCATGTCTAACACTATTTCCGCAAACAAATCTATTTTACCGGACAAGTAGTTCGTTAGCTAACGGGCATGGCTGCACTGACAGAGGCTTCTGCTGCTTCTTCTTCGGCTTTTATTGGCGGGTAGCGACAAGCAGCGCCCCCAGCGGGTGAGAAGTAAAGCCACAACGTCTGACAATGTTAAAAAAAAATCTTCACTAATTTTCCCATATTTTTAAAAAACACGAAAAAATATGTAACAAAACCACAAAAACTGACAGCGAATCCACGTGTCTAATGTGAAAAAACAAACATTAAAAACACGTAACTGTGTTAAAGAAAGTTGTTCTTAAAAAAACATAAATACAATCAGAATCAGAATTACAATATTTTATTGACAAGTAGGTTTTCACAAACAAGGAATTTGAAATGGTGTTTTAGGGCAGTCAAACGGTAACATACAGATTAAAAGTGTTGCTAGTCGTAGTTAATAAAATAAGTGTAATAATTTGAAAAAAAAGTGCAGCGGTTGAAAAAATAGGTTCAATAATTAAAAAACGTGTAATGGTGAAAAAATAAGTGTCACAGTTTTAAAAAAATAGGCGTAACAGTAAAAAAAATTGTAATGGTTAAAAACTAAGTGTAATGGTTTAAAATATAAGTGTAACAGTAAAAAAAATCAAGCGTAAAAGTTAAAAAAAATAAGTGTACCAGTAAATAAAATTGCATAATGATTATAAAAAATAAGTGTAACAGAGGCTGAATAACAGAAGAATTAGTTACAGATGTCTGGATAGTTTGAAGGTGATCAATAATAATGAATACATTAGTTTGGAAGTGTAGTACACTACTGCTATTCTCAGCTATTTTACAGTGTTTTTGGTGCTCCGGTTACTGGAATATTTCTATTCAGACTTATTTGCTTGCTAAATGAGAGATATCTTGTATTATTACCAAAGTTCCTTCACAACAAAAATGTTCATTGAATGTGTTAATCAGTGTGTAACAACCAAACATTAGTAATCTGTCAAAATACAGTATTTGTCTTTATTTGATTGCAGGATTATTGACTAGTGATTACTATCAGTGATAACAGCTGGATTCACTTCTGTTGCACTGAGTTTCTACTTTGGAGCCTGAATTTGTGTTTATCGTCCTTCTTAAGTATATTTGTTTCTTAAATAAGAAATATTTTGCTGTTCAACTTAGAAAAAGTTCAATTGCTATAAAGTAATAAATATAAATGATTTTGTGTAGAGCTGCAATCACTTCTGTTGTAAATATTTAAAAAATACAGATTTTTCTTTGACCAAAGTAAATAATTTGTAGAGAACAGAGGATGAACTCGAAGTGAACATGGTATCTTCTTCTTCTTCTTCTGATTTCCAGCAGACTAGGTGCCCCACGGCACATTGCCTCTCTTGGTGAAGTCTGAAATCGCAGCTACTATTAAATCCTTAGCAGATCAGTGGCTGCCAGAAAGTTCAAAATCCCCCTTATGGCAAAGTTCTGTCCCTTGGACAGGCTCAGAACAGTTTTTAAGTTGATATTACTCCCACATATTGGCATGATAGTACGAAACATCTGCTCTCTCTTGTCTTCATACAGTGGACAACCTATAAGGACGTGTTTAACAGTTTGAGGTTGTTTGCAGTGGTGACACAACCCATCTGGGTGTTTGCCCATTTTAACCAGATCCCACCCAAGCCTGCAATGATCCAGTCTCAGTCTGGTTAAAATTACAGCTGTTTCTCTGTCTGTCCCTGTGTACACCGCTGATGGTTTAACTGATGGATTAATTGAAAAATAATGGCGACCCCTTGTGTCCATTTCCCATATTTTTTGCCAAACAGCTGTTGTGTATCGATTTATTGATGACTTCCACTCAAGTGGTCCTGGAACTGGTATGACCTCTATTTCTCTCTTTAAAGCCCACTTTGCAGCCATATCAGCAGTCTCATTTCCAAACACGCCCACGTGAGCTGGTACCCAGAGGAAACCAACACTCCCCCCCGCTCTCTCTATTCTATATAGAATAGTGAGTAGCTCAACAATGAGATCAGGTCTGGCACTACCTCCACTAACTAAGGATTCTAACGCTGATGCTGAGTCCGAACACACCACAATTTTGTCTTGTTTAGTTTGTTCTACCCATTGCAATGCACTTATTATTGCAGCCACCTCAGCAGTGTACACAGAGACATCAGGAATTCTTTTGTAATACAAAAATTCAAAACTTGGCACAAAAAAAAGCAAACCCAGTCTTTCTATTTTTTGGATCCTTAGACCCGTCCGTATAAATCTGAATAAATCCCTCCCAAGTTGTGTCTAATGCTTTGCTCACTAAATCTGAATATCCCAAGCCTGTCTTAGCAAGAGTCATCACAGATAAGTCTACCTCTGGAGTGGGCAGGACCCAGGGAGGAATCTCACTCCATACTAAATGTGGAGCCACCCCCACCTCTTCTAATTGGAGCCTCTGCAATTCTCTATACATTTTATAGACAAAGGGCTCCCACTTCTTCTTAGCCCCCCATTCCCAAGATTCTAAAACCTGCTTAGTGGGATGTCTACCCGGATACGCAATTAATTGAGTGACATACTGCATAGCCAACTTTGATCGTCTGACCGACAGTGGGGTTTCTCCCATTTCTACTGGTGTTGTTCGAAGAGCTCCACAGCATACTCTAAGTGCCTTTGCCTGTATTATATTTAAATGCTTAAGATGAGAGTGAGCAGCATTGCCATAGCATATACTACCATAATCCAATCTTGATCTAATCATTGCCCTGTATATCATAAGCTGTGTTTCCCTCGACGCCCCCCATGAGCTCCCTACGAGGAGTCTCAATACATTTACTATTTTTCCACAATTATTAACTACATTTTTGATTTGCTTTTTCCATGTTAATCGCTCATCAAAGATTACACCGAGATACTTAAAATTCTTAACTCTCTCAATTGGTTGCCCATACATTGTTAGGCCTTGATCCCTAACTTTTTTGTTACCAAACACTACATATTTTGTTTTTTCCACTGAAATACAAAAGCCCCACTTCTGCCCCCAAACCACAATCCTATGCAATGCTTCTTGGATCTGAGATACTACATGAGCCGCATTACGCCCCTCTTCCAAAGTGCCCCATCGTCAGCAAACAATGACGTCTTAAACCCAGGGCCAACTTCATAAAAAATGTTATTTACCATTATATTAAATAAAACGGGACTAATGACACTGCCCTGCGGCATCCCATTATCTACAACTGTACCATCAGAGAAAGAGCTTCCTACTCTCACCTGAATAACTCTGTCTTGGAGAAAGTCCTAGACCCAGTTTAACATCCTTCCCCTTATTCCTGAGTCATAAAGCTTGATTACTAGTCCCTCTTTCCATATCATGTCATAGGCTTTTTCTGTGTCTATAAAAGTAGCCATCAGCACTTCCTTATTTTTTAGAGCTTTCTTAACTTCAGAATCTAGGCACAATACAGCATCCATTGTGCTTCTCCCTTTCCTAAAACCACTTTGCTCTGCGGAAAATCACCCCTCACTCTCTAATTTGTGCACCAGCCTGTCAGTCACCATTCGCACCATCACTTTACATAACACTGATGTTAATGCTATAGGCCGGTATGATTCTGCCTGTGTAGACTCCTTATTAGGTTTCAAAATGGGAACGATAACTGCTTGCTTCCATGACTTAGGGAGACTACCTTCTGCCCAGACATAATTAATTAAGGCAAGAATTTCTTCTAAAATACTGTCTCCTACTCTTTTTAAAAACTCATAACTAATTCCATCCTTACCAGGCGCGGTTTTCTTTCCTTTACTAATAGCTCCTTTAAGCTCCTCAATTGAAAAGAAGAGATTATACACATCTGCATTATCACTATTATATCTTAACTTATGCCAATGTTCTCTTAAAGTCTCATTTTGTTTCCTTAACCCCACCTCTCCAAGATTCTCCCCACTGTGGACCCTTTTAAAATGACTTTCTAACACTTTAGCTTTCTCTATGTCTGAAACAATTGATCTGTCATTGTGCTCCAAGATTGGCACCTTTCTACTTCGAGATATACCTGCCATATAATGGACTGCCCTCCAAACCTCACCCACGGACATCTCTGCTCCAAGTTGCCCACAATATCTCCTCCAACACTCTCTTTTAGCCTCCTTAATCACCCGCCTAGTTTTAGCCCTTAGTTTCTTATATTCAGTAGCTATCTCCTGGGTTGGATATTTCCTCAGTTGCCTAAACACACGATTTCTAGCTGTGACTGCCTCCTCACAGGCTTTATTCCACCATGGCACTGGGACTCTCTTCTTAGGGTCTTTCTTTTTAGGGACACACTCATTCGCACATTTCATAATAACATTACTCAAACTCTCACTCCACTCATCAACCGTTCCACTATCATCTATTTCTCTATAGTGCTCATCACATAACCTGCTAAATTTTTCCCAATCAGCCCTTCCATATTCAAAATACTGAGGGATCACTTCTCTCTCAATTACCAAGTCTTTCCCAAACTTTAAAAAGATTGGGAAGTGATCACTCCCAATACTTGACTGGTGCAATACATTCCACTCTCCTACCCTTGCTAACTCACCAGACACCAGTGCTAAATCAATACATGAACTTGCCTTTCCCCTGTCAGGTCCGGCAAATTTATGTCTATTTAATTAATCAACAAGTATTCAAACTAAATAAATTACTGTACAGTATCAAGGGGAGTCTTATACTTACGAACTCTCCTTGGAAAAGCAAACTTGTATGGCACAATGCAGCAGCCAGATCCTCATTCTGCCTGCTCTGTTGCCGGACAGGACAAAAAAAAGAGAGAGAGAAAAAAATCAATACATGAACATGTTCCAGTTTGAATATTAAACCTTGTATGCCTTCCATCATTCATACACACTAATTCACTGTCATCCATAAAATTTTCCACAACACACCCATTTGAGTCCCTACCTGCATTTCCCCAAATGGGATTATATGCATTAAAATCCCCCACCCACACCACTGGACTGCCTACCTGTCTTTTAATCTCTTCCAGTTCAATAATATTCATTTGCAAACACGGATTATAAAAATTTACAATATAGATCCACCCACCTTGACCCCATATCCTTATTGCCACACACTCAAGTGAAGTTTTTAAAGTAACTTTCTGATATTGCACATCTTTCTTTATAAAAGTTGCACAGCCACCTCCTGAATGGTCTTCTCTATCAAATCTAACACTTTCATATTCTGTGATTACAAAGTCCAAACAAGATTTAAGCCATGTCTCTTGTATACACACTATTTCTAGTAAAAATGTAAGATCATCTAAAAATTTATTCAACTCCTGTCCATTTGCCAATAGGCTCCTAGCATTCCACTGAATAATGCTAAACATGTAAAACTACTAAGTGCCCTCAACTTGATCCACCTCTATGTGCCCTTCATCACTAAATTCTGAAATTTGTGACCAGAGTAGGTCTTCCAACCCCTCCGCTCTCCCCTCTACCTCATGTCTCTGTAGAATAGGGGGTCCCATTTCTTTAAAATGTTTTTTAGCGGCCTCTTCCACCATTTTTGTCATATCCACCTTCTGTGTAATACTTTTAGCTGCCCATAAAACATCTACCATGAATGCCACCAGAGACTGGGTTGTGAACCCTTGGTGGTTACCACCCCCATTTGGTCCTGTCCATAGACTGTATATATAGTGGACGTAGCATCTGGCTCCAGAATTGAAGACAACCCGGAAGTGTCAAAAACTTGCAATATCACGCCGTCCGCTAGGGTTGGCTCCAAGAAGCTTTTTCTCCATAGACCCCAATTCATTTTAGGAGAAAATAAAATTTGATAGACTGATTTTCTACAGCTCAGGATTTTTTTCCCGTTAGTTTTCATGGTCAAAATGAGAGATCAGGTGGCCGATCTTAAAATAAATCAATACTGAATTTTAAATAAATCGTTAAAGTTGGCGGAGCCAGGGGCGTGGCTATACTTGATGGACAGCAACAGAACCCTCTGCGGTAAAACGTGGGCGGGATAAGAGAGTCCTCAGCCAATCCTGCCCCTAGTTGCTCCCCGGTTCACTCTTTTTTTTATGATGCTTTTTACGTCACTGGCTCCAAAAAATCCAAAACGGCGACCAGGAAGTAGCAAAATCCGGGCTTCATTTTCTCGGTGTTGAAACCAACGGGTGACGTCACGGTTAGTTTACGCCTGGTCCTGTCACAGCAGCCTGTGCTCTGGATGACTCAGGTTTTCTTACCGCATTTACTTTTTTAATTGCCTCGGCATAGGACATTTTAGATTCTGCTCTTATCTTTTCAACTTCAACTGCTTTTTGATGGTATTCATACACTTTAGAAGATGGCATGTGGCTACCTCCACAATTGCAACATTTGGCTTGCTCAGATGCACACTCATTGAAGCTATGATTTTTTCCACACTTTCCACATCTGGTTGTACCTCGACAGGCTGCTGCCACATGACCAAAATGCTGGCACTTATAACATCTCAGTGGAGGACAAATATATTGCCGAACTGGGTAACTCATATATCCCAGTGTTACTCTCTCAGGGAGCACCTCTTGACTAAATGTTAAAAGCACTGCTGTTCCTGTAGGTTTAAATTTTCTCACAGACTCCCCTTCTGCGCCCTTAATGTTTTGTACAATAGCACCATCTGAAATTTCTGGACTGACATAGATAACACCGTTAGTTTGTCTACCTTTATTTGGGACAAAACATTCCACTGGAAAGTTTAGTAACTGTCTGACCTTCAGCCCCTTTGATCTCTGAGCTTTAGATTTACAAAACACCAAAATGTTTCCATTCACCAAAACCTTGGCGTTTAGAACAGCTCCAATTTTATCTTTTAACTCATCCGATAGTTTAAGCGGGTTCAAAGCCTTGCCATCTTTATCCTTAAACTTAATAATAAGTTTAAACTCCTCCTCAGGATCTGTCATTTCTCTTGACTCTTGACTACTCTCCTCTCCCCCATCATGCCCAGACCGACCCCTCTTCCTCGCCGGTTTACTCATGCACCGACCTTCAAAAAGGGGATTTAGTGAAGCCGTAACCGGACCTATACAGGTCTTCCATCAACATTTCACTATTAACACCTTAACAACGCAACAATTAGTATAAATAGAAAAACAGATTTATTCAAACCACTGCAAACAAGCTCCACAGCTCAGGTCAGCTCAGATGTAACGAACTGTGGTCCCTATGCCGCGGTGAACAATGGTATTAAGATAATCAAGAAACAAATAGATCTTTCGACCCCGCCCCTAACTGGACCAAAACAATCAGGCCGACCAATGAGAGAGCAGACTGTGGACAGGAAGTATCGCCTCCTGCTTCCGGTACTTGTGCAACCATGAAACGGCATCGACTTGGAGCTGCATCAAGTTCAGCACATTTGGAGAGAAACACCTGCAGACTGGCGGAAGCACTGCAGTAAAACTACAGTTTGTTTATCATTATTACTAAACAAACACAACATTCAGGGTAAACAAAGTTAAACTTTAGCAAAAACTTTAAATAGATAAATTAAATCATAATAGAACTTTACTTACCCTCAATTAAGAAAAAAGTTAAAAATTAATTGCAATTCAATAGCCCACAGTATTATTTTTATATAAATTATGGATATTACTTTAACTAATACAGAGCTAAAGTTACAATACATTTATATGAAAATCTGTAAATCTATGACCCTACACATGAAACACTTAACATTTTGGACATCTTGGGACATTTTGCCTTTAGCCTTTAGGTCAGGAGACATGGAGGAGCTAAAGACAGTGAAGAGGGAATTAAAGAGGAAGATCCAGTACGGTAAGGTAAGGTCAGCTAAGTTAAGCTAAGGTAAGATAAGACCAGATAAACTAAACCAAGGTAGGGTTAGTCTAAGGTAAGATAAGACCAGGGCCGCGTAGTGAGTAGTGGTTGGCACTTTCGCCTTGCAACAAGAAGATCCCCGGTTCATGTCCCGGCCTGGGCCTGGGATCTTTCTGCATGGAGTTTGCATGTTCTCCCTGTGCATGCGTGGGTTTAGGCACTCCGGCTTCCTCCCACAGTCCAAAAATATGCTGAGGTTAATTGATGACTCTAAATTGTCCGTAGGTGTGAAGAATGTAAGTGTGTTTGTTTGTCTATATGTAGCCCTGCGACAGACTGGTGACCTGTCCAGGGTGTCCCTTGCCTTCGCCTGAGTCAGCTGAGATAGGCTCCAGCACCCCCGCGACCCTAGTGAGGATAAAGCGGTGTATAGAGAATGGATGGATGATTTGAATTTTATTTCTGAATCTCGTTTGTGAAATAGTCTTTTATTTTGAAACCGAAAGTCCTCGTGTTCGTTGTTACACTGTATGATTGACAGACGGACGATAACCGGAGGGTATGTAACTGACAGGCGGCAGCGCTGCTCGGAACGAACCGAACTTCTCCCACACTGAACCACGTTTATCGTTAAACAGAGAATTTCTTCACTTTCTGCCACTAAAACCAGCGGGTTGAACTGGTCTGAACCTGTTCTCTCGCTGCTCCGGCTGTTGCTCCCGCGGCTGTTTGTTGACGGAGGTCAGCGACTCTCCACCTCCGATCCGACCAGATGCTCTCCCCGGGCAGGACCGTCTCCTCCCGGCTGCTGAGGCCCGGCTCGTGGCTCCCTCTCCGGCTGGGCTCCGAGCGGACCGCGGCCAGCTCCCTGCAGAAAGGTAACGGCAGCCCGGAGCGAACCGGTTATTTAACGGCGATCAACTAGCATGAGGCTAATCCCGAAGTGACGCAGTTTATTGGGGGGGACAGGAAACTTCAGAGCTCCTTAAACCGGAGCCGGTAAACGTTAAATAACGACCAGAGAACCAGGATTAAAGTTTAGAAACACTTAAATATTTAACTAAATAATTAAAAAAAACACAAACATCTGAACTATTTTTTAATTAGTTGGAGTCATTTCAGTCATCACAAGACTCACTTTGGGTTTCACTGAGTTTCTACTTTGGAATCTGAATTTTTAATGTAGTTTTTATAAAGTGTTTCTGACTGTTCTTCAGAGCGCATTATTTTACTGTTTAACTGTACTGTAAAACAAAAATACTGCAGTTATTGAGAGCTGATGCAACATGACAACTGACATTGAAGGCACTCAGCACATGGATGGACTCATTTATTTTTACTTGCATATAAAGACGTATAATTAGCAATATAACTACTTTAACAAGTATAAATGTCAGACATTTAGCTGCTTTGGGTTGCATTTTCTTTCTTTTCTTTACTTTTGTTTTGCACTTATTAAAAAATGAATATCTAAGACGTTCAAATTCACTGTAGGTTGGACAAAACAAGACTTATAAAGACTAAAAAATGCATTTTTTTTACGTCATCGTTTTTTAATAAAGGCTAAAAAATGCATTTTTTTATGTCATCGTTTTTTTAATAAAGGCTAAAAAAATGCATTTTTTATGTCATCGTTTTTTTATTAAAGGCTAAAAAATGCATTTTTTATGTCATCGTTTTTTTAATAAAGGCTAAAAAAATGCATTTTTTTATGTCATCGTTTTTTTAATAAAGGCTAAAAAATGCATTTTTTTATGTCATCGTTTTTTTAATAAAGGCTAAAAAAATGCATTTTTTTTCTTGAACTAGCTGATGAACACATTTTCACAATGCGCTAACAATATATTTGATTTAGCAAGCATGAATGTCCAATCCTCTGCTGATTAATACTTAAACTAATTGATAAACACTTAATTGTCAATAATTTCAATAGTAAACTAACAATATATTTTATTTAACAAGATGCAGTGTCAGATATTTTGTTGTTCTAAGTGAATATTCACCGTTTCACTAAATGGTTGGATCAAACTGGACTTAACGTAATGTAATTAATTTAGCAAGAAAAAAATGTCATTCTGATGTTTCAGGTTTAATTATTTACTTTTTAAAAAGTGAATATCTAAGTTATGTTCCCATGTTTACATTCAGCATAGGTTGGATCAAACTAGACTTTTAAGACTAAATGTTTTCTTGAGATGAATAGATGCAAAAAATACAGATTTTTCCTTGGCATAGTGGAGTGACACTAAATTGTCAACAATTGTGCTTGTTGTCTAACTATGAAATTCATTTAGCAGGAAGAAATGTGAAATATTCTGTTGTTCTAGGTTTCATTTCCTTTCTTTCTTTTTGTAAAAGTGAATGTTCACCTTCTCACTTTCTCTGTAGGTTGAATCAAACTAGACTTTTAAAAACTGTGAATGTATTCTTGAGACAATAAACACAACAAAAACAGGAAAAACTCTCAGAGTGCAGTACTCCACCATGGCTGCTCATTCATTGTACTATTTTTGACGGATAAGTCCTGATAAGTCCTCAGGAGTGGATTTGTAGGAGGATCATAATCATGTGATCATCAGCAGGCAGCTGATGTCGTGTTCACTTGTTGTCATGGTTACAGTGATGCCGTCCCACTATCTCACAATGATACAATAAACTTAAACAAATCCATGGATCCAGACTATAAGAAGCATCACTGCCAAAATCTAATTACTTGGTCCTAGTGTCATTTCAGACCTTCCCTGAAATTTTCATCCAAATCGGTTATTCCGTTTTTGAGTAATGTTGCTAACAGACAGGTGGACAGACAAACGTACGCCGATCGTCACATAATTGTGAGGAGAAGTTTAAAAAAAATCCTGATTTTTACTCAGGATAGTTGACTGGCATTAAACTGTTAATAATTTCAGTATGTAGCTAACAGTATAATTTATTTAGCAATAACATTTAGTCAAATATTGTGATGTTCTGAGTTAAACTTTGTGGGTTTTTGTAATAAAAAAAAACAAACACACAAACGGTAAGATCTAAAATCTTCTTTAACATTCATTGTAGGTCAAACCAGTCAAAAATTTCAAAGACTAAACAAATACTATGCATGAATAGATTGATATACGATGTTTAATAGAATGAATATGAAGTGTTTTCTCCTGTTAAAAACTTATTTCTGGTTAATGTTGTGCCTTTCTAGTTCACTGCTTATTAAGAACTAAATGTTTGTATTTTTCTAAGTGAATGGATCAGGATTGATTAGTTTCATGTTCACTGAGCATGTTTAAGTTGACTGTCAATGTTGATAGAGTCAGACCGACACTGGATTGATACGTCATCCGTTTTATAAATACATTTCCTATTTTCTGTATTTTATTCTAAATAGGTTAATATTTATTAGTGTTGAATTTATCCACATATTTGCATATAAAATCAACCAAATCTGAAACCTATTCCCTTCTGACCTCCTCAGAATCACCTGATTTTTTTTTATGTACAATAACCCTAGTCTATTTACTGAAGCCATGTGAAGTTTTACCTTCATACTCTGAATATTCTCAGTTACAGGAACTTTAGGTACACAGAGGACGGTCCAAATGTGTACTTTTTAAATGGCTTTTTCCATCATTTCTGAGCCTCATAATTTGAAAAGTACAGCAGATGTAACATGAGGTTTCTGTCCTGAAAGAGACTACTCAGTGACTCAGTGAACAAAAGCACATTAATTCAGTGGTTTAGTGTACACATTAGAGGAGTAAACAGACACACAAAGACTAAAGAAATGGCTTTACAATACAGTAAACTGATGGGAATATTGTAGGCTTACTTATTAAATATAGGAATGAGAACTGATAAACTCCTGTCTCAAGTTTTTGTTTTATTCAGTAAAACCAACAAGACAGATTGATAAAAGAGAAATAAAATAAACATGAAATACAAATATGTTCTGATCTGATTCAGTGTTATCAGACAGTTTTTCTGCTCGACTGCATAGTTAAAGAATGATTCAACAACTACTGACCTGCTTGGTACAGAATTTAGTCACACAAATCTGATTAAACTCTGAGTAAATCTAACTGAAGGACTGTTGTTGTTTTAAAAAAGCACACAGATTCAGGTTTCTCTGTTGGTAATAAAATATTTGTGTGTGTGGTTGCACGTAAACTAAAAACCAGTTTGTTGCAACGGAAGATTTTGAATTCAAGTTGTTCATATACTTTAACTTTACTTAGGTCGTAATAATTCAATTCATTATTTATTAGAAATTGCTGTATTGAAGCACTGAAAAACTATGATTTAATAAAGAGCTAGCTTTCAATAAACCTTTGTTTTTCTACCTTTTTATTCTGCTTCTTAACTAATTTAATTAGTTTATTATTATTTGTTACAGTCAATTATATTTTTGTCTGTTTATCTGTTCTTAATATATGTTTTTATAAAGTATTTTTTTATGACTGTTTATCAAAATAGCAAATAATAATAATAATAAAAGTTATTTAGAGACATTGACATGACGCAGCACATGCATGGACTCATTTTATTACTTACATATATACAAGACTTTTAAGAGTATGTGTATATTATGTGACATTAATAGATGCAAATAAAATTCCAGATTTTTATTTAAACTAGTTGAGAAACACTAAACTATCAATAATTTCAATAGGACACTATAAATATAATTAAAATGGCAAGAAGAAATGTCTAATATTGTGCTGTTGTGGGTTTAATTCTGTACTTTTAAGTGAATATATAAGATCAGTTTGCATTTTCACATTCAGCGTTTCAATCAAACTAGATTATAAGGACCACATGTTTACTCAAGATACAAAAATTCAGATTTTTTACTAGAACGAATTCACTGACATTAATTTGTTTATTGTTATTTCTTCAAATCAGTTGTATTTTTGTGTGTTTATTTTGTGTTTGTTCATTGTAGTCTGTTTTTATCTCTCTTTTATCACCTCTTCTTTTCTATTCTTCTCTTTGAATTTTGCCTTTACTTCTGAACTTCAAAGCTGGCTGAAAATGAATATAAATCGACAAAAAACAATCAAAAGGGGCTAGCTTTACTCTTTACAAACATGAAATATTAAATCAACTCAAACCTTGTGACAATGTTTCTATGTTTTAATTGCATTTACCTTTAAAAAAAATTAAGGAAAAGGGTCCGAATTGAATTGATGTCTGGCAATATTCTGCATTTGATTTACGCTTTTTATTCCTTTTGTTCCGTGAAACACAGTTTTTTATATTGTAATCATATCAAAACATGCTTTAAAATTGTAATAGTTTCACATAATTTTCACATCTTTATCTCAAGCATTTCATTTTATGTGGTATTAAAAGGTTCCTCTCAGAATCTTGTTTTGTGTTGCAGAGTTGATCAAGAAACATGAACTGGAGAAGGATGAGCTCCGCCCCCTTTACATGGACTTCCAGGCCACCACTCCCATGGTAACAGTTGCCGACCTCGTTGTCATGGTCACAGGCTTTGTTAGCTGCTGTCAGAGTCAGAAAGAGACTTCTAATTAAACTTAGATGAACTTAACGGTTTAATGTTTGTGTTTAGGACCCGCGGGTCCTGGACGCCATGTTGCCGTACCAGGTGAATTACTACGGCAATCCGCATTCCAGGACTCACGCCTACGGGTGGGAGAGTGAGAGCGCCATGGAGACGGCCAGGAAGGTAGGGAGACGGAAGATGTTTCTGATGTAGCTCCAGAAATCTGCACCGAGTCCAAACTCTGATTCCACCAGGCAGATATTTACATCAAACGTCATTCTGACCAGTTTAAATGTATTTCAAGAACCTGAAAAGGACAAAGGAGACATCTTAGACCAGGGGTGTCTAACATGCGGCCCTCCAGAGGGTCCAATCTGGCCCGTAGGATGACTTTGTAAAACTTAAAATTACAGAGAAGACATTAACTGCAGATTGTAACTTTGTAAAACTGTAAATTTAAAATAATTTCTAGACCATGACAAGTTGTTTTGATCATGAAGTAAAGTACTGGATTGTTCATTGTTCTTTTGTCATTTTCTGTCCCATTTCTGTAATATTTTCTCTTGTTTTCGTTGTCTTTTTTGTCTGACTTTTGTTGTCTGTCTCATGTTTTTGTCATTATGTTTCCTTTTTGTCTCGCTTGTGTTTTTTGTCTCGTTTTTGTCGTTTGTGCATTTTCTTGCTGCTTTGTAACTTTTCTGTCTCTTTTTTTGTGTCATGCGATTTTGTGTCTCATTTTTGTAATTTTGTATCTAAATTTTTCTAATATTTTGAATTGTTTTTGGCATTTTTTTGTAGTTATTATTGTCGTCTTGATCATAAAGTGAAATATTAGATTGTTCAGTTCCAGACTACTAAATGTTTTGTGCCTTTGTACACACACAGTTGTAACATGATAAACTGAGGCATAATACTGCAGAAATGTCAATTATTTTCTCACGAAATTTCAGGTTGTTCATAATGTTTTGTTAAAAGGTAATTCATTTTCAGAGTGTACTTTTTTGCTCTAAAACAGAGGGAGACATTTGGACTTATGCTTATTTGTGGATTGTTATTTATGCTGTGATTCTACTGGTTTAAACCACTTGAGATCAGGCTAGGCTGAATGTGGCCTCTGAACTAGAACGAGTTTGACATCCTGTCTTAGACTGAGGGGAAATAAAGGAACTAGAATCATGATGAGTCAGAATGAAACTGGAATGAACACCAGTCAGCTGCAGATATCCACAGTGAAACACATGGATGGTAAAAGTGATTTTTCCTGGAAGAGCTTTTATGTGCAGATCTGAGTTGTTCTTGTTGACCAGGAAGAATTAGATGACAGATTTCTGCATCACTAGTTGAACTATTAAATGTTAAAACGGAGTGCATTTCTGACCAAACTTACTACAGACATCAGCAAAACTCTGTATTTGAGTTTGGTGCTTTAAGAATCTCTCAACTCACATCTATTACATCTAAAATAATTTCTTATTCCTTAAAAATTCAGTGCTACATGCTCAGTTCTGATCTTTTTTTGTATTAATTTAACTTTAATTTAAATTTGGAGCACATTGAGTTGTTAAGGCCTCCATAACAGTGTAGCCGAGTGAAAAAATACAAGATTTAGGCACACAATTAAGAGACTTGGAGAGCATTAAAGATAAGATAATCCTTATTGATGCCTCATCAGGGTAGTTCACATGTCACAGCAGCTGGATTTTAGATTACAGATATCAAAAGGCAAAATTAAAAACATTTTTGGAGCATTAAAGTTTAAAAAAAAAAAGCAATAAATCAACTTCATAAAAGGTGATGTGGCAGTAAATTATGATGAAATTAAAAGCTTAATTTGCCCAAAGCGTAAAAGTCATTGTTTTGTTGGCGATTCATATCAAATATTCTGTTTGCAAACTGCCTCACCTGTCCAGGGTTAACTGACATGTGAATCACCTCACAAACACAACAGATTTATTCCTGTTTGGCTTGAATAAAAGCATCTCCATAAAGGTCAAAACGACATAAGACTTTTCCATCTCTCTGTTTACTTCGTTGCTGTTGTTGATCGTCTCCTTGTTTAGTTTTACAGAGCTGTGAGGTGGTGAAACAAGCAAGAATAACAGAATGAAAACATGAACCTAAGTGTTCTTGTCATGTTTCCGCTACCAGAGATCAGACATGAATCAGATTTAGGACCACATACTGGATCCAGGTGGTCCAGATCCGAAAAGTCTGAGTCGATTCTTTAAAATGATCACAACTACTCAGATTTGTGGCTCTTCAGGACGTTAACCACCGACTGTTGTTTCCTCTGAGCAGCAGGTGGCTGATCTGATCGGAGCCGATCCCAGAGAAATCATCTTCACCAGCGGAGCAACAGAGTCCAACAACATGGCCATCAAGGTACCGTCTGCTCATCATCACCCTCACTCAAACGCCTCGTTTAGTTCTGGGTTCAGAACAGATCGAGACAAAACACATTGTCACGTTTTTTTTCTCTGTAGTTTCATTTTTTTACTGCAATATAAAGTCGTGAACCTCTATGGAAAAAGAACAACGACAAAGGAGACAGAACTCAGAAATGTCTTCTGTGGGGGGAAAAATGACAAGTGATTTTACATAAATTTAAAAAAATACCTGCAATCAGCATGTGTTACTAACACTGGAAAAAATGGTGACGCTACCTACTACAGATATTAAACTATTTTTTTGTTCAATTATTTATTTACGTTTGTTTATTTTGAATTGGTCTCCATACTCATTTCTCTTCTGTGTAGGAGAAATAACACATCCTGTAGTTCAGCTGAAACACCCTCAGATTTTGTCATGTGATTGTTGGTCACTTGTGGCTTTTTAGTTTCACCAAAGAATGGAACGTTTTTTGTTTTTTATTAAAGCTGCTTAGAACACAGATTATTTGGGACCTTTTTTAAATGAGACATGATGAAATGTCATAAATTTAGGCTTAGATTTGGTCAATTGTCCCAAAGAAGTCACACAATAACAGTTTTCATAGTCCTTTCTGCTCTGTGTTAAAGGGGAACTTCTTTTTTTTTTTTTCAACCTGGGGTCTGTTTTCATAGCTTTCGCGCGATTTCAGAACGAGATTTGCTTTCTAGCGTCCTGAGATTTGGATACAGACCACAACAAATAGCGATCGCCAAGTAATGTGGAGGTTTTTGTTCACTTCTCATCTCTAGTATGTTGTGGGACACTCGTTGAGACTATCCGAGCCGGTCAGTGTGGGGAAAAAGCATGTTAGGGTGGACTTTGACGCGGGCGGGCCAGCTGCCCCATACTTTTCGCTAGCTGAGCTGCGAAGCTGCCTGCCTGGCTAAATACTGGAGCTATGTCGAAAATTCATTTCTCCATCACTAACATGTACGAAACGACATATGGAAACAGACCCCAGGTTGAAAACAAACGAAGTTCCCCTTTAACACTGCCTGCAGTTCAGCTGAATTTTTGTTGCTTGACTGTTGGCTTCTTTGTGCACAAAGGAGCTCAGAATTTTTATTAATTTAATTTTTTTTTACGGAATCTGGTTAGGGCACATGGTTATTTTTTGAATATTTTTAATGAAACATGTAGAATAAAGTGTTTTCAATGAAACGTTTGACCAAATTGCACGTCACGCATGATTAATTCAAGGACGGTTGGAAATCTGACAATTCTTTCTGTTTTTACAGTTTCTGGTTTGGATAAATGGAGTGATTTTGACAATTTAGGTTGAAATGAGACACCTTCCCAACCCGTTGGGAGTTTCTGGAGTTTAGAGCATAGTGAGAACTTTAAAAAAAAAAAAAAAAAAAACGGTAGTCGGAACAGAGATAACCACTAAAAATGCTTTGAAACAAAAATTCTGTCACTTTATTTTAAATGGCATCGAACCCAGGTGGCATCATTTGAAAGCACCGAGCCTCACAATTACAACTGTGTGAACAACGACAGAAACTAGAACCACAGCAAATGTGGTTCTCTGCTTTGTGTTCACATAATAGAATGTTCCATGTCGAATGTAGAGGCTCACACTTGTTAAATTCCTCTGTTCTGCACTTTGTTGTCCATCCATCCATTCTCTATACACCGCTTTATCCTCACTAGGGTCGCGGGGGGTGCTGGAGCCTATCCCAACTGACTCGGGCGAAGGCAGGGGACACCCTGGACAGGTCACCAGTCTGTCACAGGGCTACATATACAGACAAACAATCACACTCACATTCACACCTACAGACAATTTAGAGTTCACTTTGTTGTACTTCAACAAACTAAATAGTGCCACAGTTTTACACTTCTATTTTTGAAAAAGATGTATATTAACGGGTTATGGACAGAACAACAGTGAGTGAACCAACAAGAATAGATTAAAGATACCGGTTCTAACCCAGTGTTGCTTCATGTACTGCAGGGTGTCGCCCGGTTCTACCAGGCCAAGAAACATCACGTGATCACCACACAGACTGAACATAAATGTGTCCTGGACTCATGTCGCATTCTGGAGTCTGAAGGATTCAGTGTGACCTACCTACCGGTCCAGACGGACGGACTGCTGGACCTGGAGGTACGCTAGCAGAGCTTTCAGACAGAACACAAGCAAAACATTTAGAGAGAACATTCAGACAGAACATTGAAATCGAACACGAGCAGAACATTCACACAGAACATGAGCAGAACACAAGCAGAACGTTCAGACAGAACATTCACTGTATGATTAAACTTTGTTTGTGTTCAGCTGCTGGAGGCCTCCATCCGTCCGGACACGTCTCTGGTGTCGGTGATGACCGTCAACAATGAGATCGGAGTCAAGCAGCCCATCAAGGAGATCGGTAACCATGGCAACACATAAATCCCATTGTTGGATCGGAGTTTCATTTCAGCATAAATCAGAAACCGAGTTCCTCTCTTTCTGTCGACAGGGAAGATCTGTCGCTCTAAAGGAGTCTTCTTCCACACCGACGCTGCTCAGGCCATCGGGAAGATTCCCCTCAATGTCTCCGACTGGAAGATCGACCTGATGTCCATCAGCGGCCACAAGATCTACGGACCCAAAGGTAGTAGGCTGGATGTTCT
This sequence comes from Acanthochromis polyacanthus, assembly GCF_021347895.1. Taxonomy (NCBI): domain Eukaryota; kingdom Metazoa; phylum Chordata; class Actinopteri; family Pomacentridae; genus Acanthochromis; species Acanthochromis polyacanthus. The sequence goes on along the minus strand of NC_067117.1, from coordinate 33,249,705 downwards.
AAACCCCAAACCTCCAAATCTCAGCCTAAAATCGTGATGTTTCATTTTTATCAATCTGCAGTTTTCATCAAAAAATGTAAGTTTTCTCCCTCATGGCTCTCAGAATTTTTAGTTTTTTACAGAATCTTTTCAGTGCAAATCATGTCATGTATGTCATGTTATGTTATGTTGTATTATGACATGTTTTTGATGAAATATCACAGTTTGAGCTTAAGATTTGGTGATGTTTTCTGACCGAATGCTGTGTCAAAGATGAGTATTTTTAGGGTGGTTATTTTTTGTTTATTGCTTATTTGTTTAGTTTTTTACAGTTTTCACTCGATAAATGGTATAAAAAACCCTCAATGATGGGATTTGGAGTTCATAGAGTTTAATAAAAATTTTCTTTCTTTCTTTCTTTCTTTCTTTCTTTCTTTCTTTCTTTCAACTTTGATGACTGTAACGTTCTATAAAAAGAAATATGATAATTAATGGTGATGTTATGGTTTTTTAAAGGCACACTCAAACCCTACCTTTTTAGTCAGACTTCTGATCAATTTTATTTATTTATTACTCTTCTTAGAACTAATTTTGTTTAATAATTTCTCTATTTATTTGCTTATTTACACATTTTAGTCTATTTAATGTTAATCATTTTTCCATCATCTTTGACCTGTATTTCTATCTATATTTAAATAACAGATAGTTAATTTGTTCATTTGTTTATCTATGTTACTTCATATCATCTCATCTGGTGTCTCCTCAGTCCCTGTATTTTGTAGATTTGTTGTGTTTGTTTGTCTTGATAACTTGAGTTTGAGGGTGGGGTGGTGTTTGTGCTGTTATATTAGATTTTTATTTCTGTAAAGCACTTTATGTTGCTCTTTTTTTTGTATGAAAACTGCTATACAGTATATAATGAAGTTTTTAAATATTATGCCTCACTGCAGCATGAGTTGACTGAACAAAAGGGAGTTCTGACCCCTGAGGTTCTCCACTAACAACCTGCATGGAAGTCAGATCACCAAAGTGTGTGTATTGTGTGTGTGTGTGTGTGTATGTGTGTGTGTTCAGGTGTTGGAGCTCTGTACGTCCGTCGCCGGCCGAGGGTTCGTCTGGAGCCGCTGCAGAACGGCGGTGGTCAGGAAAGAGGGCTCCGGTCCGGCACCGTGCCGACCCCACTGGCTGTAGGTCTGGGAGCCGCCTGCAGCCTCGCCCAGCAGGAGATGGAGGTAACACAAACACACAACACTCGACAAACACACGCAGGGGTTACACACAGGTACAGTTAATGGTTATGTGTGTGTGTGTTTGCAGTACGATCATCACCGAGTGTCGATGCTCGCTAATCGTCTAGTGCAGAAGATCATGTCTGAGATTCCTGATGTCATCATGAACGGACATCCAGAACAACGCTACCCTGGTAAACACACACACACGCACACAAACACTCACACACATGTAGTAGCAGCAGTAAAAATTCAGGCGGATATTCCACAAGTTTCAACCAACATCAGCTTAGATTCTCAGTACAGTACAGGCACATTCTGAATGAAGAATATTCTGGACTTTTAAGTTGCAATATTATATATGTATGCAGTGCAATATGCAGTACAATATTATGTATTATTATTCTTACATGTACTAAAACATACTCTGCACAGGTACTTTTTCTACTTACGCAATACTTGTGAGGTATAGATGATAAGCTGTGCAATTTTAACATTTATGTCAATATTTCTATTTATGAAAGAATTTTTATTTTGTAATATATTTCCTAAATGTTTTCACCAAGGCTTATCTTTTCTTAGCTTAGTTTATCTTAGCTTAGATTATCTTACCTTAGCTTAGATTATCTTATTTTAGCTTACCTTATCTTAGTTTATCTTATCTTACCTTAGCTTAGATTATCTTATCTTAGCTTACCTTTTCTTAGCTTGGATTATCTTATCTTAGCTTACCTTAGCTTAGTTTATCTTATCTTACCTTAGCTTAGTTTAGTTTTTCTTGTCTTATCTTAACTTGTCTTAGCTTAGCTTGTCCTACCTTACCTTAGTTTAGTTTGTCATATCTTATTTTAGCTTACCTCCTTACCTTAGTTTAGTTTATCTTAGCCTATCTTAGCTTAGTTTAGTTTAGCTTAGCTTAACTTAGCTAACCTGACCTTACCTTAGCTTAGTTTATCTTGTCTTAACTTAACTTAGCTTAGCTTATCCTACCTTACCTTACCTTAGTTCAGTTTGTCTTATCTTACCTTACCTTGGTTTAGTTTATCTGGTCTTATCTTACCTTAACTTGGCTCACCTTACCTTACCGTACCTTAGTTTGGTCTATCAGTGAAGTTTGTTTGTTTGTGTTTCTGTTTTCAGGCTGTGTCAATCTGTCCTTTGCCTATGTGGAGGGAGAGAGTCTGCTGATGGCCCTGAAGGATGTTGCTCTGTCATCTGGGAGGTCAGACACAAAGTTTGACCTTTAACGTAAATAATCCTTCCTTTTATTTAGATTTAAATGATAATTAATTTGTGTGTGTTTGTTCAGTGCCTGTACATCAGCGTCTCTGGAGCCGTCGTACGTCCTCAGAGCGATTGGAGCAGATGAAGATCTGGCTCACTCTTCTATCAGGTACAAACACTTACTGTAACCCTGATAGTGAATTAATGTTTTTTTTTATTACAGTCTGGATTATAATCAAGTTTAGCGTCACTCAAATATTATTTATTCATGAGTTTAACCCTCTGAACTGTCAACAGTTTCTAAGTATTCCACTGAAACTCTCTGAATTTTTGTCACAAGACTGCTGTTAACAGCTGAGTCATTAACGGCGTCATGGAGAAGCACAAAGTTTATTTGGTTTTACCAAATCCATTTAGAGCAAGTGGTTTATTTTTCCTTTAATTACAAATGAAACATGTAGAATACTATGGTTTTAATGAAATATCACGTTTTAAGGTGAGATTTGTTTAACTTTTCGTTTGTAAAGTTGCTGTGCTGCACATGATTTACTGAAGAACTGTCAAAGTTTTCAATTCTTTCTCTTTTGGCTTTGGCTTTTGTTCTGGCTGATAAACTGTGTTATTTTGGTAATTAAAAAGCAAACAGACATACTGTTCAAAAGTTTGGGGTCACTTAGAAATGTCCTTATTTTGAAAGAAAATCTTTTTTTTCGTTGAAGATAACATTAAATGAATCAGAAATACAGTCTAGACATTGTTAATGTGGTAAATGACTATTGTAGCTGGAAACAGCTGATTTTTAATAGAATATCTCCATAGGGGTACAGAGGAACATTTCCAGCAACCATCACTCCTGTGTTCTAATGCTGCATTGTGTTAGCTAATGGTGTTGAAAGGCTAACTGATGATTAGAAAAACCTTGTGAAATTATGTTAGTACATGAATAAAAGTGTGAGTTCTCATGTAAAACATGACATTGTCTTTGTGACCCCAAACTTTTGAATGGTAGTGTACATTTTAAACCTGCTGGAAGGTTTTTGGTTTCAGAGGGTCATTAATCAACCTGCTAATAGTTTTGATTGTAATGTTGATCAGAGTTGGGATCATAATTCAAAATCATTAAGTGAAAGGATATTTAAGCTGTTTTTATGATCCTTATTCTACTGTATTTTATTAGCTGGTTCTGTGTTGTGCTACTAACTGCAGAATGTGTCACTTAAAGCTGAACTTTCTGTCATTTCCAAGCCTCACAGAGACTCACAGACCGGAAGACATATTTGTAGTTTTAATTTTGCAGCCTTTTTGTTCTCTGGTTGGATTTGAGTTGATTTAGATGCAGGTTAATGTTCCATCTTTGCTCGTGTTTTTGGCAGATTTGGTATCGGCAGGTTCACCACGGAGGATGAGGTCGACTACACGGCAGAGAAATGCATCCAGCAGGTCCGCAGACTCCGAGAGATGAGGTGAGTTCAGCTCACTTTGAACTCTAGTAGTTTTTTGTCAATCAATTCCTTCTTGCTCTCATCATTTGACCAGGCAAAAAGTGGGTTTCTGATGCCACGTTTCCACTCCTGGTCACTACACCAGACTCTATTTTTGCACAACTTGTCGGCAGACACCACTAGTGACTCTTCTTCCTTCCTGTTTCTGTCCTTCAGTCCTTTGTGGGAGATGGTTCAGGAAGGCATTGACCTGAAGAGCATCAAGTGGACACAACATTAGTCTCCTCCCACTCCGATGAAGGTTCCCGGGACTCCTGGGGACTGACCAGCTTCTTCTTCCTGTACACAAACACGCACAAACTTCCTACCTGACTTGAAGTCTGTCTGTAGCTGTAGCTCTGTCTCTGTAGAAGCTCCTCTGGTTGCTCTGTCAGGAGATGTTGCTCAGTCAGTTGACCAACATACAGCGATCTCCGCTTGTTGTATTTGTTCTGTTGTGGATCAGTCTGTTCCCCAACATGTGACTCGTGTGTCTTCAGTGAAAAGTGCGACACACTGTTTGATCTGTCAGAGATGCGAGTTGACAGTCGTGGGTAAAACGCAAAAATATTCACTCGTCGCTTCAAAATTGGCGGCGGATTTGGATCGACCGAACATCACCTGCAGACAGATTTAGGACCAAGTTCTCACAACTGCAACAACTCAGAACACGACACAAACACACCAGCCGGCGACATGTAAAGGTGCCATTTATGACTAAAGTTTACTGAGGAAAAACGCACACATTTTAATGAAAAGGGGAAAACATCAACGTCACTGACTGAAGAAGAGAACCTTTGTGTCGCTGCTCTCTCACACTATTTTCTGTTCACATCACTGCGCTGTGATTCGCTGCTTCCATCGAACTGTCTGGCCTGCATCAGCTCGTAAAACGTGACAAAAACTGGGAATAATACTTCTTTAGATCATCTCCGACAGTCGCTGCAGTGTTTCCTTTAGTCGGCTCCGTTTCAGTTCCTGGATTCACTAATGGGTGAAGCTGCTTAACTCTCAGTTCATTCATTCAGCTCTGAGCATGTTTGCATTAAAACTGGAGTTTTTCTCTGTAACCAGCAACAAGCAGCGTCATCAGAACCTCGAATGACAGTTTTTAATATGAGAATAAACAGGGAAATGACATTACTGGTATTTGATGAGACGTGTCAGAAATATTCAAACAAGTTTGGGTTTTTAATTTACTGAGCTGGTTAAGAGCATGGTGGATTATTAAGCATCAATAATTTATCTAGTAGTTTAGTAAAAATCTGTTTTAAACAGATTTTTCCTCTGCTCTGATTATCATGAAAAGATTACTGATTCTATTGATCTATAAAATACATCTTTGTTAACTGAGTCAGCAGTGAGGTTGTTGACAGGTTTTGATTTTACAGCTTCGGAATTTAATCTCCTGTAAAGTGAGATTAGTGTGTCAGCAGATATGTCAGGACTAAGGTCAGAGTGCTAGTGTCGTCACTGGGGTTCTGTTTAACCTGCTGCATCACCATGGTAACTGATGCTGCACAGCCACATCACCGCGTGGCAACTTATGTGATGCAGTTAAGTCACCATGGTAACAATGCTAAGCAACTAGATCACCATGGTAACTGATGCCTCACAGCTAACCTGCTCCAGAGGAGTTTCTGATCAGAGTTTTAGCTTTAAATCGACTGTACAAAGCGTCTCTCTTTCACCAGTTGTTCTCCTGATGATTCTCTGAGTGATTCAGATTCTCAGATGAGCTTCCGTCTGTAAACTTGTTGATCTGTACATTAATAATCCCACTAAAAGAAGCCATGCAGCTACCGCAGCAAAACCAGATGCGTTTGTCTGGTGTATCTGCAGAAAACGCAAAGATATGTTTTTATATCAGGCCCTTTTTCGCTACCAAGTCTGTTTTAACCTTCCGGTTCTGCAGCTAATAGAAGACAGATTAGAATACTGATCAGTATGTTGATATTTAGCTCAGAGAATATTCAATAACTAACTTTAATTTCACTTAAATTTGTCCAAAAACTAGTCATTTATACATCTTCTTCATTATGGGTCAGAGTCAGACCTAAATGTTGATGTTTGAATAACTAAAGTTTAAAGTTTCAGAGCTCTAATGTGCCGCTGAGAGTCACTGAGTGGGAAAATAAATATATTCACTTACAGCTTTAACAGTTTTCCACCAGCATTCATCTCCAGTATAACAACCTATTTACATAGGCGACACGGCATTGGTCCATTTTGTGCAGGAGAAGAGTCACGTGATGTTTAAAATGCTTCCTTTAATGGAAAAACTGGTTAAAAATAAAGCTAATAACAGCTGCCTGATATCTATTATCTCTGATTCAGGTTTTGTTGAACCAGCTAACACAGAGAAAGTCTGGATATGTTGAACATGCTTCATAGTGCAGCCTTCTGTTACCATGGTGATGATGGCTTCATGATGCCACAAAACTTAAGTCCCAAAGATGGCTGACTAAACTGCTGATCTCACAGTGGGATCTTGTCAGCAGCATTTCCAGTGATAAAACCCGAACAACGTTTAGCGTTTCTTTCACTGTGGTTTACCGGGATGTGATGATTCGCTTCATGATCCTTTAAGTCGCAACTTTTCACTCGATGATTCGCGTCTCCTGCACTGTTTTTGTTATTCTCCGTCTGTCTCACTCTTCAGTCTTGTCTTCATGTCAGTGTTTTATCAGCAGGTCAGTGAAATGTTCATCTCAACAGTGTTAGCAGCAGCAGTTTTCTGTCAAACTGCAAAAAAAGAAAAAAAAAAACTAGAGGCTTCTGTCTCAAGTCTGAGGTGGAGGATGGAAATTTGAAGATGATCCTGAAAGTCTGAGAGCAAAAAAAGAGTTGTTTGATAAATGTGGGTGGAGCGCACTACTTTGTGTTCCTAGATGTATTTTAAGCCTCATATTTATTAGCCTGCTGCTTCTTCTCCTGTTACTCGTCACTACACATTAGTATCCAATAAACCGCTGCTTCATGGTTATGCAATCAACTTTTGTTGTATTTCTGGTTTCTGTTTGCTTATTTTTGTATATTTCATGGACCAACACTGCACAACCACATTTACAGTAGAACCTGAGCTGGTTTCACATCCATTTTAATTCATATATCTTAGCTACTTAAAACAATACAAGAAATGACCACATTTTTTCCCACTTATGTCGATGCAAAGTTTCCCAAACAGGAAGTTTTTCATAAATGAAGCACTTGGAAATATTAATTTCCTGTCAATCACCGAAAAATTGCTGGTCTATTGAAATATCCGCTAGTTATTTAGCAAAATTATTCCGTCAATTATTAGAACAGCTCTTAAAATCATTAAAACTCTTAACATTTGATGCCACATACTGAAATAGACTTCTGTTTTTGAAGTCCTCTGTGTGTCCTGATGGTTAAAATTACATTTTCTGTTTACCAGCAGTCCTTTAAATGAACAACTTATGTATATTTTCTGACAATATTCTGGTTTTCCACAAACATAACTGCAATAATAATCCTAGTTCTGATGGGACAGGCGTTTTTTTTCCCCCTTTTATTAAACTTACGTATAATTCTTTTAGTTCATTTTTTCAATTTTAGAAATGTCCCAAACAACTTTATTTTCATGTCTGCTATGTTATTAGACCCTGACATTGTACTTAAATAAGCATTTCAACCATTCTATCAATAGACCGTAAGATTTCTTTAAATGTTTGAACCCTAAAACCCACTGGAGATTTTCTTTTAAAAACTATTAATCACATCAAAAAATTGTCCAATTTCCAACTTCAGCTTCTCTCTTAACCCCCTTGTGTGATGTCCTTTTAACCAGCTTTTAATGAGCTATCCATTCTGTACATTTTTGTCATTTTTCTTTGTGAATGTTTTACCTAAAGGTGCTGTACAAATACAGTTATTATTGTTATTGGTGTTTTTTTTTCAAGTTGGTTTTAAAATGTGTTTAAAAATGTAGTTAAAGTCCCTAACTTAGTATTTGTTGCTCATTTAGTGAATTTTCCTCATTGCTTCTGTTCATCCGGCAGAGGGCTCTGCTGCTCTGACGTCAAGCTGCGTCCTCTCGCGGCATCGCGTCTGCTATCGCGGTATTTGCGCCGACATTTTGTGCCGCAGCAGTTCCCGCAGAGAGGAGAGGCGAAGAAAAGAACGACGTTCATGAGTTAAACTTCATTGTTTTTGTTGACTAATTTCTCGGTAAGAATCCACCTGCGGCAGCCTGCTCCATGACGCACCCACACCGGGAGCCGAGCACGACAGGAGCCGCTGGAAGCACGCATCCTGCTCGCTGTTCCGCTCCGACACACACACACACACAAAGCCAGGCTCACAGGCAGCTAGCATTAGCCTGCTAGCACGATAAGCTGAACTAGTTACAGTCAGGACTTCTGCAAAGCAGCTAGTTAACTCTGCGTGTTAGGAACTGTCTGTAGAAGCTCTACATTGGTGTTTAGTAAATACAGTGAATGCTTGTTTAAAAAGGTTTCGGTAGTTTTGTGTTATCCGGAGCTGCTAGCTACGGTTGGCCGGAAGGTTGTAATTAGTGCATTCTTCATTGCGGCTTGCTGTTGTGGTTTCTTTGCTCTGTGCGCTGAGGTGTTGTGAGGACAGTTTGTGGGTTTGGTCTCTGAACGGTTGTGTCCCCTTTACGGTCGGTCTCGGTCCACCTGAAGCCACAGACTCAGGCCACGCCCTCCGCCGTGGAACCCTCCACAGCATGAGCTGCAGATGTTCGCGGGTGGAAAGGTGTTCAAGGTATGCGACGGTTACCATGGACACCGTGTGTGGTAGCTGGTGATCACACTGTTCCCTCACACCGCTTTAATAGCGACCGCAGCTCTTTTCAGTCATGCAATCTGCTAAACTAGTCTTGTAAATGTGCAATTTTAAACAATTTCCTCAGTCAGTTATCACAGTTTACATTTTACCATAACAAGGTAATGTGTTTTTACCCACTGAGACACCAACGCAACTACATAAAAAATTGAAGAATCGATCACTCTCACTTGAAATATAGTCAGACTCACAGGATGTAGATTGTGGGTATAAAGCCAGTGTGGTTTCTGTGTGGTACTGTTTTCTTCTCTACAGGAAGCAGCAACAACAACAACGCAAGCAGCAACCTTCCACACAGAAAATGTCATATGTTGGCAACCCTGATTATTATTTTTTGGAGTGATTGAGCCATTTTAATGACAGTTCTCATCTCCTTGCATGCAAATGTTCCAACAAAACAATCCCATGTTACTATTTTGAGGGAGCATTGAAGCTGCATCCTTGTTTTCACTCCATCCATGACAGATGTGACTGGTTCAGTTAAATTTTATGGCAGAATGATGATGAGGTGCAATCAGACCATTCTGTGCTGCAGAATGAGCTGGCTATGCGAGGCAGATTTAAAAATCTAATAGCAAAAAAGGTTGTCTTCCATTCAGATTATTTACAGTTGGATTGGTCTCTTAGCGGGATCATTCTGCAGTACAGAATGGTCTGACTGCACCTCATTATCGTTCTGCTATAAGGGGATAAAATGCTTTCACTCATTTGTTTTTCTTTAGTCCATACAGTCATCTTAGGCTGAGCTGTATGAAGGCTGCAGCCACGGTGGTGCTACAAAATAGTGACTGGGGAATGGTTTTGGTGTAACACTTGCAGGGATACGAAAACTAATTTAAATGGATGATTAACTGAAAAAAAAACTCTGTGCATGATTAAAACCACAGCTAAATTTTCAATGTTTAGGTTTATGCTCAGTGGTTGAGTGGAGCGAAGGGGATTTTGTAATCAGTAGCAGAAGAGATGGAGGAGAAAGCAGTTTGACATGGTTGGCCACTGGCGAGCGTATACCTGCAATCTGCAGTCCAATCCCTCTGTGGCTTGATGCACCTCGAGCACACCAGCTCACCTGCCACAAATGCTGTAAAACTACTCAATAATCATTTGTTTTGGTGCAGTAATGTTTGAACCAGAAGGAAGAATCATGACACAGAAAACCAGATTTGTTTCTGAAGTTTGAAACCCTGGAAGTCTGAATCTTTGTTTTTGATATCAGTACACAGAAGTTTCCGTCAGCCATGGTCTCACTGCTTATTTCACCGGTTAGTCTTCTAGCATATAAAAAAACATCAGATGAAGATTTTAACAAGGTAAAAGGACAACAAAAAAAATCACCAGAAATAGTCTTAAACCACCAGGAAATGTGTCTTCTTGTGTAATTCATCTTTGCTGATTTGTAAAATAAGAGCTGAAAATGCACAGAGGCTGATGTTCAAAGTGTGTCCTCTTCAGAACTTAATACAAAATAATATTTATGCATGCAACGGCCGTAAGAAACTGCCCAAACATTCACGTAGCCTGGTGCATGTCAGAATGGGACTTCAGCTGAGTTTGGTGTTTCTGTGAGTCAAATGTTGAGCACAGAAAATCAGTATTTTGTTTTGTTTGGTCTGGATCACATCAGTGGAGCTCTGTACAAGCAGAGGCAGAGATCTGAAACCGATGGAGAGGTGTGGAGTGGAGCACACAGCTAGAGTTGAAGTTCTTATCATATTAAATGCCTTGGAGTTTCCAGAGGCTTCAGTTTGTTCTGTCTGAGATTTGAGCTCCGTGTTGGCTGCTGAGTCCATCTTCCTTGTTCTTGAACAGATTCTGTCTTTGTGTTTGAGTCGTTCCATTCTTCTCGTTCAGTTTTACTCGTTTTTGCTGTGGCCAGTTATGTTTTCCAGCTTCAAACTGAGAGATAATAGCAGCTTTTTCCTCTCTGATCATGAATTTGCTGAACTGAAATTTTCTTTCTAGCTGTTTGCAGGAGGGTGCTTTCTGTCTTTTATCAGCTCCTGTTTTTTCTTGTTTATGTAAGTGGACAATGGAGCTTCAGTTTTCATCTGCCTCTTGACACGAGTTGTTTCTGACTATAGTTGCTGTTTCTTCTTCTGCTCTATTTTATCATCTTGTTGCTGTTGATGTTTCACAGATTGTTGGTAGTTTGACACCAAGAGGTGATGAGACGAGTGGACGTCCAGGTTTTGAAAATCTATTTCGAAATACCATTTTCAAAAAATACCGATCATCTGCTGCTCCCACTGATGATGATGATGTTGAGCATCATGTTGGAGTGTGTGGTGAGCTGCAGGTAGCAGCATCACATACAGACTTTAAGAGTTTTGTATTTTCATCATGTTTCAGCAGTTTGGTTTTCTCTTTTGAGCCACAGAATGACTGAAGTGTTGGTGAGATGTCCGTCTTCGAAGTGGAGGCAGAGGATTGTGGGAGCAGCAAGCATTGCTCTAACTGCTGTTGCTCAAGAACATGTTTTTTCAGCTTTACCTAATGTGTTGCTCTGCACTGCATTGCTTTTCACTTCTTCTTCTGATCAGCTGCTTATCTTTGATGCTGTGCTGGCAATCAGTTGCTGATGTTGCTGTGGTTTCCTTAATGCTAATGTTGCTCTGGTGGATACAATGCTAATGTTGGTCTTGTTGACATGATGTTAATGCTGCTCTGGTTTACATGTAACTGGCATTGCTTTTGTCAAAATGTTGATGATGTTGCTGTTACTGCTCTGGTTGATAAGTTACTGTTCCTGATGCAATGGTTTGTTGACAATGATGATGATGTGTTGCAGATTTGCTGTTGACAAGTTGTTCATGTGGTGGTGTTTTACAGCCATATGCTGAAGTGCTGCCTGCTGTCTCAGAGGTGCTTGAGGATCCGGGTCTCTGTGGTCTTGCTGGTCACCAGGTTGCCAGACAGGCCCTGGGTTGTTGCTTTTGTATTTGCCGGGTGTTGCTGATGTGCTGCCAGCTGGTTTTTGTTCATGTATGTGCTTGTCTAAGTTTCTGCTGTGGAAAAGCATCTCTGGTTCTGTCTTCAGGTTTCCAGTTTCCTTGTTCTGAGGAAAGATCGAGTGTGGCTTGATTGTTCGTGTACACAGAGTGTTTAGTGACATGAGGATTGGTTTTGGATATGTGTGTCACTAGCTTCTGCTGTCCTAATAAGTTGTTTATCTGCTATTTTAAGAGTGTCCAAGTTGAATTTCTTTTGAGATTTGAGTAATTTTCTGTGTTCTATTGAGATCAGAGGCATTTATTTATTTATTAGGCTGAAATCTCACATTACACAATACTTTGCTGACATTTAGCGTCTGATTGAGAGCTAGCTGTTGACACTAATACAAAACAACCAGCTAAATGCTGAAAACACCAACACGCTGGTCACCAGAAGCTAATGTAAACCGCACTGCCAGTGTGTTGTACAGGTTGAATTACATCAAGATGTTTTGAACAGGAATGTTTGTTTCTCTGACCTTTTCACCAGGTTTCAGTGTCCTGCAGAAATCCTCTGTCTGTTACAGTGAAACTATACACACAACTTAGTTGCATTGGTGAGTTGCAAGTTGCATGAAACTCATGAAGGTTTACTGTTGCACGAAATATGTCACACTGAGCGAAATATACAAGCAACATCTTTGTACTGCATGGTAGACAACAGCAAAGCTTATTTTAAAGAACTAAAGTGCAAACAGTTTCTCAGTTCTGTACAGGGTCAGTAAACAGAGCGCCTCTGCTGAGATTGAAGCTTCAGTACTCTTCAAATGATTTGGGTTGTCTAATATTTCATCATGTATGTCAAGCTGAAAAGATTCCGACTTTGGAAATGGGCCTAAGATGCTGATACTCTATTCAACAAGCACTTCATTTGAAGCATACTGATCTGAATTTCCAGCAAAATAAGCTGAATTATAAAGTTTGTGGTATTACTTTGAGCCTTTTTTTTTTTTGGAATGCAAGGAAAAGAATCTCACACAAGGTATGTGAAAGGTCTGCTGAAACCTGAAAACACTCACTGGATATATTACAAGATGTGTGAGTTGTTATTTTACAAATCAGACTTAATAAGAAGAATTTGTAGTGTTACCTGGCCCTGGTGCATGCTTCTGTAAAAACATTTTTAATTGGTATAGATATGTTGCGGGCAAAAGGTTTAGGACTTCACAATGAAAGACATCACAGGTGAAAAATGTTTGTTTTGGCATGTGAAACACATTTTAGCCTGTTAAATTGCTCTAAATTTGCAATTTATAGCTGTTGAGGAAAGAATGTACTATGCATCAGCACAGTTTGTTTTTTTTTTCTTTAAGGCTTATTCCATCCCAAAACGCCAAATATTCAGGAAGGTGGTTGCAGCACCATCTTCAATTTTACTGTGGGTGCTTGTGGTGAAAGATCATGATAAGAAAGCTTTGTGTGCAAAATTACAGGCTTATACTCCCAATAATTTTTGAGTTATGGCATTTTCAAATTTTAATAATTCAGGCCAAAATGCCCTCCCCCCAATCCTCGCCTGGAATTTTTAGGTTTTAAAATGCTTATATCTCTGCTTTTGGGTATCATAGAGACTTGAAATTTTTCTCCAAGCTTTCTGCATGTTGGTGATGTCCTAGAAACAACACACACACTCAGGAGAAGTCTCTACAGAGCAGGGGGGCTTGCCCAAAATGTATAAATTATTTGTAAAAACCACTCACGAGTAGGGCTGAGTACCAAACTTCGGTTCTTTAATGGCACCGACCGAAATGTTTCGGTAGTAATGAGTATCAAAATAAGCCTCGTCTTTCGATTCCATGTTCTGGTACTTATCACGTGATTATGATAAAGCAAACCTGTGATTGGCTGTAACATTACACGTGATTGCGGCAAGCCGGAAAAAACATGCTGTGGCACACCCCGCCCATTCACAGACAGGTTTCACGTTAGGTACATTGACTTTACTGCAGTTGTGTAGCGTGTCATCGAAGTGGGAAAAGATGCCTCTGAGGTCTAAAACGTGGCTCTACTTTTGTAAAATGGACGCCAATAGTGTGCGGTGCAGTATATGCCAAAGCGGGTGGTAAACTCCATCTAAGGCTAAATACCGGCACGAGACCGATAGTCGACAAGTACCTTAAGGCAGTGGTTCTCAACCCTGTTCCTCAGGACCCACTGTCCTGCATGTTTTAGATTCTTCCCTGCTCCAACACACCTGATTCAAATGATCAGCTTGTCATCAAGCCTCTGCAGAAGCCTGATGATGAGATGATCATTTGAATCAGGTGTGTTGGAGCAGGGAAGCATCTAAAACATGCAGGACAGTGGGTCCTGAGGAACAGGGTTGAGAACCACTGCCTTAAGGGAAAGTTGAAAAGAACTTTGAAGAGAGTTCAAGAGGGCGTGAAACCATTAAGAGGTAAACGGGTGGGGTCCGTGCAGTCCGCCCGAGGGATTCAACTTGGCGGACCAGGGGTAGCCGCTCGGTGCGGGAGGATCCCCTCGCGGGACCTCTCCCCAGGTGCGGGCCGTCCCCCGCCAGGCGCATTTCCTCCGTGGTGGTGCGCCGTGACCGGCTCCGGGTCGGCCAGGAAGGGTCCGGGGGCGAAGGTGGCTCAGAATGTACTGAACTGTACATTGCTTGCAAATGTTCTTTTGCACTGGAAATCACTGGAAAATTAAACTCAAGATGTGAAAAGTAATGTGTAATGCAATTTTCATTCTGTTAGAGTATATATTGTAAAACTGGTATCGAAAAAAGTATCGTTTAGGAACCGGTATTGAAGTGACAGTATCAGTATTGGTACTGATATTGAAACTTTTAGATTGATACCCAGCCCTACTCGCGAGTAGGTTTAAGGGTGTTAAAAATACCAGAAATCTTACAGATTAATGTCTTAGCACCATTTAGTATTGCTCTACCAGACTGGCTTATAACTTATGCAGGGGGAGCCCTCTAAGTACATTATTTAGAGAGATATGGACTGCTGAACATTGCCCCCCCATGAAAAGTGCCTATTATTTTTCCAACTCCAGTTGTACACACCAGCATAAATATGCACACTATATATGCATAACAGGTAATGTTCAGACTCGAGACTACCTAGTGGCCTAGTTTGAGGTTAAAATTGAGCATGATGCAGTGATGGCTAGAAGTTGGGACTTTGCATGGCTATAGTAAGAGGATAGATGAGTTTCTGTGCAAATTTGCAGATCTCTACCACCTGTCTACATTGACTTCAGGGTCCTTGAAAATTAGGCACTTTTCATGGGGGGCAATGTTCAGCAGTCCATATCTCTCTAAATAATGTACTTAGAGGGCTCCCCCTGTATAAGTTATAAGCCAGTCTGGTAGAGCAATACTAAATGGTGCTAAGACATTAATCTGTAAGATTTCTGGTATTTTTAACACCCTTAACCCTACTCGTGAGTGTTTTTTTACAAATAATTTATACATTTTGGACAAGCCCCCCTGCTCTGTGGAGACTTCTCCTGAGTGCGTGTGTTGTTTCTAGGACATCACCAACATGTAGAGAGCTTGGAGAAAAAAATTCAAGTCTCTGTGATGCTCAGAAGCAGAGAAATAAGCATTTTAAAACCTAAAAATTCCAGGCGAGGATTGGAGGGAGGGCATTTTGGCCTGAATTATTAAAATTTGAAAATGCCATAACTCAAAAACTACTGGCAGTAGATGCCTGTAATTTTGCACATCCAGTTTTTTTTATTATCATGATCTCCCACCACTATCTTCCAAAGCCAAATTGAAAATGGTGCTGCAACCCCCATTGGTGAATTTAGACGGAATTGGTCTTAAGCCTTCCTTTCGATACCTATGCTATTCCCTCACTTATTTATTTCCTTTCATGTATTTTTTACAGCACAAGTTACTGGACACTGACGCCATATTCATGCTTAAGATTGCTTCTGTTGTGTTTTTAAAAAAGGATGAATCGTCATTGAGGAAGAACAAGTCTGTTAAATTGAGTAAAGGCTACCGTTTTTGCTTAGCTTTGTGCTAGTTTTCTCTATATTTTGCAAAATCCCTCCTCCCCCAAACACCACTGGTTTCCAGATGTTAGAACCTAAACTTGGTGTATAGAGTTTTAAATCGTCTCTGGGTTATTCCGAAGAAGCTGTAATCTAAGGGCCAATTCATGCTTTCTGCATCCATTTGTGCAGTCCAGTGTGGCTTTTGAAAGCAGATGGTGAACATGAACATGGCTCTATTTGTACTACAATTACACGTAGGTTTGCTGGAAGGACAATCGCATTTATCCTCATATTGGACACAAAAAACACACAAGATACGGCAGCTGGTTACTGATGACGCTGTAGCACTGTTTTAATGTAATAATTCCTGAGGCGTGCCAAGCATAGTGGGCAGACTTGACACAGTATTTCTGGAGAAAAGAATTTGGGCTCCATCGATGGAAAGCATGTACAAATCAAAGCTCTTCCGAAGTCCTGCAGCAACTACTGCAGTAACATCTCTTTTATTGATGAATTATCAATGTTTAGATGATGGAGAATTTCCTCCTACAGTCTCTCTTCTACATAAGCATTTGTTTTAGATACCTTTTCTTTTCCTTGTACATGTGTGGTTGACCCATTTGCACTGCAGACGGTGTGCACTGTCTCAAATTTGGGTTTGGATTTGGGTGGATGACATCATATACATGTACCCTTGTGAATGCAAAAAAACATGAATTGGCCTTAAGTTGTGTCAACACCTATATTGGCCTGCAAATTCATATCTAACTTTACTGAGAAAATATCTGGAAACCACTGGCCTCCCTTTTCCTGCTCTTGATCTGATAATAGTGTTGCTTTCTCCCCAGGTTGTAGGGCTGTTGTTTAGCAGTCAGTATGGCGGTAGTCATCAGGCTGCAGGGTCTGCCCATAGTAGCTGGCACCATGGACATCAGACACTTCTTCTCTGGCCTCACCATTCCCGACGGGGGAGTGCACATCGTGGGTGGTGAACATGGTGAGGCCTTCATCGTCTTTGCCACTGACGAGGATGCTCGACTTGGGATGATGCGAACAGGCGGGGCCATAAAGGGGTCCAAAGTGTCACTGTTGCTTAGCAGCAAGACGGAAATGCAGAACATGATCGAACTCAGCCGCCGCAGATTTGAGGCTGGAGCAGGTGCTGTGGAGATGGCTGCACCTACAGCGGGGAATGTTAACCGCCAAGCGGGCACTGCCCCCATACCCACAGTGCAGTCTGGGGCAGGGGGGAGAAGCGGTAGCCATGGAAACCAGGGCTTCAGCACCCCCGCCTCTGTGACAGCCGCAAGCTCATCTCAGGAGCCGCCAAGCAACAAGGCAGCTGCCAGCTTGGCCAGCGTAGTGCCCAGCTTCCCCAACAGCTACAGCTCTGCTCCGACAATCACCACAGCTCTGGCTTCACTCAGCGCAGGTCCCCCACCCATCCCTCCACTTCCCAGCATGCCTTCCATGCCCCCAATGCCCACCCTGCCCACCATTCCAGTCCCTCCACCAGTGTCTTCCCTCCCACCTGTCCCTACCGTCTCCCCACTGTCCCAAGGTCCTCCAGTGCCTCCAATGTCCCACCTCCCCCACATGTCCTCACTGCCTCCCTTCAACCCGTCCCTACCTCCTCCAGCAGGACTGGCTTCTGGCCTCCCTCTTGGAACCCCCAACCCAATGCTGTTCAACCCACTTTCCCCTCTGGCCTCGCTAAATCTTCAGGCCCACATGAAGGCTGCCGCTGCTGCCGCCACTGGGGTAGGCCCGGCTAATCCAGACGAGCTGTTTATTCTCCTGCAGAACCTCCCGTTCTCCTGCTCAGAGGTGGAAGTCAGGGAGTTTTTTCGGGGTCTGGGGGTGGATGGGGTTCGCCTCCTGAGGGACGGACAGGGTCGGCCAAGTGGCAGGGCTATGGTCAAATTCTTCTCACCCCAAGACAGTTTTGAGGCTGTGAAGCGGGGAGGTGGCATGATGGGCCAGAGATTCATTGAGATCACTCCAGGCTCTGAGCGTCAGTGGGTTAGCCTCGGTGACAATGGGACAGGTCATGTCCCGCACAACAGCAGCAAATCAAACAACAGCAACGAGTTGCAAGACCAGCAGCACCGTCGTGGCAATGCTGGGTCAGGAGCCAGGGACCAGCGAGGAAGGTCGCGATCTCCCCATCGGCAAGAGTTTTGTGTCTATCTAAAGGGTCTTCCCTACGAGGCAGACAAGAAACAAATTATGGAATTCTTCAAGAATCTAGCCATCATGGAAGACAGCATCTACATCGCCTATGGACCCAACGGTCGAGCCACAGGAGAGGGTTTCCTTGAGTTCAAATCAGAACAGGACTACAAAAGTGCTCTGGGTGCTCACATGCAGTACATGGGCACCCGCTTCATCCAAGTTCACCCAATAAACCGAAAGGGAATGCTTGAAAAGATTGATGCCATCCGCAAACGTGAAGCACAGGGTGATGGCAAGAACCAGGATGGCATGAAAGCTCCCAGGAATTGTGCTCACATCACCAACATCCCTTATAATGTCTCCAAGAAAGATGTTCGTGCCTTCCTGGAGGGCATCGGACTCTATGAGGACACCCTGAAGGTCTTGACAGATAGCCATGGCAACGGTTTAGGGCAGGCTATCTTCCAGCTACGAACTGAGGAAGATGGCCGCAAAGCCGAAAGATTGCACCGTCAAAAACTCAACGGCCGCGATGCCTTTGTCCACCTGGTGACCTTTGATCAGATGAAGGAAATTGAGAGAAATCCTCCACCTCAAAACAAGAGGGGCCAACGCAACCAGAACCAACAGAATCATAACCAGAACCAGCACCAGCAAGTCCAGCCCAGTTCCCAACAGCCGCAGATCAACCCATTTGCTGGAATTAGTGGGGAGGAGTTTAACTTTCTCAGAAACACCATGGGGAACCTCAACAATGCCCCCTTTGTTTCTCCATTCTCAGCCCCCGGCAACGGGCTGGCAGGCCCTCCTCCTCTGCCCCCGCTGGCTGCAGGGCTCGGGGACGTAAATCTGGGAGTAGCTCCACCTCTGGTTGCTGGTCTTCCTGGAGCGCCAATCTTGGAACCACCAGCTTTTCGACCTGGTTCTGCAGCTGGAGCTCCGTTCAGCCAAGATGGGCTAAGAGGCTTGGTGCCCTTTGACAATGCCAACAGAAAAGGAAGTGGAGGAGGACAGAGTCGGGGAGGAGGAGCCAACAACAACCAGGGGCGTCCAGGGAGTGGGGCAGCCAGCGGACAGCAGGGGTTCACTCCTGGAGCTGAAGGGATTCGCAACCAGCCGGCTCCCGGAGGATCCAACAATCCCAACGGTCAACGTGGTGCTGCTGGTCCGACAATTGTAAAACTTCAGAACATGCCGTTCACAGTAACTGTTGATGAGATCATGGACTTCTTTTACGGTTACCAGGTCTTGCCAGGCTCAGTCTGCTTACAGTTTAGTGAAAAGGGCCTGCCAACTGGTGAGGCCATGGTGGCCTTCCAGAGTCATGAGGAGGCTGCTGCGGCAGTCATGGATCTCAATGACCGACCTATTGGAGCTCGCAAGGTCAAGATAAGCCTGGGTTAAAACACCACCTGACACAGGCAGACTGTATGTAGGATTTTACTGCTACCTACATTAACTAAGTGAAACAAAATCAACTCATTCTGTACCAGATTCTGGACTAAACTCAACAGTCAAAATCCACTTTAAACCTTGCCCTATCCACTGTCAGTCACTGTTGAAGCTCCTGCCCCTGAGTGTAGATATTGGTAGGTAAGCCTCCTGCCCTACAGTATGTCCAGTAGGGCTGTGGTCCAGACTTTGCTCTTTTCTGCAGCTGCTTCACTGACTTTGATAGCACAAACTGGTGATGGTGCAGCTTTTTGTCCAATCATGTCGGAGCTGACAGTCTCATCATGCTCACCTGTTTTGTTGCTATGGTAACATGATCACTGTAAAGTGGCTGACAAACATTGTTGCTGTGCTGCTGTGGTTTCAAATTTTCATCATGCTCTGTTGCTATGGTAATATCTTAACCTGCTCTGTTGCTAAGGTAAAGTGACGAACAGCCATGACAAAAACTTGTATGTTCTGTTGCTATGGTAAAATCTGTTGCAATGCTTAAACATGCTGTAGATGAAAAGCCTTTCTGCTACAGTGCTTTGTTGCTATGATACAGTCTTCACATTCCATGTTGCTATGGTAAAATTGTGATAGAAAGCTATGTTGCCCTGTTCAAATGTTTATGCTCTGTTGCTATGGTGAAATGTTGACATGCTGTGGTAAGAAACTATACTGACATCAAGCTCTGTTGCAATTGTAAAAGGCTGACACTGTTGCTATGGTAAAAATGTCAACACGATTCTCTGTTGCCATGGAGAGGATGTGGGATGGACAGATTGCTGAATCATGTTTTTATTTATAGGGCTGCTGAATTCTTTTCATTTGTCTCCTTTTTATGACGTTGCCGTGTTTGAACAATGACGCCCTAAACTCCTCCCTTTTCCACAGCACATGCTCAGTAGATGTTTGGACTGTAGAGCGCCGAGATGAAGTCTGTAGTGTTTTTAGTTTGGTAGCTTTTTTTTTTTTGCTGTTTGTATGTTTGGTAATGTTTTGGATGTTTCCCACCTTTAAGCTCATTTTTGTTTCTATTGTCAGTGTGAACAAACTTGTATGATGGAATAACCATACATGATGTGGAGTCTCCTTTGCTTTGGTTAATAAAAGGACATTCCTCACTGCGATCAGCTCTCTCTGACTGCCTGCTCTTCACTGTCTGATGATAGAAACTTGTCTGATGATGGGTTAAGGGGTCTCTGGTTTCTTTAGGTTGGTTTCGTGTGACATCTTCAATGTGAGATATGTAAAAATTCAAGTTTGTGCTTCAACTAAAATGAAACTACCACCCCAGCTCGCAATTTATTTGTGTCTTGTCTGGACAGCTGCTGCTTTCTGGCTTGCAGGATCATGAATCTGGATTTAAATATTAAATTTTCATGATTATGTTAAACCTGTTAGAATTATGTTGTGTTGGCCCATTTTACTGTTTTAAGCCTGGCTGAGTAGTTTTTATCTGAATGGTTCCTCAGCAGTTTTATCCACCTCCATGTTGATGCTAACAGCTAATCTAGCATGGAAGCTAATGGCTTGGCAGTATTTTCCTCGGATTCATTTGAATTCTGCATGTTATCGGAAGACAAAAATTGCGTTTATTCAGCAGATGTTTTGAATAACTTCATTAGGAAAGAGTGAATCTTTCTAGACGAATTGGGTTCATTTTGTAGGAGAGGGTATCTGCATAGAAAGTGTCTTTAAAAAGACATCTAGAATAGTTTTTATTATTTTTGGATTCATTCAGATCTTTTCTCCTGTACAGAGCTGCTGATTTAAATCATCAAACAACTACAGACAAGAGAACCTAGATAGATAGATTAAACCTTTATTGATCCCACAGCGGGGAAATTTACAGTGTTTGTAGCACTGTTTGTAGCAAATAGAACAGTTTAAGTAAAAAAGAGAGCAGTGAATATATATAAATATTTGCTTTTTATTGAACGTCGTCTTTTCTGTAGTTGAAATATTTCCATACAACTGATAAAGGCTAATGGACACAATGATAAGTTAGTATTGACCAAAACTGAGATCATGTTTATCAAAATTATTCATAGATTTTTGAGGACAAAATCTTTGTATTGGATATTAACTTTTCTATAAACAGAGTTCTGCTTTCAGTTCCACATAGTGCTACATTCCTGCTCATGTGAAATCTGCATCAAAAGCAGACTTATAATAATAATAATAATACTCAACCGAAGCAGTGGTCCCCAACCACGGGGCCACACACAAAGAATAAAAATGTTTTGTTTTCTATTTTGTTGGCGTCGACAGGATATTTAACTTTGAAAAACGACTACACCATCTTCCCGTCACTTCCGTCTGTAATTGTTTTCCGCCATTAAATGAAGCCCTCAATCTAACCACTGCCAAAATTAGTAAATAACAAATGTCTCTGAAGAGTGTCTTTGAAAATAGGAAGAGGCTGAGACAGAAGAAAAAGTAAACAAATATTCAGAAATAAAAACTAATTTAATTAGTTTAGGACACATTTTCAAAATAAAAATGGTTATTTGTTATGTGCACGATGGCCAGTCTGTAGAAAACTGTCTTGCTTGAAAGCGGTCCGTATTAAATAAATGATTGGAGACTGTTGTCCTAGAGGATGAAAATGAATTAAACTGAACCCAAATCTCCTCACTGGCTGAACGTCTGTTTATCTACACACACAACAGTTTCCAGATGTTCCCTAAACGCCTCACAGTCATCAGTAGAAGCTGCTACTCGTCTGGTTCAGAGAAGCTTCTAGTCTCCATCAGCTGAGAGACCAAATGCTAGCTTAACCCCTTGATGCCGACCGTCATGAATTCGTATCGTACCGCTTTCATTCAGACTGAGCTGAGGTAGTGCATCCATTCCCTCAATGCCAGTTTGTGCATCTTCAATACGTACCTTGGAACCTTTTGCAGGCACTGGTTTCTCGTGGGACCTAAATTATTTTATATCTATTCTATGTATGTGTAAATACATTTAGGCATCAAGGGGTTGAAAAGAGGAAAATCAGGAGTTCTAATGTCAGATTGACCTGAAACCAGATGTTTTTTTTGTTTTGTACTTTTACATGCACTGCAGCCATTTTTGTGGAGCCTGGAGGTCCACAAAATCCTGTCTTTTAAATAAAGTTTTCTTTTAAAATAAAACAAAAGAAGCCTTAAAAAAATCAGACTAAATGCAGTTGTCGGACTTCTGTTATAGATCAGTCGTGCTAAAGGAGAACCGTGAGAGTTTTCTTTGTGTCAAGTAGTAGAAAAAGTGTAGCCTGATGTGCTTCAGTTAATTTAATCTTGCGTCAGTGTGGACACTGAAATGAAATATCATGCAGCCCTAATGCATCATGTATTATTCAGCATTTAGAATCATTAACGTACAGACAAACGTATAAATTCGTGCTGCAGCTGAGAGCAGTTGTTTCTGAAATATCATTGAATTCCTGCAAACCTTTAACTTCCAGTTGTTTTGTGGTTGCAAGCAGCCGATTCTCAGTTTTTAACCCTTTGATGTGCAGCGTGAGCAATTTTCTGTTGGATTTGGGTCACTTTTGACCCATTTTGTGCATCAAAGGCTCAATCAGAGTTATGGATCAGAGGGAATAATGGAAAACATTGTGATGTGTTCCAAAATTACTATAAGTGAACATAAAAGTAGTTTCATGTCACCTTCAGGTGGCTCCAGAGTGACCATATTTCTTATCCAACATAAAGTCATGCATTTAGGATTTAATGATTAGGTTGTCGGAGTAAAACAAATGTTCTAATCTAAGACATGTCCTCAATTCACTGTTTTCATGCTAGGGGGATTCATGGAACAGAGAAAAGCAAGCAAAGATGACAGAAAAGGAGCAAAGCAGAACAGAATAGGATGTGACTACAGACAAAGACAAAGATGTGATGATAACCTTCATCACTTGGTGTGCTTTATGCTGCAGTTCTTTCCTTTTTAGCTCAAACCGTCTCTTTAATGAGTGTTGTAGAGAGCTTTAGTCAAAGATGTGGACAGCGTCTGTGGATGTAGTTTTGTCTGAAGAGGAACCGTCTGCTTTCAGGAAATGGTTAAACTCCAAACAGGTACAAAACAACCGACTGTGCATGCATTGTTGACGTTTCTGTGTGTGTGAAAGAGGTAAATAAAGTGAAATGAAACGCCGCAGAGAATAGGCAGTGGGGAAAGATGAATCTGGTGTGTGGAGAGAAAAGAGAAAATGCACAAATATCCTGATGACAGATTTGGTTTCTGCAGACATTGTGAGTGGAGAGTGTCAGTGGGTGTGATGGAGGTAAAATTAGCGCTGAGTGACTGCTGCTGCGGCAGACTGAAGGCAGAGGTTGCAGGTGAGTGACAGACACAAAATGTGCTCGATTTAAACTAAATTGCAGATAATTAAGCCTGTAAACCACCATCATCTATTATCTTTAGCCTTTGATGGGAATAATGTACAGTGATGGTGGCTGGAAAGCAGTAGGTGGAAGATAACCACCAGTAGGTCATAGATAATGGTCTATGGATTGCAAATGGAGGTTTGTACACAGTAGCCTGCATCTGGTAAACTGTAGATGGCGTTTTTGGAGGGTTAGAGATGACAGGAAGTGGCCTGCAGCCGGTACAGTACACACCAGAAATGAAGATGCCTCTGTGCAGCAGCATCACTCAGTAACTGAATCAATTCTAAGTTGAACTGCAGAGTATTTCCTCTTACAAACAATCAAAAATATATAAGACTAGGTTTAAAGTTCAGACCCAACAAAGCTGAATCCAGCTATGATCACTGAAACTAAACTGAGCCCACCTGTGTACCTGCATGAACATGGTTCTAAATGAGCTGTAAATAGCAGAATTTTCTCTGTTTGGGACTTATAGGCTGTGACCATGTCTTCATCATGGTTCCACATGGCAAAGAATTGAACAGAGGAACTGAAAAATCTGGCTGAGAGACTTTAGAAAGATGGAAAAGAATCCAGAAAGATCAACTAAACAACACTGAACCACAGTCAGCAGTGATCAGGAGGTATAGAAGGAGTCATAGTAGCACTAATCAGGGCTGCTGTGGTCGTCCTCCTAAAATGACTCCACAGACACTGAGCTACTTTCACCATCTAGCTGTGAAAAACAGACGGCAGCTGCTTCAGACTTGGTCCAGGAGTTATCAATGGAAATCAGAGTTTGTGTGAAGCTCAGACAGTGAAGGACACTTCAGAACATCAACCTCTGTGGACGGAGGACAAGAAATTCTAATAAAACTCTTGCCTGGATTTCACCAAAAAGCATCCAGAGTAAACTTTGCTAAAGAGCATGAAAAGAAGCCGATGAATTTTGGGAGAACATTCTTTGGTCAGATGAAAATCATTTTGTTTGGCTCTGATGGAGTCCAGCATGTTTGTTGTGAAGCTGACCAGTTCTGCCACAGTGAATGTTAGTCCTGACAGTGAAGTACGGAGGAGGGAGTGTGATATGAGGCTACATGAGTGATAAGGATGTTAGAGAGATGAAATTTGTAGATGAATGTTTGAAGATAAACCAAAGTGCTGGCTGACAAGATGAACATTAAAGAAGAGAAATATTCCAGCAGGAGAACAATAATAACAAAGTAAAAACTAAGGCCTTGAGAGTGACTGTTAAAAAGCAGCTGAAAACGATAGTGTTTGAAGAATGTGAGAATGTGTGGAGAAATTCATGGACCCTGGTGTCCTTTATGCCGAGAATAATTGAGTCTGTACTTAAAATTAAAGGAGGCTGTATGAAGGATTGAAGAAATAAATGATTGAAATCTCAGTGATGAGAGCTGGACTGACTTCCAATGCATTGAGTTGCAATGGAAAATCTAAACTGTTAGTTTTGAATTTGACATCAGAATCAACGCTCTAATTTTCAAGTAAATCGACCTTTAGATGGTTACTGGCAGATAGCAGCATTTAAATAGTACATGGTGGCATTTAGTGACTTTATTTCCCATTATTTTCCAGCCCCATGCAGGTTGACTGGTGTGTAGTAAGTAATAGATTACAAACAACTTTGCATGTGTCTCCACATCCACTCTGCTGTGTGAAGAACCGTATTTGTGATTTTATTGGTTAATTTAGCAGAGCAAAGCATGGCTTCAGTTTGTTCTCTATGTAATCGATTTAAATGTTCCCTCAAAATTCAGAGCGGCATATTTGAGTGTGTGTGTTATTTCAAGGCATTAACAGGAGGATATTTTGTCATTTTTCCCCTCAGGACTCTTGTTTTTCTGTTTCGGTCTCCTGTTCTGTTTCACTGGTGATGTGGCGCTCTGCAGCTTTTTCTGACTCTCCTGTAGTTCCGCTGCAAAGGATGAATAAAGTCAAACCGTGTTGTTCTCTGTGGGACAGTTGCTGTGTGAGGTTTGTTGTTTTCTCCTTTCTTTAGTGCTTCATCACAGATTTGTTTTAGCAGCAGCAGCAGAACCTCATGCTGCCTGATGCTGTTCAGCATTAAAGCACAGAAACTTTGACAGATACTTGAAATGTGTGATCAGTTTTACTTTAAGGTGAAAATCTGGAATAAAGATCTTACTGGTATGTTCTGTAGGTTTCTTCCTCGGTGTATATTGTTGTAATCACCATTTATGATCTGCATGATGAAGGAGCAAACAGGATGACCTGAGGAGGAACTTGCGGTAACATTTTCTGGCATAATGTGTTATTTTATTCTGACATTCACTACATTAAAAGTACAAAATTGTGCTTTGTGATGGCAGCAATTTAATTTTGTAACATTTCTGCTGGCCAGTATTATCATTAAACTACTTTATTAATGTGAAGTGCTTCAGGGATGTGTTGTGCAACTCTTTAAATCCCGCCTCCCTCTGCAGTAGTGATGGGGAAATCTAAAATTGGCAGTGTGCCATTCATTTTTTATTTCATTTCTCTATAAATCATCTGTCAGACTTGTGGTTTTAGTGCATACGTGTGTTTGTTGGGCTGGAGTTTCTCATCAATGTCTTTTGTTTATCTTTCTATCTGTTAAACACAACATATCATTGCATTAATGGAAGTTTGTATGCTTCACATGAAATCCATCCAGTTTGTTTGGCAGATTTGTGTTTGGAAGGAGAACTTTTAGTTCCACAGGAAATATTAAGGACTTTTTTTTTGCTTTGGTGCTGTCCTCTTTGTGTTATTAGCTTTAATGCAAGTGTAATCGCAATTTGAACTGTAGTTTTGTACGATGATGACCATTTCACTTGCTGCTAAGGCTGCTGTAATAAGTTGTGGCCACATAGATTAAAGTTTGTAGAGTTTAGTGGTATTAATTATAAAATGTATATATGTGTGTACAGTTTCTGTTGGATTGAAGTGTGATAAAGTAGTATCATGCAATTTCATACAGTAGAAAGAACATTTTATTTGGTGTCTGAAGGGTTACTGACTGATGTGGTGAACAAAATATTTCAAAGTCGTTTCTTACTTTGAAACACTGATTCATTTTAGTTTTGTAATGTCACTTTTGATGTGGTTGTTTTATTTTGAAGGAGTGCGGTCAGCAGTCATGCCGGTTGTAAACGTCGTGACTGACAGCCGCATTGTCCAATCAGAACGTGGTGTTGCCGCTGCTTGTCCAATCAGAGAGCTGCTAGTCTGTCCACCACTCCCTGTTAGCTGAAGCTTTTGAACGGAGTCGAGTGGCGACTTTGTGCTATAGTTTCAGACACAAAGCGATCTCCAGCTGCGACTTGTTTTCAGTTAAAACTCTACCGGAGAGCTCAGGTAGCGGTTAGCGGCCTCTCAGGTGTGTTTAAGCTGACGGAGAAGCTGTGGTTTGCTATCCGGAACTGTGGGAGTGGTCGTCCTCCGCCTCGCTGCTAGTTAATACGGTCCGAGATACAAATCTAAAGGCGCTGATAAGGTGATTTACACAGTTTATATCACAGTTTATATTTGTGTAGTTATCTTTATTTGTGTGTATGTGTGTGTGTGTGTGTGTGAGAGAGAGAGAGAGAACTGGCGTGTGTTGGTGATCTTTGCTGGTTTAACTGGCTGGTTGGTTGAAGTCAAATCTCCATTTAATGTAATACTGCTGCCTTCAGGTGCCATCAGTTTATGGAGCAAAGGTTCTGCTAACGGTCATAAAACTTCATAAGCAGTTTCTGTTACAGTCATAAAATGTATTTACAGGCTCTGTTACTGTCATAAAACTCTATATACAATCTCTGGTAACCGTTCAGGTATGGCACAGTCACTAAGCAGCTTTTAAGGCGTAGTTTCAGCAGAACAACATGGTCAGCTGTAATTAAAGATCTGAGCAGTTTGAGGTCAGGTGAGTGTAAAACTGTGTTCAGGTACATATGTCTTTTTGTTATGGTCTAGTTAAGGAAAGAATGGATATAATGCACCATTCAGAGAGGCCATCCTCAGTTTACAGCAGGTCTGCACTTCGCAGTTTCTGTTTGACACTTTGGTGTAAAAAAAAATTCAACTTTTGCCACTGGACACTTAAAGAAAACATTCTTTCTGTGTACAAAAGAAGAATCCTTTGCTCTGATTTAAGGCTTCTTTGGGTTTTTATTTAAAGGACACAGAGTTTGTTGACCTGTGATTTTGGTTTAAATGACCCTTATTGACTGTGATAATGATGTCTAAAACCCTCTGCTCGTAGAAAACAGTCTTTGTAGGTAAAATCACCTGGTTTCTGGTAAATCTGACATTAGGGCTCATTATTTCAAGAGAAAATGAAATTGAATTTGTCCAAAATGACTTTAAAATGGTCTGAAATACTTGAAACTCCTCCAAAATATGTTTAAAATTTCTGTGAAATGTCTCAAATATGACTCAAGAGTTGTCCAGAATGACTGAAAAATTGTGCAAAATCCTAATCAAAGTCAAATTTGGCATCAGAACTCCTAATTGTATTAATTACTGTGAGGCATTTAGGGAACATCTGGAAACTGTAGCGTATGTTGATAAGTAGATGTTCAACCAGTGAGGAGTTTAGGGTTTGACTTCATACATATTTGTCCTCCAGGAGTTGTTCTAAAAAACAGTTAAAGATTATTTTCAGACTGGTTTTGATGCATGAAACTGAAATCTCCGATTATTTAAATGTGAAAGTGGAATAAAAAATATTAAGACTCTAAAATCAGTGAATATTTGTGATAAAATATTCATTTAGAAAAATCCAGATTTTTTTTTTTCCTAAATGAGGTTGCATCATTTTGTCCATAATGATGCAACCTCCATCAGTTTTATGTAAATATTTATAATTCTGTGAACTATTTCAGATGTTTTTCCCAGTTTAGCAATATCTGAAACAGGTTCCATGCATTTTTGCCTTTTTTAAGTGATTTTTTTTTTTTAATTTTCTCTGGAGAAAAGCTCTCTTGTCTGATTATTCTTTACAAATAGTTATTCAGATCATCTTCTAATGGTTAATAATAATATTTTTAAAAATATTTTTGGAAAAGTTGCTGCTGAAGGAGATTCTACGAAGGCTTGGTCTGTTTATCCAGCGTCTGTCGGAGGATCGTTAGCCTCTTTTGCATGTCGGACAAGATACATTTGTGTGGTTTTATAGTTTTATCTGTCATAGAGGGAAGCAGATGCACCATAAAATGAGCCAAATTTGTGTCGGAGAGTGAGATAAGAAGCTCACAGAGGGAGGGAGGAAGGATGGAGACACCTGAACTCTTACCGGTATATTATTCTGTTTATGACTTTCACTGGTGTTACAGCGACTTTGATCTGAATTGTTTTAATCAAGTTTGACGAAGCTGTTCAGTGGATCGACTGTAGTTTTTACAGAATTATTGTTTTATTGACAGTGTTAAACGTTGTGCTTCTGCTGGAGATATCTGCGGTCAGTCAGACGGAAGTTTCAGATTGAAGTGATGAAGAGCTGCCCACAGTCTGTGCAGACTGTGATAATTGTTGTATCTCATTTCAGTTAGCAGGACGTCAGTGTTTTTAGGTCCTCCTCGATCATCTACAATAGCCTCTGTTAAAAATTGCAACCAGACCAGTTTTAGGTCCATCCAGGTGTAACAATCTAAAGACTGAATCTGGTTTTTGTTTCTAATACCAACATTGAGCATCAGTATTATGGGATGCATCGTAGTTTCAACAGTTTAATGTTTATCAGTCAAAAATCTATTCTGGATGTGTTTCTGTTGTGTTTGTCCACAACGAGCCAAAAATTTACCAAAATACCTCCAATACCTCCTTTTTTACAAATTTTCTCCAAAGTTTGCCACAAAAAGTCCCACTAAAATGACTATTAAATCATCCAAAATACTTAAAACCTTTTTGAAATGTAACAAAAAATATCAAAATTGAGTCAGAAATGGTTGAAAATTACTCAAAAATTGACTAAAAGGACATAGAACTGCCCAGAATGATTCTAAAGAAGTTAAAAATGAAGCCAAATGACCAAAAATGTCCTGTTAAACAATAAAAGGAACGTTTTTACACAGTTTTTAAAAAGCGTTTTTGACAACGTTGTAGAAGTTTTTGTCATTTAGGGCGACAATTGTGTAACTTAGCAGATGTTTGTGATCATTTTGGGGGTATTTTGAACATCTTTGAGTCATTCTGGACGGGTAAAAAAAAGATGCATATCAGCATCAGAAAATAATTGTGCTACAGAGTGAATCGTGTCTATTAGATGACCGTGGCATCATATGTAGATTAAAATGCTCCTTTCATTGGCTCTGATTTCTCCTGACCAACCACCTATCACACACTGATATGAGCCTTGAATTTTTACCCAGAATGCACTTTTTAAAGTTTTTTCTGGTGAATTATCAGAAAACAGAAACACATCCAGGATACCAATGATTGCTTCTCGGACTCATAGACATTAAACTGCTGCAGTTTTGCTGTTTAAACTATGATACATCCCATAATATTCATGCATAAAGCTGTTTAAAAAAATTCATTGAGTAATTTTTGAGTCTTCATAGACTTTTTTTTAATAAATGTGAACAATTTTCTATCGGTTGTGTTTTGGTAAATTTGCTTCATTTTTAACTCCTTTAGGACGGATTTAGAATCATTTTGGACAGTTTTATGTCATTTCATTTAATTTTCCATTAATTTTCAACCTTTTTTGACACAATTTTGTCATTTTTTGTTAAATTTCCAAAAGGTTTTAGGTATTTTGGATAATTTAGTAGTCATTTTGACAGTTTTTTGTCATTGTGGGGAGCTTTTTACGAAATTTGGAAAAGTTGGAGGTATTCATTGTGAACAAACAGAAACACATCCAGGATGCCAATGATTGTTTCTAGGACTCATAGACATTAAACTGCTGCAGTTTTACTGTTCAAACTGCCATACATCCCATAATACTGATGCTCAGTGTTGGTGTTAGAAACAAAAACAGATTCATTGTTTAGACTGTGACACCTGGATGGATGTAGAACTGACCTGGTTACAGTTTTTAGCAGAACTCAAATGTCATGTGTTTATCTGCTGGACTGATGAAATTCTGAGGCTCAGAAATGATGGAAAAATTACTAAAAAATGAAAAATTGGACCCACCTCTATGTACTTCAAGGGCCTGTAACTCTGAAAATATTCATAGTTTGAAGCTAAAACTTTGCACACCTTCATTAAATACACTAAAGTTACTGTATTTTTTTAAAAGTCACCTGATTCTGAGCAAGTCAGAGGAAACCTTTTTCATGTTTGGTGTTTTTATAATGGAGTGATGCAGCTGTTACAGAGAAAAATCCAGGTGTGCCTGTTTTCACACTATCGCTTTGTTGTCACATTCAAACATTATTAAAAAATACAGATTCCAGCCACATTAAAGAATCCAATAGTTTGTTTTTTGTCGCAAACATCAGGAGTTTATTCTGTAACCTGCTCCGATGCTGAGGTCATTCTACATCAGTGATGTTGTGCTGATGTTCTCGTCTCTTTTCCCCTCAGATGGCTGACTGTGTCTCTAAAGTGGAGCTGACTGTCTCCTGTACAAACCTGCTGGACAAAGATGTGGGATCCAAATCTGATCCTCTGTGCGTGCTGCTGCAGAAAACAGGAGGAGACAAGTGGATCGAGGTAACACGCAGTGCTGCAGGACACACGTGTTCATGTCAGACTGAATTTAATGTGAGCTGATAAAAACCGACCCTCTCCTCTGTCCATCAGCTCGGTCGCACCGAGCGTCTGAAGAACACCTCCAGCCCGGCCTTCAGTCAGCGCCTCAGGGTGGATTATCACTTTGAGACGGTTCAGAACCTGAAGCTGGGAGTCTACGACATCGACAACTCCACCTCTGACCTCAGCGATGACGACTACCTGGGAGGGGTGGAGATCACGCTGGGACAGGTAGGACCAAGTCTATTAAACCTCTGCACCTGGATGGCGTTATATCTTTTAAAAAACACAAAAACTTGACCACTTATCAGCACTGATCTATAATAGACCCTGGATGTTGTACTGGGCTGCTGAAGCTGAGGTAACCGGAAATACTAAAGCTTGCGAGCCCCAAAACAAAGCCCTGCTGTGGTCCCCCGCACTTATTCTTTCTCTGTATTTTAATTTTTTCACAACGTTTCTTACCATTTATTATGCTGTCTTGTGCAGCAATTAACTGTACTTACAGAAAAGTGACAGGAAAGGGGACAACCTTTCATAAGTAAGTTGAATTTATAGTTTATTTTATGCCATAACCCGTTAAACTTCCGTATTCGGGCCGTCTTGAGATGTGCAAACGTATTTTTCAAAATTGACCGAAGCTTCATACTCGATGATAGAAACATTATACACCCATGGAAAGCTTAGATTCTGATGAATCCGCCGGTATAAACCACTGCGGTAAATATCAACACATTTGTCCAACAAATAACGGAAACAGCACAACACACCTTTGAAGGCTCATAACTGGTCAGAGATGAAAATATTCCACAAAAAAACGGCCATAATCCAACCTTGGACATCCAGACAAAACAAGCTAGTAAAATATTTTGTCCAAAACATGTCTTAGACATGTCATAGACATATATACCTAATTAAATGCCTCTCAAGCTATTACTGTAAAATCCGCATGCACCACATTGCTCCTCTCATACACAGAGAGGATGACAGGAGGAAAAAGTAAGAAAACAGTTTTTGAAACTAGTTCTCTTTAAACACCAGTAGAATGTGATATGTATAGCTAGGCCTACATGTAACTTTATTGTATTTATTAATTTTGTTATTCAGTTGTATTTGCTTGTTTCTATTGGTGTGTTATTATCTTTTTATCATATTATATATATATATACACGTGTACATTTGCGTGTATTACATGTATATTGAATAATATAATAATCTGTTCCTGTAATAGTGTGAAAAACAGTTTATTTCACTTAAATAATACTGTGAACATATTAAAACTTTAAGTTTATTGCATAACAAAACAAAATATTTTTTGAATTTTATTAACAAATCTGTTATTCATTTTGCATAACCAGAAAACAGTTTCATTGTGCATATAGTACTGTACAGTACTGATTACTGTAACTAAAGCAAGTGTCTGGTTTTTTACAGTCTACAGTTCGTTAATTTTTTTGCCTGAAGCTGAAGACATCTCTAATTCTCCCCTCGATATTATAGACATAATTATAATAAGCTAAAGACACGCAGAATTTATTTACAAGAAATAATAGTTGAGGCTTTTATTAAGCAGGCCTTCACATAAAACTACATGCTTAAGCGGCATGGGTCAGTGGGTAGAGTGGCCGTCTTGTAACTGAAAGGTTGCCGGTTCGATCCTCGGCCTGTCGTGCTCATGTCGAGGTGTCCCTGAGCAAGACACCTAACCCCTAATTGCTCCTGGTGGGTCGTGGTTAGCGCCTTGCATGGCAGCTTCCGCCGTGAATGTGTGTGTGAATGGGTAAATGTGACATATCATGTAAAGCGCTTTGGATAAAAGCGCTATATAAATACAAGCATTTACCATTTAAGCCAAAGCCCGGGACTCTGCACTACTGCTTATTGGGGCCCCCAATATGGCAGCTAGCCTAGCCCCGCTGGCCTCAAAGTTTAGCTGCCCGCTTAGTCGGATGCAACATCCAGGGTCCATTATAGATCAGTGCTTATCAGCCAGAAACTGTAGAAACAGGTTTGGATTTTCTGCTTTCCTACAGTCCTTGAACTACTCATCTGTGATTTTGTGCTGATCAGGATGCTTTACCAAAATCACTTTATTCTGCATATCCAAATTTCAAAATTCACCACAAATATACCATTTGCTTTAACTAGATTTTGTAAAAATATAACAATTCTGTGCTCTTTGACGTAACCAGGAACTATTAATGACTCAGATGTGACCAACAGTGACATGACAAAAATTTAAGGAGTTTTCTGTGAACTTTACCACAGTCCTTGAACTACTCATCTGTGATCTGCTGTTCAGCTGCCAAACTTTCTCAAAATTACTTTATTCTGTATGCATAAATTTAAAAATTCACCAAGAATATACCGTTTATTTTAACTAAATTCCATAAAACATGAAAAATTCTGCGCTCCTCTTCCTCAGTGCAACCAGGAAACTATTAATGACTCAGCTGTGACCGACAGTCATGTAACAAAAATTTAAGGAGTTTTCAATTTTCATACTTTTTGTTACATTTAAAATATATTGCAGGTATTTTGGATGGTTTATTAGTCATTTTTAGCATTTTTTTTTGTCACTGTGGGAAACTTTTGATTAAATTTGGAAAAGTTGGCGGTATTTTGTCTTTTTTTTTTTTTGGCTCACTGTGGACAAACACAACAGAAACACATCCAGGATACCAATGATTGTTTCTAGGACTCATAGACATTTAACTGCTGCAGTTTTACTGTTCAAACTATGATACATCCCACAATAGTGATGTTCAGTGTTGGTATTAGAAACAAAAACCAAGTTTAGTCTTTAGACTGTGACACCTGGATGGACGTAAAACTGATCTGGCTGCAGTTTTTAGCAGAACTCAAATGTCATGTGTTTATCTACTGAACTGATGAAGTTGTGAGGCTCAGAAATGATGGAAAAAGTAAAAAAAATAAAACATTTGGACCCACCTCTATGTATTTTGAGGGCCTGTAACTCTGAAAATGTTTAGTATGAAGATAAAACATGGCTTCATTAAATATACAAAAGTTATTGTAAATAAAAGAAATCGGCTGGTTTGTTTGACTTCTCGAAAGAATGATGCTGATATTTGATATTCTTAGCAATGTTTATGAGCACAATATGGATTTTGTGTGATTCCTCAGAGTTTTATTGAAGAGGCAGAAATGACTCTGGAGTTTATTGAATGTTACAAAACCAACACCGCCCTCTGCTGGGCAAACTGATGCATGATGGGAGTTTGTTGAGATGTTTCCGTCTCTGTTTCAGATCGTTTCCAGTAAATCTGTGACCAGACCTCTGCAGCTGAAGAAAAACAAACCAGCAGGGAAAGGAACCATCACCGTACGTACACAGAGAAACATTTAATGTTAAAGTTAAGCCCACAGATTATACAGCTAAAGCTAAGTTTAGTGCATGAGGATTCAGTACAGCTGAAGCCATGCTGTGTCTGCAGATCACAGCAGAGGAGATTAAGGACAACAGAGCCATCGTGTTGGAGCTGGAGGCCAAAAACCTTGACAAGAAGGTAATTCTGCTTCTAGTTTCTACTTTTCTTCATCCTCACTTCACTCTTCTTCTTTCTCGTCTCCTTCTCCACCTCCTGAGGTCTGTGTTGCAGCAGTTTGAATCTTTTCTAAGTTAATTTAATAAATCAGTCTGCAGCATTTTATCATCTTTTCAATTCAAACTGTAAACTAATTCAGCTTCTTCCTCTAAATCAGTAGCTTCAGTTGTAGCTTTACCCTCCGAATTTGAAGCAGTTTTGGGCGGTTTTCTCTTTCTTTACATTTTTATTCAGTGTTGTCTCATTTTTCACTGCATTATGAAGTCCTGAACCTCTGTGGAAACGGAACAAACATGAAGAAGGGGAGATACCTTAAATATGTCTTCTGTGCAGCAGTTAGAATGACTAAAATCAGAAAAAATGAAGTAAAATTTGAATTTCTTTCATTATATATCTTACAGTTTGGCCAAACAAAAGCTTAATTTTTTTGGGCCATGAAACTCTGTCGCATTTGAGTCATCAATGGCTGCACAATTTTTGTTTTTTGCAAAATCTTTCTGGATCAAAGGCTTTATTTTTGGCACATTTTTAAAAGATAAGACATGCAATTTTAAAATCATAACTTTAAGTTGAGATGTGATTGATTTAAAAAGACACAAAATCACCACAAACAGACCTAAAAATACCATTAAAAGATGCAAAATTACCACAAGAAGACACAAAGTCAACACAAAACAGAAATTTCCTAAAGAAAGATTAAAAATCACCACAGAGAGATGCAAAAATACCATAGAAGGTGCAAAATCACCACTTTTAAAACAAAACAGCAAGTGACTTGTTCAATTACCATCAGAAAGTTGACAATTTTTTCCTTTTTTTCTTTACACTTTCTTGATCTGATAAACATTGTAAATTTTGCTTCATTTGCGTTTAACAGATTCAGTTAAAGCAAAAAACAAATTTTCAGTGCAGTGAACTTCTTTGCTCCCTTTGTCTCCATCTAGTGTCGTAATTAAGCTATTACAGAACTAGGGCTGGACCCGAATATCCAAATACTCGGTTGTTACGATGGTATCCGAATATTAATTTTGAGATCCGAATATTCAGATCGAAGCAGAGCCTAAAGAGTATGTGCAGAACAACTGTGTGTCATATTCATGGTGAAAAAGGTCAAAATGTGTAAAAATCTCCAACAGAGCAAAGATTTCTGTGATGAAATTCGGGGTTCAGAGGGTTATTTTAAACTTTTCAGCCGTCTGCTCCGCTGATGGCTGCTTGTGTCCAGCAAATGTTCCCACTGTTCCCAGTTTGTTTCCATTTAAATCAAACAAACTTCAGCATTCGTTTTCTCCAACCTGTTCTGATTTCAGACCTGTCAACTCTTCACACGGTTTAACTCTGTGGGGTTCATCAGGAGGAAACTAGCTGAAGAATTTATGTTTCTGTTAATCTGACTGAGGATGTTTTGTGTATTTTCAGGATACATTTGGGAAGTCTGATCCGTTCCTGGAGTTTTTCAAACAAGGAGACGATGGAAAGTGGCAGCTGGTCCACAGAACGGAGGTAAACATTCAGAATTGAAATAAGAACACAGTCAGGATGAAGTCACTGTGATTACAGATGGTGCTTGTTTCTGTTTCTAGGTGGTGAAGAACAACCTGAATCCCACCTGGAAGAAGTTCACCGTTCCTCTGCAGACGTTCTGCAGCAGCGACTTGGACAGAACTCTGAAGGTTCCACCAATCAGAATCCACCTTCACCGAGAACCACCAGTCAGACCTGTCTCATTAACCCTCCTCTTCCTCCTCTTCCTCCAGGTGGATTGTTCTGATCACGACAGCGACGGATCGCACGACCTGATCGGTTCCTTCACCACGAAAGTCTCTGAGCTGCAGAAAGCTGGACAGGGTTCTCCAGTGAGTTCTGTTGAGGACAAACGTGACGTATTTGTGTTTGCTGGCTCTGAAGTCGCTGATGTGTTTTTGTTCTCCAGGTGGAATTCGACTGCATCCATCCTGAGAAACAGAAGAAGAAGAAGAGCTACAAGAACTCTGGAGTCGTCTGTGTGAAGAACTGCAAGGTAGAGACTACATTACCCAGAGTTCCTCTGTGGGAGCAGCTGGGGATAAAAGGAAGAACAGAAAAGTGTTATTGTGCCTTTTTATTTTACTTGATGACACGGTGGCGATATGTAATATAATACAGGTCCAGAACAAGGCTAGTCAGCTAGCAGTAGTAGTAGAAGTAGCTGTTGAGGAACCAGGAAAGGCTCTGTGGTCTCAGCAATGTCCCGCCCACAGCTCTCTCTGATTGGTTACGTGTCACCAATATCAGCCAATCAGCAAGCTTCTGTCTTGCTCTGTGTGTTCACATAAACTGTATTATAATACAGCTGACCTTCTAATAAAGCTGAAGTTTCTATTGACTTAAACTACTTCAGACTATATGTTAACCAGCAGTCCCTATTTAATAACGTCGTCTGAAAAACATACCAAACGATAATTTACAGCTGCTGCTAAAGTCAATGAAAAACCACAAAATAAGGAGAAAATGATCTGATCATGCTGCTCTGTGCTGTAAATTATCCACTGTATCCATGTTGCTACTGAACTTTTTCACTTTAGGGGTTTAATGGAAACTTGGATTTCTTTTTGAGGTGCTCTTCAATATTATTCATGTTTTCACTTTAAAACATTTGTTTCCTTTTCATACTGAGCTGCTTTTATATGTTGACATACAGTTTGTCATTTTAAATTAAATGAAATGTTCACGTTGCTTATTTGGGGTAAAGTTTGTCGACTAAATAGTAAAATAGTCATCAGTGACAGCTCTAAATGTGTCTGTTCTGTGCCCCTGACAGCTGCCAGATAAAGGATTTGGCTTTTGTGCATCGCCACATCTTAACACTCGTTTTTTCTCTGACTCATGTATGAAGACTCACTGATCATTGCTGTTTTTCTGCAGCTGGTGGCTCAGTACACCTTCCTGGACTATGTGATGGGCGGCTGCCAGATCAACTTCACCGTATGTCAACATCTACAAACAAACATGTTACAAATGGTTTATTTTTCCAAATAATTCACATCCAGTGTTACAGGAAGCACATCTTTACAGACACTTAAAGCTGGTTGACCTCCGTATCTTTAGGTGGCCTTTAAACTTCACCGTTCTGTTCTGTTATCTGACCAACAACTCAGTTTACAGGCATGTAGGTGAATGTTTGTATTTGCTGGTTATTGAGTGTCTTGTTTATGTTGTGTGAACGTTGCAGGTTGGGATCGACTTCACCGGCTCTAACGGTGATCCTCGCTCACCAAACTCTCTGCACTACATGAGTCCAGACGGGCTGAACCAGTACCTGTCTGCTCTGTGGTCTGTGGGCCAAGTGGTTCAGGACTACGACACGTTAGTACACAAACTACACAACCTGAACATCTGACACACTCCACACCAAGCTCTAAACCCAACACACATACAGTTTGTGTGAAA
Source organism: Acanthochromis polyacanthus (assembly GCF_021347895.1). Taxonomy (NCBI): domain Eukaryota; kingdom Metazoa; phylum Chordata; class Actinopteri; family Pomacentridae; genus Acanthochromis; species Acanthochromis polyacanthus. The sequence goes on along the minus strand of NC_067117.1, from coordinate 33,211,340 downwards.
TGTCGCCTAAATGTCAACTAATTCAAAATTGTGTCACCTGCCAGTAATCAGATTACTTCGAAATAGAACAGTAAAGTATTTTCTCTGATGTCAAATTACAAACTAACAGTCTAGATTTACTGCAGACTAGGAGTCGTCTAGTCGATCTTTTGTTTTGTCCTCTGTTGGTGCATCTATAAATATCATCTCAACACCTTTAGACACTCATTCACACCACTGTCAGGACTAACATTCACTGTGGTAGAACTGGTCAGCTTCAGATCAAACATCTGGACTCCATCTGAGTCCAACAAATTCATCTTCATCTGACCAAAAAATCCCAACATTCATCAGGCTCTTTGTCATGTTCTTCAGCTTAACTCTGAAAGTTTTGTTCTGAACAACAGTGTGGGTGTTTTTCTTTTCCTCCGTCCACAGAGGTTGATGTTCTGAAGTGTCCTTCACTGAGCTTCACACAAACTCTGATTTCCATTGATAACTCCTGAACCAAGTCTGAAGCAGCTGCTGCCTGTTTTTCACAGCTAGATGGTGAAAGTAGTTCAGTGTCTGTGGAGTCATTTTAGGAGGACGACCACAGCAGCCCTGATTAGTGCTGCTATGACTCCTTCTATACCTCCTGATCACTGCTGACTGTGGTTCACTGATGTTTAGTTGATCTACACGGATCATTTTTCATCTCTGTGAAGTCCCTCAGTCAGATTTTTCAGTTTCAGTTGTGTTCAGTTCTTTTCTATGTGGAGCCATATGCAAACAAAGGTACAGCTCATTGGTTAAAAGCTGAGAAAGTTTTGCTGTTCAGAGCTCATTTTAGAACCATGTTCATGCAGTTAGACTGTTTGGAAATCAAAGATCACTCAGTGCAGTTCTCTGGATTCACTTTTACGGCAGTGAGTTGCTAGTTTTGAGCCTAAATTTTTAGTACAATCTTTAACCATGCCTGACGTGTACGTCAGCGGGGTTACTGCATTCACTTCGGTATCTGGCTGGCTGGCTGGGTAAGTGTGTGTGTGTGTGTGTGTGTGTGTGTGTGTGTATGTCCGTTCAGATATCTCTGGAAGTGCTGAAGTCAGGATGATCAAACTTGACACTGAAGATCGGTCTAAGGTCCCCTGCTCAGTTGTGGAGTTAGAGATCAGCAGGTCAAGGTCACAGGGGTCACTTAGCGCATTTCTTGCATATTGCATCATTTGTATAGGAAGGGATATACGTAGGATGATCAAAATTGATTCAGAGTATCATGCATGGGTGTGGTTCAGCCATCTACTGAGGGCTTTTCTAGTTCTACAAGTGTTTGTTTTTGATTTTTATAAAAGGAAATATTCTGCTGTTCCACTTAGAAATAATGCAGTTATCAAGGAGTGATACAATATAGAATATTTTGACATTTAAGTGATATTGCACATTCTATACTCCAGATCTTAAACCCTCGTTCCTGCACCTTAAACTTTACATTTTATACACCGTTATCTCAGCATCTACACCATTTTCCCAACAAACTAGAACCTTCATTCCACCTCCTACACTCTAATTCATGCGTCTTACAGCCTGAACTCTGAACTCTTGTGGAGAACCAAAATGCGTTTACTAGTTTGACTCTAACAGTAGTTATTTTGTGTTTCTCGTTTCAGTGATAAACTTTTTCCAGCTTTCGGTTTCGGAGCCAAACTGCCTCCAGATTACCAGGTCAGCTCCCCGTGTGACTTTATTTTTATCCTTAACCCCACTCAGTGTTGTCGTAAATGTCTGACTTATTAATCTCTGGTGTTGTTCATCCTGCAGGCGGCGCACCACGAGTTTGCCCTGAACTTCAACCCCACTAACCCCTACTGCCAAGGTAGAAAAAGTGTCGTCTATTCAACATTTTAACAGCTCTTCTTCTGTTCAAATTGGGGCGTTCTAGAACCTGTCAGGTTCAGAGGATTGGCTACTTTAAGTTTGGTAATTTAATCCATTTACTTCCAATCTCATGACCTGCTCCTGCAAAGAGAATCTGAGATGAAAAACAGGAGAAAAACTATTAAATGTTCTAAAAAAAAAACCCACACAAAACATGTCCAGATTTTAGAATAACAATCATTTCAAATCTGTTTTCACAAATCAGTCTTTCCTTCCGTCTCTCAGGCATTCAGGGGATTGTTGAAGCCTACAGGATGGTTCTTCCTCAGCTCCGACTGTCTGGACCAACAAACTTCTCTCCCATCATCAACCACGTCGCCTCCATCGCTGCCGGCGCTGCTCAGGCCAACAGCGCCTCAGTGAGGATTTTACCCTGAAAACACCAGAAATAAAACCGACTCAAAACACGCAGCCAGAGTTTGACCTGTGTCTGCTTGTCTCTGCAGCAATACTTCGTCCTCCTCATCCTCACTGACGGAGAGATCACAGACTTTGACCAGACCAGAGACGCCATCGTCCGGGCGTCACGGCTTCCTCTGTCCATCATCATCGTCGGGGTCGGTCCGGCCGACTTTAAGGCCATGGAGCTCCTGGATGGAGACAACGGCGTGCTGAGGTCAACGGTCGGGGAGGCCGTGGCCAGAGACATCGTCCAGTTTGTCCCATTCAGAAAGTTCAAGGACGTAAGGCTCTGTGTTGTTTACAGTCAGTTATAATGAGAAAACAAACAGAAAGGATTCATCGTCCTCCTTAAAATCCTGTCACAAGGTTTGTCTGTAAATCTCTTCACCTGTCTGAGGCTGTGAAGGTGTTTCAGTGCATCCATCCTGACAGACTTAAACGTTTAGTTGTTGTCTTTTCTGTGAGAAGTGAAGTCCTGCTTCACTGTTTAGTGTATAAATCCTGCAGAACTGGTTTATTAATGTCAGACGTCTGAACTGGATAAATCAGATGATATCTTACAGGTTGTTTAGTGCAGAATTTCACCTTTGTGTGACTTTTCTTCTCCTGAGAAAACCAAGTGGGAATTTTATACCATTGCTATATTAATTTCTCTATTAACACTTCATCTGAGCTTCATATTAATTTTATAGAATAGTTTAATCATTACATTAATCCTCCATACTCTGAGCAGTTTCTGGGTGGTTTTGCTCCTGCCACACATTTTTTTCTGAGACCAACATTTCTGTCCAACATTTTTCCAAGTGTCCACAAGGTGTTGCTAAGATTTTTTTTTTTCCAAAATGAAGGTGCTGCATACTTTAGATATTTAACTATTTCCACTTTTCATTACTATCCGTATTTGTCTTCCCTCAGCTCTGTGTAAACACTGCATGCAGTTCAGCTGAAAAGTCTTTTTCTTTGTCCTGTGATGGTTGTTGAGTCATGAATAGCTTCATGGTTGCATCAACAAGCTCAGAGTTTTTTAAGTTTTTAATGAATCTGGTTCAAGCAAATGCTTAATTTTTCAGCCAATTTTTAAATTAAACTTGTAGAATAAAGTGATTTTGATGAATGATCACTTTCCTGATGGAGCTGTACGTCACAGATAGTAGTTCAAAGACCGTCAGAAAATTGTAAACATCACAGGTCTTGCTGTTTTTATGGTTTCTTGATGATAAATGGTGTAACTTTTTTTTCTCCTGCCAGAGAATTAATAACCAGTATGAACAGGAGAAGCAATTGCAGCAAGAAAAACCTGTTTCAGTTTTCATATTGGCAAATGACTGATTTTATTATATAAATTAGACACTTTAAGACAGACCTAAAGGACTGCATGTAGCTTTTTCTCAATCAGTGAATTCATTTTTTGGTCTAAAATGTCAGATGATGGTAAAAGATGTGGATGAAGAATACAAATGTCTTGTTTTGTCCACAATCTGCAGATATTCACTTTTTGTTCAACAGAAGGAAACAAACTAAAAGATGTTTGCATTTAATAAGCTGCAGTCTGACTGTATGTTTGTTTTGTCATCATGTTTCTGTCTGTCCAGGCTCCCCAGGCGGCTCTGGCTCAGTCTGTCCTCGCTGAGGTTCCAAACCAGCTGGTGTCTTACTTCAAAATGAGAGGCTTTGACCCAATGAAACCACAAGCTGCTCCCAAACCCTGAACCCCCCACATGGCCTAAACCCACTACCTGCATTCCCGAAACCACCTCCATCTCATTCCAGCTTCCACCCAAAAAATTCGACCAATCTTCATGGACCAACCTGATGTGTCAGCCAATCACAAAGCAGCACTCTGCTGTCAGCCAATCAGGACGCCAGGGGCAAACATCCCCAGTTTGTTTGTTTTTTGTCAAGTTTATATCCGCTGTGTTTCCAGGTTTCTCTCTTCAGTAAGTGGAATGATAATAATGTAGATTATAGATTATATTTTATTCCTTCTGCTGCTTCCACAGTATCTATGCAGATCACATGTGTTTGCTAACACGTGTGTGATAATCAGAGCCACACACACACACACAAAATACACATCATGTCGGCCATTTTGGCTCCATATTCCTCCTCTCTGACTGTTGCTGTAGTAACAGAAGACGGTCATATCGCCTGTATTCCCATTCAGTTCAGTACAATCTGAGTTTTATTATAGCAGCCTCTAGTGGTCAGAAGAGGAACTGCAGGCTGTGTGTGTGTGTGTGTGTGTGTGTGTGTGTGTGTGTGTGTGTGGAGGCTCTGAGGAGCTTTATTCATCAGGTGCCAATACTTTGCACTTTGCTGTTGCACTTAATGCTGGAAAACTGTTATATGAATGATATTTTATTCTCCTAATCATAGCTTTAATCTCATAGCTTTACTAAAAACTTTACTGTTGCCTTAGAGTAGACTTTAGTGTAGCCCGTGTGATGCTGCTTCAGCCTGGATGTTGATGTGTGTTGATGCGGCCATTTTGGCTCCCAGCGTTTCACACATGATGTCGTCGTCGTTTTAGGTTCAGCTTGTCATCATGCTATCATCTGAACGCAGCTCGTCTCCATTCAGGGATCATTTTAAAGGCCAAAAATGCAACAGGTGGGCAGTTCATCAAAAAGTACCATGACAGCACCTGTAAAGATCAAAAACTGTACCTGATTTAACTTTGGTTGCCATCCCTCTGGAAGGAGTCTCTTTGTGCAGTGGTACTCTGCTCCTAGTGCTCCTGTAATTCTTGTAACACTTCACTAAAGTCACATTATTTACACAATAAGCTCCATCTGTGATGAGCTGAATCTCTGAAACTGGAGTTTCATTTTGGGGAAGAGGAGCTTTTACGCTCTGGCTGATTTGGAACATTTTCATGCCATTGCATCTCAGTTCAGGTGGTTTTTAATGTTCCTGAACGTCACACAGCATGACTCATGATAGTTGCTGCTCACACGAGTCACAGTCGTGACAGTGACATACCACCAACTGCCTTGGGACTTTTTGATCAACCTTCCTTAGTTCGCTGTCAAATGTGCGACATACAGATGATAAAATGCACGTTATGCAAACTTTCAGAAAATCTAATTGAACTTCCTGCTGGAGATGAAAACTAAACATCTAAAAAACAAAGAGCTAGTAAAAAAACGATTGCAATTATATAGGAGTAAGAAATGCAAAGCATAGACAACATTAAAGTTCTTAAAACAAAGACGTGTCTGATAGTAAAGTGCCTTATTGAATGAAAGGAATGTTTGCTGGGAGCCAAAAGACATCTGAGATGCATTCAGGTCATCTGAACATTTAACCACCAAGGCACCTTAAAGTTTGATTAATATTTCTGACTTCTGATTGAGGGTTGATTTCGGTTTCTTCTTCGCATGACTTTGATGATCATTGAAGCCACGTTTCCACCACAGGAACTTTTTCAAGGAACTAAGAACCTTCTGAGGAACTCATTTCTTCAGCCTTTTGTATTTTATTGCAGGTGTTGTAGCCGCTATCAGCTAATGTTGATTTAGAAGTAGACAAAGCTTTAGCTCCTTGGATTAGTTCCTGGAACGAAGCATTCAGGGTGCGTTTGGTGGAAACGCAGCTTTAGATGTTCTCAGGCTCCAAAGTTTAACCTGAATGCGATTAGCTGAGCAGCATCACACTGAGGGTTTTTAAAAGTCTGCCATTTTGGTGTTTCTGCACTAACAAACTGTCTCCTAAACTCCTGGAATAACCTGAACACACCAACAGTGTTGAGATGCTGAAATGTGTCAAAACTCATGTTTACTGCAGCAAAGCCACGTTTAACGTCATTAAAAGTAAAATGAAAACGCACCGCGGCAGACGCTTCAACTGTTACCACTTTTAAACACTTTAACTCACTTTGAATTGTTTTTGTGCCTTTATTACCGACAGTAGGGAAATGACAGGAGAGAAGAGTCCCTGGTTTAACTTGAACATTGTGGTTTTTAATTTGACTTGATCCTCTGAACTTCAAAATTTAACAGTGTGAAGAGTAAGTTACCTTTTAGACAATCACCAAAATACACCATTCATCAGAGCCAGAATCTTTGACTTTTACATTTTCCAACTGTCCTTAAACTACTCATCTGTGTGTCGCCGTTCCATTGAGAAAATGACCAAATTTAAGCTTGATATTGTGATATTTGAACAAAATGTCTTTATTCTACATGTTTAATTTAAAAATTCTTGGTACAAATCTAAAGTTATTGACTCCACTGTGACCAACAGTAATGTAACAAAAAAATCTGAGTTTTCAACTTTATATTGCAGTGAAAAATGAGCCCACAGTGAGTAAAAATGAGGAAAATACCCCACCCAGAGACTGTTGTTTGGAGTTCAGAGGGTTAAATCACCTTTTAACTTCTTTAGATCACCACTTGTACTGTAGATGATTAAATAAATGACATTAATTATCAGGAAACATTAACCCGAGAATCAGAAATACTTCTTTAGAGGCCATTTTTGTCCTTTTACATCCAGTTTTTACACATTTTGGAAGGTTTTTTTTAGACATGCTACATTTGTTTTTTATATCGTTTGTATTGATCTGTTTTTTTAAGATGAGCAAAGAAAGATGGAAGACCATGAGATGTGGTTGAAAGCTCTGGAAAAAGGCAAGTTCAGAACATTTTGTCAAACATATCAGTTGTGTATTTTTAGTTGAAAACGGTGTTTTATGTAGCAGCCATTCACATTTATTCAAGTTTATTTCTTTATTAAAAATGACGGCAGAAAACTTCACCTGCATCTTATCGACTAAGGTTTAAATCAGAGATTGAACAGACGACAAATCAGAATAGAAGTGTTGATTTCTGAGTCAGAAATTCGGAACAAGAACATTTTCTCCGTCTGTTTTCCAGTATTTTATTCTTGTGTTACTTTCAGATTAATTTCCTTTTATATTGCGCCAATTCAGAACTCCTATCATCTCAAAGTGCTCCACGTGGTAAGATTAGCTCGATCCACAATTTTGGGAACATCTTTAGAAACGTGTTTTATGTGGGGAACTGTCATTTACTTGTCTCCAGAAAACAATCCTACCAACTACTCTGCAAAGTTTGTTCAGGTGAACCAGATTCTGCAGCAGCTTCATCAGCTGAGATGCACTAAATGGACCATAGGTTCAGGTTTTTATGTTGCCAAGAAGCTGCAGATTTCTTTGAAGTAAACTTCACCTAGCTGCTGTTTGTTTTTCATTTTGTGGGTTCCACTTTGCCGAAAGAAAATCTTGTTGTGTTTTAAAGAAGCTTAACTTTTTATTTCAAAGCAACTGTTAATGAAGCAAAGCGACTATCTGAAAATCACGATGGAGATCTGGGACCTGATCCATAAAAACAGTCTAAAATCAAAGTCTGAAACTTAACTATAATGATGCTAACAAATCAGTCACGGCTAAACTGGTCCCATTAAGTTCACAACATCAGGCTTTCAAAAAGATTCAGACTGCGCTTTCCTGTTGGTCACTGTAACAGGATATCTAGTTAAACAACAACTGAGGCGAAGTCTGACAGCCTGACAGCTAGTTAGCCTGATAGTTTGTTAGCCTAACAGTTAGCCTGGCAGTTTGTTAGCCTGGCAGTTGACCATATGGTTATCTTGACAGCCAAACAGTTACCCTGCCAGTTAGCTTGATAGTCTGACAGTTAACTGACAATTAGCCTACCCATTAGCCTGACAGTTAGCCTGCCCTGGACCGGCATAGTTTTGCCTTCATCTTCAGAAAAACTGAGCTTGAACTAGTTTGAATTTTATTTATGGAACAAAAATAACCCAAATATAAGTCAGACTAACTGGAATAAACCTAAATAATCTGGTAAACTGACTTTATGGAACAGGCCCAGATCTAAATTCTGCTGTACGTAAGGTCACATGGTGCTGTGACATCATCACGTAAAGGAGGAAACTTCACAGCTTCAGTTCAGGAAGAAAAACTAAACTTTAAAAATGAGGGAAAGTGTGAAAGAACTGCACTTCCCATGATGCTGTGGTGCTCCATTGTAGGCTGAGATTAAACAGCATCATGTGACCACCAGCTCTAACTTCTTCAAGCATCTACTAACCAGTATAACCAACCAGTGTAACTAACCAGTGTAACCAGTAAGATCACGACTGGTCGATTGCTGCATGTTTGGATCCAATAAAGACAACTTGGGAAAAGAAGAAGGTCTCTTTGTTTTATTTCAGTGTGAAGAGCTGCTGTTTTAACAAACTTTATTCCAGACTGCGTTTCTATTTTCTGTCTCCACATTTTACCAGAGCTCAGATATGAACCTTTTTTCTACAAACTTATCACTGCCATAAAGTTCTTTCATTCTAATCTGATTTAACAGAGAAACAGCCACAGTAAACCAGAGAGTAACTTTAATTCAGCTTGTTTTGATTCAGAACTATTTCTTCATTTTATTTATTTACTTATTTTTTAGTTTCTTTACAGTTGAAAGGAGAAAAAGGCAAAGAGCAGATTATGGGCTGTTTAGGAAGTCTTGACTTTTGAAACATCTGCTATTTAAAATGTATAAATACCAGGACGGACTTGACTTCTGAGTCTCCTCCTTTGTGTTGTCAGTTAAAGAACTTTAAATGTTTGTTTTTATAAATAGAGTTCATATTAGTTTATTAACAGTTGGAATTAATGTCATTTACAGACAAAACTGTGGCATAAAGGACCTCCTTCTTTGTCTTAATTTGCTTCTGTGTGTGTAGTAGTGTGTGTGTTTTCCAAGGAGGAAACGTGTTGAGCAACTCTATTTGCCTTCTCAAACATGATAGAGGACCTGCCCTAATAGACTTCATGTACAGAAACTCAGAAACTCTGCAGTTAGTTTCCACCTGCTGAGAGACAGTTGGGTCAGAGACGCCATGTAGACGGACAGACAGACAGACAGGGGTCGACCATCATGTCCATCACCGTGAACCTGAAGAGGATCTCCAACCTGCCGGGTCGATCCGACAGGAAGGTCGAGCTCAGCTTCAGAGGTGAGAACGGGCTTGTGTTGTTAAGTTAAAGTTACAGAGAAACCAGAGATGTTCAGACCGCCAGCTACCTGACAACAGGCAGTGAAAATACAAATACTAGACAGTAAAAATACTACACTGGAGGGGAAAGTACTGTTTAAAAGAACACAAATATCAGCAGCAAAGTGTCCTTACAGTCCTCTTTGTGCTTTTTGTGATTATTTTGTCTCTTTGTGGTCATTCTGTGTTTGTTGTGGTTGGGGTTGTTTTTTTAGTTTTGCCTTTCTTAATTGTTTGTGTCTCTCTGAGGTCATTTTGTGTTTCGTTATTGTTTTGTGTCTCTGAATTCTTGTCATGAGTCTGTTGGTCACAGCTGAGTCACTCATGGCTTATCAGCTGCACAAAGGTGCACACATTTTTTGTTTACACAGAATCTGTTTCGTGAGAACGGATTATTTGTTACATCTTTTGAATTGAGACGTGCAATAGCGTGACTTCCATGAAATAGCTCAACTTTAATCTTGGATTTGGAAAATGATATTGGTGTAATTTGATGATTCTTAGTGTTTTTATGGTTTCTGGTTCTGATAAATGATGTAATTTTGGTATTTTCTTTTAAAAAGATAACTTCGGAGGGTTAAAGAAGAATACATTTGTAATATCAAGTCACAGTTTACACAGTTCAGCCACAACATTAAAACCACCCACAGGTGAAGTGAGTAACACTGATCACCTGGTTGCCATGGCAGCCGTCAGCAGGTGAACAGTTGGCTCTAAAAGTTGATGTGTTGAAGCAGAAAAAATATGCAGGGTGAAGATCTATCTGTGCTTCTTTGATGTCATTTTGTGTCTCTTTATATTTGTTTCACTTCTTTTTGTCATGTTTTTGTGGCTCGTTGTGTCTTTTTGTGGTTATTTGGGGATTATTTGTAGTCATTTTGTGTATGTGGCCATTTTGTGTGTTATTTCTGATAGTTTTGTATCTTTATACACTTGGTTTTGTTTGTCTTTGTGAGCATTTTGTGTCCTATGCCATAGTTTAGTGTCTCCGTATGGTCATTTTGTGCATTTTGTGGAAATTTCATATCCTTTTATGATAATTTTCTGTCCTTTGTGGTGCTTTTATGTTATTTGTGGTTGTTTTGTGTCTGTTGGTGTTCCTTTTGCATCTTTTGTGGTTGTTTGTCTCTTTCTGTTCAGTTTTTTATCTTTTATGTTCTTGCTTTGTGTCTGTATGTTACTGTTTTTGTCTGTTTCTGGCCATTTTTTTTTATTTTTATGTGGTTGTTTTGTGTTTCTCTGTGGTTGTAGGTAAAAGTGCCAAAGTTTTTATTTGACACTCTGTCCTCAAAGACTGCTCTGTGTTCTAGCTGAAATTAGTTTAACCTGGGCTACTAATCAGAAGGTCAAAAGTTCAAACCCCAATGCAGCCACTGTTGGGCCCTTGAGCAAGGTCCTTATAGCCCTTCCTGCTCCAGGGGTGCTGTACCGCAACTGCCCCTGTGCTCTGATATGAAAAGAAAAATCAGAATTATCCCTCGTGGGATTAATAAGGAAAAATTAAAAAAGAATAATAATTTTAAAAACAGCTGGTTTAGAAGAGGCCAAAGCAGCAGTGCCGTTGCTATGGTAACCAGTCTGTCTGTCCTCCAGGTTTCACCCATAAAACCAGAGTCCTGCAGTGTGAGAACATCGCCATCTTCAACGAGGTCAGTAATGATGTTTAAACCAATCAGAACTCATTAGCAGGAACAGCCAATCAGCAGCCTCGTAGCTAAAGTGTGCTGAGCTGCAGTTTAATAAAACAGAGTGTATTGAAGTGAATGAGAAAAGCACAAATACGTTTACAGATAGTCAGGTTAGGTAAAAAAGGAGATTTCTGATAATATATTTGTGAAGACCACACAAAAATAAACATAAAAATAATTATTTCAGATGTCAAACTTACAAAGGTTTCAGACTGCTTTTTTCAGCTTTTTATTTTTTCCTTAAATGTACTCCTCTAGGAAACTACTCAGTCCTTGTGGAAAGCTCCATTCTTTGCATATAGAGTTATCTCAGCCACTTGCTGAAACTTCCTGTATTTTTTTTCAGGTTATATTGCAGAAAAGCTAAAGTTCTCCGTCACATTTCTTTGTTATTGTGTAGCTCTGCAGTGAACAGTGGTGTAATGGGCTTCTAACAATACCAGTGTTTCAGCCGGTAGCTGCAGCTGCCTCAGATTGAAACTATTTTAACTGAGCTGATAGAAGCTGAACCGCTCCCACAGAACACACACCAACCACTCCTTCAACACACACAGACGCTTACTGTAGACCTGATTTTACTGTATTCTGCTGCACTGGACGGTCTGCTAGAGGAAAAAATAACTTGTGATATCAAATCGATGTCTTTAGGTAAGAATTTTGCTGCCCAAAGAAGTCAGGATACATACTGTCCAGGTCGTAGTTTTCTCTTGTCTTGAGTAGAAACTCTTCTGTGATTTAGTTCTTTGCATGGTTCTCCTGCTGGAATATTCCTCTTCCTCAGGGTTCATCTAGTCAGACAATTTTTTGGTTTATCCACAGACATTCATCTATAAATATCATCTCACTAACACCCTTAGCACTCATGTAGTATCATATCATCACACTCCCATCTCCATGTTTCACTGTCAGGACTAACATTCACTGTGGTAGAACTGGTCAGCTTCACACCAAACATGTTGAACTTAATCTGAGCCCAACAAATTTATCTTCATCTGACCAAAGAATGTTTTCCAACATTCATCGGGCTTCTTTTCATGTTCAGGTTTTATCTAGAATTTTTGTTTTGAACAACAATAAGAGTGTTTTTCTTGTCTCCGTCCACAGAGGTTGATGTTCTGAAGTGTCCATCACTGTCTGAACTTCACACAAACTCTGATTGCCATTGATAACTTCTGAACCAAGTCTGAAGCAGCTGTTGTCTGTTTTTCACAGCTAGATGGTGAAAGTAGTTCAGTGTCTGTGGAGTCATTTTAGGAGGACGACCACAGCAGCCCTGATTAGTGCTGCTATGACTCCTTCTATACCTCCTGATTACCGTGGTTCACTGATGTTTAGTGGATCCTTTTCCATCTTAGAGAAGTTTCCTCATAGTCAGATTTTTCACTTCCTCTGTTTAATTTTTTTCCATGTGGAGTCATGATGAAGACATAGATACAACTTATAGGTACAAAACTGAGAAAATTCTGCTGTTAGCAGCTCATTTTAGAACCATGTTGGAAATCAAAGATGGACTGACTTTTGTTGTACAGACTTTCTACTCTGAGGCCTGAATTTTCAATATCATCTCTGTAAAGTATTTGTTTTTAATAGTTATTTGAGGAAAAACTCTGCTGTTCTTAGAAATAATACAGTTACTAACAGATAATACAGTTTAGACTCATTAGACATTTTCATGATATTACTCAGAGCTGTATTTACTTCTTAAAGAACCTGGATGTTGTAGTTTCCCGTCAGCTCAATGTGACTTGTTGAAGTTACAGGCTGAGTTTCTTTCCCAAACTTGTTGGGTAAATTTTACATCTCTGAAAAGAGGCGTCTCCATAGCAACAGCCTGAAGAAAACAACATGAAATATTTCCTCCTGATAATGCGACAGTGATTTTTAACTTTTCAAACAAATTTTATGACATAATTTTATAGACGGAGAACATATTTGTTGAAGTGAAGCCTCTTTCTGTTTGTATTACGTCACCTCCTGTCTGTTGACACAAACACACTGACTGATACGATGTGAAACAGGTTTCTCTGAGTGACGTCAGCTCTGTTTCTCAGACAGGTGTTTGTTCTTCAGGTGTGATCAGGCATGTGTGCTGATCTAACCCTGACAAATAATGTTTGAAATGGAAAAGGTCCAAAGTAAAGACAGAAGCAGCCTCTTCCTTCTGCTTCTGGTTTGACTTTTATCAACACCGCCAATGGATTCTGGGTAGTTTTAGCTCCTGTCACATCTTTCTTCAGTGTGGGTTCATTTATTATTCCTTCCTTTTTATTTTTGACTGAATCTAGTCAGAGCAAGCCATTGATTTTTGGTGAACATGTGAAATAAAGCAGTTTTGATTTAATATCACTTTTTTTTGTTTTAGATTTAGTGAAGTTTTCAACATTTTTTTACACATCACTGTCGAGTAGTGCAACGACCGTCTGAAAGTTGAAAATCCGACAGTTCTTTTTGTTTTTACCGTTTCTCTCCAATAAATTGGTGTCATTTTGGTTACATTTTAAAAAGATCAAATGCTTTTCAGTTCTACCAGAGGGTTTTGGGGTTCAGAGATTTAACTATTGCAAAGTTTGGTGCAATCCAGTGGTTCCAGTCCTGTGATCTCCAGAGAATATCTGAACTGTTGTGAGATGATTAACAAGATGGGAAAGATTCAGAATTCTGTTACACAAACATGTGTTTCTTTATAATTTCTCTAATCTTTTCATGAAATAAAAGAAATTTACTTCAGTTAAATTACTGTAATAACAGAAAGGTGAAGTCAGACTCGATCCATGGTGGAAAATGCATCTTTGTTTATAGAACAAAGAAAAAACAAAAATTGAATTATTTGAGTATTTTATTATTTTTGTTTAATTTAAATATCATAGAATCAAAATGTTCAACATTTTTGCCAAGTGCCTGCAGCTGTCACTAAAACGTTGACTCTACATACTATAGATATTTAACTGTTTACTCTTATTTATTTTTTATTTACTCGTCTCCTCTTTGCACTGCCTGCAGTTCACCTGACAACACTCTGAATTTTTAATTTTTTTTTAATGTTTGTCACATGTCTGTTCATTGCAGCAGAGTCACTAAGGGCTTCACAACTGCACAAAGGAACACAGACTGTTTTCTTTTTTACAGAATCTGTTTAGAGCAAATGGTTCATTTTTTGGTAATTTTTTATGTTAGACATGCACAGTAAAGTGATTTTGATGAAATGTTACAGTTTTTAGCCTTCTTTTTATGTTGCGGGTCAAATCGAGCCACATAAAAGTAAAAAAAATCTGAAAAAAAATGTTAGTATTTTTTCTGTACGAAACTTCTTCTGCTTGACTTGTAAGTGTAAATGACATATTACATTAAAATGTCACATATTTGCACATACTTTGGTTCAAAATTGGTGCTTATAGACAGTTGATTTTCAACACAAATCCTCACGACTCATTTGAGGTGTCTCATGTTGATTTATCAACATCAGTCCATAAAACAGAAAAAATTCAAAATGTAAAATAAAATGTTTTTTGTAGGTCTTTCCAATGTACATTTAAAAAGTTGCATTGTTTTGGAAAAACCGAGTAAATTATCCTGAACCATGAGAGATAAAAAATACCATTACACTAAATGTAGATGGAAATGATTAGTATTCTCTCTGTTTCTACAGTTTCTGGTTCTGATAAATGGTGTCATTTTGGTGATTTATTATGTTTTATAAATGTTTTTTTCAAACCTGCCTTTGTGGTTCAGAGGGTTAAAAACAAGGTCAAACTGAGGAGTGATGTGTCTGAAGTTATTAGGATTCAACATTGAGGGATTAGATTTGACTTAAATGATAAAATAGTTAAATGAAGGAATCTTGGCTCCGAGTTACTTTGAGTGAATAACCCATGTAAGAAAAATCGATTTACTGAAGTTTGCCCCTTAAAATGTTGGGTTTTCGCAGCTTTCTTTTTGAAACGGTGCAGCAGTTTGTTTGACTTTAATCAAAGCGTTGCTGGTTCGATCTCCACCTCTAAAATCCTTTGATGAAAACATTCATCCATTCTCTATACACCGCTTTATCCTCACTAGGGTCGCGGGGGGTGCTGGAGCCTAACCCAGCTGACTTGGGTGAAGGCAGGGAACACCCTGGACAGGTCACCAGTCTGTCGCAGGGCTACATATACAGACAAACAATCACACTCACATTCACACCTACGGACAATTTAGAGTAACCAATTAACCTCAGCATATTTTGGACTGTGGGAGGAAGCCGGAGTACCTGGAGAAAACCCACGCATGCACAGGGAGAACATGCAAACTCCATGCAGAAAGATCCCAGGCCCACCCCGGGATTTGAACCGGGGATCTTCTTGCTGCAAGTGTTAACCACTTACTCCACTGTGCAGCCCCTTTGATAAAAACAGTAAAACCCCAAATATAATGTGAGTGTTTGTTCACATAAACCTCAGTTTAAGCTGACGAATATATTTATACTGGGGGTCAAAGGTCACCAAAGTGCAGCTAAGTCTATGTTGACTGAAGAAATCTCTAAATGTGGTTGAAAGTTCTGAAAAACATGAAATAGGGACCTTTGATCTCAACATATGAAGCTTAAACAAGCTAAAAATGAGTTTTAATTGTGTCATTAAACGTTTTGTTGTGTTTTGCAGCATTTCCGTTGGCCTCACTACGGTAAAGGGATCAGTGATGAAGTTTTGTCCGTACGAGTTTACAACTCCAGTAAAGTTTTCTCCAACAGGTAACACACACACACACACACACACACACACACACACACACACACACACACACACACACACACACACACACACACACACACACACACACACACACACACACACACACACACACACTCATGCACACATAGTGATACAAATAATAATAATAATTGGTCAGATTTCTGTGTGAGAGTCAGAGAGAAACAGATTTCAGAAACAGAATCCATTTCAGGCAGAATCCAAGTGCAGGATTTTTATTTTGTACCAAATCTGGTTTAAACAAATACACATTTTTGGACATTTTTTAAAGAGGCGTGTCAAATAAAGTGATTTTGATGAAATATCACAACTTAAGACACAGATTTGGTACAGTTTTGGAACCCGATTGTGCATGAATATTTCACAGACCATCAGAAAACTGAAAATCTATCATTTTCTTTAGTTTGTTTTAACAGTTTCTGGCTGATAAATGATGTCATATCATTATTTAAAGATAGCATGTCCTTCAGGCAGCTGATGTAGTGTTCACTTGTTGTCATAGTTACAGTGACACCATGCTGCTATTTCACAATGATACATAAATCTTTCACAAATCCATGGATCCAGACTATAAGCCACATCACTTTAAAAATGTAATCAGTTGGTCCTTGTGTCATTTTGGATCTTCTCTTAAAATTTCATCCAAATCTGTTTGCCCGTTTCCGAGTAATGTTGCTGACAGACAAACAGACAGACAAACCAACGCTGATTGCCACATACACACGTGGACAAAATTGTTGGTACCCCTCAGTTAAAGAAGGAAAAACCCACAATTCTCACTGAAATCACTTGAAACTCACAAAAGTAACAATAAATAAAAATTTATTGAAAATTAAATAATCAAAATCAGCCATTGCTTTTGAATTGTTGATTAACATAATTATTTAAAAAAACAAACTAATGAAACAGGCCTGGACAAAAATGATGGTACCTCTATAAAAGATTGAAAACTATTTGACCAGAGTGACATGATTAACTCAGGTGTGTCATTTAATTGACATCACAGGTGTTTCCAAACTCATAATCAGTCAGTCTGCCTATTTAAAGGGAGACAAGTAGTCACCCTGCTGTTTGGTGAAAAGGTGTGTACCACACTGAACATGGACAACAGAAAGCGAAGGAGAGAATTGTCCCAGGACATCCGAAAAAAAATTATAGACAAACATCTTAAAGGTAAAGGCTATAAGACCATCTCTAAACAGCTTGAAGTTCCTGTGACAACAGTGGCTCATATTATTCAGAAGTTCAAGACCCACGGGACAGTAGCCAACCTCCCTGGACGTGGCCACAAGAGGAAAATTGATGACAAATTGAAGAGACGGATCGTTCGAATTGTATCCAAAGAGCCCAGAGCAACCTCCAAAGAAATTAAAGGTGAACTCCAAGGCCAAGGTACATCAGTGTCAGATCGCACCATTCGTCGTTGTTTGAGCCAAAGTGGACTTCATGGGAGACGACCAAGGAGGACACCACTGCTGAAAAAAACTCATAAAAAAGCCAGACTGGAATTTGCAAAAATGCATTTTGACAAGCCACAAAGCTTCTGGGAGAATGTCCTTTGGACAGATGAGACCAAACTGGAGCTTTTTGGTAAGGCACATCAACTCTATGTTCATAGACTCAAAAACCAAGCATACGAAGAAAAGAACACTGTCCCTACGGTGAAACATGGAGGAGGCTCAGTAATGTTTTGGGGCTGCTTTGCTGCATCTGGCACAGGGTGTCTTGAAAGTGTGCAAGGTACGATGAAATCTGAAGACTATCAAGGCATTCTGGAGAGAAATGTGCTGCCAAGTGTCAGAAAGCTTGGTCTCAGTCGCAGGTCATGGGTCTTCCAACAGGACAACCATCCAAAACACACAGCCAAAAACACCCAAGAATGGCTGAGAGAAAAGCGTTGGACTATTCTAAAGTGGCCTTCTATGAGCCCAGATCTGAATCCCATTGAACATATGTGGAAGGAGCTGAAACATGCCATTTGGAGAAGACACCCATCAAACCTGAGACAACTGGAGCTGTTTGCTCATGAGGAGTGGGCCAAAATACCTGTTGACAGCTGCAGAACGCTCATTGACAAATACAGAAATCGTTTAATTGCAGTGATTGCCTCAAAAGGTTGTGCAACAAAATATGAAGTTATGGGTACCATCATTTTTGTCCAGCCCTATTTCATTAGTTTGTTTTTTAAAATAATTATGTTAATCAACAATTCAAAAGTGATGGCTGATTTTGATTATTTAATTTTCAATAAATTTTTATTTATTGTTACTTTTGTGAGTTTCAAGTGATTTCAGTGAGAATTGTGGGGTTTTTTTTTTTCCTTCTTTAACTGAGGGGTACCAACAATTTTGTCCACGTGTGTACCTCCGCTGTTCGTTGGTGGAGTAATACTCTAACCTACTGAAAATAAATGCATGAACAAGTTTCTCTGCTTCTTCTCTAAACAGGAAACCCTTGATTCTGCAATGTTCTTCAGGTGGTAACAGGCAGATTTAGTACCAGCTTTCAGGTGGTTGTGAAAATTCAGGTTTGAGTCAATAAAGACGCTGAGGTTTCTGGCTTGATTTGTAATTCTTAGTGACATGGAGTCAAAGTGAGCACTGATCTATACAATCACTTTAGTCTTCTCTGCACTGACTTGGAGAAAACTTTGACACAAGGTTAAAGAAGGTTAAAGTTGGTTATAAACATCTGACTGTGAGCTGCCTTTAGATGACATATGTTGTGAATTGATGCCATATAAATAAAACTTTATTTAAATTTAACTGAATTATGCATTTGAAATACCACCACGGCGTTCTGTTCTTTTGGAAATATTTGATTGTAAACCTCATTTAAAAGCAAAGCTGAAGTTGAATAAAACAACCTTCACATGATTCTAACTTGAACTCTAAAACAAGTGTTCGTTCTCACAGAGATACGCAATCTATACACACAGATGCACAAATAAACCAGCCACAATAACAGTGTTTATGTTGGCAGGCTCCTCGGTCAGCTGGTCATCAGTCTGCAGCATGTTGTCACCTCCGGGAGGCTGTTGCTACGGGAACCGCTCGCTGATGCAAACTACAGCCTGACAGATGTGAGGACGCACAAACACACACTGTTGTATAGAAGAAGAGTCCTGATGTTTGGTGACATCTGTCTGCTTTCCTGCAGATCTACATCGAGCTGGACGTTCGCTTCCATCCAGTGGAGGGAACAGCTGGACAATGGGAGGGACTAGACTTCCTGTCCATCGAAGACAAGGATGAGTAAGATCGTCGCCTTTTCACTGAAACTGAACGTTAATATAGCAGCATTGAAATGTTTATTTTATTCCTCTGCTTCCCTCAGAGTCTGATGAGAAGATTCACGTCTTCACAAACATGTTTTAAACTGGGCTTTCGTCTTCGACCAGATTAAAATTTACACAGTTTTAACAGCAACAATCAGCAAAACCGAATGACAAAAAATGCAAAACATGGCTCTCAATTTGTGTTTTTCCTAAAACTCTCTTCAGAAAATTAATCAGTATGTTAAAATGATAATAGAATTAACTATTTGTATCGTATGTTATGAAAACAGACAAATTTCCAACTAGAAAACAAATTAAATGAATGAATAAAATCATAAACATGCAACAAAACAAGATACAATACTAAAGTCCAATCAAGTTTTTATCCATAACATTTAAGAAAGAATTCTTTCCAACAAAAAGGATTATTATTGTCATTATAAAGGTAACCTAACGAGGCTAAACATTACAGTTAAGACCTTGTAGTGTGATTATACCACAATAATTTACATATTAGGATTTAAAAAATATAACTCAACCAAATAAAAAGTGATGTATTCTGTCATTCAAACTTTAATGTTCTTTATGGTTTCATTAAAATATAAGCATCACAGTGAATGTGAGACACTACCATATTAGAGAGAACATCCAGTCATAATAAAAAAAATAAAATGAACAACAAACTACTTTATTTAATTTCCTAAACAGGGAAAATTGTGTCTGTGTGATGAAAATTTAACTACAACTAACAGAGGAGAGATTCCTACAAACAACTGGAAGCAACAAACTAAACTTCAGCTTTTTCTTCAGAAACTCTCATTTCTGGCAAATGAGTGGTGTAATTTGGGCCTTTTTTAAGACCTACAGTTACTTTTTTTGGGGTTTCAGACAATTAAAAACTCATTATTTAGCTAGAATTATTTAGGTTCTATGTAAGACTGTCGATGACCAGACAGATTTCCTGCTAAAAGGGTCAACATTATTTTAATGGGAGCCATCGTTAAAGTCTGTCTTTGTGGAACCGAGCCCTGCAGGATGTCTTTAGCCTAGCTTAGTACAAAGACCAGAAACAGAGAGAAACTGCTAGCACATCTCTGTGAAAAGAGATTTTACAGAGAATTAAACCAGAAGAGGAAAATTTGTTCTTTTCTCTGATTTCCGTTTGTGTTTCTTCTTCGTCTATCCTCAGTTCAGCTCTGGTCATCAGGAATGAAGGATTCGATGATCCTACAAGGTGAGAATTTACACAGATTTAGACGTTAATTCTCTTAGGCTACGTTCACACTGCAGGCTCAAGTGACCCAAATCCAATTTTTTTGCCCCTATGCGACCTGTATCTGATCTTTTCATGACAGTCTAAACGACACAGATCCGATTTTTTCAAATGTGACCCAGGCCACATGGATATGTGGTCCTAATTCCGATACGTGTCGGATCTTTTGCCATGCGACTTCAGTCTGAACAGTCAGGTCACATTTATCCGACCTATACATCACTGGTACACGACAAACGTCACTATTCTGCGTTCAAGCAAAACACGTCTTCGGCAGCCCGAAGACGTGTGTCTTGCCATGAGAGTGTTAAAAAGAGGCGCTCACATATGTACTTAAAGGTCGCCCTTGTCATTCGAAAATTCTGAATGAAGTCCGCATCTGTGAAGCCTCTCACATCACTATCCCACCACTCCTGGCTGCGACTCCGCACCCACAGAGTTCTCTGGACAGACGTTGCTGCCACTGCCCCGCAAAATGCCATGGCCAAAATCCTGGCTCTCTTCCTTCTTGACCTTCTCCTTAAAATGATTAAGTTAGAAATATGCTGTTAGCGTCCATGTTTACTTCCGTAAACACTGAACACACTCTCTGCGTGTGTCGTTGTTGTGTCGTCTTCTGCGCGTGCGGGAACCTTTTGGGTCGTGTGAGGTTCACACAGGAGAACACATACAAGTTGCATTTAATTGGAAATGTGAACGAATTCGCAAAAAAATCGGATTTCACAAAAAAAATCGTAATTGAGCATTAAGCCCTGCAGTCTGAACGTAGCCTTCGTTGAACCAGTACTGATTACTGATGCTGGTGTAAAAAAGAAATAGAAGCTTAAATATCTCCAAAGTATCACAAGTCTGTAGAGCTTACCCCGAATCATCCAACTCTTTCTTTAAGGCTGAACACCCTCCAGAGGAAACTAATTTCAGCTGCTTGTATCTCATTCTTTAGATCTCTATACAGATCTCATGGCCATAGATGAGAGATGGAACTGAGATCTACTTATAAATCGAAAGCTTTAGAAATCGAAAGCTTTAGCTTCCAACTTTGCTCCTTCTTACAGAACGTACTAGAAAAGTGAGACTAGTTTGAATAAAACAAACAGTCACCTTAGCACATTAAAGTCAAATGTTTTGTTGATCCGTCCATCACCTCCACCTCCTCCCTGTCTGGAACTCTTCGCACCTTTTCTTCTGGTGGGAACCAGTGGTGGTTCTAGCCTTATTGACTCCCTAGGCAAGTACCTTGCTGACGCCCCCCCCCCCCCCCCCCCCAACACACACACACACACACACACACACACACACACACACACACACACACACACCCACACCCCTCCCCTCAAAATAATAGAAAAAAGCTTTTAAAGCGAAAAGAACAATATATTTATTATGTTTTATATTACTTGTACTTTAGTGCAAAACTAATATTTTGACAATAATAAATATAATAAATACTGTAAGCAATTACAAGTTAAATACACTCTTTGAAAATAAGAAAATCACCACACTTCACTTATCTCAATGTCTAAAGCAAACATAAGGGTGTTTTCAAGTATTAAAACAACAAATAGAACCAAGTACAGTAGTTGAACTGTATCTAAAAATGTTTTCGTCTTGCCTTAATGTGAGCAAAGTCATCAGTTATCTAGTCATATGTTAGTTTCTCAGCAATGGTGTGGTAAATGCTTATCACTGCCAAACCAGAAAGCCGATCTTGTGACATGGTTGAGCGGTGAATTGTGCTTGAAAACTTTTTTTTAAAGCAATTTGCATAATGACAGTGTTCACAATATACCCTACCTTTACCCTTCTCACATTTCTCTTGTTCTTTTTTCTGAACTGGGCCCCTGAGGGTTTTGACCTTTTCATTTTGCAAGAACAAACTACACATTAGCGTCTTTCGATGACACGGATTCACTGTTTTGCGGCAGCATTGCATCACATCAGTCAGGAGGCGGACTGTACCAAATAACGAACATCTTATTGTCTGTAATTGGAAACAACGGTGTATGTGTGAGAATAGCTTTTTTTCCTTTTTGTTAGGTGGAATGTGTGAAAAAAGCTTTTTCGAAGTAGTCTGATATGTAGCTACTAAGTGGGCTCTTACTAAGGCTTTGAATTAGTACAGCCACCAATTAACCTGCGTCAGTCTGTCGCGCCCGGTCACCGGTAAACTCGCACCCCTCTCGCCTTTCCTGATTTGGTATATTCCACTGTCCATTTGTTAGCAGAGGGCGCACCTCTGAGTCTTGACCTGAAGAGAGCACCATTTGTTATGTAACGTAACACCATCAGAGTGTGAATGGATGCTTACTTAGCTGCGTGCTTATGAAGGGAATTGTATTTAATGATTTTTTTTCCGCTTCATCTTGCCGCCCCCTTGAGTTTGCCGCCCTAGGCGGCCGCCTAGTTGGTTTGTGCAAAAAACCGCCACTGGTGGGAACAGCAGTAATTCTGTGGTCATTTGGATGTAAGAACACATACTTATGAGTCAACAATAATTGTTTTTTAGGAGCAAGAAGAAATTTGTAGTTGTTCGTTGGACATACTAAAATTTAGGAGCCTTTCAACATCTGAAAAATTTCTGTCACCACTCATCTGCTCTGACCTGTACATCATTCATTAGTCAATTACTCAAATACATTTCACATAAAACGGAACGAAAAAGAGAACAAATCCTACATCGTTGTGTTTCTCCATCAGTCTGCAGACTCTCGGCCGTCCAGATCAACGTGACAGAGAAGCTCGACGTCTGGGACAGAGTCTGGTCCGGACGGGAGATGAAGATGAAGATGACGACGATGACGATTATGATGATGACCTGATGGACATGGAGGTTTCTGACATCACCTTCACTCCTCTTCTGAGGTCAGCTGGTCACCTGCCTGTCAGTTCACCTGTAACTCACCCGTGCGCAGTAACATTGATCTCCTGTCTGCTGGTTTTGTGTTGTAGTCGCTGCAAGCCGCTGTCCAGATGTGCTGTAGCAGCGATGCCCAGAGTCCAGAGCTTCCAGGTAACTTCATTTATCCACTACATTTAGATTTCTGCCTCTCCTGATGCTCCCTTTAATTAAAGCACCTATATAACCAGTGTCCTTAAGTTAATAATGCATCGAATGACAGGGGGAATGTTAAATTAAACAGAACCCAGGATTGAGCCCTGAGGAACTCCAAATAATGTGCTGATCCAACTTGAATGCACAGGAAACTAACCATTTCTAACGTTTTAAATAATATTAAGGATAATACAGCTGTAATATGTTGAAGTTCATGACTAAAATATTATTTTACTCAAGACAGAAATTATTACTTCATCTGATCCTGCACATGCCTTTATCAACAACCTCTTAGAAGTTTACGTGAAATATTAAGTTTTTTCCCCACTCAACTTTTCTTACAACTTTAGTTTTAAAATGTTCATTTAAATAAAAATCTTCTAATATTTTGTATCGAATACTGGTATATTTATGTTAATAATGCATCAAATGAAAAAGGGAATGTTAATCAAAATACGACCCAGGATCGAGCCTTGAGGAACTCCAAATACTGTGTCACTCCATCTGTTAGTAGTTAAGTGATATATAATATTCTTCTCCCTTCAAGGTTATTGTAACTTTAGTTTTAAGAAAATTCTAACATTGGGTATCTACTATTGATACCTTTATGTTAATAATGCAGTGTGTACAGAACTTTATAGCGTTTCAGCTCATTAATTAGCTGTCCAACCGGCAATTTTCATTTTTTTGGTTTAATCACTGACACAACGTGCTAAAACAGATACTTTCAATAAAAACACTGGATATTTATGACATTACATATTACAGGTATTTTCTTGCCTTCTAAATCAGGAAGGATATTGACTGTGTGTATGCAGGTGAATGTGAACATCTTGGAAGCTCAGAAGCTGGTTGGAGTCAACATCAACCCTGCAGTGTTCGTCAGAGTGGGAGGTCAGAAAAAACACACGGCGACGCAGAAATCCACCAACTGCCCGTTCTACAACGAGGTACAGCAGAGTGGAGAGAACACAGGAGAACACAACAGAATGCAGTAGAACACAATAGAACACAGTAGAACACAGTGGAATGCAGTAGAATACAGTTTAATGCAGTGAGAATATAGTGCAGTGCAGAAAAATACATGAAAGCAGAGTACAGTAAAGTGGCATACAGTATACTGCAGTAGAATACACTGGAATGAAGTAAATTATGGTAAAGAAGTAGATTTCGGCAGAATACATCATTGTACATTGCAGTGCAGTTCTGTACAGTGTAGTGGAACACAGTTTAGAGTACAATGCAGTAGAGCATTGCACAATATAGTAAAATTCAGCACGAGCCAGTGGTACAATTGAGTACAGTAGGATACAGGAAAGATCATTAGAGTTTGATACAGTAGAGTCCCATAAAGTAAAGGAGAGTGCAGTAGAATACTGGAATGTACAACATAGTAGAATGCAATAAAGTAGAGTACAGAAAAATAAAGTGCAGGTCAGAGCAATTCATTATAATTCACTGGAGTACAGTGCAGTATGGTAAAGTATGTGTGAATACAACAAAATACAATAAAATACAGTTTATTACTGTAGTACAGCAGAGTATAGGACAGTACAATAGAATACAGTAGAAATGTTTAACTCTTCTCATCTTCTATTTCAGAACTTCCAATTTGAATTTCAAGAGGCTTCACAGATTTTCTTGGATAAAGTCATAGAGATAAAGGTCAATTCTACTTGTTTTTATATTTCTTTTTAAAATTTTTATTACTATTACCAGGGCAACAGATGCGGAGGGTGTGGCCAAACTAAACACCTGTGATGTTGTTTCCTGTCAGGTGTTCCACAGACGGACTCTGGCCTTCCTCTTGACCCACATTGGAACCTTTAAGATTGACATCGCCACCGTGTACAACCAGCCAGGTACCAGTACTGTTCCCACTGCAGTATTCTGGTCTAAATACTGCAGTACTCACTGACATCTCTGCCTCTGTAGACCACCGATTCTATCAGAAGTGGGCTCCACTAACCGACCCGGCAGACACCCGATCTGGGATCAAAGGCTACGTCAAGGCCAGCCTCAATGTGCTGATGAAGGGAGACTCTCTGAGCATGCCCAGTCTGCCACCGACATCCTCATCTGGAGCCAGCGAGGACATAGAAAAGTCAGTAAAAACGCAATGTGAAAATCAGAATTTTTCTTTACATCAATTGTCGGCCTATAAAAACAAACTACGTAAAATATGTGTATATTTGTGATCAATTTAGGTTTATTCTTCTACAGAACTTTCTTAAACAGGCACGTAAATGTTTAATAAGAGGACCCAGGATTGAGCCCTGAGGAACTCCAAATATTATATTGGGCCACTCTGACACATAGAAACCTAACCATTGCTATCTGTTTAAAAGATATTGGGGCAAATCCAGCTCTAATATGTTGCTGAAGTTCCAGACTGAAGGTTTTTCCTCTGGAACAGAAAATATTACTTTGCCAGATCCAACATATGGCTTTTTCTGACAAGTAAACAAATTAGTGCTTTACATGAAATATTATGTCATTTTTTCCCTCAAGGTCATTATAGCTGTAGCCTAAAAAATGTTATTATATTCTAAATAGTTTGACTTTATTGTGGAATTTTTTTTTTTACATTTTTCTTTTTAAAACAAAATAAGTGGGGAAGAAGGCTGACTACCACTTATCAGAGCTGTAGTGGTCGTCGTCCCAAAATGACTCAATGGAAAGTGCACTACCAAAACATCTCTCATGTGAAGGTTTGGTAACATCATCTGAGTTAAAAAAATTAGAATTAGTTTGTGTGGTGTCATACCATACTTAAGTTTTTGCTTTCTGAGTTTGGGTTTTTCTTGCAGGAACCTGCTGCTTCCTCGTGGGATGCCTTCTGAGAGACCGTGGGCTCGCTTCCGTGTCCGGATCTACAGGGCCGAGGGTCTTCCCACCATGGAGGCAGGGCTGATGGCCAAGATGTCCGTCACTGATCGGGCAGTATTCATTGATCCCTACGTAAAGGTGACCTTCGCTGGACAACAGGTACTTGGATATGTAGATATGAACGTGTTGATGGGCGTCAAACTTTCTGATGGTTCAGGAACATCGTTGATTACTCATAAATCTAACATTAGCTTCAATTTCCACTAAGTCAGTCACAAAACAAATAATTACAGCAGCAAGGTTAAATATTAGAAGGAGTAGTAGATATTTCATGATGTGCGTTAACATTTAACACAAATTAATGCTCTTAGTAGTTTAAAAAAGACTCTGATGAAGAAAAATCAAGATCAGCTTACAATTTTTACACAATTTTTATGACTTTTTTTATTTTAATACAGCTGAATTCACAATAAATTGTTCTCTTCATTTCTGAAAAAAATACTAGAAAATATTTTTTAAAAAACCCTTTCTAATCCTCCTCTGTGTCTGTATTCAGGGGGAAACGTCAGTCGCCAATGCCACCAGCTCTCCGATTTGGAACGAGGAGATCTCCTTCATCGAGCAGTTTCCTCCTCTGGCTCAACGAATCAAAGTTCAGGTCCTCGATGATACCAAGATGGGAGACATCGCCCTGGCAACGCACTTCCTGGACCTGCAGCAGATCTCGGACCCCACCAGGAACGGTATGGTATATTTGATCATATTGCCATAGAAATTCTCCCTATTTCTGATCAGTGACTAAAAACAGTAGGACAAGTAGGACATGACTCAAATTTTCTCTTTTAAATAGAAACCATTTTACATGATTGTTGTCAATCTATTTGTCTTTTTTCTGCAGGGTTTAACCCCACCTTTGGCCCAAGCTGGGTTAATCTTTATGGTTCTCCCCAGAACTCCACCCTCGGAGACGTCCACCAGGTAATCGAGACTCGAACAAA
Source organism: Acanthochromis polyacanthus (assembly GCF_021347895.1). NCBI lineage: Eukaryota > Metazoa > Chordata > Actinopteri > Pomacentridae > Acanthochromis > Acanthochromis polyacanthus. The sequence goes on along the minus strand of NC_067117.1, from coordinate 33,184,151 downwards.
CCAAACAGGGGCAATAATTACATGCTTTCTTGCTGAGAACCTTCTCCCTTTGTTACTAAGATTCACAACTTCGACTTATTGACTATTTTCTATGTCTACCTTTACTTTTGAATGCAGTCTCAAGACTCCTCAGCATAGAGGAAACCGAAATTGACAGTTTTTTAAGTTGGTCTTTGTTAGAGGGATTGTGTTGCTGTAACTTTCCCTTTGAAACACCCCAAAAGTGTTCTGTTGGATTCCAGTCAGGATATAAACTGTCCAGGTCTAGTTTCCACTTTGTTTTTGTGTAGAAACATCAGCAGACTGGGAGTCATCTTATCTACCTCTGTGCTTCACTGTTAGGACTAACATTCACTGTGGTAGAACTGGTCAAGATCACACCAAAAATGTTGGACTTCATCTGAGCCCAACTAATTTACCTTCATCTGATCAAAAAATGTGCGCTGAATATTTATGCTCTGAACTTTAGAGGAAGTCTAGAAGTTTTGTACCAAACACAAAACAGGACTTTTCCTCTTGTCCTCCGTCCACAGAGGTTGATGTTCTGAAGTGTCCTTCACTGAGCTTCACACAAACTCTGATTTCCATTGATAACTTCTGAACCAAGTCTGAAGCAGCTGCTGCCTGTTTTTCACAGCTAGATGGTGAAAGTAGTTCAGTGTCTGTGGAGTCATTTTAGGAGGACGACCACTGCAGCCCTGATTAGTGCTGCTATGACTCCTTCTATACCTCCTGGTTACTGCTGACTCTGTGGTTCACTGATGTTTATGTTGTCAGATTTTTCAGTTCCTCTATTCTTTTTTTTCCATGTGGCGCTATGATGAAGACATGGACACAGCCAATAGGTCCAAACTTATACAGTTCTGCTCCTCACAGCTAATTTTAGAACCCCATTCATCCACTTAGAATGATATGACTGGAACGTACAGGTGAATTCATTTCAGTTTCAGTGATCACAGCTGGACTCACTTTTATTGCTTTTAACTTCTACTTTTGGGTTTGAATTTTTCAATATAGTCTTTCTAAAGTATTTGTTTTTGATTGTTTATGAAAGGAAACACTGTGTTGTTTAATTTAGAAATACTGCAGGCAGTGACAGTGGTATAGTGGTTAGCACTTTTGCCTTGCAGCAAGAAGATCCCCGGTTCAAATCCCGGGGTGGGCCTGGGATCTTTCTGCATGGAGTTTGCATGTTCTCCCTGTGCATGCGTGGGTTTTCTCCAGGTACTCCGGCTTCCTCCCACAGTCCAAAAATATGCTGAGGTTAATTGATCACTCTAAATTGTCCGTAGGTGTGAACGTGATTGTGTGTCTGTATATGTAGCCTGTGACAGACTGGTGACCTGTCCAGGGTGTCCCCTGCCTTCTCTTGAGTCAGCTGGGATAGGCTCCAGCACCCCCCGCGACCCTAGTGAGGATAAAGCGGTGTATAGAGAATGGATGGATGGATGCAGGCATTGATTGATGATACAGCTTAGAATCATCTGACATTATCTGCACACTTTTGCAACATAGAGACAGGAGAGTGATATCAGATTTCTCATCTAAAAGTCAACAAGACAGCATGTGAAAGTATTGCCCAAAATGTAAAACAGTTCTTTATATTTGAAAGAATCTTCTGGAGTCAGTGACAGTGATAATATCTTGGCTGTGCAGGATTAAAGTGGACTAATCTAACCTTCCTTGCTCTTCTCTGCAGGCTTTGAATGAGGGTTTGGGTGAAGGACTTTTCTATCGTGGTCGAATCCTCCTCGCTCTCAACATGGAGGTTTACAATTCCCCATCTGCCGTCGCCACGGATACAGGCTCTGCCGCCGTAGGAAAGGTACGTAGTTTATCAGCAGCTGTGTTATCAGTTTTATCAGAGTGTGGATGCTGTTACCTCTGCAGCAAAAACAGTGGATGACAGTTTGTTGTCTTTGAAGGTGAAAGGAGCGCTGGGGAAGCTGGGACTGAGGAAGAAGAAGAGCAACAAGAAAGGAAAGAATGAAGGTCGGTCTAATAAACTTTAATAGATTTTTTTTCATCATAATTTTATTTGAGACACTGCAGGTATTAGTCAGTTTTGAGGTTCTGTAATATTTTGCTTCTAGAACACAGCTCCTTTCAGACGGGTGAAAGAATAAAACATCCAAAATACACATTTATTCTGTTTGTGCTAATCAACACATATTTAATGAGATATGACCTCATTTGCATATTTGCAGAAATCGTGAAATGTAACTAAAAAGACAGAGAAGTTTTCTATGGGATGTAATGGAATAAATGAATCCCATTGTTTGTTTCCTTGTAGAGTCTCAGGCTGCCAGTACTTTGGCCGACGACTCAGGCGAGGCAGGAATTGAAGTGCCGGAAGCCGTTACTGTGGAAATTGAGGAGATCCATCCTCTACCTGAGGTCAGCATGATCACCATCACCTCCATCATGATTATACTATTAAATAAACTATGTTGTGATAATGGTGGTTATATACAAGAGCAAATAGCAGTTATCTGTTTTATGCAGTATTTATGTTGAAAAAGAAGAACTGATGGTTAAAGATTAGCTGTCTCCCTGAAACAGTGAGAATTAAGGCAGTGAGTTGAAATTCTATTATGTCTATATGCGTATACTGGATATTTATTTGGTTTTCATTCAGAATTTTTAACCAGCAGGTTCTTCTATGAATGTATTATTTAGACATCTGCATAGAGGTGACAGTAAATAGCTGTAAAACTGCATAATGAGTCTGAAGCAAACAAAAGAAGGTTGAGATGAAAACTTCTGGGTAGAAAACCTGCAGCTCTCAGATTTTCTCTTTGGTTTTCATCTTCAGGGTTTCCTCGGGCAGAGGGAGGATTTTCTGCTGTTTGCGTCTCTGTTTGAAGTCACCATGATGGATCCATCTGTAGGAACCAAACCGATGAGCTTCGAGCTTTCCATAGGTCAGTGTTTCTCAAAGTGTGGGGCGTGTCCCCTAAGGGGACGCAGAATCCTGACGGGGGCATGAGTGACTGGGAGGAAACTGTGCTGTCATGGTAACCGTCTTCAATTCATTCTCCTCCACCTGCTGTGATCAGTAGTGAACCCAGTTCTTATGGCTGGACTAACTAAAAAGAGCTGGCCCTTTCGGCTCCTCAGATTTACCATTTATGGTGAAACAACATAGAGAAGTTTAGAGAATCACTCATAATCAGTCACAGCCTTTTGTACAAACTGTCTCGTAGACTCTGGTTGGAGGTCTAGGCGGTTGTGGTGGTGAGCTTTTTCACTGGTAGCACCTTATCACAGGCGAAACACATCACTTGCTGAACATTTTCTTATCGATAGACACTACATTTTACCAATGTTCCCTGAACGCCCCACATTGCAGGTTGCACTAGCTGCTGCTGGGTAGCTGCGGTGCTCAGACAGTAGTGATGGGACGTTGGGCTCTTTTCAGAGAGCCCGCTCTTTTGGCATGGCTTCCAAAGTAGAGCCGGTTCTTTCAGCTCCCATACGGTTCCTAATTTAGTATTATTTGTAGCCTCATATTTTAGTCCAAGCTGGTAAATATGAATGATTTGTGTATGGATTAAACCTTTTGCATTCAGTGTTTTTAGTAGAAGCCTCATAATTGCCTCATTTTGTGCATTTGTTCTGTTACTAAAACAGCAATCTTACTTTTGTTTAATACTTTAATCAAGTTTTTGCACAAGAAAACAAATGAACAAAACTCTGCACATGAACCCACAGAACAGAACCAGAACCAAACTTGGTATTCAAACAGTATAAATGTCCTCAGTGCAGGTTGGCATTCAGAAAAAAAAAAAAAAAATCAGACGCCTGAGCTTGAAGGGCTGATACCATTTCTTCTTTCATTAAGTATCTGCCATGTTTCTGAGAAGATTCTCTCAGATGGAACAGACGTTTTCTCTTCTCCATCACCTTCACCAGGTGGAGGAAGACGAAGACCTCAACCTGCCACCAGCTCAGTGGATCATCTGCTGGTTGGATGAGGGGTTCCTCTAGATATGATCTCACCTCCATTAAAGCATCAGCTGTAGGAATTTTCCTGAATCATCTCCTGTAGCTCTTCCATCAAAGAGCCTCCACACAGCAGAAGTTTGAGGCTCCTCCTCCACTTGGTCTTCTAATGGTGGAGGTGTCAGGCTGCTGGGAGTACATTTGCTGCTGTTGCACTTATTCTCTGAAGTGTCTCATCAACAGCTCTGTTGTCACTGAATCTAGGATCCAGTGGTTTCTGCTAGGACAGTGTTAAAGTTGGGTGTGACAAGTCTGCTGTCCGCGGGTCCACTCAATACACACACCACATCAGATTGTCGGAGTAACACAGTTTATTTCACACCCACTTCCGTACCCACACAGTCTCTCTCTCTCGGTGCCTCACCAGACCTCGTCCGGTGAATACTCCCGGCCTCTGTCAGGTCCCCAGAGGTAGCGCTCCTCGTCTCCCACTCCACAGCAGCTCGCCCATAAGCAGTCTCAACTGTCTCTCACTCCACAGCAGCTCGTGTTCTGTCTCTGTTCCTCCTCTCGTCCATCCCCATCTCTTCTCTGTCCACCCGTCTTTTATGCTCCGCTCCAGACTGCTACTGTGGAGGTAATCAGGTCAGCCTAACTGATACCACCTGTGTCAATTAACCTGACGCTGCTTCCATACACTCTCCTCCACACCTCTCTCCCCTGCAGCTGAGCTCTCCCACGCCCATCGCCACATTGGGAGTCGGCTCTTCTGATTCACTGCAAAGCATCGACTCTTAGAGCCGCATCTTTTGCACATCGTACATCACTAACAGATAGGTGTGTGACCAAAGGTGACCTGAAAAGAGTTAAACTAGAGCGTTCTAATGTCAGATTTGTCCAGTACATAACCAAGGGATTTTTTCTACATGCGTTGTTTTCAACGAAAGTGACACTTTCATTAGTAGCAGATTCATTTGCTGGCATTCTTTCCTCCAGCTGCACTGATGGATGTACAGTTGTAAGGTACCTGTGCAGGTTACTTGGGGAGCCTGCTAGTTATGAATTTTAACCTTGCATACTGTACACAGCTTTTTGTCCTCCAAAGGGGGCCATGACAGAAAAAGTTTGAGAACCACTGTCATAAGTAAATACTGTGTTTTTTCTCCTGAATACAGAAACTACAGACAGCTGCAAGTAGCATTAATGGGAATAGTCGAATAATCAGATGATTATTGTTGTGATCAACCTTCTTTCGGATGTTTCCGTTTTAACAGCATATCACTGATGAGTAGTTACAAGGAGCTTCGGAAAGTTGATTTTTACACTTTTTGTCTCTGATAAATGGTGTAATTGCTGTTCAAACCTGCCAGCGGGTGTTGGGGTTCAGATATGCCAGAAATTGAACCAAATCCTGTAAATTGATACTTACTGCTGATGTGAGAAGGAAATACCAGGTTGTGGCCATATTAAGTAATACTTTACTGGTGGTGGAAGACAAATCTAGGTGCCACTTGGGTTTTGGCTCCATTTTAGAGACATGAATTTGAAATAGAATGTTACATCTGCTTTTTAAACAAAATGAGTCCAAACATCAGACCAACTGAACTCAAACAACTGTTGCGTCTATTGTAGGGAATTATGGGAAGGCGGTGATGGTTGGGAAGTCCAAGAGGAGCCAGAGCAAGGAGGAGCTGAGGAAGAGCAAAGAGAATCTGAATGAGGAGTCACAGGGTCTGCTGGACTCAGAGGATGAGCTGGACAAACAGGAAGTGCAGAATCCTGAACCTGAGAACAGATCTGTGTCTGCTCCTATGAGACCTCAGCCCACCGAGTACGACAGGTAAACAACAGCTGCATCTTCACAGGGAACAAGGACACTATGCTCATAGAGTCAAAACCCTGATTAATCAACAAGATGCCTTTAGATTCCCCAGCAGGAAGTAATGCTAACTATCAACCTAGCTCATACAGAGACACATTAACCCTGCTAGAGGAAAATTCTGAACTGAAATTAAACTTAGGTCATCTGTAATTTTGAATCTACCTACAACTGCATGAATATGGACTATTGGCTGTATCTATGTCTGCATCATGGTCCACATAGAAAAGAACTGAACAGACAAATTGAATAATCTGTCTTTGAGACTTCAAAAAGTCAGTGAACCACAATGTCAGCAGTAATCAGGAGGTATAGAAGGAGTCATAGTAGCACTAATCAGGGCTGCAGTGGTCGTCCTCCTAAAATGACTCCACAGACACTGAGCTACTTTCACCATCAAGCTGTGAAAAACAGACGACAGCTGCTTCAGACTTAGTACAGTACAGCAGTTATCAATGGAGAAGCTTTGTTTGTCTCTTTGTGTCTCTTCACCTGGTTCTCAGGTCCTTCCAGTGTCTTCAGCTGCAGCCTCCTTCAGTGAAACTAAAGCCTTGTCTGTTCGTCTGGAGTCAGTTTGAAGATCACAGCTTCCGTCTTTATCAGGCCAACTGGCTCAGCAAGATGGCCGACAGACTGGTGAGAGCCCAGTGAATTTTAATTTCAGCGCCCACAAAAATATGCCATCTCCAGCACTGCTCTCTGCTCCTCTTTCAGGAGATCGGTCTGGACGAGGTGGAAATCCTGCTGAGGAGGCCGAGGAGTAAAGCGAAGGAGCGTCTGGTGGAGGTTCTGCTGGAGCTTCTGGCCTCCTGCAAGTCGGTGTCCTTGTTCAGAATTGGTTCAGTTTGATGTGATTCATCCTAATGTCGATCTTATTTATGTCCTCCTTTCTTTCTCTCTGCAGACAGTTCAGTAGTTTCTCAGAAAGGAGATCTCAGTTTCGTCCCAACAAACTGGACAAATGCAGGAGGGAGTTTATCAAGAAGAATTTGGTTTGTCTTCTTCTCTTTCTACCTGTCACCATTTACAGCTTTGGAAATAACTACGAGACCACCCTGAACACTATTTTCTGCTTCTTATTTTGTAGTTCGAGGTGGAGCCACACTGTGTTTTCTTTTTCTGGTTGTAATGGAGAACATTATGTCACTTTATATACAGGGTGACACGAAAAAACGGGAACTTTTTAACAATCCAATAAAACCAAGAGTGATGGAAAAAATATTTTATTCATAGTAACTGAAACCTTAAAACATGCCATTTAAGAAACAATGATGGAATTTTCATTTTTAAAAAATTACTGCCTGTAGATGGCGTCCTCCTGTACGAATGTTTTGTGTCACTTTGGATACAATTTGATTAATTGTGGACAAGTTTTTGCATCATTTTTGACACGTTTTGAGTCATTTTGGACACGCTTCGATCACTACGAACAAGTTTTGAGTCCTTTTGGACACATTTTGTATCATTTTGGACAAGTTTTTCGTCATTTTGGACCTGTTTTGATCATTGTGGATAAATTCTGAGTAATTTTTGACAAGTTGTTATAGTAACTTTAATATACTTGAAGTTTGCATTATATAAAATGTTGGACATGCTGTATATTCTCTTCTTTAAAGCCGAAATAACTTCTACACCTTCAGTATGAAAAAAAAAATTCATTTTAGTGTGTAGTCTCTTGTTCTAAATTAGGTGTTGTTGTCTTTTTTCTTTGGTTACTGGAAAATGTGCAAATATGAAAGAAAAAAATATAATGACTGTTAACTCTGTGAGGCTCAAAACCCACTGACCTTAATGTACTTTAACTGAGTATTAGGTAGGAAAATGATACCGTATTGGGACTAAATGTTAAATGACGCTGACTGGAGACAAATAACATGATGGGACAACCCTAGTTTTAAAAAATCATCATTTTAAACATATTTTATAGGATGTATGGACTCATTAGACTGTTTTATTCCATATCTTTTGGAAGATGCTGTAACTGTTTAATCACAATGATGAAATTCAAATGAAACTATCAGTGTTAAAGAACAGTGTAAAAGAAAACACCAAGTTGTCTGATAATATCACCAAAGCTCTAACTGTCTGACTGGCTGTCTGACTGTGTCCAGGTTCTGTTGGCTCGTCAGGCGGTCCGAGCCCGGCGGAGAATGACCAGACGGACGACCAAACAGCGGTTGAACGACACCAGAAAACTGTTAAAGAGACTCCGGCTGCTGGCTTCAGAGGTCAGAGGTCACCACAGACACATCAAACATAACAGTTTATACAGTTTATCTGAAAGTTAATCCGTCATTCTGTCTCCAGCCTCAGAACACCATCCCAGACGCTTTCATCTGGTTACTGAGTGGAAACAAGCGATTGGCTTACGTCAGGATCCCCGCCCACTCCATCATGTTCTCATTGGTGGAGGAGCAGAGGGGGCGGGACTGTGGCCGAGTCAACACCCTCTACATGAAGGTAACACTTTTAATTTTTCACTATAATGTGAATAAAGTCCTGAACCTCTACAGAAACAACCATGAAGAAGGAGGGAAAACTCAGAAATGTCTTCTGTGCATGACAGAAATCAGAAAAAGTCTTTTTTATTATTTATTTTTCAAAAAGAAAAACTGGAATCAACATGTTCAGCATTTTCTCAGGAGTGTAACCTGTAAGCCAATGTAAAATAAAAAGTACATTTATTTACAGAATTATCGCCTCTGTCATTAAAATCACTGAAAACGCTTCATGTTTTATTTCTAAAATCATCTGTGAGGTTCATCATTTTGTCTCTGCAGCCAATGCTTGATATTTACCTAATGTTTGCTGCTCTGCCTCTAGAATCCTCACCTCTCTGATCTTTGTCTTTATCCAGCATCCTGTCTCTAAAACCACAGACAGGGCTTATTCCTTTATCTCTGAAATCATCAGTCATGCTTATAAGCCCTCAGTGACGTCCACCTCTTTTCTTTCCACTCAGTAAATCATGATTAAATGACTTCTAGTCTCCAGGAGGTGCAGCCAGTGAGATCTTTGCGAAGCTGGAGGTCTACCTGTGGCTCGGCCCGGTTAAATACAGTAAAGAGGCCCTGAACTCTTTACCAGAGGAGTTCACTCCTGTGTACGACGAGGAGGAGGAGGACCAGAGGAGGCTGGTCTCTGAGGGAGGGAGGAGGAAGCTTCCAGTCAGTCTGTCCTGTCAGGGTGAGTCTGCAGAGGTTTCTGGACTTTTCTTCTGTTGTGTTTTAAACTGTCAGCTTCAGTCGTCCAGGTGAGGTGAAGGCGGGCATTTTCCTTTCTCTCTGCAGACAGCAGGTACTTCCAGCTCCGGTGTCACCTGTACCAGGGGCGTGGCCTACTGGCTGCCGACGACAACGGACTCTCTGACCCTTTTGCGAAGGTGGTTTTCTCCACACAGTGTCAGGTCACCAGGGTACGTACAGCTGTCCCATTGGATTAATCCTCTGAAACCCAAAACCTGGCCTGAAAATCATCTTAGTTTTAAAAGTCACTAAAATTACACCATTTTTAGAACCAGAAACACAGAAATATTCAAATTTTCAACATTACACCAGTCCTTGAACTACTCACCTGTGACATGTCGTTCTTTTAAAAAAGCTATCCAAGTCTAAAACACTTAAAATCAGGATATCTCATTAAATTCATTTACATGTCTCATTTTAAAATTTGCCAAAAAGTCACTTGCACTAATGAGATTCTGTAAAAAAACTAAACAAAACAAAAAAAATCTTATTTCCTCGACCAATTAAGAAGCTGTCGGTGACTCAGCAGTGACTGATGCTGGCATGACAAAAAATCTGGTACTTTTTAGCTACCTTGTCACTTTCATTCATTCCAATATTGCACGCCCCACTTTTCAGTTTTTTATTTGTTAAAAAAGTTTAAAATATCCAATAAATTTCATTCCACTTCACGATTGTGTCCCACTTGTTGTTGATTCTTGACAAAAAATTACAATTTTATATCTTTATGTTTGAAGCCTCAAATGTAGCGAAAGGTTGAAAAGTTCAAGGGGGCCGAATACTTTCACAAGGCACCGTATCTTCAAAATCACTATTGTTTGTGGCTCTTTTAAAAAAAAATTGCAAAAATAAACTGATTGCTCAAACCACATTCTATAAAAACTGAAAATTCTGCACTCCTTTGCAGAGCCAGTACAGCAATCAGTGACTGAGCTGCAACAACAGTCACATGATAAAAATTCAGAGAATTTTCAGCTGAACTGCAGGCAATGTTAACACAGAGCAGAGAGGAGACAAGGATGGAAACATGTACTGTAAATAGTCAAGTATCTGTAGGATTTTGTAGTGCAGATTTTCTGTTATGTTTGTCCTCTTTAGGCAACAGGAGGATCGTGGAGCTGTTATATTATTACAGATCGATAAACTGACCTGCAGGTGTGTGTTGCGTTCAGGTGCTGTCCGACACTCTGTCTCCCACCTGGAGCGAGTGTTTGCTGTTCGACAGAGTTCTACTGGAGGGAACCATGGAGGAGCTGCAGAGGGACCCGCCGCTGGTCATCATCAACATCTACGACCACGACGCCGTGGTAACCCACAACGATTCAGTTCTAATCATTTATTTAAAGAACACGTTTTAATCAGATGTTTAAATAATAATAATAATAATAATAACTTTATTTATAAAGCGCTTTCCGTCAAAGTGCTGTACACAGAAATAAAAACAGATAAAAATAAAAACAATAAAAACAGAACAATAAAAAAGACATCAGTAAAACAAACAATTTAGGATTCATATGTAAGAGAAAACAAGTGTGTCTTCAGCTTAGTTTTAAATACATTAATGGATGATGCCTGCTTGATTTCAGCAGGCAGACTGTTTCACATAGTAGGTGCCCGGAAAGAAAAAGCCCGTTCCCCCACCGTCTTTTTACAGACCTTCGGGATATTCAGAAGTCCAGTCCCCTGAGAACGGAGAGCCCGAGATCATTTTAAGACTGTTTTCACTTCTAGTAATCGTCATATACAGTTATTGTGTCACTAATACGTGTCCCTACGTACTACAGATGTTTTACTTCATATGTTTTTAATTAGCTTGTATTTTTATCTACTTTGTGTGCATGCAGGGAAGTCCGAAGCCTTTGGGTCGAGCTTACGCCGAGCCTGAATTCAAACCTGTTGAGTTGTTCTACAGGAAGCCCCGCCTACGTTTCTATGACATCAACTTGGGCAGGATTCCAGCTGGAGAGCTTCTGGGTGCCTTCGAACTCATCGAACTGGACTACTCCAGATTTGGAGAGGTGACATCAGTCAGTCAGTCAGTCAGTCAGTCAGTCAGGTTCGATACACTGGTCTCTCTTTGTTTGCACTTAAAAAATGGCAAAAAAGGCAAGGCGAAGCAAATGTATTTATATAGCACATTTCAACAACGAGGCGATTCAAAGTGCTTTACAAAGACATTAAGACAGAGGATGACAATTATTAAAAGAACAACAAAAGAAAACATTTATGAAATCATTACAAAAAGGTCAGAACAGTAAAAAGTCAGAAGTCAGAAAACAAGGGCAATTATTAAATGAAAAACAGAACAGTAAAAAGATTTTTAAAAAGAGTCAGAAAACAAGGGCTGTTTAAAATAACTGTCATAAAATAAGAGTTAAAATAAATGTTAAAAGTAGCTGTCATAAAATAAGATTTAAAATAATTTAAAATACTTTAATCAAAAGCAGCTGAGAACAGGTACATCTTAAGAATGGATTTAAATGTGCTGAGAGTTTCAGCTGATCTACAGTTTTCTGGGAGTTTGTTCCATATATATGGGGCATAGAAGCTGAATGCAGCTTCTCCGTGTTTGGTTTTTACTCTAGGAACTACTAGAAGACCTGATCCAGATGACCTGAGTGGTCTGGGTGGTTCATATGGAGTCAGGAGGTCTCTGAAGTATTTTGGTCCTAGACCATTTAAAGCTTTGTAGACCAGCAGCAGGACTTTAAAATCTACCCTCTGAGTGACAGGAAGCCAGTGTAAGGACTTTAAAGCTGGAGTGATATGATCTCTTTTCTTGGTTTTAGTGAGGACTCGGGCAGCAGAGTTTTGAATCTGCTGCAGTTGTTTGAGTGTTTTTTTAAATAGACCTGTAAAGATACTGTTACAGTAATCAAGCCGACTGAAAATAAATGCATGGACTAGCTTTTCCAGGTCCTGCTGAGACATCAGCCCTTTAATTCTTGAGATATTTTTTAAGTGATAGTAAGCCGACTTTGTAACTGCTTTAATGTGTTTTCCAAAACTGAGTTCTGAGTCCATCACCACACCCAGATTTCTGGCCTGGTCTGCAGTTTTTAACTGTAGAGACTGAAGATCTAGGCTCACCTTTAATCACCCTTCCTTGGCTCCAAAAACCATTACCTCAGTTTTGTCCTTATTTAACTGAAGAAAGTTTTGACACAGCCACTCATTTATCTGTTCAATACACTTTCCCAGCACCTGTATAGAGCCATGGTCTCCTGGGGACATTGTAATGTAGATCTGCGTGTCATCTGCATAGCTATGGTAACTTACATTATTCTTTTCAATAATCTGAGCCAGTGGGAGCATATACACACGTGGACAAAATTGTTGGTACCCCTCAGTTAAAGAAGGAAAAACCCACAATTCTCACTGAAATCACTTGAAACTCACAAAAGTAACAATAAATAAAAATGTATTGAAAATTAAATAATCAAAATCAGCCATCACTTTTGAATTGTTGATTAAGATAATTATTTAAAAAAACAAACTAATGAAATAGGGCTGGACAAAAATGATGGTACCCATAACTTAATATTTTGTTGCACAACCTTTTGAGGCAATCACTGCAATTAAACGATTTCTGTATTTGTCAATGAGCGTTCTGCAGCTGTCAACAGGTATTTTGGCCCACTCCTCATGAGCAAACAGCTCCAGTTGTCTCAGGTTTGATGGGTGTCTTCTCCAAATGGCATGTTTCAGCTCCTTCCACATATGTTCAATGGGATTCAGATCTGGGCTCATAGAAGGCCACTTTAGAATAGTCCAACGCTTTTCTCTCAGCCATTCTTGGGTGTTTTTGGCTGTGTGTTTTGGATGGTTGTCCTGTTGGAAGACCCATGACCTGCGACTGAGACCAAGCTTTCTGACACTAGGCAGCACATTTCTCTCCAGAATGCCTTGATAGTCTTCAGATTTCATCGTACCTTGCACACTTTCAAGACACCCTGTGCCAGATGCAGCAAAGCAGCCCCAAAACATTACTGAGCCTCCTCCATGTTTCACCGTAGGGACAGTGTTCTTTTCTTCGTATGCTTGGTTTTTGAGTCTATGAACATAGAGTTGATGTGCCTTACCAAAAAGCTCCAGTTTGGTCTCATCTGTCCAAAGGACATTCTCCCAGAAGCTTTGTGGCTTGTCAACATGCATTTTTGCAAATTCCAGTCTGGCTTTTTTATGAGTTTTTTTCAGCAGTGGTGTCCTCCTTGGTCGTCTCCCATGAAGTCCACTTTGGCTCAAACAACGACGAATGGTGCGATCTGACACTGATGTACCTTGGCCTTGGAGTTCACCTTTAATTTCTTTGGAGGTTGCTCTGGGCTCTTTGGATACAATTCCAACGATCCGTCTCTTCAATTTGTCATCAATTTTCCTCTTGCGGCCACGTCCAGGGAGGTTGGCTACTGTCCTGTGGGTCTTGAACTTCTGAATAATATGAGCCACTGTTGTCACAGGAACTTCAAGCTGTTTAGAGATGGTCTTATAGCCTTTACCTTTAAGATGTTTGTCTATCATTTTTTTTCGGATGTCCTGGGACAATTCTCTCCTTCGCTTTCTGTTGTCCATGTTCAGTGTGGTACACACCTTTTCACCAAACAGCAGGGTGACTACTTGTCTCCCTTTAAATAGGCAGACTGACTGATTATGAGTTTGGAAACACCTGTGATGTCAATTAAATGACACACCTGAGTTAATCATGTCACTCTGGTCAAATAGTTTTCAATCTTTTATAGAGGTACCATCATTTTTGTCCAGGCCTGTTTCATTAGTTTGTTTTTTTAAAAATAATTATGTTAATCAACAATTCAAAAGTAATGGCTGTTTTTGATTATTTAATTTTCAATAAATTTTTATTAATTGTTACTTTTGTGAGTTTCAAGTGATTTCAGTGAGAATTGTGGGTTTTTCCTTCTTTAACTGAGGGGTACCAACAATTTTGTCCACGTGTGTAGATGTTAAACAGAAGAGGCCCCAGAATGGAACCTTGGGGAACTCCACATGTAATGACTGTCTGCTCAGACGTGAAGTTACCGATAGACACAAAGTAATTCCTATTCTTTAGGTAAGATTTGAACCAGTTGAGTACTGTGCTGGATAGTCCCACCCAGTTCTCCAGTCGGTTAAATAATATATTGTGGTCGACTGTGTCAAACGCAGAACTCAGATCCAGCAGGACGAGGACCGACATCCTGCCGCTGTCTGTGTTTAAGCAGATGTCATTAATTACCTTAATGAGAGCCGTCTCAGTGCTGTGGTGCTGTTGAAAACCTGACTGAAAAACACTGAAGCTGTTACTTTTTATTAGGTAATTGTTTAGCTGTTGAAAAACTGCTTTTTCAGTGATCTTACTTAAAAATGGGAGATTAGAGATTGGTCTGTAGCTATTCATTTGTAACTTGTCGAGGTTACTCTTTTTTTAAAAGTGGCTTAATCACAGCAGTTTTTAAAGCTTGAGGAAAAACACCTGACATAAGAGACAAGTTCACAATCCATAAAAGATCCGCCAGCAGTACTTGGGAGACTTTTTTGAGAAACCTTGTTGGCAGAATATCCAGGCTGCAGGAGGAGGAGTTTAGTTGATGTGTAATGTCCTCCAGGTTTTTGTGATTAATAAGATTAAATTACATCATGGTTTTTAAAATGGTTTTATGCTGACACAGGACATATCCTGAACCTGCTGTGGGGCCACTAACTGCTTGTCTAATGTTTAGGATTTTCTCTATAAAGAATGATGCAAAGTCGTTGCAGGCCCTGGTAGAATGCAGCTCAGGGGCTACTGACACACTAGGGTTTGTTAGTCTGTCCACAGCAGCAAATAAGGCTCGTGTGTTGTGACTGTTTTTGGTGATTATATCTGCGAAATAAGATTGTCTTGCATTCCTCAGTTGTAAATTGTAAGTGCACAGTTTCTCTTTGTAAATGTCATAATGAATCTGGAGTTTTGATTTTCGCCATCTGCGTTCAGCTTTCCGACACTCTCTTTTGCCATTTCTGACCAGTGTGGCATTTCTCCATGGAGATTTTTTCTTACCAGACTTTCACCTTAGTTGGAGCAATGGCATCCATAATGTTTACAATTTTAGCATTAAAACTACCTATCAGCTCGTCGACTGAACCCCCAGACAGAGCTGGTGTAGAAGAAAAAGCCTGGTTAAATATTTCAGAGGTGTTTTCAGTAATACACCGTGTTTTGGTTACCTCCGTGAAAGTTGCTGACTGCACCGAGACAGTGCTCTCAAAGAAAACACAGGAATGATCAGAAAGACCAACGTCAGAGACTGTAACATTGGAAATACTCAGACCCTTGGAGATAAGTAGGTCTAACGTATACCCTTTGTCATGTGTGGCCTCTGTTACATGCTGAACCAGCCCAAAGTTGTCAAGAGTGTTACACAGATCTATAGTCCCTCTGTCCTGAGGATTGTCAATATGGATGTTAAAGTCGCCAGCAATAATTACACAGTTAAAATCAATGCAGATCATAGACGGCAGTTCACTAAAATCATCAAAAAAGTTTGCACGGAGGGGTCACGTGATGCGGAGAGAGTAAGAGCGTCTGAACAGAGCTCCCAGGCCCAATATAACTTTGAACATTTCGGGGATAGTTTAACGCTGTAAAAGTGGCAAAAACTGGAGAGTAATGTCACTGCGTGAGCTCTGGGCGAAAACACCTGATAACAAACGCATTCTACGACCGAAAACACGAAAAACTCAGCCGCAGCCAGAAGCCTCGGGCCCTGATACAATGGCGGAAGGTGAGGAAATTGATAGCCTGGTGGCGAAGATAAGTGAAGGCGTGTTCGTTAAACTCAGCTCCGTTCTAGACGCTAAACTCGACCAGATAGCCAAATCGGTAAGCTCTGTGTGTGAGAACATTAAAGTTCTGGAGAGAAGAGTGGAGGACGCAGAACAAAGAATCTCTGACACGGAAGACACAGCGTCTCAACTGCTAGTTAAACTTGAACACACCGAGGCACGCCTGATGGAGACCATCCAGAGGCTGGAAGACCAAGAGAACAGGTCCAGACGTAACAACATAAAGATCGTCAACCTGCCAGAGCGCACAGAGGGCGACAATGCTAAAGAATTCTTCGAGACGTGGATACCAAAGATTCTGAATCTTAAAGTGAAAAACGACCGGATTAAGATGGACAGATGTCACCGCAGCCCGGCGCAACTCCGGACGGGGTCAGAGAGACCGAGGATCGTTTACATCCGTCTCCATAACTACATGGACAAGCAGCTGATCATGCAGAGCGCACGGAATATGGGTGAGATCTCCGCCGCCGGGAACCGCATACACTTTTTTGAAGACTTTTCACCTACGGTGGAAAAAAAGCGACGAGAATTCCTGGAGGCAAAGAAGGGTCTCCGGGCTCTGGGGATTCCCTACAGGATGCTTTTTCCTGCGATGCTGCGCGTCACATATGATAATAAGGTCCAGCTCTTCAAAACGGCGGCTGAGGCACAGAGGTATGTTCAGGAGATGCGCAAAGACGACATATAATGGACACATGCAAGTGCTGGAGGACTCATGCAGTTTTGCTCGTGTGCTCAGTTCAAGTATAGCACAAAGGACATTTACGGACATGAGTACAGGCACATTGTGTATATTTATAATTTAAGTTGATGACATGTTTAACATTGAGGGAATGCTGAAGTTATTGGCCTGACTACCAGAGGCTGTGCTCTGGGTTTTTGGGACACACACCCCCCCTTTGAAAAGAGTTACTGTTACCTACTACATGTAACACACACAATTTCTTGTTGTTTTGTTTTGTTTTTTGAGGGGGGTGGGAGTACAGCTGAAGCATACTATCTCTGAAGATATTTTTACAGACGGTCTGGGAAACTCTGGTTCATCCTACTGATCTTAGTGTTGGAGGTAAAGGAGGAGGAAGAGTTGTTAGGAAGTATGTGGTTTCACATGAGCCCTATAGGTAAGTTTGTTTTAAAGCAGGTATGTGTAAGTTTAAGTTTTCTGTTGTTTCGGTTAAGGATATTTCAGTTTTGTTACTTTCACCCCATCACCATCAAAAAACATCCATCTGAACTGGACATAAGAGAGACAGATAAGCTGGAAGGACAAGCAGTTGATGGCACTATGCATTCATGGGACAGAGGAGAAAAATGAGACATGTCAAGTATGAATACCATTAAATTCTGTACTTTTAATGTGAAAGGGATTCATCACCCTATAAAGCAAGAAAATCCTAAGCTTTCTTAAGAAA
Organism: Acanthochromis polyacanthus; assembly: GCF_021347895.1. Lineage (NCBI taxonomy): Eukaryota > Metazoa > Chordata > Actinopteri > Pomacentridae > Acanthochromis > Acanthochromis polyacanthus. The sequence continues at coordinate 33,166,845 of NC_067117.1, read as the reverse complement.
GAAAAGATACAGATAGCTTTTTTACAAGAAACTCATTTGGTGGATAAAGAACACATAAAACTTAAGCGAGATTGGGTGGGCCAGACTTATTACTCATCATTCTCCTCTAATAGCAGAGGAGTTGCTATTCTGATACACAAGGCTACCCCATTCGTACTTAAAGCATGCAAGAAGGACCCTGATGGCAGATATACCATCGTTCATGGTACACTTTCTGGCGTGGAGATTACTATGATGAATATATATGCCCCTAGTCCACCATCCTCCTCATTTTGGACTAAAGTAGGAACCGATCTGGAGGAGTACAAATGTCCCCTGACACTGTTGGGGGGTGATTTTAACTGTGGTCTGGATCTCAAATTAGATAGGACTCCAACAGGTGCACATAGAACAGCCAGCACGGGTACCTCACTTGTTAAAATGTTGGAAGATGTCAATCTGATAGATATATGGAGAACTTTAAATCCATCAGCTAGCGATTTTACATTTTACTCAAATCCACACAACTCCTATTCTCGAATTGACTACTTTTTCATACCACCACAGATTACAGGACAAGTAAATGCATGCAGCATAGGATCCATTCATATCAGTGACCACGCCCCTGTTTATTTAGAAATGAACGTATGTGATGCGACAGCTAGTACACGGAGGTGGCGTTTCCCGTCATACATTCTTAATGATAAAGATTTTAAAAAGAAAATGGAGGCAGAGCTAGATTTATTTTTTGATATAAATGACAATGGTGAAACGAATCCTGAGTATCTTTGGGAATCTGCTAAAGCTTACATTACGGGATTCACCATATCGTATATGTCACATCGAAAAAGATCTTTGATGATGAAGCAAAACAAATTGGAAAAAGACTTAAAGGAGGCAGAGCTAGCTCATAAATTCAACCCAATTAAGACAAATTTTATTAAAACACAAGCGATAAGAGCAGAACTAAACTCAGTTCTTAATGAGAAAGCTTCCACATCCTTATTTTATCAAAAACAACGATTGTACGAATATGGGAACAAACCTAGTAAATATTTGGCACAACTGCTCAACCAGAAACAAACTTATAACACTATAGCAGGGATTAGAGATTCGGAAGGAAAAAGACATTTTGATAGGAAAAACATTAGCTCTGTCTTTGTATCATTCTATAAATCACTATATAAATCTGAAAATAAAAGCACCAGAGAGGAACTTGACAACTTTTTTTCTAAAATTAAACTACCAACATTAACAGAAGAACAGCAAAAGTCTTTGGGAAAGCCAATTGAGGAGAAAGAAATTTTAAAGGCAATTACTCTAATGCGCAGTGGAAAGGCTCCGGGCCCAGATGGGTTTCCTGTGGAATGGTTCAAGGCCTTCAAGGACAGGCTTACTTTTCACCTAGGCAGGACCTACAACTATAGTTTTAACACTGCTCACCATTTACCAGAATCACTATCATTGGCCAACATATGTTTGATCCTAAAGAAGAATAAAGACTCTGAAGACCCTGCATCTTATAGGCCTGTGTCGCTCATCAATGTAGATGCAAAACTCCTAGCCAAGGTATTGACCTTGAGGCTTGAACCATTGATATCACTATTAGTAAAACCTGATCAAACAGGATTTATTAAGGGAAGGAATTCCTTTAATAATATCAGGAGACTTCTGAATGTAATACAGCTAGCCCATGAGAAAAAAATTAGGGGTTTGGTGGTGTCTCTCGATTCACTGAAAGCATTTGACAGAGTGGAATGGTCATTCCTTTTCTACACTATGGAAAAATTCAAATTTGGTACAGGGTTCATTGATTGGGTGAAATTGTTATATCTATCCCCTAAAGCAGCTGTTATCACAAACCTCTACTGTTCAGACTCTTTCCCACTGGAGCGAGGAACCCGCCAAGGATGCCCTTTGAGCCCCCTCTTCTTTGCACTGGCCATCGAGCCATTGGCAGAGCTTATTAGAACTTCCTCAGAGATTAGGGGCTTTAATGTTGAAGACACAGAACACAAAATATCACTTTATGCAGATGACGTACTTCTGTATCTAGTTGAGATTGATACCACTATCCCACATCTGCTTGAATGTTTAAAACAATTCGGATATGTGTCTGGTTTTAAAGTAAACTTGTCAAAAACAGAAGCTATGCCCATTGGTGCTATGGCGGGATCTGCTCCACCTAGTGGCTTCCCTTTCTATTGGTCACCCAAAGAGATTACCTATCTAGGAGTAAAAGTTAGTCCCTCTCTTAAAAAACTGATTAGATTAAACCTACGACCAATTGTAACTCGTATTAAGGATGATTTGGATAGATGGAGAAGTTTACCTGTTTCTTGGTTGGGCAGGATCAGTGTGCTGAAAATGAATATATTACCTAGGTTGATGTATCCACTGCAGATGCTGCCAAATTCAATTCCTAACAGCTGGTTTGCAAATTTGGATAAAATGTTTACACAATTTATATGGCAGGGGAAAAAGGCAAGAATGAAAATTAGCAAACTTCAGAGAGATAAGGATCAAGGGGGGTTGGGAGTCCCTAATGTACGGCTCTATTACTGGGCCGCACAAATGCGCTACATATATGAATGGGTGAATCCTGACCCTACAAACACATGGATTGGCATGGAGTCTTGGAACTGTGGCCTCCTAACACTAAAAAACTGCCCTTTTATAACCTATAAGAAGGTAAAATTGGAGGTCCAAAACAATTTCATTGTCAGGAATACATTGAACACATGGAACAAGATTATGTGTTGCTTCAGACTTAAAAATCATTTTTCTCTTCTGGCCCCGATATGGAAGAACCCAGATTTTGATCCGTCATGTCATGATGCTGTGTACAAATTTTGGCAGGAAAAGGGCTTGGACCGGCTTGTCAAACTTTATGAAGGAGGTACAGTGGAGTCATTTGAAGCCCTGAAAAGCAAATATTCTTTACTACAGTCTCACTTTTTCCGCTATTTACAAATAAGACACTATATACCTAAAAATATACATGCTCCCAATAGGACATTTTTGGAAGACCTTCTAACACAACCCATACCAAAAAGATTTATTTCTCATGTCTACAAAACCTTTGGCCTAAATTTTAACTACTCTACCGACAACATCAGAAAGCAGTGGCAGAATGATATAGGAGAACAAATAGAAGAGAATGTGTGGAACTCAATTATAAAGGACACACTTAGAATTCTGAGCTGTAATACAGACAGAGAGACACAATTTAAAATATTACACAGACTCCATTGCACACCACTGCTGAGGAGCAGGTTTGGCCTGGGCCCTCCTAATTGTATTAAATGTAATTCAGAAATTGGTACATACACACACATGGTTTGGAAATGCTGTAAAATACAAAATTTCTGGTCTGAAGTGAAGGAAGAAGTTGCTACTTTGATGGGATATGATTTGGAGCTCACTCCATTTCAGTGTATTTTGGCGGCAAAAGTGGACAGTGCTAGGGACAAATATAATGCTAAGCTGACTGAAATCCTCTTGTATATAGCAAGAAAGACAATCCTTAAACTCTGGATATCAAAGGACAGCCCTACAGTGGAGGATTGGTATAAGGAAGTCTTGAGAATACTCCCTCTGGAAAAGCTGACCTACACGCTTCATGACAATGCTGAAGGATTTGTTAAAATATGGCGACCTATTCTGGACAATGTGGCTGCTGTGGACTGAACCTTGTTCTAATAAGCCAACAGTATTCAATCTAAGACACATTGACACTGGTGGTGTAGAGGGGTGAACTTTTGGTGTGTTTGTTTGTGTTTTTATTTATTTTAGTATTATTATTATTATTATTATTTTATTTATTATTATTATTTTATATATGTATATGTGTGTATGTGTATGTATGTGTATATACATATATATATGTGTGTATGTGTATATATATATATATATTATTTAATTTACTTAATTATTTTTTTTTCTACTTTATTTTCTTTTTGATACCTGCTGTATGTTCATGTGTGTTCAGTTGTTTAAAAAAAATGCGGGAAATAAGGTTCTATTTTGTATTGCTTTGGTCCTGCACAGAAATAAGAACCTCAATAAAGAGAATTGGGAAAAAAAAAAAAAAAGTTTGCACGGTATTTAGGAGGCCTGTAAACATTAAGTAGCACAACTCGAGATGAGGACTTCAGTTGAAGGGCTACGTACTCAAACAAGGAGAAATGTTCAAAGGATAACTGCTGATATTGAAAAGATTCTTTGAATAAAATTGCAACAATTTTAAAAAAGAGGAGTTTATTGTCATTTTAGGAGGACGACCACTGCAGCCCTGATTAGTGCTGCTATGACTCCTTCTATACCTCCTGATCACTGCTGACACTGTTTCTTTAATTGATGTTTAGTTGGTCACTGATCTTCCTGGATTCTTCTTTATCTTTGTGAAGTCTCACAGTCACATTTTTCAGTTCCTTTGTTCAATTCTTTTCCTTGTGGAGCCACGATAAGGACAAAGATAAAGCTCATAGTTCCACAACAGAGAAAGTTCTGCTGTTCACAGCTCATTAGTTAGAACCATGTTCATACATTTAGACTAGAAATCACAGGTGGACTCAGTTTAGTTTTTGTAGTTTAAGTGATCACAGCTGGATTTACTTTTGTTGCATTGAGTTTCTATTTTGGGGCTGATTTTTAGCTTAGTCTTTCTAAAAGGTTTGTTTTTGGTTGTTCATAAGAAGAAAAGCTCTGTTGTTGATCTTTGCTTCTGGTGTTCACTGTACTATATTTATTATTTTTCAGATAGAAAAGATGGACCAAAATACTAAAACAAGATCAAAACTGTGAAAAATGCTCGCTATCCTTTTGCCCAAACAACAAACTGACCAGAGTTTAAGTGTATTTATTGAACCAGAACATCCTCTCCTCTGCAGCCCGGCCTCCCCAGCAGTGTGGACCCTCAGGAGCTGACCTACGTGGACGAGCAGAGATGTTACGTCATACCAGAAGGAGTCCGACCGGTTCTGAAGCCCTTCAGGATTGAGGTCATATTCACACAGACACACACCAAGAAAAATAACAGACATATTCCACTAAAAATAAAGCACAAAACTCACTGAAAATAAACCTGTTGTACTAATACAGACACTACAGCTGATGTACAACACATTTTGTCTTCTACTTATTGATCAATATGTTGTTTTTAATTGGTTTAATAATTGGTACATTAAATTTCCTTGACAGTTTTGCTTAGTTAACCTTTTGTTTGGAGCTTTTATGCATCTTTAGGACAGCAATCATTCATATTTAAGGTTCTCTATGCATTTTTGCAATAAAATCTCTTCTTGTTTTCATGCATTTTCCTTGGGGCAATCCGTGTTTTTGAAGTTTCTATGCATTTTTTGCAGGGATATTCCTTGTTTTTCCCAATTTCCTATCCATTTTAACAGGGGCAATCTCTTGTTTTTGTAGTTGTATGTATTTTTGGAGAGACAATCCCTTATTATTATGTTTTTATGCGTTTTTTTACTGGCTACCCCTTGTTTTTGAGGTTTCCTTTCAAATAATCTACGATATCTATGTTGCTTGAATTGCTTTGACTGATCTGGTTAGTTCTTGTTATTCCAAATAAATCCAACATTTTAATTAAACTGACTGAGAAACGTGAGTTGAGGTAGCACAAACCATCAGATCCTTTATGTTCTGTCTGTGGTGCGTTCAGGTGCTGTTCTGGGGCCTGCGGGAGCTGAAGCGGGTGCAGCTGTTCGAGGTGGAGCGCCCCCTGGTGAGGGTGGAGTGTGCAGGACGCCAGCTGGAGTCTGAGGAGATTGAGAACTACAAAACTCACCCGAACTTCAAAGAGGTGGTCCGCTACATCGACGTGGTCAGTACCTGTCATTAGTTACGAGTTACAAACCGCAGGGGAACGTTCCCACATCATTAGATAACATGATCTACAAATTCTAATAAATTTAACCCTTGTGTCATCCTGTGGGTCAAACTGACCCGTTTTAAAGTTTGAGAATCTGGAGAAAAAAACATTTTCACAGTGATGTCCACATTTTCAACATTTTTTTGAAAATTTTGAACATTTTTAAGTGGGAAAAAAGAGAAATTTTAAAAAAGTTTCTTAAGAACAGTCACACAAAAAATCAACCAAAACCAGCAAATATCGCTGGATTTTGGTTGATTTTTATGAATGTTCTTAAAGAAAATATTAGAAGTTTTACTGATGTATATGTAATCACTTTAGATATTTTAAGGATTTTTTGAAAGATTTTACTCCTTTTTTCAAAATATTTACAAGAATTTTCTTACCAAATTTGTTTTTACAATACATTTTTAACTTTATTGACTTTATTAGAATGGTTTATCTTCATTTAGAGGAAGTTGTCAGAAACACAACAAGATGATGTTCCATGATAATAAAGGAAGAACGTTCTCAAACCAATATTCAAAAAGAAACATTTTTCAGATGTTTTCAAGGACTCAGATGATTTTTATGAAATGTTCCTGTAATGTGGTTTGTTAACAATGGTGGAAAATTCTGCTTTGCAATGATGTGTTGGATGTTATAGAACATTCTACTAGAAAATGTTCCCACAATAATAACAAAGGAAGAATGTTCTCAAACCAACGTTAGAAAAATGTTTCTAAGGTGTTATCAAGGCCTCAGATGATTTTATGCCATCCCTGTAACATGATGTATGTCCAAGGTGGAACATTTTACCTTTTTGTTGAGAGAACACATTATAGAACATTCTTCTATAAGACATGTCCACAATGATGACCTCAGATGACAGAATGTTCTTATTGAGACGTTCCTGTAATGTGATATAATAACAAAATAATGTTCTCAAAACTGCATTTTATCTGAGGTCTCAATAACACTTTCAGATGTTATTTAGACCTCGGACGACAGAACGTTCTTCGTGAGATGTTGTGGTTTAATAACAAAGGTGGAACATTCTGGCTTCAATGTCCTGGAAATGCCTGGGTTTGTTGTTCAAGGAACAAATTATAGAATGTAAAAATCTTTCCCCAAGTGTTCCACAGTGTTATATAATAATGAAGAAAGAATGTGATCAGTGCAACAGTGAGTTCTGAGAACATTAGGACAACATTTTTAGAACATCTTTTTAGCGACCCTCCCCAGAAGAAGAACTTTCTGGATTTAAAAGAAAACTTCTCATTGAAAATACTAGTAGAACTTTCTCGGGACCTTTTTTGAACAAAAAAAATCTAGCTGGATGAAGACTTCAGGAAATACAGCCTTCTTTTAATGAGCTTAGCAGATTCACCTCCGTTGTGTTCAGAATGTAGACACAACTAAACCCCTGTGTGTTCTGTCTGGGTTTGGTTCTACCAGGAGCTGCCAGAAGAGTCGTACCTCCACCCTCCTCTGACGGTGTTCGTTGTGGAGCATCGGGTGTTCGGCCAGCTGGCTCTGGTCGGGGCCCACGTGGTTCAGAACCTCATGAACTATGGACCTCGTGAGCTCGACAGGGAGCCAGAGGAGGAAGAGGAGGAGCCAAAGCCAAAAGGTAAGAAGAACTATAGATGTCCTGATGAAGACTGAATCTGAGTCACTTGTTACTAAGCATCTGCCAATACCTGGTACCATTTTCCTGATAATACACACTTCAAGTATTGTAGATTTACTGTAGTACCTGTTTGCGCCAGCAGGTGGAGCGTTTTTCTGTCCGATGCTGTAAGAGGAGGCAGGCAGTTAATGTTAGCAAGCAGAGAGAATTGTAGGGAGTTTAGCTTGAGAATGGGCACCATGACAAAGTATTCTGCAGCATTTAATGACCTCTGAACAATGAAAATGTCATTTCTAAGGTCACATCATGTGTCTGTGGCTTAAAACAGCAACATCACTTCAGAATAGTCCAACAGGCTCGACTTTGACCACAATTTAATCAACTATTATTTGAAAATGTGTCATTTAAGAAAATTCTTCAAATTCACGACACCTGTGTGAGAACAGATGCAAAGAAAGGCCTGGCCTCAAAGATGTGCAGCTGCAGATCAATTAAAATCGCATTGATTGGTATTGGGGCACATCGAGGTCATTTTTTAGGTTTTATGTTTCATAAGATGAAGAAGGCGGTGCCCATTATTAGGTACAGTGATAAGTAAAAGTCTTAGGATTGTTGTTTTACAAGGTTTTAATGACCAGACATACACTACTGTTCAAAAAATTGGGGTCATCCAGACAATTTTATGTTTTCCCTGAAAACTCACACTTTCATTCATGTGCCAACATAACTGCACAATCAATCAACTAATCATCAATTATCCTTTCAACACCATTAGCTAACACAATGTAGCATTAGAACACAGGAGTGATGGTTGCTGGAAATGTTCCTCTGTACCCCTATGGAGATATTCCATTAAAAATCAGCCGTTTCCAGCTAGAATAGTCATTTACCACATTAACAGTGTCGAGACTGTGTTTCTGATTCATTTAATGTTGTCATCATTGAAAAACGGCTTTTTTTTCAAAAGTAAGGACATTTCTAAGTGACCCCAAACTTTTGAACAGTAGTGTATTCATTTCTTAGTCTCTTTAGTAAGAAATAACAAGAAAATACAGCTTTACTGTATACAGGAGTAATAAACAATAGAAACAATCAAAGCAAAATGGCTTCTACAAACCACAAGAACTATTACTGAATAGCCTGATCCAAATCGGTTAGATTCCTGGCATTTCAAATCTGTTCTCCAATATAACTTATATAAATATAACTGCTTCTGTTGCACTTCTTGTTGGATATTAAAGTGCTTTGTTTTTGCTACAGTGAAGGTAAATCTAGTCTAATCTCATGTGTGCAGAAGATTTATCATCATAAAGCAACATGTTCTGAACAGTAAAATATGTAATGTTTCTTATTATTTACTTTGTTTTGCGATTTCTTTCTGGACAGAACCCTGTTTACGAGCTCACTGAGGTGTCTAGTAAATAACTGAGCTGATCTGTAATAGACGGAAACCAGAATTGGGAATAAATTGAAGTTTCTGGATTCAATGAGTCCCACAAAATTCCACATTAGTTTCATCTGACCACCACCAACAAAGTCTTCTCTAGCACCACTCAGTGTTTTTCTGTCTGTTCCTGCAGTGAGGCAGAACTCGGTGAAGATCAACCCTCTGATGTCGGTGAAGAACATCGGGCTGAGCGGTCTGACGGTCAGTCAGTCCAAGATCCCCATCAACCCCATGAAACTGGTCAACGTAAGTAGATTAATCTCCCCGTGGAGGGCAGGAAACACAAACCTGAAACTGTAAACTAGATTTAAAATGTGTAAAAAATGAGCTGATGTGGACATTAATGTGAATAAACTCCTGCAGGCGCCTCTGAAGAAGCTGATGAAGAAAGGAGAGGAGCTGGAGGAGGAGGCGCCTGAGAAGGAGGAGCTGGACTGGTGGTCCAAATACTACGCTTCACTAGAGGAGCTGGAGAGGAAGGTCAGAAATATGAGACGAAAAGTGTGAAACATCAATGTAGATGTAGATTTAAAAAAAAACCTGGAGTAAAGATAAATAAAAACGTTAAATAAAATGTCCATTCTGAAGATTTTAAAAACAAAAAACACCTTTTTCTGATGCAAATGCTTTATTTTTGTTACTAAGTTATGTGCAGAAAGAAGAGATTTTGATGAAACATGTTGATTTTAAGCTGAAGGTACGTCACATGTGGTTAGTTCAAGGACTGTTGGAATGTTCAAAGTCTGATTTTTTTATTTTATTTTTTGCTTTGTCAATTTCTGGCTGATAAAAGGTGTCATTGTTGCATTTGTTTTAAAAGATAACACGTCCACCAAACTTGCTAGTTGGTTTTTGGGCTTCGACAGATAAACATTAATGCAGATAAAAGCTAAAAAATAAAGGCAGGAATAGTGAAAAAACATAACTTTGAATGATGGATAATTCTGCAGATTTTACACACAAAGAACAAAATTGCTTGGGGGGGGGAAATTAAATATAAAATTAATTAATTCCTTTCAATAAATTATTTAAAGACAGAAATAAGTAAATAGATGTTTCTTTTAGCCCTGTAATTTTCTTTTTTTTTAAGTCAACCATTGAGATGAGACGCTACAGAGGTTGGATGCTTTGTGTATCAGTTCTGAGAATTTTAAACCAATTAATCCTCTGAACTCTGCTGTTTCTGGGTATTTTTATTTGTTTGTTTTTTGTTCCTTTTGCTTTTTCATTCGCATTTCAAAGCTGCTGGCATGTTTTGGGCTTCAGATGGTTTATTTCAACATTATTAGAGTAAAAGTTTAAATTTTACATTATGTTGGCAAAGAAAAACTCTTAATTTAGTAGAAGAGGCAACTAAAAATCTGCATATACAGCTTTAAATAAGAGAATAACTGCACTTATTGAAGCATTCTTTACTTAACTTGATCCTATAACTTGAGGATAAAGAAAATAACACTTAATTTTGAACAAGTTACGACTAAAAATCTACATATTTTAGCTTCAAATAAGAGAATAACTGCACTAATTGATACATTCTTTGCTCTACCTGTGTGATGTTTGCTGTCTGCAGGCTGCTGAGGAGGAGGAGATGGAGGAACAAGCAGAGACGGGTACAGTTGAACTCCCACCGTGATATTTAAATCATAATGATGCATATTTTACATTAAATGATTTACTGGACCAACACACAGCTTATATTTCCAGTCGGTAGTCAAAAACCTGAAGTTGTGACTGACTGTTGACAGTGAAAAGTTACTCAGTCTGGTTTAGTGAGATTTCTGTTGTGACTTTTATGGAAATGTTCATTTAGACATGAAGCCGACACGTTCAGATGTAATACAGATTAGCATGGCATAAAGGGCTTTTAGTGTTGATAAAATTTTCTTCTTTGTACAGATGGAGCCCATCTGACGATGGCGAACATTGAGGAGGAGGAGGAGGAGGTTGTGGTGGTGGAGATGGAGCCTCCTAAAAGGAAGAAGATCGCCACACTGAAGGTGGAACATCATAATAATCATCATGGCTGTGATTTTGGTTTCAAAAACTGATTTAATGACAAGGCTGATGACCACAGGGACATCTGGACCTTCTGAACCCTGTGTGCGCCAAAGAATGTTCTCCAAGGACATCTTTTAAAAATCATCTGAGACCTCGATAACATCTGGATCACTTTTTTGAATGTTGGTTTGAGAATGTTCTTTCTTTGTTATCATAGTACATACAGTACTGTTCAAAAGTTTGGGGTCACCCAGACAACTTTATGTTTTCCATGAAAACTCACACTTTTATTCATGTGCTAACATAATTGCGGAAGGGTTTTCTAATCATCAATGAGCCTTTCAACACCATTAGCTAACACAATGTAGCATTGGAACACAGGAGTGATGGTTGCTGGAAATGTTCCTCTGTACCCCTATGGAGATATTCCATTAAAAATCAGCTGTTTACAGCTAGAATAGTCATTTACAACATTAAAATTGTCTACACTGTATTTCTGATTCACTAATTGTTATCTTCATTGAAAGAAATGCTTTTCTTTCAAAAATAAAGACGTTACTAAACAACCCTAAACTTTTGAACGGTAGTGTATCTAACGTTCCTACAAAGTTAATATAAGCAAAAAAAAAGAGAGGTCCGAGGCACTCCGAGTACCTAAAAATCCTTTGACTCATGGACAACAGTTTACGTGTTTCAGCTACCTCAGGGCCTTCATCAGAACATAATACAACATTAGGGCACAGGTGTGCCTGATAAGGGCTAAAACCAGCTCGTAGCCCTGGTAACCCCATAGGTTCTCAAGGTCCTATACCTTCTCTAAGACTCCCCAGAAACTCTGTGAGGGTAAAGAGATGTTCTACTGTGAGAGCTGAGCCTCTGTTTGTGTGTTCAGCTGTATGGAGGCGACCTGGAGTCAGAGTTCCATCAGTTCCAGGATTGGCTGCACACGTTTCCTCTGTACAAAGGAAGAGCGAGTAGTGAGGACTATGAGGAGGACGACGAGGAGAGGCTGATGGGAAAATACAAGGTCTGTCTGTATCTGTCTGTCCGTTTCTCTGTCTGTCCATCTGTCTGTATCTGTATCTGTCTGACTGATATTCTTCATCTTTCCTGACTCTCCGTCCTTCAGGGCTCCTTCCTGGTTTATCCAATCGATCCAGAAGACACCGAGGACACTCCAGATCACCAGATCACCAACGGAATCCCCAAAAACTCTCCGATCAAAATCTTAGTCCGAGTTTACATCGTCAAGGTACCGGATTTACTCACATCAGCTGTCTGAGAATCCTGAATCGACAAACTTCAAATTCTCAACCATAGCTACAGTATGCTAGATTTAAATAGGTTTAATCCTCTGAATTCTAGGCAGTTTCTGGATGTTTTTTGCTCCCGTCTCATTTTTTCTCACTTTTTTTTAACTGCAACATAAAGTCCTGCTCCTCTATGGAAACAGAACAATCATGACTGGAAGTATAAAGAACCCAGCAATATCGTATGTGCAGTACGGCACAGTTAGAATGACAGAAATCAGAAGGAAGAAAAACAAAGGTGGAATTTCTTCAAAAATGTATGTCAAATTAATTGAAAAAAACTTGAATCAGGATGTAGAACATTTTTCCAAGTGTCCATAGGTGTTACTGAGAAAATGTTGACCGTACACACTATAGATATTTACCTACTTCCATTTTTCGCTTCCATACTTGTCTGCTCTTTGTTTTGTGTAAACACATCCTGCAGTTCAGCTGAAAAGTTCTGTATTTTTTGTCACATGACTGTTGGTCACATCTGAGTCACTAAAGGCTTCACAATTACAGAATTACAGAATTGCAGAATCTTTGATTTTAGCAGAATCTTAGTAAAGCAAAGAGTTTATTTTTGGTGAAAATTTATGTGAGACTTGTAGAATAAAGTAGTTTCAATCGAAAAAATCACAATTTTAAGGTGAGATTTGATTGATTTTCCAAGTTTTTATAGTTTCTGGCTGATAAATGGAGTCATTTCAGGAATTTTTTTTAGATAAATGATTTCAAACATTCTGGCAGATTTGTGGTTCAAACAGTTAAACCCAGTTTGTGTTCTACTGTTGGTTCTACTTTCTCTGTTTGTGTTCTACTGTTGGTTCTACTGTCTCTGTGTTCTACGATTGATTCTACTGTCTCTGTTTGTGTTCTACTGTTGGTTCTGCTGTCTCTGTTTGTGTTCTACTGTTGGTTCTACTGTCTCTGTTTGTGTTCTACTGTTGGTTCTACTGTCTATGCGTTCTACTATTGATTCTACTGTCTCTGTTTGTGTTCAGCTATTGGTTCTGCTGTCTCTGTTTGTGCTCTACTGTTGGTTCTGCTGTCTCTGTTTGTGTTCTACTGTTGGTTCTGCTGTCTCTGTTTGTGTTCTACTCTTGGTTCTACTGTTTCTGTTTGTGTTCTACTGTTGGTTCTACCATCTCTGTTTGCGTTCTACTGTCTCTGTTTGTGTTCTACTCTTGGTTCTACTGTTTCTGTTTGTGTTCTACTGTTGGTTCTGCCGTCTCTGTTTGTGTTCTACTGTTGGTTCTACTGTCTCTGTGTTCTACTGTTGGATCTACTTTCTCTGTGTTCTACTGTTGATTCTACCGTCTCTGTTTGTGTTCTGCTCTTGGTTCTACTGTTTCTGTTTGTGTTCTACTCTTGGTTCTGCCGTCTCTGTTTGTGTTCTACTGTTGGTTCTACCGTCTCTGTTTGTGTTCTACTATTGGTTCTACTGTCTCTGTTTGTGTTCTACAGGCCACCAGTTTGGCTCCCACAGACCCTAACGGTAAAGCCGACCCGTACCTCGTGGTTCAGGTGGGAGAACAAAGTATGGACACCAAAGACCGATACATCCCCAAACAGCTGAACCCGATGTTCGGAGAGTCAGTACCAATAGAATCTGTCTGACTGTCTGTCCAGCTGGTTCTGACTCCGTTGGATTGACTGTCCTTCTGTGTTTCAGGGTGTTTGAACTCACGGTGTCGTTCCCGCTGGAAACAGAGCTGGTTGTCACAGTAATGGACCACGATCTGATCGGGGCCGATGACGTTATCGGCGAGACTCGGGTTGACTTGGAGAACCGGTTCTACAGCCACCACAGAGCCTCCTGCGGTCTGGCTCTGTACTATGACACGTCAGTACCTCAACTTATAGAATCAGTACTACAACGTATTAGTACCAGAACTACATGTTAGTACCAGAACTACATGTAAACACGGGAACTTCATCTTTATACCAGAACCACATGTTAGTACCAGAACTATATGTTTGTATCAGAACTACATGTTAGTACCAGAACTACATTTTGCTTCATGTTAGTACCAGAACTACTTGTAAACACTAGAACTTCATCTTTATACCAGAACTACATGTTAGTACCAGAACTACATGTAAGTGCCAGAACTAGATGTTAGTACCAAAGCAACATGTTAGTACCAGAATTACATGTTAGCACTAGAACTTCATCGTTATACCAGAACCACATGTTAGTACCAGAAGTACATGTTAGTACCAGAACTACACATTAGTACCAGAATGTCATGTTAGTGTCAGAACTACATGTTTGTAACAGAACTTCATGTTAGCACTAGAACATCATCTTTCTTTGTACCAGAACCACATGTTAGTACTGGAACTTCATCTTAGTACCAAAACTACATGTTAGTACCCAAACTACAAGTTAGTACCAGCACTGTGACACAGAACAAGTTTATTCCGAAACATCGCCCAAATCTGGCCAAAGTTCCTCTCAGAATCAGTTGATTTTGAATCTACAATAACTTGAATTTATTTAATTAGTCCATGCAAACTTTTATCTTCATACTGGAAGATATTTTTAGAGCTCCATGCCTTTGAAGTACATAGAGGTGGGTCCAATTTTGACTTTTTCCCATTTGTGAAAGCAGATAGACATTTTCAGGGCTGAAAAACACATTTGAGTTCTGTTAAGAACTGCAGTTAGATCAGTTTTTATTCACTCCAGGTGTCACATTACAAAGACCAAATCTGGTTTTTGTTCATTTTTGCTTTAACCGACTTTGACCAGCAATATCATGGCATGTATCATAATTTGAACAGTAAAGCTGACTGTGTGTCATAGAAACATTCATTGGTACCCTGGATGTGTTTTCTGATAATTCACCAGAGAAAACTTTAAAAAGTGCATTCTGGGTAAACTTTCAAGGCTCATATCAGCATGTGTGATAGATGATTGGTCAGAACAAGTTAGACACAATGACAGCACTGTTTTTACTCACATTTGATACAAGGATCGTCTGATATACACGATTTCTTCTGTGGAAAAATCATTTTCTGCAAGTTGTGACTGCGAGAACTGTCTCTATAGAACCTTTTTCAGGAGATAAATCAATCTGAAAATAATAGTTATGCAGTTTTCATCCCAAGTTCCTGCAGTAGAAGTCTACTTTTTGATACCAGACATATGTACCATCGCTCCTGAACATACTGTTGCTCTTTGCCTCTCTCAACAGTGATGGTTACAATATGTGGCGTGATGCAAAGAAGCCATCCACCATCCTAGCTGAGCTCTGCAGGATGAACGGAATCCCGTCTCCAGAGTACCGACCACATGAAGTCAAAGTCCTCAACAAGATCTTCAAAATACCACCAGATGCAGTTCCTGAAGGTAGGACAGATGTCAGGTAGATGGAACCAGACTCAGTTAGTCAGGAAGTAAAGGATTGTTGCTCATCAGTTTACTTGTTGTTGTTCTTGCCAGTTCTTCTGAAGAAGAACGAGCGATCTCCAGAGGAGCAGGCAGAGATAGAGGAACATTCAGCCCTGAGCGTGCTGCAGCGATGGGGGGAGATGAACGAGTTCATCCCTGGAGCTATCCCTCTGGTACCAGAACATGTGGAGATCCGGTCTCTGCAGAACCAGAGCAACCTTGGATTGCCACAGGTAACCTCCACACAGCGTTCAGGAGAAAGTCGGAGCTGCTGCTGTAACTAGATGTCGTTAACAGTGTGGTATCTTCGTGCTGCAGGGTTATCTTCACATGTGGGTGGACATGTTTCCCAACGACATCCCAGCTCCGCCTGCTGTGGACATTAAGCCCCGCCTCCCTGAACAGTACGTCAGCACTCTGTCAGTACAGAACAATGGAATAAGGACAGAGTTCTAAGAATATTCTTGTTGTTGTTTCCATGGTGACAGATATGAGCTGCGGGTGATCATCTGGAACACCGATGATGTGTTTCTGGACGACGTCAACCCGTTTACAGGCGACCCATCCTCCGACATCTACGTTAAAGGGTCAGATTCACTCACACTGACTTTTTTTACATTTTTACAGCAAAACCGGTACAGTTTGATTGGATCAGGATCATCGACTCAGGTTGTTCTGTGTTCTCCTTTTAGCAGTGAAGACTTCACAGCTAGCACGGAACACAACACTGGCTAACATTAGAGAATGTTTCAGGAACATTTTCATTTCCAAAAATGTTCCGATAAATTTAATATAATGTTTTAGTGATGTTAGGAACACAGATTATGTTCTATGATAACAAAGGAGGAATGTTCTCAAACCAGCATTCAAAAAAGCTTTTCCAAATGCTATCAAGGCTTTAAATCATTTTTATAAGACGTTCCTGTGATGTGAAATCACAACGGAGATGGAGCGCTCTTCCCACAATGTTCTTTGGAGGTTTTAGAGTTTATAGAAAGTTCTTCTTAAAACATCCCCCCCATGAAAACAAACAAGGTTCTCAAACAAACATTCACCAAACTTTTTCCAGATGTTATTCAGGCCTCAAATGACAGAATGTTGATTCTAAGAAGTTCCTGTTATGTGATGTACAGTGGGGCAAAGAAAGTATTTAGTCAGCCACAGATTGTGGAAGTTCTCTCATTTAAAATGATGGCAGAGGTCTGTAATTTTCATCATAGGTACACTTCAACTGTGAGAGACCGAATGTGAAAAAAAAATCCAGGAACTCACATTGTAGGATTTTTAAAGAATTTATTTGTAAATTGTGATGGAAAATAAGTATTTGGTCACCTACAAACAAGCAAGATCTCTGGCTCTCACAGTCTTGTAACTTCTTCTTTAAGAAGCTCTCCTATCCTCCACTCGTTACCTGTACTGATGGCACCTGTTTGGACTCGTTATCTGTATAAAAGACACCTGTCCACAGCCTCAAACAGTCAGACTAAAAACTCTACCATGACCAAGACCAAAGAGCTGTCAAAGGACACAGGGAACAAAATCGTAGACATGCACCAGGCTGGAAAGAGTGAATCTACAATAGGCAAGCAGCTTGATGTGAATAAATCAACTGTGGGAGCAATTATTAGAAAATGGAAGATATACAAGACCACTGATAATCTCCCTCGATCTGGGGCTCCACACAAGATCTCATCCCATTTTGTCTATTTGTTGAGGGAACACATCGTAGAACATCCATACATCCATTCTCTATACACCGCTTTATCCTCACTAGGGTCGCGGCGGGTGCTGGAGTCTATCCCAGCTGACTCGGGCGAAGGCAGGGGACACCCTGGACAGGTCGCCAGTCTGTCACAGGGCTACATATACAGACGAACACTCACACTCACATTCACACCTACGGGCAATTTAGAGTAATCAATTAACCTCAGCATATTATTGGACTGTGGGAGGAAGCCGGAGTGCCCGGAGAAAACCCACGCATGCACAGGGAGAACATGCAAACTCCATGCAGAAAGATCCCAGGCCCAGCCGGGATTTGAACCGGGGATCTTCTTGCTGCAAGGCAAAAGTGCTAACCACTATACCACTGTACAGCCCCACATCGTAGAACATTCTTCATTTAAACATTTTCACTATGAATTCAAAGTGAGGATGTTCTCAGCACAATGTTCAGAAAATGTTTTCCACATGTTGTCAAGACCTTAGATCAGAAAATGTTCCTAATCCACAATAATACATGATGACAAAACAAGAGCGTTTTCAGTGCAACAATCCGTTTTTAGAACTTTAGGGCATAACAACAAATAACTTCTGGCTGTGTCACTGTTCTGTTGTGTTCTCTGTTTAGTTGGATTAAAGGACTGGAAGGAGACAAACAGGAGACCGACGTCCACTTCAACTCTCTGACCGGAGAAGGAAACTTCAACTGGAGATTCGTTTTCCGCTTCGACTACCTTCCTACTGAGGTAAAGAAATGTTCTGGCACCTTCAGGGCTACAACTAATGGTTATCCTTTCTTTGTTCCATCATTTTTACAATAGTAATAATTAACATAAAGAGATCTTGTTCACAAGTGTGAGATGGACAGGTAGACTGGTGCAGTCAGCAGTGATTTGGGTGTTGTACCTGATAACTACATTTTGTGTATACTCTTTACCCTGAACCCTGCAGTCTCTCTGGTGTGTTACCAGGAGTTAACGTTGTCCCTATGGTTCCTGTCCTGCAGAAAGAGGTGGTTTATAAGAAGAAGGAGTCCATCTTCTCTCTGGAGGAGTCTGAGTTTCGTCAGCCAGCTGTTCTGACGCTGCAGGTCTGGGACTACGACCGCATTGCAGCCAATGATTTTCTGGGTAGGATGCTCTGTACATTCACAAACATTATGAAGTATTTATGTTCTAAATACACAGACATTCATGCTGCATCTATAAATGCCATCTTCACAGCACCTTTTGCTCTTATGCAGCTTCATGTCATCCCCTCCGTTCTTCACTGTCAGGACTTTGCATTCACTGTGGTAGTCCTGGTCAAGTTCAGATCAAACAAGTTATCTTGGTCTCATCTGAATAAAGAATGTTCTCCCAACATTCGTCAGACTTTTGTTCATGTTATTTAACAAAGCAAAGGTTTATCTAGAAGATTTGCTCCGAACAGCAACAAGTGTTTATTTCTTTTCCTCCATCCATAGAGGTTGATGTTCTGAAGTGTTCTTCACTGTCTGAGCTTCACACAAACTCTGATTTCCACTGATAACTCCTGGACCAAGTCTGAAGCAGCTTCCGTCTGTTTTTCACAGCTAGATGGTGAAAGTAGTTCAGTGTCTGTGGAGTCATTTTAGGAGGACGACCACTGCAGCCCTGATTAGTGCTGCTATGACTCCTTTTATACCTCCTGACTACTGCTGACTCTGTGGTTCACTGATGTTTAGTTGATCTTCCTGCGTCCTCTTCCATATTTGTGAAGTCTCAAAGTCAGATTTGTCAGTTCCTGTGTTCAATTATTTCCATGTGGAGCCATGATGAAGACAGAGACACAGTCCATAGATTCAAAACTGAAAAAGTTCTGCTGTTCCGAGCTCATTTTAGAACCATGTTCATGCAGTTAGGATGATTGGAAATCACTATTGGAGTCAGTTTAGCTTCAGTTATCACAGTTTTATAACTTGTGTGCCAGTGATCAAAGCTAAATTCATTTTTGTTGTGATGAGTTTTTACTTTGGGGCCTCAATTTTCAATTTAGTCTTCCTGTAGTATTTGTTTCTGACGCTTCATAAGAAGAAAAAGTCTGCTTGTAAACAAAAAGTAATTACATTTTGAATCATTTGGCACTTAAATAATTTTTCACAAAGGTGTGCCAACATTTTACTGTAGTCTTGAGTTCATTTTGATGTAACATTCAAGATGCGTCATGAGATAACACTCTTTCACCAGTACTCATTATCCTAAAATCTTCCTCCTCCTCTTTCAGGCTCCCTGGAGTTTAGTCTTAGCGACATGGTTCGACCTGCAAAATCTGCCACCAAGTGTACAATAGAGATGGCGAAGGATCGGGCCAGCCCTCGGTTCTCCATCTTTCGTGCCAAGAAGATGAAGGGCTGGTGGCCGCTGATACGCCTGAAGACGGCCGAGGACTTTGAGAGGGAAGAGAAGGAAAAGGAGGAGGCCAAGAAGAAGAAGAAGAAGAAGACCAAGGACAAGAGGAGCAAACTGAGGCAGGAGGACATCCAGTACACCGACAGTCTGGGCAACACATTCCTGTTAATGGTAAACACACACACACACACACACACACACACACCATGTTAATGTCAAACTAAAGTAGCCCAACAAACCAAGATAAAGTCTGAGGCTCACATTTTGCCTCCATTTTAATCAAATGTTGTTATTGCATTGAAATGTGGGAATTCAGTGAGAAATTATTGAATTTTAAATATCTAAAAATAATGGTAAAAAATCTAAATATCAGGTTTATTAATCACTCCGGTCTGTATTTTTAATGTCTGGGTTTGTTTGGGGCAGCACTTGAAATATGCATTTTTTTGTTCAAATGTCCTTCTGAATCTAAAACTCCAAAGAGATGATGCCTTTACAAAATTAACAAAACTGCACCATTTACCAGACACAAACTGTAAAAAGAAATACTGAGAATCTACTCATCCAACCAAATCTTAGCTTAAAATCCTGATTTTACTTCTTAGTCACTTGTATAACTTAAATATTCATAAAAAATTAAACAATTAAAAAAAAATGTCCTAACCACATACTGTAAAAGACAAAAAATGATAAATTTCTTTGTACAACCATGAAGCCACTAGTGACTCAGCTGTGACCAACAGCCCTGTGACAAAAATGTAGTGATTTCTCGACTCAACTGCAGGCAGTTAAGGCCACCATTTTTTCCTGAAATCAACTGAAACTGAAACTAAAATTAGTGGTGCAAGAATGAGTTCCTCCTCACTGTTTCCTTACAATCCTTTGCTGCTTTCATTTAAATAATTCTACTCAAACAACAACAAGAACAAATAAATATTACTCGAGAACACACAATATTAATGTTATGAAAATGCAGATATGAATTCTAAATTAAACCCCAGTGTGAATGTTTGTGGTGACTCTGACATTGTGTTTGTCTGCAGGGGAAGGTGGAGGCGGAGCTTCAGCTGGTGCCGTTGGAGCAGGCCGAGGCAAACCCAGTGGGACGGGGACGTAAAGAACCAGAACCTCTGGACAAACCAAAGTAACACACATACCAATAGAGATAAACTCAACTTTGTGCACATTTATTCACCCCTAAAAGCAAATCTGCTGATTACTCTAATTTTGTTTAAAACAAGCAGATGTTTTATTGTAAGATTTTCCTATTGAATGTGATGTGACTGAACCTGTAGCCTTCTATGCACTCTGTCCAGGTTAAAACTGGTGTAAACTGGCATAGACGGGTGTAAACTGATGTAAACAAGTGTAAGCTGGTATAAAATCATCTAAACTTTGTAAAAATGTATAAAGATACTGGTGCAGACACGTGTAAATTATTGTAAAAATGTGTGAAAAGGTGCCAAAAGTTGTAAACTGATATAGACAGGTATAAACTAGTATAAACAGGTGTTAACTGTTATAAAAAAAAAAGGTGTAAAGACATGTAAACTGTTGACTGTGATGGTTGTAAACAAGCGTAGACTGCTGTAAACTGGTGAAAATTGGCATAAACTGGTGGAAAAAAGTGTAAACAGACTGGTGTAGATGGTTGTAGATCAGTATAAACAGGTGTTTACTGGTATAAAAAGATGTAAAGAGGTCTAAACTATTATGTAGACAGATGTAAACTGGTCTAAACAGGTGTAAATTGGCATAAACTGGCATAAAGAGGTGTATAACAAACTGGTGTAGACCGGTGTAAACTGGTATAAACAAGTGTTCACTGGTATAAAAAGATGTAAAGAGATGTAAACTAGAAGAGACAGGTGTAAAAAGATGTAAACAGTTGTGAACTGGTCTACACAAGTGTACACTGATGTAGACTGGTATAAAGTAGTGTAAACTGGTATAAACTATTGTAAATTAGTGTAAACTGGCATAAATGGGTGTAAACAGATGTACACTGGTATGAACTAGTGTAAATCGGTGTAAACTGGTATAAATAGGTGTAAATCGATGTAGACTGCTCTAAACCAGTGTATGCTAGTGTAAATTGATATAAATATGGGTAAACAGATGTTAACTGGTATAAACTGGTGTAAATTGGTGTGAATAAATGTTAACTGGTATAAATTGGTGTAAAGCAGTGTAAACTGGTATAAACCGGTGTAAACTGAAATAAACTGGTGTAAATTGGTGTAAAGTAGTGTAAACAAATATAAATTGGTGTAAACTGATATAAATCAGTTTAAATAGATGTAAACTGATACAAACCAGTGTAAATTGGTGTAAACAGATGTAAACTGGTTTAAACTGGTGTAAACTGGTAAAAACTGGTATAAACTATCTCCTCTTGTCTCTCCAGTCGCCCCACCACCAACTTCTCCTGGTTCATCAACCCAATGAAGACCTTCATCTTCCTCATCTGGAAGAAATACAAGAAGTACATCATCGCTCTGGTCATCCTGGTCATCCTGGCGCTCTTCCTCGCCCTCATCATCTACACATTGCCTCAGAACATCACCTCCCTCATCATCAAAGGATGAAGAAACCTGTGGAGTCTTCATCACCTGGACTGTCTCAGGTTTCTGATCCTGAACTAATCAGTGTCACATTTACTCATGATTCCAATTACTATTAGTCTGGATGATTAAATACAGTCAGCCTGAGTGAACTACATTACCCAGCATCCTCAGGGATCTGAATTATTGTCAGATTATTGGATGCTTCTTACTCCACATTTAAACTTTATATTATTATGTCATTTTAATATTGTTTGACTGTAAAACCTCAATCAGTATCTTTCTTTAATGACAGTTGTGATTATTTTTTCTAATCTTAAATGTAAATTAAGTCAGAATATTTAAACACGTTTATTATTTTAAGCTTCATTTTGCACTGACTAAGTACTGAAGTTAATATTCTTATTTTTACTAGTTTGAAAATGATTAATCTGAATGTTAGTTGCTGTTTCTGAGAATTAAATAAATATTATTAAATATATTATTAGAAACAATGTCACTCTGTGTCAAAGTCACTCTGTTTAAAGGTATCACTTAGAGATTATTTCTTTCTCACTCACTTCTTAGTTTCCGTCCAGTGCTTTTGTGCGCTAATCAAACTTTTCAAATATTAAAATGTGAATTTGCTCACCCCCTCATAATGAAGCAGATCAAAAGGGTTTTTGTTCAACCTTTTTTTTAAAAAAAAAAAAACGACCTGCTTTTCTTTGACTGTGACTCATTTAGTCACAATTATTTAATGTCATAAAGAAACTCCTGATATTTTAAACCAAGTTTTCAGGAGGTTTAAAATTAATAATCTGCAAGTCATCTGAAAAATGTAAAGTTTCTGCATTAAACCAACCAATAAAGGAAAAGTAGAGGAATATCAGTGGCAAACTGCTGTTGAATTACTAAATTAAAAGTCATTATTTTGTCCCTTTGACTGATATTAAATGTGATTATGTGAACTTGGTTGGTCTTTCGCAGCAAAATGACATTTAAAACTTCCATATTTTCCACTTTTTTAAAGCAAATTAATTAAAATTTCATACCTCCTCAGTTTTTAAGACAAATAAAACGGAACAAAAAATATTTTTCACTTCTTGGCCACTGTAAAGGAAATTTGTCATGTTTTCTGGCTTATGTTTGACACAAAGCTGAAGTGAAATTCAGGCCTCAGCCATCAGACTTTGCCCTCGTCTTGTGTCTGAACCTCAGGAAGTTAGAAATGGTTTGTTTACAGACGTTTACTCTGAGTGTTTCCTCTGAGACTCTGATTAAATTGGTTCATGTCGGGACAAAGACCAAATCTTCTCGTGCAGACTCATGACTTGGAGGCAAAAGCTTGAGGAATCTGATGACTTAAACGGAATATATATACTATTTTTGTAAAAAAAAATCACAAAAGAAGTGCCCTTTTTTTTTTTTTTTTTACAAAGTGACAGTCGATGACTATGGAATCACAGGAGTGCCATAATAAAAAATAAAACTGTTAAAAATGAAGAAATAAATGTGCAAATATAAAGATGAATAAATAAATAAATAATATGGAAATATAAAGGTAAATTTTGTCATTGCTTTTTCCTTTAATCCATCCATTCTCTATACACCGCTTTATCCTCACTAGGGTCGCGGGGGGTGCTGGAGTCTATCCCAGCTGACTCGGGCGGAGGCAGGGGACACCCTGGATAGATCACCAGTCTGTCACAGGGCTACATATACAGACAAACAATCACACTCACATTCACACCTACGGGCAATTTAGAGTAATCAATTAACCTCAGCATATTTTTGGACTGTGGGAGGAAGCCGGAGTGCCCGGAGAAAACCCACGCATGCACAGGGAGAACATGCAAACTCCATGCAGAAAGATCCCAGGCCCGCCCGGGATTTGAACCGGGGATCTTCTTGCTGCAAGGCAAAAGTGCTAACAAGTACACCACTGTCCAGCCCTTTTTCCTGTTATTAACATATTTTTTTTATTTATTCCTCTTCATATTTACACATTTATTTCTTTATTTTTTTCAACAGATTTATATTTTATTATGGTGCTCCTGTGATCTATAATTGACTGAGAGGGAAAATCAAAGCTACTGGATCAAAATAAATGTGTCATGGCTCTAAAACAGTGAACAGAGGAGCAAGATGTTGGAGGATACATCCAGCATCATGAAACATCTACAGATTATGAACAGAGTAGAGGAAGTCTGCAGAGGCTGTAAAAAAACAGTTAAATATCTGTAATATGTGGTCCCTCTATTTTTTATTGATACCAACTGTGGGCTTCAAAATTGGACTAAAAAATGTCCAAAATAACTCAAAATTGTTACTTTGATCATGTTTCGTGTAATTTCGGACAGTTTTCAAATTATTTTAGACAATAATTGAGTCAATCTGGACTGTTTTGGGCTATTTTGGACAAATTCTGAGTATTCTTGTCACTTTCAAGCGACTCTGGACAAGATTCCAATAATTTTGGACAATTTGCAACCTAAACTAAAACCTACTGGATCAGTAAAATAAATGCAGCATGGCTCAGAAACAGTGAACAGAAGAGCAAATTGTTGGAAGATACATTCAGCATGGTGAAACATCTTCCTAATAAAATATCTATAGTGTGACGAGCCTTCCCTCCAGTGTTGGTCGTACCGTGGAAGAATGTCGGACATGCTGACTGTAGTTTTTATTTTAAATTCTGTGAAACAATCAAAGAAAGCCAACTTTTATTTTTGCTCTTTCATGGTCTGTCATTCTGCACTCTAAAACAAAAAGGTAACTGTGCTAAAGTGCAACATATACTGTGAACAATCTAACTTCATGTTTCCAAAATGAACATCATAAATTCTGTAATATTGGTATGATATTCAACAACTTAACTTTTATTAGATCCATTTATGTTGAAGTAAAATGAGTCGGTTCCATCATAAAAATCATGCACTTAACAGGAAATATAAGTTCAAACAACTCTGATAAATTATATTGACTCAACACAAATACTCTAACCTGAACTAACAGAGAAAATCTGTTTAATTATGTGGAAATTTCTCAAATAATTTAATTAAGTTCAATTGAAAAATGATTTGTTTAAGTGTAATTAAAAATGTTCACAGTCACACTGTTTTATTTTGGATTTGGATTGGGATTGAATGTCAATATCTTTATTGTAGCATGAAGCAGTTTCTATTTTATTTACTAATCTAATTTTAATGCTGTAAAATTAGTCGACTCAACTTGATTAAATTAAATTGGCTTGATTTTTTTTTGGAATAAGTTGACTTAATCCTAATAAATTAAGTTGACTCAACACATTTAAATTAAGTTCGACCAATGCTGAAAGAAAGATATTTAATTACTTTGAAATACTTCCCGAGATTTTATTTATGTATATATATTTTTTTATATTCAGTCAAAAATGAAGGCACAGTGAGGAAAAACTTAACAGAAAAAAGGCTTGGAGGTTAAAGAAATCAAAGTAATTACATTTTTTAAAACATACATAAAGAGTCTGAATGGAAGCATGAAAAGGGGATTTTCAGATTATGCTGCTTTCAGCTTTTAATCCTATTTACATGTTTTTCTCTTTCTGGCAAATAAACTGGAAATGTGTGAACTTCCGGCTTTAAGCGCATTAGTTAACCAGTAGCAGGCATAGCCAGGTGTAATCTGCAGGAGCCTCCCAGTTTGCCCTCCCAGTGCACGGGTAGCAGTGCGCGCCCCCGCGGCAGAGGGCTTCCGCCGCTGTGCACGTGAACGCGCCTCTCGTCCATGCGGCTTGGATAAAGAAAGAAGCAGCCGGAGATGGACGGACAGGCAGCTGCAGCGGGACGCTCAGACCGGGCTGCTCCTCTCCTCTGAAGCCGGTCCAGGTGTCCGGAGGGCCGGTTCTGCCGCTCGGCTCCTCTGCTCTTTGTCCGCCCACTGCACGCCGACACCGGGGCCGGTGAGTCTGCTGAGGACGCTGCACCGGAGGCGGATCGGTAGTTGAACGGAACCGGTGGATCAGAGTTTCCCTCAGTGATGAGATCTGCTGGATTTTATCACCTTTTGTTCGGAAATCGGCGTTTAATTAGCGGCTCGGTCAGCCTCAGGGAGCCCGGGCTGGTGTCAGGTTCCCGGCTGGAGGTTCGGATCCTCCTCGGAGGGTTTACCGGGCGGAATATTTAATTTTTATTCCCATTGTTGGAACATCTGACTGTGAGGAACGTCTATTGTGTGGAGAGTCTGTCCCAGTCCTTCACCCCCGGTTCTTTTCCCTGGTCCTCCTCTCCGGTCCTCCTCCCCGGTCCTCCCGGTCCAGCAACACCATGCCGGAGTGTGTGTCTGTGTGTGAGTTCGTGCAGGAGGTCCAGGAGGACTGGAGCTCTCCCACCACCTCCTCCTTCACCTCCAAGATGATCAGTTTGCAGGAACACCCGTTCTACCTGCTGGAGGAGGTCTGCATATTATTATTAATGTCATGAAGCTGCTCAGAGAAGCTCATTATCTGTTTGCACTCTAAAAAAGTCATGTTTAAACAAATTAACTGTTATTTTACAGTTCCCCGTTTTTGGTGAATTAATATTTAGTAAAATTACAGAAAAAAAACAAACTGGAAAAGAAACTGTTTACAAAATTATTTTATTTTTACAAAAAATAATTTGCTCTGTTTACAATGTGTGACTGAAAGATTACACAGTTTATAAATATTTAAATTAGCATAAATATCATTATTTATCACTATTATTTGGTTAAGTTACAGATAATGACTAGTAATTTTTTTTAAATACTTGCACTGAACTGTTCGAAACAAGCAAGCAAAAATAAATTGCAAGTTGTTAAATTGCAGACCACTAAAATCACAGAAAAAAATGTTTATTAATTTACATATTAACTCAAATAAAACAAAAAGGCCACAACTGTGTATAATACCACATCCACACAGTGTAACCATCAAATGTAATTATTTGCTGTATGTACATCATCAGAAACATTTATTTTACAGACATTTGCCGTTATTTGAAATAAACGTTTGGTATATTAAAGATTAATAAATGTTAAAAAAAAAGAGTTGCGACTCCCAAAAACAAAAAAAAATCAACAAATAGCCACATCAAAAATTCATATTTTAGTATATTTAATAAACAGTGTAAACATAAAGTGATAATACTTTAGTGCACTTAAATCAGCAAAAAAAGCAAAAAA
Organism: Acanthochromis polyacanthus; assembly: GCF_021347895.1. Lineage (NCBI taxonomy): Eukaryota > Metazoa > Chordata > Actinopteri > Pomacentridae > Acanthochromis > Acanthochromis polyacanthus. Next base: position 33,139,409 of record NC_067117.1, on the reverse strand, counting down.
ATTTTACAGTTTTTCAGACATAATTATGCATATTTATAACCGAAAAAAGTCAGTCACTTTTGACTCTTTTGTACAGATTTTCACAGTTTTGTTAAAATTACTGATAGAATTTAGTAAAATCACAGAAAAGCTATTTATGCATTGACTGAAAAACAACAACCACAACAACAGAAGCTAGTCAAAACTGTACATAATGTTTGATTGTAAAATAGTTCTTTTTTTCAGATTTAAACATGCTAAAGTTGTTTAATGTTATGTTTACACCCACTGGATTACAGGTATTATTGATGATAATGTCCCCACAACAGTAGGACAATCCTTAGTGTTTGCATTGCATGTAGCTAATGTGGCTAACATTAGCATTTTTTTAAATCAATAATCAAGGACTGGGTGATTTTTGTGTTTTCATGTCATATAAGTCAGCTGCTGTGTCCGTCTTTGTCATTATTTGAATGAAAAATTTGTCTTTAAGGGTGTTTTTTTTTACAGTGTTCTTACCACTGAACTGCTTTCATTCATTCCTCATATCTGCTCCTCTCTCTGTTATGTTGGTCTGCAGTTCTTCTATTCTGAGATCGGTGCTGAATATTACATGAATGTAGTCTGCAACATTTAAACCATGTTTAAAGAAACATTAAGGGCCGTGCACAACCATGATGCACCCACTCAGCTGATATCTCTTTATTAGAGCACATATAGGTTCTATGTAGGACCGTTATGGGGACATTTCTTTTTTTTTCACTGTGTTTTGTCTTAAAAAACACAGAGGTGGTATAAAATAAAAGGTATGAGAATATGAAAACACTATTCTTCTTCATAATCTCTCAGCTTTACAACAATGTCAGAATTTATTCAGGAGCCAATAGCAGTCCAGCTTTGTGTAGCCCCGCCCCCTCTCTGCTTCCAGGTGAACCAATCAGAATGAGCAGCTGGTTTTTTTTACTTTCTACAGCTGCTTCTGCTAAACTCTACAACATCTGAACCATGAACTAAACTCACCAAATGTTCTGTTAGAGTGAACACAGGAGTCTCTATGCACTGACAGCATCTGAGGAACTGAACACCCGGTGGATTATTATTGATGCTAATGTCTCCACGGTGTTAGCTTGTATGGCTAATGTGGCCAACATTTGCATGAGCCACAACGAAAGGAAAATGCTTTGGGTTAGCATGTTGTGCGGCTATTGTTGCATAGCATAGCTACAACAATAGCCAAATCCTTTGAGTTGGCTCATTGTGTAGCTAATGTGGCTACCATTAGCTCTGATGGTCTGTCCACAGGTCAGAGCTCTGTAAACTTTAATTTAACCAATTAACAAGGAGTGGGTGGCTACTGTGTTTTCATGTTTTACCTTTCAGTTCAACCTAAACTCAGCTGCTGAATAGCTCTCTCCTGCCTCTGCTGTGCTCACATAGACTGCATTTTAATACACTGAATTCACAATTAAACCTTTCTCATTCATGTATTTTTCTGTTTCCGTTGTTAAACAGCAGAACAAGGACGAAATAACTGGCTGGAAACTCCTTCAGACGAGCACATTTTCAGTAGTGGACTTCATTTCAAATCTGAAATGGCTTAAAGCTGAGGCTAGAATACACAATTTTGTAACAAAACACAGGAAGTTAAAAACAACATCAGCCGCTAAAAATTTAGATATTTCAAAGTAAATGATCCTCAGAGAGATAAGTCCTGCTCTCACAAGATTCATTCATCTGTCAACACGAACAGAGAGGGCCAGCAGCAGCTCAGCTACATTGAAGCTACAGACACTGAAAAACAACGTTCTAGATACGAAATCAAGAGCCCATACGGTTATTGAGAATCAAGCATCTTTTTGCTGTTTGGAGCCTGAAACACTGAAGTAACATTCTGAGAACATGAGAGACTTTCATTAATCTGCTGACAACGAGGAAAAGTTCTGAAGATCTGAACTTCCTGAATTCATGTAAAGTCTAGTCTAAAAGAGAGCCTTTTTTGCTTTATTTATGAAGCTTCACATCACAAATGGCTTGCAGACAGAAAGGAGTGAATTATTGATGGTTTTGCAACGATCTCAGCTGTAAATTAGAAACTGTGATGATGTTTTGTACTTTAGAATTAAATATTAATGTTATGGAAATATTTTCAATATAAGTTGAAAATGAGGATGAAACTCACCAAACTTCTGTCTGAAATCGCTCCTCCTTTTAGCTTTACGAGTTAAACAGAATCCAAATATTTACATTAATATTTACGATCCTTCTGACTTTTTTGGGTTTTGAGCAGGAGGTGTCAAAAAGTTACCACAGCGATAAACTGGCTTGTGGCGGCCAAGCGTTCATAGCGACGTCGCTTTTTGATCCTTCGATGTCGGCTCTTTCCGTTCATTGTGAAGCAGATTCACAAGCGTTGGATTGTTCACCCACTAACAGGGAACGTGAGCTGGTTTAGACCGTCATGAGACAGGTTAGTCTCACGCATTAATTAAGGACTTCAGGCTTTTCATCATTTTTTGGATCAACGTTGCATTAGATCTCAACACTCTTTAGAATATCAGATGTTTACACTGGCTTCTGTAATTACTGTTTCTCCCACAGAAGTCCAACAATCTGCTGAACATTCTACAGTTAGAAAAGATAATCCTCCAATTTAAACTCCTTCAGACTCATGTTGTACAGGTAAATGCCATTTTTTTCCTCTGAATCAATGACTTTGTTTGTTGTGTAATTTATTGACATATATGGAGACTTTGTGTTTTCTTATTGCTTTTAATGCAGCATCCTTGTAAAACACAGCTTTTTTCTTACATCTATCCCTGTTTAAATGAATACTTTCCACTCAGGTTCCCTATAATTACATAGTTGATAAATTTACAAACTCTTTGTAAAGCTTTATTTTGGGCAAAAAACATGAAACGTTTTAAAGCATTTTAAAACCTGTGATTACTTTGTTGAAGTTCAGATGGTAAAATAAGAAGAAATCTTAAACAATTCCATACAGCTTTTCAAGGCAGGAAAACACTCTCGCAACGCCAAGCACCGGTTGCTTGAGGCTGGCAGATTATCTCAACACGCTTGTTAATAATGCATCTCCTGGCCCCTTATTACCGATCCTACCAACAAACCAGCGATGAATACTAAATGTAGGGCTAATCCTGTTGCTGTGGTAACATATGCTGCCTTGGTCGGGGGTACATGGTGGAGGAGGGGGCAGCGGGGGCCAGTTAGAGGCTGTTTTTCAGGCCAACGTTCAGGTCAGTAACTCTGCTAAGAGAGGAGGGGGGAGATTCTGCTGCCTGCTGATAAAAAAAAAAAAACACACACAAACAGCAGCAAACACAAACTCTCCTAAACTGATTATTGATCCCTCTGATTGATCGAGAAATCACATGAGGACAGAAGAAGAGCCAACATGAAGGATATCTGACATAAATGACCAAAAAAAACTCACAATTACTTTGACTTTTAGACCTCAGATTACACCATTTTATTGTCTTATTAGTAACCATTTCAACAGGGGCTCAAACTTTTCAGATTTACACCAATAAATAGAAACCTGCAGGGTTTAAAATCCCTCGTTATGCAAATTATTTTTATTTTATTTTTAAGTGGGACTCAAAGAAACAAGCTGCAATGTGAGAATTATGTCACACAGATGAGGGAAGATTTGCTATATATATATGTTTTTTTTTACAACAATTTGCAAACAGACTGTAAATGTGAAAATAAAGACAAATTTCTATAAAATAAAATGAGTGGAAGTAGAGAGAACTCAGAAATATCTCTGTGCAAGAATGGCACAATTAGGATCACACAAATCAGAAAAAACAGAAAAGTTGAATTTATTGAGTATTTATTTTGCTGAATTGTCTGAATATGATAAACCCAACTTACTGGGAAGGGATCTCAGTTGTCGCATGTTTAAAACAGTTTCCAGAAATCCCACCTGAAGGCCTGTGAGTGATGAAACATTTTGGATTACTACAGTGTTGCATAGTCAGATCCTTCTACACGACGCTGTGTAGAATAATCTGACAGCACCTCAGTATTAATCTGCTAAAGGTGGAAAAAAGCAGCTCTGGTGTGTTTGTATTTCTTTAAACCAATCACAGTCGTCGTGGGAGGAGATAAGAACATGACACACTGGAGATATTTACTGAAAAGAGTGATGAGGAGGTGGTTTTTGGTGGAACATTTGCAGCAGGGAGGCGAGAAATGTCATTAAAATGGATGATTGACATAAAAATGAAACAGGGCTTCTTAAAAACTTGAAATGTTCATTGTTTAGGCTGCTGCTTAAAGGTTGTTGTTGTTTCCTATAGTGAAGTAGATTTTTGAAAAGAGCAGCTGTATGAAATGTCAGCAATGGAAGGATTAAAATGTTGAGTTAGATTGATGTGAACACAACATACACTACTGTTCAAAAGTTTAGGGTCACTTAGAAATGTCCTTGTTTTGAAAATATAAGTTTTTTTTCAATGAAGATACAATAAAGATAGCTAATCATAATGAAAGGTTAGTTGATGATAGAAAACTCTTCTGCAGTTATGTTAGCACATGATAAAAGTGTGAGTTTTCATGGAAAACATGAAATTGCCTGGATGACGCCAAACTTTTGAACGGTAGTTTATGTTCTGATGTTAATATCTAAATGACATTCAGGAGTATGCTCACACACATTCCCTAAAAATACAGAAAATAACCATAAAGAGACACAAAATCACCACAAAAATACATGAAATTTCTTTAAAAAAGACAAAAAAAATCAATAAAAGAAGATGCAAAATCCCTACAGAAAATTCTAAATCACTACAAAATATTCTAATTGCCACAAAATGGCAAAAACAAAGAAAGATGTAAAATCATCTCAAAACACAAAAAGATGTGAAATTCCCTAAAAAATACATGAAAATTACCATAAAAAGGCACAAAATCGCCACAAAAAGATGTGAAATTTGATTTTAAAAAATGACCAAAAAATGACCACAAAGAAAGATGCAAAATAATCTAAAAAAATGTGCAAAATCACCAAAAAAAGATGCAAAATCACTACAAAAATATTCAAAATTGCCAAAAAAAAAAAGCAAAAATGCCACACAATGATGCAAAACAAATGCAACAAGATGTGAAATTCCCCATAAAATGACATGAAAGTCTCCAGAAAAGATGTGAACTACCTGCACAAGATATAAACACACATGACTGCACTCTTGGCCCCTGTACGCTGCACCACATGACTTTAACACCACAATATCTACACATTAACTGCTATTTTTCTACTGTTTTAAAAGAATATTCCTATATAATGTCTTATTTTTGTTGCACAGGCCTCGAGAACAGTCATTTTGCATTTCAGTCCGCAGACTATGTGAACATGTGACTAAAAAAAAAACCCTTGTTAGACTCAAAAAATAATAAAGACTGAGATCTCGGTATAAATAACTTTTTGTTAAAATCGTCTGTGTGACTGAAGCTTAAAGCAGCTTCATGTGGAGGCTTCAGCTGATGACAACATGATGGTTTAACCCACACAGGAATGTAGCTGCTGTTGTCAGAGAGCAGAGTGCAGCTGAGTGTGTGTTGAGTCAGCAGGTGAACACACACACACACACATACATACACACACACACACACACACACACACACACACACACACACACACACACACACACACACACACACACACACTGCAGATGATGCAGAAACTAATCACTGTTTGTGTTTGTTCAGGTTCTGGACAGCGACCGGTTGGTGTTGCAGAAGATGAAGAAAGCTGCGAAAGCCAAATACACATCAGGACAAGGTACACAAACACACACACAACCAAAACACAAACACATAAAACCAAACATAACTCAATAGACAAGGAACATGCCGATCCGATCTCAAAGATCTTCTTCAGGGCCAATCAATGCTTTGTTTAACTGATCAGTATTGAAACAAACCTAAGCAAGATCAACTCACACAGGTGTCATAAATGAAAAAATATACCCAATAAATGTGCTAGTATTACTATTTTAGCTATAGACACATTATTATGAGCAGCTACAGTTGATCCTAGTTTGTATTAAACACTTACACCATAGTTGGAGGTCATTAAGCATCACAGAAGTCTTAGTCATGCTGCCCCTTTACTAGCCAAACCCCCACAATGCTCTCTGCTAACCTACATGACCTACCTGCAGTCTAAAGGTCCTTACACACCGGGAGCGATGCGAATAAACGATGCGAAATTGCGAAATATTCGGATGCGAGTTTTGATGCACCTGTCCATACATATCAAGCACGATGCGTTTTTGCGACTTTCCGAAGGGGAGGAAGACGCGTCAGAGGAGGAAGCGAGCAGTCAAAAATGGAGTCTACTTCAACTTCAAGCAATGGTGAATTGCTACTTGTTTTAGTTTCAAAAAAGAAAAAGAAGTGGGTGCACCCAATACTACAAAAAAGAAGAGAACTTGGTGAGTTCCACTGCTTGGTTCAGGAGCTTAAACTATACCACGGTCGCTTCAAAACTTATTTTCGGATGTCCGTCGGCCAGTTTGAGGTTCTTCTGAAACAGCTAGCTCCAAGTTTGAAGAAGCAAAGGACTAATTTCAGGGAGCCGATTGATCCGGAGCAGCGACTGGCCGTGTGTCTGAGGTAAGCAACAGTTGTTTATAATGTGCGTATTTAATGAGCGGAAAGTTCTGTTTGATTGTTCACAGTTCTGGCTGCGTGTACAAAAAAAACAAAACGAAATACCCCGCCATTCTGACTGTTTCTTTAAAAGCCTACACATGTCTGAATCTCAGAGATCACCGATTGTAAGCAGAAATCCAGTGTCACTGACCTGTCACAGCAGCAGCTGAAGCGGAGCTCTCCACAGAGCCCGTGTGTCTTTGCGCACACTGGCATCATAAACAACTAAACATTAATTGCCAGATCTGCCGGTGAATGGGACGTCGCAACAACACGCGATCTGATTGGTCAGAAGTGGTCACAAAGAATGCAAAACTTTAGAACAATCGATCGTGATACGAAAAAATAAATGCCACAAAATCGCTGAGCTAGAAAATGTTGCCGATGTGAATGCGTGTATTGACAGGATACAGGTTTGAAAAAAATATTGACGTCCGAAAAAAACGCACGTAAAAAACGCACCCGGTGTGTAAGGACCTTTAGTGACGCCTCCTCTGGTCTCTACAGTACTAAATAGTATGAGGCTCCACCTGGTGGAACAATGTGGTACTACTGCTGATCTATAATATATTTACAGACATTCATGTAGAGAAAACAGGTTTTTACCATCTTCTGGAGCTTGTCTCTGTACACCTTACTCTCTAACACTATATTGCAGTAGAACTTTACAACAGGGTTCCTGAACACCCACAGAACATTAAGGAACAGCTTGAAGTTTTTTTTCTTAATGTGTTGCTGTCAAGCAGATACACTGAATTTTGATTACATATTTGAAGTGTGTACTGTGCAGGAAAATGGTGTCAGATTGGTGCTCAGTGGGAGCATATACTAAATATTTAATGACTTGATCAGATTGGGTTGAAATAAACCTCGACCAGAATATCCCCGCGCTGTACTAACAGAGTTCCTCTGTCAGATCACGTCTCTCATCTGGAGCAGTACATTAACTCCATGGAGAAGCTGTCGGTCAACTGCCACACAAACGGAGAGACGGAGGTCGGATCCGCCTTCTGCCGCCTGGCTGACTTTTCCAAAGAGCTGCTGTCGCCCATGAAGAACCTGGTGAGTGACGGCGCTGTGACATCATACAGGTCAAAGGTCACAACACCTGCACCTGATCACAGACTGGTTTAGAGCTCTGTCAGGAATCTGGGTCAACAAACTTTAACTCTGTGATCAGTGCTAGACTCATAACAAACCTCCAAATCCAATTAATTATCTAGTTGTCCTTAATTTTAAACATCGTATTGGCTCTTGGGCTGCACAGTGATCAGCAGTTAGCACCGTTGCCTTACAGCTAGAAGACTGGTTGGTGTCCCATCCTTCCTGGGATCTTTCTGCATGGAGTTTGCATGTTCTCCCTGTGCATGCGTGGGTTTTCTCCTGGTACTCCGGCTTCCTCCCACAGTCCAAAAACATGCTGAGGTTAACTGATTACTCTAAATTGTCTGCAGGTGTGAATGTGAGTGTGATTGTTTGTCTGAATATGTAGCCCTGCGACAGACTGGTGGACCTGTGCAGGTGAACCTTCACCCCAAGTCAGCTGGGATAGGCTCCAGCCCCCTGTGACCCTAATGAGAATTAAGCGGTATAAATGATGGATGATTGGCTCTTCGTCTATCATTTCAAACTTCAGCTTGGAAAATCTCAACCCCAGAATCTTAACCCTCTGAGCCTCGAGCAATTTCTAGACTTTTTGCTTCTGTCTTATTTTTCTTCACTTTAGGTTCATTTTTCACTGCATTATAAAGTCCTGTAGCTCTGTGGAAACAGAACAATCATTAAGAAGGAGAAAGAACTCAGAAATGCCTTCTGTGCAGAATGATACATTTGGAACAACAGAAATCATTAAATACAGTGGAATTTCTTTGATTATTTATTTTATGAAAACTGGTAAAATCTGGAATCAACACGTCGAACTATAAGTGCCCACAGTTGTCCCTACATACTACAGATATCTAACCCTAACTGGTCGAGGCAGACGGCCGCCTTCCCTGAGCCTGATTCTGTTGGAGGTTTTTCCCCTTTCGATTGTAGGGATTTTCTCATTCTTTACCACCGTCGCTCATAGGGAACCTAAAGGCATCTTTGGGCTGTTGGGTTTTCTGTTCTCTGTTTAGAATTTATAAGGTATGTACCTTATTATGTTAAGTGCTGTGAGACGACATACAGACTACTGTTCAAAAGTTTAGGGTCATCCAGATAATTTCATGTTTTCCATCAAAACTCGCATTTTTATTCATGTGCTAAAATAACTGCACAAGGGTTTTCTAATCATCAGTTATCCTTTCAACACCATTAGATAACACAAATTTTATATTTGCTTTATTGCAAATCACTTTGTAACTTTGTTGTTGAAATGTTCAATACCAATTAAAGTTATTATTATTATTATTATTGTTTTAATTATCACTGTACTACAAAAAAGGAAATTAAATGTATATGAGTGACCCCTGCACAGACAATACATACAGAATTCAGACGCAGAATTCTGGTTGAACTCTGTAAAAACTGGTAAGAAGTTGAACAAAAAAATATCTAAAATATTATACACTATTGTTCAAAAGTTTGGGGTCACGCAGACAATTTCATGATTTTCCATGAAAATTCTCACTTTTATTAATGTGCTAGCATAACACAATAAGATGATTAGCTAAAACAATGTAGCATTAGAACACAGGAGTGATGGTTACTGGAAATCTTCCTCTGTACCCCTATGGGGATATTCCATTAAAAATCAGCTGTTTCCAGCTAGAAAAGTCATTTACCACATTAATAACATCTAGACTGTATTTATGATTAATTTAATGTGATCATCATTGGAAAAAAATGCCTTTGCTTCAAAAATAAGGACATTTCTTTTAATTTTTGAATGGTAATGTGTGTTGTGAATCTGTGCTGTATAAATAAAACTGACTAGGATTGAATTGAATATTTAACTATTTATAATTTTAATCTCTTTCCATGCCTAAACACAGTCCTTACTTACAAACCTTGTCTTCTGTGCAGTGTGATGCGGTTAGAATGAAAGAAATCATAGACAAAGGAGAAAAGTTGAATTCAATTTCTTTCGTTTAATTATTTTTAAATGGGAAATTCTATTAAAAAAAACCCATAAAATTATGCACCCTTCTGTGTAACTGTGAAGCCATCAGTGACTCAGCTGAGACTAAGAGCAGCATGATAAAACATCTATTCACTTTATTTGACATGCCTCATTTGAAAATTTGCCAAAAATACATTGTTTGATGTAACCAGATTCTGTAAAAAATAAAAAAATCTACTTTCCTCGGCACAACTGTGTCGCCAATAATGACTTGGATGTGACCAACAGTCACATGACAAAAATTCAAGGACTTTCACTTGAATTGCAGGCAGTGTTCATACAGAGCAGAGAGGCAACAAGTATGGACACAAATTAAAAATGGAAGTAATAAAATACCTCCAGTAAATTTTTTTCCAGTGTTGGTCACACCAGTGGGCACTTTGAAAAATGATGGACATGTTATTTCCAGTTAATTTTTTTCTAAAATAAATAATCAAATAAATTCAATTTTTTTCTGTCATTCTAACTGCATCATTCTGAGTTCTCTCTCTTTATTTATTTGCTTAAACTGAAAGTTTTTATTTATAAGTCAAGTGAGTTTCAAGACTTTAGAAACCTGTTTTCAAATACGTATATTATTCCGGTGGTTTTATTTCAACAATCAAAGTGGTTGAAACTTGTCAGAATCAGTTTCTAGTTTTATTCTAACCTAATGCTTTAGTTGTAATACCTTAAATGAATTCTTAGGAGATGCAGTAAATGTTTTAAACCACAGCATATTGTGGTCACACTGCAGTTTTAAGGACACTTTCCGCTAAAAGTAAACATCCGTTTGGTGTAATTTCTGGTATTTGGCCAATGAGAATGAGAGATTATTTACAATCTTAATTTTAAAAAGATCTTTACGACTAATTTCGATTTTTCTGTTTCCCAGAACCTTCTCATTTGCAATTTAATTCAGAAAACTTACAGTTTAAATACCCAAACTTAATATTTGCACTTAAAACTTCTATTGTCAAGTGTTTTAGAATTTAGATTAAAAATGAGTCAGCTTTTAACTTGATGATTGAAAACCTGTGATTCATTCTTGAACAGACCAAACTTCCTTTAATAGCCGTCTAATAAAAACTGTGTGATTCCAGTTAGATGGTCCGTTCCTCTGGAAAAACCTCTGATTTAGAATCATCTGATTTTATGTCATGTGGTTTTTGCCTTTGTGGCACTGATCAGGCAACATGTACATTAGAGTTCAAAAGTTTGGGATTGCTTAGAAATGTCCTCATTTTTTGAAAGAAAAGCATATTTTTTCAATGAAGATAACATTAAATGAATCAGTAATCCAGTCTAGCCATTGTTGATGTGGTAAATGACTATTTACATAAGTTTACATATGTAGCTTTTTACTAAGTGTACACAGGTTTTACCAACACTAGACAACAATGGAGGCTGTCTATACTAAAGATCTTTAACTATTCACATTTTTAGTTTTTTAATCTAAACACTGCCTGCAGTTCAGCTGAATTTTGTCACGTAACTGTTGATCAGAGCCGAGTCACTGATGCCTTCATGGTTGCAATGAGGATCCCAGAATTTTTAGTGTTTTGCTGAACCTGATTTATTCTAGGTGGTGATTTTTGCTGAATTTTTGAATAACACATAAAAAATGCAATGATTTTGATTGATTCTAAAGACTTTAAGCTTAAATTTGGTTAATTAAACTGATGGGACACAGTGTCACAGATGTGTAGTTCAAGGACAGTTGGAAAGTTGAGAATCTGGTAATTTTTTTCAGTTTTCACTGTTTCCGATTCTGAAAATGTGATTTTCAAATTTTAGTTTAGAGGGTTAATTTTGTTTGTAAACCAACATCTTAAAATGAAAAATCTACTGATATTTTAGTGAAAGAAATACTCCATATGAAGTGATCCCTAAAATATTACCGGCTGCCTTTCAGGAGCTAATTTTTTGGATGAATTGTGCTTGTTTGTGTGCAGTTAAAGAGCATGCTGCACAACATCAACTTCTTCCTGGACTCTGTGGTTAAAGGAGACCTGCGGGAAGTGAAGGGGGTGAGGAACTTTGGTTTTACATGTTTCATTACAGTTTAATGGTTTTATCAGCCATATTTCTTTTGATGTTGCCTCAAAATAATGTTGTCAAACTAAAAATAATCACAGTGACACTCTAGTAATGGGGTTTTGTTTCTGCAGGATCTGAAGAAGCCCTTCGAAAGAGCCTGGAGAGACTATGAGAGCAGATTGTGAGCGAACATCAAGCTGAATTTTACTAGAATCTGTTGCGAGGCATCTTTGTTTTGTGTGAATTCTGCAGCAGCAGGTGGAGGAAAGATAAAACTGAGTGTGTTTGCAGTAAGCAGGTGGAGAAGGAGAAGAGGGAGCTGGCTCGGCAGTACGGGATGGTGAGGAGCGAGGTCAGCGGAGGAGAAATCGCAGAAGAGCTCGAGAAGGAGAGGCGCTCTTTCCAGCTGAGCATGTGCGAGGTCAGTGACTCCGCCTCCTCTTTCTGTTTTACTTCCTGTTCCTCCTCGACTTCCTGTTTCTCCTCTTCTTTCTGAGACAGATTTTGTTCTTGTTCCAAGAACGTTCTGAGGAAGTTCCAGAAAGTTCTACCAATATCTTCAGCATGAAGTTCTCTTTCAGTTCCCAAAATTTTTTTATTGAAGGGAGGATATCTAAAGATGTTCTAACAATATTTAGCAATTACATTGGTAGAACGTTCTGAGGATGTTCTAGAAAGTTCTACTAGCATTTTCAACAGGAACTTCTCTTTTACTTCCCAGAATCTTCTTCTTGAAGGCAGATAACTAAAGATGTTCTAACAATATTTGATGATAACACTGTTAGAACGTTCTCAAACCTAAATGTTGCACTGAGAACATTCTTTATTTGTTATCATAAAACACTGTGGGCACATTTTATAGATTCGATAAGATGTTCCCTTAACAAAGTCTCCAAAACGTCCTCATAGTATTGCAGAAATAATGTTCCACCTTTGATAATATCGTTGTCTTGGAACATTGAATGTTCTGTAATGTGTTCCACCAACACAACAGCTGAATGTCCTACCTTTGATATATCAGATTACAAGAACGTTCTAAAAAGTTCTGTATAAAAAGCTGTGTGGTGTTTGAGGTCTCTAACATGAAAACGTTTTTCATGTGTGATGTGATACGTTTTTGGAGAACATTGTAGAATTGTTTCATTGAAGAACGTTCCATAGAGTCTGAACATTAAAGGAAAGGAAAAAAGGAAAAATCATCTTCGGCCTCGATAACATCTGGAAAGCATTTCTTGAATGTTGGTTTGAGAATGTTCTTCCTTTGATATCATTGTGCTCATGTTTTATTTAGGAATGTTCTATAATGTGTCCCCTCAACAAAAAGAGAAAATGTTCTACCTTTAATATATTGCATTACAGGAACGTTATAAAACATTCTGCAAAAAAAGCTCTTTTGTCTGATGGATTGATAGCATCTGGAAAGCATCTTTTAAATGTTGGTTTGAGAACATTCCCCCTTTGTTATCGTGGAATTTTGTGAGAATGTGTATAGAAGAATAAACATATAAAATGTTCCCTCAACAACATGCATAACGCATTCTCAAAATGCTCTAAGCAGAATGTTCCAGTCTTGTTTATTCATTTATTAATCACATAACAGGGACGTCCTATCAAGAACGTTCTGTCTGAAAAACATCTTGAGAACATTTTTCTAAATGTTGCTGTAATATTTGTCCTTTGCTATCGTTGTGGACATGTTTTTAAAAGAACACTCTACGCTATTATGCTATGTTTCTCTAAAAACTTTATTCTAGGTAATGTTTTGGAATGTTCTCTGCCAGCTGGTTCTTCGGTGTTCTTCACCTCCTCAGTAACTCGTATCTTCTGTCAGTATCTGATTAAGGTGAACGAGATAAAGACGAAGCGAGGAGTCGACCTGCTGCAGAACCTCATCAAACACTACCACAGCCACAACAAGTAAGAATGCACACACACACGCACACGCACACACGCACACGCGCACGCGCACGCGCACGCGCACACACACACACACACACACACACACACACACACACACACACACACACACACACACACACACACACACACACAGAGAGACAGAGTTAATCAACGTGTTGTGTTTACTGTGTGTGTTCTGTTTAAGTTTCCTGCAGGAGTGTGTTTCCACCACTCAGAGGCTGAAGCAGTACATGGAGGAGCTGAACGGAGTCCTGACCACGGTAATGACAACAAGCAGCCTGCAGGGGGCGCTGGTGCGGAGTTCTAGTGGTCAATTCAATTCAATTCAATTCAATTCAATTTTATTTATATAGCGTCAATTACAGTCAAATCGTCTCAAGACGCTTTACAGAACCCATATGCCTGACCCCCAGAGCAAGCCCAAAGGCGACAGTGGCAAGGAAAAACACCCTTTTAACAGGGAAGAAACCTCGAGCAGAACCCGGCTCTAATTAGGGGGACCCATCTGCCTGCTGGCCGGGCGGGTTGAGAAGGACAGAAGAGGGCAAGGGGGAGGGATGGGAGAAGAGGGAGGGGTGAGAAAGCAAGGAAAACACAACACACATTTGAATACATGCATGACAGGATATGTGACACAGACAAAGTATAAGCTAACATTGAAAACTGACTCATAGTTTACTCTTATGATGTACGGCTCTGACATTAAACATACTCCTTATATAGCTAGCAGTAAAATTCAAACAGTATGTAAGTTAGCATAACAGTATATTGAAGGCGATGCAGAGTTGACTCGTGGAAAAAGGGAATTGGAAGCAGAGGGCTGGTGGAAGGTCAGTAGCAGCATCCCACAGTGGACATGGTGGAGACTGGACCAGCTGGTGGAACATCGACCGCAGATCTGAAGCATCCAGCTCTGGGACCAGGGACACTCGGAGAAATAGCACAGGGGGAAACAGAGTGAATGTAGTGGTGTTGTCATAGTTACATAGTCGTTTGTGTCTGCTGTAAAGGAAGGTTCCTCTAGGCGCCTTGTTCTTCTCTATAGCGCCACTTACCAAAGTAAATAACTGAGGTCACAGCAAGTATCATGCCTCTAGCAAGGTTTAGACAAGTCCAAGGTTGTGTTGGTGGAAACTGAAATTGCTCCTTTCATTGTCTCTAACTTGTTCTGACCAATCACCTATCACACATGATGATATAAGCCTTGAAAGTTTACCCAGAATGCAGTTTTTCCCCCAAACTTGCCCAATATGACTCAAAAATTGCGTAAAATTAGTCAAAAGAAGTCCAAAATGACCCTAAAACTCTCCCAAAATGATCAGAAACGTCTCTTAAATTGCTCCATTTTTGCCAGAAATGAGAAAAACCAAAATTGTCTATCTATCAAAATGTAGGTAAAAAAATGCTCCTTTCATTGTGTCTCACTTATTCTGACCAACCACCTATCACACATACTGATATGAGCCTTGAATTATTAGCCAGGATGCACTTTTTAAAGTTTTCTCTGGTGAATTATCAGAAAACACATCCAGGATACCAGTGATTGCTTCTAGGACTCATAGACATTAAACTGCTGCAATTTTACTGTTCAAACTACGATACATCCCATAATATTGGTGCTTGAAGTTGGTTATAGAAAAAATGAACAAAAATGCAGATTTAGTCTTTATATTGTGTCATTGGAGTGAATGTAAAACTGATTTAGTTGAACTAAAGCGTGTTTTTCCTCCTAAAATATCTTGAGTCTATCTGCTGAACCAAAAAAGTTCTGAGTCTCAGAAATGATGGAAAAAGTACATTAGAAAGTAGAAATTTGGACCAACATCTATGTACTTCAAGGACCTGAAACCCAGAAAATAATCATAGTTTGAAGGTAAAACTTTGCATGCATTAATTAAATATGCTAAAGTTATTGTTGAAAAAGAATCACTGGTGAGAAAATGGTGATGCAGCCGTGCAGCATCTGTTTCCATGGTGATCCAGAGCAGCCATATTAGTGATTAGAGATGTGTGTTTGTTTGTTTGTTTGTTTGTTTGTTTGTTTGTTTGTTTGTCTGTCTGCAGGTGAAGCAGCGTCAGGAGGAAGAGAAGAAGCAGCTTTGTGCTCTCAGAGATCAGCTGAGGCCCGTCGTCCAACCAGAGCAGGTACGACACACAAACACCGGCCGACACTGTATCATTTACCTGTACAGCACAGGTGAGTAATGTGTGTGTGTGTGTGTGTGTGTGTGTGTGTGTGTGTGTGTGTGTGTGTGTGTGTGTGTTTGTGCAGGACTCGTTGCCGAAGCAGGTGTACAGCATGCATCAGCTGCTGGGAGACAAACAGTACGGAACAGAGAGGTCAGGATTCCTCTACAAGAAGAGCGACGGGTAAATACAAGCACCTGACCTGAACGTGTTTAATGTGACAGTCATGTAACAGAGAAGTTAATCAAACATTGAATTCGTGTACTGTTTTGTACATTAAAGGTGTTTGTACTGTAGTATTTGGTCATTTTTGTATTGAAGAAAACAGCACAATTTCTACATATGCTTTGACAGTTTTAGTTGATATTAAATTCATAGATTTTTACATACAAAAGACATGATAAGCTGAGTAAGTATGATGCATTTTCAGAGTTACCAAAGACAATGTAAAATGGTTAAAAAGATCTGCAGTTCATCAGTAGCAATAACCAGGAAATAAAATTCATTTTTACAGGAGCAAATTTTCTAATTTCAGAGATATTTTAACCCTCTGGAAATCCAAAAGCCGCTTTGAAAAGTCATGTTGTCTTTAAAATATCACCAGAATTACAGCAGTAATCAGAGCCAGAAGGTGTTTAAACAGAAAAATTCATCATATTTTTAATTTTCTGACTGTCCTTGAATGCACCATGTGTAATGTGCACACACACTATAAATATTTGATTATTTACGTTTTTAATTTTACCTCTGCTCTGCATAAACACAACCTGCAGTTCAGATGAAAAGTCCCTGAATTTTTGTAACATCACTGTCAGTCACAGCTGAGTCATTAAAGGCATCGTGGTGAGGCTGAGGAGTCCAGAATTTTTAGTTTTTTACAGAATCTGTTTAGAGCAAGCAGTTTGTTTTTGGTAAAATCTTTGAACGACACCATGAATTTGATGAAAAGTCTCGATTTTAAGCTCAGATCTGGTTTATTTTCCTTAAATATCATGAATGAGTAGTTCAAGGACAGTCAGAAACATGACAATCTGGTGATTCTCTCTGTTTTTATAGTTATTGGCTCAGATAAAGGTGTAATTTTGTCATTTCTTTAAAGATAACACAACTTTCTCTCTTGATGGTGGGTTTTATTGTTCATGAGTTTAAGACTAGTGACACGATGAATGCTTTCTATCTGTTATATTTACAGTGCCTTGCGAAAGTATTCGGCCCCCTTGAACTTTTCAACCTTTCGCCACATTTCAGGCTTCAAACATAAAGATATAAAATTTTAATTTTTTGTCAATAATCAACAACAATTGGGACACAATCGTGAAGTGAAATGAAATTTATTGGATATTTTATACTTTTTTAACAAATAAAAAACTGAAAAGTGGGGCGTGCAATATTATTCAGCCCCTTTACTTTCAGTGCAGCAAACTCACTCCAGAAGTTCAGTGAGGATCTCTGAATGATCCAATGTTGTCCTAAATGACTGATGATGATAAATAGAATCCACCTGTGTGTAATCAAGTCTCCGTATAAATGCACCTGCTCTGTGATAGTCTCAGGGTTCTGTTTAAAGTGCAGAGAGCATCATGAAGACCAAGGAACACACCAGGCAGGTCCCAGATACTGTTGTGGAGAAGTTTAAAGCCAGATTTGGATACAAAAAGATTTCCCAAGCTTTAAACATCTCAAGGAGCACTGTGCAAGCAATCATATGGAAGGAGTATCAGACCACTGCAAATCTACCAAGACCCGGCCGTCCCTCTAAACTTTCACCTGGAACAAGGAGAAGACTGATCAGAGATGCAGCCAAGAGGCCCATGATCACTCTGGATGAACTGCAGAGATCTACAGCTGAGGTGGGAGAGTCTGTCCATAGGACAACAATCAGTCGTACACTGCACAAATCTGGCCTTTATGGAAGAGTGGCAAGAAGAAAGCCATTTCTCAAAGATATCCATAAAAAGTCTGGTTTGAAGTTTGCCACAAGCCACCTGGGAGACACACCAAACACGTGGAAGAAGGTGCTCTGGTCAGATGAAACCAAAATCGAACTTTTTGGCCACAATGCAAAACGATATGTTTGGCGTAAAAGCAACACAGCTCATCACCCTGAACACACCATCCCCACTGTCAGACATGGTGGTGGCAGCCTCATGGTTTGGGCCTGCTTTTCTTCAACGGGGACAGGGAAGATGGTTAAAATTGATGGGAAGATGAATGGAGCCAAATACAGGACCATTCTGGAAGAAAACCTGTTGGAGTCTGCAAAAGACCTGAGACTGGGATGGAGATTTATCTTCCAACAGGACAATGATCCAAAACATAAAGCCAAATCTACAATGGAATGGTTCACAAATAAACGTATCCAGGAGTTAGAATGGCCAAGTCAAAGTCCAGACCTGAATCAGATCGAGAATCTGTGGGCAGAGCTGAAGACTGCTGTTCACAAACGCTCTTCATCCAACCTCACTGAGCTCGAGCTGTTTTGCAAGGAAGAATGGGCAAGAATTTCAGTCTCTTGATGTGCAAAACTGATAGAGACATACCCCAAGTGACTTGCAGCTGTAATTGCAGCAAAAGGTGGCGCTACAAAGTATTAATGCAAGGGGGCCGAATAATATTGCACACCCCACTTTTCAGGTTTTTATTTGTTTAAAAATTTTAAAATATCCAATAAACTTCGTTCCACTTCACGATTGTGTCCCACTTGTTGTTGATTCTTGACAAAAAATTAAAATTTTATATCTTTATGTTTGAAGCCAGAAATGCGGCGAAAGGTTGAAAAGTTCAAGGGGGCCGAATACTTTCACAAGGCACTGTATCTATAACAGAACTTTAACCTTTCAATGGAACACTTTGAAGGTCTGTCCTGAAGTAAAAAGCAGATAAAACGTAATCACTTCTGAAAAATCTTACCTCACAAATTAATCCTCACAAAGACAGACGCACAACTACACACACAGTCGATGTCATTAGTGTTATTGAAGGACTAAAGGTGTCTGTGTTTCAGGTTAAGGAAAATGTGGCAGAAAAGGAAATGTTCGGTTCACAACTGTTACCTGACCATCGCACACGCTACAGTAAGAGAGAGAGAGTGTGTGTGTGTGTCGTCTATAAAATCTGTTTTACAAATAAAGCTTTGATTAATTGACTCTTATCGACCCTTTTCTTTCCGTTTGTGTCTCTCAGCCTAACAAACCTCCCACCAGACTGAATCTTCTCACCTGTCAGGTTAAACCCAGTGTGGAGGACAAGAAGTGCTTCGACCTCATCTCTCGTACGACACAAAAATTCACAAATAAACACAACCACAGATGAAATTTAGAAAACTTTACATGGCTTATAAGCACAGAACACAGTTAGTGTTGATAAAACAAAGAATGAAATCTATACAGAGATGATATAAACACAAATAAAGACCTGTGTAATAAACAGCATTTTCTCCTCCAGATAATCGGACGTATCACTTCCTGGCTGAGGATGAACCTGAATGTGTGGCGTGAGTAAGAAATTTCTGGCATCTTTGAACATGTTCTCTCTGACCAACAGTCCAGAACCCAGAAATGCTGCAATGTTTTGCTTCAAAATTGATTAAACAATTATCAAGTCCCGTTATTGAAACAGAACCAGAATGGTCTATGGAGAACCGTCTTAAAAACGGTTCCTTTAAAAACCTGATTTTTTTTGCTTAAGTCCTTTGGAGCTCCATTTATGGCGACTAAAGAACCCATTTTTCGATGGTTCTTTGAGGTAACTTTGGGGGTTTGTTAGAAAACTGTTGAATGGTTCTTTGAAGAAGCTCTTGTTAAAAGGTTCTTTGTGGAGCTGAAATTAGTTGTGTAGCATCACTGAGAAGAACCGTTTTTGGTTTCAGTTTGTATATTTATTTTGTAGGGTTAGAATGTCAAGAAAACATTGACAAAATACAAAGAACAATGTTACTGGAGTGAGATGCTACATCGGTAGTGTTCTTAAATGCTCTTCAAAGTGAAATTCACCTATTAAAGAATGTCTTTTTTTGGTTTGAGGGCAGGTAGCAGCATGACATTAGAGTCGCAACTAAGAAACCGTTTTATTCCGGATGAATCATGAGTTCTATTAGAAAACAGAAAAAAAAACAGTCTTGAATATAGTTCCTGAAAGAACATTTTTTGTTCTTTGGAGCACTATTTATTTATTTAAAAACGTCATGCTAAATGGGTCTTTGTGGATTTAAAAATGGTTCTTCTTTTGTATCACTGCGAAGAATCATTTTTGGTTCCAGTTCGTACATTTATGTTGTAGAGTTAGAACGTCGACAGGAAATCAACAAAATACAGTCAAAGAACAATGTTACCGAGTGCGATGCTAAATTGGTAGCGGTCTTCTATCCATCCATTCTCTATACACCGCTTCATCCTCACTAGGGTTGCGGGGGGTGCTGGAACCTATCCCAGCTGACTCAGGCGAAGGCAGGGGACACCCTGGACAGGTCGCCAGTCTGTAGCAGGGTTTGCCTGGAAAATCCAGACTGACTTTATTTATGTATTAATATAAATACAAATAAAGGCAGTCTGGCATTGCGATGATACGAGACGATTTCAAAAAGGAGGGGCTAACGAATGCAGGTTGAACGAGAAAGAACCAATCAGCGTAACACGGATGTGACACACAAACAAATCGACCTTGAAGTCCATGTAGTCCAAACAACAATGGCATGCAGCCGAGAAAGCGTCGCGGTGAATGATTACTGCCGTTTTTGGAGATAGGAGATTCAGTTTGGATTTTCCAAGCTATTGCAGGGCTACATATACAGACAAACAAACACTCTTACATTCACAACTACGGGCAATTTAGAGTAACCAATTAACCTCAGCATATTTTTGGACTGTGGGAGGAAGCCGGAGTACCCGTAGAAAACCCACGCATGCACAGGGAGAACATGCAAACTCCATGCAGAAAGATCCCAGGCCCAGGCCGGGACTCGAACCAGGGTTCTTCTTGCTACAAGGTGAAAGTGCTAACCACTACACCACTGTGCAGCCTGGTAGCAGTCTTTTGTTACCCAAAAAATTATGGTTCTTAAATGGCTTCACGTTTTGAAGAACCTCTTTATTGAGTTTGATGTCAGGTACCAACATGACATTAGAGCCTCATCTAAGTAATGATTTTTATTCTGGATGAATGTTTTGTTCTGTAAAACATCAGATAACAGAAAATCCTGAAACCAAAATAGAACCAGCGAGATCCTTAAAGAACTAACTTGGAAGTAATTCCATTTTTGTGAATTACTATTCATGGTTTATTCATGGTTCCTAAAGGTATTGTTTTTGATAGTTCTTTAAAGAACGTCTTGATGAAAGGTTCTTTGTGGACCTTAAAATGGTCCTTCTGTTGGATCACTACGAAGAACCATCTTTGTTTCCATGTGTCATCATCTTTATATTTTAGTGTAGCATTAACTTGTCAAGGACAGACTACAGTCTCAGTATAGAGTTACTGGAACGTGATGCTAAACTGTTAGATTGTTGTTTCAATGAGACTCTGTGTTGTTCTGCTGTACTGATGTTTCTGATCACATGAGAACATGTTCTGTGTCCAGCTGGATCTCGGTGCTCAGTAACAGCAAACAGGAAGCTCTCAGTGTCGCTCTGGACGGTGGCCGGAGAGGAGGTGGAGGCGGCGAGAGCAGCGTGGAAGATCTGACCCGAGCCATCACCGACGACATCCGACGGATGCCAGGAAACAGCAGCTGCTGTGACTGTGGAGCTCCAGGTAATCTGAACTGATCAATCAATCAATCAGTCAATCAATCAGTCAGTCAGTCAATCAGTCAAGTCTCCTTTCTGATCCACTTCCTTTCTGCTCCAGCTTCAAAACAAACCAGAGAATGAAAATATTCAGTCATGAACCAACAAACAGCCTCAACAGATTTTATCTCAAAATGACTGAAATGTTTTAGTTATCTGCAAGAATTTCAATCATTGATGTCACTCAGACTCTAGGGAACTGTGTGTTTTTTTTCATTATTCATCATGATAAAATAATTATTCCATAATAAAAGATATTATTTATTGGATAATTAAGATTGAAAAGAGTCATGGAGAGAGAATCCTGAGTTATTTGCAGTCTTTCTAACGTTAATCTCTAATATTTGCTAATTATTGTAGTAGCTAGTTTGGAAATTGTAAAAGAATACAGTAAATCTTCAACCCAAAAATCCACCAGCTGGTTTGGAAGCATGCCGTCTTTAAAACAGTGCCAGAAATACATCATCTACCAGAGTTAGAAACTGCAAAAACAGAAAGATTAGTTGGATTTTCAGCTTTCGAGAAGTCCCTGAACTGTTTATTTGTGACATATGAGGAAAAATAACCAAATGTAAGCTTAGAATTGAGACTTTTCATCAAAATCTCTATATTGCACATATCTTGTCCAAAAATTTACCAAAAATAAATTGTTTGCTCGGAACAGACTGTAAACAAACAAAAAATTCTGGACTCCTCAGCCTCACCGTGATGCTTTTAATGACTCATCTGCAACCAACAGTCATGTGACATAAATTTGGGCATTTTTACAGACTACAGACTGTATTTGGACAGATCAAATAGGATAAAAGTATGGAAACTAATCCAAAAATATAAACTGTAAATATGTACTCTAATTTGTACTGTTTTAGTATACAAGTTATTATTTTACCAAGTGTCTGTGGATATTCAAAAACTGCTTATTTATCAGATGTAAACAAATGAAGGTTGGTTGGTTCTGACATTCTGCTGCACAAACACACACATGCCATTTATACATTTATTACTGTATCTCTGGAATAAACATCCAGGAGGTCAAAGGGCATCATTTAGTGTTTAAGGTGAAAATCTGCAGGTGGTGTTTAGGTGAGTTCTGTTTCTCTGTAGATCCTGGATGGCTCTCCACCAACTTGGGCATCCTCACCTGTATCGAGTGTTCAGGGATTCACAGGGAGATGGGCGTCCACGTGTCCAGGATCCAGTCTCTGAGCCTGGACAGTCTGGGAACGTCAGACCTGCTGGTGGGTCTCTCACCTGTTAGCCAACAAGCTAATCCATTAGCGGCCGAACTCGTGGTCAGCCAGGTGTAACTATGGGTTTAGCTCTGCGTATCAGAGGACAGAACATTTAATGCAATTTAGAAAGTTTGAGATAAAACCTTGAATTAAGTTAACTTCATGTCCAGTTAGCTTCCAATTTATTAGCTTTGTGTTAATTTTTACTTCCAGTTCGCACAGTGTTAGCTTCTAGGTCCAGTTAGCTTTGAGTGAAGTTCCAGGTCCAATTTTTGAGGAGGTACCTTTTAAATCCAGTTAGCTTAGAGTTGTCTTTTAAATCTAGTTAACTTAGAATTAGCTTGTAAGTCAACTTATCTTGAAGCAAGCATCTAAATACAGTTGGCTTTGATTTAGCTCAGTGGGTAGAATGGCCATCTTGTAACTGCCAGGTTGCTGGTTCGATCCTCGGCCCATCGAGCTCATGTCGAGGTGTACCTCAGCAAGACACCGAACCCCTAATTGCTCCTGGTGGGTCGTGGTTAGCGCCTTGCATGGCAGCTTCCGCCATCAGTATGTGAATGGGTGAATGTGATGTATCATGAAAAGCGCTATATAAATACAACCATTTACCATTTAATCAGCTCAGAGTTAGCTTGCAGACCCAGTTAGCTAGAGTTAGCTTCTATATCATGCTAGCTCAGAGTTAAAGGTCCATTTGGCTTAAACTTAATTTCCAGAATCCGAACCACTGGCTTACAGTAAGCGTCTGGATCCAGTTAGCTTATAGTTAATGTCTATATCATATTAGCTTAGTGTTAGCTTCTCGGTCTAATTAGTTCAGAGTTAACATTTATTTCCAGTTAGCTTGGAATTAGCATAAATATTCTGCTAGCTTAGAGTTAGCCTAAATGTACATCTAGCTTGGAGTTACTGTTCTGTTCAGTCAACTTAGATTTTTCTTTAATTTTAACATTGTAGTCTTAATTCTGAAGTTAATTTTAGACCGTAAGGTTGTCCACATCATGGCCCTAGTTTTGTTCTTGTAATAACAGTATAAAATAAGTAATGCTAGTCTTTATTCCTCTTTGCCTCTCTCCCAGTTGGCCAGGAATGTTGGTAACTCTGGTTTTAATGAAATACTGGAGGCGAACCTGCTGAGTCCATCTCTGAAACCCTCCCAGCACAGCCACATGTAAGACACGCTAACACACAGTCTGTTGCATTATCATACAATCTATTTACTTTAACACATGGTGCTGTGTGTTTATGGCGTTCAGGGCGGAGCGTAAAGACTTCATCCTGTCTAAGTACCAGGATGTTCACTTTGTGAGGAGAAGCCACAGTTCAGCTGCAGCGCTGCGACTCGGCCTGCAGGAGGCGACAAAGAGCTGCGACATTTATAGTCTGATACAACTGTACGCTCAGAGGGCGGAGCTTAGCCTGCCGCTGCACATACACATACAGGTAGGAACATACACATACAGGTAGGAACATACCCATACAGGTAGGAACATACACATACAGGTAGGAACATACTGGTATAAACACACAGGGGTAGGAACATACACACAGGTATAAATATACATAAATATATAGGCATACACGGGTACACAAACGTATACGCACATACAGGTACAAATATGCACAAACAGGTACTCAGATATAGTACACACTGGTGTGCACACAAACAGGAAGAAATATATACACATGCAGGTATACACACAGATATATACAGGTACAGATATACACAAGTACACACAGAACAGGTACGAATATACTGCACACACAAGTGTACACATACACTTATACACAAGTACCTATACCTACAGGTGCAAATATACCGTACACACACGTATACACACAGAGATATATAAGCAGAGGTACAAATATACTCACAGGTATACACACATACAGGTACAAATATACCGTACGCACAGGTATACACACATACGGGTGTACACAAGTACACATGCATACAGGTAAAAATACACTATACACACATACTAGTACACACCATTAAAGTCTACACTCAGTCATGTTTTCACATTGACATATTTACACAGGTACACACACCACACAGGTATACACACACACACACACTCTAAGCAATTTGTTTCCATGCCAACAGGAGAAAGGTGAGACGGCGCTCCATCTAGCCGTCCTATTGGCTGACAGGACGTCGCTGCACATCCTGGACTTCCTGGCTCAGAACTGGTCAGTTAGTGTGTTTACCTCTTGTTTACCTGTGTTTTTACCTGTTTGTTTACCTTTTATTTACCTGCGTGTTTACCCCGATATTTACCTGTGTATTTACCTGTGTGTTTATCTCTTTTTTACCAGTTTATTTACCTGTGTGTTTACCTATTGTTTACCTGTGTGTGTACCTCTTGTTTACCTGTATATTTACCTGTGTATTTACCTCTTATTTACCTGTGTGTGTACCTCTTGTTTACCTCTTATTTACCTGTGTACCTCTTGTTTACCTGTGTATTTACCTGTGTATGTAAGTCTAATTTACCTGTGTATTTACCTGTGTGTGTACCTCTAATTTACCTGTGTGTGTACCTCTAAGTTACCTGTGTATTTACCTGTGTGTGTACCTCTTGTTTACCTGTGTATTACCTGTGTGTTTACCTCTAATTTACCTGTTTGTTTACCTGTGTGTGTACCTGTGTGTGTCTGTTTTGCAGCTCTAACGTGGACACTCAGACGTCAGCAGGAAACACTGCGCTGCACTACAGTTGTTTACACAACAAGAGCGACTGTGTGAAACTGCTGCTGAGAGCCAGAGCCAACACACACATCAGTAATACACACACAGACACACACACACACACACACACACACACACACACACACACACATACATTACTAATAGCCACTAACAGACACACAAAGACCCTTAACGTGGCCTGTTTGTATTTCAGAGAACGATTTGGGGGAAACTGCTCTGGATGTGAGTCGCAGGTTGAAACACAACCACTGTGAGGCGCTGGTGAGTCCATCAATCGGGTTATTGATCCACGTTTTTACCAATACAACAACAGAACCAATAAAACCATAATTTTATCAGTAAATAATAAAATAACAGCAGATAAAAATCTTCATTAATGTTAATTAAAAGGTTGAAATGAATCCAGCTGTTGGTTGTTTACCATCCACAGCTCCAGCAGGCCCAGTCCAACCAGCTGGACCACCATGTCCATGTGGAGTACGAGTGGAGGCTTCGCCATGACGACCTGTACGACAGCGACGACGACTTCGAAGACAAGGTAACCATAGCAACGCACAGCTGGGTCAGTCTGTCCAATGAGACAGAATCCAGGAAATATGTTCTTCGACTGTTTCACATTTTATTCAGAGTTTGTTTGGTATTTGGAACCAAAACCAAGTTCTGTAAAATAATTTGGCTGAATTTTGTGCTTTCAAATCTGAGAATTTTATACTTATGAAGTCACTTTAAGGGTTCAACATCTCCAGAAATTAAACTCTGACAGCCATGAAATGTGGTGAGAACACAATGAGAACACAGACAAAGTTGTTTCTCACAGATCTAAATAATTTAACGGCCCCAGCAGAGGACACTTTTAATTATTTGCTTTTACAAAAGGAAAAAGGTGCAAAGTTTTCTGACAAGGGTGGTACTGTGACCACAGAAAGTTCCTGTAAGTGTAAATATATGAATGAATCTGTGTTTATTAGTTTTTAGTCTGTCTTCTATTATTTTGTCTATTTTATGTTGTTTTGTGTCTGTTTTGTTTTTGATTGTAAATTTTATGACATTCTATTATTTCTTTTTGTTGTTTTTGTGTTGTTTAGGTCATGTTGTGTCTCATTTTTCTAATTTTGTGTGTCGTTGGGACAATTTTGTCTCTTTGTGGTCATAATTGTTCCTGCTTTTTTTTTTGTTGTTTTGCGACATTTTTGACATTTTGTGTCTTGTTTTGGTAGTTTTATGTGTCTTTGGGACAACTTTTTTGTCGTGTTTTTGTTTTGTGTGTTTTTGTGATAGTTTAAAGTCTCTGTAAACATTTGTTTCTTGTTTTTGTTCTTTTGTGTCTGTAGTCATGTTCTGTCTTGTTTTTGTTTTGTGTGTTTTTGGACAGTTTCATCTCTTTGTACACATGTTACTTGTTTTTTGTTCGTTTTGGGTCTAATTTTGATAGTTTTGTGTGCCTTTTGTGTGTTGTTTTACTGCAACAAAAGAATATAATGGATTTACATTTGATTTATCTGCTAACGAGAGATAATTAAAGTCATTTCAGTGTCCAGTTTGTTTCCTCCTCCTCGTAGTTGGAGCTGGTGGAGTCAGAACATGAAAAGACGAGCTAAGCTAACGTCTCTCGGTCTGTTTTTCCAGAACGGTCCGGTGAAGAAGGAGCGCTCCTCCTCATCCTCCTCTTCCTCCTTCACTCCCTCCTTCTCCTTCTCCTCTCGGCCCTTCAGCTTCAATCAGACCTCCTCCTCCTCCTCCTCCTCGGTGGCTCCGTCCTCCTCAGCAGCTCCAGGTCCAGCAGCTGGAGGCCTCCTCAGCGTGGGTCGGCGGTTAGCCATGGCCATGGAGCTGCACAGCCGCCCGTCAGGCTCCGCCCCCAGCCCACCGCCACCGCCGCCATCCTCCCCCGCCCCCCCGCTGCCCCCCAGAGTTAAAGGTCAAATTTAGTTTAT
Source organism: Acanthochromis polyacanthus (assembly GCF_021347895.1). Lineage (NCBI taxonomy): Eukaryota > Metazoa > Chordata > Actinopteri > Pomacentridae > Acanthochromis > Acanthochromis polyacanthus. Next base: position 33,111,855 of record NC_067117.1, on the reverse strand, counting down.
ATAAATGACTTTAAAAGCATCAACAAATGAAGCGTCTAGCGTTAATTTCTGGCAAATTTTCAAACATAACATGAAGAAATAAAATGATTTGGATGAAATGTCACTATTTTAGGCTCAGATTTTGTCCTTTTCCTGACAGAATGGTTCGTCACAGATGAGAAATATAAAGAAAGTTCAGAAAAATTCAACAATTCTTTCAGTTTTTACAGTTTCTTGCTCTGATAAACAGTGTAATAACACCATAAGACGCTTTAAACAGCAGCAAGGTTGAAAACAGCAGGATTTACTCTGAGACACCATCAAATAAAAAACCTTCTTCTATTTAATCTGCATATAAAAATACGTGTTCTTCGTCCTGCAGCTCCCAGCGTTCCTCCTCCTCCTCCCCCGGCTGGAGGGGAGGGTCTGGGGGAGGAGGAGGAGGAGGGTGAGGTCTTCTTCAACCTGACGGCCAACAGGAAGACGACTCCTCCGCCTCCCATCGCCGCCCGGAACAAGAGGAGCTGCTCCGAGTCCAGCAGGCTGGGTAAGGAGTGAGACGGTGTGTGATTAATCTGTCAGAGCCACGCTGTTATTAACTCCCACGTCTTTCTGCAGATTATGGGATGCCGACCAGCCCCAGGATCTACAGCGGCCCCGAGTCCTCCTTCAAGAAGTGTGTGTGAGTTTCTGAGGCTGGACTCAATCTGTACAAACAGTGAAGTAGCTTTAACTGACAATATTTGTTTCTGAATTATTTAATTTTAATTAATACGTTTTGATTTTATTTATTATTTTATTTACTATTTTATTTATTATTTTATTTGTTATTTTATCTACTATTTTATTTACTATTTTATTTATTTATTTATTTTATTTGTTATTTTATTTTGTTTTATTTTAGTGCCCAAAATGGCAAAGTGAAGTAATTTATTTATGATATTTTATGCCAGCCATTATTTTTTGTAATGGCTCTATTTGTGTTTGTCAAACCTATACTGCTTCTTTAATCTGTGACAGATTTTTAAATATTCTAATGTAAATAACTAGAGTTTTTCAATAACTTTTTTTCAAGGCAAAAAGATGATTATATGCATAATATAAGCTGTTTTGGGGAATAATTATCGATCTCTTGGCTTCTGCAGGAGTAAATTTAGTTTTTCTATGTCTTTTAGCCACAATTTACTGAAAAAAATTAATTGTTGTAATTAGAAGGGGAAATTATGATAAAACGAAAGCTTAAAATGGTCACACCAACAGGATTGTTTCTATAAAAATAAACTATAAAAAACTGAAGGAGACTGAAAAACTCACAGTAGGAAGCCTTTTTTTCAAATTAAACAATCACAATGGCTCCTGTTAACATAAATATTTACATTATATAATACATTTTTCTTCACTGTGGGCGCATTTGAACGTGTTGATGAAAGAAAAAAAACACATTAAGTCGAAATCAGGAGTTCATTCTCAGCTGCCCTCAATTTTACTGACCTCTGCTGGACAGAAGCTGAATTACAGCTCAGTGTTTAAATTAAAGCTTCATCAGACATTAAAACTGTTCATTGTTTGTTTCTGTTCCTACAGTCCATCGTCTCCTCTCAGTTCTCTGACTGAACGAGCAGATAGAGGTACGTTGAATGTCCACAAACATCCTCTAAGACTAGAAACTGTCATTTTACTTTCAATTTTATTAGTTAAAACAAAGTTTTGATGATTTTTAATTGATAAAGAGAAGAACTGATGGTCAGAATACAGTAAAAATGCCCAAAATGTGGCACGAAGCTTCTCTGATGTGAGAATTTTACTCATATAGCAGGAAATAGCTGAAGTATTGGTTTTAAAAAAAACAAAAAGAAACAGGGATTAACCTTTGTTTTCATCATTATCTGGCATTTTATGGACCAAACACTCAATTAATTAAGCCAATAATCTGCATATTTATTATTAATGTTGCGATATTTTGTTCCAGAAGATTCCAGCAGATTTTGTTTTTCCCTCTATTTACCTTTTCTTGTAAAGCAAATAAATGTTGCTTTAAATATTCAGGGCCAGTCAAAGGTCTGGAAAAACATTCTTATAGGGGAGGTTTTCTTTATTCATTTTCTTTGTTTTCTGTTCTGTAGAAATAACAGAAGAAATCAAAAGTTGTGATGAAAATCCTGCAGCTCTGCCAAACCAAATCTGATTTAAACTTTAGATTTTTAAATTCCTTTATAGTTTAAATTATAGCTCTATGAAGAGCTATGAAGTTATGATGAAAAGAACAAACTAAAAATATAATTATTCATTTCAATAAAGTAAATATATAGTTTATTTAATCAGAACAATAAGGTTCTTATGCAGGTCGACTGCTCATGTAGCCTTAATACAGTGTATATAACACAAATATTATTCACAACGTGTTCACAAATATCTGTATTTATTCATATATTAACAAAATAATCAGGGTAAATTTACATATTTAAATAAGAAATCACTGAATTAGTCCCAGTGTTCAGCCAAGTCTATTTGCATGATGTGTTTATGAAACCATCAGGACATAAACTCACAACTTCAACTTCATCTCATCTCTTTGTTTTATTGGACAGATTTTATTAAGTTAAATATTTCATTTATTTGTATATAACATATATTTTAGTGCTGTGTTTCAGTTGCTGTGTAAAACCTGTTTTCGACTTAGCAGCTGTGCTCCTTCCAGGTTAGAATAATTTGACATTTATCCATGAATCTGTTCTGAATTTATTCTCCTCGAGGCTTCCGGCGGGCGGAGAGTGACTGTAGCTCCTCCCACTTCCTGCACCCCGCCAGCAAAGCCCCGCCCAACGGCTCCCCGACCAATCCGCGCTCTCAGAGCTTTGAGATTGACAGCAGAGGCCCCGCCCCCCAGCCGCTTCCTCGCAGATCACTGGTGAGAAAAGAAGCCAGAAATTACTCACGTTTTAGAATTTGATCTAAACTAATTCCTTAAAGTAGCGTCCAGTTGGTTTAAATATATTTACTCAAGTTCTCTAATTATCGTTAATAGTTGTTATTTTATTATATGTATTTGTTTCCCTGTGTCTGTCAGCCTCGGGGATCAGCCAGTCGGAGAGCTCAGGCTCTGTACGACTGTCAGGCCGACCACCACGACGAGCTGAGCTTCTCTGAAGGTCAGGTTCTGGTGGTTCTGGGGCAGGAGGACAGCGATTGGTGGGTACGTATCAGTGTCCTGCTCTCTGATTGGTGCTCTCACGGGAAATTCTGCCGTCCACTGAGCCGTGGCGGTTGCTTAATAAGAGGACGTTCTGACTTACTAGTAATTAAATATGTTTTAATTAAGACACGTGAACCCCAGAACTCACTGGTGGGTGTGAACGGTGTTTAATTTTTTATAAAATGACACCATTTATTCTGCACCTTTTGCATGGAAGACGTTGCAGAAAGACCAGAAACTAACAGAGTTAATCTCATTGAGTGCTTTTCTGTGTTTTATGTTTTAACTGTATTATTTTAACTGTGTTTTGTTTGTGCTGCTGTCTATCTGCCAGGACTCCTTTGGAAAAGAGGTTCTTAATGTCAGTAGGATTTCTCCTGTTTAGATAGATAGATAGATAGATAGATAGATAGATAGATAGATAGATAGATAGATAGATAATGGATGGACAAATAGACGAGACCCAAAATCACGACAGATAAGTAGTTCAATGAATGTCAGAAAGTGGAAGATCTTACAATTTTTGACTTGTACAATTTGTATCTGATAAATTCTCTCATCTTGGTGGTCTTCAGGTCTTCAGATCAACTTCCAAGTGTTCAGTTTCCCTAAATGTTCAGCAGATATTAAACCATGAACGTGTTTGTGTTTGAATGCAGCATGGCTACATCGAGGATGAACCCGACCAGAGAGGTTTGTTTCCGTCCTCCTTCGTCCAGCTGCTGTCGGACTGACGGATCTGATCTTGGACCAGAACCTGAACCTGCAGCTGCCGAGGATCCGGTCCTGATCCACCCTTCAGACTCCTGCTGGGTCACATGACCACGGTCTGGGCCACGCCTTCTCTTGCCATGGAAACGTTATTGCTGACCTTTCCGGTTCCTTTTTATGTATTTATTCAGTCAAAAAGGATATTTTAATAAGCGCACAGACAACACAGCGATCCACTTGTAACTTTAATTTATTGATTTTAATTTATTTACGGAGTCGCTGCTGCTGCTCTTCGGACTTTGCCTCTTCATCGGTGCAGGACCTAAAACCCACCAGAGCACAAAGGATTCTGGGATGCTGAAGACCAAAGCTGTAACTTTCAGGTGAACTGAAGACGTTCCCGATCCGTGAGCTTCAGGAGACGCCTGAATCAGGAACCATCCGACGCTTCCAGCTGCCTTCAAATCCCCGAGAAATCCCAACACCTCAGCGAGTAAAGCGGCAGGTCAGGAACAACAATCCTCTGTCTTTTTAAACGTTTCTCTCATGATAAGATGATTTTCTCACAACTACAAAACCAAAAGATTCAACAAGAAACTTCTGTTTAACATATCAGACGGACGGAGAAAAAGCGCTAGAAAAGTGCACTCAAGTACATTTTAATCAGATAAAAATGGAAAGGAAATGAGTTAAAATAGATGGAGTGGTGATTATTTTCTAACTTTGAGCAAAAATGTGACATCTCAAGTTCAAAAATAGCTCAGAAATTCTTAATTTTACTCCTCTGCTGTGCAACTTTTGTACTTTTACTCTCAAAAACTGCAGGAATTGATTATATAACTTTAGTTTTTACTGTGTATTGACTTCAAAAGCAGCAAAAATACTTGAGTAAACCTGCAGAAAGTACACAGAGTAACTACTGTGACCTCCAGTACTGGTTGTAGCGACATCTCTTTACAATGAAACACCTTTTGCCAGTAAATCTTGTTAAAGTGACAAATAGTTCTTATGAAGTCACATCAGCTCATAAAGAAGTTTTTTTCCTACAAAGTGAAGTTTCTTGTTAAAACCTGCTCAAACTTGTAAACTGAAAAATATCTCATAAGAAGTCTCTGAACTTTTGCCTCCGGGGTTCGTATGACTTTTCTAGCAGGAAACAAACAAAGCTTCTCTTCTGGAGTTCAGTTTTCAGATATTTTTATTTCATTATTATTGCAATCAAAGTGACAGCGGTGGGTTCGTGTTCTCTGCCGTCTGTTTGGCATCTATGAATGAACTGATGGTCAGCAGGTTAAGAGAAACTCACACTGAGACTCCGATTCACAGAAACCGATAAAAGGTCGAAGCCGGGATTTGCTTACGGATGGTTTCTGTTATCTTGCAGTAAGTTTTATCTTTATTCTCTCTAATAAGAACAGTCGGTGTGTTGTTTCAGTCCAGTTAGAACTCAGTTTATAGAAACAATCTGCAATACAGAAACACAGATGAGGCGTTTGTTGATTTTAAAAGGCTGATCTTTGACGTTTGGATGTTTTTTGGACTTTAGCTGCTGTTAAAACCTGCAGTTCTTCAATGAAACACTCAAGTATTTAGAGTTCAAGGCACCACAAACTAACCTGCGGGTTTGAACAGCAACACCTGGACAAACAGCTTTCTAAACAATCATCACACCACCTTTCTGTCTCTTTTTCTGTGGTTCTTTGTGGAACTATTCTGCGTTTTCTTCTTCAGGTTGTAAAAGACGGCGTTTTGCTGATTTCAGACCAGTTACAAGGTTAAAGATCTTCTCGTTTTTGCATTAAAATTCTGTTTGGCTTATCTGTTGACTAAGCAATCAGCACTGAATAAAGATGCAAATTTTCAGTAGTTTCCTGAACCGATAGTTGGAATCAGAAATTTTGAAATTGAAAAGTTGAAATTTGTTTTAATCTCACAAACACCATATGTCGAAATGATGGAACAAGACTTTCTTAATAAATTTAAGGGAGAAGGTGACATAACCACTAAACGCCATAGGTTGAGGACATTGTAAACCGAAGACCCGCCACATTTAACCTCAACTGAGGCAGTAAGTCCTGGAATATTGTCCACTTACAGCGCCTGTCTGTCGGAAGATCATTTAGGATGACGTCAGCTAACAGCTGTAAAAGAAATACCTTAGAGAGGGGAAGGAGTCATTTTTCCTTCACAGTACTACAGAGGATCTGAAACATTTTCTGACATGCATGTCTTCTGCTTTATCGGGTAATATGTTTTTAATCATTTAAATTATTGACGGCAATTATTGGAACAATAATGACTAAAATCCTAATTTTTGAAGGATTTTATAAAGAAAACAGCAGGTGGTCTAATAATTAGTACTAAAGGACCATTTATCATCAAGTGTCATGTTTTGTGTTTTCTGTATCTGCTGGTTGTTTCTTTAAACTTTTTGTTGTAGCTGGATCAACACACCAGATGAAACAAACAGCGAGTCAAAGTAAATCTAAACTTTCGGTTTGACCCTCGCAGGTTTCCGTATTCATCAGAGTCTCGGTGTGAACATAATGGTAAACTGAATTAAAGCTACATTAACTGAACGCACATCTCACACGTCTGGTTTGGACGGCGCTCGGCTCTAAATCTAAACACATTTACGGTGGAATCACAAGCAGCTGATTGAAATCTGCAGAGAACAAACTCCACGTTTTCCACACTGCAGGGAATCTTATGAGCACAACTTTGGATTTAAAGGCACAACAAAGTGAAGTGTGAAGAAGCAAATGCGTTTACAACAGCTTTCAAACCCTCTCAGCCAGATGTTGAATCCAGCTCGGAGCCGCCGCTCTGTCATTCAGAGCCCGAACTCCGTTTTACGGGACGTCAGAGCCCCTTGTGAACGAGATAATTACCTCATTTACTGGCAGGAAGTTTTCTTGAACGAAGCTGCAAAGTGTTAAAACTGAGCAGCGAATGATGACGTTCAAAACAAGCAGCAGATGTTTTATATTAAGCCGAAGCTTCTGCCAGCTCAGCAGTTGGATTTAAGAGATCAAGGCTGTGTTCAAAACCACCGATTACAAACTATCGACTAAAGCAGACAGCGTGTAATGCTACTGTGTGCCACTGTAGTATGCAGTACTCTTATATTGTCTTATTTTGCAGTATTTTTCAGTATACAACCATTAAATCATCTTATTTTGCAGCCTTTTATGGCAGATTTAGCTCGTTTCTGTTTTTTGTCGCATCTAATGATTGTTGAAAAGTCCAGGAGAAGTTCAAAATGTGGATGACAAAAGACTGGAAATAGGATCAGATTCTCAGGAGTTTTGTTGCATAACTTCACAGTTATACATTGTGAGTTTAAGGTAGTTCTCCTGGTATTTCTGCATTGAAACATAACATCAATCTGGGTGCTTTTTAATCAGAGTTGCTGGCTGACACTAGAAGCACGAGTCACAATGATAAAGTTATCTTTAAAAGTAACATTTAATTATACCGCTGCCTATTATAAAACCATAAAACTCAAGCCAGCCAAGAACTCTACTGGTGGTAAAGGTAGTGTCTACAGATACGGACCCGTACCCGCAGCCTGTGGCCTACGGATACGGCACTTTCCCTTATCATAAATATTAATGAGACGGACATGAATATTAATGAGCCGGCTGATGAACGCGCTTTGTGATTGGCTGGTAATCCGACGTACATAAATATTAATGAGCCGTCTTGGTAATCCGAGTGATGAAGGCGTCGTGATTCGAGGTGAATCTGCGTGCCGAGCCTGTCATGTCAGTCATCTGCTGTTCTCTTTTCTATCATGCATAATGTCTTATAAATATCATTATCTGACTTTTCACGGACAGCGATTTGGGGGTTGAAATCAGCACTACTATTAAAAATAGCAAAACTTTTTATTCACGTGACCCTGTTCTAATAAAGCACAAACAGCAAACAAAACAAATGGCGGAACTAACAGCCAGCAAACTACAAGTATTTTTTTTACCTTCAAAAGTAGCGACAGACTATTACATAATAACAACCTAAACAAAACCCTGACGTATTTTCTACGTCTGTCAACACAGACACTGCACGTCAGTCACTTTAATGTTAGCGGACTCTGTTGAATGGCTAAGTTACATCACCACAAACAAATCTCACAATATCACAGTAAATCGAGTTTGTGGTTTTTTTTTAATTCATGCCGAATTAAAGAGCTCCTCCTCACCATTCACGAGTGTTTGTTTCATATTCGACATCCTTAACTTTATCTTGTAAATTAGCGTCCGAAATTAAATGGGAACATTTGCAATGGAGTTCGTCAGCCGCTTCCACCACTGAACGCGGTAAACTACTTAATAGGAACTGGACTTCAAACAATTTATACACGGCGTCTAAAAGCGTAAAAACTGCAATGTCTAAAGTGTGAGAGGAGACGGTGTATTTTTGGTTAAATTATACAATGTTCGCCGTCAAAGTCATTCATATAAACTGCCTGTAATGTGCAGCAAATAGTAGTTAACTGGCGCCAGCTCTTGAGTGACCTTAACGGGTCCGTACCTCTAGTACAGATGCTATGGGTGCGGGTCCGTACCCGTAGCATCAACCGGTGGTAAAAGTCCATAAAGTGTGACACGTCAGCCAGCAAAGTTGTTATGAAGTGTTGAGGGACACAGTGAACGAGGTAAACTGGTCCAGAACATACTGGAGACGTTTCTAGAATCAGTTTAACATCCAGGTATTTTTACAGACTGCAGATTTTTTGTTCTATGTTTTGGTCCTGTAGCTGTAATTGGTGGTTTTGAACGCAGCCCACCTGACAGAGCAGCAGCCTCCGGATGATATTACAGCATTTATGATCTTTTCTAGCTCCTCGGTGTGCTTCAAACAAACGGCTCTTTGTGTTTGAAACCCCTTCCCCCCAACAGTGCAGCAACTTCTTTCACTTTAACAGCTGAGTGAAGCGCTGAACGTGAGCAGAGGTTTATTGCACAACTTGAGGTTTGTTTGAAGCAGACCGAGTTGGTTTCAGGGCGGTTTCACACCGACACATCTGTCAGGTTCTGGAGACCAAACATTCAGTCATGTCAACACTTACACTGATCCAGTACCTGAATCAAGCAGAGGAATCCAGCATGAAGCAAGTTCAGCATATCTGGGTTTTCTCTGGACAAATTTCTTTGAACAAAGAAAACCTAAAATCTCAGATAAAGAACTGGTGGAAGACAGACGATTTAAATTTACAACTCTGAACAGAATCTCAGTTACCATGGTAATCCAGCTGATTAATTAAAGGCACCTTTATGACACTGAAAACTGAGCTGCTAATGTGTTAATCTTGCTCCGTATCGCAGCCCTCAGGAGACCTCAGCCAGCATCTTCAGTCAAATATGTTGGAATCCAAGTGGAAAACTGCACATCTGTGGCGTTTTCATAAAGAAAATGGTTGAGTTCAGAAACCTACAAGCAGAACTGCGAGGTTAAAGCGGTAACACAAGATTTTACCAAGTATACACCTGAAAAACTGCAGTTCTAAGGATGTTGTTCATGTGGATGAATAAATATCACATCCACTAGAGGGCAGATCAGAGATTAAGTAAAATGTTAAATTCCACAATTGAAAGTAAAATTTCCACATATTTTCCTTGTAAAATTTGCACCATGCAAACATCAGCTGGGCTTGCGCTAGCCGATCTCCACAGCGCCATTGGCGCATCGCCCCGCCAGATGGCACAGTCAAAAAGCAACAAAAAAGGGTTCGACTTAATTTTTCTTCGAAACGCCCTAGCAATAATATAAGAAAAACAAACTTTTTCCTCTCGGCCGGTGTCGGAAATGGTCGGAGCCACCCGAATCTTGATCACCATCCAGCAAAACGATGCGCCAATGGCGCCATGGTGCATCGGCTAGCACAAGCCCAGATCATGATTTATTGTGGTAACGAGAACGACAAGAAAAATCTTAATTGCCGTCCTTGCAAACTTTTAAAAATGAATGTCTTGAAATCTTTACAAAGTAACTAGTTGAATGTTAATTATGCCCACGTCGATTATATTAAACATCCATGTGCAGCACAAAATTCATGAAAGTTCCTTTTATGTTCTTTCTCTAACGTTCCTGCTCTGTTCAGTCTACTGGTTTTGGGTTTAAGGCTACAAGGTTAGCAGTAGCTTTCATGAGGCAGGATGTGTTTTTTCGAACACTTGCAGGTTTAAGATTTCACCGTGGACTTACGGAAGCAGCATCATGTTGAAGTTTGTGACATCAACAATACAAAATGATCCAATCTTCTTGTGGGGAATCGTCACCGGTGTCCAGAGAAGGCCAGCAGCAACCATCCGGAGAACAAACAGCAGTCTAACAGTAGGAACGCTGTAGTTTCTGCTCGCTGTAGTCTTCCCCCGTCGAATCACCACCTTATCGCGGTGGAGGGGTTTGAGTGTCTCGGTGATTCTGGGAGCTATGTTGTCCGGGGCATAAACCCCTGGTAGGATCTCCTAAGGCAAACTGGTCCTGGGGGAGAGACCAGACTAAGAGCGATTCAGAAAACCCTGATGAGAACACAAAATGGTGAAGCCGCTACCTCGCCCAGGTTAGGGAGACCGAGGCCTTCCCCTGGAGCCAGGCCTGGGGGCGAACCTCGCAGGAGAGTGTCTGGTGGCCGAGCCTTGGGGTCCCGTGGGGCTCGGTCGGGCACAGCCCGAAGAAGAAACATGGGGCCACCGCCCAATAGACCCACCACTTACAGGGCAGGAAGTCTGGGTCGGGTGCTATGCTTACCAGGCAGTAGGCAGGAGTGGGCACCTGGGCGTGCCACCCCCTGGTGGTGTAGACTAGCTCTGGGGACGTGGAACATCATCTCACTGGCGGGGAAGGAACCTGAGCTGGTGCGGGAGGTGGAGCGATACCAGATAGATATAGTTGGGCTCACCTCCACGCACAGCAAGGGTTCTGGAACCAGAATTCTGGAGAGGGGTTGGACTCTCTCCTACTCCGGAGTTGCCCAAAGTGAGAGGCCCCGGGCGGGTGTGGGGATACTCACAAGCCCCCGGCTGAGCGCTGCTTTGTTGGAGTTCTCCCCGGAGAATGAGAGGGTCGCCTCTCTGCGACTTCGTGTTGCAGAGGGAAAAACTCTGACTGTTGTCTGTGCTTATGCGCCGAAAAGCAGTTCAGAGTATTCGGCCTTCTTGGAATCTCTGGGTGGTGTCCTGGAAGGGGTACCGCCCGGGGATTCCATAGTTCTCCTGGGAGACTTCAACACTCACTTGGGCAACGATGGAGAAACCTGGAGGGGGTGATTGGGAGGAACGGCCTGCCCGATTTGAACCCGAGTGGTGTTTTGTTATTGGACTTCTGTGCTAGTCATAGATGGTCTGTAACAAACACCATGTTCGAGCATAAGGTTGCTCATAAGTGTACCTGGTACCAGAGCACCTCAAGCCAAAGGTTGATGGTCGACTTTATAGTCGTATCGTCAGACCTGCGGCCGTATGTTTTGGACACTCGCGTGAAGAGAGGTGCAGAGCTGTCAACTGATCACCACCTGGTGGTGAGTTGGATCCGATGGCAGGGAAGACTGTCAGACAGACCTGGTAAACCCAAACATGTAGTGCAGGTGAACTGGGAACGTCTGGCGGAGGACCCTGTCCGTAGGGTTTTTAACTCCCACCTCCGGAAGAGTTTCTCCTGCATCCCGGGGGGAAGTTGGGGACATGGATTCTGAGTGGTCCATGTTCAAAGCCTCCATTGCAGAAGCAGCTGCTAGGAGCTGTGGTCTGAAGGTCACTGGTGCCTGTCGCGGCGGCAATCCAAAGACCTGCTAGTGGACACCAGCAGTGAGGGAGGCCATCAGGCTGAAAAAGGAGGCTTTTCGAGCCTGGTTGGCTTGGGGGTCTCCCGAAGCAGCTGACAGGTACCGGCTGGCCAAAAGGGCGGCAGCTGTGGCAGTTGTGGAAGCTAAAACTCGGGTGTGGGAGGAGTTCGGGGAGGCCATGGAGAAGGACTTTCGGTCGGCCTCGGGGAAGTTCTGGCAAACCGTTCAACGCCTCAGGAAGGGGAGACAGGGCTTCGCTCAGGCTGTGTACAGTCGGGGTGGAGAACTGTTGACCCGCACTGGGGATATCGTCAAGCGGTGGAAAGAGCACTTCGAGGAACTCCTGAACCCGGTAAACATGTCCTCTACGGAGGAGGCAGAGCCTGAAGACTTGGGGGGGGGGGGGATCTTCGTCTATATCCGTGGCAGAGGTCGCCGAGGCAGTTAAGAAGCTCCTCGGTGGCAAGGCGCCAGGTGTGGAGGAGATTCGCCCTGAGATGCTGAAAGCTCTGGAAATTGTTGGACTGTCTTGGTTGACACGTCTATACAAAGTCACGTGGGCATCGGGCACAGTACTTGTGAAGTGGCAGACTGGGGTGGTGGTCCCTATTTTCAAAAAGGGGGACCGGAGAGTGTGTGCCAACTACCGGGGTATCACACCTCAGCCTCCCCGGGAAAGTTTACTCGAGGGTGCTGGAAGGGAGGCTCCGACCGATAGGATTATGGATACATAATACATGCACGATGCAGCGCCGACGTTCGTCCGTGTTCTGCGCTCCGGTCGGAAGGGAATTTCTGTTGCATTGCACGCTCACTTCCGCTTTTGATGACGTATCGTGCTCAGATGACTCGTCAACACGTCGTTAGGTGCAGCCCTATTTCCGATCGCACCTTTTATGCATAAATACATAAATAAAAGCAAATGTGCAAGGTGTGATCATGAGACCGTGCCTATAAAAAGCAAAAACTGTACCTAATTTGAATTTAATTTTCATCCCAGGTGAACTAAGTCTCATGGAACAGTGACACAGGGAGACAAATCTGGTGAGTAAGACAGAAGGAGAGCGACGATTTTGTTGTTGTGGCCAAAAAACCTGCTGGTTTTCACTGAGCTGAGAAACACTGGAGTTCCAGCATGTCAAGTGTTTTGCTAAAAATGTTCTCCATCAGACATCCAAGGACTCCACAGTTGAGCTCTGCGTTGACAATCCACTCTCAGGGACAAATTCATGGTAACAACCACATAAATGTTTAAGAAAACTGTTGGACTGCTGTTTCTTCTCTTGTTGGGAGCTGCAAACCTCCTCTGGTCACCATGATGATCCTCCACATGAAGGTCTAATCATCCAGCTGCTGACTCACTAAATGTGATGTTTGCCCTGTGAAAGGTTGGAAATTACTCATGCTCAGCTAGCAGTGGTCACAAACGCATGAGCAAGTTCTGATGTTGATATAACGTCATGACTACTCACATGTTGCACAACAGCTGATTATTCATCATGTTAGCTCTCAAGATCAACAGTAGATTTCAGGTTTTTGACTCAAACAAACTCGGTGTGAAAACACCCTGAAACTCCTCTCAGAGTAAACGAAGCTACTAACATTCAGATGACTGTGATTGACAATCAGCAACAGTTTTTGTACATTCACAGTACAGGCTTACCACGACCCAGCTGCCACCCGCTGGACTCTTCAGTCTCTCCCCGTTGAAATGGTTATTTTTGGTTGGAGTGTGGGTAAAATTGCACTACATCTTCCACTCATTCTGTTCACTGCACACACCGGTGATGTTACTGATTGTATGATTTTGTTAAGTTTTGTTAAATAAATCTTGAGTTGAAGTCGTGCACGGTCTCCTTCGTGTTTGCATGTGGTTCAGAGGAATGCATCACATCTGTCCATGAAGTTCAACAGTCTGCAGCTTCACTTAGTGACTCACATCAGGCTGGCTTCACTGCTTACTATAAATATTACTGGCTACTGGACCAACGCAACTGATTAGAAAAAAAACATATGTCTCACTGAATCATGATTCCTTTAAAACAAATTGTTCCTGTGAGCCGTCAGCCTGCAGACTGGAGCAGCAAATTTTACATTTCCCTAACCGGTAGTTGGCAGAGTTACAAAGCCATAAATTATTAAGGTGAATGACGTACAGCAGACATTATTCCATATGCTGAAGCTGTTTTGGCCACAAAGATGTGACTTTTGCAGCAAAAATGTCTTGGATACATCAACCATTTCACAACAGGAAGGCTCTCCAAATAAACTCTGACTTGTATTGAGAACTTGAACTCTGGTAGGAGGTCATAAAGCATTACAGAGGTCTTTGTCATGGTGGCCCGTTCCTACCTAAACCCCAAAATGCTGTCCACATAGCAACAAAGAATCCTCGTGTCGCTACTAGGGGTGTGAATGATTAAAGTCTGGACACATAGGAAATCTCACTAACAATCTTTTTTTTTGCCTCCACTGATTAAATATGGCTTTGTGAAATTGAAATTGAGTTAAGAATATTTTTAAAATTTGTGTCACTAGTTGCTGCAATCTTAAGCTGTAGTCTTATTTTAAACAGTCAGAGCCTGCACTCGGTGCTACATTATTGTTTCATTTATTTTAATCTCTTAAGTAATGAATACCTATTAATCAATTAACAGATAATCATCCCAAGTGCAGACTGTTGAATCATCACAGAAACACTCAAACACAGGCCGAGAACCAAACACAGCCTCCTCCCACTTATCCTCCAGGTCCATATATGGTCGACAGGAAGCATCACTGGCTTCCAAAAATAGACGCGAAAGAAAAACGTCCTGATTCCAGTCTGTCAGAATCCTCTCAATCAGGACGGATAAGGTTCAGCTGAAATAAATGGATGGATTACAAACAATATGAAATGCAAGAAGTCTTAACATGGTTGGACAGCGAAGTAACAATATGGCATCTTCCCACCATTTCTTCTTCAGGACAAAGTGCTTTAATAAAAATAAAGAGGTTATCCCTGTAAAATGCCTATAAAATCAGATAAAAAGATAGAAAAAGTCTGTGGTTGTTTCCCGCTCAGAGCTAAGGTTGTTGTGGTCGATCCCAGCAGTCGCAGACGGCAGGACGGTCGGTCGAGGTCCGGAAAAACACTCAAGTGAAGCGTGCAGAGGAGGAAATCTGATCCTACATAGAATGTTCAGCTCCACAGCTGCCTCCACTGGTAATCCAGGTATTTAAAACATCTCGGCCAAACAGCATCCTCGATCCAGCATGTGTGGATGTCTGACTTAAGGCAGACATAGTGATTGATATAGAAGAAGTACAGGGGTCTGATTAGGTCCACATCCCCCAAAAATAAGGCATACAGGGTCCAGAGCTGGCTCAGATTTGGTTTAGTGTCAGACGACAGCCGGACTCCTGGTTGGCTGGTCTATAAGTCCGTCCGTCAGTCAGCAGATCGATGGTCTGCAGTCAGTCAGCAGGTCAGTGGTTTTGTCACAGGTGGAGGCTGATCTTGCCATCCTTGGCGAGTCGGTGGATTACCTCCGTCTCAAAGTCGGCGCTGTGGACGCCGGTTTTCCTGAAGGCTCCGGCGTAGCGATTCTCCTCCCAGTAGTGATGCCAGTTCCCCAGTTTGTCGGCACCATAACCGAACACAGACACCTGAACACAGACACAGAGGGATGCTGTGAAAACACATACACACGTGGACAAAATTGTTGGTACCCCTCAGTTAAAGAAGGAAAAACCCACAATTCTCACTGAAATCACTTGAAACTCACAAAAGTAACAATTAATAAAAATTTATTGAAAATTAAATAATCAAAAACAGCCATTACTTTTGAATTGTTGATTAACATAATTATTTAAAAAAACAAACTAATGAAACAGGCCTGGACAAAAATGATGGTACCTCTATAAAAGATTGAAAACTATTTGACCAGAGTGACATGATTAACTCAGGTGTGTCATTTAATTGACATCACAGGTGTTTCCAAACTCATAATCAGTCAGTCTGCCTATTTAAAGGGAGACAAGTAGTCACCCTGCTGTTTGGTGAAAAGGTGTGTACCACACTGAACAAACAATTTAATAGTTACAATTAAACAATGTAGATTAAAAATAGTATGTTATGCCATTACAGTGTTAACAGTTAAATATGCGAAGTACAGAAAGACTGTCTTTATTTCATATTATATAAAAAGTATTTACGTCAAGTCAAGAAAGACCGTCTTTATTTTATAAAAACATATTTTTTTCAGGAAATAGTATTTAAGTTAAACTTATAAATGTGAGGAGATACATTGTTTACTTGACGTTACTGTTAAAAATACACTTCTAATAAAGTGAATGACAAAACCGGTTGTGATTTTTTTTTTTATTGAGGCGGGTTGTCAGCAGCTGCTGAATGTAACTTATGAAGTAACTATTAATCTAACTTAGTTACTTTTAAAATTAAGTAATCAGTAAAGTAGCTAAGTTACTTTTTAAAGGCGTAATCAGTAGTCAATAATCAGATTACTCTTTCAAGGTAACTGTGGCAACACTGCCCAGGACATCCGAAAAAAAATGATAGACAAACATCTTAAAGGTAAAGGCTATAAGACCATCTCTAAACAGCTTGAAGTTCCTGTGACAACAGTGGCTCATATTATTCAGAAGTTCAAGACCCACGGGACAGTAGCCAACCTCCCTGGACGTGGCCGCAAGAGGAAAATTGATGACAAATTGAAGAGACGGATCGTTGGAATTGTATCCAAAGAGCCCAGAGCAACCTCCAAAGAAATTAAAGGTGAACTCCAAGGCCAAGGTACATCAGTGTCAGATCGCACCATTCGTCGTTGTTTGAGCCAAAGTGGACTTCATGGGAGACGACCAAGGAGGACACCACTGCTGAAAAAAACTCATAAAAAAGCCAGACTGGAATTTGCAAAAATGCATGTTGACAAGCCACAAAGCTTCTGGGAGAATGTCCTTTGGACAGATGAGACCAAACTGGAGCTTTTTGGTAAGGCACATCAACTCTATGTTCATAGACTCAAAAACCAAGCATACGAAGAAAAGAACACTGTCCCTACGGTGAAACATGGAGGAGGCTCAGTAATGTTTTGGGGCTGCTTTGCTGCATCTGGCACAGGGTGTCTTGAAAGTGTGCAAGGTACGATGAAATCTGAAGACTATCAAGGCATTCTGGAGAGAAATGTGCTGCCGAGTGTCAGAAAGCTTGGTCTCAGTCGCAGGTCATGGGTCTTCCAACAGGACAACGATCCAAAACACACAGCCAAAAACACCCAAGAATGGCTGAGAGAAAAGCGTTGGACTATTCTAAAGTGGCCTTCTATGAGCCCAGATCTGAATCCCATTGAACATATGTGGAAGGAGCTGAAACATGCCATTTGGAGAAGACACCCATCAAACCTGAGACAACTGGAGCTGTTTGCTCATGAGGAGTGGGCCAGAATACCTGTTGACAGCTGCAGAACGCTCATAGACAAATACAGAAATCGTTTAATTGCAGTGATTGCCTCAAAAGGTTGTGCAACAAAATATTAAGTTATGGGTACTATCATTTTTGTCCAGCCCTATTTCATTAGTTTGTTTTTTTAAAATAATTATCTTAATCAACAATTCAAAAGTGATGGCTGATTTTGATTATTTAATTTTCAATAAATTTTTATTTATTGTTACTTTTGTGAGTTTCAAGTGATTTCAGTGAGAATTGTGGGTTTTTCCTTCTTTAACTGAGGGGTACCAACAATTTTGTCCACGTGTGTATGACTGAACTCCTACCTAATCTCCTGCATTCAGGTCTACATTCCCTCCTGATCCAACCACCGCACCAGGGCTTCTCCTCCGTGGTTCCCTGGTGGTGAAATGAGTGCAGTCTGGACTACAAACAATCCTGAGACTTTTAACTTTAGAAGTGTCTCAGCTTTCTGTTTTACCTTCAGAAATTAATAACTCTGGTACATAACTGGTACAAACTGAACACTTCTGAATTGTTACAAATTGAAGCTGGAAAGACAAATGACAATCGGCTACAATAACAGAGTTTAACTAAAACATGAGAGCAACACTGGTGAATTAAGCAAATGAGAACCATTCCTAAATACTCAATATAAAAAACTGTTAAGACTCTTTTCCTCTGTGGGTCCCCAGTGGTGGAACAAGTTACCAAACTCTGTTCAAGTCCTTCACAGTCTTTAAGAAACGACGACAAACTCAGCTCTGTAGACACCACAGTCCTATCATCACACATGAACTTGTTTTCGGCTCTTATCCAGGTTGCTTTCTCCTGACTGGATCCTTGCTGGTGTTGTATCGACTTTCACATTTACACACCGTTCAAAAGTTTGGGGTCACTTGGAAATATCCTTTTTATTAAAGAAAAGCCTTTTATTCAATGAAGATAATGTTAAATGAATCAGAAATCCAGTCTAGACATTGTTAATGTGGTAAATGACTATTCTAGCTGGAAACGGCTGATTTTTAACGGAATATCTCCACAGGGGTACAGAGGAACATTTCCAGCAACCATCACTCCTGTGTTCTAATGCTACATTGTGTTAGCTAATGGTGTTGAAAGGATAATTGATGATTAGAAAACCTTTTGTGCAATTATGTTAGCACATGAATAAAAGTGTGAGTTTTCATGGAAAACATGAAATTGTCTGGGTGAAACCAAACTTTTGAACAGTAGTGTATGTCGCTTTGGACAAAAGCATCTTCTAAATGAAACTGTAGAATTGTAGAGCTGTACTTTCACTAAACACACACTCATATACATATTGTGTCATTTCATATCCTTTATAATTCAGCTGTTTTATTAGTTGTTGCTGCTGGTTTGTGATTATTTTTGTCATTATTTCTGGTCAGTAAAGTTAAAATCTTGTCTGCAGTGGCAGAAGAATCACAGTTACAAAGATGACAAGTATGACTTTTGTAAGCATCAAAACGAGCACGATGAGGCCAATTTTTACAATTTCCTGATCTAATTGTACAGCAACACTAGAAACAAACCAAACCCCTCTTTAAAAAATGATCTAATTTCACTGCTTTTTCCAAATGTGCAGCTCTGCAGCTGATTTGCTAATTTGACCACAGAATCCTTCTTTTCAGTGTTTCTTTTGGGTTCATGTTAGAGCTGCAGGTCAACAAACTCTAAAAAAAAAGTTAAAATAAACGCTAATAAGCCTTCAATCAGAGTAAATGATGTTTATCAGACAGTAAAATGAGAACTTAAGAATTTTCTTTTTGTACCAAGTAGCAAAATAGTGTTTGAATTAATTTATTGCCAGAATAGTTGTTGACCTACATTTTGTGCAGCTCTAACACTTACTTTCTCCTTGGTGGCTCATTTAAGGACATCAATAATCAAATAACTGTAAATGGATATAAAAAGAAAAATATCTGCATGTCCCTGAATGTACCAGCAGAGTGAGTTTTGCTCTCAGCTGCAGGACATGATGACGGTTTAAGGGGAACTTGGATGAAGACTCAGACTCCGCCCCTTTCTCCTCCTACCTGGTCGCAGATGTGCAGAGCGAAGATGATGGCCAGCATGCCGGTGGACGGGTAGCGACCGTGATGCTCCGTCCACTGATCGTGAACGTACTTAAAGAACACCGGGTTCACCACCAGAACCTGCACACACAGCCACAGCGTTACCATGGTAACACATTAAACTGAACACAGGAGTCATGAGAACACAGGAGATAAAAACTTGTGTCAGAGCATCAAAGTAAAGTGAGTTAAACCACAAGCTGAAAAAAAGTAAAATAGAAACTTGAGTAGAAATGAAGAAATGAATGAAGAAATGAAAAGCTCCTGAAAACAAAAAGAAAAAAAGTGACATGAAGAGAACATATTAAAAGAGTGTATTTACCTTGTCTTTATCGGCCTGCACTCGGTCTCTCACCCTCATGTAGGTCCTGAAAACACAAAGTCTCCATTGAAACATTCAGTTTGTAACAGATTAGATCTTCATATGTTAAATATTCATACTTTCTAGTTATTCATATGTTCCGTTTGAGGCTGCAACTAACAATGATATTCATTATTGATTATTTTGTAGAATAATCTATGAGCTGTTTAGTCTGAAAATGTTGGAAAATGCAGATCAGACACTCAGTTTACTGTCATAGAGGAGGAAAGAACCCAGAAAACAAAATACTCTGAATGGATTAATTGATTAACAAAATAGATGGAGATTTTCTGTTGCATTGACCAACAGTTGATCTGTTATCTCTGCACAATGGAAGAACATAAAGGCCATGAATCAGTCCCAGCAGCAGTAGAAAGGAAGAAGAAGCAGAAGCTGCTGGAGGTGAGTCATCCAGCAGAGAATCCAGGACAGACAGAAAGATGTGAAGCTGCTTCAACAGGAGATGATGGACATCAATGTCTCTGCTCATAAAACAGTGGAGGACAGTAAGAAGACATTCAACCAGATGATCCATCTCCTCCAGAACAGATGTCGAGATGTGAAGCAGCAGATCAGATCCCAGCAGAAGACCGAAGACAGTCGAGTCAAACAGCTTCAGGAGAAGCTGGAGCAGGAGATCAGAGATCTGGAGAGGAAAGACGCTGAGCTGAAGCAGCTCTCAGATACACCAGATCACAGCCACTTCCTCCACAACTACCCCTCAGTGTCAGCACTCAGTGAGTCCACACACTCATCCAGCATCAACATCCGTCCTCTGAGACACTTTGAGGACATGACAGCAGTTGTGAAAGAACTCAGAGGTAAACTAGAGGATGTTCTGAAGAACACGTGGACAAACATCTCACTGGCAATCACTGAGGAGGATGTTTCACTGTCAAGACCAGAACCAAACACCAGAGATGAGTTCTTAAAATATTCAAGAGAAATCACTCTGGATCCAAACACAGCAAACAGATATCTGGAATTATCTGAGGAGAACAGAAAAGTAACAGTAAAGAGAGAAGACCAACACCATCCTGATCATCCAGACAGATTCACTGAATGGTGGCAGGTCCTGAGTAAAGAGGGTCTGACTGGACGATGTTACTGGGAGGTGGAGTGGAGAGGAGAAGGAGTTCTTGTAGCAGTCGCATACAAGAATATCAGCGAAAAGAGAACTCAAATGAAAGTGGATTTGGATATAATGACAAATCTTGGGCTTTACGTTACATGGACAGTTACGAACTTTTATACAACCGCACCACCACCCCCGTCTCTGGTCCTCAGTCCTCTAGAATTGGAGTTTATTGGGATCACAGAGCAGGTATTCTGTCTTTTGGATCATATTTCTGAGTGTCTATGGTATATTTTGGACATATTTGCATTTGTGTCGTACATTTTGACCTGGCCGGTGGACAGAGCGCTGGTCAGCCACTCCAAGTCTCTGAGTTTGAACGGCAGCAGGACGAGGCTGACGCCGTGGCCCACGTCCACCGCGCTCTCCGGGTACAGGAAGTGATGTGTTGTCCGATTCCCGACATCCTTCTCAAACCCTCGAGTCACCGCTTTGTTCATCCTGGAGAGGAAGGAGACAATGAGGCCAATCAGAGAAGTAGTTCCCTTTGAATTCTCATGTTTGATTGTTTGGCCAAACGAACCGGATCACGGAGTCGTGAGAATCGATCAAGTTGCCGTTTCCAGACTGCCGCAGGTTGCCAGAGTTGCCGACCACCGCACAACTACGGCATTTGGAGGGGAGGGGCTTGAAGTCCATAGTGGGTGGGGAAATGACCTGGAACATCTCTGACATCACGCTCTCTAAAGTCTGGTCTTTGCTGGATCGCTGAAGAGCCTGAAAAGGCAAGAGATCATAGATATTTCTTAATCCTATAAACATCAGAACCTGCAGCAACATCGAAGAACATCATCCATTCTTCCGTCCATTAATCCTCATTAGGGTTGTGGGGGGCTGGAGTCTCTCCCAGCTGACTTATGGTGAAGGTTCACCTGGACAGGTCATCAGTCTATCACAGGGATACATATACAGACAAACAGTCACACTCACACCTACGGACAATTTAGAATCATCAATTAATCTCAGCATATTTTTGGACTGTGGGAGGAAGCTGGAGAACCTGGACACTCCATGCAGAAAGATCCCAGGAAGGCGTGGACACAAACCTGGGATCTTCTACCTGCAAGACAACAGTGCTAACCATCGAGCTATTGTGCAGCGTGAAGAACATCTTGTCTTTTAAAAAAAATAGATGAATAAATCATGGAAATCACACCATTTCTCAAACAATATACTGTAAAAACAGAAAATAAATGAATTTTTAACTTTTCAGTTGTCACTTGTACAAATGTGTGACTTTCAGTTTCATCCGAAAAATTATCCTGGACTTATCTCCATATGAAGCATCCAGAGCCATCCAGTCATCAGGGACAGGTTTACTGTGTGTCCCAGAACCAGAACCAACACTAGTGAAGCAGCATTCAGGTTATTAGGCTCTTTTATATCATGCCTGAAAACCAAATTGTTTCCTGCAGCTTTCTCTTAGATGCTCAACCTGTTTTCTTGCCTTTTAATGCACTTTTATTATCTTACTGCCTACTTTAATGTTTTATTTCTATGATTTTAATGTATGTCTGCTATTTAAAAGTTTGGGGTCACTTACAAATGTCCTTATTTTAGAAAGAAAAACATTTTTTCCATGAAAATAGCATTAAATGAATCAGAAATCCAGTCTAGACATTGTTAATGTGGTAAATGACTATTCTAGCTGTAAACGTCTGGTTTTTAATGGAATATCTCCATAGGGGTACAGAGGAACATTTCCAGCAACCATCACTCCTGTGTTCTAATGCTACATTGTGGTAGCTAACGGTGTTGAAAGGCTCATTGATGATTAGAAAACCCTTGTGCAGTTATGTTAGCACATGAATAAAAGTGTGAGTTTTCATAGAAAACATGGAATTGTGTCCAAAAGTCCAAACTTTTGAATGGTAGTGTATGAGTACCTTTAAATAATTTTTCTGAATGTATTTCTCTGTCATTGTAAAGCACCTTGAATCGCTTTGTGTATGAATTGTGTTATACAAATAAACTTGCCTTGCCTTTATCTAGTTTGTTCGTGTGTTTAAAGCTGTAGCACACTGTGACCAACATTGTTAAACTTCCAGCTTGTCAGAGGTGACTAATTTAGGCTCATCTTCATCTTCTCTGTCAGATTAATTACAACAAAGACAAATGAAGAATGAAACCGTTGCTGTTTCTAGAGTGTAGCTCCAACATGCAGCTCTGCTTCTTGGTTAATTCAGAGTAAATACTGCACGCTGTGGACCAGACTGATGATGTTAGCAGCATTACTGCCCCCCCTCCCCCTTTTAATCTACTAATGGTTTCTGCAGCAGGACTTAATCTATAAATGCAGGAAAAAGACTCAGACGTTGGTCTGCTCATGCAGACTGCTGTCAGCAGCCACAAGGACAAACCTGAGACATTTCAGTTTTCTGAAATATACATTACTGGTCCTGACTATTTACTGAAACACCATGCAATGTATTACATGTTATCCTTCAGTCTTCTTTTGCCAAAAACAAAAAAAGTTTTCCCAGTAAATCAGTTGATTTACTGATTATTAGAGCTGACACATCTTAACTTCTGCTTCCCATAAGACAACTCCCATCTTGTTGTCACTCTTAAACTGCAGGCAACTACTGAAGAAAGAAAAAAAAGGCACCTTCACAACTTCTCGGTGACCTACATGGCTGTCTAACCCCAGTAAACCTTATTATCAGCAGTTTAATCCCAGCTAGGGGAACAAAATGATAAGAAATAATACAATGAAATACAAGGAAATGCATGTTTAATTATTTACACATTGGATACCTGCTGTGAAGTTGATGTCGATGACAAAATTTCACTGTAATTTATAGATTTATGCAGATTAACAGTTTCTCTCACAGCTTTACAAATATAAAGTAGAAAAGCACT
Source organism: Acanthochromis polyacanthus (assembly GCF_021347895.1). Taxonomy (NCBI): domain Eukaryota; kingdom Metazoa; phylum Chordata; class Actinopteri; family Pomacentridae; genus Acanthochromis; species Acanthochromis polyacanthus. The sequence goes on along the minus strand of NC_067117.1, from coordinate 33,088,277 downwards.
CAGGGAGTGCAGTACTCCTCCAAGGCTGTTCATTCCCCATATGGCATTGTCATTGTTGATGATCAGAAATCATGGCACCATAGAATGTGGCCATTAAATATCAATGTACCCACAAACAAAAGGACCTTCCAGACATGTGTTACGCATGTGTACGCTATGTACAAATACTGAATTGTGTGGCCTAAATATGTAGCGGGAGGCGGAATTGACGGGACTCAGAAACACCACCACAGTTTAATCAACTGTTCTTTGTATCATCTCTGACGGATATGTCCCGGTAAGTCCACAGCGATGGATTTGTAGTAGGATCACAATCATGTGATTGTCAGCAGGCAGCTGATGTAGCATTCACTTGTTGTCATGGTTACAGTGACGCTGTGCCGCTATCTCGCAATGATACAGAAATCTCTAACAAATCTATGGATCCAGACCATAAGCTGCATCAGTCAAAATCTAATCATTTGGTCCTTGTGTCATTTCTGACTTTCCCTGAAAATTTCATCCAAGTCCATTAGTCCATTTTTGAGTAACGTTGCTAACAGACAGACAGACAAACAGACGGACAAACGTACGTCACATAACTCCACTGCATTCCTTAGCAGAATAACAAACAGAGAAGAAATAAAAATGCTCTACAGAGAAATGGCAACTCGGCCACTGACTGACAGTGATGTCGACGTTTTGACCTGCAGCTTTGAAAAAAAGAACCCAACCAACAAAAACTCAAACGATGAAAACCAGAAACCACAGATATGGAAAGTGTGACATGAAACACAACAATCGTCACATTTCTAACTGTCTCACAGTCCCTGAACTACACATCTTTCTGTTGGAAAACTAAACCAAATGCAAGCTTAAAATTGCAACATAATTACTTTTTTCCTGCACATCTTGTTTAAAAATTGGCCAAGAACAAACCATTTGCAGCAACCAGATTCTGTAAAAAAAACAACTAAAATTCTGCAATCCACGACGCAACTTTGAATCCTGACTGACTCAGCTGTGACCAACAGTCATATGGCAAATGTTCAGGGACTTTTCAGCTGAACTGCAGGCAGTGTTTACTCAGAGCAGAGAGGACACAAGTACGGAATCAAATTAAAAATGTGAATAGTAAAATATCTATAGCAGATTCGCCATTTTTCCTTCAGTACTGATAACACTTGTGGACATTTGAAAAAATGTTTTTTGTGAAATATCACACCTTTTTTTTTTAATGATCAACTGTTCATTGATTTTTTGCAGAGAACAATTAAGAAAAATGAGAAAAGAAAAAATATCATCTATAGGGTTAGTATAATAAATTGCTGTCTTTGTTTTCACCCCATTAACTCCCTTTTCCCCACTCTACTCTCAGTTAGCAATTCACAAAATTGTTCAAATAACAAAAAACTAAAAAAAGGGCAGAAAAAAAGAGGAATCAAAACAAAACAAATCTCACTCTTACATCATTCATTCACTCTCTTATTCTACCCTAGCCTAGAAATCCCATGATCACTGTGCACATACCAGTATATGAGATCATGCAAACACATCTGTACAACATTTTATACATTTTAACCAGAAGGACAGGAAACAAAATACACAAGACGGAAGGATGTAATTCACTGTACAGCCAGAAATGAGAATTAGAGTGTAGTTCTTAAAATAAGCTCTCAATTTTTCTTACCAGGTTTGACCAACAGTTCATATTTTGTGCTTTAGCTGAATGTAATTGTAAGCTGTAGCTGTGCAATGTCCTTGTAAGAAGAAAACCATTCTTTGGTTGACAGTATATGTGGAGTTTTAAAGTGGCAAGCTATCATCCTCTGGGCTGCTGTAAGCCTAGCTAACAGAAGACGGCTTTAATTTGTTGTTAATTTCAGAAAAGAAATGTCATTAAGTAATAGTAGAGACAGTGAAGAAGGAACAGCTCTCTCCATTACATCAGATTATATACTTGAAATGTTTTTCTATAAACCGTTCACCTCTGGGCACTGGCAAACAAAATGAAAAAAATGTAAAAACTGGTTATTTTTGAGTCTCATTTGATGAAGTCTTTGCAGTGTATAATAGGTCCGGTGGACAAATTTATAGTGAATCATCGGATGGATGGGATTTCTAGATGAAATAGTAACATTTGACCAAACATATTGCCAGTTTAGTTCTGAGGAAGCATCAGTATCAGTTTTCCAGAGTCTATTTAGATGCAGATGTTTACAGTATATGAAGCCTCAGCTATCAGTTTGTACAGCTCAGAGGCAACACCTTTGTTTTTACCTTTAGTACTCAATTTGATATGAAAAGGCTGATCTTCTAATTCAGAGTCCCATGGAACACCTTGAGCGTGCATTGCTGCACGTAACTGTAGATAAAAGAAAAAGAAGTGCCCAGAAGTTCAGACATTCTTTGTAATTTCCAGAATTCAAGGAGACCTCATTTCCCTGTAACGTCTTGAAGAGTGTTTATTCCCTTATCGCTCCATTTGGGGAGGGAAATCGGTTTCCCATCTATTAGAAGACTAAAATTATGAAAAATTGGAGACTGAATTTAAAATGTGTTTTTGCAAATTGTTGGACTTTAAGCTACACAGTAAAAGGTGCGAAATAATTGGTGTGAAATCACGTTTCACTATCTTATGTGACATATTGGAAAAGATCAGATTAGAAATTTTGCACCTTTTTACTTCTTTTTGTAACTTTTGTGTCATTTTTGCATGTTATTTTTGTTGTCATTATTATCTCTGTCATTCTACTATTAGACATTTCTGATTTCTCTCTCCTTGTTCACAGCTGTTCTGTTTCCATAGAGGTTCACGACGTGTTAAACTTTATATAGACATTTTTAGACATTTGTTTTCTCTACATCTTTTTGTGTAATTTTGCACCTTCTTGCTTCTTTTTGTGCCTTTTTTGTAACTTGTGTGTCTTTTTGTCATTTTCCCTTATTTTTGGATTGTTGTGTCTTTTTTAAAGATCTTTTTGTGTATTTTGTGTCATGTTGTATTTCTTTGTGTCTTTTTTGTAACTTTTGTGTCTTTTGCATTCACAGCTGTGTGGATGTGAGAATGATCAGCTTGATTATCTGAGTGTCAGATAGCAGTCTGCCAATGTACCTGGTGTTTACTGACAACATTGGTTAAAACTGATTTGGACTGGCTGAAGCTGTGTGGGTCTGGCGAGGTCAAGGACACTGAGGAAGGTGCTTTGGTTGTTATCTGTGAAATGTTACAAGTATGTATCTGTTGAGATGTCCCGAGGTAAAATAAAGGCTGTGATTGGTTGGACATGGAGCCAAGGAGGAGTGAATTGGCACCTCCTGGTGCAGCTGCCCAACTATTATTATTTTTGGGGGAAAACAAGGAGTGCAGACACCATTAGAAAGAGAATGAATGATATAATGGTGTCAAGGTCAGTGCCACTTGTCACAAGAAAAAAGAAGGATGGACTTGGGGCGTGGAAACCCCAGAGTCAAAAAGTATAACTGCCAGAGCATCAGAGGGCGCAGACAGATTTACCCCGGGGTATCTCTCAGAGTGTTTTGACCTGTGCTGTATGGAATAAACACTGTATCTTTGAATCTGAAGATTGCTCCAAGACTCCTCACTGCTTTTTTCATTGGTGAGACATCGGCAACTATTATTTTGACCAAGTATATTTTTTAAATAAATTAGAACCTAGAATTGAGACAGATAACTTAAAGTTGTGGAAAAATTGTCTATCCACTACACTTACCAGCCACCATTTCAGAGCAGCAGGGTCAAAGTTGTTGTTGGTCTCTCGGAGGATCGGCTGCTGTTCTGGGTCGTATCTCTGGCTGAACCAGTCCGACCCATCCAGGTCTGAGATGCAGGACTCAAGACAACTGCAGGGCCTGAAGAGGATGACACACGGGAGTCAGACAGGGACAGAGCAGAGGATCATGGGATACTGAGTCCATGACCTCCAGTGTGTTACCTCTGGGCGTACTGGGACTTCTCCTCCTTAACCTCCTTCTTCTCCTGGGCCTCAAACCGGGTGGTGATAGGGGGAGGGAGGGTCAGTTTTTTGTTCTGGACAGCAGGAGGTGCTGTGGCTGCGACCACTGCAAAGAAACAGACCGGGAGTCAGAGAATGATGCATCATGGGAGGTGTGCTAACCACTAGCTGATATAAAGCCACAACACCAGTGTAACTAATGCTACTTCTCCTACTGCTGCTGTTACACTGTTAGCATCGCTATCACAACGCTATACCTGCTAACACTGACTAACAGCGCTGTGATTACACTGTTAGCATCTCTGTGGCACAACCAAAACACTACCGCTGCTTGTGCTACTGCTAACGCTGCTGCTAATATTACACCTACTACTGCTAACAATACAGCTATGATTACTACAGTTAAACTGCTAATAGAAGCGCTACAACTGCTGTCATCTGCAGCAACACAACAAGTCAGGAAGGTGGCTCACTTAAACCTGCTATATCACCCATGAAAACAGATGCTGCACAGCTAGATCATTGTGGTAACAGATGGTGTACAGCTGGATCCTCATGGTAACAGATGCTGCACAGCTAGATTGTCGTGGTAACAGATGCTGTACAGCTAGATCGTCATGGTAACAGATGCTACATAGCTAGATAACAATGGTAACAGATGTTACATAGCTAGATCGTCATGGTAACAGATGCTGCACAGCCAGATTGTCATGGTAACAGATGCTGCACAGCTAGATCGTCATGGTAACAGATGCTGCATAGCTAGATAACCATGGTAACAGATGCTACATAGCTAGATCACCATGGTAACAGATGCTACATAGCTAGATCACCATGGTAACAGATGCTGTATAGCTGGATCACCATGGTAACTGATGCTGCATAGCTAGATAACAATGGTAACAGATGCTGCATAGCTAGATCAATATGGTAACAGATGCTGCATAGCTAGATCAATATGGTAACAGATGCTGCATAGCTAGATCACCATGGTAACAGATGCTGCATAGCTGGATCACCATGGTAACAGATGCTGCACAACTAGATCACCATGGTAACAGATGCTGCACAACTAGATCACCATAGTACCGGATGCTACATAGCTAGATAACCATGGTAACAGATGCTACATAGCTAGATCACCATGGTAACAGATGCTGCACAGCTAGATTGTCACGGTAACAGATGCTGCACAACTGGATCACCATGGTAACAGATGCTGCACAGCCAGATTGTCATGGTAACAGATGCTGCACAGCTAGATCGTCATGGTAACAGATGCTGCACAGCTAGATCACCATGGTAATTGATGCTGCATAGCTAGATAGTCATGGTAACAGATGCTGCATAGCTAGATCACATGATAGCAGATGTTACATTGCTAGCTCACCATGGTAACAGATGCTGCACAGCTAGATCGTCATGGCAACAGATGCTGCACAGCTAGATTGTCATGGCAACAGATGCCGCACAGCTAGATTGTCATGGTAACAGATGCTGCACAGCTAAATCGTCATGGTAACAGATGCTGCACAGTAGATCGTCATGGTAACAGATGCTGCACAGCTAAATTGTCATGGTAACAGCTGCTGCATAGCTAGATCACCATGGTAACAGATGCTACATAGCTAGATCACCATAGTAACAGATGCTGCATAGCTAGATCGTCATGGTAACAGATGCTGCACAGCCAGATCGTCATGTAACAGATGCTGCATAGCTAGATCGCCATGGTAACAGATGCTGCATAGCGAGATCGCCATGGTAACAGATGCTGCATAGCTAGATCGCTAGAAGCTGTGCTCAGAGTTAGGGATTTAAAACTTTAATGTCTTTATTATGCTTGTTGATCTGTATGATAGGATCGGTTGAACAATGCAGCTACAGCAGGATAGTGAGTTGTTGCTATGGGAACCTACATGCATTTAGTTGGTAATGTATAACATGCACAAATACGGATCAATGTTTAATCCTGATGTACTGCCCAGGTTTTTTTTAGCACTTCTACTGCAGCTTATAAAACACGGACTAGCAAAGAGAATATTCAATAATTCACTTTGATTTGGCTTAAATGTGACTTCCTCGTCTCCTTCATCATGGGACAGTCACAGACCTAAGGTGTCCTAATGGGTGCTTAAAGGTGCGTTCATTCATCACCTGAGCCCCTGTCGGTGGGCGTGGCCCGGCTGTTGGCCGACACTGGGAGGAAGTGTCTCCTCTGGATGCTCTGACTGGCGAGCATGAGGAAGAGGATGGCAGCGATCACCACGACAACGCACAGCTTCCTTCTCAACAACATGTCTGGACGGATGGCGAGCGGGTGGCGGCAGGTGGGGAGGAGGGAGGATGTGTCGTTGACCAATCATTCGCTGTTATGTCAGCATAGTGTCATCTGTCGTCATCTGGGCGACATACTCGGCTCCGTCGGTTCTGCGCTCAGCTTCACCTCCATGAAGGCAGCTGCTGCTTTCTGATTGGTGGAGACAATCTGTGGTCAGACAGACAAAAGGATGTCAGAATCATCAAAAATACACTGATTATACGGAAAATGTCATTCTGTTCGACACATATGAATATTTTTTCGTATTACAACTCATAAGATAATCATATTTGCGTAAAAACCAAAAAGAATATCTGCAGACTTTTAGCATCATACTGTTGAAGTAATTAGTTTCAGATTTACTGCACACTGACATTATCAACAGGTTTGTTAAATAAAGTTAGCTGGTTAAGTGAACAGACTTATTTTGGATTACTACTTCATTTTTTACATCAACCCTTGTATTCAGATTTTGGACATTATCATTTTAAATCTAAGAAAATATTTACTGAAAAGCAATAACATTTCATACAATTCTAGTTTTCCCAACAATACACAAGTATTACGTTTAAAAAAATGAAATCAGGTTCAGTTTTTACTTTTCATAGGTACAGTCCCAGAACTTTTTGATCTCACCTTGTATATTAGCAGTGTATTTATGAAAGTTCCATAAGAGGAATGATCAAAAAGTCCCAAGACTGAGCCTACAAAAAGAAAAAAATCCACATCTGATTTAAATTTGGTCGTCATCCCCATCAAAGTAGCCTCCTTGGGCAGTGATGCTCTGCTCCCAGTGCTCCTGCAGCACTTTAAGCGTCACCTTGAAGTCGTGTTTAGGTAACACATCAAAATAAATCTGCTAAATTGTGTCCAAATAGTGACACTTTGAATAGAATTCCATTATAAGGAAGATGTAGAAGGTAAAGTGTGTCGTTCAACAGGGATGGCAGCTGATCTTTTCAGGTAATTTCTTCTAACTTTTTGATCAAACCTCAAATGATTGACGACAAACCGTCTGCAACAACTATTTGTAAAAATGCAACCACCAACATGTGTGACAACAACAACGAGAACGTGTGTTGTCATGTTGCTGATGATGTCACTGCTGCTGTTGACGATAGTGAAGATTGAACGCTGACATCATCATTGTCATCAACAAACACATGGATCTCCTCAGGGGGAAACACAACAAGAGGACCAGCTCCTGGTTCTAGCTGATGAATGGAGTCGCCCCCTTCCTCCCCTCTCTCTCTCTCTCACCTCCTCCCCACCTCCCCTCTCCTCCAGCAGGAATGTCTCCCTGCAGACGGACTCAGTCTCTGAATACAAATCAGATCTGGATTCGGTTCAGCTTCTCCTGTTTCAGCTCTCGTCTCGTCTGCTTCAATGTTCCTCTCTCACCGTCTGTGTGTGTGTGTGTGTGTGTGTGTGTGTGTGTGTGTGTGGTCCAACCTGTCAGTTGATGTGTGTTTTTTTCACTACTGTTGTGCAACTAATAGCTATACCATTTGATTACACAATATCTGTCACAACTGTATTTAGACAGTTGTGTTTGCATCATCACACTGTAGGCACTACTGGCCTCACACTTTAACCTAAAATGTATTGATTTACATTAAAAGGACTCTTGGTTTTTGTCCACAAACACAGATTTATGTCCCCACAATACACACACCCCCACACACACAGCTAATAGTATTACTTTTCCGTCCACCAGCACCACTAAAGCTCCATTAAAGCTGCACTAAATGCAGTGCTGGAAGGTAGCGTTTAAGACCAAAAACCCACCAGGAGAGGTTTGAAAGGCATTTTGTTTTACAAGTAATTAACTGAAAGTCAAAGTTACACCATTTATCAAAGCCAGAAACTGTTTTCCTGCAGTCCTTGAACTGCTCATCAGGGAGCTAAGCCTAAAATTGTTGCATTTCATCAAAATCACTGCATTCTGCTTGTCATTTTTAAGAAAAATCGCCAAAAATACACTGTTTGCTCTAACCAGATTCTGTTAAAAAAATAAAAATTCTGCTCTCCTTTTCGCTACTGTGAAGCCATTAGAGACTCAGCTGTGACCAACAGCTACATTTAAAAAAATCAGAAACTTTTTAGTTGAACTGCAGCTGTCTTTACACATGAAAACAAATTAAAAATGCAAAATACTAAATATCTATAGTGTTTATAGCCACCATTTAATCTAGTGTTGGTAACTTATGTAGACATAAAAATGTTGATTGCAGTTTGTTTTTTTTTAGGCGAAATAAGAGAAATTTTACTTTCATGCCTTATTTTTTATGGTATGATAATGATATCTAGCCATGGCTGTACTGGAGTTTATACTGCAGTAAAAATGAGGCCATAGTGAGGAAAAATGTGACACAAGCAAAGAAAAATGTGAAACTGCTCGGAAGTTCAGAGGGTTAAGTAACTGTCTGAGGTCAAAAGACGGCAAATTATTCAATATTTTACGATGACGGATATTTTACAGCCTTTCAAGTGTTGCCCTACAGCAGCGAAATGCTTCAAGTTCATACATGCTGTAGAGCAAACAATCCAACAATGTCTTAGATAACAGGAACTGTTTTTCTGAAGAGATTTCTTTACTTTTCTTCAGAAGGAAGGTAAATTATGAACCCTTACTTGCAATGGAATACATTTAAATGAGTAAATTAGTGCTTTAATTAAATCTGAATACTTAAATATGTTTGTGTTTGCTTAACATTACCTGGAAAAGATCATTATTTTTTTTCTCTTTACTGACAACACAACTTCACCAGCTCATCATTTGACTCAGCTTTTAAACAGAACATTCTCAGAACTCTGCAGACCAACTAAAAGGAACGCTTATTATTCTAGGGCAGTGGTTCCCAAACTAGGGGGCGCACCCCCTAAGGAGGGGTGGAGTTATGGCAGGGGCAGTAATGCATCTGCATTAGCATGTTAGCACAGAGCTTGACTGTGAGCCAAGTTGACTGTGCAAACTTGTCCCGGTACAAAGAGGTTCAACACAGAGGGGAGCCAATCAGCTTGATCTGGTATCTGGTCTGGATCTCAAAGTCCACATGGAAGACAGGAATGCATCGATCAATATCGCTGGAGAAAAAAAAGACTCATCAAACAAGTCATCAAAAACAAATCCTGAAGCATAACTGGTGAAGACACTGATCTAGCAATAGTCTGGTTCAGCATTTGTGTATGTATTAGTAATATTTTGTAACACCAGTCTCCTTATGGTCCTGTAAAATGCATAAAACTCAACAACAAACACACGAGGAACACTACAGACACAACTCTAAAATCCAGAACGATTTGAAAGGCGTGCTGTCTTCAAAAAACAAAAATTAACAAAAGTAGACAATTTATCAACGTCAGAAACTATAAAAACAGAAAAAATCATTGGCTTTTCCACTTTCCAATAGTCCTTGAACTGTTCATTTGTTATGTGCTTTCCGGTCAAGAATTCAAATCAAAATAAGATAAAAACATGAACCCCTTGAACACTAAATTATACCATTGGGTTTGAAAGGCAAGTCGCTAAAATTACACTATTTATCAGCCAGAAAGTGGAAAAAGAAAAACAAGTTTTAGCTAGAAAATTAAACTTTCCATCTGTCCTTGAACTAACCATCTCTGACACGTCATTCCATCTGAACACTAAAACAAAAATCATCATCAAAATGATTATTTATTGTACATGTGTCAGTTAAAAATTACCTTAAAAATGAGTCTGACAATGAAAGGAGTCCCCAACATGACTGGCCAAGACAGTGGTGATGTTAACAAAGATGTGTAAGGTTCCTCCAGTGACAGTCTGCTTCATCATCTGTCTATTCATTCATAATCTTTTTCAATGCTAATCTCCTTATGGGCTGGAAAAAAATGTAAAATTCAACAATAAGTATCTGAGGAACAGTACAAGCACAAACTCAGCGATGAAAATAAACTATAATCCAAAATCCAGAGCGGTTTGAAACAGCAAAACTACACCATTAATCAATGTGACAAACTATAAAAACAGAAAGAATCGTCGGATTTTCGACTTTCCAATTGTCCTTGAACTGCTCATTTGTTATGAGCTATTCAATCGGGAAATTTAACCGAAATAAGTTCAAAACATGAGTTCCTTGAACACCAAATTCTACTGGTGAGTAGACAAGTCTCCAAAATTGTACCATTTATCAGCCAGTCGCAGGAAAATTCAATTTTCCATCTATCCATGAACTAACCATCAGTGACATCTCCTTCCATCTGAAAACAGAACCAAAAACCATCATCAAAATGAATTTACTCCACATGTATCAAAAATTAATCGTGCAGACACTCTACAACCAGAAAGAATATTCCAATGTTGAACTTTCCAACAGTCCCTCAACCCATCATCCAAGTATATTTTAAATAAATCAGCTTATTCTACATGTCTAATTAAAAAAATCACCCAAAATAGACTATTTGCCTTCATCAGACTCTGCAAAAAGCCAAAAAAAATCCTTAGTTCTTTGGCGCAACCATGAAGCTTTCAGTGATTATGGTGTGATTGAAAGTCATGTGACAAAAACTGAGGAACTTTTTTTTAGTTGAACTGGATGAAAACAGATTAAAACCAGAAGCAGAAAAGTATCCGTAGTATGTAATGTCTCCATTTTTTCCAGTGATAGATCACTTGTGGACACTTGGAAAACTGTTGGACATGTTGATTCCAGGTTTCTACATTTTGTAAAATAGGTCTTTCCTTCATCTTATTTCTGTCATTCTAACGGAGTTCTTTCTTCTTCTTCATGGTTGTTCTGTTTCTATAGAGGTGCGGGACTGTATAACGCAGTGAAAAACAGTGAGTAAAAATGTGAAAGGAGCTGAAAATGACCAGAAACTGCTGCTTGGAGTTCAGAAAGTTAAAAAAAAAAAATCATCTGTCAATCTTGCACCAAAGATTACTTCTGTGTTATTGGCGTCATTCTGATCTATAAACAAGAGAAAGATTATATTCATTTTGGATCTTTTACATATTGTGTCTGTTTTGACTGCAGAAAATAATTTGTTGTGGATTCCTCGGACAACAACCACATCGGGTAACGGCTGTCATTACAGAGCAGCTGTTCCTTCAGAGAATGAGATAACCAAACAGAAACGTCCTCCACTGCTCCGTCTGGTGTCTAAGATACCAAATGAGAAACATAACTGGCAAAAGTTTGTCTTTAAAAAAAACAACAAAAATCGACAAAATTGCACCATTTATCGGAGACAGAAATTGTAAACACAGAGACAACTGCTGACAATCCTTAAACTACCCGTCTGTATGTGACATTAATTTTAAAAAATTAACCAAACCTATGCTTAAAATCACAAAATTTCATTGTAACTATTCTTCATACTTCTTTTTTTAAAGCCAAAAATAAACTATTTTCTCACAAAAATTTATGTAAAAAAAACAAAAACTACAAATTATGTTCTTGTTGCAACTGTGAAGCCACTAGTGTCTAAACTGTGACTAAACGTTGTTATTATTTGTCTTTTGTTGTTGTTTTCTTTTTTAATGCTGAAATGTTCAAAATAAACTTTCAAATAATCTAAATACTGTGTGTTGCAATGTCTACATACAGCTGTGAGAAACATAAATGTAAAGTCACCTATGTCTGCAGTCGCTTAATTGTCTGAGGCTTGCTGTCTACAAAAAATAATAAAAGACTGACAAAATTACCCCATATATGAAACACCAAACTGTAAAAACGGAGAATTTTCAGCGGTCCTGATCATCACAAATCATCTGAGACATCATTCTGTCTGAAAACTTCACCAAAACTGAACTAAAAATCACAACATTTCAACAAAATCACTATATTTTATATGTCATTTAAAAATTTTACAAAAATAAACTTTGCTCTAACCAGATCCTGTAAAAAAAAAAAATCTGTGTATCTTCTTGATGCAACCATTAAGTTACTAGAGACTCAGCTGCAACCAAAAAAAAAAAAAATCATATGACAAAAAATTCTGCGACTTTTCGGCTGAACAGCAGGCTGCGTTTAGCATAGAAGCGCGGGTTGTGTTCAGCTATAGAAACAAATTGAAATTGTAAATATCTTTAGCATGTTGAAACTCCATTTTTTCCAAGGTTTATAACACCTGTGGACACTTTAACAAACTCTAGACGTTTTGACTTCATGTTTTCTCAATTTTTGTAAAATAAATAATCACATTTTTTCTGATTTCCATCATTCTAACTGTATCATGCCGCACACAAGACATTTCTGAGTTCTCTCTACGTCTGTTCTTGGTTGTTTTGTTTCCATAGAGGTGCAGGACTTTATAAAGCAGTGGAAAAGAGTGAGGAAAAAAGTGAAAGGAGCTGAAAATGCCCTGAAACTGCTCCACAAAGCCAGCATTGATAGATTAACAATGTCTGAAAATGGCCTAATTATGTCTACATTGGATTCTTGGACACTCAGTGGAATTATTATCAATAAAAGAGTGCAGTTCTACATGAAACCGTCTCGTCTTTCTGACGTTTCCCCGCCTGAAGCCTTTTGGCGTAAAGTGTTTATTAGAAACTGAGTTCCTCTTACTACAGCAGAGAAAACCTCCACTTAAGGGCCTGTAAACGCAGTGTACGGAGCTGACTTGAAAGGAGGGTTAATGACTCTCAGCTGAGTCACAGTCTGGTTGTTATTCCAGGGTCTGCAGGGCGGGGGGCGGGGTTAAAGGCCACATGGTTTCCTGTGCTGAGAAAACTTTCTGACGGCGCTCCTTCCTGCCTCGCTCGCGGTCTTTCTCCACAACCTCCGACCCCCGGAGTCGACGGCAGGATGGAAAGCAGCTGTTCTAGAGCTGGAAAATAACGGCACCACAGAAGAAGAACGGAGCCAAACGGAGCCAATTCTCACACCGGCTGCCATGGCGATAGAGAGGAAAACTCACTTCACTGTTTACACAGATGGAGAGAGACTCAGCCGACTGGTTTATTGTCATTAGAAAATAAATATCAAATTCCCCCCAACTCCCTCAGAATCAGCAGATGCTTTTTACTGCAATAGTTTTAGTTTATTTAATGAAGCCATGAAACGTTTCACCTTCATACTACGAATATTTTCAGACTGACAGGCCCTCTAAGTGGTCCAAAGGGTGGGACCAGATTTTGGCTTTTCAACTGCTGTTACATTTTCCATCATTTCTGAGCCTCATAACTTTATAAGTAAAGCAGATAGACACATGAAGTTTCCAGGGCTGAAAAACACATTGAAGTTCTGTTGAAATCTGCAGCAAAATCAGCTCCACATCCACTACAAAACACAATAAAAAGATGTATGCTGCATGTTCCCTTTTTTGGTAACAAACTTTAAGCATCAAAATCATGATGGTAGAATCCTAATAAAAATTGAGGGTGAGTGTTAAAATGTGAATATATTAGAGAACAGTTTTGCCAAAGAAGAAATCCTGTTTATTAGTTATTCCTTAAAATGCTCCTTTCATCGTCTCTAACTTGTTCTGACCAACCACCTATCACACATGCTGATATGACCCTTGAAGGCTTACCCAGGATGCACTTTTTCTCTGTTAAATTTGTCAAAATAAGTCACAAAATGCCCCAAATACTCCCAAAATTACCAAAAATGTCTCCTAAATTACTCAATTTTTGGCCAAAATAATAAAAACTTCATTTTCTTTATCATGTAGGTAAAAAGATGCTCCTTTCATTGTCTCTAACTTGTTCTGACCAACCATCTATCACACATGCTGATAGGAGCTTTGAAAGTTTACCAAGAATGCGCTTCTTTAAGTTTTCTCTGGTGAATTATCAGAAAACAGAAACACATCCAGGGTACCAAAGATTATTTCTCGGGCTCTATGCTGCAATTTCACTATTGAAACTATCTGAAAATACATAATCCAGATACTCATACTTGGTGATTTAATTAGTTTTTTTTTTTTAGACCTGACAACTTCATGTGTGAATATTTAACTTAACCCTATGGACTCTGAGAGACTTTAACCTGTAAATATTCACTGTATGAAGGTCAAATTTGCATGGCTTCATTAAAAACACCAAATTACTGTACAGAAAGAAGCAGCTGATTCTAAAGGTGCTGTACTTATGAAGCTATGAGGCTCAGAAACGATGGAAAAAGTCGTCTGGTTGCACCCCCACAATGCTCTCTGTCTGTCCCCATTAACCGTCTGTAGTCTGAATGACGAATTACAGGTAATCAAGTAACATATTCTAATCAGTTAATCATTAACATGTCAGTGTTCTCCTTCATCATGCAGCACTAGTTGTATGCCAAGTAGGGTTTATGTTTGAGTGTTCTATTCTCCTACAAAGCTCTAAAAACACAAAGTAAAGCCACAACGTCTACTTTAACACCAGCACCACATACATGAGTGTTTGAGTTTCCATGAAGCCAGCAGAAACGGGACATTGTTTTTCCTGTTCAGCCTCGCTGATCTGAAACACGACGGAAAATTAGTCGAGCTCTGAGAGGTTTAAGAAGGTCAACATGTGTCTTTCTATTTTTACACAGACACTGGATGACATAATGCATTCCTCTACCCAGTAAGCTAATTTTAACCATTTTATCCATAACCCTAAAAGCCTCAAACAGACCCAAGATGTCCTCACAATGCAGAAATATCTTCACTACGAACCACATACACATTCACATTAACTTTAAGATGGAGTTCATACATTAAAAACCAACCAGATTGTGCTCATTTTCCAGAAACTTCTCTTAAAACTCCAACCGGTGCTCACAAAGACAGACATTCGAGAACACACTGACACACTGAGGAAGTTTTAAATAGTGACTTCAGCAACGACTCAGGAAAAAGCACTGCTCACTCACATCCTGTTACAGCCAGGCGTGTACGCTCAAGTTGAAATTCTGTATATTCGTGCTGTATTAATCTGACACCAGCCGCCGTGTTTCTCCACATAATAACCGTCCAGCTGTTGACTCCCGTCTGTCTGGGTTTATTTGAGTCACACTCTGGACTTTTCTGTGATTCTGGGATGCAGAAATGAAATCAAACTTGAAGCAGAAACACAGACAGAGAGTCTAAAAGTCTGTTTCTGCAGCTCAGAATTACATTCAAGGCCTCTGTAATTACATCTGCACAAAATCTGACTCAGACCACACAACCTGCATGTCTGTCTGTGTGTCTGTAATTACGTGGGTGTTTCAGTGTCCTGTTCGGTTGTCTCATCAAACTAAAGATCACAACCACAGGAATCACACAGAACGCACATGAAGAGCTTCACAAACATTCTTCAGTTATGACAGAAAAGACAGAATATTTTCCACATCACGCTCTGAACCCTAAAACCTGCAGGTAGGTCTGAAAAGCATATCCTCTTTTAAAAAAATCCAAAAACAATAACATTTATAAGACAGAAACTTTAGAAATATACAGAATCATCAGACTTTGAGTTTACCAAGAAAGTAGTTTTTCCTCTAAACTTGTCCAAAATGACACAAAAATTTTCCAAAACGACTCAAAAGATGTCTAAAATACCTCAAAACTCACCCAAAATGACTCAAAAGATGTCTCTAAAATACCCCAGAACTCACCCAAAATGATCAGACGTGTCCCCAAAATGACAAAAACTCATGAAAATGATCCAAAAATGTCAAAAATAATTAAAATGCAAGTTAAAAAAACATCCTTTCATTGTCTAGAACTTGTTCTGACCAACCACCTACCACACATGCTGATATGAGCCTTGAAAATGCACCCAGAA
Organism: Acanthochromis polyacanthus; assembly: GCF_021347895.1. NCBI lineage: Eukaryota > Metazoa > Chordata > Actinopteri > Pomacentridae > Acanthochromis > Acanthochromis polyacanthus. Next base: position 33,072,277 of record NC_067117.1, on the reverse strand, counting down.
TGCACCTTTTTGTTCCCTAAACTTGTCCGAAATTACTCAAAAAATGTCCAAGATGCCCCTTAAACTCACCCAAAAAGATCAGAAACGTGTCTTAAATTATTTTGAGCTTACCAACAGACCTTGAACTACTCATCTGTTTTGTTATTCTGTGCGTTTTAAATTGAACCAAATCTTAGCTTAAAATCATCACATTTCAACAAAATCACCTTATGCTTCACGTCTTACTTAAAAATTTGCCCAAAATACATAATTTGCTCAAATCAAATTCTGCAAAAAGCAAAAAATTCTGCAGAAACTGGACGCAACCGTGAAACTATTAATGACCTCAACAGACCAACAGTCATGTTACAAAAATTCTGAAAGTTTTTGGTTGTATCATTAGAACACAGGAGTGATGGTTGCTGGAAATGTTCCTCTGTACCCCTATGGAGATATTCCATTAAAAATCAGCTGTTTCCAGCTAGAATAGTCATTTACCACATTAATAATGTCTAGACTCCATTTATCATTCATTTAATGTCATCTTCATTGAAAAAAAAAAAATGCTTTTCTTCAAAAAATAAAGACATTTCTAAGTGACCCCAAACTTCTGAACTGTAGTATTTATAAAGTATTATTATTGTTATCACTATTCACCTATAAAGAAGTATTCAGTGTTTATTATATGCTTATTTATGGCACTCCACCACAACATGTTATTTTAAATGCTAACTAGTGTTTCTAGACGTGCAGGCTGCGGTTCAGTTGGTCCTCGACTGTTCAGCTTCCTCTCCAGTGACTCTCCACCATCTTGGACTGCAGATGCTGACGACAGTCCTGAATAAGCTGGAGGGTCCTACAACCAGAACCTGCACAGTCCAAAGCTCTCCGATGCAGAACAAGGACGCCATCAAGTCCACTTATCAGTCACGATGTGGTCAACTGCCATCACCAGCTGCAGCCAGACTCCACAGAGAGGCGGCTGAATGCGCTGCTCTGTCATTTTCTTGTCGCAAAGTACCTGGACATTAAATTATTTGCAGCTGGGCACTTTATAAACAGTATTCTCTGATACTGGGTGTGCCTCCTTCCTCTGTCCCCTTCAGCCGGCCCCTCGTCCGCAAACACAGACACAAATAGAATCCAACTCTGTGAGAAACTCTGGTGTTATTAGAGTTAATAACAGAGTAAAGGAAAGTCTGCTCGGACTGCAACAACACTGCAGAAAAATCACAGCAGTAATAAAATCTATGACTTCTGGACAACAGTATGAGACAACAATACAGTGAGAATATTTAACCCTTAAGTCTTTAAAGTACTTGTCTGCAAGGGCGTCAGTTTGTTTTTAAAAGTGGGGGGGACGGTGACCACAGCACTTTGAGAAAATGTCGAAGAACGGCGGCAAAATGCCACAAGCTGGGCTCGATCTCACAACCACCGCACCAAAGGCGGAGGCTTAAGCTGTTGAGCTATCGGTACATACGGGTAGAAGGGTCTGTGGGCTGCTATAGTACTAATTCTCCCGGGCCGAAATTTTGCCCCTGCACGCCTCTGGTCGGAGCTTGCACTCGGCACGGGCGCAAATTTAGCATCTGCGCGTTTTTTTTTAACCTCACGAAGGTGTGCTGCATGTCTGTGCAACTCTCGGCCGAGTGCGGTTGGTGCGTTCAGGAGCGTCAGAATTTTCTATACTTCTGAAAATAACTGGGTTTACAACAGCTTACATGTGAAGAATTTGAATGTGTTGGAGACAAAATGACCCGACAAAAGGTGGGGGGGGACATCCCCACCGTCCCCTCCTAAACTGACGCCTATGCTTGTCTGCAGTGTGCAGGTCAGAAAACCCGACCAATTATAACCTTAAAATTTATAGTATTTCAACAACAATCTTTATTATACAGATATAATTTTAAAAATATCAATAAAAATCAACAGTTTCTTTCAACCAGATTCTGTAAAAAACTAAAAATGCTACATTTCTCGACACAACCAGGAAGCCACGATTGACTCAACTGTGACCAACAGTCACGGGACAAAAATCGAACATCTCTTTGGCTGAACTGCAGGCAGTGCGCTTACAAATAAGATAAGAAACTTCATTGATCCCACAGCGGAGAAAGTTCATCGTCACAGAGACAAAGGGGCATAAGGGCAATTCTACAATTCTACAATTTCATTTAGCAGACGCTTTTGTCCAAAGCAACGTACAACACAGCTTAAGATTAGATTATCTACACAGCAGAATAACTGCAGAGAAACATTATTTACAAAAAGATGAGATTTCAAGAACATTATATACTGAAGATGAGAACCCAAAAACGTTGCTGTCAGTCAGAAACTCTACAAACATCATGACCAATCTGGGCTGAGAAATAATAAGCATGGAAACCAATCAAATATCTATTATTAAATATGTGGAGTCAGTATTTTTTTTAACACTAGAAAACATGTTGTAAATGTTGATTTACATTTTCCACTTTCATTTTTTTCTTTTTTATAATAACTTTTATGTACAGCACAGAATATACTTCTGAGTTCTCTCTCCTTCTAGTCGTGGTTGTTCTTTTTCCACAGAGGTTCATGACTTTATACTGTGGTTACAAATAAACCCACAGTGAGTAAAAATGAGACAGGAGCAAAGAAACACCCAAACGCTGTCGCTTGTGCAGCTAAAAACACGAGTTAAAACACACAGGGTGGCCCAAATGTACCTCATGTTTCAGTAAATAATGAAAAACTTTATCTGCATTTAACAGCTCATAAACATGCTCTGAGATGGATCCGTTTAACCATCTCATCCAAAACACCAGGTTGTGTGCTCAAACTAAGTCCAGCAGAGGAAAACACAGCAAGCCAGTGTCAATTATGGATAAAGTCTAGTCGCTGTAATCCAATGTACTCGATTGAATTCAGAGAATGTCTCCTCAGTCTGCTCACTGTCTGAGCACTTTATACTGATCCAGACGAAGCAAGCTGTAAAAGGTAAAAAAATCTGGATCTATCTAATAAGAGATAACACAGTAGAATCTGGAAAGTAAAGCACCAAATTAGACCATGTTCAATGGAACTATCGTTTAAACACCAACAGAAACCGAAATGATTAAAAAACATGGTTGCACCTCACTAATTATTTTCATTTTCGATTATTTTCTCAACTAATCGATTAGCTGTTTGGTCTCTAAAGTGTCAGAAAATGGAGACAAATGTCCATCAGTGTCTTGTTTTGCCTAAAGATATTTAGTTTACTGACATAGAGGAGCAAAGAAACCGAAAAATATTCACATTAAAGAAGTTGTAATCACAGAAATTACACTATTTTATTTTAAAAATACTCCAACTGATTACCAATTACTCTGTTATTCCAACTGATTAGTTGTTGATTGATAGGATTTGGAATATTGTGCTGCTTTTACACCAACCTGCACCCTCCTGAGGATCAATAGAGTTTAATCCCATCTTTAAATCATTACAAGTCATCCTCAGATTATCAAAGTAAAGTCCAGACAAAGCAAACTGTAAAATTAAACCAATCTAGACATATCAAATAAGAGATAACACAGCAGAATCTAGAAAATAAAGCACCAAATCAGAAAATACTCAATCAAAATGTTGTTTAAATATGAACAGAAAGCTGGAACTAATTAATTATTTCTATTTTCAATTATTTCATCAAATAACATTTTAGTTTTTTAGTCTCTACAATGTCAGAAAATGGTGAAAATTATTGTTTCCCAAAGCCTAATATGACAAATGACTAATCAGTTTCCTGTCATAGAGGTGGAAAGAAACCAGAAAATAATCACATTTAAGAAGCTTTTATTTACCAATTCATTAGTCATTGCAGCTGTATTAATAAACTACTATTATAAAACTCAACAACGCACTGACAAGATTTGGAATACTATGAAAAATGCTACAGAAATATGACATTTGCTTAGCTAAAGTTGAATTTCCCTCCTGAGGATCAATAGTTTGATCTGATCTTAAGTGTTCCTGTGGGAAAAGTGCAACAGTTGAAAATTTTAATTGTCTGCAGTAAAATCAGCACAACGGATGTCAAAGAGTTCCAGGAAACCACAGCCAACGTGAATATTACAGGTTTAATAGAACGTTTATGTTCTATGCAAACACTAAATGCGTTCTACGCAAACCCTAAATACAACAGCGGAGCTCCTTCAAACAGCCATAAGATGTTGCAATATCTTAAAAGTACAAGGAGAGAACAGTACAGTGAAGTATTAAAACGTCAAAGCGAGTACAACAAACTAGACCCTCCAGAAAAACGCGATTATGCGATCGCATGAAGTCCTGCATTAATCACCAAAATGCCGCTGATTATGCGGGGGTCAATTATTTCCCAAAAGGCCGCATAATCCCCGCAAAACAGCGCATAATTCCCGCAAGAATCTCACATTTCCATGAAAAAAAAGAGAAATATGAGGGTGCCGCTTGATTTCACAATTTCCGCATAAAATGAGAAAACTATAACCAATATAAATGGAGTTATGAGTGAGTTTTTATGTGACACCCGTCCTGACGTCATCAGTTCGCGCATTCAGACACACACTAGAAGCACGAGCTGATGCGGAGCGCGGCGCCAGTGTTGCCAACTTAGCGACTTTCTCGCTACAGCTAGCGACTTTCCAAAGCGTCCGAGCGACTTTTTTTGTCAAAAGCGACTAGCCACAAATCTAGCGCCTTTTTCTGCCGTTTTGGAGACTGACAGGAAAACTCGGATCATTCTGCAGTTACTGTCCTCAACAAGCAGCAGGTGCTGCTGTGAGCTTCTCTCCCTCCCAAAGCACAGGCTGTCAGTCCAGTAACCCCGCAGCAGTCCCAGTGTCTGATTAGAGGACACATCCCTCCGCGGCCAGACGGCAGGTGAATTGTGCAGATTTTTGCATATTCACATACTTTGCAACTTTCCGCAATTTCCCCGCATAAAATGGCATAAAAACCCCGCATATTTATTGGCATAATCAAGGATTTTTGCCCGCGTTTTTCTGGAGGGTCTAATAGTTATAAACCCACACAGTCAGATAACCATAAACCGACAGAAAACAGATAGCAGACGATCAGATATTCATCCTGTGTGTGAGGTGACAGCTGAAACACTTAAACACCCCTTTACAATAAATAAAGGTCCTATGTATTATCAGATAACAACTGTAACTGTAAAGGTATCAGAGGCTATGAGGAAGAAATCCTACAATAATAATATAACTAAATTGCAGCCAGTTTACTCGTTAATGGTTATTATAGTAGCTATAAAAGCAGAATAATACAGTAAAACAGTACAACAGGGATGTCAAACTCATTCCACAAAGGGCTGGTGTGGCTGCAGCTTTTGTTCCAACTGAGCAGCATCACACCAAACCTGACTCATTTAATCAACCGATCTCAGTCTCCAGGCAGGTGATTGGTCAGACTGTGTGCTCTAGGCTACAGCATTTAGTTCCAACATATCTACAGCACACAGTCTGACCAATCACCTGTCTGGAGACTGAGATTGGTTGATTAAATGAGTCAGGTCTGGTGTGATGCTGCTTAGTTGGAACAAAAACCTGCAGCCACACAGGCCCTTTGTGGAATGAGTCTGACATCTCTGAATTACAATAAAGTACATTTCAACTACCAGAAAGTACCTTTTACAAGAGTAAAATCTACTTTTTTGGCTTTCACAAATCAAGAAAGGTTTCACAATTCAAAAACTAAAGAGTCTTTCGTCTCTCTGGGTTAATCTAGTCCAGGTTGGATCCATCTATCAGTGTTTTACAACTGTACTGGATCTACTGTGGTAGACATGTGAAAAAAGTGTAATCTCTCCCCTTTTTCACTTCCAAACAATAGAATGAAAGTTTCACAGATCAAAAATTGTGTTTTAAAGACTCTTTTGCCTCTGTATGACGATCTAGCCCAGATTTCATTGGTGTAAGTATGGTGGTTTCAGATCTGGACCTGGTTTTATGTGGTCCAGATGTGAGATAAGATAATGATTTATTGATCCCACAGTGAGGAATCTTGTAATGTTTACAGCAGCGATGGGGATAGCACAAAACCACAGGAAACATGGGGAAAGGAAGACTCTCTATTTGAAAAAAGCAGTGAAACCATATTTTTTGTACTTTCTATTAATAAAATAAAACTTTTCCAAATCAGAAACAGTTTTTTAAAGAGTCTTTTGCCTCTTTGGGACAATCTAGTCCAGATTTGACTCATCTACAAGTAATTATTTCAGATCTTTACCTGGTATGATGCGGTCTACACTTGGAAAAAATACCAGATAATGATGTCATACAAATTAACACAAGATAAGATGATGCTTTATTGATCCAGCAGTGGGGAAATTTGCAATGTTTACAGCACAAAAACACAGGAAACATTAGTCAAAAAATGAGTGTCCGGAGTGCCCTAAAAAAATGCATACACACTTTAAATAATTGTAAACTAGATGTTTATTATAATTCATTTAATTTTCAACATGTAAAAGAATTTACAAACATCATTCTATTGTTTTGTCACCGCCTGTTCTCAAACCGATGTCCGTTCTGGTCCAGATACTGCCGACAACACGAAGCGATGGAATAGCACACATCATGAAACAATTCCCTTGGTATTTGCGTGCATTCATGTTCAATGGTTGCTCTCAATTCAGTGACTGTTGCAGGTCTCATTGCGTAGACTGTAACGCTCTTCTTTCTGGTCTCTCTAAAAAAAGCATTATCCCACTACAGCATCTTCAGAACTCAGCTGGACCAGAAAGAGAGCACACATTACATCAATTTTAAAGTCTCTGCACTGGTTACCTGTCTGCTTCAGAATCGACTTTAAGATTCTTTTAATGATTTTTAAAGCTCTTAATGGTCTTGGTCCAAATTACTTATCTGATCTGCTTTTGAAATATGTGCCTTTTAGAACCCTCAGGTGTTCAGGCAGCGCTCTTCTAACTGTTCCTCATGTTTTAACCAAAACATATGGTGAGGCCTCTTTCTGCCATTACGGCCCACGTTTGTGGAACAGTCTGCCTGAGGACCTGAGGAAAACGGAGAATGTGGACATTTTTAAAAGCAAACTCAAGACCTACCTCTTTAGCTTGGCTTTTGATTAAACTATATTTATTTATTTGTTTATTATTTTAACTTTTTAGTCTGGTTTTAGCTACTTGTGTTATTTTATTATTTATCGTGTTTTGTTTTGTTTTTTACGTCCGCTCCAGTCCGGTCTGAAGTCTTTTATTCCTTGTATTTATTTATCTTAATTTTTTATTGCTCTTATTGCTTTTATTTATATATCCTATTTATTTTTATTTATATATCCTTTTACCGATTTATCTTAATTTTTTTATTGCTTTTATTTATATATCCTATTTTTATCATTTTAATCTATACCTTATTCTCTGTTGTTTCCCCACTGTGTGAGATAGCGTTTCCTCAAGTGTTCTTAATTCCTGACTTTGTGTGAGTGTGTGTTTATGTATGTGTGTGCGTATGTTTGTTTTTATATCTCTTGTATTAAGTGCTTTTAATTGTTGTATTCTTTTTATGTAAAGCACTTTGAGCTGCTCCCTGGCATGAAAAGGGCTTTATAAATAAAGATTGATTGATATGTAAAAAAATAAATAAATAAAATGTCTAAACGCACTTTTTTCCACTTCCAAACACTAAAATAAAATTTTCCCAGATTAGAAACTGTGTTCTAAAGAATCTCTGGCCACGCTGGGTTAAGGTAGTCCAGATCTGACAGTGGTTGTACATCTGTACTGGGAAAAAAAAGCAGTGAAATCACCTTTTTTTTGTCACTTCCAAAAAAAACCTGAAAAAATGATTTCACAAATGTTTTAAAGAGTTTTCCACCTCTGCAGGTCAATTGAGGCTAGTTTTGATAAGTTTATATACAGTAATTTTAGAAGTAATGTGGTGTGAAGGCTGAAAGAAGACAGAAGCTCCTTTTCATTTTAAACTCTGACGAGCAGACTAAAGGTTTTAACAGATGAAAATAATTGTTTTAAAGACTCTTGAAACTCTCTGTTAAACTCCAGTCTGTAGTTTCTCTCAACTTTCCTCTGAAGCAGTTAAAGCGTCCTCTGGTTATAACGGTAAATCACCGACTAACGGAAAACGGTAAAAAGGCAAATACTAAAGGAGGTTTACTACTGAAGTATTGCGTCTGATACTACAGTAGACACACGGATCGCAGTAGTACTACAGAGAAAAGTCGCCGGATTGAGTAGAGACAGAAAGTCTGGAGGTAGTTTGTCCCGGCTCGGCTCGGCCCCCTGCCTGTTGTGCCTCCTTCTGACCGGACTCACGGTGGTTTCCTTCCCGCTAGCAAACCGACAAACCGAACACAACAACCGACAACCGGGGCTAAAATCAGCACAAATTCACATGAAGTTTGGGGGGAAACTTTGCGAAGTTTTCTGTCTGAGCCGCCACAAACACACAAAACTCACACACGAACCGGGATTTGTACCGGATTCAGACTCCCACTACGCCGGTAACACCGTACGGAGCTCCGGTATGAAGGAACGGAGGAGGACTTACATGTAGCGGCGGACGGTTATGATTCTTTTTCTTCTTCTCCTTCTTCTGCTCCTTTTCTTCTTCTCCTCTTTGTGAAGCTGCAGCGCTGTGATGATGCGGAGACCACGCCCATTACAATGACGGGCGGGGTTACGTGTATGTCGGGGGGCGTAACAAGGATTTTTTTATATATGATTATTTAACATTTTGTGCAAAGCAGAGCATTACAAAACACACACAAATAAATGGTGGATATTAATTAATTTGAAGATTCCTTTGGCCAAGCCAAGGACAATAAGCCAGTTCGCAATCTTTGTGCAGAGGAGAAGTCCAAATAGTCCAAGAAAGGGTCCCAAGTCCTATAAAATGTATATGGCTTGTCCTTTAACAGAGTGGAAAAAGCTTCCATTGGTACAATGGCAATAACAGCTTGGAGGCACTGATGTTGGGAGGGTGCATCATTCGAAATCCATCCATCCATCCATCCTCTATACACCGCTTTATCCTCATTAGGGTCGCGGGAGGTGCTGGAGCCTATTCCAGCAGACTTGGGCGAAGGTAGGGGACACCAAGGACAGGTCGCCAGTCTCTCGCAGGGCTACATACACAGACGAACAATCACACTCACATTCACACCTACGGGCAATTTAGAGTACTCAATTAACCTCAGCATATTTTTGGACTGTGGGAGGAAGCCGGAGTGCCCGGAGAAAGCCCATGCATGCTCAGGGAGAACATGCAAACTCCATGCAGAAAGATCCCAGGCCCACCCCGGGATTCGAACCAGGGATCTTCTTGCTGCAAGGCAAAAGTGCTAACCACTACTCCACTGAGCAGCCCTCATTTGAGCTCCATTGCATCATTATAAACTTTCAAGCGCAGTGTAGTAGAATGTGCAAGAGGTCTTTCTTTACGAATCGTACCGGCAATTCATCCTCAAGGCCGAGGAGACAAGCCCGAGCTCCCAAACTCAATTGACACTTAAATATAGTACAGAGCTTATCAATAATTGATGTCCAAAATTGCAGAATAGGTGGACAATCCCACAGACAGTGGAAGAGGGTACCAACAGCAGAATGACATTTGTTACATATTTCAGATATTGATGAATACATCTTGTGCCTCTTCTCGGGAGTTATGAAGAGCCTGTGCAGAATCTTAAATTGTCTCTCCCAGATGGAATTAGAAGTAAGAGATTTAAAAGGACGGTTACATAGGTCATCCCAGGATTCGGCTGTAATAGGTCCTAAATCCGCTTCCCACTGCCTTTTAACTTTAACTGAATTGTCCCTATTAAGTTTGGATAAGATGTTATAAACTGATTTCGAGAAGGATTTAAGTTTTGTTGTTTATAGAATCAAAGATTCCATAGGGGAGATGGGCAGTGTTGTGAAGCATGGAGATATGGGATCCCAAAACCAGCCATTTATAGGGGCTGACTGGAATCTCATAGAAGGGGGTGTTGTGAAGCATGGAGATATGAGATCCCAGAATCAGCCACAAAGGGGAGACTCTGACAGAACAGCAGCCAAATAAGGGAACATTGTGATATTATAACCTGTGATTTATGATCAGATTATGCCATAACCTAATGAATGTGTTTGAACTAACCAAGTGTCTATTTTTTACGTTCCTTAATTTTGAAACAGTGTAAAAATCAGAAGTGTGTCTCATTTAGAAAGAATGAAGGGTTGATTATTTTTTGGGAAAATGTCTTTTTATCTTCTTTTATTCCTTCTACATTTTTATAAGTTGGTTGTTTCTTTAAATATGTCCTTTTTACTGGTTTTATAGGTTTCAGAAAGAGTTTTGATAATTGTTAAAATAAGAGGGTTTTAACTTTGTAATGAGGTGAGAAATCACAAGTTAAGTGAACTCGGGTCAAGTGTTCACCGTAAAGATTAAACTCAGAATAGATTGGGGATTTTTATAAGTCTGGAAGATGGGTGACAGGCTTTCTAGACAGTTCAAAATAGATAGTTTCAGTTCCTTAAAAGTGGAGGTGATCATGCGGTCAGTGCATGGTACAAGTGTGCGAGTTGGGAGGGGGTAGAGATGAAGTTATTGCTCAAATTAATTTAGTATGAGATCATTGCTATGTTAATTAAGGGTGAAGTCATTGCATATGCATAAGGTTCAGTTCACTATAAATTACATCTGATCGAGACGCAAGTTGGGAGTCGTTGGGTGGAAGTCACTCGATGCAAACCAGGGTAGAAATGCCCTGAGCTAAGGGGATTTTATCACGTAACTCGGACGGGGGATTCAACATGATCTGCAAAGGAATAACTGTTCTGTTGGAATTATGGACGAATGTACTGCTTTTTCTGCAGTGTTGAAGGATTACAGAACTGTGATCTGGATATAACACTGACTGATGGAACATTACTGGATTCTATTATTTCCAAAGGAATAACACTAGAATGGATTACAACAAAATTTTTACTGGCCCAAACAACAAAAATGGATGTATGCAGATCTAAATCGGGTCCGGACCCCCGTCCACTTTCCCCTGGGCCCCGGCGGGTCTCAAACACTTGTCGGGTCTCAGGTGAGCAGCCGGGTGCGGCCACACCCTGACTGCTCTCCCTCCAGATTGCATATTTTTGGTGATTATTACTCTTCTTTTAGGAAAGCATAATACCAGTTAGGAGTTAGGATGATTCATTTGAATATTATCTAATGTTTGATTATTTGTCTGATGATTTATTGGCTTTGCTTTTGCCCTGCTAAATATATTTTAATAAAGCATTATTCTGCAATTAAAGACAACAAATTGCAAGTGCTATTTTTTTTTTATCCCTGAATAAATACTTACACATCTAGCTCTGGATGTAAAAAGTCAGATTATTGCGTGCATAACAATAGTAGAGGTTCTGAAAGGTTACCTAGTCATGGGGGCCAGGTTGGCCCGGTATAAACATATCCTAGAGGTTTTCTATATGTCCATAACCTCTGAATTGAACCTAGCAACTTACCAAGTGCAAGATCCAGAGGAAAAGCTGCCGTTAACAGGCGTGACTGGTGATTAAATTTAACTATACCCAAGTGGCTACTCAGTTAAATTAATTATTGGAGGAAGAAGGGATAGGCGTCTGGATGTAGGCAGTGAGAAAGCTAGGCGAATTTCCCTCGTTTACCAGCTTAACAGTTCTGCAGCAACCCTCTCAGCTAGATCTCAGGGGGCAGTAGAACCGGACCCATGAGATGGAGAGCTGCTCCGGTGATTCCCTGACAGCTGAATAAGTTAATTAGGGGGTCACTGGCCCTGAGGACAGGCTAGTAGAATGTGCAAGAGGTCTTTCTTTACGAATCGTACCGGCAATTCGTCCTCAAGGCCGAGGAGACAAGCCCGAACTCCCAAACTCAGTTGACACTTAAATATAGTACAGAGCTTATCAATAATTGATGTCCAAAATTGCAGAATAGGTGGACAATCCCACAGACAGTGGAAGAGGGTACCAACAGCAGAATGACATTTGTTACATATTTCAGATATTGATGAATACATCCTGTGCCTCTTCTCGGGAGTTATGAAGAGCCTGTGCAGAATCGTCTCCCAGATGGAATTAGAAGCAAGAGATTTAAAAGGACGGTTACATAGGTCATCCCAGGATTCGGCTGTAATAGGTCCTAAATCCGCTTCCCACTGCCTTTTAACTTTAACTGAATTGTCCCTATTAAGTTTGGATAAGATGTTATAAACTGATTTCGAGAAGGATTTAAGTTTTGTTGTTTATAGAATCAAAGATTCCATAGGGGAGATGGGCAGTTGCCCATCACATCCCTTTAATCTACTGAGTATAAAATGTTTCACCTGCATATACCTGAGAACATCTCCACTACCAGTATCATATTTGTCTCTCACTTGCTGAAATGACATAATTGTATCTCCATCAACCAAGTCACCAACTGTTTTAATTCCCCTGCGAAACCACACAACAAACCTGCTTTGAGGCCTGGGATAAAATCAGGATTTTGGTGAATAGGGGTGAGTAATGACAGATGATTTTTATAACCTTCCAAGCTTCTAACCTTGTGCCAAATAATTAGCATGTTTTTTAGCAACAAATTGTCCTTTGAAAAAATTGAGGATTTCGAAGGGGAAATGTAAAGCAGGTTCCACAAAGGGATATCTTTTAGAGAAGCAGACTCAGCACCTAAATAGATTGATCTTTGATCCGATCTGTACCATTCCAAAAGAAATTTCAGCTGAGCGGACCAAAGGTAGAGTGGTAGCGACGGAGCTTCGAGTCCAACCATACGTATTGGAAGTCAGAGGTAACTGTATCTACCCACAAGGATATTTTTTATTTCTTTATGTGTGTGTTTTCCAACATTGCCTGGTCTTTAAAATATCACAGTAGAGCATAAATATGTTTATAATTAAAATGTGAGACCTGCCATCATTTTACAAACATGAAGATTTACAATCCCACATTTATTGTGTTTAGAATGACATAAAAAATTAGTATGAAGACTGTTATTACTGCTCCTCCTCTCACAGATGTCCTCTTGGCTTTAAGATAAGAACTAATATGAGCTTTAGCAGATACAAAGGACTTCTAGAGTCAGATATCACTCATAAAAATAAAATAAATCACATACATGAGAATCAATTCAGTACTAAATAGAAAGCAATAAGATATAAGTACGATAAAAGAAAATAATAAGTTTAACTAAAACAAGAGCAGAAAAGTATGAACTGATCTTATACTTTTATTTTGCAAAGTTATAGCACACTTAAAGAAATACTATAAAGGGAAGAATTAAGGTATTACACATGATAATGAAAGATTGCACATTAAAAAAGAAATACTACACACGATAAACAACTTAAATGTTGCTAATTAAACAAAATATAGTAGAAACATATAAGCTTAAATATTGCACATGATAATTAAAAAATATTGCAAATTAATTTGAAATATTACAAATCATAACAAAATACTGGGCTGCACAGTGGAGTGGTGGTTAGCACTCTTGCCTTGCAGCAAGAAGATCCCTGGTTCATGTCCCAGCCTGAGCCTGGGGTCTTTCTGCATGGAGTTTGCATGTTCTCCCTGTGCATGTGTGGGTTTTTTACATTAATTATTTACATATTATCGGGTTTTAAACTACAAAAATATAAATAAAATAATATTAACTACTAAAAATATGTACATGAGGTTATTTCAGGTTATGGTGGGGCTCGTGTGTGTGTGTGTGTGTGTGTGTGTGTGTGTGTGTGTGTGTGTGTGTGTGTGTGTGTGTGTGTGTGTGTGTGTGTGTGTGTGCGCGCGCACGTCCAACAAGCCAGAAGGAGGAAAAACCATCAAACCATGAGACACGTGCAAATAATTAAAGACATTAAACTGTCAATCAGCCTGAATATGTGGATGATAAAGAGCTGAACTAATATGATTCATCACAGTTTCATGTCACACTTTCCTTATCTGTGGTTTCTGGTTTTCATAGTTTGAGTTTTTGTTGGTTGGATTCTTTTTTTCAAAGCTGCAGGTCAAAACGTCAAGATAACTGTCAGTCAGTGGCCGAGTTGTCATTTCTCTATAGAGCATTTTTATTTATTCTGTTTGTTATTCTGCCAAGGAAAGCAGTGGAGTTATGTGACGTACGTTTGTCCGTCTGTTTGTCTGTCTGTCTGTCTGTTAGCAACATTACTCAAAAACAGACCGAAGGATTTGGATTAAATTTTCAGGGAAGGTCAGAAATGACACAAGGACCAAGTGATTAGATTTCGCCAGTGATGCATCTTATAGTCTGGATCCACGGATTTGTTGAAGATTTCTGTATCATTCCAAGATAGCAGCGTGATGTCACTGTAACCATGACAACATATGAACACTACGTCAGCTGCCTATTGATGATTACATGATTGCGATTCTACTACATATCCACTGTTGTGGACTTATCAGGACTGATCTGTCAGAAATGATCCAAGGAACAGTTGATTAAATTGTGGGTGTGTTTCTGAGTCCCAGCAATTCTGCCTCCTGCTACATATTTAGGTGATGTGGTTTGGTATCAATACATAACGTACACATGCATAGCATGTACTTGTGGTCAGCAGAAGGTCATTTTATTTGTGGGTACATCTATATTAAATGGTTACATTCTATGCTGTCGTGATTTCTGATCATCAACGACTAATAAACAAATTCAGCATTTCTGACAATGCCATATAGGGGAATGAACAGCCTCGTAGGAGTACTGAGCTCTCCGAGTGCTTTCCTAATTTTAGGATTGTGTTTGAATGCAGATGTGGGTTTTCTATCTGCAAAAGAACATTCAAAGCTTCTCTTTTCTAGAGCTATGAGTGGCTAAAACTCTGCTGATGTTCACATGTTTCCAGCTGACTCATCCTCTAACACCTGATGTTCACATTTGTGGTATTTATCTATGATTTCGTAAACAAAACTGTAAATAGTGTCCACATCCCCTCCACCAAAAACTATACGGTTACTGACTGTAGTTTATTCTTTTACAATGGCAGACAGCAAAATTACATTATTTATCACTGCAATTAAAAAAGCCAGAAAATTTGTGTTTTACCAATATTTGCTGATAGTAGATGAGCTGTCATTCTGCCTGTTTTGTTGAATACTAGAACCACAAAAACAAAAATGGATTATGCACACATTAACTGTATAACATCAGGCCATCCATCCATTCTCTCTACACCACTTTATCCTCACTAGGGTCATGGGGGGTGCTGGAGTCTATCCCAGCAGACTCGGGCGAAGGCAGGGGACACCCTGGACAGGACACCAGTCTGTCACAGGGCTACATATACAGACAAACAATCACACTCACATTCACACCTACGGACAATTTAGAGTGATCAATTAACCTCAGCATATTTTTGGACTGTGGGAGGAAGCCGGAGTACCTGGAGAAAACCCACGCATGCACAGGGAGAACATGCAAACTCCATGCAGAAAGATCCCAGGCCCACCCCGGGATTTGAACCGGGGATCTTCTTGCTGTAAGGTGAAAGTGCTAACCACTATGACACTGTGGCGTAGGCCAAACTGTAAAATATTGTCTGTATCTTCACAAAAGTAATTCATTCTTTTACAATGTTTAACAGCAATGTTACACTGTAGATTAATTTTATTTAAGTCAGCAAAAACATTTGTATATTTTAAAGATGTTTGTTGTTATTCAAAAGGAAAGACGTGTACATTAAGGATCCAAAAATAGTAAGCAACCTTTTAAAACTATCCTTTTCCAGATTTGCTAAACTACAGGTAACATCTAATAAAATCAAACAAACAAAACCCCCCCAATAATATTTAGCAAAATCACAGAAAAAGTTACGAATTTAGATGTCACCTGTTAAAAAAAAAAAAAAAAAAATCAAACAGAAGAACAAAACTGTAATTAATTGTCCACCTTTTAAAAATGTAATTTGCTCTTTTTAATGTGTGGCTGTGTAAGTACACAGTTTTGTTGTATTTAAATCAGCTTTAAGTATAATTATTTCTAACACGGTGTAGTTTGGCATTAAGATAATTGGCTGTAAAGTTTATAATTTTTCAAATATATGACTCAGAAAGTCTGCTGCCAATAATTTCCTCTTTATCAAAACATTTTTATTATTTACAGATTAGTTCGTGTGTAAAATGCCAAAAAGAAATATAAAAAAATAACATTATTATTTCATAAGGCCCAAATGTACAGATTTAAATACTTTTGTTATCTTCCTAAGAGTTGAAAAGCCTCAAATTTTGAGTTCAAAATTACAAAAACCAGCAAATGTTTGCATTTCAGATGCCAGAACCAGAGAAAGTGAGGTGTTTTTTGTTTCTGATGAGGATTTTTACTTTAATGCTGGTTGATTTCCATCTATCTGTGTTAAAAATGAAGCTGTGAGGAGGTTAACCAGGTCATGCACATGGAAACAGAAACACATGAAGAAGTTTCTAACTGTAAGAAAAAAAAAATCAGGGCGTTTTTGTTTTTGTGTCTGTGTGGTCGCTGAACAGTTTGTTTTTAAAGCCGCAGAAGAAAAGCGGAAGCGACTAGTGTACTTGACAAATGTGAAACTATTGTCAGCTACATTTCCTGAAGAATAAAGTTCCCCAGAACAGAGTTGATGCAACTGCGCCCTGAGCAGGAAAACGGCTAAAAAGAAATTAAATAAACCAGGGCTGCTGCCTGACTCACAGGCTTTAGATCATAATATGTAAGATAATGTAAATAAACCAGTGATCTGTGGACATCCTGGATGGAAATGAGTTCTTTATCTGAGAGATGTGAACGTGTTAAAGCCTCAGAGCTCAGGGGGGAGACACCTGTCGTCTTTATCTGAGGACTGGAGGCGAGACAAGGTCCAGTGTTCGCCTCCAGCAGAGACATGAAGCTTCAAATAGGTTGGTTTCTGTGCATTTTTTTGTGTTGCTGTGCTGCAGTGCATTCTGGGACGAGCTCCAGATAGAAAGGGCATCTGAGAGTTGATCTGATAGTGACGTCTGCAAAATGTCAGAGTCGAGCGAGACACGAGGCTGAATGAACGTAAGTGACGGAGACAGATAACAGAGGAAGAGTGCAGTGTCTCCTCTAAGACTCATTTTGTTATAAAAACAAACCAACAAACCACCTGAGACACCCTGAGAGTATATATGTGTATGTGTGTGTGTATATATACAGTGCCTGTCATAAGTATTCACCTCCTTTGATGTTTTGCCCTTTTATTGCTTTCATAAATCAATCATGGTCAATAAAATTTAGCTTTTTTAACAAAAAAAATTATTGGAAAAAACTCTAATGTCAGAGTGAAAACAGATTTCTATAAAGTAATGTTAATGAAAGAAAATTATATAAATGAAAATAATTGTTTGCATAATTATTCACCCCCTTCAAGTCAGTATTTAGTAGATGCACCTTTGGCTGAAATCACAGCAGTGAGTCTGTGTGGATAGGTCTCAATCAGTCTTGCACATCTGCTAACTGCAATTTTGCTCCATTCTTCTTTGCAAAACTGCTCAAGCTCTGTCAGGTTGTGCGGGTATCCGGCATGAACAGCCCTTTTCAAGTCCAGCCACAAATTCTCTATAGGATTGAGGTCTGGGCTTTGACTCGGCCACTCCAGAACATTTACCTGGTTCTTTTTTAACCATTCCTGTGTAGCTTTTGCAGTATGTTTTGGATCATTGTCTTGCTGGAAAATAAATCTTCTCCTAAGACGTAGTTCTCTTGCAGACTGAAAAAGATTGTCCCCCAGGATTTCAGTGTATTTTGCAGCATTCATTCTGCCCTCTATCATTACAAGCCTTCCAGGTCCAGTTGCTGAGAAACATCCCCACAGCATGATGCTGCCACCGCCATGCTTCACAGTGGGGATGGTGTGTTTTTGGTGATGTGCAGTGTTTGGTTTCCGCCAAACATGATGTCCTGTCTGATGGCCAAAAAGCTCAATTTTGGTCTCATCATACCAAAGACTCTTCTTCCGCTTGACCATGGAGTCTTCCACGTGCTTTTTGGCAAACTCTAGTCGAGATCTAATATGACTTTTCTTCAACAGTGGCTTTCTTATTGCCACTCTCCCATAAAGCTTTGACCGGTGAAGAACCCGGACAGCAGTTGCTACATGCACAGTCTCTCCCATCTCAGCAGCTGAAGCTTGTAACTCCTTCAGAGTAGTTGTAGGGGTCTTGGTGGCTTCTCTCACTAGTCTCCTACTTGCACAGTCACTCAGTTTACGAGGGCGGCCTGATCTAAGCAGATTCACACAAGTGCCATATTCCTTCCATTTCTTAATAATTGATTTCACTGAACTCCGGGGGATGTTCAGTGCCTTGGAAACTTTTTTGTAACCATCCCCTGAATTGTACTTCTCAATAACCCTTTCCCTGAGTTGCTTAGAGTGTTCTTCTGTCTTCATGGTGTAATGGTAGCCAGGAATACTGATCAACCACTCTCTGGACCCTTCAGACACAGATGTTTTACAACTCAATCACTTGAAACACACCCACACCAATCAGGTGATCTTCATTTCACTAATTGTGAGACTATTGGCAACAATTTGATGGACCTCTATTGAATTAGACCATTAAATTAAAAAGGGGGTGAATAATTATGCAAACAGTTATTTTCATTTATATAATTTTCTTTCATTAACATTACTTTATAGAAATCTGTTTTCACTTTGACATTAAAGAGTTTTTTCCAATAAATTTTTGTGTTAAGAAAGCCAAATTTTATTGACCACGATTGATTTATGAAAGCAATAAAATGGTAAAACATCAAAGGGGGTGAATACTTATGATAGGCACTGTATATATATGTGTGTGTGTGTGTGTGTGTGTGTGTGTGTGTGTGTGTGTGTGTGTGTGTGTGTGTGTGTGTGTGTGTATACAGACATGATCAAAATCTTAAGACCAGTTGGAAAATTGCTAGAATTTACCTTTTGCACATTTGGATCTAAATGAGGTTTTAAGTAGAAATGAGCTGCTCAAGTTTTCTAACATCGGGTTTCCCTTGCCTTTTTTTTGTGTGTGCATTTATTCTCATTGTTTAACTCCATGGAAAGGGTGTGAACACTTTATGAGATTAATGCATATTTTAGTCTTGCAGCCAAATATTTTATTATTTAGTGCATGTGTGTGACCATCATCAGCCCTCCCTGAAAGCTAAGCTGACACTCTTTACTACAATTCCCTGTTAAGAGCCAGGGAGGGCAGTGCTACACCTCAGTGGTGACGTGAAGGGAAACAAAGGGTGGACAGGACGAAACAGGACGGACAGGGACAGGGACTAGCAAGCAGTGCTATTACATCTGAAGAATATCAGGTGCTGTGTTATTCCCGACTATTAATTACCCATCAATAAGACAAACAAACAAACACATACACAAAAAAACAGAAGACCAAACAAACAAACAAATACATAAATGAATAAATAACCAGACAGTACTGAACACCATAGTTGTGGGTGTCATGATAGAGTGGAATAGGCCAGAAGAAGATACTAGAGAAAAGGGGAGTGGGTTTAGTGTGAGATTAGACTCTGGAGAGAGTCTCAGCACATTCTGGCGGGTCCCATCACTGCTCAACAGCGGAACTTGACAGGAGCTGGTGGGACCTGAACAAACATGTACATGCAAGTGTGAAAGACCCCAAAGCCCAGAACAGCCATCACAGCAATGCCGGGCCAAGCCAACAGGGTGCAACCCCCCCCCCCCCCCCCCCCAGGCCGCAGGAGACACGGGGTGTCACCCCCAGAGAGCAACCTGGGCCACCGTGTACCACACGGACCCTGAAGACAAGAGGGAGCAGCTACCGACACCCCCAGCACACCCAGGCAGCCCGGGGCAAGAGGACCCACCCGCCACCCAAGCCCCAACCCCGCCCGCCCCAGTCCCCACCAGAACCCCGCACCCCACCACGCCACCCGCCCACTCCTCACCCACACCCCACCCCCAAGGGGGCCGACGGCCCCAAGCAGCCAGGAAGCCAGACACAGGGGCAGAGCGCCCCACCAAAGGGACGGCAACCAGCCCATCACTGGGCAGGCCACCACTGGAGGCTGGCCAGAGGGAACCGGAGCCGGGTCCCAATGCGAGTCCAGAGGGCAAAAATGGACAGAGCAGTGGGGCCCAGAGGCACCCCGCATACCCCTCCGCACCAGCCCCCAGGCGAGCACAGCACACCCAAGGCCCCCACATCGCACGACGTGAACCAACCACCACACACACCACTAGCCCATGCCACAGCCACAGCACCCACCAGGACAGCTAATCCAGACCCTGCAGCCAACCAAGAGCCACCGCATCAGTCGTCAGGCACGCAGGAGAACCCCCACAGGCCACGATCCCCCAGCCCCGGGGACCCCCAGCCACAGCAACATGGATGATGGTACACCCTGCCACCCCATAGCCGTAAGGGGGGCAAATCCCACCAGCGAGGCCATAACTGTGAAACGCACCCATTACTCCCCTATTAATACATTTCCCGATCCCTGACGGGAAACATTACCCCAGCACCGTGATAGTGTAACCCTGAGTGTCATATGGTGCATTAAAAGTGGGGAGGCTGGGGGGGCCTCAGCCAACCCAGACCTACCCCCAAGGTAAGTGTGTGTGGTGCATTAAAAAAAAGTTTGGAGAGCAGGGGAGGCAGGCAAAAGGGTGATGAGGGGGAGACAGGGCCGTATAGCCCTGCCACCCGCCCCACCACAGTGCCCATCATTCCCACCCCCACCTGCCCTCGGGGCCCTAACTGTTATGTCCCTATATGTGCCTAAAGGTTGCTATTTACAGTGAGGTGTAAAAAATGTGAAGTGCACAATAAGTCTGGTGTGGATCCGGCCCAGGAGGACAGAGCAGTGGGGGAGACAGGTAGCAAGACCAACGGTACTGATGCCGAGGGCCCCCAGAGCCAACAGGCAAGGGAACAGAGAGGGCCCACACGAGCCAACTGGCCCAGCCAGCACAACAACCCCTGGGAGCTGCAGATCAGAGCAGCGCCCCGGCAGGCACCATAGCCCCAACACGGGCCAGCTGCACGCAGCACCCCACCCCAAAGGGGGGACAAGGAAGCAAGGGCCACAAGCGAGCCGGCACGCCAAGGACGCAGGGCGCCCACCCCACAGCGGCCCCGAGACCCCGGCCACCACACCACACCCCAGGACAGCACCAAGCCCGGACGGAGGCCCCCAGCCAGCAGAAACTGGACTCCAGTGGCGGCACGCAGGCCAGGATCAAGGCCTGTGCCTAGATGAGCCAGAGCCACCCCTCCAGAGAGACCACCCAGCCCCCACGCCAGACCCCCCTGCCGCGGTTCTTGTAGGTAAAGTAAAATGTCATCTGTGTATAGGTTAATTTTGTGTTCAGACTCCAAAGCCCAGATACCTTTGATATCAGTGCTCTGACGTACAGCTGTTGCTAATGGTTCGATAAAGATCGCAAACAATAAAGGAGAGAGTGGGCATCCTTGTCTCGTTCCCCTTTGCAAACTGAAACTTTGTGAAGTAATTCCATTAGTGGTGACTGTAGCCTTGGGTGAGTTGTACAGAGCCGATATCCACTGGATAAACGACTCTCTGAAGCCAAATTTGTGGAGTACAGCAAAGAGAAAAGACCAATTAACTTTGTCAAAGGCTTTTTCTGCATCCAGTGACATAACGATAGCTTCTTTGTTGTGGTGTTGCGTCAAAGAGATTAGATTTCGAAGTCTTCTGATATTGTTGGTGGAGTGTCGGCCATTTATGAAACCTGTTTGATCATAGTGGATTAATGACGGGATAATTTTCTCCAACCTAGAGGCAAGTGCTTTTGAGATAATTTTGATGTCAGTGTTGATTAGTGACAGAGGTCGATAGCTGGAGGGAAGTGTAGGATCTTTGTCTGGTTTCAATAATAATTTAATTGCAGCTGTATTCATATGCGAACTTATATAACCATTATTTTTAATCTCTGTCACTGTCCTGAAGAACAGGGGTGCTAACATTGACCAGAAATGTTTAAGAAATTCAGCAGGGAAGCCATCAGGACCAGGTGCCTTGCCTGCTGGCATACTGTCTAATGCACACTGTAATTCTTTGATAGACAATGGAGCATCTAGTGTGTCTCTGTAATCTGATGTTAATTCCGGCAAGTTTAGATTGTCAAGAAAGATATGAATATCTTCTTCGTTTGGGTTAACTGTTGATTAGTATAAACTTCAGTAATAATTATAGAAAATCTGATTAATTTCCTGGGGTGACTGAGTATATTTCCCTCAGGGATCCTGAATTGCTTGTCACACTCCTCTGGTGCCAGCCCCTCTAATTTGGCTAATTGAGCTCAGCTGAGGAAGCACAGCTGAACTTCATTAACAATCACTGCAGTATTTAAGCCGGCCTCTCTGCACAACTCACTGCTGGGTCATTGCTCCATGCCCCATGCCTCATCGGCCAAGACCTCGGACGCACTCCACCAAACCCTGTACATCGTTCTCCGTTTCCTGCATATCGTTTACTGGACTCATTTTCCCCTTTGGACTGTCACCTGTTTCCCTGTCCTTGCCACGTCTCCCTATCTGCTCCATCCGTTTGCCCACTTCTGCCGTTTACCCTGGACAGTCTGTAAGCCTCCCTCCTCCCGTAATTTAGTTCTGTTTTATGTTTGTTTTAAATCGGCCTTTGGGTCTGCCCTTAGTTTAGTTCTGTTTTAGTGTTCTTACCCCTCCCGTTTTTTCCCTCCAGCTTTCGTTTTTCAGAGTTTGATTCCTATTTTGTATTCGGAGTTTTGATTCCTTTTGTATTAAATCATTATTTATTTCACCCACTTGTCTGTGCCTGCTGCTTGGGTTCACACCTCTGATTATATGACATTGCTGTTATGAAGGAATTTTTCTTTATTGCGCTGGAGTTGGTTGGCAAGAAATTTTCCTGATTTATTGTTGTGTTCAAAATCATTATATCTCAGCTGTTGTAGTAAGAACTCTGTTTTCTTTGATAAGATATTATCGAGTTTTAGTTTAACATTTTGTAGTTCAGACCATAAAGTTTTATAGGATTACACCGAACACTCGTGCTCAGAGGGAATGAAGACAGTTGTGGTTAAATGCACTGAGGATTTTGGCTCCAGCATAAGCCCCGCCCACAAAAAATGTCACAATGTTTGTAAACAAATAAAGGGTCTATTATGCTCTAATTTATGGCAAAGATGCAGGTCAAATAGACTGAATTTAAAAATAGCTAAGTAAATGAATGAAATATTATTTAAAGGAAAAGCGCACATACAACCTCTCCCTCACCCCCCTCTAACCTCCCCCCTCTTAACATTTACGAAGAAACGCCCCCTTCCAGAAACTCGTGTAGGACTTGTGAAGTTGCCTACAGCCGCAGTATAATCAATAATCAATAATACATTTTACCTGCCCAGAAGGAATTTAGCAACCAAGGCATCTGTCTTTAGGTCCATTTGTTGCTTGAGCTGACACCATCGCCCAAATGACTCGCCAATAATCACTTTTGTTTTTGCATTCTCGTGATCCAGTTGTCTTTTATTTTCTCTGACCTCAAAATATGACTTTCTTTTACGGCTGGGTCCCCCTGGATCTTTATCTGTCATTATGTAAAAAAAGATGAGCAAAACAAGTCGCCAGCTAACTACGAAGCTATACCAAAGCAACACATACAGAAAACACATAAGTCCAAGGCATACGTAATCTACGTAACTAGGCCTGAGCCGGAAGATTTTTGATTGACAGGAAAGGGAGAAAAGCAAACGCCTCAGTCCAAGCGCGTTGATTGGCTGATGTTTTTCAGGTCCTGCCATGTCCACAGTTTTTTTTTTTAAATTTTCTATTCTTTTAGAGACCATACATACAAGTCCACTAAAGGTCAGTATATTCATTTTATGTGAATCAGACAAATTAAACAACAAAAACATCCTCCATAATGCCTTTAACTAAAAGATACACATGTGGACAAAATTGTTGGTACCCCTCAGTTAAAGAAGGAAAAACCCACAATTCTCACTGAAATCACTTGAAACTCACAAAAGTAACAATAAATAAAAAATTTATTGAAAATTAAATAATCAAAATCAGCCATCACTTTTGAATTGCTGATTAACATAATTATTTAAAAAAACAAACTAATGAAATAGGGCTGGACAAAAATGATGGTACCCATAACTTAATATTTTGTTGCACAACCTTTTGAGGCCACAACTCAGCTCTCTGCAGACAACAGGTCTGAGCTTCTTCCTCAATTTATGCTGAGCTTTCAGTTTTATTAATTCAGCTTATTAAATTTTATATTTAATAACAGTACAACAATATCAATAATTTAATTATTTGTATAAGGCAGATTAATCTGATTTTATCCCTATTTTAATCTAGGATCCTCATAGGTTAATATAAGATTTCTATGCCTGTCCCCAATTTACTGTTAATTTAAGACATTGTTGATTACATTTTGTTTTAAATTTTTTTTTTTAATTTTTTTTGTCCTGTCCGGCAACAGAGCAGGCAGAATGGGGATCTGGCTGCTGCATTGTGCCATACAAGTTTGCTTTTCCAAGGGGAGTTTATAAGTATAAGACTCCCCTTGATACTGTACAGTAATTTATTTAGTTTGAATACTTGTTGATTAGTTAAATATACATAAGTTTGCCGGACCTGACAGGGGAAAGGCAGGAAGAAAGAAACAAGAAGAGAGAAAGAAAAAGAAAAAAAAAACAACAACCAGGGGGGATAGTGAAGAGAAAAGGAAGGGTGCAAGAATACAATTATCTTTCAATTGAAACCGACACAACAGACAACAAGCTAGTACACCTTAACAAAGACACCGGAACGCATCCTACGGGTTTTGTTAGGAAACACAGTTAGTAATTATTCAGATCATCTATGTGAAGCAAACAAACTGAGGAAACATGTCTTTTGATATTCTGGCACCAGGACAAACTTAACATCCCACAAGACAACATGGTTGCTATGTCCACATGCAGAGTACGGTGCAATTGTGACTGTGATCATGCAACTATGACCTCTGACCTCCGTGAAGGCCAGAAGCGGGCCCGAGAGCCCACAAGACCCAGACAAGCCGGCAACAATCCCAGAGCAGAGATCCGAGCCACCAAACCACGAGGACGACCACGGATCGGCCCGGAAGGGGGCAGAGGGAGAACCCGGCCAGGACCCCCAGCGTCCAACGGGGCTGGGCCCCAGGCGACCAAGACCGGCAGCCGCCGACCCCGCCAGGGGCCGGAGGCCCAGGGCGGACCCAGCACAGGACCCCGGGCCCCAGGCATCCAAGAGGCAACCCCCGCCCCCCAGGCAGAGGGTCAACATCGCCAGGGGAACCAGCCACCCCAGACGGCCACCCGGCATGGGCCGGCGCCTCCACCGCAGCCAAGGATCCAGGGAAACCCCCCCCACCCCCCTCCCTAACCCCCCTATCCCCCCCCCACACACACCCCCCCAACCCCCCCATAACATCCATAATCATTTAACTCACTCACCCACCCATAGTGCCCCATGAGGGCACCCCCGGGAGGCCAGGGGACACCGGGCCACATAACCGGGCTCCCACCACTACCCACGCCCCCCCCACCCCCCACCCAGATGCGGACAGCCGCGCACCCCCAAAGACCAGCAGGCCCCCAGCCCGCAGCTAGCCACAGACCCCTCGCCCACGGGATACCACCCCCCCCCGCCCCCCCTGGCGGCAACCAGAAAACAGGGATGTGAAGAACCCCATTACCCTCACCTCCCCTGCACATGAGTGTTGGTGAGATCTGTGTTCTTTGCAATTAAAATTAGGGGGTAGTAGCTAAGCCGTGTCGGGAGCGGGGTCATCGGGAGGTCCCGCCTACCAAAGCAACCCCGCCCACCTTACACGGCATGCTGTGTCCCCCAGATGCAGTGTGTGTTATCAGTATTTTGCTGTCTTTAGTGACTAAGTGCAATTAAAACTTGAGAGGTGAGCCATCAGAGGGTGTAGCGGATGGGGCCACTTAGATGGCCCCCACCACCACATCCAGCACAATGAGCACACCTCCTATATCCCTACATGTGTGTGAATGTGAGCAAAGGAAGTGAGGGGTCCGGGGATGAGGTCTGTAGGGAAGAAAACTTCCCCCCAGAGGGCGAGCCACTAAGGGCAATACACACGTGGACAAAATTGTTGGTACCCCTCAGTTAAAGAAGGAAAAACCCACAATTCTCACTGAAATCACTTGAAACTCACAAAAGTAACAATAAATAAAAATTTATTGAAAATTAAATAATCAAAATCAGCCATCACTTTTGAATTGTTGATTAACATAATTATTTAAAAAAACAAACTAATGAAATAGGGCTGGACAAAAATGATGGTACCCATAACTTAATATTTTGTTGCACAACCTTTTGAGGCAATCACTGCAATTAAACGATTTCTGTATTTGTCAATGAGCGTTCTGCAGCTGTCAACAGGTATTTTGGCCCACTCCTCATGAGCAAACAGCTCCAGTTGTCTCAGGTTTGATGGGTGTCTTCTCCAAATGGCATGTTTCAGCTCCTTCCACATATGTTCAATGGGATTCAGATCTGGGCTCATAGAAGGCCACTTTAGAATAGTCCAACGCTTTTCTCTCAGCCATTCTTGGGTGTTTTTGGCTGTGTGTTTTGGATGGTTGTCCTGTTGGAAGACCCATGACCTGCGACTGAGACCAAGCTTTCTGACACTAGGCAGCACATTTCTCTCCAGAATGCCTTGATAGTCTTCAGATTTCATCGTACCTTGCACACTTTCAAGACACCCTGTGCCAGATGCAGCAAAGCAGCCCCAAAACATTACTGAGCCTCCTCCATGTTTCACCGTAGGGACAGTGTTCTTTTCTTCGTATGCTTGGTTTTTGAGTCTATGAACATAGAGTTGATGTGCCTTACCAAAAAGCTCCAGTTTGGTCTCATCTGTCCAAAGGACATTCTCCCAGAAGCTTTGTGGCTTGTCAACATGCATTTTTGCAAATTCCAGTCTCGCTTTTTTATGAGTTTTTTTCAGCAGTGGTGTCCTCCTTGGTCGTCTCCCATGAAGTCCACTTTGGCTCAAACAACGACGAATGGTGCAATCTGACACTGATGTACCTTGGCCTTGGAGTTCACCTTTAATTTCTTTGGAGGTTGCTCTGGGCTCTTTGGATACAATTCCAACGATCCGTCTCTTCAATTTGTCATCAATTTTCCTCTTGCGGCCACGTCCAGGGAGGTTGGCTACTGTCCCGTGGGTCTTGAACTTCTGAATAATATGAGCCACTGTTGTCACAGGAACTTCAAGCTGTTTAGAGATGGTCTTATAGCCTTTACCTTTAAGATGTTTGTCTATAATTTTTTTTCGGATGTCCTGGGACAATTCTCTCCTTCGCTTTCTGTTGTCCATGTTTAGTGTGGTACACACCTTTTCACCAAACAGCAGGGTGACTACTTGTCTCCCTTTAAATAGGCAGACTGACTGATTATGAGTTTGGAAACACCTGTGATGTCAATTAAATGACACACCTGAGTTAATCATGTCACTCTGGTCAAATAATTTTCAATCTTTTATAGAGGTACCATCATTTTTGTCCAGGCCTGTTTCATTAGTTTGTTTTTTTAAATAATTATGTTAATCAACAATTCAAAAGTAATGGCTGTTTTTGATTATTTAATTTTCAATAATTTTTTATTTATTGTTACTTTTGTGAGTTTCAAGTGATTTCAGTGAGAATTGTGGGTTTTTCCTTCTTTAACTGAGGGATACCAACAATTTTGTCCATGTGTGTATGTGGTTTTCCATTCTGCTATTTTACATGTCACCTCTTCCTCATGCCCACTCAGGTGCTTATTTAACCAACGAGAACAAATCTCTGTGACTTTATGTCCTTTCAAATAAGGGTTTTCAGAAACGAGTGAATAAATAAAATTTAAAAGCAATAACAATTATCATTAAAATATTTGTAAAAAAAGAAGAGAGAAAGTGTTCATATAAAAAGTACTGAATATAACGTCCTAGTCTTAAGAACAACCAAAATGTACCTGCTAGTTATTGTTCATGTTGATCATAATAGAAAGAGCAAAAAGTCAGTGATCAATAATAAACTCAGCTGGCAGCCAATCCAGGATGAACATAAGAATATTAGGCCTATATTTGTGCATTTAGACTATTTCTTACACCCCATTTAAGTACTGAAACATTTTAGCTCTGGCTATGTGTGATTTCTTCTTTGCTCATGATGGTACGGTAAAATTCCTCTGCTTCCTTTGGAGATGAAAACATCTGGATCCTCCCGCTATGAAGCACCCTCAACTTACATGGTTGGAGGTGAAAACTGTTTTTTAACATCGTTGAACTCCTGTCTCTGGCGCATCTTTTCGGCTGAGAGATCCTGGGTAAATGCGAGTCTTGATCCATCGTAAGTGATGTCTCGTTGTCTCGTGGAGCGAAGGACGAACTCTCTGTCTTGAAACTTGTTGAAACGAATGAGAACGGCTCTGTTCTGGTTGGGTTTTGCTGGGGCTAGTGTACGGTGGACTCTTTCCAGTATGAATGATCTTTCGGGCCCAGTGTCCAGCCATTGAGGTAGCATGTCATCTATAAAGTCTATAAGAGGATGTTTACCTTCAGCTCCCTCTTTAAGGCCAAACAGCTGGATATTTTTCTTTCTCCCATGATTCTCCAGATCATCAGTTTTTTCTTCCAGGTTTCCGAGTCGTTTTGCTGCTGCAGCCAGAGCCGTCTCAGTCCTTTCCAGCATGTCTTCTGCAGCAGATATGCGAGCTTCAGCTTCTTCGATTCGATTTTCGTTAGCAGTTACCTTTCTTTTGGTTTCGCCCAAGCTGTTTTCCAGCACTGAGATGGAGTTTATCAGCTCGCCAAGTTGGTTGTTTATTCCGTCAAGCTTCGAGCCGAACTCGGAGCGGAGTGCTTTCAGCTTCGTTAGCACTTCGGCTAAGTTAGCCATGCTGTTAGCTTCGTCGTCCGCGGCTGGTGTTGTTGCCTTCGTGCCTCGTGAGCTTGTTTTACGAGCTTTTGTAAAGATATCACACTCCTTGGGTGCTGGAGGTTTTGGCATAGTCTGTTTCATGCAGTTAGCCAGGTTTACAAAAGTTTGGGGTACTTTTGTGTGTGAAGTTGTAAGGAGCCTTCACGCTATGCTGCCATCTTGCTCGGGCTCTCGAGCGCCCCCCAAGCACACACATTTTTGACCAGTGCTATCTGCTTTGGTAATGAAGAATGCAACACAATAGAACACAGAAAACAATGAGGCCGCTTGAGCGTGTGTATTTTACTCAACAAAACTTTCCGCATCCAGTGACTTAAAATGAGCTCCCAACAACTTAGAACAGCAGTGGAAATTTAAAAGCTTATTAATACAAAATCAAATATCCATACATGCAATTATACAACAGGTTGAGCTTCAGTCTGGATCTGCAGGAAACACAAATTAGGTCTTTTTATTCGACCATGGGAGGGTGTTGGGGGCTCTGAAACTTGGACCAAGGTTGTTAGTGGAAAAAAAAAACAAAAAACATTTAACTTATTTTTATGATTTCAAAGGGAAATCACATAAACATGAATGCTGACAGCTGAGGTAGACTACTTACATTTGATCCAAGCGCGTGTTGACGCCCCACACAAATCGAGCTGCAAACTCGTCGGCCTCTGTAAAACACCTGCTCCATTATCTTTACCGACACTGTATTGAAAATAAGTGTGTTTCACATGTTCCAAGATAATGTGAGAATATCTTAATCTCTTGACCCAATTGTTACTCTAATGGAATAGTTGTGCAGCAGGAGACTGATTCCTTTCCATAAAGATATCACACTCGGCTGCCATAACATCATATGGCAATAAACAACCCAAATGTAATAAAACTGAGTCCCTAAAAACAGTGGGTGATCATTTTTATCTGTTAAAAAAATCTGTCACAAAAACAAATTCAAAACAATGGACAGTTTTTCTGGAATTATTTTTGAAACAGTTTTGGATCCTTACCCCAGACCAAAACCGTCTTATATCTGATAAGAGTCTAACTTGTGTATAGGGCTGGCCCGAGTAGTGGTTTCTGGCCTCCGAATATTCGGGCCCTATTAAAGACGAATGTCCGAATATTCGCTCCGCCCCCTAACGTCCGGGAGGGGGGGGGGGACGACGGCCCGAATATTCGGATCTGTTCGTCTGGTCTCCCGGGTTGGGCTGCAACTAACGATTATTTTAATAATCGATTAATTGGCCGATTATTTTTTCGATTAATCGATGAATCAGCTAAAAAAATAACATTTTTAATTTCCGCCTCTTTATTCAGAAATATAAGATTTGGAATGACAGAACAAATAAGATCATTGTAGTGAAGCCTTTGTCTTCAACCATCAACAGAGACCTCGTGACCCTAGTGAGGATAAAGCGGTGTATAGAGAATGGATGGATGGATGGATGAAACATATGGGTTTTTGTCTCAGAAACAATCATGCATTTTGCTTCTTTCATATATTTTTTATAGATCTATAAATTTGACTAAATCTGCTGGGTCAAGAATACACATAAATACACATAAATAATTTACGTGAATGAGTCGGGAAAGTCACTTGGAACCATTTCAAAGCAGCTTCAGACCCAAAATCATCTGTTTCTAAAGATAAAATTCATTATCCAATTGTGTCAAAACACAAACTATCACCTACTGCTGAAAAACAACTGGTCAGGATGGTCAAGAGTCAACCAGGAATCATCAAAAAGCAAGTCTGAATGAATGGCAAGCAGCTGGAACAGTGTTTTACATCAACTTGAGCTGAGAGGCTCCATGAAGAAGGAATTTCTTCCTTGAGAAGCAGAACTTTAAAACTCCACTCAAGTTTGCTGCTGACCACATGGACAAAGAAGAGGCCTTCTGGAAGAAAGTTCTGTGGTCAGATGGAGCAAAAACTGAGCACAATTATGTTTGGAGGAGAGAAGGTGAGGCCTTTAACCCCATAAACACCAAACCTACCATCCAGCATGGAGGCAGCAGTATTATACTCTGTGGAACTGGAGCTTTACACAAAGTAAACAGAACAATGAAGAAGGAAAATCTAAAATCATCAGCAGAAGGCTGATCTTGGATACAGTTGGATATTTAAAAAAGACAATAAGCCCAACACACATCAAAAATGCTAAAGGTTAAATCAGGCTGGAACTGAGGTTTTAGACTGGTCTCCCCAAAGTTCTCTGATCTGCTGTGTAGGACCAGATGTTGATATCACTCATGAGACACCTACTAAGACTGTGTGGATGGTCAGGTGAGTGAGAGCATCCTCTGGTTTATCAAGTGGGCCTCCTCCTTCGTCAGTCTTTGGCTGATAGGCTCACAACACCTTCAGAGAGTTCAGCAGTGAATCCCAGCGTCCCAGGTTCACCCTTTAGATGACACATACTTCCTCACCTGGAGGCCCAGGTGGAGTCCTTTCTCTTCATCCACAGCCACTGACTTCCCTTTTCAGCAGCTCTGGAGAGGTCCTTGATCACCTGCCAGTAGCCTTTCCGCATACTCCCATCTCCCGGAGAAGCCTGGATGTCGAGGTGGCTGCGAATCCTCTGTAGCCTACTTCGACTGGTCAGACCCTCACCTTACAGCCTTGCTGTTTTGCATCGGCAGCAAGCTCCATATATCTCAGCTTCATGCACTCAGATGCCTCCTCTACTGAGCTCTCCCAGTGCACTGTGAGCTCGATGATGTAGACATGCCTAAGCGAAGCTGACCGTAGCACTGGGTCTGGTCGCAGGTTGGTGGATGCGATCTCAGGTGGGAAGCAGAGCTTTTGGTTCAGGTCTACCAGCATCCTTCAATCGCAGGCCCCTCTCAACTGCCCAGGATCTGGTCTCGAGGCGGTGAGACAGGCTCGACCCTCACCCTTCTAGATAAATGTTGTTTCTTGCCATTGGGATGACGTGGGTGGAAGGACGTTGACTCTCATTGGCCAGGTCTCCAGCACTAGTGCCAGGCACTTCAGCACCCGGTTGTCAGGTGTAACGGCCTTGGGTGAGGCGGGTCTTGCAGCCCACTGAGATGTGTTTGAGTGCAGCTGGAGTCATGCAGAGTGAGTATGTGGGGTCTTCACCATAGCATTGGCTGAGATTCTTGTGCAATGGTAGGACATCATAGACAGCCTTGATGGTGAAGTTTGCTATGAACGATAGACTTAAACCCAATGAAAAACCTGTGGACTGTGAAGGAACAAGTTGGTGTCAGATGTGGCTACATTTAGTTTAACTGCACCAGTTCTGTCAAAAAGAGTCAAAGATAAACCAAAACGTGGATGGAAACCAAAAGGACCAAACTGAGGTGAAAATGGACAACGGACCTTTAACCACACATTGCATTGTATATTTTTGACCCAGCAGATTTCATCATATTTCCAGATAATGTTGAATAAATCTATGAAAGAACCAAACGCATGAGTTTTTGTGTGACAAAGACGTACAAGATTTTAAAAATTCGGAGTTAAGAAGTCACTGACATAATATGTACATGGTCTCTACAAGTGGATGCAAACTATAGTTGCATGTTCATTAAATAAAATTTTTTACATCATGTCTCAGGTCAAATGGTCCCAAATACATCTGCTTTAAAAGGTAAGTACACAGTAAAAAATATATAAAAACTAAAACTACAGGCAATAAAAGGCAATGAAACACAATAGGGTCATTCCATGTCAAATCAACCAATATCCAAAAAAGTTCCAGCAGCACCACCTTTGATTTCCACCATATTCAGTCTGTGTGTGCCATTATGTCCCAAAGCAAGGTAGGAAACAGGTTCTCTGTAATATGTGTATGCATTTTGCTTTTACACCCCATTATATGGGGGTAGGTTTAGGCCTACAATTGATAGCCGTCATTCTGGT
This sequence comes from Acanthochromis polyacanthus, assembly GCF_021347895.1. Lineage (NCBI taxonomy): Eukaryota > Metazoa > Chordata > Actinopteri > Pomacentridae > Acanthochromis > Acanthochromis polyacanthus. Next base: position 33,039,438 of record NC_067117.1, on the reverse strand, counting down.
AGGTACTTCACATTGCCATAATTCTTGAAATATAACAGCTAAAGGCCTGAAATTCACAGGATCATCTCATTTTTCACTACTGATTACAAAACAATCAGACTTTTAGCCCTAGCCGGAGTGTGAAATTTTTTTTGGAGGGTTGATTTCTTGAAAAAAACTGAAAATCTTAATTTCGCCCATGTCTTTATAGCTCTCTGTATGCCATTTAAATCAATAAATTATGACTCATAGTATTTAATCATTGAGTATGGGTCTTGACTGACATTTTAGAACCACTGTTGAAGTACTCAGCTGTTTAGTTTGTCTGCAGGACCTATTTTAATTAGGGATGAATGTGGAATTTTGTGAAATTCAACCATATTTTTCACCATGTGTGATAAATAGCACCACTCTGAAACTTTTAGCAGTGAATCTTCATATTCCAGTAATAAAAAATTCAAAATATTGAATTGGTGTTCTGGCTCCTTCATATAGAAAATCTATGTCAAATAGGGGCCTGAAAGTGCCCTCGAGCAGCATTTTTGCCATATAACATATATTATTTTGAAATATCAAATGTGTCATATTGCACCTCAGGTATATCAGCAGATGTTATGAAACCACACTTATTACCTGTTGAGGCCAACACACCCAGTCTAGGGACACAACAACTATTTATACTGATGATGTACTTTAAGGGGAGGGTTTGGTACAAGTTCTGAAAATCTCTACCTCAGTCTAATAACTCTCTGCTCTTCTGTCTGCATGTAGTCTGACACTAAAAAAAAGCAAAAATTCCCCATTCATTCAAGTCAACTCACTGCTCTTATCATGCATACATGTATATGCCAGGCTGAATTGATGAAACAGTTTTAAATATGTGTCCTTTGGCTAACATTAGACAAAAAGAATCTGATATGATGCAAATTTTTTCATCAATGAAAACTTCTCTTCTTTTTTGCTGGCACTGGTCAGTGACTCCGCATATGACAAGCTACAAATGTCTGTTTTCACAAAGGAATTTTGAAGCTTTATCTTTTATCTTTAGAATTTCGAAGCTTTAGCTACTTTTCTTTAGGTGTAAGTTTTTCTTTAAAAAAAAACACACAAAAAAAAGCAAGAAAAAGCCCCGCTGGAACAACTAGCCGGCCTTGTCGTGGCTCCAGGGCTTCATGGGAATGTTTCCAAAACTAACAGGCTAGAGTCAGTGAGTGCAGTATTTCAAACTATCTCCATATAGGCTTAGATGGAGTGTTGCAACCATCTTATCATATATAAACAACAAAGAAACCTGTATCCTCTAAGGGCCTATGACACTTTCTTTGCCCTAAATCTGGCAAAAATGATGGCCGAGGGCATTTTAGGCCTCCTTTTGGCCTAGATTTTCAATATGAAGGTGACAGAACACCAATTAAATATTTTGAATTTTTGACAACTAGTACACAAAGATTCTTTGCAAAAAGTTTCAGAGTGGTGCTATTTATCACACATGGTGAAAAATGTGGTTGTATTTCATGAAATTTCAGATTCGCCCCTAATTAAAGAAGGTCCTGCAGCCACACTAAACAGCTGAGTACCTCAACAGTGGTTTTAGCATGTCAGTAAAGACCTATACTAAAGAAAGAAATGCTGTTTTAATATTTTTTTTAGATTAAAATGGCATACAGAGGCCTTTCAAACATGGGCGAAATTAAGATTTTCGTTTTTTTTTCAGGAATTCCACCCTCCATAAAATTTTTCACACTCAGACTAGGGCTAAAAACATGATTGTTTTGCAACTAGCAGTGAAAAATGAAATGTTCCTGTGAATTTCATGCTTCTAGCTTGCACATTTCAACAGAGGCGTCACTAGGTTTTAAGGACGGGGGGGGCTTAGCTCCCAGGAGATGCACAGGATGTGAGCGAACTATTTAATTTTACAGCTAACAAAAACTGAGAAATTGCTTTTCCACATTTAGATTTAGATTTTTTCAGAGATACTTTACTGTGTAAATGTTTTACACCACAGTGGCCATGACTTTTGTTCACAACACAATAACTCAGAGCTGCCAAGTTGTGACCAGACCTCAGAGTGAGATTTGTTTTGTGCAGGATGCTGATGGGGGGTCTGGGGGTCCTCCCCCAGAAAATTTTGAAAATTACTGATCCTATTTCCTGCATTCTGGTATATTTTATGAGCATTTTGTTAAAATCTTATTATAGAGGGATAATAAAAAACAACATTGAGCTAAAAAAAAAAGGCAAAAAAAAACAACTGCAACGGCAGGCAGTATTGAAAATGGTTCTTCATGTAAAATATGGATGAATGTTCTGTGGCTGGATGAGCACAACACATTTCAGCATTTTCCATAAATATCTGCTTAACTGAAATAACTCCAGCAACCACTTGTAACATTTGTCTTGGAGGATTCTAATGCACAACAGCTTCAATTTGACCACATCAGCAACTAAACAATAAAAAGTGCTTAAGCAAAAAGCAAAACATCTTTATAACTTAAATTATCTATTCACTGAACAGAATTACAATCAGACACTAAACTCTGTCTCACAGGAGCAGAGTGACATGAACTAAAATCAGGACTAAACCAAGTCTGACTGGACATCACAGGAGCAGGGTATCATGGACTAAACCCAGAACTAAATGAATGAATAACTTATTAACAAGGCCCAAAAATAAATAATAAAGACTGTCAACTCAGAATAAATGGCACAATTATAAACAGGAACAGGAAAAGAACAGGGAAAAATGAATTTTTGTGAGCCATGCTGTACTCCCTGATGGCCTTTTTTGAAGCCTTGATGATCTCTGGGGTGGGTTCCCATTTATTTCATGACTCCAAACCAGCCATTGTAATAGTCATAATAGAGGAGAGTGTTCCCTCTAGAGCCACAGTGTTCCTGGTCTTAGTGTTCTTCAGTCCAACCAGTGAAAACAGAGTCATATTAGGTCCAAAACTAGCAAAATTATTTATTTATTTATGTCGTATTTTTGGCTTATATATCTCTCTCTCTTGGCTATCTCCACTTTCCAATCATTACTCTAATAAATTAAAGCTCAAGTTAAATAAGTCTTATATGGTGCACCTGGACTGAAATGTTTCATATTTCATATTCATATCAAGTTCCATAAAAATCCAAGACTGTCTGCATCACAAATGACTCTCTCCTGTAAAATCCTTTAGACTCACCTTTCCAGTAGAGGTTTCTCCCCTCTCACTGTCTCTGCTCCTCTGCCCTGACTCCTACAGGTCAATAGGGGTGGTGGAGTGATTATTATCATTATTATTATTATTATTCACATAATCATACGTGAATGAGCTCAGCTCCTGTTTCACTGTGTGTATCTGATGCTGGAGCTGATGCTCCAGAAGGAAGTCACCCCAAAGATAGTATATGGTTAAAAAAAAAAAAAAAAGAGTGCACACCTAACTCTATGAACAACCAGAACCTTCAGAGTGCATTTCAGACTAACTAGCTAGCTAAGTAGAAGCATTCTTTTAGAGCTGAAATGTAACTTTTGACCGCAGAACAACAAAGGTAAGACGTGCACAGAGATACAGCAGCATCTCACGCTGCCTCCTTTACTGGGGGCTCTCTCCTACAGAGTGAACAAGCCAGGTTTTATTTGCCAAACAGGAAACATTTGGTTCATTAATTACATGGGACTTTCTGCTGTTAGCTGGGGGGCTAGAGCTAACTTATTGTTACTATCAGCAGTGATGAATACTTACTCTCCTGAAAACATTTCGCATATCCATTCTTGTTCACGTTCTTCTCCTAATCCTGCTCTCGTCTAGGCACAAGGGTCTGGGGAAGCTCGACAGGGAGGGAGGCGGGCTAAAAGGTTGTCTATCAAATCCCTCTGCAGCAAATGGGTAGGTATACAACCAATCAACGCAACGAATAGGCTGACGGAGTTCCTAGAGCGCCGGATTGTGGCTAAGTCCCATTAGCTTCCCAACCAGCGGAGCCAACTGGTATATTAAGGATTTGCCATATCCCGTCGGCATAAGTCCAAATACGTCTTTCTTCTCAATGAAACACTTCAGTGCCGTCCTTTGTTTATCTTTCAAGTTGAATTTTAGCTTCAAATCTTTAAGGGCTGTGGCCCAAGCCGAGTCGAAAGATAACTGTTTATTGTGCGCTGGTTGTTTCTGTCAGAATCGTCACGCCTCTGTCGTCACTTTGTTACGCCCGCCTTCTGACTCTACACTTCATGGTGATTGGTCCGGCCAGTTTGAGGAGAATCCAGCCTCGAGCCTTATGGAGGGTAACTAGACCCACCCTGGCAGAGAATTAAATTCGTTGCCGTGGGTTGTCCAGCGCGGCTAGGCTAGCTCTCGTCCGTTCTGTGTGCTCATTGTGCTGCAGGTATCGAGAGCAGCCTAGGTTGCAGGGGAAACGTGGACTGGATTTCAGTGACGTGGGCATGCTCCATATGAACAAGTGGAATGGACTGGATAATGACGCACTGACTCAGACTCTCTACCTTCCACTATGAAGTGAAGAGAAACTAAGATTTATGATCGTATCTAAGTTATTAAAATGACTGGTTATGTGATTATGTATTTAAACTCATATTCTGGTCACATTATATGGAACTTTTTGGCACTTTTTTTGTAAAAAAAAAAAAACTTTTTTAAAAAATAAATGAACATAAAATTACTGAGGGGGGGCTTCAGCCCCCCTAAAACAGGCCTAGTGACGCCACTGCATTTCAAGAATTATGGACCTCTGAAGTATGTACCTGAATGACGGCTATCAGATTTAGGCCAAAACCTACCTCCTTATAATTGGGTGTAAAAGCAAAATGTGTACACATATGACCAAAAACCTGTTTGCTATCTTCTTTTGGGATCTAATGGCACACTGAAACTGAATATAATGCAAATCAGAAATGGTGCTGCTGGAGCCATTTGTTGACTTGAGATAGAATGACCCAATAACAAGAGGACAAATCAAACGAAAATAACAATAAAAAACGACAAGACAACAACAGACAAAGTCAGTGATCAATAAAGCTGTTCTGAAACCTCAGTAGTTCCAGCTTCTCTCTCAGCTGATGTCAGAGGAGTTCAGGTCAGGGTGAACTCTTACATTCTTTACAAACTGTACCTATCCCACATTCACAGGATGGAATTCAAAGGAAAGTTCTGGTCTGAACTTTTACAGAGCGCGAAATACAAAACTGCTTTAGTCAAATATTAATAGAATAAGGTTCGTGTTATATAGCAAAAGTGAATTTCTGCTTTAATCCTTCTAAAAGAAAAAGCAGATTTCCTCTGTCACCTATATATTAAAGAAAATCTTCTGTTTATTTGCTAAAACCAACTTAAATGAGTGAGAACTGACACTTAACGTCTCTGTTCACTAAGCAGTCTACAGAGACGTGTATTAAAGGAATTCAAGGGAATTCTTAGTTTGTTATGTTGCATCTTTATGCTAAAACCCCCTGAACTCTGAGCAGTTTCTGGACATTTTTAGTCATTTTTCACTGCAAAGTTCTGTACCTCTGTAGAAACAGAATGAAGAAGGAGAGAGAACTCAAAAACATCCACTGTGTAGTTTAACAGGTAGAATGACAGAAATCAGAAAAATGTGGGATTTATTTTACTAAAAAAAAACTAAAAAATCCACGTCCAACAGTTTCAAATGTCTAGAGATGTTACTAACACTGAAATGAAACATCGAGGCTCTACATGGTACACATATTTAACTATTTATGTTTTTAACCAGTTTAATAGTGTCTCCTCTCTGCTCTGTGTAAACATTGCCCTGCAGTTCAGCCGAATACTCTGACTTTTTATCATGTGACTGTTGGTCACAGCTCAGTCAATTAAGGCTTACAGTTTTGTCAAGGAGAGCAGAATTTTTTTGCTTTTCACAGAATCTTTTTAGAGCAAATTGTTTATTTTTGGCAATTTTTAGTTTTATTTCATTTATTTATTTGTGTTTTTTATTTATTTATTTTTTTTTACAGGGACATCGCATAATTACAAGTAATTACACCAGAGTCAGCTAGCAGCTCATTGGCACCTGTGACCCTGTTAATGAAGCATGCACACAGGAACATTAAGGAACTCTGAATTTTTTGATTTTTACAGAATCTGATTGGAGCAAATTTCTGAAATTATAAATTAGTTTCCATACTTTTGATGTTTCACTGCTCTGTGTAAACACAACCTGCAGTTCAGCCGAGAAGTCGACAAATTTTTCTCAAGTGACTGTTAATCACAGCTGAGTCACCAAAAATTTCACAGTTCCATCAAGGAACTCAGAATTTTTTGCTTTTCACAGAATGTGATTAGAGCAAACGGTTTATTTTTGGTGAATTAAGAAACATTTAAGTGACAGTTTTAAGCTCTGATTTGGCTCATTTTCCTGACAGAACGTCACAGATGAGTAGTTTAAAGACCACAAAAAAGTTCAAAATCTGATTATTCTTCTTGTTTTTTAGAGTTTCTGGCTGATAATTGGTATATTTCTGCTTGCATGCCTTCAAAACTTGCTGTTGGGTTTTAGGTTAAATTAATTTTCTCCTCTCAGCAAACCCTATGACAACAATATTGTGTTTATTCAATTCATTAGTAAACTTCTTGCGTCAACTCAAATGAACCAAAATAAAAACAACCAGACAGAAGCAGGTGAGTCACAGAGTTTATTTTTGGTTTGAACAGTAACATACGATTAATAATCTACTGTAAAATGAAAATATTACAGACAGAGTAAGGACATCATCGGTTCTTTAGGTTAGTAGCACTAACGCTGGTTAGCCACAGCAGCATCACTCTGAGATGTTCAACGTCTACAATCACAACGTGATGACAGCTGACTTATACCGACACAGGAAAAGAAACAACATGGATATTATGATATTTAGGATACAAAAGCTTCAGCAGCTAACTGTAAAAATATTTTTATGAAAAGCAGAAACTGACAGATTTTATGTAGCATACACTGAAATAATAATACAAAATAAAAATACATGCACTGTTGGATAAATATTTGGAGTAAAAACGATAAAAAACAACATGGATTTGTCCTGAGTGTCACGGATGAAACAGCCAGCAGGGGGTGGCAGAGGCATCCAGCACCCTCTACAGGAGAACTGCTGAACTGCAGGAAGGCAAGAAGCAGATATATTTATTTATCTAGTTATTTATTACCTCCGCCAGGAGGTTATGTAATCACCGGAGTTTGTTTGTCTGTCTGTCCGTCTGTGTGCGTGTGTGTGTGTGTGTGTGTGTGTGTGTGTGTGTGTGTGTGTGTGTGTGTGTGTGTGTGTGTGTGTGTGTGTGTGTGTGTGTGTGTGTGTGTGTCTGTTTGTCTGTTAACAGCATAACTCAAAAAGTCATGGACGGATTTTCACCAAATTTTTACAGGATGTCCGGAAGAGCACGAGTAAGAATCGATTAGATTTTGGAGGTGATCCGAATCACTGTCTGGATCCAGGAATTTTTTGAAGGTCGAAGGACAATTGAGAGATGGCCGCCATGTCTTCCGGACATCCTGTAAAAATTTGGTGAAAATCCGTTCATGACTTTTTGAGTTATGCTGTTAACAGACAGACAGACAGACACACACACATGGACACACAGATGGACAGACAGACAAACGGGATGGCGGAGGTATGCGCTCTCCGAGTGCTTTTCTAGTCTACTTATTTATTTATGCTGACTGAAACTGGAGACAAACGGAGCAGAGGGAGGAACTAGGAGGAAATAAGCCAGACTTTCTTTGAGTTAGCTGGATTAATAAAACCTAAAACCCCAATCAGAGATGATGCGTATTGTTTGCCGCCTCATCTTTTTCTGCAGTAAATTCTGTGTAGGTCAGACTAACAGGTTGTTAAAATGGAGACTTGTGCAGAAAATTAAAAAAATCTACATTTTTTTTATTGCAAATATGTATGAGAGGGATTCTTTTGGATTTTTTATGCTGTTTTAACTCTACTTTCTAGAACAATTGACTGTTATTCTACAGATGCTTCCTGTTTTGTTAAATAACAGATTATGGCAAGAAAAAAGTATTTAAAATATTAAAAAATAGCAAACTATTCGACCATAAAATTATACTATTTTGCACTGTGTTTTAATCAGCAAGAAATATTATTTGCCATTGTTTGAAAGTAAAAATATGTGTATGAAGAAATGAAAAATGGTAAATAATTTAAATCACAGATAATATTTAGGACAAATTATTGAAAATAAACTTTGAATAATATCCACATTATTTTTACAAAAAACAACTGACTTATTACTTTTGAAAAACTTTTATTTTTTAGTGTTTTTCTGTATCAGTAAAAAAAATGGTATTTGACAGATATTAGTTGTTATTTGAAAGGAAAAAAATAAAGCTAAGATATTTATTTTCTCATTCAGTGACTCTCGGCTGCACAATAAAGTTCTGAAATTTCAAACTTTAGTCATGTAAACGTCAACATTTAGGTGAATTAAGGAGATCATTTTCTCTAATTGGTGTTTTAGGTTTAATTGATCCAGTTAACGCAAAGAAAGTCTGGATTTGTTGAACCTGAATCACAATAAACCCTCTGGACTAAATAAAAACACTGATTTTGCCCTTAAACTATTAATTATGCAGCATTTAAACCTCAACATCAATAAAACTGTAATCTACTTTTACTTTTACGTGTTTTTAATCTCTAAAGACGAGTTCAAACTTCAAGCATCAAACAGTATTTAATAAAGATTTAAAACTGTTTCTTTCTGTCCTAAACTCCCTCCAGGCCTCCGTTTCCTTCCTCATTCCTCTCTTTGTTATTTTTTTTCTACCCAGAATGCCTTTCAGCTTCCAGGACGGCAAACATGAACACATGAAGCTCTGAAGGTAAAACATGAAGGACATCAGGTAGTCATTCTAAATGATTTCATCCAGCATCGGGGTTTACAAACTTTTCAGCCTCGACCCCAAAACGAGGCGGATTTAAAGAAAAAAACACTAAAGAAGACGACAATCCAACGACCAGAGTAATATTTTATAGAATACTGAATATGAGGCACTCCACAGACAGGAGGAATATCACTTAAATCTAATCTAACTCAAAACTGCATCACCTCAATTCAATTCAATTTCAATTCAATTTTATTTATATAGCGTCAATTACAGTCAAATTGTCTCAAGACGCTTTACAGAACCCAGAGTAATCAGATTACCTCTAAGTCTCCAATGTTAACCTTGATGTTGGATTTGGACAATTTTAAGTCATTTTTGGGCAAATTTTGAGTAATGTTGGACTTTTTTTAAATTAATTTTGACATTTTAGATTCCATCCATTCTCTATACACCACTTTATCCTCACTAGGGTCGCGGGGGGTGCTGGAGCCTATCCCAGCTGACTCGGCCGAAGGCAGGGGACACCCTGGACAGGTCACCAGTCTGTCGCAGGGCCACATATACAGACACACAATCACATTCACATTCACACCTACGGGCAATTTAGGCCCCGTCCACACGAAGACTAAACGCTGAACAGTTTCAAAAGTGACCGCCGTAAAGACGAAGGCGTCTCAGAAAATGTGTGCGTCTACACGAATGCACTTGATACGCATTGAAAAGCTTTAAAACACATGCCAGACCTCTAGGGGTGCTGTAACGATATGACGGAAACACGTGCAAACAGAAGAAAAAAAACTGTGGCCATGCGCACTCACAGCAAAAGTTGTAAACAGAGAGCTTCATCAGCACATTTGCTACACTGTACACCGCCATTGTTGTTGTCGTTGCCGCGTGTGGCGCATGTGTGTCAATGAAGATACGAAACTATGACGCAAGCGTTTCTGAAAAGCAGCGGATCGCCCGTACACACGGAGCTGCATAAACGGCGTTTCAAAATCTTTACACTCTGGAACCCGTTTTCAAAAATGATCGTTTACAGACCCCCAAAACGCCGTCTTCGTGTGGATGATACGCAGATTCGGCAAGAAACTTATGTGTTTAGACCTCATTTCGTGTGGACGGGGCTTTAGAATACTCAGCTAACCTCAGCATGTTTTTGGACTGTGGGAGGAAGCCGGAGTACCTGGAGAAAACCCACGCATGCTCAGGGAGAACATGCAAACTCCATGCAGAAAGATCCCAGGCCCACCCCGGGATTTGAACCAGGGATCTTCTTGCTGCAAGGTGAAAGTGCTAACCACTACCCCACTGGGCAGCCCCAACATTTTAGATTGATTTTGAATAAAGTTTGAGTTCTATCCAAAGAATTTCCACTTTTCGACTGAGTTTTAAGACATTTTGGAAAAAGTTTCAGCCAATTTCAGACGATGTTCAGTCATTTTTAGACAGAATCTGAGTCATTGTGTGAATGTGTTGGGTCTTGTTGCCAAATTTGAAGTCATTATGGAAAATTTTTAAACTAGTTTTGATCATTTTAGATTTGTTCGAGATACATTTATAATTATATCCAAGAAATTTCTATTTTTCAGCTGAATTTTAAGTCCATCCATTCTTTATACACCGCTTTATCCTCACTAGGGTCGCGGGGGGTGCTGGAGCCTATCCCAGCTGACTCGGCCGAAGGCAGGGGACACCCTGGAGAGGTCGTGAATTTTAACTCATTTCAGAAAAAGTTTTAGCTAATTTTGGAAATTTTTAGGCTAATTTTTGACCATTTAGAGTCATTTTGGATAAATTTAAAATTATATCCAACAAATTTTGACTTTTCGACTGAGTTTTAAGTCATTTTTTAAAAAAGTTTTGGCTAATTTTGGACAATTTGGAATAATTTTTGGATGATTTTGCCCCATTTTGTCCAACTTGTAATAATAATTTCAGACAATGTTAAGTCATTTTTGGACAGAATCCGAGTCATTGTGGAAATGTTTTGAGTCATTTTGGGCAAATCCGAAGTTGTTTGGGACATTTTCTAAACTATTTTTTGACCATTTTTGATCAATTTTGAGTTATGTCCAACAAATCTTTACTAATCTCAGATGGCTTTGAGCCATTTTTGGGCATTTTTGCCAAAAATGGGCACATTTTTTTCCTTCTAAACAGCACTAGAAGAAAAAAAGTCACAAAGAAGCTGAGAGTTAGTCTGACTCAACTTCAAGAGAAATTAAAACCACCTTTCGGTTCACCACAGTTAGAACAGTCTGAAGTGGTTTCACCTTCAGGTTTCATCAGGAAAGAAAAAAAATGAAACCAGAAGAACCAGATTCTGTCATTTCTCTACAATCTGAGTCACCTTTTTTCCCCCTTTTCCAACACAAGTTGAGCTCAGATGTCAGAAAAAAACAGCATCTAGAAATATTTCAGATAAATGAGGTTTCTGTGTATAACGTGGCACGTACTGGTACGTGTTCGCAGTAAACTGGTTTGTAACTGGAAAAAACCTTTGGTAAGTTGAAGAGACGTCAACACAGAAGCAATGATGGATCAACAGCAAACTGGTTCAAACCTCTGAACCCCAGCGAGCAGACTCAGGGTGGGTTTTATTGCTCTTGTCACATTTTTTTTCACTGTGGTTCATTTATTCCATCACTCTGGTTCATTTTTCATCACTGTGGACTTATTTTTCCTCACATGAGGTCATTTTTCCTCGCTGTTGGCTATTTTATCCTCATTGTGGGCTAATTTTTTATCACTGTGGACTCATTTTTCCTGACTTTTGAACCGCATTGGAAAAAGTCTGAGTTACGTTCGGTGAATTTTGAGTCATTTTGTCCAAACTGGAAGTAATTCTGGACAATATTAAGTCATTTTTGGATAGAATCTGAGTCATTGTGTAAATGTTTTGAGTCATTTTGGAAAATTTTGATCTCATTTTGACCACTTTAGAGTCATTTTTGGATAAATCTGGAGTCATTTAAAAAAAAACTCATCTAATTGTTTTTTAATTTCAACCTATTTTGTAAAAAGTGATTTTGATGTTTACAGTTTTAAGCCCTTGTCACAGATGAGTAGTTCAAGGACTGCCAGAAAGTTGGAAATTTGACAATTTATTCTGTTTTTACAGTTTCTGGCTCTAAAAAGGTGCAATTTTGGTGATATTTATAACATCACAATTTTAAGCTCTGATTTGGTCAAATTTTTTGATGGAACATCTCAGCAAACAAGAACATTTTTCTGTTTTCACAGTTTTTTTTTCTGATAAATGTTGCAATTTTGGTAAAAAGATAACATGTCTTTCAGACCTGCCGGCATGTTCTGAGGTTCAGAGGTTTAACAATCAACAAAAACAGATAAAACTGTTGACATAAAGGTTGAATTAAAGAATCAGAGCTGCAGCTAAGGTCCATTATTTCCTCTGATGAAGCATCTCAGCATTTAAACAGGAGGTAGAGTCTGAACTGATCCACAGAATAATTCTGCTAGAATTGCAGAAAAACTTGAGGAAAAGGCTGCTGTGTGTTTTTACGGGCACTTTGTTGCTAAAGTTTCAGCCCTGTGTGAAGGACAGGCAATCGTTTAAAAGGAAGCTGCAGCGAAACACAGATTTAAATGACAGAGTAATATGGGATTAACATGTTTGAGCAGCTCTGATCTAATGGTTATATCTGGAAATATGATGTATACTCATGTGGAAAAGGAGCTGAAGGGAATAAAGTGTGTTGGTTTCTACTGGATGACGCAGCAGCAGGTCGCTGGATAGTCGTCAGCGCTGACTTTGTTCTCGTTGCCATAAACATAGTAGACGTGACTGTCGCCTTTCCACTTGTAGTTGACTTTAGTGATGGGGATCAGCTCCACCGTCTGCCTCTGAGGTTAAAGCACAAGTTCAGCAAACATTAGTTTAGCTTTGCCTTTTTCTAATCTATTATTGGTTCAGTTGTTATTTCAGTGTTCCTGCTTTGCCACATTTTACTTTTTCTAGTGATTCAAAACTAAGTTGTGTAAATTAGTCATAAAATATAAAAACGAAACACAAAAAAACATCAAAAAATTAGACACAAAATCTAACAAATGAGACACATAACAACCAAAACAAGACACAAAGCATCAAAAATGTCATACAAAATAACCAAAGGAGAATGAAAATGTGAACACAAAATGACCAAAAGCAGACACAAAATTTAAAAAAGGAGACACAAAATGACCTAAATGAGACATAAACTGTCAAGAGTGACACAAAATCTATACAATGAGGTACAAAATGACCAAAGCCAGACAAAAATGATCAAAAATGACACAGAAAGTCCGTAAAAATAAGACACCAAATGACCAGATGGAGACACAAAATGTTATAAATGAAATACATAACAATGTAAACAAGACAAATTCTGTCAAAAAAGACACAATCTATGAGGCACACAATGACCAAAAGGAGATAAAATGTCTAAAACAAGACACAAAATGTTAAAAATTAGATTCATTTAATCTTGTACATTTGCTAGAAACTATCCTGTCTGTGTTCTCACCAGATTTCATGTCAGTGTGAGTTTTGTTTCTTTTTATTTCTGGAGATATGAAGCAGGTAAAATCTCTTCTTAGGTGTTTTTGAGGCTAAAAAAAGAAAAATACTTTACAGAGCTTAGTTCTGAGTCCCAAATAACAAATAAACAAACTCTGAACTAAATCTGAGACGGTGCATTTTCTTATTCCCTGTTTGACTCTTTAATTTCGCACTGTGATGGTGCTGAGCGCCCCCTGCTGCACGTCTACATGCATTACACCTATTAAGCCCACATTGTCAGTAGATTTTTAACAACCTTAAATAAGTTGCTTTCAATCTGTGTGCTCTCAGCTACTCTTTTTGTTCCACCGTTCTCGTCCTACCTGCTGCAGGATCCTGGAGCTCTGAGCGAACTGGGCCAGGTGCTCCTGGATGAGTCGCTCAGAGGCCTCAGAGATGGCCGGGTTTGGGAACCCGAGCAGCGGGTAGAGCTGAGGAGACGCAAAATGTTAGAAATCAGACAGGATGTTCAAAACCAGACCAAAAACATCCCAAAACATCAAAAATAAGACAAAATGACCAAACAGAGACATAAAATATATACAATGAGAAGCGTGTGTGTGTGTGTGTGTGTGTGTGTGTGTGTGTGTGTGTGTGTGTGTGTGTGTGTGTGTGTGTGTGTACCTGGTACTGGTTGTTCTTGAACAGCTCCTTCCCACTAACTGAACGCAGATCATCGACCTTCAGACCAGAGTTCTGCTCGACCACGTGGTCGGTCACATGGTTGGTCCTGAACACAAACACACACGGACACAAGGAGTAAATTTGTGAAAAATATACACTCTGTGCAAATATGTGATACACACTACTGTAGAATATAATGCAGTCCAACACAACAGCTCTGCCATAAATTCTACCTTTGAGAAACTTCAAAATGTCTCAAATAAGACACAAAATGTTATAAATTAAACATAAAATGTCCCAAACAGCACACAAAATGTTAGAAATTAGACACAAAATTTCAATACAACACAGAAAATGTTATAAATTACACATAAAATGTCCCAAACAGCACACAAAACGTTAGAAATTAGACACAAAATTTCAATACAAGACATAAAATGTTATAAATTAAACATAAAATGTCCCAAACGAGACACAAAATGCTATAAATTAGACATAAAATATCCAATATGAGACACAAAACCTTAGAAATTAAAACAAAACATCCAAAATAAGACACAAAATGTTATAAATTAGACAGAAAATGTTCAATACAAGACACGAAATGTTATAAATTAGACACAAAATGTTGTAATTTTGATGTCATTATTTTCTTTTTGTTCAACCGGGGGCACCATGACATCATCCTCACACAGTGGAGGTTGATAGTGTGCAGTAGTCATACTGGTTACAATATTTTTTTTAAATCCCTAAAAAATCCCAAAAATCCCTCCTGCAACCTCCTTAAATAGCCAGGAAACCATTCCAGGACCCCACAACCCTCTTCAACACTCCAAACAACCTCACAGAGCACTGTAGCATCTTCACTCACTCCTGGAACATATTCAAGAACCTTCACAAACCTTCCAGCAACTCTATAAAGACTACTGGAGCATCTTCAAGGACTTTTAGAGCCCCTCATAAACCACTGTAAACATTACAAGGCTCTTTCTAGGCCCTCTCAAACTTCTGTAGGAAATCTCTGTCACACTCTCAAGGACCACTTGACTCCTAGAACTTTGTTGAGGTTTTAGAAAATGCCTCTTAGGACCACTGTAACATCTTCAAGTTTTCTCAAGGACCTTTCGAACCTCCCCAGTGATTCCTAGAAATCCCTCAAAGACTCCATGAACTTTCAAGGATCCCTCAAATCTCCTCAAAGCCCTCAAACAACCTCAGTGAACACTGTAAAATCCTCAGTCAACCAAAAAGCATCTTCAAGACCTTCAGGGCCTTTAGAACCCTCTCTGTTACTCCTGGAACTTTCTCAAGGACCACTGAAGAATCTTTGCTTATCAAATATGAGCCTAAAATTTAATAACTGTATTCTACATTCATCCATCCATCCATTTTCTTCCACTTATCCGGGGCCGGGTCGCGGAGGCAGCAGGCGAAGCAGGTCGTTCCAGACGTCCCTCCCCCCAGCGATGCCTTCCAGCTCTTCCTGGGGGATCCCGAGGCGTTCCCAGGCCAGACGGGATATATAATCCCTCCAGCGAGTTCTGGGTCTACCCCGGGGTCTCCTCCCAGGCGGACGTGCTCAGAAAACCTCCAAAGGAAGTCTCCCTGGAGGCATCCGAAGTAGATGGCCAAACCACCTCAACTGGCTCCTTTCATGGCTACATTCATATGATTTAAAAATTTTCCCCAAAATAAACCGCTTGCAGTAACCAGATTCTGTAAAAAACAAAAAAATTCTGAGCTCCTTGATGCAACCATGAAATTATTTATGACTCAGCTGTGACCAACAGTCATGTGACATACACACGTGGACAAAATTGTTGGTACCCCTCAGTTAAAGAAGGAAAAACCCACAATTCTCACTGAAATCACTTGAAACTCACAAAAGTAACAATAAATAAAAATTTATTGAAAATTAAATAATCAAAAACAGCCATTACTTTTGAATTGTTGATTAACATAATTATTTTAAAAAACAAACTAATGAAACAGGCCTGGACAAAAATGATGGTACCTCTATAAAAGATTGAAAACCATTTGACCAGAGTGACATGATTAACTCAGGTGTGTCATTTAATTGACATCACAGGTGTTTCCAAACTCATAATCAGTCAGTCTGCCTATTTAAAGGGAGACAAGTAGTCACCCTGCTGTTTGGTGAAAAGGTGTGTACCACACTGAACATGGACAACAGAAAGCGAAGGAGAGAATTGTCCCAGGACATCCGAAAAAAAATTAGAGACAAACATCTTAAAGGTAAAGGCTATAAGACCATCTCTAAACAGCTTGAAGTTCCTGTGACAACAGTGGCTCATATTATTCAGAAGTTCAAGACCCACGGGACAGTAGCCAACCTCCCTGGACGTGGCCGCAAGAGGAAAATTGATGACAAATTGAAGAGACGGATCGTTCGAATTGTATCCAAAGAGCCCAGAGCAACCTCCAAAGAAATTAAAGGTGAACTCCAAGGCCAAGGTACATCAGTGTCAGATCGCACCATTCGTCGTTGTTTGAGCCAAAGTGGACTTCATGGGAGACGACCAAGGAGGACACCACTGCTGAAAAAAACTCATAAAAAAGCCAGACTGGAATTTGCAAAAATGCATGTTGACAAGCCACAAAGCTTCTGGGAGAATGTCCTTTGGACAGATGAGACCAAACTGGAGCTTTTTGGTAAGGCACATCAACTCTATGCTCATAGACTCAAAAACCAAGCATACGAAGAAAAGAACACTGTCCCTACGGTGAAACATGGAGGAGGCTCAGTAATGTTTTGGGGCTGCTTTGCTGCATCTGGCACAGGGTGTCTTGAAAGTGTGCAAGGTACGATGAAATCTGAAGACTATCAAGGCATTCTGGAGAGAAATGTGCTGCCTAGTGTCAGAAAGCTTGGTCTCAGTCGCAGGTCATGGGTCTTCCAACAGGACAACGATCCAAAACACACAGCCAAAAACACCCAAGAATGGCTGAGAGAAAAGCGTTGGACTATTCTAAAGTGGCCTTCTATGAGCCCAGATCTGAATCCCATTGAACATATGTGGAAGGAGCTGAAACATGCCATTTGGAGAAGACACCCATCAAACCTGAGACAACTGGAGCTGTTTGCTCATGAGGAGTGGGCCAAAATACCTGTTGACAGCTGCAGAACGCTCATTGACAAATACAGAAATCGTTTAATTGCAGTGATTGCCTCAAAAGGTTGTGCAACAAAATATTAAGTTATGGGTACCATCATTTTTGTCCAGCCCTATTTCATTAGTTTGTTTTTTAAAATAATTATGTTAATCAACAATTCAAAAGTGATGGCTGATTTTGATTATTTAATTTTCAATAAATTTTTATTTATTGTTACTTTTGTGAGTTTCAAGTGATTTCAGTGAGAATTGTGGGTTTTTCCTTCTTTAAACACGTTAAAGTACGGCGGCCCGCGGGCGGGCCGTTTTTTTTATCGGTATACGCTTTTTTTAAAATAGAAGGACACTGCAAACACGATTATACAAACACTATACACACATAGAAAGCTGAGATTCTCATGAATCCGCCGGTATAAACCACTTTCAGATGTGATTACCACAGCGGGTAATATAAACACATTTATCCAACAAACAACAAGTCATGTAAACGTGCACAGCTCACCTGTCGACGCAGTTTGGACGCTCGTTTCTGGTCATAAAAGAAGATAATCCACAAAAACCGGCCAGAACCCAAGCTTAGCCATCCAGAGGAAACAATCCAGTATAATACTTTGGCCAAAACATGTCTCGAAATAGGTAAAAAATCCAGAAAACGATCGGCTCCGTGCGCGTGCACGCGGCGCGTGGTGGCGCTGTGCGTTTCATATTCACTGCATCTTTCTATTATAACTTTATCATACACGGTCCTATTCCCTTTGTTCGCGATTCAAAATGGATACTGGAAGCTTCTCTTCCGCCTCAAACCGGACTTCAACCAATCAGGTCACTCGTTTCCGCCTACTTCGGCGATATAGCCAACCATGGCCCAGTCTGACAGATATCGATTACATCACTTGATTGACTTGTTTCTCAGCAAATCACGCCGGAGGAAACGTTAGATTGACAGGCCTGGTAGCCAATGAGCTTGCTGAATGGCTTGAATATAAATCCCGCCTCTGCCAGCGGCTTTATATGATATTTCATTCGTGAGCTCCGGGCTCCACCTGCTGTTTCTCTGTATTCCTCTCAATCTGTGTGTGTGATCGACACTGAAGCCTATCTGAAGTGATTTTTTGAGTTCTTTATGAGTTTTTGGAATGAAAATGAAGTGAAAATTGAGTGAAAATTAATTTATACCATTCTGTAGAGAGTGTGCACAGTGTATAAAGATTGTATCCAACATTGACAGGGGCGGAGCATATCAGTACAAATACATGTGTGAAACACTCATTTCTTGTAGTATTGCTCTGAAATTTTGACCTGAACTATGTAAGACCCCAGGCTTTTGCAATATTGTGTTTTCAAGCTCTTACAGTGCTGCCACACTGATTTTCAGGTGTTTTATTAGGGAAAAAATGTAGGCGAGAAAACAATTCATCCTAATTCAGTGTGTGCCAACATGAAATACTCTGTGCCAGTAGCACCTAGAGTAATTCTGACTGCACTGGGTGAAAATTCAGGTTGTCAGCTTTCAAATGAGACCCCAACCATGCATGTACTCCAAACAGTTCAAGAACAGCATTCAATTTACTTTCTGTAAATCTCAGTAGAAATTTCGGGCGGAAATTGCCCACCCCTTAAAGGAGGGGTACCAACAATTTTGTCCACGTGTGTAATTCTGGGACTTTTTGTTGAATGGCAGACAGTGTTTACTCAGAGCTGAGAAGAGCTAAATATGGAAACTAATTAAACATAAAAATAGTCAAACATTCATGGTATGTGGAGTTTTCATTTGTGTTGGTATCAACTGTGGTCACTCTGAAAATGTTGCACATGTAGATTCTACATTATTTAAATTTGTGTAAAGTTCATCAAAAAGTAAGTAAAGAAAGAAAATTATCTTTTGTCTTTGCTTTTAAAAAATGATTATTTATGGTAATAAAACTATATTAAACTGCACAGAAGATATTACTGAATTCTGTCCTTCACGGTTGTTTCCATAGAGGTTCAGGATTTTATATTGCAGCGAAAAATGACTAAAAATGACACAGGAGCAAAAACCTCCTCAGGGATCACTGCACCAACTTCATGGTCTCAGAAAATTTCCAAAACTTTTCAAAGCCTTCAACAACCAAACCAAAACTACAAAATATAAAAAATGAGACACAAAACAATTGAAACGAGATATAAAATGAACAAGAAGAGAAATAAATTCAAAAATTACACAAAAAATAATCAAAACGAGATATGAAATGTTTTAAATTAGACATACAATGACCAATACGAGACACAAAATATTAAAAACTGGACACAAAATGAGAAAAGAGAGGCAAAAAAAATATTTAAAAAATTAGACAAAAAGATCAAAACCAGACCCAAAACATTGAAAATATGACATAAAATCACCCAATAGAGACACAAAATACAAAGAATGAGACAAAGAATTACCAAAACGAGACACAAAATATTATAAATTAGAAACAAAATGTTAGAGTTAGACACAAAATGTGCAAAACAAGACACAAAATGTTCAAAACGACACACAAAACATCAAAAATGACACAACAAAGAATCAAAAGCAGATGCAAAATATAAAGAATGAGCCAAAACATGACCAATATTAGACACAAAATATTATAAATTAGAAACAAAATGTTAGAATTAGACACAAAATGTCCAAAACAAGACACAAATGGTCATAAATTAGACACAAAACATCCAAAATGAGACACAAAATATCAAAAAATTAGACACAAAATCTAAGAATGGGACAAACAATGACCAAAATGACACAGAAAACATCAAAAATGACACGAAACAAGGAAAACAAGACAAAAAAGACACTTATCAACGACAAACAGATAAAACTGTCCCAAACCAGACACAGACACATGTAGGATCACAAGCCTAGAATTTACAAACAAGATTTAGAACCGTTTGCAGCTCAGTTCTTGTCTCCTACAAGATTCTACTGATATTTGAGGCCTGAAAGTTGATAAAATACACCCAATGACTCCAAGCACCACCTGGAGCATCTTCCAGGACCACAGGAACCTCTGCAACCCCCTCAGAGCTTCCAAAATGTCCTCAAGCACCATCTGAACTTTCCAGGACCCAGCTGAACTGAACCCGAGGGTCCCTGAAGGCACCATGGTACCAGCACTTACCACTGCACCGTGAGCTGGATGTAGGCCAGCAGTTGTCGTCTTCCTTTACAGGTCTCACAGTCCTTCGTCCCTTTTCCATGGCACTGTGTGCACCTAAACACACACACATGACACACACGCACACGGGTCAGACATGTGGCACGTGTGTTTGACATTCTCCAGAGGTCTGATCCAAGCTGAGGTTTAAAGGGACATGCTGCTGTTTCTACATAAACTCTGAATGCTCGACAACGTTTTACAAATCAGCACTTTATAGACTCATTTAATTCTTCAGTCAAGAAGATCAGTCATGAATTTATTTTGTATTATCACCCAAAAAATTCTGTGTCATAACACGGACAGTAGCAGAATATCCAGTTAGTTTTGTCTTGATTCAAGAGTAGTCTATTAATAGGAGGGTCATTCCGTGTGGTTGCACCAGATGGTGGTTGCCGCACCATCTTCAAATTAGTCCTAAATTTGTATGCCATTAGACAGTCACAAAAGTACTTTCTATGCAAAATTGTAGGCCTGTAGCTCAAATAGTTTCTGAGTTGTGGGGGTCTGAAATTTTCAGAATTTGGGCTATAAAAAGCCTCGCCAGCATTTTTTGCATCTTTCAGTGGTTATTTCTCAGCCTCTAAACATACCAGAGAGCTGTGAGTTGGTAAACAAGGCCTCTGCATGTACCTAGTGCCCCACAAACATCCCCAGGTGTTTCCCTACACTCTGCAGGCCGTGGGGGCTTGCTAAAAATGCTAAAAAATTAAGAGACACCTACTCACGAGTGGAGTATGGGACCTTAAAAGTACTAGAAATACTGCACAGAAGTGTTCTAACACCCCTGGGTTCCATTCTACACAAACTTGTGTGATAACTTAGCAAACTGGAGCTTTCTAGGTACCTCAGTTTGGAAAATATGAGCTCCCAAAGTTGGACGAGATTTTAAATTGGCTATTTTGGGGGGCAAAAATCTCAATGTGGGACAGGTACCAGAGACCCCAAATTTTTCTACAAGACAGTTCTATCTGTCGTCTATCACTGTACAAAAAAGCAGCAGGGTTATATTTGTAGTTACTGAGATATTCTTACTCAAAATGGCATAGGTAATGTCAAAATCGTGTTTTGCTTTTCAGTACTTTAAATTGGGATACAAGTATTAGTAGTCATTCCAATGGTAGTATTATGAATGTTTTGTTCTTTTTGAAATGTTAGTTGTTAAAGGTGACTACCTTCAAAAAGTGTAATGGTATAACTTAGGTATATCTAAGTTATAACTTAGGTATAGGTTCTTTTGCTTGTAACATGACATTGTACAATTAAATTTAACATGTTTAATCCCACTGCACTGATACTGTAAAATTCAACATTATTGTTGTATTTTTAAATTAATCAACCATAAACTACTACAGAGCTCCCTGAATTCAAGTTAGTACATGTAATTTGTATGTGTATGTTATAATTACATGTATGCATTGTAACTGGGTGTCAACATGTCATTACACTTTTTGAAGGTAGTCACCTTTAACAACTAACATTTCAAAAAGAACAAAACATGCATAATACTACCATTGGAATGACTACTAATACTTGTGTCCCAATTTAAAGTACTGAAAAGCAAAAAAGTGTAATGCCCTTTTTGTGTCACAAGGTCTAGTTTAGAGCCATACCTGTAGATATTATGACATGTTGACACCCAGTTGCAATGCATACATGTAATTACAACATACACATACAAATTACATGTACTAACTTGAATTCAGGGAGCTCTGTAGTAGTTTATGGTTGATTAATTTAAAAATACAACAATAATGTTGAATTTTACAGTATCAGTGCAGTGGGATTAAACATGTTAAATTTAATTGTACAATGTCATGTTACAAGCAAAAGAACCTATACCTAAGTTATAACTTAGGTATACTTAAGTTATACCATTATACTTTTTGAAGGTAGTCACCTTTAACAACTAATATTTCAAAAAGAACAAAACATTCATAATACTACCATTGGAATGACTACTAATATTTGTATCCCAATTTAAAGTACTGAAAAGCAAAACACGATTTTGACATTACCCATGCCATTTTGAGTAAGAATATCTCAGTAACTACAAATATAACCCTGCTGCTTTTTTTTGTACAGTGATAGACGACAGATAGAACTGTCTTGTAGAAAAATTTGGGGTCTCTGGTACCTGTCCCATATTGAGATTTTTGCCCCCAAAATAGCCAATTTAAAATCTCGTCCAACTTTGGGAGCTCATATTTTCCAAACTGAGGTACCTAGAAAGCTCCAGTTTGCTAAGTTATCACACAAGTTTGTGTAGAATGGAACCCAGGGGTGTTAGAACACTTTTGTGCATTATTTCTAGTACTTTTAAGGTCCCATACTCCACTCGTGAGTAGGTGTCTCTTAATTTTTTAGCATTTTTAGCAAGCCCCCACGGCCTGCAGAGTGTAGGGAAACACCTGGGGATGTTTGTGGGGCACTAGGTACATGCAGAGGCCTTGTTTACCAACTCACAGCTCTCTGGTATGTTTAGAGGCTGAGAAATAACCACTGAAAGATGCAAAAAATGCTGGCGAGGCTTTTTATAGCCCAAATTCTGAAAATTTCAGACCCCCACAACTCAGAAACTATTTGAGCTTACAGGCCTACAATTTTGCATAGAAAGTACTTTTGTGACTATCTAATGGCATGCAAATTTAGGACTAATTTGAAGATGATGCAGCAACACCCCCAAGGAATATCTGGTCATTTCACCTGGAATGCCCCTTTAGTAAAATCACTGATATTTTTGAGCAGGAGTAATTGGAGAGGCAAAATGTGAAATTAAGTTCTCATCTTGAAAGATCAGACTGCTAAAGATAAGAAAAATAATGAAATAAAATTAGAAAGTACAAAAATAAATGAAAATAAAATAATACATGCAAATTAAATATTTTAAAATAACATTTAAAAAATACATAAAACTTAAATGTAAAACAATATTTAAAAATGAGATAATAAAAGAAGCTAAGAAGTGTACAGGATGCAGTAGTCAATATCCAGATTTCCATACGTTCATGTGTACGATTGTATTTCATGTAAATGTTCTGTCCTCAATGTGGTTAAAAACAGAACACCCCTCATCCTGTTGAAACTAAAGCTTCTGTAAACTGTCAATGACATTTTTTTAAAATCCAACTACAAAACCAGGAGTCTCGGCTTCACTTCATCTTTCGGTTTGAATATGAAAACTCTACAAACAGGAACATCGCTAGAGGATGTGAGCCGACTTTGGCGCCCTTCAAACCGAGTTGCTTACTTGTCTTGGCCGGAACCGTTGCAGCGATGGCAGCTGTCGTTGTTGTTGGTCCCAGAACCGTTACACACCCAGCAGGGTTTCTGTGGAGACACGATTCAAACGACGGTTTCGCAGTAAATCCACGTTACATAAGAGCCAATGGATTTTATAAGTTTATCAACCCGATGCACACTACAGGCCAGAAGTTTGGAAGAAAGATTGAATTTTTACAAAAAAGATGGCTAATGCTAACAGTGGCAACAAATGCCAATACTGATGGCTAATGCCAATACTGATGGCTAATGCTAATAGTGATGGTAAATGTTAATAGTGATGTGTAATGTGAGCATGTACAACAAAACTTGTAAAACCGGGACAAGAAATCAGGATTGAGGACTTATTCCTTATGTCTTTATTTCAGCTTTGATGATTTGTAAAAGCTCCACTTGCAAACACCTTCTTCATTTTGTTGTCTTAAAATCTATTAAATTACCTTTCAACATCATTCACAACAACTTGAAATATGAGAATCCAGGTTGTACTTATGGCTTTCCACCACCAAATGTGTCCTCTCTTGTCCCTGAGGACATTTTTCAGTCGTAATGGTTAGCAATAGCATGGCTATTGCTAACCATTACGACTAATGCTAACACTGATGATAATGCCAATACTGATTCAGAATCTGAATCTGAGACTATTACCATTAGCCATCAGTATTAATATTAGCCGGTGTTAATACTGATGGCTAATGCCAATAATGATGTGTAATGGCACTGATGGCTATTGTAACAGTGACGACTAATGCTAATATTGATGGCTAATGCTAATACTGACTGCTAATTTTAATACTGATGGCTACTGCAAATATTGATGGCTAATGCTAACACTGATGATAATGCCAATACTGATTCAGAATCTGAATCTGAGATTATTACCATTAGCCATTAGTATTAATATTAGCTGGTGCTAATACTGATGGCTAATGCTAATAGTGATGGCAAATGCCAATAGTGATGTGTAATGCCAACTGATGGCTATTGCTAACAGTGACGACTAATGCTAATACTGATGGATAATGCTAATACTAATGGCTAATGCTAACAGTGATGACTAATGCCAATACTGACGGCTAATGCTAACAGTGATGAATAATGCCAATACTGACGGCTAATGCTAATAGTGACATGTAATGCTAATACTGATGATTAATGCTAATAATGTTGGCTTATGCTAACAGTGACGATTAATGCCAATACTGATGGCTAATGCTAATACTGATGGCTAAGCTAACAGTGACGACTAATGCCAATACTAATACTGATGGCTAATGCTGACAGTGACAACTAAGGCTAATACTGATGGCTAATGCTAATACTATGGCTAATGCTAATAGTGACATTTAATGCTAATACTGAGGGCTAATGCCATGGAATCTGGGCACACTTTAGCGATGACATGGTTAAATAGCAGTTAATAGGTACATAATATGGCCAATATTGATAAGCAGAGAGCATTGTAGGAGTTTAGCTAGCACTGGGTGCCATGACAAAGACTTCTGTGGTGCTTAACCCTTTACGCTTCAGTGCGTCGTAGGTGTACCGCCGGCGGTACACCTACTAATTTGCATAGGAATTTCAAGAATGTCCGACGGCTGCAAACACGATTATACAAACACTATACGCCGATGGAAAGCTTAGATTCTCATGAATCCGCCGGTATAAACCACTTTCAGATGCGATTACTACAGCGGGTGAGAAAAACACATTTGTCCGACAAAAACGAATATTCATCCATCCGTTCTCTATACTGTACACGGCTTCAACGCACACAGCGCGACTCACATTTCCGGGTTCATTACTACACACAAAAAAAAAGATTCCACAAAAAACGGCCATAATCCAACCTTTTACATCCAGACGACACAAGCCAGTAAACTGTTTTGTCCAAAACATGTCCTGAAGTCGTATAAAATCCCCGAATCGGTCATTTTCAAGGAAATGCACCTCGTGATGTCTGTCCAATATTCCCCGTATTTTTCGTAATTTTTTTATTTAAAAATAGAATATTAGCGATTTTTTTGTACTGAAAACGGCTGGAATTGACTGAAGCTTAAAGGGTTAATGACCTCCGACCAGCGCTTTTGTGTTGACTCAAATTAGGATTGACGACAACGACTTTCTTTGACTTTGTGGCAGAAATCTTGTGTCTGTTGAGTAAAACATTATCAGTATAAGAAAAATGCTCACTATTGCTTGATTACACTGCCGATTTTTAATTTTGAAATTTATTCCACATTTGCATGACAAGTTTCCTCCCTTTACGAAACATGTGTGACAGCAGCCGTAAACAAAGAATCGGGGTGATGTTCATGCAGATGCTATTTGTTTAAAAATGCCTCAATATGTATTCTATATCTGTATTCTATCTTCTCATCAAGCTTTTCCTGTCAACAGTGATTATGGATGTTATTATTATTGATTCATGTATTGAGAGGTTTATGTCTGCTTACGGATCCATTTCCCTGGCACTCTTGGCACGGCATCGTCCCGGTGGCATGACAGGAGTGGCAGTCCTGCACAAACACACACACAGTAGAGTTAAAAATAGCATCACTATCTGCTGGACATTCAGAATCCTGCTCTCTAATTGGCTGTCAGCTGCTCATTCGCAGCAAATTTTAAATTCCCCGTCAGAGCTCGGCCTAAATTAAACAGCAGGTTACCATGGCAACAGTGCAGATGCTACTCGCTGTGTTAGCAGTTGAGTCTAGACCCGAGCAACAGAAACCTCAGAAAAACCTCAACAGACCCAGGTAGTTTTCAAAACTTCTAGCCGGACAATGTTGACTCATCTTTTCAAGCAGGAAGCTCCCATTTTGTTGCAGAAACCTGCTGCTGGTGTTGCATTCGCTACAAAAGAGCCATTGCACATTAACTTCAGGGGGTCTTGGAGTCTCCACTACTTTTGAAACCTCTTCAAGAAACCCCAGATTGTCTTTTGCGGGCCTGAAGAATCGTCTCAAAAACAACTTGAACCTTGTCCCCAAGACACGGGACCTTAGGAACCTCAAGAACCCCTTGAAGAGCTACAAGGACTTCTGGAACCTTTTCTTGAGATACTTCAACTTCTTCGCTTGGGGCTGAAGCGCACCATCAATCCAGGCACCTTCCTCAGAGAGCTTTTCAAAGAGCACTGGGACATCTTAAAAGATTCTGAAGTTCTTCATTAAACCCTTAAGACCCTTCCAGAGTGCACTCACCGGGTTCAGATGACTGCCTGGAGGGTTACAGAGCCCCAAGCAAAATAGGTAAAGCTTTCAAAACTTAAAGCAAGACAATATCACCTCATCCTTTTGAGCAGGAAGCTCACAGTTTGTTGCAAACACCTCAAGAACAAAGATAGTTTATTTCCTCACAGGTATACGACATGACATGCAGGAGAAGCTTTCCAGACAGTGGAAATGTTTTGTGATAGAATCTTCTGTCTGAAAAGCTGGGGGGAAACTTCAGGGTAGACCCAGAATTCTCTGGAGGGAGTATATATCTCATTTGTCCTGCAAACACCTCAGGATTTCCCAAAAAGAGCCAACCCGACCCAATTCCTGATGAGCAGAAGAAACTGCACTATACTTCTGAACACTTTCATGAACCTCTGGACCCTTAGAAGGTCTGTACGGCTTCATTTGTAACCACAAAGTACATTATATCCTTCTTGAACCAGGGATCCTGAAGAACTTCAAAAAAATCTTCAGAATTTACAAAGACAACCTTAAGGAAATTTGGAACAGCTTCAAGCAATGTCCTATAGAATAATTTGAACCTTCTAAGAGATTCTCACAAACCCAAAGAGGCCAAGTTGGGACTTCAACAACCCAAATAACTCTAAGGTATCCATAGAACCTCCTTAATATTCTGACATCTTGAAGGGCCCCAACAACATTCTCAGACCATGGTCCCAATGAAATATCTTGAAAATTGTAACAACAGCTTTTTCTACTTCTGGAATATATTCAAGGACTCCTGGAGGTTTTTGGTGGCATATATAAATAGCCTCCTCAGTTATCATTGAAACTTTCTCAAGGAACTCTTAAACCTCTTCAATGACCCTTTTGACATCTTGTGAACACCTTATGGCCCTGTGGAACAAAATGAGCTTGTTGAACATCCATCCATCCATCCATCCATCCATTCTCTATACACCGCTTTATCCTCATTAGGGTCGCGGGGGGCGCCGGAGCCTATCCCAGCTGACTCCGGCAAAGGCAGGGGACACCCTGGACAGGTTGTCAGTCTGTCGCAGGGCTACATATACAGACACACAATCACACTCACATTCACACCTGGGCAATTTAAAGTGATCAATTAACCTCAGCATATTTTTGGACTGTGGGAGGAAGCCGGAGTGCCCAGAGAAAACCCACGCATGCACAGGGACAACAGAAAGATCCCAGGCCCAGGCTGGGATTTGAACCAGGATTTTCTTGCTGCAAGGCAAAAGGGCTAACCACTACTCTAATGTGCAGCCCGCTTGTTGAACATCTTAATGGAAAAGTTTCTCAAGGAGAAACTTTTGAAAGAACCCTTGAGGTTGGAGGTTTTTGGTGGCATATATAAATAACCTCCTCATTTATCATAGAAACATTCTCAAGGAACTCTTAAACCTCTTCAATGACCCTTGGGACATCTTGTGAACACCTTATGACCCTGTGGAACAAAATGAGCTTGTTGAACATCCATCCATCCATCCATCCATTCTCTATATACCGCTTTATCCTCACTAGGACCCCTCAGACCTCCTACTGAACCAACAGAACTCACTCTGACACTTGTGAAACTTTCTCAAGGATCCTAAAGTATGTAAACTCTAAACTTGTTAAAACCACAGTAGAGATCAACTGCAGGTAACCCTAACAACTAGGCGGACTTTGACAGACAGCTGCTGTTGACCAATCACCTTGATGGAGGAGGTGTAAGGCACCCGGATCACTTCCTTGTGGTCGGAGAAGAGTTTTGGGGCCGTGGCCTGGATCTCCCAGGGACGGGGGGCAGTCTGGGTGTAGAAGTCAGCCAGCTCACCTGTCAATCACACCACAACCAGCTGTCAATCAAACACCTGTACCAAAAACACCAATAATAAGCAACACTCAGAATCTGGCTGAACAAATGCATGTACCTTCATGAGGCTTGGTGGCCCAATCAGTTGACCTGGACTCAGAGAACGTCTCTAGACGGTACTGCAGAACAGAAAACACACTTTAACTACAGAGCAGCACCTAAAGGTACAAATATATTTTGACTTTCTGATTGTAGCTTTGTGGATCAAGTGAAAGTGAAACATGTGCTGTTGTGTGGTGACTTGGACTGAATATAATACAAGTATATTTGTGCAAAACAATAAGTAAAGATTCCTGTTTCAGACATCAAGATACTTCATCAGCTCAAACATTTAAACCATAACTCACATGGTAATGTCACATGACATTCATGTGAGAATCAAGTGTTTGCAAACTGATGTGAAACTGTCTATGGAGTAACGTTCTCTGTGTGGATTCATTTAGTCGAACAGGAAGGAACAGCAGAGCACTATTAACCAAAAAAACAATTGTTTGGCTTTGAAATACATGTTTGCTGTTGCTGTTTTTTTTTTAAATCTTTCTAAAAAAAATGCCAAAATTACATAATGTTTTGACAAATTACACAATTTGTTGGACCAATCATGTGTGACGTATAGTTCTATTACCACAATAACCACATCTATGCTAAAAATTTTCATCAAAATTGTTTTTATCTACGTCTCACTTAAAAAATCTGTCAAAAATTGCTCTAGCCTGATTCTGTAAAAAGCAAAAAAATTGTGTGATCTGTCAGGCAACCACGAAGTTATAAGTGACTCAGATGTGACCAACAGTCATGTGACAAAAATTCAGGGACTTTTAAGATTAACTGCAGGCAGTTTTTACACAGCAGATATGAGGTGAGTTTTAGTAGAAAGAAAAGCTTCCGCTTTAACTTGTGGTCTCTTGGTCCACAAGTTACAGGAACACATTACAAACATGACAGAAAAATTTAAATATTTTATTACCTCCGCCAAGGAGGTTATGTGACACCCAGGGTTTGTGTGTCCGTCCGTCCGTCTGTCCGTCTGTTAGCAAGATAACTCAAAAACGCCTGGGCAGATTGACATAAAATTTTGAGGGCATGTAGACTATGGTAAGAGGAAGAGCTGATTTAATTTTGGTGGCAATCTGGAAAGGATCCTGGATTCTGGATCACTTTGAATTTTTTAGTATGTTTTATTACCTCCGCCAAGGAGGTTATGTGATTTTTAGTATGTGGTCCAAAATATGACAAAAGCATCATAGGTTAGCATGTCATCCAACAAATTGGAACAAGGTGTCCAGATAGCTCAACTGGTTAAGAAGGTGATTTGTAAACAGAACTGAGTCAGAGACGCAGGTTTGATTCCAGGTCGTGATCCTTTACTGCATGGGTTTCCTGTTTTCCTCTCTATCCTTGGCGGAGGTCTGCACTTTCTGAGTGCTTTTCTAGTTACCTCCGCCAGGAGCATATGTAATCACCGGAGTTTGTTTGTCGGTCCGTCTGTGTGTGTGTGTGTGTGTCTGTTTGTCTGTTAACAGCATAACTCAAAAAGTCATGGACGGATTTTCACCAAATTTTTACAGGATGTCCAGAAGAGCACGAGTAAGAATCGATTAGATTTTGGAGGTGATCCGAATTACCATCTGGCGGCCGCCTGGTTAGGCGGCCTTGTGGCCATATCTCAATTGTCCTTCGACCTTCAAAAAATTCCTGGGTCCAGACGGTGATTCGGATCACCTCCAAAATCTAATCGATTCTTACTCTTGCTCTTCCGGACATCCTGTAAAAATTTGGTGAAAATCCGTCCATGACTTTTTGAGTTATGCTGTTAACAGACAAACAGACACACACACACACACACACACACACACACACACACACACACACACACACACACACACACAGACGGACACGCAGACGGACAGACAAACGGCATGGCGGAGGTATGCGCTCTCCGAGTGCTTTTCTAGTTCTTGTTGTGGCTCATTGAACCCTCTGAAGCCCAAAAACATACTGGCAGGTTTGGAATTGGTGCTATATTTTTCCAGAATCACCAAAATGCAAGTATTTATTTGTAAAACTATAAAAGCACTCAGAGAGTTGTTAGAGCAGATTCTTTGGTACTGTTAATGCGGAAAAAACACTCGGAGACAAGGATGACTCAGAGTCAAAATATTCATTTAAGAATATTTAGAACAAAAACGCATTGGATAGTACAGAAATGCATGCATGCATGCAGACTCCCTGTTGTTCTAGCTGACATCAGATTGGCTAAAACTAAGACAATATTCCTCTGCATGCAGCTGTTTGCAACAGAGAGTGAATTCTAAACTATTACATGAATTTTTAACTAAGAAGGTGTTGTCTTCTGATTGGTTCACACTGCCAGATGTCTTCAGTCTTCGTCCAACCACATCCGTCTTCACCCTGTATTGAGAGTACTTTGCATGTGTGTATATGTGCCTGCCTGAGGTGTGATTTCCTGTGAGCTTTCCACAGACCACAACTCAGCTCTCTGCAGACAACAGGTCTGAGCTTCTTGCTCAATTTATGCTGAGTTTTCAGTTTTATTAATTCAGCTTATTAAATTTTATATTTAATAACAGTACAACAATATCAATAATTTAATTATTTGTATAAGGCAGATTAATCTGATTTTATCCCTATTTTAATCTAGGATCCTCATAGGTTAATATAAGATTTCTATGCCTGTCCCCAATTTACTGTTAATTTAAGACATTGTTGATTACATTTTCTTTTAAATATTTTTCTTATGAACATTATATTTTAATCTTAATTCCCCAATATTGTTTTATGGTTTAATACTTTAACTTTTATTCTTGTTTAAACATCTGGCTGTTGTTTGAACCTCTTGCCCTGTCTCTGTCCTCTGTGAGTACATGACAAGTTGCACATCTCTGTAACTGCAGACCCCCCTCTTTCTTTCAGGTATTGCATAGTTTTAATGGATGTTCTTCACTTTTATTTTAAAACTGTCACCGGTCCACGCTAAACTGCCATCCTAGATGCTATTCTTATTTCAGTTTGTCAGTTTGAAGCGAGGGGGAAGAGTTTTCCCCTCAGCTCTTTGAAAGGTCAGTTGTAACCGCAAGCCTTTGATGATTAAATGGATTATAACTAAAGATAGAATTAAAACATGATTGTTTGATAGATAGGTTGAAATGAATATTCCCCACAGAGTGCAGACCTCCGCCAAGGATAGAGAGGAAAACAGGAAACCCATGCAGTAAAGGATCTTGAGCTGGAATCGAACCTGCATCTCTGTTTACAAATCACCTTCTTAAACATTTGAGCTATCTGGACACCTTGCTCCAATTTGTTGGACGACATACTAACCTATGATGCTTTTGTCATATTTCGGACCACATACTAAAACATACTAAAAAAATTCAAAGTGATCCAGAATCCAGGATCCTTTCCGGATTGCCACCAAAATTAAATCAGCTCTTCCTCTTACCATAGTCTACATTCCCTCAAAATTTCATGTCAATCTGCCCTGGCGTTTTTGAGTTATCTTGCTAACAGACAGACAGACAGACAGACAGACAGACAGATGGACACACAAACGTCGGGTGTCACATAACCTCCTTGGCGGAGGTAATTATCAGATTTTCAACTTTCTAACAGTGAAGGTATTATCTGTGATGTGTAGTTCCATTGAGCAAATTATTCAGATCTAAGCTTAAAATCACGATATTGTATTGAAATAATTTCATTGTATAAGTCTCGTATAAAACTGTGTATTTACTGTTTTTGAGCCATGCTGCATTTATTTTATTGCTCCAGTTTGTTTTGTTTTGCTCGTAGTGTTGCCAATGCTTAAAAAAATGTACAGTAAAGGAGAAAAGGTTGATAGATTGGACAGTATGTGTAGAAATACGTGTACACATGGCTGATGAATGAGGCCCAAGTTATAAATGCAGAAGTCTGTTATAATTTTTTTTAGATTTCCCAAAAAAACTTTTGCTTTTCACAAAGTCAAGTTGAAATTATTGACAGAAAATGTGTTTTACACAATACATATTGCACCATCCTGTCTAATCCAGTGTGGTTCAGTGACCGAGTCGGATGTTCTTGCATAAAAATCTTGCTGACATAACAGCCTGTGGTGGTATTTATTAGAGCTTCGTGCACAAGTCCAGTCACGTAACATACATGCAGTCATTACAGCTGAGTGACAGAGTTGCATAGCTGATGCTGATATGGCCAAGTTGAAGGCATGTCAGCACTCAAATTTGTTGTTAATGTAGAATCAAAGTTCCCATACGGGGATTGTTTTTTTACTGTTTAGTGGGTGTTCTAAACTCAGAGATGTAAAATAAAAGCTGTGAGAATGTGAAGTTTACTTCTGAAATTCCTGTGTCCGTATCTCAAGATGGTCTCCTAACTTTACCAATCTGGAACAACTGAGAAACCAATAGGGGTCCAGCTTTGTTAAGAGTGAACACAAGAGACTTCATGCACTGACAGCATCTGAGGAACTGAACCCCCAGTGGATTACTGGTATTATTGATGCTAATGTCCCCACAGTGTTAGCTTGTGTGACCAATGTAGCCAACATTAGCATTAGCTACAACAAAGGAAAAATTCTTTGAGCTGCCTCACTGTGTGGCTAATGAAGCTAATGTTAGTTTTGATGGTATGTTCATAAGTCAGAGCTCCATGGAAACTTTAATTTAAACCAGTAAACAAGGAGTGAGAGGGTTACTGTGTTTTCATGTTGTACTTCAGTTCAACCTAAACTCAGCTGCTGTTAGCATCTGTTAGCTTCTCTCCTGCTCTCTGTGCTCACATAAACTGCATTTTGATACAGCTGAATTCGCAATAAAGCTGTTCTCATTCATGTATTTTCCTGTTTCTGCTGTCAGACAGCAGAACAAGGATGAAATAGTGGCTGAAACTCCTTCAGACAACATGTTAACCAGCATTTACTTCATTTCCAGGCTGCTACTCTGCAGCTGAAATACAGATTTTAAGACGTCGTCTGACAAACTCACCCAACACAGGAGTAAAAAACAATACCAGTGCTGAGAATTCAAAGATATTTCATGTAAAATGATGCTCACAGAGAAAGTTAGGAGACAGAAAGTCCTGCTCTCATAGACTCATTCATCTGTCAAGCACAGACAGAGAGAGTGTTCTACCTGAAGGGGGCGGGACCAACAGGAGCTCGGCTATGTTTAAACAGCTAACAGCATCATAGAGTGTGAACATCAGTCACCCTGTACGTGTTGAATGGCTCCATCTTGGTGATGACGCCATCGTTGGCCGGAGCTTTACTGTAGCAGCAGTGAGACGAGGCGAAGCTCTTGAACGCATCACAAGCCACATCCTCCGACAGAGAGGGGATGCTGCAACACATACATAAACACAATAAAAACAAAAACTTGAATATTCCCTAAACTCCACAGATGCAGGTGATTGGCTGGTTGTTACAGGTGGATGAGCCACTCAGGTGATGTCGTACCTCCAGTCGGCAGGTACAGCTCCTGGTTGGGGCGGAGCTACAGGCTCAGCGGGCATCGGAGGTGGAAGGAAACCTCCTGTAGATATGGCGACACTTGTATAAAAAGTTATGCCGTGAAAACATGAACATTATGTGAAGAGCTGAGAATCCTTTTACCTCCTCCAGGAACCAGGCCTTCGTATCCGGGGACGGTGCCGAACATGTTGGCCTGGGCGGTGGGGGCGTTGAGAGGGGGGTAGATAGCTGGAAAAAACAACAAACAAACTAAAAGTTCTTACAGCAGGAATGGACAGAACTTTGGTTGCTGCTTATATCATTAACTCAACTATAACACTAACCTAGCATGGCGATATCATATCATACCAAACCATATCAATCATACCCTAGTCCACTAATTACTAGATGGACTCCTAATATTATCGATCTGGTGACGAACTGAGGAACCAGTAGGGGCCAACAAGGAGGATCCTTAGTGTTAGCATGTTGTGTGGGTAATGTGGCTAGCATTAGCATTAGAACATTAGCATTAGTCACAACAACAGGAAAACATGTTGGGTTAGCTTGTCATATGGCTATTGTGGCATTACCATTTGCCACGACAGTAGCCAAATCCTGTGAGTTGGCTAACGTGGCTAACACTAGCTTTGATAATATGCCCACAGATCAGACATCTGTGGAAACTTTAAACC
Source organism: Acanthochromis polyacanthus (assembly GCF_021347895.1). Taxonomy (NCBI): domain Eukaryota; kingdom Metazoa; phylum Chordata; class Actinopteri; family Pomacentridae; genus Acanthochromis; species Acanthochromis polyacanthus. The sequence continues at coordinate 33,004,600 of NC_067117.1, read as the reverse complement.
AATAAACAAGGACTTGGTGGGTTACTGTGTGTCCCCACAACAATAGAAGAATCCTTCATATTAGCATGGTCTGTGAAATTTGCTATTATTGTGGCTAGTATTAATATTAGCCACAACAAAAGGAAAATTTTGTGGTTTAGCTCATTGACTCATGGCTAATGTGACATTAGCATTAGCCACAACAATAGCCAAATCCTTTGTGCTAACATGTTATGAGGGTAATGTGCCACAACAGTATGAAAATGCTGTGGGTTAGCATGTCATGCAGCTATTGTGGCATTAGCATTAGCCACAACAATAGTCAAATCCTTTGAGTTAGCACACTGTGTGGCTAATGTAGCTACCAATAGCTTTGATGATACGTCCACTGGTCAGATCTCTGTGGAAACTTTAAACCAGTAAACAAGGACTGGTGGGTTACTGTGTGTCCTCACAAGAATAGGACAGTCATTGGTGTTAGCATGTTCTGTGGCTAATGTGGCTAACATTAGCATTAGCCACAATAAAAGGAAAATACCTGATCTGGTTGCAGTTTTTAACAACTCAAATGTCATATGTAAATCTGCTGGACTGATGAGGCTTAGAAATGATGGAAAAGTATTAAAAAATGCAAAATTTGCATCTGTAACTCTGAGAATATTCATAGTATAAAGATAAAACTTTGCACAACTTCATTAAATACACTAAAGCTGTTGCAGAAGAAAAAAATCAGCTGATTCTGAGGAGGTTAGGGGGCAAATTTCTTCAGTTTAGGATATGTTTTAATGGAAAAACTGTTAGAATTGGAGCCTCCTCACTCTGGTTAAACAGTGAGAAGGGCAATGCCACGTTTTCCGCCCTCTAAAACTCCTGTAGTGTAAACATGAAATGAGAGGCTGCAGTAATTTCCCTGGATCCTCCCACCGCCCACGCAGCTGTTCCAGTAAGTCATCTTAAATGGTGGTGGAGGGGCTTTAAAGAGGCCCCACTCTGTTCTGTGTTCAGGAAAACGAACTCTCAGTGTGAGCTTTTCCTCACAGAATTCCCACACAGACACCAACTTTACCCCTCCGAGTTTATCTGGTGGCATTGAATGAGCCGATAACCAACAGATGATCAGCGTCTATCTGATCAATCAGCCCGATCACAAAAACTAACGGAGGTTCATCATCACTTTAATCCATAAAGCTTATCTGCTGTGGAAGTTTTTCACTAAAAACACCGACTGCAGCTCCGATATCAGCCACGTTTCTGATCAAATCATATATAATCTGAATAATTAATCATAATAATCATAACTACATTCGTGCAGCACTTCATAGCAATCAAAGCTGTTTTACAAGACAACAAACAATGAAAACACATTCAACGAGATCCTAAACATGCAAATATGAAGTAGGTAATTCAAGTTAATGTTAGTTTTACACCCTTTTCAAGAAAACAGCTGATGCATTAAAGTGCTTTTCCGGAAAAAAAAAGTTTTAATTTGTGCTGCAAATTAACTCCAACAAGTTTAAATATTGAGATTAAGACTCTACGGTGTTATTTAAGGTGATTTTCCCAAAGAAATGTGGTTATAAAAGAATAAAACCTCACAAAATGATATTAAATGATATGAACTACAACTTTACCTGACTATACTTTACAGTATATTAAGGCTGACAGTTTTAATTATTATTAGGACCAGCCTTGTTAATTGAGGACTAAAGTTATGATCCTTCAAAAATCTCTAAGAAAAAAAAACAGTACCAGAGATTTCCTGTGAGAAAGCGTATATTTATTTTTTCAGTGGATTGTTTCGTTCGACTTCATGAATCATCACAAAAGAACTCTTTTGTTTATCCAGAGTTAAACGCTGGAGGAGTTCAGTCCAAAAGCTCCTTTGGGTTTGAAAAGAAGCAAAGATTTAATATTGAACATTTGTAATACTTTTAATTTCTTACTTGGAGTGTCAACAAAATACACACAAAAGCTCCATAAGGACACTTTATCAGCCAGAAACTGTAAAAACTAATTGTCGAGCTCATCCTTGAAGTACTCATTTGTAACCAAATTTAAACTAATTTTATTCAACATGTCTCGTTTCAAAATTTGCCAAAAATAAACTCTTTGTTTTAAACAGATTTTGTAAAAACACAAAAATTCTGCTCTCTTTGGTGAATCAGTGGAGACATGAATGACTCAACTGTGACCAAAAGTCATGTGACAAAAATTCTGGGAGTTTTCCGACACTTTAGAGATGAAACCGATCGATTAGTAGAGAGAAAACGCTCAACAATGAAACTGATCGAGAACTTTTCTCTTTAATATTCACTCTGCATGGTGGTGTAATTTCTACTATGACTACAAATATAGCAAATTATGCAGAAAACCTATTGATTTCAGGGTTTTGTTAAAAGTCTGTAAAGAAAATAATTTTTAAAATTCTACTTTTTTCTGTCATTCTAACTGTATCATAATTGCACAGAAGATTCCTCTCTCCTTCTAGTCATCATTGTTCTGTTTCTATAGAGGTGCAGAACCAAAATTTTATGCGAAACAACCATAAAAAAAGACACAAAACAACTAAAAGGTGATGCAAACTGACTGAAACTCAGAAATGTCTTGTTTGCAGTTTGACACAGTTTGAATGACAGAAATCAGAAAATGCAGGAAACAAACAAAAGTTGATTTTTTTAATCTATATTTTAAAAAACTGGAATCAACATATTTAACATTTTTCAAAATGTACACAGTTGTTACTAACTCTTTAAAAAAACATAAGAGGCTTTGCATATTATAGATATTTAATTATTTACATTTTTTTATTGGTTTCCATATTTGTTTCCTCTCTGCTCTGTAAATACAGTCTGCAGTTCAGCCAAAAACACTGAATGTTTGTCACATGACTGTTGGTCACAGCTGAGCCACTGATGGCTTCAAAGTTGCACCGAACATCACAGAAGTTTTTGTTTTTTATGGAGTCTGGCTTAATCGAAGGGTTTATTTGTGGTGAATTTTTAAAGCAGATGTAGAATAAATTGATTTTAATGAAATATCATAAATTGAAGCTCAGATTTAGTTCAGTTTCTGATGTTTATACAGTTTTTAGCTGATAAATGTTGTAATTTTACCTTTTTTTAAGTAAGACTTGTAGAATAATTCAATTTTGACAAAATATGATTTTAAGCTCAGATTTGGTTCAGTTCTTCAACAGAGCTGCACGTCACAGATGAGTAGTTCAAGGACAAGGAAATCTGATTATTCTGTTTTATTACATTTTCAGGCTGATGAAAAATGGATTTCTGGTGTTTTATTAAAAGACAAAACACTTCTCAGACCCGTCTGCATGAAGAAAAGTGACTTCATACCATCACAGTGTCTTCGAGTATGAAATCCAAATCACAGAAGCTGCATTTTTAGCTAAAGGTCAAACATGTTGGAACAAACCTTTTATATAAAAGAAGAATTCTGATGCTACAGAAAACCTCCGACCCACGACTGTTCATCTCCAACGTGCAGCAACATGTTTGTTTGTACTAAACTTTTTCCACTCCTGTCCAAAGAATCACAATCACATTTTTGTTGCTTTTTTTTTTTTACGTCTTCAGGCTCCTGTTTTGGTGCCACCTGACAGCAGCATCCAGGCGGTTCAGCATCATTATGGAGCTGCAAAAAATAATTTTTATCCCAAGAGATCCTGTTTCTAGATTCACTGATCAGTTATTTGGTCAATAAAAAGTGAGAAAATGGTAAAAAAAAAAAAAAAAAAATGTGGATCAGTTTACTAAAATCTCTTGCTTGGTCCAAAAATATTCAGTTTATTGTCATAAGGGAGGGAAAAAATGAAAATATTCAGATTTAAGACACTGCAGTCATGGAATTTATACTGTTTATATTTTAAAAAATTGCTCAAACTAATCAAATGAATCAATATCTGACAATTAATTGATCAATCACTGCAAGTTTATAAGAACACAATAAATATTTTTCACCCACCTTTGCCTCATTTAAACACTTTAATCTTCATATTTTGTCATTTTTGTAGTCGACACCAGCCATTAGAAACTGCAACACTATGCACACTTAATGATTATTTTAATTGCTGAATATTTCCTTTATTAATTCATCAATTTGGTCGTTTATGAAGTCAGAAAATAGTGAAAAATGGTGACAAAACTTTCCTTAAATGTCTTATTTTGTCCAAATTTATTAAGTATACTGTCAAAAAGGAGGAAAAAGCTGAAAATATTCACATTCAAGACATTGCATTTACAGAATTTAGATAATTTTTTTAAAAGTTGCTCAAGTTAGCTAATTGATTGAAATAGTTGACAACTAACTGGTTAATCATTTCACCTTTATTATGTATAAATAAGCACTTTTGTTCCCTGTTTCCTCATTTTTATTTTTTTTGTCTTTAGGTTTGAAATGGCCTCTAAACACAAACATATGTTTCACTCTGCTTTATTAGGATACAAAGTATAATATACGTTAATCTGCTCTTCATCATTTTCCATTTTTGTAGTCATAACCAGCCATTAGAAACTACAACTCCATGCAGATTGAATGACTAATCTTATAGTTGAGTATTTTCTGTATTAATTAATTTGATTGGTCTCGTAAAAAGTCAGAAAATAAAGAAAGATGTGGCTCAAAGTTTCTTTAAATGTCTTATTTCGTCCAAATGTATTCAGTTTATTGTCATAAAGGAGGAAAGAAACCAGAAAATATTCACATTTAAGATGCTGCAATTACAACATTAAGACAGTTTTTCTTTTAAAGTTGCTCAAACTTGTTAATTGAACTAAAGGTTGACAACTAATTGATTAATCGTTGCAACTTTATCATGAATAAATAACTTTTTTGTCTTGTTCCCTCATTTTAATCTTATTTTGTCTTGTATTAGGACTTAAATTATCTCTAAACATGTTCCACGCGTATTTATATAGACAGAAACTCTAATCATCTTTAATGTAATCCTCATAATTTCCCATTTTTCTAGTCCTAACCATTCATTAGAAACTACAACTCCATGCAGAGCAAATATTTAAGACAAAAGTTAATTATTATCTTCATTGTTGAGTATTGTCTGTATTAATTTAAGGTTTTTTTGTGTGTTTTTGCTAAAACATCAGAAAATAGTAAAAAGTGTGGATCAGCGTTTCCTCACATTACTTATTTTTTTCAAAGATATTTTACTGTCAAAAATGAGGAAAAAACACATTTAAGAAGCTGAAATCACAGAATTTAGACTGTTTTTTGTTCCTTCATTTCAACCTCTTCTTTTGTTTTTCATTATAATTCCATTTACATGGCTTTATTTACCATTATTTAGTCAAATATAAGCTCAAATCCTTTCATCTAATCGGCACATTTTGCTTTAATAAGTGATAACCAGCCAGAAACAGAAAAACGAAGCAACAGTTGGCATAAAAGCACAATATTACTGTATTAATTTATTAGTTTGTCCAATGAAAGTTCAAAAATAGTAAAAGAAAGCGTTGTTTTGTCCAGACTTTTTCAGTTTATTGTCACAGAGGAGGAAAGAAACCAGCAAATATTTACATCTAAGAAGCTGACATTTTAATTAAAAAATTACTCAGACTGATTAATTTAAGCGTAAAGAACTAATTGATTGATGCGTCGCTGGAAGTGATTCGGGTTGATTCTGGCTTCAGTTTGTGCTGACATTCAAACAAAAGGACTGAAAAATGTCAGTTTAATCAAAGTTATACAAACAAATATGTCAGACAAATAAATAAATACAGTTTAAGGATGATATCTGCAGCACCAGGCTGAGGATTACTGGGTCTGACTGATTATTGAGGCCGATATTTGGCTATTTGTCCTCTGATGCAGCTGCTGCAGTCACTTCCTGGTTTCCGCTAAGTCCCGCCCACTGTTCCCTCCGATTGGCAACACATCACAGGTAGCGGCTAATTAACATTGAAGGCAGAAAGATAAAGACTAAGCACATTAGCAGAGCAGAGCTGAGTCTAATAAACCCGGCAGCCTTATAAAAACCAGCTCAGTTTGCCTGCGACACAGAAAACACCTCAATAGTCCGTCTTACTCTGCTTAAAATGCTAAGATAATGCTAATAGTGAGAAATTTGCAGTGTTAGAATGTAAATATACATTTATTGCTACTTAATTAAGAGTTCAAATGAGAATAAACCAGATGGAAGCAATCACAAGGTGCAAAAACAATAAATTTCCTGCATGACAATGAGTTTGTTTTCACTGTGGTAACTTACAAGTAAGAACTGATTAAACTGACATTTTAACCCAGATGTCCCTGAACATATCACAGGCTAACTTTTCCCCTGCAGATTCTCTTCTCTTGAGCTTTTCTGAATGAAAAACTCAAAAAATTCCCCCCATTAATCTCAGAAATCCTGAATTCCCCTCTGTCTTGTGGTTTCAGTGCCCCCTTATGAAAGCTTCTACAGACGCCCCTGCAGCAGTAGTTGTCCTCACGTTTCCTCTGTGAGCTTTCAGCTGTTGGTCTGAGTGTCCTGCAGGTAAACAATAATCATGTTTCACCTGATATCCACTTTACTGGCTCTGGTTTCTTAATCTTGGTGAATGTCGCATTCACGGTCGCTTTAAAAGCTTAAATTCTGCAAAAATAGCTAAATAAATAAAAATTAGAATTAAAAAAAAATCTGTGACAAAAAAAACCCTATTTTCAACTAGATTTAAGCCAGAATCTGCACCGAGCTGAACCTGGACTCAGTTTAGTCCCAGAAACTCAGTTTTTAGCAGCGCTGGTCTGCAGTTTCAGAGATTTGCCCCGGGGGCGAGTATTTTGGCTGCAGTGGGTCGATGCTGCGTTCAGGCTCCCGCCCTGTGTTTGTTGTGGTGTTTTGTGATGAGTTTAAAGTCCTACCTGCACTGTTCATCATGCTCCACGTCGATCACACACCGATTAGATCCGTATCAATCTCAAATCACCACAAAGACCCTCCGTCTGCTGCAGAGCTGATGATCAATGTGACGGAAGCGAGGACGCTGACATCCGGTCGAACCTTCACAATTAAAGACCTCACCTTCACAATTAAACAACAAACTTTCTAAATCAAACACCACATTTCTACAATGAAACACCAAACTTTGAAATTAAATACCAAACTTTCAACATTAAACACCAAACTTTCAAAATTAAACACAAAGCATCTACAATTAAACACCAAACTTTTCAAAATTAAGCACCAAACCTTCACAATTAAATACCATACGATAAAATACTTTTTAAAATTTTGCTCTCATAGATTTTTCCAGATTTTTAAAATTATGCACAATGATAATAATAATTTCACTACTTCCTATCTGTGATCAAACAATAAAACAAATTATTTTAAAAGTTACCGTTATTAAACAAATAGAAAATGATAAACAGTCATTTGGCTAAACAGGAATTTTCTTATGTGCACTACCAGTGAAAAGTTTAGACACACCTTCTCATTCAATGCTTTTTCTTTATTTTCATGACTATTTATAATGTAGATTCTCACTGAAGGCATCAAAACTATGAATGAACATATATGGAGTTATGTAGCAAACAGAAAAGTGTAAAAAAAAATATGTCAAAACATGTTTTATATTTTAGATTCTTCAAAGTAGCCACCCTTAGCTTTTATTACTGCATTGCAAACTCGTGGTCTTCTCTCAGCTTCATGAAGTAGTCACCTGAAATGGTTTTCACTTCACAGGTGGGCTTTGTCAAGGATCATTTGTGGAATTTCTTGTCTTCTTAATGGGGTTGGGACCATCATTTGTGTTGTACAGAAGTCAGGTTGGTCCACAGTTGACCGTCCTATTTGACAACTGTTAGAATCCATATTATGACAAGAACCAATCAGCTAAGAAAAGAGAAACAACAGTCCATCATTACTTTAAGAACTGAAGGTCAGTCAGTACAGAAAATATCAAGAACTTTGAATGAATCCTCCAGGAACCATCTAGGAACTACCCAAGAAACAACAAGGAAAGAATCTAGAAACTACCCAGGAACCTACCAGGAACCATCTAGGACCTATCCAGGAACCTACAAGGACTTTGAATGTATCCCCAAGTGCAGTCACAAAAACCATTAAGCGCTACGATGAAACTGGCTCACATGAGGACTACCCCAGGAAAGAAGGACCAAGAGTCACCTCTGCTGCTGAGGATAAGTTCATCTGAGCCACCAGTCTCAGAAATGGTGAGTTAACAGCAGCTCAGATTAGAGCCCAGATAAATGCCACACAGAGTTCTAGTAGCAGACACATCTCTACATCAACTGTTCAGAGGAGACTGACCAATCAGGCCTTTATGGTCACATAGCTGCTAAGAAACCACTACTAAGGAAAAGCAACAAGCAGAAGAGATTTGTTTGTTCAAGAAACACAAGGAATGGACATTAGACCATGAGTCCAAATTTGAGATCTTTGGTTCCACCTGCAGGTTGATGCTTTTACTTTGAAGGGCTGGGCCTCCAGTCTGAGCTGGTGAACTTGAAGGCTCTGCAGGAATGTGGTTGATGGAGGACCACGCCCCATCTGGACTGGATTACACAGAAACAACAGGAAACACACACCGGGAGGACACTACGATGTGAACAACCACCAACTCTGATTTGAGGAGCTTTTATCCTGAACGTTGCATATGTTTTTTCCTGCAGAAAACGTTGCAGCGGCAGATGTGCAGCAGATGTGCAGCAGGTCTGTCCTCGCCGCCTGCAGCTGTTTCCAGACAAGTTCCTGCAGTTTGTGTTTGTACGGGGTGAATATTTCTGAGGTCAGCTGGAGCCTTGAGGATGAGGAGTCACATCAGGTCACAGCCGGACCCTCCTCTTCCTCTTCCTCTTCCTCCTCCTCCTCCTCTTCTTCCTCCTCCTCCTCTTCCTCACTTTCCTTCCCTCCATCAACAGTCTGACCTTTCACAGCTGCATTACTTTATTTCAAATGTTCTCCTCCAGCAGATCGAAGCCGATCCAACATGTTTGTTTGCTCTCAGATTTATTTATGACGTTCTGTTTGTACAGTTTATTTTGTAAAGTCTTTCTCACACAGTCGTGTTCTTTCAAACTAGAAGGTGACGGATAAAGAGAGGAGGAGGCAGGAAACACAAACAAAGGTGTGCAGAAGTAAAGGGCAGATAATAAAGGAACAACAGTGAAGGTCAGCAGGAGGAACTTTATAATGTTGAGATCAGACCTTCAGAACAGGAAACTCATTTTTAGAGTCGTATCTCAAGAATTAAAGGACTTTGATAGCAGGAAAAGAAAAGAAATACTTGAACAAAGAGTGAGGAGAGATGAGCTGCAAGGAAATGAACATGATGAGGGCAACTAGAAGATAAAAAGTTGAAAACCTGGATTCATAAACCTGATTTATTGCCAAGTCTTCAAGAGAAAAATACTTCTGTGTAGTTTAAAGAAACTCAACATGGCCAGCAGGGGGAGCCACTGAGTAAGACTTTAGTCAGGAGGACAAGAAAAGAAGAGGAAGACTGAGGAAAATATATTTTAAAACAATTTATTGCTTTTTAATAGAATTTCTCTGTTGTGTTTATTTTATTTGTCATTGTTAGAATTAACTAGCAAAATTACAGAAGATTATATTTATTTACATGTTAACTGCAAAAAAACAAAACAAAACAAAAAATAGACCAGGGAAGATAGGCTCCAGCACCCCCCGTGACCCTAGTGAGGAAAAAGCGGTGTATAGAGAATGGATGGATGGATGGAGACCAGGGAAGGTAAAGAAGTAAGGAAAGGAAGTAAGAAAGGAAATGAAATAGGGAAAGGAAATGAGGAAAGGAAATAAGGGATGGAAACAAGGAAGGAAGGAATGGAAATAAATAAAAGGAAAAGAAAGGAAAGGAAATATTGAAATGAAAGGAAATAAGTAAAGGGAATAAGTAAAGAAAGGGTAAAGGAAGGAAAGTAAATGACAAAAGGAAAGTAAATAAGGAAAGGATATAAGGAAAGGAAATAAAGAAGGAAAAGAAATATGGAAAGGAAATAATGAAGGAAAAGAAATATTAGAAGGAAAGTAATTAAGGAAGGAGATGAAATGAGGAAAGGAAAGGAAAGGAAAGAAAAGGAAAGGAAAGAAGAAAGGAAAGAAAAAGAAAGGAACGGAAAAGAAATAAGGCATGGAAATAAGGCAAGTCAAGGAAATAAGGAAACACAGAAATGAAGAAGGAAAGAAATAAGGAAATGAAATAAGGAAGGAAAGACAATAAAGGAAAGGAAATAAGGAAAGGAAAGAAAGGAAATACCAGAAGCATCATGTGTCCAGCAGGTGGAGACCTTCAGTCAGTTTTTTTCTCCTTCACTGAGGTTTTTTCTCCATCCGTCAGGTTTTTTTTTTTCCTGCAGATGTCGGTGGTCTCTCACTGAGAATAAAGATCTGCAGGACTGAACCCTCTAACAGACATACTGAGGAAACCATGCCGTTTATACAAACATCTTCTGTGCTCTGGTCTGTAAATCAAACGCACCTCAAAGCGGTGCAGATGTTTGAAATGTTGTGAAGACTAATGTTGAGTTTGGAGCTCTGAGGGGCTGAGATGTTTACAGCCAGAGATCGGCTTCATGGTCGGGGTCTGTGGTGCTGAACAACCGAAATGATCTCTGTGTTCCCCGTCTTCTCAAACACCACGACATGTTTTCTTCTTCTAACAATGTTTTACCAATAAGCCAAGAGGATCAGATGTAAAATCCAGCCTGATACCTTAATTTATGCAGAAATAACTGATAATAGCTTCAGAAAAAGAGAACTAAAGGATCTATAGATTGTTAATGTTATGGATTCAGTGTGTGGTTTTATTATCAGTGTCCCTTTTCACAGATTCCCTCATAAAACCTTGCAGTTGACCTGCTTCATTCAACTCAACGTTGAATTCTGACACAAAGTGAAAAAAACATGTTTTAAATAATTATGCAAGAAGAAAAATTATGTTAAAAACTGTGGAATACTATTATGTTGAAACCTGTAAAAATTGTGAAAATAACAGCAAATACCTGTAAAATAATGGCATTTCTAGCTGATTTAAATACTATAGAAACAGTATAATATCATTGTCACACACTGTTAATGAACAAATTATTATTTCTAAAAATACAAAGTTTTGGCCTGTTTTTTTGGTTTGTTTTGGTTTAGTTTTTTTTAAATTAACATGTACTTTTTTCTGTGATTTTACTAGAAATTATCTGCAATTTTAAAAAAAACAGTTTAAACAATTAAAAGGAATTTTTAATTAAAAACATTTTTTCCCTTTTTTCACTTTTTAAAAGTTCCAGCTTTTTACAGTGCAGCCATAATTAATGCTGATTACAGTGACAACAATTGATAAAAAGGATTAAACACATATTATTATTGGTGATATTTGTCTGATTTAACCATGCCTTGTGATTCAAATTAAAGAAAATGTTGTAACTTCAAGGCACCTACACGTCTAAAAACAGGCTGTAAAAAAATCTGAAAATGTGGCCGCAAAAATGCATTGAACAACAATAGAATACTGCGACAATCAAAAACTGTTAGATGATGATAAATATGTGTAAAATATATCTATTAGTTTTAGGCTCTTAATGTGGACCATGTCTGCAGCTGTAGTCTACTGTGATCACTGATGAGAAATTAGGAGGCCATGAATCTAAGAATAACTGATTTTTAACAGCATTTCTACATCATCAAAACGGTTTAAAAAAAATTCAAGCTGCTCTATGTATATTTCTGATCCAGCAGATTTTGTCATATTACCAGAAGATTTAAATCTATGAAAGCACCAAAATGTAGGATTGTTTTATTGTAACAAAGATGCATGGGATTCCATAATATGAAATCCAGAATTATAGGAGTCATTAAAAACTCAGGGCTGACAGGATATTCATGGTGTACAGGAGGTTCTTGACTTACGTCAAAGTTCCATTCCTACGGATCGATGCAAGTCAATTTTTGCCCTAAGTCGGAACTCCAGTGAAAATGTAGACCAAGCCGTTACGTGCATCATGATAACAATCAGCTCTTCAGAAAAGTCATGAATACCAACAATTTTCATGCATGTAAGAATCATTTTACAAGAACATAACACAATATGTTGCACTGTTTTCACAACTTGGACTGCTTGAACATGCATAATGAAGGGCAAAAATGAGCAAATGTAGCACAATCCAAGGTGTTGTACAACCAGAGAATGTAAACAAAGCCGTCTTATAGCGCCGTGTGACGATGTATTCATCCGCTCCATTCACCCACTAGTTCCACGTAGCCTGTTCCGATGTAACGACAAAACGCCATAGGTCGATGACGTCGTAAACCGAGGACCTCCTGTTTATGTGTTGTAAACTTGTGTTCTTTTTCCTTTGGGTGACTAATCTGGTTTAATATGCTTGTTAAATGGAGCAGTTCAGTGTTTCTGTAACTCATTTATGTTTCTGTGTGTTTGTGTTTTGACGATAAAGATATTGTTAAAAAGGCAAGAACTAAATGTTTCACCTGTAAATAAAACAACAGAAGAAGAGGTTTCCGGCTGCATCATGAGTTTCTGTTAAAATCAGTTTTACACTCAGAAACTTGCAGGAAGTTTCTGTTCAGGAGGAGCTGAACTCACAACTCTGAGGCTCCAAGAGGATGTTTACATCACTGTGTGTGTGTGTGTGTGTGTGTGTGTGTGTGTGTGTGTGTGTGTGTGTGTGTGTGTGTGTGTGTGTGTGTGTGTGTGTGTGTGTGTGTGTGTGCGTGCGTGCGTGTGTGTGTGTGTGTGTGTGTGCATGTGTGCGTGTGTGTGCGTGTCATCCGGGTTGAGCAGAGTCAAGCATTCTTTCCATTAGCCTCATCAAATCGATGTCCAACACTCCTCCTCCATCTACTGTCCCTGTGCAGCCACTCAGAGTGTGTGAGCGTGAATGTGTGTCAGCAAAACGCCCGATCAATAAGCTGATAGGATATTTGATCGGTAAAAAATGGGACAACCAGTCTGTCTGATGTGGAAACCAGATAAACCGCAGCACATTTTTAAACCAGTTTCATGTGATTTCACAGCAGCAAAAACCCATTTCATTTTATGACTGGTTCAACCAACTCTGGAGATCTGCTGATTTTACATGAATATTCACCCTAAATGTACTAATTAAATAAGTTAAAACATTTTCATAATTAATACTTTTGTACACTTTTCCCTTAAGTATTAACATCAGGCAAATTTGTATTTTGTGAAGGAAAAATTACCCTTTCCCCTTTCTGAAGTATTTCTTTGCAGCTGTTATTTGACGTCATCCTAAATTATCTTCCGACAGGCAGACACTGTAGGAGGAAGAGATGCTAGGACTCTCTGCTCTGGTTCAGATTAGATATTGTCTATTCTGATGTGACTAAACAGACCAGTTGTCTCCATATTGGTCTATAATCTAAATCTGACCTTCTCCAAACCACAATATAAACCCAAAGATCATGGAGAATCCTCAGAACTGCTGCTGGTGTTGCTTGTATGAACTGCTGCTCTGTCGGTGTCACTTCTCCTGGTATCAGTGAACCTTTGTCAGGTAAATTGACATACCTGAAAATATTGTAGGGCCCTCATCTTAAGATTTAAATTATTCAGGTACATTTGTGTAACTAATAATATTCTAGGGTCTTTAATTTGATATTTACATTAGACAGATTAATTTGTATTTTATATTAGCTTGCATAAATGTTTACGTCTATCAGATAAATGTGCATATCTAATAATAATAGTATCTAAATTATTCAGGTAAATTTACATAATAACATGATAGGGACCTAATCTTAATCATGAAATTAGTCACACACATTTACATAATCAGTACTGTTGTAATAATCTGAAACTCGGTATTTAAATTAGTCCGGTGACAAGTTAACAAGTGTATTTGCATAATGAATATCAGCATACAGATTGCATATTTATTAACAGTGTCTAATGAGTTTGTTTAATTAATAATTTTGTAGGGTTTTTCCTTAGTATATTCATTATTCTGATAGAAGCCTTTTGGTTCAACACCATCTGTAGCTCTGGCTGAAATGTTGAACAACTCAGTCTTGATATTTGATCCAAATGAGGAGCAATACAATTTTTGCCATACTTTAACTTTCCAGCACGGTCATTGGTCAACATCTGAATTTGTGTTCAGTGTTAAGCAGCAAATATTAGCATTCAAACATGGTAAACATTGATGAACATCACCTGCTAAATATTAGCATGTTAGCATTCTGAGTATGTGAGTGTACTGCTTAGCATAAAGTACCAAAGAACAGTCTGACAGAGCTGCTAGTATAGTTATAGACTCCTACTTTTGTCCCAGTACCTTAGCTGTGTACTAGTACTAGTTACTAGTACTAATGTTTCCCATCAGTGTTAACCACCCAGTTCTAAAGGTTAGCTCAGATGTTTGGATCAGGGTTTATCTGCAGCCTGACAGACTGAACTGAGGTCAAGAAAGTCCCATTAAAGGACACCGTCCCAAACGCTTGGCCTGTTCCCTGTCAACCCGCTGTGTCGCCATGACAACAGCTCAGTAAACAACCCCGTCTTCAACAGACCCCTCGTCTCCATGGCAATGATAAACACTCAGGAGGCCTGACAGTGTGTTTATGTGAAATGAAGCAGAGGTTTGACCTCTGCTGCTGCTGCAGAGAAGAAGGTTACATCTAAATAAAACACACAAAACACTTAAATAAATGATTTAAGAGTAAATCTAATTATTAAAGAAATAACTAAAAAGATTTTTTTTAAAGTAAGGCCACATACCCCAAAGTAGAATCTCAGTGCAACCAAACTGAATCCACTTGTGATTACTGACACACAATTTAGAAGTCCACCTGTGATTTGCAGTCAGTCTAACTGCATTAACATGGTTCTAAAATGAGCTGTGAACAGCAGAACCTTCTCAGTTTTGGATGTATGTGCTGCTTCTATGTCTTCATCATGGCTCCACATGGAAAAAAAACTTAACAGAGGATTGGAAAAATCTGACTGAAAGACTTCACAAAGATGGAAAATTATCCAGGACAATCAGCGAACTAAACATCAGTGAACCACAGAGTCAGCAGTAACAGGAGGTATAGAAGGAGTCATAGCAGCACTAATCAGGGCTGCAGTGGTCGTCCTCCTAAAATGACTCCACAGACACTGAACTACTTTCACCATTTAGCTGAGGAAAACAGACAGCAGCTGCTTCAGACTTGGTTCAGGAGTTATTAATGGAAATCAGAGTTTGTGTGAAGCTCAGACAGTGAAGGACACTTCAGAACATCAACCTCTGTGGACGGAGGAAATGAAAAAAACTCTTCTTGCTGTTCGGAAACAAACTTCCAGATGGAACTTTGCTGAAGAACATGACAAGCCTGATGGATGTTGTGAGAACATTCTTTGATGACATAAGGCCAAGATAAATCTGCTGGGTTCAGAATGGGTTCAACATGTTTGGTGTGAAGCTGACCAGGACGACCACAGTGAATGTTAGTCCTGACAGTGAAGCATGGAGGTGGGAGTGTGATGATATGAGGCTGCATGAGTGAAAAAGATGTTTGAGAGATGATATTTATAGATACACCATGACTGTCTGTAGACAAGCCAAAATACTGTCTGACAAGATGAACCTTGAAGAAGAGGAATATTCCAGAACGAGAACAATCCAAAGATCAAAATCACAGAAGAGCTTCTACAGAGTAACAAAGTGAAAACTACAAACTGGACAGGTATGTGTCCTAAAACACCTAAGATGTGTTTGTGTCATAGAGATGGTCTTCTGACTGTTAATTTAAGACTTTATTTTGCACAGTGTTGAACTGAAAACAGTAGAAACTTCAAGAAACAGCACAGTGGACACAGTGGAAACTAACAGGAAGTTGTCCTCCATGATGGTGTCAGCTGTTCACACACACTCACTGAACGTTCATCCAACCTTCAGCCTATGCTGATGATCCTTTACAGTCTTCTGGTAGCTTTATATTTAGGTCATCTGGAGAAAAAGTCACTATAAGTTTGACACCAAATGTTCAAACGGTTGAAATGAGCTGGTCACACAGTTCGTCTTTAACTGTCTGCTGACTCAGTTCACTGCTGATTGTTTTTGTCCCTTTCAGAGCCAGAATCACCGCAGACACCACCGTCACAACCAGAGGACTTCAGAAAGCCTCCCAGTGGACATGCATCTTCAGAGGACGGCCAGGTCGTGGCAGCTCTTGGATCGCACTTTCACCGCCATGCGCTGATTGTTACGCGCCGCCAGTCGGTCCAGGAAGCGCCGAGCCTTCTGGGTAATGCTCTCTTTGCGTTTATAGATGGAGTGTCTGCGCTGGATGGCCTCGCTGCCATCCCGACGGAGGCGGATCTGTCGCACCACGCCTTCGAACAACTCGGAGACATTGTGCTGCAAAGACGCCGACGTCTCGATGAACTTACAGTCGAACACAACCGCACATGCTCGGCCCTCTGGGAAAAGAACACACAGAGAGAGATAAAATTATTTTAGCAGAATAAATATACCATGAGTTCTAAGCATTTTGTTGCACAAGGGTAGATCAAAAAGGATTGGAGCACATTTGTGGTTTCTCCAGAGATCAGAGTGAACAAATTGTGTGTCAGTCAGCAGCTGGATGATCCAACCTTCATGTGGAGGATCATCATGGTGACCAGAGGAAGGTCAGCAGCTACCATCAGCAGAAGAAACAGCAGTTTAACAGTAGAAGAGCTGCAGTTTGTAAAATCACACAAGGCGCTTCTACAATAACATCCAGAACAGTCTGAGGGAGAACATCTGGATCAAACCACCTGAACTGTGGCACGTTGGTGCTATGATTCCCTGTGCATCCAGTGATGTGTTTTGGTTTTTTTTGCAGTAACTCACCCGGGCTGCACAGTGGAGTAGTGGTTAGTACTTTCGCCTTGCAGCAAGAAGATCCCTCCCACAGTCCAAAGATATGCTGAGGTTAATTGATGACTCTAAATTACCCGTAGGTGTGAATGTGAGTGTGATTGTTTGTCTGTATATGTAGCCCTGTGACAGACTGGCGACCTGTCCAGGGTGTCCCCTGCCTTCGCCCGAGTCAGCTGGGATAGACTCCAGCACCCCCCTCGACCCTAGTGAGGATAAAGCGGTGTATAGATGGATGGATGGATAGTAACTCACCCTCTGCCCATCCTACCCACTAGATTTGTCTCCCTATGACTTCTTTTTCTTCCCCAAAATATAATTCTAGTTTAAGGGTCACCAAATTCACACAGTTTAGGATATTCAGCTCATTAGAGATGGGGCTTGATCTGCTTATAGGTACCATCTCAAGTGTTGCAGGAGCACTGGAAGCAGAGCATCACTGCACAGGAAGAGTATTACTGCCACTACTTTTTGATCAACCCTTACATCAGCATATGTATGCTCCCCACCTTCTATAGCGACTTCTCTGGACCGAACTAAGTCGCTCTTGTTCCCCACCAGGATGATGGGAAGGTTTTCGGCCTGGCGGGTGCGTCGCAGCGTGATGCGGAGCTCGGCGGCCGAGTCGAAGCTGGATCTGTCGGTGACGGAGTAGACGATGACGTAAGCATTTCCCACCTTCAAACAGTCGTTGTGAGACGAGGCGGCCTCCCCCTCCTGAGACATGAATGCAGAGAGGGAGAAACTTCCTGTTTGCTTTTAATTATCAAGACTTCAGTGGACAGTTTTGCAAACACTGATAAAATTGAATAAAAACAAATAAATAAAATTGTGCAGCAGAGTGAGCAGTGCAACCTAAATATCCTGGGGGACACAGTCCCTTCAGTGTCTTATGGGTTTGTCTTAAACTTCAAATTTAAAGAACTGGTTTATTTTTCTCAAGAATAGTCTGGCATCTATAAACCTGCACACTTCACGCAGCTTTCGCCTCCCCTTTTGCAAATTAGGCGTTACGAAAATCCTATTCAGTCAGGGAAATAACAACTCCAAGCTCTGAACATCAACCTACACACTGAACGTTTGACGTTTTGTAGATTTGGATCATGCAGTAAGGTGCCCTGCTAGTTTTATTCAGTTCATTATCAATTTCTGTCCTCACTGCAAGCAAGTGTTGCACCAAAATAATTCCCCTGCTGCTATTTTAATGGGGCACCATTGCTGCATCCTGGGCTTAGCTGCACCCACAATGACTGTGATTGGTATAAAGAAAAACAAACAAGCCACAGCTTCTTCTTTTTTTTCTTTACTCTTTATAGCAGAGTGATAATACAGAATGGTCTGTCGCAACACAGTTTGCACCTCGGTCACTGCTGGTTCAGCAACTGGGGGAGTCAATAAACATCTAATACACATCGAATCAATAAAATATTCTGTGTGAAAATGTTTTTTTGTTTCTTTAACTCAATTAAGTATGCATTTCACGTGGCTTTCTCCTCCACTATTGCTGTCTATGTGTTGCCATTTTCACAATCTCCTATATTACAGGAAACAACAATAACCTCCAAAAAGCAACCTACCACACTGAAAAGGCCAAGATTTAGAAGATTTAGATCATGCAGTAAGGTAGCCCTGCTAATTTGATTCAGTTATTTATCCATGTTAATGACAGTTCTTGTTTCCCTGCATGCAAGTGTTTCATCAAAGCAATTCTCCTGTCACTGTTTTAATGGGGCACCACTGCTGCATCCTGGGCTTAGCTCTGCCAAATACGATGATGATCAGTTTAAAAAATACAAATGAGCCAGAGTGTTTGTTTTTTCTCCCAATAGCAGAATTATACTGAGGTGCAGTCAGACCATTCTCCAGCACTGACACAGATGTGGAGACAGATCAGGCTATGTGGCCTCAGATTAAAACAACTCAGGACAAATAGACTGAACTCAGAGTCAAATTCTGCAACGTCACATTGTTATAAAAGCTTATTTTAAATATACAGAAATAGAGTAATTGAAACAATTTCCTTATTCATAAAATTTAAAATCAGAAGTCTGACACCAGTAAGCAACACAGCCTTTAAAAACATAAAAGAAATTGGGATGACCCTACTTAATCTAGAGCACATGATCTCACATCCCACATCCAATTTACTCTGAAAATTACACAATTATCAGAGTAAGATCTAAAGATTTATGGACTGAGCCCCCATTGTGTCAAGATCCCAGCAGTCCTCTAGGTTAAATCACACCCTTGAATTCCTCACTGGTTTTCCTGATCATAGTCAACAAGAGAAGTATCTCAGCTCTCATGTCTGAATGAACAAAATGCTAGCAAACATCCAACCACTTCTGTGAAAATACTGTTGTCTTATATGGATCTGAAATCTACAGCTGCCAAAATACTGTTGTCTTATATGGATCTGAAATCTACAGCTGCCAACAGCATCTCTTGTTCTTCCACTGTTCTAAGTCAACAACCACAAACATAAAGTACCAGTTTGTCATTCTCCCAGGTATCCATGACGATGAGGGTGGTTTCTTCTCCATCTACAGTTAGCGTTCGCTCGTACGTATCTTCTGCAACACACAACAAACACAAACAGTTAGCATCAGGACTGATGACCTACAAACAACATCTCTGATAGGTTGTATTCAGACCCAGCACTGCTTTGAGCCGTCACCAGCATGCTAAATGTAGATATTTACCATGTTTATCATCCAGTTCAGTCCGTTAGCATGTTAAGACTTAGGGTTAGCTAAATTCAGCAAAGATAAGCGAAAATTAGCAAAGACAATAAGATAAGATCATCCTTTTTCTAATGCCACAGTGTTCCAGGAGCGAGGGGGGCAGTGCAAAAATGCAGGAACACCAGCAGAAAAATACAAAAATAAACAAGAAATATACATATATAGCATAATATACATATATAGCATATAGCACTGTCAGTGTTATATAGAGAAATTCAGATGTAGCACAGATTACTCTGGAGGTAGAAAGTTTGCTATTTTACGGGGTTATTTCACATGTAGAAAAACACTGATTTCACACGGATTCTTGTATAAGAAGAAAAAAATCATATTTTTAGATTCTAAAAAGTTTAAAATATTCATAACACACCGGTCTGATGGGATGTCATCAAGGTATACTACCATTCCAAAGTTTGGGGTCACTTAGAAATGTCCTTATCTTTTTAAAGAGAAGCATTTTTTTTCCGTGGAGATAACAGTAATTAATCAGAAATCCAGTCTAGACATTGTTAATGTGGTAAATGACTATTCTAGCTGGACATGGCTGATTTTTAATGGAATATCTACATGGAGGTACAGAGGAACATTTCCAGCAACCATCACTCCTGTGTTCTAATGCTACATTGTGTTAGCTAATGGTGGTGAAAGGCTGATTGATGGTTAGAAAACCCTTGTACAATTATGTTAGCACATGAATAAAAGTGTGAGTTTTCATGGAAAACATGAAACTGTCTGGGAGACCCCAAACGATTGAATGGCAGTGTACACTATCAGAAATTAGTGAATGAATTAAAACTCTGAGCTGATGATGTGCTGACTGAAAGGTCAGGATATCATGAAAGTTACTAAATTCTAACATTTATTACCAATCCATTCAATATTTGTAGAGATATTTTAGTTTGAACCGAAGTGGGAGATCACCTGAGGAACAAGGACTTGCAATACAAAGCAAATTAGACATATCCAGGCTTTCTTTCTATTAACTGGCCTAATTAAACATAAAGCCCTAATCACAGGTTACAGGCATCAGATGGTGTCTATCAATTTTCTTAACAGTTTGATGGGCAACATGGGTCAAAAGTGACCCGAATCCAAAGGAAAATGGATATATTCTCACTCTGCGCATCAAAGTGTTAATAAAGTCTTGATTAGCTGTGCAGCAACAGTTACCATGGTGATCTGGCAGGTTAAAGACAGTGCAGTCCTCTCACTAACACCATCATCCCTTTATCCACGTCACAACAACACAGAGGACCACCAAGGAATCCCAAATTCCCTTTAAAACTTTGGTCAGTTTGATGAACACTAATGACAAGAACTCCAGAAAACATGTAAAAGCAGACAGAGTCCAGTGAACCTGAACAGCAGACAGACTCTGTCAGAGGATCATTGGATCAATACAGGCGTCAATCATGGCTGGAGGCCAATCAAGACCTGATCAATGATGAAGGTCGCAATGTCTGAGTCAGAGACAGAAACAGAAACAGCAGCACTGAGAAGCTGCTGCATGAAACCACAGCAGAAAGTTGTACAGATCCAGCATTAATGGCTCATTTAATTAGTCTGCTTTTAGAGAGTGGTGACATTTATTCATTACATTTTTATTTCATTAAACTTTCTAATGTCAAGCAGCAAAAAAAGCCAATATGGATCAATCTAAATGGAGGAGTTTTCAAAATGTCCATCACCCTAATTGACCCCAAAGCTACGTTTTCCTGTTTTCCACAACTGTAGCACTTTAAACAAGACTTCGAATGAAGCAGTCGATCACTTCCATTACCTTCATGATCAGATCTGTGCAGCACAGACCAAAATATCCTGACTTTTTTCACTTACTATGGGTAAAAACCAAAGTTTAAAAACGCTGAATCCTGCATGAGGACTTCTAGCAGGAATAGAATATCTATTTCTTTAAAAAAAAAAAAAAAAACAGGGAAAACTCCTGTTTTTGCTGTTTGTTTGTTTTTTACTTTTGGTACATCATTCATTTACAGAAAATGTCTAGTCTTTTAAATATAGAGACACCAGTAAAACAGGAAAAAGTTGTGTTTTTCAGTATAGACAAACCATTAAATAATAGTAAATAAATACATGAACATTTTATGATAGATGTAGCATCAACATAACAGAAAATGCTGTGTTAGTAGCTGGTGGTAGACCATTAATGCATAGAATACAACATGCTTGGGTTTTTTTGCTACAGAATTTATAGAAAATGTCCTGTTTCCATCAAAGATGTAGATTTAGCACTGAATAACAGAAAAAAAATTCACCACAGAAAAACTATAAAATTATGTTATTTTTTGTAAATATAATTGTTATTATATTACGATTTTATTCTGGATACACTGCTAAAGTTAATTGGATGTACACGACAATGTTTGGGTAATGAGTTATTTTACGGATTTACTTCTGAGACAAGATGTAGAGATAGTTATCATTACAGAGGAGAACAATCTTCAACCACAATAAAAACGAGGTGTTTTTCAGCAGTTTTATCCACAGAACTCTGATCTGAACATCATGATGGAGTCAGTCTGGAGAGCATGAAGAGACAAACCAAAAGTTCTCTAAGAATGTTAGAACAACATAGCAAGTATCTTGTATTAGAGGTGACTGTCTCTGTTTCTAAATATTGACTTTAGTCAGTTTATTTAATGTTTTGTTGCACTTTGTATGAAGCTAACTGATAAATAAATTCTATATACAACATCACTTCTGAAGGCTTCTTTTGTCTCAGTGCTGAAGCAGATCATTGGGTAACTGCATTAAATCTGAATCTCACTGGGAAACTTGGATCCTGTCAGGACTGATGGAAACCAGAGTTCAGAGGAACAGTCACAGAGTGCAACGACGAAGAAACAGGCAATAAAAGTTGGTGAGGACATGAAGGTTAAGCACATCACAGACACACAGCGTCCCACCTCCAGGCTGTTCGTCTTTCTCCGTGATCCCAGCAAAGATTCCTGCCAGGCTGGTCTTTCCGACGCCGTGGTCGCCGAGCAGTACTACTCTGTAGATGCAGTCCGAGTCGCTCTGCGAGTCGTCGTCCGAGTCCGAGCTCCACTGGGCTCGGTAGTGGAGGGATGTGTCCCCGGGATGGTAGGAGGCCGACTGGCCCAGAGGAGGGTGGCTCCGCTGGGGTCGGGGCTGCTCTGGGTGGGGCTGGGTGCCACCGAGGGTCCGGGGGTCCCGAGGCCAGGACGGGTGGTGGTAGAGGGGCGGGATCGGGGTGCTGCCTCGCCTCTGCAGGGGCTCCTTCTCTCTCTGGGTGTTGAGGGTCATGTTGCTATGGTGACAGCATCAGGACCAGATGGGCCTGAAGGATGAAATGAGAAGATCCAAGTTTCAGAGGAAAGTCTGGTCCAGTATGGTCTAAGAGGAGTCAGTTAATTCAGACAGAACTCAGGATAAATGCTCCATCCATCCATTCATTATCTATCCACCACCTAGTCCTCATTAGGATCACGAGGGGCTGGAGTCTATCCAGCTGACTGAGAGTGAAGACAGAGGACACCTGGACAGGTCGCCAGTCTGTCACAGGGCTACATATACAGACAAACAATCACACTCACATTCACACCTACTGACAATTTAGAATTACTAATAAACCTCAGCATGTTTTGGACTGCGGGTGGAAGCCGGAGAAAACCCACACATGTACAGGGAGAACACGCAAACTCCATGCAGAAAGACCCTGGGAAGGCCGAGACATGAAATGGGGACATTCTAACCGCAAGGCAAAAGCGCTAATCACCAAGTCACTGTGCAGCCCAAGCATGGTTCAGAGTTTAGGTATTAGTTTTTTTTAACCAAAGCTAAGTTCTGCTAAATGTTTGGGCTGAATTGTGACAATTTCATATGTTATTGAGCTGAAATTTTCATCCTTTAACTCCAAAAACTGATGTTGTAGCCATTTTATGATCTCAGTATCTCCAGAAATATAACTTTCATAGTCACGACGTTTGGTGAGAACACAGACAGAATAGTTTCCAGTACATAAGAATGATGAAATGGCTCCAGCAGAGGTCAAATTCTTAATTATTGTTTCTTGAAAATGGAAAAAAGTGAATAATTTTCAAACGAGAGTCATATTGTGGCCCCAGAAAGTTTCTTTAAGTGTGTATGCATATATATACCGTATATATATATATATATATATATATATATATATATATATATATATATACATATGTATGTATTTACCTACATTTGGCAAAATATACCTTATATATTGCTAAGTTTCAACAAAATGATAACGCTGAAACACTGTAACTTTGAACATACAACGTCAATATATAGATCCTGTAAGCACTCATTCTGGTGCTCCTACCAATAAGATAGCATCATCATTTTGTCAAAATATAAAAAAAAATGGAACTTCATCCTGCCACACATCAAATTCTACTGATGTTAGAGCCTCAAAAGTTAGTGAAATATTGAACAGAGATTGTATTTTTAGGAGAAAATATGGAAACATCCATATAGAGACACTTATAGAGAACAACACCAGCCTAATTTGAAACTTTAGTACTTAAAAAAAAATTGAACATAAATTTGGCCTCTGCTGAAGCCGGTCTATCATTTAGATTTAAGGAAAATAAAGTAAAGTTTGCATTTTTGCAGGGTTTTAATCTATTTATTTAGGTAAATTAGTATTTTTTTTAAAGATTACTAACAGTAAAATGTAATTTAATTTGGCAAATTTACATCTTAAATAACACTGTAGATTTCCAAGCTTAATATTTAAACTTGTTTGGTAAATGTTAATCTTAGTTTTACAGTGGAAACCGCTTTGGCTCTACGTGCGCTGTATCAATAACAGTGACTTGTCTTCTGGGTTTCCTGTTTTCCTTGACTGCCAAAACAGCTTTCAAACTTTTGCTTTTAGAAGTACTGCATAAATAAAGCTATTCTTATGAAACAAAGTTGTTTCTGAGGTCTCAGATCAGTTCTAATAGGAACCAAATGGACTAGTGAAGGTCTCTGCTGCGTATAGAAGAACTCAGAACACAAACAAACCACCTACAATTAATAATTTAAGCGTTTAAAGGTGCCAAGTACAACGGTCAGGTACGTTTATACCAACACTCCTGCTTCAAAATCTACAGATTCAGTTTAAACATTTGGCTCATTCCTTCACAGCAGAACTACCAATTTAAGGCTTTTTATGTAAAATATCAGGAAAAGAGGTGAAAAACGGCAGCATTTGTTAGGAGTTAAGTTGGAATAAATAGGAAACTGCTGACAAAAAACCAAGAGACATTAATGTTTTCACTTTTTACATTAAACTTTACATGAGAAAAGTGTAAAAACATGATAGAAAAGAGTAAAAAATGTTTCAGAAACACGTGGAATTCAAACATTCACACATGCAACAATATAACGTGGCATTATTTAGAGTGAAACCATGAATTTCTCATTTGATTTCCTTCCAAGTGAGGACTAAGAGCAGCAGACATCATACAGCAGACAGACTTACCGCTCAGCCCGTTCACACACAGTTTCCATCCAGCCTCAGTGAGCAGCAGGACTGAAGTGAACCCTCCTGTGTCGGTGTAACGCTGTAACCGTACCCCGGTGCCACACTAACCCGCCCGGTGGAAAGAAAAAAAGTTCCACAACAGCGTTAAAAATTCAGCAGCGGAATCACAGTTATCTGCCTCCTCAGTGAGTGTGTGTGTCAGAGCGACAGCCGAGCAGAAACAGATATCTGAGTGTGTGTGTGTATATGTGTGTGTGTGTGTGTGTGTGTGTGTGTATGGAGGGTGAGTTAGTCAAGGAAACATTTCTCCTTTGACATAAAACACAGTCTGACTGAATGAAAAGACCCCATCACAGTGTGTCAACTAACTTCCTGTCAAGTTAAAGGCTCCTTATTGTTCCACTTCCCGGCAGATTAATTAAAGTCTTTCGTGTATTTAAAATGTTCCTTTCCCAACACCATAAAGATGATTGATTTCTTCGTGACTGTCTCCTGGTTTTGTTTTAAACATTCTGTTTCAGTGTCTGTAGCTTTAAATGCTGCTGCTGTTGGCCCCGCCCCCTTCAGGAAGAAGACTGTCTGTGATTGACAGATAAATGAGCGTTTACCTGCAGGATTTTCTGTCTTCTAACTTTCTCTACAAGGATGATCGAACATGGAAATATCTGTGATTTTTCAGCACAGAAGTTGTTCTTGGCTCCTGTGTTTAATGAATCCCCCTTCAGAAAGGAGACTCTCTCTGTCTGTGATTGACAGAGGAATGAGCATGCACTACCATTCAAAAGTTTGCAGTCACTCAGAAAATTTCATGTTTTCCATGAAAACTCACACTTTCATTCATGTGTTAACATAACTGCACAAGGGTTTTCTAATCATCAATGAGCCTTTCAACACCATTAGCTAACACAATGTAGCATTAGAACACAGCAGTGATGGTTGCTGGAAATGTTCCTCTGTACCTCCATGTAGATATTCCATTAAAAATCAGCCATGTCCAGCTAGAATAGTCATTTACCACCTTAACAATGTCTAGTGTATTCATGATTCATTCAATGTTATCTTCATTGAAAAGTAAAAGCTGCTTTTCTTGCAAACAATTCTGAGTGACCCCAAACTTTCGAGCGGTAGTGTACACATATAGATGTAGATAAATATAAATAAGACGTAATAATGCAAAACAGAACGGTACCAGAACATCTCAAAATGTTGAGATATTAACCCTTAGATGCATAAGTGGGTCAAAAATGACTCGGTGAGGTTGTTCTCTTGCAATATCTTTGTAATTTCATTCATTTTCCAGGTATTCCTCAAAAACATGCTTTTGATATCATTTCATTTTCATTTTTACGTTCCCTTTTGTACTTTTAAATAAATTGTAATGTTTGTATTACTACCCCAAGCTCTTTATCACTGATATTATCATACAAGAGGGGATCCACAGACTTGGAGGGACGGAGAGCAGCAACAGCAGCAAAACGAGTGGAAAAATATCAACAAAATGGATGCTGACATTCTTCTACTGCTGTTCTGTGTAAAATTATTCTTTTTCAGTTATCAAAATCTGTCATAACATGAACAATAAACATATTTGAAACATGAAATCATTCTTCTGTGGACAAAAATCTAAAACAAACAATAATAGAAATGATGATTTTTAACCAAAATGACAAAAAATGGCAAAAAAACCCCCCAACAAACACATGGATTGTTATTGGGGTCATTTTTGACCCATTTATGGAAGAGTGTAGGGTCCAATCACTGAGCATCTAAGGGTTAAATCCACATTTAGTGGAAAGTCAGTAAAAAACTTTGACCTGTTCTGGTCCATAGATTGTTTGTCAAGTATCATGTAAACTTTTTCATGTTTATGCTTATTCTCAGACTTTGGATAAACAGTATTAATGTGCATTCTGAACTGGTCTTTTATTCTGGCAGAAACGTGTTTCCACAGTTTCCCCACCAGCTGAAGTGGAAAATGAGATTATGGTGAAGCAGCCGTCACTTCCTCTGTGTCAGTGTGACTCTCAGCACATCACAGATGTTTGGATTATCCGCCCACTCGGTTTAAAAGTTGAAATTGAAGAGGAGGACGACGTTCCGGCTGCATCCTGTCCACTGAGACGGTTTCTGAAGTCCAGTGCTGTTTGTCAGCGTCGTTAGCAGCTGACAGTCTCTTCAGACGACACATTAAGACTGAACTGTTCAAGCTACACTGTAAAAAATTCTGTTTGGGCTCAACAAGAACATGAACAGTTTAACTTCTAATTAAACTACATTGACTTAGTGGAATTAGCTCTTCCTCTACAATTAAAGGTGCTTTTAATTATCAACCCTCCTGTTATGTTGTTAAAACACAATTTTTTAAATTTATTTTTTAATTGTTAAAAGTGGGCTGCACAGTGGAGTAGTGGTTAGCACTTTTGCCTTGCAGCTAGAAGATCCCCGGTTCAATCCTGGGCTAGGCCTGGGATCTTTCTGCATGGAGTTTGCATGTTCTCCCCGTGCATGCGTGGGTTTTCTCCAGGCGTAAACTAACCGTGACGTCATCCGTTGGTTTCAACACCGAGAAAATGAAGCCCGGATTTTGCTACTTCCTGGTCGCCGTTTTGGATTTTTTGGAGCCAGTGACGTAAAAAGCCAAATCAAACAGACTGGACCGGAGAGCAACTAGGGGCAGGATTGACTGAGGACTCTCTTATCCCACCCACATTTTACCGCAGAGGCTTCTGTTGCTGTCTATCAAGTATAGCCACGCCCCCTGGCTCCGCCAACTTTAACGATTTATTTAAAATTCAGTATTGATTTATTTTAAGATCGGCCACCTGATCTCTCATTTTGACCATGAAAACTAAGGGGAAAAATATCCTGAGCTGTAGAAAATCAGTCTATCAAATTTTATTTTTTCCAAAAATGAATTGGGGTCTATGGAGAAAAAGCTTTTTGAAGCCAACCCTAGCGGACGGCGTGATATTGCAAGTTTTTGACACTTCCGGGTTGACTTCAATTCTGGAGCCAGATGCTACGTCCACTATACATACAGTCTATGGTTTTCTCCGGGCACTCCGACTTCCTCCCACAGTCCAAAAATATGCTGAGGTTAATTGGTTACTCTACCTAAATTGCCCGTAGGTGTGAATGTGAGTGTGATTGTTTGTCTGTATATGTAGCCCTGTGACAGACTGGTGACCTGTCCAGGGTGTCCCCTGCCTTCGCCCGAGTTAGCTGGGATAGACTCCAGCAACCCCTGCGACCCTAGTGAGGATAAAGTGGTGTATAGAGAATGGATGGATGGAATGTACTGTAAAACTGTTGTATTTTATATGTAGGTATTTCCAAAACACATTAAAAAGATTTAACATGAATTGTTTTTAATGAAAAACGAGTGAATCGTCCTCATTGAACCATGATCTGTGGAGACTGTCCTCATTGAAAAAACGACCACATACTGTAGGTCGTCTGTACATGCCCGTATTACGACCGAGTGTTACGTTGTGACATTAAGTGACCTCTAGCGGTTGAGTAAATATCGACACTCCGGTGTCTCAGCTGAAACGTCATCATGAACAAACTTTAACCTAACCCTAACCATAACCCTAAACCCGTCTTGTGAAAGTGAGGGAAAAGCCGTTTCGCGAGGGAAAAGCCGTTTTGCGAATTAAATCCCGTAATGCCTTCCTGTCTCCCGTAGGGACGCTAACCTAAATACGCTCTCATGGGTCGTATTTCAGGGGCACGTGGTCGTATGAGTTTGAGGGCTTGTTGGATCTGTGAGAGTTAAAGAACACCACCGCACTAAATATGAATAGAAATCTTTCATAATTGAGTAAACAATGAGATATAAACAATGTTTATTGGGAATTTTTTCGGTTTCTGATACTTTTGGATAATTTATTAATTAATTGGCCCTGAGAAACAAACCTAACAGGAGGATTAATAATTGGTGGCATAAATGCAAGTTTCATATTAAGTGAAATAATCAACTTAATATTATTAATATATCAAATTTTTCAACGAGAATGTCAGAAAAAATACATTGAAAAACTGTGAATTACTGAGACATTTAAAAATAGGAAAAAGGAAATATCTGTAAAATAATGTTTGCTTTTTGGCTGTTGTAAATACAGTAAAACAGCAAATTTTAATGGCCAAACATTGTAAAAGAAAGTATATTTAAAACACAGACTGTTGATGGGCATATTATATACATTTTACAGTCAACATATAAATTAATTTTAAAAAGATTATGGTGATATTACTTGATATGATGTTCGAATTTAAGAGAAAGGGGTAAATCAGTAAAACATTTTACCATTTTTAAATTCTTAATATACCCATTTTTCCTCTCAAATGACAGTCGATATAATACTGTTATTCTTGCTGATTTAAATAAAATAAAACATTGTGTAATTTAATTTTTTTAAAGAAAGAAAAAATGAATTTCTATTCTTAAAAATATTGAATTTTAATGGGTTCAGTGTTTACAGTTTTAGCCTGGTTCATTTTTTTTCTCTGTGATTTTGCAAATTATTATCAATAATTTGACAAAATTGGAAAAAAATCTGCAAACTAACAGTAAATTGTCAGAAAACAAAAGCAGTTTAAATGTATTTATTTTTTACTGCTGAACTTTTAGGAGTCAGTCGTCCTTTTGTGTCGAGGTGTGTTGAGCTGGTTTTTCTGGTCCTGAAGTCTCCTCATGTTGCTCATCCTTCTTCCAGGAGTGAAATGCATGCTGGGAAGTCTGCATCTGCTGAAGGTTGTCAGTTTGATTCTGGTCAGCAGCAGCAGGAGAAGGAGGAGGAGGAGGAGCTGCAGGGTAGAATGTCTAGGATTAAACTCAGTCATTTAAAATAACAATAATAAAAAACAATAACAATAACAATAATAATAATAACAACAATAACGATTATGATGATGATAATACCAATAACAGCAGCAGCAACAATAACAATCATAATAATAATGATAATAATGATAGCAGTGGTCCATGTTCAAAGTCTCCATTGCAGAGGTGGCTGATAAGAGCTGTGGCCAGAAGGTCACTGGTGCCTGTCGCTGCAACAACCCAGAAATCCAATGGTGGAAACCAGCAGTGAGGGACGTCGTCAGGCTGAAGAAGGAGGCCTTTCAGGCTTGGCTTGCTTGGGGATCTCCTGAAGTAGCTGAAGGGTACTGGTCAGCTAAAAGGGTGACAGCTGCAGCAGTCCCAGAAGCAAAAATTTGGGTGTGAGAGGAGTTCGGAGTTCGGTTGACCTCAAGGAAGTTCTGGCAAACCGTTAGATGCCTCAGGAAGGGGAGCAGGGCTTTGCTCAGGCTGTGTACAGTCGGGGGGAGAACTGTTGAACCGTACTGAGGACATTGCTGGGCAGTGGAAAGAGCACTTTGAGGAACTCCTGAACCTGGTAAACACGTCCTCTGTGGGGGAGGCAGAGCCTGAAGACTTGGGGGAATATTCGTCCATATCCATTGCAGAGGTTACTGAGGTAGTTAAGAAGCTCTTCGGTGGCAAAGCACCTGGTGTGGACGAGATTCGCCCTGAGATGCTGAAGACTCTGGACATTGTTGGACTGTCTTGGCTAACACGTCTCTACAGTGTCCTGTGGGCATTGGGTACGGTACCTGCAGAGTGGCAGAACAGGGTGGTGGTTCCCATTTTCAAAAAGGATGACCGGAGAATGTGTGCCAATTACCAGGGTATCACACTTCTCAGCCTCCACAGGAAAGTTTACTCTAGGGTGCTGGAAAGGAGGCTCTGACCGACTGTCAAACTTCGGATTCAGGAGAACCCATGTGGATTCCGTCCTGGTCGTGGAACAGCGGACCAACTCTTTACTCTTGTGGAGCTGCTGAGGGGGTCATGGGAGTTCGACCTACCAGCCTACATGTGTTTTGTGGATCTGGAGAAGGTTATGACCATGTCCCTGAAGGGCTCTGTAGGTACTGCTGGAATATGGGGTACCGGGCTCGTTGATAATGTAGCCGCAAGGGGACACAAGCCAGTGTCTTATTGTGCCAGTCCCAAGCCCGGATAAATATAGAGGGTTGTGGCAGGAAGGACATCCGACGTAAAACTTTGGCCAAATCAAACATGCGAATCAAGTGTATGACTTCCATACCGGATTGGTCGAGGCCCGGGTTAACAACGACCGCCATCGGTGCTGTCGACCTACAGGGTGCCGGTGGAAAATGGACGACTGTTGGTCGAAGAAGGAGGGGAGGAAGGTGTGTTCGTAGGAAGAGAGAGAAGAGGAACACCAAGAGTCTAGGACTGAGAGTAGGGACTTTGAATTTTGGAACTTTGACAGGAAAAGGTAGAGAGCTGGTTGACATGATGCAGAGGAGGAAGGTGGACATACTGTGTGTCCAGGAGACCAGGTGGAAAGGTAGTAAAGCTAGAAGTTTAGGAGCAGGGTTCAAGTTGTTCTACCATGGTGTAGATAGGAAGAGAAATGGAGTAGGAGTTATCTTGAAGGAGGAGTTTGTTAGGAATGTCCTGGAGGTAAAAAGAGTGTCAGATCGAGTGATGAGCCTGAAGCTAGAAATTGAAGGTGTGATGTTCAGTGTTGTTAGTGGGTATGCTCCACAGGTAGGATGTGAGCTGGAGGAGAAGGAGAAATTCTGGTTGGACCTTGATGAAGTGATGCAGAGGATCCCTAGAAGTGAGAGAGTTGTCATTGGTGCAGACGTCAATGGACATGTTGGTGCAGGAAACAGAGATGATGAGGAGGTCATGGGCAGGTTTGGTATCCAGGAGAGGAACGCAGAAGGACAGATGGTGGTAGACTTTGCAAAAAGGATGGAAATGGCTGTAGTGAATACTTTCTTCCAGAAGAGGCAGGAACATAGGGTGACCTATAAGAGTGGAGGTAGGAGCACACAGGTAGACTACATCTTGTGTAGACGGTGTAATCTGAAGGAGATCAGTGACTGCAAAGTAGTGGTAGGTGAGAGTGTAGCCAGACAGCATAGGATGGTGGTGTGTAGGATGACCCTGGTGGTGAAGAAGATGAAGAGGGCAAAGGCAGAGCAGAAGACCAAATGGTGGAAGCTGAAAAAGGAAGAGTGTTGTATGACTTTCAGGAAAGAGTTGAGACAGGTTTTGGATGGTCAGGAGGTGCTTCCAGATGACTGGACAACTACAGCAAATGTGATCAGGGAGACAGGTCGGAGAGTACTTGGTGAGTCATCTGGTAGAAAGGAGATAAGGAGACTTGGTGGTGGAATGAGGAGGTGCAGGAGTGGATCCAGAGAAAGATGACTCTGTGATTGTGTCCCTTCTCAGCCATGATGACCCTGTGCCCGGCCCTGTAGTAGAGGACTTCATTCAGTGGTGCAAGTCGTCCTTCCTCACTATTAATGTTCAGAAAACCAAGGAAATGACGATTGATTTTAGGAAGTCCCGTTCAGTCATCGCTTCTTTGTCGATTAACGGTCTAACTGTGGAATCAGTTCAGCAGTATAGATACCTTGGGGCGATAATTGATGACAGGCTGTCGTTCGAGCATCAGGTTGATGCTGTGTGCAAGAAAGCCAACCAGCGCTTGTATTTCCTTAGGAAGCTCAGGAATATACAGGTTGAAACTAAGTTTATGTATATGTTTTACTCAAGTTTTATCGAGTCTGTCCTGACATTTGCTTTTATCTGCTGGTTTGGCTTAGTCAACCTTAAAAACCAGAACAGACTCCAAGGTATTGTCAGAATGTGCAGCAAAATCGTTGGCACTCGACTAACTGACATTTCTGTCCTACATAAGACTAGATCTCGTCCGGTTCTACCCTAACCACCCTCTAGCTTCCGAATTCAGGGTGCTTCCTTCTAGATGCAGGTTTCAAGTGCCTATATGTAGGACAGTTAGTTTCAAAAAATCATGGGTCCCATTGGTCATTGGCCTTCTTAACAAAGAACGGTTTTTAACGCCTTTATAAGGCAGTCCGCTCTGTGGTCATTTTAACTTTCCTTAGGTTTTTATTTATCTTGTATTCTATTGTATTTAACTGATTATAGTTATTGTTGTTTCTGTTGTGTATTTTTATTGTTGCGTATCGCATTTTATTGTGTTTTGTCTGTTGTTTGCTGCTGGCTGCACCAAAAACTGCCCCGCGGGGACAATAAAGATTTCTTGACTTGACTTGACTTGAGGTTAGCTAAGAAGAAGTGGGTCATTGAGAGGACTGAAGAGAGTAGACAGGAGTACAGGGAGATGCAGCGTAAGGTGAAAGTAGAGGTGGCAAAGGCCAAACAAGGGGCTTACAATGACTTGTATGTTAGGTTGGACAGTAAGGAGGGAGAGACTGATCTGTACAGGTTGGCAAGGCAGAGAGACAGAGATGGGAAGGACGTGCAGCAGGTTAGGGTGATAAAGGATAAGGATGGAAGTGTGTTGACAGGTGCCAATAGTGTGATGAGAAGATGGAAAGAGTACTTTGAAGAGTTGATGAATGAGGAAAATGAGAGAGAATGAAGAGTAGAAGAGGTGACTGTTGTGGACCAGGAAGTAGCAAAGATTAGTAAGGATGAAGTGAGGAGGGCATTGAAGAGGATGAAGAGTGGAAAGGCACTTGGTCCTGATGATATACCTGTGGAGGTATGGAAGTGTCTCGGAGAGGTAGCAGTAGAGTTTCTGACTGGGTTGTTCAACAGGATCTTAGATAGTGAGAAGATGCACGAGGAATGGAGGAGAAGTGTGCTGGTGCCCATCTTTAAGAACAAGGGAGATGTGCAGAGTTGTGGCAACTACCGAGGAATAAAGCTGATGAGCCACACAATGAAGCTATGGAAAAGAGTAGTTGAAGTTAGACTAAGGGCAGAGGTGAACATCTGTGAGCAGCAGTATGGTTTCATGCCAAGAAAGAGTACAACAGATGCAATATTTGCTTTGAGGATGCTGATAGAGAAGTACAGAGAAGGTCAGAAGGAGCTGCATTGTGTCTTTGTAGATCTGGAGAAAGCTTATGACAGGGTGCCCAGAGAGGAACTGTGGTTTTGTATGAGGAAGTCTGGAGTGGCAGAGAAGTATGTTAGAGTGGTGCAGGACATGTATGAGGACTGTAAGACAGTGGTGAGGTGTGCTGTAGGTGTGACAGGGGAGTTCAAGGTGGAGGTGGGACTACATAAGGGATCAGCTCTGAGCCCCTTCTTGTTTGCTATGGTGATGGACAGGATGACAGACGAGGTTAGACAGGAGTCTCCATGGACTATGATGTTTGCAGATGACATTGTGATCTGTAGTGAGAGCAGGGAACAGGTGGAGGAGAAGCTAGAGGCGTGGAGGTTTGCCCTGGAAAGGAGAGGAATGAAGGTTAGCCGCAGTAAGACGGAGTATCTGTGTGTGAATGAGAGGGACCCAAGTGGAAGAGTGAGGTTACAGGGAGAAGAGATCAAGAAGGTGGAGGATTTTAAGTACTTAGGGTCAACAGTCCAGAGCAATGGAGAGTGTGGAAAAGAGGTGAAGAAGCGCGTACAGGTAGGCTGGGACGGCTGGAGAAAAGTGTCAGGTGTGATGTGTGATAGAAGAGTTTCAGCTAAAATGAAAGGAAAGGTTTACAAAACTGTGGTGAGACCAGCCATGTTGTTTGGTCTGGAGACAGTGTCCCTGAGGAAAAGACAGGAGGCAGAGCTGGAGGTAGCAGAACTGAAGATGCTGAGGTTCTCTTTGGGAGTGACCAGGATGGATAGGATCAGGAATGAGTACATCAGAGGGACAGCACACGTTAGAGGCTTTGGAGATAAAGTCAGAGAGGCCAGACTGAGATGGTTCGGACATGTCCAGAGGAGAGAGAGTGAATATATTGGTAGAAGGATGCTGAGTTTCCCACTACCAGGCAGGAGGCCTAGAGGAAGACCAAAGAGGAGGTTTATGGAAGTGGTTAGGGAGGACATGAAGGTGGCTGGTGTGAGAGAAGAGGATGCAGAGGACAGGGTTAGATGGAGGCAATTGATTCACTGTGGCGACCCCTGAAGGGAAAAGTCGAAAGGAAAAGAAGAAGAAGAAGCTCGTTGATGCGAGCCATTCAGTCTCTGTACAACCAAAGTGAGAGCTGTGTCCACATACTCGGCATAAAGTCACACACGTTTCCAGTGGTGTTGGACTCCTCCAAGGCTGTCCCTTGTCTCCGATCCTGTTTGTGGTGTTCATGGACAGAATCTCGAAGGGGTGAGGACGGAGTCCGGTTTGGGAGCGTTAGGATAACATCTCTGCTTTTGTGGTTCTGTTGACTTCATCAGACCGTGACCTTCAGCAGCACTGGAGCAGTTTGCAGTCGAGTGTGAAGCAGCGAGGATGAGGATCAGCACCTACAAGTCCGAGGCCATGGTTCTCTGCTGGAAACCAATGGATTGCTCCCTCTGGGTTGGGAGGAAGTTGCTTCCCCAAGCAAAGGAGTTCAAGTATCTTGGGATCTTGTTCACGAGTGATGGGAAAACGGAGCATGAGATGGACAGGCGGATTGGTGCAGCGCCAGCAGTAATGTGGACGTTACACTAAACCGTCATGGTGAAGAGGGAGCTGAGCCACAAAGAAAAGCTCTTGATTTACCAGACCATCTATGTTCCAACCCTCACCTATGGTCATGAGCTCTGGGTAGTGACCGAAAGAACAAGATCGCGGATACAAGCGGCTGAAATGAGCTTCCTCTATAGGGTGGCTGGGCTCAGCCTTAGAGACAGGGTGAGAAGTTCAGACTGATTTATAGAAACAGGAATTCATACGGACCTTTTGTCTTTTTCTTTTTATGCTGTTGAGGAGCAGTGATCTGATGTGGCACTTTGTCTTGAAAAACATTCATAGCTGCAGGAGAAAAATGAATTGAACTTCAGTTAAAGTTACTTTAAATCCAATGCAATACAATCTGTTAATAACTTTAAATTGCTGATTTTAAACCTTTTTTTGCCTTCACAATGGTTTTCATCCCTGTTGAAATAACAGAAAATACCTGTAAAATAGATGGATTTCACATGACGTATGCATACTTAATTAGGCAGCTGCGCGCGCAGACCCAAAACAAAGCTTGTTTAGGTAGCCAACTCGGGATATTTATCCACATTATATACACATATTGCGCTAAATATGCCTTCTTGTTATGCTGTCGGCTGTCAGAATCGAAGTAAAGACAACCCTCATTTAAAGTTTTATTCAATACTTGGAGGGGCTCATCCATTTCAACAAAATCGAAGGCAGTTGTGGCTACGTGTGATCAACCGGGATAACTGGTCGGAGGCACAAATAAAGAATGCAGGGCTTTGCAGTGCACATTTCATTTCAGGTAAACGGTCATTCAGTTTTGATTTATATTTGTAAAATCCTTTATATCATTATCGTGCTTGTGAGCGATAATAGGGTGTTTTGTCATTACCGCAATGAATATGTTTGTCGACTTAGCCTTGTTATTTTGTTTTACGGGACTTTAATAATTATAATAAATACTATTTTAACAGGTCGTGCATCTGATGATTCAGACAGTCCTGATTTCGTGCCTTCGGTATTTCCTCACAGGCGTGACAGTGCCAACAGCACCAAAGCTAAGAACAAAATTGACAGGTAATTTGTACACTCACACCACGTTTCTGATACTGGATGGTATGTGAGTTCTTGTACGTGACCGCAAAGCATGAAATTAACAGCATCAAGGGATTTGTATGCCGTTAAATTCTCTTTCGTGTAAATAGATGTCCGGCCACTGAATATTAGGTCATTGCCTCATATCCCGTACCCACTCTTGTTGTGGCAATGAGTACGGGTCCGGTAGTTGCGTACCTGTACTAAGTGTCAACTCGCTTAAGTAACAGGTACGATCGGCAGGTGACAGCTCATCAAGGTATGATTTCTTAACAATAACTTTCGGCTGTGCCATTGTTGTATATATGAAACACGTGGATGAACTTTTCACTTTCTGCGCCGGGTCTGCGCGTGCAATACCTTGTGTTAGTAAATCACCTTTTTACAGTCGTGCTTTGTGTCATTATAATTTTGAATTTTTATCTGTTTATATTTACAAGCACAATGGAATTTAATTTTTATTATAATTTAACATGCTTCTGGTGGGTCAAATTCATCATTATTTTTGCATTAAAAGACAGTAAAAGTTGAACTGTTTATATCTCTAAACATCTGGTCTGATTAAACTTACTTCTGCTTTTGACAGAAGCAGCTGTTTCAGGTTCAGATCCATGCTCTCCTGCAAGATGCTCTTCAGATTCTATCTCAGCTTCCTCTGAAGATTCTCCAGGTTCTGGTCCACCTTCCTCTGAAGATTCTCCTCCAGGTTCTAGTTGAGCTTCAAGATAATAATATAAACAATAATAACAATAACAATAACAATAATAATAATAATAATAATAAATACAGACCTTTTTTCTTTTTATTTTGAGAAGCAGTGATCCAATGCGGCAGTTTGTCATGAATAATGTTCAGAGCTGCAGGTGAAAAACTAGTCGACCGTCAGTTAAAGTTACTTTAAATCTCATGCATGTATAATTCCACAGTTTAGCTCCAAATAGAAAAAGCAAAGTCTCAATATAATCTGCAGTTATCTAGAGATAATATTTAGTAAAATCACAGAAAAAAACAACAGATCAAAATCATAATGTCTATATCAGTAATCAGAACTGCAAACATCTGGTTTGATTAAACTCACTTCTGCGTTTGAGAGAAGCAACTGTTGAAACTGTTTCAGGTTCAGATCCACCTTCCTCTGAAGAGACTCCTCCAGGTTCTGGTTCAGCTTCCTGTAGAGATTCTCCTCCAGGTTGTAGTTGAACATCTGGATATTCTCCCCCAGGCATTTGTAGAGTTTCTAGAAATTCTTCCGCTGGAGATCCACCAGATTCTAGTTCAGCTTCTAGAGACTCTCTTCTATGTTCTTGTTCAGTCCTTAGAGGTTCTCCTCTTGGTTTTGGTCTGACCTCCACCTGGAGGAAGACTCGGTCCAGCAGTTGGTCCAGCAGCTGGTTGGCATGGTCCGGTTTGGTTCTGATGGTCAGTGAGCGATAGGGCTGTCCTGTTGAGATCTTTAGCTCAGCGATGTCTCTGAGGAACCAGAACCAACAGAGTCTACATCAACTGAAAAACCTGGAATAAACAAGTCCAACAAAAAAAATTTAATGATTTAGAGTTTTTTAACCTCCATAAACTCCTCTCTGCTCTGCTTATCAGCTGTAGGAAGATGTTTCACCACGCTGAATGTATCTACAACAACCTGCTCCTCTGTTCACTGTTTCTGAGTCATGTTCATCCAGTAGATTTAATTTTTTCTCTCAATCTAAAAATTTGCCAACATAATTTGACCAAAGTAACATAAAATGACCAAAACTACTGAAAACATGTACAAAATGACAAAAAAAATGTCCAAAGTTACTTGAAACAGATCCAAAATGGCACAAAATTTATTCAAAAGATGTTTCACCATGCTGAATGTATCGTCCAACTGTTTTAGGGTCATGATGCTTTCATTTTATTGATCCAGGAGGTTTTATTTTCCTCTCAGTCTGAAGTTGTCCAAAATTAAGTAACATTAAATTGTCAAATATAGCAATGAAAAATAGTCCAAATGACTCAAAACGTGTCTGAAATAACTTGAAAACTCTTCAAAATTACTTTAAACTAGATTAAAATGTCTTAAAATTGCTCAAAATGTCAATTTTGAACAATTTGGAGAATATTTTGTCCATTTTTGAGTCTCTGCTCATCAGCTGTAAAGATGTTTCACCATGCTGAATGTATCTTCCAACAACTTGCTCCTCTGTTCAGTGTTTCTGAGTCATGACACATTTATTTTATTCATCCAGTACACAGGAAATAGAAACCTCTATGCACAAACAGTTCACAATGGTGCCAGAAAAAGTATTTTAAAATATGGTGGAATACTGAATTGATCAAAAAAATGTTAAAAGCTGTGAATATAACGACAAATATCTATAAATAATAATATCTTTTGCTAATTCAAATCCTGAAAAACTGTGTATTACTAAGGTCACGCACCACGAAAAAAAATTACTATTTGCAAATAAACAGATTTTTGATGCAGATATATTTTTTACATTTTTAATACAGTTAACATGTAAATTAAAGCATGTTTGTAATTTAACCTGACGTTTCAAACGTTTATTTTTCAAACCTTCATATGCATATTTTTTCTTTCAATTTACAGTAAATGTCTGAAAAATTATGTTATTTTTAACTGACTGAAATGTTGTAAAAAAATTTCATTATATTTATAATTTTTTTTACGTTTTTTTACAGTCCAGGTGTATATTCAGCCCGGTCTCACGGGGATTCGTGAAACTGTCACGTCAGTTTTTGTTTCGGTTTCGTGCGCACCAACACGATGTCGTCATGTTTTTCGTGCCGCTCACCATGAGCGAAACCCGCTGTGGTAATCACATCTGAAAGTGGTTTATACCGGCGGATTCATGACGATCTAAGCTGTCCATTGGCGTTTGCGGCCGCCGCTGCGGCCGCCGCTTCGGCCGCCGGACATTCTTTAAATTCCTATGCAAATTCGGCGGATTCATGACGATTTAAGCTGTTCATCGGCGTTTGCGGCCGCCGCCGCGGCCACCGCCGCGGCCGCCATTGCAGCCGCCAGACATCCGGCTGCAGCAGACGCCGATGGACAGCTTAAATCGTCATGAATCCGCCGGTATAAACCACTTTCAGATGTGAACCGGCCGCAATAACGGCCGGATGTCCAGCGGCCGCAATGGCGATGGACAGCTTAGATCATCATGAATCCGCCTAATTTGCATAGGAATTTAAAGAATGTCTGGCGGCCGAAGCGGCGGCCGCAGTGGCGGCCGCAAACGCCGATGGACAGCTTAGATCGTCATGAATCCGCCGGTATAAACCACTTTCAGATGTGATTACCACAGCGGGTTTCGCTCGTGGTGAGCGGCACGAAAAACATGACGACATCGTGTTGGTGCGCACGAAACCGAAACAAAAACTGACGTGACAGTTTCACGAATCCCCGTGAGACCGTGTTGGTATATTTGTACTGTTTCTGTCAATCTACTAAACAACATAAAAACATGTTTAAAATGACAGTTGAAAATCTGACACTTCTTTCTGTTTTTATTGTTTTTTATCAGGATAAATGGTGGAATTGAGGTGATTTTTGTGCCTTTTGCTGTTGGGTTTTGTGGCTAAAGCAGATTTGACTGTCTGGTTCTTTGAGGCCGCTGTGGGGTTTTACCTGTTTGTCCTTTGCTTGAAGAAGCAGCAGACAAGCAGCAGAACCATCAGAACCAGCAGCAGAACCAGCAGAGACACGATGAAGACGTCAAAGGTCAGCTCAGCCATCGTCTCAGTTAGATGAAGATCAGAAACATTCTGCTGCAGCTGTTTTAGGAGGAAAAACCAGAAGAACATTGAAGATTACAGTTCATTCTTGAACTTGAAACAACATAAAGGTCTGTTTAGTCTCTGCTTTCAGTCACATCACACCATCTTTATCAGCAGATGGAGGTTAAATGTCAACTTCTAAAGGATGTCTGCTGATGAAGATCATGAGACTTGATTCAAAGAATCATCTTGGAGGATTGAAGCGAAAATATGATTTGTTTTCACTGAAAAATACACAGAAACACAATGAGATTTACAACCAAAACTTCTGAAACCCAAAGCCTGCTTTGAAAGGCATGTTGTATTTAGGAAAAAAAAACAAAACACCAAAATGACACCATTTATCAGACAGAAAGTTAAAGAAAGTCATCAGATTTTCAATTTTCTTATGCTTTTTAAAGGGCTACACTATTCATGAGTGAGAGAACTGAAATCATCAAAATCTAAGCTTAAAATGCTCCATTTTTAAAAAACAAAATCCCATTTTTCTACATTTCTCATTTGAAAATTCCCCCAAATTAACCAGATTCTGCAATAAACTAAAA
Organism: Acanthochromis polyacanthus; assembly: GCF_021347895.1. Classification (NCBI taxonomy): domain Eukaryota; kingdom Metazoa; phylum Chordata; class Actinopteri; family Pomacentridae; genus Acanthochromis; species Acanthochromis polyacanthus. The sequence continues at coordinate 32,963,640 of NC_067117.1, read as the reverse complement.
TTCAGTAACCATAAAGCAGCGAATCGCTCAGCTTTGTTATTCTCTTTTGCTCATCTCACTAAATTTGACAGGACTTGTTTCCATGGTAACTGAGATTAGTCTTATTTAAGCATTTAAACCCAAAACTAAATTTGAAAGTCATTTTATCTTTTAGAAATTGCCAAAATTACACCATCCATCAGTGAGCAAAGGTAAAAACAAGTAAAAAATCATCCAATTTTCCACTTTCTGACAGCATTTGAAGTACTCCTCTGTGTTGTATTGCTCCTTTAAGAAAATTAACCAAAATCAAAGTGAAAAAAATCACGATATTTCATCAAAATCACAATGTCTCATTTAAAAAATTAAAGATTCTGTAAAAAACTAAAAATTATTCTTTCCTTAGCACAACCAGGAAGTTATCAGTGACTCAGCTGCGACCAACAGTCACATGGAAAAAAATTTAGAGAATTTTCAAGTTGAACTGCAGGCAGTGCTAACACAGAGCAGCGAGGAAAATCAAACCTACTGAATCAATAAAATAAACAATGAACAGAGGAGCAGGTTGTTGGGAGACACATTCAGCATGGTGAAACATCTTTCTACAGCTGATGAGCAGAGTAGAGAGGAAAGAGTTAAAAAGATTCTAAAAATTATAGTATTTGTGTTTAAAGTGACTCAAATTTTGTCCACAATGGGAAAAAAATGTGTTTAAAATGTATAAAAAATATCTGAAATTACTTTATTTGTCAATTTCTTTTTCAAAATGACTGGCGATTTTTATAAAATCACTCAAAATTTGCTCCAAACAATGAGAAAAAAAAAGTCCAAAATTATTCAAAACATGTTCAAAATTACATGAACTGATCGTGACAGTAAAATAAAACCCACTGGATCAATTAAATAGATGCATCACGGCTCTAAAACAGTGAAGAGAGGAGCAAGTTGTTGGAAGATACAGTCAGCATGGTGGACACTTTGAGAAATGTTGAACATGCTGATTCCAGAAATTCAACTTGTCTCTTTTCTCATTCTAACTGCTGCACATCAGGCATTACTAACTTCTCCCTTCTTTTTCACGTTTTTTCTGTTTCTATAGAGACACAGGATTTTATACTGCAGTGAAAAATGAACCACAGTGAGGAAAAGCGCTCAGAAACTGAGAATAGGCAGCTTATTTGTACATCTTAAAGCAATTTAAGTAAATAACTATGACTTTCCCCCCTTAATACTGAACATGTGTGAAGAAATCTTTTAAAAAATACATTTGTCAGGAAGTTAAAGTCCAACAGTCCAACTACTGGACAGATTTCTTCTCTTAGATTCTCCTCTAGTGCCACCTGTTGGACAAACCTTACACATTAAGTCAACAGGAATGCCTGTTATGCTTTAAAAACATTACAGATAAAATATACACGCAGTCTGGTTTAACATAAATCAGCATTAATATGTATATGTGACTCACCTGTACGTGTTTCTGGGACTCTGTATCTAAAGACAGTTTGGCTGTTGCTAGGAGACGATGAGCAGCTTTAAAACTTCTAACATCCTAAGAAAATCAAGGAAAACATTCTGTGTAAATCTCAACTAAAGAAGAATCTGCAGAGGACTGATCAGTGCTTCGACTTTAAGCGTTTTTATACATGATATGGCTGCAAAAATGCAAAAATGTGTGAGAAAACCATGAATATGATATTATTAAATGTAACGACACTTAGTTATGCCTGCATTATCTGTGATGAGTGAAGCTATTGGGATTTTGTTTCATGCAATTAGTTTGTGGGTTTTTGTATTTCTTTTGCAGTTATTGATACCATGTTCAAGTTAAAACACTTACTATAGACTTGTAGAGCATCTTAGTCCAAAAAAACCAAACAAATTCAACTTCTATTTGCTCACTTTTCTCTGATTTCTGTCATTCTAACTGCTGCACAGAAAATATTTCTGAATTCTCTTCTTTTCACAGTTGTTCTGTTTCCATAGGGGTGCAGGACTTTAGATTGCAGTGAAAAATGAGCCCACAGTGAATACAAATAGCCCACAGTGAATAAAAATGAGCCCACAGTGAATACAAATAGCCCACAGTGAATAAAAATGAGCCCACAGTGAATACAAATAGCCCACAGTGAATAAAAATGAGCCCACAGTGAATACAAATAGCCCACAGTGAATAAAAATGAGCCCACAGTGAATACAAATAGCCCACAGTGAATAAAAATGAGCCCACAGTGAATACAAATAACCCACAGTGAATAAAAATGAGCCCACAGTGAATACAAATAGCCCACAGTGAATAAAAATGAGCCCACAGTGAATACAAATAGCCCACAGTGAATAAAAATGAGCCCACAGTGAATACAAATAGCCCACAGTGAATAAAAATGAGCCCACAGTGAATACAAATAGCCCACAGTGAATAAAAATACCCCACAGTGAATAAAAATGAGCCCACAGTGAATAAAAATGAACCAAAGTGAGTAAAAATGAGCCCACAGTGAATAAAAATGAACCAAAGTGAGTAAAAATTAGCCCACAGTGAGTGAAAATTAACCAAAGTGAGTAAACATGAGCACACAGTGAATAAAAATGACCTAGGAACTGTTCAGTGTCAAGAGAACACTGAACAGTGAAACAAAATGGCACCCATAGATCACGTGACCAAAATTTTTTGGACCCCTCATGTTGCCACTCTGGTATACAGGCACTCTAACTTCAGTTAAATCACAGCATCATCTAGCAGAGGATCTGCAGCCGAACAGAAAACAGGAAGCAGCAGGGTTTTTTCAGCATCTTTAAATCAGATTATCATGGAACAGAGAGTCAGTAAAATCCTTTACAAAACACAACTCAATAATTCAACAGCAACGATATACAATCATACTGTTTAAAAAATGAATCTTTGTTTTCTTAAAGCACCATTTGAGACAAACAGTCGTCGTTATATTAATTATTAGATTTGGCATAAATATCATAATAAATGAATAATTACAGTCTGATTTACCCTGATAGTTAATAGGCACCACGGAGACATAAATAAACTTCTCATTACAGCAAAGATATAAAATAACATGAAACTGGAGGGAAAATGTTGTGAATACAACGATCAATATGTACACAATGTGTGTGTGTGTTCAGGCAGCATTATTGGTGTTGTTGTTATTGATCTCCATCCTGCCGATCAGTTCGGTCACCAGCTGCTGCACCGTGTGGGAACGCAGCCGACCGACTTCCAGGACGCCCTCATGGTTCACGCTGTCCGAGTCCTCGTAGCTCTTCACCACCTGATCGATCAATCACAATCAATCAGTCACTCAGTCAGTAAATGAATCAATCCTTTATATATCACACTGAGTCACTTCAACTTTTCACCACCAGCTCGATCAATCAACCAATCAACCAATCAATCAATCAATCAATCAATCAATCAATCAATCAATCAATCAATCAATCAATCAATCAATCAATCAAATAACCATCTAACTAGTCTTTCAACTCATACACTCAACAAAAATATAAACGCAACACTTTTGTTCTTGCTCCGATTTTTTATGAGATGAACTCAAAGATCTAAAACTTTTTCCACATACACAATATCACCATTTCTCTCAAATATTGTTCACAAATCTGTCTAAATCTGTGATAGTGAGCACTTCTCCTTTGCTGAGATAATCCATCCCACCTCACAGGTGTTCCATATCAAGATGCTGATTAGACACCATGATTAGTGCACAGGTGTGCCTTAGACTGCCCACAATAAAAGGCCACTCTGAAAGGTGCAGCTTTGTTTCATTGGGGGGGGGGTCCACTCCTCTTCAATGGCTGTACGAAGTTGCTGGATATTGGCGGGAACTGGTTCACGCTGTCGTATACGCCGATCCAGAGCATCCCAAACATGCTCAATGGGTGACATGTCCGGTGAGTATGCTGGCCATGCAAGAACTGAGATGTTTTCAGCTTCCAAGAATTGACCCTTCACCAAGCCCCGCCCCCCTTGGTTACTGTTGCTATGCCTGTCAAGCTTTCTCTCATAGCATGAAATATGGAGTTTTTAGCTGTACTGGTGAGTGATATTTCTCAGGAGATATGTGCAAATTTCTGGACATTTTCTACAGCGATATCAGAGAGAAGCAGACAGAGGGTTCTCCAATATGCTTTTGAGAACTACATTCACCAAATTAAATGTTGGCGGAGTGCAAACGAAGAGGACGTTAAAATAGAGGGAAAAGCGCACAGATCTCAGTGTAAGCGCCAAACACCCCATGTATTGTCACTTCACGTCAAAAATAATCATATAGAGCTCCGGGAGATGACGTCACACAATCCCGGCATGCAACAGTCGAAATCAAAACACCGCCATATTGGCAGGAAGGCGCGCTGTTTAAACTACTGCCAGCTAATTCCTAAACGTTCTTCAGTGTCGACATCAGAGAGTCCACCATATGGTGGACAGTTGTTGCGCCCCGGGATGCCAGAACAGCCGAGGACGAGCAAAGGGGAGAGCATTTTATCGGATTCCCAAAGATCCTGAAAGACGACAGAGGTGGATCACTGCCATAAAACGCGCAAGAAGCGAGCAGAAGAAAACGGAGCGGTGGGAACCCACAGGCAACGGATTCCGCTTATGTAGCGACCACTTTGTATCAGGTACAGAATCCGTTTCCTAAGCTTTATATCTGATCGCGTAATTTCTCTTACCCCTCAAGGCTTTTATACGCTGTTCCGCTTCAGTTGCGCTTCAGTGTCCCGCCCGCGGTACACTTTGAGATCTGCATAAGCAATTTGCTAAATGTCTGAAACGTGATTATACAAACACTATATGCCGATGGAAAGCTTAGATTCTCATGAATCCGCCGGTATAAACCACTTTCAGATGTGATTACCACAGTGGGTAATATGAACACATTTGTCCGACAAACAACTAATATCCATCCATCCGTTCTCTATACACGGCTTCAACGCACACAGCGCAACTCACATTTCCGGGTTCATTATTACACACAGATGAAAATATTCCACAAAAAACGGCTATAATCCAACCTTGGACATCCAGACGAAACAAGCCAGTAAAATATTTTTTGCCAAAACATGTCTTGAAGTCGGCATATTATCCACGAATACGTCGTTTTCAAGGAAATGCACCTCGTGATGCGTGTCTAATATTCCCTGTATTTCTCATCATATTTTTATTTACAAATAGAATATTAGCGATTTTTTTGTACTGAAAATGGCTGGAATTGACTGCAGCTTAAAGGGTTAAGAGATTCACCGGGGTAGGATGAAGGAAAATTTATCAGGTAATTGTAGATGTCAGGGTACCGCAGGTCCGGTAAAAGGTCCGCTCCGACCGTCTCAAGATTCTTAAATAAGATACCGGGGGCATGATATGGATCGGATATGTTTAGTTTGTCCAGTTTGTTTGTATATTTTATAATATCGTCTGATTTAAAATGAAAAGTAAACTCAGACGGCGTAAATTTTCTACCAGCGCCATTCATTTTGAAGCGGAGTTTCCTGCCAACATGGCGGCGTAAACAAACGGAGTCACGTGACGTCCGGAGCTCCATACAAGAACAACAATGTTCTTGTACAGCAGGGAAAGCCGATATGTATTATATACATTTAAATTAATGTTATGTCAACTGTCATTATCATGTGTCTGCCCATTTCTTGCTAAGCTAAATTGCTAATTTGTTTACAGCGTGCCAGGATATTGCTCACATATAGTGAGGCTGATCTATACACTTGATCTCATTAAGGCAGAGCAAAGCCCAGCAATATCTTGCACAAGTTTGCCACAACAGTGGCACAAACCGAGGGGTTACAACATTAATGCAGTACCAATCTCATCTGTTGTTGTCGCCAAAGCCAGACGTGAGCGTAGGCGGAGACCTGTAGATTGCTAGTATATGCTATACCAGTATGTCAGAAGTTGTCTCTATATATCACCAGTATTTTTTTGCTCAAATAACACACAGTAGCTCAAATTAAAAGAGAAGTAACCTTCCATTGAGATGTCTTTCTTTGCTAATGTTATCTGACCTAACACACAGAGCTATGGTTACCTAATGTTAGCTAGCAACTTACCTTAGAACAGATGTAGGTGTTCTTATTGATTTTGGAGGGATTCGGCTGATCATGTGGTCTCCCACACTGCTTAATCCACACGCGGCACCTTTCTTCTTGTGTCTTTGGCTTGGGGAATGCAAAAAAATCAACACCACCCTCCAAGCTTTGCGGATAACGAGTGTCGGACTTGCAAGTACCGTACGCACACCGGTTCGGCATATTGTCTTCTGCTGAAAGCTTGACAGACCTCTCGTGCCTAGTTACAGTTGCTAAGGTAGGATTGGACAGTAGCCATTTGTGGGAGGGGCTTAGCGAAGGGTCAATTGTGTACAGATCCTTGCAACATGGGGCCGTGCATTATCCTGCTGCAACATGAGGTGATGTTCTTGGATGTATGGCACAACAATGGGCCTCAGGATCTCGTCACATTATCTCTGTGCATTCAAAATGCTATCAATAAAATGCACCTGTGTTCTTCGTCCATAACAGACGCCTGCCCATACCATAACCCCACCGCCACCATGGGCCACTCCATCCACAACATTGACATCAGAAAACCGCTCACCCACACCAGGCGTAAACTAACCATGACGTCACCCATTGGTTTCAACGCCGAGAAAATGAAGCCCGGATTTTGCTACTTCCCGGTCACCGTTTAGGATTTTTTGGAGCCAGTGACGTAAAAAGCGTCATCAAACAGACTGGACCGGAGAGCAACTAGGGGCAGGATTGGCTGAGAACTCTCTTATCCCACCCACATTTTACTGCAGAGGCTTCTGTTGCTGTCTGTCAAGTATAGCCATGCCCCCTGGCTCCGCCAACTTTAACGATTTATTTAAAATTCAGTATTGATTTATTTCAAGATCGGCCACCTGATCTCTCATTTTGACCATGAAAACTAACGGGGGAAAAATCCTGAGCTGTAGAACATCAGTCTAACAAATTTTATTTTTTCCAAAAATGAATTGGGGTCTATGGAGAAAAGGCTTTTTGGAGCCAACCCTAGCAGACGGCGTGATATTTCAAGTTTTTGACACTTCCGGGTTGGCTTCAATTCTGGAGCCAGATGCTACGTCCACTATATATACAGTCTATGACCCACACAAAGCCACACACGCTGTCTGCCATCTGCCCTGAACAGTGTAAACCGGGATTCATCCGTGAAGAGAACACCTCTCCAATGTGCCAGACGCCATCGAATGTGAGCATTTGCCCACTCAAGTCGGTTACGACGACGAATTGGAGTCAAGTCGAGACCCTGATGAGGACGACGAGCATGAAGATGAGCTTCTCTGAGACGGTTTCTGACAGTTTGTGCAGAAATTCTTTGGTTATGCAAACCCATTGTTTCAGCAGCTGTCCAAGTGGCTGGTCTCAGACCATCTTGGAGGTGAACATGCTGGATGTGGAGGTCCTGGGCTGGTGTGGTTACACGTGTTCTGTGGTTGTGAGGCTGGTTGGATGTACTGCCAAATTCTCTGAAACACCTTTGGAGACGGCTTATGGTAGAGAAATGAACATTCAATACACAAACAACAGCTCTGGTTGACATTCCTGCTGTCAGCATGCCAATTGCACGCTCCCTCAAATCTTGCCACATCTGTGGCATTGTGCTGTGTGATAAAACTGCACCTTTCAGAGTGGCCTTTTATTGTGGGCAGTCTAAGGCACACCTGTGCACTAATCATGGTGTCTAATCAGCATCTTGATATGGCACACCTGTGAGGTGGGATGGATTATCTCAGCAAAGGAGAAGTGCTCACTATCACAGATTTAGACAGATTTGTGAACAATATTTGAGAGAAATGGTGATATTGTGTATGAGGAAAAAGTTTTAGATCTTTGAGTTCATTTCATAAAAAATGGGAGCAAAAACAAAAGTGTTGCGTTTATATTTTTGTTGAGTATAAGTAAACAGTCAGGTAATCAATAATCCACTCACTCAGTTTATTTATAAGTCAGACAATCGATCAAAGATATACCAGGCTGATCTCAGCAGGTTCTGTTGTATTGATCAGCTGATTGGTTAATGTACAGCTTAGTTATAGGTCACAATAGTCTATCGAAACTAATCAATAGATGGATGTATTGATCGGATGTGTGTTACCTTGTTGGTGATCAGAGACAGACCGAAGACTCTCAGGCCGCAGTGCATCGCCACGACGACCTCAGGAGCCGTACTCATACCTGAAACCAGACAAAGGTCAGTGACACCCAACCCCATGGTGATCAGCTCGAGTATTGATCGCATGAAGTAATCAGTGATTAACAGTCTGAACCCCAAAAGGCAAATTATAATGAAAAATGATCAAAATTCATCATCTATCAGCCAGAAATCATAAAAACAGAAGGAACTGTCAGATTTACGACTTTCCAGTGGTTCTTGAACACATCATTACTGTTGCTCTAGATTTGAGCTTAAAACTGTCTTTTACAAAAATTTACGATGTACACTGACAGGCTGTTTGTTTTGCTTTTAGCTGATTTAAACACAGTAAAAATGGTGTCATTTTATAATCAAACGTTGTAAAAGAAGGATTACTATTTGTAAAAATACGGGGTTTTGATGTTGACGCTGTATTTTGGCCAATTTTTGCCATCAACATGTAAATTGAACCTTTTGTTTCTGTGATTTACTGAAATATTATCTGTAATTCAACAAAACTGTTACATGAAAAAGTACAGTTAAAATCTGTTCCATCATACCGACAGCGTCCACGCCGAGTCGATGCAACAGTCTGGCCTCAGCGATGGTTTCAAAGTTGGGCCCGCCCACCATGGCGTACACGCCCTCCTGCATGAGGCCGGCCACGCCCAACTGCTTGGCGATTTCCATCGCCAGGCAACGCAGGTTCTTGTCGTAGCAGCCTGACATGGCAGGAAAACGGGGCCCGAACCTACAATAACAAAGTAATAAACAACAATAAACAACTGGAATAAATCTCCCAACAGCAGGGATGACACTGATACTGTTTCACCATGAAAACTGATGACCATCGCAAAATGACTGCGGTAAACAACATGAATGACAACACATAAACAACAACAACACAAAACTAGAGGGTGAACTATGAACAAAGATTTCTTTTAAACTGGTCTGTTGAGACTAAAATCGGAGGTTTTTGTGTCACAACGGTGGTTTTAACTTGCTGCATCTCCATGGTAACTGATACTACAAATCTAAGTCAGCATGGCAACTCATTCTGCGCAACTGGATCACCATGGTAACCCATGCTACAAAGCTACATCACCATAGTAACCAATGCTGCAAAGCTACATCACCACGGTAACCAATACTACATGGCTATATCACCATGGTAACTGATGCTGCACAGCTACATCACCATGGTAACCCTTGCTACAAAGCTACATCGCCATAGTAACCAATGCTGCAGAGCTACATCATCACGGTTACCGGTGTCACGCGGCTATATCACCATGGTTACTGATGTTGCACAGCCTTTGATAGTTCATAGTGGTCCTAATGATTTAGTATTTTTTCCTAAACTTAGATTTTACAGTTCGTCATCCTGTTTTGCCTCATTTTATTATTTTATACAATTTAATTCTCTTTAACTAACTGACTACTTTTTGCACTTCTTTTGTTGCTGCATGACTTCTAGCATGTTCAACACTTGGTCCACATACGTTGTTTTTAAACGTGCTGTATAAAGAGACTTGATTTGATCTCTGATTGAGGTTTTAGATTTGTTGAGCCAGTTAACCTAAACAAAGCCTGGATATGTTGAACTTTCTTCTTAGTACTCCCCTATGTTCTGATATAAAGTATCGGTCTTACTTGTCATCGTTGGGTCCACACAGCGGGTTCAGACCGACCAGTCCGGGGAAGTTGACGTGGTCTTTGATGATCATGATGTCACCAGGCTGGAGGCCGTCAGCCAATGAGCCGGCAGCATTTGTCACAAACAGAGTCTCGACGCCCAGCAGCTTGAAGACTCGAACTGGAAACGTCGTCTGGAGGACACAGAGAGACAAAGTGAAGTATTTCACCAGGACCTCAGTCATTGTTGGTCACTAAAACAGCAGAAGCTTCCTGATTAGGTTTGAAACTGTGGTGTGTCAGGGGATGCTTTCTTCTTCTAATGACCCTCTGAACCCCAAAATATCACCAAGATTACAACTTTTATCACTGCCAGAAACTGTAAAAACAGAAATAACTGTCAGATTTTCACCTTCTTGACAGTCCTCAAAGTACTTTTTTGTGGCATGAACTTTAAATTTTTCTTCTTTATTCTTATGTTTCGGTTAAAAATCATACAAAAAATGAATTGTTTGGTCTAATCCGACTCTGTAAAAAAACAAAAAAATTCAGGGCTTCTCTGTGCAACTGTAAAGCCATGAGTGACTCGCCTGCACCTAATAATCATGTGACAAAAATTCGGAGACTTTTAGGTTGAACTGCAGATAGGCAGAGTATAAACACCGAGAAACTGCTCAGAATTCAGAGGTTTATCTTTTTCAGTTATGGTTTGTTTTTCAGTTAATCGAATCAACGGACTCTCAAGAAATTCTGACATTCGTTTTTTTGGGTCAGTAAATATTTATTCTCTCAGTGTTTTCCAGTTTTAATGCACTTTTATGTATTATTAGCTGACAAATCAAAGATGCAGTCCAACCTTACTTTTGAATTTTCATAATCAGAAAATCTTTTTTTTTGGCCTTGATCTACTTTCCAAAGAGGTGCAGGACCTTTTATCAAAATGTAAGGAAAAATGAGCCCACAGTGAGGAAGAAATGTGACAGAAACACACCCAGAAACCTTCCTTGAATTTATTGGAAATTTTTGCCCTTTCAGTTGAAACTCTCCGGCTGTGTCTCTTGACAGTTACACAATCCACAAGTTGTAAACGGTTAAAAATAATTTTGTTGCCTGGGAGGAAATGTGTTGAAGGAAGGTTTGACAGAGCGCCACCTGCGGGACAGTCACATATGAGGATAATGCGTGTGTGTGATGCTGTAATATGGAGGGAAACAATAGCAGCATTGAGCCGTTTGCTAACGGGCTGCATGTGACTGAACTCATGCAGGACCTGAGCTCAGTTCTCACAAACCAGCGACAGGTTTGGTCTCATGCTGCTCATTGCAGTCATGTGTGAGCAGCATGAGCTTTAATCAGCTCACTGTAACTGTGTGTGTATACGTACGACTTCGTTGTGTTTACTGTGTTTGTACTGTGTTAGATACAACATGGAAATGATGCGTTCATGAGCAGTCAGGGAAAAACTGATATTTCCCAATTCTCATGATGCAACCGAAGCTGCAACTGTCAAGATTTTTGAGAAAAACTAAAACAATTAACTTTAATTTTAAGAGTACATTTTGCATACTAAGTGGAACAGTTCATTCTCTTGTACCAAAAGAGTATTTTATATGTTTATAGCATATTTTGAATCCCAAACTCAATACTGTAATGCAACTGTGAAAAATGTCATACTTAAATGTTCATTTAGTGGAGTAAATATTCAGATAAGATACATGTTAAAGAGAGTTATTGTGCAAAACAAATGTACATAACATAAAAAATGTAGTGTCCTGTAGAAAATCAGTAAGAAATAAGTATAACACTTTACTGAAAATCAAAATAAGTAAGTTAAACAAAGACTAGAATACAAAAAAATAGTTATACTGGCAATGACACACATGTTAATGAAATATTACACCTGAAATTGAACATTAAACATGAAAGCAAAATTTTTAAAATAACTATAAAATTTGTTTATAATCATAAAATTTAACAGATTGTTATTGGATGTAATAGTTTAAAGCCATTTATTCAAAAAATATTTAAGAAAACAGAGCGTCATAGAATATTTTTAATTTTTTTTAAAGTATTTATTCATTGTTGCTTTTATAAATTTATGAGAGCTTTTGCTGTGGCACTGTAATTTCCATAAAGGATCTATCTATCTATCTATCTATCTATCTATCTATCTATCTATCTATCTATCTATCTATCTATCTATCTATCTATCTATCTATCTATCTATCTATCTATCTATCTGACACAGAGAGTCTTCTTCCTGAAGGGGGCAGGGCCAGCAGCAGCTCAGCTACATGTAAAGCTACAGACACTAAAATCGTCCATTTAGAATTTAACTGGGAGTTCTACAGTCATGGAGAAATCAACCGTCTTTGGGGTGTTTGGAGCTGAAACACCAACAGAAATGTTGTGAATACATGAGAAACTTTAATTAATTTGCTAAAAAAAAGAGGAAAAATCTGGGTCTTTAAGGTTAGAACCAGGTTCAGGAGTGGACCATGTGTTCGTACCTTCAGCAGTGAGTGTCCTTCATACATGTGGAAGCGACCCTGCATGCAAACACAAGTTTTCCCCTTCAGCTCCCCGAAAACCAGCCTACCTGCATGACCCTGAACTGCAACAACAAAAATACAGTCAGGACATACAAAGAGTGGTTTTAATTCATTCATAAACATTTTCTCTAAACATATTCTGTAAAAAACTAAAATTTGTGCTCCTCGGCCCAACCGTGAGACTATAAATGACTCAGCTGTGACCAACAGTCATGTGACAATAATCTGAAAGTTCTAAAAAAAAAGCAGATAAGAGACAAGAACGGAAACTCATTCAAAATACAAATAGTTCAGTATTTCTAGTATGTAGAGCCTAGATTTCTTCCTCAATGTTTAGTACCACATGTAGACCCTTTCTGACAGGTTTTGGCTCCAATATATGGTCTAATTTTACAAGGATAACATGTCTTTAAAGTCCACTGGGGGTTTGGGGGTTTCAGAGGGTTCATAGGATTTGTATTTTTGCAGTCGAAGTGTAAAATACGTGTACATAAATGTGCAGTAAACAGTTCTATACTGCTAGAATATTATACGGGCCAAAAGCAGCCCAGCAGACGGTCTAATCCGACCCGTGGGATGACTTTGCAAAATGTAAAAATAAAGAGAAGACATTAACTGCAGATTGTTAATTTGTAAAGCTGTAAATTTTAAATAATTTCTACATCTTCACAAGTTGATTTGATCATAAAGTAAAATACTACATTATGGAGACTGACACTAAATGTTTTGTTCCTTTGTAGAAACACTGTGATCTGTAAGGTGTAATGTGTAAATGAGAAACTGAGGCAGAATGTTGTTGAAATCTAATATATTTTTGTTGAGAAATTTCCGGTTGTTCATGATGTTTTGTAAAGATAATTCATTAATTGTGAACATCTTCAGAAATGACTTTTTTTGCACTAAAACAGGGGAACCACTTGGAGTTGTGCTTATTTATAGGTTATTATGCTCTGATTTCACCGGTCCAGTCCACTTGAGCTCAAATTGGGCTGAATGTAGCCCCTGAACTAAAATGAGTTTGACTTCCCTGATGTAGATGATTATGAGTCGATAGTAACTTTATTCAGCTTCGTTAATATTAAAATGTAGCTGTATGTCCAGAGTCCTACCTGTGCTCTGAGGGAAACCCGGTATGTCAGAATAAGCGAAGGAGTCTTGACACTTGAGGGTGTCAGCGAGCATGCCCAGTCCGGACCCACAGATGATTGCCACCTGAGGGCGGTGCTTCGTCTGAGACATCAGCCAATCAGCCGTCTTCTGGTAGTCGTCATGACTGCGGACATGAAAACAGAGGAGAGGACTGTTATGATTTCAGGTACAAGAACTCTAAGCTGCACATTAGAGCTCTAAAACTTTAAACTTCATTGATTTAAACTTTAACATTTAAGTCTGACTCTGTCCCATAATGAAGGAGATGTGGAAATTTGTTTAGTTTTTAAAAATAAAAGTGAAATTAATGGTATAATTGAATATTCTCTGTGATAAACAGAATGATCAATTTTGTAATCTGTGTTCTAGTAGCAGCAGGCCCAAAGACTCTGAGGCCTTTAGATATGCTAGTATTCATTAAAAAACTTCAATGTTGAAGCGAAATATGAAGACGGCGACTCATAATTATGAATCTACAGAGAATTATCCTCAAATTCTGCAGCTCCATTTTGTTCAATAGGGTTTTATGTTGACTTTTAGCTCATTGTTGGAGCATTTGGCCCTTAACTTTACAGTTCTGGTTCACTCTCGTCACGCTGCATTTGCTGTTTCTCGTAAACTCACTACTTTCTCGGCACCCAGCAGCAGACAGGAACAGCCCGTGAGGAGCCGATGAAAACAGTGGAGCATTTAGAGGATAGAAAGTCAAATATTTCCCAAAACACAGCTAAAGGATCAGCTCTGTTTTGAACTCTACATGACCGATTACAATGAAGTGTTGTACCGGCCTCTTCATTATATCGACTGAAACGGTGAAAATAAGTCGGTCTTTTGCAGGTTTAAAGATAGATTTGATAGAAGTTGCGACAGGTTTGAGTTTATAGAAGATGGAATTAATGCTTGTAACAACCAGAACCTTCAGTATGATGAAGTTTATGTGGTTAAACTGTGAGTTTATTTATGAAGGGCAAAAATGTAAACATACAACACAGGTTTCATTGTGTTTTCTCAGAATAATATGTCCTTTTTCAGGATAAAATACAAATGAAGAGTTCATTTGCAAAAACAGGTAACTCCATTTTCAGAAACCTCATTTTTTTTATTGTTTACTTGAGATGGTAATAATAATAATAACACTAATAATTTATTTTTTCTCTATTTTGTCATGTATTTTACTTCTGAGTCAAATCCACTCAACTTCACTTTGATTGATATTATCTCAAGTAAACAATAAAAAAAATTCTGAAAATTTATCAAAACAGAGTTATCTGTTTTTGCAAATGAACTCTTCAATTAAAAGTGCAACTGAACTGTCATTGATAGTGTGGTTTACCTTCCTAGTTAGCTATCTCTGTTTTAAATGAACTGTTTGTCTTTTTTGAGCCAATTAAATGTGCATTAAATACTAAGACGCTGCCAGTTAGAATAGCTTAGTATAAAGAACAGAAACAAAGGGAAACATCAGGCCTAAGGCAAATAAAAATAAACCTTTCAGCACCTCTAAAGCTCAACTACAGACACTAAAGTGTGAAAATGTTTTCTGTTCTGGACCGTTGTTGGACTGGGACCAGTAAGACGACTGGAGTCTCTACTGGTTTGGAGAAAAATGCTTGTTCATCTGGTTTGTAGTTCAGGTACTTATGAGGAAAACAAAGCTATAAAGAACAATACGAGCAATAATCACACTCATAAATATAAATATAAGTCCCTCATTGTTCTGAATTCCTTCAGAATAATCTTTAATTTCTTAGAGCTTCTAAATCCTGAGCTACACAGCAGCATTACCAAGTACTTTCATGTTTTATGTTTAAAGCCCTCTGAACTCCAAACAGAAGTTTGTGTATTTTTTGTTCACTGCAATATAAAATAAAACCTGGAATCAACATGCACAACATTTTCCCATGTTTCTAAAATAAATGTCGGCTCTACAAACTATAGATATTTAACTCTTTACATTTTAAATTAGCTTCCATACTTATTTCCACTCTGCTTGGTAAAAACACTGACTGCACATTTCTGAATTTTTATCACATAACGGTTGGTCACAGCCCAGTCATTAAGGGTTTCAAGATTATGTCAAGAAATCCAGAGTAATTAGTTTTTTACAGCATCCAATGAGAGCAAACAGTTTATTTTCGGCTAATTTTTCAAATACAAAATGTAGAACATGATTCCAAGCTTAGATTTGGTTATTGAGTAGTTCAAGGACACGCAGGAACTTCAAAATCTGAGGATTATTTGTTCTCATTTTACATCTTATGGCCAAAAAAATATTCACAGTAAATGTTTTGTTGCTGTTTTACAGAGATGCTTTTAAAGCCATTGGTGGATTTTTGGACTCTGGACTGTGATATTATTATTAAAATATTTGGTAAACATATTTTTTTGCTGCCTGAAAACAACTGTTTTAATCCTCTTGTTCCTCATGTTGTTGTTTTCTAGGAACAGTTTAGCATCTCATAATTGGTTTCATGTTGGTGAAACTAATTTTTACTGTAAATCTCAGGTTGTATTAATGTAAACAGGCCTTGTTTGGGTCCTTGATCAAGAATTCAACTGGAAGCAGTAGCTCCATTTACAGAGTAATGGAAGAAAAAATATGTTTTCATGCTTCTGACAGTGACACAGCAGAAATATACAATCATAAGACTGTTTTATGCAATAAACTTTAGAGTTTGTGTCTGATTTCCTTCCAGCCTTCTAATCCAAAACTCCACAGCAGCTTTAGTGTGTATTTTATATGTTGCTCAGTTAATCCTCCTTATCCTAAAGCCCTTTTATTACAGGACTGGACTTTGGCTTTGTTTCCATATTTATGCATTTTCTCCAGTTTTGTTCCCCAGAACTGATTCTGGTCCTTAAAGGTACAAAAACATTTGGTGTAATTTAATCATCTGCCCTTTTCAATGCCCAGTTTTTACACACTTGTTCCTCATAATCTTGTTTTACTCCAACAGAAGATAGATGTTAGTGTTTCATAATCGGTTTCAAACTAATTAAACTGTTGTAAATATGTTTTTAGATAGGTTTGGGTTAAGAAAAAATATCACAATCTGATTTACAGGTTATTTAATGATATTCTTTTAATTCTGGAGTTTTATTCTGGATTAATTTACACAATATTTACATTTTTTTTTCAAGCTTCCTGATCCAAAACTACACACCATCTTTAGTATCGACCAGCCTTTACTATAACTGTGTGGGACTGTGTTGGTTTTAGTTGCATATTTATGTTCATTAAGAAATGTTTTTAAAGTGATTTTTAGCAGAATATCTAGGTTTTAACACATTTATCTCCAGTTTTATTACCCAGAACTGATTAGATCCTCTGTAGGCTTGGAATATTTACAAAAACATATTTGTTCTTTCTTTTAAGATAAAAGTAATAACAGTTTAGTATTTCCTAAGTGGTTTAATTTTGATTCAGCTCAGTTACACAGTAAATCAGGCTGTATAAGCGTTAACAAGCCTGGTTTGGGTCCTCAGTCAAGAAGCCAACAAAACCTGACAACCTGATTTCTGGGATGATTAAAGATCTTACTTTAACATATGACTTTTTCCTGGATACTTTTAAAATTTCAGCAGAAATATAGAATGATGAGAATGATTGATTGAACACATTTTAGGATTTTTACCCAATTCCTTTAACCTTTTTGACCCAAAACTACATACAAGCTTGAGTGAGCGCTCCTCTTATTTAAAATATCCAGTTTTTACACTCGTGTTCCTCCAAGTCTTGGATATCCTCCAACAGTACAAACAGTTTAGAATTTCATAATTGGTTTTATACTGACAAAACTCAATCAAATATTAAATCACAGGCTGTATAAAAGCCTGCTTTGGGTCAAGAACCCAACTGAACCCAACTGAACCTGATTTACAGCATATTTAAAGACTTTCCTCTAATATTTGGTATTTTTCTGGATAAATTCAGGTTTCTAACAATGACACTGCACAAATATCCAATCATGAGAAAAAAAATAGGATTTTTACCAGTTTCTTCAACCTTCTCGACCCAAAACTACATACAAGCTTTAAAATACCCAATTTTTTTACACTGTTGTTCCTTAAAGTCTGGCTTTTCATCCAGTTGTAAGGACAGGTTAGTATTTCACAACTGGGTTATATTGATGAAACTAAATCAAGCAGTAAATCACAGCTTGTATAAAATAATAAACAGTTTGGGTCTGTTGTCAAGAATTCAACAAGATCCAAGAACCTGAAATACAGAATATTTAAAGATTTACTTTTGATATTTGAGGTTCTTTCTGGATACATTTACAATTTCCGGTTTCTAATAATAACACTAAGCATAAATATACAATCATAAGACTGTGTTATACCAAAAAAAGTTTCATTTTTACCCATTTTCCCCAAACTTTCTGACCCAACTATAAAGAGCCGTCTTCATTTAAAATACCCCATTTTCACACTCTTGTTCCTCCAAGTCTTGGTTTTATTCCAACTGTAGTGGTAGTTTAGTATTTCATAATTAATTTTATATTGATGAAAATAAATCAAACAGTAAATCACAGCTTGTATAAAAGCCTGGTTTGGGTCAAGAAACTAACTGACAACCTGATTTACAGGATATTTAAAGATTTTCCTCTAACATTTTACGTTCTTTCTGAATAAATTTACATTTTTCGGCTTCTGAAAGCGACACTAAGCAGAAATATACAAAGATAAGACTGTTTTATAACAAAAAATGTAGAGGCTTTACCCATTCCCTCAAACTTTCTGACCCAAAACTATACACCAGCTTCAGTGAGTCGTCTTCTCCTTTAAAACTCCCAATTTTTACACAGTTGTTCCTCAAAGTCTTGGTTTTCTTCCAATTGTAGGGACATTTTAGTATGTCACAATCGGTTTCATAATGGTGAAATTCAATCAAAATAGTGAATCACAGATCGTACAGTAGCCTGGTTTGGGTCAAGATACACAGGAAAATGAAAGTTTTCCTCTAATATTTGATGTTTTTCGTGATATATTCAGGTTTCTAACATTGACACACAGCAGAAATATGCAATTATGAGAGAGTTTTACACCAAAAAGTTCACAAAACACCAATAATAAAAGATGTTAATGCCAAGTGTAACACAACCCACTGATAAAAGCCACATTAGTTAGAAACAGAAGGTGTAACGAGGATGTTTTCTCACCTGATCTGGTCTTTGCTGTGCATGACGATGATGAATATGAGCTGACTGGTGTGTTTGTGTTTGAATGAGGAGCTTCTGTTGCTAAATATGTGTGTCTGGTGAGAAAGTGTGTCCAGCTGATGCCGCTCGGCCTACATATTCACCGGTCACATGCTTCTGATTGGTCAACAACTCCTCCATTCATCAGCAGCAGCCAATCACTGCGCAGCGTTGTAGCAATGTGTGTGTGTGTGTGTGTGTGTGTGTGTGTGTGTGGGTGTGTGTGTGTGTGTGTGTGTGTGTGTGTGTGTGTGTGTATTGTGTGAGTTTTTTCCCGTGTGGTTGTGTAATCAGCGCCTGGTTTTGTATCACGCTGACAGTAACATGATTTTACTTCAGTGTGAATTCCTGATGCTCAGCTGTGACCTTAAAAATTCTCACACAGTCACACTATACAGACAGTGGATTATAAGCGTGAATACTTGGGAAATAAAATACTTAAATACACATTTAACATTTTAACTTGCTACCATTCTCTCCTATTGCCCCCCAGAGGCTCAAGTTTCCACTATAACCACAATTTAAAAGTGTGAAACAGAGCAAACGTACAGGAAATGTTTGTTTTCAGAGCAGAATGATGGGTCTTCTGTGCAGATTAACACAGTTAGAATGACAGAAATCAGAAAAAAAGTTAAACGTCCTTCATTAGTTATTTTACAAAACTTGAAAAAAACCTGGAATCAGCGGGTCCAACATTAAACCAAGCATCCACAAATGTTACCAACACTGGTGAAAAGGAGGCTGCACATTTGTAGATGTTTTACTTTCTTAAAAGCCTCAAGAAACTTTTTCACAGCTCTGCACATTAGTTGTAGAACGGTATTTCCCCATGCTGAAAGTACCTTCGAACTAAAGTACCTTTTTGATTACAGACTTCACATACTATAGATATTCAATTGTTTCCATGTTTACAGCCTCTACAGACTTTTCCTCTCTACTCTGCTCATTATCTGTAGAAAGATGTTTCACCATGCTGAATGTATCGTCCAACAACTTGCTCCTCTGTTCACTATTTTTGAGTCATCCAGTTTGTTTTATTTTCTAAAATTTACCAAAAGGATTTGTCCAAAGTAACATAACATTTCTAGACTTACTCAAAATATATCTAAAATGACTAAAGATCTGTCCAAAACAATTTGGAAAAACATCCAAAATAACTCCAAATTTGGTCAAAGTGATATTTTTTGGACATTTATGAGTTCAATTTTGAGGCCCACAGATGTTACCAGCACTGTAAACAATGGAGGCTCCATACATTATGGATATTTAACTGTTTACAACTTTCTAGCCTCTACATTTGTTTTCACGTTTCACCATGCTCATTGCATCTTCCAACAACTTCCTCCTTTGTTCACTGTTTCTGAGCCATGCTGCATTTATTTTATTGATCCAGTTTGTTTTATTTTCCTTTCAGTCTGAAATTAACCAAGATGATTTGTCCAAAGTAACATAAAGTCTCCAGAAATATTCAAAATATATCAAAAATTACTCAAAATAATTTGGAAACACGTCCCAAATGGCTCAAAATTTGGTCAAAATGACAATTTTTGGGCATTTTTGAGTTCAATTTTGAGGCCCACAGATGTTATCAACACTGGAAACAATGGAGGTTCCACACATTAGATATTTGACTGTTTACGTGTTTCCAGCCTCTACAAACTTTTTCATGTTTCACCATGCTGAATGTTTCTTCCAACAAATTGCTCCTCTGTAGACACTTTTAGAGCCATGCTGCATTTAATCATCTCCAAAAAGTACCACAATTTCTTTCTGTCATGTGATTGCAGCAGTTGAGCCACTAATGACTAAGCGGTTGTGACGAGGAGCTCAGAATTATTCTTAATCTGGTTTGTGCAAACAATTATTTTTTTGGTGAATTTGTAAATTATATATTTGAGTCACAATTTTAAGCTGATATTTGGTTATTTTTTTCAGTTGGAACAGCACTGCACAAATGATTAGGTCATCAAAAACGTGAAAATACAAAGATTCCCTTTGTTTCTGTGGTTTCTGGCTGATAAATGGTATTAATTTGGCCATAAAAAAAGATATCATGCTTTTTGAGAAGCCTTAATGGTAATGCCACACCACGCTGTTTCTTCAACCAAATGCACGCTCTTTTGTACATTTTCCTTCTATCTTGTATGTAACGTGTGTGAGATTCTGTCCATCTATCTATCCATCCATCCATCCATCCATCCGTCCATCCATCAATTGTTTTGAGTTTCTTAGAGGTTGTTTTGAGTCTCATTAAAGTTGTTGTGTCTCTTTGAGGGTTTTTGTGTCTTTTTGAGGTTTTTTGTGTCTCTTTGAGTTTGTTTTAAGTCTCATTAAAGTTGTTTTGAGTGTCCTTGAAGTTGTTGTGTCTCTCTGAGGTTTTTTCTGTCTCTTTGAGGTTGCTTCGTATCTCTTTGAGGTTGACTTGGAATCTTTGTGGCTATTTTTTGTATCTTTGGGTTAGTTTTCTCTAAGTTCCAATTTAGATCCACAAAGAATCTGCTGCCAACATCCCAGTACCAAGCACCACATCGACACCTTGAGAGCTCTGGTTTCTGTGACAAAAAGTTGTGGCTGATCAATGCAGCTACACTTAAAACAGTGCATTCACTATTAAGCTACAGCCAGCAGCTCGTTAGCATAGCTTATTAACTTAAACAAGTCCAACATACCCAGGATATCTGTTCATTATCTGGTTCCTCTAACAAGAACAACCACATTCCTGCTAAGCAGTCACATGAAAATGGTTATCAACTCAGGAAGTCAATCAGGATTTCTAAGCTGAGCTTTTTTATTGTTTTTTTAAGGAGACAGTGTTGGCACCAGATATTCATCACAAGAACTAAAATCCTACACCAGTTTAGAAGTTTCAAACAGGTTAAAAGACTGTGTTAACGTGTAAGGTACTAGTCTTATCACAAGTAGATCTGATTACAATTACCATTGTGTTATTTCATAATTACAAATGTGTTGCATAGATGTTTTCTTCTGGTGTGTAATACAACACAAGCCTTATTCTTGTAGCTGCAAATGAACTGAACAAGAATAAATATTGAAACATAATTCAGAGTAGGAAGTCAACTTACACACAGATCTTCTAAGATCAGTAGAAGACTCCAGTCAGTCTATGTATGAGGATTACATCACTAAACAAAAGCCTGTAGAACAATGAAATGTTTTGGAAATTCCATGCTGCTCTAAAACTTATAAACGCCACAAAATCTACTAGGAATAAAGGCACCATTTTTGCAGAGAACCGATTTAACACACATCTGGAATAAAACCAACACTGGAGCAGGTCAGGTATTCAGCATGAGTTACAATTAGTCCAAAATGTGCAAATACAAGAAAGAAGGTGCAAAATAACATCACCTTGTGTGCACTGCTCTGCTTCTAGCTGCACATATCATTACAAAAACAAATGTGCCCACAATGAAGATAAAAATAGTACAAAATGACTAGAGCTGATGTAAAATTCATAAAATTTGTTTAAGTTGTGTCCGAAATGAGATGAAATCCATCCAAAATGACTTAAGTTTATCCAAAATTGATCAAAAATGACCGAAAGTCTAAAATGAGTCAAACGTGTCCCAAATAAAGTCAAATTGTGTTCTTAATGACGAGAATGTTCTCAAAATGACTCAAAATGAGTCTAAATTGACATAAATCTGGTCTAAAATATTTTTCAAATGTTCAAAATGACTCAAACTTAACCAAAACTCCCAAAAGGTGTCAAAAATTAAGTGAAATCTGTCCAAGATGACTTAAACTTGTCCAAAATTACTGTGCACTTCGCCATCCAATTCACATGGATGGCCGAGTGCACATGGCACCAGGATGCAGTATGGGAAGAAGGCCAGCCGGAGGAGGCAGTGTGATGCTTTGGACAATGCTCTGCTGGGAAACCTTAGGCCCTGCCATTCATGTGGATGCTGCTTTGACGCGAACCACCCACTTAAGCATGGAAACGGTATTCCCTGATGGCTGTGATATCTTTCAGCAGCATAATGCACTGTGCCACAAAGCAAAAATGGTTCAGGAATGGTTTGAGGAGCACAACAACCAGTCTGAGGTGTTCACTTGGCCTCCAAGTTTCCCAAATCTCAAACCAGTCCAGCATCTGTGGGATGTGCTGGACAACCAAGTCTGATCCATGGAGGCCTCACCTCACAACTTCCAGGATTTAAAGGATTTACTGCTAACAAATTGGTGCCAGATACCACAGCACACCTCCAGGGGTCTGGTGGAGTCCGGATACCACAGCACACCTCCAGGGGTCTGGTGGAGTCCAGATACCACAGCACACCTCCAGGGGTCTGGTGGAGTCCAGATACCACAGCACACCTCCAGGGGTCTGGTGGAGTCCAGATACCACAGCACACCTCCAGGGGTCTGGTGGAGTCCGGATACCACAGCACACCTCCAGGGGTCTGGTGGAGTCCAGATACCACAGCACACCTCCAGGGGTCTGGTGGAGTCCGGATACCACAGCACACCTCCAGGGGTCTGGTGGAGTCCGGATACCACAGCACACCTCCAGGGGTCTGGTGGAGTCCAGATACCACAGCACACCTTCAGGGGTCTGGTGGAGTCCAGATACCACAGCACACCTTCAGGGGTCTGGTGGAGTCCAGATACCACAGCACACCTTCAGGGGTCTGGTGGAGTCCTCGAGGGGTCAGGAAAAGAGGGACCAACACAATATTAGACAGGTGGTCATAATGTTCTGCCTGATTGGTGTATATCTCATCTGGCCTGGGACAAGATCAATCAAGAGGAACTGGAAAACATTGCTTAGCCTGTTTCCACCCAGACCAACTCTTTAGAAGAGGGAGGAAATGAACAGAGGGATGAACTATACGGTATGCCTAGTATTTATACCTGCTTATTCAAACAATTTACTACCTTAATGAACCGTCTGATTAGCTTCAAATAAAGGTTTAATAGCAGTGTATTGGTAGTTTTACTCCTCCACTCTGCAGCACAGCTTACAAACACAAAGTCAGATCGGTTCACCTGAACTTGCGGCGGTTTAACGAGGAGCAGCTCGTCAGTCAGCTCCGTTTTTAACTAAACTCATCGAGTCTCATGACTGCTAACATGCCTCACATGTTCCTCTGCTGCAGCTCTGATCAGCTAATGAGCCTCATGTGTGTTGGATGGATGAGGACCAGAGCTGGACTGGAACCAGGTGAACTGATCACAAACTGAGGAGTTGAACCTCCAGAGTCTGGTGTTTAACTTCAAAGGACAATCTGAACACATTTAGCAACAAAAACAAACCTAAAATTCACTTAAAAAAATACAAAACACTATAAAAACCAGCATCTTTTCAAGTAGTTTGACAGGTTTGCAAGTGTTATGTAACAGGAACCACGTGGAAACTGGTTTTCAGGTTAATTTAAAGATGACAACTAATGGTTAGAGTCACAAACTCACTGATATTGTTATACTGATTTTGCACAACATATAAATATCGGCATCTTCATGTACATACAAGATCTCCTGAATAGTGAATCTATATTACTGCTGCAAAACAAACAGCAAAAACTCAACATCGTTTGAATCATTTCTTTCAACATATGACATGATTCTGACAGCTGTTGTCTTACTGTATGTTTGTAATGTAAGAAACATGAGATAAAAACAAGCAAATTAGAGAACTTTCTGCAAAATTATGCTGAAAAGACCAAAAACACACCCAAATTTAAAAAAATATTTACAATAATAATAAAACAATTTGAATCCCTAAATGCACAGTTAATTATTTTTGTATTGTCATGCAATATAGCTATTATATTTATATATTTAGTGTTATTACCACTCTTCTACTGTGCAAAACTTATATTATAACATACTGTACATACCTGTACTCTATATAAAGTACTTTACTGCTTCTTTTGCATTTTTCTTAGAGGCTAAACTGCATTTCATGATCTTTGTACTTATACTTTGTGTAATTACAATAACATTGAATTCAATCTCATGCAAACATCACAGTAACTGTCATTGCAGCTGAAAAGTCTCCATGGCAACGGCTGTCACTGCAGACTATTTTTCTACCAAGTCGATTTTATTTATTGATTGAAGTGGGTAATATATTCATTTTATTTAATGATTAATTTTCCTTACAAAAAAGCTTACGGACCATTTAAGTTCATTTTATTCAGAAACATACGTGATTCCATACACATGTGTATTTAACCATGCCAACATCTGCACAGTAGAACAGTGGTGAGCATTGTTGCCTTGCAGCTAGAAGATCCCTGGTTCACGTCCCGTCCTTCCTGGGATCTTTCTGCATGGAGTTTGCATGTTCTCCCTGTGCATGTGTGGGTTTTCATCCTTATGAGGAACTGGTGTATTGATGATAGATGGACGATGCCAACATGATAAAATACATACAAAAACATGGATTATTATTTAAGTAGTACATATTATTTGTAGTATGTTATGTAGTCTGTATGAGTTTGAGTAGATATTTCATACTAACTCTGCTGTCTGACAACATCCATCTGAAGCCGGAGAACCCGGAGAAAACCCATCATGCACAGGGAAAACATGCAAACTCCATGCAGAAAGATCCCAGGAAGGCCAGGATGTGAACCGAGGATCTTCTAGCTGTGAGACGACGGTGCTAACCACCAATCCACTGTGCAGCTCAGTCTGACAACAGACACAGAAAAATCTGTAAATGAGAAAAGCTTTATTGCGCACAGAGCTGTTTATTAAAATACAGTTTATGTGAGCACAGAGAGCAGGAGAGAAGCTAACAGATGCTAAATGTATAAATCACCACTCGATTTTGGAATCATTTGAAGCATGTTGGAAACCTTTACATTCAGCTGATTTGGTGCAGCTGACCAATGACTGGAGCCAGAAATACTAGTGATACTGAAGGGAAGCATTTGTTATAATAAACTAAAATAAAGGAAACACATGGGTCATTTAAAAAACTGACACCATCAATAATGCTGACTCATCACCAGGGTGCATTAAAATAAACGGTAACACAACATTAACACAACGATCAGTGAACCACATCAAAGCAGTTCTTGATTCAATAAGTTACAGACTTTAAGTAGCTTATAAATGGATTTTTTTGGAGTTTTAAGCACAGTTTTGCGGGGTCCAAATTCAATCACTTCTACGTTAGTCCAGATAATTTCCATAACGAATAACACTGCCATTTCTTAACCTTAATGTGTTAAATATGTATGTATTTGTTCTCCTAAAACAAAGACGAGAATGTCATGTCAGAGAATACCACAGATTCTTTCTGCACTGACTCAGACTATTTGCTGCATGTTCTGATGGAAGCAGGTTTTAGTTTGCTTCTGACTCTCAGTCAAACTGAAGTTTTGTGTTTTTTTCTGTCTGAGTGATGCAGCAGCACTGACTCACAACTGAAATAAGGAGGTTTTAGGATGTTACTGAGAAAATCCTGCAGCAATAAATATTAATTTTAGCAAAAATGTGTCAATTTCCATAACTAATAATACAATTGGGTCTCAGCTTTAACATGTATTGCTGTCAGGTAGTATTTTATAGATTTTTTTGTAGGATTTAAATTACAAAAATAATCACACCACATATAACATTATAGAATCATATCTTTGTTAATTAATTCATAATTCTCTCTATTTTTTATTATAGGAAAGCACTTTCTCTGCTGTTGGTTTTTTACATTTCTGTACAAAACTTGATTTAACTAATATTTTACCGGGATAATGGCCCTGCTCTTCACTTTTGATGTGTCTAAAACTAAAAAATGTAACATTTTCTATACTTATATGAACATCATAAAGCTTGAATTTCCAGGTTTCATCATCAAGACATTAATGCAGCAGAGTGGTGGTTATTATAATTTAAAATATCATCAAAAACACTGGACTTATACCATTTTTACGCTGCATTTTTGTATTTTGTAGAGTCGATCCCAAGAGATCATTGTTAAAACTCTGCAGTTGGCTTGTTCCTGCTTCGTCACAGTCTCACAAAAATTCACCACTTTGAGTAAAAACTGAAGCACATGCAGGAACTGTGTGCAAGTCTTTGTTGAGATTCTCCACAACATCACTGAGTTTATTCTAAACTGAAGTTTTACTAAATTGCAAATCATCCCCGCACAACAAACCCCCCTTTTTTTTCTCCTGTCAGCAGCTAACAGATAAATTTGTGTCATTTGACCTCAAGTTTTCCTGTCACATGTTGAATCCACTGATATATTCCAGCTGTCTTTGCTGCTGCTGCTGCTGCGTCTGTGCGTTTAATGCTCAGCTGAACGCTCAGCATTACTGCGTTCCTTCACCTCGGTCAAAATGTGAAAAATGTGACCGAGTCCATTTAAATGTCATTCAGATGTCTAGGATTCTTTGGACGAGTGTGACGTACAAGTCATCGGTGCTTCCTGGTTTATTCCTGCTGCTTCAGCCTGAAACAGTCAGGAAGGATTGTTGCGTTCATGTGCAGTAAAAAGTGCAGGATACAGGAGTTTTCTACCAACAGTTTAAACTACAGACCAGTGATGACTTGACAAACATATGGAGCAGTGTGTCATAGCAGAGACTGACTCAGAGTTTGGGATGTCAGAATGAGTGATGCTGGTCAGAGTGCACTGAGATGTCTCTGAAACTGATGAAAATAACATTCATGGTGTCCAGAGAGTGAATCTTATTGCTGATGAATATAAAACTGGTCCATATGTTTAAAAAAAGCATAATTAAATGCGTCACTTCAGTTGAAATGAATATTATTGACAGTAAATGTGGAGCAGGCTACCTAAATATCAGCTACCTTTCTCTATATTTACAGATTCCACCTTTAGCCTAACAGGAAAACGTAATTTATGCATTTCATGAAAACGTATATTTGTAAGTCAAAAAATCTAGTCTTGCAGTATACACTTGGTTAATGGCAAAACCCTACAACAACTACAAATTTTTCAGAGTTATCTAATATTTTGCAACTGCCAATACGCACTCATAACACACTCTCAGTGAAGCAGAAGATCTTCTGCATCGGGTAGAGTTAGAAACAAGACAGATTAAACTCTTCCTAAATGCTGGAAAGCATGCACCTTAACCCAACAGAAGACATTGCAGCACTAGATGGGTCTGAAATCAAAAAGGTTGACGATTTCCTATATTTTGGAGGCTACATAAACATTACATGATATAGAAACAAAATTTGGTAAAGCTTGGAGAGAGCTAAACTCTAAAACAACAACTGAAATGAGAGTATTCAAGGTGTCAGTGGAATCCATCTTACTTTATAGAGCTTTATGGATACCAGAATGTTACAGATGGTACAAAACATCGCCTGGAGATTGCACCTCACCAACAAGTCACTATATGGCTCAGAACTTTGTCAACCATCATTAACGTAATGATGGCTAACGTAGAATAGCCTTGGCTGGACATGTGGCCAGACACAATGAAGCAGCTGCTCGATTACTGTTATAGAAACTGACAGGTCTAGCACAACAGTAAGGAAGGCTCTAGAAGAAGACACTGGTCTGGAAGGCAAAGAACTTTTGACTGCACTGTTGGACAGAGGAAATGGAGGAAGAACTTTATTCATGTCACAGATTCCATCGGATGCATTTGACTGACTGAACACACTCTTCAAGCACACTGAAGTTACTAAAATCAATCCAGTGTATATGCTTGATAATCAAATAGTTCTGCAAAGCATTATCGAAAAAAATGTATTTCTGCATCCAAGCTGTTCTTTAATGTTCTGTAGGTTGTATTAACCTTGTTGTTAGGTTTCAGTAGGACACTGTGAAATGTTGTGTTAGATAGTTGGAGCAAATGTAACACCACAACCTCCAAAAGACAAGGAAACCTGTTTTCTCCACCTGCATGTCAGTAAATGTATAGTTGATCAGCTGTAGTACCTTGTTTTTCCACCAGATGGAGCCTCTTACTGTTTGATACTGTAGAGACCATGAGACTACAGGCAGTTTATGTTGGCAAACAGGGCATGATGTGGCTTTAGCTAGCAACGGTCACCATGACAAGGATTTCTGTGACATTTAATAACCTCGATCAAGTTTCTTTGTCATATAAAAATCGCATTTCTTCATCCAGACTGTTTCTTAATGTTCTACAAGTGGTTGTAACTTTGCTTTAAAGCTCCAGAAGATACTGTCCGAAATATAGTGCTAGAGAGTAGGGTGTACTGGGACTCCACAAGGACCAAAATGACATAGAAAGTCTGTAGTCTCTACCTGCATGACAGTAAATGTATTGTTGATTAGCTGTAGTACCTGGTTTGTCCACCAGATGGAGACTCTGATTCGATAGCAAAGTGACCAAAGGACGCTCACTCGTGAGGGTTTAGCGAGAAACGGGCATCATGACAAAGTCTTCTGTGGTGGATAATGACCTCAGATCGAATTGTTTTGTGCTACAAAAATAGCATTTCTGCATCAAAACTGTTCCTTACTGTTGTTTAGCTGGTTGGGAACCCTGTTGTATAGCTCCAATAGTAAGCTGTCCTAAATGTACCATGGAGAGAGTGGGCTGTAATGTGATAGAAGCTCCTAAATTAATCGTTGTACCTGGTTGTTCCACCAGGTGGAGCCTCCTATTGTATAGTACTGTAGCAACCAAAAGAAGCATCACTAATTGCAAGCGGGGAGCATTCTGGGGCTTTAGCTAGTAACGGGCACCATGACAAAGATTTCTGTGACCCTTAATGACCTCCAACTAGAGCTCATGTCTTTAAAATAAGCTGGGAAGTAGCTAAAATAGTGTTCCTGTATCCCAGTAGAAAGTGTAACTGAGCTGAGTTGTGTGTGTTTAGCTAGCAATGGGCACCATGACAAAGTCTTCTGTGACGCTTAATGACCTCCAAGCAGAGGTCACATGGTAAAGTTAAGCTGGGACAGAGTTCATATGTCACAGAGCTGACTTTATGAATCAAATCATGTGTCTGGTAACTAAATCATCACTATCAGGCCAGGACAAATATCTAGTAGGATTAAGCTGTGTGATCAATCAGGCAGTGATTGATCGGTTGTGCTACTAATAACTGATTAAGAAAAGAATATTGAAGATTAGCATCTCTAGTGTTCTGCTATATACTACGATCTCCCGTTAAGACATCTGTGTGACGGCAAATCATGCAAAAATGATGTTTTAAAATGCCTTTAAAGTTCCAATTGTTGGAGAGATTGTAACATCTCTACAAAAACCGATTGTGGTCGGGTTTACCACACAAATGTCCACCAGTGACCACCTTCAGAGACAATGTATTAATTTATCCAAAAACACAATCTTTCTCCAAACAACTGAATGGAGTTTGGATATGAACTCCAAACTGTAGTGTGATAGTAATACGTTTTGTTCACCCACCATCTACCCCAACCACCTCCTTCCAACTCTGACACAATCCATAAATATAATAAACATAATAACTGAAATACAGCCGTGGGCCTGGGATCTTTCTGCATGGAGTTTGCATGTTCTCCCTGAGCATGCGTGGGTTTTCTCCGGGTACTCCGGCTTCCTCCCACAGTCCAAAAACATGCTGAGGCTAATTGAGTACTCTAGATTGTCCGTAGGTGTGAATGTGAGTGTGATTGTTCGTCTGTATATGTAGCCCTGTGACAGACTGGTGACCTGTCCAGGGTGTCCCCTGCCTTCGCCCAAGTCAGCTGGGATAGGCTCCAGCACCCCCCGCGACCCTAATGAGGATAAAGCGGTGTATAGAGGATGGATGGATGGATGAAATACAGCCTTTAGTCAAGAAAAATGTAGTATATAATAATGGGGCGACTGTGGCTCAGGTGGTAGAGCAGGTCGTCCAATGATTGAAGGGTTGGCGACACTTTACCCGCCTTGCCTCCAGTGCTGCTCTCACACTGGTGTATGAATATGTGTGAATGTTGGTGGTGGTCAGAGGGGCTGTAGGTACATAGTATTGGCAGCCACACTTCTGTCAGTCTGTCCCAGGGCAGCTGTGGCTACAAATGTAGTTTACCACCACCAGAGTGAGAATGTGTGAGTGAATGAATAATGGATCCATTGTGAAGCGCTTTGAGTGCCCAGAAAAGTGATATATAAATCTAATCCATTATTATTAATTAAAATACAGCCTTTAATCAAGAAAAATGTAGTATATATGAACGTTGTTTCTTAGAGAAAGGCTTGGTCTGTTTGAGTTGAAAGCCAACTGGAAAATACAAGCATGCTAACACACAAAATTGACAAAAAGATAATAAAAATGATACAAAATCTATGTTTAAACTGCAATAAAATGACAGATTCAGACCATTAAACAGTCTATAAGAAATTACCTTGGATTGAACACTAAATATATGACCACATAGTCTAACTATTAAAGAACGAGTTTAAATTTTTTAACAATAAAAAGAACTTAAACAGGCCAATAAAAGATCCTGAATAAACCTACAGGACTGTATTGATGGACAAAATCTACAGAATCCCCATAATATGTTTTAAGTTTATCTTTTATATGAGATCAGTCTTCTTCTTATTGGATCTCAATGAGATTAAACGAAAAACATATACTACCTTCAGCACGACCAAAAATATCTGCTAATATGCTATAAAACCAAAATAATGTAGTTTTTCTAAAATAACCACTTGCATGCTGGTATTTTCCTTCACAATGGAAGCTGTGTGTTATTTTCTGTCTCTGGTAAAGTAGGACAAACAGTCAAATTCTCTGCAGACTGACGTGTTTCTCTAAAAACAAAGTCAGTGTGTAAAACCGGCAACCCATCGGAGAATATTTCAGATTCTCTGTGAGGCGACTCAAGACCGTCTGCTGTGTGTTTTTGTCCCACAAACTGATGGAAGCAGCTTTCAGGTTTGAAACTGTGTGTTTCATATGTAAACAAGGTCAACGTCCAGCAAGCTCAACAGAGCTTCAACAGTTAAACTGTTCTAGACTAAAACACGAGGCAGGTCTTCATCCTGAATGGAGCCGGTTTGATTCTTAGAGATAAAACTACAACCAAACAGGACTGTGAAGCTTCACATTACCCTAAAAATAAATCAATTTACTCTCTTCACGCCTGCAGCTTTTTCACCAAACTCACCGCAAATCTGCAGACGACTTGTGACCGTCAGCTCACAAGTCACAAGTTAAGATGAAGCACAAGGTTTCAGGTTAAACAAGGCAGAGCTGTGTAACTACATTCGTTTAAGACAGTTAATTACTACAAAACTCTCAGTATAAATCAGCATTATTTGGAGAAAAGTGTAGATTGTTTTAAAAAAATCGCATTCATCACAAAAGCAGCAGCTATGATGGAGAGTTTTAGAAAGTGAGCAGAGTTTCTGTGGTATACTGGGCGGATTACACTTTAAAAACTATAAATAGTTGAACAGAAAGTAGCATACTGGGTGGAATAAACTTTTCAAACTGTAAGTAAGCACTTGAACAGGAAGTAGTATATTAGGAGGAATAAACCTTAAAAACTGCAAATACTTGGACAGGAAATGGTATAATGGGTGGAAAGAGTCTTATCAACCATAACTTTGGATGCTATTTGGGAGGAATAAACCTTAAGAACTGTATATACTTGGACAAAAAGTGGTATTTAAATGGATTTTAGAGGTTTTCAAGCATCACAAGTTCAGTAGGTTGGTTGTGAGAAACATGAGTCTTGAACCTGCAGCTTCCTGTTCTGCAGATACTTAACACTGGGAAGAAACCTTTAGCTAATCTTTTCCTGTCTCTCACCAGGGAAGTTCCTTAGATTTGACAGTAATAAACCTCCTGAGTTGTTGTATTTTGTCTCCCCCTGGTGGCTGGAAGCTGCTTCATCCTGAATCCTGCTGACAGAAACCAACAGAGCCGATGAGACTGATGAAGAAGCAGTCAGTTAACGGTCCGACTGAAGCTCTGCAGCGTGTCAGTGTCACGAATCCTCCACCGATCCATCAACGCAACGCACTGATGATTGTGAGTCTGTTGCATCATACTGACATTCTTCAGCAGTGATGCACAAACACACAAACACACAAACAAGGTATGAAATAACTCAGAACAGTCTGTGTGTTTGTTAATAATCAGCTTTTACACGCAACCTCCTTTAAATTTCCATTTTTACTACAGCAGCAACTAAAATCCCTGTTTGCTGCTCCTTCATTGTTCACTGACAGACTAAACACTGCATGACACTGTGGAGTCTTTAAGTAACTTTTTCAGCAGCAGACTGAGACACCCACCCTGCAAGAAGGAGCGCTGTCACAAGTCATTCATTCCAGCTGCTATAAGACTTTATAACATCAGCATCACTGGCTGATGTTAACATAAAACTGGACTCTATCACATCATCCTTTACCACATAATCTGCACAGTTCTTGCACTATTAGAACTTTTCTTGTACTTTACATCATTCCATAAGCCACTTTTTCCATCCTACACTCTTGAACTTACTGTGAATATTATTACGATTATAATTATATTGTTGTTTATTGTTGCTCATACTGTATGCTGTGTGCTGCTGTAACATGGGAAATGTCCCCGGACACGGGGAGTAATAAAGGATTATCTTATCTTATCTTTATCTTATCTATCTTGTCTTATCTTATCTTATCTGCTCACACACATCATGCACTTTTCTTATTTTGTGGCTTTTGAAAAATTCCAATAAGATGCAACTGAAAGTCAAAATTTAATAAAGTGATTGCACCTTTTTTTCCTAATCGAACATATTTAAAATTGTTCACTTTTAGACCAAAAAGAGGCAAAGAATGAACACAGTTGTTTCACACAAAAAATCTGTATTTAAAGACTTCATTCAACATTTATGCAGCAGAATGTTTTTAAAGCTGAATCTAAATTCTGACAATGTTTAAAGGACAATGTACGATTTATACGCTGTAAAAAAAAATCTGATTTTACAGAATTTTTCCTTTCTATTTCACAAATTTTTCACTATTTTAAAAAACACAAAAAAATCAATGAAATTACAAAAAACAACTATAATGTAAGATAACACTAAAAACCTATAACTGTGAATAACAATGAACAATTTAGTATTTTTTAAAGATTTTTGTCAACATCAAAATGCAGTTAAGCTACATTTGCAAATCAGTCACACTGATAATATCCTATTTTTTATTTAAAAGCTAAATGTGGTAAATTCACTCTAAATGTATTTCTAAAATGAGACATAATTAGTGACCAGTAACAGAAAAAGACACGTTGGTTCTGTAATATTACTAATAATATTACTATTAATACTAATATTATTAATACTATTAATTAGTAATTACTAATATAATAATTGTTTGTTAAATGAGAGATAATGTGGACAATTTCTGGCATTTTCTCAACATTTTACTTTGAATTTAAGTCAATAAAAACACATGATGTCATGTAAAATTATGCCAAAAAATGCATTCTTAATTATGGAAAGTTGTTAACTTTTTATGTTATTTTCTGTTTTCCTACACATTTTTTTTCTGCCAAAAATTGTAATTTTTTTCTTCCATGGTACAGATATATCCTGATAAGCCAAAAGCAACACCAAGAGTTTATATTAATTACTCGCAATTATATCATCTCAGTATAAAACTGTTAATGCTAGAACTTTTAGAAGCAAGCAAGAAATATTAAAAATAATGTAAAATCAGCATCTCATCAATATACAAAGATTTTCAATCCTTAAAATGCATTTTCTGTCCTTATTTTTTGATGTGATCAGTTTGTTGTTGTTTTCTTTTTGGCTTTTCAGTATTTCATAGTTGTTTACTTTTGCAAATTTTTAATGATAATTTACATCAGACATGCAAATTGACCAGTTTGTACAATTTATTAATATTGTAGTGTATCACAAAAATACAGGAAAGTCTGTAGACTTGTTCTGTTTTGTTGTTGCTGTTTGTTTGCTTTTTAAAAGTTGCGTGCAAATCTTATTTTGTTGCATAATGGTCATAAGCATTTAGTTTGAAAATCTCTAAAAATTCAAATTAAACCTCCAAAGCTCCCAGAGTCCTCTACAGATTTTATTTAGTATGTATTTGAGAGTGGACAGTTTTAAATTAGTTTATTTTTTACAGACACTACAGTCCGCCTACTAAAGGTTTTTATTGCAATATGTTGGAATTTTTCTATCGGTCACAAACATCAGAACGGTGCAGCATGCATGTATGCACATATTTAGTCTGATATATATTCTAATGTTTACAGAGACTTAAATGAAACGCAGAAAAATCATGCAAAGTATAAATATTCGAAATTATGAAGCAAAAACTCAGTTTAACTTTGCATAAATGTGAGAAAAGTTTGTGGAAGTGAAGACGGCTGCTGCTGTTAATGCAACCGTTATAGATGTGACATCATGGCAGTATGAGGTCAACACACACACACACACACACACACACACACACACACACACACACACACACGAACAAGTCAACACTCTGTAACTCTTCTGCAATCAGAGGCTGACTCCATCCTTCAACCAGCCTCAGTGTGTGTGTGTGTGTGTGTGTGTGTGTGTGTGTGTGTTGGTCAGCGTTGCGTGTTGATTGCACCTCGTTACGGCAGAAAGCAGCCGGATGGTGATGGAGGGAGTGTGTGTGTTTGTTTGTTTTGTTTGTTTCAGGCGGAGGCGGATGGGCGAGTGTGTGTGTGTGTGTGTGTGTGTGTGTGTGTGTGTGTGTGTGTGTGTGTGTGTGCGCGCGCGCAGGGTATTGCCTGAAGTTGCATTTGATGGTTGCACAGGAGAGCAACGAAACCACGGACACACACACACACATTTGAGAGTTAAGAGGAATTCATATTTAATGTTTCTTCTATATTTACATTGTTTACGTTGATTGTTTACGAGCTCCAACAGTTTTTACCTCAATGCTGAAAACTTTCCCTGACATTTTCACCATTCAGACATTTTATCTATCGTCTGTCTCGTGTATTAAACACACTTTAGTGCAAGTTTTTATTGAAAATAGCTGTTCAGCAGCTTTAAAGGTCCCATATTGAGCCTCTTTATAGTAAACTAATCAAAGTTTCTCATGTTCCCAGAGGGTCCATTTCAGTTTTTCAGCTCTCAATGCTGCAAAAATGAATAATTTCACTGCATCTCCTGGTTTAGTTAATGAGCTGCACATTTTATTTATTAGCAATTTATTTATAATATATCTGCATTATAGGAGGCTCCAGTTTCAGGACCGCACGTCCAGGACGTTTGCTTTAACAGTAACCCACCTACTTGCATTAATAGCTAAACTGGACCTAAATTCCATCTAAATAATAATTTATGTCCAAATATTAATGATTTTAAATGTTTGTTCCACCAAAACTGTACTTTCTAACTAACAAGTGATAGTTTTAAGGTTTTTTCCACTCAAAATACTGGTTCCTGTCAAAGCACTTACAGCTAAAAAGGTTGATTCTTCTCAAATAGCACTTTAAAAAAAAAATATCAAGTTATGGTTCTAAAGGCTCATTTCACCCCATACACTTCCTGTCCAAGTATTTACAGTTTTGTTTCACACAAAATATAAGTTCTCCAAGTATTCAGGTTTAATAGTTCACCCCCCTTCAAACAGTATTTTCTAACAAACAACTTATCAAAATATTTTTTAAAAATCACCACAATTTTTCTTATTTTATTTTAGATTATGTTATTCTGAAATAAAGTTAGTTTCATGAAACTAAGTTAACTAAAGGTAGTTTCGTGAAAAAAGTTCTGACAAACTTCTGCAAAGTTCTGGTGATGTGCTTTCAGTGGAAGATTTGTTTCTTTGTCTTTTCTTCTAAGCCAAATTACTACTTTTTGCTCCTCAGATTGAATCGCTAAGACGTCCATGTTTTAATTAGCATAATTAGCTCATTATCACATACAAAGCCAGTGGAGAGAGACAACAAATGATTCCTTTTCACTGAGCTATTGAGAATTTTGCCATCCAGCTGAAAACGTCAGAATTGTGTTTAATGTTTGACAAGTAACATTTGATTCTCATTCAGTATTTTTGCTGTGATTGTCGTCCATCTTGGTCAGAAATCGTTCCTTGTTTCAGAAGGTGATCTGTTATTGTTTTAGTCGTCCAGTTTGGTATGATGTGCTGTCATGAAAAACCAAAGGTCCTACAACTGCAGGCATGAAAATACAGCAAGATGTTAGCCTAGCCGTGCTAGACAACCCACGGCAACGAATTTAATTCTCTGCCAGGGTGGGTCTAGTTACCCTCCATAAGGCTCGAGGCTGGATTCTCCTAAAACTGGCCGGACCAATCACCATGAAGTGTAGAGTCGGAAGGCGGGCGTAACTAAGTGACGACAGAGGCGTGACGATTCTGATAGAAACAACCGGCACACAATAAACAGTTATCTTTCAACTCGGCTTGGGCCACAGCCCTTAAAGATTTGAAGCTAAAATTCAACTTGAAAGATAAACAAAGGACGGCACTGAAGTGTTTCATTGAGAAGAAAGACGTATTTGGACTTATGCCGACGGGATATGGCAAATCCTTAATATACCAGTTGGCTCCGCTGGTTGGGAAGCTAATGGGACTTAGCCACAATCCACCGGTGCTCTAGGAACTATGTCAGCCTATTCGTTGCGCTGATTGGTTGTATACCTACCCAATTGCTGCAGAGTGATTTGAAAGACAACCTTTTAGCCCGCCTCCCTCCCTGTCGAGCGGCCCTAGACCCTTGTGCCTTCAGAACATGGGTCTAGCGCGGCTAGGCTAGCAAGATGTCCCATTAACCATCAAAGAAGTCTTTGTCATGGTGCCCGTTGCTAGCTAAACCACTGCAACCCTTGTGGATGTATTGTTTGGTCTGGAAAGTCAGTTCTGTTACATTTGTCACTGAGATGGAGGAACACTGTCTCGGTTTATTCCAGCTTGAAAAACAAAATGAGGGCTGGTTGGGCGCTATTAAGTGTTACAAAAGTCTTTGTCATGGTATCCGTTGCTAGCTAAACCCTCACAATGCTCAGAAATCAGTTGTATTTGCCAAAATGTGGGAACTGTGATGTAGGAACTCTTTTGTAGCTGATTCCATCTAAAAACAAAAAAAAAAGACCCAAAATGATCTCTGATTGGACGTCATTAAAAGTCACAGGAGTCTTTGTCATGGTGCCTGTTGCTAGCTAAACTGCTGCAATGCTCACAGACGTATACTTCAGTCTGCAAAGTCAGCTCTGTTGTATTTGCCAGTGTGATGGAGGAACTCTGTCTTAGCGGACTCCAGCTTGTAACAAAAACACATGAGTGCTGGTTGGAGGTCATACAGGTTTACAGAAGTCTTTGTCATGGTGCCCATTGCTAGATAAGGGGGCGGCATAGGTAGAGTGGCCATCTTCTAACCAAAGGGTTGCTGGTTCAATCCTGACCTGGAGAGCTCATGTTGAGGTGACCCTGAGCAGGACACTGAACCCCTAACTGATTGGTTGGTACATTTTTAAAAGTTAAGTTTCTGTATTGTTGAAATTATGTTGCTAATTTCTAGCCTAGCTGCGCTAGACCCATGTTCTGAAGGCACAAGGGTCTAGGGCCGCTCGACAGGGAGGGAAGCGGGCTAAAAGGTTGTCTTTCAAATCACTCTGCAGCAACTGGGTAGGTATACAACCAATCAGTGCAACGAATAGGCTGACATAGTTCCTAGAGCGCCGGCGGATTGTGGCTAAGTCCCATTAGCTTCCCAACCAGTGGAGCCAACTGGTATATTAAGGATTTGCCATATCCCGTCGGCATAAGTCCAAATACGTCTTTCTTCTCAATGAAACATTTCAGTGCCGTCCTTTGTTTATCTTTCAAGTTGAATTTTAGCTTCAAATCTTTAAGGGCTGTGGCCAAAGCCGAGTCGAAAGATAACTGTTTATTGTGCGCTGGTTGTTTCTGTCAGAATCGTCGCACCTCTGTCGTCACTTAGTTACGCCCGCCTTCTGACTCTACACTTCATGCTGATTCGTCCGGCCAGTTTGAGGAGCATCCAGCCTCGAGCCTTATGGAGGGTAACTAGACCCACCCTGGCAGAGAATTAAATTCGTTGCCGTGGGTTGTCTAGCGTGGCTAGGCTAGCTAATTTCATTAAGTTGCTTCAACTTGAAGTTAGTTTTAAATCAAATAAGGCAGAAATTAGAATTTAAACTACACAGTATTAAGTCAATCCAACAATATTATGTCAACAGAACCTATTAAAACAATGTTTGCAGCTTAAAGTGTTTATCTGAATCATTAAATCAGAGTTTTTTATATCTTGTGGTCGTGCATTTAATTAATTTGTGCATCTTGTCCCTTGAATTACTTCTTATGGTTCAGTGTTTGTTACTGATAAACTACTAGTTATACAGAAAGGTTTAAAGAATCTTTACCTGAGATTTATCAAACTATTTGTCAAGGAACAGCTCCTACATGAAGTCATGAGAGTTTTCATCTGAATCATTAAGACAAGCATCAGTTTCCGTCTCTTTCTGTTGTTTTATTTCAGTAAATGAGCTCTGAGCTCCCTGGAGAGGAAGAGTCTGACTCTAATTAGCTGCTGATGCAACTCACCTGCATGATGAGGATCCTCACAGCCTCATGTTGGGCTGTTTCTGTGGAATGAAACAAAGATCAGGGGGGTATTCCATGAAGCTGGCTTAGGTCTAAGCCTGACTTATTTTGGTCAACTTCGCTAACTTTAGTGAGAGTTTAGTTCCACCAACAAGGCTTAGGGCTAGCCTGGCTTGGTAACCATGGTAACTCAGCCAGAGCGACAAGCCTGGTCCGGGGCAGGCTAACAGTCAAACTTACTTTAGCTCCATGTCAGAGAAGGTTCTGATGAGCTTCAGAAAGACGCCTGTGAACCGCATGTTACACATTAAATTCATCTTGATCTGTAATCAATGATGTTCTTGTTCGGTGACATACATTGAGACCTTTTTTTAAATTTTCTTATTTAAATAACGCCGGAATAACCGTGAATCAAACTATATCATATTACACTACACATTTTGTCACAGTGTGCAACTGTGGCTCAGTGGTTAGAGCGTAGTTAAGCAGATTAAATGTAGTTTTACTTTTCATTGCGCCATGGGTTCGAATCCACCAGTGGTAAATACTTGGAAATATCCGATTTTCTTTCTTCTTTCACCCTCAAAGTGCAGTCAACACGTAACAGGAATAGGCACAGATTGTCTTAAAATAAGCAGGACACAACAGCCACAGTTTTCCATAAAGAATACCTTCCTTTTACCAGCGGTCCAATCTGATCATGATGATAATCCAAAGGTGAGGCCAAATGATGAGATAACTATTTTGTGTACAAGCTCATTTGTGTCTTCTCCCTTATTTAAATGTAGGGCACAGTAGCACTATCATCTCTAATAAAAATGACATCTCCTCTATAGACCTACATGTTTTTTTCTGCTTTTTCATTCAAAGTTTGAGTGTTTGATGAAACATCTCCACATGAAGTTTCCCCTTTTTTCCAAAGTATTCCTACTTTGGTTTTAGGTGTTACCTGCTGCTTTATTCATCTATGGTGGATATATATTTGTCAAATCAAGAACATGAATTAGGCCTATCAGAGTAAAAAGTGAAAACCACCATCACATTACACAAAACCAGGCTATGTTGTAGCCTCTTTCTCTCATATATATGCATATATATGTTTATACACACATAAAAAATGTCTTCAGTGGGTTTTGAAAAGCTTTATTTCATCAAGATTGATCTCCTCTGGGCCACAGTAGTGTGACAAACTTCAGGGTGAGGAAAAAAAAGTCATCAACCGCTGCAGTTGTGGGTTATCCCTAATCGGTGTCAAAAACTTGCCCTCTGAAAATTAAATTTTCAGACGTGTGCGTGTGTACGCTCAGACTGAGTGCTTCATTACAAAGAAAATAAACACGCATTTAAACGGTCGACAATGCTTTGCCAGGCAGCGTCTCGAGCTTTATTTATCTAAACCGTGTTGCCTTTTCTTGTGATAATCTCCCTGTAGTCCGAACAACTAGAGTCCGAAGAGAAAGTCTCCGCTCTGTTTTTGGACAAAATATCATCATTTCGACGATCAACATGTCTGGGCTTTTTATCTCCCCCGGACACGCGCTCAGCCTGGCTTGGATCAGCCTGGCTTGAATAAGCGTCTCTGAAAAACAGCTGAGCCTCGTTTGTGGAACTACTTGCAGCTGAGATTAAAGTTGCCGCTTGTTCAAGCCACGCTTACCGGCGTAAGCCCAGCCTGTTTTAGCCAGCTTCGTGGAATACCCCCCAGGTGTGTTTCCTCATTCTGGTCCCACAGGCCTGGGCTCAGGTTGAAGGTGGGCGGAGCTACGAGTCATGTGACGACAACATGTCAGCTGTAAAGCCAGGAGGGTCACATGATTATCTGATCACGTGTAAAGAAACGTGTAACATTTTGGATTTTTTCTATTTTTGTTTAATGTTTAATATGTTATATATCCATATTTATGAAATACACAAAAACATTGTTAAATGCAAAAAATAAACTGTGAATTTCTACAAAAAATATATAATAAAAACTGCGAATAACCATGAATTTCTATTTTTTAAAAAGACATATTAAATTTAAAATAAAGCATGATTATCTGATCATGTCTAAAGAGAACCTGTAATTTTTTAATATAGTTTTTTTCCATTTTTGTTTTCTGTTTAATATGTCATATATCCACATTTTTTGAAACACACAAAAACATTATTAAATACTAACAAATAAATAATGGATTTCCATGAATAATGTGAAATAACACCAAAACCTGTAACTTTGAATAACCACAGATTTACATTTTTTGAAGAAATGTTTTATTTTAAAAATAAACAGATTCCAATTAAAACATGATCTGATCATGTGTAAATAAAAACTGCTATTTTTTCCATTTTTGTTGCATGTTTAATATATTATATATCCGTATTTCTGAAGTACACAAAAGCATTATAAAGTTTCGACAAATAAACTGAATTTACATGATTTGTGTAAAGCAACACTAAAGCTTCTAACTGTAAATAATAAATGATATCTTAAATATCCATCCATTCTCTATACACCATTTTATCCTCACTAGGGTTGCGGGCGGTGTTGGAGTCTATCCCAGCTGACTCAGACGAAGGCAGGAGACACCCTGGACAGGTCACCAGTCTGTCTCAGGGCTACATATACAGACAAACAATCACACTCACATTCACACCTACGGACAATTTAGAGTAATCAATTAACCTCGGCATATTTTTGGACTGTGGGAGGAAGCCGGAGTGCCCAGAGAAAACCCACACATTCACAGGGAGAACATGCAAACTCCATGCAGAAAGATCCCAGGCCCAGGGCGAGATCTTCTTGCTGCAAGGCGAAAGTGCTAACCACTACGACACTGTGCAGCCCTATCTTAAATATATAAAATAAATACAAATAATCATCATTTTCATTTAAAAAAAGAATGTTCAATTTAAAATAAAAGATGATTTCATCTTAAATTAAAGCATGATTTCAGTTTGTCTGATCAGGTAAAAGAAAACATTTATCAGGATTTAAAGCTCAAATGTTGCCCTGATGCAGGTGTATGTTGGACATGAGACGTTCAAGGACCACCGGAAAGCTGAAAACCCAACAATTCTTCCTGTTTTATTGAATCAGAATCAGTTTTACTGTTTCACATACGAGGTGTTTGATATTCTGCTTTGGTGCACTACTGTATAAAACAATTTTAAGGAAGAATAAAGCAATTTAGTGTGTTGAAAGTCAGCAGTAATCTTAATTTTGGCAATTTTATAAAAGATAATGTGCCTTTTTAATTTGCTGGATGGTTAAAAATGAGTGAAAACAGTTAATAAACTATCAAAATACTTCATAATTAATGAACAAATCATTGCAGCTTTAACGGTAATCTATTATTTTGTACTAACACTGCTAAAGTTTTATCTAGTCACTGTACTGAGCTGTGAATTGAGTAACAGAAAGTTTGCTGCTCATTTCATTATCGTAAAATTTTGAGATTTGAACCTTCGCAACATGCTTTTTTTAACTGCAGACACACACATGGGAGGTCAAAGGTCACACACACTCTGTGAAACACACACACACACACACACACACACACACACACACATGTCACAGAGGATGGAGTCGTCATGCCAACAGCAGACATTACTGCTGGTTTCATCACAGAGACAATCCCAGGCCAGCCTCAGCATGTGTGTGTTTATAGGGATGTGTGCACACACACACACACACACACACACACACACACACACGCACGCACACATACAGTATTTAAGTGTCTTCTTATCTCAGTTTTGCATCATCCCTGGTGACCTCTGAGCGTGTGCGGTGGGGGATTACTGAGGCTGAACATCGCCTTTCATTCTGCAGAACAGAGAGAAGCGAGAAAAAGAACCAGAACGACTGTAATTGATGAAGTAATAACAGTAATTCAACAGCTGCTCCCTACAGGACTGCGTTTGGCGTTTGATCGGTTAGCAGGCGTAACGTTTGCCCCCATCTGAGTTTAACTAGCCGCTACGCTAACATGCTAACATCACAGCTGAGGGAAACTGATCCACTAAAACCCATTTTTCTCTCCTCTAAAAACATTTGATATCTGTGAAGTCTTCCAGTTCTGTAAAACACACTATAAAAGTAGTTTAAATACACCTCTGAATAAGTCAGAAGTAAGATTCTGTAAAAAAAAAAAAAGTATGAAATTTAATGCTTGTCATTGCAGCCGTGAAGCCATGAAAGAGTCAGCTGTGATCCTCAGTGATGGGATAAAAATTCAGAGTTTTCAGCTGAACTGCAGGCAGTGTTGACACAGAACACAGCGGAGCATGGAAACTAATTAACCATGTAAATAGTTCAATATTTATAGTATGTAGAGTCACCGTTTTTTCTCCAGTGGTGGTAACAGCTGCAGACACTGGGAAAAAATGTTGCATATGATTAGATTTTTTTTTTAAATTTCTGTCCAAAAAAATGATAAAGGAAATCAATCTTTTGCCTTGTCTTGGATTTCTCTCATTCTGACTGTATCAAACTGCACATTAGACATTTCTGAGTTCTCCTTCATGGTTGTTCTGTTTCTGTAGAGGTGCAGGACTTTATGTTGCAGTGAATATTACATATTGCAGTGTTTCAGAGGATTAAATAATCAAATGCAGGATTTGCATTAATGCAGCTTCTTGTCTTTATTACTTCCACTGAGTGGTGGGAAATGAACGAATCTCTCTGATGTGCAGCTTTTGATTTACAACCAAACAGAACTGTTAGTGTTTGTGTGGACTACACTCAACAAAAATAAAAACAACACTTTTGTTTTTCCACTCCTCTTCAATGGCTGTGTGAAGTTGCTGCATATTGGCGGGAACTGGTACATGCTGTCGTATACGCCGATCCAGAGCATCCCAAACATGCTCAATGGGTGACATGTCCGGTGAGTATGCTGGGCATGCAAGAACTGGGACGTTTTCAGCTTCCAAGAATTGTG
The DNA here is from genome assembly GCF_021347895.1 of Acanthochromis polyacanthus. Taxonomy (NCBI): domain Eukaryota; kingdom Metazoa; phylum Chordata; class Actinopteri; family Pomacentridae; genus Acanthochromis; species Acanthochromis polyacanthus. Next base: position 32,919,492 of record NC_067117.1, on the reverse strand, counting down.
TACAGATCCTTGCAACATGGGGCCGTGCATTATCCTGCTGCAACATGAGGTGATGTTCTTGGATGTATGGCACAACAATGGGCCTCAGGATCTCGTCACGGTATCTCTGTGCATTCAAAATGCCATCAATAAAATGCACCTGTGTTCTTCGTCCATAACAGACGCCTGCCCATACCATAACCCCACCGCCACCATGGGTCACTCCATACACAACATTGACATCAGAAAACCACTCACCCACACTATGCCACACACGCTGTCTGCCATCTGCCCTGAACAGTGTAAACCGGGATTCACCCGTGAAGAGAACACCTCTCAATCATGCCAGACGCCATCGAATGTGAGCATTTGCCCACTCAAGTCTGTTACGACGACGAACTGGAGTCGGGTCGAGACCCCGATGAGGACGACGAGCATGCAGATGAGCTTCCCTGAGATGGTTTCTGACAGTTTGCGCAGAAATTCTTTGGTTATGCAAACCCATTGTTTCAGCAGCTGTCCGAGTGGCTGGTCTCAGACCATCTTGGAGGTGAACATGCTGGATGTGGAGGTCCTGGGCTGGTGTGGTTACACGTGGTCTGTGGTTGTGAGGCTGGTTGGATGTACTGCCAAATTCTCTGAAACGCCTTTGGAGACGGCTTATGGTAGAGAAATGAACATTCAATACACGAGCAACAGCTCTGGTTGACATTCCTGCTGTCAGCATGCCAACTGCACGCTCTCTCAAATCTTGCCACATCTGTGGCATTGTGCTGTGTGATAAAACTGCACCTTTCAGAGTGTCCTTTTATTGTGGCAGTCTAAGGCACACCTGTGCACTAATCATGGTGTCTAATCAGCATCTTGATATGGCACACCTGTGAGGTGGGATGGATTATCTCAGCAAAGGAGAAGTGCTCACTATCACAGATTTAGACAGATTTGTGAACAATATTTGAGAGAAATGGTGATATTGTGTATGTGGAAAAAGTTTCTTTGAGTTCATCTCATAAAAAATGGGAGCAAAAACAAAAGTGTTGCATTTATATTTTTGTTGAGTGTATTTACATGTGCCAGCATGTGCACAATATTATTGTTCTTTTTTCAGAAGAAAATAAAATAAAATAAACAAAAGTGTGAACAACTTTATGAACATTAGGGAGTGTCCATTACATTGTCCTTTTAGTCTAAAAATTAAATTGGGCTTTTTCATTCTTATATACGCAGCCCATTTTTCCCAACATGCTACAAACCAGCCTTGCTTTTGATTTACAAACACTGTCATCTCTTCCATCTTATAAATATCCAGTGTTATATCCCAGTATGCTGATATGGTGGGAATATCCTGCAATAGCCATTTCTTAGTTTTTGATTTTTTTTTACTTGCAACCAACAAAACACTCATCACTCATATTTTTGCTTTTTCTCCAGTCTTGTGATAAACATCCAAAATAAACTGTTTTTATTTCAAATGGAATCGCACGTTTAAAAAAGTCTTGCAGTGCTCCATGAACATCCTTTAAATACTGTCTGATAAGTGGGGAAACAGCGGATTTTTAATGGAATATCTCCATAGGGGTACAGAGGAACATTTCCAGCAACCATCACTCCTGTGTTCTAATGCTACATTGTGTTAGCTAATGGTGTTGAAAGGCTAACTGATTATTAGAAAACCCTTGTGTAATTAAGTTAGCACATGAATGAGAGTGTGATTTTTTTCTTGGAAAACATGAAATTGTCTGGGTGACCCAAACTTTTGAACGGTGGTGCATTTGCGTGTTTTGTTTTGTTTACTGGACTCAGTGTAAGTGCTTTTACTAAATGCTATCTCAAGTAAAATGACATTAAATTATTGAAAAACAAATGAACTAGTTCAGGAGGAGAATCTGTCTGGGGAAGTTTTATCGCCGCCTCACTGCCCCGAAGCTTTTAAAACCTCCCCTGTTGGACCAGATGTTAAACTGGGAGAGATTCCCTGAGGCTGAATGCCTTGAAGCCAGTCTGAGAGAGCAGAGACCACCGGGACGGACGAGCAGCAGCAGCATTTAGAGCAGCAGCAGTATTTAGAGCTGCACAGCACTCCCATCACAACCAGAGCAGCAGCAGACGGCCAGGTGCTGGACAGGTGACAACCCTGAGAACCAGGACGGTGTGTGAGGAAACACAGCAGTGTGAGTTGTTGTTGTTGTGTGTGTGTGTGTGTGTGTGTGTGTGTGTTCCTGCGTCGGTCCACAGTTGAGTCAGACACTTGGCCTCTGATTTCATCACGTCGGTTATGAAAGAGACAGTAAAGTTTAGCACACACACACTCTCTCTGTGTTCCTCCGCCTCTGTTTCTTCAATATTTCATCATGTGGCGTAAAAACACGCTAACCATGTGGAGATAACCTGCTGCGTGTGCGTGTGTGTATGTGTGTGTGTAATCAGGTCAGTCTTTACCTGCTGCCCTGGAGTCCGTCCAATCAGATCCAGAGGTCAGAGGTCACACAGGAAGTCTGCATAATGAAGCTGACCTGGTTCAATGAGCAGCAGCAGCAGCAGGAGAAGATTCCTGCAGGATTAAAGTCCGTCTTAACGTCCATCTGCACATGAGAGGAAACGCAGCTGTGAGCTGCTTTTTCTAACAAAGACGCCTACAATCCAGCTTCTCTGCATAAAAATAGGATTCAAAGAAGAAGAAACTGGAGCTAATATGATGAAAAGTCAAACAGAAAACCACCTGTCAGATCCACTCATTTTCCAGCAAAATGACACTAAAATAAGAAGATAAGATGAGATTTAACTTTACTGTTGTAATTATTTTTTATCACACACCAACATGTGCAATATAGCATCCGTACACCACAAATATGTGCAATTTACATCCCAGGATGTCTATTTTATTTTATTTATATATTGCATGCTGTATTTCTCTTTTTTGTTGCTGCTGCTCTTACATTTTTTATTATTTTAATTTGTTTTATTTTGTTTTTCCTTGTATATAAAGCAGACACGAGAAAATCCACAAATAATTCCAGAGTACCTGCATGTCTATTCTGCTCTATTCTATTCTATTCTATTCTTCGCACAGAAATTAAATGACACAACATGAGAAATGTAGTTTTTAATGGAAAAGTAATAAGATATAAGTACAATAAAACACTAAACTAAAAAAATAAAGTAATTAAACTAAAATGATTCCAGAATATAAAAGCAGGAAGTAACAATAACACTAAACTAGTAAATTGATTTCACACCATTTATTGAAATATTCCACCTAAAACCTGAATAATTGCACATTATGTTAGAATTCTGTGGATTAAAATGACAAAATAAATGACACTGAAATTTATATTTCACAAACTATTGAGTAAATAAATATTGCAGATTATTTATTTATTAGTTACATGTAAATCATAAAAACAAAAACAAACAAAACCGCCCAAATCTTTAAAAAAAAAAATTGCAGTACATTAGTTCTTTAAAAGTAAATTTACATGATTTCTTACCTTATTTACACATTTTTCATAACAGTGGAACACTCTAGCATTTGAAAACAATAAAAAACAGTTCAGATAACATAAAAAATATTTTAAAAATCAAGGTATTTGTTAGCTGATTTAAACACAGTAATTGAAGTGTAATCTTCTGGTCACCCATGGTAAAATGGACGTTAATATTGACAGTGTTTTGTCTTCTTTATAGTTAATATATAAATTCCTACTTTTTTCTGCGATTTTACTGCATGTTATCGAACACCTGAAGTCCAGTTTCTTTGCAAAAAAAGATGGAAAGTCTAAAACAAAACTGAATAATTTCTTCTCATCAGTCAAATCCAACTCATTTTCCTGCAAAATGACACCAAAATAAGAAAACAAGATAAAATAAAACTTTATTATTATGACTCTTTTGCCAGATATTGCACAAAAAAATGAAATTACATGAGATGATAAATGAGATCTAAGTATGAAACACATTATTAACAATAAAGTAAATAAACTAAAATAAGTCTAGAATTTAAAAGCAGGAAGTCACACTGACAATGATACTAAACTAGTGAATGACTTTCACACTATTTAATGAAATATTCCACCTAAAAATGAACTTGTAGTGGATTAAAATTAAGTAATAAATGACACTGAAATTTAAATTGCACAAATTATTGAGAAAAATAATACTGCAAATTATTTATTATTTCCATGTTAATCTGAAAAAACTAAAGAAAAAATGTAAATAATGTCCACGTCAAAAATCTGGACTTTTACTAATAATAACTTGATCTTTTACAATGTTTAGAAGTAAAATTACATGATTTATTACCTTTTTATATATATATTGGTAAGTATTTTACAGATATTTGTCGTAATTTGAAATCAAATTATGTATACTAAGCATTCAAATTTGTAAATCCTTTTCAAACTTTAATTTTTTACGAATATTTCCTGTTTAATTATTAAATTAGAAATAATATGCAGTAAAATCACAGAAAAAAGTATGAATTTATACATTAACTATAAAAAAACTTGTAAATATTAACATCCACATTAAAAATCTTTTACCATGTGTGACCAGAGAATTACACTTTCATTGCTGTACTTCTATCAGCTAAAAATAACTTTATTTTACAGATATTTTACATTATTTTAAGCTTTTATGGGTTTCAAATGTTGGTGTTCTACCATTATTTAACGTATTTTTTCTTCCAGATTTGTACAATGTTTTTATTATGGGATGTGTTTTTATAGTTTAATGCAGAAATTTGAGTGAAATTACAAACAATATTAGAGTGATGCAGCATTATTATGCCAAAACAATGTTTGCATCTTAAAGGTTTATTAGAATTAATAAATTATATTTGTTTTATCTCACAGCGCTGCGTTCATCTAAGTGGTGAGAATAAATCTTTATCTCACCAGCAGAACCCACAAAGAACTGAAACATTTTTACCAATTTTTATGAATAAACCGTGAATTGAGCCTGCAGGGTCACTTCAGGTCATTCACCTGTAGGAGGGGGCGGAGCCAAAGCAGGTAAAGACAAGAACAAACAACAATAAATAAACAAAGCTGGGCTCTTATTGTGTGGTTTAAATCAGCAGCTTATCAAATATTAATCATTTATTTATTTAATTATCATTCATAAAAACTCTAAACAATAACGTTCATCTACACTGTAAAACATTTCAGTTATAAAATCATTAAAACCTGGACAAATAAACACTTTAGTTTGTAATTCCTGCTGTTACAAACATAACAGTTAAAATTCTCCTCAAATAGCAGCTAAATACTAGTTGGAGTAACTTCATTTTTATGTTATTTTATGCTACCAGTCATTAAGAAATAAAAAAAAGTCTTTGGTTGTAGAGGAAATGTTAATTCTACCACCTCAGTTTTGGTTGAGTCCATTAGAAGGTGTCAGATTATAAACCTGCAGAGCACAAACACCTTTTCATAGTTTGGTCCGTTTAAAATGTGAATATTTCTGTATTTTACTAATGTAATTATGAAGAACAGTAATAAAACAAACAGGCAGTGTGTCTCAGAGGCTCGTCTGCTCTCTGATTTCCTCACTACAAAGAAGAAACGTGCTGGTTAACTGAGAACAAGCTGAGCAGATGTGATCGGCTGCTGAGCCTCCGACTCAGATTAAGGCTGGAGGTCAACAGGTGGCTGCAGCTCTGCAGGTCAACAGACTGAACAAACAAACCTGAGGTGATCTGTTGGCGTTTCAGGAACCCATACAGCATTATAATGTAGAGCGATACTGACAATAAGAATCTGTGTTTATGGAGGATGTTTTAAACTGATTCACAAGGAGGCAAAAATAAAACAGAAACAGCGTTAAAAAGACAGAAAAAAGTACAAATAGGTGTAAAAAGAGGCTGAAATACATAATCATGACTCGGAAACATGCTGGGAACCACAAATAAAGAGGCCGAAGCATACAGGGAATAATGGATTAGATGTATATTGCGCTTTTTTGGGCACTCAAAGCACTTCACAATGGATCCATTATTCATTCACTCACACATTCTCACTCTGGTGGTGGTAAACTACATCTGTAGCCACAGCTGCCCTGGGGCAGACTGACAGAAGCGTGGCTGCCAATCCGTGCCTATGGCCCCTCCAACATTCATAGACCAGTGTGAGAGCAGCACTGGAGGCAAAGCGGGTAAAGTGTCTTGCCCAAGGACACAACAGCACATGACTAGGTGAGAGTGGGAATCGAACCGCCAACCCTTCAATCATTGGACGACCCCCTCTACCACCTGAGCCACAGCCGCCCCTAATATATAACCAATATAAGGATTCTCAAACATACTGGGAACCAATAAAATAAAACTGAAAAATACTGGGAACCAATATAATGAAACAGTAACATACTGGGGATCAATAAAAAGACTGTGAAGCATACTGGGAACCAATATATTGAAACTAAAACAAACTGGGAACCAATTGAGGTTCCTTCTACGTCAGCTCTTAACAGAAACAGTTGCTGATTAATTATCTGCTGACCATCTAATTGATTTCATGTTAAATGATTCATACTTCAGCTCTCTTTCTTCCATTTTGGAGCAAGAAACTGCTCAGTGGCACAAATTATAACTGAAAAATTAAACATTTTAAGATTTAACTTGCTTGTTTTGTCAATGCAAAGAGATAATCTTCAGTCAGACAATAGAGAGGGCGCTGGTTTATCTGAGCTCATAACATGATTCAAACACTGAAATGGTGGCTGGAATGTAAATAAACTCTTCATTGACTTCATGAATCAGCAGAATAAGAGAGATGACTGGAGTCAGAAGTTTCAGACTCTTGCATAATGTTTGAGGACAGAGAAACCACCCTGAAGGAGGAGTGACTGCAGCTCAACCAACCAATTAACACGACTCAGGAAACATAAGAACAGGATTCCACTGAGTGACAGCTTTTAACTGGAGAAAAAAAACACAAAGTCAAAACCACAAAAATATCATGAATACTGTTCAAACAGAGTGAATTACCTCTTTTATCTGTCCAGATTTTCCGACACAGTTCTCTAGAGCGGAGTGAATCCACTGTCTGTGACTCTCAGCAAAAAATGATTGATTTCAATTCAGCAAATGACAGACTGGAAGAATAGCTGGCATGTTAAATCCACTGTACACTTAAAAAAAACTGCATTTCAACAAGCAGAATTCAGTAAAAGTCCTTCTAATTGTCCACAACACCAAACCTATGCTGGAGCTCAGTCACTCAGAATATCAGTGAATTCTGTGCAACAAACATTTCAAAGTTTGAGGACAAGCTCCACCAAAAGTCAAATTAAACCTCCATATTTTTGTATTTAAACAGATGAACTGTTGAAGTGTGTACCCACAAGCTGCTACTTTTCATTTTAAAGGGAAAAACTCTGCACGTCAGGTTCGTTTTCCTCTGATCTCTGCAGCAAATTCACTGGTGAATAAGCATCAATGACGTTATTTAGTTATCTCATATTTTACTCTTGATAAACACACATATTCAATGATTTCATGACCAATCATAAAACTTTCCGTTGTCTTCTTGATATTAAAAGCAGTCATTTGATGCCACAACACAAATGAGATCCTTTGATTAGAAGAAAAGCATGAATATTAACCGAATATGCATGAATTAACCCCCTGAACCCCCCACAAATCTGCTAAATGACAAAATTTAGGAGCCAGATAGTGTAAATTTGAACTTTTTAAGTTTCCTTCAGCTAGTTATTTCTGACGTACTTGATGCTAACGATGTGCTGATATCAGTAATCAGACCTGCAACTGATACATTGACACGTAAAATCACTTCATTCTACATGTGTCATTTAAAATTTCTCAAAAAAATAAGCATTTGTTCCAACTAGATTTTGCAAAAAATAAAAAATGTAAAGCTCCTCGGTGCATTTATGAAGCCATCAGTGACTCAGCTAAGATCAACAGACAACAGACAAAAATTCTGAGAATGTTCAGGCTGAACTGCAGGCAGTGTTCCACAGAGCAGGAGGAAAATCAAACCTACTGGATCACTAAAATGTATGCAGCATGGCTCTAAAACAGCAAACAGAGGAGCAAGTTGTTGAAGAAACATTCAGTATGGTGAAATGTGAAAAAGTTTGTAGGGGCTGTAAACATGCAAATATGTTTTCAAAATGACTCAGAATGTGTCCACAATGACAGAAAGGATTCAAAATGGTTCAAATTATTGCTCAAAATTTACTCAGATTTCTCCAAAATTACAAATAATAGTCCACAAGGACTCAAAAATGATTCAAAAGGACTTAAAATTTGTCTCAAAACGATCATAAAGGAAAATCAAAGCTACTGGATCAATAAAATGTATGCAGCATGGCTCAGATACAGTGAACAGAGGAGCAGGTTGTTGGAAGAAACATTCAGCATGGTGAAACATCTTTCTACAGCTGATGAGCAGAGAGGAAAAAATTGTAAAGGCTGTAAACATGTAAACAGCTAAATATAATATGTGGAGCCTCTGTTTTTATTGGTAAGGCCTGTGGGCTTCAAAATTGGACTCAGAAATGTCCCAAATGACTCAAAATTGTCACTTTGAACAAATTTCAGGGCGATTTTCAAGCTATTTAAGGCACATTTTGAATCAATCTGGGCATTTTTAGGTTATTTTTGGACACATTTTCAGAATAAGAATGAATTTCTTTCATTATACAGGCAGCCTGTTGATAAAGCAATGCTGAATACATCTCATGTGTTGCAGACTGTAGTCTATTATGAGTAATAAATGTATACTCCACCGACTATATATACACACATATGTGACACAAGCAGCTGCTGTTGTGTAAAATTAAATCTGACTTACAGCAGCCGACGTCACCGAGCTGTCACAGTATTTTTAAAATAGATTATCAACACTGACTGCTTCTCCTCCACATAACATCCTGGAATAACTGGAATAAAGGCTGCAGGAGGAGCTTTTTAAGGGGTTTAACACCAAAGAGGACAAAATCATCCACAAATGTTACGTCTCCAATAATTCCACTCTGGGTGTCACAATCTAAAATGAGATGGGTTTCTGTTTTCTGATAATTCAACAGAGAAAACTTTTAAAAGTGCATTCTGGGTAAACTTTCAAGGCTCCCATCAGCATGTGTGATAGGTGATTGGTCAGAACAAGTTAGAGACAATGAAAGAAGCATTTTGTGCCTACGTTTTGATGATTTTTTTTTAACGTTTTTGGTTCATTTTTGAGAAGTTTTTGTCATTTTGGGCAGCAACTGAGTAATTTAAGACATGTTTCTGATCATTCTGAGTGGGTTTTGGGGGTATTTTGGACAAGTTTAATGGAGAAAAGTGCAACTTTCAAGTCTCATCAGCATGCATGACAGGTGGTTGGTCGGAACAAATTAGAGACAATGAAAAGATTGTTTTGTTTTTTTTAACCTACATTTTGATTATTTCTGACATTTTTGGGTCATTTTGGGGAAAAAATTAGTAACTGAGGAAATTTTTGGGGTGAATTTTGGGGGCATTTGACATTTTTTGACTCATTTTGCACAATTTTTGAGACATTTTGGACAAGTTTAGGGGGAAAAGTGCATTCTGGGTAAACTTTCAAAGCTCCTACCAACATGTGAAACAGGTGGTTGGTCAGAACACATTAGAGACAATGAAAGGATAATTGTTTCTACACACATTTTGTTTGAGGATAATCTAATAGGCAGGATTCTATCTTTAGTATAAAAAGTTTTACCTTCATATGACGACTATTTTCAGAGCACCAGGTCCTTAAAATACACAGAGGGGGGTCCAGATTTATCACCTTGTATTACTTTTTCCATCATTTCTGATCAGTTCAGCAGATAGACACTTTGGATTGTGACACGCCATCCAGGTGTCACAATCCAAAGACGAAATCTGCTCAGAAGGGTTAAAAATGACTACATTAGAAAAAGATTTTGCCACAGAGTGATTCTGTTTACAACATGATCCCGGTATTAAATGTAGATACAAAAATGCTCCTTTCATTGTCCCTAACTTGTTCTGACCAATCACCTATCTCACATGCTGATAGGAGCCTTGAAGTTTTACCCAGAAGGCACTTTTTAAAAATTTTCTCTGGTGAATTATCAGAAAACAGAAACACATCCAGGGTACCAGTGATTGCTTCCAGGACTCATACAGTGCTGCAGTTTTACTGTTCAAACTGTCATACATCCCATAATATTAATGTTCAAAGTCGGTCAAATATTAATCTGGTTGCAGTTTTTAACAGAACTCAAACATCATGTGTATCTCTGCTGAACTGATGAAGCTCTGACGCTCAGAAATGATGGAAAAAGAACTAAAAAAAGGAAAATCTGGATCCACCTCTGTGTACTTTAAGAGTCTGTTAGTCTGAAAATATTCTTAGTCTGAAGGTATAACTTTGCAGGGCTTCATTAAATAATCTAAAGTTACTGCAGATTTTAAAAAAGCTGTTTAAACTTAAACAAAATTCACTTTTTTTCAAATGAATTAGCAGAAAACAGAAACACATCCAGGATAGCAATGATTGCTTCTGGGACTCTGCTGCAGTTTTCCTGTTGAAACTCGGATACATCCCATAATATTAACGCTCAAAGTAGGTCAAAAATTGGTTTGTTTACGGTTTTTAACTGAGCTCAGGTTTCATGAGTCTATCTGCTGAACTGATGAAGTTCTGAGGCTCAAAACTGACAGAAAAGTAAATTAAAATCAGTAAAACTTTGCATTATTTATTATTTGATTAAAACACACTAAAGCTGCAGCAGACAAACATCCAGCTGGTCCAGAGGGAACCTTTACTCTGACCCAGATGTACTGAGTAATCTGATTACATTTCCCGGTAACGTGACCTCACGTGTGGTTTCTGACGACTGATCGGCTCAGAGTTGCAACATCAAAGCACCGCCCCTCCACTGACGTCACGGCGGGCGGAGACAGCCAAACAAACAGACCCGGGGTCGGTCCAAGTCCTCACACCGAGTCCACGCTCCCGACCCGAGTCCGGCTCTGAGTCCTGCCCTGCACCGGGACGCGCCAACACCGGAACCCGAACCTGAAACTGAAGCTGAACCCGCACCGACGCCCCGGAGCCGCTTCCAGCCGAGCAGAGCGCCTCTCAGACGGACCGGAGGGAGCCGGTGTGTCGGTCTTTTGTTCCCCGGGATCCGGATCTAAACACACCAGAACCAGAAACAAGTTTCATTTGGACTTTTTCTTTTTTCACTCCGCAGTTTAAGTTTTATTCTCAGTTTTAATTCGGACCAAAGAAGAAGAAGAAGAAGCTCAACAGCTGACTGACGACACGTTGCGCAACTCAGACAATAAGAGACAAAGACGTCAGAGCTCCCAGTACGACCAGTATCACCAGGAAACCACTGCTGATGTTCCCAGTAACCCCAGGAAACCCTCTACTGATGCTTTCAGTAACACTAGGAACCTTCTGCTCCCAGTAGGAGTAACCATCTGCTGGTGTTCTTTCCCAACAACTTGTGCCGGTTTTCAGTTGAGCTGCACTTTGTTTAAAGTCAAGGTAAGAATCTGCACTAAAGCTGCAAAAACTCACGGAGAAACTAAGATAAATGTACAAATGCAGAATTAAACTGTAAAATATTAAAGTTTAATTAGGAAAACTGCTGTTTAAAGTCGTTTTAGTTCTTCTACAGTGTGCTAAAGTCGTACTGTGACAGTAAATAACAATTATCGATCATTTATTTTTAGAATGCACATATAAAAACTGCTGATTTCTGCTGTTTTCATGAGTTACACTGAGGATTATGCATAACTTTGAACAAAAAACAACAAATATGAATGAAAATAATAACTTAAATACAAATGCAAGCTTTTCACTGTAAAATATTGAAATTTAACCAGATAAAAGTGCTATTTAAAGTTATTTTAGTTCTTCTAAAGTGTGTTAAAGTAGTATTTTTTCAGTAAAAAAATAACATTCTGTAGTTTCTTATAATAATATGCATGAAAAACCTGCATATTTTTAATGGTTGCATGATCATACGGTAGATTAAACATGGATTTGAGCAAAAACCTAAAATAAATGTGTAATAATATTATTATAAAAGCTCAAAACAGAATTGAACTGTTCTGTAATAATACAATATCAAACCACAAGAACTAAAAGTGACAGAAAACTTGAGATTTTCCTTAAAAATGTGAAAATTAAAAGCTGCAAATACATAAAACTCTTATTTAACAGCAGCTAATGTGACATTTATAATGTAATTCAAACATGACAGTAAATAAACATTATTTGTATTTTATCAGTAGTAATTTAAAAACAAGTGATAATAAATGTTGTAATAAATGTTTTAATAATGATAAAAAAAGCAGAATCTCATTAGTTGTGATTTTATTATCCGTAATAAAGCATTTTCTGCCGGATATTTGACGTTTATGCTGCAATTAAAGTAAAACCAACATGAAACATTGACCATAAACGTTCATGTAATGTGGATTAAAATAGCTCCTGAGATAAGATTTTGCTTTCAGTTTTATTATGACAAAGATTTCCTCAGTGCTGATGCAACTATCCTCTGAATGTGCTCACTTCACTGCACTGTGTACATGCTATATTACATGTTATATTGATTTTCTGTCTATACATGTTTAAAAAAAGAGAAAATACTAATTGTTTTTCATTTTTTTCAAGCAAAACTGTTATGTGTACAATCCTCATTCATGCCAAATCTGTGCCTGCAGAAGTCTTTGTAATTTTAATCATTATTCTATTTTTGCACTTTTTCCCTGTTTGTTTTTTATTTTATTGTTATCCAGCTGCTGTAATGAGTGAATTTCTCCATTGAAGGATCAGTAAAGTGTTTCCAGCCTCCTCATGAGGAAACTTTACGTAGTTTGTTTATGAAAATTCTAATTTACGGTCTTTTATTACAGTCTGATACAGTAAAAAGTTCAGCATTTTCCTCTGAAATGTGAAGCTTAAAGCAGCAGAACGTCCTGAAAACGAACCTCAGCTGCTTTTTATAGTAAAGTTTCAAACAGTTCAGGTCAGAAAACATCAAAATGATCCAACTTAGCGTCCTCGTACTTGATTCTTCAGTCTTTTTGTCTGCACTGCTGCTGATTCGATGTGATGAAAACCCTGTCATGTAGCAGAAAGCTCTGGAAAAAGTGAACAAGAGTCACATGTGATGAACTGCCTTCAAATACAGATTTAAACTTCAATGCAGGATTACAGCAGCCTGAGTGAATGTAAAACAGGAAACAGCCCTAGATCAGCCAATAATTACAGATAAAAAGGCTTTAAAGGATTGAGAGTAAATAGATCAAACTAATCTGAGTTTTAGCGTGTATTAGTGACAGTTTGTTTAGGCTCCAGAGCTCAAACTAAATAAAAACAGCACCAAGATCATGTAGCTGAAAAACTCTTGTTAAAGAGTTTCTTAGATGATGGAAAGTGAAACTATTTTGATAGTCAGTTTGTCATTTAGCCTTCTGAACTCCGATCCTGCTGTAGGGTTTGAAATGGTTATTGTGTTTTTAAAAACAGATAAATAAAATGACCCAAACAAAGCATTTATCAGAACCAGAAACTGTAAAAACAGGAAAATAATCATTACAATTTCAATTTTATGAATTTTATTCTTTCAACTTTCTATCTGTGACATGATTCTGTAAAATCCCAAAATACCCAAATCACTTCCACATTTTACTGAAAAGAAATGAATTGCTCTACACAGATTCTGGGAAAAACAAAAAAATTCTGTGGCTTCTGGTGAAAGAGAAAAGTCATCAGCGACTCAGCAGCAACCGGCAGTCATATGACTAAAATTCATGAAGTTTTCAGCTGAACTGCAGGTTGTGTTTACATAAAGAATCCATTTTTTCCAGCATTGGTAACACCTGTGGACATGTTGATTCTACATTTTATTTGTTTTTTAAAATCAAAGAAATATTCCTTCATTGATTTCTGTCTTTCTTACTTTGTCAAACTGCACAGAAGACATTTCTGAGTTTTCTCTACTTCATGGTTGTTCTGTTTCCATATTGGTGCAGGACTTTAGATTGCAGTAAAAAATAAATCCACAGTGAAGAAAAATGCCCAGAACCTCTTGGTGTTGCAAAAGTCACAGTTAAATAGTGTGTCAACCTGTCTCAATGTTAACTTAAAAGTAACTTTTACTTCACTGTGAGTTTGAAATTTGTTTTCTCACTTCTGGAGCAGAACTTGAGAGTGGACCTTAATCCATTACACCAACAGACATTTTGACAACATTTCCTGCACAACTGGTACAGTTTAGTAGCTAATCTTGTTTAGAAACACTGTCCTCCTGGACTCATGTTTTGAATGTATGAGCTCCAGTTGGAGGTCATTAGGCATCACTGAAGTCTTTGTCATGGTGCCCATTGGTATCTAAACCCCCACAATGCTCTCTGCTTCCCAGCCTAAACTGCCCGTAGTCTTTGGCTGTGTCCGAAATCACATACTAACGTACTACATACTACATTCTCAATGAGTATATACTGTATACTACGTACTATAAGTATGATTAGAATGCCGACCGTTCACACTGTAGTATACTATTCCGTTTCCCATAATGCATTTCAAACCTCCGACGACAAAAATCGGAAGTACGGCTATCAAATATCTCGGTTGAATGCCGGCTTCAGGTCGATTTTACGCTAACAAACAGTCGTATGATTAATGTGGCAATTTCAAGCCGGCACTCCTATGCAGTTATTAGCCAGATTATGCGAATCGTTTCAGTTGTAGCTGCAGGCTACTGGAGGTAGCTGCTACTTGTTCTGTATGCAAAGCAAGCTGCTGCAACTAGCTGCTAGCATTCAGTAGCACGTTGTGAGGCGTCTGACAAATTTAAAACGTTGGTCAGAAAAGGCCTATTTCTCAAATCTGTGGGGGGATTAGGATGACTACTTAACCACATAAAATAAAATAAAAATCGCCCCGGTCCGGCCACATATCCTGCGGAGGCTTGCATTTCGGTGGATAGCTCGCAAAGCATTATGGGACGGTTGAGTATGACTAGTGTGGTCACCGCGCATACTTAAAAATTTTCCGGATATAGTATACATCCGGGTATTTCTCGCGAACTCAATCTTTTCATACTATCTAATGTGAACGCACTACATACTTATTTTGACGTCATACTTAGTATGAGTAGTATGTTAGTATGCGATTTCGGACACAGCCTTAGTGACACCTCCTCTGGTCTCTACAGTACTAAACAGTCAGAGGCTCCACCTGGTGGAACAACCAGGTACTACAGATGATCTACAATACATTCACTGACATTCATTTCCTTCTTACTTATTGGTCAAACTATTAAAGGTAATTCATTCAGTTTTGGAAGCAATTAAGTTTAAGTTGTGTATTTCTTTCTACTTTTCTGAGCTGCATTTCTGATGTTATGTCATCTAGGTTATTTGAGAGTTTTTTTTTGCAATATCTGGCAAAAGAATTTCCTTCTGGGTTAAGGTTGATTTGTGTCTTATCTTAGTTAATCGATGGGTAGTTAGTCACCAACATGTTGAGAAATAAGATGTAGGATTTACCTGCTGTTTTTTCTGTGCTCATAATGTAGTCGATCAACTTTGTGGAAATCACAAAGACTTGAACTTCTCACAGAAACTGCTGCTGCACCGACTTGGTTTTTCCAGAAATGATGACAGCAGCAACAGGTTTGACTTTCACAATCCAGCTGCTTTTGTGTTTTTGTCAACAGTCACGTGTGATTGTGAAACTACAGCTGATCATGGGGACACCGCACAGATTCACAGTGTGTGTGTGTGTGTGGATGACGTTGCCACGGTGACACTGTGACTCAGGGTGTTTCAGCAGAGTGAAAGCGGCGTTGGCCCACAGCCTAGCGTCACCACGGCGACCACAGACTCTGACTAACTTCACACACACTCACAGCGAGCATGTGTGTGTGAGTGTGTGTGCGGTTGTTGACTGTATTTAAAGCCTGTTTAAACTATAAACTGTTGTGCTCTGATGCAACCATCTGAAAGCCGAGGCGCCCGTCAGCTTACAGGAAGTTGCATCATGAAGCCTATAGACACATCGGCTGTGTAACGTGTGAGCAGCAGCGACGGTGAACAAATGATGCTCACGTAACTCCTCTGACTGTAAAACAACACCGAGGAGGCTCAGTGGCACCAGCAGGGGGCGCTGCAGTGGAGTCATTAAACGCTCGGAGGAGTTTCTGGGTGTTTTTTGTCCCATTTTTCCTCATTGTGGGTTAATTTTTTACTACAACATAAACTCCTGCACCTGTACGGGAACAGAACAACCATGACTAGAAGGAGAGAGAACTCAGAAATGTCTTCTCTGCGGAACGACACAGTTAGAATGGCAGAAATCAGAAAGTAGTTTCATTTCTTCAGTGATTTAATTTACAGAAATTGGAAAAAACTAGAACCACCATGTTTCCAAGTGAAAACATCTAAAAATCTATATACATTTTACTACTTATATTTCATAGTTTTAATACTAGTCTATCATTTACAGCCTCTACAGACATTTTCTCTGCTCATCATCTGTAGAAAGATGTTTCACCATGTTGAATGTATCGTCCAACAACTTTCTCCTCTGTTCACCGTTTCTGAGCCATGACACATTTATTTTAGTGATCCAGTAGATTTTAGTTTCTTGTCAGTCTAGTCTTGTCCAAAAAAATGATTTCCAAAGTTACATAAAATTAACAAAAATAACTCAAAATATGTAAATAAAAAAACTTTCCAGATGGACTCAAGAACATAGGCGTCAGTTTAGGGGGGGACGGTGGGGATGTGTCCCCCCCACTTTTTGTCAGGGGTCATTTTGTCTCCAACACATTCAAATTCTTCACATGTAAGCCGTTGTAAACCCAGTAGTATAGAAAATTCCGACGCTCCTGAACGCACCATCCGCACTCGGCCGAGAGTTGCACAGACATGCAGCACACCTTCGTGAGGTCAAAAAAAATGCGCAGATGCTAAATTTGCGCCCGTGCCAAGTGGAAGCTCCGACCAGAGGCGTGCAGGGGCAAAATTTCGGCCCGGGACAATTAGTACTATAGCGGCCCACAGACCCCTTCACCTGCATGCACTGACAGCTCAGCAGGTTGCGCCTCCGCCTTTGGTGCGGAGGTTGTGAGTTCGAGCCCAGCTTGTGGCATTTTGCCACCGTTCTTCGACATTTTCTCAAAGTGCTGTGGTCTCCATCCCCCCCCCACTTTTAAAAACAAACTGACGCCCTTGCTCAAGAATCATCATCTTCGACTTGAAACTGTCCAAAATGACTCGGAATTTGTTCAAAGTGACAATTTGGAGTTATTTTGTACATTTTTCAGTCTAGTTTGGAGGCCCACAGTTGTTACCGACACTGGAAGCAAAGGAGGCTCCACATATTATAGATATTTAACTATTTTCATGTTTCCAGCCTCTCTAGACTTTTCGTCTCTACTCTGCTCATCAGCTGTAGAAAGGTATTTCACCATGCTGATGTATGTATCTTCCAACAACTCGCTCCTCTGTTCACTGTTTTTGAGTCATGACACATTAATTTTATTGATTCAGCAGGTTTGATTTCACTGTTATGATCAGTTTATGTCATTTTGGACATTTTTTTCTCCATTGTTTGCAGCAAACTTTGGGTTATTTTATAAAAATCGTCAGTTTGAAAACAAAATTGACAAATGTAATCTTTTTGGATATTTTTCATACATTTTAGACATATTTATGCCATTTTGGACCAAATTTGAGTCACTTAACATAAATATTTACATTTTTAGAGTCTTTCAACTTTTTCTCTACTCTGTTCATCATCTGTAGAAAGATGTTTCACCATGCTGACTGTATCTTCCAACAACTCACTCCTCTGTTCACCATTTTAGAGCCATGACACATTTATTTCATTGATACAGTAGGTTGGGTTCTCCTCTTAGTCTCACTCGCCAAAGGATGACTCCAATGCAGCGTAGAGTTTCACTGTTGCAGCCCTTGGTTCGAGTAAGCACAGCGCAGAGGTTCGACTGGTATCACATTTATTTCCAGAAAACCGTGAAACTAAAAACGCAAACAGAATTTTCATTTACCTTTGACATTTCATCAAGTAACAATATTAAAATTCACAATTATTACAATTCCAGACAATTGCAAAAAAAAGAAAAAATATACAAATAGCCCCCCTCTCTTCGCCTACCAAGGGTGCACACTTGATTACGGCCTGGTGCTGAATGACTGGCTTACGGTTGATCGTGGACAAATTACATTCCATAACAACCTTTACACAAAGCAACCAAAAAATAAGTCAATTCCTACTCAGCTCAGTTCGATTACTTTCATTTAGTTGGTTTACTTACTTAATTCCTGCTTCCGACCGCAGCACAGTTGCACAACGACATGAATGGCATGACATGAATGGTGTGTGACGTCACTATTTATACCCTTTCTTCAATGGGCTGGGCTACCACGGAACATGAATAACACACACAAAAAAAAACCACAATACAAATAGCCGCTCGGCCCAGCTGGCCACTTACACTGTCTGCTCTGTGTAAACTCTGCCTGCAGTTCAGCTGAAATTTCTCTGACTTTCTCCTACATAACTGCTGGTCACAGCTGAGTCAGTGATGACTTCATGGTTGGCCTCATGGAGCAGAATTTTTTGTTTTGTAGAGAATCAGGTTAGAGAGAGTTGTTCGTTTTTGACAGAATTTTAACTGAGACATTTGGTTAAGATTCCAAACAGAGATGTTTAGATTAAGAATCATTAGACAGTTAAAAACCCAACATTTCTTATAGCTGATAAATGGGGACATTTAGCTGAATTTCTGTAGAAGGCTAACGTTCCCTTCGTTTTTGGAATTCAGAGGGCCAAACCCCTCCTGCAGCGGTTCCACAATAAGAAAAATATAAAATCTAAATGACATTTTTGTTTAAGTGTTTACCCTGGTGATGTCACTCTTCTCCTCCAATCACAGATGAGCATGGGCGTGGCCACAACCAGGTCTCAGCTGTGTCTGAAGCGGTTATTGGACGAACCCCAAGACAATCTTCTGAAATGTAAACGAATTCGCTTGGCTCCACCTCTTCCCTCTGTCGGCCTATCACCATGCCTCAGGCAAACAAGCCCCGCTCCCAAGACCAGCCAGAGCCAATCACCATCCAGGGTGGGACCGTACCTGCTGTATGAACGCTGTGAGAGGGAGGAGACCTACAGGGCTGTGCACGTGCACACACAGCAGCAGTACACGTGCCAGGTAATTCATACCACCAACTATCTCACTGATTTTACAAAAAGTACTTCAAAAATACTACTGAAGTCACTGCTAATGTTTCAAACAGTACTACGGGTAGTGTTAAAAGTACTATTAATACTAAATGCTAAAGTATTCATTATATCACAACATGTACACATAAACAATACAGTGTCTCAGTGTAGCAACTGTTGCTATGTTACCCTGACATTTCCTCCTGGTTGCTGTGGTTACAGGTGCTCCCTCTGCGCGGTTACCAGGAACGCTTGGCGGCCTACGACCGGGTCGGTCACCATGACAACGTGTGCGGCCTGCTGGACGTGGTGGTTGGCCAGGACAGCGTGTACATCTTCCTGCCCGGTCACCACGGCGACATGCACGCGTACGTGCGCAGCAGGAAGCGCCTGGGCGAGGAGGAGGCGGGGCTTCTGTTCGCTCAGATGCTGAACGCCGTGACGCACTGCCATCGCCACGGTGTCGTCCTCAGAGACCTGAAGCTCCGCAGGTTCGTCTTCACCGACAGATACAGGTGAGATACCTGCTGTGTACTAGGATGTACTGCACCAACACGTACAGCAGCTACACTTCTGCAAGTACGTTTAGCAGACGCTTTTATCCAAAGCGACGTCCAGCTTAGAGTAGATACAAATACGGGTACAGAAGTACTACAAATGAATGGCAAATTAACATAGAACGCACCAGTTACAAAAAATAGTCTGTGGTCAAAACCTGATGTTATACAGACAAGAAGTCTATCATTGAGAGACCCAAGAGACCAAATTATCACCTATTGGCCCCTGAAAATTGCAATTTCTTTTTCAGTGAGGGAGATACTGCTGCCTCAGAAAGGTCCTGTATCTATGGATGCGGTCATATTTCCTACTAAATGAACAGTCTTTGGTCGAGATTTCACCATCTTTTGAGGCTCCAACATCAGTAGAAGTTGAGTACTGTGACAAATGTGGCAAGACAAGGGCTCCAGTTTTTTGCTATTTTGACAAAATGGTGACGTGGACTCATCCATAGGAAACAAAAACTGACATCGGAGCCTTAAATGTTCGTCAAACATCAACCCAAGACTGTATTTTTAGCGGGAAGTCTGGATACATCCATATATATATATATATATATATATATATACATACACACACACACACACACACACACAGGGCTTTGCAAAAGTTCTGTTACACGGTTTCATGATCTTTACAGACGTTTACATGTCGGAGTGAAAAATGTCATTAAACAAACAAAGTTCTACCTTATAGGCAGGTGTCATTAACACAAATTTGTTCTCTAGTGAAGTTGTATCAAGATGGAAGTCAAAAGAGTTGAGATATCTGCTCTGTGTATATATATACATATATATATATATATATATATATATATATACACACACACACACGCACACACACACACATTTACAGGAACTTTCTCTGGCCACAACACCAATATCACAAAAATGTTTTTCCATTTTCAAGGACCAATAATTAAAAATTTGTCCACAGATGAAACATTCAATCAGATTTGGATCTGCTGAAAACTGTGTTGTTTTCGGGTGAAAATTGTAGAAATTTCCCAGGTCTGAAATGGTCAAAATGCAGTCAAAACATTTTGACAGAACTTAGTGTTGGGTAATGATGTGAGGAAAACGCATCCTCTGATAGTACTACTACAGTAGTAGTACTATCAGAGGAGGCGTTTTCTTCACATTCTCTGATACTACTACCACTCTAACAGTAGTAGTTCTGTCACAGTACTTATGAAAGATATTCAGTGGAAGTAACATCTGGTTTCCTTCTTCAGGACTCGTCTCGCTCTGCTTGGCCTCGACGACTGCGTCCTCCTACACGGTAACCACGACGACGACTCTCTGACGGACAGACACGGTTGCCCCGCCTACGTCGGCCCGGAGCTGCTGACCAATGGCGGCGGGTCTTACTCGGGCCGGGCGGCGGACGTGTGGAGCCTGGGCGTGTCTCTGTACACCATGCTGGTGGGTCGCTACCCCTTCCAGGACACACAGCCCGCCGCGCTGTTCGCCAAGATCCGCCGCGGGGCCTTCAGCCTCCCTGATTGGCTGTCGCCACAGGCCAAGTGCCTGATTGGCTGCATGTTGAGGAAGTCGGCCAGTGAGAGACTGAAGGCGTCCGAGCTGCTCATGCACCCGTGGTTAGCCAATCCTGGCGCGCCACATCACAGCGTGCACAAGATGCAGCCGAACCCGACGCTGCAGCAGAAACAGGAGGACGAGGACGACCAGGTGGTGCCGACGTGGAGCGGAGAATAAACACTCACATGTACTGTAACGAATCTTGAAACCAAAACCGGATTCAGACTTTAACGGGAAGTTTGAACCCTGAACCAGACCTTTAACCCTCTGAACCCCAGAACTTCACCACAGGTTTGAAAGTAATGTAAATGACATCATTTATCAGAGCTGGAAACTGTAAAAACGGAAAGAATCACCAGATTGTCAGCTTTCCGACGGTCCTCGAACTAAACCATCTGTGATATTTCTGTTACATGTCGTATTAAATAGATTAACAAACCCTTTGCATTAATCAGTTTCTGTAAAAAACACTCAATTTTGAGCTTCTTATTCTTTTAGAATAAAACATTAGCTATAGTAAATTCCAGCTTTTTTAATCCTTATGATAGTCCTCTGTGACGTCTGGTTCCATCGGAAAACTGAACCAAACCTGAGCATTTAAAACTTAGAACTAACAGTTTGCATTAACCACTTTCTGTCAAAAACATTAAATTCGGAGCTCCTTGGTGCAACCATGAAACCCTCACTGACTCAGGTGTGACCAACAGACCAAAAACACCTGTGTAGAACTGATTATCAAAGAAATTCAACTTTCCTTTCATGCGATTTATGGCATTCTGCATCAAACTGCACACCACACATTTCTGACTGTTCCTGGTTGTTCTGTTTCCACAAAGCTGCAGGACTTTAGACTGGAGTGAAAAATGAGTAAAACAGTGAAGAAAAATGGAACAGTAGCGAAGAAATGTGGAGTTCAGAGGGTTAAAGCGACTCCCCACAATAAAAAACCTCGTCGGTCCCCACAAATATCGACACAGAAAAGCACAGAAACACAACGGACAGTCTGATCCTGGATTACTTGACCCTCAGGTGCCTTCATCCTTCTGTATCTCAACAAGGTCTCAAACCTGCTGCTTCTCCTCCACAAAAAACAGAACTGACGGTGCGTTCAGGTGCACCTCGACAACTCACGAAGCTAAAAATATCCCAATCTGTGCCAATCAGGTTAAAGGAACGTGTGCCCATTTAAAGCCCAGCAGTTAATGTCTGCAGTACGCACATTTCTTGGAACTGGAACGAGAGAAATCTGATTCATTCGGGTAGATTTCTTAGTCTTTCGTGGCTCGCAAAACTCTAAAAAACGACATCACTTTCTTCCAGTTAAAACAAGCTTCCAAAGAAAAGAAATCTGACTACTGCTCTGCTGCACGTTTACACAGATTTATGCTACAATTTATTGTTCTATTGAGGGCAAATAAAAGTACTTTAGTGTGTTCTGCTGTGATGAAGAAGACATGAGTTGTTGAAGACACCATCTAATTAAAAATGTGTATTTTATAGTTTTTTCTCTCTCCATGTTTACACTTCTGGTTCTTCCCGTCATTATAAGACGCCACCAGCAACACGCATATATTCTGGAAGACAGAAAGAACCAGAGAAATGACACTAAACCTACTGAGCAGAGACAGTGAACGCAGCGCAAGTTCTCATAATCTTGTAAATTTCACACCAGCTATCTCAGGATAAAAGCTTTTTCTTTGTGATAATTTGCTCTAAATTCAGATTTTGTGGTGCTCAAAAGCAGTTAATGTAAAATAAAAAACAAGTATCACAATTATTTTTGTCTAGTTTTGATGGAAATCTATTTAAATTTTGATATTAACCAATGGTCCCTTGATATTTTTATATGATACTTAATCCATCAGCAGCTTTTGAAGGCGTTTCATCTCTGCAAAATAACCAGAATTACATCAGAGAATCATTTTGAAGTTTCCTACTGAGCTTTGCTGTGATATTTCCCCAAAATCGCTTTATTCTTAATGTCTCATTTTAAAAAAAGCTACCAAAAATAAACAGCTTGTTCTAAAAGATTCTGTAAAAAACAAAAAACTCCGAGTTTATTGGTGTAACCAGGAAGCCATGAAGGACTCAGCTGAGACCAACAGTCACGTGACAAAAAATTCAGGGAGTTTTTGGCTGAACTGCAGGCAGTGTTTACACAAAGCAGAGAGGAGACAAGTTTGAAAACTGTAAAATGTAAGTAGTAAAATGTTTGGACATAGATATTCTAGTTTGCAGTATTTTCCAGTATTGTTAACACATGTGGGCACTTGCAAAAAAAAAAAAAAGTTGAACATGTTTATTCTGGGTTTTCTGCATTTTTGTAAAATAAATATGCAACAAAAATCAACTTTTGTTTCCTGATTTCTGTCATTTTAACTGTTTCTTTCTGCACTGAAGTCATTCTTTAGTTCTCTCTCCGTCTATTCTGTTTCCGTAGAGGGGCAGGACTTTATATTGCAGTGAAAAATGAGCCTCACAGTGAAGAAAAATGTGACGGCAGCATGACGGATCCGTCAGCATCCAGAAATAACAGCAGCTTATTATCCTCATGCTGTTCTGTTGGTGGAACAGTCATTTAATCCGAGGATAAAGGATGAGCACCGTTTGTTGACTCATATTAAGAAATAATTAAGTGATGATCTTGAGATAACCGGACTATAATTATGTCCTCGATGACCGACCAATCACCTCCCAGCAGACCTGGAACCAGCCAATAGGATTCTTTCTAGTATTCAGAACTGTTCTGGTTCCAAACTGGTTTTTATTCCTACGCTGTGTTCACTTTTACACTTTAAAGAGCATTTTCTAAATTAGCCTGTGGGCTACGGATACGGCACTTTCCATTTGCCAGACAGATACGGACCCGTACGCGAGTCAAGAAGCTGCTAACCACTGCAAACTGTTGAAAGGTAAGCAAAGGTTAAGGTTAGGGTTAGTGTTAGGGTCAGGTTTAGGGTCCGTACCTGTAGTACCGATGCTACGGGTCCGTACCTCCAGCGTCTACCGGGAGTCACGTGACCAGATCTCGCGTATCTGATTGGCAAATGGAAAGTACGGGTCTGTACCTCTAGCAACTACCAAATCCAAAATAAAACCTAATTTCACTACAAGGCTAAATTTTTTCATTAAATAAAAACTGAAGGGCTACAATCCAATTTGCATCTTTATTTTCACACACCTGCATAGGTGTTCCCTAACTCTAATAAAATCTAAGTGGAAAGTGGCACATTTCATGGTATTTTCAACTATTTGACCTGTTCTCCAGTGGAGAAAATTCAAATCCAACACGCCCCCAGTCTTTCTAACTATCTGAAGATTAAAATGGAAACAGAACTTGTGGTTTTTCAAAGACCAAACCTGTTCCGGAATCAACAAAATATAAATCCAACAAACCCCCAGTTTTTAGCTTTTAAATGTTTAATAAAATGCAAAAATAAAACTGAAAATTAGATCATAAGTCTTCCATTTTTACTTCAATATCGCCCATATATGTGTAAAATTTTAGCCCTATCGTGAAATATTAGAATTTAGGAATTTGTGTTGTCATTTTAATAAAGTCTCCCACAGAGTTCCCTTTAAGGAACACATTTCTGCTGTTTTGTGGCCAGAAAAAAAATATTTAAAAAAAGAATTTGAAGAGAAAGCTATAAATCCGTTACCATCTGAGTAAAAGGTGCTACAGTCTAATTTGTATAATTTCTGTGTAATTTACTTGCATGGAAAATCTACAGAGATCTTAAAATGACAATATTTAAATGCAACAATCCCCAGTCTTCTGCATTTAAATGTTAAGGGAAAGGTAATTTCACAATAGCACTTTAATTTTCAACATAAAAATGTTTACAATAAATGAAATTTTTTAATTAAAATGCTATTTGCATCTTTATTTTCGTATACTTGTGTGGGCGTTTGAAGATTAAAAGGGAAGCCTCCTTTTCTTCCGTATTTAAATGTGAAAAAGCACTGATAGTCTATTGGATTTATATTTCCTGAGCTGTCACAGAAAAACTGAAAACTGTCAGTCCTCTATAGGCTGCCACATCTGATGAAATGTCGTGTAAAAGTAAAGTACTGCTGGTGGTACATACTAATAACTGCAGGACGATCCTCTGCACTTGCTGCCAATTTTTCCTCGATAAAAATGAAAAGCCAAACCACAGAGAACAGCAGCAGCAGCCTTAACCGCTAATAGAGTCCAGACAGGCAGAACAGGAAGAACAGCAGCTTTTCTAACCTTCATGTTTTATTCTTGAACCCATCAGACAGAATAAATCCTGAGACTCTGTCCATCACAAACCTCTGAAGCTTCACATCTCTCCAACGTCTGCTTTAAAGACAAAACAGACTTTTTTCTATCTTTATCTCAAACGTCTCACTGCTCAATAAAAGTCCTTTGACTCATGGCATGGGGCACCTGTGGAGTCGGCCAATCAGGAGCCGGTATCCATGTCGTCGGCGTCGTCGCCCTCCGAGCGGCAGATTTCCTCCAACGCCAGCTCTGACAAACAGAAAAAGCATTCTGTGAAAAAGCATTATTATACAGCCAAAATTACAGGTAGAGTAAGGTGGAAAAAATGCAACACACTGATACGATACGACTAGCAGCGATGCAAAATGTAGAAATCTGAACAGAAGAACAGTTTATGTCAGGATATTAACAATAACGTGACACGAGTGACTTTTGATGTGTGTGAAAGAGGAAAACATCAACTACAGGGTTTCTGCAGAAATCAGACAGTCAAATTTAAGGCTTTTTAATGCCATTTCAGTGCTTTACTGTGAAAATTTAAATGCCATGACCGTGAACTCAACAAATTATACCGGTCTGTTTTTTTTTGTAAAAGATGATTTTTATTTGAACACTATCCCTACATTTCACTATTTCTGAATCTGAAGCCACCCCTGACCACCCATGGGCTGCAGTCATTCTCTGAATTCCATGTTTTCTTGCCATTTTTGGTGAAATTTGCATTTCCCCATTTCCCAGTTCTCCTCCACTTTCCAAACATGCAATTTTTGGCAATTGTACCCAACCGGCCAGAGCAATTATCACAATGCTTCAGCATGTTTATGCAGATGCACATTTCTGACAAATTGCAGTCTACAAGTAAATATGACAATATTTTTCTTGAAAACGGCAGAAAGAATTTTTAATGCTGTCCAGACACTCACGGAGCCGTCTTCTGCAGCTACGTGATCCCCCTCTGGAAGGTTTTCAAGACTAGTACGGCGGTTTCAACTCAACACGTCTTTATTGAGGTTCACGCAGTAAAACATGCACTGCCTGTTATTCCGGTTACTGCCGTCATCCCGACGCGAACCTTTTTCCACCAAGTTTTAACAGACAGATCGTTAGGTCATTAAACTGACAAACATACCAGTCCTGATAAATTTTCACCGTAAGCGTCCCACTTTACGCCATTCTCTCTCATGTGTTACGCCCACTGACCGTATAACCCACAGCGTTGGTAACGTAACGTACGTAGGTAAGACTATTGTGAAAAACCACTACGTCCTCCAGCCCTTTCTAAAGGGAAAGTCAGGAAAGATATACAAATGCCACTGAAAATCATATTTAATTATATTCAATGCCATTTAAGGCCTTCATTTTCGCAAAATCAATTTAATGACTATTAATGCTTTTTAATGTCCTGCAGAAACCCTGACCTAACTGGATTTTTTTCCCACAATGTTACATCCTAAAGCTGTCTTACATATATAAAATGAGTTGATTAGTGCCACACATTAAGGTATAGAGACTAAACAGGGGAGAAGGACAATGTTGGCTCCACCCTTTGACCTTAAAAACTCATGACAGGGTTGAAAGACATTGTATCTTTAAAAAAAAGAGTAAAAAAATCATCAAAACTGCATCAGTTTTTAAGGAACAGAACCTGACTAAACACAAAAGACTAATTGGATATTCGGTCCCTCAGATGAAACTTCTAAAAAAACGACAACAAATCTGAGCTTAAAATTGTGATATTTCATCACTGTGTCTCATTTAAAAGTTTGCTAAAAAATAAACAGTTTGCAATAAAGAAATTTTGCAAAAACAAAAAACAAAGAAAAATCTGCTTTCCTTGATGAAACTTTGAAGCCATGAGTGTCTCAGCTGTGATTAGCGGTCATACAACAAAAATTCAGTTTTTAGTTGAACTGCAGGCAGTGTTTCTACAGAGCAGAGGAGTATGGAAACTCATTAAAAATGTCAATTACCTAGAGTATGTGGAGTTACTCATTTTATTCCAGAGTTGGTAATACATGCAGACACTTGGAAAACTTCAGGTTCATTTTTGTAAAATAAATATTCAAAGAAATTCCACTTCTGCTTTGAATTTTTCTAAATTCTGTCATTCTAACTGCTGCAAATCAGACATTTCTGAGTTATCTCTCTTTTACGATTGTTCTGTTTCCATAGACGTTCAGAACTTTATACTGCTGTGAAAAATGAACCACCGTGAAGAGAAATCTAACAGGAGCTGCTTCCAGAGGGTGGAATAGAGCATTCTGTTAGCTCACGTACAAAACTAGTCTTTCAGTGCCACACGGCAACGTATAGAGACTCTATGGAACAAACTTTTAAAGATAAGTTAGGAGATATGAGATGAAACTTTATTAATCTCAAACAAAATTCTTTAGTGATAGTTGAGAGATTAAAACAAAGTAGTGACGAGTGAAATGTGTGTCCTGAACAGAGGTGGAAAACATAAGGCCCAACTGACTTTGCAAAGTGTTAAAACTGACCCTGTGAAAATGAATCATTACCGTGGAAACATTTAAAGATCCTGAACATTGTGCAACATAATCTCAGTAAAAACAGTTTTGGTATGGTGGAACCCTGTTGGTATAAACTAAGGCAGAATATTTTTGAAATTGCACTAATTTTTCTTAAGAAATTTTAGGGTGTTTGTGATGTTTTGTAAGAAAAATAGTTAATTAAATGTGAACATTTTCAGAATGTACTTTTTTTTTTTTTTTTACACTAAATGAAGAGAAAAATGTGGAGTTGTCATTATTTATAGGATATTACGCTGTGATTTTACTGGTCCAGCTCATTGGAGATCAAACTGAGCTGAATGTGGCCCTGAACTAAAATGAGTTCGACAGCCCTGGTCTGGAAGGTTCATCAGTGTTTGAGCAGCAGGAGTGTTCAGGAGTGTCTATAATGTCATAAATTCACAGGTGAGTTCAGATAAAATCAGTGGGTAGAGTCTTTGGTTGAGTATAAAAAGCTGCAGCCTGATAGCGTCCTTTTGCAGAAACATTCCTGATCCACTACATCAGGGTTCTCGCCAGCGCATTTCAGCATAACAGCCCGTTACACTGTCATAACGGCCCGTTACGCTCAGTTTAAAAGATTACGCTGTGATTAGGGCCGCTATGCCAGCGCATTTCAAAGATTACGCTGTTGTTATGAGAGTGTGTGGCTCCGTCATGAGAGAGGGAGAGAGAGCAGCGTGTGTGTGTGGGAGAGAGGGGGAGAGCGAGATGTCCAAGCTACCTTGAATGCAGCCCGAGACGGCAGTCGGTAGAGGTGGAGAGGTGTGTAGTTGCTGGGTTGGCCTTACTGTGTGGTTCAGCCACTGTTTATAGACAATAAAGGCTGCAGTGTTCTTCGATACGGCTGGGCTCCTGTGTCTTTGCCTCTGCGACTGCTGAGGAAGTGAAGGGGGTTAACCCCGGGCTTCCTGACCACAGGCCGAACAGGAAGGGTTAACACTGTGATTAGGGCCGCTGCGCTGTTATTTTGACAGATAACGCCATGTGCGTTTGTTTTAAATTGACTGGGTGCCTATCTAGGTTAATTTATGTCTCCCCACCTCAGCCGTACTTTCCTGTCGATTGACCCGTTCCCGTCTATTGCACGCGCGTGCAGGAGGACCTGCCGTTACGCTGAAAAAAATCCTGGTGAGAACCCTGTACATCTGAATCTGTTTATCTTCTGTTTTGTACCTTCGCTCTCGCTCAGCCCGGGGATCTTCCTCAGCGTGTCTCGGACTGCAGGGATCACCTGGTCATACATGTGCAGCAGCGGTCTGCAGCTCTCTGAGAAGCTGCCGTGGTGTAGCAGCAGCCAGTGCAGCAGCAGCAGACACTCTCTGAGCAGCGCCGCCGCTGGGCCGGACCACCACCGCTGCAGGGGCGGAGCCACATCTGGAGGGGAAACACACCATAAACATATTTTAAATAAACTGATCATAATAATAATCTGGGTGGTGAAAAGTGACTTCACGGAGAAATCGAAAAGTCAAAAGAACGAGCAACATTTTCAAACAGAGGATTATCACAGCCATGTTTACTGATAAACGAAATTACAAAGAACTATTGTTATATATTGTTGCAAAGTTGTGACATAATGTGGATTCATGTTTATCTGTACATGGACATGGTGTTAAACCTTGAGTAGCACCGACTACTTAGCTATCACTCTGTTATGACAGAATAAATTCAGCTAATTCCTGCTAACAGTTACTAGTTTAAATAGCGCCGGCCACTTAGCTAACACTGTCACAATGGAACAAACTTAGCTAATTCCTGCTAATCTTTACTAGCCTGTGTAGCACCAATAACTTTGCTAAAACTTTATTTGGACAGAATGAACTTAGCTAATTCCCGCTAATGGTTACTAGCTTGAGTAGCATCAACTACTTAGCTGAGACTTTATTGTAAAAACAGAAAGAATTGTTGGATATATTCATCTATAACATGCATTTCTATTGGAAAACTTAACCAAATCTAAGCTTCAAGTTGTGAGAAAAAAACCCCACTTCATTCTGCAGTTCTCATTTGAAAATTCTAAAAAAAAATAAATAAACCATTTGTTCTAACCAGATTCTGTAAAAAATAAATAAATAAATAAAAGTCTGCATTCCTTGATGCCACCAAGAAAAAAAATGACTCAGATGTGATTAACAGCCACCTGCCAAAAATTCAGGAAGTTTTTTTTTGTTGAACTGCAGGTTGCATTTACACACAGAGCAGAAGAGAGACAAGAATGGAAACAAATTAAAAATGTAAAAAGTTAAATATCTGTATTATGTAGAGCATCCATTGTTTTTTTTAAGTGCTGGTAACATCTGTAGACATGTGGAAAAATGTTGAACATGTTGGTTCCAGCTTTTGTCAATCCTTAAACTCCTCATCTGTGACATGTCGTTTTGTCAGAAAACTTGATGAAATCTTTTCTTAAAATCACCACATTTCATTTAAATCAACTTTTTTTATGTTTACCGTTTTAAAAACTTGCCAAAATAACCAATTTTCAATAACAAAAAAACCCTAACCCTTCCAAAAAGCACAACTTGGTGCAACTAAAAAGCCACGAGTGACTCAACTGTGACCAATAGGTTTTTGCAATTTAATAAAACAAAGAAATTCAGCTTTCATGTTTTGTTTTTTGGCATTCTGACTGTGTCATCCTGCACAGACAATAATTATGAGTTCTCTCTCCTAGTCATGGTTGCTCTGTTTCCAAAGAGGTGCAGGACTTTATACTGCAGTGGGGAAAAAAAAGCAAAAAAGCCATTCAGATACTGTTTGGAATTCAGAGTTTTAAATCTGAAATGTGACTGACCTGTTGAGTCCGTCAGCTCCTGAGAACCACGAAGATCCAACCACTGACGATGGAAGGCGATCACCACCGTCTGAACCAGCTGTAGACCAAGAAGTGAAACTCTTGTAGAAAAGACGAAGCAGAGTTTGGTGTCATGACACAGTAAAACAGAGCAGAAGGTGAAGAAGTTTTACCTCAGTATAACACTGACAGCTGCTCTTCAGACTCTGAGCTCCCTGAGTCAACAATCTGCTCAACAAACGAACCACCTGAGACACAAACATAATGTAAAATTTAAAACACACAGAGGCCAAAACACTTGTATTGTACACCTCCATCCTGAGTTACCTTCAGGTCCAGTAAGATCCAGTCTGTGTGTGCTGCCTGGTTGTCTGGTCTGCTTCTGATAAACTGGAATAATTTCAGGAAAACACAAGGATCTGAAGATAAAAGCAAACAATCAAAAATATTCAGCTTTTTCAGTTTCTTTTGTGACAAGAAGAGGTATCACTCAGGCTATGGCCAGTTTATGTTGGCAAGCAGACAGCATTGTGGGGGTTTAGCTAGCAATGAGTCATCTGGAATTGGGAGCTAGCTTAGCACTAGCTACTTGGCTATCACTAAATCAAGATGGAACAACTTTAGATAATTCCTGCTGATGGTGACTAGCTTGAGTAGTACCAACCACATAGTTATCACTTTGTTATGATGGAATAAATTTAACCAATTCCTGCTAACAGTTAATAGGTTGAGTGGACCCGGTTATTTAGCTAGCACTCTGCCACAGGGGAACAAAATGTCACTAAGTTCTGCTAACCAAAATATCTTGAGTAGCATCAACTACTTTGATAAAAATTTTGTCCTGACGGAGCAAATTTAGCCAATTCCTGCTCATGGATACTAGCTTAAGTCGCACTAATTACTTGGATAAAACTTTATTATGATGGGACAAATTTAGCGAATTCCTGCTAATGTTTACTAGCTTGAGTGGGACCAGCTACATAGCTATCACTCTGTCGTGATGAAACAAACTTTGCTAATTCCTGCTTGCGGTTACTAGCTTAAGTAGCACCAATTACTTAGCTAAGATTTTATTATGAAGGGGCAAACTTAGCTAATTCCTGCTAATGTTTACTAGCTTGAGGGGCACCGGCTACCGAGCTGAGAGTTTGTCATGATGGAACAAATTTTGCTAATTTCTGATAATTGTTAATAGCTTAAGTACCACCAGTTACTTAAGATTTTATTATGATGGGATAAACTTAGCCAGTTTCTGCTAAAGGTTACTAGCTTAAGTACCACCAGTTACTTAACTAAGACTTTATTATGATGGGATAAACTTAGCAAGTTTCTGCTAAAGGTTACTAGCATAAGTACCACCAATTACTTAACTAAGACTTTATTATGATGGGATAAACTTAGCTAATTCCTGCTAAAGGTTACTAGCTTGAATAGTACCGACTACTTCGCTAAGACTTTATTATGATGGGATAAACTCAGCTAATTCCTGTTAGCTGGCTCAAATAGCCCCGGCTACTTAGCCATCACTCTGATACTGGATATTGGATCCAAACATCCCTAACCACAGATAAATTCAAATCAGTGCAGCTTTATCTCACCGTGCTGAGAGCAGAGCTGCTCTGCCAACGTCTGATGGTCACACATCGACGTGAGGACGGACAAACACTCTGAAACTGTCTGTAGTCGGCTGTCTGCTGAAACACTCGTATAAATCACCTGCAGCACAGACCCCAACCTGAGGGAGAAAAACAGTACAGATGTGACCCTCTGCAGCAGCAAACACTGGCACAAGGTTTTAATCATCAATACTACAAATTCATACAGGCAAGAGTGCAAAATACATCTTAAAACAAAGAAAACCAAGTCAAGAGTGAAGCAGGAGGAAAACAAACACTGTGCAGAAAGTTCTGCTCTGAAATTCTTTGATCAACCACTTAGGACTCATAGAACTACACTGCTCAAAAAAATTAAAGGAACACTTTGAAAATACATCATATTTCAATGAGGGGAACAAAAACAAACTGGATATTTACCTTGATATGGACTGGATAATGTGTTAGGAATGAAAAGATGCCACATTGTTTGATGGGAATGAAAATTATCAACCACCAGGAGGGCTAAATTCAAGACATTCCAAAAATCAAAGTGAAAAACTGATGTGGCAGACTGGTCCATTTTCTGAAATTCGTTGGCAGCAACTCAAAACAGTACTCAGTAGTTTGTATGACCTCCATATGCTTGTATGCAGCCTGACAATATTGGGACAAGCTCCGAATGAGACGATGGATGGTCTCCTGGGGTATCTCCTCCCAGATCTGAACCAGGGCATCACTGAGCTCCGGGACAGTCTGAGGAGCAACCTGGTGGTGTCGGACGGAACAAAACATAATGTTCCAAAGGCATTGTATTGGATTTAGGTCAGGTGAGTATTGGGGCCAGTCAATGGTGTCAATTCCTTCATCCTCCAGGAACTGCATGAATTCTCTTACCACATGAGGCCAGGCATTGTTATGCACCAGAAGGAATCCACCCATTGCACCAGTGTAGGGTCTGACAATGGATCCAAGGATTTCATCCAGATACCTAAAGGCAGTCAGAATGCCACTGTCCAGCCTGTAGAGGTCTGTGTGTCCCTCAATGGATATGCCTCCTCAGACCATCACTGACCCACCACCAAACCGGTCATGCTGAACAATGTTACAGGCAGCATAACGTTCTCCACGGCTTCTCCAGACCCTTTCATGTCTGTGACATGTGCTCAGGGTGAACCTGCTCTCATCTGTGAAAAGCACAGGGCAACAGTGGTGGACTTGCCAATTCCTGTGTTCTATGGCAAATGTCAACCGAGCTCCACGGTGCCAGTCAGCGAGCACTAGAGGACGCTGGGCCCTCAGACCACTCTCATTAAATCTCTTTCTGAATGTTTGGTCAGAGACATTCACACCAGTGGCCTGCTAGAGGTCATTTTGTAGGGCTCTGGCAGCGCTCATCCTGGTCCTCCACGCACAAAGGAGCAGATAGCTGTCCTGCTGATGGGCTGAGGACCTTCTGCAGCCCTGTCCAGCTCTCCTCGAGTAACTGCTTGTCTCCTGGAATCTCCTCCATGCTCTTGAGACGGTGCTGGGAGACACAGCAAACCTTTTGGCAATGGCACACATTGATGTGCCATCGTGTAAGGGGTTAGGCTGCCTCTGCAACCTCTGTAGGGTCCAGGTATCGCCTCATGCTACCAGTAGTGACAGTGACACTAGCCAAATGCGAAACTATTGAAAAACAGTCAGAAAACATTAGGAAGGAAAAAAATGTCAGTGGCCTTCACTGATAAATTCATTCCTGTTTTGGGGGTTGTCTCATTGTTACCCCTCTAGTGCATCTGTTGTTAATTTTATGAACACCAAAGCAACTGAAACTGACTAAAAACCTCCTCTGTTACTTACTTGACCAGATCAGTATCCCACATGTTTCACTGATTTGATGCAATACTTAGATTAAAAAGTGTTCCTTTAATTTTTTTGAGCAGTGTATAAAACTAAACCCACCATTGGTTTGGATGGTTTGTTACGTTACAATAAAGATCAAATTTGATGACAAAACATCAGCTGCCGTTGATGAATCACAAACTGGGCTATCTGGCAGTAGTCTCCCTGGATAAGTTACTGTCCGTAACTTTAAAAAATATGATTATCATTACAATAAATACTCTCATACATTTCCTTCTGTTCTTTTAACCACAGCTGTTTATTTCCAGAAACCTACACAGCTGAAGTTGTCTCTCTGGCTCATTCCAGTTATTTCTGTCTCAGCAGCGTCACCGTGGTGACAGTAAATCACTGCAGGTAGTTTACAGTCAGACGTTACACAACCGCTGAGTCAGTGACACACACACGGTGTTACACACAGCTGAGCGTTGCATCATATCTGAGTGTGTGTAATCCTGTACGCTCTGCAGTTTAATTAGAGGCTTCAGAGTATTAAAACATAGTTTATGTCACTGAACAAACAGGTTCCAGCCACATCTCTAAACCTCCTTTGTTTACATATTCACAGTTTAAATCTTCTTTAGTTGGTAGGTTTGAAAATAGTTTGGATTTAATGGGACAAATATAAACTGGAATGAAAACTGTCAGTGCATTAAGGAGGAGAAAATTCAGTCTAAAATGTTAACAATGGTACTAAGAACTATATCTGATAGAAGAAGAAAGAAGGTTTAACTAGAAATAAAGGATTCATTACCCATTGAATCATTTTTTTTTCACCAACATCTGTGGTCACAAAGTTGATCATTTGAATGAATAGAGTACAAATATCTGGGAGTTTAGATCAATCAAAAGCTCACTTTTACACATTATGTGTCCAGACATGTGACCAAATTATGACAAAACAGTAATAATAAAAACATATGTATATTGTATACACATTATCAGTCAAAATTTTTAGAACACCTCAAGTTTTCTATTTTTTAAAACTGAAATTCAAGTAGTTCAAGTCCAGTGAATAGTGTGAACTGGTACAAAGGTAAGTGGTGAAGTGCCAGAAATTAAAAAAAAAAAAAAAAGGTAAGGTTATCCAAAACTGAAAAATACATACAAGTTTTGTAAGTTGACTGCATTTACAGTTTTGGCCTGTTTTTACTCATTATCTGTAATTCGAGAAAACAGGGAAAATCTGTTAAATGACAGTTAATTGCATAAAAAATATAGATAGATAAATTAATTAATTAAATGCAAAAAAAGTTTTTACATGCACCTAAATTTGCCAAAAAAAAAAAAAAAAAGGTCAAAATCCAAACACCCAAAGTTTGTACATTTACAGATACTATTTTGTCCTAACAATGTATGGCTGTAAAATTACACTGATTTGCTGTATTTCAGTCAAATATAAATACCATTTTTTACAGACATTTGCAACTACTTCACCTTTTCAATATATATACACACTACCGTTCAAAAGTTTGGGGTCACTTAGAAATGGCCTTATTTTGAAAAGAAGTGCATTTTTTTTCCAATGAAGACAGCATGAGACTAATCTCCCACCAGGCCTCCAGGGGGTGGAGGTCTGTCAGTTAGCGCTCCTTCAGTCAGTGGCCACGTCACTACAGCCTCAACCAATCGGCTTTGACAGGAAGTTCCCCCAGCTTCATTAGCGCTAAATGCTAATCTAGTTTCGTTTGTTGTCAGTTCGTTCCCAGACCTTCGACTGGCATTTAAGTGAGTAGATATGTTCGATAATATTGCTAAAGCGTATATCTGTAATTGTTTTGACATGCTTGCGGTGTTGTGGCCGCTGCTCCGTTAGTACGTTTATAATGTAAACACGGATTTCAGGCTTTGGGCCCACTTCCAATGTAGCTTAGCGTTAATTATTTACCTAGTTTAGAAACGACTCCTCCACTTATTCCAATGTTTCGATTACTTTTAATCCACTACATACTAGACCCCAGGTCACTAACTGGACCAATATGGACCTATATGCCCCTGGACCTATAATCAATAAATTATGAGGTAATTTTAAATTTGAATGTCACAAGCAATTAGTATTGTTATTGACCAACGCCTTTCTGTATTTCTGTATGTCCATTTCAGCGTCACACTGTCTTGTATTAAATCCGTTCATCTGCAACACTGGCCTGCTCCTTGGAGGATGCGGTACAGGGGAGTTTAGCTGGCTGTGAATTCCAGTATAGGACAGGAGTCACGTTGGGTGCAGCAGTACAGTATTGTACTGCAGAAAGTAGGAAACATGTCGAGGAAAAAGCAATTAACAATGGAAGAGAGACAGACCATCATGAAACTTAAAAATGAAGGTCATTCCTACAGAGAAATTGCAAAGAAAGTCAAGGTGTCACTGAGTGCAGTTTCCTTTACCATCAAAAGGCACTCAGAAACTGGAGGAAACTTTGACAGGAAGAGATCTGGAAGACCCAAAGCAACGACAAAATCAGAGGACAAGTTTCTGAGAGTCAGCAGCTTGTGTGACAGGCGGCTCACAGGACGACAGCTTCAAACACAACTTAATAGTGGTCGTAGTAAGCAAGTCTCAGTTTCAACTGTGAGGAGAAGACTTCGAGGTTCTACAGATAAAGTTGCAGCAACAAAGTCATCGGCAAAGCTTCACAATAAGAAAAAGAGGCTTGCCTGGGCCATGAAACATCGCCAATGGACTACTGAAAACTGGAAGAACGTATTATAAACTGATGAATCAAAATTTCAAAGCTTTGAAAGCTAGGAGAAAGGATTGTTCTTAAGTGTGTGACATCAACATGGAGGAGGAAGCATGATGTCTGGGGCTGTTTTGCTGGATCCAGGGTCGGTGACTTGTACAGACTGAGAGGAACTCTGAACCAAAACATCTACCACAGCATTCTGCAGCACCATGCAGTACCCTGTGGTACGTTCCTAGTTGGTCAGGGGTTCATCCTACAGCAAGATAATGACCCAAAACTTAAGTCCAAGCTACGCCAGAACTACCTTAGGAAAAAAAGAACAAGATGGTGAGCTTGAAAACATGGAGTGGCAGCACAGTCTCCAGACTTAAACCCCATGGAGCTGGTTTATGATGAACTGGACAGAAGAGCGAAAGAAAAAAAAACTCCAAGTGCCACACATTTATGGGAACTTCTGCACAGAGTTGGGATCACTGAGTGTTGGATTACGGTGACATATTAAGTTCTGAGTGACTTTACTGCAACTATACAGGAGGATGATACTGCTCACTTCTGGGTTTCTTTTCACTGTTCCATTCAAATCAAATGCTTAACGGGAAAGGCATGGCGCTGTGACCTTCATCTAGCAAACTAAAAGGATATTAGATGAAAAAAACTGTCTAAGATACGACTTCCTGCATCAAAATGAAGGAACTGACTCTGCTGATACTCTTGCATGTATCAGCAGATTAATTACTGGTGATAATTCCAATACTCCTCTCTGAGCTGTTTCCTGATAGCATTACTATATGTATATTTTTAACCCAACAGATTTTATGCTATTTCCAGAAGATCTTTAATGAATCTATGAAAGAACCAACATGAATGATTGTTTATTGTGACAAAGACTCGTGTTTATTTTAGTGGGAAAGTCAGGGTTATAGGAGTCACTGGAAACTCCAGACTGTCATGATACGACACAGTCTTTAAAAGTTTGTGTTATTTGTTCATAGCTGTATTTATGGACATCTTGCTGCTTGTTTTTACCTCAGTGCTGTGCTTTAATGTGAGTTCTCACTAACAGAATTATGCTGCTGATGCTGTTTTTACTGAACTTGAAAAGTCTAGTTTAACTTTATGTCGACAACAATTAAAGCTCACTTATATCCTTGTGGGGAACTTTTAATCTTACTTATTTAATCATATAATACTGGCTTTGCCTTTAAATATATTTATTGTCATCCAGGCTTCCTTTTTGTGTGCACACATCTTTTCTTTCTCATTCAGCTACACTATAAATGAGGCCTTGACAGCTTAGTGTGCTGTGAGTTTAAATAAAGGTGGAATAAATGAATGAACTAACTGATTAATATTCTCTCTAAAGCCTGCTGTGTGTTCGTGTACCTGTCGCTGTGTGTGCGTGGCGTCCTCTCCATCAGGACACACAGCGTCTTCATGGCACCGATGTTGAGCTGCTGCCTCTGTGAGCCGCCGACACCGAATCCCACGTCACACAACCGCAGCAGCGACTGGAGCAAAGCATTCTGGGAGCAGAGAGTCGCAGCGGGGCGTTCGGTCTAAAACCAGAGGAAATATCAAGGGCACATTTCAAGTCAATCATCTGTTGGTTTTCTCTGCTGTAGTGAAAATGAAGAGGGACATTTATTCATAATTAACCCTCTAAAATCCAAACCTACAAGACTGAAATGTTTGTCTAAAAAAAAAAAAATAAATAAAAAAAAATCACAAAATGACACCATTTATCAGCCAAAAACTGCAAGAACAGACAGAATATTTTAGAAGCTGAAGTTTCTGATGGTCTTCAATGGAACAAATCATCTATCACGTTATCCTATCAGATAACAACTAAATTTCAGCTCAAAATCGTGATACTTCATCAAAATTACTTCATGCTGCATGTGCCATTTTTAAATTTTGCCAAAAATGAAATGTTTGCTCATTATGAATTCTGTAAAGAATTACAAATTCTGTACTCCTTGGTGCATATGTAGAGCCACGAGGGACTAAATTGTGACTAACGATCACTTGACAAAAACTCAGCAATTTTGGCTGAAATGTTTAAAAAATTAGACCATTTATCAGCTATTGGCTTAACGTTTTAAACACTTAGATATCCGTTTTCTGTTATTTTGGATCAATTTAGGACAATTTTAAGTTGTTTGGACAATCAAATCATTTTTGGACCAGTTTGTGTTGTTATGGACAAATTCTGAGAAATTTTATAGTCATTTTAGAACATTTTTTATGCTTTCTGGACATTCTGTTCTGTTGAATACATTTTGAGTCATTATGGACAACTATAAGTTGTTTGCAACAATTATCAAATAATTTTGGACCAGTTTACATTATTATGGACATATTCTGAGTCATATAAAGTCATTTTTGGACATTTTTTTGTGTAGTTTCGGATGCATTTTAAGTCATTTCGGACAATTCAAGTCAATACACAAGTCTTGTTGGACAATTATCAAATCATTTTGGACCAGTTTGTGTAATTAAGAACAAATTCTGAGTCATTTAAAGTAATTTTAGAACATTAGTGATGCTTTCTGGACGTTTTATTTGGTAGTTTTGGACACACTTTGAGTCATTTTGGACAAATACAAAGGGATTCTACAAATATCTATGTCATTTTGGACAGATTTTGGAAAAGCTTTTGTTTTTTGGCTGCGTTTTGACAGAGCAGAGAGGTAGTAGTGTGTATGGAAACAAATTAAACATGGAAATAGTTAAACACTTGTAGTACGCAGAGCCTCCATTTCTCCCAGAGCTGGTAACAGCTGTGGACACTTGGAATAATGTTGGACATGTTGATTCCATTTTTTTTTCTTTTTTTTCCAATTTCTGTCAAATAATTAATCATAGAATTTTGAAACCTCCTTTGTCATGGTTGCTCCATCTCCTTAGAGGTGCAGGACTCTTTATTGCAGTGAAAAATGAACCACAGTGAAGACTAAAGTGACAGAAGCAGAGTTAAAACAGTAAAATAAAGCTGAGTCTGTACCTCGTCGTCTGTAACTCTGTTCTGGTTCTCCTTTGACAGCACGGCTTCCACCACCTGAAGAACAGATCAACAGGTAAAACTCAGCCTCTCTTTAAAATGTGACACTTTTAGAGAAAACTCGAGGGATTTAAGGTTTAATTTAGTGTGAAAACAGCTAAATAAGATCTACAGAGTGTCCTCACCTCATCGCTGTGAGCCAGCAGGAGATAGAGGAGCCTCAGAGCAGCCAGACCAGCATCCTCCACACTAAAAC
This sequence comes from Acanthochromis polyacanthus, assembly GCF_021347895.1. Lineage (NCBI taxonomy): Eukaryota > Metazoa > Chordata > Actinopteri > Pomacentridae > Acanthochromis > Acanthochromis polyacanthus. The sequence goes on along the minus strand of NC_067117.1, from coordinate 32,879,188 downwards.
CAGAAAAACCAGAGTCCTCAGGCCTCCCAGGACCGGCAGGAGCAGCTCGGCCTGCTGGGACTGAGCTGGAGGCTGCAAAGTCCGACCGGCTGCTGCTGCCGGTGGAGCCGAGAGAGTCCAGAACCTGACAGAGCCGAGAGAGGTGGAGGTCCAGCAGAGGGAGGAGGAGGACGGCTCCAGGACACCTGGACCAACACATGTTTATGTTTTTAAAATCTGTGCTCAAATAAATCACAAATGAAGTGGTTCTTGAAATCACTCTACCCTGAAAATGAACCTCCACAGCAAATAACACCATAGAGACCCATTTTATTCATCTTTTTAGTTATTTATGGATGGTTTTCAGAAGCTGTGAAGAGAAAAATCCAAAGTCATAAAGTAAGTCGAGTGTTCAAGGGCCTGTAACTGAAAATGTACATAGTATGAAGGTAAAATGTTGGCTTCAGTAAATATACTGAAGTTACTGTCAATGCAAAAGAACCCCACAGCTGCCTTTCAACGTGTATCTTTTCAGTTTAGATGCGTTTACATTGTGGGGGAAAATGCCGAGAACATAAAAATGTAGATACCTGAAATGTCACCTTTTGTTTTTATTAGTAAAAAAATATTAAAATGTTAATAAACAAATGGATTAAAGCTGCTATTTTTTAAGAAAATAGCATTTTTTGGTAAATATTCTGCAAAAGTAATTGTGAACGGTGCACATGGTTTATAAGCTGATCAATTCTGTTTTTAGTTTTTAGCAATTATCTACTTTAACTCCCTGAACCTCAAAACCAGCCAGTCAGTTTGGAAAATATCTCATCTTAAAAAAAAAAAATTAAAAAATTCAAAGGGACACCATTCATCAGAAAAAAAATAATTTGAAAGGGGCCAGATTTTAAACTTCCCGACGGTACGTGAACTGCTCATCTGTGGAAACGTAACCAGATCTAAGCTCAAAATTGTGATTTTTTTTTTTTTTTTAAATTGCTTCATGTCTCGTTTAAAAGCACAACAAAATAAAACGCCTGCGTCAACCACTTTCTGTAAAAAGCAAAAAATTCTGAGCTTTTCTGTACAACCATGAAGCCATCATTGACTCGGCTGTGACCAACAGTCACATGAGGAACAGTCAGGAACCTTTCAGCTGAACTGTGATTAAAAATGTACATAAAGATTTATAGTATGTGAAGCAACACTCATAACAGGGCCAAAAGGCATTTTATCTTTAAAAAAAAAGAAGAAAAATCATCAAAATTACGGCAGTTTTTAGAGACAGAAAATACTTAAACACAAAGAAATGAATGAGATATTCAGTCTTAAAGTATTACTGTAGGAAAACTAGTCTTAGACAAAAGGATTAATTTTTTAAAAAATCTAAGTGTAATATTGTGATATTTCATCAAAATCACTATATCCTACATGTCTTATTGAAAAATGTGCTAAGAATAAACAGAATGTAATAAAATTCTGCAAAAAAACAAAAAAAATCTGCTCTCCTCGATGCAACTGTGAAGCCATCAGTGATTTAGCTGTGATGAACTGAACTGCAGGCAGTGTTTCCACACAGCAGAGAGCAAATGAGAATGGAAACTAATTAAAAATATAAATAGCTAGAAATGTATAGTATGTGGAGGCACCATATATTCCTCCAGTGTTATTCACACCTGTGGATCCCAGGTTATTTCAACTTTTGTGGAATAAATATTAGAAAAAATTCAACTTTTCTGTCATTTATCTGTGTCATGCTGCACAGAAGACGTTTCGGAGTTTCGTCTCCTTCAAGTCATAGCTGTTCTGTTTCCATACAGATGCAGAAGTTAATACTGCAGTGAAAAATGAGCCCACAGTGAGGAAAAATGTGGCAAGGTGTCATTTCAGAGCTGCTGTAGCATCATTTGGCCACAAGGGCGCTCTGCTGTCCACGTGATGGTTCTGCTCTAACAGCTGTTCTGGGTCCCTCAGTGAGCAGTGTGAGTCGGTCGGTCTGATTTTTACCTGTTTCTGCTGTCGGCTGCAGCTGATGCTTGGTTCTGACTCAGCATGTTGAGTCCAGTTACAGCCAGACTCTGGACCGGAGTCAGAGTCACGGTGGGAGAGACTCCCACACCGACGGCAGCTCCAGAGTCGAGCAGAAAACCTGCAGACAGCCGACTGCACACAACACAGCAAGACAACACAACAGTTAGACTGAGAAAGTCAGTTAAGCTGTGAGAAGTACTACTAGTGTTACTACAAGTCCTGCTGCTGAAACTGTGATCACAGGAGCTACTCAGGTGGAATTTCTACTACAAAGATTAAAAACAAAATTGTAGAGTGTATTATATTAGAAGTTCTTATTTTTTCAGAGTTTTTTCTTTAAAAATTTGCACATTAATGGATCTGGTATCATCATCAGTTGTTTTAATTTTATCATCCTCCAGACCTGCCAGAGGATTTGAAAGCTACATTCATAAAATCACACCATTTACCAGAGCCGGAAACTGTAAAAACAAAGAGAATTTTCAGATTTTTAACTTTCCAACAGTCCTCATGATGTTACTTTGGACTTGCCTTTTTAATACGTATCCAAATTGCAGTTTAACGATGTGCTATTTCATAAAAATCACTTCATTCATTGCAGGTTTGTCGTTTCAAAAAGTTCTCCAAAAATCGAGTGTTGGTTTAAATCAGATTGTTAAAAATTGTTTGTTCCTTGGTGCAATCATGAAGGCACAGATAACTCAACTGCACCTGAATAATGTCAGCGTAAAAGCAGAAAGTCAAACATCCTGTATGTTAGAGCGCACAGCTTGATGGATTTACTCATTAACTGGACCAAATCTTCTGTCTGTGATCCACTGCATTATTTTCCTTCTTCTAATATTACACTGCATCCTTGTCCAGGTTGTCATGGTTACCGTACAGGGCGTTTACCTGGATGTCAGGTGGGCTTCAGTCACTGACAGCAGGTGAGAGAGGCCGAGGCTGCTGGGAGATAAAGGCTGCTGCAGTAACAACCCCAGCAGGACGCCACCTGGAGGACAACAAAAAGTCCAAATTAGACCATTTATCAGACATGAGCTCATCAGTTTGGACATTTGGAAGCTGCAGTCATTTTGGAAATGCTTATGTCATTTCAGACACATTTTTAGTGCTTTTTGGCAAAATGATTGGGCATATTTTTGTTGTTTTTATCACATTTTGAGAAATTTGGGCCATTTTTTGTCAATTTTTGTTAGACATTTGATAATTGCTGAATCAATTAGGACAAGTTTTTGTCATCTTGGACAAATTAGAAGTCATTCCAAAAACATTAGTCATTTCAGACCCATTCTTAGTACTTTTGGACAAAAACTGAATATTACTGTAAGTAAGTAAGTAAATTTTATTTATATAGCACCTTTCACAGACAGAGACCCACAAAGTGCTTCACAGCATGAATAAAAACAACAATTAAATACACATAAATAGTCAACACTAAAAATGAGATCATAACAGCCCCAGAAACTAAGCAAAAGCTTGAGCAAACAAGAAGGTTTTAAGTTGTGTTTTAAAAGCGTTAACAGACGCAACTGAGCGGAGAGAGAGCGGGAGATCATTCCAAAGCCTGGGAGCAACAGCCTGGTATGATCGGGCTCCTCTGGTCTTAAACCGAGTACGTGGCACCTTTAACAGATTCTGATCTGCAGACCTTAAAGCCCTCGCAGGGGAGTAAGGCTGGAGCAGGTCACAAATATAAGAAGGAGCTTGACCATGCAAGGCCCGAAAGGTTAGAACCAAAATCTTAAAGTTAACTCTATAAGAAACTGGCAGCCAGTGAAGCTCCTTTAAAATGGGAGATATGCGAGTCCGCCTGTTTGTGCAGGTCAAAATTCTCGCCGCAGAGTTTTGCACAAGTTGCAGCCTCAAAAGCTCCCTCTTGTTCAGACATGAAAACAAGCTGTTACAGTAGTCTAAACGTGATGAAACAAAAGCATGAATAATGAGCTCCAAATCATTACATGGTCATATTTTTGTTGTTTAAATTACATTTTGAGTGATTTTGACCATGTTTTTAGTAATTTCAGACCATTTTTGAGTCACATTAGATAATTGTTGAATCAATTCGGACACATCTGTGATTTTGGACAAATTTTGAGTCATTTTGGACAAATGTGAAGTTATTATAAAAATGTTTGTGTCATTTTGGACATATTTTTAGTCTTTTGGGCTTTTGTTGTTTGAACAATGTTTTAGTAATTACAGACAACTTTGGAGTTCCCTTGGACAAGTTTTTGTCATTTGGGCCAATAATTGTCACTTTGACAAGAAAAGTTTTCTTCTTTTCTTCAACATCCCTGTGGTTGTGCAGCCCTAATCTGACCAGGACATGACTGACCTCTGTGCTGTCGATGAGCAGGTATGACGGACATAAAGTGGTCTGGACGAGACACTTCTGGTCTGTCAGCAGATCTGCTGCTGGACGTGGTTCTGTCTGCTGCACCACAGATACAAACATGCAGATTATTTACATTATTTATGAGCAGACATTCAGGACACCTACGTCCTCCTAAACACATGGAACTTGTTTGTTTGACCACCATCATCATTAGACTCACCATGTCTCCGTGTCTTCAACGGTGTGGTTCTGGACGATATTTGAGCCCCAAACATTTCCTTGGTGATGAAACCGTTTCCTGTCGGAGAAGGCGAGCTGCTCCCAGGATTCATCGGTACTTTAGGGCTAAGAGCACAGAAAAAGAAAGAACAGCTTAATTAGAGACGAGCAGATGACTGTCAGGGGTCATTATGACTAATAAGTAAGGCTGGGCCTCAAACATGTTACAAAAAATAAGACATTTAATCACAGCTTTCTTGGTTTCCTAATTTCTGACACTCTGCTAACACTGATGAACACTCCAGCCCTGTAGGTGGCGCTAATGATGATAGTAGCAGAAATTAGACTATTTTATGCAATTGAGCTCCGGGCCGACACAACATATGTTATCTTTGACAATCTTGGTACTGCAAACGGTGTAGCCATCCCATAATAGACCACTGTTCAAGTCACTGCAAGTGCTCGAGTTAACAAAAAGTCTTAAAATGTTCAATACAATCCTTATAATTGGAGTTGGCAGTAATCTGTGAATGTAGCAGATGGATGAAAAATGCAGATTAATACACAGTGTTGTGAGAAGGTATTTGCCCCCTTTTCAATTTCCTTTTTTTTTTTTTTTTTTTTAATATTTCCACAACTTAAATGTTTAAGACCATCAAACTATTTTAAATATTAGACAAAGATAAGCAAAGGAAAGACAAAATCCAGTTTTTAAATGATGAGTTAATGTTTTAAGGGAAAAAGCTCTCCAAACCTATCTGGCCCTATGTGAAAAAGTAACTGCCCCCCTTGTTAAATCATGAATTGCCTGTGGCTAATCACAAGAGAGCAAGTTCAATTTCAAAGCTAACGTTAGCTACGACAGTCCTGGTGTATCGCTAACAGTGTAGCCATCCAATAATAGACCACTTTTGAAGACATGAAAAGACACAGCTTGAGTTTGCAAAAAGTCCTAAAATGTTGAATATAATCGCTATAATTTCACTTTGAGTTTGCAGTAATCTATGAATGTAGTACACAGATGAAAAATGCAGATAAATATAAATGAAACAAACTTTTTTGTTGTTTAAGTTCACATATATGTTTATTTATTGATTCAGTCATCAGTCAACATTTATTTGAACTAAAAAACTTTGTTTATTGTGTCAAATATTGACAAAAATGCAAAGTACAAAGTGTCTAATTAGGTAGATTATTTTTGAATTGCGTCCCACCACTAGTATATATATATATATAAAAGAAACTTTAAATATTAGATAAGGGGTAGCTTCACCTTCACCTCCATTTGTCTAAAGATTCAGTAAACATTTAATTCAATGACAAAACAGAAGCAAAACTACAAAGGTGAACTTCACAAACTTTAACTTTGTGACTGCCTCAAAGATATTCAGTTTGTTTCCATAATAATCAACCAGGAAATGGATGAAGTTTGTGATAATAAAATACATATAACATTTAACCAAATATCAGATGGTGAGGATGACCGACCTGTTTCTGGGAAGTGGTGAGGACGTTGCTTTGTTTCTCTCTGAACTGTGCAGTTTGGTCTTCATTTCGTTAATCTCTGCTTCTTTAAACTGCAGCTCAGACTGCAGAGATTGAACCTGAGCACAGAAAACACAACTATGTTAATCTGAGGATCAAGTTAGGGCTGCACAGTGTTAGGAAAAAAATGTTCAGTTTATCTGCAGTATGAGAAAAATACAGAAATTTTCACGAAATGACCTGAGTAACTCTATTTTCTAAAGAATTAATCAATCTAGATTGATTAAGAGTGTTTTTGTACAAAGAGCATCTTTGTAGAAACTGTAAAGTAACTGAAAAAAACACCAAGAAAGCAATTTGGAATTTTTTTCATGTGGGAAATCATTTTTAGCTCATTAACTCTGATACAAATGCCTAATGCAAATACCGATGGCTAATGCTAATAGTGAAGGCTAATGCTAATACTGATGGCTAATGCTAAAAGTGATGACAAATGTCAATACTGATGGACAATGCTAATAGTGATGGCTAATGCTGATGGCTTATGCTATGACTGACAGCTAATATTAATATTGATGGCTAATGCTAATAGTGATGGTTAATGCTCCTAGTGACGTGTAATGCTATTAGTGACATGCAATGCTACTAGTTACATGTAGTGCTAATAGTGATGGTTAATGCTAATACTCACAGCTAATATTAATACTGACAACTAATGCTAATACTGATGGCTAATGCTAACAGTGACGACTAATGCTAATACCGATAACTAATGCAAATATTGATGGTTAATACCATGACTGACAGCTAATATTAATACTGATGGCTAATGGTAACAGTGACGAGTAATGCTAATACCGATGACTAATGCTAATATTGACGGCTAATGCCATGACTGACAGCTAATATTAATACTGATGGCTAATGCTAATGGTGACAATTAATGCCAATACTAATGGCTAATATTAATAGTGGTACCTAATATTAAGACTAAGGGGCTAATTTAATTACTGGTGGCTAATGATAACAGTGTCGACTTAACCGTGTCGAATAATGCCAATACTGACGCCTAATACCAATATTGATGGCTAATGCTAATAGTGACGTACAATGTCAGTAATGATGGCTAATGCTAATACCGAGAGCTAATGTGAATACTTCAGTATTTGTCTGGTAACTTCATAGTAAACTTAAAGGTAAAATGAGGAAAATACATCCAAGAATTCACAGAAGTCATACTGGTTTTTAAGAAAGACGTTGTGAACAGAAACTTGAAGTTGTTTCCTGCAGTGTGCTGTATATGTGTGCCTGTGTTTTTTAGCTCCTGACCTTCCTGTTGAGCTCCTTCTCCCTGTCGCTGTGTTCCTTCAGCTTCTGAGTGTCCAGCAGCATCTGGTTCTGTCTCTGAGCCTCCTTCTCCTGCTGAGCTGCTTTCAAAGAGTCTCTCAGGACCTGGATCTCTCCGTTCTTGAGGAAAATCTCCTCCTCCACCTCCTTCAGCTGATAACACACAAGAAAAACACTCACTTAAATCTGACCAAACCGTTGAACAGACACAGACTGCAAAAACAAAAAGAATTTTCAGATTCTTAAGTTTGTCGTGGTTCTTAAACAAATCTAAGCTTTAAAAAAGAATTTCTTCATTATCACCTTATTTTACGCGTCTCACATTGTCTAACTTGCAAACATATTTATTGGTGCAATGTTTTGGTGTTAGACCTTCATCAGGCAAACAGTATTTGACAGTTAGTGTGCAGGAGTCGATCTGAGCCCATAAAGAGAGTCTCACCTTCCTCTTCAGCTCTGCATGCTGAGCCTGCAGCAGACTGTAGGAGTCTTCTCTGTCTGACCCAGACTGCTGCTGTCTGTTGCCTGAACACACAAGACAACAGAGTCGACACAATAAATAACACCAGCTATAATAATGGCTTGACTTTCACTTTGTCATCTGCTTGTTTAAGATCGAACAGAGTTTAGGAACAAACTGAAATTTGTTTGTGAGATGAAATGAGAACGAAGCAAAACACACACAGAAACTGCTTAGGGTTGCATCACTGTTTAAATAAATAACAGTGTTTGGACAGAGACGTGATGCTTTCTGAACACCGACTGTGATATCTATGTTTCACTTTTACAGAAAACAAGTCAAACGAAAAGAAGCCTGGAAAGGTGAAAATCAATCTATGAACTGATTAATGGTTTGAAATATTATCAGAGAGAAATAATCAAGATGAGAATGCCACTTGCCAGTGGGATTAAATCTATAAATAAACACATTTGTGTAAATATGAGCAGATTTCAGAGTTCTGTTCAGTTCTGGACTCACCCAGAGGCTCCCTGCTTGGTATCCCGGCGTTCAATCTGTTGAACTCAACTGAGTTCTCTCTGCTCTGATTGGCTGTGGTTCTGCTCAGAGGTTTGCTCTGCACTGCAGAAAACGTCCGGGTCGACCCGCGGGCTGCCTCCGTCGGTTTGGTACTGGATTTAGACGCCATCTGCGCCCCTGGAGCAGCTGAGGTGACGGCCTGCGAGGCAATGATGTCGATTTCATCCAAGACATCCTGAGTGAAGATGTCGTCATCTCCAAAAGGGTCATCAAAAGCCACTGCTGTCACCCCATCCTGGTTCGGGCCTCGGAGGCGCTTCATGGGGGGACAGTTCATGCTGTGAGAGTGAAGACACATCAGAGCTTTGACCTGTGAACAACTGTTGGCTTACCCTCTGTTGGTGCATCATTATAGCCCCATTTACCAAGCCTCTCAGACTACAAATTGTTCAAATTGTTATGCAGAGGTGTAAATGACTTTTTTCTCCACTAATATTTAGGAGCCTGCAAAATCCTGCAATGAAATCCCACAATATAAGTTCATTTCTCTATCACACAGAGAGATTATCCAAAGTGTTTTAAGGCAAATATAAAAATGCAAGAGATAAAATACAAAATCCAGCACAGAAAACAACTACAAAGACAGTACAGGCAACCTGAATAAAGTGGGCATTATTACATTATTATTATAATTTAAACTTATTGACTAAAACTGCAAAGAAGACAGAAGAATAAAACTACAAAGACAAAAGATGAAGTGGACAATAAAGTAGAAAAAAAGCAATTCAAAATACAGACAAGTTTAATAAAAGTACTACCAATTTAGACCTGATTTTATAAAATGAAACTGAGAATCAAACCGAGGAAGTTGCAGGAAAGTTATTGTTTATAACAAGAAATTTCCATGAATGAGGCCCTTCAGGGCTGTGATAACAGTGTAAGTTTGCTTTTTTCTCTAAAATACCAATGCAAGCAAATGTCATTAATAATTCCATCATCCATAGTTTGTACGTAAAACATCAACTTGTAGCTGATTATCAGCTACAAGTATGTCAAGTGTGCAGTTTATGAGCTAAATGTGGGTTAAAAAAAACAGTGTGGTCCAGTTTACTGCAAACCACTGAGACTGAACTGTGTGGTTCCTTTTTTAAACTCCAGGTACCACCTGTTAACACAAGTTTCTCTGGGTTTTCTGTGTTACCTGGCCTCTCTGTGCTGTTGCAGTCGCTCCTGGTGGCTGTCAGCTAAGCTAGCGCTAACTAGCTGTGATTCCAATGGAGAGTTAGCCTGCTAAGCTAACGAGGCTCCCACCTTCACAACAGTAGATAAATATCCTGCAACAGTTGATTAAAAATGACGTTAGAGGTTTGAGATAACAGCGCTTCTTCACCTGATGTCCCTGCTCTAAATTACCCAGATAAATAAGCCGTTAAATTGCGAAAAAGTGGACAAACTAAACGAACTTCAAGCTTTTGAGACCAAAGAGAATCGCTCAACCCGCTCCGGGACTGCTGCCAATCTGACCAATCGCAGCGCCGCTCGAGGAATCCGGCCAATCACAGCGCTGGTCGGACTCCCGGATATACGTCATTGCCCGGAACCAATCACTGTCGCCCATTTGCGGAAGTGGGTTATGTACAGGTCCCCTTTGGAGACAAACTATATAAAACGCGCGAAGAAAAAGAAACTGGAATGGGGATCTGTTTGATTAGCGAGGAAGTTATAAAACAACAAACACTCACAAATAAAATGCCTAAAGTAAAATTAAATAAAAATAAGTTTTGCTGGTCAAAAAAAAAAAACAATAAAGTGCACAGATCTCATAGCAAAAAGTTCTACAATGTGCTTTCTCTTTGACAATGTTTTATAGACCTTTTCGCAATGACATCAGAATCTGGGACACGTGACCACACCTTCCTTAGCAACGCACGCCGCCATTAAAAGAGGGGGACACAAAGTCCTTAGCAACCGCGATTTGACCACCGAAACCACGCGGTTTTGACCCGGAGAAAAATGTCTGATCATGAATGGTCAATGTAAAGTAACTCATGAATGTATCTGTATATAAATAAGCTGCTGATCCACGTCTTTTCCCTACACTGCTGTGCGTCAGGATGAATGAATAGGTAGGAATAGATAATAGATAAGATTTAGACAACAAATGTAACCGCATATATTCTTCATATAAAACACATACCTGTCAACCACTTTCCGCTGGAAGGAGCCGGTGTCGCCAGAAACCTCCGAGTCGTCAGCTCCTGTGTCTGTACCCGGATGGCGTGGTTTCAGCGGGTGGGTCTGTCTAAGACGGCCCAGTTCAGCACATAGATCCAAGAGTACTGCTCTAAGGAATCTGAATGGGCTTATTAGCCAGACATCGTCAATGGCCAGGAAATCCCCGTGATCTCTAAAATCTCTCTCCATTCTTAATGTGATCTTCCAGCAATGCCAGCGCATACATTGTGCCACATTACGCACGGCTGTCACCCGCTATTTATCCGCTTGATCAGCGATTGGACTGATTGTCACATGCCTTTTCCAAATTAGTAATCAATCAGTGCCACTCACCGCTCTATATCATTTGAAGATGGAAGTTTGATATATGAACATAGTTCTACAAATACAGTCGTAGGCCGAATGGCGCACTATATGAACATCTACAACAATGAGGGTTTATGATTATCTGGCTCTACAAGTCTAATATGTGATAACAATAAGGGTTTGAGATCAATCCGGCTTCAATTCATCACTTCACCCTCCGGCACTGCCGTTCCCTCTGTCTCCAAAATGCGCTTAAGCAAGCATCAAAGTTGGTGCACCGGTGCGCACATTCTCACGCCAAGTTTGTTTTTAGAAATCACAACGAACACAGCATACGCCACTTTCTACAGTTGTGTAGGTAGTGATTTACGTCACTTTCTAGCCCTGTTTTGTGCGTAAGCAAGCATTTTGACTGTGTCCATCGTTGTTAATCCGCCTCAATGCTTTGAGCCATAAAGTCCTTTTCTGGTCCTTTTCAGTCGGAATTCTGTAAAAGGAAATGTTCTTGTTGCTCCACGAGTGAGAACTACAGCCAAAAACAGCGCAGGTTTTGGGCATATCTGCTTTTGGTCATTAAAATCGGGTGGGAAAGGTGGGAAAGTACTGGTCGTCAAGGCAATAGCATACCCTCCTTAAAATGGCGGTATCGCGTTGCTAGGGGCGGTAACCGGCAGTGACGTTCGATGATGACGTTTCGGAAAAAGGTCTATAGAAGAATGTTCTTTAATATGTTTGTTTAACAACATTAATCTAACGTAGGCAGAATGTTCCACCTTTGTTAATGAATCACATTGCAGGAGCTTCTAACAAAAAACATCTTGGGCCTTGATATCTGAAAAACATCTTTTGAATTTTGGTTTAAGAACGTTTCTCATTTTGCAATCGTAGAACATCATCTGTGTTCCTGACAAGTTCCTCTTAACATTGATGACAGGACATTATATTAACTTTGTCAAACGGAACATTTTCTTAAAACATTCTATAAAAATAATAGATAATTTTAGCCAGTGTTCTGGAAACATTCCCTGCCAGTTCTATCAGAATTTACACTCTCTTCTGGTCTCTTGTGAAGTAAATACGCCCACATCCCAGCTGTTATTTTTGTCTTTGGGTTGACTTTTGATGCTCAGGTGACCAAACCTGTGAAGTCTTGTTTTTCTCACCTGAAGCAGCTCGCCTAGATCAGAGCATTCCTCTCTGCTGCAGACTTAGAAAAGGTCATTCATGCTTTTACATCCAGACTGGACTATTTATTGCATTTTATTCTGGTATCAGCAAGTAAAACGTCCAAACACTGCAGTCAATTCAAAAATGCTGCTGCTGTTGTGTCAAATAAAGCATAAAACCTTCAGGTATAAGATTAGAAGTGTCAAAGGCCGCACACACATGAGAAGAGCAGTATGTGTGTGCAGAGCAGAATGCTGACTGCATTGTGTGTGTATGAACAGGCAGTCTGGGCAGACTGCCAACAGCTGGAGGGCTCAAGGTCAGGTGTGATGGGAGATTCTTGTTTGTAGGACTTCTGTATTCATAGAAGGATGAGATGCCCTGGCGTTAACTTAATAACACCTGTTGTTGTCTTTGATGTACCTTACATAAAGATGCAGAGGGTGATGATTGGAGGGGCACGGAGCCAGGATGAGAGGAATCACCTTAGAGCGACACTCGAACTTTACCACCATTTAGACACCCTTAAGGAAGGATTAAGGAAGGTAATAGTGACAGATTTACGAGTTTTATGATAAAAGAAGGGTGGCCTTGAGGTGTAGAGAACTACACACACCAGGGCAAAACAGTATAAAAGACCGGGCATCAGAGGGCAGAGCCAGATGGTCCCGGAGCATCTCATCGGTGTTTGGACCGTGTGCACATGGAATAAACACTTTTATTTTTGAATCTGAAGAATGCTCCAAGACTCTTCTGTTTTTTATTTGTGAGACTGCTGCAACTATTATTTTTAACGGTGTATATTTTTCACTGATTGGAACCTAAAACTGAGACAGAAGACTTAATCTGAGAAGACAATGTATTTACGACACTGCCAGGTTTTAACACACATCAACCACACACTAGTTAGAGTTTTAGGACAGATTTTTAACATTTTACTGCTTGAATGATCATTAAAACTCCTGCTGATATCTGTCGAGTTCTCTTTTAAATTTTCAAACTTTTTTTTTTTTTACTTTTGCAGAATAAATTCAGGGAAAATTAATTAAATAATTATAAATTTATGGCTTTTCAATGTTTTTTGTAATCGTATTAATATTACTTAATGTGTTTTAAAAAATATGGGAAAAAACAATTTTAAACAACTTAAAATGTATATAATATTATTTTATGCAATTATAATGGTAGACAGGTACATTCACAGTCTTTTTTTGTGTTTTTATTTATTTCAAAATTATAAGAAAAAACTATTAAAAAGGAGGGGAAATTCAGTAGTATTATATAATAGTACTTATTTTACACAATTATAATGAGCTTAGTCATTTGGAAAATTTAATTTTGTGCTCAGACACTGTAAAATAATGAATGACAATTTGGAATAATGCAGATTTTTATGGTTCTCTTGCATCTGGAAGAACCAAACTGAAGATTTAATGTAATTTTTGGTTTACTATAGTGCAACACTTTGACATGGTGATGGTGATTTTAAAACTTTGGCTGAATAAATCAAGAAAAAAAATGTAAAAATAGTTGCAAATTTATGGCTATTTTACATTACACAGGTAAATAAACAGTCTAACTTTATATTTTTATTAATATTCTTTTATGTGTTTTAAAAATATGATTTTTTAACGGGGAACATCTTAAAATGTTTATAATATAATTTATCTTATACAGTTATAATGGAAGACAGGTGTTGTCACAGTCTATTTTGCACTTCTGTTAATATCATTTAATTTATTCCAAAAATAAACTGTTAAAATTCAGTAGAATTACACAATATTACTTATTTTTACACAATTATAATGAGCTTAATTGTTTGAAAAGTCAATTTTATGGTCAGACACTGTAAAACAATAAATGATCATTTGAAAAAATGCAGATTTTTGATGTCATCTTGTATCTTGAAGGACCAAGCCAATAAATCAGTAGAGGTTCTGGTTCAACTAGAGCAACATTTAGACAGAACCACAACAGACTGACCCTCTTTTTGCTATTACGTGACACAAACAGCTGTATAAGACCAAGTGTGATTTTAAACCTTTGGCTCAAGATGAATCAAGCAAAATTCAACATCAAGATTAGACCAACAAAAAGGTTTTATCACCATTGTTTTCGTCATTTAAGAAGCTGCTGCTGAGGCAGATTTTAGTGGGTGAGGAGGCCAACATGAACGCTAAAACAATTTTAAAAATTGGAATGAGAACGTGTTAATTAAATGACGCCCTTGTAATGAAAGCCTGCTGTGTCAGCGTGTAATCTGACTCTAGCTGTCAGTTTTTTTTCTATCTGCATCCTTCTGTTAGGTGTCTGAACATGTGAACTCCTGAGTGTAGCGTCTCCTCATAGAGCAGCTTCTTGCGGCTTCTCAGCAACAGCAAGTGTGTTTTCCATTTTTAGCCACAGACAGGTCTGTGTGTCGCAGCTGAGGCCGACTCTGACACATGCTCTCTCTCTCTCTCTCTCTCTCTCTCTCCGCCTCCATACTTCAGCACATCATCATCATCATCATCATCATCATCATCATCCTCATCCTCCACTAACATCTGCATCACCAGTAGAACCAGCTGCAGGTCTCCTCTTGCACAGTTTCATCTCCAGATTTAACAAGGCAGCACATATTTGGCAGGCCAGCCGGTTGCCATAACGACCAGCAGTCAGAGCAGGGTCAGTGGGATCGAATCAGACAAGATGAAGCTGTCGTAGACGCGTGTGCGTTTCGCCACAGGATGGTGGATGCTTTCTGACTTCTGTGCAGATTTTTCTTCTCCTCTCGGGAGACGCCGTCGGCCTATCAGAGCTGCTCTTTCGGTGCGGCAGGAGAAGATGTGATGTTTTATTGACAGATTAAAGCCTTCTGGGAGCCACCGGGTTCACATTCTGCAGCTCAGGAATTAAACCTCCTGAGACAGGCCTCACTGTAGAAATAAAAATGTAAAAAAAATATATATATATTACTGCAGCTGGGTCATCAATAAAGTACTGTAAAAATAACAGCAAATGACTAGTGAAAATTTACAGTGTATTTCCACAATTAAAATACACTTGTCTTCAGAAATATGCGCAAGTTCCTGTGTATTCTTTGCTGTTTTAATGTTTACATCAGAATCAGAATCTACAATAAAGTATGTCCACGACATACAAGGGATTTATTAAATAAATAAATAAAAATAAAAAAAGCATTTACAGATATTTACATGTATGAAAACAATATATAAGCACAGTAGGGCAAAATGATACTTGCAATGTGTGAAAACAAGGAAATTATCTATTTACAAAATTAACTATTAACTATTTAATTTATATTTTGTAGATTTAAAAAATTATGAAAAAAATCTTTTTTTAAACATGTGCACATTATTTACAGTTTGGAGTGTTGTAGCAGTCAACATGTTCAGTATTTTTGCTTTTTTTGCTTTTTGATCTGTAATTTACAGATGAACACATACAAAATTGTGAAACACGGTAACATTTTTTTCTATTTAAGCCAATAATGTGCTTTTTTTTTAAATTAACAGAAAATATCTGAAAGGATTTTTCTTTATTTTTTCAAAACTGTTCGAAATAGTGTCAGTTCACAATCAAAGACCGTTAAAGAAATAATTTTCACTTATAATTAAACAGATTTTTATCGTGGATATTTACTATTCTGGCCTTTTTTCAAGTTTAGGTGAAAACTTATACTTTTTCTTTGTGATTTTACTAATTAGTGTCTCCATTTTGACTGTTAAAGCTGTTAAAATGTGCACATTCAACAGAGTACTGCATCTCCCAGCATGCACCTGCCGGGGGATCCTGGCTGAGCAGGTAGAAGATGGATGGTGTGTTTCCTCGGCTGCTGCAGCAGAAGCTCCATCCACAGAGGAAGACGTCCGCAGGGAGAACGCCACCTCCGATTGGCCGACAGCCGCTGAAAGGCCACCAATCAGGCTGCGTCCTGGCTGTGTGTCTGCGTGTTTCCCTTCTCCATCCCACCGTGTCAGCCTGCGCATCTTTCCCTGTTTGCAGCGCTGCATGCAAGACTCTGTGTGTGTGTGTGTGTGTGTGTGTGTTGGTGTGTGCGCGAGTGGATGCTGAAACCTGGAGCTGTGGAGGAATCGGAGGGTCGAGGGCAGAAAACAGAAGGACCGGGGCAGAAAAAGACAGAAAGAGGGAATAAAGGAGGAGAGGACGGATGCTGAGGAGAGAGCGATAGTGAAAGGACCAGAGAGGCTGCTCGGAGGAGGAGGAGGAGGAGGAGGAGGAGGAAGAAGAGGAGATCTGCTGAAGGAAGCAGCGAGCAACATCGTCGATTTTCACAGCATCCCGGGCAGCTGTCCTCTGTTGCCGTGACGATGGGCTGCTGGCTCTCTGGACCGTGGATGGGCGACCAGACGGTGAGATCCGCCTCGAGAGACGCTGCTCTCATTGCATGAAGATGTTCATGTGCAGATGCAAAATGGCATCTTGGTTTCCCTCCTGCAGGACTCTAGATTAGTGATGATAATGAGGATGATGATGAGGATGAGGATGAGGAAGGACCTAATTTAAATCTGACTCTGTTTGAGGTTTTATTTCTGTTTCTCTTCTTGCAGAGGTGTAGATGTTTTTCTCGTTGTGCACCAGAACGTGGTTGATATTCGTCATCTCCATCTCCTTCTGCACACACACACACACCCACACACACACACACGTACACACAGGTGCCATTTTGTGCTGCTCGGCTCCTGCTGTGTGTGTGTTCGCCTGGATGTAGCAGAGGGTGACTCATGGTTGTGATGATGTGCTGGAGTTAACAATACTGTTCATGCGTCTAATTCGAAGGCTGCCGAGCTGCTGCTGCTGTGTGTGTGTGTGTGTGTGTGTGTGTGTGTGTGTGTGTTTGTGAGGCTCGTGCTGCTCGTAGGTGTTAACCCTTCACTGCAACCAGGAACACCACGTCCACATTTCTCACGTTGGATGTAAATCGCCATGATTGGCCCGTCCGTGTGCCACATCATAATAAATCCACAGAGTGTCCTTTTGGTTCGTTTGCGTAAAACCGACCAGCAGTGTGTAGCGTGCATGCAGCGTAAAATGTAAGGTGTTGTTAAAATGGCAGCGTGCAAACCAGATTTTGATTGCGGAGTCGATGGATGCTGGTTTCCCCACAGAGGAGCGATTCAGTTTGTTGCTTCCATGAAGTTTTTATGACAGACGGAGATAGAATCCTGTGGCAGAAGCTCACATTTTATAACTTTTAGCTGAAACACTGGATCTAAAATTCTCCATGATGCAGCTGAACAGCATCTTGTCTTACACCAGCTACACAAGAATTTGATCCAGTGTCTCTGCAGAAACTGAAAAACCAATAGTGGTCCGGCTTTTTATAGCTCCCGCCCACTCACTGCTTCCAGGTGAACCAATCAGAATGAACAGCTGGTTTATTTACGTTCTACGGCTGCTTCTGCTAAATTCTAAAATGTCTGAACCACGAACTAAATTCACCAAATGATCTGTTGTAAGAGTGAACATATGAGTCTCCATGCACTGACAGCATCTGAGGAATTGAACAGCCAGTGGATTACTGCTATTATTAAACCCTATTCACACAGAACTGGCATTACCTGGGAATCTCTGGAAATTTGTGAATTAAGACAAATTAGGTCTGCATTTCTTGCAGTGCATTCACATGGGATCAGCGAAATCTGTGTTCTACTCAAATTTACTGCCATTAAAGTGTCTGATCAGGCATTCTGGAGTTACTGGAATTAAATGACAACAGGTGTTACATCGATTGTGTGATCCATCAGATTATGCGACCTGAATAGTTTCTGCAGTGTTGCCATTTTCACTTAGTGTAAATGTACAGTGTGGCACATTTTGACAGCCGTTATTCAAAACCTGTGAGTCTATGAAAGCGTGGCGATGGGGGGAAAACCTGTAGTGTCGGCCTTGGTGTGTGTGTGCCACATAATCCGATGGGTCATGCAAGAAAAAAAAAGACACTAGTCGTGCGAATAAACATGAAAAACATTACAAGATAGATAGATAGATAGATAGATAGATAGATAGATAGATAGATAGATAAATACTTTATTAATCCCGAAGGAAATTGGGATTACAAGCCTATGTTGTAAAGCTGTTGTTAGGGTATCATTAGGTTTAAGCACAAAAACCACTTGGGTAGGTTTATGGAAAGCTTGTGGTTTGGGTTAAAATGATCACTTTTTTTTTTTTAACTTCTTTTTATTGTTTTAACAAAGGAAATACAACATTATTGTGCAAATAGAACAATTAAATACATTATGATGAAATAAATCAAAAATAACCCCATTCCACCCTTTCCCTTTGGTACCTTTCCCCTACACAAAACAAAACAAATAAACCATAAAAAGGATGTGGGACAAGCCAGGCATACATAGCCCAAGTGCACATAAAGAGTTAAACAAAATAACTCATAATCTTAAGAACAAAAAATAAAATTCTTCTTAGCATATTCTGTGGTGTGACCTTAGAGAATCAAGTTATAGAAATCACTCCAAACAACAGCTCAATCTAGTGTAAGTGTAAATTGTGTGCTGTTAATCAGGACAAAAAATGGATTCCAGATCTTACTGAACTTTTCTGATTGTCCATTAATCGGCAACCTAATTTTTTCAAGTTTTACAAAGTGTAAGACATCCCTGAGCCACCGCATGTGTGTGGGAGGGAGAGTAGATTTCCATCTTAATAGAATTAGCCTCCGGGCAAGAAGAGTAGCAAAGGCCAAGGTGTCCTTCTGTGAGGAGGAGAGGCTGAGTGGGGGCAATGGAACTCCAAAAATAGCTATGAACGGACATGGTGGAATCAATACACCTATAATTATCGATAACGTGGAGAAGATTTCTTGCCAAAATTTAGAAAGAAGTGGGCATTGCCAGAACATATGAAAATAATTAGCAGGGGTATGATGGCAACGATCACAAGATGGTGACACATTCTTAAATATCTTTGCCATACGTTCTTTAGTATAGTGAGCACGGTGTAAAATTTTACATTGTATAAAACAGTGTTTGGCACAAATAGAGGATTTATGCACCCTACGTAAAGCCTCACCCCAGATGTTTCCAGAGATTTCCATTCCCAAGCGAGTTTCCCAAGTTCTTCTATAACTCTCCAAGGAGTCTGACCTAAGTTTGTGAATGTTAGAGTATATAGATGAAACAGCTCCTTTAAGGGATGAAAAAACAATCAGGAAGCTGTCAATATCAGAATCAGGAGGTAAGGCAGGGAAACATGCGTATGTCTTAGAAACGAAACTTCGCACTTGAAGATATCTGAAAAAATGATTTTTTGGCAAGGAAAATTTAGACACTAATTCCTGAAAGGAGGCAAATATCCCATCAATAAATAAATAAAATGATCACTTTTAATGTGGTATGTAGTCGTCATGGCAACAGTGGGCAGTGTTGTAACGGTAATGGGCCATCAGGGCATTTGTATCAAGGCTATTGAAAAACATGCGCAATGCATGCAGCTACACCAGTGGAGTAGTGGTTAGCACTTTTGCCTTGCAGCTAGAAGATCCCTGGTTCGAATCCTGGCCTGGGATCTTTCTGCATGGAGTTTGCATGTTCTCCCTGCTCATGTGTGGGTTTTCTCTGGGAACTCCGGCTTCCTCCCACAGTCCAAAAATATGCTGAGGTTAATTGGTTACTCTAAATTGTCCTTAGGTGTGATTGTTTGTCTGTATGTGTAGACTGGTGACCTGTCCAGGGTGTCCCCTGCCTTCACCCGAGTCAGCTGGGATCGGCTCCAACACCCCCCACGATAAAGCGGTGTATAGAGAATGGATGGATGCAGCTACACATGTCATCCATCTCAATATTCTCCCAAATTTCCCTCATCTTGTTGATTTCATTTTGCCGTTTCTGTGAATGGTCCATAGGCCTGTTTTGTATTGGCCTAGTCCTGCATTTGCACCTAATATGCGGTCAATAATTTCCACCGCAGCCTCCAGGATTAAAACCAGGAAAAAGGTACAAAAAATGCAAAGTAAAAGAAGTAAACAGCAAAAATGCCCTCAAACCTTGACATGCAAATTCACACGGGACTAGTATTATCCCAGGATGTCGGTGTGAAATATAGAAGGACAATTTGAAGGACAATTATTACTTTACCAAGTACCGACATGGCACATTCGCAAGGATTAAAATCACCGACCTCCTTCGTAATTATTACAAATGACCAGAGGTCCCTAAGTAATACTAAGCGAATTGGGCTTTAGTCCGCCAAGGAACACGGCGAAGTTATATGACGATCGTCGTACGTCTGTCTATTAACAAAATTACTCAAAAACAGACTAAAGGGTTTGGATGAAATTTTCAGGGAAGGTGGAGTACAACAAATCACGAAACCTTCGTCAAACGTCTACACTAGCTGTCATTGAACTAAAGCGAAGACAGATTCAGCAGATTATTTTTCACCTCAAATGGTTTCAGAAATACTTTCCACTGAACTGTTTTCCTAATAATAGAAAAAGTGTGCGCCATGTTGGTCCAATGCATCTACCGGACTGAAGGTCTGAAGGGCTGTCATGTGACCACCGAGTGGCCCACTAGTGACCCACCAAACGGGAGATATCCAGATGGGACACGTTTACATGCATACCTTTACTATGACGACAAGTGAACACATGATGGTGATCCGACTGCAAATCCACCACTGCAGATTTATCCTTCATAACTGATATCAGGAACAGCAGATTAAATCGTGAGGGTGTTTCCGAGTCGCATCAGTTCCTACCACCCGCTACATATGTAGGTCACACGATTTAGTATCCGAACATAATGTACACATGCATAACACATGCCTTTCATTTTGTTTGTGGTCCGTCTATATTAAACAGCCACATTCTGTGGTGCTGTGATTTCTCATCATCAATAACTAATAACAAAATGCTGCACTTCTAAAAAAAAAAAGCTGCATTTCTGACAATGCCATACGTGGGAATGCAAAGACTTGGCGGAGTACTGCGCTCTCTGAGGGCTTTTCTTGTTGATGATTGTCCGAACAACAATAGGAGAATTATTAGTGTTAGCAAGTTGTGTGCTAATGTGGCTAACGTTAGCTTTGATGGTCACAGGCCGGAGCTGTGCGGAAACTTTAAACCAGTAAACAAGGACTGGGTGTGTTACTGTGCTTTCATGTTTCCATCTGTTAGCTTCTCTCCTGCTCTCTGTGCTCACATAAACTGTTTTATTTAATACAGACAAATAAAAAATATTACATTTAACTTTATTGTCATTACATATGTAGCAAAATGCAGTTTGGCATCCAACCAGAAGTGCAAAAAGCAGCAGGTGCAATATTTACAAAATGTACAGAGATATGGAGGTGAATGAGACTTGACATATTACAGTGGGTACGGAAAGTATTCAGACCCCTTGACATTTTTCACTCTCTGTGTCATTGCAGCCATTTGCCAAAATCAAAAAAGTTTATTTTATTTCTCATGAATGTACACTCAACACTCCATCTTGACAGAAAAAAACAGAAATGTAGAAATTTTTGCAAATTTATTAAAAAAGAAAAACTGAAATATCACATGGTCAGAAGTATTCAGACCAGGGCCGGACTGGGAAAGAAATTCAGGCCGGGAGATTTCCAATCAGTCAGGCCACTTCCGCCACCGCAAGGGTTGTGTCACATGGGATAATGCACCAAAATTGTGTTTTTTTTCCTTCCAAAAATATGCCTTTTACAGTTATGTTATAGCAATTACAACACTACTAAACAGACAGTAAGTCTATTAAACACAACCATAATGACAGCTCCATACAGTCCAGTACTTTTCTCTTCTGTAATCTCTTCACTACCCTCACCAATTTTTCCAATGTTTTCCTTTCCTATTATTTATATAACATGTGGAATTAAAAATATATATATTATTTTGTCAGCAAATCATTTAGATGTCAGCTGGTCATAGCTAATAGTAAATGCAAACACCAATGTTCATTTTATAACTGAAAATTGTAAGTCAACTGCCTATCCTACCTGAAGAGGGGGTCTCAAAAGTTTTCAGGCTTCCTGCAACCCACCTGACACCTGTGGAGCTTATTTGAGGGTGCTCCATAATCTTCGCTCCTTCCACTCTCTGGCCTCACTCTCATATCACCGCTCTGCAGTGCATGCTTCCCCGTTCTCACTATGAAGGGGCGGGCCATAAAGCAACTAACCAATCATGGCACGATTCTTCTAAAAAAATGTCACTTTGACCAATCCCTATCCTTCTGACTTAGAGCTCAGAGCACTTGCTTTGTGTGAGTGACAGGAGGGTGGGTGTGTACTCTGTAAGGCTTCTAGCGCTGCTGTCTCTGGCCTGTCTGCCAAAAAGCCGATCAACTTTTTTCATTGGCCTGCCAGTCCGTGGCTGGCCTGTCCAGGCAGGCCAATAAGGAGGCAGGCCACCGGGAAAAGTCCCGCCTCTCCCGATTGCCAGTCTGGGCCTGATTCAGACCCTTTGGAGCGACATTCATATTTAACTCACATGCTGTCCATTTCTTCTGATCCTCCTCGAGATGGTTCTGCTTCTTTATTGGAGTCCAGCTGTGTTTAATTAAACTGATTGGACTTGATTAGGAAAGGCACACACCTGTCTATATAAGACCTTACAGCTCACAGTGCATTTCAGAGCAAATGAGAATCATGAGGTCAAAGGAACTGCCCAAGGAGCTCAGAGACAGAACTGTGGCAAGGCACAGATCTGGCCAAGGTTACAAAAGAATTTCTGCAGCACTCAAGGTTCCTTAGAGCTCAGTGGCCTCCATAATCCTCAAATGGAAGAAGTTTGGGACAACCACAACTCTTCCTAGACCTGGCCGTCCAGCCAAACTGAGCAATGGTGGGAGAAGAGCCTTGGTGAGAGAGGTAAAGAAGAACCCAAAGATCACTGTGGCTGAGCTCCAGAGATGCAGTCGGAAGATAGGAGAAAGTTCCACAAAGTCAACTATCACTGCAGCCCTCCACCAGTCGGGGCTTTATGGCAGAGTGGCCCGACGGAAGCCTCTCCTCAGTGCAAGACACATGAAAGCCTGCATAGAGTTTGCCAAAAAACACATGAAGGACTCCCAGACTATGAGAAATAAGATTCTCTGGTCTGATGAGACCAAGATTGAACTTTTTGGTGTTAATTCTAAGGGCTGGACCCGAATATCCCGAATATCCAAATATTTGTTCGCTATGGTGGTATCCGGATATAAATTTTGGTATCCGTGTTTTCCCTGCCCCCCCCCCCCACACACACACACACACTGCCCCCACCCCCCAGTCGGACGTTACCGGGTGGAAAGAATATGCGGCGTTACTGTCTTCCTTGCAACAGTTTCCATCATGGTGATTTGTCTGGTCTGTGGTCCGCTCGTTTCAGTCATTCTCCTGATATGCTTTGTGGTAGAAATGTCTTTGTCAATCGATTATATTTTTTTTGTATTCCACCACAATATTGCACGGGTGTAAAACAGTTAACCTTTGCGTTCATAAAGAACAGCAGGGAATTAATTGTTATTCCGTCCGCATCTCCAAACCAAAAACAAGGAAGTGAATTTGGTGAGGTATGTGCATTACGATGGCTATGATTGGTGGAATTCACAGGAGGCGGGCCAAAATTGTGTAAAAGTTGCGGTATTAGACAAAATTGCAAGGTCGTGTTTTGTACAATGTTGTGGTCAATTAGTCTCTGGATCCATTTCCTGTTTTGGTTGTTTTGTAACTTTTTCTACTTTCCTTGTGTCTGTGATTGTGACTTTTTGTGGCCATTTTGTGTTTCTTTTGGTTGTTTTCTAACTTTTCGGTTGTTCTTGTTTTCTTCATGGTTGTTTTGTGTCATTTTGGGGCCATTTTGTCATTTTCTGTCTCTGTGGTTGTTTTTCTATGTCCATTTGTGTTTCTTTATGGTCATTTTGTGATTCTTTATGACAGTTTTATCCCTTTTTGTGATTGTTTTGTATCTGTCTTCATTTTGTATCTCTTTGTGGTTGTTTTACATCTTTTTAGTGCTCGATTCGTGTTTCCTTGTGGTTGTTTTATATATTTGGGTAGTCATTTTGGCATTTGATTTGTTTGTCTTTGTGGTTGTTTCGTATCATTTTGTTGCAATTTCATAATTTTCTTTCTCTGTGGTTGTTTTTCTAAGACTCTAGTTGTGTTTATGGTCATTTTGTGTCTATTTGTAGTTGTTTTGTAGTCTTTTCTGGTTGTTTTGTATCTTTTGTTAGACATATCAGTTTGTGTTTCTTTGTGGTGGTTTTGTTTATGGTTGTTTTGTAACTTTTTCTGGTTGTTTTGTGTTTCTTTTGGTTGTTTCATTACTTTTGGCAGTTGTTTTGTAACTTTTTATGGTTGTTTTGTGTCTCTGTCATCATTTTGTATCTTTATGTCTTTTAAGTGCCCAATTAGTGTTTCCTTGTGGTGCTTTTGTACCTATTTATGACCGTTTCTTTGGGGTCATTTTTATAACTTTCTATTGCCACTTTGTTTTCATGTTGACATTTTGTGTCTCTTTGTGGTTGTTTTGTGTCTTTTTCGTGATTAAATTTTTTTTTTTGTGGTTGTTTTGTGTCCCTTTATCAGTTTTGGTGTCTTTTTGTGGTCATTAATTCCTGACATGGAGGCAGGATGGATCACGATTTGACAGCAGACTGTTGTTCACGTCATTTTTGCCAATACGTCACTTTAGCAGATTTATGTTAAAATGTTGTCTTGTCTGAAAAGGGTTTTCGTCTCTCGGGCTAACATCACACCTCTTCTCTGTCTCCTTGTTTTAGATGAGTGGGCGGAGTCTAGCACACCTGAGCCAGCGGGACGCGCTGCGGATCCTGGCAGCAAGTCAGCGTCCAATCACCTTACAGATAAAAGGAGGCCAGAGGGGGCGTGGCTCAGAGGTGGACAGGGCATCATGGGAGCCCCTCCCCCTCAACCTGCAGCACCTCAACCTGCCACTCCCTATGCGGGGGGCGGGGCTTAACACGTCTAGCCCCTCCTACCAAGACAGGTGCACACAGACAGGATATGATGACAATGAGACTGTTAGCTGACAAGGATGTTAACTTTCTGAACACGAAGCACTTTCTGGGTGTCTTTAGCTTCTGTTGATTCCTTTTATTCAATCATTCATTTTCAATATAAAGTCCTGCACCTCGAAGGAAACAGAACAACCCTGACTATATTCTGTGTAGTATAACACAGTTAAAGTGCCTTCTTGGAAGCATTCTTGATGATTGATTGTACAAAAAATTACAAAACCTGGAATCCACATGTACAACATTTTCGCAAGCCTTAGCAGCACTGGAGAAATATGTGCTCTCTATATATTGTAGATATTTTGCTATTTATATTTTTATTTTGTTTCTATATTTGTCTAATAACTACTCTGCACAATCTGCAGTTGACTTAAGAGTCCTTGAATTTTTGTCACATGACTGTTGGTCACAGTTGAGTCACTACAAGCTTCACGGTTGCTCTGAAGAACATAGAATTTTTTGGTTTTTACAGAATCTGGTTGCTGCAAATGGTGTATTTTTGACAACATTTTAAACAAGATATGTGGGATAAAGTGGTACGATTAGATCAAGTTTTCTGGTGGAACTTCAGAGATGAGTAGTTCAAGGACTGTAAGGAAGAAAGGAGAGTGAAGTCAGAAATTACTTCTGTGCTGAATAGCACAGAATGGCAGGAATTGTTTTTTTAAAAAAAGAGAAAAAAATGTAATGCAATGTAAAAATCCTGGAATCAACATATTGTAGATATTTAACAATATTTACATTTTGAATATGTCCCCGTCCTTGTCTTTTCTCTGCTCTGTGCAAACACAACCTTCAGTTTAGCTGAAAATCCCTGAATTTTCATCATGTGACTGTTGGTCACAGCTGAATCAACAATATCTTCACAGTTGCTCAGTGGATCACAGAAGTTTTTATTTCTTACAAGTTATGGCCAGAGAAACATCTATTTTTTTTGCAAATTTTTGAATGAGACTTTAAGAATGAAGCAATTTCATTTAAATTTTACAGTTTTTGACTAATAAATGCTGTAATTTCGGCATTTTTTTTAGAAGATTAGAACATTTAGACCAAAATTAGATAAATAACAGCTATTAACATCAACACACTGCACCAGCATCAGTTTTACTAACCTTGTACATGCGGGTTTTTATTGAATACACTACTTTAATACTACTAAGTTTGGTTTCACCCAGACAATTTTATGTTTTCCATGAAAACTCACACTTTTATTCACGTGTTAACATAACTGCACAAGGGTTTTCTAATCATCAATTAGCCTTTCAACACTATTAGCTAACACAATGTAGCATTAGAACACAGGAGTGATGGTTGCTGGAAATGTTCCTCTGTACCTCTATGGAGATATTCCTTTAAAATCAGCTGTTTCCAGGTAGAATAGTCATTTACCACACTAGCAATGTCTAGACTGTATTTCTGATTAATGTTACCTTCTTTGAAGAAAACAGGTTTTCTTTCAAAAATTAGGACATTTTTAAGTGACCTCAGACTTTTAAACAGTAGTTTATAATAAAGCCGTTCTGCTCTGTTCTGGTATTTCTGGAAAAAAAATGTCTCCAAAATGTCTGAACTCTGTGCTCTTGTCGTGTGTCTCAGACATTATTACAGCCATTTGTCTCTGCCACAAGATCACTGTGATGGAGGTCGGTACAGTTACCTGTCCAGCTCTCCACGTGACACCGTGGACATCGGCCACCAGGTGACGCCAAGAAACACTACAAACTGCATCTTCTGCCTGTTAATGCACACATATAACACATGGGTGCTTTCACACTGAAGTATTTCTTTAATTTGCTTTCATTTAATTCAGTTTTAATGACTTTTGTATTGTTTCTGCATCCTCCAGGATCTGGAGCTGACGGGCCGCCGACCGAAGGGGCAGAACTGCCTGATGGGATGCTGCAATGCAAACTTAGAAGAACCAAACGCCTGCCACAGTCAGGTAACTATAAAACTACGACTAAACCTTCATCTTGTTGTTTAAAACATATCTGGTGACGAGCAACAGGTTTTAGCTCTCAGCAGACCCAATCTGCAAAAAAAAAAAAAAATCTGAAATGAACTGAAACAGCAGAAGCATATTTTAGCTGGTTCCATGCAGTAAGAAATGTGCATTTTTTGTGCGTAAATGTTGTTGATGAGTAAACTATGAATAAACTACTATTTGTAAATGTTTGAACTTGGTTTTTTTTACAGTTAACATGGAAAATAATACTTTTTTCTGTGATTTTACCACGTTATCTGTAATAAAACAGTGGGGGAAATGGAAATTAAAAATATTGACCATTTTTCAATCATTAATATACAAATAAAGAGCAATATCTGTAAAATAGTGTTTTGTTTTTCGCTTATCAATAAACTGTAAAAGTAGCATCGTTTCACTGTTAAATGTGACAAAACAATGAATTAATATTATTAAAAACATTAACATTTAACGTGGACCAGTTACAGTTTTGGTCTGGTTTTTTTTCAATTAACGAGTAAATTCATACTTTTTCTGTAATTTTACAAGAAATGAACTGTAGTTTTATAAAACAGGGAAATTTGTCAAACAACAGTAAACAGCAAAAACTGATAGTTAAACATGGTCAAAAGGCATCAACAAAACAGGACAAATCCATTAAATTTATGCCATTTTCTAATCCTTAGTGTAAATATTTTTTCCTTTAAATATCTATATATCTATAGAATTACAGTAAATAGTTACAGATAAAAAATGGTCAAAAGACATCAACAAAGTGATACATTTTTTAAAATTCATGCTTTATTCCAATCGTTAATACACGTATTTTTTCTTTTGCATAATGAGAAACATCAATTAAATAACAGTGAGCAGTTCAAATCTGTGAAAAGACGTCAACAAAACAGGACAAATCTGTAAAATGTTATGCCATTTTCAATCACTAATATATATGTTTTTTCTTTTAAATAATGAGAAATGTTTATAAAATAATTAAATAATTGTATGCCTTTTTCCACTCCTTAACATATACAGTATATTTTTTCATTTAAATAATGAGAAATATCTATAAAATCACAGTAAATAGTTACAGATAAAAACGGTTAAAGATGTCAAAAAACTGGAGAAAATCTATAAAATTTGATGCCATTTTTCAGTACTTAATATACACATTTTTTCTTTTAAATATTGAGAAATATATATAAAATATCAATAAATATGTACAGTTAAAAAATGATCCCATTTTTCAATCCTTAACCCTGCAAAACCCAAATATAGAAAAAATGAGCAAAAATGATATAATATCTATAAATAATAAATTTTACACACACATATAAATATATATCTACACATATAAAAATAAAAAAATAAATAAAACTGATGTTGTATTTCTGCAACAGTGTGTTTTAATTCACATACTTTTCTTTTAAATAACCAGTGATACAAATAAGAGTCAATCCTTACAGTTATAAGCTGTGGTGGTGTTGATAGCTTGTGCAGTGTGTGATGGTGTAAATAACTTTACTGTTGTGGCTCCAGACTGATGATGAGGACTTCATGCTGGAGAAGCCTCTGGGCTTCCTGCCGCTCCACCACGAGCTGGACAGCGGTCTGGGCTGGACAGACGGCTCCCTCCACCAGGGCGACCTCTCGGGGCTGGAGACCGAGGAGGGCGGCCTGGAGGACTGCCACTCCCACGGCCAGCTGGCGCCGGGAGGCTGCGGAGGCTTTGGGGGCGGCGGCTCTCCTTCCTCCGAGTCCTTCATCTCCTCGGAGCTCAGCGACTCGGGCTTCTACAGCGTGAGCACCGGAGAGTTCAGGCACTTCCAAAGGCTGCTGGAGAAGCGGATGCGGCTGTACAACGCCCGGCTGCAGCACCAGAGCGAGGCCTGCGAGAGGCGGGAGCGCCGGGACAGCTGCCCCAAGAGCCACCGCGAGCTGCTGGAGGCCATACCGGAGGCCCTGACCATGCAGCCCCAGTGTCAGCGCCTGCAGCTGGGCATGGAGGAGGCGGCCGGGCCGGTCATGGACGTCCCACCCCGAGGATTATTCAGGTAAATGGACTGCAGCATCTGGGGCAGATTTCATAAAGACATGTCACTGTAATGAGTTACTGTAAAACTCAAACAGTAGAGTGCTGTTCTATAGAAAATAAAATGAAACCACAAACAAGAATGTTTTTTTAATAGCAGACTGCACACTAGAAAAACAAATATAAATAACACAATAATATGTATAAATAATAGGTCCACAAGCATTGTGAGGGTTTAGCGAGCAACAGGCACCATGACTAAGACTTCTGTGGTGCTTAATGACCTCCACAGCTCATTTTGTTTATTTCCTATATAGTTCTTGTGTCACAGTGAGAAAAGTAACAAAGCTCCCTTTGCAGCCCAAATAAAACGTTCAGATCCTGTAAATAACAGTGAAAATCTGGTAGCAAGTAAAACATACATTAAAAGCAAAAATAAAATAGCGATTTTTTTGTTGATTTAAATGCAGGATAAATAGTGAAATGTTACAGTTAAGTGTAAAAGAATGTGAAAATACAGATTTTTCATATTTACTCTTTATAAATTTTTTAATTTTTAAAAATGTATTTGCATGAAATTTAACAAAACAGAAAACTCAATAGTATAAAAATGATTCACCATTTTGAAAAATTTCTATCAAATATTGATAAAAATCCTTAAAACAATGGAAATTTTTGTTGTTTTAAATACAGAGTAAAAAGGTGTCATTTTACAGTTAAACTTGTGCAAGAATGAATGACCACTTTTAAAAATACTGAGTTAATTTGAATGGTATTTACAGCTTTGTCCTGTTTTTATTTGTTTGTTTGTTTTGCTGTTACAATGTCAATGATTCTTATTAGATCTGTAAAACAGCAGTAAATTATTTCAAAATTAAAGTGAAACAAACTCAGTGTTTTACAGTGTACTTCAGCTGGATTTACAACATTTCTGTGTTGGTAATGGAGCTGAGCAGTATGAAACAGAATGCTCGCATCTATAAAGCCTTTATGAATTTATCAAGAATATGGAATAAATTAGTGAAGACTTTCAAGGTTCTTTGTGAAACATCAACCTAAAGTTAATCCATTTGCTGGACAGAAGTCAGTCTTTGTGAAACATGCACTACCATTCAGAAGTTTGGGGTCACTTAGAGATGTCCTTATTTTTGAAAAAAAAAAATGCATTTGTTTTCAATGAAGATAAAATTAAATTAATCATAAATCCAGTCGAGACATTGTTAATGTGGTAAATGACTATTCTAGCTGGAAACGGTTGATTTTTAATGGAATATCTCCATAGGGGTACAGAGGAACATTTCCAGCAGCCATCACTCTTGTGTTCTAATGCTACACTATGGCTACGTTCACACTGCAGGCTAAAGTGACCCAAATCTGATTTTTTTGCCCCTGTCACCTGTATCTGATCTTTTCATGACAGTCTGAACGACACAGATCTGATTTTTTCAAATGCGACCCAGGCCATTTGGATATGTGGTCTTAATTCCGATACGTGTCGGATCTTTTGCCATGCGACTTCAGTCTGAACGGCCAGGTCACATTTATCCGACCTATACGTCATTGGTACACGACAAATGTCACTATTCTGCTTTCAGGCAAAACACGTCTTTGGGCTGTGTGTCTTGCTGTGAGTGTTAAAAAGAGGCGCTCACATATGTACGTAAAGGTCACCCTTGTTATTGGAAAATTCTAAATGAAGTTCGCATATCACGATGCCACCACTCCTGGCTGCGACTCCGCACCCACACAGTTCTCTAGACAGATGTTGCTGCCACTGCCGCACAAAACGCCAGGGCCAAAATCCTGGCTCTCTTCCTTCTTGACCTTCTCCTTAAAACGATTAAGTTAGAAATATGCTGGCTCCGACTGGACAACAACTTTAAAATGGCCAGACATGCTCTACTGCTAGTGTCCATGTTTACTTCTGTAAACACTGAACACGCTATCTGCGGGTCGTTGTTGTGTCCTCTTCTGCGCATGCGGGACACTTTTGGGTCATGTGAGGTTAACACAGGAGATCACATACAAGTCGCATTTAATTGGAAATGTGAATGAACTCGCAAAAAAATCAGTTTTCACAAAAAAATCGGAATTGAGCATTAAGCCCTGCAGTGTGAACGTAGCCTATGTTAGCTAATGGTGTTGAAAGACTAATTGATGATTAGAAAACCCTTGGGCAGTTATGTTAGCACATGAATGAAAGTGTGAGTATTCATGGAAAACATGAAATTGTCTGGATGACCCCAAACTTTTGAATGGTAGTGTACTGTGGTGCCGTTTGTTGACTTTGCTGTTTGTGTGTTCAGGGTTTCGTCCGTCCAGTTCCACAAAGCTGACCGTCCCTGTCTGAACCGCCACAGCTCCAGCAGTGGAGCCCTCTTCAACCCGTCCCACGCCCACGCTGCCATGTCCCGGATGCCCGGTCCGGTCCTCTCCACCTGCAGCACCCCGTCCAGTCACCGGAGGCCGATGGTGCCCATGCAGCAGCAGCAGCACCACCAGGGCTCCAACTCAGTGGGGATGCTGAGGAGAAGCCGAACGTTGCACCATCGCCCTCCTCCACAGGAGTACCGCCGCCGGGCCAGCCACCCAGCATCGCCCTCCTATTGCGCTGCAACGCTGCACCACTGTGGAGGCGTCGCGCCGCATAACATCCTGCCGCCGGGCCTGCCGGAGGAAACAGAGCTGGTGGAAGGTGTGATGGCGTCCCACCCAGCAGGCATGGCCCTCCCTCCCCAGCAGCATCCCACCGCTCTGGGGCACATCAGGAGCCCAAACCCCCACGAGCGTTGCTACGACAACAACTCCAACGGCCAGATCCCTCACCACGACTGGTGGCACTCACAAGAAAGAAGCATGATGCCGGAACCAATGGTGGCAGAAAGGGACAGAGAGATGGAAAGGGAGCTAGAGCAAAAGAGGCAAATGCAAAAGGAGAAAGAGCTGGAGAGGGAGAGGGAGTCTCAGATTCAGGAGGAAATGGAGAGAGAGAGGCAGCAGGAGCTGGAGAGGAGCATAGTCCGAGATCAGCAGCACCTCCAGAGCCTCATCCACCCTCCTCAGGCTGGAGACGTCAACGACACCTGGCCAAAACCTGCAAGCCGTCAGTCCCATGGAGGCGCAGGAGGTCGAGGCCTCTACAGCACCTTGGAGGGCCACACGGCCCCTGGTAATACTGCTGGATGGGATGCAAATAAGGTACCAATGAACATGATATCAAGCCCCAATCCCAGTTCTGGTCTGCAACCTAAAGTCACTGCGAGCTCTAAACCCAACATGACCTCACGGATCTCCAGGAACCAGCTGCTCAGAGATCGGGCGTCTCAGCTGGCAGACGAGCGTAGCGGGATGAGCACTGATGAGGAGACCAGCACCGACATGCTGATGGGTCGGTACTGGAGCCGGACGGAGAGGAGGGAGCACTTTCTTCTGGCCCGTGAGCAGAGGCAGCAGCAGCTTCAAGCCAGAGAAGCATTTATACGAGACGCCATCAGCAGGGGAGCGACCGTCGTCGGAGGGGGAGCATCTGTCGGAGATGGAGGTGTACTGGACAGCCGAGGAGTCGGAGCGTTTGCAGAGGGGCGGTGCAACACGGTGCTGGAGCTGAGTCAGAGGAAGTTGAGTCGGTTGAGGAACAGAAAGCTGCTGGATGACTGGACGACGGTAGAGGAGCTGCTGACTCATGGGACCAGGCTGGACAACCAGGAGGACATGTTGTGTCCCAGCTCCCTGCTGACGGTCACCACCGTTTAACTGCATGGACACAGTGTCTAAATAACTCTGTGTGTGGTGTTGAGCTAACAATGCGACATTTTAGTAAATCTTCTTGTTCCGTCTTTTACTAGAGTCAAATGAGTAGATGGATATCAATTTCATCAATGTTGGAAAGATGCTTAGGCCAGTAAAGCACAAAGACTGACAGCAGAGAGTATGGATTGGCTTTATTTATAAATTTAAAAAATCCACCAAAAGTCCCACAACAACCTCAAAGCTGTCGAACAGAAACAAATATTGTGTTCCCCCTACATGAAGGTTGAAATGTATACTATCCTTTGGTTATTCATTTTTACATCCATCCATTTGCTTCCACTTATACACGGTTAGATTGCTAATCGGGTCAGTCCAGATTAGCATTCCAGCTCCTCCTGGTTGATGGTGAGGTGTTCACAGGCCAGATGAGACATGTAGTGAGTTCTAGATTTACCCTCCCATTTGGGTATATTCACAAAAACCTCCAAAGGAAGGAGCCCAGGAGACCCCGTACCTTCTTATGTGGACGTTCTGGTTCTTTTAAACTGGAGGTCTTTAGCCTGATGTCACTGGTTAGAAAATAGGTTGATATCAAAACAAACTTACGTTTACCTCAAAACTTAATTGAGAGTTCAGCCGGGAGGCAGGTGAGGGACTTGCTCTGCATTTACACTGTACAACATGCAAGTTGGACAGCTTTGGAGCAATTGGAAAGTATTTTTTTCTCTTTATAAACCATCTGATTCCAGTCTTTTTGATAAGCAAGGCTAAATTTTTCAGTCAAGTATAAGCCATAACCCTTACTTTCACCTTAAAATTCGCCCTTATTATTTTAGTGCCAGAATTGACACACAAAAACCCTAAAAAGCCTAGAAATGACTTCTTCTGGTTAACCCGGGTTTATTAAGTTATGCGTTGGGGATGTCCCAATTAAATCCGACTTATTTAGTATTTTGAATCCGCTGATCTCAATTCTTATATCATTTTCCGAGAAAATACACACTTCATGCACATTAAAGTAATTCAGCAGTTCAGTAAATCAGTCCAATGTATTTGCTTGACAACTGAACAGCTCTGCAATGCATTAGGATGTTCTTCAGTGTCCTGTAGATGGTCAGGAACATTGTTGTAAAGCTCCGTCTCAAATGTAGTGTGGAGAGGGTGTAAAAACCTGTTTGCTCTACTTCGATGGCAGATAATGTTTTGAAGATTAGCTGTCGTACCTGGTTGTTCCACCAGGTGGAGCCTGGTTGATACTGTAGAGACCCGAGGAGGCAAGCAGAGAGCATTGTTGTTTGGCTAGTAAAGGGGCACCGTGACAAAGACTTCTGTGGTGCTTAATGATGTCCAAGCAAGGCTCATTTAGTTAATTTCCTATATAGTTACTATGTCACAGTGGAAAATGTAACAAAGCTTACTTTGCGGCGTAAATAATACATCCCCAAGCACTACGAGTGTTTAGCTAGCAATGGGCACCATGACAAAAACTTATTTGTTGCTAAGTGACATCCAACCAGGGCTGATTTTGCCTGTTTCCTAAATAGTTCCAATGTCACAGTGAGAATGTAACAAAGGTCACTTTGCAACCCAAATAATATATCCATGAGCACTATGAGGGTTTAGCTAGCAATGGGCACCATGACAAAGACTTCTGTGGCGCTTAATGATGTCCAAGCAAAGCGCATTTAGTTAATTTCCTATATAGTTACTATGTCACAGTGGGAAATGTAACAAAGTTTACTTTGCAGCCTAAATAATACATCCCTAAGCACTATGAGGGTTTAGCTAGCAATGGGCACCATGGCAAAGACTTCTGTGACACTTAATGACGTCCAACTGAAGCTGGGATTCCGTAGAACAGTGTTCATATGTCTTATTGATATGTGAAACTGAATTGACTTTGCAGCCTATATCACTATCATTACATGTTCATTGTGATCAATTTATGTTATTGGTTAATCCATTGCTAATCAATAGCACTGCCAATTATTGATTTAAAAAACAAGTTAAATTTCTAATCTCCAGTGTCTTTACACAAATTGTGTTCTCCCTTTATAACAACTGTGTGACAGCGGACCTAAATAAATAATTAGGATTAAGTTGTTATTGTAAAAAAAAAAAAAAAAATTCAGCCATGATTCTGATCTTTGGGATCTGATTGGGTCATCCCGAAGGCGTGTGACATAATTTAGTCTACTAACATTGGTGCAGATTGGTGTGTTGACGTTATGTAGCCCTAAACTGGTTGTGTTGTTCCTCTCTGCTGACCTTTATAAAACATTTTAGGGATGTTTAATTATCGAGGCATGAAGAACAGGGCCCCATTCAACAAAGATGAAACTGATATCCATCTTTTCTAGACTCAGAGAGAGAAAAAAACAAACAGGAGGATTTACAGATGTGTCGGATCAGTCTTTTAATGAATGTGTGCGAGAGCGGAAACCACTGTCATTGCTGTACATCACCTCAACCGATAGCTTTATGTGTGGGTGTGTGACCACTGTACAGCACTCCGGACTAACCGTGTGTGTCAGTGCATGACGTTCGCAAAAGTCCAAGACAAGCGTGCGTGTTTGCATCACGTGTTTTCATGCTACATCTTATGCTACATTTATTTCACTCAATCTTGGACAAAAATTTACAAAAAAAAAAAGGGTTTCGGGGAGCAATGCTGTTCTGCGTGCTGTACCTGGCTGTGCACTAATGATAAATCACACACACATCTGCTTTCACGCCACAGAAAACTGTAGCAATGCAGACGCTGAGGTTTGATACCAAACCCCGAGTGGGTTTTTTCTCATTTTTATTTCTATAGAAACTGTTTACAATTAAAATACCAATCGGTGGGAGCTTTTCTAACTAAAATGCTAAAAAAGAAAGAATCTGATCTGGTGTTGATCAGAGAAGGGGAATAAATTAAAAACGGAGGGTTCCATCTGTGAAATCAGCTGCCGTAGTGTTCGGGGTGGATGTTATGCCGCATTCACGTCATTTTCAACCAACTGATTAGGAAACAAGGTGAAAAGAACCAAAGAAATGGTGGCAAAAACTGGTAGCCACATGCAGATAAAATCTAAAGTACAGCAAAGTACGCAGTCCTGCACATCTGTTTCTACCTAAGAAGCTAAAAATCCTACTTTAGTCGTTTTTGCAGCTATTCTGGTTTTGTGATAAAATTAAACTAAATGAAAAGCAGCGACTGAACTTTTTTTGAGTTCAGACAACTTTTAATAAAATGATTTTCCACAAACGACCTATGTTGAATTAGCTTTTCCTCTGCAGTTGAAGGCATTTTTAATCAGTTAATGAGTGCTAGCAGGTTTTTACTTGATTATTATTAAAAAATGAGGTTGTTCCCACTAGTATTTCCACATTATTTAAACAAAATGTTTAAGTGTCATGCCCCCAATTAAAAGTTTTTAAGTTGGGAAATTATAAAAATGATGTTGTTCACTGTTCATTAGGTAAAATCATGACCTTAAGGTGAATAAAAATAGTTATCAAGCCAATTTTATTAGATTTACATCAACTTTAATTCAATCTTAAATAATCAAAGGCAGAAATTTGAATTTAAATTACACACAATCATATCCACCGTTTACATCTGCCACTTGACCGTACTCTAAAAAAATCATGTTTGGGTTCAACAAAAACAGTATTTGAATGTTGTTGAAAAGGAACTTTTACAAGTTTTTATGCTTTTTTTTTTAAGTTGTGAAGCCAATTTTATTTAGCTAAATTCAAGTAATGCAGAATTTTGAGTTTAAATTCCACACAGTATTCAGTTGATGTAGCTTTTTAATGTCAACACAGCCCATGAAAATGATGTTCGCAACCTAAATAGATGATTTAAAACATTAAATTACCATATTTTATCTTGCTTTTAATCGTGTATAGGTCTCTTTAATAACCCCTTAGAGTGTAGACATCATCATCTTGACTGTACTTTAAAATAATGTAGTTATTTGATGTTATTTGAAAACAACTTTTACAACTTTTTAAGCTGGCAAATTTAAATAACACTACATTGCCCTAGTGATAAGTAAAGGAAAAAAATGTTATTAAGCCATTTTTATTACGTTACCTCCATGGAGGTAACTTAAATTCATCTAATGCAGACATTTGAGTTAGAATTACACAAAACATGAAGTTGATGCAGCATTATTATGTCAACATTGCCCATTAAAATAATATTTGCAGCTTTAAAGGTTGATCTAAATTTTATGTGTAAACAGCAGCAATGTGACTTCAAAATATAATATTTGGGCTCAATAAAATGTAAAAATAATTAGCTTTTCCACTACAATCAGAGGTTTTATTATTTACTTAACAACCGGTAGCATAAACTGAAGTGAATTTAACCTAAAGACAAAGAAATAATTTAACTATTAAGCCAATTTTAATATATTACCTCAAGCTAAATTCAACTAATGCTTCAAACTGAATTTAAATAATTCGCAATATTAAGTTGATGCAACATTTTTGTGCCTTTAAAGGTTGATCTAAATCAGGAAATTACAATTTTAGATGTAGACAGCAAGAATTAGGGTTTTTTTTCTACAATCAAAAGTTTTGTTAATGACTTAATATGTGGTTGGATAAACATGTTTTAAAGGTAATTCCACCTCAAGGTGAAGAAAAATGTAGCTGTCAAGCCAATTTTGTGAAGCTGTCGCCACTTAAATTCAATTAATGCTTAAATTTGAGTTCAAATTACACAGAGTATCAAGTTGATGCAGCATTGTTATGCCTTTAAAGGTACATGTAAATCAGGAAATTGCAATTTTATGTGTAGACAGCAGCAACTTGACTTCAAAAAATAATATTTGGGTTTAGTAAAAAGTGAAAGGAATTAGTGTTTCCACTACAGTCAGAGGTTTTGTTAAATACTTAATAACTGGTAGGATAAACATGTTTTTAAGCTAATTCCCCCTCGAGGTAAAGAAAAAATGTAGCTATCAACCCAATTTTATTAAATTAGCTCAAGTTAAATTCAATTACTGCTTAAATTTAAGTTGAAATTACACACAGAATTAAGTTTATGCAACATTGTTATGTCAACACAACTCATCAGATTAATATTTGCTCCTCAAAAAGTTTATCTGAGTCAGTAAATTATGATCTAGTCTTGCATGTTGTGGGAATAAATGAATGTGTGAATGTAACTGGAACTTCTGCTGCTCAGTCAAAAAGCACAACTCTCTCTGAAACTGCTGAGTGGCACTTTAACGCATAATAATAAAAAAATATATAGTTTTTCTCCGTTCTAACCGTCCTGCTAACATGATGTGAATGCAGCATAAGATATGAATTCCCTCCCGTTGTGATGTTTACAGATTTATCTAGGCAGAACACACAGTGTATGCATGAACCCTGCAGTGAAGAACTGTGCACACTGCATTGTTGACATTCCACTAAAAAAGAAAGAAAGCAAAGAAAAGAAAAGCCGTGTGAGTAAATCTGAAATCTGATTCCAGGTCCGCAGTTCAGGAAAAAATGTGCAATAATACCTCAAGCTAGTTTTAATACGGCGGCGTCAGGTTTTCATCCAATGCAGTTTTAGATGCACAAAGCTGGTTCTACGAAGACGACAGGTTCTGTACATATTTGTTTCTTTATGTTGTTTTCCATAAGAGGGACCTAAGAGGACAATTTTTTGCACATCATTTTTATACGAGAGGTTTTCCCTACCTTTCTGTACCGGGACCGAGGCCAGTGGAGCGACTGTAGATAGAGCGACGGTGTCTGTTGGTGTTTTTCTTTCTAAACTATCATAGTGATTTGAAAAAGCAAACAAAAAAACAATTAGTTCGTTGTGATTGTGTTGGACATATTTCAATATTTTTCTTGTGACCGACGTGAACAAGTTTTTATGATCTTTAACGAATCTTGCAAAGCTACTTCTGTTTGTTTTTGTTTTGTTTTCCAGGAGCGAACACGAAAAATGTGAATATTATTGTCTCTCTTTAAATGGCAAAATGGACTTTTCCTGTTGTTTTTGTGTCATTCTAACATGTACATATTGATTTTGTGGGACGGTTCGGGGAACGTGTGGTCTATAACGTGGTTCTGTGGGTTCCTAGGCTGTACGTTCAGCACAGAGGTGGAGAACATTGTAGTATTATGGGTAGTGCTCAGTTCCTTCTGAATGTTAAATGTGGCATCCGTGGATTATGAGTAGGATCACTGACACTGTAAAAACAAAAAAACATGCGGATTTTCTCCATCTTCTCCAGTGGAAATCAGTTTTATGATGCTAATGAAGCTTATTTAGCACAAAGACTTGGGAAAAAAACATGTTGAATCTGAGTAATGGGACACAAAAGAAGTACAAAAAAGGAAAACCTGCACTATGAAGTGAGATGAATGGGTTTACAGACATGTTAAAGGTAAAATCCGACTTCGTTCTTGCTTGAAAAACTGTTTTTCATCAACGTTGATGCTGCTAAAAGTATTCTGAATTGACTCCAGCGTCATGTTGGTCCATTGTTCATGTTAATGTAAGCCACCTGTACACCATTACGACTCATTTTTATGACGATTTTTCTAATTATATTCCCAAAACTGAAATTAACTTGGGAGCTTTTACAAAAAATAACTGAAACTGAAGCGTATCTTCATCAACAACTTATTATTCAATGTTTGAAATTTCAGAAAGCAGTGAAAAAACACAGAGAAAGGTATTTACATTGCTTTCCTATCTGAGAAACCAGAAGATGCTGAACTTTGTTAGATTTACTCAAATTTTATGATGATTTAAGCCACCTGTGCAGCTGTACGTCCCATTTTTACACCAGTTTTTCTCACTGTGTTCCCAAAACTTCAATTCACTTGGTAGTTTTTGCAAAAAATATCTGTAACAGAAATGTATCTTCATTAATAGCTGATTATTTAGTGTATGAAATGTCGGAAAACAGTGAAAAAACACGTGGAAAGATGTTTAAATAACTTTTTTGTCCACAAGCACTGATCCTATAATAATTTTCAGCCGTATCAGATGTAGTTTTACACCAGTTTTTCTCACTATCTTCCCAAAATTCAAATTAACTCAGTTGTTTTCCCCCAAAAAACTGCCTTAAATCAATGCAGTGCCAGAAAACTAAACCATATCTTCATTAATAAGTGATTATTCATTCAAAAGAATTCAGAAAACAGTGAAAAAACATTACTTTGTCGGAGAAACCAGAAAGCGCTGAACTTACTGTCATATTTATTCAAGTTTTGTGTGGATTTAAGCCTCCTGTGCAGCTGTACGTCTCATTTCAAGGCCAGTTTTTCTTATCATGTTTCCAAAATTCAAATCAACTCAGCTGTTTTTCCAAAAAAAAGCCCTAAATCAGTGCACTAATCATTAATATCTGATTATTCAGTGCATAAAATGTCATAAAACAGTGAAAAAAAATACATAGATGCTTTTTAAAATGCTTTTTTGTCTGAAAAACCAAAAGACACTGAGCTTACTGTCTTATTTATTGAAGCCTCCTATGCAGCTGTACGGCTTATTTTTATACCAGTTGTTCTCAATATGATCCCAAAATTCTAATGAACTTGATTGTTTTTCCAAAAAAGTAGTCATAACTGGAGAAAACTGAATCAAATCAGAGACGATATTCAGAATAAAAACATGTTTAAGCTGCTGTACTTGACTAGAAGATTCCCACGCAGTGCTTCCAGTCTTCGTGCTAAGCTAAGCTAAGCTAACACCCTGCACAGAAGCGACTGATGTCCACGTTTCCAGGACGACGGAGGAGCCAGAAGATTCACGCAGATGTCAGATCTGTTTGTTCCAAACACAGCAGACACGTTTTTCTTCCCTCCTGAATAATGGATGACGAGGACAGAAACCTTCCTCCCCCCTTCCTCACCCTCTTTGCTTACGTTACACCAGGACCTCCTCATGTGATGTGGAATTAAAAGCACACTGGAGCGGAGACACTTGTTTCCGTCCATCCTGCAGCTTCACCTCCATCCGTCCATCCTGCAGCTTCACCGCCATCCGTCCGTCCGTCCGTCTGTGCAGCGACTTTTCACCACAGCAAGCTTTTTGGAATATGATGATGTACATGTGATTGTAATAAAGAGATTTTAATTAGCTATGACACTGACGTTTTGTCTTTTTACTGACAACAAACTGAACATCCAGAGCTGAATTAAGATCATTTTTATTAATATAAAATGAAAAAAAAAAAAAGAGTTTATGACTGTGATTCTTTACATGGATTTACTGGAATTTTACTGATTTTTCTTGTTTTTCTCTGCTTTGTTAATTTATAGATAATATCTACAAAAAAATATTGATTATAAGTCAAAAAACCATAACATTTTTTACTATCAATAAAAACAGTCAAAATCATATTATTTGACATTAATTAGAATGTTTTATATAAAGACTAAAAAAAAATCTTTAATTGTGTCTGCAGATTTTCTCTCCTTTGATAAATTATAAATATCAGCTGAAAACACAGAAAAAAGTATTAATTTACACATTTACCATAAAAAATAATTATCCAAAGTTCTAAATAACAGCAATGTCAAAAATCTGTATTAAATAGACATTTTTTACAGCATTAAACCATAAAATTACACAATTTGTACTATATTTAAATCAACAAATGTTTTACACATATTTGCCATTAT
Source organism: Acanthochromis polyacanthus (assembly GCF_021347895.1). NCBI lineage: Eukaryota > Metazoa > Chordata > Actinopteri > Pomacentridae > Acanthochromis > Acanthochromis polyacanthus. The sequence goes on along the minus strand of NC_067117.1, from coordinate 32,837,710 downwards.
TTGAAAGAAAAATATTTATTAAGGATCAAAAAATATTTTTAGGTTGTTTTTTTTTTACATATTTTACCAATAATAACTATACATATGACAGAGAGAAAGCAGTAAATTACATGTTGACTTATAAAAAAGGGAAAAAATGGTCAAAACATACATTTACAAATAGAAAAAACCTGTTTTTCTTTACTAGGGCTGGGTATCAATTTAAAAGTTTCGATACCGGTACCAATGCCGATACCTTCACTTCGATACCGGTTCCTAAACGATACTTTTTTCGATACCAGTTTTACAATATGTACTCTAACAGAATGAAAATTGCATTACACATTACTTTTCACATCTTGAGTTTAATTTTCCAGTGATTTCCAGTGCAAAAGAACATTTGCAAGCAATGTCCAGTTCAGTACATACTGAGCCACCTTCGGCCCTGGACCCTTCCTGGCCGGCCCCGGAGCCGGTCGCGGCGCACTGCCGCGGAGGAAATGCGCCCGGCGGGGGACGGCCCGCACCCGGGGAGAGGTCCCGCGAGGGGACCCTCCCGCACCGACCGGTACGGTTGCCAACTGTCCCGTATTAGCCGGGACATCAGGTAAATTGGGCTAAATTGATTTGTCTCATACGGGATCCTAACTGTCCCGTATTTGTGGGCGCTGCCATTACTGTGGTGGAACAGCGCGTCTACTCCCAAATGCTGCCTGCTGAGACAGCGGCAGATATGCTTGTAACCAAAATGTTACAGAACAACAAGAGTACTGTCAAATATATAGGTCTAGAGCTCACGCTACACTCTGGCAGCTGACCACACTCCAGAATTCAGTCAATAACAACTACCGGGCATAATCAACAGCAACAAAACAGAAACACGAACACTGATCCAGCATCATGTCTCACAAGAACAAGGCTGGAGCCACATATTTTAGTTCACCAGAGTTTAAGACGATAACAAACCAAACCTCAGCCTGAGCTGACCGTCCTGTTCCTACAGCCCGTCTGTGAACACAGATCACACACAAACACAACTCCAAAATGACTGGAAAAGTCATAATTCCATCTATTTGCTTGCAAGTTGAATAGAATAGATCATTCAGCATGACAATCTGCTTCATATCTGTCTTTGGTTTCATTTCACACATTAAGTCACCAGTAGCCTGAGTAAACTCCCAGTTAGCCCATAGCCTTTAAACTCTGATTATCAGCTCACAGCCACATTTCCTCCAAACAAAACACCAACACAAACTCTGCATTTTAAATGAACTGTGTCCTTCACCCATTGACGATCTTATGATCTTCATAAGCCAATGAATTTAGCTGCAGCCGCTGTTCATCTTAAACTTAAACATCCAGCCGTGAAAAATGGCTCCTTTGGTCCAGTAATAGTTAGGTGTTGTCCTCCGTTTGTTGGTAGTTTTGTACTGTCCCTTTGTTTTTTATCCCTCCATCAGCTTTACGTCTTCACCACTGCTAGCCTGGATAGCCTTTAGAATGCTAACCTGCTCCACCATGCTTATCTCATGAATATTCAATTAGACATGTGCTGCTTATGCAGATCAATAACTTTGGCACTGAACAGGAAGGAGTATCGCTACCTGTGACATGGAGGTAACTGTGACATGTCATGTAAGGACTTCTCTTTGGCTGTGCAAAAGGACAAAAAACTGCTTGAGTCAGTCAAGGGCAGCAAAAAGTATCCATGGAAAAAGTAAACTTGGTGAGTTTTTTGCATTTATTTTTTTGCCTGTTTTTATGTAAAGGGTCAAATTGTGGTGTGTTTTAGGTAAAAAATTAAAGGGAATATACACATTTTTTTAAATTTCCTGTTAAATCACTAAATTAATATACACACATCATGCTCACACCATAGTGGCACTGTGCACCTGTCCCTTATTTTGTTGTGAGAAAGTTGGCAACCCTAAGACCAAGTCAACCAAAGGAAGGCGCCAGTGAGTGTTTGAATGATACCTGGACTCGTTCGTCCTGCAGGATGTGGGCATGTCCGAAAGCTGTAGTTTTGGTAAACGCTCAGAAATTGAGTTTTTTAGATCAATTTTTTGAGAAGTTCAGTAAAATCAACTTTGGGATAGAAAACTTTAAGTTAGTCGAATATTCACACTTAATAATTATCTGTAACTTTCAGAAATGCAAAACAAAATTTAAATTGATTTATTGGAGCAGATATGCTTTGTGAAATAAAGTAATATGAACTGCATCACTGAAGGACTATTTAGAGTGTAAGTCAATATTTGGGTGAAATTACCTTTTTAAGTACTGGCACAGAATGTAATATTTTAAGTTGAATATACCTTTAAAACCACAATTATTAAGGCAGAAAGTGCAATTTGGGTAAAATAAACTTTAAACCATGACATACTTGGAGAAAAAGAAGCATTTGAGGGGTAACAAACTTTTCACCTTTAGTCATTAAGACAGAAAGTACTATTTGGATGAAATGAAATGTAAAACTTAAGTACTTGAGGAGAATGTTTTATATTTGGTGGACTATACCTTTAAAACTATACATACTTGAACACAAAACAGCATTTTTTGGGAAAAAAAACCTTTGTTGTTAAGACAGAGAGCGCTATTTGAGTGGAATAAACTTTTAACTTTTACATATTTTGAGAGAAAGTAGTATTTTGGTGGAAATAAGCCTTTTAAACCTTTAGTTGTTCACACAGTTCAGTTCAGTTGAGTCAATTTCTAAACAATAAAAACTCAAAATGTCAGAATCACATCACTTCACAGCTTTACTCCCCAAAGAAGAATGTATAACTGCGTCTAGAAATCCTGGAAAGCACAACATCATTTGAAGACAGCAGGGCATGTGTCACTTGGCAGAGCAATTTCCAGGTGTCCTCATTCGGAGTTATTAAGGACAGATCAATTCGTGACATTTTCCATCTGCCTCTTAAATCCGACTGTCTGGACATTCTGAGACATGCATAAACATTCTGAGGGTGGAAGTCTGTTTTTATTGTTCAAAGCTGACACCGGTCTATTTGGGATTTGAGAACAAACTAAGATTTTCCTTTCAGGATTCCCTTACGGTTCAAATATTATACTATTGTCATTTAAACATTACCTCAAATGCCTTTAATGTGTGAAAAATGTGCCGGAAGTGGATAAACAGGCTTTTGAGTTTTTTAATTATCTGAAAGTACTTGATATTAATAAAAAATATACAGATACAGTTATAAATATCCATATTTTGTGCTATAAAAAATTATACAAGTGAGACATGGTTGAGCAGAAAATATTCAAACAAATTTCAGATTTCAGCAGTTTATAATGACATTAATCAGAGCATGTCATTATAGGTTATTAAGTGCAGATAGATGACAAAAACAGTTGACAAGCCATATTCCTCATATACAATGACTACACCAGTGTTTCAGCATTTTACATTAACCAAAACCATCCACTGTGTGCTTTCTTTACAGTAAATATAACAGTTAAAAGTTTAAAAAATAACGACATTACATATATGCTGCTTTGTTTACATTTAAACGAAGTAGTGCTGAGACTGCTGTCAGAATGTGACTACCTTGTGGACAGTGTCTTACAGATTTCAGCAGGACAACAGGACTACTTGAAATCAGCAGGACATCGAGATTAAACTCAACATCAACCTTTCAACAAAGTCCAAAGAAGCCAACATTTTTGAGGTAAGTGACTTCACTGTTCTGTTTGATGAAGCAAACACCAGAGGAAACATTCAGAAGGCAGTTTTAAAGTCTATTTTTCGACAACTCTGTCCAATTTGTAATGAAATCTGTGAGTCAGAACAGGATGTAACACTCAGTTTTGTACTTGTCTTGTAATTTTTAACATCTTGTTATTAAAAAGTAAGATCTTAGCAGTGTGGAAGGGAAGTGATGTGTTCAGGTTTGGTCATAAACCAACCAGTACTCCTGTAAAGAGCAGGACAAACATTTTTGTTAAGACAAAATTTGGTTTCAAAGCTCCAAACTTGGAATAATTTGACTATAACCATGACCAAATGCATAGATATGTTGGGATAGCAGGATTTTTCTACTGGGAAATATTCATTTAGGAGTATATAATGATAATCTGATGTGAGCAAGATTTAAGGTCACTTTTTCCTGATAAGTAAATTAATTCAATAAGTGTAATAAGTAAGGTAATAGCTCATTCTGTTTCCTTAACTTGCAACATGGAATCCAAAATTGAAATTGGATTAAGCTATCCAGCAATATTTTTGTTTTTGGTGGTACAACTTGTCATATCTGCTCAATCAGTTACTAAAGTTCATCACATTTTCTTTTTCCAAGGATTTAATGTTAAAAAAATATTCTGTATGTTTTGTTTTGTATTATCCTGGCATGCAAGTACAAAAGTGTCAGAAAATATAATTGGTTGATTTCTGCATTATTGTTCTTTTGGGGTAATGTGTGCTCAAAGATGAGACTTTCAGTGACAATTTCAATTATTTTTTAAATTTCAATTCACCTGTTATCAGAGATCATTTCATCGACTTGTCCTGTAGTTGAAACTAGAACTAAACATAAAAAAATCATGCTTTATCTGTATTAGTTCTTGAGATACTGTCATTTAAACATTACCTCAAATGCCTGTAATATGTTAAAAATGTGCTGGACGTGGATAAACAGGCTTTCAAAAAATTATCTCAAATATCTTGATTTGTGAATAAAAATATTGAACACATTTCTAAAAGTTAGCATTTCTAATATATTTGAAATATATTTTATGTGAGAAAAATCTGTCAAATGAGACATGGTTGAGCAGAAAATGTTCTAACAAATGAGAGATTTCAACAATTTATAACAACATTACTCAGAATATGTCACTATAAGTTATTAAGTGCAGATAGATGAGAAAAACAGGGCCAGTTTTAGTAATTTAACATGCCATTTTCAAAATTAAATGATGCTGAGAAATTTTAAATTGTTTTTAAAGGCATTCTAGAATTCATGCCAAACATAAAAACTCTGAGTGGAGACACCATTTCAGTTTATTTTATTGAGTTATTTATTCGTTTATTGAGTAGTTTAGTGAAACCAGCTTAACACCAACCTCAGAGACATCCACATTTCAGCAAAATCCAGATAACCAAACTTTTGTGAAGTAAGTAACTGCACTCTTCTGTTTATTGAAGTAAACACTCTGGAGTTTCTGAGGAAACATCCATGTAATTTTGCTGCAATACTGTCCAATATGCCTTATAACACAATTCAGAACAGGTTGTAACACTCAGTGCTGTTGTTTTGTGATAAGTGGTTCAATATTTAGCAAATATGATTGAAAACTGAGATCACAACAGCGTGGTAGATTACCAATGGTTTAACAAGACATCCATAGATTATGGTTCTCTTTTGCGTCTGTTTCACTTTCAGTCTTCTGGGACAAGATAAAAATGTACTTTCAAAGTTCATCCTCATCATCATCCTCATCCTCATCTTCCTCCGAGGGGAGTACCACAAGGCAGCGTTCCGAAGTCCCAACAGGCTACACGGTGGTGAAAGAACTGGGAGATGGAAGCTATGGAACAGTGCTGGAATGTGTGAAAAACAGCACTGAAGAGCACGTGGCTATAAAGGTGCCCGAAAGGAACAATCTTGACCATGAGGTAGGACACTGATTTCAGCTGAACAGTGACACAAAAAAGATATTGTTTTAAAAAGAGGTAGTACCACTACAAGATTCTGAGTAGTGGTACTGGTCATGTTATGTACTTTTTAGTTGTTGAGAAGAACTGATTGGACTATATATATTATGTCTCCACAGGCGAAAATCCTGAAAAAGCTCATGAGCCACAACTCAAAGGAATCCAACATCATTGAGTACAAAGGAGACGTCTTCGTAGAAAATACTCGGCTCCTGGTGTTTGAAAAGTTAGACATCAACCTGTGGGACTATGTGGAGAATTTACCACAGCCGATGCGACTGGAACACGTCCGTACAGTTATTCAGCAGGTGTGACCTTCTATTGTCTCCTTATATTTCTCTCCTTCAGTGGTGCCAGAATCAACATCGGTGGTTCAGGAACCTTTACAACTTCTACTTTAATTTTCATGTGACAGATTTCTTTAACAAACTCCTGATAAATGTTGTTACTTGCAGCTGGCTGTAGCTTTGAATGCAACAAAGAGTGCTGGCATAATCCACACTGATGTGAAGATGGAAAACATCATGATGGTGGATCGCGTGAAGCAGCCCTTCAGGGTCAAGCTCATTGACTTTGGTTTGGCCAAGTACAGGTCCAAAGCCAGGGCAGGAAAGCTATGCCAAGGACTTGCATATAGGTAGGAAATGCTGATACTTTTTAAACATTGAGAAATCTTTAATTCAGCGCTGTCTCCTTACTGTCCACTGTGTCACATCTTCATTTGATGTTTTTTCCACATTCAGAGCTCCAGAAATCATCCTGGGCCGGCCGTATTCAGAGGCCATCGACGTTTGGTCATTAGGCTGTGTGATGGCAAAGATGATGACCCAAAATAGTCTCTTCGGATCAGACTCAGAATACTGGACAGTGAGTAAATTACTGCAGCTGAAACACATTAGAAGCCGTCACAGGATTAGCTTCAGGTCTAACATGGTGTTATGTTTTGTCTGCAGCTCCGACACATGATCCATCTGCTGGATCTGCCGCCGCAATATCTCATTGATGCTGGCCGGAGATCACGATTATTTTTTGAGAGAATGCCAAATGGTTGGTGGCGGCTGAAGGTACAATACTTCTACTGTGATTTTACCTCTGACTCACTCAATAAGATAAAGACTTTAGTAAGCATCATTGTTTTCTTCTTTCAGACACCCATAGATTATTTTGGGACTGATCTCGTCCACTCCAACCCCACAGTTTACAAGTTCGACTCTCTGGATGAATTGAAAACAGTAGGTAGTTTAGGAAGCAGCAGCTAGTTGCTGAAAAGTCCCGTTCATTTATGGTATTCACATTTCACGGTGGAAGGTGATTTGACCACTGTTGGACTTTCAAAATGTTTTCTGCACCAGATGTGCTCTGAGACGGACAACCCAGCAGAGGCTGATGAGAGGAGGGAGTGCATCGAGCTGCTGAAGGCGATGCTTCAGTGGGATGATGATGACAGAATCACCCCCAGTGGTATCCTCGAGCATCCCTTTATCACCAAAAGCTACCTCAGCAGCAGCTCCCCCACCAGCAGTTGGTAAGTGTGTTTCTATTTACTTTGTACACAGGTTGTGAGACATTAGCAGCCCAGCAGGTGACAAAAGACTGATATGGACTTTTGCTGATTTCCATGTTTACATTCTCTGCTTGTCGGATGTAAACCCAACAGTGTATGTTTCCTTTTTTAGCGATGAACCTAGACCCTCCACCAGCCTGTCCATCATGGTTAGTCCTGCAGACCCTGAAAACAGAATTAACCTGACAGGGTTGCCTGATGAGGACAATGACCTGAAGAGCAGTGAGTATGAGGACAATGACCTGAAGAGCAGTGACTATGAGGACAGTGACCTGAAGAGCAGTGACTATGAGGACAGTGACCTGAAGAGCAGTGACTATGAGGACAGTGACCTGAAGAGCAGTGAGTATGAGGACAGTGATGATACTGACACTGCTGAAGACACTGAGGACAGCAAGGAAAGTAATGATGATGAAGAAACTGAGGTCAATGAGATGGAGCAGAGGAAAACAAAGAAAAAGAAGAACTGCTTCCAACGCGTCTTCTCTTTGATAAAGAAGACATTCTGCTGCTGCTGTGTGTCCGATGTAATGAACTGAGCAGCACTGTCAAGTGTCTTTCACTGTCACAGTTTTTCACTGTGAAGCGTCTTTAATGCATGGCTTCCCACACTTGAAGAGGAAGGACTGGTCTTTGCAACATGATTCCACTCTTTTCACTTTTATTTAATTCCATAAAATGAAAAAGTAGCAGTAGTGATGCACTAGTGATACAGCAGTGATGTTGTGATGTCTCCCCTTACCCCTCACCCCAACCGGTCGAGGCAGATGGCCGCCCTGTCTGAGCCTGGTTCTGCCGGAGGGTTCTTCCTGAAAAAGGGAGTTTTACCTCCCCACTGTCGCCAAGTGCTTGCTCAGACAGGGAATCCAAAGGAAACTTTGGATTTGTTGGATTTCTCTCTATAATTTTGTCTTTACTTTTCTAATTGAAGTGTCTTGAGATGACACATTTGAACTGCTAATAAAAAGTTATTGAAAATGAATTGAAAGGTTCACCCAAAAAGTGTCTGGATTTTGGTCACATGGTTGATGCTCACAACTGGCCTGAGTCAGTCATGGCTTCTCAGTTGAATTCTTTGGTTTTATACAACTTTCAATAAGTGCAAAACACATAATTTTTTAACATTTTGAATAAAGTGACTACAATGAAATATGACAATTTTAAGCTCATTTATATAAATCAGTTATATTGGTTTATTCCACCCAACTACTTCCTATCGAATTCTGAAAAATTTTAAGTTTTTTTCCCCTAAAATGCCTTTTTAAGTCTATATAATTTAAAGGTTTATTCCACCAAATATACAATTTTCTCTCCAAGTACTGAAGTGCTGACGATTTATAGGTTATTGCACCTAAAAGAAAGTACTTTCTGTCTTAACAACTAAAGGTTTAAAAAGTTTATTCTGCGCAAAATACTACATTCTTTCCAAGTATGTAAAGTTTTAAAGTTTTTTCTACCGACTACTAGGACTACTTTCTGTCCAGCAGTTTAACTTAGATTGGACTTGCATGTGGGCAGTTTGTGTAATTAGCTTAATTAGTTCATTATAAGGTAAAACAATGATAAAGTCACACTATGGCCTTTGTAGTAAGTAGATTCAAACAGATATATGAAAGGTTGGAGAGGCAAGATAAGTCACACTAGTGAGAATGCTGTGGACTTACTTAATAGATTCACCCTATGGAGACAACGACCAACTGCAAAATTCATTGATATCTTGTTCTTGTAATAGTCTAAAAGTTAAAATAGGGATGAATGGACCCAAATAACATCACCATCCATTAACTGATAAAATTATTAAAAACACTTCTACAGGAATGCATGTATTTTAAATACCAAACAGGCATTAAGTGACATTTTCTTTCTTTCTTGTGGCTTTCATCTGAACCTGGGAAAGGCAGTCAGATCAAGGAATGACGTCGTTCCATTAACTTTTAGCTTCTTGTGCTTTAATTCCCCAAAAAGAGAAGGTACACCTGCAGAAAGTATCAAACAGCAAGAGAACAAACGGCGACTCTCTGTTTGATGTCCCACTTAAAACGTCTGACTGTGAAAGCAAACAACGTGACAGCTGCTGCGGGTTCAGGAGGGTCAGGATCAGGAAGAGCAGGATTCAAAATTTATGAAAGGACTGCAGAGAGAAGGGGAGGCAGCTTGTGAATGAGCAAAAACATTGAAAAATACTAAGCTAAGATGTGGATGTAGCACGTAACTCCCACTGAAACTGAAAATAGTTGGTTTTATGTTTCTGTCTGCGCATAGATTGAACAAATTAGACATAAATAAGGATGCAAGATATTGGATTAGCAAAATTTCAAAACATTGTTGATGTCCTCATCAAAAAGCCATTTCTACAGTGGAAAGTTACTATAAATTCAAGTAATTTAGAAGTTCCATGCAATTAAAATGAAGATGCGCTAAATCACTGGAAATCAAGAGGAAGGAGAGACAGATGGAATTCCCACAAAAGTCACATTAATTCATGAATCTGTGAAATAAATCTGATTTGCTCACTCATGTTGGATACCATGGCTGTTTCTGCAACATATAAGACCAAATATACTCTTTATTTTTAACAGACATTTGCTGATTACATGTGAAAATGTATCCAATCCAAGCAGAAGGTGAGAAAACCTTTGCAATGGGTCACTTCTGTTGACAAGAACTTGTCCAGCTGATGATGCTCATTCATCTTCATTGACATAGTCCAAGTAATTCACAAGTCTTCTTTGAGCATCAATCTGAAATCAAACCTTCATAAGGCTTGAGTTATTGAGTTTAGTCCTGGAGTAGCTCTAACCTCGCTTCAGAAAATCTGATTGTTTAGTCAAGGACTAGACCTATTTCAGGTCTGGGAAACCAACTGTATGTCTGATAAAGACAGACAATGACAACCAAAGTTCAGACTTAAAGCAGATGCAGGAAAGCAGCACCAGTCCAAGAAAAGTTTGCTCAGGCCTCTGGCTGGGAAAGTTAATTTAATAAAGATCTACACATAATCAGTGGTGACTTCATTCGAGTTGGAGGAGTCCTGTGCTGCTCACTGGAACATCACGACCTCACAGCAGAGGCTTCATTTGTTTGCTCGTAGCTCCAGGCGAGACTCCCGTGCATGACCAGGAATCCCGCTTCCATATGATCCCATCGATGAAAGCTTCATCAGCAAAGAAACACAAATTACACATTCAAAAGTGCATGACTAAAGAGCAGATCATTAACTGTACTGAACACAAGCAGAATAACAGTGTGAATTCTTACATTAATAGGAATTATTTTGGATTTTTTTTTTTGCTGAACAGTTGCAATGATATGTAAAACGTGGAACAATGCTACAGCTGTGTCATACAACCAGGCTGAACTCGAGCAGAGAACCACACTACCAAGGCCAAAACACAATTAGAAGGTGATTTATTGGGGGGGGGGGGGGAGAAACAGAGGAGTGAATCCAATAGAGTGAGTATCGGGGCCTTACGGGGGAAAGAGGGGAGTGAGTCCGGGTGGTCTGAGTTCCAGCCGGGGATCAGCGGCGTAGGCTCTGGGAGGGAAGCAGAGTGTGGCGCTGGGTGGAGTGGGATCCCTGGCGGCTGGAGAGGAAGTGTAGCGTGGGGGCTAGAGAGCTGAATGCTGGCAGGGCAGGCAGGAGTTGTTGGGGTGGCGAGGGTGGTCAGGAGGGAGTGATTTGGTCCAAAAGGGGAGCCGAAGAGGAACAGCAAGCGAGGGTCCGAGCAGCAGGTTTCTGGAGACAACAGGAAAACAAGGTTAGACGTTGGTTTAAAAAAAACAACAGGCAAGAGGCGAGAAGGAAACTGACAATGTGAGTCAAGTCTAACGATCTGGCAGGGTGTTGCAGGAAAGACCGGTCTTTTATTGTCAGAGTGATTAGCCAGATGATTGTCAGCTGCTCGGACTCTGGTGGAGGTGACTGATTGGAGAACAGTTTCAGCTGCTTGCTGTTCAGCTCTGCTGTCAGGAAGAGAAAGCAGAGTGATTACAAAGGACTGTCAGGTGTGGGTCAGTGTGAGGGGAGAGCCCTGACAAGCTGATTAAAAAATTAGCACGTTTCTATTGGCTGATGAGAAATTAATTATGCATTGCATTTGCTTAAAGTTAGAAAACTGATTTTTTTAAAGAAAGAAAAGAGTAGACTTTATATAAAAAAAGAGCTGCATTTAAACTAAAGTAAACATGAATTCAGTTATCTTTAATTAGTAAAACTTCTAGTCTCGGTATTTGTTCATTTGTATGCTTGCCTGTTGGCATATTTCTCTGCATGACTTACTGCACACTGATTATTCTACACATGAATAAAATTCTAATCACATTTCTTGATCCTTCCATGAACTTTCTTATGACTTTAGTTACAAAACAGTTCAATCTGATCAGTCTTTGTCAGGATATAAGTTGCTGTATAGACCAACAAGTATAATTTTTTACATAAGACAAACCTTATTTTGGAAGTTTTGTGCACTTCCTAAAAGTTTTTTCCCCACTGTTCTGGGCTAGGATAACCACTTTAGGTTGATTTAATTTGATAATAAGCTGTATAATGTACAAAACAGGAAAATAAATCCACCATAACTTTTTTTTTTATTTTAAAAGCATTAGTGTACACTGACCACAACCATAAATGCATCAAGTTCAAAAGCTCATTTATACAATTTATGTTTAGTTTTTGAAAAAGGGGGTTAAATTCAACCAATTGTGCACAAGACATTTTTTAGATGTACATTTCTGGCCAATTCTCTACCACTCAGGTAATCTCCACATGGGCTGAGTATGGCTTTAAAAGACAGCGATCAGATAAAATGACCAGTGCATAGACACTCCTTTGACAAGTAAATATAAAGGAACACCTTAAAATGCAGCTTTATTCAAGTGTCATGACCCGATGGATGACAAAATAAATACAAGAACCATTTGTTGGCTGCTGCATTCTATGTCTGTTTGGACCAAAAAAGACACTTGAATGTCCACAACTTCACCATTTTTTTAAATCTAAGAAATAGTTTTAGACATCATGGTGGAAGAGACAATCTGCTCTAGAAGTACAAATTTTGAGTCACCACGCAGGTCCAGGATTGTTTCATCCATCTGAAAAAGTTGTTAGTGCGCATAACCAGAGAATATGTGCTCAGACTTTGTAGAATGGCCTGAGAGAGGCTAGCCTGTGATCTCTTTTCCCACACTAAAACCTTGATCTAATAGCAGAACAGTATGATCCACTCCCGTCGGCAACTCCTCACATTCATTGGACACTGGCAAGATGGAGGAAGGTCCTTTCCACTCCCGAATCTTGTTTTCGGTGTACAGAGCAGATAGAAGGTTTCAGAGTTTACCAGGAAAATACCAAAGCACAGACACAAAGATGGGAGGCAGGTTTAGGAAAAGGAATTACATCACCGCTGACATTCATCTGGGTTTGTCTCCGTTACCACCCATAATCATCCAATTATCCAATCCTAACTTTCCACACAGTTTGAAACCAAGCTCTTGGAAAACCTATTAGTGTGGCTTTTTTGAGAGTCCAGCGTTTGTGTTGGTGGAACAAAAGAGTGAGAAGTTTACCTCGGTGTAAAAGTTATCGTAGCATTTCAGGATTAGAAGGGAGCCTCTTTTGCCGTCAGTGTCAGCAGCAGGAATGGACTGAGTATTTCCTTGTTGGAGTTTCCCAAGACTTGAAGCCATGGCCAAGCTTTTGCTGACTTACTGGTTCTGTGAGTACCTGGTGTAAATACTGTCCATACTAACACTGTGGAGTTGTTGCATTGTGCTGAGAAATGCATTTGAGTTGTTCAATAGTTGATTTCCTGGTTTGGCTTTTGGTGTTAAAAGATCCACTGTAAAATGTGAAGCGGATTCTTGAACTGTGATTTTAGTTGTTTGGAACAAACTGGAGCTGAACTGTGTAGGAAACTGACTTTTACCTGACTGGATTGGACTCAGAATTGTAACACACACATTCACCCATTCCTATTTCTTGCTGGTTTGTAAGTATACTTTCTCACTGAACTGAGTCGTGGGGCCTGTTTCACGAAGCAGGTTTAGTGAAAACTCTGAGTTTCTTAACCCTGAAATGAGGAAAACTCAGAGTTTTCCGTTTCACGAAGCGAGGTAACTCTAACCAGGGAATGCGGGGTAACTCTAGCCTGTTTCACAAAGAAGGGTAACTTAAACTCTCGGTCAGTTACCGCAGTAACAGACTCTATGACTCTAACCTGGTCGCCAGCAGGTTTATCTCGCAAAACCTTGAGTTTCTCTCTGTCTCCGCCCTCTTTTAGCCACACACGATGTTTGATTTCCTCATTCATTCAGTCAGTAAGCGAGCGAGTTTTGGCGTAGAACAGCTTTTATTAACGATCCAGTGGATAAAGGAGCAGCATTACTGCACAGATAATTAAATATTCGTCGGTAGATTGTTATCAGACCGAGCATAAATGTTCTCGCATTTCCGGACAATTATCGGTTTGAGCGGCACCGTTTCGTAATCGTTTCAAGTCCGTAATCTACATAAACAACCTAATCCGTCCTTACATTTACATTAACAACCGCAGCCATGCTCTCACATCCAGCAGATATTGTGTGTTGCGCTGCGGTTCTTTGCAAATGAAAGTTTTTATATGATGTCAGAGATGCAGAGCACTACAGTAAAACAACTGTATGTAGGACAGTTAGAAAAGTGTTCCTGAACCTGAAACGACTTTTACTCATCATTGTGGACACAAACGTGTCAGAGCATCAAGGAGGAGTTCCACAGGATTACAGGTGAATGATGTAGAGATCTGTTAAATTCATTTTAAATCATATTCTGTTAATGACATTGTGCTGCAACCTCAGACTGGGATTAGTCATTTGAATTTCTTTTAGGATTTCCCAGTGTGATTGGCTGCATAGATGCACACACATCCCCATCACAGCTCCCTCACATCATGAATAGGAAGTCCATTCACAGCATAAATGTGCAGGTAGGCTACAGGTAGACTGACTACTGTTTCTAAATGTTAAAGACTGCATCATAGTTCAACATCTGTCATTCTCTGCACTGTCCAGATCATATGTGATGCTGCATACATCATTTCTAATGTGGAGGCCACGTGGTCTGGGTCTGTTCATGACTCCAGGATTTATGGAGAGTCTAACCTGAGCAACAGACTGCAGCGTGGTCAGCAGCCTAAAGATTTTCACAATAGAATTCTCTTGTCTCCCTCCTTTAATATACTCTAATGTATCCACTATACATTACAGGAGAGTTTGATGGCCTTCTACTGGGTGACAGGGGTTACCATGCCAACCCAGGCTGATGACCTCATACCCTGACCCTGAACCAGGCCCCCAGCAGGGCCTGTGATATTACTGTGACATGTGTTGTTCTTCATAATATTGCCACTATTAGAGGAGAGCAACAGCCTGCCCTACAAACTGAAGACCCAGATGATGAGCCCATCCACCTGCAGCTATCCAGGACAGCAGAGCAGTCAGAGACACCGTATGCAATAATCACTTTAGAGTTTAAGTCACTATCATCACCACCACAGCAAATAAAGACATGATACACATTTCATTTGGTCTTCTTTATTTCCTACAAATAAAACAGATAGTTCAGTTCATGTTCCAGTAGTTAACATAATTCACCTGTGACCATCACCCACCTCTAACTTGTGCTCCAGTATTTCAATTTCCAGATCTGCCCTCCTAATCTGTTTTTTTGATTTTTCTCAGCAAATGCAGTTTGTAAATCTGTTTTACTGATAACTGGGAATACATAGAGGACATTAAATTATACAGTTGCACATGAATTCCACAGAATGAACCTCTGGTGTTTCCTGAACATCCATCTCACTGTGTCAGTCTGTGCAGTGGAAGCTGAGGAATCATCCTGCTGCTGTCCAGCCATGCTCTGTTAAAAAGGATGAGAATGTGCGATACTTCAGTGTAAGCTAAATGTCACACTCTATATTCCACCCAAAATGTGAATAGGAAGAGAACTATTAGTCACATACCTCTGTATAAAACTTAAACTACCATTTGGATAAATCTTTGGAGTGTTGTCTACTTACAGTTACAAGGTCTGTGGTGTGAAGGGGCCAAAAGATAAAAAAAGACACAAAAGAGAACTAAATAATCATATATATATATATATATATATATATATATATGCATCCATGACCTTTTATACCACCTGATTTACAGGCATCTGCTTTCTTTCTGTTGGCTGAGCAGAAGTCTATGTTAGTTTAAATAGGCTTAATTATTTAACAGGACATGATATGGATGCAGACATTTAGGCTATGTGTGCAGTGGTGTAGTGGTCCCTGGAGAAGTGGGTATACTCTTAATTTTCACCTTTTTTAAAAAAAATTAGTCCAGAAAAACGCCCTGTTTTAGAAACAGTGACATAGAAGACTACTCTATTCAATTTTTTCAGTCATTTCTACTTGCCCACTATTATAAAATTATCATGACTTGACTAGGAGCAGTTTGTAGTTATTACTGGTCACACAAGCAAACTGGATTAATGTAACATGTATTTATCATGAGGCAAACATGGTGTTTGTTACTTTTGAACATTTATTTAAATATAATACTTCAAAAATGAAGTTGACAGTGCATCCTTGTTCATATTTCATCATGAATAAAACTTCAATATTGTTTTAGGTCGAATTTTAAACTACCTGTCCCCATTCTTGTGTTTTTACTTACTTTAAAATCAACTACCAGCCTCGAGGTTTTCCCACATTATCCCAATCTAGCTAGCTTCAGACTTACGTTAGAATAACGTTAGCCTTTCAAAACGTTAGTCAGACTCGGCCCGACACTCAGTTTAATCTGTTGCGCTTCAGTTGCGCTTCAGTGTCCCGCCCGCGGTACACTTTGAGATCTGCATAAGAAGATTATACAAACGCGATTATACAAACACTACACGCCGATGGAAAGCTTAGATTCTCATGAATCCGCCGGTATAAACCACTTTCAGATGTGATTACCACAGCGGGTAATATAAACACATATAAACGAATATCCATCCATCCGTTCTCTGTACACGGCTTCAACGTACACAGCGCGACTCACATTTCCGGGTTCATTATTACACACAGACGAAAATATTCCACAAAAAACGGCCATAA
This sequence comes from Acanthochromis polyacanthus, assembly GCF_021347895.1. NCBI lineage: Eukaryota > Metazoa > Chordata > Actinopteri > Pomacentridae > Acanthochromis > Acanthochromis polyacanthus. The sequence continues at coordinate 32,821,383 of NC_067117.1, read as the reverse complement.
TCCAACCTTGGACATCCAGACGAAACAAGCCAGTAAACTATTTTGTCCAAAACATGTCTTGAAAAACGGTATATACTCCACGAATAGGTCGTTTTCGAGGAAATGCACCTCGCGATGCGCGTCCAATATTCCCTGTATTTCTCGTCATATTTTTATTTACAAATAGAATATTAGCGATTTTTTTTGTACTGAAAATGGCTGGAATTGACTGAAGCTTTAACCACTGGCGACAAAATATCTTCTCCTTGGAAAGTGCAGTCATGTTGCCAGTAGTTTAAAACAATGATTCATTTGGAAACCACCTTAAAACTTACCTGAGAATTATATCGTCCATGAAAGTAGGTTCGCTCGATACGTGCCACTCACTTGAAAGGTGTTTATTCTGACTTTCTCGCATTTCCGCGCATCTTTCAAGCACACCTGTCAATCAACTGGAGTGCCACAGAGATGTTAGCAAAATTTTCCTCTGTATGACCCGCCCTACTCTGCCTCTGATTGGCTCATCCCTAAAGTTAACCAATCGAATCAGTGAAGGTAGCATGTACCAGCCAATTACAGGCAGAGGAGGGTTGTTCATGGCTTCATCATCGGGCTCCCTGGCACACAGATATTACTGAATGATGCGCACCAGGGAGCATTAGAAGTGGGTATAGGCAATGCTAACTGAAAAATAAGTGGGTATACGCCGTATACCGCCGTATACCCTGGACTACACCACTGTATGTGTGGATAAAACAACTGCACAGTCAAACAGCCACTTAATATTTAGGCTACTTTACAATGTAAAACATGATCAACATGAAGTACCTCCATGAGATAATGCCGAGGTCTGACCTGTTTGAACAGTGTTTTTATATTTCATCTTAAGCTGCTGCCCCGTGCGCTTCTCCCCCGCGGGATTTCACCTAAATGAAATAACTTAATATTCTACCGACAGTTTTCCCCTGTAATATTATTACGATTACAAAGGACTACATTTAAACTTACGCATTGATCCGGGCAGCAGGCAGCAGTGTTCTCCACGCCGTCTCCCTCTCTTTTGCAGCTGCAGCGGTGTTGCACTTCTTTCTAAAAACGTGTTCAAACTCGCCATATGAGCGCGTTAAAAATGTCCAGTTCAAAAACGCAGCCTTTCGCTTCCCCGTTGCCATGGTGACTCGTCGAATCAGGGCTCCATTGATGCTGTCTTTTCAGAGTTGCGATGCACGCGCTTCACTCCGAGGCTGAATCCCAAACCGCCCCCTACACACTAAGCTTCCCTACACACTATCCCTACACACTATCCCTACACACTATCCCTACACACTATCCCTACACGCTACCCCTCCGTTTGCGCGTTCCCGCAGAGGGTCCTCCATATTAAGGGCCGTCCCAAACCGCGTAGTGCGGAGGGAGAGTGGACTGTTCAGCCCTTAAATAGCGAGTCTGCATCGATGCTCACTCTGGACAACTTTTTCAGAAGTGCAACGTCGAAATGGAGGAGGAAACAACATATCGATGTAAGTTCCACATGTGTCCATTATTTCTCCCACGCCTTTTTCCACACTGACAGAACATCACAAAAAGAGTGGTGTAAAAAGATAAAACAAAAGAAACAAATATTCTCTGCTGACGTTTGATTTAATTGTGCGCCCCCTGACACCTTAAAATTTGAACACAACTGACAGAATTCATTTATTCATTCATTCATTTGTTGGATTTGAAATGCCAGACAATAGGATTGGAAAACATGCGAGTGAAAAAAAGTGGGATGCTTTCGTCTTCTGGAAGCAGCAGCGATCCTTGATAGTTGCAACCTGTGCCACAGCGCTACAGCCACGCACAGTAGGCGTCTTTGTGTTACCATGGCGATGACGTCTTCCGTTTTCCGGTGAGGCGACAGGGCATCCCATTCCTGACGATCGTATTTATACCCTCCCCCTTCAATAATAGGTGCCCTCCACAGCTGCGAGTGTGACTTCTTTTGGAGTGACACTCGGTAGTGGAGGGGGAGTGTGTAGGGGGCGGTTTGGGATTCATCCATCCATCCATCCTCTATACACCGCTTTATCCTCATTAGGGTCGCGGAGGGTGCTGGAGCCTATCCCAGCTGACTCGGGCGAAGGCAGGGGACACCTTGGACAGGTCGCCAGTCTGTCACAGGGCTACATATACAGACAAACAATCACACTTACATTCACTCCTACGGGCAATTTAGAGTAATCAGTTAACCTCAGCATATTTTTAGACTGTGGGAGGAAGCCGGAGTGCCCGGACAAAAACCCACGCATGCACAGGGAGAACATGCAAACTCCATGCAGAAAGATCCCAGGCCCACCCCGGGATTCGAACCAGGGATCTTCTTGCTGCAAGGCAAAATGCTAACCACTGACTTCACTGTGCAGCCCCAGTTTGGGATTCAGCCCGAGTGAAACTACTCCGAGTTAATTAAACCAACTCAAATCAGCCGCTGTGAAACCGAAAACTCAGAGTTTTCTATCTCAGAGTAGATCAACTCAGAGCTGAGGATGAAACTCAGAGTTTCTTGAACCTGCTTCGTGAAACAGGCCCCAGGTGTATGCGATGTTAACTTCCAAGTTCCACATGCAACTGCTTTGTCAGGACACCTGCATTTAGTATGGGTTTTTCAATCTACAGGACAGCTGTACAGACCTAAACAAATTCCAAAACTTTTTACATAAAGGCCATGAAATGTTCTTTGTTGGTGTTGTCATTGTTGTGTCTTTTCAGGAAACAAGTAGTTTGTCTTGTAATACATGGTTAATGTGGGGAAAAGGTGCATCTTATCTCAAACTGTTATCTTTTCCTGGTAGTTTTGGTGCCAAATTTTAACCAAAATGAGTAAAGAAAAACAACACACAAGTCACAAAATAAAATGAAACTGAACCTCATCACAACTGGAGATGTTTTTTAAAAAAAAAATCCAACACTGTGAATTAGATCCATGTTTAAAATTTGTATCTTTTATAAATGGTAAAGTTAGATTTTTAAAAATATTTTTAATATGTCAATATCAAAAGTTTCATTTTATGGAGATCTTTGCCGTAATTTATATATATAAAAACAAATTTATATATAAATATATCAATCTTTTTGTTTTAACTCTCCACTGTTTATAATATTGCTTTTCTTGCACCCTCGCTGCCAGATTTTTACTCTATTTTTTTAAATTTTATTTTACATTTTACATTGTGTACATTATGGTCCTGAACCCACATGAGTTCATCTTACATCATACATGAACATGCACATGAATTTATGTATGGTCACTTATTTATCACCACATTACATAAATAACTCATGGAGCTTATTTTATCAGCGGTTGCTATAAGGTTTGGATCAATGCATGGTTTCATTAAATCCACATTTAGTCAACGTGTGTCATCTTTGTTAAAAATCTGAGTGAACTTGAAACATCTGGGCCCCGGGGCTCGCTGGTGGGTTTGGATCGGTGATGTTAAAACATTTGGTGAACTGTGGGGGCAGGGAGAACTTCAACTAATCATTTATGATATGAGGTTCAGTTGGAGAAACCTGTTTAATCTAAGCGTCAACCTGTGATGTTAAGTCAAAATTAAACCTGGTACTACACTCAAGATTAATTATATTCTCAAAGTCTGGTGTTGCTCTGGCTTTATTTATTTATATTTATTAATTTACAATTAGGAAGCTTATCAAAAGTAAGAATTGTATTTCATATTTATTGATATTTATATCTTGACAAAAACCCATAATGTGGGATCAAAATCAGAGGTAAGAACGTCAAACATCTCTGATACGAAAATGAAAACTCAAATATTGATTGGAAACTGTCGCTTCTCTGATGTGGTTTGTGTCGTTCTCAGTGTCATGGCGTCCTCTAGTGTCCAAACTCAACACGTCACCCACAATGCTCTAAAGTTTACTTCAATATTCATGTTCTAAAGTCTAAATAATCTGGATTTAATGATCTAAAGTATTAATAAGCAGGATATTACTGATCTAAGGTATCAATAACTTGGATATTGATGTTATAACAGGTTAAACACCTTGGTATTAATGTTCTGAAGTATCAATAATCTGGATATTAATATTCTAAAATTTCAGTTACATGGATATTGATGTTCTGTAGCAAAACCTTTGTGTAAATGTTCTAAAGTATAAATTACCTGAATAGTGATGTTGTAAATGACCAAAAACCTGGAAAATAATGCTTTAAAGTATTAATAATCTAGATATTAATGTTCTAATGTATCAATAACCTGGACGTTAATGTCCTAAAGTCTGAATATTCAGGATTTTGATATTCAAATCTATCCATAACCTGGATAGTAATCTTCTAAATTATCCGTAACCTGAATATTAATGTTCTAAATGATCAATAACCTGAATATTAATGTCCTAAATGGTCAATAACCTGAATATTAATGTTCTAAATTATCCATAACCTGAATATTAATGTCCTAAATGGTCAACAACCTGAATATTAATGTTATAAATTATCCATAACCTGAATATTAATGTTCTAAATGATCAATAACCTGAATATTAATGTTATAAATTATCCATAACCTGGCTCATAATGTTCAAAAGTATCAATAATCTGGATATTTATCTGCTAAAGTATCCATAACCTGGATATTAATGTTCTAAATTATCCATAACCTGAATATTAATGTTCTAAATGATCAATAGCCTCCAACAGCAGCCAGATCTGGTCTTTTTCACAACCTTTAACCAGTCTTTGATGAATTGATTTGATGAAGTTTGATGAAAAGATAACATTTGTGAGAGTTTGTCTGTTTGTTTAGCTATTTCCTTTTTGCTATGACTTTTAATTTTGTTGTATTTCATCAGTTTTTAGCTGCAGTGCTGATGGTTTTCACAAAGCTGCGAGAAAAAATCCCAACAATGTGCCGTTTCATTCATTCAGTTTGGATTCCTGTAGATGTGAAGAAGATGTTACTCACATTTCTAAGAAACTGAAAGGAAGTTTTGAGGTGCGACAGCCTTGAGTTTCATCCATATTAGGACTAATCATGTTGACAGATCTATGTATGGAACCAGAGGAAGTGATGAGTTAGACTTCGAGCTCCTCCGTAAAACTTCTAGATGCTATTAAAGGCTATAAAACTCTGATGAAATGGTCTCTGGGGCTAAAAATATACCGATCTGGCTTTTCTTTCATGGTTCAGGAAGCGGCTGTCAGGCGGTCAGCTAGGTGACGTAATGGCCCAGAAACCACAGCAGAATACCTCACATTCCTGCAGCAGTAGGTCAGCTCTGGAGCTCTGTGATCTCAGCTGATTTGTAATTTTCTGACTATAGCTCTGCTTCAAAGCTGTGAAAGTGTTTTGCTGGATAGAAGTGGTTGATGTTTGATCTGAAGCTGGACATTTTCCTTTTCTGAAAACCTGCTGTTGTCGTTTAATGATTCACTTTTGGATGTTAATCTTTAGCTGGTACCACAATTTTAACTTTTTAGAGCAGATAGGATGGTAAAATGTGTTTGTTGTCTAAAAAATTACCATCTGTGTACTTTTTGATTGCATTTATTCTGTTGTGCTTTTGGTTTCTCTCGGTGTGATCACTGACAGTATCACCTTGTTCCAATTCTTCATTATATCTGCAGTTAATGAAGAAAAGGATGGATTTTTATAACTGCTAAACCACTTCCGAAAAGCAAAAAGGCAATACTGTATGTTAAGGGGTATTTGTGCTTACACTTTCTACCACATTATTGTGTTTTTTCTGGTCATTTATGTCAAATAGGGCTTCTGGTGGTGATGTGGGGCTCCAGAAGGGTTTAAATGTTTGTATAAAAACATGTATTTAACATCTAAATGTACTAAAAAGCATATTAGTTCAAAAAACAAACAGTGAAAAAATGTGTATGACTTACAGCAGAACCCTGCTACCTGCTGAACTCAATGCACTGGTGAAACCCACTAAAGGTAAAGTCCATGTCTACAGCAGCAATGATGTGTAACTCTGGATGGCATTGTCTTGGCCTCTAGTTCTGCTGTCAAAAAACCTTGAATTTATGTCTGACCAGGGTATGTCCTTAAACTCACACATAAAGAAAGTCTCTGGGATGGATTTTTTGCACCTGTGCAATGCTGTCAAAATCATGAACTTTTTCCCACAGAGTTCCTCCATCCATCCATTGTGTTCTACCCATCTGAAGCTGGGTCATGAAGGCAGTAGATGGAGGAGGTCATTCCAGGTGTTCCTCTCCTAAGCAATGCTTTCCAGCTCTTTTGGTGGGATTCCAAGGGGTTCCTAGTCCAGATGACATATATAATCCCTCCCCAGCGATTTCTGGTTATACCCCAAAATCTCCACAAAGACTCCACTTCCAAACGAAGTCATCTACAAGACATCTTAATGAGATGCTCGATCCACCTCAGGTGGTTGGAACCTCCAACCTGGTGACTTTACTTTGACCTCCTCGTCCTATCTCTAAAGGTGAGCCCAAACACCCTACGAAAAAAAAAACTTTTCAGCTGCATGTATCTGAGATCCAATGACCACAGGATAGGATTGGAACGTAGATTGAGAGGGTTGGAACATAGATCTGGTAAATCAAGAGCTTTGCCTTCCAGCTCAGCTCAGTGTTCACCACAATGGTCTGGTTCAAGGCCCACATTACTGCTGACACTACATGAATCCATTTGTCCATCTCATGCTCCACTTTTCCATCACTCGTAAACAGGATCCCCAGATAATATGGACTTTTGGACTCACTGGTAATGGACTAGTTTCCAGCATGACTCTAAGACAGCCAAATGCTGGTGTCTCAGAGTGATACTGAAGAACTAGTACATGCATCTGTTGCTTCCAGGCTGGGATGTGGTCTTTTCTTATTATCAGAATCCCACAATATCTCTGAAAAACCTGATCTACCTGAGCTCTGATGGACCCATATTTCTCCCATATCAGCTTCTCTTCATTGGCTCCCTGTAAAATCCAGGATAGTCTTTAATATTCTCCTTCTCACATAAAACAACTCTTAATAATTAAACTCCATCTTATCTTTAAGACCTTTTTGTACCATATTATCCCAACAGAGCACTTTCTTCTCAGATTGCAGGTTTACTTGTGGTTCTTAAAGCAGGACAGAGGTAGAGCCTTCAGATATCAGATCCCACTGCTGTAGAACCAGCTCTCAGCCTCTGCTTTACAGCTGAAAACTTTCCTTTTGGACTGTTTTCTATCTGCTGGTGTTTGTCATTTGTTATTTCTGCAAGTATCTATCTGGAGCGACATGTTTCTGATCTGTAGTTTTTGTCCTCACCAACCTCCCTAGTGTTTATTGTTCATTTTCACATTTATTGTCTGCTTTCTACCTTTTTCCCCTTCAACCTCACCCCGACTGGTTGAGGCAGATGTCCACTCTCCCTGAGCCTGATTCTCCTGGAAGTTTCATCCTGTTAAAGAGGGGTTTTTTCCCCCATTTGTCACCAAAATACTGCCCAAAGAGAATCTTGAGGTTTGTTCATTTGATATCTCTCTTTAATATAACAGTCTTTAGATTACCTACGTATATAAAACAGACTATTTCACACTGATTTATTCATTTGCTTTATTCAACTGGAAATTCCTCATTGTGAATAATGACAACTTTAAAAACACAGCATTGAGATTCTACAACAGTTTTTTCATCTGCATATTTTATCCAAAAATGAATCGTCTTGACAGAGCAGATTTTTAAAATCCTTGTTCATCAACGTAGCCACTAGCCAGAGACAGATTTACATCTTGTTCCTTCCTGCATAATTCACAGGTGCAATGTTTCATAAATGACTGAACTACTTCCAGTTTTATGCTAAGCTAGGCTAAATAGAATACACACAAACTGCAGTCAATGTTCAGTTTGATATTCTTAAAATCATCATCTTCCACAGATAACGTTGTATGGAACAGTATTTTTTAAATGCTACGTCACCTCAAACAGTTTTGCTACCTCACTTACTGTTTTTGTTTGTCTTTTAGCAGCAATCAGGATTAAAAATAAAACACAAGCATAGGTTAGCTGACGTTAAGCTAGCTGATTATACTGATGCATTTCATATTGGGAAACAAAAGTCGAGCTAATTAGCGTCTGACTAGCACACATTCAATGTTTGGTTAACTTGTTTTGAGTCATTTTAGCACAAACTATGTAACTTGCGCACTTTTACTGTCCTCGTAGTTGACAACAAAAATATTTAAAAGACAGTTTATACTTTTGTTAAGCATTGGCAAAATAAAACAAACATTTTCAGCAATTGGCAGCAGCAGAGATCCATGTTCATAAATGCTAACTGCAATAAAACAGAAGAGAAAAGATGAAAATTTTAAATACTGTTAGCAGTTAGTAAAAATCAAACTTCCACTCTGTGTTTAAAAAGCAATTAATTGAAACCTACTTTAGAAAAAAAGGTTAAGAGTTCCAGCTATTAAATACTAATTAGTCTTTATCAGCCTTTTCAATGTCCAGTTTTCTGAGGTTTCAGTCAACCGATAAAATTATTTCTGCCTAAAATAAATCTGCAAAAATCCAAACCTGACATATTTAGGATAATTATTACTTGATTATTTTGGAGTTAAGATTAAGTGAAGCTATTTTTAGTGTTTGATTGAGCATTTAATGTCAGCATTAACAGAAAGATCTCCACTTGATCCATTGTTTCCATAAAAAGAACTACAAAAACACTGCATCATTAGTGTTTCCAGTCAGCTTCTATCTGTAGTAATGATAATTAAGTTACACATGGAAAAATAAGGCACGTTGCTGCACTAAAATAATGAAAAAATGAATATATTGTTACTGACACATTTATTGAGCTACATTTACAGGCAAAAATTACTTCATAAGAAAGACATTTTTCAGTTTTTTTCTCCAAAATATAAATGTTGAGAGTATCAAATTTGAGGTCAAATCTGATTTTCAGACCCTGTTTTTGTGATCGTTGACCTTGTGTTTAAATCCAAATATCTTCACAACAGCTACAGTTTTAGCATTGTCACGTTATGAGAATCTAGATTCATACATTTAGAATAAAATAACTAAAAATATATTATGTAAAGATGATGAAAAGTGGCCAAACACATTCAGAGAAATAAATATAATCATTTTTTTAAGCTTGAAAGTTTGTTTTTGACTTCAACACAGAGTTTGCTTAATTCTCATGGCATATTTTGCAACTTGTAATGTTTTCTGGCTAAAACCTCTTAAACAAACAACGCAGTGAATGGATCTCAATGTGAAAATGGAAACTAAAACATGTTGACACAGTTGGCAGCTCTGAAACTCATACTTGTTTGTTCATTTATTTACATTAGCTGTAATACTTCTCCTTTTATTTGACTGTTTGTTTCCTAAAAAGTCAGCTTTGGGCCTCCACACGAAGCTGCAGCTGGAGGCCGAACATCTGGCTGCCGTCACTGTCAGGGCTTTAAGTGCTAATAAATCAACAGGATGTTCCTTTAAGTCCTTTAAACACTGTTGTGTCAAACTAAACTGCTTCTTAACAACCTCAAATACCAGTAGGCTCAGCTGGATGAGTGTTTGTGTGTCAGTTAAATGTTCTAAGTATTTTAAACACGAATAAATCAACCGGACGTTTTGCATTGAAAGCGCTAATATGTCAGTTAAACATGCAATGTGAAGACTTTTAGCTCCACTTATTTCTGTGTTGCTGAGCTGTTGTGTTTTTACCACAGTTTGAAATTAATAGGATTTGCTTCCTTCTGATTTAGTTTATTCGAGCGGTGCTAAAACATCTGGTGAGCGTCAGTGTTTGCAGGGTGTATCCAGGTGTTGTCCACACTTCCAGCAGCAGTAATGATGATGATGAAACGTCCGTCCGTCGCTCGCCGTCAGAAAAGACTGACAGAAGATCAGCTGAGGAGGAACGAGGAAACACAATTAGCAATCAAAAAGTACTTTTAATGTAAGAATGTGTGCAGGACTCTGATATAACACAATATTCTGTGGATCACCATTATAACCCGTGGTTTCATACAGTAGACATATTCACCTGCATCTTTCTGTAGTTGTTGTTTGAGCCTGATTTGATAAACCTTTACTGAATGTGCATTAACTTCCTTGTTCTGTTTGTATTATTTGTCTGTTCTCATCTACTATCCTGATGTTCCCAACCAGTCGAAGCGTCTGGTTCTGTCAGAAGTTTTTTTCCCCCTCCTTGTTAAAAGTTGATTTTCTTTTGTTTTTTTCTTTTGGTTCTTGCTAATAGGGGATCCAAAGGCAACCTTGGATTGTTGGGTTCTCTGTTTAGAATTTCTAAGGTCTTTACCTCATTTTGTAAAGTGCTATTTGATGACATGGATTGTTAACTGGCGCTATATAAATAAACACGTTTCCATACAGTCTCCTTTAACTTTAACGCACTTGGCCCACCAAGCTTCTATCTCTTCGTGGAAGAAGGTCACATCTTGAACCTCCAAAAACTCATCAAAAGCATGGATGACCTCATCATCACTCTGATAACATGCATGACTTCATCATTACTCAGAAAATGGCAACCAGGAAAGTGTGATTTCAGTTTGGGAAACAGAAGTCAGAAGGTACCAGGTCAGATATACACTCACAGACCACTTTATTAGGTACACCTTCCTGGTAAAAGATTGGACCACCTTTTGCCTTCAGAACTGCTTTAATTCTTCATGGCATACTTTCAACAAGCTGTTGGAAACATTCCACAGAGATTTTGGCCCATATTAACATGATAGCATCACACAGTTATAGCAGATTTGTTGGCTGAACATCCATGATGCCAATCTCCCGTTCCACCACATCCCAAAGGGTCTACTGGATTGAGATTTAGTGACTGGGGAGGCCTTTGGACTATAGTGAACTCATTGTCATGTTCAAGAAACCAGTTTGAGATAGGGCTGGGTATCAATCTAAAAGTTTCGATACCGGTACCAATTCCGATACCGGTTCCGAAACGATACTTTTTTCGATACCAGTTTTACAATATATACTCTAACAGAATGAAAATTGCATTACACATAACTTTTCACATCTTGAGTTTAATTTTCCAGTGATTTCCAGTGCAAAAGAACATTTGCAAGCAATGTACAGTTCAGTACATACTGAGCCACCTTCGCCCCCGGACCCTTCCTGGCCGACCCGGAGCCGGTCGCGGCGCACCGCCATGGAGGAAATGCGCCCGGCGGGGGACGGCCCGCACCTGGGGAGAGGTCCCGCAAGGGGATCCTCCCGCACCGAGCGGCCGCCCCTGGCCTGCCGAGTTGAATCCCCCGGGCGGACTGCGCGGACCCCACCCGTTTACCTCTTAACGGTTTCACGCCCTCTTGAACTCTCTTCAAAGTTCTTTTCAACTTTCCCTTAAGGTACTTGCCGACTATTGGTCTCGTGCCGGTATTTAGCCTTAGATGGAGTTTACCACCCGCTCTGGCATATACTGCACCGCGCACTATTGGCGTCCATTTTACAAAAGTAGAGCCACGTTTTAGACCTCAGAGACGTCTTTTCCCACTTCGACAGAGAGGGACCTCCTGCTGCAGCCAGGTACTCTTGCTTCGACGACATGCTACACAACTGCAGTAAATTCAATGTACCTAACGTGAAACCTGTCTGTGAATGGGCAGCATGTTTTTTTCCGGCTTGCCGCAATGACGTGTAATGTTACAGCCAATCACAGGTTTGCTTTATCATAATCACGCGATAAGTACTGGAACATGGAACTGAAAGACGAGGCTTATTTCGATACCCATTACTACCAAAACATTTCGATCGGTGCCATTAAAGAACCGAAGTTCGGTACTCAGCCCTAGTCTGAGATGATCTGAGCTTTATGATATGGCGCATTATCCTGCTGGAAGTAGCATCAGAAGATGGTCCACTGTGGTCATAAAGGGATGGACATGGTTAGTAACGACACTCAGGCTGACTGACTGTGACATGAACAGTTGGTACAAAGGGGCGAGACTGTCCTCCCTGAAAAAACGACCACATAGGTCATCTGTACACGCCCTTATTACGACGAGTGTTACGTTTTGAAGTTAAGCGACCTCTAGCGGTTGAGTAAATATCGACACTCCGGTGTCTCAGCTGAAACGTCACCATGAACAAACTTTGACCTAACACTAACCTTATCCCTAACCATAACCATAACCTTAAACCCGTCTTGCGAAAGTGAGGGAAAAGTCGTTTCGCGAGGGAAAAGCCGTTTCGCGAATTAAATCCCGTAATGCCTTCCTGTTCCCGAAGGGGCACTAACCTAAATACGCTCTCATGGGTCGTATTTCAGGGACACGTACATATGACCTCTATGGTCGTATGAGTTTGAGGGCTTTTTCAAGGGGCCCAAAGTGTGCTGAGAAAATATCCCACACACCATTACACCATCAGCAGCCTGAACCGTTGATACAAGTCAGGATGGATCCATGCTTTCATGTTGTTTACTCCAAATTCTGACCATCTGAAGGTTGCAGCTGAATGGAGACTCCCCAGACCAGACAACATTTTTCCAATCTTCTATTGTCCAGTTTTGGTGAACCTGTGTGAATTTTAGCCCCGGTTTCCTGTTCTGAGCTGACAGGAGTGGCACCTGGTGTGGTCTTCTGCTGCTGTAGCCCATCTTCTTTAAGGCTGGACGTGTTGCGTGTTCAGAGATGGTATTCTGCATTCATGAATGTCTGTGAAATACTTTTAAAGTGTGTCAATAAATATTAGAATTGGGCTTTGGCATCCTGTGGCTACTTGGTCTTGTTGTCAGGTGGCCATGAAATATGTGAGACCTCAAAGTTATATGCCTTATTTATTGTTTAAGATTATTGTTGTGAGTGGTTTGACATTATTACATACTGTAGTATTGCAGTGTTTTATATAGTACTGCCAGTAGGATTAAAGTCTCACCTCGTCACAGCCAGAGCATCGTGGCCAAACCGACTGACAGTAGTGACGCCCGCAGAGCAGCTTCTGATTGGACCAGAAGTAGACCAGGTCAGCCAATCCCTGGCCGCACTCCGAGCACACGAAGCATGTTGGATGCCATAGGGCGTCATGGTAACCGGCACGCTCGGCATACACAGCAGGATTCTCCTTTTCAACCTCGCCTTGGCAACCAGTGCACCGCTAGACAAAAAATGAAAGTAGAAAGATCAGTTTGTAAAATTACTGATGCTAAATTCGAGTTCAACTGCATTAAAATGCTAATGTGAACCATGTCAGCCATCCAAGGCGCTAACTCTCAGGACTTAGCTATTGCTGTGGCTAATGCTAATGCCATAACAGTAGCACGACATGCTAATCCACAGCATTGTCCTAATGCTAATGTTATAATGCTAATGTTAGTGACCCAATGTGCTAACTCTAAGGATTTCGCTATTATTGTGGCTAATGTAAATGCCACATTATTCGCACAACATGCTAGCCTGAAGCATTTTCCTTTTGTTGTGGCTAGTGTTAATGTTGCAATGCTAATGTTAGCCACATCAGCTGCCCAATGCACCAATTCAGAGGATTTGGCTATTCTTATGGATAATGTTAATGGCACAAAAGTTGCACGACATGCTAACCTGTAGCATTTTCCTGCAGATTAGCATGTTGTGGTTAATGTGAAGGTTCTAAAGCTAATGTTAGCCACCCAATGCAGCAACTCTAAGGATCTGGCTATTGTTGTGGCTAATGCTAATGCCACAATAGTTGCACGACTTGCAAACCCACAGCATTTACCTATTGTTGTGGCTAATGCTAATGCTGTACTACTAATGTTAGCCACATTTCCTAATGTGGGGACATTAGCATCAATAAAACCAGTAATCCACTGGGTGTTCAGTTCCTCAGATGCTGTCAGTGCATGAAGACTGTTGTGTTCACTCTTACAGCAGAACATTTGGTGAGTTTAGTTTGTGGTTTAGATGTTTTAGAGTTTAGCCGAAGCAGCTGCTTGAAGTAAATAGACCGGCTGCTCATTCTAATTGGTTCACCTGGAAGCAGTGAAGGGGCGGAGCTACGAAATTTTTTGCTTGGTTATTATTGGTTCTGTAGTTTATTTCTAGAAAGTGAATAAAATTCTGCAGAAACTGTGCAGTAGTTTTCATATTTAAGTAATATTCACTTCTTATCTATGCAAAATCACAATTATAACTGTGTTATTACTTATTACACTATACATTTTATTTCCTAGTACAATGTATGTATTTAGATTTTATGTTTATACTTTCTACTCAAGTAGATTTTTGTTATATGTTGTGTTTTCATCTACTGCTTAAATTTGGAGCTCTTTGAATGGGAGCAGTATAAGCAGCTTCCTCTTAGAAGATTAATAAAGTATTTGTATTTCTGATTCTCACAGCTTCTATTTCACATCTTCAAGTTTTTAAGATGCACAAAATGATTGAAGAAATAGATTTTCACCAAATGGGACATTTAATGGGTTTTTAGTGTGACTTTAGAAAAACCTTTAGCAGCATGTGAACTTCTAACGCAATATTTCAACCTGCAGAACTGAACCTGTTTAGTTTGTTTCATGATATTTTTGTAGTATGGTAAGAGGATACCACAAACCAGTTACCCAGTAATACCAGGGCCATTTTCCTAAGATAACCAGGATTTAAGCTTCAAACAGTCAGTCATTTACTCACGTATTCAGTCTTGCTGCCGTCTTCCGTCCCATTGGTGGACCCAGCAGTGGAGGCGGCGTTGCTGTTGGTCGAGCTGTGGTCCTGTTGCTGGACCGCATCCTTCTTGGCATCCTTGGCCGTCCTCTGAATGGCTGCTTCCCTCAAAGCTCCACCCTCTCCAGGTAAAGCGACCTCCCCGACTCCCAGTGCCTCCTGTTTGTACTGCTTCACAAACAGCAGCATGGAGGAAATCTGCAAAAAGACGGTGAAGAAGTAAAAACACTTCATGAACCACAAAAAAAGCCGATGTTAGCTTGTTATGAATAATCACGGTTTTACCTCCTCCTCAGTGGAAAGGCTCTGACACTTCATGGGGTCCTGATCGTATACAAGAAGCTGACCGAGGAGCTGCCTGCGACGCTCTAAAGCTCCATCGGTGCCTGAAACCGGACGTTGACTCTGTGAGAGAAGCTCCATGTACTGCATCGCCTGAGGAGGTCAGAGAGTTTGAGGTCTGGTTAGATTTACAGAAACGTTTAGATTTTACACCAGATTGAGGAGCACATTACGACTCAGCAGGCTGATACAAAGATGTGAAATAAATGTGTCGCCACCTTCAGACAAAGAAAGAAATAGCTCCTGAAATATTTAGTTTGATAATTGGACATTATATTATTTTGGACAGTATGCAGTAAGAAATACTCTACACTACTGTTCAAAAGTTAATGTTTTCCATGAAAACTCACTTTTATTCATGTGCTAACATAAGTGCACAAGGGTTTTCTAATCATCAGTTAGCCTTTCAACACCATTAGCTAACACAATGTAGCATTAGAACACAGGAGTGACGGTTGCTGGAAATGTTCCTCTGTACCCTTATGGAGATATTCCGTTAAAAATCAGCTGTTTCGGGCGCCTGTATAGCTTAAATGGGTTAAGCAGGCGAACTATGTATAGGGGCTGGTCTCCGACGCAGCGGCCCGGGTTTGATTCCCGCTCGTGGCCCTTTGCTGCATGTCTTCCCCCAACTCTTCTCCCCATTTCCTATCTCTCCTATCAAATAAAGCCGAAAAAGAGGATAAGAAAATAACATTTAAAAAAAAAAAAATCAGCCGTTTCCAGCTAGAATAGTCATTTAACACATTAATGTCTAGACTGAGTTTCTGATTCAGTTAATGTTATCTTCATTGAATAAAGCTTTTTTTTTTTTAAAATGAGGACATTTCTAAGTGACCCCAAACTTTTGAATGGTGGTGTATATTATATTGAACAGGAAGAAACACTATGTGAACAGTCACATCCATGTATTATTGATAATACTGAGGCATTTGTGTGTGTAACTGTTTTTTTAGAGGTTTTACATAGCATCGCTTAAAGCACATTTTATTCTTCCGTCACTGTGAGCTGTTTGTTCTGTAAAGAGTAGGGCTGGACCCGAATATCCTGAATATCCAAATATTTGTTCACTACGGTGGTATCCAGATATTAATTTTGGTATCTGAATATCCCTCCCCCCGCCCGCCCCAACTTAAGTTTTGAATTTGTTCCCAGTGACTTTATAATTTTTGTGAAATACTGTAATGTTACAAAAAAGTTCAAAAGTTTTAATAACAGCAAATGTCTGCAAAATAATGATATTTCCAGTTGTTTGAAATACAGTAAATCAGTGTAATTCTACAGACATAATTAATATTTATAAAAGCACAAGTTTTGGGTGTTTGGATTTGGATCATTTTGGCCTGAAAATACACTAATTTTGCTGCACTTGAAAATTTAGTGTTTTTTCCCCATATTTTTAAATCAGTTAACTGTTGTTTTTCGGAGTTCCCCACCACTGAAACCTGAGCTCACTGAACACATCTGAAGTCGTCATCGTTCTGTCCAGGTGTTCTCAGTGACACATCTGCATGTCGTCAGATTATTTCACCACAGTCAAATGGTGAGTAACAGTTTAGAGCTGCATCTAAAAACTCAAGCAAACAAAGGAGTCGAGTGAAATGAACGAGATCTTTCGAGACACATCTGGAATGCAGCCTCCGTCAGTGTTGCGTTTGGATCCGTCTCTACAAGCTCAGCCGCAGTAATGTCTGTCATCGCTGTAATTACAGGCTGTGGAGCCTGAAGCATGCTCGAGTCTGTTTTTAATGGAGACCAGATAGTTCAGGATGTTCGACGCAGAGAAATCTACACTTAAAACTCAACTAAAGGAGTGAATAAAATGGTAAATCCGTAGGGTAAGAATACATTTTTAGCTCATCAAGTTGAGAGCATCATATTTTAAGAGAGAAAAAAAATGGAGAAAATATGAGCTGAAACAACACACTCATGAGAGGGGACTTAAATTTCTTGGTCTTACTTGGAGATTAGAGGCGTAACTCCCATTCTGGGGCATAAGTGTAAAGCCTTATATCAAATAAGGCTTCATAGTTTACACTTGTATATATACCTGGTCTCCACTGTCTGATTTCTACCTGTTTCTAACTGAAATTGCACTTACATGGTCGCCATTTGCAGATGAATGATGAGGTCATATGTGTTATTGGGGAGTATCAGAAAGCTCATTATGGCATTTGTACATGTAAACTACACTGTAAAATGCTGCATGACATAAGTCTTTATAGTTTACAGGTATATACATGTACCTGATGTGTGACTTTTCACTTCCGTTTCTCATACTGAAATCGCACTGGCATGGTCACCATGTCCAGATGAATGATGAGGTCATGCTTACTGTTGAGTATCTGGAGGCTCACTATGGTATATATGTAAATTAAACTATAAAGTGTTGCATGATATGTCTTCATAGTTTGTGTGTATATATACCTTATCTCATACCTTTTGACTTCCATTTCCCAAACTGAAATTGCACTCGCATGGTCACCATTTTCAGATGGATGATGAGGTCATGCATGCTGTAAAATAATGATGAAGCCATGCATATTGTCAGAGTGATGATGAAGTCACGCATGCTTTTGAGGAGTTTGTGGACACTCAAGATGTGCCCTTCTTCCATGAACAAAAACAAGCTTGAACATCGACAGACCAGCTGCACTGATGTTTCAGGACCCTGAAGAATTCTGCCAGAACAGTCGTTCTCCAGTGGTGTTTTCTGGTGAAGCTGAGAACATTTTAAAGTACCCTCGTTATAAAATGGTGCCTTGTACTGCTGCTGCTTGTATCATGTAAGGTTTGTAGCTTTTAGGTCTATAAACCTGACCTACACCATCTGAATTCTGTTTCCCAAACTGTCGTCCTACTCGTGTTGTCTCCATTTTTTCAGAGTGACGATGAGGTCATGCATGCTGTTGAGGAGAATGTGGAGGATCAAGATGTGATCTTTTTCCATGAAGGGATAGAAGCTTGAACATTGGTGGACCAAGTTAATTAATGTTAAAGGAGACTATGTTGTAAAATAAGACAAGAACGATCTTTCTCTGTCACCCAGCACAGGGGAGAACCCAAGCAGCAGGCACAGACAGGAGGATGAAATGAACAATGATTTAATAAAAATAAAGGATAAGGAAACAGAAAAACTCTTAATAACAGAGGCAGGAAAGAAACAACAAGGAGGAGAGAATCAACGAAACTAAACACAGGGCGGACCCGAAGGCCGAGGTAGAACTAAACATAAAACTAACTGGAGTGAAGGGGAAGATGGTTTACTGAGTCCAGTGCATGGGAGGCGGACGAGGAGCCAAGTTGTCTGAGCCGAGGGAGGGAATGTGGCAATGGCAGGGAAAAAGATAAGCTCGTCCAAAAGGGGAGACAGAGTCCGAGAGGCGGCGTGCAGGAGATGGCGGAGTGAGTCGTGGCCAGGGAAGGTGGTGAAATGATGCAGCAGAGTGGTGTGGGAAGTGTCAGGCTTTATGGTGGGATGATTGATTAATTATCAAGTTCAGCTGCGCTTCTCAGCAGTGCCTCTCCTCAGCTGTTCTCAATCGGCTGCGTCAGCACTGGCACAGGAGGAGTGTGACATTCTCCTGTTTTCTGGAGAAGCCGAGAACTTTTAAAAATATCCTCGGATAAATTTGTGCTTTTGAAAGTGGCGTTGTCTTTAGAATAGTGTAATATGCAGCACTTTTTTGACTTTTAATGACATAAAAAGCAGCATTATGCCAGCTTTTTTTGTATGTTTTGCTGTTAAAGGTGGTTATGCTGAAAAATAATGCAAGAATAGCATTTCTCCTGAAATGTGTTCTGATTATAGGCAAGAAAGTTTTTGAAGAGCCCTCGTACAAAGTGGTGCTTTCAAGGGTTTTTGACAGTGAAAAAACTATTTTGTCAGTAGAACAGTGCGATAAGCAGCGCTTTTTTGGCTGTTGAAGACATAAAACGCAGCATTATGTCAGCTTTTTGTGCATGTGTTGCTGCTAAAGCTACAAAGTTGAAAAATAGTGCAGGGACAGCCATTCTTCTTGACATTTTCTGGTGAAGGCAAGGGCTTTTTTAGGACCCTCATAGCTAGTGCATGGAGTCGTACCATCCTGTTTAATTCAAGCTTTGGTGTTTAGAAGTTCTCCCATTTCAGGTCAAGGCAGTAATGTGATGAAACAGCTTTAGAGTTACTAACTTCATACTGATTGCAGCTTCCTCACCAGTTTCTGGTTGAGTCCGGCCGGCGCCCAGTCGTACGTCGTGGTGTTGAAGGTCGGGTCTTTGCGCGACACCACCGGATTCGTCACAATCATCCGGTTTCTCTTGTACATGCGAAGGCCGCCGCCTCCTTTAACCTTCGCTGTTAAATGTGCGCAGGGTGAGTCGGCCAGTAGTCGTCCCATCCTCTGGTCGTCCTCCAGGTCGCCTCCAGGAGCGTGATCGATGGTGCTGCAGCCACAAGCTGTGCAGGCTTTCCTGGACAAAGGAGACAGGAGTTAGCAATCTGAACCACAAGGCGGGTTGTCTTTAAAGTAGTGGTGGGACGCGCTTAAAGAACTCATTCTAAGGCTTTGTAATTAATTCATTACATATTTGACACAATAAGCAACATTTTTCAATTCAAATAAATTTTAGTTGATGACTGAATCAATGAATAGACTTTTAAATAACAAAAATGTTTGTTTCATTTCTATTTTTCTATACTTTTCATCTGTCTGCTACATTCACAGATTACTGCAAACTCAAAGTGCAAATAAAGGGATTGTATTCAACATTTTTAGACTTTTTGTAAACTCAAGCACTTTCAATGTCTTGAAAAGTGGTCAATTATAGGATGTTTACGTTAGCTAACATTAGCTCTGGTGCTAACAGCAGCATGTTTTACATTGAGGTGATACTGTCGGCTTGAAGTGCTGCAGTGATCAGAAAACTCTTTGGTGCACAATTTGCACACAACCACACTTTTATCTAAGCTGCCATCAGAAGTTTTTAAAGAAAATTTCCACCCAACAAGCTCAATGAGGTCTTGTCTTCCTCCACTGTTCACCAAACTTTTTTGTGTGCTCACGTCAGTGCGTCCTGTGCATGTTCTTCACGGCTGTCAAACAGACATTAGGCTCATTTACCGCCACCTACTGGGCTGGAGTGTGCAAATTAGGGAACTGAGAAAGGTATGATTAGATGTGTTATTTATTTGTTTTTCATTAATTTATCAAAATTGAAGCATTAAAGTCTCATCCCTAATTTCAAGACATCCACAAAATGACTCCATTTATCAGTCAGAAACTGTTAAAGTTGAAAAAGTTGTCAAATTTCCAACTTTCTGACGGTTCTTGAACTATGCGTCTGTGATGTGTGGTTGCATCAGGAAAAATTACAAAATATAAATATAAAATTGTGATATTTAATCCAAGTCATTTAACTGGAAATGTGTTTCTTTTAAAAATTTACCAAAAACAAATGAATGAGATTCTGTAAAAAATAAAAATTCTGCAATCCTCTTTGCAACCATGAAGCCTTCAGTGACTGAGCTGTGACCAACATTACAAATGTTACAAAAATGTGGAGGTTTACAGCTGAACTGCAGGCAATGTTCATACAGAGCCGTATGGAAACTTATTAAAATAATAAATAATAAAAATGAGTTAAAATTCACATTAAGTTGTTTTCTACATGCACTGCTTTGCATAAAGTACATCATCTACAGAAAATCAACAGATTTATTTGGATGTTGAATCAGTTTGGTGCAAAGCTGAATCTTTAGCCTCAGTCCTCTGTTGTCTGATTGAAGGTTTTTTTTTTTACTGGAAAAGCACCTTAATGTACACGGCTGTTAATTTTTTTTGCATTAATGATTCAACCGCAGCCTGTTTGTCTTGAAAACCTCCAGTTGTCAGAAAAACACCTCTTTCTTTCAGTCTTGAAATCACATCATAAAGCTTTTACAGTTGTTTTATTCCACAAGAGAAGCAGAAAATGAAGTTATCTGTGCTCACAGTGCAGCTACAGCTACTATTTCCGCAACATTTGGGATGCTTTTACTGTCACAGTTGTATTTAAATAAAAAAAATCATTACAACCAGGTGGAGTTGCTACTGCAGCATGATCTCTTACTGCATCTGTTAAAACTGACTGTTAGCGTTGCTGTTTTGCTCTCGGATTACAAAACATCCTAATTCAGTCGCTCCTCTCCACAGTTTCCATGTTTATTCCTCGTCCAGCCAACACCCTTCTGATCCCCAGTCATGTTTCCTTACGAGCAGAGAACCGAAGAGAGCCGTGGGAGGAGAGTGGAGACGATTTTTCTTTTCATGTAGTTGTTTAGGCAGAGGGAGAAAATGAAAAGAAAGAAAAAAGGGGGAGTTCAATACCTCCAAGAATGTGGCTGAAATCCAGAGCAGCTCTCCTTACATACGAGACACATCGCTGCTGCTGAACTCTTCTGCTTTATGGACATCTGAGCGGAAATAAGAGTGAAGCACAGTCATAGATCCATTTCTGTTATATGTTCTATTCAAAGGAAGTATAGACATACAGTTTAGTAGAATTTATACTTGAAACCTTGTGAGCATCAAATGTTAGAGGTCACAAATACATAAAGTCTCATTTAAAGCATAGACCAAAAGCTGAATTTTATTCTTTTATTTTTAAACGTTATGAGTTCTGCAACATTTTTGTTTTGTTCTCAGCAGAAAGTTCCCAGAATGTCTTACCTGGACATTTCATTTTAATTTAATCAAATGCGATATCATTTATTACCTCAGTATTGTTACAAGCTTTACTTTTTTACTGTCCTGTTCTAGTTCTGATTATATTTTGACCTTTATATATGTATATCTTGGTTATTCTTCTTTTCAGATGGTGTATTTTCTTTTTTCTGAGCGATGTCTGGCACAAGAATTTCCTTTGGATTAATGAAGTTCCCCAGTACCTGTATTGGGGACATTGATGGGCGCCGGAAAGAGCACTTTGCGGAATTCCTGAACCGAGTAAACACGTCCTCTGAGCCTGAAGACTTGGGGGAATATTCGTCCATATCCATTGCAGAGGTTACCGAGATAGTTAAGAAGCTCCTCGGTGGCAAAGCGCCTGGTGTGGACGAGATTCGCCCTGAGAGGCTGAAGACTCTGGACATTGTTGGACTGTCTTGGGTGACACGTCTCAACAGTGTCCCGTGGGCATCGGGTAGGGTACCTGCAGAGTGGCAGAACAGGGTGGTGGTTCCCATTATTATAAAGAGGGACCGGAGAGTGTGTGCCAACTACCGGGGTATCACACTTTTCAGGCACCCCGGGAGAGTTTACTGTTCGGTGCTGGAAGCGAGGCTCTGACCGACTGTCAAACTTCGGATTCAGAAGAAGCCATGTGGATTCCGTCCGATCGTGGAACAGCGGACCAACTCTTTACTCATGTGGAGCTGCTGAGGGGGTCATGGGAGTTCGACCTACCAACCTACATGTGTTTTGTGGATCTGGAGAATGTCTATGACCGTGTCCCCCGAGGGGCTCTGTAGGAGGTACTGCTGGAATATGGGGTACCAGGCTCATTGATGCGAGCCATTCGGTCTCTGTACAACCAAAGTGAGAGCTGTGTCCACATACTCGGCATAAAGTCACACGTTTCCAGTGGTGTTGGACTCCTCCAAGGCTCCCCTTTGTCTCCGATCCTGTTCGTGGCGTTCATGGACAGGATCTCAAGGCACAGCTGGGGTGAGGAGGGTGTCCAGTTTGGGAGCCTCAGAATCACATCTCTGCTTTTGTGGTTCTGTTGGCTTCCTCAGACCGTGACCTTCAGCAGCACTGGAGCGGTTTGCAGCCGAGTGTGAAGCAGCGAGGATGTGGATCAGCACCTCCAAGTCCAAGGCCATGGTTCTCTGCTGGAAACCAATGAATTGCTCCCTCTGGGTTGGGAGGAAGTTGCTTCCCCAAGCAAAGGAGTTCAAGTATCTCGGGATCTTGTTCATGAGCGATGGGAAAACGGAGCATGAGATGGACAGGCGGATTGGTGCAGCGCCAGCAGTAATGTGGACGTTACACTGAACCGTCGTGGTGAAGAGGGAGCTGAGCCACAAAGAAAAGCTCTCAATTTACCAGACCATCTACGTTCCAACCCTCACCTATGGTCATGAGCTTTGGGTAGTGACCGAAAGAACAAGATCGGGGATACAAGCGGCTGAAATGCGCTTCCTCTCTAGCGTGTCTGGGCTCAGCCTTAGAGATAGGGTGAAGAGCTCAAACATCCAGAGGAAGCTCGGAGTAGAGCCGCAGCTCCATCATGTTGAAAGGAGCCAGATGAGGTGGCTTGGCTGTCTGATTCGGATGCCTCCAGGGAGACTTCATCTGGAGGTTTTCCCAAACATGTCCACCTGGGAGGAGACCTGGATGGACGGATGGATGAAAATCTCAATGGCTAAAGGATAAAGTTCTTAAAAATGTTCTTTACACACTGAGAACCTTTGGTATCATCTAACACTGTGGGAAATGTTTTAAAGTTATAATGATCTACCTCAGTATCACAGGCAACATGTTCTAGCTTTGTTTAACGCTGAAGGAATGTTTTTAAAATGTAATTTCTCACTGATATCATCTTCTGTGCAATAAAACCCAAATTATCCACCAGGATCCAGGGAATAAACATGAAACGTGAAGCTCCAGTTTAACTATTTCACCTAAAAGGAAGAACCAAACTGAGGAGTCGTGGCAGCAGTTTGTTTGGTGAAAATCTAAGAAAATGTCTTTTTTCTGATAGATGTTTGTGTCACAGAGAAGATAAAATACTCTTCTGACAGCCTGAAGTGACGATAACAACGAAGACACAGGGGAAAGAAGAGACGATGTTTTTTTTTTAACATTTATCAAGAGAGTCTGTGTGGGAGGAAACACACACACACACACACACACACACCCACACACACACACACACACACACACACACACACGATAGATGATCTCATTGGTCCGCCCAGTGACATCATCATCATCAGTGTCCTCACAAACACTGCAGATCCACATCTGGACTTCACACTGTTTACGCTGCTACACTGTCAAAAACCTTTTGGTTAAAAAAAGAAAAAGAAAAAACATCTGGTACATCTGGTTAAAAAAAAAACACCTGGTAAAAAAAACATTTGGTAAAAACAACACCTGGTAAAAAAAAAGCATCTGGTAAAAAAATGTCTGGTAAAAAAAACACCTGGGAAAAAAAAAGAAAAAAAACATCTGTTTAAAAAACACCTGGTAAAAAACATCTGGTAAAAATAAACACCTGGTAGAAAAAACATCTGTTAAAAAAATGTCTGGTAAAACAAAACATCTGGTCAATCTGGTTTTGTTAAAGATAATGAGTAAAAACAGGCCAACACTGTAAATAAAGTCAACATCAAAAATCTGTATTTTTCTTGCAAATAGTTTATTAGTTTAAATCAGCCGTAAATATAATTTTACAGATATTTGTCATTACTCAAAAGAAAAATCATGCATAATACTAAATGGAAAATGGCCCATCTGCTTTCAAACTGTTATTTTACAGTTTGAAAGCAGATGGGCAGTTTTTTTAAATTACAGATAATAATCATAAAAGTAATTAGGAGTAATTTGTTCTTTTATAATGTATGACCACAAAATAACAATATTTTAATGTAATTAAATGCACTAAAAATATTATTTTACAGATATTTGACGCTATTTGGAAGAGAAAATATGAATATTAAGCACTGAAAAATTGGGAAATTTATTTATTTTACAAATATTAAAATGAACTGTTTTTAAGTGAATATTTAAATTACAGATATTAATCACACTACTACTAATAATAATAACAATAGTGTCGACTAATTTGTTCTTTTACCGTGTGTGATCACAATATCACACTAACTAAATGCAATAAAAATCTAATTTTGCAGATATCTGACATTATTTGGAAGAGAAAATAGATATAATAAGCACTGAAAATTGACTATAAATAATTTTTAAACTGTTATTTTATAGATTTCTTAAATTCCAGATAATAACAACAATAATAATAACAAATGAAATATTATTAGTAATTTGTTCTTGTACAATGTATGGGCACAAAATCACACTATTTTACTTAATAAATCCACTGAAAATATAATTTTACAGATATTTCACATCATTTCAACAGTTTTTTTAATGTTGCAGCATTCCAATGTTTCTTAAATGTTTTTCTGGCCTCCTTGCTGCCTGATTTTCACAGTTTTTTGCTTTTTTAAACATGTAATGACCTGAATTTGGTTCCCTTTCAACACTCTGACTCTTTCTGAGGCGTCATTCGTCCTGTGTTTGTTCTGGCTGCTGGACTTTCATTTCGTTTTGAAGCCAAACTCTTCTGTTATCTGGGCTGTTTGGTATTTAGCTGTGGCTGTTATAAATGACAGTAGGAGGTCGACTGATGCACAGCGACAGTTCAAATGTCCTCACAGCTACAGAGAGACCAACATGTGGGCGATGACGGACTGCTTTCAAAGCCGCTGGCAGGAAACCTGAACCAGGCTGCTGTTTGTCTGACAGGTGGGCCGTCTGTCCGTCTGTCAGCAGGTTTTAGCCAGCCCCAGGGAGTCCATCACATACGTAAGATTCTGAATATAAACACAACAATGAGCCGAACTGCTACAACAACCTCCTCTGGTCTGGTTTCAGGTTTCTACCAGATGTTGAACCAACCGGTCTCCAACACCAAACTGGGAAAAACTTTGATCATGTACAAAAAAAACAGAAAACACTAAACCTGAATAGTTAGCATGCAGTTAAAATAGCACTACTGTCTAAAAATATCACTCAGTGTTCTGCATTAAAGGAAAAACTAAACTTTTTTTATTGGGGAAATTCACTGAATCTCGGGCTGCACAGTGCGGTAGTGGTTAGCACTTTCGCCTTGCAGCAAGAAGATCCCCGGTTCAAATCCCGGTCTGGGATCTTTCTGCATGGAGTTTACATGTTCTCCCTGTGCATGCGTGGGTTTTCTCCAGGTACTCCGGCTTCCTCCCACAGTCCAAAAATATGCTGAGGTTAATTTATCACTCTAAATTGTCCGTAGGTGTGAATGTAAGTGTGATTGTTTGTCTGTATATGTAGCCCTGTGACAGACTGGTGACCTGTCCAGGGTGTGCCCTGCCTTCTCCCGAGTCAGCTGGGATAGACTCCAGTGACCCTAGTGAGGATAAAGCGGTGTATAGAGAATGGATGGATGAAATTCACTGACTCTGGAGATCAATCCGCTTCAGTTAGCCCGTTAGCTTAGCATAGCTCCGTAAAATCCAGTAAACACCTCTAAAGTTCATAATTTACACAATATGCATTATTGGTTAAATCTGTAAAGTGTAAGAAAACAACAGAGGAGAAAAAATGCAAAAAAAAATCATGTTATTTTATTTTACTATCTTTAATTTTATTTAGTTTTATTTTATCTTTTTTTGTTTTATTATCTGCTGTTACTTTATTTCAGTTTATTTGGTTAGATTTTATTTGAATGTGCAATAACCTCCTTCATGTTAAATTGTTGCTTTTTACATAAACATTTATTGTTGTTATTTAATTTAATTTAATTTATTTTATTTAGTTTCCTTTATTATTATTTTATAATGTTTTATTTTATTTTATATTAATTGATTGTTTTATTTTATTTTAACATACAATAACCTCCTTCAAGTTAAATGGCTGGTTTTTACATAATTTATTATTGTTATATAATTTAATTTAAATTGATTTTATAATCTCTTATTTTATTTTGTTTCCTTGTTTACTTTAATATCTGTTATTTTTATTTTGTTTTATTTAATTTTTTTCTGTTCACATGCAATAACCTCCTTGTTAAATTGATGATTTTTATATCATTTGTTATTGTTTATTAATTAAATTAAATGTAATTTTACTATCATTTGTATTAACTACGCCTGACGTATGTCAGCGGGGTTACTGCATTCTCTTCTATCTGGCTGGGTAAGTATGTATGTGTGTTTGTATGTGTGTATGTCCGTTCAGATATCTCTGCACGTGCTGAAGTCAGGATAATCAAACTTGGCACTGAAGATCGGTCTAAGGTCCCCTGCTCAGTTGTGGAGTTAGAGGTCAGCAGATCAAGGTCAAGGTCACAGGGGTCACTTAGCACATTTCCTGCATATTGCATCATTTGTACAGGAAGGGATATACGTAGGATGATCAAAATTGATTCAGAGTATCATGCATAGGCATGGTTCTGCCCTCGACTGAGGGCTTGTCTAGTTTTATTTTACTGTATCTTCTATGTTCTTACATCATATTTATTTTATTTTATTTTAACACGCAACAACCTCCTTCACGTTAAACTGTTTTTTTTTTGTACATCAACGTTTTTGTACAGATTTGTAGCATCTAATCAAGTCAGAAACATGTTCCTGTGCTGCTTCATGTCTGTTAGGGGATTATCTGTGGAGCGTCGTGTTATTATCAGAGGACAGACGAGTGAATTTATAAAGCCTGAAGACAGACGAGTGTTTAAAGGTGTCAGCAGACGGACGATGAGCTGAAAAGCTCTCAGTGAACAGAAACAGCTGCAGCTTGGTTAACTCCCTCTGGACCGTTTGTTTTCAGCAGCAGCAGGTCAGAACAGCCTCCTCAGGTCTGTTCAGCTTTAAAGGAAGCTTCTGCTACTGCTGTTCAGTTTAATGGTGTTTTTTATAGTTTCTAGTCTCACATGCGAGTCAGAATTACAACAGAAGTGACTCAAAAGTTCACAAGAAATAAACCAGTTTTTCAACCTCATGACGCAGCAACGAGTCTCAACACAAACCTGTTCCTGTTCACATCCAATCAAAACCTTTTTGATGAATTAAACAGTGAAATTCAAGGTTAATACAGTAAATATATGTAAAATATGAGGCATAATGAGTGACGATGAACAGAAAAAACTGTTACATGGATTTGTTTGTTAAATGAGATAAATCACAAAAATGTTGAATTAATGTCTTAACTGCATGATGATATGGATAAATATGAGCTGTCAAAATACATCTTTTAATCCATATTTATGTCAAATAAAGGCAAGAATAATTACGTGTATTAATTGTTGTATTTTTTACATTTTTTCCTCTGTTATTTTAAAGTCATTTTCACTCCCAGGCTGCTGAAAATGAGATATATGTTTAGTTTATATACTACCGTAGAGAACTGTTAAACTGGTAAATATTTACATTAAAGAAGTTTTAAATTCTTAAGTATTTACAGATTGTCTGTACATCTTTTCAGCTGTGACTGGGTGTTTTATGATGATAATACTATTGTGAGGTTGAAAATTGTGAACTATTTCACACTTATGTTATTTAAATTTACATTTCATACACACACACACACACACACACACACACACACACACACACACACACACACACACGTTTGTTTTTCCATACCGGTGGGGACTTACCATTGACTCCCATTCATATCTAACTCCTAACCCTTACCCTAACCCTAACCTTAACCATCACCAAATCAATGCCTAACCCTAAACAAACGTTTTTGCACTTTTACATTTTTTATTAACAACAACATGGCCAAGAAAACGGTGTTGCCACCCGTGGGGACCTCATTTTAGGTCCCCACCGTAAGACAAGTCCCCACCTTTATAGCAAATAGTCAGGTCAAAGTCCCCACCGGTATAGCAGAAACAAGTACACACACACACACACACACACAAATATCCATATATACATATATTTGTTTTAACATATTTTTGAAATACAGATTGATTGAGTAAAAAAATAAAATAATAATAAAAAAATCCTAAAAAAAAAACATGGACATAAATTTAGATTTTGTTTGTTTTTTTGAAGAAAAAAATAATATTTTTTAACATAAAAAGATTCATCCAGGGGGTGACTGCACTGTAAAATAAAGGAAAAACAAAATAAGAAAAAAATTAAAATATTTTTGTGTGAAGAAAACAACAAAAAATAGATGAAGGTTTTTATGTCTCATTTAAAATGACATTTAAGATTTATTTTATTTTAATTTACATAAAAGATTTTTTGGAACACGTGCAAATTCATCTAAATTTCACATATATTTCAGTTTTTTAACTAGAAAATAAGTGCTAAATTCAAGTTTCACATTGTAAATATATTTCTAAAATTACGCACAATCACTGACATTTCTGTAATTTTACTTTGTTTAATAAATTGTAGATCTCTTGTTTGCTTTCAATTTGCAGCCACATTTTATCCTCCCAGTTAGAAATAAAAGCCTCAGATACCTCAGTCTCAGGGCAGAAAAATGCTTGTTTCTGAGGAAACATGTGGCGGCTCTAAAATTAGATTCAGATAAGGAGAGAAATTCTGAACATGTCGACTATGTGGAGAGGAAACGCTGGGAGATAAAAAAGCCGCTGATAATCGGAATCACAGCCAAGAACTCTGACGTGAAACATCCGATGAATTTCCTGCTGCTCGGATTTAAAACTAAACGAGCTGCAGATTCCAGCAGCAACTCAACGTGGAAATAAACGGGAGGAAAAGTGGACAGAAGATGAAACTGAATCCTGTTAGTGTCGCTTTAAGCCGATTCATCTATGAGCTGATGTTTAGAGCAGAAACATTTTGCAGCTACAGCTTGATTTTAAAGAGGATTTGTTGCTTTTATTGGCGTTATGTGGTGGTAAACTCATATTTTTGGTCATTTATTGAACAAAACTCACAATTTCATGACATTTCCAGAGGCTTCAGAAAACTTTAAAAGATTTTTAAAAATTATTTTCTGGCATTTTATTGCATTTTGTGCCCGTTTGGTTGCCTGACTTTACATTTATCTGTTTGTTGTGTTGAAATTTCTCATGTAAGCATCCCAGAATCTGGCTTAAATTGAAAAATTTTGAAGCACAAATGATTTACTTTATTCATCCTCTTGCAGGTAAAATAGATTTAATACACATTTTATTTGAAAATTGCAATTTTTTGATGTTTTAAATTCAATCTAGTATGTGTTCAGTGATTACATTTTCAATTTTTCACATTTTTTAAACTATTTTCAGGCTTACACACAGAAAACAAGCTGTAATTTTTTACATTTTTTGATTTTATTACTACTGCTGTGATTATTATTGTTTTTGTTGTTGTTGCTGTTATTATTATCATTATTACTTCTATTATTTTTTTTTACCAGTGTTCAGTTTGACATGCCATAAAATAAATTATAATTTTATTTTATTTTTTATTTTACAGATCTTTTCTGTTTCTTTGAAATTCAGGAAAATACAAAAAACAAATAAATTACCTTTAAAAACCTGTAACTTGTGAAAAATCTCGAAATTTCCAGATTTATCTGTATTTCACAAATATTTTTAAAAGAAAAAATAGGTTAATAGATGAAACTGTTAAATTCCAGTTTGATAAAGTAAATATAATTCTAAAATTAGACCTAATGAGCGACAATTAATAGAAAAAGAAGTATGGGTTTGATATTTTTACATAATGTTCCTGTAGATGAGAGATTTTGTATAATTTCACAACAAAAATATTTAAATAAAGTGATTTTATGCTCGTATAATATCTATAAATATTATCTATCTTTTGAATTAATTTCATTGTTTTTATACATGTAAATATCGTTCTTTAAAAGTGAAAAATCCCCCAAAATACTGACAGTATCAGATAAAATTAAGGCTAAGACATAAATATTAATTACAGAAAATTACTCTTTTATTATGAAATGCTCATTTCCTGTTATTTCATAGTATATTTGCACTCTGGCTGCTGAATTTTATACTTTTTTTGAGACAGTTTACATGAAAATACAGTTTTATTTATATGCACTTTACACTTTGCAGCACAAAAGGGGTTCAGATTTACAAATTCTAAATATTTGTAGCTTATAAGCTGCTAAAAGTTTTGTCAGCTGCATTTATAGGACTTTAGCTAAATTATTCACATGTAAAGAAATATAAACACCAACATTCACACATTAGAGTTAGTGAGAAAATAAGCGTCAGATTAGCTGATAATTGAAATAAATCGCTGCTTAACTCTGATTTTTGTTGAGTATTTTGGCTGCAGCTCCATCACGCTGAGCCGTTGTGTGTTTGTGTTTGCAGCCTGCAGGTTATTTCCATCCTGTGACGACACTTTTTCCAGAAGTCGGGATCAAACCTCGACAGGTGACGCTGATCCATCAGGTTCTCGGACCGGAGGCCGAATTAAAGGAGGATCTGTGGATCAGAGCCTCGTGGTTCTGGATGAAAGTCAAACCTAAAACTGTTTCATGTTTGTGAACGAGGCGCAGAGATTCATCCAGAGCGGTATTAAAATGTCTTTAACTGCAGAACAGGCTTAAAAAATAACCTGAAGTGAATGAAAGATGATTAAAGACTCTTAGAGAATGAATAAAAAGGTGCATTTTTGGTGTTTTAAACTAAAGCCTTGGTCAGTAGCCTTTAATTACAGCAGTATAATGTTTCTTTAATAAACAGTGAGGGGGGGACTATTTGATGAAAAAAAACACTGCAAAAAATACAATTAAAACACTTCAAAGTCTTTTAAATGTGTTGCATTAAAAACTTTAAAATCCAGTGAAAATAACTGCAAATGTCTGTAAAATCTTTATATATTATAAGATTAATTTAAATACAGTAAAACAGTGTAATTTTACAGTCAATGTGGTAAAAGAAACAAGAAATCTTTGTAAAAACAGTGATTTTTATGCAGATATAATTTACAGATTTGTTTTGTTCGTAGTTAACATTTAAATTTATATTTTTCTCTAATTTTATGGGATGTTATCAATAATTTAGTAAAACAAGGAAAAATATCTGGAAAATAACAGTTTAAAAAATGGTTTATTATCTTCCAATTGCGATTTCTTTTATTATTGTTCTTTAAATTTTCAAACAGATTTCAAACTCGATGTTTCATGTCAACATTTCCACCAGTTTTCTTTTATTATTTACCTATTTATTTATTTATTTATTTATTTATTCTTTTTACAAATTCAACAAAACAGAGGAAAGCCGTAAAATTAAAGGTAAAGTTATTTACTGTTTTTTAATCTTTAATATGTAGATGTTTTTCTTTCAAATACATAAAATGTTTCTATTATTTTATAACAGATTTAAATACAGGAAAAAAAGGTGTAATTTCACAGTCAAATGTTGCAGAAGAAATCATTAATATTTGTTAAAATATAATTATAATAAAAATATAATTTACAGTTTTGTTTTGTGTTTTTACAGTCAAGATGTAAATTAAAATAAGATATATCATACATGTAATATTTTTTTCTGCTATTTTATTTGATATTAGCTGTAATTAAACAAAACTAAGAAAATCTGTGAAATCACAGTTAAAGTGGCTTTAAAGATGTCTTCTTTTACAGTGTAGAAATTAAATTTTGCAGCTAAAACACTTGTTTCCCTCACGTTTAACAGCAGTTTGAAGGTTTGTAAGAGAAACATGTTTCACTTCTTTAACAAATTTGCTCCAAATCAAGAAAAAAAAACGATAAAAACAGACGTAATAAATTAAACCCGACAGATCTTTAGCTTCACGTCCAGAACATTCAGGCTTCATTTTCTCTGTGAACAGTTTGAGCAGCACAAACTGTTTCTGTTCCAGTTTGACTGATGATCGTGTTTTCAGCTTCATGGAATCAATCAGAGATTCGTCACATTCATGAAAAACTGCTGCTTAAAGTGACAGAACACTAATAGTTTCCTTTTAGATGACACAAACTGCATAAATTAATAAGAAGAGACTCAAACTTCTTGTTCAAAAGGACAATAGATACGCCTGAAGCAGCATGTTAAGGTGAGTGAGGCTGAGATGAGCTTTAAAAGGACAAAATAACCAACATTAGACTTTAAGATCACCGGCTGTTAAATGTGTGACTTAACCTGATTATTATTAATATCATTTAGTTACAGAATAGAGGAAACACATCTCAAAAATGAATAAACGTGAAAAACTGTACAAAGTTTCTCTGAGCTTTAAGGTAAACGTTTCAAACATAGAAGTGACAAACAGTGAAAGTACAAATAAAAGGTCAAACAGAATGTTCAAAATTACAAAAAGCAACAATAAACGATGCAAATGACAGCAAATACCTGAAAATGAATGACATTGTTTTTCATTTCTCCTCCCTCTCATTAATCAACCTTTTTTCTGTGGTGTTACCAGACATTACATGCAATTTAACAAAACAGATAAAAATCTGTAAAACAACAGAAAGAATTATTCACTCTCCAATGTAGATCATTTGTAAAAAAAAAAAATTTTCTGGTGGATTTAAATATTTTAAAATTTTATAAATTTACAGTCAAATGTTGTAAAAGAATAAATTACTATTATGTTTATATTATTACATGACAAAAGTTAGGAAATGTGTAAAAAAACATTTTTACAATGATTATCTTTTTCAGATATCAACAAGTATGTGTAAATAACAATATTTTAGCTGACTTACATACAGTAAAATAAAAGTTTAAATAAATTTACAGAAAAGAAACGTAAAAGAACAGTTTACTGTTTTTCATGTGGACGTTATTTACAGCTGTCAGATCATCTGTATTTTAACCAAACAGGAAAATCTGGAAATTCACACTAAAAGTCATTATTATATAATAATATAAATATATTTTTACATAATTTGACTTAATATTTTCTGTAATTTAACAAAATACTGAAATCTGTGAACTCACACTAAAAATCATTATTAATCATTTTAAACAATTTCACGAGATATTATCTGTAATTTAACAAAACAATCAAACAGTTTAACATGTCTTTACCATCTTGTATTCCTTAATATACATATTTTTTTTAGCTTTTTGACCCTCTTGTTGTGTTTCAGATTAAATTTATTCATTTTAAAGTGAAAAAATATTTTAAAAAACAGCTTGAAGTACTTTTTCTGTATGAAACTTCCTCTGCTTGACTTAATAAGTTTAATTAAGATATAAAATGACATATTTGTAAACT
Organism: Acanthochromis polyacanthus; assembly: GCF_021347895.1. Lineage (NCBI taxonomy): Eukaryota > Metazoa > Chordata > Actinopteri > Pomacentridae > Acanthochromis > Acanthochromis polyacanthus. The sequence goes on along the minus strand of NC_067117.1, from coordinate 32,787,476 downwards.
TACCTGAACAGAAAACGTGTTCATTTATTAGCATCACTCTCAAAAATCCAAAATGTAAAATAAACAAAAGTCATGTAAAACTATTGCATTTTATATGAAGGACTTTCCATTGTACATTAAAAAAAATGCACTTTTTAATGAAAAATGAGTGAATTATCCCTGATGAACTGTGATCTATGAGAGATGAAGAACACCACTGCACTAAGTATTCATAGAAATGATTGTTAATGGAGTTAATAAGGAGATATAGACAAAGTTTAACGGATTTTTTTGGTTTTCTGTTGCTGAGAAACAAACCTAACCGGAAGGTTAAACTAATTTCACACCAAATTTTTGACAGAAATGTCAGTTTTTAGGGTTAACATGTAGATAAAAACTTATTTTTTGGGATTCTATTGATTAGAATCAGTAAATTGTTAAAAGACATCACAATTAAAGCTATAAAAGTAAGTTTTATGGTGTATCTTTCATTAAAGATCATCTAAACTCATTAAAGTCTCCTCATTATAAAGTTAAGGGTTCCTCCACCACCATCTACACCTGTGACCTCTGACCTCCACATCTGTATCTGAGCACATGCAGATGTTCTTTACCTTCTCCACAGCTGAGCTCACGTCCATGTCAGTCGACTCCTCGGCTGCTCGGCTGGCTGCTCCCAGAACAATGAGGCTTTAAATTCCTCTCCTGCCAACCACACTTCCTCTCCGCCCGCCCACAGCTCAGCCCACAGCAGCTCCACCGTCTAGACGCTCATCCACCCACTGCTGGGCTCCTCCAGGGTTCTTCAGGGCTCTCCAGTCTCATCCAGGCTTCCCAAAGCTTCTTCAGGGTTCTTCAGGGCTCTAACAGCTTCTTGAAGCTCCTTGAGGGTTCTTCTCCGCTGGTTTTCTCTCCTCTTTCTGCCTCAGTAACAGCTAAACTCACCTTCTCCTTCCTCTAAAGTTCCCCCAGCTCTTCCCTGTTAAACTCGTCTCCTTCTCCTCCCTCCTGCAGGTTTCTTCACCTCCAGGAAGTGAGTTTTCTTTGTTTTTTTCCTACTCTGCTGTGTTGAACTCAGCTCCAGACAGATCTGTGTCTCCGGTTCAGTTCCTCCCTGAGCTCCAGAACCACCTGAGGCCTGACTGGACTGTTTGAGTTTTTAATCTGAGACAAAGACTGAGGGATTCCCTGCTCACACCCCGTCAGCCAATCACAGCAGACCTGGGGAAAGTCCTCGGCCAATCAGAACATCAGGAATTCCTCCTCCTCTCCTCCCATTCAGCAGGGTTTCAGAGGAATGTGGATCCCATCAGGTTCACTGGTTAACAGGCCGGTGTTGAACGCAGCATTTGACTCACGATGCCTTCAAGAACCTGATGCATGCTGGGAAAAAATAAATTTATGTTTCTCTGTGACCATTTTGTACCTGACTTGGACATTCCAGGTGCCTTTTTAGTCATTTTTCACCTTGTTTAGGTTATTCTGTGTTTCTTTATGGACATGCTGTGCCTTATTTGGACATTCTAAGTGACTTTTTAGTCATTTTCAGTTATTTTGTGTTTTTTTTTTTTTGGACACTAGTCAAAAGCTAAACACATGCTAGACTGCTACCTTACTGAATCATGGATAAGTACTTGAAAGGTAGTAAGAATCATGCCAGGTTGCTTTTTGTTGATTTCTCATCAGTTTTCAACGAAATCAAGCCTCACATTTTGGTAGAGAAGCTTGTAAATGTCTTTGGTGCTGATGTGTGTCTCGTTTGTTGGATCCTTGATTTTCTAACCAATCGATCACAGTAAGTCAGGGTAAACCTCTTCCACCAGATCACCTCAAGACTGTGTTTTATCTGCCTTTTTATGTATTGTATACACAAATGATTGTGTCAGCCGCTGTGATGACAGATTGATCACCAGGTCAGCTGATGCTTTGGTAATCGTCAGGCTGCTTGGTGGTGATGATGTTGGTCGTGGGCAGGTTCTGGATGATTTTATATTATGGTGCAAAGAAGCTTCCCTTCAGATCAGTGTGACTTAAACAAAGCAGATCTACACTGACTGTAGACGGTCCCTCCAGCTCCTCAGTGCACTGTGTCCATGACCAGTCAGTGGAACTGGTTCCTAACTATAAATATCTGGGTGCTATAATCAGTAATCAGTAAACTCAAGTTTGACATAAATTGTGAAATGCTGGTTAAAAAGGTCAGTAATGATTATTCTGTCTGAGAAAGATCGCCAAGTTCCAGTTTGATAGGACCCTGATGAAGCTCTTCTACTGTTCCTTCATCCAGTCAGTCCTATGCTTGTATGGTAACCATGACAACAGTATTTTCTGTGCTTAATGTTTCATTAGATCCCCTTACTGAAATGCATGAATGTGTAATGGAGGATATTTACACCTGTAAAATTATGAAATTCATTATAATACCATAATTATTTTTATGTTTATATTAGATATTTTTTAATGTGATTGTTTTAAAATCTTAATTGCCTATAATGATAATAATAACAATACATGTAATTATTATTAACAATAGCAAAAGTAATATAATACAAATGTATTTTATTATGTTATTTTTATTATTTTATTACAATAATAATAGTATATATAATAATAATAATAGATACATACATATTATTAACAATAATAATATGCATTCTTATTGTTATTATTATTATTACTATACTACATAGATTATTGTTATAATAAAATTATATCATAAATACACATTTTTATTATTTATTATTGTTACTGTTTGAAAAAAATTACATGCATTATTATATATATTATTTCTATACTGATTATTGTTGTAAAATAATAATGACAGTAATCATTACAATAATGGTAATACAATAATAATTTGCGTTAATATTATTATTATTATCATTGCTATTATTGTTATTTAATGATCTGTAAATGTTACAACAATTACTTTGATTCTTCTTTTTAATATCTTGCTTGCTTCTGACTCATCTTATAACTCTTGTCTTTATATATATTTTTTTGTTCTGTTTTATTTTTTTCAGATTCAATCAGCAGGTTTCCACTTTCTTTTAATTTTAATTCTGATTTTTCATCATATTATTGTTGTTATTAAATAATAAGAAGGAGTGCATCTTGCTCATGTTTCCTTCCAGTTCAGCGGGTCAGTGAAGGAGGCAGTGACGCGGCACCAAATTTTCCCGGGAAAAGCCTCTTACATCACAGACTCCGCCTCCAATCAGAGCTCAGACTGAGGGTTCGCTCGTTTTACTTCGCGGCTTGATCCGCCTCAAATCATCCAGTTACACCTCCAAACCGGCAGAACGAGTCTGTTAAACGAACCGAACGCCCCCCGCCGAGAGACCCCGCCACAAGCTAACAAACCCTCCAATCAGAGAGCTGGACCTCAGCCGCCTGTTTGAATATTCATGATTTTTCGCGGGCTTTGGCAGTCACGTGGTCGTTTCGCGCGAAAAGCGACTCAGTCCGGACAGGAAGAAGAAGAAGGAGTTTAATCAGCAGCAGCAGAGAGAGACACAACAGCAGCGATGGCGGTGAGTTAGATCGAGAAAAACCGAACAAAACCGAATTAAAATGATCTGATTAATGACAGTAAAGTTTATTAAAGCAGATTTTTATTCTGTAGCTGCAGTTTTTAGACGTAAAATGAATTTTAACTTCCATCAAAATGACAACAAAGACTCGGAGGCTCAACTAGACTTAGCGGATTTATTTGGCATTTAACGTTAGAATTATGACTACACCTTATTTTTTATTCCTTAAAATCTGTTTTTCTATCGTTATAAGGATGAATTTCTCATTTATTTGCTGTGTTTGTCAGCCTGCTGTGAAGCTAGCTGCCATGTGGTCGATCAGCTTCTTATTGTCTCTGATAAAGTGAAAATGTCAGTTTAGATGTGTGTTTAAGCAGCTTTAAAACAGAAAAATAAACAACCAAACAACAGAATAAACAGATAAAACTGAGCAGCTGCTGTGTTTAGTGCAGTTTCCTGTCATTTCTATTCATTTTATCTTTAAATCTATTATCCTGCAGCTTCATCATGACTTTAAATGTGCTTTAAAGTGAATTTTATGGATAAATCTTGTAGTTTTTGCTGCTCTGCTTTTGTCTCTATGGCTGGAGTTACTTTGAAGGTTCACATTTTACATCAGAGCTGCAGATTATGTTCATAGTCTGATGATTATTTAAGATGAAAAATCTGTTTTTGTGTCAGCATAACAAAGATATTCAGTTTATTGTGATAAAAGAGGAAAAAACGGCAAATATTCATTTTTAAGTGTCTGAATTCAGAGAATTTAACCTTTTTATTTAAGGAAAAAACTGAAATTTTCACCACATTTTGTCTTTAAAATAGAGCTGCAGAAATTGGCTTCAAAAATGTGATTAATTTCCAAATATTTTCTCTTAATTTTATGTCCAAATCCTGTATTTTCTATATAAAATTAAATAAACGGCCATCATTTTCCTATTTTTTATATTTGATTAACTGATTTTGGGTGTTTAAATGATTAAATTCTCTGATTCCAGCTTCTTAAATGTGAATATTTTCTGTGTATTTCTATAAAATCAACAACACAATTCTCTCATAAATACATAAATATGTTTTTATGTTTGATTCTGATTTGCTGCACAGTTAGTTTTACAGGTTTTGAGATTAATTGAGGTAAACTGAAGAACTAGAACCAAACTTTGAGGCTGAAACAATCTGACAAACAGACCTTTTAGTCATTTTGCACCGTGTTTGGGTTATTTTGCGTGTCTATTTTGTGTCTTATTTGGACATTTTGTGTTTCGTTTTAGTCATTTTGAGTACATCTTTGGTCATTGTGCCATTCTTTGTGGATATTTTGCACCTTATTTGGAAATGCTGAGTGGCTCTTTTGTCATTTTGCATGTAGTTTGTGTCATTTTGCGTGTGTTTTGAGATATTTTGTGTCTTATTTGGACATTGTGAGTGCTTTTTTAGTGATATTGCCTCTTGTTTAGGTCATTTTGAGTGTCTTTTTGGGCATTTTTTGTATTGTTTAGGTCATTTTTTGTATTGTTTTGGTAATTTTGTGATTGTTTTTAGGTAGTTTGTGGTTTATTTGGACATTCTGAGACCCTTTTTTGTCGTTTACATCAGGTTTGGGTCATTTTGAGTTTATTTTTGGACATTTTGTCGTGTTTGTCATTTTCAGTGCATCGTTGATCATTTTGCATCTCTTTGGACATTTTGTACCTTTATTTGGTAATTGAGTGCCTTTTTAGTCAGTTTGCATCTTGTTTGTGTCATTTTTGCATTTCTTTTAGGGCATTTTGTGCCTTTATTTAGACATTCAGAACACCTTTTTACTCATTTTGCCTTTCTTTTTAGATATTTTGTGCCTAATTTAGACATTCAGAGTACTTTTTTAGTCGGTTTGCATTTTGTTTGATCATTGTATGTTTCTTCATAGACATTTTCTGTCTGTTTTAGTGGTTTTGAGTGTATTTTTGGTCATTTAGCGATGCATTTTGTACCTTATTTGGACATTCAGAGTGCCTTTTTAGTCATTTTGCACCTCGTTCGGGTCATTTTGTGTTTCTTTTTAGATGTTTCGTGCTTGTTTTAGTCGTTTTGAGGGAATCTCTGGCAGGCTGTATGTTGTGTGCAGGTTTGGATATAAAACTAAAATGCTGATAATTCTGTTTTCGTCAGGATTCCTCCGAGTCGTTCCACATGGCCACCAGCCCCAGCCGGCCCTCCCGCCGAGGAGACCTGACCTCCAGCCCGGGTCGAGACCTGCCGCCCTTCGAGGACGAATCCGAGGGTCTGCTGGGCGAAGGACCGCTGCCCGGAGAGGAGGAGGAGGACGGAGACGGGGAGGAGCTGATCGGAGACGGGATGGAGAGGTGAGGACGGATCCAAACACCGAGCGAAAGTTTTAGAGCTCCGTGTAAACATTCCTCCCTTTGTTCAGGGATTACCGAGCGATCCCGGCTCTGGATCAGTACGAGGCCGAAGGTCTGGACCTGGACGATGAAGATCTGTCGGAGCTGTCGCCTGGAGCTCGAGCTGCAGCCGAGGAGGCGATGAGGAGGAGAGACCGGGAGCAGGGAGTCAGCGGGAGGCTGAGGAGAGGACTGCTCTACGGTGAGAAGAAAATCAATTCATACTTCTGTTTTTCTTTCAGGGTTTATGTCAGGTTTTTATCTGCAGTCGGAAACGAGAGTTGTTCCTCCTCATTTCCATCTAATATGCTTTTATTTTGTTAAATTCAGCTGCTGCAGGTCATCTGTGTTTTCTTCTGGTTAAAGATTCAATTTAAAACAAACAAGGACACAAAATAGTGCAAAAGGATTTTTCATTGGCAAGAAAATTTGACTCTTGAAGTCCATCATTTAAAGGATTTTTTTGACATTTTGTGCCTTTTTGCTGAGACATTTCAAATTCCTTTTTAGTCATTTAGCACCTTGTTTTGGGTCATTTTGTGTTTCTTTGTGAACATTTTATGTCTTGTTTTAGTCATTTTGACTGTATCTGATCAGCTTGCGTTGCTTTTTGTGCCTTTTTATTTAGACATTTGTAGTTCCTCTTCAGTCAGTTTGCATCTAGTTTGGGTCATAATGTGTTTCTTTGTGAACTTTTTGTGTCTTGTTCTTGTTATTTTCCCGTTCTTTTTGGATGTTTTGTGCCTCGTTTGGACAGTCTGAGTGTTTTTTAAGTCACTTTGCACCTTGTTTGGATCATTTTGTGTTTCTCAGGGTTCTCACCAGGATTTTTTTTTGCAGCCTAACAGCAGCTTACGCATGCACTATAGCCTTCATTAAATCTCGCGAGCGGCCGGCCCAGATGTCAGCCAATGAGCGTCACACAGATGCTCCAAATGCTCGTGATTTAGGTCACTATTCACCATACATGGCATCACGGAAACAACCAAGACATGCTAATTGTAACCCCGAGATCGGAAGCGACTCTTAATTTTAGACGGGAACGGGTCAATCGACAGGAAAGTACGGCCGAGGTGGGGAGACATAAATTAACCTAGATAGGCACCCAGTCGATAAAAACAAACGCACATGGCGTTATCTGTCAAAATGACTCTTTCACAGCGCCAACTGCCCCAATAAAGAAGTTTTCTCACATAAATATGGAAATATCACGCAAGCAAATGTGCTCAAAACACAATACCACAACTTGAAAGGCAGCGTAGCGGCTCTAATCACAGCGTAATCTTTTAAACTGGCGAGAACCCTGTTTCTGTCTGTACATGTTTACTATTTATGTAAACACAGTCTGCAGTTCAGCCGAATAGTCCCAGATTTTAATTTTTTTTTTTACATCAGTGTCATTCGCAGCTGCGTCAATTGCAGCTTTTTAGTTTTAACAGTTCTAATTTTTTTTATTTTTTACAGAATCTGATCAGACTTAAAGGTCTATCTTTGTTTATTTTTGACAAACTTTTAAACAAATACTTAGAAAAAATAACTTTAATGAAATATTGCGGTTTAAGCTTGGATTTGTGACTGAATGTTACGTCACAGATGAGTAGTTCCAGCCCCAAAGTTGAAAATCTGACAGTCATTTCAGTTTTTATGGTTTCTAGCTCTAATAAATGGTGTCATTTTTGCATCTTGATGATACATTGTCATTAATCCGCTGCTAATCTGTCAAATTGGTAACAAACATTAAATTCAGGGAGATAAAACAACTAAAGGAGACTGGTTGATTACATCTTTTGTTGTTTTGCTGCCTTCCAGACAGCGAAGACGAAGACGACGGGCGTCCGGCTGCTCGGCGAAGGCGATTGGCTGAGCGAGCGGCGGAGGGCGTCGCCGATGGAGACGAGGAGGAAATGATCGAGAGCATCGAGAACCTGGAGGACATGAAGGTTTGTGATGAAGCTAAGGTGGTTCTGCTGCTCTGGAGCTCCGTGTTGGAGCGCTCCTCTAACGTTGATCCGTCTGCAGGGCCACACCGTCAGGGAGTGGGTGTCCATGGCGGCTCCTCGCCTCGAGATCTACAACCGCTTCAAGAACTTCCTGCGGACCCACGTGGACGAAAACGGACACAACGTGTTCAAGGAGAAGATCAGCGACATGTGCAAAGGTAGAGCTGCTTTTCTGACCCGTTTCAGCACATAGATGAGCTTTCTGCTGGTGTTTAGCTGATTCAACGTGTTTCCAGAGAACAAGGAGAGTCTGGTGGTGAACTATGAAGACCTGGCAGCCAGAGAACACGTTCTGGCTTATTTCCTCCCAGAAGCTCCCACTGAGATGCTGAAGGTGAGTCTGCTTTAGTTTCTGAGTCCGTCCTGCTTGATTTTACTCTTATTTTTACCAACGAAGGTCTGAAATTTTAAGATTATGTGTCGATTTGTCAGAAATTATATAACTAATGTGGATTTTAACCCTCTGAACCCCAAAACCTGCCGGCAGCTTGGAGAGACGTGTTCTGTTTATTAAAGAATAAAATGCCAAAGTTACATAATTTGTCTGAGTCAGAAGCTGTGAAAACAGAAAAATTAGTCAAACTGATACTTTTTTGAACAGTTTTTGAGCTGTATGTTTGTCACCTGCTGTCTAACTGAAAATGTTCTTCAAATCTAAACAAATAATTGACATTTAATTCAAATCTCCTTAATTCTCGCTTAAAAAATTGCAAAAAAAAAACAGTTTACTCAAACTAGAAAACTGAAACTAAAATTTAGCGTTGTTTGCTGTAACTTTGAAGCTGTGTTTAACAAAGCTCCAAACAACAGTGATGCCACAAATTCAGAGAATTTAACTGTGCTTAAAAATGAATCAAAAACAAACAACTCACACCAACCAGATTCTGTAAAAAACTAACGGTTCTGTGTTCCTTCATGCAAATGTGAAGACATTTTTAATTTGGCTGTGACCAGAAATTCAGAAACGATTCAGCTGAGCTGCAGGCAGTGTTCACACAGAGCAGATAAAAAGTGTAAATAGTAAAATATCTACAGTATTTGTGACACCTATGGGCACTTAAAAAGCTGTAAAAGCTGGTCTCAAATTTTTTCAGTTTTGAAGCTGTGGTTGTTTCCATCGAGGTGCAGGACTGTACACTGGAAAAAACTTATTTCAAGGAACTTCTGCCTTGAAAGAAGTAAAAAAAAATATCTGCCTATAGAACAAGTGAAAATGATTTCTTGAAATAAGAATATTTAGAATATTGAGATTTTAAAATTAGCTGGGAAAACTTATTTTAAGCTGCATTTTACCAGGATTGTCAAGCTTAGGTGTCCTTAAATAAGCCAGACATGCTTTAAAAATGTCAATTTTTCATTCAAAAATAGATTTATGCTTTCATGTATCCTCCTAATTAGAGATGTATTAAACTTATTTTGAGTTTTTTTGTAAAATTCAACTCAAGACAAGATAATTTCAAGATTGTTTGACTTAACAAGACATTTAAGATGCATCGTCTTAAAATGAGTCCCTCTATCTGCTGAAATGTCGCTTGTTGAGTGAATTTATCTTAAATCCAGTGGAATGAGAGTGTTAACTTCATGTTATTTCTTCATTTTTTTGTTTTTAACAGTTCTAATTCTTTTTATTTGACCAGCTCTACCTTTTTTAGAGGTTTATTGTTAAAGAGTGAGAACAAAGAAGCCGTGAAACAAACCTGAATGAGCTCTACCCAGTGTTTCTGTTTCTTCTTCAGGTTTTTGATGAAGCGGCTAAAGAAGTTGTCCTGGCCATGTACCCCAAATACGACCGCATCGCCCACGAGATCCACGTCCGCATCTGCAGCCTGCCGCTGGTGGAGGAGATCAGATCGCTGAGGTAACCTGAAGACTGGCAGTCTGACTGTTTTAGTTGTTTTACTTTTCCTCCTAAAATTATGCAATTTTCTTTCTTTTAAAAATTTGTATTCTTTTTTTTAAATTCTACTGCTTCTTCTTCATCATCGTTCTTCAACTTGTTCTTCTTTGTCGTCCTTCGTCGTCCTCTTCTTCTGCTTCTCCTCCTCCCTCTTCTTTTTCTTCTCCTCCTCCTCTACCTCCTCCTCCTCCTCCTGTTTCTTCTTCTTCTACTAATCCTTCTCCTCCTCCCTCTTCTTTTTCTCCTCCTCCTCCTCCTCCTCCTCCTCCTCCTCCTCCTCCTCCTCCTCCTCCTCCTCCTCCTCCTCCTTCCTGCTTGGTGCTCTGCAGACAGCTCCACCTGAACCAGCTGATCCGGACCAGTGGCGTGGTGAGCAGCTGTACTGGAGTTCTTCCTCAGCTGGGGATGGTCAAGTACAACTGTAACAAGTGCAGCTTCGTCCTCGGTCCGTTCTTCCAGTCCCAGAACCAGGAGGTGAAGCCGGGCTCCTGTCCAGAGTGTCAGTCCCAGGGGCCCTTCGAGATCAACATGGAGGAGGTAAATGCTGCTTCTCCTTCTTTTTCTCCTCCTTTTCCTCCTTTCCCTCCTCCAACAATATGGAGAGGGTAAAATCTTCTTTTCCTTGTCCTTCATTTCCTCCTTTCTCTTCATCATTGTCCTTTGTTACTCTTCTTATTCTTTTTCTTCTTCTCCTTTTCCATCTCCTTCTTCTCCTCCTGTTCCTCCTCCTTCAACAACATGGAGGAGGTAAGAACTTCTTTCATTTCCTTCTTCTGTTCTTCTGCTCCTTCAACAACATGGAGAAGATAAAATCTTCTTTTCCTTGTCCTTCATTTCCTCCTTTCTCTTTGTCCTTTTTCTTTGTTGTCCTTCTCCTCCTTTTCCATCTCTTTCTTTTCCATCTTCTCCTTCTGCTCCTCCTCCTCCTCCTTCAGCATGGAGGAGGTAAACGCTTCATGTCCTTTCAGTCTTTTGTCGTTGCTGCCACTGATCTGGTTCTTTCTTGGTGCAGATTTAAGTTCAAACGTTTGATTTTCGCCCTTTAGTGTTGAACCTACGACACAAAGAGTAAAAACGTTCCTGAAGTCACTGCACTGTATGGATGTTTACTTTCTGTATTAGAGTGAGTTTAACCGTTTTTCTTTCCTGCTCCTGCAGACGGTTTATCAGAACTACCAGAGAATCACCATCCAGGAGAGTCCAGGGAAAGTGGCTGCCGGTCGCCTGCCCAGATCCAAAGACGCCATCCTGCTGGCCGACCTGGTGGACAGCTGCAAGCCCGGAGACGAGATCGTGAGTCCCTTTAAAAACCAGCTAGACATGCTTCACTTCCAGTTTTAGGTTTTAAAATGTGTGCATTTATAAAGGCGCTCAGAGCAACGTCACCACGAGGCCCAGAGCTTCTGCAAAAAGAATGAAAAGCTGAAGAAATAACAGAGAAGACATCTAGAAACACCAAAATAACATTTCTGTGTCCAAAGGGCTTTACAGACAGAAAAGAAGAGAAAAGAGCATTAAACTAGAGAAAGTCGGTCTGAACAGAAGAAAACCAGAATTAAACATGGTGCAAGGTTTTCAAAATAAATCAGCATAATAAAAGAACCAAAAATGCCTCATCCACGTGGTGAGAAAAATGAATGAGAGAAAACAGATTACAACAAAAAAAGGTAGTATTAATGGGAAATAAATAAATAAAGGCGAAAAGAGAAAAAGGAGCAAATAAAATATAAATATGATTTTAAAAAGAACAGATTAGATCAGTGACATCACATAAAAACAAGCTGATCAAAATGATTTAATGAAACTGGAGCTATGAAATGTAAATATAAGACTGTTCACACTGCAGGGCTTAATGCTCAATTGCGATTTTTTTTGTGAAATACGATTTTTTTTCTCTTCCGAGTTCGTTCACATTTCCAATTAAATGCGACTTGTATGTAGGGCTGGACCCGAATAGCCGTTCGCTAAGGCGATATCCGGATATTAGTTTTTTTTTTTTACTTCGCCTTCGGCCCACATCGGCTCATCCCGTCCTGTGATCACATAAACATATACACATATGTCTGTGTGATCACCCCCTCCTCCCCCAGACGAAAATATTTGGGAAGATATCCCTTCGCCTTCGGCCCACTTCGGCTCGTCCATTCGTGTTTATCACCACCTGAATGGCCGGGTTCCTGCCGACTCTGACGTCACGCTTCACTTCATTGCATAAACACAAAACAAGATGCTGAAGACCTCCGCTGTTTGGGAATCCCTCAGTTTAACTGAAGACAAAATGAAGGCAAAATTTGGACCCGGGAGACCAGACGAATGGATCCAAATATTCGGGCCGTCTCCGCCACAAGCCCCGCCCCCCAGTCGGACGTTACGGGGTGGAACGAATATTCAGATATTCGTCTTTAAAAGGGCCCGAATATTCGGAAGCCAGAAGCCACTATTTGGACCAGCCCTACTTGTATGTGATCTCCTGTGTGAACCTCAAACAACCCAAAAGTGTCCCGCATGTGCAGAAGAGAACACAACAACGACCCGCAGATAGCGTGTTCAGTGTTTACGGAAGTAAACATGGACGCTAACAGTAGAGCATGTCTGGCCATTTTAAAGTTGTTGTCCAATGGGAGCCAGCATATTTCTAACTTAATCGTTTTAAGGAGAAGGTCAAGAAGGAAGAGAGCCAGGATTTTGGCCCTGGCGTTTTGTGCGGCAGTGGCAGCAACGTCTGTCCAGAGAACTGTGTGGGTGCGGAGTCGCAGCCAGGAGCGGTGGATCGTGATGTGAGAGGCTTCACAGATGTGGACTTCATTTAGAATTTTCAAATAACAAGGGCGACCTTTACATACATATGTGAGCGCCTCTTTTTAACACTCACAGCAAGACACACAGCCCAAAGACGTGTTTTGCCTGAAAGCAGAATAGTGACATTTGTCATGTACCAATGATGTATAGGTCGGATAAATGTGACCTGGCCGTTCAGACTGAAGTCGCATGGCGAAAGATCCGACACGTATCGGAATTAGGACCACATATCCAAATGGCCTGGGTCACATTTGAAAAAATGGGATCTGTGTCGTTTAGACTGTCATGAAAAGATCAGATACAGGTCACATAGGGGCAAAAAAATTGGATTTGGGTCACTTTATCCTGCAGTGTGAATGTAGCCTCAGACCATTCATGCTGTAAATGTTGCACTTCACTCTTTCTGAACTGCATCTTGTCGTCTTCCTGCTCTGTTCACTGATTATAAAGTTGAATCTGTTTGTAATTCTCTAACAGTCGACGCTGTAAATGAGAGATTCTTACAGTTTAAGATCCTTTTAAATGAAAATGTAGCCACATTTCCTGGAAGATAAATGTAAATATTCACATTTTGTTAAAGGAAATGAATGAAGCAATTTGGAAAATTAAAAAAAAAGACGGAAAGCATCGGCGAATCTGGAATAAAACATTGTAAAAATTGTTAGTAAACGGTAAAAAAGAGCTGTTTCCAGAAGGTTTAAATGTGAATGTGTCCAAGTATTGTCAGTTTTTCTGCCTGTAATTAATAAGTTTTTTTCTTCCCAGATGTTTAGTTTTTCTCTCCTAACCCCGGCTGTTATTCTGTCCTTCCTCCCAGGATCTGACTGGAATCTACCACAACAACTACGACGGCTCCCTGAACATGGCCAACGGCTTCCCCGTCTTCGCCACCGTCATCCTGGCCAATCACATCACACGACGGGACGAAGGCGTCGCCGTGGCCGAGCTGACGGACGAAGACGTGAAGGCCATCGTGGCGCTGTCGAAGGACGAACGCATCGGAGAACGGGTGAGGAGCCGAAAACAAAAAAAAGAAACTTTAGAGGCATTATTTCACCTCCAGTCATTAAATAGGAGAGAAATTTAAATTACAAGTGCAAAAAATACACAAATATTCTGACTGAATCTCATTTTGTGAGTCCAAAAGTCCTGAATTCCACAGAACAATATTACAATAACGAATCGGTCAGAAAATATTCATTTGTTTTGTCTAAATGAGTGTTGAGTAAAAACAGTATTTTATTGTGCACAGCTCTGGTTTAGATTAGAAACAGAATGAAAGCTCTAAATTGTGCAATTTTTGAAAATTTGTTGTAAAAAAAAATCAAGGAGTCGGTGAGTAAAATGATCGTTTTAATGAAATCAAAATCATGAAGTTAAAATACAATAAAAACTTTTAACATGTATTAAAATACAAAAAATACTACATTAAAGAAAAGTAAAAGAAAATAAATTCAAAATAAATAAATAAAAACTAAAACTAGATTCCAGAAAATAAAATTGGGTTTTAAAAAAATGGTAAAAATAGGATGAACATTTCCAGCTGTTTTTGAACATTTGTTTTCAATAAAATTGAAATGGCCAGTGTGTGGAAGTATCTTCTGTAATTAAATTGAAATACTTTAAAACGATTAAATTACCTAAAATTAGGAATAAAAAAACAGACGAAATTAAAAAAAAAACTAAATTTCAAATAGAACTATATTCTATAAATTAAAATTGGGTCCAAAAATAGTTAAAGTGTGAAAAACAATGAATGTTTTAGTCTTTCTGGTTATTAATGATAATTCTTCAGTAATTTTGGTGTTTTAATGTTGATTGAAGGTTCAGTGTGGTTTTTTGTATTTATTTATTGTTTTTATTTTATTTGCCTCTTTATTGTGTTCTTCTGATTATTTGTCATAAAACTTCTTCAGGATATTTGGACAAAACTGTAGGAAGTTGACCTTTAAGCTGCTTTCTTTGGGTCTGTGTGATTTATGGGCCGTGCACTAAGAATCACATTGTTAGACCTGTGGCTCTGATTTGCTGTGATTTCTCCAAACCTCCAGCAGAGGGAGCTGTTTGACTCTGTGACGTGCAGAAGCTGATTTTCTGTCTGTTTTTCTTCAGATCTTTGCCAGCATGGCTCCGTCCATCTACGGCCACGAGGACATAAAGAGAGCTCTGGCTCTGTCGCTGTTTGGAGGAGAACCCAAAAATCCCGGTAGGAACTCTGAGCTGTGCTCCTGAAGGAGTAAACTTTGGTTTCCTCTTCGTTGTGAGGGTTCAAACTCCTTCGTTCTTCCTCCTCCAGGTGGGAAGCATAAAGTCCGTGGAGACATCAACGTGCTGCTGTGTGGAGACCCGGGAACGGCAAAGTCCCAGTTCCTCAAGTACGTTTCCTCTCACAGCACTTTATGCTTCGGCTTCCTGACACATTTTTCGTCACTCTGGGTTCATTATAAAGTCCCGCATTTCTGTGGAAACAGATGGAGAAAGAATTTAGAAATGTCTAATGTTTAGTTTGATGCGGTTCAAATGGCAGAAAGTAGAATTTCTTTGATTATTTGGTTGCAAACATCAAAATGTACAACAAGTACAACATTTTTCCAGATGTTCACAGATGTTCTAAGTCTCCTGGCTCCACACACTGCACATATTTAACTGTTTATATTTTTAGTCAGCTTTCATACTCATACTCTCTGCTTTCTGTGAACTCTGCCTGCAGTTCAGCTGAAAACTCTGAATTTTCATAAAGTGACTCTTGGTCTCAGCTGAATCATTCACGGCTCATCAGCTGCATCGATAGGTGGAGAATTTTTTTTATTTTTTTACAGAATCTGGGTGGTGTAAACAGTTAGTTTTATATATATCTTTTAAGCTTATATTTGGTCATTTTCCCGACAGAGCTGCACGTCTCTCGTTATTAATTTGACTGTCTGACAGTTTAAGATAAATGTTTGGTAAAATAAAAATATTTAAGTAAATAAAAATGAAGTGAAATTAAATTGAGAAAAAAAATTAAAACAAAAACTATTAAAATAAAATAAATTGCGTTATTTGTAATTTAGAAAATAAGCTAAAACAAATTTAATTACAATAACTTTACATTTTAGTTTCTTAAATTACATTCCAACTCATTTAAATTGCTTCCAAAAACTATTTAAAATGATAAAGTTAATAATAATTCTTCTTCGATGGTTTAGATGTTTTAATGTAGACTGAAGGTTTGGTGTTTACTTTAGTATTTATTTATTATTTATATTCTATGTACCAGAACTGTGGGAAAATAATGTTAAGGCTAAAAAAGAAGCAACTGCTGAAATGAATTTCTGATAAATATGAAACATTGGGACCATTAAGCCGTTAAAAACTTGAGGTTTTTCTTAAATAGATTGTGCCTTCAGCATATTTGAAATATCAGTTTTATGAAGAACTGTTTTTTTTAAAACAAATTAACGACCTGCTGAGAATTTAAAGCCCTGAGTCCTGACCTGAAATGTTGACGCTGAAAATGAATTATGTGGCAGATGTTTTTCCTCATTTAAACCATTTTTAGACCCAATTTTAGTTTTTTAATTTTTTTAAGAAACTAGAATTTTTTTGTCATTTTAGTAAAATTAGTTTCAGCTTATTTTTATTTTTTTATTAGAAATAATACAAAGTAATTAATTACATTATTATTCTTGTTTCATTTAATTTGTTTTTTCATTTAATTTAGTGAATTTCTTTATTTTATTTTTTGATGTGTTTTAATTGTTTAAATTATTTTAATTTAATTATTTTAATTTAATTTTTATTTTGCACACTGGCCATTTGACTTTTCTTTATGACTAATCCTCCAAAATAACTGGAAGTTTTCACCTTTGGAGGGTTTTTGACTCTTTTTGGACTCGGTTTAATCCGTCTGTTTGATCTAAGAGGTCTCAGGAATCGTCCATGATGTGTAGAAATGCAGATAACGGTGCTTCCTGTGCAGGTACGTGGAGAAGGTGGCGAGTCGCGCCGTCTTCACCACCGGTCAGGGAGCCTCGGCCGTCGGTCTGACCGCCTACGTCCAGAGACACCCGGTGAGCAGAGAGTGGACGCTGGAGGCCGGAGCTCTGGTCCTGGCCGACCGCGGCGTCTGTCTGATCGACGAGTTCGACAAGGTGAGGCCGGACGTTAACGGCGCTGTAGCTTCAGAGCTTTAATTGGAAGGAAGAGTCTGACGGCGCGTTTTTGTCCCTCAGATGAACGACGCCGACAGGACGAGCATCCACGAGGCCATGGAGCAGCAGAGCATCTCCATCTCCAAAGCCGGCATCGTCACCTCGCTGCAGGCCCGCTGCACCGTCATCGCAGCCTCCAACCCCATCGGTACGCTTCAGAGCACAAGTTAGGGCTGCAAACGACAGAAAAACACCGGATTTATTTCAAAAAAGAACAACACCAGACTCCAAAAACCACCAGCTGCAAAAACAAACGTTAAAATCAGAAATTTATGAAGCAAAAATCTGTTTAACTGTCCAGATAAACATGTAAAGATGAGGCTGAAATGAAAGGAAAAATAGTACGTAAATGATAACATAATAATATGAATGAAATAAATTATATTTAAAAAAATGTTTAAAATAGACGCCAGATAAAACCAAGGCTCTAAATGAGTTTTAAGACGTGATTTAAAAGAAGAAAATATAGATTTAAAATCTAAATACAAACAGTTATGTACTGTAAAGAAGAAAAAAATTAACAAATTAAGTAAATAATATAATATAATAATATATAAATTAGATGATAAAATCACATAAAATACCAAACTAAAAAAATCTGCGCAAGAAATTAGAAAAAAGAAAAATAATATTAAATCCGCTTAAAAAACAAATATTAAAATCATAAATTAATGAGGCAAAATAAATAAATAAAATCACTAAAAATGAATAATTGACCAGATACACATTATAAGACAAGAGGAAAAAAATAAAATAGTAAATAAATAAATAAAATAAATGGGGGTAAAAGACAATAAAATGAGCAAATTAAATAAATTATATTAAAAAAACTAATTAAATTAGTTGATAAGAATAGATGTCAGTAAAACAAGTCTGTCAAAATGGGTTTTAAGAAGTGACTGGAAAACAGATTAGATTTAAACTCTGATTAGAAGTCCAGTTATAAATGTAAATGATCCGCTCTAATGCTGCTGTGTGTCTGGAACTGCACAAGAAATAAAACATCAAAATACTGTTCAAATAGTGAATGTTAAAATCCTAAATTCATGCAGGAAAAACCTCTAAAACTGTCCAGACAGATGTTTAATAAATATATTTAACTGACCAGAAATACTACAAATGAAAACGTCATAAATACAAAGGAACAGAGTAAAACGGGGCGAGTTAAAAGATTACACACAAGAAAAACTGCTTCAGTTTTTTTTTTTTTTTTAAAAATGCAGGATTTGGCAGTTTCAGGTTCAGGGAGTTTTTTTCTTCTGGTAAAATAGTTTGGTGATGGTTGCTCCAGTTTTTACTGCTACAGAAGGTACATAAAGCTGCATGAAAACCAACAGGAAGTGACTTTTAATCAGAATTGTTGGAGTTAATTTACAACCTGATTGTCAAAGAGAAGTCTGGACGCTGCAGTAGCAGCAGACTGATCATGCAGCAGTTTGTTCTGATTTTCCTTCTATAAGAGGAGTGAAGTTATTTTTGGACAGTTTGGCTGTTATTTTAGCGCCTTTAGTTCAGTTTCTAAAGGTCCTATTTTAACTAAAAATGCCTGCAGATGTTCTTAAAACAATAAAAAACGAGATGGTGCCTCATTTTGCTGCTTTGTTTCCTTCAGGCGGTCGCTACGATCCCTCGCTGACCTTCGCTGAGAACGTGGATCTGACTGAACCCATCGTGTCGCGTTTTGACGTGTTGTGTGTCGTCAGAGACACGGTCGACCCCGTCCAGGTAAACGCACAAAAACACCATCACACAGCAGATTCTGCAGCTTTTCCTGCTGTGATGATTTCTCCCGTCAGAAGCATGGAACGTTCACTGATGAGTCATTTTTACACAATTATTTCAATTAATGACGATTTAACGGTCATTTTCTGATCCTTTTATACCTCAGGTACTTTTTCCATCTTTTTGGGCCATTTTTTTTTCTTGTTTTTAGGTCATTTTTGCTACTTTTTGTGACATTTTATTAGATTAGCGGTATTGGCGCCTTTTATGTTTCCTTTTTGCTCTGATTGCCTCCAAGATACTCGACTTTTGCAGTAAAAAAAACGATGCAGCTGTAATATTAGGAAGAAAAGGACTTGAAATCAACTGTTAGTGACAGTTTAGTGGTGTTTTTTGACATTATTGGACAAAAGAAGTGGAAACACTGCACCTCCTCCTGGCTCCGTTTTCAAGCTACAGTGAAGTCAGATTTATTTCTAAAAGACGTTTAAGTCGCAGCAGTGAAACCAAAGATGCTGTAAAGTCATGAAACATCGACTCATTAGACACAAACACTCTGACTGATCTGAATGTAAAGACGGTAAAATAAAGTAAACAGGATGCAGCAGGTTCAGTTTTTGTCTGGAGCTCAAACATTCAAGGACTTTGGTTCTTTTTGATTCAGAGCTTTACGTTTTAAAGAGATAAACCAGTTTTCTAAAGTGATTATATGTTTGAAGTCCTTTCAGATGAACCTCAGAGCTTCTAATGTCGTTTAAACTGCTGCTAGGCTGCAGGAAGAAAACGGGAAGTTTTAACATGATCTCAGTTAAATAAGCTTCCTGCCGTTATTTTAAGTTAACGTGCTGTTTCACTGCTGTAAGATGTTAAAATCAGAAGTCTGACTGGTTGTTTTCCAGGATGAGATGCTGGCTCGCTTCGTGGTCGGTTCCCACATCAAGCATCATCCCGGCAGCAAGGAGGCGGGCGTGGCGCTGGAGGAGGTGGTTCTGCCCAACTCGTCCGACGTCCCACCGATTCCTCAGGAGCTGCTCAGGAAGTACATCATCTACGCCAAGGAGCGGGTGAGAAAACACGCTTTATACGATGACATGAGGCTGTAAAAATGTACAAAATCAGAGATGATTTCTGCTTTAAGTGATCAAAAACAAAAACAGGACTTTGTGCTTTATGAAGGTGTTTTTTCTTTAAGTGCTGTCTGACTTCCAGATGTCATTTTAGCCTTTTTTTTGGTATTAAAGCGAAATATTTGCAGATCAATTCATAATTCTTTACATCTATTCCAACTTGACTTTCTCCAATTTGCCTGAAAATTTTCTGACATAAAATTCAAATATTTCTAAAAATATCTGAAATTTTAGCTTGATGGTTAATACTTTCCAAGATTTTAAAAACTAAACAAAACTAAACTGCCGTCGACCCGTTTTTCCTCATTGTTTTATCACGCTGAAATGGCTGGAATAAAAACAGAAATAAAAACAGAAATAGACGTAGGTCTGTAAAAATGGGTTTTAAAGAGTGATTTCAATTAGATTTGATCTGTAGCTGCACCAGAAATAAAAAAAAGAATAAATTAGCTAAAAAAACTAATAAATAAAATAAGTAACGAAGTAAAGGGAAAAGGAGAATAAATTAACCAATTAAATATGTAAAAATAAATAAATTAGACAATAAAATCACATAAAAGCAAGCCTATAAAAACAGAATAATATTGCATCAGTTCAAATAAAACATTTTAAAATCATGAATTTCTGAAGCAAAAATCAGTGAAACTGTCCAGATAAACACGTAGAGACCATGCTAAAATAAAAACTAAATGAAGGATAAAATAATAAGATGAATAAAGTAAATAAATTATAGATTTAAAAATAGACGTCACCAAAATGTTTTCTAACTCGGAGCTAAACATCATAAACGACGTTCTGATACAGATTTTTCTCTCTTATTTAACTCTAGATGTAGGAACCGATGCATTTACGGGTTTTTTTAAATGAATGATACGAGTTTTAGTTTTTTCTTATAATTCTGTGCCATAAATGGTAGAATGGGCTGAATGGAGCTGGAAACTAGAAGCTTGTGAGGAGAAAACATCCGTCGTTCTTTTAAAACTTCTCGTTTGGTTGCTGTAAAATGACGTTTTCTGTTTTTGTTTGTGCAGGTCCATCCCAAACTGAACCAGATGGATCAGGACAAAGTGGCTCGAATCTACAGCGACCTGCGCAAAGAGTCGATGGTGAGAAAAGTTTCAAAGCCAAACAGTTCCACAAACACGTCAGCAGGAGGAAAAGTCAGCGTAGCAGCGTGTGAGGCTGAGATTCATGGTGTGGGTTGGTGTGTTTCCAGGCCACCGGCAGCATCCCCATCACGGTGCGTCACATCGAGTCCATGATCCGGATGGCCGAGGCTCACGCCAAGATCCACCTGAGGGACTACGTCCTGGAGGACGACGTCAACATGGCCATCAGAGTGATGCTGGAGAGCTTCATCGACACGCAGAAGTTCAGCGTCATGAGGAGCATGAGGAAGGTCTGTGGTCTCCATGGAGACGCTTTTACATCCGGCTCTGGAGGTCTTCTGTGTTTTTCAGGTTCCTTGTTAACCCTTTAAGCTTCAGTGTACCGCCGGCGGTACACCTACTAATTTGCATAGGAATTTCAAGAATGTCTGACGGGTGCAAACGCGATTATACAAACACTATACACCGATGGAAAGCTTAGATTCTCATGAATCCGCCGGTATAAACCACTTTCAGATGCGATTACCACAGCGGGTGAGAAAAACACATTTGTCCGACAAAAACAAATATTCATCCATCCGTTCTCTATACACGGCTTCAACGCACACAGCGCGACTCACATTTCCGGGTTTATTATTACACACAAAAAAAAGATTCCACAAAAAACAGCCATAATCCAACCTTTTACATCCAGACGACACAAGCCAGTAAACTATTTTGTCCAAAACATGTCCTGAAGTCGGTATAAAATCCCCAAATCGGTCGTTTTCAAGGAAATGCACCTCCCGATGCGCGTCCAATATTCCCCGTATTTTTCGTAATTTTTTTATTTAAAAATAGAATATTAGCGATTTTTTGTACTGAAAACGGCTGGAATTGACTGAAGCTTAAAGGGTTAATAAACGTCAATAAATCTGCTGAGAAACCAAAGAAAAGGAGCAAACATCACATCTTCTGACTCCTGCCTTTAGATCTGTGGAAACGCTGAACAGCAGGACCTGCTAGCAACTATTTCAGCTCAATGTAATGATGCCACTTCACCAAAAATGTAAATCTGAAAGGACTGTGAAGATGTGCAGGCTTAGTATTGTTTCTGAATTAAATCTCTAAAGCCCCACACCAGCTGCTGTTTTACAGGCAGGATGTGTTCACAGAAACTGTAAAATCAAAGAATTGTCTGTTTTTGAATTTTCCGACGGTCCTTGAACTCCTCATATGAGCCGTTATGTTGGGAAAGTTCATAAATTTAACTTTGAAATCCAATTTTTCCTCACAATAATCACTTTATTCTACATATCTCATTTAAAAATTCCCCAACAAACTGGCCTTTGCTCCAACCAAATTCTGTTAAAGATAAAAAATTCTGCACTTTTTTGATGCAGCCATGAAGCCATCAGTGACCAACAGTCAAGTTAGAAAAATTCACTGACTGTCCAGCTGAACTGCATGCAGTGTTTACAGAAAAATGTACATGTACAGCCCAGTGTCAGTAATCTGTGGACACTTGTTAGATATGCTGATTCAGGTTTAAAGAAAGAACAAACAAGAAATTAAACTTGTTTTTTGCTTTTTTTTGTTTTAAAGATTTATGGCATTCTGCAAACAAAACAACTTTTATTCTCTTTTTCTGGCCTTGATTAAATGAACCCACAGGGAGGTAAAAATGTGAGAAAAACAAATAAATGTGATCAGAAGTTTGAAAGAAGGTCACTAAAATCTGCGTTTTATAGCTGGTTGGTTAAAACGTGACATGATTCTGCAAAAAGCCTGAAAACAAACAAATCAGCCAAAATGAACGTGTTTGGTTTCCACTGATGGATGAAACCCAGCTCTGCTTTCTGTGTGGTTCTTTAACTTCCTGTCTGTGTGTGTTTCCGTCCAGACGTTCGCCCGCTACCTGGCCTTCCGCCGAGACAACAACGAGCTGCTGCTGTTCATCCTCAAACAGCTGGTGGCCGAGCAGGTGGCCTACCAGAGGAACCGCTACGGAGTCCAGAACGACACCATCGAGATCCCCGAGAAGGATCTGAATGACAAGGTACGGACCGACCAGCAGCACAGACAGTGGAACAGCATGTGGCTGAGGCTAAATGCTACGAGCTAACTGACTGTGGGCCGTCTGCAAATTTTAGATTTAAAAAAAAAGTATTTTTTGTTTTTCTCAATTTCTTCTCTTAAAAATGTGAATTTGGGAATTTTATATTTTAAGATATTTTTAAAAATTCTTTTTATTCAATTTTTTTCTGTTCTTACAGTTTCTTTCCTTTAAAATTATTAATTTTATCTTGTTTTCAGATTTTTAAAAAAAAATTCTGTTCTCAGAATTTCTTGCTCTCATAATGGTAATTTTGGCAATTCTATATTTCAATTTTATTTTTATTGTTTCTGTCCTTTTCGTACAGTTTCTTGCTTTAAGCAGATTGCAATTTTAATTTGTTTTTGTGGGGGTTTTTTTAAACTTTTTTTTTCTGTTCTCACTTTCTTCTCCGAAAATGATCTTTTTGACAGTTTTAGGATGTTTTAATATTTTAAATTTTTTTTTCCCAGTTCTGTTTCTTGCTTTAACAACATGCAATTTCATTTTGTTTTCATTTTTTAAAATTATTTTTTCTCGGTTTCTTGCTCTGAAAAATGGCAATTTTATGATTTTAATATGTTTACATTTTTTTCTTTTTTTTTACAGAGTATTGTTCTCAAAAAATAATTTTGTCAATTTTTTTATTTATATTTCTTTAAGTGTCTTGCTTTAATAACGAGCAATTTTATTTTGTTTTCATTTATTATTATTTTGTTCTCATCAATTTCTTGCTGTGAAAATTGTAATTTTAACAATTTTCGTTTTTATCCTTTTTACATCTTTTTCCACCATGTTGCTGGTTTGTGGAGGTCCAGAAGTTTGTTCTAAAATATTAGCCTCATATTAGTGAACATCCAATAAAACCCACAAATTCCCTATTTTAACCTTTTTCTTTAAATTCTGAGTTTTTTAAACTCTGTGGTTTTGTCGATGTCCTTCTTGTGGTTTAAATTCTCCTGCAGGCTGAATCACTGCTCTGAAGTTCAGTTTGAGGGTTTCATCTGGTGTGAAATGAGGAAAATGTTAAATGTTCTCCTCCTCTTCCTCCTGCAGGCGAGGCAGATCAACATCCACAACCTGTCTGCGTTTTACGACAGCGAACTTTTCCGCTCCAACAAGTTCAGCCACGACGGCAAGAAGAAGCTGATCCTGCAGCAGTTCTGAGAGGTGCTGCTTCCGGAGGAGGTTTCATCACCGTGGACGTTCTGGAAGCGTTTGGAGAAAACCGCCTCTGAACGTCGCAGCAGATTGAACGACGTTTGAGGTTTTATTTCTCAAAAAAGAGAAAACAGACGCAGCTGTGGAGGTTCTTCTGCTTCGTGTTTCTGCCCGTCGTTGGGTTGGAGGCGTTCGGGAGCGGCTCGTTGTAAATAGATGTACATGATTTAATGTTCACTCACTGAGGGTTTCCTGCTCACATGTAGATGAAATAAAAAGTGCTGAAGAGGTTAAAATGTTGTCTTCATGTCGGATTGTTGCTCACTTTTGATAATAAACTTGTATTTGTTAAACGTCTCGTCGTTGGACTCGTTTTTCTCCACAAGTAATGAACTTCATGCTTTCCTGCTGATTAAACCGCAAAATGATCATAACAGCACCCTCATCTGGTAAAGCTTTAAACACGTCTCAGGTTTCTGGTTTGACTCCCGTTTCCTGCAGTGAAACCAAAATGACACCGTCAGCCACATTAAACACAGCAGACCTGAATTCAGAGGCTTGAATTAATTTCTTTCCGTTACGCTCCTCAAGTTAAGGGTAAAAGGTCATTTTAATGTCCATGTGCCTGTGATTTCCTGAGAGAAGAAAGAATATCTGCTTTATATAGATGACCAGTCAAAGATTTTAGAGCACCCCAATCTATTTTTTTTCATTTTTTGTAATTTGGAAATTATGCATTTTAATGTCTCGTACTGGAATGAAAGCAAAAAACACTTTTGCTTGTTTTAGTGGCATTTTTTCAGCTTTTTGGGTCAATTTTGCATCTTTTACTGACAAAGATGACCCAAAAACACAGAATGCTGCAGAATGCTGTGGTAGATGTTTAGGTTCAGGGTTCCTCTCAGTCTGTACAAGTCACTGACCCTGGATCCAGAAAAACAGCCTCAGACCATCATGCTTCCTCCTCCATGTCTGACAGTTGATGTCACACACTGAGGAACCATCCTTTCTCAAACTAAATGACGTTCAAACTTTAATTCATCAGTCCATAATACTTTCTTCCAGTCTTCAGTAGTCCATTGATGGTGTTTCATGGTCCAGTCAAGCCTCTTTTTCTTATTCTGGCGTCTTAACAATGACTTTCTTGCTGCAACTCCAAGTCTTCTCTTCATAGTTGAATCTGAGACTTCTTACTACAATCACTATTAATCTGTGCTTGAAGCTGTTGACTCTCAGAATCTTCTGATTCTGTTGTGGCTTTGGCTCTTCCAGACTTCTTCCTGTCAGTTTCCTCCAGTTTCTGAGCCTTTTGACGGTGAAGAAAACTGTACTCACTGACACCTTGACTTTCCTCATAGTTTCGCTGTAGGAAAGACCTACATTTTTAAGTGTTACAATGATCTGTCTCTCTTCTATTGTTATTTGCCTTTTCCTCTCCATATTTATAGCAACACACTACTTTCTGCAGCAGGGGCGGACCCAGATTAATTTTAGTACGGGGGCACAGGGGGGTACAACAGCTATTTTGAGGGGGCCACCGAAAAGTTGTAAGAAAAAATGAAAGCTGCTATCTTGAGGCCCCTCCATGTGGTTTAGTGAGGTTTTCTGGAACAGTTCTACAAAACAACCTGCAGCAGAAGAGACTTTGAGAGTTTTTAGGAAGTTCTGGAGACCAGACTTTAGAGCAGCAGAAACATTTGTCAGTAGTTTGAGCAGGAGAAGGTGAGCTTCAGAGTAGAAATGAGAAGGAAACCTTCTTGACTCGTGTGGTGAGGTCCTGTACCAAGAGTTTGAGCAGGTTGTGAAGAGTCTGTAGTTCTTTGGTCTGAAAGCACCAGAGGAGTCGACTCATTAAAGGAGAAAACAGGAGATATTGTTGGTTCTTCTGTCGCTCTGCAGTTTCCATAGACTGAATATCAAGTTTCTATTTTAAATGATTTACTGTGTGAGCCCAAGAAGACTTCAATAAACTCCCTCCATCCCCTGGACACAACATATTTTATTACCAAGTTGAATCTATTTTTAAAAAATGTTTTTGAGTTGTAATCATATTTTTAGCAAATTAGGGGTCATGGTCACAAGTTTTAAGGCTTCTGTTAACCAGAAAGTTCAAACTAACAGAGAAATACTGAGACACTTTTCAAATTTCAGCCCTCAGACTGTCTGAAGGTTCAAACTAACACAGAACTACTCAGGAACTGTCCTTGGAGTGCCTAAAGTTAAATCTAACAGAGATCTACTGTGGGACTTAGAACATTTCAGCCCTCAGACTGTGAAAGCTCAGGTCCTGAGGACTCAGGAAGTCTGGAGGCTTTGGAAAGTCTTGGAACTGAGGGTTCAACCCTCCAGCACAAAGGCTGAAGTCCAACCTCCTGAGAAAAACGGTCGAGAAGAGACTCGAGTTAAAAAAAAAAAGTCGAAAAGACAAAAAATAGATGATAAATGCGCAAAAAAAGAAGAATTATTATCTGAGCAAGGAGCTTAGGGGGATAAGATGAGAGACTACCAAGTGGAAGGTAGCAGGTTCAAGACCCACCACTGGCATTTTTCTTTTTTAGCCTTTGTCTGAGTTTTTCATAAAATTTAAGAAGGGTCGGATCTTGAACCGGCAGCTCCATAGACAAACCCTTAACTCACTGAGCTACATATCAGACAAAAAAATATAATTTCGTCGTCCCTTTGTCATAGCAGTTTCCAAGTGACCACATGGGTGGAGCCAAGGTGGAGAGTAGGCGGGAGGTGGGTGGCAGCCTCACCACACCTTCCCCCGTCAGATGGGTTTTCCTGAATTTCTGGAGTTTCCACCAGGTCGGAGGCAGAACAAGTTGTTATGAAGAGGTGTTGAAGTCGGCGAGGATGGAGTGACTTTTTACAGCGACTACAAGGAAGACGACGAGAAGAGCAGGGGCCTCATTTATAAAACATTGCGTAGGATCCATACTAAAAGATTGCGTAGGCCGAAAATCTGAAATGGACGTATGCCCTTCGCCGCTGATTTATAAAACTGTGCGTAAGCACAGCTGCACGCAATTTCCCCTTTATAATCACACACCGGCTGGAAGATTGCACAGGTGGATCCACCTCACATCCCGCCCACAACACACCCACATTTTACCATGAATGGTCAATGCAAAGTAACTCATGAATGTACCTGTATATAAATAAGCTGCTGATCCACGGCATTTCACGCAGCGCCGGCCGGCAGTCTTTTCACTGCTGTGCGTCAGGATGAATGAATCATGTGTTGACCCAGGCCACCCTGCCACTAAATTTGTTATGATCATCTCCGATGTACAAATAATTAGTAAACTGATTGAATGTACATTTTTTCGGTTCACATAGACAAATTCATTTTCACTCGGGGGTTGTGGTGTGACGCATGTGTGCCTGCGTGTCTGTACAGGGCTGATTAATGGTTGGACGCTCATCCCATTCGGCCGCATGTGGATAAATAAACAAAATTCTTTACTTTTTTGCCTTTTTACTGTGATAGTTGCAGTGAAGAATGACAAGAAATAGGGAGGAGAGTAGGGGGAAGACATGCATAAAAGGGCTACAGCCAGGAATCAAACCCGGGCCACTGCGTCAGAGACCAGTCTCTGCAAATGGGTCACCTGGTTAACTGAATGAGCTTTATGGGTGCCAAATGATCATCAAACAAAATTATTTAGTAAAGACCAGCACACCGGCCCCAGATGTGGACCGGCCCTTCGGTCAAACGACCAAACGTTCAATCCTCCCCTGTTGATATGTGAACATAGTTCTGCAAATACAGTCGTAGGCCGAATGACGCACTATATGAACATCTACAACAATGAGGGTTTATGATTATCCAGCTCTACAAGTCGAATATGTGATAACAATAAAGGTTTGAGATCAATCTGCTTTCAATTCGCCACTTCACCCTCCGGCACTGCCGTTCCCTCTGTCTCCAAAATGTGCTTAAGCAAGCATCAAAGTTGGCGTACCGGTGCGCACATTCTCACGCCAAGTTTGTTTTTAGAAATCACAACGAACACAGCGTACGCCAGGGCCGTCGTCCCTTTGTCATAGCAGTTTCCAAGTGAAATGATTCTGAAAATTTCAGATCTCTGTCTTTTGTTGTTCAGAAGTTATACAAGTCAGGAAATGGTCGAAAATTTCGACCATTTTAATTTTGGCCGCAATTTTAGGGTACCCCCTACCTACTTCAAATAGCCATAACTTTGAAACAAATGACAATAAAGCATTCAAATTTTGGATTTTCCCATCATATATAATGTACTAAATGTGTGTAAAAACTTAGCAAAATCTGAGAGGGTCAGGTGGGAAGTTTCCTTAAAATTGGTTGATTTCATACGGAATGACCCCAGTATATATGGCTGGAGATGGAAGATGACAATACACCCCATCTACAGTAAGGCATGTCGGTGGCCGAATGCTGTTCTTGGCCTGATTGGCTTCATTGGGTACTGCAAAACTATAATTGTTAAGGAAAAATTGTAGGTAATAGGTCATTTCGAACCAACATACAGAAGGTCATCCCTTGACTCCAATTGGAGACACACAGAAGAACACCAACTGCTCAGACAGACAACTATTTGCTGATATAGCAACAACAACAAGGTTAGATCCTGCCTCTTTTCTCTTTCAGACAGTATAAACCCTGCAAGGACAGAGAGACTCCTCAGAGTTGATACTGACAATGCACTTGTTATGTCAATTCTCCTGAATTCAGAAAAGCATTTTTCTCTACATCAGTCATCTGAGTGTTCCTGAGTTCGCCTCCGGTGTTTCCTCACCTGACATCGCCGAAATTCCCTAACAAATTGGCGTCACGAACAGGATCTCCACACAACAAAGACTGGTAAGTGTGCAAATTTTAATAAATTTTGCAACCTACCATGTCTGAGTTTGGCGAGATTATGTACCTGTTAAAACTTTCTAACCAAATTTAGAAGTAATATTACACCTGCGATCGTCAGATAGCCAATTTGGCCATTAAATGCTAGTCGGCTCACGAGGCAAGTCCGGCGCAGTACGCATGTGGATTTCAGTTAGATGTCTTTTCGGATTTTAGGGGTCTCAAAACAGTGCTAAATTTCTGATTCGGACTTTTTGGGGTCATTTGACCAGTGCTAAATTCTACAAAGCATGTCTGCTGCTGAAAGAGGCAGTGTAGAGCGTTAGGATCGAGTAGGATACCTGGGTCGCCTTTCGGGGAAGGGTAGACTCGACCTTAGGGGACACCCTATAAGCGTAAAGACGCAGTGTAGTGCATTAGGTTGGGGGGGTGTCCAGCCTTTGGTTCGGCGGGGTTTTAAGACTCAGAGGAATATTGTACCTGAGCTAGGTCATGCGCAGACCTACAAATTCAATACGTTGAAGGGTGATACTCAGATCCAAAACTTGAAAATCCACGTTAAGTTTGAGGAAACTCCATTTATGATCACACTCACAGGAGCTCAGCTGCAGTTGAGAGGAATGTGTATCCGTCTATTGTTTGTTTTCATTCTTGCTGGTGTGTGTGTGCATGAGTGCTGAAAATCATGGGTGTTTCACAGTCCAAGGTAGATGATGAGACTCAGAGCTCCAAAAATACACAGGAAAAATCCATTTCCACATCCAAAAGTAAAACAGATGCATCCACACATAGTGGTCCTGTAAACGATCCTCAATCTGAAACATACCGAATGTGCTTTCCTATGGAAACTCCGGCTGGAGAAATAGGAAGGGCGAAGGGCTGGCATTATGATGTACCTTTTAGTTCTCAGATGTGTAAATGGACGAAAGAGGAATGGCCATATGTTGGTTCTTTTGATTCAGAGAAGCTTGATTTTGCCACATCAAAGCACTTTGGTGATCCACAGTGGGATCATGCATAACTTGTGTGAATGTGTGAAGATTTGGATTGACTACGCAGATGAAAGAGATGCTGAGAAGGGCAGTGACAAGCGGTGTGAATACAATCAAATGATTTAAATGTCATCAAATTACTGCAGATTAATGGCTCCTCACTTCAGAGATGAGTGACCAGGTTCTGTTTTTAGCCAAGACAGGTTTGTCAATATCAATACTGGTGCTTTTCCTCAAAATAGAAAAGTCAGATTTCAATCAAACTTTGAGGGTACTTTGGATGCTGGTTTTCATGTCTGAATTTCATGTTAAATTTGTTGAGGTATCATCTTCCTTATTACTGTCACAGTATTGCTCACAGAGAGTAATCTGTCACAGATAAATCTTGTTTTTATTTCTGACTTAGTTACACGAAAAAAAAAAACCCTGGCCAAGAATATAGCTGTGTTTACGAATTTGTAGTTTAAGTTTTGATAATATTCTAATTTGGGGTAAAACATACATTCATATATTTATATAACTACATATATTAGTGGATGACATTTTAACCTATGATTTCGGTTTGACTCTATTTCTTTTAAAAATATAGGTTACCTTTTAAATATTGGCTCATATAATGGTTTAAGTCACAATAATTTTCCTTTTTCTAAGCTTTGGAAGTCAGTTGTGATTAAAAAAAAAGAGAGAGAGAATGTGGTTTGCGTGTCTTTTGATGTAAAAAAAAATATGTAAAAATTGTAGTTTTCTCTCTTTAAAATGCGCGTTGTATCATACGTGAGTTTTATACACGTCTGTTGGGAGAAATATAATAATGCTTTCATAATTTTGTTCTGAGGAAGAGTGGCAAGAAGAAAGCCATTTCTCAAAGATATCCATAAAAAGTCTAGTTTGAAGTTTGCCACAAGCCACCTGGGAGACACACCAAACATGTGGAAGAAGGTGCTCTGGTCAGATGAAACCAAAATCCAACTTTTTGGCCACAATGCAAAACGATATGTTTGGCGTAAAAGCAACACAGCTCATCACCCTGAACACACCATCCCCACTGTCAGACATGGTGGTGGCAGCCTCATGGTTTGGGCCTGCTTTTCTTCAGCAGGGACAGGGAAGATGGTTAAAATTGATGGGAAGATGAATGGAGCCAAATACAGGACCATTCTGGAAGAAAACCTGTTGGAGTCTGCAAAAGACCTGAGACTGGGACGGAGATTTATCTTCCAACAGGACAATGATCCAAAACATAAAGCCAAATCTACAATGGAATGGTTCACAAATAAACGTATCCAGGAGTTAGAATGGCCAAGTCAAAGTCCAGACCTGAATCCAATCGAGAATCTGTGGGCAGAGCTGAAGACTGCTGTTCACAAACGCTCTCCATCCAACCTCACTGAGCTCGAGCTGTTTTGCAAGGAAGAATGGGCAAGAATTTCAGTCTCTCGATGTGCAAAACTGATAGACATACCCCAAGTGACTTGCAGCTGTAACTGCAGCAAAAGGTGGCGCTACAAAGTATTAATGCAAGGGGCCGAATAATATCGCACGCCCCACTTTTCAGGTTTTTATTTGTTAAAAAATTTAAAATATCCAATAAATTTCATTCCACTTCACGATTGCGTCCCACTTGTTGTTGATTCTTGACAAAAAATTAAAATTTTATATCTTTATGTTTGAAGCCTGAAATGTGACGAAAGGTTGAAAAGTTCAAGGGGGCCGAATACTTTCACAAGGCACTGTATTGTTTGGTTATTTGCAAAAGGTTATAACAGTCATAAAATGCTTCAGCAAGTTTTAAAGACACTTGTCATTAGGTTGAATAATTTTGGTTGCAACTGTATGTACAAGATACAGTGTAACTAAATATTCAGACAGAGAAATTGAGACAGTTGTTCTTTTGTAATGTTCTCATGTCAGACACTTCTTCTCAATAAATCCTCAGCAAAAAAGAAAAAAAAGTGTTTTGATATCTTCCTAACATTTTGTCAAATTGTGCAACGAGTCACTCAAAATTGAAAACCCTACTGAGCAGTCACTCATTCATTCTCTCTTGCACACACACTATCAAAGTGTCACATCCACTCAATCATACAGTCTTATACTGCATTGTATGTGGCTGAGAGGTGGTGTCGTAACCCTCCCCCTCAGTTCAGAGATGCTGTCTGTGCTTTGACAAAATACTCTTTTACTCCTCTCAAACTACCTGTCTGAATGAATGAAACCCAGTGACTGCTCAGTAGGGTTTTCAATTTTGATTGACTCGTTCCACGATTTGACAAAATGTTAGGAAGATATCGAAACTCATGTTTTTTTTTCTTTTTTGCTGAGGTTTTATTGAAAAGAAGTGTCTGACATGAGAACATTACAAAAGAACAACTGTCTGTCTGAATATTTAGTTACACTGTATCTTGTATACACAGTGGGTACAGAAAGTATTCAGACCCCTAGACATTTTTCACTCTGTCTTTGCAGCCATTTGCCAAAATCAAAAAAGTTCATTTTATTTCTCATTAATGTACACTCAGCACCCCATCTTGACAGAAAAAAACAGAAATGTAGAAATTTTTGCAAATTTATTAAAGAAAAACTGAAATATCACATGGTCAGAAGTATTCAGACCCTTTGCAGCGACATTCATATTTAACTCACATGCTGTCCATTTCTTCTGATCCTCCTCGAGATGGTTCTGCTTCTTTATTGGAGTCCAGCTGTGTTTAATTAAACTGATTGGACTTGATAAGAAAGGCACACACCTGTCTATATAAGACCTTACAGCTCACAGTGCATGTCAGAGCAAATGAGAATCCGTTTTGGGTAACCTTACTTTGTTTTAAACCTCCTGTAGTTCACCACTTACCCTTTGTACCATTTCCATCTTTTTACTGGACTTGATCTACTTGATTTCAATAAAAAACTGGAAGAATTGTCGTTCTAAAACTTTTCACCAGTATTGTATTTACATGCATTTTCATGTGGGACAGCTTTTATTAAATCCTCTTCTTTTGT
Source organism: Acanthochromis polyacanthus (assembly GCF_021347895.1). Classification (NCBI taxonomy): domain Eukaryota; kingdom Metazoa; phylum Chordata; class Actinopteri; family Pomacentridae; genus Acanthochromis; species Acanthochromis polyacanthus. The sequence goes on along the minus strand of NC_067117.1, from coordinate 32,754,666 downwards.
ATCTTCTGGTCCTTTTCTGCGTTCCAGAGCTGCTGCAGCTTTTCCCAACCTGAAATCTGACACAAATGAAGATGTTACAGCAGGAATTCAGCCCCAAATCTCCACTTCCAGTCAATAAATTACTCACTGCAGACCAAAATAAAGTTGAAAGTCATCTTTTATTGCACAATAAAAGATCACACATACCATGTTTTGACTCATGAGATTGGTCCACATGGGAATACAGAGAGCTATAGTTACAAATAAGAAAAAAACCCAACAGAAAATAAAGATAAAAACCCCACCACATAACTTATTTATTAATGACCGGGTCTCTGACTTCACCATCAGTCACTTTCTCAACCAAGAACACCCTAGCGAGTTTCATTGCACTTGTGATGCGACTACAGGAGCTGTGAAGGGTCAAATAAGGTTCAGTCTCCGGGTGGTTTCACAGACATGAAGGTGGTGAAGTTTTAATGATCAAACCTGTGATCCTTCACAGTCTGTCCGACTTTTGTCATTAAATCACACGTTCCAGCTGCTTTTTTTTTTTTTACAACTTTAAATGCCAGTTTCCCTTCAGCACGCCTCTCAAAAACAGATCAACTGTGACTAAAAGGAAAGCAGCGGCAGCTTTAATTAAAGCTAATTTAACTGCTGTGAGTTCAGACGCTGTGCTGTACGTGGGAACGACAGGTTTCACTCCATATTTCTGTCCGATTATCAGAGAATGAAGTGAGCGCAGCGGCTGTAGTTCATGTTAAATGTTTGCATCTTCTGCCGAGAAAACGCCTCAGCATCTGTGAAAGCAGCCGGTGAGTAACGGAGTGAAAACCTCATCCTGGCACACAGATTTCTCAGCTGTGGTGGTTTAACTTTACAAGGCAAAAATAGGGTCTGAGTTTGATTAATACGTTTTTGGGGGCGTCTGGAGCTCGTTTAGGATCTGGAACATTTCTTTCTTGTTTTTTTTTTTTTTTAGATTTCCCGAAACATGAAGGTCAGAATTAACGATAAATGAACTGACAGGGGATCTTGCAGGTCACTGGAAATAAATAAAAGTCTGCAGCTGAAACCAAGATTCTTAAACCAACGAGTCGTGGGTTGGTTGCAACTTGGAAAAAATCCGGCCAGAAACAAGTGACAAGATGGAAAAAGAATGAAAACAAGCAACAAAATCCAGCATGTGTCGTCTGATTTAGTGACTTTTCCATCTACATTTACGGATGTTGTGGATATTTTATGGTGGAAATGACTAAAAATTTGAGACTTTTTCCATCAAAGGAGCTGAGGCTGTGTAAATCTTGTGAACGTCTCTTCCAGAAACCCTCATTTCAGTCATTTTCTCTTTCTAGAGCTGAAAAATACTGTCAGAATTTGGAGAAAAATCGCAGAATCAGGACAAAATAATCCCACAGACTGCTTGATGTGAAGAACGTGTAACTCCGATATAAAACCAGATCCAACATGTGACAAAGAAAAGCTGAACTTCCATGTGAACCAAAAAAAACAAACAAAAAACCAAAAGCAGCCGTGGAGCGGTCATGAGACGACAACACAGAGACGAGAACTGTACAATAAATACATTATTTATGATCAGAGATAAACATTTTGAGGTGACCGTTTTAAGTTAACCAAAACAAAAAGGACTTCAATGAGAACAGAACAGAAACACTGTTAAAGAAGGCTTGGCGTGACGCGAACATACGACACAGAGCCGTGGTTGACCTCCAGCTGTGGTCACATACTGCAGTTTGTTTCAAGTTTTGACACAAAAAACAAGCCAGTAAAACTAAAACAGAAATACGATGTGCATCCTCTGCAACTACACGTCTGCTCTCTGCTGTTTCAGATCGTTTAAACCCCCTTTTCTCGCTTTAGGAATCTCTAAGAACACACGAGAACAATCAAATACTTGGGTTGGATACATACTGTGTGCGCATTATTGTCCCAGATGTGCTAAGAAAGTGAACACAAGGCCTCTGCAGTGAAGGAATGGAAGCAGATTGAATCCTGACGAGGGGAATTCTGACATTTATCAACCTGGATCTTATTCCTGGAGATCTGATGACACTAAACACTGGTAAAGAAGTCATCTATTGGAGTTTGGAGTGTGAAATTCAGAGGTTTCTGCAGGAAATTATCTAATAAAGGAGCTCCTGCAGTGCCCTGAAGAGCCAGTAGGGGAGCAGTGTTTTTTTCATTAACTGATCAAATCTGCACAAAATCAATCAGTTCCTGCAACTTGACCTCCTCAGAATCAGCTGATTAATTATCTACAGTAACTTTAAGGTGTTTAATGAGAACAAGCAGAGTTCTACCTTCATACTGTCAATATTTTCACTTACAGACCCATGAAGTAGACACAAATTTCACACCTTTTAGTAATTTTTCCATCATTTCTGAGCCTCAGAACTTCGTCAGTCCAGCAGATAAACACGACATTTGAGTTCTGCTAAAAATTGCAACCAGATCAGTTCTACATCCATCCAGGTGTCACAGTCTAAACAATGAATCTGCTCACGAGTGTTAAATACAACTACATTAGAAATTGGTTTTGCCTCAGAGTGTATCGTGTCTATTTGATGATCCTGATATTAAATGTAGATTAGAAATGCTCCTTTCATTGTCTCTAACTTGTTCTGACCAATCACCCATCATACATGCTGATATAAGCCTTGAAAGTTTACCCAGAATGCAGTTTTCCCCCTAAACCTTTTCTCTCCAGGATGACTGAAAAATGGCGCAAAATGAGTCGAAAGACGTCCAAAATGACCGAAAATGATCATAAATGTCAATTAAACTGCTACATTTTTGCACAAAATGATAAAAATATTCTCCACAATGACCCAAAATTGTCAAGTGATCAAAATGTTGGTAAAAATGATCCTACAACTGTCTACAACTTGTTCTGACCATTTACCTATCACACGCTGACGAGCCTTGAAACTTTACCCAGAATGTGTCTTTTTCCCCTAAACTTGTCCAAAATGACTCAAAAGATTTCCAAAATGACGCCAAAACTCACCTAAAATGATCAGAAACGTCTCCTACGTTGCAAAATTTTTGGCCAAAATGACAAAAGCTTCTCCAAAATGACCCAAAATGTCATAAATAATCCAAAATACAGGTAGAAAAATTGCTCCTTTCATTGTCTCTAACTTGTTCTGACCTTTACCCATCAACATGCCGATATGAGCCTTGAAGGTTTACCCAGAACGTTTCTTTTTTTCCCCTAAATTTGTCCAAAATGACTCAAAGGCATCCAGTTTGACTCAGACAGATCAGAAACTAGACTGTGGGTCATTCCAGACTGGTGTGTGGAGGTGATGTAAAATCGACTTGTTTACACACCAACGTCCAACTATTCTGTGGTTCTTTAAAGGTTCCTCATTAAGGTTCCTCATGAGCTGCAGCTAATGATTACTTTCATCTTGGATGAACCGTTTGGCCGACAAAACATCAGAAAACAGCGAGAAATCTCCATCTCAGTTTGTCAAATCCCAAAGCTGGCATCTTGGAACATGTTTTTTCTGTCTGACAAACAGCTAGAACCCAAAGCATCAAATGCGTTCCAATGGAAAGCTAAATATTTGTACATTTTTCCTTTAAAAAAAGCCCTGAAAGCTCCATGTGTCTATCTAGTGTACTTAAGACGTTCTGACGCTCAGAAATGAAGAAAAAAGCTTGAAATTTGCTGCATTTTAAGGTCTGAAACTGTGAAAATATTCCTAATGTGAAGGTAAGACTCTGCTTGGCTTCATTAAATACATTAAAGTTAATGTAGATGGAAAAATCTGACGAACTAAAGGAGCTAGATGGATTTTTCCCCCCATGTTTGGTTGATTTTCCATGGAATAACTCACATGTGAGCCTCCCAATTACCAAGGGTTTAAGACCCAGACTGAAGGAAAACAGCAGAACCTCCTCCAGAGAACATCACGGCATCATCAAACACTTATTTTTACTTTCCAGAGGCGATGTCAACATAGTGTGCAAGTGAATTCCACAAAACAAACAAACAAAAAAGAACAAAAAGAAAAGAACCAGAAGAAAAAGAAGTCATTTTAGAGGCACTGGTAAGCAAACAGTCACGCTTTGTTAACTCTCCATTTGTGCTTTGAGGGAAAACTGATTGACTTTTTGTCTTTTTTGTGTGTTTTTAGGAGTAAATGTAGTGATTTGAACAGTGGTACCTTCTGTTACTGTTGGCTGTGGAGATAATGCACAGAAAAACAACAAACACATGATAACATGTCCCTCTACGGAGATGTAACAGAACATCTACACAACAAAAATACTCGCTAAATAAGGCATTGTTTTTGAATAATACATAAAAAAAAACTAAAGACAGAAGAAAAGAATGTCATATTTGGTAAAAGTTTTGGCAAAGCAAAAGTAGAATAAATTATACGTAGCCACGAACCTGTGACAAGGCAACAACTGTCAATTGTTTTGTTTTTTTTCCCCCCGACAAGAAATGTGACCTGTAAGGATGAGACAGAAGCAGAAACATCTCCACACGTGTGCTCATGCATGCACACAAACGTTCCCTCACACACTCTGACACACATCTAACGGAAAGAAAACAAAGAAAAAAACAACAAAACCCGACGATACAGGAAGGTAACATTCACAAAATAGACACTGTGCAAAAATGATGTTTTCAGAATCACACCACAGCTCAAAAGTTTGGGATCACACAGACAATGTGCTGGGTTCTGTGAAAACTCACACCTTTTACTCCATCAAACAGTGGAGATATGTGACGATCAGCGTTGGTTTGTCTGTCTGTGAGCAGCATTACCCAAAAACAAACTACTGTAATGGATTTGGATGAAATTTTCAGGGAAGGTCAGAAATGACACAAGGACCAAGTGATTAGATTTTAGCAGTGATGCAGCTTATAGTCTGGATCCATGGATTTCTTAAGGATTTCTGTGTCATTTTGAGATAGCAGCATGGCATCAGTGTAACCATGACAACAAGTGAACACTACACCTGCTGCCTGCTGATGATCACATGATTGAGATCCTACTAGAAATCCACCACTGAGGACTTATCGGGACTCATCTGTAGGAAATGACACAAGGAACAGTTGATTAAATTGTGGGGGTGTTTCTGAGTCCCATTAATTCCCACCGCTCACTACATATTTAGATCATGTGATTCAGTATCCGTAGATAAGGTACACATGCAGAACACACGCCTGAGCTCAACACAAGGTCATTTTGTTTGTGGGTTCATCTATATTAAATGGTCACATTCTACGTTGCCGTGATTTCTGCCATGAATTTTTTAAAGGTATCAGCTGTTTCCAGCTAGAATAGTCATTTATCACATTAACAATGTCTACGCTGGATTTATGATTAATTTCATGTTATCTTCATTGCTTTTCGACATTTCTGAGTGACCCCAAACTTTTGAACGGTAGCGAATGAAAACACAAACGGAAACATTTGAGCCCAAAACATTCCCCCCGCCGTGAAAAGACTGAATAAAACCAGCGACTTGCATCCTTTTAATGTACAGTACAGTCTGTTTGACACAGAAAACACTGGGACCAACTGGAAAATAAACAAAAAAAACCCTCGCATATGTCAAGTATTTTCCCCCCGAACGGAGAAAAAAACAGAAATAAATGGTGCACTTTTTTAAAAAAACGACAGCAATATACAGCGATAGATTTACATATTTAGAAACTCTTAGTATGAACTCCTATTAAAACTAATCTGAGGGAAAAAAAGACACAAGAGCAACGAGACACTCCTCTTCTTCTTCCCATTTCGTCTTCCTTCCTTTTTAAAAATACAAAACAGAAGATTCCTTTTCCCTGGACAGATGGTTGACGACGCGCACACGATTTCTCAAAAAACAAGAAACGACAACATTATGATGCTACAGGTCATGATTCCAACACGCAGCAACCGTGCTGCTTCTCTGATTCATAAATTTAGGGTTCAAACATCCTCCAAGGGCACTAAAACAACAATAAAAAGCACCTTCCTCTCCTGTTTTCTCCCACATCAGTGTCTGCAGGACAGAATACAATCAAATCTGCCTCCTAGCGCCCCCCGGTGGCCCCACTGAGCTCTCACATTCCTGTCCTTGGTGCCTAAAACTTGAGGGGGGTGAGTCTTTAAAAAGTGACTTTGTGGCTGAGTTTAAACAAACTTGATCTAGAAAGTGACGACGAATTAATCTCGTGATTGTTCCTTTGCTTTTATCTCTGAAAGCAAATGAAAAACGTGAAAAATCTGCTGGACTCATCTTCTAGTGTGCAGAATAAATGTTATTGCAGCAGTGAAATGAATAAAATAAAACAAGGCGAAGCGTTTAGGACCGGCAGACGACGACGTCTTAGAATTTAAAACCAACATTCATGCCTGGGATTCACTAAACCTCTTCTTTATTGTGACTTTCTTGACCTTTTAGTTAATATATTACAGTCACAATTTGGTTGATCTTAGTCGGTATAAAACTAATAGAGACCAGTTCAGTTTTTTACTGGTTTGGTAGCATTTTTAAATGCACTAAAAGTATTTTTATTCGAGGATTTTGTCAAAGGGCTACACTGAAAGGATCCGGCCTGCTGTCACACAGTGGCTCCTGCATATTTAGTTCATGCTCACCAGTGTTTTCTGTCATTAAAAAAGGCTGCTTTAGTGTCACGTATACGAGGAAACGCCACTTCCGCCTCCAGATTCGTGTAGCTAGCAGGTTTTTAACCATTGCACAAATATAATCCCAAATAAAAACCACTCAGTTTAAGCGGAGTGTGCCTGAACAAGTGCTGCTCCTCCACAAATTTAGACCCCAACTTCCTGGGAAACCAAAGCCGCACGTCCAGAAAAATAAAACAAACAAACAAAAAACAAAAAAGACCATTTAAAACCGCCAAAGCCGCTCCTCGGTTTGTTTTCTGCAGAGCGTGTTGAGAAATGTCCCGACTCAGTCTGATGCAGAATGAAGGGGAAAGAATACAGAGAGCATTTCTTACACTAGTTTTCTTTTTTCTTTTCTTGTTGTTGTTGTTGTATACAACGAGGAGAGGAGAGGAGAAGGTGGGTTGGTGGGGGTCCCGGTATATAAACATGACCAAGTTGAATATAATCATCGTTATTATCAGTCATCATCATAATAAAAGTCTTTACATGGACATTGACGGACAGACACGGCACAAACTTTACACTGCTGCTCAAAAAGAGAGCAGCACCGGAGGCAGCCAGTGGTTCGTCCCTCTACGCCTCCTCCTCCTCCGCCTGTCTCTGCTCCTCACCGTTCTCCTCCTCTCTCACCTCCTCTGATGTCTCCTCGTTCTCCGTCGCCACCGTCCCTCCCTCGCTGTGGTTATTGGAGTCCGGTTCCTGCTGCTCTGAGGGTCCGTTGCCTCCCTGGAGCTCCTCGATGGGAGGCGGGTCTGAGGTAGAGGCGACGGAGGGAGGCGAGGATTCCTTAACTGTACTTTCCTCCCCCGCCGCCTTCTCCTCCTCCCTCTCCCCCTCCTCCCGCCCTCTCTTCCGCCTCCTCTTGGGGCTTCCCGGGGAGCCGTCCACGGCGCCGGGCGGCATGGCGGGCAGCGCCATGATGCCACCGTGGGGCAGGAACATGTGCGGGTAGAGCAGGCCGTGGGACATGCCGGGGATCAGGAAGGGGTTGAAGGTCAGATGGCTGCCGGTGCCCCCCAGGTGAGCGGGGCTGATGTGGGCCCTGCTGGTGGAGGTGATGATGGCCGCCGCCTCTGGTCGCTTGCTGCCGTCTGCCGCTCCCTTCTCCTTATCGGCAGTCGAGGAGGCGGCGTTGTCTCTCTCGGCGGGCGTTGTTGAAGACGGGCTGGACGCCTCGGACGTAGACGGCGCCGTCGTCGTAGTGACCTTGGCGGCAGAAGAAGAAGAGGCGGTCGAGGAAGAGGAGGAAGAGGAAGCGGGCTGAGGAGGAGGTGGCGGCGCCGTGTGTGCCATCATTGTGCCGACGCTGAACAAGGCGTGTTGAGGGATCGCGGCGCCGTGCGGGTGCGGGATGCCGTGGAGCATCATGGGTAACATACTCAACCCGTTCTTGGCGTCTTCTGCCGACGTTCCGGTGGCTCCTGCCGTGACAGCGGCGGAGAAACCGTGAGGGAATCCAGCCGCCATGATCCCAGAGATGGGGATCCCGGGGATGCCGCCGCGGAGGTTCTGCATGGCCACCATGGAGTCCACGCTGCCGATCAGACCGCCGTTCATGAAGAGCGGAGGGCCGAGGCCAGACGACGACGAATCGGAGACGGACAGGAGGGGCTTCGGCATCTCGCTGCGAGGACGACGACCACGACGACGAGAACCTGGATCTCTGTTGACGGGTTCAGTCAGGATCCGAGAGAACTTCCCCTCAGGGAGGAAACCCTGCAGGAGGACGACAGCAAGACGTGAAAACGCTGAACCACTGATTGTTGCTGGGTGTTTTTTAGTACATTTCTCTTTACTGTGGGTTCATTTTTCACTGCAACATGAAATCCTGTGGCTCGAGAAACAACCATGAAGGAGAGAGAATCAGAAATCTCTTCTGTGGTACATGTTCCTTGATGCCCACCGTCCTCTTCTCACATCCCCTCCTGCTCCCCCTCTATCTCCCCCTCTATCTCCCCTTCCCTCTCCTCCTCCATCCAGCAGCAGATGGTTCCCCCACATAAAGAGCCGGGTTCTGCTCCAGGTTTCTTTCTGTTAAAAGGTGTTTTTCTTGCTACTGCTGCCTCTGGGGGTTCAGGCATGTAAAGCGTCTTGAGACAATTTGACCTGTAGTTGGCGCTATATAAATAAAACTGAATTGAATCTTCTGTACAGTTTGACAGTTATAACACCATCAATAATCTTTTAATAAAGAACTGCCAAAAGTTGAACTTCTTTATTTATTAACAAAAATCACACTTCCAACCATTTTCCAAGTGACCACAAGTGTTCCCATTACTGGAAAAACGGCGGCTCTGCAGTCTAAATATTCTGAGACTCACAAATCTAATTTATTCCATAGTTGTCTTCTATTTATTCTTTGTAAACAGCCTGCAGGTTAGCAGGCAAACCGGAGTTTGAATAAATGTTGAGTAAAAAGGAGTTCCAAAAACAGGAAAAATGAGAAGCAGAAGTCTAAAAGGAAGTCATTTGATTTTTAACTCTGAGCACCTAAAACCTGACAGTGAAATTAAACGTCATTTCAGCACCAAAATGACTCCTTTTTACAACAAGACACAAAAACAGGAAGGAGCATGAAATGAACCAAATCTCTTGGACATGTAGTTCATGCTCACCAGTGTTTTCCGTCATCAGAAAGGTATTTTAGTGTCACATAGATGAGGAAACACCAGTTCTACTTCCAGATTCATGGAGCCAGCAGGTTTTTAACCATTGCATAAATATAACACCAAACTAACTTGGAGCTAAATATCTGGACAATATTACATTAAAAATAAAACACATTCTGTAAAAAACTAAATATTCTGCAGTCATCTGTGCAAACCTGAAGCCGTGACTCATTTAGCTGCAAGCGACAGTTACAGGACAAAAATTCAGTTTCCAGTGAACCTGCAGGCTGTTTACAAAGAATAAACAGAAGACGACTACAGCGCCCTCCATAATTATTGATGTGTTCTTTGGCTTCTAATACATTCAGTTTTTTTTCCCTAAATAATACAGGACCACAATGAAAAAAAGAGGAAAATCCAACCTTTAATTCAAGTGCATTTATTCAGTGGGGAAAAAAAAAATCTCACATTAAGAAATAATTCTTTTACATCAAATCATGTGGGCCACAATTATTAGCACCCCTGATGTTAATACTTTGTATAACCTCGTTAGCCAACAAAACAGCACCTAATCTTCTCCTAGAATACATTTTTCAACAATTTTCAGTGTGAGAGTATGCTTCAGCAATAATAATTGATTTTAAAGTTTTCTACACATCTTAACCAGGGCTGCCAATAATTATGGAGGGCGCTGAATGAAAGAACTTACATTTGTGAGTCGCAGAATATTTATAGACTGTAGAGCCGTTTTTTTTCCAGTATTGGGAACACTTGTAGACACTTGTAAAAATGTTTGACATATTATTTTTGCTAATAAATAAATAAATAAATAAATTCAACTTTCGGTGTCTTTCTCTCCTTTCCATAGAGGTGCAGGACGTTATTTGCAGAGAAAAATGAACCAACAGTGAAGAAAGAAGCTACATTTTAAAGTGAAGTGCATGAAACTCACCGAGTGTTTGACCACATCAGCCCAGTCTGGAGCCACGTAGTACTCCGAGTTGGCATCCAACCACCTGGAGAGTTCCTTTATGGCAGGAGCCATAGCGCCACCAAGCTGTGGAGAGAGATAGCGCATGTTTAACCCTTTAAGCTTCAGTCAATTCCAGCCGTTTTCAGTACAAAAAAATCGCTAATATTCTATTTTTAAATAAAAAAATTACGAAAAATACGGGGAATATTGGACGGACATCGCGAGGTGCATTTCCTTGAAAACGACCGATTCGGGGATTTTATACCGACTTCAGGACATGTTTTGGATAAAATAGTTTACTGGCTTGTGTCGTCTGGATGTAAAAGGTTGGATTATGGCCGTTTTTTATGGAATCTTTTTTTTGTGTGTAATAATAAACCCGGAAATGTGAGTCGCGCTGTGTGCTTTGAAGCCGTGTATAGAGAACGGATGGATGAATATTCGTTTTTGTCGGATAAATGTGTTTTTCTCACCCGCTGTGGTAATCGCATCTGAAAGTGGTTTATACCGGCGGATTCATGAGAATCTAAGCTTTCCATCGGCGTGTAGTGTTTGTATAATCGTGTTTGCAGCCGTCGGACATTCTTGAAATTCCTATGCAAATTAGTAAGTGTACCGCCGGCGGTACACTGAAGCTTAAGGGGTTAAGGGGTTTCCTGCTTTACAGACTCTGAAGCAGCCAGACTGAAGTGAATCGCTGAGGAGGTTTATGTACTGAGTGTGCACTCTCTACCCTGCGTCCGGTGCCTCGGTGCACTACAGGGACCCTCTCCTCCCCCGTCAGAGAGTTGATGTCCAGCTTGGTGGGGTCTTTGCAGCGATGCCTCCTCTGTTTGGGACGATCCACAAAACCGTGCAGCAGACCTGCTCCGGACTGAGGTGGAAGAAGAGGACGACAACATCACTGAAACAGCAAATTAAAGCTCAGCAATGAAAGCAATGAACAAAACCTCCAGACTTACGTGAGCGAAGGCGGGCAGGTCCATGCTGTAGCCTGGATTCTGCCGGAGCCACTCGATCAGACCTTTGCTGGCCGCCTCCCTGTCGATGGCCACGATCTCCGGCTGAGGAGGCGTCTGGGTGGGTGTCGGAGTAGAAGACGAGGAGGGAGTGGGGGGTCCTGCAGGTCGCTCTGAGGGGGAGGGGGAAGGCGAGGAGGTGGACGAGGAGACGGAGGAGTGGCTGATGACCTCCACCCGGCCCTGCAGACGGACACAAACATCCACACACACAAACAACTTCAACATCTCCAAACACTGAGCACGTGAAAGATTTTCCCTTCAAATCCAATCTTTTGTAATTAACTGTATTTTTCCCTCCTGGGTAACGTTTCTCTGTCACACTGCAGCTCAAACAACATTTCTAAGTGCCGCTACGCTGTACGGCCTCCTCTCCACCCACCTGTGTCTCAGGGAGGTGCAGTCCTCGGCTCTTGGTGAACTCAGAGTACAGAGCTTCCACATTTCTCCTCCTGCCTCTCCTCCTCCTCAATGAATCATCTCCCCTCAGGCTGCCGTTAACTATCTGTCCTGTGACCGGGTGGATGAGGCCGGCCTGCAGGATCCCGGCCATGTCGATGCCCACGGAGCCCGACAGCGGCGCTGTGATGGGGGGCGGCGGCAGCTTGTGACCGCCGCCTGCGCCGTGGTGGCTGATCCCAGCTTCACTCGTCCCCACGCTGCTCGTGGTGCTTATTTCTCCAGAAGACTTGGTCAGATCGATGGCGGCTTCTTGCCAACCGTTTATCAACAAGGCTCCGGGGCGGTGAGAGGGCGGAGCCACCACCGGCACCTTGTCACCGCCGGAGCTGCTGGCAGCGGAGGCAGCGGCAGTGTGGCATGACGGCGCAGATTTCCCAGCTAAAACCTTGGCGGCTGCCGCAGCAGCAGCTTCATAGTCGAAAGACCTCCGACCTCCTGCTCGTTTGAGCTCAGGGAGGAAGGGAGGAGCCACCAGCCTCTCCTGTAAGAGAGGCAAGGAGGTGAGGCGCCAAGCTCCGCGCCCGCAAGCGCCGCCCCGCGGTATGTACTGTCAGGGCGGACAGGGTGGGTGAGGGGTAGACAAGGATGGGAGAGAGATGATGGGTTTGTTAAACATACATATGGACTGAGACACAACACAGTGGGGCTGTCGACCAGACCTGGGTTAAAGCACCATCAACAGAGGAGCTGTTAAACTAAGCTTCCTCTGTTTGTTTATCTTAAGTATCACAAAATATGGAGTCAAACCAACAGATCACAACCCTTCAGTTCTCTGGACGGTTGTGTTGAAAACAGTCCTTTTGGTTCTAAGATGCTTAAAGTTCATTAGTCAGGATACATGTTGGGTGTAAATAAATATTATTTTAATCTTTTTTATGTATATGCTGATCTTTTACAGCCCAAGTCTAATATCCACATATATAATATCAACAGTACACATTACAGACAGGAAACTTGACAAATAAGCAACAAAGCAATGGTGGAATCTAGAGGTGCCCAGTGCCTGAAATAACCTCACTGACATTTAGCAGTCTGAAGGGATTTTATTCATTTCACTGACAAAATTCCATTTTCATAAAGCAGACAGCTGCTTTTAAACAGCCTTTAAGTGGAATATCTCAACACTCTGTTACTACAAGTTGATCAGAAACTGCAGAATCTGTCACTCACTACCATCATCTTAGCTACTTTTGATGACCATAATCTCCTGTTTTTTGCTCTCGACTCATTTTTTTCTCACTGTGGGCTCATTTTTCACTGCAATCTAAAGTCCTGCACCCCTATGTAAAGGACAGGAGAGAGAGAACCCAGAAACGTCTTCTGTGCAGAATGACACAGTTGTTATTAATCCTACAAAATAAAAAGTTTAACTTCTTTGATTAAATATTTTACAAAAATTAAGTAAAAATATCCAAAATCGTCATTTTCAACATCTTTTCACATGCCCAAATCTGATACCAATACTGAAGGTTTTCAGCAACTAAAACTATAATTATTTAACTCTTTGCATTTTTAATTCATTCCCATCATCGTCTCCTCTCTGCCTGCAGTTCAGCTGAAAACTCCCTGAATTTTTGCCGCGTCACCGTTGCTCATAGCTGAGTCACTACTGGCTTCACAGTTGCACAAAACAGGGCAGAATTTTTTGTTTCTTGCAGAATGTTGATACTGAAAATGGCATATTTTTTCCTAATTTTATGAATGAGGCATTTAAAGCTTAGATCTGGGTTCCTGACAGAACACCACGGCACACATGGTTAGTTCAAGGACTATGTTCAAGGACTAAGATGAAAATCTTATCATTCTCTTGATATTTTACAGAATTTGTTTGTAAAAATGTCTTTTTTTTCTAGCCAGTTTTTAAAAATGGAACGATTATTCTAAGTTTAGATTGGAGTTATGTTTCTGACAGCAGTGAAAGTCGAACATGGTTAGTTCAGGGACTGTCAAAGTTGAATATCTGATGATGGTTTTGTTTTTTTATAGAATGTGGTTGGTAAAAATTGTTGTTTTTATGCCAAATTTTCAAATGAGCCTCATGGACTGAAGCATTTTTAACAAAATATCATGAATTAAAGCTTAGATTTGAATATTTTTTCACATAAAACTGAAAACCACACATGATAAGTTGGAGAACTGTCAGAAAGCTGAAAAGTTCACAATTTTTTTATTTTTTTATTTTTTTCTGACAAAAACAAAAGTCGTGGCAAGTTCAACTACCATGAGAGAGCTGGAAATATAAATAATAGAGAAATCTGACTTAATAATGAGACTATAAGCTAACTGGACACCACTTGTATGAACCATGATATGAGAGAGAGATAAATGTAGACAGGTGATATGTGTAACAGAGGGAGATAACTCATTCACTCGTCAAGTCAAAGGAAGCTTCTCACCTTAGGTAGTCTGGTGAGAGGCGGTGGGATGGAGAAGCCCAGTCCTGGACCCGTCTGCTGGACCCTGGCCTGGCCGGGGACGGAGCTGGAGGCCGTGGTGGGGAGGAAACTGGCTCGCTGCTGGTGGTGCTGGGCTAAGCTGTTGGCCAGGCACGAGTTAGCGGCCAGCGAGGCGGGAGAGTCGTACTGCTCGCTAGACGAAGGCCACTTCCCCTTCAGGATGGCGTGGCAGATGCTGTCGAGGCGGCTGATGATCACTCTGTCCTGCAGGGGGGGAAACACACCAGCGAAGGGTTGAAAATATGATGATTCTCTTGTTTTTACTTCAAACGTCCCGATGGCAGCTTGGATAGTAGCGTGGCTGTGTGCAAATTGTACGACAAAGACTTTTCTTATCTCCACAAACACCAGAGCTAACGTTAGCCACAACGGTCCTGGAAACATATTTCAAAAGTAAAGGACAGCCTTGAGTTCAGTAAAAGGCTTAAAGAGAAGAAATATCCGTAAAAGTAGTGAGAGGCCGATGGGTTTGCTGATATAAAGCACTAAAATGTTTATCCAAATGGCACACATTACCAAATGACATTAATAGGAGAGCAGATTTAAAAAAAACCCAAGAATGTACCCACCTATGAAATCTATAAGGTCTGACTGACTGTGGATTGTGTCATTGTGTGTTTGTGTGTGCTTATAGGTTTTTAATGTTGTCTGTGCTGTTTTTATTGGTGCTGTTGGTCCTTTGACCACTTTTACTTAAAAGCCCAACCTGGGACAGAAGTTGTAAATTAGCTCCATGCTACACACTCTATATGTGATGCATCGGTTCCATGTGCCCTATGATAATTGCATGGTCCCTGATTGAATAAATGAATAAATAAAATAAATAGAAATTCAACAGTTTTAGCTTTGTTACCATTTTCAAGGGTAGAAGGGTCCGTTTACTTTGTCAAAGATGTGTTGTTTACCATTTTCAGGGGTCAGGGTTGCCTGGAATTTACTTGAAATAATATGTTCTCAAGACATTGACGGTGCTTGAGTTTACAGAAAGTCTTACAATGTTGAACATAATCGCTATAATTCACTTTGAATTTGCAGTAATCTGTGACTGTAGCAGACAGATGAAAAATGCAGATAAATAGAAATAAAATAAACAATTTTAGAGTCACTTAGAAATGTCCTTATTTTTGAAAGAAAAGCAGCTTTTTTTCAATGAAGATAACATTAAATTAATCATAAATCCAGTCTAGACATTGTTGATGTGGTAAATGAGTATTCTCGCTGGAAACGGCTGATTTTTAATGGAATATCTCCATAGGGGTACAGAGGAACGTTTCCAGCAACCATCACTCCTGTGTTCTAATGCTACATTGTGTTAGCTAATGGTGTTGAAAGGCTATCTGATGATTAGAAAACCCTTGTGTAATTATGTTAGCACATGGATAAAAGTGAGAGTTTTTATGGGAAACATGAAATTGTCTGGATGACCTCAAACTTTTGAACGGTCGTTTATATGTCTATTCATCGATTCAGTCGCCAACCAAAGTTAGTTTGAATTGAAAAATTTTGCTTACTGTGACAAATATTGCTTTGACAAAAATGTGATTAATTACAAATTAATGAATTACAAAGCATCTAATTAATTATAAATAAAAATATATTGTAAGTTATCATGAACACTTTTCCCTTCATCTGCCCATAAAATACAGCAAACGGATGATGCAGTTGCACCACACGTCATATTTAATTGATGTCCTTTTTAAACACGCTGGGTGAGGATGTTTCATTTTGATTCAACTCCTTCACTGGTATCTCTACTAAGAGACAAAAAGATGGAAGAAGAATGTACACGCTGAGAAATACTAGTCATTTTCCTTTCAGTTTGTACTACAGCCACCCTTACAAAGTACGTACTGGTGCACGCGATACTGCTGCACCATAATATTGTGCCTTCAGCTTTGGCTGTCTTGCTCTTATATCTGTCACAGTCTGCAGGGTGAAAGGAGTTGTCATCCGTCTGTGCGCTCTCTGTAGTTCAAGCTTGTTTACGCTAAAACGAGACACTGAGACGTAACCGAGCAGAAGACTGGTTCAGAACGGCCAGAAGAACGAGCTGGCTTGATCACTGCTGAACCAGACGTAGCAGCACTTTCTGCATTTGTAACACGCCCTGTTTGAAATGA
The DNA here is from genome assembly GCF_021347895.1 of Acanthochromis polyacanthus. NCBI lineage: Eukaryota > Metazoa > Chordata > Actinopteri > Pomacentridae > Acanthochromis > Acanthochromis polyacanthus. The sequence goes on along the minus strand of NC_067117.1, from coordinate 32,738,377 downwards.
AAGCAGTTTGAGAAAATGACAGGAAGTGGACCAAGGTGCCACAAAGTTGTTCCTGAATCTAAAACAGCAGCTCATTTACATTGCCCTCTACTTTATTTTTCCACCTCTCTCTGACTTTCTGAGCTGAGTTCATCACTTTGGTCTTTTTAAATGACAGTGGACTTTGTCGTAATGAAGCAAAACTTACTGGGTGAATGGCAAAAATAATACATTTTTCGCTTAAAATCAATAAAAAATGGAAAAAAAACAACTCTTGGGAAGACATTTAACCCTCTGAACTCCTAATCAGGTTTGAAAATCATGCTGTGTTTACTGGATCAACACATTCACACCATTAACTGGAGCCAGAAACTATGAAGATTCTGACGGTCAGTGAACTACTCATTTCGATTAAATTTACACCAAGTTTGCCAGAAATAACCGAGGAGTCATTAGTGAATCAGCTGCAACCAACAGTCATGTAAAATTCATGGATTTTTCAGCAGAACTAGACTGAACTGCAGGCTGTGTCTATACAGAGCAGACAAGAGAAGAATCTGGAAACAAACTAAAAACATGAGCAGTAAAATATCTGTAACATGCAGAGCCACTCTTTTTTCCATTGTTGGTAACACCTAGACATGCTATACATGTTGATGTTTCTCAAATAAGTAGCCAAACATATTCCATCTTTTGGCACAGAGGGCATTTTTTAGTTCTCTCTGCTTCTAGCGACAGAGGTGCTGTTTCTACAGACGTGCAGGACTTTAAAAATGAGACCACAGTGAGGAAAAAGCACACAAACAGCTTGGAGTTCAGAGGAGTAAAAAGAAACATGAATAGCCTTTAGCTCGTGATATTGCACTTTAGCTGGTTTAGCTGTTTTGTTGCTTTGATGGGAGGTTTAACATTTAGCGTTAAAAATGTCATTCGTGCAAAATTCTAGAAACACAGACACGCTGCAGTACCTTTGGCCACTCTGAGAACGAGTAGAGTGCTTTTTCCTGCAGCAGCTGGGCGATGGTCGGCTCCCGGGGCTCATGGAGGCTGTCGGGTATCTCACACATGGAGATAGGAGCTGCAAACCTCGGGCTGCCCGGATAACCTTCCACCACAGGCACTAGAGAGGAGGACAGCAGGTTTAAAGTCAACAAACTGCCTTGAAAAATGGTCAGAGTTCATGTTTTTCTGTCATTCTTTAGACCAGGAGTGTCAAACTCATTTCAGTTCAGGGACCACATTCAGCCTAATTTTTTCATCTCAAGTGGGTCGGACCAATTAAATCATACCATAGCAACATATAAATAACCACAAGTGTAAATTTTTCCTTTGTTTTCGTGCAAAAAAGTACCTTCTGAAAATGTTCACGTTTAAAGAAAGATCCTTTTACAAAACATTATGAACAACCTGAAGCTTCTTAAGAAAAATAAATTCAATTTCAACATTATGCCTCAGTTTGTCATTTACACATTACAACTTATAGATCACAGAGTGTCTACAAAGGAACACAACATTTAGTAACTTACAGGTATCTGAAACTGAACGATGTAATATTTTACTTTATGATCAAAACGACAAAAGTTTGACAAAAAACAAAACAACAAAGACATAAGAGAAATGTCAAAAGACAAAAAAACAAACAAAAATGAGACAAAATGACAAACGACACCAAACAAAAACGACAAAAAAAACACAAAAAACACAAGCGAGACAAAAGGCCAACACAAAATGAAAAAAAAAACTGAAACAAAACAACAGAAAATGAGACAAACGTCAAAAATCTCACAAAAAAGGACAAAAACAACAAAAACAAGACAAAATAATACAAAAATGAGACACAAAATGACAAAAGCACAATGAGTAAAATAGAACTTTACTTTAAGCTCAAAACTTGTCATGATCTAGAATTTATTTTAAATTTACAGTTTTACAAAGTCGTCCCACGTCCCAGCATGTCTGACACCCTGCTTTCGACTAAACGAGGGATGAATCAGTCTTTTCTCACCTGGCGTACTCGGCCTCTCCTCCTTCACTTGGCTTTTCACCACCGGGTTCTCTGAGGTTTCTATGAGCCCGTCGGCCTGCTCCAGTTTGGGCGTCAGGACCGTGCTGTCGGCCTCCAACATCTCCTGCTTCGTCTCAGCTTTGACCTCGGACAAAGCTGTGAACTCCAGGCCCTCTGGTTTGGCCTCAGGTTTAATCATTGAGCTGTCCGGGTAGGTCGGGAACCCGATACCTTCTGTCTTGGCTTCGGGCTTAACCGCAGAAGTGTCCGGAAACGCTGTCAAATTCAAACCTTCCGGCTTCGCCTCCGTCTTCAGCTTGTCTGGATAAGCAGCGAAGCCCAGAGCTAACGGTTTGACCTCAGGCTTGACTTCAGAGTAGGCTACAAACTGGAGAACTTCAGGTTTGGTGTCCAAGTTCTCGGGCTTCATGGGAAGGCTTAGATCTTCAGGTTTGGTCTCCAGGGTTTCGACTTTAACAGGATATTCTAACTGTTCCGCTTTGGTCACCAAATCTTCTGACTTCACAGCGTACGAAAGAAAGTTAGCATGTTTGACTTCAGAGCTGTCCGGGCAGACGTCCTCGGGGGTTTCCATCTTGGTCTCCTCGACTTTGGCTGCCAGGATCAGCTGCTCTGGCTTTTTCTCGCCGCCGCTGTCTGCTACAAGAGAGAATTTAACATCACACGGCTTTGAGTCGACGCTGTTTACAGGCAAAGTTGAGGCCATTTTGATTTCATTTTGTTCGAGCAGATTGTCTTTGCTGTCCTGATCAAGGGAGAACGTCAGGCCTCTATTCTTACACTCTCTGCTGGCATCTGCCGAGTTCAGCTCTTCGACTGAACCCTCAAACTGATCCGCAGAGACTTCGGTTTTGACTTCATCTTTGCAGTCACTCTCTCTGGCGGCCTTGGCAGGCTTTGATGGTGCCGTTGGGGACGAAACGGAAACAGAAGGGCAGGACGGCTGAGCGTATTCCGAGTAAATGTTCTCCAGCTCCATCTCATTGGTTTTGGCATCCGCTTGTTTCACGGCGTTCTCTGATATTTCATCACACGGTTGTACCGCTGGAGCATCGATCAGAGCGACCTGGTCCACCTGTCCCTCCGAGATCTCGTCCACCTGATCGGCAAGATCCATTGGAACGCCGTCTCCGGAGGTTTTCGGCATTCCTTTCATTTGAACAAACTCCCCAGTTGAGTCTTCCATCAAGTTTTCAGCGTCAAGAGAGTTTTCCACAGTTGCCTCCTTCTCCGTCTGGTATAAAATCAAGCCGTCCACTTCCTCCACGGTCTCTTCGATAGACTCGGGACACACCAGGCTTCCCTCCTGTACCAGTTTTCCCAGAAAAGGGTCTTGGGATAGATCCTCTTTGTGCTCCGTTTGGTCAAAGCTCTCCTCTTTTCTCGAGTCCTCTTCTCCCAGTCTTGGTTCTGGTTCTATCCCGTCCATCTCTGGAACTTCCATGGGTGGATCCAAGACCCCTAAACCTTGACCTGCATCTGAAAGGACAAACCATCAAGACGTAAAGCAGCTTTTCTCTCTCTGTGTACCTGTTAAATAGTTTTTTAATCCTATCACTGGGAGGTGCCAAAGTTTTCAGGTATTCTTCACAGTGGCACAACTTTTAATGACTCCGTGCAACATCCGAACACCTCGTAAGCAAGTTCATACGCGTTTTTTCATCAATCCATTTGTTTGTTTAATTTACCTGATAGAAAATAATGTTGTTTCCACTGATTTGTATGGATAAAATGAAAACAAAGTGAAAATGTGGATAGAAACTTCTTCTATTTTTCATATTTTCATAACATTGTCAGCCTTTATCGAATATCTCACTACCTCATATTATGAGGATCAAAATAATTCCTTTTACTTTTTTTTGACTGTTTTCCATCAGTCTGTTTGTCCTCTTGGTCAGCAGTAACAGTTAGCTAAATATTTAGCTTCTAATGCTGAGAAGAAGCTCATATTAGCATGGATTAGCAACCCTGTTACTGTGATTAGAGCAGGGTTAGCAAACAACAAATAAAACATGGAATAAAAATGATACCATTGATGTGTAAGCTGAGCTAATCAAGCCTTTGATAGTTTATTGTCTATTATTGATCAATATGGAGCAGAAAATTGTATAAGAGAAGGTTAATTTTTCAAACGTTTGAAGCCAAAATGTCCCCCAATTCCGGAATGATCCATGTGGACAATGTGGGTTTTTCGACAATTTTTGTGTCAAAGAAATTCAACTTTCCTTTGTTCTTTTTTAGGATTAACGGCATTACAACATTGTGACATTGCACAGTAGAAATGTCTGAGTTCTCTCTCCTTCTAGTCATGTTTGTTCTGTTTCCAGAGGTGAAGGATTTTATATTGCAGTGAAAAATGAACTGAAGCTGCTCGGAGTTCAGAGGACTACAAACTGAATATTTGTGAATCAAATTTACTGTGACATCTGTAAAAATCTATTTTACATACCTTGGTTTGAGTTGCTTTCCTCTCCTTCCAGACTTCGCTCTGGTTGTTTGTCCACGTTCTGCTGCTCCATGCTCTCTGCTGACAGGTCCTCCACCTCCTCTTCCTCCTTGTCGTCGAACTCAAAGCCGGCACTTCCCTCCCGGTCGTCTCCTTCCTCCACGGGGTTGGTGAGGCTCTCGGAGACGTCGGAGTGACCGAGTCCGTCCTGCGGTTCCTGGGCAGTGATGTCGGACAGGGAGAGGGGTGGTGGGGGGACGTAGGGCAGAGGAGGGCTGGCTGACAGGTCGGTTTGATCTGCACTGGGCTCCTCGTTCACACCGATGTCCTGAATACACAGAACCAATGTGTTAAATTTACTCCAGCCTCAGGTCTGGGCAATAATTCAGGATTATTGTTTTGTAACTATCTGTGATTGCCATGACTTGATCTACCACTGTTTTACACATTTTTAAGGAAATTATCATTAAAAACAACAATATAAACTGGCAGATTCTGTATTACACATTAAAGTAATCACTGCACTGCGTACATAGCACACTTTTTAATACGGTGGGGAAATTTTCTAGCCAATACACTTCCTACTTACACTGAGCTTTTAGTTCATGACAGTGTTTTCACTCATTCATTAGTAAAAATTTACAACACCCCCCATTACGTAACTCCAGCAGCCCTGAGAGAGAACCATGTCTGGTGCAATAAGTATTTCAGATGTAAAATTATCATCTTAAAATGTAAAAAATATGCAAAATCATTGAAATATGTTCACTAGTTGAAGTATTGTGACACTGACAAAATTCACAAATGGCTAAAGTGGGTGCTTTATGAACACGCACGATAGTTGACAAAAATGAAGCATTTAGAAACCTGCCTTAATGCAAAGACAGAGAACTCTTTGGAAAGTGTATTTTCCAGTTATATATTTGTAGAATCATTCAAAGACATAAAATTTCTACTTGGATGAAGATGTCCAATATAGTATGTGTCTATATTTTTGTTGTCATACCCGCTCAATCAGTTTACATAAAAGACAAAATAACTTTCTTTTTCATTTTTGTGACCAATTACTATGGCATTGTTTCATATTAAAAAGTAATCTATGTGTTTTGTTTTGTATTATTGCGACCTTCAACTACATATGGCGATCCCTGCATTATTAATATAGTTGGTTTTGTGTCCTCAAAGATGGGATTTATCATCATGGCTTAATTTCTTTTTTCATATTTCGAGTCATCCATAACCACAGATTATTTCACCCGTTTGTCCAATAAATTCTGCAGATTCTGAATCAATGACATGATGAGAAATAACAGTGAAAATATCAGGCTTTTATTTTTACTAGTTCATGAGACATTGTTGATTAAAATCAGCATGAAATTTCACTGTGGGAGAAAAAAAACATGCAGCCAAAGAAAGATCTTAGAAAGCATGACATATTTTAAGGTAAAATTCACAAGTGACCCATGTCTGAGTGAAATAATCATTTTGCTGTGTTTGTCTACTGTCTGCCCCACTGAAAGCATTAAACTACAAATGGGTTTCAGATTATTGTTGCCTTTGGGGCTGTGATGACAAAGACTTTGGAATGATTGCCACTTATTAAGGCGCTAATGTTACCCTGATGCCAGGAGGACGGTAAAACCAACCTTAAAGAGAATATAACTGGAGGACAGGGGCTCGACGGGGTCTCCAGCCGAGGGATGGGAGGGAGAGGACGAGGGCGGGAGACCTAAACACTCCTCCAGAGTCCCGCCTTCCTCCCCTCCTCGGTCTCCCCCCTGCGCCTCCTCGTCCTCCTCCTCCAAGAAGCCGGTCTCCAGGGCGGAGGGACCCAGGATGGGGTCGGACTCGTTGAACATGTGGTGAGCAGGACTGGTGTGGTCGGTGCTGTCCCACGGAGCCTGGAGGATGGGAGGTCACGGCCGAGTGAACGATGATGCGGAGAAACATGTGGACAGATGTGAGGAGAAAACACACAAAGTGGTCGATGAGGGAAAGATGTGGAATCAAAGGAAGAGAAAAATCCTCCTGAGTACACTTGAAAAGCTGAAATTATGAGGGCTGATCAAAAAGCTCAGAGACCGAAGGCCGTGGATGTGCAACACGTACAAGCAGTAACGGTCAAAAGACAGGATTGGGGATCGAACAATACGGGTTTGTTTTGGCCAATGCTGATACTGATTATAGGAAATCAAGAAAGGACAATAATGGATATCTGGAACCCATGTACACTAGCGCTGAAAAGTTTGGGGTTATCCAGACAATTTCACGTTTACCATAAAAACTCAAGACAACATTAAATTTTTCATATATCCAGTCTAGACATTGTTAATGTGGTAAATGACTATTCTAGCTGGAAATGACTGATCTTTAATGGAATATCTCCATAGGGGTACAGAGGAACATTTCCAGCAACCATCACTCCTGTGTTCTAATGCTACATTGTGTTAGCTAATGGTGTTGAAAGGCTCATTGATGATTAGAAAACCTTCGTGCATTTATGTTAGCACATGAATAAAAGTGTGAGTTTTCATGGAAAACATGAGACTGTCTGGGTGACCCCAACCTTTTGAACGGTAGTGTAAATAAGGTGTGGTGTTTGACTTTCACAGTTACAGTCTTGGAACCTTTTGATCAACCCTCGTAAAGAAGAATAAAAAATAGGAGTGAAAAATAATCTGTCGTCTTTGTGACAACAAAAAATACCTAATACATGCTTAATCCAGCTTTCAAAATTCTATGTTCTCAAACTTTACAGACCAGCAGAACAACCTTAAAGACAGTCAGTATCGATAAAGTGATGACGTATAATAAGTCCATGCAGCTGTACTTGTTTCTGAGCAGTAACAACACGAACATCTGATGCAGTCCAGATGTTTCATATTCCATCACAACACATAATTTATGATGGAAGTCTTATCTTAACGACAGAGTACATGTCTGAAGCACAGTGCTTTACCTGTAACTGATCCAGCTCCACCGATGGCGCCATCAGCCCGGTTTCCTCCGATGAGCCCTGCTCTCCAACAAGAACGTCACTCCTCAGTTTTGAATCCAGGTCGGCTCCTCCGACTCCGTACGAGTTGAGCATGCTTTGACCTCCTGCTGCTGAGTTAAAGGGGAAACCATTGAGGGCATCCTTGGACGTCTTTCCTCCGTGTAAAGCGTCCGCAGACATGGCGTCATGCTGCAACGCTCCCAACTCCAGAGATTCATCCAGAGGAGGACAGTCCAGGAAGTCTCCACGCGATCCAGGGACTATTCCCAGACTGGGCGAGGACGAATCGTGAGCATCCAGCGGTGGAGGATGAAGGTGAGGGTGAGCGGAGGAGGATGAGGAGGAAGGAGAAGGAGCAGATGGAGGCACCGAGTGCTGCTGGTGGTGATGGTGATGGTGGTGGTGGGAGGACGGGTGGGGGTATTCAGGAGGCTGAGGGGAGTGGTGGCCGAGCCCAGAATCGTACAGGCAGCAGTGAGGATGAGGAAGCTGAGGATGCGATGACGAAGAAGACGAAGACGAGATGCCGGAGTGAGTCGCCAGACCTGGATGGTGAGGGTGATGATGGCCCTGAGGGTGAAGGTGGGCGGGGTGTCCTCTGACGTAGTTCCTGTGGGCCTCCAGGAAGCTCAGCTGGGGGTCGTTGAGGATGTAGAAGTCGGTGCGGCTCAATCCGTGGCGTGCAGCCCCGATGAGGAGGTCACGGTCGTGTTTGCCGGACTCCCACCAGACGGGGAGGTAAAGGGACGGACGGCACAGCTGGAGGCGAGCCGACAGCAACGGGTGACGGAGAACCTGAGGGAAGGATACAAGTTCAGAGACCAAGTTATGCTCCGCTTGCTCCAACGCTTTAAATCGTAATGAGCGTTTCCTTATTTTAATTTTTTTCTTATACAGGGGGCCCTCGACTTACATCGGAGTTCCGTTCCTACAGATCAATGTAAGTTGATTTTCGCCGCAAATCAGAACTCCAGAGAAAATGTAAACAAAACCGTTGCATGCATCACAATATCAATCAGTTCTTCGGAAAAGTCATGAATACCAACGACTTTCACGCATGTATGAGCCATTTTATAAGAACATAACACAATACTGTAACGGACTGATGTTGTTGTTGATGTTTCGATGTTTATTGTTCAGTTCGAGATTTACCTAATGTCAGTGAACGTGCCATGTTTATTTGGCTCACCTCTGATTGGCTGAGAGTCAGCAGCAATGTGTGTGTGTGTGTGTGTGTGTGTGTGTGTGTGTGTGTGTGTGTGTGTGTTCTTGTACTTGCTACATTGTGAGTACCATTTTCTGCATTTAACTATCAAAGTGAGGACATTTTTACAAAGTGAGGACATTTTGGCCGGTCCTCACTTTGAAACAACCACGTTTGAGGGTGAAGACTTGTTTTTAGAGAACAGGTATGAATTGAGGTTTGGTTAGGGTAAGGATTAAGTTTAGGGAATCAGTTGTGATGGTTAAGGTTAGGGTAAGGCTCTAGGAAATGCATTACGCCTATGGATGTCCTCACTAAGATAGAAGCTAATTCTGGAGATAAGTTATCAAGTTTTTGTAGTTATTCTGGCGTTGGCTACGGCCCACAGTATCCTGTGTGAAGGTTCAATAAACAACCAGAGAACTGGATAAAGTCTCACTCACTCATCACAGTAGTGTAGGGTCACTACAATGTTTCACTGCTTTTACATCTTGATCGATGTCCGTCAGTGTTTCGCCCTGTTCTGAGTGCTTTATTCTATCCAATTTCACTTCCACGGAGACGGCTTTCCTTTTCTTTGAAGCACTGCCGTCACAAGAGTCTGACTTGCGCTTGGGAGCCATAATGAAGGACAAAAAGTTCATGAATGTAGCACAATCCAAGGTGGCACACAACCCGTGAATGTAAACAAAGTAGTCTTACAGCGCTGTGTGACGACGTATTCATCCGTTCTGCTCGCCAACTAACTCCACGAAACCAATTCTGAACTAAACAACGAAACGCCGTAGGTAGAGGACCCCCTGTATATGGAATGTCTAAGTTAGGTCATAAATAGTCCTTTCAGGTAAAGAGGAGGTTGTTGGCTCCTTCCCACTGTCATCATGCATTGCTCAAAGAAGACTCAAAGGAAACGTTGAATCTGTTGGGTTCTCTGTTTAAGATTCTTAAGTCTTTAGGTTACTGTGTGAGGTGCTATGAGACGACACATGTTGTGAATTGGCACGGGATAAATACAGCTGGATAAAATTGCTAAATGTGGTAAATATAGTAACTCTACTAAGAAATACTGTAATTTGACATGCAAATGGTACTATACATTTTCCTGGACAATTGTAAAATTGTAACCCCCTCATAATGACGCCATTTATCAGAGTCAGAATCTGCAAAAACAAGCAAAACCATCACATTTTCAACTTTCTGATAGTCCTTGAACTGCTCATTTGTTCGGTGGGGAAACTTAACTAAATAATTTAAAGAATGTTATTTTGAAAAGAGGCTAAATTTGATCGTTTAATAGAGCAAGAAACTCTTGTTTTTTTTTAAATTTTCCAAAGAGCCTTGAACTCACAAAATTCATGCAGATACAAGCTTAAAATGATGGTATTTAATCAAAATCCCTTTATTCTTCATGTCTTATTTAAAATGTGAGGAGAAATGTGACCCCAGACCCTTACTTTGTTTTCTTTTTTTGCTTTTAGCACAAATATATTTTGAAGACAGTTTCCATTTTCCAATAAAAAAGTTAAGAATCAGCTGTGGGCATCACCTGATGGTCACTTTTCGACCTGAAGTTTGTTGAATCCGAGGCAAAAAAAGTCAGGCTTCAGTTCCAGTTTGCATTTTAACCATGATTACCTATGATGGTGAAAATATCTCAACTCTGAGGCAAGATATGAAGATGTGCGTAGGTTAAAATGATTTCTAGACAGGTTTATGCAAACTTATCTTTAGACTTTAAAGCAAACCGCCTTTGACGCAAAATGCAACAGATGGAAAAGTCAAGAGAGACGAGCGAGGTTCATTTTAGCATCAATCAATCGCAGAAATAACTCCAAGTCTACACAAACATTTTTTGTGTTGGAGACAAACCTTGAAGTCGATTTATAACTTTGAGCTGCAACGGTGGGAACTACGCTATTCATGACAAGGCTTAGTTTGTTCAAAGGGCCCACCTGCTCTCTGATCTTGCGAAGCAGCTCGATGCGATATAACGTCCTGGCGGCTCTCTCTTCTGTCAGAGGCTCCACGAGCACAGCGGGATCCACCAAGCCTGGAAAAAACAGAGGAGATGGAGGCGGGGGAAGCAAAGGAGAACGGAAAGAAAAGGAAGGACAGCCAGTCAAGATTTGCATGGAGAAGGTATGAAAGATGCAGAGAAGAGGGAAGAGTAAAAGACGATAAATGAGTTAAAGTATGTTTTTGCATGCAAGAGTCACTCAAAAAATAAGATTTGAACATCTTCCTCTCAAGTCATCAGTACATATGCTGCAGATTCTCACGTTTGTAGGGTCGATGAACACAGATCAGATTCATTTGCACATTTGACGTGTTGTAAATGTGAATTTGGATCCAAACTCAGTTCTTAAATCTAAATTAACTGTTAATGGACAGAATAGTTTTGTTTCATTAATCTGCCAAGGAGGCGGAGCCTCAGCAGAGTTATGTGATGACCGGTGTTGGTTTGTCTGCTGTCTCTCTGTTAACAACATAACTCAAAAACTGTGGGAAAACTGCCGGATCCTGTGGACATGTACTTTAACATTACTCAAAAACAGATTTGGATGAAATTTTCAGGGAAGCTCAGAAATGACACAAAGGACCAAGTGATTAGATTTTGGCAGTGATGCAGCTTACAGTCTGGATCCACGGATTTGTTAAAGATTTCTGTACCATTGATAGATAGCAGCACGATGTCACTGTAACCACGACAACAAGTGAACACTACACCAACTGCCTGCTGATGATCACATGATTGTGATCCTACTACAAATCCACCACTGAGGACTTATCGGGACTTATCCATCGGAAATGACAAGGAACAATTGATTAAATTGTGGAGGTGTTTCTGAGTCCTCTCAGTTCTCACCGCCTGCTACATATTTAGGTCACGCGATTTCGTAACTCTACATAACGTACACATATACAATACACGCCTGTGCTCAGTGCAAGATCATTTTGTTTGTGGGTTCATCTATATTTAATGGCCACATTCTGTGTTGTCGTGCTTTCTGCCATGAATTCTTTAAAGATTTCATCCGTCGGAAATGATCCAGTGACAGAGCAGCCTTGGTTGAGTACTGAGCTCTCTGAGTGCTTTTCTTGTTGTTGCTGTTTTTAAACATTCCAATGAGGCTTTAAGTTTATTCTGCTCCTTTTAAAGCTAGTTTTTGGATTTTAAACATCTAAACTGTAGATGTTAAAAATGCACAAATTGATGTGGAAAAGTGTCAGTTATTTCTCTTCTGCTGAAATCTGAAGCTGTAGATATTTTCCGAGCCGTCGACTAATGTTCACAATTATAAGGTCTGCAGCAGGATCTTCTTACTAAAGAACATCTCATTGGCAATATTAACATTAAATAACTTAGCGTTAAACTGAAGGCTTATGCAGACAAGCTTCTACATGTAGAAACAGAAAACCTGATCTTTCTCTTCTTTAAAATTTACCACATAATCAATTTAAATTCAATTATCGAGGTTTTCCCAAGTGAGTAGCTCAGCTCTTCTGTTATCAGGCATGTTTAGGTCAGATTACTAACCTTCTTCCTTCCTCGGAGGAAGCTTGCAGGCCGTCCTGCACATGTTGACGAAGGAGTTGAAGTATCTTTCCAAACTCTCGTCTGTCTTCCTCTCCAGTCGGGCCAGAGCTCTGAACTGGGACCAGTCGAACGTCTTCCTCTCCGGGTCGTAGACAACCCCGAACGACGACACTGTGCGGTAAAAATCCGCCTGCTCTCGACGAGTCCACCTTAAACAAGAAAGAAGAGGTAAATGGCAGACAAAGTATATTAGAAACGGTACAGCTCAGAATACTGCAAAGACTGTTCATTTTACCACAACTGTATAACTCCTGGTTTTAGTCCTGTGTCTGTAACTTTTAATGCAGCATAAATCTCAGCCCCTTTCAGGAAGAAGACTCTCTCTGTGTCTGCCATGAACAGCTAAACAGTCGACCACATGGCAGCTGACAAAAAATGAATGATTGTCTAAGAATAGGACCTTCTATTACACAGAAATATTGCTTAATTAGCTGGTTAACATGTCGTCTTTTTCAGCTGCGTTTCAGTCCCCATTTCATACTTGTTTTGTTGTCCAACAACAGAAACAGAAAATTCTATTCTATTCTATTTACAGATAGGAATGCAAAAGAAAATTTATTTTGAGTTTTATAAAGCAATTCGTGGGAGCATTATTTTTTCACATTTTAGCATCAATGTTGGTCCTAAAAGATTCCAGAGAGACCATAAGACTTTCATTCAGCTGCCTGCATGATTGTGATTCTACCACAAATTGATCACTGTGAACTTATTGGGACTTATCCGTCGAAAATCATACAACCGAGCAGCCCTGATGAAGTCCTTTCCTTGTTTACAGTGTAAAGTGATGAAACTTGCATTGATTTAAAAAAACAAAACTCGGCAATGAAGAAATTTCAGAATTCCAACTTAGGGATGCACAAACGCAGTATTTTACACATCTGCACTGCTACCTACACTCCTGTCCTTCTCAGCCTTGTAATTTTTTAGCTAGTTTGATAGTTTTGAGTCACACTGTTCAAGAATTAAGGTTGCACAGTGTATTGGTGGTTAGCACTGTTGCCTTGCAGTTAGAAGGTCCAAGGTTCGTTCCCTGGCCTTCCCTGGATCTTTCTGCATGGAGTTTGCATGCTCTCCCTGTGCATGCCTGGGTTTTCTCCGAGTTCTCTGGCATCCTCTCACAGTCCAAAAATATGCTGTTATTAAATGGTAATTCTAAATTCTCTGTAGGTGTGAATGTGAGTGTGATTGTTTGTCTGTATATGTAGCCCTGTGACAGACTGCTGACCTGTCCAGGGTGTCTCCTGTCTTCACTCTAAAGGTTGGTCTATGCTTTCCACATGAACATGATATGCGTAAATGAGTTGCTTTGAAATCCGCTCGAGTGAACATGTGTGGCTTTATACTCCATGCGACGTCTGCTCCCAAACTGCAGGGGCCAGTGTATCGCAGACACACGTCTGCTCTCGTACTAAACTAGAGTAGAAGAACCTTCCCATTGTTTACACCACGTACGACACGGCATTTTACCGAATAGCTGCATTTCAGCAGTTAGTTTTAATTTCACACATGAATTGTTCATAACCTGGTTATCACAGTGATCTCTGTGTGATGAATCGTGTAAATGCCTGTAGTTCAGATCTTCTGCTGCTAGGAGCTCCTGTTCTTCCACCTGTTTTCCACTTATCTCTGTCTGCATCGTTAAAAAAACTTGGAGGTCCACGAGACGGAAGTTTTCCTCTTGAGAAGGGCTGTGTGAGGGGGCGTGGCTGCTAAAATGACGTAATTCATCCACAAGGAGCCGAAAGGACCTCGCGAACACAGCAAGCATAAAACAGGCTAAAGTCAGCTGGGATAGACTTCAGCTCCCATGACCCTAATGAGGATTAGGCGGTGTATAAATAATGGATGGTCAAGAATTAAATATTAGAGAACCACAAATATCAACCCTAAAACTTGATGAGAACTAATCAGTGTATCTTGTGCTTCAACAGTTACCTCCTCTGCCACTCCAGAAACAGGGGGTCCGGTTCGGTGGCGACCACAGAACACCTCCTCAGCTCTTCGCCCAGCTGCCAGGCCAGTGGTCCGCCGGCGTGATGACCGTGAGCGGCTCCAGCTCCTCCGATGCCCATCCCCACGAGGCCGTCGTGCAGCAGGAACTCGTGCCTGAGCAGCGGCTCTCGGCGTAGCGTGAAGCGCTGGTAGGCGGTGATCAGGCGCCGCAGACGGGCCGTCAGGGCGGGACCGGTGGGCCACAGGGGCCGGGCCTGGACCACATGGAGGGCGGCCACCCCGGTTCCTGTTCCCGTGGTCGTCGTGGTAACCAGAGTTCCATCCTGGACGCATAAGTCACCTGACAACTGAGAGTCTGTGAAGGAAAGACACGGTTTCTCTAAAATCAGGAGGTATTGCTGGTACTTAAACTTTATCCTACTTGTTTTTAGACATTCTAAGGTTTTGGGGTTTTTTTCCATTTTGAAGGAAGGATGGGTTTGAAAGGCTTGTTTCGTTTTGTTTTTGAAATCCTAATTATACCATTTATCAGAGCCAGAAACTGTAAAAACAGAATGAATAATGATCCAATAGTCCTTCATTTTGGCGGGAAGGTTAACCAAACCTAAAAATCCTGATATGTCAAAAAAAAAAAAAAAACTTTATTCTGCATTTTATTTTTTAAAAAATTGCCAAAAATTAACCATATGCAATAAGGTGATTCTGTAAAAAATGAAAATTTCTACAGTCTTCAGCACGCCCAGGAAACAGTGACTGAGCTGTGACCAATAGTCATCATGACAAAAATTCAAGGACTTCTCGGCTGAACTGCAGGCTGTGTTTACAGGTCAGGATGGAAATTAATCACACATGTAAACAGTAAAATATCTATAGTGTGTAGAGTAACACCAGGAAGCACCTGGGTGCATTTGGAGTAATATCGTACAATTTGATTCTAGGTTTTTGTAATCTAAATTCAACTTTTGTTAGTTTTTTTTAACGATTTATGGCACTTTAACTGTCTTATACTCCACAAAAGACAATGCTATGTTTTCTCTCCTTCTTTATATGGTAAAGAGCCTTTTGTATTGAGATCAAATAAGGAAATACCTATTAAAAATGATCAAACTAAAGATGTTATGAATGTGACCTCAAACCTTGGATTATCTGAACTTTAAAAAGATTTTGCTTTAGCTGCATACATACCATCCTTTATACACGGACGATTAATGGATGAAGCAGAAATATCTTTTTCTGATAAGGTGCATTTAAATATCCAGTCAATGAAATTCTCACAACACGACGTACGTCTCTTTGGTAGACAGTGAGAGTTTGGAATTGCTGAAACAACTAAATGAATCAAAGCAGTACATTGGGCTCTTATACTTGTGAGGTTTTAAATGTAATTTGCTCATCACTGAACACACAAACTGCTGCATTCCTGAAACAGTCTGCCTTGTAGTAGCCTCATGTTTGGATATTAAAAGTTAGAATATTATCTCTTAAATGCTTTCATTTACACCCAAACAATGGGTTACAGAGCATTTGTGTCCAAGTGTCTTTATATCTCCGTCTCCAGAGTGCTGTCCAACATTCAGATGTCCATTTAATGAACCCACAGAGACAGTGAGTGCCATTAAAACCATCTAATCTCATTTCATACGTTTGACCAGCCCAGTGCTCTGCAGAGTACTGATGAAATGAAAACTTTTGCAGAAAAAATGCCTCTTATCAGAAGACAGCTCCTTTTTTCCTTTTGTTCTTTCAGAGGAAACTCAAAAGAGTTTAAGCATGTAGGAGTGACAAATGTCTCACCTGGACCTGTGCTGTCTGGCTTGTCAGAGGTATCTGTGCTGGAGCAGGTTTCTTCTCCCTGTGAACAAAAAAAATCCAAATGAATAAAACAGCAACATTAGCACGCACATGAAAGATTTCTGAATTCAAAATTCTGCTATAAAAATACCAGCAACAACTTGTTCTTTCTGGGAGATACAGTTGTTCTAAGACAACATCATTCTAATCAACATCACAACTTCAAAATGGCAAATGCATACAAAATTACAGACAACGCATATAACGTACAAGATCACATTGACCGTAACATTGGCAACCAGAGGAGGAGGGAACTTGAGTTTTGACAAACAGAGAACATTGTGGGGGGTTAGCTAGTAAAGGGACACCATGACAAAGTCTTCTGTGAGGTTTAATGACCTCTATCCTGTTAAGCTAGGAAAAGGGGTATTATGACAAAGTCTTGTGTGAGGCTCAACAACCTCTGAACAATCAAACTGGTAAAGGAGCATCATGACAAAACATTCTGTGAGGCTTAATGACCTCTGAACAATCAAACTGATAAAGGAGCATCATGCCAAACATTCTGTGAGGCTCAATGACCTCTGGCCAGTTAAGCTGGTACAGAGACACCATGACAAAGTCTTCTGTGAGGCTTAATGACCTCTGGCCAATTCACATGTAATAAATCAAGCCAGGATCCTTTAGGACTTTGCTTCGATAACTTAATGGCACTCATAACGGCCACTTTTGTGAGCAGTATCATTACACTAATAAAATTGTGTTACAAAATTAAAGTAGTACGTTTGATATTTTGTGTTCATATTGCGTTATCTTATGAAGTACATGGCCTTACAGGGAGTAAAAGAAGTCACTTGCAAGAAATCTAACACAATAAGCAATAAAATTATACAGTTGGAATTTCTCAACAAATCATCTAACATTCTCTGTCCAGTGTTAAAATGTTTTTTTTTTTCTTAAATGCATCATTAACTCAAACATGATTGTTCGTACGGTAACTAGAAGCCCCACAAGTCTTCAACTTGGAAGCATCCGAAGTGTAAAAACTTCTTCCCAGAGGCAACTTTAAGTCTTATCACACAAAATTAGACAAATATGTTAGTTTATAATGGGCCCAAAAAGTATTCAACTGAATCTATGGTCATCTGCGGCTGAAACATAAAGACATCGGAGAGAATTATCACTAATGTCACATCTCAGGAGGGTTTTCCCTTCACCTTGCTGTTCTCGTCTCTATCCTCCCCTCCGTCGGCTTTGCTTTCAGCGTCCTCCTTTGCTTCCTCGGTTTTGCAAATGCTGAGGACAAAACAGAAGACAGACAAAAGGAGAAAAAGCTTTAATAGCGGCAACAGCGTCCTATTGAGCTCCACAGCCATACGACGGAGACGAAAACACGCTTCCTTAATGCCTGAATAGAGAGAAAACATCAGAAGACAAAAGACGACTATAGAAGTAAGAAAAAGCTGTGCAGAAACACAAAAAAGGGAATGTCTGATTGTGAAATGCCAAAATGTGACCAATGTAAAGAAAACCTATGAAATCAAACTGTTATTTTGTGTTAAAAGCAGCATAGAGATGAAATTTCCTGAATCAGATAACAAGAAGTTTTTAACGTAACAAAGACATCGAACATGAAGTTACATCTCCAGGCATTTAGCTGATGGTGCTACATGAAAACAAGGCAGAAGAGCAAACAAAGGTGCCATGTTGATATTAAAAAAAACAGGACAAGAACAGAAAATTATCAACGTTTTTCCTCAATGTGGGCTCATTTTTCACTGCAATATAAAGTCCTGCACCTCTATGGAAACACAAAAACCACAAGTAGAAGCAGAGAGAACTTCTATTCTTCTGTGCAGAAGAATAAAAATCTTTCTCCATCAGCAGTGCACTCTCAACGTTTCTAAACCCCTAAGTTTCCTCAACACCACGGTTGTTTTGCACACCTCAGGCAACAATGAGGGACAATACTAGCAGGTAAAACACTCTTCCACGTCCACGTTTCGTCTTCCTCTGCAAGCACAATTTCATCCTCATAACATCACCTCCGCTTTGCATTTATTTACTTCCTCCCCTGGTCCCGCTCCAGACCCGAGCAGAAACCCTGCAGAGTTGACGCCTTGAATCGAGGACGTCTTCCTGCTGCACTCAGCTGGGAACGGCTTCAGGTTGAGCAGGTAACAAAACGAGTGACAACTTCAATTAGCTTCAGGAAGACGATCAAAGCTTCAAACGCTGCGTCTCGTCTCTGCAGCCGGAGCAGCAGCCCAACCCAGAAAATACATTTCCCACTTGGATTTTATTTTCCCTTTCTGACTTTTTTGTCAGTGTGGGTTCTTCCTGCAAGCCTTGCAAATACAGTGAAACCAGCAGAAAACGACTAGTTTCACAGCTCTTGTGAGGGAAAACCGTGCAGCTTTTAGAGTTCACTTGTGGGTTCAGCCTAAAGTTCAATATAGTGTGATAATATAAACTCTACCTTCTTAGCCTTCTTGTGCATTATAGTCAGGAAAAGCAGCATTGTATATCATTTTTGCAGGATTTTAATCTCTAATATGCAAATTACACATTAAAACCATGCCACAGATTAACATAGAGCTTTAAAACTGAATTATTGTAATTCTTTTGCACATTACAAGTTGCTTACTTTGCACATTTTCACATGATAATTTGCTTTTTATAATCCCTTCACCACACCTGCTGCTAATTTGACTTACAACACTTCTTTAATCTTTAATTGTTCAGCACTAAAACATAAAGCTAAGCTAAAACTGTTTCTGATTGTGATTTCTGATTCTAAATGACACTAAAATTAAGACTCGTTTGGTTTTGTGCACGGCGCCATTCATAATAACTTTGTACATAAAAAAAAACCAGTGGTTTGACTGTATTTGCAGCTCTGCGTGTGACAGTCTGTTAAAACGTTATTTTCTTATTATCAACATAATAAGAACCTTGATATCACCCTTTGCATGTATATTTCTGTGAATTAATCTAGTTCTTTGCACCCTGTATGGAAAGCAGGTGTGTGGGCTGAGAGGTGTCAGCAATAACAAACCTGGCATCAGACAAGACAGGATGTTTTCCTTTCTGTTTTTCACACCAGCGTTGGCGTTCGCAGTGAAAACTACAACCAACAGTGAGACGAGCCACGACTGGAAGGAAGAACCACTAAAGATCTGCACTGAGGATCATTTAAGGACAACGCTGGACGGAACCAGGCACAAAAAGCTTCAGGCTTCATTTTATTTTCAATTTCTGCTGCTTTGAATTGAAATTTTGTTTTGGAAAATGCAGAACCAAAGCTTTTGTGAACCCTTGAACCCGTGAGGTTAACCCAGTTTTAGCCCATTTTAACTGATCCAGTTTAACCATCTGAACTAAAAAACCTGCCGCAAGATTTGAAAGTGCTTCAGAGAAGAAAAAAACTCAGATTTTTGGTTACAACCTCAGATTTTTGAGAAATAATTCTGCACATTAACACACAGAATGACAAAATCAGCTGCTGGGTTTGACAGGCATGTTATTTTTTTGGGGAAAAAAGTCAAAATTACACAATTTATCAGAACAAGAAACTATGAAAACAGAAAAAAATAATCACAAGATTTGAAACTTTCAGACAGTCTTGGAATTTATTGTGTGTAATTTTCTGTTTTGTCAGCTTTAAGTCTTGATATTTCATCAAAATCACTTCATTCTACGTGTCTATTTTAAAAATTGGGCAAAAATACTCATTTGTAGTAACCACGTTCTGTGAAAAACTAATAATTCGGTGTCCTTTCTCGCAATATTAAGTCACTAGTGACTCAGATTTGACCAACAGTCAAACAGCAAAAAATCTTTTCAGTTGAACTGCAGAAAGTGTTTACACGGACCAGACAAGAGACAAATTCTAAGTAGAAAAATACACTGCACGGCCTAAAAAAGTTGCACACTCTGATATTTCATTGAACCACCACATTCACTCTGGCATCGTTTCAATAAGCTTCTGCAACGTCACAGCATTTATTTCTGTCCAGAGATGCATTAATTTTCTACCAAGATCTTATGTTGATGATGGGAGAGTCAGACAAAATCTTCTCCAAAACATCCCAGAGATTCTCAGTGGGGCTGAGGTCAATCCATGTGTGAAAATGACGTCTCATGATCCCTGATCCACTCATTCTCAATGTGAGCCCCATAAATCCTGGCATCATCATCTTGGAACATGTCCACACCATCAGGGAAGACAAACTCCACTGATGTAAAGACCTGGTATTTTTTAGTATACTTAGGTAGTCAGCTGACCTCATTCTTTGGGAACATAACGTTGGTGAACCTGACCAACCCCAGATCATAAACAAACCCCCACAGGCTGGTAGACACTAGACATGATGAGTTCATCACTTCATCCACCTCTCTTCTTACCCTGATGCCCCCATCACTTTGGAACAGGGTAAATCTGGACTCATCAGACCACATAACCTTCTTCCATTGATCCAGAGTCCAATCTTTATGCTCCATAGCAAACTGAAGCTTTTTCTTTTCCTGATTAGTCTCACTGATCAGTGGTTTTCTTAGAGCTACAGCTGTTTAGTTCCAATCTCTGTGGATTTTTTTTTACTTTCACTATTAAACATAGCCGTGAGTTCTACTGTTGATTTCCTACGATCATCTAAGAGTTTGTTCCAACCACATTTGTTTCTCAAAGATGATGGTTCTCCACTATCCTTCAGGGTTTAATAATGGGTTGGATGGTTCTTAACCTGATTTTAGTCGTTTCAAAAATCTCCATAGTTGTTTTCTTTGCTTTATGCAGGCCAATAATTTGACCCTTCTGAGCCACATTAACGTCCTTTCCTTGACCACAGGATATGTCTTCAGACATGGTTGTTTAAGAAATGAGAAGCTCCTCACTGCATCAGCTAGGGTTAAATAAGTTGTTGCAACTGAAACATATTCATCACTGCAGTAATTGTCCAATGGAAGGCTCTTACATATTTTTTTTAGTTAAGTCCAGGTGGTGAGTTTTTGTTTGGACAGGCAGGTTTTTTTCTAGTAGTGGTAACACCAGTGAACAATGAAATAAAATGTTGGATACGTTCATTTCAGGCTTTTTCAATTTTTGTAAAATAAATAATCAGAGAAATTCTACTTTTGTTAGCAATTTGTTATGATTTATGGTACATCCGGTACTCTCTCATGTCAATCAATCAGGACTTTACCCTTGAAGTCTCTGAAACTGACATATGTCATCTTTCCAGTCTGGAACATGCTGTCGTCACCATTACGGCTGCTCCACCCCCTGAGCTATGGCCGCCACTATAGCATTACTACGCTTCAAAACATACATTTATGAGCTCTCTCTACTTCTAGCCTTGGTTTTTCTGTTTCCATAAAGGTGCAGGACTTTGTATCACAGTGAAAAATTAACCCACAGCGAAGAAAAGTGAGACAGGAGCCCCCCAAAAAACTGATATCTCACAGTTTACATCAAATCCAGGCCCATGTAGCCCAGAGAACATCTACAGTTTACATAAAGAGTCAAACAAACAAAAAAACACGAAAGACAACAGTGACAATTTAAAAACTTAAAAGCATTCAGGTGATCAGGGTGTCTACAGTGTCTATAGGTCTGTATTGTACCTGTCGGCCATGTCCGTTGCTACTTCTCCTCCTCCCTGTTCAGCTGTCAGCGCCGTGACGTCCGGCATCCCAACTCTTTCCAAGAAACACAAGTCCGGGTCAGCTCGCATGGCGTTGTAGCGCTCGTATCCTGACCAGGGACAAACACAGATGGACAGACACCGTTAAAACACAAAAAGTGGTTGGGAACCACTGGATTAAATGACATAGTTCAAACACGACATGCCACAAGATCTAGGTCTTCTTTACATGTTTTTAAAGAGAAAAAAATGCTACTCACTGTTTGAGTCAAGCCTTAAATCCCAGCTAGTAAACAATGAACAACAGAATACTCTTTAAAACACACTAAGAGAGACGATTACAGTGTTTCCCCTCCTATATGACCGACGAGCCGGGCCACCTTGCTGGTATAGGCCACCGCCTCATTACAATTTTGCCGAAATTGCCGCCTCACTGGTCCGCACCAAAAAAAAAAAAAGAAAAAAAAGTAATGCTAAATATTAGAAAGCATTGACACATAAGTCCGGTATATTCGCCGCTGCAAGGCACATCCCCATTGCGGACAAGAAGCAGCAGCGCTCCATCGTTTTGTTTTTCGGGGCTAAAAGCAGGTGTGTATCACAGACATATGTCAAATTAAGTATCAAAACTATCACGTCATCAAAATAAAGTGAGCAACGCAGTGTAGGCATCGATCTCGCTTCCTTTACTGAGCTTGCTTACTGTTTTGTTGTCCATGGCGATACGAATTGACAGTGACTGCAAAAATGGCTCCAGTTAAAACATTTAGGCACGACAAAACCCGTTCTCACGAACAAGACAAATGATTTCAACAGAATATAAAGTTCATAGCTTCTTTTGATAAAATGATTTATAGAGTGCCCGAAATTATATCATTCAATGGCAAAACAAATTCTGTAATTTCAACGGTTCAGCGGCCCTTGGGCAGGCCGTTTTGATATCTGCATAAGCATTTTTCAAAATAGAACGACACTGCCAAGGCGATTATAGAAACACTATACACCCATGGAAAGCTTAGATTGATCAACATTAATCCCCACTTATATTTGATTTGCCTCATGTAATAAAGAGAGCATGTGTTCAAATTTGGTGTTTGTGTTTCCAAGAATGTTTACTTAAAAGTCTTTAATTCAGCTGCCTGACACATATCACAGTGCAAAATGATGTATTCTAACTCAGGGTTAACAACTTCTAAAGAAGTTATTTCTTTGTTCAAAAAGGTAACAGTTTTGAAAACAGAACTAACTCCTTCAGAAAACCAGTTGTTAACCCAGAGTTGAAGTTTTCTTTCACATTTTTAAGTAAAATGAAGGTCATGACATAACCTTTTTATTATAAATAACAATGAAATGGGAATTTGGTACCTAACATGTAGTTGTTTTTAGAAAAAAAGTAGAAGTCCCCACTTGATTCCAGATTCAAGTCCTTTGTAATCTTTTTCAAATTTGTAATAAGAACTGATGTGGCATTTTGGAATGGCTTGTGGAAATCTGACCAGAATATAATAGACTGGACTAGTTGACATGTTTTGATCGCAAGGACAAGTGGGTTTATATTTGTCATATTTTCTCCCGATCACTAATTTTTAGAAAAGAAACATGAAAATTTTATTTAATTTACTTTTTGGAAATGGCAACAAATACAACAAAATGTGCTCCAAATTGTGCCAGAATGCCCCATTTTGCATGTTGATTTTCAAAATTCGGCCCTTGCCTACACCCCACCACCTCACAGCCATTTCAACCCAGGGGAAACAGTGCGATTACCAACGGACACATGGGGTCCTCGACTTCCGTTGGAGTTCAGTTCCTACAATCAATCAGCGAAAATGTAAACAAAGCCTTTACGTGCATTACGATATCGGCGTAACATCGTATGTCGTAAACCCAGGACCCCCTGTATCGTAAGTTGACCCCAGTCCTCACCATGTTTGTGGACTCCTATGAGCAGAGACTTGTCAGCGTCTGCGTCCCACCACGTCACTGGAATCTCGATGTAGTCGATGTCAGGCAGCGACACCTCCAGTTTACTGTCAGCACAAAGAGACGCAAACAATCAGTCATGTAAGTCGGAGCTGAAAAACACAACCAGTCAACGAGAAATCTGTCCAACAACATGCTGACACAATCTAAAGATTATCAGTCACACAACAACACCAATCATCTGATCAGACTCTCCAAAAACGTCCGACATGAAGGACATACTGTCTGCTACATACCTGGCAGGCACCCCCTCTGCAGCTTGATTCGCAGCTTCACCCAAAACCTCCACCTTCAGGTAGTACAGCATGCGCACCCTCAGCAGCACCCTGAGGAGTGAAATAAGGAGGGTTGTACCATAAAATAATCCAAATAAACTCCCAAAAAACACAACTTCAATGAGGTCGGAGCTAATTTCAGATGCTTACACATGCAGAGAATTATCTTTCCAACGTACGAGGAACAAATAAGCTGCTATGAACTATATTTTTCCGAGTTAGGTGTTTTAGGTGTTCAAATTAAGCCATTCGTTGTAGTTCTGCTTGACTTCATCACAACAGACTGTAAATCATCCTATTAGTGTTAATTATTGCAAGTCTTAACCCTCTGAATTTCAATTTCCGGTGACATATTGACATGTAAAAAGAGAATAGTGGGATATAAAGGATTAAAAGTGACAAAAGGAGGGCGCCCATATAGCTCAATGGGTTAAGCGGGTGAACCACGTATAGGGGCTGGTCTCCGACACAGCGGCCCGGGTTTGATTCCACTCGCAGCCCTTTGCTGCATGTCTTCCCCTACTATTTTCCCCCGTTTCCTGTCACTCTCTCACTTAGCCTGTCAAATAAAGCCGAAAAAGGCCCCCCCCAAAAAAAACTTTAAAAATGACAAAAGGAGCAAAAAAAAAACATGGAAGCTGACGATTAAGTGAAGAATCAACCTTTTGAACCCCAAAAACCTTTAAAATCATACCATTCATCAAACCCAAAAACTGCAAAAGCAGAAACAATCATCAGATTTTCAACTTTTAAGACAATCCTTAAACTATCTCTCTGTTGTTTCAAGTAACTTATCCAAATCCAAACTTAAAATCACGGCCTGTCTCACATATAAATTTGCCAAAAATAAACACTTGGAACTGAACAGATTCTGTACAAAATTCTGGACTCCTCACCACAACTTTAAAGCTAATTG
This sequence comes from Acanthochromis polyacanthus, assembly GCF_021347895.1. NCBI lineage: Eukaryota > Metazoa > Chordata > Actinopteri > Pomacentridae > Acanthochromis > Acanthochromis polyacanthus. The sequence goes on along the minus strand of NC_067117.1, from coordinate 32,713,563 downwards.
TGAAAAAAGTCTGATCAACAGTTACGTGACAAAAATTCAGAAACAATTTGGCTGAACTGCAGGCGGTGTACAAACAAGTATGGACGATTCCTCAACAAGTATTGATGATTTTTGACATTATAACTGTATCAAACTGCACAGAAGACATTTCTGAGTTCTCTCTACTTCTAGTCATGGTTGTTGTGGTTCCATAGAGATGCAGGACTTTATATTGCGCTTAAAAGAGAGCCCACAGTGAGGGAAAAACACAGAGAAACTGCCTGGGGGAGTTTAGAGGGGTCATGGTTTTTCCCTGTTTGCCCTGATGTTTTGCTGTTGTAAATGAGAAATATCTTTCTGTCAACAGACTTTCTGAGGAGTACAACAACTTAACGCCACTGCTCTCATCAGGCCACCAAAACTAACCAACAAGTAAACACTTAAAACTGTAAATAAACGCCACGTTCAGCTGCATATTCAGGCTGTGTTGTTTTTAGCTGTCAAAAGTCTTTTAGTGAATTATATAAAAAGACAAAATGTTGACTGTGTTTATATTAGCTGTTGTTCTGTAGCTCATAAAAGATAAAGGACGAAACAAGACGAAGATGAAAGATACCTAAAACCTTTATCCATCCTCTCAGGTGGCAGAACAGTAAAGTAACTAAAGTTGTTGTCGAAGCTGAAATGAACTGACTTGTTGCAGTGCTGTTTGAGGTGTTTCTTGTAGCTCTCGTCCTGCAGAACCACCTCCGGGTTACAGTGGACCAGCCAGTCGGCGTTCTTCACCTCCGGAACATTCAGCTGGTTCTTCAGCTTCTTCCCCTTCCGGCCGCGAGGAACCGGAGCCGATAGACCTGCGACACAGAAACAGGCAGGAAAGAAGGAAGAAATAAGGCTGTGTGGGAATATGTTATGTTACAAATCTGTCGTGGAAGTTCAGCGAGGTCAAGAGAAGATGAGGAGGCAGATACAGAGAGACACACCGGAGACTCAGATGATTTGAGTAAAGTTCACTGATATCAGGAGAAGTGACACCGACAGAGCAGTTGTTCATACAAGCGACGCCAGCATCAGTTCTGAGGATTCTCTCTGATCTTCAGGTTTATATTGTAGTTGGGAGAAGGTCAGATTTAGATTACAGACAAATATGGAGACAACTCGTCTGCTTAGTTATGTCAGAATAGAAAAAAAATCTAACTTTCACTCGAGCAGAGAGTCTTTGGGATTATGTCAGCTAACAGCTTGAAGGAAATACCTTAGAAAGGGGAAATCCACAGAGTGTAGAGAGCTGCTACTAGTGACTATTTTCAGTGGACTTTTTTCACAAAATAGACAATTTATCTAAATTTCTTCCAACCCCCCCAAAAAGAGATGTTTTGTTAGGCTTTTTTCTCCTGGACAGCAAAAATGTTCCTGGGCCATGTTTAATTATCCAACAGTGTCAGAAACCAAAAAAATAAACCAATAAACATGGTTTATATCTCACTGTTAACTCCATTACTAACCGTTTCAATTAATATTTAGTGCAGTGGTGTTCTTTACCTCTCACAGATCATGGTTCACTGAGGACAATTCACTCGTTTTTCAGAAAAAAAATGCATGTTAAAGTGTTTTTTAATGTACATCAGAAAGACCTACATACAAAATACAATGGTTTTACCTGACATTGATTTAGTTTGACCTACAACGTAGCAGGAGTTCAGGTATATTTAAACAAACTCTGATTACACTACCAGTTAAAGTTTGGACACACCTTCCCATTCAAAGCTTTTTATTTATTTGTATTATTTTCTACATTGTAGATTAACACTGAAGATCAACACTTTTACGTTTAGAATATAACTCCACATGTATTCTTCTATAGTTTGACGTCTTCAGTATTAATCTACAATGTAGAAAATAATTAAATAAAAACATTAAATGAGAAGGTGTGACCAAACTGTTCACTGGTAGTGTAGATAAAACAGTACGAGATGAGAACCAACGCTTTCATAATGAAATACAAAACTGTGGCGCTACAAAGGAAAGTCCAAGATGATAATTAATAAATAAATATGTAATCATTATTATTATTATTATTATTATTATGTGTTTATGTTCATGATTATACATTATTATTATTCACTAATTATCATTATTTATTGTATTATTATTGTTAGTATTTTCACATGACTACTTATTTCATTATTATTCATTATTACTATTCATATAATTATTCTATTATTTATTTGAATTATGTTAATATCAGTATTATCATTATTATCACTATTATTGTTAGCATTACTATAATTATTTATTTTTCTGATTATTTATTGTCATTATTGTACATTATTAATTGGCATAATCATCATCAATATTATTATCAGTATTGGTAATTTCATGACTATATTATTATAATTATTATTAATTTTCATGATAATTTAGTATTATTATTTTTACTATTTCTTATGTTCCTGAACTGATTATGTATTATCATTATTATTATTATTTATGATATTATTGGTATTATAATTATTGTTTGTATTATTTTGATTTCATGATGATTATTTATTATAATATTATTATTCTTATTATTATGAAGCAGTTTGATATAATTTCCTACAACACCGGAAGTGGTCTAGATCTGACCTGAGGTTGATTATGACCTAAAACAATCTATAAATAAACATCAATAGATACAGTTAATGCTAACTGAGAGGTAGCGTGTAGGCTAACTGATTAGCAGTATGAGTGAATGGTGAGATGCTAACCGGAGTGGTTGAGCAGCGCCTGGTCCTGGCCCTCCTTGGTCGGAGCGATCAGGTCCCAGATGAAGCTCTTGATCTTGTCGTCTCCTTTGTAGTGTCTCAGGCAGTAAACCAGCAGAGCTCTGCACAGACGGAGGGGAAGGTTTGCTTATTAATACAGCGTCTGGTTGCCTGTAACACTGACTCTGACTTATGCTAATATTCTGGATGTCCTCACCTGCAGATCACCTCCATGTCTCTCTCTGCCAGGTGCCATTTAAACCGGCCGTGGTTCAGGATGTCCTTCCACCGACCCCAGCTGGAGAGAAAGAAGACGTTTCAGGAATTAAATGTGCGCGTTTTTTCTAAACTTCAAACCACAGCGAAAACTTCTTGCTGTCGTATTTTTGTACTTTGGCTCGTTTGTTGTCACACTTGAGCTTGCAGGAAACCAACCCTGTGTACAAAAAGATTACGAGAGCAGAAGCCGCTCTGTGTTAGAGTAGTAAGATGTCATCGCACAAGATTTCTGGCTGCGAGGTGTGAGGAATGTGTGGGTTTGTGCTGCTTGGAAAGAGAGTCCATTGAAGTGGGCTTTTTGGATTTTTTGTATTATGCCTGACTGAGGCGGCTATCAAGTGCCAAGCTGGCCATTTGCATTCAAACCTTCAGTAAAAAACCTTCACTTTTGGTGTCATTTTGCTGCTCTGCAGGTGAGAATGAAACGAAGCTGACTCTGTTGCTTTCTGCAAAATGAACTAAAGGGTGTTTATGGCTTTGACGCTCTTATTTCTGGGCACTTTTTTCTTTGCTCCTGTCACATTTTTTCCTCCCATTTCCTGTCCTGCACCTTTATGGAAACAACAACCGTGACAAGAAGTAGAGAAAACGCAGAGATTTGTTTGCAGTAAGACACAGTTATAATGCCATGAATCATTAACAAAAAAAGTTAAATGTATTTAAATTTCTGCACTTTAGTCAGAATTTTTCCCCGAATTTCTGTCACATGATCGTTTCTCGCAAACTAATTGAGGCGTCTCAGTTTGCACCAGGAAGTGCAGAATTTTTACGGTTTTACAGAATCTAGCTGGCAAAAATGACTTGATTTTGGCAATTTTTTAAAATGAGGCATGTAGAATAATGCGACAGTGACAAATTAGCATGATTTAAAGTTGGATTCGGTTCATTTTCTTATTGTTTTTACAGTGTCTGGCTGATAAATGGAGTCATTTTGGTAATTTGAACATATAAAAATAGATATAAAAAATCTAACAAATCCAAGATTCCACTAGTGGCTCTAACTTTTACTGATTTTACATTTTTAATTAGCTTTTATCCTCTGCTTTGTGCAAATGCAGCCTGCAGTTTAGTTATGAAGTCCTTGAAGTGTTGTTGGCTTTTCAGCTGCCAAGAAGAGTGCAGAATGTCTAGTTTATTGACAAAACCTGGTCATTTTTGGCAAATTTTTAAATGAGACATGTTGAATAACGTGATTTTGATGAAATGTCACAATTTTAAGCTTATATGTGATTCATTTTCCTCAACAAAAGAAACAAGTGGGGAGCTGTAGGGAAGTCCAAAGTCCGATGATTTCTCCTGTTTCTACTATTTCTGGCTGGTAAATGGTGCTTTTTTTAATGATCAGGTGTGACTTTAGGATACATAAGGTTAAATCACAGCCAGAATTTATTTTCCAAAGTTTCGTTCTCACCCGAAGATGAGCAGGTTTTTCTCAACTCGGAAACACTCGGCCCGAAGGTACCGGCGGCTTCGTTCGCCCAGCCGACGAGTTCGACACGGTCGCTCTTCAGAGTCGCTGTCCAGCTCTGAAAACTCCATCAGCTCGTCATCCTCAAAGGAGTTGTAGTGGCGGGTTTGTTTCCTCACACGGGGAGTGTCGATCACCAGGGACTCCTGCAACAAAGAGACCAATGTGGTTTGAATGTTTCACAATTTACCAAAGATTTGATCACAAAAATTTGAAAATTGGAAGTGCAGTCAGACCATTCTACACAGAGCTATAGAACGGTCTGACAGTTCTACATAAAGCTATAGAGCTATAGAACGGTCTGATTATCTGTAGAGGAAGTAAATGTTCCTCAGAGCTCCAAGTGACTCAACCTGCAGATTATCAGCATGAATGAACGACAAACCAACACAAATAGCTGATTAGCAGCATTTTAAATTGCTGTAAACTGGTGATTTTCCAGTGAAATGATGACAGCAGACTGGGAGCAGAGCAGCTGCAAAGGTTCTGATGACTTCAGAAAATAGAACTATAATAACCTATTCTTTGAGGGAAAATTGGTTTTGATCATTTTGTGTTCATTTTGTATCTTTTTGTGGTGGTTTTGAACTGTTACGTGGAGATTTTACATCTTTTTGTTTTCCTTTTACATGTCTTTGTGTTGATTTTGCGTCTTTTTATGGGGATTTTTAAGCCTTTTGTTTGTGATTTTGCATCTTTTCGTTCTTGTATCACATCTTTGTGGCGATTTTGATCTTTTTATTGAGATTTTGTGTCTACATGTGGTGATTTTGAACCTTTTTGTGGTGATTTTTATGCTCATTTTGCATCTTTGTGGTGATTTTATGTCTGTATCTGGCAATTTTGAACCCATTCATGGTAATCTTGCATCTTTTTGTGCTCTTTTTGCATCTTTGTTGTCATTTTCTGCCTTTAAGATGTAAATTTGAACCATTTTGCTTCTTTTTGTGCTCAGTTTGCATTTGTATATGGCGAGTTTGCATCTTTTTATGATCATTTTACGTCTCTTTATGGGGATTTTGTATCTTTATTTGGTCAGTTTGCATCTTTATGTGGTGATTTGCATCTTTTTACAGTGATTTTGTGTCTTTATGGAGTGATTTTCACCCCTTTTGTGGTGATTTTGCATCGTTTTATGGTAATGCATTCTGCATATTTTAATTGCCAATTTTGAGTCTCGGAAGAGATCTGTTTTTAAAGTTTAATCCTCTGGTTGAGGCAAAAAACAAAAAAAGAAAGGGCCAACAAAAAACACAAAAAGTTGATTCACTGAGGATTTTAGAAATTAAGGATTCAAAGCATGAGTCATGGTGCACTAACACACACCTACACACAAGGTAAGAAGACAGTAGCAGTGTTTATTGTGCAATCTGCTTCATTCATTAAGACAGTCCATCTGTCAGGGAGGAAAGGAAAAGAAAGGAAAGGAAAGGAAAGGAAAGGAAAAGAAGGAAAGGAAAGGAAAAGAAAAAAGAAAGAAAGGAAAGGAAAAGAAAAGAAAAGAAAAGAAAAGAAAGAAAAGAAAAGAAAAGAAAAGAAAAGAAAAGAAAAGAAAAGAAAAGAAAAGAAAGGAAAGGAAAGGAAGCTCACGCACTTAAATCAAATCTGTCTTTTCCTTCTCGGCCTTATGCTGCTTCCCATCCTATTTTCTACATCCACTACACCGGTACCATTAGCGCAACACGTATATTTTGCATTTTCATCATCCGTCGTCCACCTACCTCATGTACTTAAAATTCCAAATAATTGGATTTACTGCGAACAACTGTATTTTTGCACAAAACTTTGGTACACTGTAAATTTGCCCCCAAAAATCTCAGCTTCAATTGCTATTTTACACATATCTGTACATGCAAATAGTAGCTAAAACTGTGGCTTTCTCTCTTGCTTAAATTAATTTCTATTATATTTCATGTGAACACTTTGAGTCGTTATTTTCAGTCTTTAGATTTTTAACCCTTTGTGGTAATTTTGCATCTTTCTGTCCTCATTTTGCATCTTTATATCGTGATTTTGAACACTTCATTGATGATTTTGAACCTTTTTTTTGCCACTTTGCATCTTTATGTGGTGATTTTATTGCTTTTTGTTCGTTTTGCATCCTTTTGTGCTCATTTTGTGTCTTTTTATGGCAATTTTGCATCTTTATTTTGTGATTTTGCAGTTTTTAATAGCAATTTTGCACCTTTTTATGCCAATTTTGCATCTAATTATGGCAATTTTGTGTCTTTGCCATTAAAAACTCAGTTTCAATTGCTATTCTACACATATCTGTAGATGTGATTTTCTTTCTGTGTTGGTGCTCTTATTTAAATGAACATCTAAGTTACTTTGTCTAAATACTTTGAGAGCTAAGAATAAAACAAACTCAAAGTCCTTCTTTGTGTTCGTACATCTTTAACGTATGTAGAATAAAGTTATTTTTAAGAAATATCAAGTTCAGATTTGGTTAAATTTTGTGACTTCACTGACCTTCGTAAAGTTAAAAATCCAACAATTCAGAGGACTGGATTTTGCTTTATCTCCTGTTAAACCAACAGTGCATTCTGTCATTTTCACTGCTTCCATTCCTTTATTACTTTCAGTCTTATTTTTTATTCCATTACTTTATTTTTCCCTTTCCTTGGAAGCTCCCTTCTTTTAATTTTCTTTCATTCATCCTCTCTTGCTTTCATTTTTACATCCCTTCTTCCGTTCGTACCTTCTCTGACTTGGAGTCGATCTCCACCTCAGCGATTTTGGCCCATTTCTGCCAGAAGTTGGGGTCATCCAGAGAAATGTCAGTTCTGTTACCAGAGGAGATGAAGCTGGCCTGAGGAAAGAGAAACAGACGTAGTGAGAAGAAAAAAAAGAGCGCGACTGATTGATGTTAACTGGGGGTTTTGTTGGCATTTAATCAAATGTTTAGACTCGAGCTGCCAATCGTACAAATATTTAGCTTCTCTGCATTTGATCTGAGTGCCAAAATATTCAAAGCGTGTTTCCCTCCCTGAAGGAAACAGCATTTGAACCGCGCGACAAAACACCATTTGGCAAAAAAAATCTGTCTTATTTTAGGCCTTTATTCTGAGTTTTCTGTGATGTTTAACCTTGGCGAACGTGGATCCTTTCCCTTCAGACTGGATGGTGATGGTCTGAGTGCGTCTCTGAAGGATCTGATCAATGTCTTCCTCACAGAACTTGGAGCCTTCGTCCTCTTCGTCCATCAGCGCTCCATACGCTCCTTTTTTCAACAAATCCTCCACTTCCAGCTTAGAAAGCTGCTGCACCTGTAACAACACACGGGTTAGAAATGATGCTCATGTTCCACAGTCAGCTTCTGAAATGAAAACAACCAAGTGAACACAGTGGAACAACCTCATACAGTCTAATTAGGTCATGATTTTACTGAAATAAATCAGAAGTCAAAAACTTCTACCTAAACCATAGAATGCTGCAAGAACTCACAGCTCTACTACAAATAGTTTTTGAGTTATCAATTTTTGAAAATAAGCCCTCAAGTGTTAAATTTGATTCCTTTAAAGCCTTACGAATTGCTTATTGTACACAGGATTATAGACTTTTGAAATAATAAAAAGAGACCAATGTAGTTTGAACGTTTCAAATTTTGACGAAGAGTTGCATCATAAAAATAAACAAATTCCTGGATTGTCCATTTTTATTCCCAATCTTGCCTCCCAGCACGTAAATGTTCCACCAAAACAATTCTCAAATCACTCATCTTCCAAAGTGAATGGTTGAAAACAGAAACAACATGGAAGGTGCAGTCAGACCATTCTACACAGAGCTATAGAATGGTCTGACCATTCTACACAGAGCTATAGAATGGTCTGACCATTCTTCGCAGAACTATAGAATGATCTAACCATTCTACGTAGAACTATAGAATGATCTAACCATTCTACATAGAACTATAGAATGGTCTAACCATTCTACACAGAACTATGGAATGGTCTAACCATTCTACGTAGAACTATAGAATGATCTAACCATTCTACGTAGAACTATAGAATGGTCTAACCATTCTACGTAGAACTACAGAATGGTCTAACCATTCTACACAGAACTATGGAATGGTCTAACCATTCTACGCAGAACTACAGAATAATCTAACCATTCTACGTAGAACTATAGAATGATCTAACCATTCTACGTAGAACTATAGAATGGTCTAACCATTCTACGTAGAACTACAGAATGGTCTAACCATTCTACACAGAACTATGGAATGGTCTAACCATTCTACACAGAACTATGGAATGGTCTAACCGTTCTACGCAGAACTATGGAATGGTCTAACCGTTCTACGCAGAACTACAGAATGATCTAACCATTCTACGTAGAACTATAGAATGATCTAACCATTCTACGTAGAACTATAGAATGGTCTAACCATTCTACGTAGAACTACAGAATGGTCTAACCATTCTACACAGAACTATAGAATGGTCTAACCATTCTACACAGAACTATGGAATGGTCTAACCGTTCTACGCAGAACTACAGAATGGTCTAACCATTCTACACAGAATTATAGAATGGTCTAACCATTCTACGAAGAGCTATGGAATGGTCTAACCGTTCTACGCAGCGCTATAGAATGGTCTGACCATTCTACACAGAGCTAATAGAATGACCAGACCATTCTGTAGCTCTATGTGGACTGGTCAGACCATTCTAAAGGGAGCTACAGAATGGTCTAATCATTCTACATGGAGATACAGAATGTTCAGAACATTCTAAATGAAGCTATAGAATGGTCTGAATTTATGAAAACAACATATTTTTTGTAGTTTTCAGAGGCTTTAAAATCACATTTGGTGGCTTTATTTGCCAAATAAATACTTGTACTAGGTTGATTTGGTAAATGGTAAATGGCTGTATTTACATGATACGTCACATTCACCCATTCACACACACATTCAGACATGATGGCGGAAGCTGCCATGCAAGGCGCTAACCACGACCCACCAATTAGGGGTTAGGTGTCTTGCTCAAGGACACCTTGACATGAGCACAACGGGCCGAGGATCGAACCGCAACCTTCCAGTTACAAGACTGCCACTCTACCCACTGAGCCATGCCGCCCCCGATTTCAAGGCTTTATATGTCTGGATGGTACCTGTGGATCTATTTTGTCATTAGTTCAGGAAATAAACAGGGGTTGGTCGTTGTGTAATCGATGATTCATCTTGCTGTGTGTGTCTGGACGAGGAAACATTTATGTTTATTTCCTGAACTAATGACAAATGATTTTTCACTTTTATGATTAATTACTGATTTTTAAAATTGTTTTTTAACAAAAATAATCATTCATCCATAATCCTGTGGATAATTAGCAACTTGCAAGCTGATCTCTCACCCCATTGAGGCTTCCTTTGCGGTTGATGTCTTGGAGAACAGCTTTGTCCAGTCCAAGCTTCAGGCTGGCCTTGTCGAACATTTCCCTCTCGTACGAGTTTCTGGTGATCAGTCTGTAGACTTTCACTGCTTTGCTCTGACCGATCCGGTGGCAGCGAGCCTGGGCCTGCAGGAGAACACACGAAAACTTAAGAAAATGTTTGTGCGACTTGCCTGCAGTTGGATTTATGAATGGATTTGAGCGGCATTAAAGCTTTTTATGCATGACGTGGAGAAAAGGCAATTTGAATCTAACTGAAATCTGCGAGTTTTGCCTCAGCGCTTCTAAGCTGAGCCAAATTCCCTGTAATATTATCAGAATGTGTGAACAAAATGACATCAATATTGAAGCAAAAGCTTTCTGATGTCCATTTTAAAGGCCACCAGTGCATCACTACACTACTTCAAGCTGTCACTAACTAAAAGCTGTAATTAGTTTCAATCAAAGTGTGAAAAGGGTTTGACAGAACGATCACAACAACAATCTGAAGCAGCATTTTAAATACATGTAAACATTTCTATTTAACTTTCTTAATATAGATCATTTACAGTTTTTGAGGCTTTAACATCAGGTTTTTGCAAATTATGCACAACCAGTTTATCCTGCACTTAAACCCTCTGAATCCCAAAACAAACGGGCAGGTCTGAAGCTTGTTATTTCTTTCTTAAAATCACTAAAATTGCCCAATTTATATCGGAGCCACAAACTGCAAAAACAGGATTGTGAATAGTCAAAAAAATGTCTGAACTATGTGGAAAATGCCATTTGATCAGGATAACAAACCAACTTTAAGCTTGAAATGCTGATAATTTATCCAAATCACTTTATTCTGCATGTTAAATTCAACAAATTCCTAAAAACAGTTTGCGGAAACAAGATTCCATGAAAAACAAAAAATTCGGAGCTCTTTTGCACAACTGGGAATCCACTAATGACTCAGCTGTGACCGACAGTTACCTCACAAAAATTCAGGGAAATTTTTGGCTGAAGTGCAGGTAGTGTTTACACAGAGCAGATACAGGTGGAAACAAACAAAAATGTAAGAATTTAATTTTAATAGTGTGTAGAGGTGCTTATTTTTTTTTCCAGTGTCAGTAACAACTATGAGTTCTTGGAATAATGTTGGACATGTTGATTCCAGGTACTGTCAATTTTTCTAAGAAAGAAATTGAAATTCAAAGAAATAAAACTTTGTTTTTTTCAGTTTTTATATAATTTATAGCACTAAAACTGTGTCATTCTGCACATTAGATATTTTGAAGTTCCCTCTCCTTCTAGTCATGGTTGCGCTGATTAATTTTTGTCTTTTTTTTGTCTTGTTTGTGTCATTTTGTGTTGTTTTGCGTATCTTTTCGGTGTGTTTTTGTCCTTGTGGCTGTATTGTCTCACCTTTGTCGTTCTGTGACTAATTTTTGTTCCTATAGAAGTACATGACTTTATATTTCACTGAAAAATAAATCCAAATGGAGGAAAAATGAGCAACAGGAGCAAAAACGCCCAAAAGCTGCTTGGAGCTTAAAGAATTAACATGTAAAATCAGAGCTTTTTTAGATCCTTTAGTGACTTCTGAGTATTAACATGTCACATACAATCTGTATATCTGCATGTCTACATTAAAGACAGCAAATAAAATGTCCTAATAGTTGCTTGGGGCTCAGAGGGCTGATTAAAACATTCGGCTGCACAGTTATTCGACTAAATCTAACAAAGCTGGGCCAACAAACATGACAACAAACTTTAAACATTGAAAAACCAGTGACATTAAAGAGCTTGAAGCCTGATGACATGAGGAAACCTGCGTTGCATCAGAACTGTGATGAAGATTCACAGAGTAAAGGAACTTTATTATTCACGGCGTCCTTTGAAGCAAACATCTAGCCAACCACCGCCGTCCCAAAAGACCTTGCCAACGCCACGACGTATTAAAAGACCGAGACAAACAACGCTCATGTTCTGACAACACGGATTCAGTTTTTATCGATGCAGTATTTAGGACACATTCCTAAAAGCTGCTTAACTTCGGTCTAAATCCTGCCGCCAACGTGTTTCCAAGTGTCCACACATGCTACTGACTCCATTATTTACAGCCTCCTGTCAGGGTCTGTTGTCTTTCCTCATTTTAGTCATTTTGTGACTCATTTTTGTTGTTTTTTGTGTTGTATCTCCTTAGGACTTTTGTTTTTGTTTCTTGTGTTGTTTTTTTTAACCATCTCTCCTTTGTCATTTTGTGTATTGTTTTTGTTGGGTTTTTTTTTTTTTATCTTGTGTCATTTTGTGTCTCTTCGGGACAGTTTATTTTGCTTGTGGTTGTATTGTCTTCCCTTTGTGATTTGTTGACTCATTTTTTGTTGTTTTTCTTGTTTTTTTTGTGTTGTTTCGCTTCTCTTTGGAACAATTATTGATCCTTGTGGTTCTATTGTCTCCCCTTTGTCATTTTGTGTCGTCGTTTTGTTGGGTTTTTGTGTTGTTTTGTGTGTCTGTGGGACAGTTTATGCTCCTTGTGGTTCTATTATCTCACCTTTGTTATGTTTTTTCCCTACTTTGTGTTTCGTTTTAGTCATTGTGTCTCGTTTTTCTGCGTCATTTTGGTTGCTTTGCGTCATGTTTTCTTACAGATATTTTCCATTTTTAGAGCCTCAACAAACTTTTCCTCTGTATTTTCAAACCCGCTGGCAGGTTTTAAAGTTATATGTTCTTTCTTTAAAAAAAAATCTCCAAAATGACACCATTTATCTGCCTCAAACTGTGAAAACATAAGAAAGAACTCTTTTTTGTTTGTTTTTGACCCACCTGCAGGTCGTTCTGGGGGTTCCAGTCTGAGTCGAAGATGATGCAGGTGTCGGCGGCCGTCAGGTTGATTCCCAGACCTCCAGCTCTGGTGCACAGCAGGAACACAAAGCGATCCGAATCCGGCTTGCAGAACCGGTCGATGGCCGCCTGCCGCAGGTTTCCCCGAACACGACCGTCGATGCGTTCGTACGTGTAGCTGCAGAAAACAGACAGACGCTGGTAAAAAGGCATCTTTTGGTTCAAGTCTTGCATCCTTTTTTCCATCTTTTGTTGGATTTTCCTTCCTCTCTTGCTGCTGTTCGGCTATTTTCTCTCTTTTCCCATTAAATCCAACCTTCTGCTTCCCCTCCTTCCCCTCTCCTCACCGTCTCTGTATGAGGTAGTCCTCCAGGATATCCAGACAGCGAACCATCTGGGAGAAGACCAGCACTTTGTGTCCTCCGGCCAGCAGTTTGGGCAGCAGCTTGTCGATCAGCACCAGTTTACCGGCCGCCTGGATCATCGCCTGCAGCTGGAAGTCTGGCGCGTCCGGGCTGTGGCATTTCTTGAAGCTTTCCAGGATCTTCTCTTCAGCTCCTGAAGGACAAAAAAAACGATAAAAAAAAGGTTTATATACTCCGAGCAGTTCAGAAGGATTTAGACGCAAAAAGAAAAGCAGGAAAATGACATTTAAAGCTAAATGATTTTGCAGTGCCTCTGAAAAACAACATTTAGGTTTGCGGTAAAGATTATTTTTCAATTTAGTTTTATTTATCTATATTTAATTTATTTATTAATTTTAGTTGAAATGACAGTAAAATAAATATTAAAATCAGTGTCTCGTTTTGTAAATCACTTCTTAAAATCCATTTTTACAGCCTTGCTTGTATTTTATTGATTCATTTTATTGTTTTAACCCACTATTTATTTACTTAATTCAATATTTTACTTACATATTGCTAATTTCCCAAATGTGGGACTCATACATGCTTAACTTTTATTGTTTATTTTATGTATTCGCTGTAACTACTATTATTATCTTTAGCTTTGTAGGCTTGTTTTTATTTTATTTTTTAATTTTAATCTCTTTCAACTCTTTACTTATTTAAGTATTTTATATATACTGTAAATTTTCCCACCGTGGTATTGATAAATGCTTTTATGCATTTACTATAACTATTATTCTTACTTGTAGCTTTGCAGGCTTGCTTGCATTTAATTTTTTTCATTTTATTATCTCTTTTTATCCTTTATTTGCTTATTTTACGTAAATACTGCAAACTTGCCCACTGTGGGACTGATAAAGGCTTATTACACCTTATTTATTTTACGTATTTACTATTATTAATATTTTTTTAGCATTGTAGGCATACTTTTATGATTTTTTTAATTTTATTTTGTCCCTTATGTATTTATGTATTTCCATCTTTTATTTATTTATGGTTATTGTATTATTACGATTATTATTATTACTATTATTATCGCTTGTAAGTGTATTTTTATTTTATTTGTTCATTTTATTGACTTTTACCTTCCATTATATTTAGTCATGTAATTATTTATTGTATTTGTTTTTATTATTTTTATCATTATCATTCGCTTTATAGGCTTGTTTTAATTGTATTTGTTTATTTTAGTCCCTTTCATACTTCATTTATTTACTCATTTATCATTACTGAAATTATTATTCCTAATATCATCTGTGTTGTAGGCTTGCTGTTATTTTATTTGTTTATTGTATTCTGTCTTATGTATTTACTTATTTACATTTTTTTATTTACTGCTACTATTATCATTATTATTGCTATAATAGAGTTGTAAGCTTGTTTTAATTTTATTTGTTCATTTTTATTTACTTTTACCTTTCATTTATTATTTTAATATGTGATTATTTTATACTTTCACTATTAATATTCTTACAGTTATTATCAGCTTTGAAGACTTGCTTTAATTTAATTTACTTAATTTTCTGTTATCCTTCATGTATTTTGACCTATAATACTGTTATTATGCTTACAGTTTGACCCTCTACTTCCTGTATGTGGCATTCTTTGGTTCTTTTATTCTTTCATCCGGTGGTGTTGCGTTGATTTATTTTGAAAATATTTGACCATGTTCGTCTTCTGGCTTCTGACTGGTTTTCTGTTGTTCAGTGTTTTCCTTCTTTTCTTCATCTGTAAAGCACTTTATAAACTCTATTTTCAAAAGCTGCTATGTAAACATAGTTATTACTATATTATTATTAAAATTATGTGACTTTTACTGCAGTCTTTACCAAACAACCGCGTTCTCTTACATCTGGAGAAAATTATTTCTGCATTTCTGTGGAACCAAAATCCTTCATGTATATAAGGCGTGTTGTGACACATTTGAACTCCTGCAGTTGTGTATAAGACGATTAGCCCTGGGTGATAAAACAGCATGTATTGATCGATTTTATCAACAGAAAAGAGAAAATGCTTGATTGAAAGCTTATTTTGGCCACACAGAGCTGAACAAAGCTGAGAAGAAGTTACCGTTAATTAACAAAGAAGAATAAAGGACGGGAGAGAAAAATCTAATCCCATTTATGAGAATATTTACTGGTCTTTTGCTCTCAGTTTTATTCATCCTTTTTATTAACCCTTTAAGCTTCAGTCAATTCCAGCCGTTTTCAGTACAAAAAAATCGCTAATATTCTATTTTTAAATAAAAAAAATTACGAAAAATACAGGGAATATTGGACGGACATCGCAAGGTGCATTTCCTTGAAAACGACCGATTCGGGGATTTTATACCGACTTCAGGACATGTTTTGGACAAAATAGTTTACTGGCTTGTGTTGTCTGGATGTAAAAGGTTGGATTATGGCCGTTTTTTGTGGAATCTTTATTTCTGTGTGTAATAATGAACCCGGAAATGTGAGTCGCGCTGTGTGCGTTGAAGCCGTGTATAGAGAACGGATGGATGAATATTTGTTTTTGTCGGACAAATGTGTTTTTCTCACCCGCTGTGGTAATCACATCTGAAAGTGGTTTATACCGGCGGATTCATGAGAATCTAAGCTTTCCATCGGCGTATACTGTTTGTATAATCGGGTTTGCAGCCGTTGGACATTCTTGAAATTCCTATGCAAATTAGGCGGTACACCTACTACGCACTGAAGCGTAAAGGGTTAAAAAAGAGAATGATGAGGCTGGTTTTACTATTAAACAAGGACTGAAAAGTGAAATGAAATGGCGTCTGTCACACCATCGCTGATTGAACGTTGGGATTACTGGTGTAAGCAACGTATCGATCAATTTGATTTATAGACAGAAAGAAATATGCAATCTAAGGTGCAGGTTTCTTTGCATCAACAGACATTTACACCCCTGATGATGCAGCTACGACTAACAGTGAGTCATGCAGCAGGTCGCTGCTCGGTCGCAGTACCAACAACTGAGAAAATAAGTGCAGACTGAGAGGAGATTGTGGATAGAAAATGACAACAAAGCTCATCAGTTTGGTCGTTTTTTGTGTTTCTGAAAGTCTGACAGAGATCAGAACTCTGCTGTGGTGGAAAACTGTTCTGACCAGAGGTGGGAACACAACAAACTTATTGTATCGCCTCCACGCTTTGGAGAACACAACATGGCTCCGGTCGCAACCTGCAGGGAGTCCACAATGCAGAGCAACGGTACAGCCGGACAAACATCCAGACAGCACACGAGTCTGACTTTACAAACATTCTCAGCGTAGTTGAAACCTGCTTAGTTGTCCTGGACATTCAAGACAATAAAGTTACTTTCCCGACTATATTCAGAGTGCCGGTGTAACAGACTGGCCTGTAATCAGTCAACTACTTCAACAGAAGTTTTAAAAACACCCATGTTAATTCCAGTTAACTGAAGTGTTTGACTAATCCTTTGAGCTCTTTTAACCAAGTTTTAAAATCCAATTGTAAATTGTATGTTATTTGTATTTTTTAAACTGTATTTGTAACGTGTTGAAACTTGATGTGCTGCCAATGTTGGCCAGGTCTCTCTTGTAAAAGAGATCTTGGATCTCAAAGGGACAAACCTGGTTAAATAAAGGTTATTATAATAATAATAATAATAATAACAATAATAGTAATAAACAGCAGTTTTTTTTTCCCCTGTCGCTAACTAAACATCTTAAATTTCACCTTTTATTGTGAATTAATCTTCACCTACACCACCCAGCACTGACTTGCGTAAATAAATAAATAAATAGACTCAATGGTTGAAGGGTTCGATTTTTAAGTAAAAAAAGGTCATTTTAAAATTAACAGTAACTGCCTTTTACATCGATAGATTTTTTTCAGCTGTATCGCCAAGCCCAAACTGCAAATTTGACATTATTTGGTGTAATTGTTCTGGGCAGTTGGCTCAACTTGGACACTTGATTTCACTTAGGGCTAATTCCACTTATAATGCTGCTTCTTATTTATCTTTAAATACTTAATACCAACCACTAGCAACACTGTAAATCCATATATTACGGCTACACACTAAAACACCCAGTCACAGTCCCTGTACATGAAAACCTCATTCCTCATTACTGCTTGAGAACAAGAGTTGTGTAATTACAGATAGCTAATAAATCACTCATTATCACTGATGTGTCATAAATAAGTAAACATACACTACCGCTGAAAAGTTTGGAGTCACCTAGACTATTCCATGTCTTCCAATCATCAATGAGCCTTTCAGCACCATTAGCTAACACAATGTAGCATTAGAACACAGGAGTGATGGTTGCTGGAAATGTTCCTCTGTACCCCTATGGAGATATTCCATTAAAAATCAGCTGTTTCCATCTAGAATAGTCATTTACCACATTAACAATGTCTACACTGGATTTCTGATTAATTTAATGTTATCTTCATTCAAGAAAACAGTTTTTCTTTCAAAAATAAGGACATTTCTGTGTGATTCCAAACTGTTGAATGGTAGCATAAATGTGTGTTAGTGTTTGTCTATAAATCCTGGATCACTTCCTGTTTGTGCCGTCGCTAACCTGTGATCAGGTAGGGGTGGTTGCAGCACTTGCGGAGCTCCATCATGGTGTTGATGAGGTTGGGCATGTTGTGCTGGTTGGCTCCTTTGGACAGGAATGAAAAGTTCTTCTCTAAGATGGCTCGGTAGTATTTCTTCTGAATGTTGGTCAGCTCCACCTTCAAGAACACAAACAGAAGAAGAAAAGAATGAAGTTTTATTGTCTCTTTCTCTTTTCACCCTCACCCCGACTGGGTGAGGCAGACAGCTGCACTCCCTAAACCTGGTTCTGCAGGAGGTTTCTGCCTTGTAAAAAGCTTTATGTTTTCCCCTACTTTCAGCAAGTGCTTTATGAAAGGGAACCACTTTGATTTGTTTCAAACTTTAAGGTCTTGACTTAAACCCTCTGAAACCCAAAACCCAACATTGGGTTTGGAAGGCAGCTTACCTGTAAATAAAATCACCAAAATTTCATCAGAAATTGCACAAAACACATAGAACTGTTGTATTTCTAACTTTTACCACCTGTTCTTTTCTATTTTATTGGGGGAATTCACCAAATCTAAGCTTAATATTGTGATATTTCATCAAATTCATTGGATTTGAAAATATCTAATGTAAAAATACTTCTTGGTGCAAACAAAAAATCATAAGTGACTTATGTGCGACCAACAGTCCTGTGACAAAAATTCAACCACTTTTCAGCTGCAGTAGTTTTATTTACAGAGCCGGTTTATTTACTTTATTTCAGACATGTAACAGTATCAAAATGTGAAACAAACAAAACCAAAACCCCAATAGGATGAAGTTTAACTGCACTAATAATAATATTTATTGTGCTAACTTATTTTTGGTACTGAATAATTATTAATACTGCAGGGTCCTAGCATTAATATATAATACAGTCAGGTAAAGGGGCATTTGATATAAGTTTTTCTTGGGTGTTAGTCTTTAAAATGTGCATTCTTCACTATAAATAACACTGCAGGCTCTTAATCCTGGTATTTAAACTTTTATTGCAATGTTTTAAATATGCTGCATAAATAACAATGACGTTTCTGTAGAATAAATAATGAAAGAAATTCAGCTTTTGTCTTTTCTTTTAATGATTTGTGGCGAGGTTGTTCTGTTTCTGTCTACTGCTGTGAAAAATGAGGAAGAAAAATATGACGGGAGTGAAAAACGGCAGGACTTCAGAGAGTTAATACGTCTGCTGACTTGCGGCTATTATAAATAAAACTGAGTTGAAATTAATAAGTGCACATTTTCATCAGTAAAAGGCCGTTAATACAGAATGTTTTATTTTTTCACCACCTGCTGCCAAGAAGTCAAACCTGCACAATTAATCAAACATCACTCAGCGTGTCAGTATTAAATCAGGAAACTAAACAAGAATAAAAACCATCAATATCCGACAACTGGACAGTCCATCAACAAACTCATTTAGAATCACTTCTGTTTGTAATTCCCTGAAGCTGAATGTGTTTGGAATCTGAGAGGAAACAAACACATGAAGAACATGTAAAGTTCCACCGAGGGATCGCCTCAGTCAAAAACTGAAACTTTAAGTTGTTCATTTTAATGAGCCAAAACTGTAATTTCAGCTTCGTTTAGAATTTAAGCAGTGATCAAAGAGACCAATAAAGATGAATAATTCAGACAGAAACAATTCTAATTACTGGACTCATTATCGAATGGATGAAGCGTTTGTCAGTGATGTTTTATGACTCATTCAGCCAAAACCGGAGGGAACGAGATTTATAAAAAAAAAAAAAAAGAAAAAAAAGAAAAGAAAACACTCTGCAGCCCTCCAAAGAACTTAGTAGAAATGTGATCGTCTTTTATGTTCCTGTCAGACACACACACAGATTTACCTCGATGATGGTCTCTTCTTTGGGGGCGAGATTCTTCTCTACGTCATCTTTCAGTCTTCTGAGCATCATGGGCTTCAGAATGGCCTGAAGCTTCTTCACCTGGAGGACAGAAGACAAGCTGATGAGGATTTACACACGTGGACAAAATTGTTGGTACCCCTCAGTTAAAGAAGGAAAAACCCACAATTCTCACTGAAATCACTTGAAACTCACAAAAGTAACAATAAATAAAAATTTATTGAAAATTAAATAATCAAAATCAGCCATCACTTTTGAATTGTTGATTAACATAATTATTTAAAAAAACAAACTAATGAAATAGGGCTGGACAAAAATGATGGTACCCATAACTTAATATTTTGTTGCACAACCTTTTGAGGCAATCACTGCAATTAAACCATTTCTGTATTTGTCAATGAGCGTTCTGCAGCTGTCAACAGGTATTTTGGCCCACTCCTCATGAGCAAACAGCTCCAGTTGTCTCAGGTTTGATGGGTGTCTTCTCCAAATGGCATGTTTCAGCTCCTTCCACATATGTTCAATGGGATTCAGATCTGGGCTCATAGAAGGCCACTTTAGAATAGTCCAACGCTTTTCTCTCAGCCATTCTTGGGTGTTTTTGGCTGTGTGTTTTGGATCGCTGTCCTGTTGGAAGACCCATGACCTGCGACTGAGACCAAGCTTTCTGACACTAGGCAGCACATTTCTCTCCAGAATGCCTTGATAGTCTTCAGATTTCATCGTACCTTGCACACTTTCAAGACACCCTGTGCCAGATGCAGCAAAGCAGCCCCAAAACATTACTGAGCCTCCTCCATGTTTCACCGTAGGGACAGTGTTCTTTTCTTCGTATGCTTGGTTTTTGAGTCTATGAACATAGAGTTGATGTGCCTTACCAAAAAGCTCCAGTTTGGTCTCATCTGTCCAAAGGACATTCTCCCAGAAGCTTTGTGGCTTGTCAACATGCATTTTTGCAAATTCCAGTCTGGCTTTTTTATGAGTTTTTTTCAGCAGTGGTGTCCTCCTTGGTCGTCTCCCATGAAGTCCACTTTGGCTCAAACAACGACGAATGGTGCGATCTGACACTGATGTACCTTGGCCTTGGAGTTCACCTTTAATTTCTTTGGAGGTTGCTCTGGGCTCTTTGGATACAATTCCAACGATCCGTCTCTTCAATTTGTCATCAATTTTCCTCTTGCGGCCACGTCCAGGGAGGTTGGCTACTGTCCCGTGGGTCTTGAACTTCTGAATAATATGAGCCACTGTTGTCACAGGAACTTCAAGCTGTTTAGAGATGGTCTTATAGCCTTTACCTTTAAGATGTTTGTCTATCATTTTTTTTCGGATGTCCTGGGACAATTCTCTCCTTCGCTTTCTGTTGTCCATGTTCAGTGTGGTACACACCTTTTCACCAAACAGCAGGGTGACTACTTGTCTCCCTTTAAATAGGCAGACTGACTGATTATGAGTTTGGAAACACCTGTGATGTCAATTAAATGACACACCTGAGTTAATCATGTCACTCTGGTCAAATAGTTTTCAATCTTTTATAGAGGTACCATCATTTTTGTCCAGGCCTGTTTCATTAGTTTGTTTTTTTAAATAATTATGTTAATCAACAATTCAAAAGTGATGGCTGTTTTTGATTATTTAATTTTCAATAATTTTTTATTTATTGTTACTTTTGTGAGTTTCAAGTGATTTCAGTGAGAATTGTGGGTTTTTCCTTCTTTAACTGAGGGGTACCAACAATTTTGTCCACGTGTGTATAGTCTGGACAAACTGAGTATCGTCTATTCCACGCTGTATTTTTTACACAAAGGGACGCAGCAATTAAAAAATGAGATGAGAGGGAATAGAAGTGGTAATAAAATACCAAAACCTGGTTAAATTCAATCTAATATACGGCCTGTGGGCCAAAACCGGCCGCTAGAAGGAAAAAGAAAAACTACAGAAAAGACATTAACTGCAAATTAGAAATGTGTAAAACTATAAATTTAAAATAATTTTCAGACCATGACAAGTTGTTTTAATTATAAAGTAAATTACTAGATTGCTCATTGTCTTTCTTGTCATTTTGTGTCTCATTTTTGGAATATTTATTTGTTTTTACAGTTTTTTTGTTTGACTTGTCGTTTCTCGTGTTTTTGTCATGTCTTGTTTTTATCCTTTTGTGTTTCCTTTTTGTCTTATTTTTGTCATTTTGTTTTGTGTGTCTTTTTTGTCATTTGTGTTTTTTGTCTCCCTCGTGTTTACTTTTTGCTGTTTTGTTTCTCCCTTTCTCATTTTTATTCTCATTTGTCTCATTTTTGTTGTTTGTCCATTTTTTGTTGCTCTGTAACTTTTCTGTCTCTTTTTTTTGTTTTTTTTTCATGTCGTTTGTCTCATTTTTGGTAATTTTGCGTCTCATTTTTGTAATATTTTGTCTTGTTTTTGCCTTTTTTTTAAAATCTGACTTTGGTAGTTTTGATCACAAAGTAAAATACTGTATCGTTCAGTTCCACATACCTGTGACTAAAGGTTTTGTGCCTTTGTAGACACTCTGATCTGGAAGTTGTAACATGTAAATGATAAACTGAGGCATGATACTGTTGAAATTGAACATCTTCTTTGAAAGAAATTTCAGGTTGTTCATGATGTTTTGTAAAAAGATACTTCCTTAAATGTGAACCTTTTCAGAGCATCCTTTTTTGCACAAAAACAAAGAAACATTGGGAGTTGTGGTTATTTATAGGTTATTATGCAGTGATTGTACTGGCCCACTGGAGATCAAATTGAGCTGAATGCGGAACCTGAACTAAAATCATTTAACTTCCTTGAACCAAAAATTAACTGAACAAACCTGCTCGTCAGTCTTTAGGTCTCCAAACTCCTCCAGAAAGGCGCTTTCTGAAGGAAACTGCAGCGGCTCCAGAAAGTTCAACAAACTGAACAACTCCTCCACAGAGTTCTGCAGTGGGGTTCCCGTCAGCAGAACCTTGTGCTCCTGCGGACAGAAATATCTCTTTAAAAACACAAAAACCTGCTGTTCATAATTACACTTACTCAAACCGAACACAAGAACAACAACACGGGGTTTAAAACGAGCCTCGACAACAAAATCAGAGAACCAAGACGACTTACAGTGAGAGAAATGAAATGAAAAACGTTTGTATTTTTTAACACACAGACGGACCAGGTTCATGAGCTTGAGTCCCTCCAGCAGTTTGCAGTTTCTGTTCTTCAGTCGGTGGGCTTCGTCGATCACAACGCAGCGCCAATGAAGCTTCTTCAGCTCCGGACAGTCGGCCATGATCATCTCGAACGTGGTGATCACCCCGTGAAACTTGAGCACACCTGGGATGGTGTTACCCTGTGAGGGAGGGAAAAATGTAAGAACGGTTACCTTTAAAAGTCCAATTTTTCGTTTCTTTATGGCAAAATGCTAGAAACTCTCAAACATCCCTAGGCTTTTTTTCAGCTCCAAACACCACAAAGATGCTTGACTGTACAACTCTTGGTTTAAAGGGGTTGTTTCAGTGTCTATAGCTTTAAATGCTGCTGCTGGCCCCAGCCTCTTCAGGAAGACGACTCTCTCTGTCTGATGAATGAGTGTTTGAGGCCAAGACTTTCTATCACTTTAGCATTTCTCTAAACAATGATTTCACCTGGAAAATTCACCAAGTTTTAGAGTAAAGCTGTTGTTTGTTTGTTTTTTGCTTGTTTAAAGTTCTTTTCTTGGCTGTATTTTATAGGCAAAGTCAAGAGTCAGACAGGAAAGTAGGGAGAAGAATGGGAGGTAGACAAGCAGTAAAGGGCTGAGAGGTGGAATCGACCCAGGCCGCTGTGTTGATGGGTCGCTCGCTCAACCAGTTGACCTATCTGGGTACCCTGGAGATGTTGATTTTTAACACATTTTTTGGTGAGTTTGTCCAACGATGTTGCGCCTATGACAATCTGTCAGTAAACTGAAGAAAATTTCACATCTCAAGACAATGTCTTTCAGCTGAAAATGCTGCAAAAATGGTTGATTTCTTCAAGACTGTACAACTCTTGGTTTAAAGGGGTTGTTTCAGTGTCTCTAGCTTTAAATGCTGCTGCTGGCCCTGCCCTCTTCAGGAAGAAGACTCTCTCTGTCTTTGATGAATGAGTGTTTGAGGCCAAGACTTTCTATCACTTCTAGCATTTCTCTAAACAATGATTGCACAAGGACGTATCACCAAGTTTGTTGCTTTGAACTCGTGTGTTTGATGAGTTTGTCCGACGATGTTAGGGCTAAGAAAATCTGTATTATAGCTGCAGGGCAAAAGTTCGGAAATTGGGGCTGTGCTTCATTGCTTTATACTTGTTCCATTGGCTGACCACAGAAGTAGAAAAATACATGAATGAGAACAGCTTTATTGTGAATTCAGTTGAATTAAAATGCCGTCATGTGAGCACAGAGAGCAGGAGTGACGCTAACACCTGGAAACAGTGGCTAACTTCAGGTTTCAGTGATGCAGAACAGGCAACATAAAAACAGTCCCTGTTTATCAGTTTACATTCAGGTTTTCACCATCTCTGAAGGGCATACAATCAGAGTTAATGGTAGCATTAGCCACAAAATGCACTAACATGAAGGGTTTTTGTACTGATGTGGTGACATTGCCTTCAAAAATGAACCTAATCCAACTGATGGTGTTCAGTTCCTCAGATGCTGTCAGTGCATGGAGACTCTTCTGTTCACTCTTACAGCCAACAGCAACATTTTGTGACCGAAACGTTTTACAGTTTAGCAGAAGCAGTAAATAAGTAAATAAACCTGGTAGACTGTGAAGCAGCTGCTCATTCTAAATGGCCAGCAGTGAGAGGGATCATTTTCATCTGGCTTATTGGTAGCTAGAGGAATGGCAAAAGTGAGCATTTATATATCCCCACAGCTTCTATTTCACACCTTCAAGCTTTCAAAACACACAAAACACAATGCAAATGAACTGCCAGCATGTGGGACCTCGAAAAAGTCAACATTTCCGATGGTCGAGTGGTTAAAGAAGATCAACGATTCAATTTCAATGTCAGGAACTTTTGTTTCTAGTCTGGCCTTTAAGAAATAAAAATATAATTGGGATTTCAGAGATGGATATCATAACATTTACAGTCTTCTTTCACTTTTAACGCGCTAATTAAATCTAAAAAATGTTTAAAACTGCTCAACGGTCAAATTTATTAGGAGCCAAAATTAGAATTCACTCCTCTTGCATGTCTGCAGGAAGCCAAATTAAAACCTGCATATTAGCAGTGTGGAGTATTGTAATGATAACTCCTCTTCTGTATTCATCCAACAGCAACAAGAGCCCCGTTATGATGCTGAATATTCATACCGAGCAGCCTGAAAGGGAAGAAAGGGTCACTCTAGTCAAAACTCTCTGCTATGAAACAGTCGAACGTGCCGATAAATTCACAGCCAGAGAGACGCAGAGAGGTGAGGTCAGATGAATGAAAGTCTGTCACCTTTACAGTGCAAAAGTCCTTCGGGATGGAAGGAGAGACAGTGAGGCAAAAAAGAAAATATTCAGCAAAATCACAGCTTATGTTTTTCTACCAGAACTGATCTTAACCCTCTGAACCTCCAGTAGTTTCTGGGTGGGTTTGTCTCACTGTGGGCTCATTTTTTACTGCAGCATAAAGTCCTGAACCTCTATGGAAACAGAACAGCCAGGACTAGGACAGGGAACTTAGAAATGTCTTCTGTGCTGTTTGACACAGCTAGAATATCGTATATCATAAATAGGGAATAAAATAAGTTCAATTTCCTTTATCAAATCTTTTACAAAAATTCTAAAAACTTGGAATTTTTCTTTCTTTCTTTTTTCTTGATTTATTTGGAGAGGAAAGTGCATATTAATGAACTAACAATCTCATAAAGTTGACACAAGGTTGAAGTAAATAAGCCGAATTAATAGCACAAGGCTAATTTCCATCCGTTGTCCCAAATATATAAGAAAAACATACAGGGTTATAGATGTATAAAAGCGATACAGTAAAACAAAAACACTGACGACTCGAAAAGCACTCAGAGAGCAGTACGCCAAGGCTGCTCAGTTGTATCATGTCTGACGGATAAAATCGGATAAAATGAATGTGTACGTTATGTACGGATACCAAATGACTAAAATATGGAGCAGACAGTGGGAATTAATGGGACTCTGAAACACCCCCACAATTTAATCAATTGTTCCTTGTATCATTTTCGACGGAAAAATCCCAGTTAGTCCACAGCGGTCAATTCGTAGTAGGATCACAGTCATGTGATCGTCAACAGGCAGTTGATGTGGTGTTGTTGTCATGGTTACATTGACGCCATGCCGCCATCTGGAAATGATACGGAAATCTTTCACAAATCTGTGGATCCAGACCATAAGCTGCATCACTGCCAAAATCTAATCACTTGGTCCTTGTGTCATTTCTGACCTTCCCTGAAAATTTCATCCAAATGTGTTTGTCCGTTTTTAAATAATGCTGTGAACAGACAAACAGACAAACAAACCAACATCGATCGTCACTGCATTCCTTGGTGAAGTAATGATTTAATTGTGGCTGGGTTAAACCTACCCTAAAATGCTTTCTAGGCAGAGCCTGTCATAAAGTGCAGACAGTGAAAGTGCCTGATTTTCTCAATGTTCCTAAGTTTGACTGTCAATCAGCCAAGTCTTACACTGCCTCTAAAAACTGACAAACGTAGAGCTTTCTCTGATAGCTGTAGGAAAAGTATTCCAGTTTTGCCAACCTTTAATTGATAAGGCATTCTGTGCAAAGGAGGACTTTCTACATTTTTCTTCACAATCACCCCTGGTGGCTGACCTTGTATCAGTAAAACCATTTCTCTTTTTGCTCAAATCCCCCAGGGGCAGTGGGGCCATTCCATTCATAGACTTACACTACTTTTTAAAAGTTTGGGGTCACCCAGGCAATTTCATGTTTTCCATGAAAACTCACACTTTTTATTCATGTGCTAACATAACTGCACAAGGGTTTTCTAATCATCAATTATCCTTTCAACACCATTAGCTAACACAATGTAGCATTAGAACACAGGAGTGATGGTTGCTGGAAATGTTCCTCTGTACCCCTATGGAGATATTCCATTAAAAATCAGCTGTTTCCAGCTAGAATAGTCATTTACCACACTAACAATGTCTAGACTGGATTTCTGATTCATTTAATGTTATCTTCATTAAAAAATGCTTTTCTTTCAAAAATAAAGACATTTCTAAGTGACCCCAAACTTTTGAACAGTCCTGTGTATATTTAGATATATATAGGGTATGTTTATGGCAGTTTTATAACATTTTGTAAGCTTAGGCTTGGTTAATTCTCCCAACCGCAGTAGTTCAACTATTTTCAAGTTCAAATTTAAAAATTTTAAGTTCAAAAACAGTCAATTCCTTTCCTCTTTATAGTTTCTGGCTCTGGTAAATGATGCCATTTAATTCAGACAACAAGCTTCTTAAACCAACCGATAAGTATTTGGGGGTTTCAGAGGGTTAGAGCTCGAAAAAAAATATGAAACAGGACAACCACAACCTCCAGATGGCAATTAAAAACCTGCAGAAGGACAATACGTTCTGCTACACTTCACAGAAACAGCTTGAGGAACACAACCAAGAGTCCATCCAAGTGAGAATCCACATGATCCATAATCCACCCCACAAACTAGAGGAACAAAAAGATCCTCCACTGATCTCTGGAAGTCAAACACCACAGGACACCTCAACGAACTGGTCTGAACTGTTTCAGAGACCCAATCCTACAAACATGAGGCAGGTGGTTTTAATGTTGGTGTGCATAAAACTCCAGATTCCCTGTGATTCACAACACAACAACCACATCCGAGGGGCAAATTCCCTTTTAAACAAGCATAAAACCCTGATTCATTGACGGCTCGCTACCTGTGGGTCTCTGTGGAACATCTCGTACTGCAGGATCATCTGCCGGCTGATCTGCGAGCCGTGATACACGATGACGTTCATGTGCGTCCACGTCCGAAACTCCCTCTCCCAGTTGGTGATGGTGGACAGCGGGGCGATGATGAGGAAGGGTCCGCGGATCCCCATGCTGAAGATCTCGTAGAGGAAGGTGATGGACTGGATGGTCTTGCCCAAACCCATCTCGTCTGCCAGTATACAGTTTTTCCTACAATAAAAACAAAGATGTCGTGGGAAAGTGAGATACGGCGGCGGGAGGATTGTTTAAATCTGTCTTATGCTCCTGCCATAATCCCAAATACAGAAAATACTTCCACTTATGCAAATCAGTACAATAATTAAGCTAATTAATGCATTAGTGTTTGTGTAAACATACTTGTCTCAACATAACACATTGGTGACATTTATATGAACTCTGCATCTTGAGGCACAAATGAGATTCAAGAAAAACAGATGTTGCTCATTAAGATGCTAATTTATGGTCAAATCTAATCAGAAAAATATACGTAAATAGAAACTGTGGCGTTCAGAAAAGGTGTTTAACTGCAGCTCATTAGGGTTCTAATTTTTGAAATGTACTTGACTTTACTAAAAAAAGGCCGTGTGAAGGTCACCTTTATCTATTCAGTGCATTTAAAATAACAGCCCCAAAGTGTTTTGTGTGTTTGATTAGAAATATCTGAGAAAAAAATCTAATACAGAGTGAGCCTTTTGTAATTGTTCACCTCCAGGGAAACATTTAAATGCAACACTTGAAAATCTATTTTGTCTCAGTATCAAGAAACACCGTAAATTTATTGTTTCATGAGTTTGAAGTCCAATTCATGGTTTCCACGTGGCACTGATGATTTTATATGTACATACATGACGTCATTTTCTACATGCAGCCTAAAAAAAGAGTAGTGTGACGTAAACTGGATGCTCATTAGAAATGTACAGAATGTCCATTCTTGGTTTTTAATTTTTCTACTTTTTGTCAGTTGTTGACTGAACTGTTATTTTTTTTCCCAATGCCTATTAGTAGTAATGTAGGGAAGATGGTAACTAATGTTTGCGATAAAAAATAATGTAATATTTGCAGGAAAAATGAAAATCAGGGTATCAAAATGTAGAATAATACAAACTGCTCTGCAAGACATTGTTGAAATAAGTTTGCTTTTTTAATATTTTATTGATGTAATCAAGAGAAATGTTTCAACATTTCTCCTTCAAAGTTAACTGGTTAATTGCATGAGAACCAGAATGCCACATTTTATTCATTTATTTTATCGGGTAAAAACAAATAAAATGAGTGTGTCAATCTAATGTCAGAATAAAGCAAAGAGAAGTCATTTTGTGTCCTGGAATCTGCTGATGCTGATGATGGTCTACCACATCCTTCAGCCCAGCATCAGCAGCCTTCCTCTTTAAATTTTTAGTACCAAGACCAAATTTGTTTGCCAGTTGAAGTTTTTTCAGATTTTGCATTGAAGGCACGCTGCACAGTCTGTTCAAAGACGCAAAATGACTTCTCTCTGGGAGTGAACGGCATGGCTCAACCTGAAAACAGAACAAAAATAAAACATTAAATATAAAATCTCCTTCTGTTTCTAAACATTCTGTTAAAATTTCAGGTTACTTCAACAAGAACTGCCAAAATCATTGGCCTGTGAAATGATGTCAAATGTTTGACTGTTTTTTTCCAGTCAGACTAGTTTGTTTTTGTTCATTTTGCTTTATTTCTGACACCACATTTATTCACTAACCAAACCTTATGTAAAGCTGTCAGAGCTGAACTGGTTCCAGTGTGAGCTCACCTGTTGTACCAGTTGAACAGTAACCAGTTCATGCCCTCTAACTGGTATTCTCTGAGCTGGTTTCCATTCCGGTAGTCTCTGGAGCGCTCCAGCTTCTGCCATTTGTCCGGAGGAGGACGTTCCTGCGATATCAGCACACAAATACAAGCATATGTTGTTTGTTTTTCTCTTGTTCAGCACCTTTCAATTACTGCCAAACAAAACGCAACACCCAACAGAACCGTGACTTCATCGGATATGACTATTAGCGCCCCCTGATGAACTAGCAAGGAGCTCAAAGAGTTGTCTAAGTTGCTGCGGTAAAGGCGGGATGATTTTCAGAGCTTTAATGGACAAATAAGAAAATAAGTGGTGCTGCAGATTGGTGCTGGCGGGCCGTAATAAGCCATGATACTAGTTTTGAAACTCAAAATGGCAAAAGAGCAGCAATAATGTGCTCAGGTCTCCTCCTGTACGTCTGCAGAAAATTGCAGCTATTTAAGCAGCAATTTGGTGTTCAGCATGCTGCAGAGTGAATGCACCGTCAGAGCGGTCAGAGCTTCTCGCCTTTGCATCGTAGTCACAGCGAAGAGCAGACGATGGAGAAGATTGCAGGTTGTGGAATGAGAGGACGTCTGACGTGACTTTTCAAAAAGTTGAAAAACAAACACAAATCCACATCCAGCAGCAGCTTAAAGCGAAAAGAAAATGATCACCAAAAAAAACAGGAAATGTGGGCAGAGAAGCTTGGAGATGATCAAACAAAAGCCATAATGAACCATTTTGTGGTGATTTTGAATCTTTTTGTGCTTCTTTTGCATCTTTTTATGGGAATTTTGCGTGTCTGTGTGATGGATCTGATCTTTTTATGTTCATTTTGTCTCTTTTTTGTAGAGATTATGAACCCTTTAGTGGTGATTTTGTGTCTGTATGTGGTGATTTTGAATCCTTTGGCGGTGATTTTGCATCTTTTTGTGCTCATTTTGCATCTTATAATTGTGATTTTCTGTTTTTTCGTGATGATTTTTGAACCTTTTTGTGGTGATCTTGCATCTTTTTGTGCTCATTTTCCATCTTCATGTGTTGAATTTGATCTTTTTGTGGTGATTTTGAACCTGTTTACAGTGATTCTGTGCCTTTATTGTGGTGATTTTAAACCCCTTTGCGGTGATTCTGCATCTTTGCAGTTATGTTCTGTCTAAGTGTTAAATTTGAACCATTTTGTGGTGATTTTGCATCTTCTTATGCTCATTTTGTGTCTCTTTATGGTGATTTTGTGTCTTTATGTGATAATTTTGTGTCTTTATGTGGTGATTTTGACTTTTTCATGTTTGTTTTGCATCTTTTGGTGAAGATTTTGCATCTTTATGTGGTGAGTTTGAACCCTTTTGTGGTGATTTTGCTTCTCTTTGTGGTGATTTTGTGTCTGTATGTGGTGATTATGTGTGATTTTGCATCTGTATCTTTTCAGAGATTCAAATAAGTTTTAAGTGAAAGACAGAAAAGGAACTTCATTTTCCTGCACCAGAGATGGACAATAAGATGTTGGATATTTCTTCAATCGACCGTGCGAACAGAGCAGCAGCTTCTGTGTCGCCTGGAAATTACAGAATGATTATATCCATTTATGCAAAGCAATGAGGACAAAAGCAGCCTCTTCTCCCAAACAGACGAGAGGCCAGCGTGATGTCAGACTGAATAATGAAGTGAAACCAAACAGCAACTCAAACTCATTAGCAGCTGAAAACTGATAAACAGTTCCACTATTAGTCCATGTCTCAGTATAGAACTTCATTTTAAAAGATGTACAAATTTAGTTTCAACCCTCTGAACCATGAGTAGTTTCTGGACATTTTTTGTGCCTTTTTTTTTCTCCAATTTTTATGAATTTTTCACTGCAATATAAAGTCCTGAACCTCTAAGGAAACAGCAGGACTAGAAGCAGAAAGAACTCAAACATGTCTTTTGTGTAATTTAATAAAGCTACAATGTGACAAATCACAAAACAGAAATAAATAACTGGAATTTCTTAACCAACACTTACAAATGTGTGACTTACTAATGGCTCCTCAGTTGCACCACAAACAGCAGAATTATTAGTTTTTTACAGAATCTGGTTACTTTTAAATGGTTGATTAAATGGCGAATTATTAAATAAGATGTGCAGAATGAAGCCGCTATGATGAAAATGTCTGCACTTGCTCAGAGCAATGCAGAATTTTTAGTTTTTTGACAAAAAAATGACCAATGTACCCGGTTTATTTTGGACAGATTTTTAAACAAAGCAGGCAGAATATACAGATTTCAGTTAAATATCAAATCAGATCAAATCAACTTTATTTATATGGCACTTTTCATACAATAGAGTAACACAAAGTGCCTCACAGAAGATAAAAACAAAAACAACACAATACAAAACACTGAGAAAAACCCGAAACCTTCCACCCTCCAACAAATATACACACAGATACACAATCACATATACATTTACACACATACGTAGACATACGAACAGACATACAGACCCACACACACAAACATACCAACATACACACACCCACATACACCATCTGTCATTGAGGAGACATGGCTGGGCACCGAAATCCAAAGTGAGGAAGAAGCCACCTGTGGGGGCCACACACACCGAATGGAGTCCTGGACCATGACTGCAGGGGAGCCGACACAAGGACCACCCCAGCCCAGGCAGACAGGAGGCTCCACACGAAGGTGTAAAGCTCTCCAGCCACCCGGGCCAGGGCCATCCACGGGCCGGCACCCCCATCAGTGGACCAGAATCAACTCCAGGTGTGGTAGACCCCCAAGAGGAAACACTGGAGAAACGAGGGACTAAAACAGTAAAACAAATAAATAAAAATAGTAAAAATAAATACATCAATAAATAAATAAAAGGTATGAAAGCTAAGACTGAGATAAGAGAAAAGAATGTTTAAAGTAAAAATTTATACATAAAATAATAATAAAATTGTAAGAATAAAAAATGTAAGAATAAAAGTCAGATTAAGAAATTATAAAGAATTAAAATCAGTCAGTTAAAAGCCTGATTAAAAAGATGGGTCTTGAGCCTCTTTTTAAAAACATCAACATTCTCTGCGGCCCTGAGATATCATGAATTTCACTTAGATTTGGTTGAAAAACAAAGACTTCTCCAACAGCTCTTTCTTCTTCTCTTTTTTTTTGGCAGTTTTCACTCTGATTTCCTCCAATTAAGCTGAAAGCCACATGTGATAACTTAAACCACAGCTGGAAATTTGAAGATCTGACGACGGCTTTTTGTTTTCTTTTTTTTGGGCTGGAAATTTTCTGGCTCGAAAGACAACGTATCGTTTAAATTTCCCGTTCAGAGGGTTAATTAATAATAACGTTCTCTCCAATGATGCTGCATCAGTGTGTCGACTTTCTACTTGCTTTTTCTTTCTCTTCACACAGTAAATGTGAGTTCTATCAAAACAGCAGCTTTCAAGCACCATGAAAGTTCCTGTGGTTTCAAAATCTGCCAGTTTCACATTTTAATCAGCATTTCTTTCCTTCATGTCGCTGCATCACTTGTACATCTTTATGTGGCGATCTTGTGTCTTTTCATGTGGATTTTTGAGCCTTTTGTTGGTGAATTTGCATCTTTTGTGCTCATTTTGCATCTTTGTAGTGATTTTGTGTCTGTATGTGATGATTTTGAACCCATTTGTGGAGATTTTGCGGCTTTTATTTTGCTCTTTTTGCATCTTTGTGGTTATTTTCTGTATTTAAGTGGTAAATTTGAACCATTCTGTGGTGATTTTGCTTCTTTTTGTGCTCATTTTGTGTCTCTTTATGGTGATTTTGTGACTTAATGTGGTGATTTTAATCTTTCTATGTTAGTTTTGCATCTGTTTGTGAAGAGTTTGTATCTTTATTTGGCGAGTTTGCATCTTTATGGGATAATTTTGACAATTTTTGTGGTGATTTTGCGTCTTTTTTTTGCTCTTTTTGCATCTTTGTACTTATTTTCTGTCTGTAAGTGGTAAATTTGAACCATTTTGTGGTGATTTTGCAAGTTTTTACGCTCATTTTGCATCTCTTTATGGTGATGTTGCTTCTTTTTGTGGTGATTTTGCATCGTTTTAGTTCTGATTTAGCAACTTTTTGTGCTTATTGTCTATCTTTGTGTGGTACTTTGGATCATTTTGTGTTCATTTTGGATCTTTTTGTGGTG
This sequence comes from Acanthochromis polyacanthus, assembly GCF_021347895.1. NCBI lineage: Eukaryota > Metazoa > Chordata > Actinopteri > Pomacentridae > Acanthochromis > Acanthochromis polyacanthus. The sequence goes on along the minus strand of NC_067117.1, from coordinate 32,680,139 downwards.
GTTTTGCTTATTTGCAGGCTCATTTTGTGTCTCGTTATAGTGACTTTTTGTCTTTTAGTGGTGACTTTGATCTGTCTGTGTTCGTTTGGAATTTTTTTGTGGTGATTCTGCTTATTTTCTTGGTGATTCTTGCATCTTTTTATGGTGATTTTGTGTCTTTATGTGGTGGTTTTGAAGCCTTTTGTGTTGATTTAGCAATTTTTCGTGCTCATTGTATATCTTTGTGTGGCAATTTGGATCGTTTTGAATCTTTTTGTGGTGGTTTTTGTGTTTTTATGTGATGATGTGGAGATTTTGGGTCTTCTGGTTTTCTCAAACGGGTCGGTTTCCTCGTCTCAGTCTTGCTCTGTTACGTTTGTACTCACCATGTGTCTGAGGTCTGCCGGCAGCTTCTGGATCTCCTCAAACTCTTTGATCTTCTCGGGGTCCAGGTCCTCCTGCAGCTCCCACGTTGCCTCTTCATACGAGAGGCTGCACCACTTTACCAGGTAATGGGTCACCTCCTACAAGCACACCCCAAAAAAAAAAAAAAAACAACAACAGAAAAACATGATGTTTGTGTCGCAGGACTACGAGTGGTCCACCTCACCCGGACCTTTGGTAATCACAGCTTTCAGAGCAGACAGACACCGCTATGAGAGGATGTCTCTGTTTGCGCGTTACCCACCTCCCCGGTCTCAGTATCCGTGGTAACAGCCACCTCCAGCACCCGGTCCACCTCTACATAGTCGGGGTTAAATAAGTCCTCATCCGGCTGGAAGAAGAGACAAAAACAGAGACGGAGGGAGAAAGAAAGACATGAAATTACTGATTATTTATTCTCATGAGTAATAGTCTGCATAAAGTCTCTAAAACATGCTAAAAGCTGCATAATTTCAGTGGAAGCATATTTAGAACTGACATTTTTTAATATCTGTATAATAAAACGTACTTTTTATTTATTAGATTAGTCATGTTTCTCCACTTTGTTATCATACTTCTGCTATTTATTTATTTCAGTACATAATTAAATACAGGAAACATCCTCTGTTGCAGCAGTAATTTATTTATTAAGAATCTAGTCGGGGATCCTTCTGAAAAATCTGTTCAAAAACGCACTAAAGCATCCAAAAAGTTGCACAACGTCCCTAAAAAGTAACCTTGAAAACCACATGTATAAAAATGCAGTGAAAACATACTTCTAATTAACATTTTTTTTTACACCTTCATAATAAAATTCACTCTTTATTTATTGTATAGTCATGTTTCTCCACTTTGTTATCCAGCAGTTTAACATCCTGAACACCAAAACCTGCTGCAAGGTTTGACTATTGACTTTAAAAACAGAGAGAATCCTCAAATTTCCAATTTTCTGGGGGTCTTTAACTTCTCTATTTCATTAAAAAATGTGAGCTTGGGATTGTGACTTTTTGTCAAAATCTTTTTATTCCACGTGCCTAATCTAAAAATTTGTCAAAAATAAATGGTATGACATGACCAGATTTTGCAAAAACTATAAAATCTGTGCATCTTAACGCTATCAGTGAGCCATAAATGAGACCAAAATTTGAGAAACTTAACTGCAAGCTGCCTAAATACGACTGATAGAAGACAATTATGAAAACAACATAAAAAACGTAATTTGTAAAATATAAAAATTTCCAAACCCCCCCCACCACATATTTGTGCTAACCAGATTCTGTAAAAAAATAAAATAAAATTCTGCGCTGTCCTGTGCTACCTGAAAGCTGTCAGCGACTCAGGTGAGACCAGCAGTCACGTGACTAAAATTCAGGAAGCTAATTAAAAATGTAAGCAGTAAAATAACTATAATGTCATTGTCATTTATCCAAAGGTATTTCATAATTGAACAAGTAATAGTGCTGATACTGGACAGCTGTGCACGGTGAAGCTTCTAGTCTCCAATCACTTACAATCCTGGAGACAAAATGTGAAAAAATCTGTAACCAAGACACTTCACCTGATGAACTCCTGATTATTGACTGACACTTTACACATGTCACCTGAATGCCTCACATGAAGGCTACTTTAGATGTAGCTTTAGATGATAACTAGTTAGCTGTGCACAGAGAAGCTTCCAGTCTCCATCAGTCACTGCAGTTCAGTCAACAAAAAATTATTTTATAAAGACTAAAATAAAGTGTACTAATGTTAGATGTACTGAAGTTGAAACCAAGTAATACGCAGAGCGACCATACTTCTCCAGTGTTGGTAAGACCTGTTGACTCAGGTCTTTCCATTTTTTTGCAAACAATAATACTCTGAGAAATCCAACGTTCCTTTTTATAATCTCTATCATTATAACAAACTGCACTAAAGACATTTCTTAATCCCTCTCCTTCTTGGTTGTTCTGATTCCATAAAGGTGCATTTTTTTAAATTGCAGTGAAAAATGATGGAAGATGCTAAAAAGCTCCTTAACACCAACAGTGATCCTATCCTTGATAAATAAAGCTGACTTGCTTGGACATCTTGCTGCAGTACAACCAGATTTTGAACAATCCCTGCCGACTGTTGGATAAATAACAATGATTTTTTTCCTCCCACCAACTTGTAACCCTCAGTAACTCTTCTGAAAACCTTTGATCGAGGCCGACGGTGAAGCCTGGCGAGCCACGGAAATGAAATTATGCCATAATGGCCTAAATGATGCTTAAAAGTCGAGGTGTTGCCTGGTTACGGTACATTAGAGTTAACCTGACGACCTCAGAAGCACCTTCAGTGACAACTGGCTCATTATACATATTTACATTCTCATAATGATGTGCAACATGGATTCAGCAGTGTCTTATTGGTGAATTAGCAGCACTAGAAGGTTAACAGTGATGATTACCTCAGTGAACAGGTGTTTCATCTGCGCCTGTTTGGTCCTGAAGCGTTTGATCTTCTGGTGGATTCTGGGATCTTTCTCTAGTTCCTCCAGAGTGGCCCATTTACAGTGTAGGTAGGAACTGAAATGACACAACAAAACAATCAACACACAACTTTTAGCTAACTCTGTCATTAGTTGAATATTGAATTGAAGCTGTAGATGTGGGAAAAGAAGCTAACTGCTAAAAAATGCTGTTTCAGGCAGAAGTACGGGACAGTCAAAAGAATTATAGATTCATAAGATCATTAATCAAGACTATCTGTTGCTATCAGGAAGAAAACTCACATTTAAATCAACAGTTTTCACTGTAATGTTCTGCTACATCTCCGGCTAATGTACAAATCTTACCACTGATATTCAACCTTCACCTGGATTCAGTGAGTCTCCTGGAGGCAAAATATGAATTATAGTGTTCCCTAAATGCCTCACTTGCTTAGTTTCTGTTTATAGTAGACACTACAATTTACTGATGTTACCTAAATACCTCACAGTCAGGCTACAGTAGATGCTAGCTAGCTTGCTGTGCATGGAGAAGCCTCTAGTCCCTCCTTACTTCAGTACAGCAGCTCAGACAGCAGAAAACACTTTACAAAGAGATAAATAAGGTGTTCTGATGTCAGATTTGATCAACTTAAAACCAAGTAATACTGTCTATGTGAACTGTTTCATCTAAGTGAAATATTTTAAATTACAGAATTGCAACCGATTTGACTGTGAAAGCAAAATCGTGACTAATATTGAGTTATTAATGGAGCTTAAGTAAATAATAAAGCTTGCATTCTTTTCATTGCCTCCCAACAAGCTGTTTTTTAACAGTATAGGTAAAATATAGTAAGAGTGTCACTAATCCAAAGATATTACATGATTTAACAAGTAATGATGCTGATGCTGGATAGCTGTGCACAGAGAAGCTTCAAGTCTCCAATCATTTATTTCATTTGATGAGCTTGTGATTGTTGACTGACACTACGCTTTACAGATGTTCCCTGAATACCTCACATTCAGGCTGCAGCAGATGCTAACTAACTAGCTATCTGTGCACAGAGAAGCTTCTAGTCTCCAATCAGTTACAATTCTAAGGGCAAAATATGAATAAAACTATAACCAAAACATTTCACTTGATGAGCTCCTGATTGTTGACTGACACTACACTTTACAGATGTTCCCTGAACGCCTCACATGAAGGCTACAGTAGAAGCTAGTTAGCTGTGCACAGAGAAGCTTCTAGTGTCCATCAGCTTCTGCAGTTCAATCAACAAAAAAACTACTTTAAAAAGACTGAAATAACATATACTAATGTCAGATTTACTTCAGTTGACACTCTAATATTATCTGTACTGACATTTTCCTACAAATAGAGCATTTTAAATGTCAAAATCGTGGTCAATTTGACTGTGGGAGGCAAAATCGTGATTAAAATTGAAATAATTACGCAGCTCTAGTTAACAGTAAAGCTGTCGGTGCGGCTAAACTCTATGAAGGTCATCATTCAGTTAAAGCTATGACAATTTATAAAATAAGCTGTCATAATTAATTCTCAAGTAATATATTAAGCGATCATGTAAAGCTTTAAGTGACATTTGAAATGGCGTTCTCAGATTTCTATCTTTACGCACCATATCCGAATAAATCTAACATTGTGGGTAAAAAAAATACAGGCCTCAGAGTGATATATGCACCGACAAGAATTCCCCTATCATTAGTGGTTGAGAAAGACAGCAGAACAAATGCTGTTACTATGGCTACAGTTTGACATGCATGATTTAATCCATACACCACAATCTATAAATGGACAAAAATAAATGTCACTGCAGTGTTCAGGGTGTTCCTCTGCAGTCACTGAGCAGCTACTTAAGTATTATGTAGAGTAATGACTCCTCCACTGCAAATATTATACTTTTCTGTAACTTAACAGTCATTTTAAATAAAGCAAAGTGTTCACATTCGCTCAGTTTGCTTCTCCTCAACGTGTCGATGTTTTATTCATCGCCCCGGAGAATAAATTATAATCAGAATAACTGCTGCGGGACCTTTTCTTAAAAGGCACAAAGTCGCTAGAACAAAACATATGAAAAAAATCTCCTCCAGGGATGCCCAGACTGGCTCAGAATAAAAACAGATACCTCTATAAAAAACTAATGTGTGCAAAGTCACCTGGGAGGAAACGGTGTCATGAAAACTGTTAACTAAACAAAGTCACTCTGTAAATGTAATCTGTGCAATATCACCGTTTTCTGGTCAAGAGATTTAAGAGGTTTTATTATGTGCAGAGAAACGCAAAGTGACTCTTCCTAAAGGACAAAAGAACATTCCTATAAAAAAAATAATACAAAATAGAAAATTTGAGAAAAGTCACAATTTTTGATGCTTTTAATGTTTTTTACTATATAGATTAATCCTCGACAATATTCAAATTTTACACAATTAAGGGAAAATATCTGAATTTCTACATAAAACAGAATCTGTATGTATAATTCTGGTCAAATTTGTTGTTTTGCATTGATGTTTACAACATTTTTGGACCATCACCTTTGCTGTTAAAACTTTCCAGTTGTGGGATATTAAAAAAAAGGATTATCTTGTTTAATATTTTATCTCATTTTATGCTGTCTTATTTTAATGAAGGTGACTTTTAATACCCTTGATGTTCCTGAATTTTTACATATGAAAGAATTTGCATATCTACAGCACATAGGTGTATTTTTGTTTGTTTATTTATTTATTGATGTTCACTACATTTTATCTCCTTTGCTGCTGTGGGATTAATAAAGGTTTATCTTATCCTATTTTAATCTATCGTATTTTATCCTATCTTATTTTTACTTTTTACTATCTTATGTTATTGTGTCCTATCTTATTTAAATTCATATTGTCTTATCCTATCTTCTCTTCCGATATTCATATTGTACTGTCTTATCTTAATTTAAATTATCTTATTTTATCCATCTCATATTATTTTAGCTTATTTTATCTGATCCTATCATATTTTATTATGCCATCTTATCCTATATTAGTTTATTTTTTCACTTTTTTCTATCTTAGTGCATCTGATCTTATCTTTTTCTATCCAATCATATCTTATTTCATCTTATTTTATATTATCTTATGTCATTTTCTCTTATCATGCTTTATCCTACCTTACATTGTTTCCCATCTTATATTTTCCGATCTTATCTGATCGGATCAGATTTGCTGAAGCTGAAACCAAGTAACATCATCTGTACAGACATTCTCCTATAAACAGGAAAAAAATTAATAACATGAAGAAGCAGCTTGCCAGGTCTCAGATCTGCCCTTTTCAAGATGTTTTCCTGGTTTGACTCTAAAACTCAACCACTTTAAAACCAGTCTGAGATGGGAGAGCGTAGCTTCAGCTAATGAGCTTCATCCTTTAGGTAACAAAGGTTTCAGATTCCACAACAATCCACCGAACTTTTTCAGCCATTTTGGGGTTGTTTTGGGTCATATTGTGGTCATTTTTTGTGACCTTTTGGATGTTTTATGTGTTACTGGGGTTGTTTCGCATAATACTTTTGGCTTTTTCAGTCATTTTTGGCTTGTTCTGGATCCCATAACCATAAGAGGAACAACTTGAAAAGATTGTATTCAACATTACAGAAGTAAAAATGGATCATAAAATAGCATTTCCCTATTTCAGTGACAGAAGTGTTGCAGAAATATTGACAAACTGTCAAAAATGAACACTGTTTAACCCTGTAAACTGCAGTCAATTCCAGCCATTTTCAGTACAAAAAAATCGCTAATATTCTATTTTTAAATTTAAAAAATGACGAGAAATACAGGGAATATTGGACACGCATCGCGAGGTGCATTTCCTTGAAAACGACCGATTCGTGGATTTTATATCGACTTCAGGACATGTTTTTGGACAAAATAGTTTACTGGCTTGTTTCGTCTGGATGTCCAAGGTTGGATTATGGCCGTTTTTTGTGGAATCTTTTTTTCTGTGTGTATTAATGAACCCGGAAATGTGAGTCGCGCTGTGTGCATTGAAGCCGTGTATAGAGAACGGATGGATTGATATTCGTTTTTGTCGGACAAATGTGTTTTTCTCACCCGCTGTAGTAATCGCATCTGAAAGTGGTTTATACCGGCGGATTCATGAGAATCTAAGCTTTCCATCGGCGTATAGTGTTTGTATAATCGGGTTTGCAGCCGTCGGACATTCTTGAAATTCCTATGCAAATTAGTAGGTGTACCGCCGGCGGTACACTGAAGTTTAAGGGGTTAACAAGACTGTCCTTCACATTGTGATTTCACTGGCAACCCAGATTCTTCCTCGTCTGACCCACAGAAAACCTACCCAGCAATTAGTCTGATTCTTAGACCCTGTGAGCATCTTCATTCCAGATCTGGACCAGATACAGCACCTAAGCTTTGTTCTAAACCTGCACCATTTAACGCCTGTGGAGCAGCTGTTCAGATATTTCAGTCTGAACCAGAAACACCGGAGCTTTCTGTGGTGTTGAATTAGTTGGTCTGAGCGAGTGAACAGCGGGCGGTAACAGAAAATGGAATTACAACCGGCGACCTGACATGATTTGACACATTTCTACCTCTGCCTGTTCTCCCACCGAGCACAGTAATGGGGAAAAAAAACATCTGAGGAAACACTTCACACAAAAATTCAACACCATCAGCTAAATGAGAAAAATAAAATTCACAGAGACACTCACAAATTTCTGTACTTGACGTAAAACTCCTCGGTGTCCCCCGCTTGGTCCTCAGACGATGACGTCTACGGAGAAAAAGGATTAAATTAACTCGAAATGGACAGTCCACAATACTTATAACCCCCACAGACTAAAACATCATGTGAGTGTGTTTGTTTTCTTTCCTTCACCTCTTTCTTTGCTGTTCTGACCGACAGAATCTTCTCAATGATGTTTGCTTCGTCCTCGGGTGGCTCCTGAAACAGACAGTTGGTATTAATACAGCAGCAATGTAATAAAGACTCCCTAAAGACTGTCCCAAAATGCAGATTTTTAGAGTTGGTTCGTCCGCCTTGTTAATATCAATGAGCATAAATTAAACCGTCCAACCGTCATGAAGGTTGGATTTATTCTGAGGCTGCTGCATTCGCCCTCTGAAGCCCACACTGGATGTTTGTTTCACATTTTTAATAACTCCACATTGTTTTTCTTTATTAATCTAAAATATAAAGTTTTGCCAGCCAATGGAAACAGAAGAATCTCAGCTAACAGTTCTGTCATATAACAAAGTTAGGATTAGACAAAAACAAGAACCAAAATGACAAAACATACAAGGAGAGTCTAAAAAAGACAAAACTACCAAAACAAGACAAAATATTCCCAAAATGAAGCACGAAATGACAAGATCAAGAAGCTAAATGAAAAAAAAAATTAGACAAACGACACGAAACAAAAAAAGAGACAAAAATCAGACAGAAAAGTTACAAAGTGACCAAAAAAAAGGGACAAACGGGGCAAAAAATGACAAAAACGATACACAAAACAATAAATAAAGCAAAGCAAAATGACAAAAATAGAAAAAAACACAAGCGAGATAAAAAGGAAATACAAAACGACAAAAACGAGAAACAAAACCACAAAAACATGAGACAAAACGACAAACCAGACCATGAAAAACACACAAAAAAACGAGACAAAACATTACGAATGAGGCACAAAAGAACAATGAGCAATCCAGTAATTTACTTTAAGATCAAAACAACTTGTCATGGTCTAGAAATTATGTAAAACTTATTGTTTTACAACTTTAAAATTGCAGTTCATTTCTTCTCTATTATTTTTACAAGTCGTGCTACGGGCCGGACTAGACCGTCTGGTGGGCCGGTTTTGGCCTGCAGGCCGCATGTTTGACACCCCTCATTTAAACACTGCCTGCAGTTCAGCCGAAAGTTCCCTGAATTTTCATTAACCCTTTAAGCTTCAGTGTACCGCCGGCGGTACACCTACTAATTTGCATAGGAATTTCAGGAATGTCCGACGGGTGCAAACGCGATTATACAAACACTATACACCGATGGAAAGCTTAGATTCTCATGAATCCGCCGGTATAAACCACTTTCAGATGCGATTACCACAGCGGGTGAGAAAAACACATTTGTCCGACAAAAACAAATATTCATCCATCCGTTCTCTATACACGGCTTCAAAGCACACAGCGCGACTCACATTTACGGGTTCATTATTACACACAAAAAAAAGATTCCACAAAAAACGGCTATAATCCAATCTTTTACATCAGATGACACAAGCCAGGAAACTATTTTGTCCAAAACATGTCCTGAAGTCGGTATAAAATCCCCGAATCGGTCGGTTTCAAGGAAATGCACCTCCCGATGCGCGTCCAATATTCCCCGTATTTTTCGTAATTTTTTTTATTTAAAAATAGAATATTAGCGATTTTTTGTACTGAAAACGGCTGGAATTGACTGAAGCTTAAAGGGTTAAGCACCTGCTGGCTGTGTTGGAGTCACTGATGGCTCCACGGCTTCAAAGGATCACAGAATGTTTTGTTTTTAACAGACTCCTGTTTTTGCAGACGGTTTGTTTTAGGCAAAAATCAGGCATGTAGAGCGGAGCAATTTTAGTGAATTATTCCCAATTTCATGTCTTAGATTTGGCCAGAAACCTGAATCCACACGATTACTTGAAAATCCAGCAATTCTTTGTAGTTTTAAAGGTTCAGGCTCTGACAAATGGTGTCATTTTGCAGTTTTCTTTCAAATCCACCGGCAGGCTTTGGTGGTCGGAGGGTTAAACAGCTTCAGCTAAATATGACGCCGTTTCAGAGCAATTAGAGAAAAACAAGAAGAGGGGGTAACACTCTGGAAAAAATCTCAGCTTTTATTATTTAAGTCGGAAATTTACACTAACAGCTGCACAAAAATATCGTTCTTTCTGAGAGTTTTTTAATTTTTTTGTCAAAGTTGGATCAAGCTCATCACAGCACAGGAAACAGGAAGTGATTGGAATAATGATCCAAAAATACCGTCTGATTCCTCGCATCTATTTATTCCACTGCGGTTCCTGTTGCACAACTCGTCCAAATCAGTGCTTTGTTTTCTTCTCAACATTCCCAATTCACAGTAACAAGCGGCCAAAATCACGAGTGTTTAATTACTGCCAAATCTAATTGCAAAGTATAATTAGATAAAGTCGTCTACGGCGGACCTCATGCGTGGGAAACGGTGGGTCTGCAGCATGAAAAGGTCCATCCAACATCGCACACCGGTTTAGAACTACTAAAAAGGCACAATTAAACACAACATAAAGTTATTTTACTCTGATTTTTGCAGTTATTTTTGGGAAATTTACTCTTATCTTGGAAATTCTGAGCTTCTTTCCCTGAGACAAACCCCTCCTTCCCCAGCTCCATGACTTAATCATTATTTTAGAATTTTTTTAGCCTATTTTTGCTCCAATATGTTGTTATATTTATCATTAGAATCTAAGAGGAACAGAGAAATGATTATTTCATCTCAAACCATCGGGAACTTTCTGCTGGACCATGTTTGATTTGTTTGAAACGCTTTTATAATAAACTACGGTTACTTAAAATGGTATCTGAGCAATTTTAGATTGATATATGAAGCGTTTTCTGAAAATTTTAGGTTTTAATCTTGGATGGTTTCTGGAATATTGTCATCCAAACCACCTCAAATTTCAGTGTTTGAATAAACGCACTAAAAAAGGTTTACATGCAGTTTTTATTAAATTAGTTCAAAAAATACTTGATATTTTGGGCTAAAATTTCACAATTATGTTTAGAATTACCCATATTTTACACTATAAAAAGTCTGGTAAATCAGAGATGGTTGAGCAGAAACTGATCTAAAAAATTAAGATGTTTTTTTAACCCGTTCTGGTCAAAAACATGCTGTTATGTCTACCTTTATTTACTGTGGAACAGTTTTCTACTATCACACACGAAAAGATTTATTTCACCTCCAACCATCAGGAACCTTCTGCTGGACCAGATTTCACTGGTATGAAACGTTTTTATAATAAACTATCAATATTTAAAATGGTATCTGAGCAATTCTGGATTGATAAATGAAGCATTTTCTGAAAATGTTTTAATCTTGGATGGTTTCTGGAATATTGTCATCCAAACAACCTCAGTGTTTGAATAAACGTGCTAAAAGTGAGTCTACAGGGAGTTTTTTTAAGATTATTTCAGAAATTATTAGATATTTTGGACTAAAATTTCACAGTCATGTTTACAATTATCATATTTTACACTATTAAATGGCACATATTTTTTAGAAACATATTACGGCTGTATTAAATCTATTATAGCTAGATTATATCGGTCTTTATTTGCCGTGGAACATCTTTCTGAAATCATGCACTGAAAGAAAAACGAATATTTCATCTCTAACCATCAGGAACCTTTTGCTGGACCATCTCTGATTTGAAATGTTTTGATTCTAAACTACAGATATTTAAAATGGTATTTGTGCAATTTTAGATTGATAAATAAAATATTTTCTGTAAATTTTAGGCTTTAATCTTGGTCGTTTATGGAATATTGTCATCCAAACAACCACAAATGTCAATGTTTGAATAAACAAACTAAAAGTGGGTCTACAGGCAGTTTTTTAAAGATTATTTCAGAAATTAAATCATATTTTGCGCTAAAATTTCACAGTTACGTTTAGAATTATCCATATTTTACACTACAAAAAAATCAGGCAAATCAGAGATGTTTGAGCAGAAATTGTTCAAAAAATATGAACGATCTGAGGTGGAATGACTAACGTAAAGAAGACTTCCTTCAAATGAAAATGAAAGTGTCAGTGGAGACTTCACAGACAGCCACAAACGATTTTGTTGTCCAGTACAGATCTTTGAACGCCTCTATAAGTCTATTTATTGTGCATTAGAAACCAATAAAATGCAGTGAATCATAAAACATCCTCACCTCGGCCTGCCATGCCAGAGCGGTGGCGTTCAGCGCCGAGATGCGGCCGGCTCCGAGCACCGCGATCGTCTCCCCGTCGTCGTCCACCACCTTGAAGTCCAGATCCTCGTTGTACTTCCTCCTCTTCACCTGCCGTCCCGAACGTCGCTTCTGAGGAGCGAGAGTCGGGTGAGACGAGGGAGGAAAGAATGAGGATAGAAGAGGTACAGGGAGGTACAGGGTGAGATGATGGGAGGAGATGTGAAGGTAAAGAAGTAGAGAGTGAGAAAAGACGAGAATGAAGACAAAAGAGCAGGAACACGTCACGTTGAACTATTTAGCCGTTAGCTCAATGTAGAACAATCAATCTACTTTAAAAAATAAGAGTCTGAGGCAGAGTTCAAAAACATGAAGTCCAACACTGTTTATTAGAACAGATGTGATGTTAAATTCCTCCATCAGTCACTGTGGATGCTGCAGAACACGCAACATTATTAGAGACAAGTTACCTTGACGTCTTTCTGACAGGAACAACTCGTCACATCTGATCAAAGCCTGCAAAAATGTGTGACGGCCATTTTCAAACTCAGCTTTGTGTCACAAAGCCTTTAAAAGTGATTTTTTATCCTTTTGCCAGTTTTCTCATTTGTTTTATGAACTCAAAAACAGCCGGTGGGGCTGAAAAGTTGTAAAAAGGAGCTAAATCCAGGCAGAGCCACTGCACAGCTGCTTGTCGGCTCCTGAATCTGAACTTGAATAAAATTAAAAGTGTGTTTTAAGATAAAAACACATTTCCATTCCTCAAAGATCTTGTTTCGGTGTCTGAGCAACAGATAACAAAACAATATGTCACAATATCTTTTTCTTTAACTCTTTACATCTTAAAACCAACCTGCAGGCTTTTAAAGCAAAAAAAAAAAAAAAATTACATTACATTATTTATCAGCGACAGAAATTGAAAAATGAAATGAAAAATGAACTATGTGAATGTGAGTGCTACAGAATTTTGTCCAAAAAAATAGCTAAAACTAAGCTTAAAAATCACAATATTTTATTGAAATCTGCTTATTCTACTTTTTTATTTTACATTTTGTTTTAAAAAATGAACCATTATCAGTAATGACATTGTGGAAAAAGCCACATATTTGTGGGATTTTTCTACTTTTTGCCTTTACGTTGGGACACAATAGCTTAAAATCATGTTTCACCAAAACAGAGATATTCTACCTGTCTCATTTTTTAAAAATTGCCAAAACTAAACAGCTTTCCTCAACCAGATTCTGTAAAAAAAAAACTAATAATTCTGCTCTCCTCGATGCAGCCATGAAGCATCAGTGACTCAGCTGTGACCAACAGTCCTGTGACAAAAACTCAGGGACTTCTCGGTTGAACTGTAGGCAGTGTTTCCACAGAGCTGACAGGACACAAGTACGGAAACTAATTAAAGTGTAAATATTAAAATATCGATAGGAAGCAGGGAGTCACTGCGGGGTTTGTTTTTTTTCAGTAGTGGTGACAACTGTGGACATTTCAGTCTTTATGAACCAAGAAATTCCAACTAACTTCATAAATTTTTTATGATTCATGTCATTATAACTTGAATAAACAGCACAAAAGACATGTTTGAGTTCCATCTGCTTCTAGTCCTGGTTGTTCTGTTTCCACAGAGGTGCAGGACTTTATATTAGAGTTAAAAATGAGCGTACAGTGAGTAAAAACACCATATCTTTTCCAGTAAAAATGTACTAATTTAGTTCCTTTTATGATTTATGTCATTATAACTTGAATAAACTGCACAAAAGACATAATTGAGTTCCATCTGCTTCTAGTCCTGTTTGCTCTGTTTCCATAGAGCTGCAGGACTTTATATTAGAGTTAAAAATGAACCCACAGTCAGTAAAAACGCCACTTTTTTCCAGCACTGGTAACATCTGTGGACACTTCAGTCTTCATGAAATAAGAAATTCCAACTGGCATCATTCCTTTTTATGACTTATGGCATTATAACTTTATTAAACTGCACTAAAGACATGTTTGAGTTCCACCTGCTTCTGTTATGGTTGTTCTGTTTCCACAGAGGTGCAAAACTTTACATCAGAGTGAAAAATGAACCTACAGTGAGGAAAAACGCCACTTTTTTTCCAGTATTGGTAACACCTATGGACACTACAGTCTTCATGAACTAAGGAATTTTAATTCTTTTTGTTCCTTTTTTTATGATTTATGGCATTATAATTTTATTAAACTGCACAAAAGACATGTTTAGTTCCATGTGCTTCTGGTCCTGCCTGTTCTGTTTCTATAAAGGTGCAGGACTTGTTAAAAATGAGCCCACAGTGAGGAAAAATGAGGCTGGCTGGGGTTCAGAGGGTTTGTAAATGCTGTAATGGTCTTCATGTGTCATTCATGTGCACGTCTAAATGCTTCCACTCACTGCGTTATCCAGGGGGTCCTGGCTGTCCTCTCCGCCCATGTGGAGGGCCGACATTGAGGTAGTGTCGTCGCTCTCGGCCCCCTCCTGGACAGCCAGCTCCTGGTTTCTCCTCTTCCCCTTCTTCTTCTTCTCCACCGGCGCTGCACCAGGATCTCTGCCACGGGGAGGAATTCTGATGAGTTAATCGGCAGCACTAGCAGCCTGCAGCAGCGCTTTTTTTTTTGTTCTTTTTTCTCCTGGCTGAGCAAGTTAGATCACGTACAGGTATGTTATATTCTCCCACTTTTGCTTCAAGATGCGGCTATTTCTAAACCACCAAAACACAGAAGAACCCACGGCCCGACCAGTTTGAGTTAAGTTTGGAATGAATGAATGAAAAATCAGCGTGTTTCCTGGTCTACGGTGCAAGCGGTGACTAAACGAGTGACTAGCATATCTGCAGCGTAATCGTCTCCGACCGCAGCAAATCTCACGGCGGGTTATTTCCTCGCTGACACGGTGAAACGCTAGCGCTAGTCATCGAGCTGCAGAGGAATGTTTGCCTCCAGCTGACCTCAGATCAGCTGCAGAGCAAAAGGGAAAAGGTAAATCCAGACACTATGGTAAAAAAAGTGGACCTTTGGAGATGCAAAGTTTTTTGTTTTTTTTCCCCAATTACATCTAAATATACAGCTGCTAACCACTGTACGATGGGAGATTTAGCTGGACACCACTGAATATTAGATCACACATCATGCTTGAAACTTTTTTTAGCTTAAACTATAAATATTAGACAGATTTAGTGAATACTTTCCAGGAATAAACGTTGATAAAAACAACTTGTCGATTTGTTTTCAACACATTTCTTCACAAAAAATGGAAATTTAAAGCTGCGTTTTGGCGTCAAATATCTCATGATCCATTTAAGATAAAAATATTTTCACTGCTTTTACTCATCATTTTATGGATTCCAAATCGACAATAACATTGAACCAGTAGATCAAATGTAGCGCTAATTTCTGAAAGAAATTACACAAAACTACATGAAAAGCCTCCTCAAAACTAACGACTATGCCGTCAAAGTTGGGGGGAAATGAAAATGATGTCCATATCAAAAATGGAAGACAATAATTAGAAATACTGGTTAATATTTGAGAATTATTTTGAAACTCCAGAGATCAGTTTCTACTTCTTCAGCAATATTTTTGGTACATTTTATCATTCCTGCTTAATCAGATAATAACGTTCAACAAAAATGTCATTTTTGTGAATGAGAACTTAGTTTTATTAAGTATTTTATACCTTTTGTTTTGTCTGTGACATTCAGCTACATGTGCTTCAGAAAATATCTTTTTTTTTTTTGTTATTTTGTGCTCAAAGATGGGATTTTTCATGTCAGCTTCAATTTGTTTTCATAATTCAACTCCACCATAATCAAAGGTTATTCAATCTATTTGTCCAATATTTTAGATTCTGGATCAGCATCATGATGAGAAAAAAATGGAAATCTCAGCATTTTCTCTTCAATAGTTTCTGGGATGTTGACGTTAAAACAGCCTCAGATTTCAATGCTAAACGCTAGAAAGTGGGTCGACAAGCAGTTTTAAAAACATGTTGATCTTGGAAAGTATTTGATATCGGTAACATCTTCGTAAATTACCCAGATTCTATGCTAGGAACATTTCAGCTTAGCTTCAACACATTTTTTCGCACATTTAAGTTTAAAGCCACGTTTAAACAACAAGATCTCAGCAACTATTTGAGAAAAAAGCCTGAAATTTTCACTGTTATTTCTCATGTCATTGCAGTAAATCAAACACAGCGAGACTTCTTTCTTCCCAAAGAAATAATACAAAACTAAATGACAAGCCTTCTCCAAAATAATTACGTCCATAATTCAAAAATAAATTAATCTTTGAGAAGTGTTATGAAGCTCTAGAACTCCGTCTCTACTTGGATTACACTATGCAGCAATATTTAGTTTTTGTTTCACAAATACCCTTTTAAATATGCACAGTTTATGATAAAAAAAAAAAAAAACTTTCAGGAAAACCAGAGAATCAGATTCAGAGATCAGAAAAAACAAGTGAGGTTGACTGGTACGTTTTTTTAGAAGTTTATCTTGGAAACAAAAATAAAACCATCAGAAAAACCTTTGTAAAAAAAACAACACACATTTGATGCTACAAACGTTTCGGGCAAATCAGAAACGATGGAGCAGAAATAGTTCTAAAAATCTGTGTGTGAATGAACCCCAAATACACAGAGAGTCAGTGAACACATCGTCAAAATACGGCCTAAATACACAACCGTCCAATCACACGCATCGGCTTCTTTCCAGTGTTTTCTTGTCATTTCTTCCTGCTTTTGTCACTTTGCTGAACACGTCTGACCCCATCCAAGCACTAAATGCAGCACATTAAGTCGGCTTCTCATGCAGCCGCCCACAGCTGCACGCTAGTTAGCTCTGCTCCCCTACAAGCACAAATTAGCCTCTTTCTGCTCAGAAAACCCACCGAGAACTCACAAGACGGCTCCTTTATCATTAAAGCAGTGCAACAGAGTGAATGTGGTATCAAATACAAACAGTGGATTTATACTTTTACAGTAAAGAATGCTTAAAGAGTCGTGAACATATACAAGTTTATAGTTTTAGATTTTTAAGTTTATATGCTTTTAATTCCTCCTGTTGTCCAAATGGCTCGTATTTTAGCATTTACGCTCAAAATAATGCAAATTTACCGCATATTTCCTGATTTTAGGCCTGTTAAAAAGGCTCTGAAAAGCTCCTGTCCCCTTCAGGAAAAACACGCCTGATGTTGACGGTTACTGGGTCGTTTGGTGCTACGTAGCTCACAGGTTTTACCGGCGTCTCAAGCTCGGAGGCTAACTAGCTCTCAGGAGGCTCGAGCAATGGCAGAAGTAAACATATTTATTATATCTTTTATTGAACACCTCCAAGTTTAAAACGACCACAAAACACCATGAAATAAAGGACTCCCACCATAGGGGACCTTTAATGTTCAAAAAACACCTTATTTTTCCGATACTGTACTTTTAATTAATCGATTAATTATTAATGAGCCACAGTCTTTCATCCTGTAACACGCATGTATTTAATACATGTTAAATCATTTAAATTAATCAATTAGCAATTAATTATTCATATCATATAAGTGACAAAAGAAAAGCCCAGACTGTAGAGGCCTTTACATGCATTAAAAAGTCATAAAACATAGCTTTTTAAAGCTATTTAACCAAAGTACTTTGGTGTGTTTAAGCATTTAACCAAAATTATTGGTTCCATTTTTACACAAAAAACCCCCCAAAACTTTGCTACAACTTTCAGTATTTTCTGCACCCCGCTTATGAATCAAAGATCCCTTTATCCTGGAATACAGTTAAAAACATTTCTAACGTCATTAATTATGACATAGTGATTTATTTTGCAAAACGAGGGCTGTTGTATAATTATTTAGAAATTCTCCAGCAGATATTTATTTTATGCCAGATAGCAAAAAGTTTAAAATAAAAAAAAATAGGACTGCTCTGTTGAGAAAAAATATATATTGTAACATATTTAGAGTGGGTCTTATTTCATTTATGGGTTTAAAGAATAAAAAAATGAACACATTTCTATTAATCTGGTACTATTGTCGCTAACAGTACATTTTGTTTCAATAACTTAAATTAAACATGATTACAAGGTTAAAAAAGAAATACATTTAACAATTTAGATGAACTTTTTAGGTCGCAATCATTATTTTAAGGAGTTAGTTTGACATAACTTAATATTACGACAATTTGAACTTAAATTTTTGCATTAGTTTGATAAAAACAAAAATCCTGTTGTGGTAGTTTAATAAAATTTGATGTATTATTCATTTTCCCTTCTTCTATCTTAACATGGCTGCACAATTTCCTTCAGTTAAAACTAATAATTAAAAAAATGCATTTGATTTTAACATGAAAGCTAATTCCCTTAAGATAGTTTGTTGTTTGAACATAATTTCATTAGAAACTCTCAAAAAGACTGAGTCAAACTGTTGCATTAAACGTCTGTTGTTGAGCCCAAGCATTACTTTAGGCTTCAGTTTACAGCGAAACCTTCATTGTTCTTGTTGAAACTGCAGCTGCCGGTGAACCGCAGACGGTGATTTAGAGCTACACTGGCAGCCATGGTTGGAGAGACAAGAAAGATTCCTCTTCTGTCCCAGTTAGCGGTATTTTCTCTCTCTTTCTCGCAGTAAAACTCTGGCAAAGTGAGCGTACAGAAAAGACAAAGCGGCAGATTAAGATGGAATTAAAACTGAGCCACATGAGGGTTCTCTAATCTTCTTGTGACTGCTGCTATCTGAACAAAACATGACCCGATACCAGAGGGCAACCTGGAAATGACCCCGAGTCACTCCAGTTCAGCAGAAGCAGAGGGTTTTTTCCTCTCTTTTCTCTTCACATTTTTATCTGCTGCTGCCTTATCTGAAGTCTCTCGCTTCGTATCGTCTCTGTGCTGCTCTTCATCTTCGTCTCACTGAAACCATCTCCTTTTAGTCACATTTTTATGTGAGCATTAAACTTTCACCAACATCTGTCTCCTTGCTTGTGGCACCATAACCCCGATTCAACTTACAGAGTCAGCCAGAAACACATCCTGACAGCCTGCACTCGTCTCCCCAGTCTGAACTTATTCTGGTATCTTTGCCATCTTTGCACGAATGTAGCTCAAGAAGATGAACATCCAGAGGGCTCAACTATGAAGCCAGATCAGTGGGTTAGCAGGTGTGATGAGCAAAAAGTCAGTTTTCAGTATCCGGAAGGTGTCTCCATGGTAAGTGATGCTGCACAGCTAGATCTCCATAGAAACTGATGGTGTTACCATGGCTGTGCAGCGTCAGTTACCGTGGAGCTCTTGCTGTGTAGCATCAGTTACCGTGGAGATCTATCTATGCAGCATCAGTTACCGTGGACATCTAGCTGTGTAGCATCAGTTACCATGGAGATCTAGTTGTGTAGCATCAGTTACCATGGAGATCTACCTATGCAGCATCAGTTACTGTGGAGATTTAGCTGTTTAGCATCAGTTACCATGGAGATTTATCTGCGCGGCATTGGTTACCGTGGAGATTTAGCTGCACAGCATCGGTTACCATGCAGATCTAACTATGCAGCATTAGTTACCATGGGGATCTAGCTGTGTAGCATTAGTTACCGTGGAAATCTAGCAGCAAACTGACTGTAGGCTCAATGTACCACGCTGATACACCACCCTCACTTCATAGTTCAGCTCTCAGATTTACTGTTTGATAGATTTATGTTTAAAAACATCCTGAGCAGTCCTTTATTACAAAAAAACATACCTATATTTTTACTTTAGAGCACAGCAGCACTTAAAACACACACGGTAAAGTTTAGCTAAAAAGATGGACGTCAATGGCGAAAACTGTGTTTGATGAGCACTTTTTGTTTAATATCCACTAATCTGACTCTGCTTCTAAAGATAAATGATGTCTGTGAAAGAGTCAGAGAAGCAACAAGCATTTTAGGATGAAGGAGCAGCAGTTACAGCCGTGACACGGGCGACATTTTTAACTTAAATATAGGATGTGTCACTGTGCCCTCTATGTGTACTCCTATTTCTCAGCCCTATAAACAGCGTTTTCAGCTTTTCTGGAGGCAGTTGTAGTCCAGGAGTGAGAAAAAAGAAAAAGACGATAATGGTATAAAGGGAATAATTTGGGGTAAAATAGGCGATGAAAAGGGTCGAAAGGAGCACAAGAGGGGCTATTTGTCACGCTATTTGTTATAAAATCATCAAAGTCTTGTTCTTTCATTTGTACACTGAAACACAACCTTAAAAAAACAAAAAAAACACTGTTTTTATTGAAAATAAGGAGGGTTAGAAGTTCTTCTCTGACTGTTTTGCCAAAAACAGAAAGTTGATTTTGCTTTAGAATCAATGTTTTGAAATGGGATTCCGATGTTTGAGCTGATTTAATAGATTCTTAATTGGGTTTTTCAGATCCAATTTCAGCTAAATTTGGAAGATGAGTTCAGTTCCAAATCAAAGCTCCCTCCTCGTGCTTCATTTTGCTCAGGTTCAAACTCCGCCACATACTCCTGTCCTCATGGGACTGAATAAAACTCCCCTTCCCGTCGTTTCTGCCTCCAAAATATAGCTTCAGAGTGAAATATGTGGAATCGAGGTGCCCAGAGAGGAAGTGCATAATTTGTTGGGGATGACAGGTTTATAGCTGCCTTTTCTTGCCGTACTCCATCAGCGTCCACTTTCACTTTTCTAAATTCTTCTCCTTTTCTTGCCATGTTATAAATTCTTCCTCCCCTCCTCCTGTGAGTTGTCGGGCTGTCATGGCGGTCTTACCTGGGTTTGCGGCCCCTCTGTTTGGGCGCTGAGGGGGCTGGAGCCTTGCTGTTGGCCTGGCCGTGGTTCTTGCCGTGGCCGCCTTGCAGCTGGACCTTACCGTGGACTCCTTGGGTGGGAGGCGCCGCTGTGGGAGCAAAGAGTGGAAAACGTGAAGAGGATTGGGACGTTAGCGACTAAAGGTGAGACTCTCAATAAGCCACGGTGATGCTTCTGGTTATAACTTTTAGCCGGAATTGATTTCTCACATCTTTTTCTGTTACACTGACTGCCGCTGACCAGAAGCTACCACCTCGCTGAGCTGCAGGAGCCACACACAAAAAATCACTCAGCAGAAGGTGCCTCTGCCTGGGTCGTGCATTTTAATTAACACATTTCACAGGTGAGAAGCCAGTGAGGTATCGCTGCTTTAATCGATGCACATGTGCTCCGACTGGTTGGTCGGGTGGCTGCATGGAGAAGGCCCTAAGTCTGAGACCCTTCAATAAACAAAAAAAAAAACCTGTTGGCTGGTGTTTTATCTTTAACAAATACTGCAAAAAATACACAATTTAACTGAGGAGAAGCATCAGTTTGTAAACTTTCCATGAACTTAC
Source organism: Acanthochromis polyacanthus (assembly GCF_021347895.1). Classification (NCBI taxonomy): domain Eukaryota; kingdom Metazoa; phylum Chordata; class Actinopteri; family Pomacentridae; genus Acanthochromis; species Acanthochromis polyacanthus. The sequence goes on along the minus strand of NC_067117.1, from coordinate 32,658,966 downwards.
CATCTGTGACGCACAATTAAATGGAAAAATGATCCAAATTTAAGTTTAAAATAGTGATATTTCATCTATTTTTCTTTATTCTAAATGTCCTTTTAAAAAAATAAAGCCTCGGAACAAATCAGATCCTGTAAAAAACAAAAAATTCTGCAATGCTTAACACATCCAGGGAAATTACGGCAGCCTCTCATTTCATGTTTACAGCAGTTTTAGGGGAAAATGATCCAAATCTAAGCTAAAAAAATGTGATATTCCATCAAATTTGCTTGATTCTTCACGTCTTAAACAAAAATAAAGCCTTTGAACCAATCGGATTCTGTAAAAAACAAAGAATTCTGCACGCGAGAGGTGCAGGACTTTATACTGCAGGGATAAATGAGTCCACAGTGGGTACAAATGTGAGAGGAACACAAAACACCTGAAAACTGAGAGTATTAACTAGATAATTTGTAATGTAGCATACTCACATTTGTCATTCTGAGCAAGCTACATGACCATGTAGCTTGGCTGGTATAATGCTAGCTCTGTAGATTAGTGAGTTAGCATGATTACAGTTCTTAATTACTACTAAATAAGAAGCATCGCTGAAGTTGGTGGGTATGTCATGAACCTATGTATTTGATAAGTTGAACTGTGACCTTTAATGGAGCTACATACGTGGCAACATAAAAAGAGAAGGATTTACACTACCGTTCAAAAGTTTGAGGTCACTTAGAAATGTCCTTATTTTTGAAAGAAAAGCTTTTTTTTCAGTGAAAATAACATTAAATGAATCAGAGATACAGTGTAGACATTGTTAATGTGGTAAATGACTATTCTAGCCGGAAACAGCTGATTTTTAATGGAATATCTCCATAGGGGTACAGAGGAACATTTCCAGCAACCATCACTCCTGTGTTCTAATTAGGGCTGCAGCTATCGATTATTTTAGTAATCGAGTATTCTATCGATTATTCTGGCAATTAATCAAGTAACCAGATTCAGCACTAGGCATGTGTGTTACAGCATCAAAAGCGGAAGTGAGCACACATTGCAACAGAAATAACCATCCTGGACAGATATAGGCTATGGTAAAGTACAGGGGCACTGTACATATATAGTACAGGTATAGTAGCTGATTAAACGAAGCCTCGGTTCAGAGAATTTTGCCTGGAGGAATTTTAGTAATCAAACTACTCAAATAACTTGAGGAATCATTTCAGCCCTAGTTCTAATGCTACATTGTGTTAGCTGAGGATGTTGAAAGGTTCATTGATGATTAGAAAACCCTTGTGCAGTTTTGTGAGTTTTCATGGAAAACATGAAATTATCTGAGTGACCCCAAACTTTTGAACAGTAACGTAAATGTTGGTTCATGAATTCACAGAAATCCATCTAATAACCGTCAAGACTTTCACATCAAACATCATGGTACTTGGGAAAAGTTGCACAAAAACTCCGGAAATTATTGAGGGATGGACTCAGTTTTACAGCAATCCGTCTCATAGTTGTCTAGACATTAATTCTTGTTGTATATAAGCTGTTGCACTATTTCAGTCTGGAAACTGCAGACAAACCTACAAACCAACAGAATAAAAACAGCAAGAACAAGCTGAGACAAAGACAGTAAAAGCCTCTAATTGCTGCACCTATAAGATCCCATTATCCTGCAGTCAGTGTCATCTCAGTTCACGTCTTCGAAACGTGAGCCGATACAATTCTGGATTCTTGCAGGCAAATCTGTTTCCCAGCTTGGGCAGAATGCTAATGCGCCCACCCATCCACCCACCCACACAAACACTCAGTGGGTCTTAATTAAATCCAACAATCACATCATAATAAGACTCATTTATCCCGACATGTCTGATCATGATTTAAGGACATTTAAGAATAGAACAGTCGTCATCTGTGGCGTCCAATTAGCGCCGAAATGTTCCGGCTCCGGCGCTCGCTCAGAAGACAGTTCAGATGTTTATTTTATCTTTATTTTTTTGCTGCTGTTGTTTTTTGGTTGTTGATTAAACACTGGAGGAGACACAAACACACGATGCTCAGTCACGTCTGATGGAAGCGAAGCAGACGTGTGAGATTCAGAGGCGGCAAAGGTTCAAAAGTGGTAATCGAAGAGGTTAGAGCTGCAACAAACACTGACAGCTTCACACGACTGAAGTAATTTCATACAAGTTCGTCAGACTGCATTAAGATCTGGATTCTTTTTCTCAAAATTAGACACAGATACGTCATACTGAAATCACTTGAGTTCTAACTACACTTTCTACCATTTTCTGTGTGTGTGTTTGTAAATGGGGTTTCTGTGAATCTGTGATGCTTTATTTTTCTACATTAGTGCAATTTTTTTTTATCATGTAACTGAATGCAGCTGCTGTTTTTCTACATTTTTCGCGATTCTGAAAATATTTAATATTTACAAGAGAGAAAAACAAATAGAAACTGATATCAGGCCTTAAGATTTAGGCTTTTCTTTTTCTTCTAAGGTAATAAAAACATAAAAGATGGATTAGTCGTGTTCAAGTGTGAACAACTTGCACGTACATTGTGATATCAAACACAAAGATTTGCTATTTTTGCTGGAATTTTTACAGATTTTTCAAAATCCATTCACGATCCTGTAAGTTCATGCTGCGATCAGACGGATTTGTCTTTTTGTCTCAAAATTAATATAAACATACAACATGGATGAATAGAGCCAAAATCATTGTAACAACCTACAAGTTCACACTGATTTCAGACATTAAAGTTACACATTTCTGCTCAAATTTAAATAAGAGACTTTCAGATCAATTGGTAAATCAAAAATTACATAGGAAAGCAGAGAAATCAGAGAGAACTTCACATTTGAGAATATCAAACCAATAAAATGTGTTATTTTGTGTCAAACTCTTATGATAGATACTGATGTCAGACTGAAGGTTTGGCTTTTGTTTGTCAAATTCAATTAAAGTATACAAGGATAGCTCATTTGTGTCAAAATCCCTTCAACAACTTGGATATATCTGATTTATAACTCTAAAAAAAACATCGTTTTTAGTCATAAATGCTTTTAAAAACCATCAGTTAATCAGAAATGAGAGTATAGAGTAGACAAAAGCAGCAAATCTTCACATTTGAGAATATCGGAACAATGAAAATTTGGCATTTATGTCAAAACTCCTTTGACAACGTGAAAGCTTAGACTGATATCAGACTGAAGATTTGCTTTTTTCCCCCCTAAATTTTAATGTAAACATATAAGATTGACAGTCATGTTGAAATCCCTTTAAGAACCTGCAACTTAACACTGATTTCAGACACTTAGACTTGGTATATTTTCGTTAAAAATTAAAGTATAAGGATGGATCAGTTGTGTCAAAATCTCTTCAACAACTTGGATATATCTGATCTATAATTCTAAAAAAAAAACATTGCTTTTAGTGCTGTTTACCTTCAAAATCAATTGGTAAATCAAAAAATCTAATTATGAAGCAGAGAAATCATAAAAATGTTCACATTTGAGAATATCAAACCAATAAAACTTTTTGTGTCAAACCCTTCTGACAGATTGTAAGTTCATAGTGATATCAGACTAAAGGTTTGGCTGTTGTTTCTCAAATTAACATAACTGCTTAAGACGGATCATTTGTGTCAAAATCCCTTTAACAACTTGGATATGTTTGATCTAAAACTCAAAAAAGAATCTATTTTAGTGATGAATACTTTCAAAATCCATCAGTTAATCAGAAATGACAGTATAAAGCAGAGAAAGGCAGCAAATCCTCACATTTGAGAATATGCAAGTTTAGACTGATATCAGACTTAAGATTTGGCTTTTGTTTCTAAATTTTAATACAAACATATAAGAAGGACAAGTCGTGTCGAAATCCCTTTAGGAACCTGCCACTTCATACTGATATTAGAAATGAACATTCGATTCCATTGGACATTGCAAAGGTTCAGTTGTTTCTGTTCCATTTTGGACACCATCTTACATTAAAGGGTCACAATTCACTGTTTTTAAAACTTCGAAAAACAATTCCACACACAAACAAGCCATAAAATCAATACCTAGGTTAACAAATCGGCTCAGGATTTACAGAGATGTAAATTTTCTCACGTAAAGCATGTTTTTAACAGGAGCCTTTAGATTTCTGGCTCCATATCCAAAAAACTTCCTGGACAATAACTATGCCCAGTTTCATGCTCGTAACTAAAAATGCAAAATTCTTAGCCCCATTTCCACATTGCCTAGCTATAATATCAGACCAAAGGTTTTGGCATTTTGAAGGATAAGTTGTGCTGAAATTCCTATAAGAACCTGTAAGTTCACGCTGATATCAAACATTAAGATTACGCTTTTTTTTGTTCAAATTTAATATAACTACATGAGACAGATCATTCATGCCAAAATCCCTTCAACAACTTGGATATATCTGATCAAAAACACTAAAAAACCCTGCTCTCCTAGTGAAGCCTGCTTTCAAAATCAATCTGTTAATCAGAACTGAGAGTACAAACCAGCAAACCTTCACATTTGAGAATATCGAACCAATAAAAACTTGTCATTTTGCTGTTAATCCACTCTGAGGATTGTTGTCAGGTTTTCTGTTCTGCTGCGAATCGATTTTTAACGTCTGTCAGTCTAAAAATAAACCAGACGTCTGTGTTTGAATGAACTCAAACTCCACTCCTGCACAGAACCACTTAAAAACGCTCCGCAGCCACAAAGGAAACCCACACAAACCAACAACAACAAAAAAAAACAACATGCTTCAGAGACGATGCCAACCTTGATTCGTGGGCAGAGGAGGTAGGACTTTGATCTTCGGTTTCCTCCCTCTTTTGCCGGGAACCTTAACGGGCACCTGAGCTGCTACGGAGGCGACGGCCGCGGTCTTGGCCTTCAGCTCGGCCCTGCTGTCTTTCCTGCCCTCCTTGCCCTTACCCCGCCGCTCCTTCCTCTCCTTCGGCTCCTTGCTCTTCCTCAGCGTGACCGTCGCCACCTTCTCCTCCTTTCGTTTCTTTGGTTTGCTGCTCTCCTTCTCCTCCCCCTCTCCCACTTTCTCCCATTCCTTCCGGTCCTTTTTCTTTCGTTTCTTCTTCACCCGACCGCCGCCTCCTCCGTCGTCCTCCTCGCTCAGGGACGACGGCGGCCTCGGGGCTCCGTGCTTGGCGGTGTGGACCCCGGCCGCCGCGCAGTGATTGGACGTCGCCGTGCTGCCCACCGGTGTGAGGAGGCGGAGCTGGTCCTTGGGGCCCACGACCAGGTGGCCCCGCGGGATTGTGGGAACTGTGGTTTGTGCGTTGCTGTTTTGGTCCGAGGCTGAGGAGGAGGCTGCTGCAGCGGAGGCCGGAGGTGGCGTGTGCTTCAGGAGGCCAGTGAACGTCTGAAAAAGAAAAACAAATGGAGCTCAGCATCGATTTCATTATGAACTGTCCACAGGATCCGTTACTTCAACCCTTTCCATTCACTGTCTATGTGAAACACCCTGCATTGCATTCTGGGGGCGTCGTGTCGCTTTGCCCGCTAGCTGCCTCACTTCATTTGCATAAAGTTGAATTTTCTGCTACTTCAAACTAATAATGGTCCGTGTTCACAGAGGCGTTTTAACACTAGTGGGTCACATGACAAAGCGCTTTATCTTCAGTCCTGTAGAGGTGTTGGACCAACATGGTGTCTCGGTCACAAACTTTCTCTTTGATTACCAAAACAGTTCAGCGGAAAATATTTCTGAAAACATTTGAGGTAGGAAATAAGATGCTGAATCTGTCCTCATTTCAGTTCAACAACGTCTACTTCAGAGGTTTTACCAAAGTTTCACAAAGTGTTGCCCTACCGCTCGACTCGCCTCATTTGCATATAGTTGAGGTCTAGGCTACTTCATGCTAATAATGGTACATGTCCACAGGATCCATCACTTGGGGTCATTTAGAAATGTACTTATTTTTGAAAGAAATCGTCCAGATGACCCCAAATTTTTGAACAGTAGTGTAGTTTCACCATCTTTTTCCCCCAACTCAGTTCAGGGAAAAAGCTTTCAAAGTCCCAAAACTTTGAGAGTGTGGCAGTATTTTAAGTATTCACGAAACAAACAAGTGGTTTGTAAACTGTGTAGAGTTTCAATGAACAGTGCACAAGAGCAGAAAAAACTGAGGAGGCATTTTACATCTGCTAGCTTCTCTGCATCCATCATGCTTCATGTCGTAATACTGCCCCCACCATGCTTCACGAGATAATACTGCCCCCACCATGCTTCATGTCATAATACTGCCACCACCATGCTTTGTCATAGTACTGCCACCACCATGCTTCACGTCATATTACCACCACCACGCTTCACGTCATATTACCTCCACCACCATGCTTCACATCATAATACCGCCCTCACCATGCTTCACATCATATTACCACAATGCTTCACCTCATATTACCACCACCACCATGCTTCATGTCATAATACCACCCCCACCATGCTTCATGTCATAATACTGCCACCACCATGCTTCATGTCATAATACTGCCACCACCATGCTTGACGTCATATTACCACCACCACCATGCTTCATGTCATAATACCACCCCCACCATGCTTCATGTCATAATACTGCCACCACCACGCTTCATGTCATAATACTGCCACCACCATGCTTGACGTCATATTACCACCACCACCATGCTTCATGTCATAATACCACCCCCACCATGCTTCATGTCATAATACTGCCACCACCACGCTTCACGTCATAATACTGCCACCACCACGCTTCACGTCATATTACCGCCACCACCATGCTTCACGTCATAATACCGCCCCACCATGCTTCATGTCATATTACCACCACCACGCTTCATGTCATAATACTGCCACCACCACGCTTGATGTCATATTACCACCACCATGCTTCATGTCATAATACCACCACCACCACGCTTCATGTCATAATACCGCCCACCATGCTTCACGTCATATTACCACCACCACCATGCTTCATGTCATAATACCACCACCACCATGCTTCACGTCATAATACCGCCACCACCATGCTTCACGTCATGATGCTGCCCCCACCATGCTTCACGTCATAATACTGCCATCACAATGCTTCACATCATAATGCTGCCTCTGTTTGCGTTGGCATATTTTTCTGTTTCTATACAGAACAGTGACTGAAATGCAGCTCATTCAGAGTACATGTTAACCAAACAAAACTGATAAATTCACGGTACACAAAAAGTAAGGACAACAGCTGCTACAATTTGAAGCTAAAGTTAAAGAGCAGTTGTACAACATTGAAAAAAGGAGCTTCTTCAGCCGATCTGAAGTGGTCATTTTGCTGTTTTTAGGAAGAAAATTAGTCATTTAGAATAATCAAACCATCATGAGGAAGACCTACATTACATGCAGATGGTTTTGATTTAGTGGCTGATGGGTGTATATTATGATGAATTTACTGTGTGAGTCATTACACCGGTAATTTCATGCCTATCCACTGACTTCCTAATCAAACCCGGCTTTTATTTTGTTGTGTTGTCCATCTGCTGAATACCAGCTTTTATTCAAGAATTCCTGGAATGATTACTGTAATTATTAGAGTTTCCATTCATTTGTTTAATATGTTAAAAATGGACCAAATGGAGAGTGATGCATTACATGAAAAGGCAGTTCCCCTCAGCTCTAGGAAACTTGCAGCATTTTTTTTCTTTCGCTGTTTTGGTGTTTGCGACCCACAATTCAACTGTTTTGGTTTTGGCAGCAGCAGCAGGTGCCATTTCAGCAAAAAAAGCTAGCAAAAACAGCTATATATGGGAAAGAAGAACCATTAATTAAAGCTGCAAGCAGCGATGGACGGGTCCTCGCATCCACGCTGGTCGGTGAATCCACGCACATCCACCAGGTGGCGCTGTGACTGAGAGTGTATGTCGGCCTCTGAATCGCATCTGGACCAGAGTCCAATCATACATGTAAAATTTCAGCCAGACTGTAGCATGTTCAGAGCAGTTATAGAGCATTTCCTGTCTATCCACCAGGTGGCGCTGTAACTCAGAGTGTATTTCACACAGTGGATGTGATGAGGGTTGGACTCTGATCACTCATGAAAAGTTTCAGGCTGATTTGATGATGTAGAGGCCAGTTATACAGCATTTACTGTCCCTCCAACAGGTGGCGCCGCGACTGAGAGTGTCTGTTGGCCTGTAGATGTGATCAGGATTGGATTGTGATCACACATGGAAAGTTTGAGGCAGATTGGAGCATGCAGAGGAGAGTTATACAGCAGTTGATGTTTCATGGCGAAGCATCAAAACGCTGATGGTCGCCATGGCCACGCCATTTGGCTTCTGGTTAAACTTTTGATAACTTTTCATCACCAAGTCCTGCTGTGTGGACTGACAAAATTTCAGGTCTCCTGGAATTATCCCCTAGGAGGTATTAACTCTCAAAAATGAGAAAAATCATCAAAAATCTCACAATTAATCCAAGATGGCCGACTTCCTATTGGGTTTAGGACATGGCTCCAAGAGGCTTTTTTGTGCGTCCTGATGTGCTCTATAAGCCTCCCAAACTTCATGGATGTAGGTGAAATGTGCTGGGGGGGCTGTTTGTTAAAAATACTGTAGGGGGCGCTATAGCATGTGCAGTGCCGAGATGCATACTGTGTCGTTCCTTGGGTCGATGGTGATGTGTGTGGTAATTTTAGTGAGCATTGGAGTATTTCTAACCTGTCAAATAGCACTTTGTTTTGCGTGGCGATATTTGGTTGCTACGGCAACAGCGTTGCATGAAATGTCACACCCTTGACAATGTGGGATTGTCAAGAGGTGAAGACTCGACTGACCAATTTCCAGCATGATATCACCACGTTTGGGGCCATTGTACCTGAAAATATAAGGCCTTAAACTTACTATTACCAACAGGTGGCGCTATGACTTTTTCAGAATTTATGAGTGTGGATGTGTTCAGACTGGACCTGGTGTCCAGCATGTGAAGTCTGAGGCAGATAGGATGTTGTTCAGCTGAGATATGAATCGTTAAATTTTCATGGCGAAACATCGAAATTGGTTTGGCCGCCACAGACACGCCCTTTGATGACAAGTCACCATTTTCACTGGGATGCATCATCAATGTGTTTAGGCTGTTGTCACTGCATTTGAAGTGAATATGATCAACCGGGTAACAATAGGGCATGAAAGTGTAAAAGATGTCTATTTCCTGAAACCACAAGGTGGCGCTATGACTGTCAATGAATATCCCTATGTGGATGACATCAGGACAGGACTGTCATCATACATGTAAAGTTTCAGGCAGATTGGAGCATGTTGAGAAGAATTAGACACCAATTCCTGTTTCATGGCGAAGGATCAGTTGTTTGAGGCTCCGCCATGGCCACACCTTTTGGCTTCTGGTTGAGTTTTTGATAACTTTTCATCAGAAAGGTCTGGTGCATGTACTGGCCAAATTTCAGTTCTCTCAGACTATCCACTAGGAGCTATAAATTTTGACAAATGTACAGCAAATTCAAGATGGCCGACTTCCTGTTGGGTTTAGGGTGTGGCTGTGATTGACTTTTTGGTGTGTCCTGATGTGGTGCATATGCCCACCAAATATTGTAGCTGTAAATAAAACATTGTGGAAGTTGGCCTAATGACCACTTTTTCAATTTTGCAGGTGGCGCTATAGAGCCATTTTTTCACACATATGCGCAACTCCCATAAAATATCAAATTTTTCGCCAGTCCTGATGTGCACGCCAAATTTCACGCGTTTTGGTTCATGATAAGGCCGCCAAAAAGGCAAGTCATTTCCCGAGGAGCGATTAAGTTTGAAAAATTTACAGCAAATTGAAGATGGCCGACTTCCTGTTGGGTTTAGGGCGTGGCTGTAATTGACTTTTTGGTGTGTCCAGATGTTCTGCATATGCCCACCAAATATTGTAGCTGTACATGAAACATTGTGGCAGTTGGCCTAATGACTACTTTTCAAGTTTGCAGGTGGCGCTATAGAGCCATTTTGCCACGCACATGCGCAACTCCCATAAAATATCAAATTTTTCGCCAGTCCTGATGTGCATGCCAAATTTCACGCGTTTTGGAGTATGATAAGGCCGCCAAAAAGCCAATTTACTTTACGGGAGAAAAAAAAAAAAAAAAAAAAAAAAAAAAAATAATAATAATAATAATAATAATAATAATAATAATAAACCCTAGGGTTTCAATAGGTCCTTGGCACCGCTGGTGCCTTGGACAGTCGGTGCCCTGGCCACCGCCTGTCCTTCGCACCCTCGGTGCTCGGACCCTAACTATTCTCAGGTGATCAAACAGAGCTAAACCTGGGATAATACTGGGACGAATGGACATTTGTGAGGTTGTCAGGAACACAACTGCACCAAAAGCTCATGCTGCTTCAGCTTTAACAGGTGATAATGTAGAAACTGCGTTAATGGCTTGTTTTACTGACCCCGACTGGAAATGTATATCACTTAATGCAGGTTTAAACTTTTAAATGGTGCTAGAACATTAAACTGCACATTCTAAAACAGATTTGGCACACCATACAACCATGCCTTTACTATATTGCCAATGTTATCTACCCAACCCTTTGAACTCCAAGCAGTTTCTGAGCATTTTTATTCACTCTAGGCTCAATTTTCACTGCAAAATAAAATCCTGCACCTCTATGGAAATGGCACACGTAGGGCTGGAACAAGAGAAAACTAAAAGATGCCTTTTGTGCTGTATAACAAAGTTATACTGGCATAAATCATAATAAAAAATGTTGATTATTCATTACACAAATTTAAAAAAAAATTAAAAACAGTACAGCATTTTCAGTCAATTCTGACAATTTCTGAGCAATGTTGTGAAGGTTTCTAGCCATTTTTGACAAGTATTTGTCATTTCAGACAAATTTTCACTCATTTTGGACATCTTGAGTGACTGAACTATTTGAACTCATCTGGAACAAGCTTCTGTTGTTAAGTTTTTGAGAATGCTTTGTCATTTTGGAAAAAATTTGGTGGCTCTACATACAGGTGTCATCGGTTTACAAGGTCCTCGATCTACGGTGTTTTGTCAGAAGTGGTTATGAGGAACTAGGTGATGAGCTGAACGGATGAATACGTCGTCACGCATCGCTATAAGACGGCTTTGTTTACATTTGCTGGTTGCACCACCTTGGATTGTGGTACATTTCGATACTTTCTGTCCATATTATGGCTCCCAAGCATAAGTCAGGCTCTTTCTGACGGCAGTGCTTTGAAGAAAAGCAAAGCCATCTCCATGGAAGTGAAATTAGATAGAATAAAACACTGAAGTTGTAAAAACAGTGCAACATATTCTGTTATCTTTTTGTAAAATGACTCATACATGCATGAAAGTTGTTGGTATTCATGACTCTTCTGAAGAACTGATTGATATCGTGACGCCACATAATGGCTTTGTTTACATTTTCGCCAGACTTCCGACTTACGGAGAAAATCAACTTCCATGAGAAAAGTGCTCTGACGTAGTTAAGGACCCCCTGTACAGTAAGTATTCACATTTTTAAAACTTACATAAACACAGCCTGCAGTTTCAGCTGAGTCACTCTTCTTGGTCACACTGAGGAGTGAAAAATTTGTAGTGTTTTACAGAATCTGATCTAGACAGACCTACAGAATCTGGCTTTGTTTTTTGCGAAATTTTAAGAGAAACAGAAACAACCTGCAGTTCAGCTGAAAATTGCTGGTCATGGCTTCTTGGTTGTGCTCAGGAGTGCAGATTTTTTACTTTTGTACAGAATCTTGTTCCTGCAAACGGTTTAGTTTCTCGTGTTGAATGAAGTGGTTTGGATGAAATATCACAACGTGAAGCTCAGAACTGGTCTTCTGTCCTGAAGAAACCGAAAGCAGTTTTTAAATAAATAACTTGCTTTTTAACGCCTCTGGAGTGTTTGAGAGTTCAGAGGGTTAAATTCACGGCATTATTAGAACATTCTCAATGGGGAACATAGAGAGAGAAAGTCAAAAGAGGAAGAACAAAACCAGAGAAAGAAAACAAAGGAAAGATAAAGAAATGATGTGCAGAAAGTGGGAGGAAAGAATCGCACAGGGGATAAGAAAGCAACAGAAAGATTGAAATAAGGAGGAGATGAGTGAGAAAGATGCTATTTCTGAGTATCAATGCACAGAGAGTGAAAAGCGCCGGAGGAAAAAAAAAAAAAATCACATTCTGATCACGTGCTGTTTGATGTGTGAATCACACTGTGACTAAAAACTTAATATGCAGAATATTCAACCTCGAGGACGAGGCAGGCTTTAAAAACACGCCCCAAACAGCCAAAGCAGCAGCACATCCTCACTATTAATACCCTTAAACCACCTGCTACAGGACACCAAACAAAAGGCAGGTTGGATGAGCATTAGGTTTGCATTTTGTGGCTGACGGCTCGACATCCCGTCCAGAGGAAGTGGTGTTCTGAATCAGTGCTGCTGCCATGCGATTCAACTGAAAGAGCTTTACATGAATCCAGTAAAGGAGAAGCCCAAAGCAGACGTCCTCTGGGGAGTTCAGGAGAGAAATAAATGCTCCTACTCATGTTCTGGTCTTTTATTCACTACTTAATGATAAAAAGAAACTCATCACTTCTTGTACAGCAGAGAAGCCTCCCTTACAGTAATAATGAGAGTAACGAAGGCCGACTGTAAACGAGAACCGAGACTGCCAGCCGAGTTCTAAAGCCAAGGTCAGGTTTTACTCACAGATAGCATAAATGACAGATGAATGTACACCTGTGCATAACGGATGCTAATAATAAACTGTCAATTGATTCATTGCTGTTAATAATTTAATCAGAGAGAAATAAATTAATGTGTTGCAGATTTGATGCAGTTCCTGGCTGCTCCACCAGGTGGAGCCTCTCATAGTGGAATGAGATGAGAGTTTACAGGTGGGTTTGCTGACGCTCCATAACAATCAATCAGTCAATCAATCGCCATGCCATTGAGCATAAGCGATCACTTCTCTCCATCTAATTCGATCTTTAGCTTTCTGAATTGGACTGTTGATCGTTCCATTTGTAGCCATGATGTCAGTTTCGTCCATCATTTCCCTCTCTTCTCTTCCCATTCATTTTCCAGTTGGTGACGATATATTCCAGGGTCTTTCCTTATGTGTCCAAAAATGTGCTTTCTGTTTCCTAATTTTGCTCAATAGTGTATTATTTGTGTTTAGTCTTTCTAAAACATCTTCATTCGTTATTCTGGCTGTATCTGATATATGTAGCATGTAAAACCACGTCTCTGCTGCCGGGATTTTGTTTGACATTTTATTGTTTATTTTCCTGGATAGATTCACATCAGAACTGGTAGGATGTAACGGCTGAGAGTCCTCATACGGATGCTAATTGCTATTTTCTTATTTGTCAGTATATTTTCATTGTCATACATGCTGTTCTTGCATTCATCGCTACTCTACATCTGATGTCGGTTTCACACCCCCTATCTGATGTCAATCCATGAACCAAAACATTTGAAAAAGATGAACCTGTTTCAGAATTTCTGGTCTAATTCTATGTTACAGGTTGGGGTGATATTTTCCTTGAAATTTTCTTTGAAAAGAATGTTCCAGCTAGAATAGTCATTTACCACATTAACAATGTCGAGACTGGATTTCTGATTCATTTAATGTTATCTTCATTGAAAAAAAAACTGCTTTTTCTTTCAAAAAATAAGGACATTTCTAAGTGACGGTAGTGTCTATCCTTCTCAAGATAAATTGGAATCACTTTTAAATTACCACTATGTAGCTCAATAATACATAGGTCAGTATATAAATTTATCAAACACATAAGTTCATGACAAACCCAACCAGCTTCAGCTACGCTTCATATTTAGTAGTAATTAATAATTTAATCATGCTAACTTACTAATCTACAGAGCAAACATTAGACCTGCCAAGCTACATGCTAATTGTAGCATGCTCAGAATGACAAATGTGAGCATTGCTACATAAGAAATTAGCTATTAGTGCAGTTCCAGATGTTACATATTGTTACCATTTCTTATCAGCCCTGACAAACCACATCTGTCCAGTGCTGGTACAGATGCATCATTTCCAGAGCAGCGTCCTGCAGCAGCACTGCAGAGGTCAGACAGGTGATTTCCCCTGTGGCTGCATCTGGAGCGCTCATGCAGAATGGATTGGAACTTCAGCGTCCGATCATCCACCTTTGGTTTTTACATCAGCTCGTCTTTCACAGACATTAGGCAAGAAGTTAGAGCTTAAGTATAGTAGATTGTAGACGCTAAATATTCTGGTATCTGCGTAAAATATTAACAATCGTAAATATTGATGAAAAGCAGACGGACTTCAAGGTCAATGTGGACAAACAGAATCATCCATTTATATCAAAATTCAAAGATGCTTTGATCTCTGTTGGCTGATAGTAAATAGAGATCCACAGAGGTTAAATGCAGCTTCTAATGAAATCTGCAGAATTAGAATCAGGGATTTCCACAGCTTGGCATGCACTGACGTCTTTGCAGCGAATGTTAGAATTCAGCATGAAGCCAATTTTCATCACTTCCTCCGTATCGTCAGAGCCAGTTAAACTCCTGCCACAGTAACAGCTTTTTAGACATGCAAGTTACGACTCTGCAGTCAGATCCAAACGCCCCCCGCTGAGCTCCAACTCAACCCAGTACTCCACTAGAGAGCAGAGCAGAAGAGGGCTTAAACAACCTAGACACAAATACGAGAAGGATAGTAAACAAGATATAATAAATGAAGAGAGACCTGCTGCCCACTTCTGAAACACAGCATACCGGATGAGGGCAAAAACATGATTAACCTGCTACACAATTTGATAAATACATCACACAAAAGCAAAAACAACAGTCTGAACAACTACCACAGCAGTAACAAAACCTGATAAAGTACCGAAATATCTAAACTATATTGCTCAAGTCCTCTAAGATTATTAAAAAGTTAAACTATTGAAGTGTAAAGAGACAGAATGTTCTAAGAAAAGCTGTGACAACCGCTATTAAACATTAATCCTAAAATTAAACCCACAGTGGTGATTAATTAGTTAGAATTTGATTCTGAAATTAGCCCCAAAACAAACTAAAAATCTTGTTTTAGTAGATATTTGAGCCTTGGTGAGGCTAGTTAAGCCTGGAAGATGCATCTGGATGAAGAAATGTCTCAGATTCCCAAAATGCACCAGGATAAAAGAACAAAACTGAATAAAAATTAATGATTTTACTGTACAACTAAATTTATCAGTCATTCTGTCAGTGCATCAGGACGATGTGCGAATATAAAATATAAAACTCTAGTAGATAAATCCTGTGTAAGAAGCTGCATGGTGTCATACTCGTTTTAATTAATTTGCTCCTACATTAATTTCATTTTTGGTTTCATTTTTAGAGCTCTCTTCCACTGTTCTGTGGTCAAAATATGGTTTTATTTAGCGTCCTAGATTGCATATTCCTGACTCTATATTTAATTTATGTATTTATTTATACCACAAAGACAGTTTTTCTACTCAGTGATGTCTCTCATTATTGTAATTCATGTCTGTGTTCTGCAGCAATTTCCGTTCGGACGCTGCTGAGTGAATTAGTCTGAATTAACTAAACGCCACCACATTGACCAAGACGTCTACACGGAAACGCATTACAGAATCAATTTCCACATTCTCCTCACTCTTTGCTCCAACAGGTACGAAAGCCGGCGTGCGGATAATGAATCCGTCTTCGTAATGAATAATAACGTGCTGCCTGACTGATCCCTGCAGGGAAACGCCGTCGGCTTTGCAGCAGGTCACAGCAAAGAGAAGGGTCGGCTATTAAAAACGTCAACCGCCGAGGAGCGTCTTTGCTGAAGAACTCTTCGGCCGGGCAGATGTTTCCCCGACAGAAGGCTTGAAATTGAATCATAATGTTGGAATAACCTCCTGACTATCTAAAACAGCCTCAGGCTCCTGAGCAAAATCTGTTGCTCTGGCCTTGTTTCCAACCCCATTACCGAAAGTCTGAACACTGCGGTAAACCGACACCTCTGCTGAAGAGAGTATACGTACCGACAACATCTTTAATCCTTCAGAAAAAATACAATGTGCACCTTTGACACGTGCAGCTTATCTGCAAAGAGAAGGAAGGAAACTATCGATATTCTAAAGACAAAAAAAAAATCAAACTATCGACCAAACTATTGATGTCTTAAACCGATCATTCCTGAGTGACCACTGAGCATCAATGTGCCTTTAACCCTCATCTGAAGGTTGCTTCAAGGGCAGTGGAGTCAATATCGCTGCAGTTCTGAATGCCAGTGTGTCTGATTCCCATCGACTGAAGCTGCTGATGGACACTCGGCGACTCAAAGAGCGTTTTCCCTCCAGTGGCACCAAATCCACTTCACATCGAAGGCCTTCTTACCGTTTGTGTTGTGTAACCACTGATTGACATTCGCTCCTTTGCTGTGCAATGTGGAGGATCTTCCACCGTTAACTGTGGTTGTACAGATAAGATTTATAAACGGACGGACATGAGAGGAACCCACGCAGCGCCAGAAAAAGACGGGCGTCACATTTGAAGTTCATGATGCAAGATATCGAGGAATTTGTCACGCCTCCTCGCAGCTGTGCTGAATATTGGAGCACTAATGGTGTAACAGGACGTATTTAATGTCAGAGACTGCAAACATTAGTTGGTTGATTTGTTTTTTATGCCTTTACTGGCAGTGACAGTGGAAAAAGAAAGGATATATATGAAAGAAGAACAGAGGGTATGCAGCAAATGTTTCCCAGATGGAAATCAAACTCGTGGTTCAAGGCATTTGTAGCTGAACAGCTCCATGACAAGCTTCCAAAAGATCTATAGGTCAGTAGGTCCTCGGTTGTCTGACATCCTCGACCTATGGTGTTTCCCATAAATTTATTAGAAAGTCTTGTTCCATCATTCCAACGTACGCCGTTTGCGACACTAAGACAAATTTCGCGCGGAAAGTAGTTGGACAAATACATTATCACACAGCGCTACACGAGAAAGACGGCTTTGTTTACGTTTGCCAGTTGTACGCCACATTGGATTGTGCTTCATTCGCTTTCTGATATTTATGTTGTTTTCTTTTTAAACTTCTTGCCCTTCATTTTGGCTCCCAAATGTTTTTATGTTCTAGATGTCCATGGCTTTACCACAGTGTTAGCGTATAGGTGAGTGACATGGGTACTTATGTACAGTATGTGGGTTCCGACTAACGGTGATAATCGCATTATGTTGTGCCACAGAAACGGAATTCCAACGCAAGTCTCCTCTGTACTATATTCTACTAAATTGAAACTTTTGCAGCTTTTGCAGTCTCAGATTATTTATTTCAATCCAAAAAATTAATCTTGGCGTATGAAAGTTTTTCCCATGAAAATAATCTGTCCTTGCTCTAATTCCAAACCACCACCTACGGGTTTGAAAGGCATGTAATTGTCGCAAAAATCACTACAATTACATCATTAATCAGAGCAAGAAACCATGAAAATTTAAAGATGTGCAGATTTCAAATGGTCCTTAAACTAATCATGTGCAACTTTGTTTCATTGTGAAAAATGACCATATCCATGTTTAAAATCATCATATTTTTCATTGCTTTATCTGTATGTCTCATTTACGAATTCACCAAACAATAACCGTTTGCAGTAACCAGATTATGTAAAAATTTTGCACTTTTTGGTGTAAATAAGAAGCAGTGAGCAACTCAGCTGTGAACAACAGTCACATGATAAAAATTCAAAAATTACTCAGCTGAACTGCAGGCTTTGTTTTCTGAAAACAGGGAGAAGACAAGTACAGAAATAAATTAAAAATGCAAGTAATAAAATGTTTACAGTATGTAGAGCCAATATTTTTCCAGTTTTGGTAACACCCATCAGCACTTGGAAAAATGTTGGGCATGTAGATTCCATTTTTTTAAATTGTGTAATAATAAATAGCCAAAGAAATTCCACTTTTCTATGATTTATCATTGTGCTGCACAGCAAAGACATTTCTGAGGTCTTTGTACCTTTAGCTATGGTTGTTCTGGTTCTATAGAGCTGTAGGACTTTATATTGTAGTGAAAAATGAGCCCACAGTGAAGAAAAACATAAATTTGTCTTGCTTTTCTTGTCCTTTTTTTTCTTTTAACTTTTTTCAAGGTAAGAGTAAACAATGACTGAACCTGTTTGTATGAAACTTTAACTTCTTTGTTTAGTTAAAAACAAATCAGAAGAAATATGTATATTTTTAAATGTTTAAAGTTGGATTCTGGAGAGGATTAGTCTTGAAAATGCATCAAGAATAGTCATAGTTAGGATTTATGTATGTTTGAATATGAAATAATCCTGTTAGGTTTGCTGGAATCCAACTTAATCTGCTCTGTTTCCTCTACTGTGTTGTCTGCAAAGAGAAAAACAGGAAAAACAACATTTACTGTAAATGTATGACATAAAGAGGTAACTAAGGAGTTTTTAAATCCAAATATAACACATGGACATATTAATTTGCTTGCAAACACACTCTTTGCATGTATGCGTATGCAGCAATTTAGAGCCTAAATACTAAGTCTAAAGCACTGTTTTGTATGGTTTTTTGCTATATTGTCACATCAAACACAATCTCTCAGCCTGGCATTAAGTCTTAGGTAGGAAAACTTTAATGAATTTATTACTTAAATACATTTAAAATAAGATATTAATGAAGAATAGAATGAAAAATCTAGTCAAAATATGAAATTAAAGGCAATCTATTGAATGGTGAAGTAAAAAACATGGTGAAAATTAACAGCATTAATGCCTGTGAGTGAACAGAAGGAGATTAAGAAAAATGAGCCGGTGAGATTAGCAAAGACTGAAATTATTACACTTGAACAAAAAAAAAAAATCTACATATACATACAAATTCATACAGTTCAAAATGTAACTGTTCTACAAAGGTTTAAAAGGAACGACTAAACAGTAAAACTCCAGCAGCTAAAGTTCTCGGTGTTTCGGTACCAAATCTATTTTTTGACACAAACTTTCCACCCACTACGGTACAACATGTGCTGCAGCTTTAATTATTTAACACACTCTAAATGCATTAATTAACAATAGCGTGCTGCTTCTGGAATATAAACTCCGTCCACAGAAGCAAAAGCCAATGGATTGATCCTGGCAGATACATGAATAAGTATCGATCTGCAGCTGTTTAACATACATTCAGTCTGCCGGCTCCATCTGTACGTAATGTGAGAGACCGAACGGCGTCCGTATGTTTTCTATACCGATGTCACCGCCGCAAGCTGTAGCACATTTCTGCACTTGGCAGCGGTTGTGCTCTGAAAGCGAGCCAGTGCCACCTCATTACCGTGATTATGTGGAGTTTTTTGGATCAGGAGAGGTTGAGTTGTGAATGCGGCAGATGAAAATTCAGCCCGACACGTAGAAAACACCCTTTAGATGATGTGTTTAATGCAGACAAACGGGGCTGATGGAGGGCTTTTTCTCCACTAGATTTGGAAACTAGACCGCCGTGGAGGGCAGGTTGGGGTTGAACTCGTCTGTTTGCGTGTGAAATCCTTGTGTGGTGTTTCTGAAGCAGGTGCAGCAGTGTGTTTTTGTTGTTTTCCGGCGTACGGAGGGCTGCTGCTGCCTCGTGTCGTGAGGCCAATGCAGATGCGCCGCCGCTCCTCGCACAGGTATGAGGAATCATGTCAATGAATCACACGAAAACACACACGAAAACACACACCATCGCAAAGACACGCACAAGCGAGCTCAGAGGCCCCGTCGCCAGTCGGTTTGAGGAGGGGGGGGTATCAGGGCCGTCGCCATGGAAACTGGCTCCTCCGTGCCAAAGCTGCTGGGAGCCGGGGAGGCGGACGTAAACACGTGGTCGCCATGGTAACCCTTTCACTGCTGCGTCTGTGGCGGGCGGGCGGACCGGCTCCCCATCTGTGTCTAATGTCGTTAACGTGTCGGAGGATTCGCCCGCTTCAAGCCTGAGCAGCTGCACGTCTGACAACCGGAGGAGATAAATGATGATAGAATCTAATATTTTAATGCTCCCACATTTCTGTGTTTTGGTTTGACAATACCTGGATTCAGTTTCTGCTCGGGCAAAACAAATAAAACTCAAGTGTACTTCAGTAATTTCTGCAAACTCCAGCAGCAGTTAAAATCACTAAAGATGTAGCTCGTTTTATTTGCCAATGAATTTAGTACTCACTCCCTCATTTGATCAGTTTTTTTTGGATGCATAAAATGTTTTTCAGAGCACAATTTCTTTTGTTCTGTGAACTAAGACGACTAATAAATAATATAATAAAACCCGACTGTAGCCTTGAAACATGAGTCGTCTGTTACACGAAAAACAAAGAAAAACATCAAAAATCACATTATTTTTCAGAACCAGAAATGGAACTGTAAAAACAGAAAGAATAATCCAATTTGCAAATTTTAAACAGCCCTTGAACTACTCATCGGTGATGTTCTGCTCTGTCAGTGAAGCTTCAAACCATCATATTTAATAAAAAATCATTTTATTCTACATGTGTAATTCTAAAATTCACTAGAAAACAAAAATTGCAATAACCAGATTCTGTAAAAAAAATAAAAATTCTGCACTTCTTAATGTAACCGTGAAGTCATAACTGACTCAGCTGCGACCAACAGTCATGTCACAAAAAATCTGGAACTTTTCAGGGTAAATGTTGGCGTTGAGACCTTTTAAAGATATTTTCGCTGTGCATAATCTACATGAAAGGGTTTAAAAATTTACAAAAATGATAGAAAATGTTACTTGACTGTAACACATAGATTTGAAATTATACAGAAAGACCTGCTCTTGAGATCCTGATCTATTCAGTTTCCATGTTGGGCTTAATTTATAATTATTAGCAATAATTAATGAAGTATTAAAGCTGTTCCAAAGCACTTCTATCTCTTTCGAGACGCTCATATGGATCCTGATGCTGCAGCAGTTTAATTAATTCAAAGGAAAAACTCTTATAAAGAACAGGAAGCATTCCTGGTGAGCATAATTAGCGTCACAATCTCTGCCTTCATTGCATTAAAGCTGTATTTTTATGGACACTTCAGTTTGTAATGTAAAATCTCAGAGCAGAGTGAACAAGAGTCCAAACTTTTGTGTTACCTGGGATAATTTTGGATCAATATTGGAGTAAAAAAAATCCTCCCCAACTCACTTTGCGCTGCTCTAAGCTCATCACCATTCATTCAGCATGTGGCTGAGAGTAAAGCTGTAATATGAAAATGTCACTGGGACCAACTCACGAAGATTTACGTCTCAGCATTTGAATGAAAGAAAGAACGTTTTTACTTCAGCATTGTCAGAAATGCAGCATTTGTTTATTAATTATTGATGATCAGAAATTAAAGCACCATAGAATGTGGCCATTTAATGTAGATGTAGCCACAAACAAAATGTCCTTGTGCTGAGCACAGGCGTGTCTTATTTATGTGTACGCTATGTATCGATACTGAATCACGTGACCTAAATATGTAGCAGGCGGCAAGAATTGATGGAACTCAGAAACACCCCCACAATTTAATCAACTGTTTCTTGCATCATTTCCAATAGATAAGTCCTGATAAGTCCACAGTGGTGGATTAGTAGTAGGATCACAATCATGTGATCATCAGCAGGCAGCTGATGTAGTGTTCACTTGTTGTCATGGTTACAGAGACGTCATCCCGCTATCTCACAATGATACAGAAATCTTTCACGAATCCAGACTATAAGCCTCACCACTGCCAAAATCTAACCACTTGGTCCTTGTGTCATTTCTGACCTCCCCAAAAAATTTCATCCAAGTCTGTTTATGAGTAATGTTGCGAACAGACAAACCAACGCCGATCATCACGACTAACAATAATATTAACCCAACATATACGAAAAGGAGTAGGACGAAGCAAAAGCTTATTTACTCCTACCTCTTCTCCATCTCGACCATCAGTCCCTCAGTACCCCACTCCCACAGTGACTCTGCCAAGGAACACGGCAGAGTTATGTGATGGCCGGCGTCTGTCCTTCTGTCTGTCTGTCTGCAACATTACTCAATAACAGACTAATGGATTTGGATGAAATTTTCAGGGAAGGTCAGATATGACACAAGGACCAAGTGATTAGATTTTGGCAGTGATGCAGCTTATGGTCTGGATCCACGGATTTGTGAAAGATTTCTGTATTGTTGTGAGATAGCAGCACGGCATCACTGTAACCATGACAACAAGTGAACACTACATCAGCTGCCTGCTGACGATCACATGATTATGATCCTACTACAAATCCACAGTGGGGGACTTAATGGGTCTCATCCATTGGAAATCATAAAACAACTGAGCACCCTTGGCAGAGTACTGTGATCTGAGTGTTTTTCTTGTTATTTATGTAAATATTTACAAACAATATAGAAAAGAAATAATATAAATAAACCAATACTAAGTACTCAGTGATGTGCACGTGTCAAAGCCCGTCCTCCTCCCTGTACCTCGTGAAAACCACATTTTTGTGGTGAAAGAGCTCATCTGACCCGATTTCATGACTAATCAACAGGAGTGATTAATTATTAAAACACACAGACATGTAATTTGTTCAAGACTGTTTGTTTATAACATTTTCTAGGTGTTTTTTTAATCTATAAGTGCAAGAAATGATGGAGTGAAATCCTTCAGAAACTCAGCGATGAAGGACATGGGCGTAAACTAGGCCACCAGAACGAGGAGCACAACACAATCCCGGCTCGCCAAGTAGGACACATTTGCATGATGCCACAAACTTCACCTGACACACAAAAAAAAGAAAAGAAAAAGGAGCTGATCACAACACGAGGCAGCAGCCGGCTCAGCTCTCCGTTCGGTGAACGCGTCCAATAAACAACTTTAGATCAGAACCTGTTAGTGAAATGAATCCAGTCTGTCGATACACAACATTCATCTGTACACCAGGAGGAAGATTAGTTCAAATATTTAGAAATTAAATTTCTAGCTGTCGCGACTCAAACACCCACAGATCAATAACATCCATCTCATGGTGTCATTTATTAATGTCATCTGCTGTCCTCACTTTCAAATCACTCCTTTCACTCTCAAACATTTGCTCTGAGGATCAACATACGAGATGCTTTTGTCTCTAACCGTCACATTTATTGTTCTTCTACTCTATCGTTAAAAAGTTTGGGGTCATCCAGGCAATTTCATGTTTTCCATGAAAACTCACACTTTTATTCATGTAACAACATAATTGCATAATTGTTTTCTAATCATCAATGAGCCTTTCAACACGATTAGCTAACACAATGTAGCATTAGAACACAGGAGTGATGGCTGCTGGAAATGTTCCTCTGTTCCCCTATGGAGATATTCTATATGGAGATATAGAACAGTCATTTACCACATCAACAATGTCTAGACTGCATTTATCATTCATTTAATGCCATCTTCATTGGGGAAAAACTGCTTTTCTTTCAAAAATGAGGACATTTATAAGTGACTGGTAGTCTATATCAGCTAAAGTTGCTCTAGTGTATATCTGTATTTCAACCTCTTGCTACACAAATCACCCATTGAAACATCCCTAAAAATAAGGCAATGTAAAAAAAAACAGTCATCATAGTTACAGTAAAAATATGAGTATGAGACTAAGAAAAGCAGCAAATCTTACATTTGACAGATGGCTCATTTTTTTCACATTTCAAATTCAAACTGCTGCCGATTGCTAGAAGTTTCTGCTTCATTTCTATAGTTCTTCTATAGTTCTTCAAGAACACATTATGTGCAATTTCAGAGATTATCTGTAAACATTTACATTTCATCTATAAGGAGAAAGTACCTCTTAATATCTGTGCACTGTGTGCTGCTCTTTTATTTGTACTTTTCTGCTGCTGTAACACATAAAATGTCCTTGCAGCACATCTTTTGTTAAAGGTCTCCAACATTTTGTGTTTCTATGCGTTTGTATTTCAACCCCTTGCTACAAAAAACACTTTTAAAACTTCTGAGACCAAGGTGTCGTCAAAAAACCCAAATATTACGTTTGCAATAAACATGACATGTTTCCATGTGTTTGCCAATTAAATTCTCAATTAATTCATATAAATAAAACACTGATAATGCTTTCAGTCCTAATTACAGTCAGTTTGGAAGAGAGATACTGTTTTAGTTTTTATTATTGATCAAGACGACTGACAACAAATTCAAGCTGAGTAAATTCATTTTAATTGTTAAGTATAGCTGAAATATATGCAAAAAAAAAATCAGATTACACATTTTGACAGATAATGTGAAGCGATTATAGTGGGAATTGATTTTTTATTACTACTTTTTTCATCCACTGAAACAATTATGAATAAAAAAAATCACAATTCTTCATTTAAGACGGTTTGTTGTGACACATTTTTAACTCTATCGATAAATTAGGTCTGCACTTTGGATCTTGCACTTGAATTCTAATAATATTTCTATTAAGTGTTCGGCCCAATAACCACAGAATTTTGTAATACGAGGATGGAAAATGTCATGAAATGTGTTTGTTTTGTCTTTGAGAGAAACCAACATTTAATGAGTCCAACGTTTCGACTGCAACTTGTAATGAAGGAAAAGATACTTTTAAAGCCTTTAAACCTAATTATGGGTGAGGACACGTCTATTTTGGTGAGAATCAAACTCAGCATGTGTGAAAGGAATAAATTGGCACATCGGAAAGTGCAGCACCAATAAAAACTGATCTAAAAGTTTGTTTTTTTTTTTAAACTTAACAGCTGAAAATCTAAATAAATTCAGTGAGAGGAAACTGAAGTCAAATGAAGAACAACAGCTCTATTGTCGTTCATGTTTCGACAGAGCTGTGCATCTTTTTACAATAGAGTTAGAGCTGGAGAAAGATTTACTGAAAGGAAAACACAACAGGAACAGCTGAAGTCTCTTCAACTTACTGATATTATTTAAACTATTCCTGGGTGACCTGTGTGCATTTTGTTGGAAACAAATGAAACTACATCTTAAAGCTGAGCCCAAAATCAAAATATTTCAATAAACATGTATCCATAAATGGCTTTCCAGCAGGTTTGGAAGGCGAAGAAACGGTGAAAACAGAAAAAAAAAGCCAAATGTGTAACTGTGTGTGTTGTCTTATCAAGAAAATTCAACCAAATCTGAGTTTAAAATTACAATATTTCATGATTTTTTTAATTCTATATGCCTTATTTTTTAAAATCGACAAAAATGAGCCACTAGCTTTAAAATAAAGAGAAAAATGACACTTTTTAATCACTGGAAGAAACAGTGAAAACAGAAAGAATTGTCAAATCTGTAACTCAGTGTGTTTAGTCGTTTTATCAAGAAAATTTAACCAAATCTGAGCTTCAAGTTGCAGTATTTCACTCATTTTTTTTCTACATGCCTTATTTAAAAAAAGCCAAAAATGAATCGTTATCTTCAAAATAAAACAAATTAAAGCAAAAAATGACACTTTTCATTCAAGGAAGAAATGGTGAAAACAGAAATAATCCTCAAGTTTTAACTAATTGTGTTGCTTCATGAAAATCTTTTTATTCTACATGCCTTATTCTAAACATGTCAAAAACGAGCCTTTATCTTTAAAATAAAAGAAAACAAAGCAAGAAAGTTTTATCAAGAAAATTTAACCAAATCTGAGCTTCGTTGCAATATTTGAAGAAAATCCCTTTATTCTACATGCCTTATTTTATATAAGCCAAAATTTGCAGTTATCTTCAAAATAAAATAAAGCAAAAAAGTGCACTTTTCATTAGAGGAGGAAACAGTGAAGCAGAAAGAATCGTCACATTTTGAACTGTTATTGCATGAAAATCACTTTATTCTACAGGCTTTATTTTTTTAAATGACCTGTGTCATGTTTGAGGAAAAAAACAGCCGTTTTTTTCCCCCTCTAACAACTGTCTGCTAAAAACAAATAAAATCTACATTTCCCACCACAGCTGAGAAGCCAGGAGTGACGTAGCTGCAATCAACAGAAATTCAGAAAAGACTTTTCAGCTGAACTGCTCAAAAGTATGGAAATTAACAAATAATATAAGTAGTAAAATATCCAAAGCATGTCTTTTCCAGTGTTCTTAACATCGGTGGAGACGTGCAGTTTTTTTTTTCAATTTTTGGTAAAATAAATAAACAAACAATCAAAGAAATTCAACACTTATTTCTTCTTTTCCTGATGATGATTGATGACTTAATAACTGTGTCCTTGTGCACAAAATAGATTTCTGAGTCTTTTTTTTTTTACTTCTTGTCATGGTTGTTCTGTTTCTATAGAGATGCAGGACTTTTTATTAAAGTGGAAAATGAATCCACAGTGAGGAAAAATCTGAATCAGAGTCAGCTTTATTGGCCAAGTATGTACACAACATAAGAGGAATTTGGTTTAGGCTGCTGGTGTCACTCTACGAATAAGGAAAAGAGAACAACAAATATACTCCTTTATATTTATATTGACACATGTAGAGAAGAATATATACTGACAGTCAATAGAAACTTTGAGGTAGAAATGTACGCAGAATTCTACTTGTAGGGGGTTGTAATTATTCATTGTGGAT
Source organism: Acanthochromis polyacanthus (assembly GCF_021347895.1). NCBI lineage: Eukaryota > Metazoa > Chordata > Actinopteri > Pomacentridae > Acanthochromis > Acanthochromis polyacanthus. Next base: position 32,632,419 of record NC_067117.1, on the reverse strand, counting down.
TTACTGATGATCTAGTGCCCTGGTAGTTGAGATAATGATGAGTTGTCATTTTGTCATGATTCATTGCACATGGGTTGGTCACTTTGCAAAAGTGAACCAAATACACACCAAGCAATACTCAGTGAGTATCTGCACAATTTGAGAATGGGTTTTGAAGGCCTATATAAAGGCCCAAAAAAGGCCACCATTGTTAGTCCAGTGAACAGCATCATGCCGCGTCTATCACATGAACAACGTCTCCGGGCACTGGGTATGGTGGAGGCCGGTTTGAGCTACAGTGATGTATCCAGACGTATGGGCTGTTCCCAACCCACAATCAGAAGCCTGGTCCAAAGCATGCGCCGACGGATTGCTGCCTGCATCGAAGCAAATGGAGGCCATACTCGGTATTGACTGTTGTGACTTTGTGTTTGGCAGGTGCCGTTTTCTTTTGTGAAATTCTTTATTTTGAAATCATTCTTGAAACTTTAGATTTTTGTTTCTGTATGCCAATATGCTAAACAAATGATTCATATGAAGAAAATCCATTTTCGGGCTTCAAAATAAAAATTATGTTGAAAAATATGGTCTCAAAGTTTCTATTGACTGTCAGTGTACACACACAGTAGTACAAAGTGACAATTGCTAAAGTGAGAAAGTGTGGTAGGAGCAGAAACTACTTAGACAAAAGCTGAAATTCCACGTTACTTTGCTCTACTTGCGGAAATTTCCATTTTCTTTCATTATTTTATCAAGAAAACTATCTAAACTAGGTGCAGCAACCCCTTTACCATTAAGAAACAAGTTTAAAATAAAAAAACACAACCCAAAAACACAGGGGTCAGATGAGTAACAAAACCTCCTCATGTTTGAAGCTCCCTTTACGTCAATCAGGTGCTCTACCACACAGCGACTGAAGGATTGCAATCATTAAAAACTAGTTTTCACACTCGTCTCGCTCCACATTTGCTCCCTTTGCCTCCCTAAACAAAGAAACAACTCAGCAGATACAGTCACAGGTAACCCAGAAGATAAAATTAGCTGCTAAGCTAACTCAGGCTCAGTAATGACCTGAGCCGCTGCCATCCATCTCCACAACAACGGAGCGACTGCAGCCCACACACACATGCGCGCGCACGCACACACACACGCCATGGTATCACGTCATGCCTCAAAGTGCTTACATGACACACACATGAAGAGTTCCTCCCACACCAACACTGCATGGCTCAGTGTGCTTACATGACCGACTACACACACAGACATGACTTACAACAGCCCCTTTTAGACACACACCACTACACACACTCTAACACCACTACACACACGCTCAGGCTTCACGCTTCAATGTGCTTACATGGATGACTAGATGTATAAAAAAAAAAACAGTCTGTCTGTCCTTCACGCAAACACACAAACACAGTCTTTCTACACACACACACACACCATCTACCGCTGACACACACACACACACACACACACACACACACACACACACACACACACACACACACACACACACACACACACACACACACACACACACACACACACACACACACACACAGAGTAAGCTGCAGTGTAGCTCTGCCAGTCCAGTAAAGCCGAGCGAACGCAGCTGAGGGAGGCTGCCTGCAATCACACCGCCTATGAATCAATAATACTGCCTCACGAACACCAACACACACACACACCCATAAACACACACACAGACACACAATGTCTGTCTCTCTGTCACGAATATAGACCGTCAGCACTGCAATCTCATCAATGCTGCCGCTTCCTTTCAGTTAACAGCAGCGAGCAGAATCAGAGGACGAGGCTAATGCTAATGTTGGGCTAACACGCCTTTCACTGCTGTTCGTTGAGGTGTCTGCACATGTGCAGCTCTGTGCAAAGGTTTAAAGCACTAAAAGCAAATATAACACACTTTTATAAATATTGCCACTTAGATTTTCATGAACTTTGCAGCATTTTGGAGACGCAGTTCTTCATGCTCTCTGGAAGAACTACCATCTGTCGGTTTCAGGACTCCTGGTTCTTCTTGACTTTATGACTCCTTGTCATGATGCAGATTCAAACCCAGACCAATCAGAGGCCTCCATGATAGATATGATTCCAAGCATACAGTGACCAAAACTTCTGCTCCAATTTTTAAAAAAAGGGCCAATATGGAGCACATTTTAGAGCAGAAAGTGGATAGAAAACTGAGAAAATTCTTGAAAAACTGCATTAAAACAGCTAAAACACTATCACGATAGTTCCTCACAATGTCTGTCTCTCTGTCATAAATATAGACTGAACACTGCAGTCTCATCAATGCTGCCGCTTGCTTTCACTGCTAAAAGCAGCGAGCAGAATCAGAGGACGTGGCTAATGCTAATGTTGGGCTAACACACCTTTCACCACCTCTCTGGACATCACTGCACATGTACGGACACTTTCGCTAGGGTTTAAGGTGGTGAAAGTAGAGGAAAAACACTTTCTGGGGCTCTCTGGAGGAACTACCATCCATCTGTTGCAGGACTCCTTGTTCTTGACTTTATGACTCTTTGTCACAATGCAAAACGAATCTGAGACCAATCATATTCCTCTCTGATGATGCTACACCATGGATACGCTACCAAGCATCTTCAGTGACCAAACCTTTATCAGAGTTTCTGCTCCAATTTTTAAACAAAGGGCCAGTATGGCGTGCATTTTAGAGCACAAAGTGGCTAAAAAACTGAGAAAAATTCATGCAAACTGCACAAAAAACAGCTGGTTCAAAGAGTCGGTGAAACAGCTGAAATTTTTATCACAAATATAGACCGTCAGCACTGCAATCTCATCAATGCTGCCGCTTCCTTTCACGGTTAACAGCAGCGAGCAGAATCAGAGGACGAGGCTAATGCTAATGTTGGGCTAGCACACCTTTCTGCATGTGTACAGACACTTTCGCTAAGGTTTGAAGCACTACAAGTAAAGTAGAGACACTTTCTGGGGCTCTCTGGAGGAACTAACACCCATCTGTTGCAGGACTCCTATTTCTTCTCGACTTTATGACTCCTTGTCACGACGCAAATCCAATCTGAGACCAATCAGATGCTTCTCAGATGATGCTACACGATCTACACTGTCCAAAACCTTTCCAGTCTTGCACAACAACTGAACTCTCATCCCGGATTTCACACAGATCTAACATTGCTTGAATGTTTTAACAAAGTCTCAGCACAAAGAACAGATTTTTTCGAGCACAAAGTCAATGAATTCCAAGGAAAAAAGTCAAGTAAACTACACAAAAACAGCTGGCTCTGGGGTTGGGCAGTACAGATGAAAGGCTTATCCTGATAAACTGTTTTATTGGAGAGCGGTTAAAGTCAAAAACAGTCATTGTCCACCACAACCAAGTCAAGATTTTCTACGTATTTAAAGTAGATTATGACCTTGAGTCACTCAGTCTGTACTTTAAAAAGCAGAGTAGCTAATCAGCTAATAAAATAATACATATAGTATACTTTTATACTCTGTATCAACGGGCAATGATAATATTTAATGACCTATTCTGAATAAATATCAAGAGGAAAAGGTTTAATTTATGTTTTAACATAAACTAACTTTTGGATTTAACCACTTTAACCAATGAACCAAAGCACACAATGAAAAGCACAAGCAAATAAATGAATACAAACTTATAAATCAGAACAAAGGAATCCTCTGCCCTTTAATAGACATTAAAGAAATAATCAAGGAAAACCCAAAAGTGTATAGAGGGTGATGCCACTCCAATACCAGCTTTCTTTCATATTTTTCCGTTTAAAGTCTGTATACTCAATCAAATGGGATGAATCTCCTATACATTGGGAACATGAGACAAACGATACCTGAATCCATCTCCAACTGTTGAAATTTCTCAATTCTTTACATTTTACAAGCAAAACAACTCAACTGTGATTTATTTATCTACATAATTAAACTCCTTGAATGTAAAGTCTAAAAGTTCAGTTCCTTCCATTAGCTCATGAAGCTCAACAAAGGCTGCAATCTAAAAGAAATCAGACCAATGTGTAGGATGTAAGAGGATATATTATCAGTAATTCATAAATATGCTTTAATTTGTGGACCTGCACCTACAAGTCAATGTGTTTTTGTCAGCTAAGAATAAGTCCTTTACGTCTACATGGGGTTTGGGTTCCGTTAAATGGAAGCCAACATGTTGTGCCGCCATGTTTCTACAGTGGCCCAGAATGAACAAACCAAAACACTTTCATTTTTAGGTTAAAGTAGAAGCCAATGTGGGTTCTCCTCATAAGCTGGTAACATCTCCAAGCTCACCATCTGATACCACTACATCCAAATGTTACAGTTTCCAGGTTAGCCCCAGCAAAAAGAACAAAGAAAAATGGGAAAAAAATTAACACTGGTCAGCTGAATTCATGGTAGGACGTGGAAAAACTTCGAACAAGTCATTAATAACGATCACTTAAGTGGGTCGATTACCAAAAGAGCAAGTTTGTCTCCCAACAGCAGCAGATTAAGACCAAGCAGCCACACTCAGGAGTAGAAAATGATGGATTAGAGCCTACGGTCAAAGTTTTATCAGCTACACTAGCAGTTCAATTCATCACTAATGCACTAATTCCAGACTTCCAGGAAGCTAGTTAACAATTACAGACCAGTATATCGTTCCTCAATGATAAATAAACGCAGTTTAGTCTTTACTCATGTCCATCAGATCACTAAATGTTTAGCAAAGATAATCACAGAATAAAAACAGAGATGCAAAATTTGTAGGAATCTTGCACAGATATTCACACTCACTTGAAAAATCTATTAAGACGTTAGGCCAGCTGTGGGAAAAAAACCAAAGACAAGGTAATGAATTTTCAATTAATCTATCAGTTGTTTTATTTTTCAGATTATTTAACTTGCTGTTTAGCGCATAAAATGTCCAAAAAGTGACACTTCTTTCTCATATGTTTCACAAAAATAGAAAAAAAATGCAGAAGCCGGCAGCAAAACTTCACATTTGACAAATCAGAGCTGGTAAAAGCCCCGACTGCTTGAAGGATGGCTACCTCTGAGGTGAAGTGGACCGTCAGGCAGCTGTTAATATTTAATCAGAGGTTAATCTTTAAGCTTTTCAATGCTTTTTTTTTTGCATCTTGGACAAAAAAAAAAATCCACCATTTCCCTGAGTTAAACGCAGATCTAACCGGACTCAGCGTGATGCTTATCTTCTACAAAAGTGCTCTTTTACATCCACCCATGTTTGCACGGCTTCTGAGAAAACAAGAAAAATCCAAGAAAAGGAAACTCCTACTTCGAGGAGAGCCACATTCTTGTTATCCCCCTGTAAAAATAAATAACTTTAAAAAAAGATGGAGGGAGCAGAGAGCAGAGCGCCGCAGACGGACGCTTCAGCTGCGATGATCAAAGCCAGTGAATCTGGGCCTCAGACGGAGAAGAATTCAGTCTCTGCTTTACCTTGAAGTGCAGAAATCCCAGTTTCTCACAGCGTTTGCTGATTCATGGATTGTGGTGGGGGAAAAAAAAAATCAAGTATCAGCATAGAAAACAGTTCCTCCACTGTATATGAATACATCAGATGAGCTGCAGGATACATTGCTTTAGCATTGACGCTACGATGTCAAACAAGGACAGTTAACTCGAACACATCATGCAACTACTTTAATCCTGCTTAATCTGGAAGGAAAACCTGCACAGGACCGATTTTCCACGACTAATCTACAGGCAAAATCTGTCTAATGTAACTTAATTTAATCCAATTCAAGGGTTTTTGGACAAACTAGTGAATTTTCTTTGACACGTTGGCTCCACATGTGCACAGCAAAATAAGCAAAAAAGCAGAGAAACACTGAATAAGAAACGCAACACCAGCAGCATGGAAACATTCACAGCTACAGACAGAATGATGTTGATCACACAACATTAATAATACGTTTTATAATTTTAAATCAGCACCACAAACCTGTACACAGTAAAAAAAACAAAAAAAAAAAACACTTCCAAACCAAAATACTATTTGTGTTCTACCATATAAGAACGGTTTCAAACTTCTGACTGAACGTTTCACCTCTTGAAAGACACCAAAGATGGTTTTAAAAGCTCTAAAAAAGGTATTTTTTTATTAAATTCAAAATGTACTAAAAAATATATACAGGATGTAGAGCTTTTTCATTGTTGGAAACGGTTATCAAACAAATGATTGATTTATGGCACTGAAATGTTTTTTAAACTGCACAAAAAATTAAGATTTGTTGAAAAAAGTAAGCATTTATTCTAAAAAGATTTAGTGAAAAACTAAAGAATCTAAAAATTAAAAATGTACCCACGGTGATGAAAAATGAGCCCAGAGTGAGAAAAATGAGCCCAGAGTGACGAGAAATGAGCCCACAGTTATGAGAAATGAGTCAAGTGATGAGAAATGAGGCTACAGTTATGAGAAATGACCCCAGAGTGAGAAAAATGAGCCAGAGTGATGAGGAATGAGCCCAGAGTGATGAGGAATGAGCCCAGAGTGATGAGGAATGAGCCCAGAGTGATGAGGAATGAGCCCACAGTGATGAGGAATGAGCCCAGAGTGATGAGGAATGAGCCCAGAGTGATGAGGAATGAGCCCACAGTGATGAGGAATGAGCCCAGAGTGATGAGGAATGAGCCCACAGTGATGAGGAATGAGCCCACAGTGATGAGGAATGAGCCCACAGTGATGAGGAATGAGCCCACAGTTATAACAAATGAGCCCACAGTGAAGAAAAATGAGCCTAGTGATGAGAACTGAGACATCTGATCAGGTTAAATATCATGTCTCCAAGTTTGTTTTTTTTTGCTAAAAACTGCGCAGCACAACACATTTCTGTCAACTGTCACTCCAAACACAATGTGAAGTGAAACAGTCACTCAGGTTTTACACAAAAGTGTTGGAACAGTTTCCTCTGAGGGTCTTTATGTGTTCATAAATGGTTACTGATATGGACATGTCATGAGGAAAAAAACTGCTCCTGCTCCAGTTCCAAAAAACGTCTCTATTTCCTCATATTGAGCAACACAGAAATGCATCAGTCCTTCCTTAAACACTTCCACGCTCAGACATCCTCCACAACACGGCGGTGTGATGACATTATCGCTCTGTTGTTTCCCGATTTGTCGGCCAGATAGTCGGAAAACTGGATGGCCACTTGAAAGACGAGATACCGGTGGAAAATCTCATCACCTTCCTGCTGTAAACACGCCGACACAAACTGGAAACTGAGCGGCTGAAGAAGAATTACTGAAGATTGGAGTTCCTTTTCAAACCGATTCTGCTTTGTTGTGTTTTTGATGTGGCTCTGAGGGCTTTAAAAGTGTTTTAAACTGAAAGACAGACACTGCCAGACGTTCCCCAGTGAAGATAATGAAGCACACGGCATTGAGGAAATAATCAATGGCAGCATTATTATAGCGGAGTCCAAGCACACACAATCCAACTTCACTTTACCTGATGCTATTGATCAGAGTTCACCCTTTGCATGCCTCTAAAAGTGATTATACACAAGTCCAATAAATGCACTAATTAAAGCAAAGACATTAAAACATCAATGAGACAAGACTTGAGTCACAGGCCAAATGAGGAAACTGCTCTTTGTCTAAATTAAGAGGATGACATGACCTTAACACTGAAGAAAAATACTCAAAATGACACCATTTATCAGAGAAAGAGGCAGGAAAAACTGAAAAAAAGCAGTGAATATTCAACTTCTGTACAGTTTTGTCAATAAATTTACCAAATGCAAGCTTAAAATTACCATATTTTGTCAATATTTGTATTGTTTTACATGTGTAATTTTTTTCAAAATTTGCCAAAAATGGATTATAGTGGGGCTGCACAGTGTTGTAGTGGTTAGCACTTTCGCCTTGCAGAAAGAAGATCCCCGGTTCAAATCACGGCCTGGGATCTTTCTGCATGGAGTTTGCATGTTCTCCCTGTGCATGCGTGGGTTTTCTCCGGGTACTCCAGCTTCCTCCCATAGTCCAAAAATATGCTGAGGTTAATTGTTTACTCTAAATTGCCCGTAGGTGTGAATGTAAGTGTGATTGTTTGTCTGTATGTGTAGCCCTGTGACAGACTGTTGACCTGTCCAGGGTGTCCCCTGCCTTCGGCCGAGTCGGCTGGGATAGACTCCAGCATCCCCCACGACCCTAGTGAGGATAAAGCGGTGTATAGAGGATGGATGGATGGATTATACTGACTTCTAACATAAAATATAGTGATTTTTACTTTTGCCTACAAAATTAATCAAATGGAAGATTCAAATCACGGTATTTCTTCAAAATTACTTCATTCTACGCATTTTGTTTAAAATTTGGCCCATTATACATTATTTTCTTTAACAGATACTTGAATTTATCAGGTGAAATTTTTAGTTTTTCTGGGGTAATTGGCCAAATTTAAGCTTTAAAATGCAATATTTCATCAAAATCACTGTATTTTACATGTTTTATTTAAAAATTTGCCAAAAATAAATTACTTTCAGTAACCGTATTCTGTCAAAACAAAAAAACTCTGAGCTACTTGGTGCAATCGTGAAGACATCAAGGACTCAACAGTGATCAACAGTCATGAAACAAAACTTTAGGCTTTCTTTTTGGCTAAACTTCATGCTGTTCAGTCAAATACAGAAACATATTCAAAACGTAGCAGAAAATATCTACAGTGTTTAGAGCCACCATTTTTACATTGTTGGTAACATTTATCAGACAAAGTCAGTGCCTGTTCGAATTTATGGTGTTGAAACTTTTTTTTGTGCTGCACAAAATAATATTTTCAAGATTTGCTAAAAAATTTAAGTGTTTACTCGAACCAGATTTAGTAAAAACTAAAAAATTTAAAGATAAAAAATGAGCCCAAATTGATGAAAAATGATCCCACAGTGATGAAAAATGAGCCATCTGCTTGGGGTTAAACACCACGTCTCCAACAACACAAATCCCTACGTTGTCTGAATGCTAAAATTAGCCGCCACCGCTGCCAGAAATAGAACAATGCTATGAGCCGACCCTAAAGGAATGCCGACCGAACAGGAAGAACCAAAAACCTCAAAAAGATTCAGCATCAAACTTCACTGAGACCAGTTTTTTCAAGGTGCTGATTCAACCTTACCAACCTGGGAATGCACCAGCTGTGGAAAACCCAAATTTTCAGCGCATTAAATCTTTTTTAAAATCCCACCAACTGTCACAAGTGCAAAAGTCTGTCAAGTCACACAAACACACACCAGACCGGAGAACAGAAATAATAAAAAAAAAAAAATCATGTGCTCCGTTTGTACAAATGTGTCGTTTGTTAGGAGGAGGGAAAGTGTGTTAGATAAGCATTCTTTGTGGGGTTTGTTTCTGTCTGCAACAGAAAACACACAGGGAAGCTTTGTAAAGACACTAAAAACTGCTTCAAGTCACCTTCATTCACCAGTTGGTAAGGTCACAAATTGTTTCCTTTTTTTATATATATATATATTTTAGACTATTTTAGGAAATATGTGCTTATAAGAATGAGCCTTTTCAGTTTTTGTGCTACTTTTTGCTTGAAATGGTTGAGAGTATTTGTCATATGTATAGAAATCTAAAAAAGCAGCAGATAGCGATGGGAAGGAGTGAATGCTGGCACCCCGTCACTGCAGTATGGAGGCCTGAGAGACTGCTGTGTCACCTCACACTTAGAGAAACTCTGACTCATCACATTGCTCAGCTCAACTCATGAATATTACCAACCGCAAATAAACACCATGAGCAAGAAGGTGGAAAAACTTTCCAAGAGAACACCTGGAAAAACGCTGTACAGGTCACTGAATGTTGGCTGGAAGGACTGTTACGGACTTGAAGGTGGCTCTTTTCTTACTGATACATGGAATTAATATTATTTTAACCCTTCGAATCCTAAAGTCTGCCAATAAGTCGATACGGAAGTGGTGAAAAATGAGCCAACAATGATGAGAAATTAGTCACAGTGAGAAAAAAATAGCACACAGTAATGAAAACTCAGCCAATAGTGAGGAAAAATTGAGGAAAATGAGCCCACAGTGATGAGAAATGAGTCCAAAGTAATGAGAAATGAGCCCACAGTGATGAAAAATGAGTCCACAGTGATGAAAAATGAGCCCACAGTGATGAGAAATTAGTCACAATGATGAAAAATTAGCCCACAGTAAGGTGAAATGAGCAAACAGTGATGAGAAATGAACCAACAGTGATAAGACACGAGTTCAAAATTATGAGAAATGAGCCACAGTGATGAGAAACGAGTCCGCAGTGATGAGAAACGAGTCCGCAGCGATGAGAAATGAGTCCACAGTCAGAGAAAATGATCCCAAAGTGAGGAAAAATAAGTCAATAGTGATGAGAAATTAGACTACAGTGAGGAAAACTAGAGTGATGAGAAATGAGCCCAGAGTGATGAAAAATGTTACAGCAGCAAAAAGAAAAAGCCCAGAAAGTACCTGACGTTCAGAAGGTTAAAAGAAATTGTCCTAAAAACTCAAAAATTAAACCAGCTTTAGAGTTAGAAATAACTCAAATAATTTGAGGTCCATCAAAAGCAAATGATGCAATGTGCAACTTTGGGTAAAAAAAAAAAAAAAAAGTGTTTATGTACATAAAACTTTTTTCCCCTTCTATTGTGTGAATCTTTAACAATAACCAAATAGAAAAAAATAGTCAAAAAAGGGAGAAACTAAAACTAGCTAACTTGTGTTTTCAGACAAAATGCATAATAGATGCAAAGAATATGCAAAAAAACCCAAATAGAAATACTAAAAATTTCAAGCAGTTCCAGAATAAACACACAAAAGCCGCCAAGTCTGACCTTGCAGAGCAAATCTAAATGTAAACAGCCACAATTCAGCTTCTTTTAAAGCCAGATTTCCTAAATTCAATTCTGAATCAGGAAATGAAATTACACAACTGTGAGTATTAGAGATGCACAAACTCCTGTTTAATAAAATAATATATTAAAATAATGATTATGCACAGTGTGATGCTACAACAGAGGCCTCCAGTTATGTGTGAACAACAGCAGACCAGAAGAAGCATTAAATATCAAACATTTGCCTGATAAATACACTTAAAATCATGTTTCATGTCGTGTCTGTGAGGACTTTTAGAAACGGCCCGGTTTTCCCTGTGTCTGTGTGTTTTTGTGTGGCAACAATACCAACCTGCTGCTTGTCCTTCTTGAGTATTTTCATCTTCTATCCCTTCACTGCATCTGTGAGCAGAAAAGGACATAATTCACATTACTTCCAGTAATGCACACGAGCACAAACAATGACGATGAAACCGTCTCACAGCTGGAAGAAATGAAACAGAAAAAGAGAAATGGACTCAACAGAGTGGAATATGCTTCAAATACTTTCAAATAATACTACTTATATATAATATAATAACAATAATAATCCAAGTAGGAAGCAGTGAAATCTCTCAAAGAATGAAGCACACACTTTCCCCAAAGGTAGGATTTTGCTAGAAGACATTTTACAGTACAGATGTTAAAAGCAGCATTTAGTTTTATTGTTTATTTTAAAACGGACGCTGTTGTAATTAACTGTAGTAAGATTTCGTAAAAACAGGAAGAATCATCAAAACTTTAAACTTTTATGTGAATTTTCAGTTGTGCCAGGGATGTTAAATCAAAGGTGAGTCTGCAGTGATGGAAACTGAGCCACAGTGATTAAAAATGAGCCATAGTGATAGAAAATGAGCCCACGGTGATGAGAAATGAGAACACAGTGATGAGAAATGAGCCCACAGTGATAAGAAATGAGCCCACAGTGATGAGAGATGAGTCAACAGTGAGGAAAAATTTTAAAAAAACTGAGGAAAAATGAGCCAACAGTGAGGAAAAATGAGCCAACAGTGAGGAAACATCAGCCAACAGTGAGGAAAAATGAGCCAACAGTGAGGAAAAATGAGCCAACAGTGAGGAAAAATAAGCCAATAGTGTGGAAAAATGAGCCAACAGTGAGGAAAAATGAGCCATAGTGATAGAAAATGAGCCCGCGGTGATGTGAAATGAGAACACAGTGATAAGAAATGAGCCCACAGTGATGAGAGATGAGTCAACAGTGAGGAAAAATGAGCCAACAGTGTGGAAAAATGAGCCAACAGTGTGGAAAAATGAGCCAACAAGTAGGAAAAATGAGCCAACAAGTAGGAAAAATATGAGCCAACAGTGAGGAAAAATGAGCCAACAGTGAGGAAAAATGAGCCAACAATGAAAAAAAGTGAGCCAACAATGAAAAAAAGTGAGCCAACAGTGAGGAAAAATGAGCCTACAGTGTGGAAAAATGAGCCAACAGTGTGGAAAAATGAGCCAACAGTGAGGAAAAATGAGCCTACAGTGAGGAAAAAATGAGCCAACAGTGAGGGAAAAATGAGACAACAGTGAGGGAAAATGAGCCTACATTGATGAGAAATTAGCCTGCAGATTCTAACACACTGCAAACATTCCCAGAAAAATTAGTAAAATTATGTTAATTAACCGGCAGCTGAGATTAGTTTGTAATTCAACACTGAAATAGCAGATTTTCATTGACTGCAAAATATTTCTGTGATGATTAATCTCTGGACAGCCGTGAAATTCACAGCAGGAGTCAGGACCAGAACTGTTTCATGAGTGATGTTATTCATTTAGGAGAGGCGGCAGATGCAGGTGAGCCGAGGTAAACTCTGTTTACTGTGCGGCCTTACTGGACTCTGTTATTTTCTGGCTCTGGTAATCAAAAGGGCACTCTCTATTTGTGTTGTTTTCAACTAAACATGAGGTTGTAAATTACAAGTGTGTTCAAAAACGCAAGTCAGATACTAATGCAGAACTAGGACAGCACAGATCTGGTTTGAAGCTGCAGCAAAAAGCACAAACAAAACAACCTGAACACGTCTGGTCGAAATTTGAGCAGCATTTCTGCCGCTGGGGAGGTGGAGGTGGAAAAGAACACGACTTATTCAACTTCTTTTGTCTGTAAAATATGACTGCAACATATTCAAAATCAACACAACTTTACACCTGGTGCGTGGCGTTATTGTGCTAAAGAAGGCAGCAGATATCTGATTTGGATGTTATCACTGCACATTCTCAAACATACGGACGGATAAGAACCCCCTCCGCCTTCTAGAACTTATGCAAACTTACTTCTTGCAATGACAGAGAGAAACAAAAGTCTGTGTTCGGAGGCTAAAGAGGATGTAGCAGCCATAAGTCAAGACTGAGTTCAAATCCCATCTTGAGCTTCAATTATGCTTCAATTTTCATGATTTAAGTTGGTGTCTGGTTGAGTTTCTGCAACAAAATTATCTAAAAAGCATCGTGGTTTGGATTAAAATACACCCTGCCTTTATCAGAGGTGACAAAGCTTCATTTTGCTAAGATTATTCGTGAGTGCAAGAAGTTAGTTTCTGTTTATCGCTGATCAGAATGGATGATGAGGCACCTGCTGAGAATACTAGAAGGTTAAGGAGGTAGCTACTGGGGCGCATGGACGGGATGATGGGCTGCTATCATCTGAATCACGTGCTATGGAATCAATCATCTATGTTTCTTTGACAATTAAACCTCTAAATATGTCGATAATGTCAATTACATGTGGTCGAGAACGGCAAAAACAAGCCATAAAACAACAGGAGTGAATGCAGCAGAACTTCAGTGCACATTTTAATCTCCCACTTTCACTCTTTCTCCAAATTCTGGCAGCTGATCAATATAACGGGTGTTGTTGATCTGCAAACTTGCGATCGCCTGATTTTAGCAGCTTGCTAGCTATGGGAATGTTTACGGTGTTTGTGCTACATTTGCATGTAGATGTTTGCTAAAAGTATAAAGCCAAATTAAACAGCTATTGTTGCTCACAGCCGATTACCTCATCAAAGTGTGACAGTGAAGAAAGTTAGTTTGGCACAACATGACTCATACTTGTTTGACTTAAACTTAAGGGCTTGACATGCTTTTATTATCTGGGGTATTTGCTAACCTGTCGCTCTTTAGATTCTTTGTTCAGGCCAACATGTGTCTCGTCAAGTTGAATGTGTTTTCTGTTCAGATTTTAAACATCTTTGCTTTGTGACGTCTTTGGGCTTTTCCTCATTGCCGGCTACATAAATTAATTTAATTCCATATTTCGCTCCTTGCATCTGCCTTAATCATGAGCCATGGATTTTTGGCATCAGCGCCTGGATTCACATTGATAACTTGAGGCTATGAAAAGTGGCTGACACACCCATTATCTCTGTAAGGAAACAAAGCTGCAAACACACAACGTGCCCTTCTGTGGCACGATAATCATCGGAAAAGTTGCATTTAGCAAAACACTGCTGACTAATTAAAACATCTGTACTAATAAAGCAGGGTTTGGTGTTGTTTTTAACACCAAGAAACTGCAAAACTTTCATAGTGTCTGTATACAAAGCAACACTACTCGTATTACAGGCTTCTTTTTCTTTATGTAAATGAGGTATTCTCATCAGTTGAGCTTTGTCTTCAGGATGACTCAACCAGAGACCTCTGTCGACTTCCATGATTGTTTAAAGAAAAAACCACTACAATTAGAATGCAGCTATTTTAAATAAATAAGTGAATACTGCAGTTAAACTCGATTGCTTGTTTGAGCTAAAGATGTCTAAATACTAAAAAAATGTCGGAATGCCAACAAACAGCCAGAGTAAAAAGTTTATTATGGGTTTCAAAAGTGCATATTATGCAACTTTCATGTTTGATAAAGAGCTGCATTTTTATCTCCAGGCCTTCCAAACTAAAAGAAATGCATCCAGCACAATGTTAGCATTAATGCTATACATCGACAACCCCAAAGAAACGATTAACAAACTGACTTCTTCAGCTGATCATCTGCATGTTTCTGCACCTTCATCCCTCCAACATCATCAGCCCTCCTCAGCATATGAAGCTTCGATCCACCAACAAATCCTGAGTGACTCAGTGTTTCGTCCGTTTAAAGATGCTCAATGTTCCCCTTTGCAAGTGCAGGGAATTTAAAATACACTCATCCTTATCATCAGTGAAAACATTAACCCTCCATCACACTAAGTACAACACTGACGGCTGCTGCACTGAGCTGAGCAGGTCTGAACAGAGTGATAGATTCAAATTACACCTAAATGTGTATGGGAAAAAATACAGCAAATGACAAAGACTTTATCACGCAATGTACACACCAATTTAATATTTTATGGCCACTCATGCTATATTACTTGAAAAATGTCATTACGTGTGAGTGTTTTAAATCATCTCAGAAGTGAATCTATCAGCTTCTGTAGCTGAAAATGACATAAAATGATGTGCAGTGTAGAAAAAAAACATCTATCACCAACAGGCAACAGAGAAGTTTTAAAACTGCAATCTAATTCATAATAAACATTTCAGCTATATCTTCTAATGCACATTCAGTCAGGCAGGGTGTATATTTAGAGCAATAGTTAAGTCATGTTACCAGCTACAGTGACATGTATGTCTCTATCTGCAGGACACAGAAAAGCAACTGAAGTCACAAGCATCAAGACAAACATTCAATAACAGCTCAGGATTTGCGCTGACAACATTCAGCACACTGACACCAACCAAACTTTGACAGATTTAAACATTTCCTGTCCAAGAAATCAGATTCTAACCTCAGCTGGGATTATGTTTTTGTACCTGAAGGTGTTTCAACTAAACTCAAGATTCATATTTCAGCTGTGACTACATCCTCTTCATATGTAAGACTTTTCTTTGTGGACAAAACTACAAACCTTGCAGTAAATCCTGACACCATTCAGTCTTGTTAGGTCGTAAAACCATCTAAGTATACGTTGAAGCTCTAAAAACAGGTTAGACAGAAAGCCAACCAGTTTCACTTCCTAAAACTTCTGTAGAAGCACTAACCGTAAATTCACAGCCCCGTATGGTGTTTTTTTTAGTCCAAAACTAATTGAGAGGACAAGTTGAGAAAACTGCAATTTTTCAGACAGATATTTCACAAATAGATTTAAAACATATGATGGAGGATTACTACATTAAAAACCATAAAACTGACTAATTTTAACAATGAGGACAGCAAGAATTTGAAATACCAACAGACATTCTACAATATATATATATATTTTAGTGTGTATTAATATTGCCTTATATAGATTTTTTTTAATGCTGCTATGTGGAGAGTGCTAACAATAAAGACCTATTATATTCTATTCTATTTTCATTTAATTTTGGACAACTTTCATGTCATTTGACTCATTTTTAATGGATGAAAACCTGCAACCAGATAATTTTTATATCCATCCAGGTGTCATAGTTTGAAAGACCAAAATGTAGACAGATTTCAAGACATTTTGGACAAATCTGAGGAATTTTGGATCATTTCTGTGTAATTTTGGACAGTTTTGAGTCATTTTCAGCTTTTGTGGACAATCTGTAAGTCGTTTGGGACAACTTTCTGTAATTTTAGACAACTTTCTCATGTTTAAGGACAAAAAAAAAAACATCTGAGGTCTGCTAAAAACTGCGACCAGATCAATTTTACATCCATCCAGGTGTCACAGTCTAAAGACTAAAAATACAGATAAAACTCAAATTATAAACTGCAGCCTTTACAAGCCTTTTTGACTAATTTCAAACAGCAACTTTGATTAAAAGTTCAGTTAATTGTTTAGTGGTGATTGGAAGTATTCCATTGCACACTAAATGGCTTAAACCCAATGTTTTCCTGCAAAGCTTCACCAAAATTACAAATCAGCAGGGAACAACAACACAAGAAACAAATGACAAACACGGCTAATTGACAGTTATAAATCTTAATAATTATTTTGTGAACAAAACATCATATAGCAGTGTTAAAAGGCCCTTATGCAGGGCTCAGACTAATGTTAGGTGCTGTTCATTTTCATGTAGGTACATTTAATCAGAATTAGGGGCCTTACAGATGCTTATTGTATCATAAATTATTCATATCTAACCATTAAGATGAGTTGTCCATCAGGATGTTACTGATTGATGGCTAATCAATTAATCTGTACTGAAAAATACATTAACCGATAAGGACGTATGTCAGACTAACGTAGCTGTAGCACCGTTTAAAGAGAAGGAAGATTCCAGTTTGTTTGCTGCGTAGAGACCCGAGGAAGCACATTTTCATTTTAGTGTTGGCAAGCAGAGAGCAATGTGGTGGTTTAGCTAGCAACGGGCACCATGACAAAGACTTCTGTAGTGGTTAATGGATTCTGGTCAAATCAACCAAGTCAGTTTTTCAGTGAGTGCCAAAAGGTTAAAATTAGCTTAATTAGACTTTGTTTTAGCAAATTTATCCGTTACACTGCCAACTATCGATCAACAAATTTGTTTAAAATTTGTGTCCCTCTCTCATTCCTGCGCATACAGAACATGATAGCGCTCTATGAAGATGATGTAATTCTGTTTATTTCACATCTAAATAAATCTATTCCTACACTGCTGAAGTTGATAAAAGAATTCAGTGACATTTTGGGATAGACAATTAACAATGACAAATCTCCCATTTTGCTGCTTGATGATAAAGACAGGGAAAATCTATCGAGAAGAGTTTCCCAATTTAAAGTGGTAGAAGAGTTCACCTATCTGGGAATAGAAATTACATGCAACTTAGCCTCAATCACTAAGGTGGATAATGAGCCCCTACTGGAAGAAATATCTGAATTAATCAATAGATTGGATGCCCCTGCTTTTGTCATTGATTGGCAGAAGCAATGTTATAAAAATTACCATTCTTCCAAAGATATTGTACATATTTCCAAATGTACCACTCCCACCAGTTTTAAACTAAACAAAAAAAAAATTGCAGGATTTTTATGGAGATGTATAAGTTTGCTTTTGCCCTCATATTCATAGTCAGACACATTAAGAAATCCAATGAAACGGACTATCAATCACAATTCCAAAAATTTATTAGGGAACCTGAGGTCTTAATATAGTCCAATCTTGGGAAACCAACGTTTTGCACCAGGGGAAGCGGATGCTGTATTTTGACAACGGGCATTAAAAGGGGTAGAAAATATTACAGACCCGTATTTACCCAAATCAGACAGCATGATGTCCTTTGAAGAAATAAAGGGCAAGTATGACAAAGACAAAAAATATATTTTTTAATTTCTTCAGCTAAGAAGCTTCATCAGAACTCGCCAAAACCATGTAACTAGAGCTAGTGGGGTGACTCAGAATTTGTTTCACTTCACAGGGTGAGTTTCTTGACGACATTTAGCTTTTTAAAATCTGAATTTCGATGCTCCAAACAGCGGATGCCGCTTTGCCTGCACTGATTGCAGAATGTTGGTCGTTTTATAACTTCTGACGCATGAAACCTTTCTTTGGAAAACAGCCATATATGCTGGCCTTTTGTTTGCTGTTGGCTCAGACTGTGGCTCAGAGTCACTCGAGGCCACTTTTGCTAAAGATGTTGGGTTTGGATTAAGCATCTTAACGAGGACAGCAGGTGGCAGGTGGCAGAGCATTTACCTCCAGAGATGAAGTCGGGTTGGGGTTGGCCTTTCAGGGTCGGGGAAGGTTGTTATACGTTACTGCAGCTTTATTTCTGGACAAAAACAATCAAATGCTGTCTTTTTGGATAACTGGTGTATTCCAAAAAGCATGCATCATATTTATTAGGCTTCCCTCTCCATCAGTGTGTCATATAGTTAACTTTGTGGGCATTTAAAAGATCTACAAACCTACAAGGTCTAACACTGAGGTGCGTTATTTTCTCCCACAGGAAACCTCTGCTTCTTGCAGCCCAAACTTTTCTACGGTTATCTTTCTACGTCACCATGCAACACAAACAAACACACACTGCCATACACAGAGCCAACAGCTGCCTCGCAATCCAACAATAATTCCTCATGACAGCTGCCCAACTCAGAGATGCAGGGTTACTAACCAATGTTACCTCACATACAGCACCCCGTTTTCGTCAGCAAAACCAACATACTCAGTTTACTATCACGTAAGCAAACAAGAACAGCCTTATATCTTCACATTTCACAACCTATACTTGAGGGGAAACAGGTATATTAGCCTGAAAAATGATTGACATGCTTCCTTCTTCTCCAGTCACACAGTTCTATACATCCATTATATGAATCTTCATTACTGCAAATCAGTATTTTCTGGTTCTATTCTGACAAGAACAAAATATACTGATATTCAAGACTTTTAACATTTAAGTTCGATATTTTACTAAAACATGCCTTAAAAAAATAATTCAACAATCGTCTGTTTTCTCTTTCGCATTTTTCTTCTCTGTATAAACAGTTTGAGAGTCTGTTTTTGGTGTTAGTCCTGATTTTTAATGGAATATCTCCATAGGGGTACAGAGGAACATTTCCAGCAACCATCACTCCTGTGTTCTAATGCTACATTGTGTTAGCTAATGGTGTTGAAAGTAGGGCTGGACCCGAATATCCGAATATTCGTTCGCTACGGCGGTATCCGAATATTAATTTTGGTATCCAAATATTCGCCCCCTCAGGTCGGACATTACCGGGTGGAACAAATATTCAGCGTTCCTGTCTTCCCTCCGCCTTCGGCCCACATCGGCTCATCCCGTCCTGTAATCACATAAACATATACACATATGTCTATGTGATCACCCCCTCCCCCCCCCAGACGAAAATGGGAATATTCGGAGCTCGTCTCTTCCCTTCGCCTTCGGCCTGCTTCGGCTCATCCTGTCGTGTTTGGCTCATCTCGGCTCATCCATTCGTGTTTGTAAACACCACCCGAATGGCCGGGTTGCTGCCGACTCTGACGTCACGCTTCACTTCATTGCATAAACACAAGACAAGATGCCGAAGACCTCCGCTGTTTAGGAATCCCACAGTTTAACTGTAGACAAAAGAAGGCAGTGTGCAAATTTGCGTCCGGGAGACCAGATGAATGGATCCGAATATTCAGGCCATCTCCGCCACATCCACAGAAACCCCTATTCGGGCCAGTCCAGGTTGAAAGTAGGCATGGGCCGGTATGAGATTCTGACGGTATGATAACCTTAGGCAAAAATATCACGGTTTCACGGTATTATGATTGCAGCTCTAAAATGTTAGAGTAAACTAGCTGTTGTTATCCATCTTAGCAATCAAGATTGATGAAAGAAAAAAGTTGTGGATAACTTTTTTTTTTTTTTACTAAGGCAGTTATGGTAACTAGCATGCTAAGATAAATCCTTAGCAAGCTAGTTACCGTATCTGCCTCAGTTAAAATATAAAAAAAGTTACTAAAAGATAGAGATGAAGAAAAGATAAGATATGGTAGTTACCATATCTGCCTCGGTAACAAGCTCATTTCACTAATGTCAGACGCTAATACGCTCGTTCATTTCAAGACAGCACCTTTAATTTAGCATACAGTGATGGGTGGTGCTCCCGTAGATGCGCTATCATATTCGATGTATTGCCTCCTCGGGCTGCCACTGTCCTCAAGCACGTTTTGCACGTCGGGCGACCTTCTTCCTCCAAGCCGTGGCCGTCTGGCTTTTTACAGTAGCCGAAGTATTCCCAAACAGCCGACTTAGTCCGCTTGGACGGTGGAAAAAGTTCCGGGGGCTCGCCTCCTTCAGCCATCACACAGCCTGCAGAGCTGCCTGCTTGTCACTCACAACAAACGCAGGTGAGCGGGGGGAGGGGTGCTTTAGGCTGCAGCTTCACACTGCGTGAGAGACCTCTACTTTCTCCCTGATGAGACGTCACATTAAAAAAAACGCTCATACCGCAGGAACAGTATGACGGAAAATTTTAGTGGTTTTGAAACCTTGACTTTTTCATACCGTGGTATACCTTAAAACCGGTAACCGGCCCATGCCTAGTTGAAAGACTAATTGACTATTAGAAAACCCTTGTGCAATTATGTTAGCACATGAATAAAAGTGAGTTTTCGTGGAAAACATGAAATTGACCCCGAACTTTTGAAAGGTACAGTACATCAACCATTTGGACACAACGTTGGAGGTTTTCTCCACAGATTCAACTCTGAGCAGAACAACAACAGGCACAGACATAAACATAAATGATGCCCTTTCTGTGTTCTATCTTAGTATTTAAAAACAATGAACATATTTACATTCCATTTTCTTGCAGAGTGACTTCTAACCAATCAACAGGTGCACGGGTCAGCTTTAGGTATCCTACTGGAAATCCTTCTGGTGCTGCTGAGTCACAGTTTAGGTTCAACCCAGTGTAATAAAAACAACATAAATTCTGCAATTCCCTCCTTATGTCTTACATTACAGTGTCACCGCCTGTGGGTGGAACAAATTCCTCCCATACGTTTCTTCCTGGAAGGAACAGCAGTGAGTGTTAACAATTACTTCACAAAATATTCCAAATATCTCTGCCATTATGCAGCCGTTTCTGGTTGCAAACTCTTTCGGGTTATTACAGACCTAGAATGCAAAGTGAGGACATTCAGTCAGATAAGCAGACAAGAAACACCTTGATGCTTTGAGGTGCAGGCTTTACTTGTACATTCTTGAAATTTAAAGTCAAATTTGGAAAAAAAACAATCCTGTGAATACGTTAAAGAAAGTGCTGCTCATGTAACAGCAGTAGATGTGGTGGTTTTTATGTCTTGTTAACGCTGAGCTTTCTAAACCTGCTGAAACTTTCAGTATTTTTAAGATATGTTCTCCATCTGTTCTGCACGTTTCCTTGAAAGTGTCTGGATGTGTTTGAAATCACAAAACAGCAAGTCAATGCTTATTTTTAACCCTTTTATTTGACTATCCTTCAAAGTTTCAGAGTTTTTTTAATGAATAGTCCCACTTTGCAAGACTTTGACAGACCTTGAATTATTTCAGTCTGTTCTCACTCTAAAGCAAACAGTAGATCAAATTTTGAGTTTTTAAGTTGATATTGTCATTATTACCGCCCGGCAAAACTGCGTTTGCCGGAAGGTATTGTTTTCACCTGCATGGTCTTGCTTGCTTGCGTGTTTGTCTGTAACAATTTGGTTTCCGCGCGATAACTCCATAAAATATTGATGTAGCCTCACCATATTTGGTACACAGGTGTACCATAATAAGACACAGGTCAAGTTTGCATTTGGTGACCGTGACCTCATTTTCAAGGTCACAGGGGTCATCTTTGTCGCCGGGCGGTCCAAGTTTGGTAAAACTTCTTGTTGGTAATTTTATTCTTTTGTGATTTTAACCTTTGTTTTCTTTTTTCACAGAACCTGTGAATTGTTAACACTTTATTTTTTGACAAATTTTCAAGTTTGACATGTCGAATTAAGTGGTTTTTAAGGAATATCATTTTAGGCTCAGATTTTGGAAAATTTTACATCACAAAGTTGAAAATTCCAGAATTCTTACTGTTATCTTCATTCCTGGCTGTGATATATTGCGTCATTTTGCAGTTTTTTTCCCAGCAAATATGCCAGTTACTAAAGACAGGAGGTGTCTATGGAAATGTGAATGAACTTTCATCACAATCAATGTAAACAATGCCTTTTTTCTGCCCACTCAGTCCCTTATTAATTCACTGTTCTACAGTCGCTTTTAACACATCTCTGGAACAGTGGCGCAGATTTAGATCAGCTGATATCGATAGCAGGTCACCGGTTTCACAGAAAGAGCAGCTGCTCCTCGTATTTTCAACGCCGGGTACATGACATTCAGCAGAATCCGCCTTTTACTGCTTAACACAGAGACGATAAAACAGCATCTGTGGTGCAGCAGCGGACCGAGGCAGGTGGTGGGCGTACCTGCCGCTGAGGATAACTGCAGCATCTGCAAAGAAGTTTAGACGAGACTCATAACTGCCTTTAAAAGTGCCACACTTAATCCTCCCCACAAACACTGTATATTCTGTCAACACGCCGGTTTAATTGCATGTGAAGGCGACAGGCTGTGAGCGATTATTGAGCCACTTAATTTTCTGCTGTGCACCTGTCAAAGAGCGCCGCTGCAAATAATGTATAGAACTTTGTTTTATAAAGTTATTTCTCAACTACATCAACTCCACAAAGTTGCAGCAAGCAAGACAAGACAGTTTTATTTTCTATTATTTCTATTTTTATCATCGTTTAATTGCTATTTTATAGGTATTTTATTCTCTTTCGCCCTTTATCCATTCATTTATTTATCATTACTATCATTTTTAGCCTCATGTTTTGTGGTGGTACCTTTTATTTCCTTTTGTTCTATTTAATCAGATATTTTTATTTTTTATTATTTTTTATTGTCTTGTTATTTTATTAGTAATTTTATTCTCTTTTATTCTTTAATTATTTACATATTTATGTATTTATTTTGTTTATTTACCACTATTATCATTTTTAGCCTCATGTTTTATGGTTTTTCCCTTTATTTTCCTATATTCTGTTCAATCATTAGACATTTTTATTTCATATTATTTTTATCACCTATGTTTTACTTTTATATACTTATTGGTAATTTTATTCTCTTTTACGCAATATTTATTAACTAAGTTATGTATTTATTCACCTATTTACTAACTTACCGGTATGTACAGTTATGATCATTTTTAGCCTTATGTTTCATGGTTTTACCCTTTATTTTCTTTTATTCTACTTAAGCATCATATATTTATTTTTTTATTAATTATATTTTCTTGGATATTTTCTTACTTTAATTTATTCTATTGGTAATTTTATTCTCTTATCTTTTATTTATTTATTAATTTATTTTATTTATTTACCATTATCATTTTTTCTTATGTTTTATGGTTTTTCCCTTTACTTTCTCTTATTCTATTTAATCAGAAATGTTTAATTTTTTTATTTTATCATATGTTTTTATCTTTATTTGTGTTATTGGTCATTTCATTCTCTTTCACCATTTATTTCTTTACCATTATTAAATATTTAGCCTTGTTTTATGGTTTTACTATTTATTTTCTTTTATTCTATTTGGTCTTTCCCTTACTTGGATGTGACATTTTGTTTTTTTAATTGGTGCTGGTGTTAAAAAATTATTTCGAGAGTCTTTTACTGTGTTCTGACTGACCATTTATGCTCATTCTGAGTTTCCTTCTTTTGCCTTTTTTCTTTTCTTGCTCTTTCTGTATGGTGCTTGGTACACTCTATTCCGTAAAAGGCAGGGTTCTCGCCAGCGCACTTCAGCGTAACGGGCCGTTACTCTGTCGGAACGGGCTGTTACGCTGTCAGTTTAAAAGATTACGCTGCGATTAGGGCGACTACGCTGTCATTTTGACAGATAACGCCATGTGCGTTTGTTTTTAATCGACTGGGTGCCCATCTGGGTTAATTTATGTCTCCCCACCTCAGCCATACTTTCCTGTTGATTGACCCGTTCCTGTCTAAAATTAAGAGTCGCTTCCAATCTCGGGGTTACAATTAGCATGTCTCGGTTGTTTCCGTGATGCCATGTATGGTGAATAGTCACCTAAATCACGAGCATTTGGAGCATTCTGCGTGACACTCATTGGCTGACATCTGGGCCGGCCGCTCGCGAGATTTAATGAAGGCTATTGCGCATGCGTAACCTGCCGTTAGGCTGTAAAAAAAAAATCCTAGTGAGAACCCTGAAAAGGTACATATAAATAAAGGTATTATCATTACTTTTGAGGTTCTAAAGACTGAGAAACATCCTCTGACGTACAGGAGGTAATATGTGTATTAATATCAGCATTCTGTTTGAACTTCTAAATAAAATTCTCGTTTTTGACAGGATTAGCAATAAGACGAGCACCGCCAACGCAATCCAATGCTAAAAATATGTCAGATTACCACCTGAGCTGATGGTTTGACAGGTGATCTCTGGGAAATAAGGTGCACAAACATCAATAAATGCATGCAAGGTGACTGCAACATCTTCACAAGTCTGATCAGGTAAGTGCTTCAGGGTATGTGGGACGCTCTGCACCCCAAGGCGAAGATATCGGAGCTTCAAAATATATCCTAAGAAGTGGGTTTACAAGATGCCGGGTTACGCAGAGGTCATGTACACAGAGGAAGAGTGGAGCAGTGTGAAAACGAGACGAAAAAAAAAAACAAAAACGTAGCATCGCTTCATCTCCCGTTGCCATGGAGACATTAAATTACTGTGCAGTTTGTCGATCAAGCGATCCGTTTGTACATACCAGCAGTTTGTGTTAAATATTTTAAAACTGAACAACCATTCTGTCGTATGTGTCGGCTTAAAAGGCAAATGTCAAAACAGATTTTTCTCTTAGTTCTACTTCCTCCACAGCTCTTCTATCATGATACTATGCTGATATAAGTTTATATTTTCTTCATCCTGAAAGTCTACAGCTTGGGACAATACAGCTTAAAAAATGGTTCAGTTTGACTTTAGTCACCTTAGCCTCCTTATTTAGGTAAACGGTAATAAATTTAACACACTAAAAAAAATAATGCAGTATAATGCAGGTAAAGGATGTATTGCCACAGCTAATAATTAGCTCCGTTGTTCATCAGCCTGCCAGTTGTTATTCTGAATAATTGTTTGGTAAATAGTTTCATATACCAGTGTTAAATGGCAGTTACACAGAGCACCAGACAGACTCATTTTTTTTAATTACTTGGTTACTCATTTTCAATTCAAGTGCACCAAAAATGAACAAATAAAATAAAAAAAATATCATCTACCATAGAGCTAGGGGCCTTATCAAAGTCTACTGACTCATATATGATTCATATCTAACATTTAAATGTGTTGCCCGTAGGGACACTAATGATTAACTGTTAATCGATTTATTGCCACTGATAGCTGGACCGATTAAAAATACATGAACTGATAAAGGAGAATTTCATTCATGTCAGAACATGTATTATAGATTAGCATTTTACTGTTTAATACTGTAGCAACCAGAGAAATGGTCACGTAGACTAAGGGTAGTTGGCGAGCAGAGAGCATTGTGGGTGTTTAGCTAGTAAAGGGGCACCAAGACTTCTATTGCAGTCAATGACTTCCTGCCACATTTTTTAAAAGTAGCCTGACTCTACTGGGACTACACTTCACAAAAAACACATTACTTGTCTGTAGTCATTAATAAAAAATTTTAAAAAAAAAATGACAATCCCCCAGAGTAAGAGGCCAGAATAATCCCTCGGCCAAAGTATACCCAGGCTCGGTTTACGACGTCGTCCACGGCCTACAGCACTTTGTCGTTACATCGGAACTGGTTACGTGGAACTAGTTGGTGAGCAAAGCGGACGAATACGTCATCACACGCCGCTATAAGACGCTGTTTACATTCACCAGTTGTGCGTCACCTTGGATTGTGCTACACTTGCTAACCGTTTGAGCCTCATTATGGCTCCCAAAGTAAGCCAGACTCTGCTAACGGCAGTGCTTCGAAGAAAAGGAAAGCCATCTCCATGGAAGTGAAATTAGAAATAATAAAACGCTCATGTTGTAAAAACAGTGCAACATATTTTGTTATCTCCTTGTAAAATGATTCATGCAATCATGAAAGTCATTGGCATTCATGACTTCTCCAAAGACCTGGTTGATATCGTGATAAGACGACAAGATAAGAAGCTTCCGTTCGGCATCATCTCTTGATCAAGGATACACGAAATAGCTTTGTTTACATTTTGTCGGAGTTCCAACTTAGGGAGAAAATTGACTTACACTGATTTGTAGGAACGCAACTCCGACATAGGCCGAGGAACCTGTATACCCCAGGAGCTGGAATAGTTGATCCTAGAATATTCCTCTCCAGGCCAAAATATACCACATGAAAGACAAGATTACATATTACATATTTAGGCAAACATACTAGGGTATCGAATATTCTGTCGTTACGGTGATATCCGAATGTAAAATTTGAGCTCCAAATCAGGGCTCCAGACTAACTTTTTTTCCTGGGAGCACAGTGGAACCTAACTTAAAATTTTAGGAGTGCAAACAGAACATTTAGGGGCACACACCAAAATCGACTTCCAAAGTAAATATTCACATTCCCTCTCATTTTCACTGTATTACTGATAAATATTTGCACAATAAATGCAGAAATTATGTTTTCAATTCACAAATTATTATGCAGCAGTTGACACAACATAATAAGAAAAGCAGTCAGAGCGCAGTACTCCACCGAGGCTGCTTAGTTGATGTATAATTTCCGACGGATGAAATCTGTAATAAAAATGGCCTTGTTCTGGGCACAGGCATGTATTATGCATGTGTACTAGGGCTGCACGATTAACCGACATCGCATCGACATTGAGGTTTTAACTACTGCGGTAACCTAACCTCACGAGGGTGAGTTTTTTTGTTTTTTTTTTAAATCCCTATTTGAGTGACAGACCTATTCGCCAATCAAAAACAATGAGTCTCGTGATCCTCCTGGCCACTGGCCAATAAGAAATGGCAACAGGAAGCAAGTGCGTATGCACTGCACTACCGCAGCTAGCTTTAGCCAGTAGCTAACAACAAACCCGCACGTGTACTTTGCGATGCCGTGAGGAGCAAAAAATTTTCATTGTGACACATTAACGGCGTAAAAATGGCTGAAGGAACGTCTTCAGTAACAGAACAGGGTGCGGAGCAGTTGGTATCTAAAAAGAACTCTATTTCAGTTGTTTGGACTTACTTTGGGTTTGAGAAAAACGATGTGGAGCAAAAGCGAGCCAAATGCAAAATATGTCGTCGTGCAGTAGCCAGATCCAGAGGAAACACATCTAATTTGTACCAACACTTGAGGAATCACCACCGACAGCAGTATGATGCAATGTTTTGGACACAGGCTCCACTTGGCTATTGGTGAGATTATTTTTTTTCCCTTAGTCGTGTGTGTGTGTGTGTGTGTGTGTGTGTGTGTGTGTGTGTGTGTGTGTGTGTGTGTACCGCGAGCAGCGGAGCCTCTACAGCTGATCGCCGCTGCTTGGGGGACACGTCTCAATTCTGATCACAGATGTAATGACTGCCGAGACACACATGTTTTGCACACACTGTTGCTCAGTGAAATCTGGCTACAACCGTGTAGCGCAAACGCGGAAATGTCCGGCAGCAGCCGACCACGCGAGTTTCGTGTTGCGGTGACGGACTGGCTTGGCTCCGTGCCAAATCAAACTTTCAAAATCATCTGGTGGGCCAGATATTATTCCTGACGGGCCAGTTTTGGCCCGCAGGCCGCCAGTTGCCGACCACTATTTGTGTATTGTTTTTATGTGTCAGCTTGTCTTTTTTCAAACATAATTTGCAGTTTTATGCATTTGAAAGTAGAAAATAAAAAAATAAAAAAAAATCGCAAATCGAACCGCAGTCGCAATTTTGGTCAGAAAAATCGCAATTAGGTTTTTTTCCAAAATCGTGCAGCCCTAATGTGTACGTTATGTATTTTTACCGAATAACATGTAAAGAACTCTTATAAAGGTCTGTTGACCAGTTCATGAATTTTGGCAAGCCTTTTTTTGTTAGTGTTAAAATAACCATTCCCTCCAGGCTTTTATTTTGAAGGCGTATTTTTATTGCTTACAGGCTTTTATTTTGTGACCAATTCAGCGCACCGGAAGTGGTTCTCTAAGAAGTGGTTTCTTGACATGACAAGCTGAAAAGTCTGAAAATTCACGTAAAGATCAAAGAAAACGGTTACATGCTGTTGCTGTCTAACAAAGGATGTGTCTAAACTTAGAAGCAGCTGGAATGGAGACAAGAAGAGAGTGAAGGACAGGAAGGTGAATTTGTGTTTAAAATAAGGCTGAACGTAAATAAAGGCTTTGTGAAACATCAGGAGCTTCACCGTCATTTGCACCCCCTCTCTCACACACATTAGCCCGTCTTCTTCTTCTTTGGTGTTCGTTTCCTTTCTTCTTCTTTTCAAGCTAATGTCGGTTGGTAAACCAGCTCATTTGCGCATTACTGTCTACTGAGCTGAAGTGTGGAGCAGAAGTTTGTAAGCAACAAAAAATATTCAATAGCAATTTGAAAAAAGCGGCAAATTTACTGGTCACACATGCGCGAGTAGATGAAAAATTTACTCACACTCACTCAAATTTTGGTCGCAAAATGCGACCATTTAGTCACAGTCTGGAGCCCTGCAAATACTCGGATTTCAATTGTAATTAGCTCTAGTTATGTTCTTTCATAATGATTTGCTCTGTACACCTCTCTGTGGAAAAAAATAATAACTTAATAATTAAGAGTTTCACATCCTTAATCTTTATGTGTCAAGTATAAGGTATAAGCTGGCCGAGGCTAAAGTATACCTAGGTAGAATTAACTTGTCAGAATATCCTTGGCCAGTTTATACCTCGGGGTATACTTTGGCTGGGGGGGTTAATCTGGCCTGTTACACCAGTCCAACAGCCGCTGTACAACATTCCATCACGTGTATTGGTTGACAAAAAATAGTTAAAATCCACATCCTCGAACACAAAAACACATTTGCACTAGGGATGGGAATTTCGACTAATTTCCGAACCGACTAGTCGCCAATAAAATTAGCGACTAGTCGGTTCGGAAAACTTGCAATTTAACCCTTTAAGCGCCAAAGTCGCAATATTGCCACAAGCAACATTGCTGAACATAACAAGCCATAGCTTCAAATATACTGCCTCGTGTGCCTCATGTACTGTACACCAGGAGATGGCGGACATCTGGAACTTCAATCTGAGCATCAGTTGTGGGCGTGTTTTCATTCAAAGTTTTGGAGTTTACGGAGTTTGAAAACCGAGGAGACGAGACTCGCCGTCGGAGCGTATCAGAGCGCAAGATGGCACATTTTAGAGTGAGAAAACTCACCGTACCGAGGTCTGGTCAACGCTGACAAAGTACTTTGTCAAGTAATGGCTTACTCATATTCTGAAGAGGAATTTTCACCCTCTGATGAAGATGTTCAGTCGTCCACTGAGACAAAGTGCCGCTGCGTCTGTGCGTAACGGCAGCGGGTCGGTGCGTCATGACAGTCCGCGAGCAGCACATACTGGAGCCGATGCTTTGCTTCGGGGTGGCAGGAAGGGACGTGGTGGGTGTAGCTGGAGTGGTCAAAACACCGCTAATGATGAGGGGGATAGCGGGGGTTGAAAAAAAGAGACAAGCATATGCTACTGGCAGGATCAACCAGGTAGCCCAGACGGGACGAGCGTGCGGCGCACGGCCGAGCGTAGAGCTGCATGACGGCGCCCGGTCGGGGTGGGGGGGGCACACTAGCGTTTAACCGACTAGTAAAATACTAAACGTTTAATAAATGAGTCGGCGGTTAAACGATTAATCAACTAGTCCGCACATCCCTAATTTGCACACATGAATAGAAATAATTAAAGATGATCCTGACACATACAAAGAAAGCAACCAAAATCTGAAGGGTTTCGCTAAGATTAAGGTTTTAAGAGGCTGACAGGGAGCAGATAATACCACATACAGACCCAACCCCCAACTCCCAGGCCAATGGGAGTGTGTTATTTAGTTGGAGGTGGCAGGCAAAAGAGTTAAATGGGTGTTTGTAGACTGCAAAGCCCATGCAGCAAAGGTAACCACAGGTACCCTCTGGTAGCAGCCTCCACCTGATGAGGTCTACAGGTGTGGATGCAGGTAATAAAAGGCTCAGGTGGTTCATGGGCCTCAGGAGGCCTGCATGGAAGCCCACAGGGACAGCGAGGACAAATCCATTATCAAGGGACATGACGGACTGCTGTGATCCACGGGGAGATCACACTTTCCTTTTAACCCTGCAACTGAACTTTGCATTTTTATTATGTGCCTTCACTTTAATGCCAGTTTGCATTTAAACCATCAAACAGTTTTCTTATATCTCTATCATTTTATTAACATCCAGGATTAGTTTAAATGTCACCAAATGACAAAGACGGTCTCCTGGCAGATTTAAACTCCAAAATACAGACTTCACCTCCAACTGAACTCCACTAGAGCTGTGTATCTCCTAAAAGATTAAATACATTTAAATTCGTATTATATCTTGATCTTCCCACAGGTGATACAGCAGAACACACTTCCTCACCGACATTACAAGTAACCGACAGCGACAGCTTCTGTGCAGCGCTGACAATGGATTTACTACAATACGGTACTTACGGTAATTATGTACGACAGAAAAGTGCAAGAAAAAGGAAACGGCAACGCAAAGGATGTGTATTCTAGTCAAATACACACCAGCAAATGAAAGCAGTTAAATGTAAGTGAGAAAGACAGCATGTGGAGGCTGTCTTTTTTCCAGTTTTGTTGCAAGTTGTTTTATCCCGACGCACCTGTCGCCCATGAATATTGATGCAAGCATGCTGTTTCCAAAATGAAACAACCGTCGACTGCTCGCCCGTTTTGAAGCCTTATGCAGCAGGACTCATATACAAACACAAAACATACACACACTCATCAGTGAACAAGAAATGCCAAATGTACACTCATTTCTACAGTGGATACAGTACAGAAAACACTCACCAGTCACATAACCATACAGGCAAAAATGTCTAGAGACAAAAATCTGATCTCAACATGCCACCATCCTGTTGTCTAAATTACCAATTCAAAGACAGTTATGATATTGATCTCTTACAGCCTGATCTACTCGCTTGATCTTGATATAGAAGGCAATAAACACATTTATCAGAACCAGAAATTGTAAAAACACAAGATGTAGAAGCAGAAAGGACCAACCGCTATTCTATCGAACACAAATCTAAGCTTAAAATCATAAAATCACTTCATTCCACATGAATCATTTAAAATCAAGCCAAAAATAAACCTTTTGTTTTAATGAGATTCTGTAAAAAACTAAAAATTCTGCAATCCTTGGCTAAACTGTGAAGCCATTAGTGGCTCAGCTGCGACCAACAGACATGAGACAAAAATTCAGGGAGTTTTTGGCTGAACTGCAGCTTGTGCTTACGCCAAGCAGATAGGAGACAAGTATGGAAACAAAAATGTGAGTAGTAGGGGTACAGCCCACAACCAAACATGCAAATATGTCTCGACTTAGAAATGTGATCTCAAAATGGCACAGTTTGTGGTGTCTAAATAACTAACTCAAAGACAGTTATCATATTGATCTCTTACATTTGGATCTATCCACTTATTCGTAGTACTGAAGGTCTTAAATAAACTTATCAGAACCAGAAATTGAAAGAAACAGAAGATGTAAAAGCAGAAAGGACCGACCGTGTGATGGGCTATTCTATCAGAACACAAATCTAAGCTTAAACTCATAAAAATCCCTTTATTCCACATGCCTTGTTTAAAAATTTGCCAAAGATAAACACTTTGCTTCATTAAGATTCTGTAAAAAACTAAAAATTCTGCAATCCTTGGCACAACTGTGAAGCCATTAGTGACTCAGCTGCGACCAACAGACACGAAACAAAAATTCAGGGAGTTTTTGGCTAAACTGCAGCTTGTGTTTACACTGAGAACAGAGGAGACAAGTATGAAAACAAATTGAAAATGTGAGTAGTAGGGGCATAACAGTACAAAAAAAATAAAAAAAGCACGGCTCGGTTTCCAGTACGGCAAAAACAAGACATTCAAAATATTAAAGTGCCTGTACCTTTTCTTTTTTAATAAACTGTGGTTTACTACACAAACTACAGCTGTCTTTTATAAAAAGTGTGTAAATACAGACTGCAATCTGTGAAAAAAGAAGCACGTTTTTCAGAATAATTTAGAAAACTGTCCTGTTCTTGTATTCGACAGTCGATGCATTGATTAAGTTTGTGTTTGGTATAAAGTTTGCTGGAAACTTGGTAACGGGGCTCAGTTATTTTCAGTATGCGTGTAAAACCCGTGTTCTCACATCCGCTGCTGTAAAAACACGTCTCAGGTTCGTCATCTCTGAATCGTCAGCAAGACGCTGCTTCAACACCGCGAGGATCTGTGGTCGTGCTGCGCTTACTTTGATTCTCATGACGTGAGGCCGTCTCAAATGAGAAACAATACCTGATCGCGGGGGAACAACAGCGGAGCAAAGCTTTCGTCTGATCTGCCCGTTTTTCTACCATTGTTGCTACAGTTACCCGAGAAACCGTAGCGTTCCCAAACAGCAGACTTTAACGACAGCGGAGAGTTTTCAAGCTCTGGTTGGACGCCACAAATACCAGGCAGCACTGTGAATTAAACCGACAACATGTGGTCCTTTGGTGAAGCTGCTGGATTAAAATGTAGAGTTTCAAACAGAGTAATGCAGGTGCAGTGGATGCATAGATTTCTGTGTTAATGTGTGCCAATCTGAAGAGTCCAAACCAAGAATGCTGGTTTCACATATGAAACCTCGAGCAGTGAAGTATCTGTAGTCTGTCGTCACCTTTTCTTCCCAGAGTTGGTAGCAGCTGTGGAGAAACAGGCCGATTCCAGTTTTTTTAAATGAATAATTAAAGAAATTCAGCTTTTGTCTTGTTGTTTTTTCATAATTGATGGTATTCTAACTGTGTCATGTGACACTAAAAACATTTCTGAGTTGTTCTACTTTTAAACATGGTTGTTCTGTTTACATTGATTGGGACTTAGTTTTATTCACATTTCCATTGAAACCTCCTGTCTTTACCTAGTAAAGAGTAGGTATGTGAGTAAATTTAATCTGCTGCTAGAAAAGGACTTGCACACAATCTCAGAATACGCTTCTGATTTGTTCTACAGATTAACAACCTCCCAAATAGCTGTACTGTTGGCATATTTTCTGGGGTGAAAAATGAAAACCAACTCCATTTATCACAGCAAGAAACAGCAAAAACCGTAAGAATTGTGGACTTTTCAACTTTCTGACAGCAAATTTACCAAATCTAAGCTTAAAATTATGATATTCCTTAAAAATCACATAAATCAACATGTCTAAATTGAAAATTTGCCAAAAATCAAAGCAAGATTCTGTAAAAACTAAAAATTCTGCGCTTCTCAGCTGCAACCAATGGTCACTTCACAAAAATTCAATAAGTTTTTAGCTGAGCTGGGATGAACTGCAGGCTGTGCTAACATAGAGCAGACAGGAGCAAGGTATGGAAGTAAATTAAGAATATAAGTAACATCTACAGTGTGTAAAGTTACAATTTTGGTAATATCTGAGGACATCTGGAAAAAGTTTTCTGTGTAAATTAATTTTTTTTTCAATATTTGTATGACATTTACTAGGGCTGGACCCAAATATCCGAATATTCGTTCGCTACGGCACTATCCGGATATTAATTTTGTTATACGAATATTATGGCCGGGTGGCTGCCGACTCTGAAGGCACGCTTCACTTCGTTGCATAAACACAAGACAAGATGCTGAAGACTGGTGTTTGGGAATTCTTCAGTTTAACTAAAGACTAAACGAGGGCAAAATGTGGACCCGGAAGACCAGACGAACGGATCCGAATATTCGGCCCGTCGTCTAATTTTTGGAAAATAAAATCCAAGAAATTCCACCTTTTAAGCTTTTTTCAAAATGATTTATCACATCAAAACTATGCATGTCACTATGCACAAGTTCCCTCTCCCTCTAGTCGTTCTGTTTCCATAGATGTACAGGACTTTATATTACAGTCAAAAATGAACCCACAGTGAGTAAAACTGTGACGGGAGCAAAAAGAAACGCGTATAAACGGCTGCTCTAAGTTCAGAAGGTGAAACCTCTGTAAAAATGTGACTCCTAAAACTGTCACAATCCCAATCAGTTCAAGACGAAGATATTTGTCTTAGTTGTTGGGACAACAAAGCTTCTGCAAATAGCACACAACAGGGCGAGTTTTCCTTCAGCTCGTCATCAAGCTTCACATGGAATCAACATTGATTAGCGACGCATGACCTGACAGTGTTTTAAAACCGGACCAGAGAAGCTGCTTCCTGAATGTTTTACACAGATGAATGAAACAAAAAACGGATTTGTCACCATCAGAACCCGGCGAATATCATCAACTGAATCAATCACAGCCGAGAGTCACTTCTCACTGTAAGAGGTTCACAGCGTCAAGTCCAGCTGTCTTCAAGAGCAGAAGAGGATGAGGTGGATCAGACCTTGATCCGATTCCAATCCATTTAAATCAGGCCTGGACATCTCTAATCCTTATTAATATTCAGATAATTGTTTCAACCCTGCTGCACTGATGGAGTCACTTTAAGACCACAGCTTCAAACTCAGTTCATCTTTAAGTCACGGTTTCAAGCAAAAGTGCCGCAAAAATCAAAGTTTTATACCACTGGGAATTCAAGAAGTTAAAGATAATGTGACAGCTTCAGGGACAGAGATATCTGGCATTTTACAATTATTTTATTGATAGATTTAATGCGCTACTTCAAGTCTCATGACTCCGAAGTCTCAGAAATGTTTCTCAAGCAACAAAACCAACTTTTTGCCACAAACCAGGAAATTAGCCTCTCTCATGGTGGCTCATTTTGTCTCATATTTCACAAAATGAGAAGAAATGAGACAAAAAATTAGAAGAAATATGAGATAAAATGACACATAACATGAGAAGAAATAGGCAAAATGAGAAAAAATATGAGACAAAATGAGAAGAAATTGGACAAAACGAGAGACAAAATGAGAATATGTGATAAAATGAGAAGACATGAGACAGACCTGTCACAAAAATCAAAGTTTTATATCACTGGGAACCAGATGCTGTTAAAACATTACATTTAATGCATACATTATTGATTATTTGATTTTCTCCATTCTTGATTGATCGGTTGATCCTTACTCTGCTATTTAATAGGTCAAAATGACAGCAGAAAACTGTTTTGTTTAGAATAGACACTGTTTGCATTATAAATAGCCTGTGGGATTCGTATTTATAACGTGATGAAGTGGGTGCTTTCCTCAGACAAAAAAAAAAAAAAAAAACAGCAAAGAGGCCCGTTCTCTTTTCAATGACCTTATTCCCTTCGCTCAGTCACTCGCCCTTGCACAAAAGAGCCGAGGAGCCTCAACCGTTGGTGCATCTGAGAATCATCAGGAGGCCGAGTGGCTGCAGGGGCCGAGGAGGAGCAGCCGGCTGTGCTAAATCTGAACCAAATTCAGACCCCTCTCCCAAAAAACGCCAGCGCTGGCATGCACAAAGAGGGAGGCGCGTCTTTAAAATGGAACACGGCTTCCTCCTCGCTTCATCCCTGCTTCAGTGGCGCTGATGCTCCCACCGGTGACAAACAAAGGAGGGGACGGCAATGTCAGAGGCAGCCCCGGTCTGGGCTACGGCACAATTAGCTTTCTGCGCTAATTCGGTGAATAACTAATCAGCTCCTCACGGCACAGTTTTCAAATCCAGCTGACCCACTGCTATGACACCGGCGTATGACATCTGATGATTGTTTGCTGTATTTATTAAGGTTACAACTGAACCACTCACATGTATGAAACATTTCCACCCAACTTAAACATCCTTCAGCACCTCACAACCACTTAAAACATCCTCGCAGCCCAGTATTACCTTCAAGAAGTCATTTACTAGCGTTTTCTAAATCAGGGGTGTCAAACTCATTTTAGTTCAGGGGTCACATGCAGCCCAATTTCATCTCAAATAAAATAATAACCGATAACTAACCACAACTCCAAATGTGTCCCTTTGTTTTAGTGCAAAAAGTACATTCTGAAAATATTGACAATTAATCTTTGTGCAAAACATGAACAACCTGAAATCTATGAAGGAAAATAAGTTCAACAATATTATGTTTCAGTTCATCATTTGTGCATCACATCATACAGATCACAGTTTATGTACAAAAAGGCACAAAACATTCAGTCTCAGGTATCTGGAAGTGAACGATCTACAGGTTGTCCTTGACTTGCGTTGGAATTTCATTCCTATGGCGCAATGTAACACTTATTTTCATCCTAAGTCAGAACTCGCATACTGTACATAAATGTCACTCACCTACGCGAACACAGTGCTAAAATCATAATCATTCATCTGTCTATGTTTCGCCCTGTTCCAACTGTTTTATTATATCTAACTTCACTTACATGGAGAAGGCTTTCTTTTTCTTCATAGCACTACCATCAGAAGAGTCTGACTTACGCTTGGGAGCCATAATAAAGGGAGTAAAGTTAGTGAATGTAGCACAATCCAACATGGCGCACAACCGGCCAATGTAAACAAAGCAGTCTTACACCAACCCGTGACGACGTATTCATCTGCTCCGCTCGCCAACTAGTTCCACATAACCAGTTCCGACGCAACAACGAAGCGCCATAGGTCGAGGACGTCGTAAATCAAGGACCCCCTGTACTTTGGCCTAAGCCAGTTTATACCCAGGTATACTTTGGTTACTTGTCAATATAGTCTTATTTTATTGTTTCTAAGACTACAGACAAGTGATTTAACCGTCAGTAATGTCTTTTTTGTGAAATGTAGTCCCAGAAAAGTAAGGCCAATCTTACAAAACGTGGCTGGAACTCATTTATTGCAACAGAAGTCTGTGTCACGGTGCCCCTTTACTAGCTAAACACCTACAATGCTCTCCGTTCACCAACTGCCCTTAGTCTAAGTGACCATTCCTCTGACTGGTATTGAAAAAGTTTCAAAAAAACAACACAAACAAAAGAAAGCAAATGTAGCAGAGTCCAATGCGCCGTACAAAGGCCAAATGTTAACAAAGCCAACTTCCTCATACAGCGTCGTGTGACAACGTATTCGTCCGGTCTGTTCGCCAACTAGTTCCTGTGCGAAATTTGTTTTAAACGCCATAAACTGAGGATCTGCTGTCGTATTTAACTCGATGATCAAGCAACTCATCAAGGTCTAGAAATTATTCTAAATTTCTATGATTCAAAAGTAACTATAGTTTTTTTGAAAGCCCAAGCAATAAAATTACAGTAATAAACACCTTTGTGTTTGTACTTCAACTTCTTTTAGCCTTATTTATTGTTATTTATGCAAGTAATTATGTTTGTTTGTGTCTTTCATTGCTGTGCTAATAAAACAATCACCTGTGCACCCCGATAAATATGTTAAACAGGCATTTCATTAAAACAGGTCATTAGAAGTGATCAATAACCATCAATATCGAGTAGTATGAAAGATTTATTTAACGCAATAAGGACAATAACCAGTCCCTAGCATTTTGTTGTTTTTAATTTTACTTTAATAAGCACTCTTTTTTATGATATATGGTGCAAATTTATCTTTATACTTCTTTGTACACACTCTATTCTTTTTTTTATTTTATCTGCATTCTATTATGATTTTATTTTTTGTAATGACTTGAATAAGAGTGCTCTTAAAGCGCCTCTCGTTCCCAATAGTAACAATAAATATCTACTCTATTCTTCTTTTTTCACAATTATGTGAACTCTCATTCAAGAAGACTTTTCTTTAAATGCACACCAACATTTAAATTTTAATGAATTAAACACAGAAGCAAGCAGCAAATCCAACTATATGAAAGCCTTAAACTCCTGACGGGGGCATTGAGTTTTCTCCCCCCACCCCACTGTATCTGCTTATAGAAAGGTGTTATACAAGTAGAATAAAGTTGATTCTAAAAACAAAATGAAGTATGATTTAACTAGTTTTCCAAATTGTCCATTATTTTTGACAGACAAATTTGGATCTACCAGAACGAATATTTGTAACGTAAAAAATATAGAGCAAAGAAAATGTACGAGCAAAAATGTCGAAAATATATCATTATTTTTTTTCCCTAAGATTACAGAACACATCTAATAACTGAAGTGACTCCTCTTACTAAGTTATCAAGATGGATCTTAAAAGATGAGGCAGGATTACACAATTCAATAAAAATCTAATCACAACTAAGTAGGTTAAACTTGTATTTCAACTGTAGTAACCCATAATTATCAATATCAGCTGAAATTAAAGATATTATCATATATTTGTCAGATATATCACCCAGCCAGTCCCTAGCATTTGTTATTTTTTAAATTTCATTCTTTTTTTAAAAAAATTAATTGCACATTCATGGGCAAAATTTGTAAAAAAAAAAAATGTAAATGTGAATTTTGAATATTTAAAAATACAGAAACACGTCAAATCCTCAGATCTAAGAAACGTTAACTGACGGTGGCATTTTTAGTTCTGTTTCTGCATGTGGATATGTGGTATGTACTGATAAAAAAAGTCAATTATAAAAACTAAAATGAAGCAGGATTTAACGAGCTCTCCATGATGCCCATTATTTTTGACAGACAGACAAACCTACTATAGAGAGGTAATGAAATACTTGTAATTTGTAATGTAAAAAAATGAGATCATAGAACACACTGGATAATTCACGTGGCTCCACTTACGAAGCTTATTTGTCAAGATAGAGCTTAACCCTAAATCAGCCTTGATCAGCAAAAAATAGCATCAACCGACACTTCATGAATAGTTAACGTTAGCTGTAGCACCCATAATACTCTAAACTCCTATTTTAATTCACAGTTGTCTTCTTGGATTAAAACATAAAGCAAAGACAGCCTTCCATCATCGCTAACCGAGATGCTGATTGACACCAATTAAAACTGAGATTCGCTTAAATTTCTCCACCCACAGAGGTGACGGAGGAGAATGTGTTCAAACGCTGTGTTTCTCTACAACAGGTGGCTCTTTGAAAGCAGTTTTTTTCCCTCCAAGTCTTTACCTGCA
The DNA here is from genome assembly GCF_021347895.1 of Acanthochromis polyacanthus. Taxonomy (NCBI): domain Eukaryota; kingdom Metazoa; phylum Chordata; class Actinopteri; family Pomacentridae; genus Acanthochromis; species Acanthochromis polyacanthus. The sequence goes on along the minus strand of NC_067117.1, from coordinate 32,592,963 downwards.
TCAAGTTACACCATTAACTTGTCACATTGGCTTTGAACTTTATAATCGTCATTAATTATCATTAAATTAATACTGAAGTGCGGCGAGCAAAAAACACACAATGTTTGTGCAATCGCAAGCAGAGCAGTCAATGTTTTTCTATAAATATGTGAAAACATCTGAAACAATGTGCAGACGTGCTGTGGTTCCTATTCATTATTTAATTAATGGAATAAAGAACTTAGTGTGCTTTAACGTCGCCTCAACTCCTGCTTCAACTATCAGCTGTCTCAACAACTGAGAAGGGGGCAAATGTTCCGGTTTTTGTTTCCGTCTGCTTCCTTTGATGGTGGAGTCGAAGCGCAGCAGCAGCAGGTACTACAAAGTGCATCTAGAACAATGAGCGAACCAGCAGGCAGAAAGTCACATCCAGATTGAGGTCTACAGCCTCTACAAGGTGCAAACGCAACACAACTACAGCATCCTTGCTGCCTGACGATGAAACAGCGCAACAATATTGAACTGAAAACCCACGGGGTAAGTCTTGAGAATTGAATAGGCAAACTTTTAACGCATTGAAAACCAAAAATACTGCTACCAGTTAAGCATCTGAAAACAAATTACATGCATTAGCATCTACAAATCCAGATTTTCACACCAAATACAGAAGATCTGATGAAAATTGCAAATTACATAGACTTGGGTGATAAAATGAGAGCGATTTACACCTGCGATAAGACACTTAGTCTACAGCAATAACAGAATTGTTCACAAAAATGCTCTATAGTTTCACTAAAACGCACATATGCATGAACAAAAATCAAGTGTGCTCCCTCACTAGTTCATTAACAGTGCAATATCGGAGCTCCTTCACTCTACATCGACCTCCCTAATGGCTGTGTTGTGCAGATATCCCAAGGCAAGCTAGTCTGTCTGACACCTTGTTGCCTCCATCCAAGCCTGCATAGAAGGGGAGGTTAGCCCTACAAGACATTATCATATATTTCCACCACCTCCACCTAAGCAACGCACTCCCAGTGGCCAGCTACGAGGGATGACAGAGGGCCGATGTGGGGCAAAACTTGGACCTAAAACCTCAGGTTGGTGCATTAGCTTCGCCCTAGTTGCCCTCCGTGCACCTCTAGACTTTACTGGGTTTCTGTATTTAATGCATACCCAGTGTAGATGACTCCTTTAGTCTTATTTATTGATAAATAATGTGCAAATGTATATATCTGTTTGTTTGCCATAGCTGATTTAACATTAAGGTAATTACTTGTCAGAATTCCTTTTATTGCCAAGCTGGTTATTGCTGACAAGCACTCGTGTATAAAGAATGCTAAAAAGATGTTTTAAAAACAGAGTTGTTGCAAGTCAATAGACAAAACATGGTACAAGACAGGAAATAGGAAGCAAGTGGAGCAAGTCGAATAAACAGAAAGTGCAAGCGATTGTAGGTCAGAAAAAGTAACAGAAATATTTGCAATGTGCAGGAATGTCCTCATAATGTGTGTCTGCAAAAGCAGTGCAATAAAACCTTTATCCTGCTGCTCTTAATTATCAATAATTATGTATATTGACTAGCCTAAAAGCATTCTTTGTGATCAATTTTTGCACCCTACGATGACAATGTCCAGACTTCTAATATTTTGCTGCAGTAATGTGCAGGGTTTGGAGACTTTTGTGTGTTAATATCCAGATTTGTGCTAATTTTGTGACAGAAATTTTTTTTCTTCCAAACACAAGGAGACAAAGTGACTACACAGTGACAAATCACATCTCTAAGGGTTAATGTGGTCAAGCCATCTCACTGGGACATTTGTGAGTTTGGATTTCACTGCTGTCATAGTTTACAAATCTGTCAAAAATACACAATTAAACAATAACATCCAGATCTTAATTTTTTTGCTATGTTAATGTCCAGGCTTCTGATACTGATGTACTATAAAGTGTCACTGTTTTCTAACACTTTTGTTCATTAACATCCAGGTTTTTCATCCTTTAGTACATTACTATCTCGGTTGTGAAGACTTCAGAAAATTAATATCCAGGTTTTGATAGTTTCTTACATTATTGTCCAAGTGTCTGACACTGTTTTACCATAAAGTATCAACTCCTCAACAGTAACACATCCATTAGCATCCAGGTTTTTCATCCTTTAGCGCATTAATATTCCAGTTTTTGAGAGTTCATAACTTCAGTATCTAGGTTTTGATACTGCTGATGATACTGTTGATAGTTTAGCACGTTAATGTCCAGGCTTCTGATACTGTAGTGCTATAAGGTGTTAATGTCTCAATAGTCATGCATCCAGATTTTTAACATTTTTGCAAAGTAGCATCCAGGTTTGTCATCCTTCACTCGATAAAAATTCAGGTTTTTGAGACATAAGAACATTAGCATCAAGGTTTTTCATCCTTTAGTACACTACTATCATTACTTTTTGAGACTTCAGCATATGAACATCCAGAATCTGACAGTTTGGTACATTCAAATCACATTCATTGTTGTACAGTAAACTACCAAAAACCTTTCAGATCCAACACTGTAAAGAGAAAAAACATCCCAAGTCTAATTATCAACCATTTTCAACAGCAAGAACTTTTGCTTAACATGCATTTTCACATCTGGTCCAATCCCCATTAAAGTGAGAGCACTCTGTGGTTTGGGATTAGCTTCTGGCACCCTTTGTCTGTAGCCCGGGGGTGTTACACCTGGCCAGGTGGAAAGCGAGAGTGTGTGTTTGGTACAACAGCGTGGCTCCGTGACTCAATGTGCCTGCATGACTCACTAGAAACCCCGCATACACACCTGGCCGCCGTGGCCACCAATGCTCCGGGAGGCTAACAGTGGCTAACAGCTTTAGCTTCTCAGTGAGAGCTCTCTGAGGGGCTTCTTGAGGCTGGAGCCAGCGCTAGCAGACGCAGGAGCTAACGCACCGCGAGCTTGGCCACGAGTTGGGGCAGAGCTGGCCTGGCGGCAGGGTGGTACGAAGAGGGGAAAACCCGACTAAAGTGAACGAAAAAAAACAGCAAACACACTACACAGCAGAGAGCCCACAGCGGAGAGGAGACACTGTGTCCTATTTCACGTTAGCTACCCTAAGCTAGCTGCCTCCTGCTAGCCGCTGTAATGTCACCGCATCGCTGTTTGCTGCGCTGGTGGACAATGATAATAATACGACAAAAAACAGCCTCACCTCCGCTTTACACGTGTGGACTAAAAGAACTCCTTCTCCACCGATAAAACCCTCCCCAGGCGGACCGCTCACCTGCTCCAGGACGCCGGACAACACACACACGGCTCCCCCTCACCGGCGAGACAACATCCTTTCCTTTCCGCCGGTTGTAGCCCGAGCGAGAGGAGAGAAGAAGAAGAAGGGAAAAAAAGAAAAACACACACTGGCGCTTTTTTTTATTTCCAAGGACACCAAATCGCCATGACAGTTTAGAAAAATGCATAAAAAATTAGCAGGCAGGGGAGGGAGGGAGGAGAAGAGAGGGATGGGGAGGAGAAAAGAGGCGGAGGAGGAGGAGTGGAAGTCCGCGCAATGTCTAATCCACGGCGGAGTTCATTCAGTCTGGATGCAGGAGTCCTGCTGCACGGTCCGGTCTAGACACCCGCACAAAGAGCCGCCACCGAGCCGCATCTCCCCCTCCATAAAAAAGAAAAAAAGTTCCCTAAAATGGCCACTGACTGCAGCAGCCAAAACACAAACAGCTTTTTTTTTTTTTTTTTTTTTTGGTGGAAGTTTAGCGGTGTGCTCGCTCCCGCTGCTGCAGCCAGCCTAACCTCACCGTGCGCACGTTTCCCTCCCATTGGCTGCAGCCTTGGCGCAGCTGGCTCCGTGCACGTTTCCATTGGCCCCGCAGCTGTCACGCAAACTCTAAAACACCCGCGTTTGTCTGAGAGCCATCGCGGCAGCCCCAGGCAACACTATTGTGTATTGTGCGTTTTTTCCTCCCCTTTCCTGTTGTTTTTTGTTTTGTTTTGGGTTTTTTTTCTTGCGTGTGCGCATGGATGCGCTCATTACGCACGCCGCCTGCTGTGTTGTTTTTCTTACCGCAGACTTGCAGGGAGATCCACTTCTTCTCTTCCCACCGCACCGACCGGCTCCCGGCTGCTGTCATTGAAGGGAGGCGAGGAAAAAAAGCAAACCAAAGGTGAAAAACAAGAAGAAGAAGAGAGGGGCGAGCAGCTTTTCAACCCCCTCTGATGCTATAAACCAAGGGGTTTACATTTCTCCTCTGCCGCCTGCATCCACCAATCATGTCGCTTTTTACTCCTCCATCATTACCGGGTTTGAAGGGCGGAAGAGGGGGGGAAAGAAGAAATAAGACATTCCACGTCTTTTGCAGATCAGGTTGCGTTTCCCGGATGTTCGGCACGGTTTTTTGGGCTTAAAAGTGCTGCTGGTGTCATCGGAAGTGGATTAAATGAGGTGTTTTTGGGGTCGCAGGACTGATTTCTGAGAACTTGCATTGTTTCTCCCACAAGTTCACCTGAGCAGTGTTGGCTTTCTGTTCATCTGACTGCGAAATGCACATTTTTATGACAGAAAATGTTTTTTTTTTCTTGCAAATATATGGACAAAAAATGCATCAAAGTCTCACCGACTTGCAAGCCAACACAGTACAAAGTCAAAACTTTGTGTTACTGTGGTCAGAACATCTCACTGGCATATTTGTGACTTAAAATTAAATGCTTTCATTGTATAAAACTCTCAAAATACGCAATTCCTTAAGATAAATGTGGCCTCTTGCAGATTTTCCATCCAGTCTCACTTAGCTGCAACAGTAAAGGCACATTTTTATGACAGAAAATGTACAGTCATGGACAAAAGTATTGGCACCCCTGAAATTTTTCAAGAAAATACGCCATTTCTCCCAGAAATGTTTGCATTTACAAATGTTTTTGGTAAACAAGTGTTTATTTCCTTGATGTGCATTGTAAAAAAAATAAAGTCGAAATTAACATAATTTCACACAAAATTTAAAAAAAATTGAGTCCATCTCTAAAAATACACAATTCATTCAGAGAAATGTGACTTCTTATAGATTTTTCTTCCCATCTCATCATGTTTACAACAATGAATGCTCATTTTTATGATAGAAAATGTACTTTTCCTGTAAAAAATATGGAGAAAAATGCATTCAAGATCACCAGGTTGCAAGAAAACACAATATCAAGTTAAAACTTTGTGTTACTGTGGTCAAGATAGCTCACCTGGACTTAAATTTAACAGTTTTCACAGTAGAAATCTATCAAAAATACATAAACATCACAGCACTCCTTGGGTGAAATGGGGCTTTTGTAGATTTTCCATCCAATCTCAACTAGTTGCACAAATATAGGCACATTTTATGATTGAAATTTTATTTTTTTTTTTGGCAAAAATATTGTGTTCCTGTGGTCAAAACAGCTCACCTGGACTTAAAATAAACTGTTTGCATTGTATAAATGTCTCAAAAATACAAAAGCATGCAGGGTATCTTCATAGAAATGTGGCTTCTTATAGGTTTTTCGTCAGATCTAATCATGCTTACAACAACAAAGACACATTTTTATGTAAAAAAAAAAGTACTTTTCCTGCAAAAATATGGAGAAAAAATGCATCAAAGTCTCACTGAGTTGCAAGACAGCACAGTGACAAGTTAAAATTTAGTTTTTGTGATCAAGGCAGTTCACTGGGACATTTGTGACTTTAAGTTAAATGTTTTCAGAGTATGAATCTCTCAGAAATACATAAATTCTTTAGAGTAATGTGGCTTCCTGCTGATTTTCCATCAAATCTTATTTGTCTCAAATTTCAATGTGCAAAAAATGCACATTTTAATGACAGAAGATGCACCTTTCCTGCAAAAAAGATGAAGCAAAACTCCACCCAAGTCTCACCTAGTTACAGCATCACACAGTGACGAGTCAAAACTTTGTTATTGCAGTCATGACAGCTCACCGGGACTTAAAATTGACAGGTTTCATAGTAGAGATTCTTCAAAAACAAAAAATTCCTTAAGAGAAATTTGGTTTCTGAGCATCTTGTACCCAATCTCAGAGTTGCTACATTAAAGGCCTATTTTTATGAAAGAAAATGTGTGTTTTTTTCTGCGAAAATATAAAGAAAAATGCATCAAAGTTTCACCTACTTACAAGACAACAGAGTGACAAGTCAAAACTTTGTGTTATTGTGGTGAAGGCAGTTCACTGGCACAAGAAATGTGGCTTCTTGCAGTTTTTTCATCCAGTCGCTGGAACAAGTGCACATTTTTATGATAGACAAAACACTTTTCTTGCAAAAATATGGGAGGAAAAATGCATCCAAGTCTTACCAAGATACATCAGACACTGACAAACCAAAACTTTGTTACTGTGGTTAAGACTCCTCACTGGGACATTTGTGACTTAAAATTAAATGTTTTAATTATCTGAATCTCTCAAAAATACGTAATTCCTTAAGAGAAATGTGGCCTGTTGCAGATTTTCCCTCCAATCTCACTTAGTTGCGACAGTAAAGGCACATTTTTATGACAGGAAATGTACAGTAATGGACAAAAGTATTGGCAACCTGGATTTTTCCAGAAAATACACCATTTCTCCCAGAAATTGTTGCAATTACAAATGTTTTTGGTATACACGTGCTTATTTCCTTGATGTGCATTGGAAAGACACAAAAAAAAAACAGAAGAAAAAAGCCAAACTTGACATAATTTTACACAAAATTCAGAAGATTGAGTCCATTTTGTCCATGACTATAGTTCTCTCTCAAAAAATATGGGGAAAAATACATATATCCGAGTCTTATCTAGTTGCAGCATCACACAGTGACAAGTCAAAACTTTGTGTTGTTGTGGTCTATACAGCTCACCAGGACTTTAAATAAGCAATTTTCATAGTAGAGAATCCTCAAAAATAAATACATCTTTAAGAGAAATGGGGTTTCTGAATATATTGTAGTTATGTTATCCAGTTTCACCTGTTTGCAACTATAAATGCACATTTTTATGACAGAAAATGTAATTTTCCTGCAAAAATATGGATAAAAATGCATCCAAGTCTCACTGACGTGCAGCATCACACTAAGATAAGTTAAAAAATTCTGTGACTGTACTCAAGACAGTTCACTGGGATGTTAGTGACTTAAAATGAATTTTGAATGATAGTAGAAATCTCTCAGAAATACATAAGCCTTGTGGGACTCCTTAAAAAAAGTGGCTTCTTATAGAATTCCCATCCAATCTCACCTAGGTGCAGCAATAAATGCACATTTCTATGATAGAAAATATACATTTCTTCCATCCACACAGTTATAAAATACAACATTACGGGTTAACGTTGTCAAGAAAACTTACCCGGGCATTTGTTACTTTTGATTTCTCTATATTTAAGGCATATATCTCAAAAATACATATCTACTTTGGATCTCTTCAGAGAAAAATGGCTTCGGTACAGTTTGTAGCTTTGTCACCCAATCTCACCTGGTTAAAACAGTAAAGACGCATTTTTATGAAAGAAAATACACATTTCTTCCAAAACTATGGCGAAAAAATGCACCTCCACCGAATTAAAGTGCTCTAAGGGTTAGCATGGTCAAAGGAAACTGATGTAAAGAAACTTACCTTGAAGTTTCCTTGAAGTCAAATGTGTTCAACACGGTAAAATATCAAATGATTTCAAATTCCACCACCTCTCCAGAAGTGCAATATTTATAAACTGACAATTAGAGTGTTTTGCCTGAATCAAAAACATGTTTAATAAAAACTATACTGGCCCCAAAATAGAAACTCAAATTTACATCCATCTGTGATTTCCCATCAGTCTAACTGCATGAACATGGTTCTAAAATGAGCTCTGAACAGCAGAACTTTCTCAGTTTTGGACCAATGGGCCGTGTCTGTCTTCATCATGGCTCCACATGGAATAGAATTAATAGAGGATTTAGAAAATATGACTGAGACTTTACAAAGATGGAAAAGGATCCAGGAAGATCAGCCAGCAAACTAAAGACCAGTAAACCACAGAGTCAGTAACAGGAGGTATAGAAGGAGTCATAGCAGCACTAATCAGGGCTGCAGTGGTCGTCCTCCTAAAATGACTCCACAGACACTGAACTACTTTCACCATTTAGCTGTGAAAAACAGACAGCAGCTGCTTCAGACTTGGTCCAGGAGTTATCAATGGAAATCAGAGTTTGTGTGAAGCTCAGACAGTGAAGGACACTTCAGAACATCAACCTCTATGGATGGAGGAAAGAAAAAAGCATTTATTCCTATTTGGTACTTGTAGATGTAACTTTGCTAAACAACATGAAGAGCATGAGAGCATTATTTGGTCAGAGCATTATTTGGTCAGATGAAGACAAATCTGTTGGGCTCAAATGGAGTCCAACATGTTCAGAGTGAACCTGATCAGGGCTACACAGTGAATGGATAGTCCTGACAGTGGAGAACAGACGGGGTGGGGCGATGGCATGAGGCTGCTTGAGTGTCAGTGACATTTATTAATGCACCATCTGTGGATAAACCAGCATACTGGCTGACTGGATGACTTCCAGTCAGGAGAAGATTGAAGAAGAATATTCCAGCAGAGAACCATCCGAAGAACAAAAACACAGAAGAGTTTTGACAGAAGAACAAAGTAAAAACTGCAACCTGGACAAGAATGCTGCCTGACTTGATTTCAGTATGACACCTTTGGGGTATTTTAAAGGCAAAGGTGGAGCATCACAACCCCTCCAGCAAAGAGCAGCTGAAAAAATAGTATCTGAGGAATGACAAAAATGTGTAATCCTTCATACTGAGGAGGATGATCTACTGAGAAGTTTACTGACTACAGTTGTGAATCATTTGATACTTCAGTGATATTGCCCTTAAGTTGTCCTCACTCATGTTGTATACAACATATTCCTTTCCACTTAACACAAAAACACTTTCAAAGGCAAAATTTTGACATTTTTATTACCATATTGCATAAAAGTCATCTTTTTTGCTGCCTTCAGATGCACATTTACATATTTCTTGGCCCATTATCTCCACCTAGCTTAGTGGAACAGTGTGAAACTATCTGGATGTTTGGAAATTACATTCCCATACAACTGAATGGTTTTCTCACAACATAATTATTGGGTGGATTATATTCAGAAGAAGTAGTGTTTTGTATACAAGAATGAAGCACCACATGTATTATCTTAGCATTAGAGTCAGCAGGAGGTGGTTGGGCTGGATGGTGGGCGTACACAACACAGATGTGTAGCACCACAGACCAAAGTGGACATCCAGGTTTAAGCAGCAAATGCACGCTGGCTGGAAAAAATCACTGTTAAAGGTACTTTGTCAAGTCATAGTGGACCACACTACGATCTTCCCCAAACCTGAGCAAAGTATCCAAACACGACCATTTAAACAATAGAATGATGCTGAATAATTTGTTAGGTAAAATTGTTCATTATATGATATCATAAATGATATTAGCTGCAGCATTAAGTCATTTACCACATTAACAGTGTCTAGACTGGATTTATATTTCATTTCATTGAGAAAAATAGTTTTTCTTTAAAAAATGAGGACCTTTCTAAGTGACCCCAAACTTTTGAACATGATGTATATTATATATTAATATCTAAACTTTGTTTTGTAAATTTTCTTACCTCTGTACTATAAAGCACTTTGGCTACACAGCTGTTAGTTCAAACATGCTGTATGACAAACATACAAAATACATTTAAGACATGCTCTGTAGAACTGCAGCAAAAAAAAGAAAATAGAAAAACACTCAGAGAGTGCAGCACTCCACCAAGGCTGTTCATTCTCTCATATGACATTGTCAGAAATGCAACATTTTTTGGTAGAAATGCAGCATTTGTTTATTATTTATTAATGATCAGAAATCACAGCAACATAGAGTGTGTCCATTTAATATAGATGAACCCACAAACAAAAGGACCTTGCAGTGACCACAGGCGTGTGGTATGCCTGTGTACGTCATGTATGGATACTGAATCATGTGACCTAAATATGTAGCAGGCGGTGGGAATTGATGGGACTCAGAAACACCCCCACAATTTAATCAACTGTTCCTTGTATCATTTTTGACAGATAAGTCCCAATAAGTCCACAGCGTGGGGATTTGTAGTAGGATCACAATCACGTGATCGTCAACAGGCAGCTGACGTAGTGTTCACTTGTTGTCATGGTTACAGTGACGCTGTGTCGCTATCTGGCACTGATATAGAAATCTATGGCAAATCCGTGGATCCAGACTATAAGCTGCATCACTGCCAAAATCTAATCACTTGGTCCTTGTGTCATATCTGACCTTCCCTGAAAATTTCATCCAAATCGGTTAGTCCATTTTTGAGTAACGTTGCAAACAGACAGACAGACAGACAGACAGACAGACAGACAGACAGACCAACGGCCAGACAGCCAGACGGCCATCGCCACATAACTCCACCAAGGATTTTGATTGCTTCCAGGAAATGAATCCGTCAGTAGACTTTTGTTATTCATGAATATATTGGCGCTTTGTTGAGCATCAGTGGCAAACATCTGATGCCTGCAGCTGCTGAAAGGTGAGAATTTGACATGTTTTTTGAGTCACAAGTATTTCTGTAAACCAATCACAGTCTTCTTAGGCTCTGCAAAGCCCACGATGCAGTGATGGTGGCCGTCATAAAACAATGACAGGTGGAGTTGTTTCTGTCTGACTATTTGGATGCAGAAAGTTGAATGCTGTCATTCAACCAACTAAATTCAATGAAACAAACAAGCAGGAACGCCTTATTGCTCAATACTTTGTCAAAACTTACCATTTTCAGCATTTTTCTCAGAGGATGTAGCACAGGAGATTTTGAAAACAAGAAAACTGCAGGTTTACACTTGCAGTCCACATCCACAGAGCCGCCAACTAGCAAACTTACTACCGAGCTCATACGCATCTCCATGAAAACTGTATCTGATGATGAAAAGAATGAGAAAAGAGTGGAAAATAAAAAAAACAAAAAGTGTGACTTATGTTGGCAAAAGCTCCCTTCTTGTGATAAACCAGACACAGGAAACTCTAAAACCACTTGACAAATCAGCAGGAACTCAGTAGCAAAGTTCCTCATCAAGAGTGAAATACGGCCGTCTCCTGAACATCTGTGGACCAACCGATCTCCTATCTCTGGTTTCCAGAGCGTTTCAGACAGCCTGGGAGGATAATCCTGCGTCCTGGGTTCACTTCACTGAATCTCTGAGTGCTGAGGTTTAAATTTTTCAAACACTTATCTTCTCGCTGCAGTTTGAAGCTGCTGAGTTCCCATGATGCCTTCAGTAGCTTTGGCATGTCAAGAACAAAGTGCCGTTACCTGACTTGTGTGCTCGATTATAGTACATTTTAAGTGATATACTTTACTTGTTAATTCTGCTACTGGGAGGATTTCTGACAGCTGGAGTGTGTTACAGTGAGACTAGTGCTGCTGCAGGTCAATCAGTCCTTGTATGGAAGAAAAATCTGACAGTGGTGAACTTCAAAGAACCTCATAGAAAAGGAGCTGAAGCTTTTTCTGCTGCTAAATTAAACGTACATATTATCCACGTGGCAGTTTAAATAAACTTAATAAAATGTTTGCTTCATACATGCATCTTCTGTTGTGGTGGAAGTGAACAATGGGAAAACCAGCTGGAGAAAATGTATTAAAATGCTTCCTCTTGAGCGATTTTGTCATCACGACACAGAATGACTCACTGCTTTTTTGGCATCTCCTGCATAATTTAACAGATTTTTTGGTTGTTTTTGTTGGAGAGCATACTTATTTTATCCTTTACTGTGCTGCATCTTACATTTTCTTATTAAACTAAACACATAAGAGAAGGTTTTTACCCCAAGAAACTGTCTGAACTGTTGAAATTTCTTCATTTTACATTCTTTTGCAGCTGTAACATTGAAAAGAGACCAACACTGGGTACTTGGGGCCACCACATTTTGCAGTCTGTGGCTCTTCCTTCATAATTGAACATTTTGTGTTGTTTTGGTTGGAATATATAATTATTTTTCTCCTTACTGTGCTGCATTCTAGGATTTGATCTTAAACCAAACAGGTGAGAAAAGGATTTTATGCCAAGAAATGGTTTGGGTTGCGGTTGTGTTGTGCACTTTGGCAGCAGTAACATTTAAAAACACCAACATTGGGGTGTTTGGGGCCACCAAATTTCACACTGTGGCTTTTTGTGCATAATTTAACAGTTTTGTTGGAATATATACTTGTTTTTATCCCTTACTGTGCTGCATCTTATGATTTCTTATTAAACTAAACATATAAGAGAAAGTTTTTATTCCAAGAAATGGTCTCAATTGCAGAAATTACTTCACTTATATTCGTTTGCAGCAGTAATATTTTAAAAAAAAAACCCAACACTGGGCAACTTGGGGCCACCAAATTTCACAATCTGTGACTTTTCCTGCATAATTTAACAGTTTTTTGGTTGTTTTTGCTTGAAAACATGTCTATATTACTCACTTACTGTACTGCATTTTAGGATTTTTCATTAAATAAAATGGATGAGAAAAGGGGTTTATCACAAGAAATGGTCTGAATTGCGGTTACGTTACGTTCTTTGCAGCAGTAACATTTAAAAAACACCAACACTGGGTACTTTGGGCCCACCAAATTTCACAGTCTGTGTTTTTTTTGTGCCTAGTTTAACAGTTTTGCCGCTGTTTTTGTTGGAATACATACTTATTTTACCCCTTATTGTGCTGCATTGCAGGACTTCTTATCAAATTAAACAGAAAAAACAAGGTTTATGTATCAAAAAAAGTCAGAAGCATATAAATTACTGCACTTATATTCTTTTGCAGCAGCAACATTTAAAAAAAACACGGACATTGGGCACTTTGGGGCCACAAAATGTCATGCTCTGTGGCTTTTCTTGCATAATTTAACAGCTATGTTGTTGTTTTTGTTGGAGAACATACTTACTTTATCCCTTACTGTGCTGCTCTTAGGTTTTATTATTAAATTAAACACAATAGAAAAGGTTTTTACCCCAAGAAACCATCTGAATTGCAGTTAAATTCCGTTCTTCGCACCAGTAACATTTAATAAACGCCAACACTGGGCAATTAGAGGACTCCAGAACTCCAGAACAATCTGTGACTTCTCCTGCATAGTTCAACAATTTTGTTGTTTTTGTAGGAATAGATACTTATTTTATCCCTTACTGTGCTGCATCCTATGATTTCTTATTAAACTAAACAGACAAGAGAAAGTTTTTATTCCAAGAAATGGTCTGAAGTGTAGAAATGGCTTCACTTTACTTTTTTTTTGCAGCAGCAACATTTAAGAAACGCCATCATTGGGTGCTTTGGGGCCACCAGTTTTCACAATCTGTGGCTTTTCCTGCATAATTTAACAATTTTGTTGTTGTTTTTGTTGGGAAATGTACTTATTTTATCCCTTACTGTGCTGCATTTTAGGATTCCTTGGATTTTTGTTGTTTCTTCCAATGAACTGTCTGAACTGCAGAAGTGAACTTTTTGTGCACTGATATAGTCTTCACTTTAAATTCTTGTAAGTTTTGATGTTGTTTTTGTTGGAAAAAATGTGCTTATTTTATCCCCTACTGTGTTGCGTTTTCCATCCATCCATTCTCTATACACCGCTTTATCCTCACTAGGGTCGCGGGGGGTGCTGGAGTCTATCCCAGCTGACTCGGGTGAAGGCAGGGGACACCCTGGACAGGTCACCAGTCTGTCACAGGGCTACATATACAGACACACAATCACACTCACATTCAGACCTACGGGCAATTTAGAATAATCAATTAACCTCAGCATATTTTTGGACTGTGGGAGGAAGCCGGAGTACCTGGAGAAAACCCACGCATGCACAGGGAGAACATGCAAACTCCATGCAGAAAGATCCTCGGCTCAAGATCCAAGGCAAAGTGCTAACCACTACCCCACTGTGCAGCCCTGTGTTGCATTCTACAAATTCTTATTAAACTAAACAGAAAAGAGAAAGTTTGTTTTTTTCCACCAACCACCTGAATAGCAGAAATGTGTATATTTTACATGGAGTCTTTGCATTACTTTTTTTTGGCAGTATTGCACATATGACAGCAATACCATGCTGCAAAATTAAAGTATTAACATTTTTTCAATGTACTAATTACAAAAAAATAAAAGCATTCACCACAGATTGTGAAATTTGGTGCCCTCAAAGCGCCAAACGTTGATGTTTTTTTTATCCTGTGTTCACAATAATAATTTGTCTGCTCAAGTTACTGTCATTTTTGAGCAACAAGAAACCAAAAACAACCTGTTTTTTATGCATTTACTGTTACAACATTGCTGTCGAAAGCCAGAACACAAAGTTCAGCCTGATGAAATCTATTTAACCAGTTTATTTGTTTCAGAAAAAAAGGCCCAAAATCACACAAGTATGCAAAAATAAACACGATTATTGCTATAATTTATTAATAACTGATCAAAAAGGTGACAAAAACAAGGAGCTAAAATGCTAAAAGCTTAAGAAATGCAGAATTCTATGTAAAGAAATGAAACAGACATGATTGATCAGTGGGGAATATTACAGGATGTGTTATTTATTGCTACAGATAAGAGAAAGTTGACATCCAGCAGGCATCTGGTAGATTTTCTGATAAAAAAACGAGGCAGAAGGAGGTGAGAGTGACACCAGCAGTATGAAGGATGCTGATGCTCTGATGCTGAAACATTGATTTTTATCAACACCTTGCAGGAGGCTCTGGACTGATTGTCGCTTAGCTGAAGTAAAAACGCCAAATTCAACATGTGTGAATGTGCGTGTTGCTGGTTAACCTTGAATCTCACCTGGTGGTGCAGCATCCACAGTCAGGACGGGTTTAGGTTTCATGCAGATGCTTCTACTGATTCTTTAAAACGCCTCGTTGATGTGAAATTACTCAGCAAACAGTGGAAAAAGCAAAGTTCTATGAGTTTGCTAATAAACACGACAGCACTGATGAAATGTTAAGAAGAAGCAGAGAGAACAGCTGGTACCGCAAGTAAAGATGCAATAAATGTGGAATTAACCCTCAGAACCCCTAAAATCCACCAGAAGAGTCGAAAGGAATGTTATGGTTGAAAGAAAAACACAGAAATGACACCGTTTGTCAGAGCGAGAAACCGTGAAAACAGAGAAAACTGGTGGATTTTGAGCATTAGAAAGCACTATAAATTATGCTTATTGATTTTTCAACACCAAATATTCATAAACAGACAGTATCTCCTCTCTATAAATCCTCTATAATGTACAGATGCAGATACTATGGTCTGTTTTATGAACCTCAGTGATTTAGAGTTGGTTCCATTCTGATCCTGAAATTTACACATTCTGTCACTTTGTGTAGTCTGTTGATGTTTTTTCTGTTAGATTTTATGTTTTCTTCAAAAAAAAATCTTATTTCATTTTATTTTAATTCAAGGCAAGGCAAGGCAAGGCAAATGTATTTATATAGCACATTTCAACAACGAGGCGATTCAAAGTGCTTTACAAAGACATTAAGAACAGAGGATGATGATTATTAAAAGAAAAACAAAAGAAAACATTTATGAAATCATTAAAAAAAAGTCAGAACAGTAAAAAGATCAAAAACAAGAGTCAGAAAACAAGGGCTGTTTAAAATAACTGTCATAAAATAAGAGTTAAAATAACTGCTAAAAGTAACTGTCATAAAATAAGGTTTAAAATAATTTAAAATACTTTAATCAAAAGCAGCTGAGAACAGGTATGTCTTAAGAATGGATTTAAATGTGCTGAGAGTTTCAGCTGATCTACAGTTTTCTGGGACTTTGTTCCATATATATGGGGCATAGAAACTGAATGCAGCTTCTCCGTAAAATTTTGTTTAACTGTATTGTATTATTTAATTTAATTTAATTTTGTTTTATACTTTATTATTATATTTATGTAATTTAACTTAATTTTGTTTCTTTTTGTTTTCTTTTTCATTTAATTTTAATTAAATTTAGTTTTTTTTAAATTTAACATCAATTTAATTTTGTTTTGTGTAATTACTATTATAATATTATCATTATTATTATTATTATTATTATTATTACTGTGTTTAAATTAAAGTCACTGTGTTTTGTTTTATTTTATTTTATAATATAATTTTTTATTTTATTTTTAATTTAATTTGATTTTGCTTTTGTTTTATTATTCATTTAAGTTAATTTAATTTAGCTTTGTTTTATTTATTTGGGGCGGCATGGCTCAGTGGGTAGAGTGGCCGTCTTGCAACCGAAGGGTTGCCGCTTCGATCC
This sequence comes from Acanthochromis polyacanthus, assembly GCF_021347895.1. NCBI lineage: Eukaryota > Metazoa > Chordata > Actinopteri > Pomacentridae > Acanthochromis > Acanthochromis polyacanthus. Next base: position 32,576,697 of record NC_067117.1, on the reverse strand, counting down.
TTGCCCCGTCGTGTTCGAGGTGTCCCTGAGCAAGACACCTAACCCTGAATTGCTCCTGATGGGGTCGTGGTTAGCGCCTTGCATGGCAGCTTCCGCCATCAGTGTGTGAATGGGTGAATGTGACGTATCATGTAAAGCGCTTTGGGTACCTTGCAGGTATAGTAAAGTGCTATATAAATACTTACCATTTTATTTAATTAAATTTTGTTTTGTTTTATTATTATTTTGTTTCATTTTACCTTCACCTTATGCACGAATATTCTGTGTTGTCTTATCGTTTGCCCCTTTACTGAGTATCCATGCTGCTGTAACAACCTAATTTCCCTCTGGGGATTAATGAAGTCATCTAATTCTAATTTATCTGAAATAATAAAGAGTAATTATGAGTGAAGGTACTTTTTACAAACAGCTCGCGTGTCACAGCGCTGCAGGCAGCAGCTCAGTGGGTTATCTGGAGGTTTGTTTGCAGGACAAACAACAGCGACAGGAATCAAACGTGTGACCTTTTAAAACCACAAAGCTGCCCTCAATGCGCAGCATCCAACAGAAAAAACATGTTGCTCCGGCTCTTTGAAACCGCTCATCTTCAACCTGCTCAGATGAGGTTTTTCAACCTCTGTTTCCTCAGACTGATGTGTGTTTTAACTGAACATCTGCAGCCAAATCTGACATTTGTTTATTTACTTACATTCATTACCAGCAGCACTTGGCTGCTTCATGCAAATGTTCCACATTTAGCCTGATTTACATCTGCAGGCTGATGGCCTAAATTAAAAAAAGCACTCAAAGAAAACACAAAAAAGTGCAGAAAAACAGCTAAAATATGCAACAAGCAGAAGTTAGAGCGCATTAAAAGCAGAAATAAAGACCCGGCACTCACAGTAAAGAGAGAATCATGCAGCATGGCAACACAGGAGCCTGTAGCGTAGCAACAAAGATATCAGATTACCTGCAGACAAAACATCAGGACAGAAATTCCATTTTAAAACTCCATAGAGGTAATAAACACTCCACTGTATGGACATTAGAGCACATTTATTGTCCAGTAATCACAATATTTAGGTTCATTTAAAGGGACACGGTTCAAATAAAGCTGCTAAACTGAGGCCCAGATGGAATAATTCGACTTTTATACCAGTGGATGGAAGCTGCTTTTACCTTTTAGTGAAACAAGACAAAAACATCTGTGATTCAAGCTCAAAATATCTTTTTTATCATCTGCAGTTTTTCCTGGTCTTGCATCAAGAGACTCATTTTTCTGTTTGAAAATAAAGTGTGTGTTATTTTCATAAAACCACAAATGTAATATAAAATACATATAATAGATGTCACTGTCATAGGCGTCAGTTTAGGGGGGGACGGTGGGGATGTGTCCCCCCCACTTTTTGTCAGGGGTCATTTTGTCTCCAACACATTCAAATTCTTCACACATACAGCCATGGCCATAAGTTTGGACACAAGTACCATGACGCTTGTGAATCTTAGAAAATACCACAAAATTGTCACTTACAATACAGTACACAACTCCTGAGAACTATATTAAGTTTCATATTTAAAAAAAAACATCAAAAGAGTTTGGTGTCATTTTGTTATTCTTCCCAAATTCGGTTGTGAAAGTACTGCATTTTTTTGTTATTTTCTTCTAATATTATGTTTTGGGAACAAAGTTGTTCCAATGGTTGGAATTTATTGATAATATTATATCCTTGTTGATTTGTTGACTAATTAAACTGGTGCTGTCAAAAAATATTAGTTATGTTCTGTAATAGACATCAAAACAGACATAGTAAGTCATGCTGTGTCCAAACTTATGGCCATGGCTGTAAGCCGTTGTAAACCCAGTTATTTTCAGTAGTATAGAAAATTCCGACGCTCATGAACGCACCACCTGCACTCGGCGGAGAGTTGCACAGACATGCAGCACACCTTTGTGAGGTTAAAAAAAGACGTGCAGATGCTAAATTTGCGCTCGTGCCAAGTGGAAGCTCCGACCAGAGGCGTGCAGGGGCAAAATTTCGGCCCGGGAGAATTAGTACTATAGCGGCCCATAGACCCCTCTGTCCGTATGTACTGATAGCTCAGCAGGTTGCGCCTCTCCCTTTGGTGCAGTGGTTGTGAGTTCAAGCCCAGCCAGTGGTATTTTGTCGCCGTTCTTCGACATTTTCTCAAAGTGCTGTGGTCTCCATCCCCCCCACTTTTAAAAACAAGCTGACGCCCTTGGTCACTGTGCTATGAATTTGTTTTATTTAAAGCTTTTCCATTTCAAAAGATGGATTTTCTCCAAAGGCAGCATCAGTTTGTTTGTAAAAAAATAAATTTTCAGGAAAAGGATAAACAAAACCCACCTACAGAAACTCTAAATTTATCAAGGGATCATCTGAAGGAGAGGACACTGTTTAAAAAGGTAAACTTTTAATTGTATTTTTTTGTTATTTTACTGATTGCATTTTACTAGTTTTGTAAATGACACAATATCAAAAAATACAGAAAAATGAAATGTTACATGTTAACTGTATAAAAAGAACATTTGTAATTTCTCCCTGTTTACATTACAAATAATGTCTAGTAAAATCACAGAAAAAATGAATGCATTTACATGTTTAGTAAAAAAGGATTTTTTAATTGTAATTCTTGATATTTTACAGATCTTTTCCCTGATCTATTTGAGTAAAACCACAGAAAAAATAAAACTATTTAAAAAAAATAAGAACTTTTTTAGCTGTATTTTTTTTATATTTTACTGCTTTTGTAAATGACACATAATATCGAACAACATTACAGAAAAATGTAATGATTTTTCATGTTAACTGTAAAAAAAAGAACATTTTCAACTGATTTTGTCCCCGTTTTGCAAAATTACATGCAAAATCTAGAAAAATTAGAGAAAAAATGAAACAATTTACATGTTAATTGTATTTTTTTTAACTGAAATTATTGTTATTTAACTGATTTTCTGCTTTCATTCTGAATAATTGTTGTTATTTTAGGAAAAAATGCTCTATTTAGGACTGAAAAATGGAAAATTATTTGTTAATTGCTTTGCAGATTTTTTCTGTTTTGTTAAATTACAGATAATATCTTATAAAATCACAGAAAAATACACACGTGGACAAAATTGTTGGTACCCCTCAGTTAAAGAAGGAAAAACCCACAATTCTCACTGAAATCACTTGAAACTCACAAAAGTAACAATAACTAAAAATTTATTGAAAATTAAATAATCAAAATCAGCCATCACTTTTGAATTGTTGGTTAACATAATTATTTAAAAAAACAAACTAATGAAATAGGGCTGGACAAAAATGATGGTACCCATAACTTAATATTTTGTTGCACAACCTTTTGAGGCAATCACTGCAATTAAACGATTTCTGTATTTGTCAATGAGCGTTCTGCAGCTGTCAACAGGTATTTTGGCCCACTCCTCATGAGCAAACAGCTCCAGTTGTCTCAGGTTTGATGGGTGTCTTCTCCAAATGGCATGTTTCAGCTCCTTCCACATATGTTCAATGGGATTCAGATCTGGGCTCATAGAAGGCCACTTTAGAATAGTCCAACGCTTTTCTCTCAGCCATTCTTGGGTGTTTTTGGCTGTGTGTTTTGGATGGTTGTCCTGTTGGAAGACCCATGACCTGCGACTGAGACCAAGCTTTCTGACACTAGGCAGCACATTTCTCTCCAGAATGCCTTGATAGTCTTCAGATTTCATCGTACCTTGCACACTTTCAAGACACCCTGTGCCAGATGCAGCAAAGCAGCCCCAAAACATTACTGAGCCTCCTCCATGTTTCACCGTAGAGACAGTGTTCTTTTCTTCGTATGCTTGGTTTTTGAGTCTATGAACATAGAGCTGATGTGCCTTACCAAAAAGCTCCAGTTTGGTCTCATCTGTCCAAAGGACATTCTCCCAGAAGCTTTGTGGCTTGTCAACATGCATTTTTGCAAATTCCAGTCTGGCTTTTTTATGAGTTTTTTTCAGCAGTGGTGTCCTCCTTGGTCGTCTCCCATGAAGTCCACTTTGGCTCAAACAACGACGAATGGTGCGATCTGACACTGATGTACCTTGGCCTTGGAGTTCACCTTTAATTTCTTTGGAGGTTGCTCTGGGCTCTTTGGATACAATTCGAACTATCCGTCTCTTCAATTTGTCATCAATTTTCCTCTTGCGGCCACGTCCAGTGAGGTTGGCTACTGTCCCGTGGGTCTTGAACTTCTGAATAATATGAGCCACTGTTGTCACAGGAACTTCAAGCTGTTTAGAGATGGTCTTATAGCCTTTACCTTTAAGATGTTTGTCTATAATTTTTTTTCGGATGTCCTGGGACAATTCTCTCCTTCGCTTTCTGTTGTCCATGTTCAGTGTGGTACACACCTTTTCACCAAACAGCAGGGTGACTACTTGTCTCCCTTTAAATAGGCAGACTGACTGATTATGAGTTTGGAAACACCTGTGATGTCAATTAAATGACACACCTGAGTTAATCATGTCACTCTGGTCAAATAATTTTCAATCTTTTATAGAGGTACCATCATTTTTGTCCAGGCCTGTTTCATTAGTTTGTTTTTTTAAATAATTATGTTAATCAACAATTCAAAAGTGATGGCTGTTTTTGATTATTTAATTTTCAATAAATTTTTATTTATTGTTACTTTTGTGAGTTTCAAGTGATTTCAGTGAGAATTGTGGGTTTTTCCTTCTTTAACTGAGGGGTACCAACAATTTTGTCCACGTGTGTAACATTAATTTACATGTTGACTGTATTTTTACAAGTGCTAATTGTCTTTGTTTCTTTTTTACATTGCTAATTATCAGCACCTGATCTATCCATTCATAGTGAAAATGTCTGTATGGATAAATGGGGTCCAGATAATTGAACAATTAATACATTAAAAGGGCGTAGGTGCAGCTGTTCACAACAGTTCAGCCACATTTAAACTGATTCTGAAGAAAAAGAAGAACAAATAAAGTCAGGAAAATGCTGAGTCATGCTTCAGACTTCTTATTTGGCTCATGATGTGTCTTCTAGCATACACAAAAACACAACATGAATGTGTTAATTCTGTACAAACTAATTACTTATGTTCCACTGGAGGGACTATTAATATCTATTAATTTTTCTATCTCTTATCTACCTCTTGTCTTAGCTCACTCTTTAGTAAAAATTGTTTTCTACAAAATAAGACAGACATTATTAGAAAATCTCTAAGTTTTCAGGCGATACGAGGTTGTTGGACTCTAATAAAGACACAGAAATATTTGTTTTCTGCACAATAAAAGAGTGTAAATTAAAAAGTCCACTCTAGTTTTCCAGAAATGTGTTGTTTTCAAGCCCAGAAATGTCTGATTCAGCTGGAAGACGAGCAAAAAAAACAAAACAAAAAACAAAAAACAAACAAACAAAAAAATTAGACTAAACTATTGGTAAGACAACCAGTTAAACATTTGATTACAAGCTGATCCTAAACAAGTTAACCCTCAGATGCTCCAGTGATTGGACCCTACATTCTTCTGTTAGTGGATCAAAAATGACCCCTTTAACAATCAATGATTTTTTATGTCATGTTGCTTAAGAATAATCATTTGTATTATTGTTTGGATTATATTTGCATAGACAAAAGAATGATTTCATGTTTAAAATATGTTTATTTTTCACTTTATAACAGATTTTGAACATTTTGAAAATTGAAAAATAAGGATATTATACAGAACAGCAATAGAAGAATGTCCACATCCATTTTGTTGACATCTTTTCTTTCCTCTCTTTTCCTCCAGCTGCTGCTGCTCTCCATCCCTCCAGGTTTGTGTACTTCATCATCTCTTGTGTGATATTATCAGTGATAAAGAGCTATCATGCATGTTTTGGTGAGACGGTGTTGGTAAGACCCGGTGCAGGCCCTGATCAACATCTCAGGATATTATGGCTCTGTGTTCTGCTCTGGTGGGAGGGAACTCGCTACAGAAAGAGTCCTCATGACTCATTGTGATGGACATGTTTGGACTCCACTCTCCTCCTAAGAAGACTCATCAGAGGAATCTTCTGTGTCTGATCCTGTTCAGTTAGGAGAGATGGACTTCCAGGTGGACGATAATGTGGATACTCATCATCTGAGATGTCAGAGATTTCAGATTCTGAAACCGTAACTGCCTCACCATCATCCAGCATCTGGACGACCATTTCTAGAGTAAACCTAGCAGCTATGACACTCTAGAAGAAGAAACATAAAAGGAACAGAATGTTCTGAATGACACGGAAACCTATCAGTCAATATGCAGCTACATAAATAACACACACAAACACATTCAATACATAGAGTGTGTTATTATGTATCATCAAATTATCCTGCTTTATAGCAAGCTAACACTAGCTAGCTAACACTAGATAGATATATAGATATATAGATAGATTCTATCTATCTATCTATCTATCTATCTATCTATCTATCTATCTAATTAGCTAGCGTGTGTTAGCTTGCTATAAAGTAGGACAATTTGATGATGCATTCCATAATAACACAAGAGTCATGAATATTTATGTTTATTTTTTTTAAAAAATGGGACAGTTCACATTTATGTACATTTCCAGGTAAATACAGGAGATTGTTAGCCTAGCCGCGCTAGACAACCCAAGGCAACGAATTTAATTCTCTGCCAGGGTGGGTCTAGTTACCCTCCATAAGGCTCGAGGTTGAATTCTCCTAAAACTGGCCGGACCAATCACCATGAAGTGTAGAGTCAGAAGGCGGGCGTAACTAAGTGACGACAGAGGCGCGACGATTCTGACAGAAACAACCGGAAACAACTAGTCCAGCTGCGCTAGACAACACACGGCAACGAATTTAATTCTCTGCCAGGGTCGACAACAAAAACGACAACAGTCATTGAGCTCCATTAGCACCGACTCTGAATAATCTTTCTGTTAACATGTCTGTAATATACTTGAGCTTCACCCATTGACTGTATAAATAACGCTTCACCGAACTACCGCATCCTCTGATTTCCGGCGCTCCAGGAGCCTATTTGTTGCTGATTGGTTGTATACCTACCCAATTGCTGCAGAGTGATTTGCATGGGCGTAACGGACGAGGGGTACGCGTGGGACATGTCCCCCGCACTTTCCACATCTGTCCCCTCTGTCCCCCGCACTTTTTTCAGCCGTTACAACAGCTAAACCCGTTATTAGTATCCAGTAACGTGTTTTCCCGAGCCGTCTGTGAATGCACCATAAGCGCATGCTAACGCAGGTGTTCCACAGGAGACGTGCTGCTGTGCTGAGCAGTGCTGAACGTGCGTCTGGAGTAATGTTTAGCAAACCAGCCAGAGCTAGCAAGAAGCAAAAAACTTTACACAGTTTTTTCCAAACAAACCGTGTAAGTTGTGTGACCTTGTTGGATGCAAACAATGTTAGACTTGTTAGCTAAATGATGACAAGGTAAAACGTGGCAATATATCAATATGTTAAGCTAGTTAACAATAATTTAAATGTTGTTGCCTCCGTTACATTACTGCTAATTAGTTTATTCTTGGAATAAACCCAGTCCTCTTTCACTTCTGGGCAGAAGATGTGCTCACAATTGCTCTCCATGTATTTAAGTCTTTTGGTCCCAAAAGAGGATAGTCAGGGAGGAGAAAAAAGAATAGGCTATCTATGGTATAAATTTACAACTGTTTTTTACTCCTTCTCTTTCTAATTCTATCTCAGAATTTTGATTTTCAGATTTTTTAATGATTATTTCCATAACAAAGAGCAGAGTCAGGCAGGAGATGGACCAGAGGCGGCGGCCAGCAGTAATGTTGACCATGCAGGGTCTGCAGAGGTGAAAAAAATATATAAGTGGCTGAGAAAAAAATATGTATCTATGGGTTAAAGTGATTTTGAGGTTAAATTCTACTGCAATTTTTACTCTTCCCAATGCTATTTCAGAATTTTTCTTACCACATTTTTTATGTTTATTGCCATAACAGAAAGAGCAGAGTCAGGGAGGAGATGGATCAGAGGCCAGCAGCAGGGACAAGGATGTAGGGTCTTTACAGGTAAGGAGAGATTATAACTTCCTGGAAATAAGATATCTATTGCAGGGAGAAACCAGGCAGTACTGATCATTTCATGTTCAGTGTTTGGCACCTTTGGCTACTCGTCCAGTAGATGTTCAAGGGACATTGTTGTCAACTCAACTAGAGTTTGGCCACTAAAACTTTAGATTTTATAGTTTAAAGTTTTATACTTTATAGTTTAAAGAACTAGCCTAGTTGGTCCCCTGGTATTGTACTGTGGCTGTTAGGGATTATGTGGTTCTTTAGCCACTAAGGACGGTGCAATTAAATGTAAGAGAATGATAAATCGCTCTGAAAAATTTGTCCCCCTCACTTCTGAGATGGTGGTTACGCCCATGCTGATTTGATAGACAACCTTTTAGCCCACCTCCCTCCCTGTCGAGCGGTCCTAGACCCTTGTGCCTTCAGAACATGGGTCTAGCGCGGCTAGGCTAGGAGATTGTAGCCATACAGCTAATTTCCATCTCGAATCCCATAGGCGGATCAAAAATAACAAATTTACAAAAAACATACCATAACTAAACAAAGACATACAAAAAAGAAAAACAAGCAAAAAGTGACAACACGTAGTGCACATAACAGACAAAATGTGTAATGTGTCAGTATGTTGAAAAATATCAATTTCATGACATAAATGTGTTTCTGAGGTAACAAATGTTGATAATACTGACATGTATCAGGTCTTTTTATGTAAAATAATCTTTCTGATCAGTGACACTTTTCACATAGTGTGTGTGGTCCACAGTAAAAACTTTCCTGACAGCAATAACTGATCACAGGTTTCCATGAGATTCTATAGGAACTGCATGCTGGTCATTTGTGACCCACTTATGGAAGCTTGGAGAAGTAATACAAATATTATAATTTCTTCAAAAGTACGTATGAAAGGCAACTTAAGAATTTAAATGGAATGATCTAAAAGAAACGATAACAACTTTTCTTTACCAAGATGTTGCAAGAGAACGACCGCTTTGGGTCGTTTTTGACCCCTTTATGTTTCTAAAGGTTAACTAGCTTGTCTCCTGTTTGCTGCAAAAGCTTTTATATTTCTAATCGAATCATCACATCTATTCTGCTTTCATTTTTGGGTTAAACTCTACTTTCACAGTAGTTTCACTTCTCTTAGCATATTTTCCAGTTAAATTCTCAGTGAGAAGTAAACTTTGAAGCTTTCAGGTTTGACCTACAATAATCACCACAGTTTAACTCACAGTCTTATCAGTTTAACTCAGCACTTCCTGTGTTCTGGGTCTCCAGAGAATCAGTCGAAGCTGCACTTCTCTATTTTTCTGCTGTTCACGGTGAGCTGAAAAATACACTGCAGGCGCTTTATTCTGGTGAATTTGAGCAAAAACATACAGTAAAAAAAGCTTGAATGGCGCAATACCTGGCAGAGTTCAGTGTGTCAACACAGAGAATGAGATGACCAAGACCAGCATGATACTGCCTCCACCATGCTCAACAGTACGTACTGTATGTGCTGGAGACTATGCCTCAAAACTGGCTTCAAACTAATTCCAGATCACGTTCAGACACTTTAACGTCACTTTAGACTAATTTGGACAAATTTCGAGTCATTTTGGAACTTTTTAACTTACTTTGGAGTAGTTTTGAGTTGTTTTGAACAAACTTTTTGAAGTTTTTAACATATTTTTATCCATTTGGGACAGATACTGTGTAATTTTGGACAAATTTCAACAAATTTTGGACAGCTTTTGAGTTATTTTACACAATTTTAAGTCATTATGGACGACTTTGAGAAATCTTTGACATCTTAACTCATGTTAGACCAATTTGGAATGTTTTGGACACATTTTGAGTCATTTTTAAGATATTTAAAGTAATTTGGAACAGATTTCTCAACATTTTGGACAAATTTTGGACAATGTTTGAGTGATTTTACATAATTTCTAACTCATTCCGGATCACATTCAAATAATTCAAAGCAATTTTTGACAAACTTTGGACACATTTCAAGTCACTGTCGACAATTTTTATGTCATTTTGGACAACTGTGAGAATTTTTTGGTATATTTTACCTAATCATAGACCACTGCATCTGCACTTCCTGGCAGCAGCTGTACCCTTCCTGGCTGAAAATCTGTGTCCTCAGGCATGTTTCCTGCCTTAGGTTCTTTGTTTTAACCGTTTTTGTTTCTGAAGAACTTTCAGATGTGCTGGCTTTATACAGACATAAAGCATGGCAACAAAAAATGTGTCTTTTAATGAAAAGCCTGACCTTCATTAGTGGATAACTGCTACCAAAATGACTCAATATTTGAAATTTCTTGTGTATTTTTATGGAACTGTAGCCCAGGCTCTAAAATTATGCTTTAGTGTAGTATTTATCCCCTAAAACAATTAATTGGAAAGGTAGATAAAATGCTTAAAACAGTGAATCTTATTTTGAAATAGATATACAGTTCATTTAAGTAGATTAGCATGTGTTAAAAACAGTTAAAATGTTATCTAAAAAGGTAACAATGGGAGTGAATGACACTGAATTAGATCATATAAAAATGTACATTTGATAACAGCCTGTTTAAAATGCAGAAGCTATTCTGATAAAAGAAATTTAAAAAAAAAAAAAGCTTTGCCAAGAAGAGGAAAGAGTAAGCCTTGTTTGTCTTATTGTGAAGGGCTAGATCCCATAACCCACAATTCCCAAAAGCTCTGTGAGCCTATCAGTGAACCCCGTTAGCGTTGTCTTTTCTGGATGACGAGAAAGCCATGCATGCTGCCTCGTTTTGCCTCGGAGCATTTCAAGGATATTATCCATAATCATCTTGTTGAGCGATGTGAACGACCGGATGGCTGGAGGTAATCAGGTGAAGTGCTATAGCCGCGCCATTTTCATGCTAACTCTGCGTTTTTTGTTTTTTTTGTGTCGTCATCTATTCATTGATGGAACCATTGACGAGGGCTTGAGCCGTACCTCATCAGGAGCTGGTGATTTGAGGGAGATTCCAGGTTCTACAACCGAGAGATTCCCAGTGTGGACTGGGTGGCGAGCCGGACCCGAACTGTTCATTGTCAGAGCATGCAGGATCCTCGAGTCTTGTCTTCATCAACCATGGGGTAGGGTTAAATGAACATTAACGCACTGACATCAATTGACAAAACGGGCCCCAACCAGAGTAAATTATGAGTCAGTTTTCAATGTCAGCTTATACTTTGTTTGAGTCACATATCCTGTCATACATGTATCCAAATGTGTGTTGCACTTTCCTTGCTTTCCCACCCCTCCCTCTTCTCCCATCCCTCCCCCTTGCCCTCCTCTGTCCCTCTCAACCCGCCTGGCCAGCAGGCAGATGGGTCCCCCCTATATAGAGCCGGGTTCTGCTCGAGGTTTCTTCCCTGTTAAAAGGGTGTTTTCCTTGCCACTGTCGCTTTTGGGCTTGCTCTGGGGGTCAGGCATATGGGTTCTGTAAAGCGTCTTGAGACGATTTGATTGTAATTGACGCTATATAAATAAAATTGAATTGAAATGAATTGAATTGAACCAAACAGAGGACTCATTTGGAAACAATTTAAGTTTTTTGCCGGCTTTATTACTTTATTATTTTTCATACATTGTCTGAACATACTGTTGTGTTCATTTGTTTGTCCTGTTTGTAATAATAAGTGGCCATACAAACAAAGCATTGTTGTCTGTGTCATTATTGATGTTCAGAAACACTGGCTCTCAACAGCTTAGATTCTCCTGATAGTGGTCCAATTGATAATATTGATCTTTACTTACCTGTGCTCTGTTATCGTACAACACAACAAAGGGTTACAGAACCAATCAATTTTAAGGTTTTAATGGCTTTGTGAGGAGACTGTGACTGTACTGAAAGGAATTGCACTTGAAGACCTAAGACTGATTCTTAATGCAATATTTCACGCATAGGGTGTCCGAAAACTGTTTTTCCACCGCTGTATACAGTTTAACGAGTACGAGTGAAGCATGTGATGGCAAATGTGGGTTTATTTTTCACAATGTTCGTTGACTGGAATAACCATGATACGATAATACGCGCTCTAACTGATGATAATTATGCTTTGAAGTGTAAATAAATCAAAATACAGTAAACTTAACACCAAATCTTTGAGCAGAAACTGCAGCACAAGATCTCAACATTCAGAATTTGCAAACAAACCGAGCAAAATGTATGTACAAAAACAACACATCTCCTCCATTAGATGATGAAAAGCTGCCTTTGTCCAATGATTTCTATTCAAGAAGTGACATTTGTCGACTGAAAAACAGATTCGTTGTGTTGCAGAAAAAGGAAAAATGTAATGACTGCAGACTGTAAAATCTGAACGCAGCAGGTTAAACACACACTGTGGTGCAGTAACAGTGCAGCAAATGATCCTGTCAGACGGACGCCCATGCATACATAATCAGCGTGGCGGCCATTGTAGGTGTTTACCTGACTCCGTCTATCTGGGGGGAGGAGGGACGAGTGCAAGCGCTGCATCATGCATGTCAAAACTGAGGGTTTGTGCTGTGCTTTAACGTGAATATTAACACTGAGTCTGCAGCAGAGGAGCTCCTGAAACAACCACCGCAGCCTATCATTTATTAAAGCTTTTACACTGAGCTGTAAAAGGGCGTGCTGAAATTCAAAACTCCATTTAAACGCTGCTTAAATGAAGGAGAAGGGCCCAGCGTGCGAGTTTTACAGCTGAAGTGTAAAAGCGAAGGAATTAAAATGATGTATTGATGTTCATATGGAGGTAGTTCTGCCCTCCAGCTATCGATACTCTTCCAAACCAGAACCTGGGCTCTGATTGGTGGTTGGTGGTTCACATTTGACATCATACTCATGTTTAAATTGATTAAAAAAAGGTGAGATTTTCTTCGTATTAGAAAAAGCCTTGAATCACTTATGAGTAGATAAAAAAGATATAGAAGCTTAGAAACTGAGGCGTCCAAAGCCATGATTTTAAACCACATTTTTTCACTGTTACTTATACATGTTTTCCACTCATTACAACGTGGGAAGTACTGTTGGCAGTTTTTTTTTAAATTTGCATGAGCAATAAAATGAAGTTTTACAAGAGCATTGAGTTTATGAGACATAATTTTAACTATATTGATAAAAAAAAAACCTGAAACGTGTGTTTGACAAGAGTAAAATACACAGTAAAAACACACAAAGAGCGTGTAAGACAGTAGAAAAGAAGTCACATCATCAGAAAGTATCATGTTTATCAATTAAACTTATTTTATGCCAAAAAAAAATATTTCATTGGATTGTTTACATTTAGAAATAGGAGTAAAAAGAGCAAAAGAGCCCTATTTTTCTATTTTTCTGTTGCTTTTGGGGAAGTATTATCTGCATGATGACCAGGGTGTGGATGAATTGAACAAACTGGTTTCTCTTAATTGTACGTGAACAGTAACATGAAATTAAAACATCACTTTTATTAGCCATTACATATTGATGAGAAAACCTGAAGTGTGCTTGAAAATACACAACAAATAATCACAAAGAGGATCACATTTGTCAAAAAATAATAATCGATTACACCTATTTCAAACCCCAAAAAGGCAGTTTGACATACAGAAAGAAAAGTAGGAAGAGCAAAAGTGTCTTAAACCCCATCAAGAACCTGTGGACTGATGAAGAAACAAGTTGTTGGAAAACCAACAAATTTAAATTAACTGCACTAAAAAGAAATAGGAATCTGTTCTTTCATAATCTTTCCTCTAAAATTACAGCTTAATTGAATAAAAAAGAAATAAGAAAGAAATCTTTACAATATTTGCTGTTATTTTCACCATTATGGCAGTTTTGAATGTGACAGCATCTCACAGTTTTTTAACGTTTTGGACACATTTGTTGTCACATTATCTGGATTTTTATTGGATTTTTTTTTATAGTGCAGCTGATAAAGTGGCAGCTGATGAAAAGAAAATGTGGCTATTTGGGCATAATGAGCAGGAATATGTTTGGAGGACAAAATGAGTGACCTTTAACCCCGAAAGCACAAATGTACTGTCAGGCATGGTGGTGGCAGTATCATGCTCTGGGGCTGTTTTGGTGCAAGTGGAACTGGTGATTTACATCAAGTAAACTGAATAATGCAGAAGGGAGATTAAGTCCACATTCTTCAGGAAAATCTAAAATCAGTCAGAAAGTTGAGTCTTTGATGCAGTTTGGATGTCCAACAAGACAATCACCCCAAACACAAATCTGAAATGGCAATGAAATGGTTAAATCAGGGTAGAATTAAGGTTTTAAACTGCTCTCTCTAAAGTCTTGACTTAAACCCCATCAAGAACCTGTGGACTATGATGAAGAAACAAGTCAGTGTCAGAAAGCCAACTAATTTAACTGAACTGCACCAATTCTGTCAAGGGAAGGCTCAAAAACACAACCGGAAGCTTGTGGACGGAAATGGCCAAAGGAAGTTTAACCAAATATTAGCATTTCTGTATCTATATTTTTGACCCAGCAGATTTCATCATATTTCCAGAAGACCTTTCATAAATCTATAAAAGAACCAAAATACAGGGTTGGCTTTTTTTTGACAAAGATTCACGTGTTTCAATGATTCTGTTATCGAAAATTTAGAGTTATAGGAGGCCTTGGAAATCAAGACTACCATGATACATATGGTCTTCACAAGCAAGTAAACAAGTATTTATTGCTGCTATCAGTTTGGATAACTGTAGGTCTTTAAGATACCAGAGAGTTTGGTCTAGAAGAGTTTTGAATGTGAGAAGGATTTTAAATTCTATCCTGGATTTTAAGAGAAGCTGATTTCAGAAATAAAAGCTCCTCCGAGATTAGCTGGAAGGTTTTCCAGGAGTTATTGGCACATCCTGATTATACGGAGCTCAGTCTAAAGAGTTTCAATGCATGGACTAGTTTTTCAGCATCACTCAGAGATGGGATGTTTCTAATTTTGACGACAATGCACAGGTGAAAGCAGGTCGTCCTTGAGTCCTGCTTTAAGTGTGAGTTAAAGGACATTTCCTGGTTGAAAATAATTCCAAGGTTCCTCACTCTAATGCTGTACTTTTTCTAAAATGCTTGGAAAAACCATCTCTTTTACCACCCAAAATTAAGCATTTTGTCAATCAAGGATCAATTACTAGTAATTATGTGAAATAAAGCAAAACACTCGGTGATTTGTGAGGAAGAAGCAGATCTCTGTGTTTGGAACGAGGCTCTGAAGTGTTTCTAATCCACAGAATGAGCGTCTAAACGTCTGGTCCAGAAAGAGTTAAATTATTCTGCATCTGTTCCATGCACCCCTGCAATCCCTACAGATCCTGTCTGCTTTCTGCTGCTTTTCCTCCCTCCTCCTCCTCCTCACCCCTTTCCTTCCTCCCTCCCGTTGCTTGGCCCTGAGCCCAGAGAGAGCTGCCTGGAAGAACGAACACATTTTCAGCCCTAAAAAAAAAGGAAAAATGTTCAGATCTTGTGAGTTTTTTTTTTTTTGTTGCCCAGATGTAAAAGTGTTGGTTTCCTTTTTGAATTTCCTCCATCTAAACACCGGGGGAAACAATATGCACCAGTTTCTGCAGAGGACTGCTGAACTCGCCGGCCTGCTTCCCCACCGAGTACACGCATGCATACGAATAATCCATCCCATAATGATAAACCGCCACCCGCCTCTTCATTCTCTGTTGGCTTTAATAAACATCACTGTTCTGCATTTATCTTAAACAGCCTCAGTGTTTCAATGGAGCGACTCATTAAATGATAATGAACTGGACGCTGTAAACTATAAAAGAGTCTCAGGTGAGTCAGAGAAACCAATAGCTTCAATAAATCCAATTAAGAGGAGCTTTATGAACATAAAAACACAAAATATTCAGCAAATGTCATATACAAGTCTACGTTACTGTTAAAACGTAGCTGTAAACTGAAAGCTGTAACCTTCAGAAAGATGGAATTTTTGTACAGGAAGGAAGGAAGGAAGGAAGGATGGATGAATGGAAAGAAGGAATGCAGAAACAAAGGAAGGATGAAAGGACGAAAGGATGGAAGAAAGGAAAGACAGAAGGAAGGAAGGAAGGGAGGAAAAAGACGGAAGGAAGGAAGGAAAAAGATGGAAGGAAGGAAGGAAGGAAAAGGAAGGAAGGAAGGAAGGAAAGAAGGGAGGAAAGAAGGAAGGAAGAAAGGAAGAAAAGAAGGAATGAAGGATGGGAGGAAGGATGGATAGAAAAAAAGGACAGACGGATGGAGGGAACGAAAAACAGAAGGAAAGAAGGAAGGAAGAGAGAAAGGACAGAAGGAAAAAAGGAACAAAGGAAAGCGCGAAGGATGAAAGGATAGTAGGAAGGAGGGAAGGAAGGATGGAAGGACAGAAGGAACAAAGGAACAAAGGAAGGATGGAAGGATGAAAGGAAGAACAGAAAGAAGAAAGGATGGAAGTAAGGAAAGAAGGACAGAAGGAAAGAAAGAAAGAAGGAAGGAAGGACAGATCGAAGGAAGGAAGGAAGGAAAGAAGGAAAACTGTTCAAGAAACACTGGAGTGCCAAAACACACCTTACAATGACAACCAGAAATACAGTAATTTTACACAACTGAAAAACATTTTCTATTCATGTGTGTGAGATCTAGTTTTTAATGTTAAATAAAGGAAAAACTATTAAATTACATTTTAAGATGAATAACTCATATAAATAACGATAATATATATATATATATATATATATATATATATATATATATATATATATATATATATACACACACGTGGACAAAATTGTTGGTACCCCTCAGTTAAAGAAGGAAAAACCCACAATTCTCACTGAAATCACTTGAAACTCACAAAAGTAACAATAAATAAAAATTTATTGAAAATTAAATAATCAAAAACAGCCATCACTTTTGAATTGTTGATTAACATAATTATTTAAAAAAACAAACTAATGAAACAGGCCTGGACAAAAATGATGGTACCTCTATAAAAGATTGAAAACTATTTGACCAGAGTGACATGATTAACTCAGGTGTGTCATTTAATTGACATCACAGGTGTTTCCAAACTCATAATCAGTCAGTCTGCCTATTTAAAGGGAGACAAGTAGTCACCCTGCTGTTTGGTGAAAAGGTGTGTACCACACTGAACATGGACAACAGAAAGCGAAGGAGAGAATTGTCCCAGGACATCCGAAAAAAATGATAGACAAACATCTTAAAGGTAAAGGCTATAAGACCATCTCTAAACAGCTTGAAGTTCCTGTGACAACAATGGCTCATATTATTCAGAAGTTCAAGACCCACGGGACAGTAGCCAACCTCCCTGGACGTGGCCGCAAGAGGAAAATTGATGACAAATTGAAGAGACGGATCGTTGGAATTGTATCCAAAGAGCCCAGAGCAACCTCCAAAGAAATTAAAGGTGAACTCCAAGGCCAAGGTACATCAGTGTCAGATCGCACCATTCGTCGTTGTTTGAACCAAAGTGGACTTCATGGGAGACGACCAAGGAGGACACCACTGCTGAAAAAAACTCATAAAAAAGCCAGACTGGAATTTGCAAAAATGCATGTTGACAAGCCACAAAGCTTCTGGGAGAATGTCCTTTGGACAGATGAGACCAAACTGGAGCTTTTTGGTAAGGCACATCAACTCTATGTTCATAGACTCAAAAACCAAGCATACGAAGAAAAGAACACTGTCCCTACGGTGAAACATGGAGGACGCTCAGTAATGTTTTGGGGCTGCTTTGCTGCATCTGGCACAGGGTGTCTTGAAAGTGTGCAAGGTACGATGAAATCTGAAGACTATCAAGGCATTCTGGAGAGAAATGTGCTGCCTAGTGTCAGAAAGCTTGGTCTCAGTCGCAGGTCATGGGTCTTCCAACAGGACAACGATCCAAAACACACAGCCAAAAACACCCAAGAATGGCTGAGAGAAAAGCGTTGGACTATTCTAAAGTGGCCTTCTATGAGCCCAGATCTGAATCCCATTGAACATATGTGGAAGGAGCTGAAACATGCCATTTGGAGAAGACACCCATCAAACCTGAGACAACTGGAGCTGTTTGCTCATGAGGAGTGGGCCAAAATACCTGTTGACAGCTGCAGAACGCTCATTGACAAATACAGAAATGGTTTAATTGCAGTGATTGCCTCAAAAGGTTGTGCAACAAAATATTAAGTTATGGGTACCATCATTTTTGTCCAGCCCTATTTCATTAGTTTGTTTTTTTAAATAATTATGTTAATCAACAATTCAAAAGTGATGGCTGATTTTGATTATTTAATTTTCAATAAATTTTTATTTATTGTTACTTTTGTGAGTTTCAAGTGATTTCAGTGAGAATTGTGGGTTTTTCCTTCTTTAACTGAGGGGTACCAACAATTTTGTCCACGTGTGTATATATATTGATAGATTAGCATCACTTCTAGATAGTATATGTCTTTGAAAACACATTTTTTGAAACATTTTTGTTGTCTAACCTTATATAATTTTGCAATGAATCAACAAATAAATGTAAAATTATAAAATTAAAATCTTATTTTGTAAAATGACCTGTTAACCACAATAAAAAAGGGCCAAACTGTAAAAAAAAAAAAAAATCTGCATCAATAATAAATCATTAAACTGGAAAATGGTAATGTTTTATTTGTTTGTTATCTATGTTTGTTTATTTATTCAACCAGTACTTCTTCATCTGTTCATTGTGTTAATTTAGAAATACAGATGCAAATAAAATTGGGAAATCACAATGAATTTTTGAATGCATTTGAGCAGATTTTATGTCAAAAAGTGTTAAGAATTTGTTTTAATATCAAGTTTATATCATTCTGTTTCAAGTTCTTTGTGTTATTTGTACATTAGACATGTAAATGCCATTTATTTTTGGCATTTTACAGAGTTTATTTTATTGCCAGTACAGCAGAAAAATACATTTTAAAATCACAAAATTACAGATTTTTCTTTTTTTTAAAGAAGATTACAGATCTATATTTTTCAATGAAGCTATTTCTATTTTTGTTCTATTTATTCTCATAATAAATCATGTCAGAGCGTTTACATAGTATAATTTAATATTTTATTTTAGAAAGAAACCCAACAAATCCAATGACTGCCTTTGAGAAAGCACTTGTATTAATTTATTCTGAGCAGAACCAGACACATGAAAGTTTACTACCTGTCTATCTCTCTACATTTAAATGTTTTACTTGTACATGTTGTATATGTAGCCCTGTGACAGACTGGTGACCTGTCCAGGGTGTCCCCTGTCTTCACCCGAGTCAGCTGGGATAGACTCCAGCACCCCCCAAGACCCTAGTGAGGATAAAGCGGTGTATAGAGAATGGATGGATGGATGGATGGATGGATGGATGGATGGATGGATATTGTGTTTATGACATTCTCTGAACACACCACACATGTATGTCTGTCTGTCCAGCAATATGAATCCTAACTGTTGCTCTTCTTCAGGTTTCTTCCCATTTTTCTGAGTTTAGAACATGTTCCAGAGTCTGTAAAGCTCCTTGAAGTTAATTTATGCTTTTAGATTCTATAAATAAACTTCATGTGACACTCGGGTTTCAATATTTTCACAGTCTGAGGTGTGATTTGGGCGTAAATTCTCATCTGACGCAGCTTCACTGAGGGGCGACACGAGTTCGAAGGGTGAAAGTGAAAAACAAAACCTTCTTTTTCATAAGTGTGCGTTGATTAAGTCGTGTTTTGACTCCGTGTGTCAGAGCAGATTAGCGATATTTCAGCAGAGAGGGGAGGGAGTCGCATCTCAGCGGGCTCCTGCAGACAATTGTTCCTCAATGTCAGTGCCAATTAACATGAAAGATTGCAAAGAAACTGCAACTCTGAAAGCAGAAGACTCGTTAGGTTTAGATTTTCAGCTTCGTTAGCTCAGTTTAGCTCATCTCATGTAAACAGAGAATCCAGGTGGAGTCTGAACTTCCCTGTGCAGCGATTTAAAGCTAACATGCTAACACTGCAGCAGTGATCTCTCACATTCACATGCTAAAAATGTATGCGCCCATGGTGCACTGCATGTATTTTTAGTGAGCTGCTGGAGCTCCAAGCATCCCTCACATGTCCTACTTTATTTTCAGCCAGGCGCTTACATGCTACGCTACACTGTTAGCCTCAAATCTGCTATTATTTCTGCAATAGCTGAGTTTAATCCTGCTTGATATGCAGCTTTTAGGATTTTAGGTTGCCGATTACAATAAAAAGTTGTGCTTTTTTGTGAGTTTTTAATCGCAAAAATGAAATAAAAGCTCATTTTTTGGATATTAGTGTGTTCTTATTACCAGTGCAGGTGATGTGTGTGTTACTGGTTGACCTCTACGACCTTGTGAGGATGAAAATTCTGGATATTCTATTTTTATCATGAGGTTTCAGGTGCAAAATAAGATCAATAAACGGTTTTTAATCTGTCGTCTTCCCTCCTTTTCATGCAGAAACAAACTCGGTAAACAAACGAGGACGTCTGAAAAGAGGGTTTCCCACAAGACGGGAGGATTAACGGCAGCGGTGCCAAGACGCTGTGCTCATCGCTCATGTGTGAAGCCACACAGACAGACGCCGCTTTGGCTGCTGCAGCTCCCCTTTGGCAGCCATGTTAACTCCCCGGTCTGGTCCATGGCTGTTGCTATGGTAACTGATGCTGGTCTGCTGAGTGTCGGGCGTCTCACCCCTGGCACCGCTGCGAAGGACGACGCAACATGTTTGCAACAAGAACAGCAGAATGATCAAAGAACAACTGTTTCCTGAATGAAAATCCTGAACTGTGACCTGCTGAGGGAAGGAAAAAAAATCTCATTTCACTACAAATCAGAGGATAACACAGCTGTGAGAAAAGTTTTACTAAGATTCACTGATGCTTCGTTGCATTAAAATGCAGATTTAATTTGAATTGCTCTGCACATATTTGGAAATCAGTTTGGAAACCATTTCAGGCGACACATCTGGAAGCATCTGGTGTTTTTTTCACTGTTAGAGTTGGGAAAATGAGAAATACTCTATTAATAGTATAGAAAGTCACGCTGGTCACCAGATGTTCAAACTGAGAGGATTTACATGTGAATGTTTGAGTTTAAAATGAGAAAAATGTTCTTTATTTAGTAGCATCACATTAACAGCAGAGGGCATCGTGCTACAGTGATACACAACATCTCTGTGTTTGCCTCAGCGCAGTTCAACACTGTAAATACAGACACTACCAGTGGACACACCTTCTCGTTCAATGCTTTTTCTTTATTTTCATGACTATTTATAATGTAGATGTTCACTGAAGGCATCAAAACTATGAAGGAACACATATGGAGTTATGTAGCAAACAAACAAGTGTGGAATAACTATAAACATGTTTTATATTTTAGATTCTTTAAAGTAGCCACCCTTTGCTTTGATTACTGCTTTACACACTCTTGGCATTCTGTCCATGA
This sequence comes from Acanthochromis polyacanthus, assembly GCF_021347895.1. NCBI lineage: Eukaryota > Metazoa > Chordata > Actinopteri > Pomacentridae > Acanthochromis > Acanthochromis polyacanthus. The sequence goes on along the minus strand of NC_067117.1, from coordinate 32,555,260 downwards.
GCTTCATGAGGTAGAACCTGAAATGGTTTTCACTTCACAGGTGGGCCTTGTCAAGGTTAATTAGTGGAATTTCTTGTCTTCTTAATGGGGTTGGAACCGTCAGTTTTGTTGTACAGAAGTCAGGTTGGTCCACAGTTGACAGCCCTATTTGACAACTGTTAGAATCCATATTATGACAAGAACCAATCAACTAAGTAAGGAGAGACAACAGTCCATCAGTACTTTAAGAACTGAAGGTCAGTCAGTCCGGAAAACTGCAAAAACTTTGAATGTATCCTTCAGTGCAGTCACAAAAACCATCAAGCGCTACAATGAAAGTGGCTCACATGAGGACCACCCCAGGAAAGAAGGACCAAGAATCACCTCTGCTACTGAGGATAAGTCCATCTGAGTCACCAGCCTCAGAAATGGTGAGTTAACAGCAGCTCAGAGTGGAGCCCAGATAAATGCTACACAGAGTTCTAGTAGCAGACACATCTCTACATCAACCAATCAGGCGTTTATGGTCAAATAGCTGCAAAGAATGCACTCCTAAGGAAAAGGAACAAGCAGAAGAGATTTGTTTGGGTCAAGAAACGCAAGGAACGGACATTAGACCAGTGGAAATCTGTGCTTTGGTCTGATGAGTCCAAATTTGAGATTTTTGGTTCCACCTGCTGTGTCTGTGTGACGCAGAAAAGATGAATGGATGGTCTCTACATGCATGGTTCTCACTGTGAAGCATGGAGGAGGAGGTGTGATGGTGTGGGGTGCTTTGCTGGTGACCATCATTCAAAATTGATTTATTTATTCAAAGCTGAAGGAATACTGAAGCAGCATGGCTACCACAGAATCCTGCAGCGACATGCTATCCCATCCAGTTTGCCTTTAGTGAGACCATCATTTCTTTTTCAACAGGACAATGACCCCAAACACACCTCCAGGCTGTGGAAGGACTATCTGACCAAGAAGGAGAGTGATGGAGTGCTGCTTAGGTCAGATGACCTGGTCTCCACGGTCACCTGACCTAAACCCAATCCAGATGGTTTGGAATGAGATGGACCACAGAGTGAAGGAGCCAATAAGTGCTCAGCACCTCTGGGAACTCCTTCAAGACTCTTGGAAAGCATTTCAGGTGACTACTTCATGAAGCTAATAGAATTTGGCTTAGAGGTGGGTTTTATTTAGATTTTTTTTAACCAGCAAGACATATTTTGAGGTTTATTTCATCAGTTTTTATTCACACATTGAGCCCAACACAAGTCAATGTGGTCAAAGTTGTGGATTCCTTTCCACTGAATCAACACAAAATGTCGTCAGTGACCACATTTTTAACTTTTTTCTCACTCAGATTAAACCGACAGTGAATACTTTTTGCACATGTTCACATACTATTTTATAAACCAACTGTACTTTTCTCATTCTGCTACTTCAACACTTAAAGCAAAATGTAAAAATAAGCACAAGCTAATACCTGGGCTGTGCTTTCACTCTAAGATGACCTACATGTAAAAACTCACACCAGGTGAGGACAAGTGAGCTGAATCCAGAATATTTTACAATTTAATAGAATAGTTTTACATCCAGTCACCTTTTATTCCGCCTTACTTGTCAAGTTTTCCTCATAAACGCAGAAAATATGTGACCATCAGTCACATCAAGCTTTAAAAAGAGTCTTTTCCAGGTGTGTTGAAGAGAGAACTGAATTATAAAGCACTGCTGAATGCAGTGTTTATTATTTTACTGTGTTGCTGGAGTGTTACGGTTCATTTTGCACAGTTAAAGCTCAATTTCAGCTCATTTTAATATCCCTTAAAGACATGAATATTAGGTTAACAGTTATGCAAAGTGTCAAGGATGGTGTAATTAAAAAGAAAATGAGGTGAGATAATTAAAACTAGACTATTTAGAAAGTGGAATGAAGAAAATGAACAAGATCATTGTGTTTGTGTGCTCCTTGTATAATAGGATATAACAATACTTGTCCTGTTCTAATTATGACTCCCTTCAGTTTTTGACGTACAGTTTCACATTGTGCAGATGAAAAACACAATCTGTTGCTTTTTCTTGCTGTCTAATTCAGTGAAGTCAGAATTCTCAAGGTTTTCTTGTCTTAAATCATTGTTTTTGTCCCGTTTCACGATGTAGTGCTCCCAAGAAGTCTTTTTTTCTTTTGGTAGTTGCGACGTCTTGTGTCATTGAGTCTGTATTTGGTCAGAATCTGTCTCTGCTCTGTATCTCAGAGAGTAAATACATATTCTGGTTTGACAGGCTGTAATGATGATTTATATCCGGAGAGCAGTGAGGTTTGTTTTGGTTTGAGCATGTTTCATTAATGTAATGATGTGTTTGACTCTGATTAGAGGTTGGAGAGGAGTGGATGTCTGAGGCAGATATCTGATCTGTTAGTCTCAGGGCACAGCTAACAAAAGGAGCTTTTTTTCGTTGGTTAGTTCTTGAAGTTGTGTGTGATCTGGAGGCCCATTTTGAGATGTTCTTCTTTTTTAATGCTCACAATCAGTGAGTAATGGCCTGCTTCTGCCCTGCATGCTTTAGTTACTGCTTTTCTTTGGGTATTTGATATGGACCTCGTTGGGATGCTTGTCCCAGCTGGTGTAGTCTTGAAGAATGTGTGGGCTCCAAATGTCAATACCATAGAAGGTGACTGGTTAGATCACACTGTCACATATTCTGGTTCAGATTAATATTGAATTGAATTGAATTTATTTATTTGATAGGGACGATCCAGTTTAACATAGTTCCATTACTTAGCATGAATCTGATGTGCTGCACAGAGAGTTTATAGCAAATGCTAGTTTCCAACTCTTGTCCCTAGATGGGCCTTTAAATATAAAAGTCAGGATATATAACATCATAAAATAACAGAAAAGTTTACAAAAGAACAATAAAATACATGTTCACATAAAAACAAATAATTACACAAACCAGTTCAAAATAAGTTAATAAAAAAAACATGGCAAACTAAGAATGATTACAGCTCTGATTTGCTTTTAGCCAGCACTTGACCTTTGCAGAGAAGGGTTTTAAATCTGTGATTAATTTGATATCAGTTGGTAATGAATTCCAGAGTTTAGAGCCTCTAAAAGAGAAAGCTGACTGTCCAAATGTGGACTTACATTTTTGTATACTACAGTTTCCATTCACCTTGCTTCTCGTTACTCTGCTGCTGTTCTGTCTTTGAATAAATTTGGATAAGGGTTCGGGGGCAAGATTATTAATACATTTGAAAACTAATTTAAGGAATGAAAACTGCATGAAACTTTCAAAGCTCAATAGATTGTATTTTTTCAAAATGTGGCAGTGGTGCCAACAGATGGGTTTTTTGTCCATTACTTTAAGGGCTTTATTATACAAGGATGACAGACTTTTGATTGTTGAAGGTGAACCCTGAGCCCAAACTGTCATACAGTATGAGAAAAGATCATAGAGTGCATAAATATCTGAGCTGCCTGAATTGGTATGTACTGCCTTATTAATTTAAAACAGTTCAGATTACTTTTTACTGATTTGGCGATTTTCTTCACATGTTTATCAAATCTGAGCTGTGGATCTAAAATGACTCCCAAGAATTTGAATTCATTGACTTCTTGTATTTCTAGAGCCTTTATCTTCACACAAAATCTTTCAAGTTGGCACCGTTTCCTTATGGAGAAGCACATTGACACTGTCTTATTTAAGTTTAAAACAATAATAATAATAATAGTAAATAAACTGGTATGTAATTTTTTTGAAAACTCTGTTCTAATTGCTTTTTACAAACAAGCTACTGTTTATAAAAGGATTTTTGTCTACAAGTTATTGAACGAACTAACCAGTACTTGATTAAAATATACTTTAACCCAAAACGGTTGGTTTGTCTTTAGAGTTCCTCTCTTCTGGGGTTCACCAGAAGGCATGTGGGAGGCTCTGAAGTAAACTGGAAGAAGGTTCTTTGGTCTCATTTGACAAAAATTTTTGACCGTCAGACTGATGCTATGTTTGGTGGACACCAAATACAGCACATCATCACAAACATACTATCCCCACTGTGAAGAATGGTGGTGGCAGCATCGTGATGTAAAGCATGGTGGTGGTATCATCATGATGTGAAGCACGGTGGTGGTATCATCATGATGTGAAGCACGGTGGTGGTATCATCATGATGTGAAGCACGGTGGTGGTATCATCATGATGTGAAGCACGGTGGTGGTATCATCATGGTGTGAAGCACGGTGGTGGCATCATCATGGTGTGAAGCACGGTGGTGGCATCATCATGGTGTGAAGCACGGTGGCGGCATCATCATGGTGTGAAGCACGGTGGTGGCAGCATCATGATGGGAAGCACGGTGGTGGTATCATCATGGTGTTTCTCAGCAGAAGGTCCTGGAAGGGTTGTAAAGGTAGAGGGTGAAATAATGCGGCAAAGTCTAGAGATGTTGAGCTGAAGCTACACAGGAATGGTTTAAACACAGCAAGGTAAAAGTTTCGGATGCCGAGTGAGAACCCAGACTTCAATCCAACGGAGAATTTGTCTCTGTTTAGTCTTCATCCCTGTGCAACTTGAAAAAGTTTGAGCAGTTTCGCAAAGAAAAATGGAGAAAAAGTGCAGTGACCACATGCACAAGATGATTGAGACCACCCAAACAGGCCCAATGCTGTATTTGCAACCAAATGTGCATCTACTAAATACTGACTTGGTGTATTTTCAATTTTATATTTTTAATTACGTGACATTAATTTGTAGAAATCTAAATCTAATCTTTGAATTTTGAAGACTGTTTTTTGCAAATTCTTGTCCAAAAAGTCAAATTACATCGATATAATATTGCAAAGTTGAAAACTTTCAAGGGGGTTGAATATTTTTTACAGACACTAAAGAGCACAGAAAGTGAATCACATGGCCATGGGCAGACTAGAGCAGACACGACCACGAGACATGTATGAAGTGTTTGTCAGTAACGAGACCTGTGTGGAGTATCTGTCATACAACTGCACTTTACAGATTTTCATCTTAAAGCACCGACATCGAGACGTTTCTGAATCCTCTCTGAATGACAGCAGTTTCCAAAACTGTCCTTGAATAAACTCGAGCCGTGCCAGCATGAGCTCACACTCTCTTGCATTAATGCAACGTCAGCTGTTGCAGTGACGAGGGAGTGGAGAAGCAAAAGGCCTGCAGATGCACAGGATGCACTCAGCTCAGCTTCCTTATCTCTGCCTGCCATGTGTTCGTGTGTGTGAAGCAAATATCGGTGTGTATTTCAGCCAACTGACGGGGGTGTTTGAGGTGTAAGTCTGTCTCGCTGAGCTATTGCAGAAATGTGTGTGTGTGTGTGTGTGCATTTTAAAGCTTGGTGGGTGTGTTTGTAGGTGTGTCTGCAGATCATTCATATGGATTAAATACTGGCAGCTGACTGTCTAAAAAACTCAACTTCTTCAATCCAAAATGTAACAGAACACACTAAAATATCAGCATCACAAATATAGCACTGCACGTTACAGACAATTACAAATTAAGCTATTTAAGTTAAGCATGGTGGTGGCAGCATCATGATGTGGGGATAGTTATTTATGTTTTCCTTTTCCTTTTTTTTAAGAAACCCATAAAAAATGAAACCAATTATTACTTTCAGAACTGATGATGCATCAGAGAGTGTCTCAGGACTGTTTACTGAAGCAGTTTCTGTCACACTGACCAACTGAAACCAAAACACTCTACATCAGAGTCGATCTGGAGAGTTTCACACGACGGCTTTTAGCTTAATTGCAAGGACTCGAGAGTCTTCATACTTGTGAGGTTTTCACAGCTCAGTGAGAGAAAAACTTTATAACAGCACTTCTCCACAGTTCACTTTGTGTTTATGGGCTGAACATTTCTGTTTAATACGGGGTTTATAAAATCAAATAATAAAAATGTGACATTAATTAAGAGGTTCATTTTCTTGAGATAATCCTTACAACAATAACGTGTTTGAACATTAAAGCATGTGAACATATTCTAGTTGAACCAAAAAATAAAACGAGAAAATTACTCAGAGAGCGCAGCCCTCCACCAAGGCTGCTCATTCCACCACATGGTACTGTCAGAAATGCAGCACTGTATTTATTTATTTATTTATTTTTTGAAATGCAACATTTGTTACCCCACCAAGGAACAAGCTATGTGACGATCGGCGTACGTTTGTCCTTGCGTCGGTTAGTCCATCTGTCTGTCTGTTCACAACATCACTCAAAAACAGACCAACAGATTTGGATGAAGTTTTCAGGGAAGGTCGGAAATGACACAAGGACCAAATCATTAGATTTTGGCAGTGATGCAGCTTATAGTCTGGATCCATGGATTTGTCAAAGATTTCTGTATCACTGCAAGATAGCAACATGATGTCACTGTTATTGATCTCTTTATTGAAATTGAAATTGAAATATTAACTATTTAAAATACACATACAAATGACACAAACAAGGAACAGCAGGAAGATAAATCTTGTAAACACTGTCCCTGTGTTTCAGGGGAACCATGACAACATGTGAACACTACGTCAGCTGCCTGCTGATGATCACATGATTATGATCCTACTACAACTCAACCGCAGCGGAGTCATTAGGACTTATCCGTTGAAAATGATTCAAGGAACAATTAAATAAATTGTGGGGGTGTTTCTGAGTCCCATCAGTTCCTGCCGCCCGCTATGTATTTAGGTCAGACGATTCGGTTTCATTGCTAACAGACAGACAAACCAACACCGACCGTCACATAGCTCCGTCATGTTCCTCGGTGGAGTAATAACAAACCTGTAAGTCTGACTGATATGAGCTCTCTAAGTTTTTTGCTGCTATTAGGATATTTTGTGCATTTTATCTAAATCATTTTAGTGTGGAGGCAGAAATTTCAGTTACTTTTTTAAAAAAAAAATTAGCACAAAATATGATGCTCTGAGGTTTTTTGTGCAACATGTGAAGCAATTCTGACAGCAAAAAAATGTTTACTTTTTCCTCCAGTGTGGTTATGTTTTTGTTATCTGTCTGTCAGCAGGATTGGTTTTTCATTCAACTTGGTGGAAAAAACTGAACAAATTCTGGTGCAGATCTGGTCTAAGTTGCATTCCTATAAAAGAGATTAATCACATTTCCTTCACATATTTACACACAAGTGTTTAATTTGAGAGAAACTTGCTCCCAAACAATAATTTAACAGGTTTTAGATTATGCCTCCTGTCATTTATTCACTTGATAGATATCTACAGTCTCTCTGCTCCAAACATATAGACGTGAAGAGAATGCAGAATGTTTATTTTCACAAATGCACGGCCATCAATCAGGGCATAAGGCAGCAGTGTTTCTGATGTATGCGGTCTGTGCAGGGGCCAAGCTCTTCAGTCTGAAAGCCAAACATGATACTCGCCAAGCGGGGTTGGGGGAAGGGGAAGGAGAAGAGGAAGAGAAAGAAAGGAGACTTCAGAAACATTTACAGCTTTGGGAAGACAGAAAAAGATGTAGAAAGGAGGTGAAGATGAAAGAGGAGTTCAAGAAGATTAGAGGATTGGAAGAAGAGACTAGGGAACGAATGAGAGGATACAGAGATGATAGAGAGAAACAATGCAGCACCTCCAGAAAATAAGCGGAAAGAGACAAATACAGGTCGACAAGTTCAGAAAAAAGAGGAGAAGGAAACATGATGTGAGTGTTGAAAGTTAGAAACCTGCAGCAGAGAAAGTGGAAGGAAAAAGTGCATTAATTGGAGTTGACAAAAGGGGAAAAAAAAGAGTGGGAAAGAGGAGGAGAGAAGCTGAGAGAAGGGAGTGGAGAGGCAGCTGAGGGGGAGAGCTGGAAAATAAAGAGTGTGACGGACGAGCTGAGGGCAGATATGAGGAGGAGAAACAGCAGAGACGCTTCGTTCACCGTCGTGTTTCCAGACGCTCTGATGCTGTAAGAAAAAAAAAAAAGCCTCCTGAGCTGCTGCTGCTCCAAACTGAACGCTATCAGGACAGAACAGGCAGCTGCCAAACCCACCGACACTCTAAACACACTGACTGATGCAGAGAGGAGGCAGCGCTGGACATGAAGCGTTTATTGTGCTGGACTTGGTTTGACAGTTGGGAATAACCGGTTCTTCGTGCTGCCAGGTAGGATTAAAACGCCTTCAACCGCTGCTGGTGAATCATGTGGAGTCCTGTTGGTGATGTTCACTGTTTCTAATGCTGAAAGTTTAAACTAGATGCAGTTTAGCATTGAAAAATGAGCAGTAAAGTGTTTTATATGCAAGTTTAACGTCTTGATCACCTGGAAAAGTGTCTTTCTGGTTTCTGTGACTTTGCAGTTTGGGTCTTTAGTCTTTGGTTTGACTTGTTCATCAGCTCACAAGTTTATTAAAATGGCAAAATTTAGAGCGTTTTCTGCAAGATTTTACACACATTCTATGTAAAAGAACCCAAAACTATGAGTGGTAAATGAAAAGTTTAATATTTTCATGCACAATCTGAAAATCTTCTCTGGTTGCTGTTGCTACACATGGATTTGTAGTGAAACTCAGCAGTTTAAGTGGTTGTTAATGTGAAACTTTATATTAGACGCAGTTTAGCATCAAACCAGAAGTGCAAAAGAAGCATTAAAGCCCTTTATATGCAAATTTAATGTCTGGTTCACCCAGAAAAGTGTCAGTTTGGGTCTTTCTTCTTTGGCTTGACTGGTTTATTACCTCAAAAGTTTATGAAAATGGCAAAATCGACCAAATTCCTGCAACATATGGGAGATTTTATGTGTAAAAGACCCCAAAAATTATAATTTGCGAAGTGAAAAAATTTCATATTTTCATATAAAACCTCAAAATCTTCTCTTTAAGTTGGTGCTACACATAGATTTGCAGTAAAAGTCAGCAGTTTGAATGGTTTTTAATGTGAAAGTTTAAATTAGATGCAGTTTGGCATTGAAAAAGAAGCAGTAAAATGCTTTGTATGTAAGTATAGCGACTTGTTCATTTGAAAAAGTGTCTTTTTGGCTCCTTTGGGGTTGAAATTTATGTACTTTCTCTCTGATTTTACTCATTTATCAGCTCAAAACTTTGTTAAAAAGGCAAAATCTACCAATTTCATGCAACATATGGGACATTTTATATGTAATCTGTGTAAAAGACCCGAAGAACTATTATTGTGAAGTGAAAAAGTTTCACAGTTTCATGCAAAATCATACAATCTTTTCTGGTTGCTGTTGCTACACATAGATTTGCAGTTTAATGTCTTGTTTACCTGGAAAAGTGTCTTTTTGGCTCCTGTAGGGTTGGAATTTGTGTACTTTCTCCCTAGTTTTACTCGTTTATCAGCTCAAAAATGTATTAAAGTGGCAAAAATGATGTTATTTCTGCAACATGGGAGACTTTATATGTAATCTGTGTGAAAGACCACAAAAATTATCATAGCAAAATGAAAACGTTTCACAGTTTCATGCAAAATCTTAAAATCTTCTGTGCTTACTGTAGCTGCATATAGAATTGGAGTAAAGTTCAGCAGTGTGAGTGGTTGTTAATGTGAAAGTTTAGATTTGATCCAGTTTATCATCCAACCAGAAGACCAAAATGTGCAGTCAAGTGCTTTATATGGAGTTTGGGTAATGTCTGGCTCAAAACTTTATTAAAATGAGTGGTTTTGGGGAAGAGCTTCAAACTGTGATCTGGTAAATATGAATTTCCTTGACTGAGTATGGCTTGAAATCTGTGTCCAGTTTTACTTGTATATCAGATCAAAAGTGTATTAAATGGCAATATTTACAACATTTCTGCAACTTATGGAAAAATTCACATAGTCTGTGTGAAAGACCCAAAAAATGATCATTTTGATTAAAAAAATGTCACATTTTGATGCGTTTTGCTGCTGCACATAGCAGTGGAGCAAAGCGGAGCAGTTTGAGTGGTTGTTGGGACATTTAGGAGCAAAGAAAGTGTTGGTTTGTTGAAAGAGCTGCTGGATTTGAAGGTGAATATGCGTTTCCTTGGCTGAACCCGGCTGGGATGCTGGTTTTATTGGTTTTGCGGCTCACTGTTGCTGGATGTTGTTGGTCTGCTTCAGTATTTCTCTCCTATCTGTCCTGATTCTCTATTATTTGCTGAATAGTGTGAGCTTCTTTCCCTCTTTGGAGTCTTGTTTCAGTTTATTTTCACGTCTCAAGTTACATCTGTACAGAAAAAATCCCAAAAGAAAACAGCGGCAACATGATTCTGCTTGTAGAAACTTTGGCTGAACTCGGTTCAAGTTGTGGTTAAAGAAGATTTTAGCAACCAGGTGCACAAGACTGAACATGTTTTAATGACAATATTTTATTATATGATTCACTAAATACAGAATGTTCAGGGAGATGTGCAGTCAGACAATGATTAGTCAGTGAAGAATCTACTGTGTCTCTCTCTGTGAATCATTAGGTAATGATTAGTTATTTAACCAGGAAGTTCCCAGCTGAGAATAAACCCTCTGTTCTGAGGAGAACCTGTCAGAGAAGCTTTACAGAGTTACATAAGAAGAGAAGATCAGCAGACAACAGCTGACATGGGACAAAAGAGAAGCAGGTTAAAAAAAAAACTGAAGGATTAAGACAAACAAAACTAAACCAAACTCATGAATAGCAGCTGTAACCTTCAGTTAAACACCTTCAGATCGATGCCTGGAACTTTAAACTTCATCTGCAGCCAGTTTCTGCAGGTTGTTCCAGGATTCTCTGGGCAGCAGAAATTTAGATGATATGACTGAGAATCAACATCAGTTATGTGCACATTGTGTATGTGTAGCTTTGACTGGACTTTTTAATCAGTCAATGAATGAATGAATGATTGAATGAATGAATGAATCAATCAATCTATCTATCTATCAATCAATTGTTAAATATATAAATGAAAATAAAGACATAAAAATAAAGAAATAATTAAATAAATAAAATCAATAAACAAAAAATTAATTAATAAATGAATAAATAGATAAATAAACAAAACAAACAAACAAATAAATATAAATAAATCAAATAATCGGCCAATAAATAGATACAGAAATAAATGAAAATAAATAAATAAACATATAAAAAAATCATAAATAAATAAATCAATTAAGTCAAATAAATCAATAAAATGAATAAAGCAATGAAAACAAATAAACAAACAAACATATAAACAAATAATACATGAATTAATAGATGAATAAAAATCAAATAATAAATAAAATCAATAAACCAAAAAATAAAATAAATACATAAATAAATTTATGAATAAATAAAATATCTAGTAAATGAATAAATAAAAATCAAATATGTAAAATCAATAAACAAATAATTAAAATAAATGAATAAATAGATAAAAACAAATATACTAATAAATCAATATAAATAAACAAATGAATAAATAAATTAATAAATAGACATATAAATAAGTAAAAAGAAATAGACAAAAACAAATGATAAATAAATGAATGAGTAAATAGTTTTCTACATTCTTTTACAAACGTTTAGTTGTGTTGATTAAACTGACACAACATAAACCTGGTATATGTCTCGTCATATCTTCATATGTAATTTATTTTCATTTGATTTGTGAATTCCTTTCACTGATGTAACAGTAAATCACTGAAGAAGTTCAAATTTAAAATGCTAAAACATTCAGATGTTGTCAGATTCAGACTCTTCATATATTTACTTTAGGGTGCACCAGTATCACTCTTCTTTCACTGCATCCCTTTCATTGTGTTTCCGTGTTTAAATAATTACCATGATCCAAAAAACTCTGATCTCTACAGCTGATATCATCAGAAACTCATGTCCTAATGTTTTTGGTTCTACTTCCTGCCTTGTGACCTTTTTCCCTTCTCTCTCTCTTTTTTTTTTGAATCATTCCTTTTCCAACGTTTCTCATGAACCCCCTCAGCGAGTGCAGCTCCAACTGACAAACTGCCAGAAAAAGCATCAACACAACAGAATCTGCTCCTTCTTTCTCCACATATCCTCCCTTCTTTTCCTTCTTTTTTCTCTCCCACCATCTATTTGTCGCTTCCCGGGGGCTCCTGAAAGCCCCAGAATTCCTCCGGTTCATAGTTTTGTCAGGTTTAATTAGCACTGTTGCAGCGTTGTGTGTGTTTGTGTGGTGGTCGGTGTCATTAGATGGACTCAGCAGGAGGCCAGAGCCTGTCTGAGGGGATCCAGAGACTTTTCACAATAAGAGCGCCACCTTTGAGGGTAAATCTCCTCCATGCTTTCCAGTTTGTGCTAATTGGTTGAGACTGGTCCACAATGGCCTGGTGCTGGTGAAGGGGCAGCACATTATGAGGTCAACAGCTCCGGTCTTTGTGGTCTAATGAGGCGTGCAGATGTTCAGTGCTGTTGACGTTGTGGTTTTATTGTTGTTCTGACACACAACAAGGAGGAATCCTTTAATAAAATGTGTAACTGATTCTACAAGCAGGGGAAGAGACAGACAAGTGTTGGAGTAACTTTCAGGTCGTTTTCTAATGATGAACCTGCTATTTACAGATAATTAGTCTAGATCAGAGATGTCAGACTCATTCTAGTTCAGGGGCCACATTCAACCTATGATCTCCAGTAAAATCACAGCATAAAAACCTATAAATAATGACAACTTCAAGTGTTTCCTTTGTTGTTGTGCCAAAAAATACATTCTGAAAATACTCACATTTAAGGAATTTTCTTTTACAGAACATCATGAACAACCGGAACTTTCTTGAGAGAAATGCATTCAATTTCAACAACATTATGCCTCAGTTTATCATTTACACCTTACAGCTTTATCTACAAAACAACAAAATATTTAGGCATCTGGAACTTAGCAATTTACTTTATGATCAAAATGACAAAAGTCAGACAAAAAACAACAAAAACAAGACAAAATATTACAAAGAGGAAACACAAAACAACAAAAGTGAGAAATAAAAAGGACAAAAACATGAGACAAGCAGCAAAAGTCAGACAAAAGAGACAATACACAACAAAAACGGGACAAAATATTACTAAAAATGAGATACAAAACGACAAAAGAACAATGAGCAATCTAGTAGTTTATTTGATGATCTAAATGACAAAAAGACAAAAAAACCCCAACAAAAACAAGACAAAATATAACAAAAATGAGACACAAAACGACAAAAGCGAGAAACAAAGCAACAAAAAAATATACAGATGACACAAGCGAGACAAAAAGGAAACACAAAATGACAATAATGAGAAACAAAACAACAAAAATATGAGACAAGCGACAAGAGTCAGACTAAAAAGGACGAACAACAAAAACAAAACAAGTATTACAAAAACGAGAGACAAAATGACAGAACAACAATGACTAATCTGGTATTTTACGTTGTGATCAAAACAACTTGTCATGGTCTAGAAATTATTTTAAATTTATAGTCATACAAATGTACAATTTTACAATTAATGTATTCTCTGTAATTTTTCCGCTTTATGAAGTCTTCCCACGGTCCGGTCTTGGCCCACGGGACGCATGTTTGACACCCTGATCCTAATGACTCATTTTAACATCAAAGTGATCATTTCAGTTCATTGTCGTGCAGCTCAGTACAAAATGGAAATATGCAAAACTGTGGAATTAAATTTCAACACAATATAAATAAATGAACAATAACAAGAGATATTATTTTTTTAATTATTAATATTATTTAAATCTGAAGCTCAAATCCAAGTTTCTATTAAATTCATTAACAAAATGGGAAAAATTGATCTGTGTATTAAACAAAGTAAAGTTAAAATTAATTTTTAAACTTTTTCTGTGTTCAAATGTCACATGTTTCATTATTTTACAGATATTTGTAGCTCCCATTTGGCAGTTTTCTTCAATATTGTTAAATTACAGATAATCAAATAATAAAATCCCTGAAAAAATATTAATATAAATATTAATTTACATGTTGACTGTAAAATTTTATAGAAAAAGGGTCAAATTCAAAATAATGTGACAATAAAATCAAATAAACAAACAAATCGCTAAAATCAATAAACTAAAAAATAAAAATAAGTGAATAAATTAATAGAGAAATAAATAAAACAAATCAATAATCAAACAAACATGATTAAATATAAATAAATCAATTAAATGAATCAATATATAGATACATACATAAATAAATATAAATAAATAAAAACATAAGCAAAGAATAAAGAACTAAAACAAATTAAAGCAATAAAAATATAATTAAAAATAAATAAAATAAATAGGTAAATAAATAAAATAAAATCAGCAAACAAACAAATAAGTATGATTAAATCAATAAAATCAGTCAAAAAATAGATAAAATTAGACTGTTTTATTGTAGTTAGGTCAACTGAAAATATTATTTTAAATATTTTTATCTTTATGAACGTTATAGTGTCCCTCTTTTTTAATATGTTGTATTTTTCCTGATACCTTGCCACCAGATTTTCACCTTTTTATTTTAGTTCTTCACCTTTTATTTAACAGTGTATAAATACAGTTCTATATTCTGTATATTCTTTGCATATTGTGTTGGTTGTCTCTCTGTTCTGTGTTTGTTTTTGGTGTTTAAATGTGTGTGTTTGTGGTCGGTGATGGATGAATCATAATTTTACCAAAGAAATGTGCATCGTGTTCTGATCTGAGGTGGATATTATCAAGTTTGTGGAAATCTCAGTGATTTATAATAAAATCCCATCCAAAAAGCGGCTTCACTCTCATATATTATCCTTAAACACACAGCCGACGCTGCTTCCAATTAGTGGCATGACTTCACCCAACAGCCTCTTTTTCTGGACTGATCTTCATGTGACCTTCAGGTCCATGAACCCTCTGGAGAAATGATGAACAGAAAGAAAGATCAAATCAGTTCCTGCTGCTCCACATGAGAAACTTTTAAAAGCTTTACATTTTCTTTTTTTTCTTTCCAGGATACGATTAGTTTATGTGCTACTTCTTCTGCCAGGAGAAAGCATCGTAAAGCTGTCGATGTGCTAACAAATAAGTGTCAGCTGAGGGAAGTAATCCAGAGGAGCAGATGGAAGCTCTACGCTGAGACTGATTAACTGCAGCACAGCGACAAGTGAAATTCTTTCCAGAAACATTTCTGGATGAGATGCTGTGGGTTCGGCCAACTGAGCGATCTGACAATCCGGCAGAGCTTCTGTTCCATCTCCTGAAAAAGTGCTGCTTGGAGCTTAGTCACCTTAGAAATCAAAGTCAGTCAAAGCATTAGTTCTCTAGCTGGACGACAGAGCGACTTTCAGATATCAGAAATTCATATTTTTAGAGAGACTGCTGAAATATAAGCATATTTTTCATCTGTTTTGGTTCACTTTTGTGTTATTTCTGGTTCTAAAACCTATTGCAAGCCACCTCTACCAAAGACCAAGGCTAGTGTAGCATTTAGCAGTCAACAAAACACACATTTTCATGTTTCTTTTTCCTTTTTTTGCTAAAAACAAACCAACAGAAGATAGAAAAATATAGAAAATATAAGTGACAACTTATATTTTAATGGTGACTCGTATTGCTAACAAGCGTTCTGGCTAAGAGCTAAAAAGAAGATTAATTTTCATATATATTCATAAAATATGAAGCTTTTTTAAAAAAGGTTTTTTTTTGTACGTTTCACTTTTAAGACGTAAATTTAAATCAAAGCTTTGAAGGTGCTGGTTGGCTGATTTTGTTGCAGTATGTGAAAACAGAAGCATGCTAACTGTTTCCACCTGTTCCCAGTCTTAATGCTAAGCCAAGCTAATGGGCTCCAGATTGTAGCCTCATAGTTCGAGATAAAAATGGTATTTTTTTTCATCTAATTTGGACTACAGCTTGCATTAAAATGATATAATATGAGGTTGTAAAATTAAAGATTACACCAAAACCTTTCGACCTTATGACCTCTTCCAAAAAACTAACAAAAAAGAGCAGATGTGTGAGTTATTAGCAAAAATTCTAATCTAAGCTTCCTTTACTGATCTGTGAACTGCTGTGAACTTCCTGATCCTTTATTCGTCTATAAACCAAGCTATCATCATACCAGACTAAGATCCAGGTTGTGGTTTCATATTTAGTGTTTTCTCAAACATTCAGTTTATAATAATCTGACATTAATGTTTAAAAAGAACAATGGCAGCAGAATGATGGTTTAACTTAAAATACCCAACACCTCCGTTTACGAAATATACCTATAAAAACAGATTCTCCTTGAAAGCATCTGTATTTGCCATTAAAAGTCCTCATTAGAAGCATTTTCAGCACTAAAACATACTTTAGATTACTGAGAAAAATAATTAGCTCAAGTGTAGGCGTGATTTCTTTAGCAAATGGCAGAGGTCAGATATTTTGGAAGGAAACGTTTCCATTGTTCCAGGACGGCTGCGGTGAAAATATGTCTTCACTTTTGTAAGTGGGAGTGAAGACAGACAGTCGTTTTTTATTGTTGTATTGCATAAAGAGACTTTTGTATCAGACCTCTCGTGAACCTGAATAGAAGAAAGCTGCCCACTCCCTTACTGGTTTCACCTCAACTGGTCGACCAACTGGTTTTGTTCAGGTGTGCTGAGCATGTGTTAACTATTACATCACATTCATACCGGTTAATTGGAGGCAACTGAATTTGAATGAGCAGAGTTTTGTCCTGGTTGGTTCATTTTTTGCAACCTAAAGGTCCCATTTTGTGCAATTATCAGAAATTTAGTTCAAGTTTCACATGTTTCCAGCATTTGTCTTCTGTTTTTTCAGCTAAAAATGCCACAGAGATGGTTGATTTCTCCATGAGTTGATATTTCCGGGTTTTAGTTCTGCTTTAGACGGGCTCACTTTAAATGAAGCTGAGTTGCTGCTGGCCCCGCCCCCTTCAGGAAGAAGACTGTCGCTGTGTCTGCGATTGACCGAGCAGAGAAAAACAGTCAACAGATGGCAGCCAGTTTAGATGTGAATAAATGTGTGAGACGAGGACTTACATGGAAATTTCTGTGACTTCTCAGACATTTTTAATTTGTACTCCTGTGTTGGGTGAGTTTGTCGGATGATGTTACAACACTGGTATTTTAGCGGCTCTGTTAGTTAACACGTAGTCTTAAAGGGATGTGTTTCAGTCACTATTTCATCCTTGTTCTGCTGCCTGACAACAGAAACAGAACAATATGTAAACGAAAGCAGCTTTATTGTGAATTCAGCTGTATTGAAATGCAGTTTATGTGAGCACAGCGAGCAGGAGAGAAGCTAGCGGATGTAAAAACAACAGCTGAATTCAGGTTCAGCTGAAGCACAGCATGAAAACACATTAACCCACTTAGTCCTGATTATTGGTTTAACCTAAAACTTCCACCATCTCTTAATGGCCCTTAGGGTTACAGTTTTCACAGATCACAGAGCTAACATTAGCCACATTAGCCACACAGCATGCTAACACTGAGATTGTAACTGTTCTGTTTGTCTTTTTTACTGTAAAAGTCACCTATTGTTGTGACGACATTTCCATCGATAATAATCCACTGAGTGTTCAGTTCTTCAGATGCTGTCAGTGTGTGAAGACTCTTGTGTTCACTCCTATAGCCAACAGCAGAACATTTGGTGACTTTAGTTCGTTGTTCGGGCATTTTAGAGTTTAGTCGAAGCAGCTTAAGAAGGTAAATAAACCTGGTGGACTTAAGAGTTTCTACTTTGCACTTCTAAGTTTGTAGGAACCACAACAAATATGGATTTTCACCAGATGGCACCTTTAATTAAGTCTGTTCCAGAGTAAATATTTATAAATTCACTGCATTTTCAGGTTTAACCGTAACCTCATCCAAAGCGGTTTCATTTGCCTGAACTCAGCTGCTGAGGTTTCCATTTAAGAACTTTTGTGAAAGTCATTTTTAATGTGTCGTACATTACAGCTTCCTGAACACTGAGACTCTCTTTACTTTATTATTGTGCTTCTTTACCTGCTCAGGTCCTGTCCACTCTCCCCCATATTTCCTGTCAAGATTTACTGTGCTGTGCTGACTAATAAAGCAAGAATGCTATAAAAAGCTAACAAAAATAAGCTCTTTATTTATGATCCTGGGTTTTATAGGCCTTTTTTATTATTATTTTGGCGCACAAAGACAGTCTGTCAGACAGACTTCTAGTGCTGATCTCAATCTGAGCTTTTATTTGCCAGCAGATTGTAACGGTTGGAAATGATTTCTGGGTCAGCAGCAGTGATGCTGAGGGTCCAATTAAAGTCAAGTTTGAGGAGTTTTGTGTCAATTAAATGTTGATTTGTAAGCAAGAGTCTTTTTCGGGTACAAATAGGGAGCTATTATTTCACAGGGGTCCCTATTTTCTTTGCAGAAATCTCTTTATGTGACTATTTTACCAATATTTCACAAGTTTTTTAGAACACTGTAATGCCACTGAGCTCATTTACTTTGGAGCATTTTTTACATATTTGTACTCTACCTGGTTATTTCAGCTTGTGGCTCCTCAACAACCATTTCAGAGGTCGATATAGCACTTTTTTTTTCCACTGACAGTTTTATCCAACACAGTTTGTGTTGCACACAGATGCCGTCTATCTCAATGTACTTCATGTGTACACTCAACAACAAAATCCACCAGCACCTAATAACACTCAATAATTTATCCCTTTTATCTGAATATGTTCTGTATATCTAGGAAAAACAAGCAAAAAATTTACATTTAGAGGTTTTATCTGAGGTAATACGCCATCAAACCCAAAAATAGTTCACTAAATATTGGTAATCTGTGTGCTTTAGTGGTGCTGGAAGGCAAATGTTGTTGTTTGTTTGCTGCATCCACCAGGTCCCAGTCTTTATGCTAAGCTAAGCTAACTGTCTTCAGGTTGTAGCTTCGCATTAGAGATTAAAACTAGTGTAAATTGTCTCGCCTAATTGACATTAACTGATAGTTTATGAGACTAAAATAATGACATGTGGTTAAAGATTTCATCTATGGTTCTGATGTTTTGACCTTGGTACCCCTTAAAAAAACACACAAAAAGCAGATATGTGCAAGTTATTAACAGTGGCACCAAAGAATGAGTACTAACCTGAATTTACATACACCGCTCATCCATCAGCTATGATCGAACCATCCTGTGGAGGGTTGCAGAGGTCTGAGAGGCGGATATGTTTTATGATTTTTATAAGCATCTTTAGGGGTGGAAATTGTTGCAGGAAGTCGCTGTGGTTAATCCTCGTTTGTCTCATTTTTATGTGCACTAGTTTGCAGACAGCTTTTTACAGTAGAGCAACAGTTTTACAATGACAAATGCTGTTAAACGGGGCAAACGGCTGAACTAGACCCACCTTGTGTTTCAGTGCTGAGCTGCAGTTTAGATGCTGTTGCTGCTTTAAATCTGTCTTAAACACTCATGCACACTTTCAAAGAAGCGACAGCAAACTAAAATTAAAATGGATGCACTAAAATCTTCACTTTTATTCTCGGAACAACTTACCTGTGTCGACTTCATGCTGCTGTTGGATATTACCAACATATATCGATCCGAATGTTAGTCAGGAAGCTACAAAATCGACTAACAGACTGAAAAACCGGCTCTAATTTCAGCAGGTGAATCATCTCTCTGAGCAGGTATTTCACAGTGATTTGCATTTATTTGATTGTCTGACAGCTCAAAGTCTCATCAGTGTGTCTGAAATATTCAAAGATCCTTCATCATCTGAGAACAAAGAGCTTGAGAGATATTTAATTCTGCAGCAGTGTTTAAAAATTTAATGTGACACCTGTTTGTTGCACATTGTGTAACAGTAAACAGGTAAAAGCACCACAAACATACTGATAAAAATGCTCTGTTTCGAGCTAAAGTGCTGCATTCAAGATCCTCAAGTAAGACGTGCAAAACGACTACCACTGAAAGTATTAACTCTAACTGTACTCTGATGTACTGCATCATATTTATGACATGATTAGATTGTTGGTAGTTTTTACAGTCACAGCTGGACCAGGTTCAGCTACTCCCACTAAATTTATGTGGTGCCATAATAATGGAGGGGTTCTCAACTCGGGGGTTGAGGTCCCAAAAAGGATCACATAATAAATCTGGAGGCCTCATGAGAACAGGACACAGGAGGCTGGAAAAAAGGAGTTACACAAAGTTGCAGTCATAGTTTGGTTATTTGCTCCGCTAAGGAGGTGGAGCCTCAGAGGAGTTATATGACGATCAGCGTTGGTCTGTCTGTCTGTCTGTCTGTCTGTCTGTCTGTCTGTCTGTCTGTCTGTCTGTTAGCAGCATTATTCAAAGGTGGACTAACAGATGAAATTTTCAGGGAAGGTCAGAAATAACACAAGGACCAAGTGATTAGATTTTGGCAGTGATGTTGCTGATAGTCTGGATGCATGGTTTTGTTAAAGATTTCAGCGGTTGAAAATGATACAACTGAGCAGCCTTGGTGCAGTACTGATCTCTCTGAGTGCTTTTCTAGTTTTGGGAATATTTCCCTTTTTCTGTAAAATTCTGCAGCTGTAATAAATGATCTCCAACCAAACATTGCTTTAATAAAAACAATAAACTTGATTTTTGTAGCATATTTGAAAAAAAATTAAAAGCTTTACAAAACACTAAAACATGGGCTGCACAGTGACAAAGTGGTTAGCACTTTCACCTTGCAGCAAGAAGATCCCCGGTTCAAATCCCGGGGTGAGTCTAAGATCTTTCTGCATGGAGTTTGCATGTTCTCCCTGTGCATGCGTGGGTTTTCTCCGGGTACTCCGGCTTCCTCCCACAGTCCAAAAATATGCTGAGGTTAATTGGTTACTCTAAATTGCCCGTAGGTGTGAATGTGAGTGTGATTGTGTGTCTGTGTATGTAGCCCTGTGACAGACTGGTGACCTGTCCAGGGTGTCCCCTGCCTTTACCCGAGTCAGCTGGGATAGGCTCCAGCACCCCCCACGACCCTAGTGAGGATAAAGCGGTGTATAGGGAATGGATGGATGGATGGAACATTAAAAAGAATAAAACTTTAGTCCAAAAAACTGTGCAATCTTGAAAAAAACAAAAACAGCACCAGAGAAGGAATCAAAAGGTTGTATAAATACTTGTCTGTGCAGGTTTTAAACCTGATTGAGCTGCTCTGACAGTCAGAGGAAGCTTAATAAAGCAGCTAGAAGTCAAAAGGTTTGGAAATCAGTGTTTGAATCTTAACAATGTCCTGTGATTTGTAAAATCATCCACTTGTTTCCAGTGTAAAACGTCAATTGGAGTGGAAAGTACATTTCCTTCTTAAATGCTCTGGTGTAAAAGTGTGAAGCAGCATGAAATGAGTACACCTACTTTAAATGTTGTTGCACTTGAAGGCTGAATGTTATTTTCTACTGCAGGACTGTTTCATCAGAGCTTCTTTGAATGTAAGAAGAAGGAACAAATCAGGCAACATAAATCTGTTTTGGTGTGGACGCATCCTGTTTGGACAGCCACAAACACACACATGTATTGTATGTACAACAGAACTCACACAAAGGCCAAGGACACGACGTAATTCACGCTAGAGGCCGAACTTTAAGGTCGAACTCTAGAGGGTTCATCCAGGCTTCACAGTGATCTACAAGGCCCACGAGTCCGATCTCAAAGAAAACACTGATACTGCAACACTCTGCTGTCCTCAGCGCTAACAACCAGCCGGAGTCAAAGGTCGAACCCGTGTTCTGTTCCCTGACAGCTCAGCAGTGTGACTTAGAAACAAACACCAGACACAATGTGGCCACGAAGATAACGGTGGAGGTCAGTTAGGCTCAACTGTGTGGGACAAATGCTTAAAACGCACTACCTGAGTTTGGATATGCAGCAGAAATAATGCAGTTATTGTTAGATGTTGCAGTTTGAAATCTGAGTATTTCTACGTATAAACAACCAAAAACAAATACTTTAGAAAGACTATACTGAAAATTCAGAAACTAAAGTAGAAAGTGAAAGCAACAAAAATGAGTCACATGTGATTTCCAGTCAGCCTAACTTCAGAAACACAGTTCTAAAATGAGCTGTGAACAGCAGAACTTTCTCTGTTTTGGACCTATGAGATGTGTCTACGTCTGCTTTATGGCTCCACATGGAACAGGATTTTACAAATGATTTACAAAGCCTGACTGTGAGAGTTAACAAACATGAAAAGGATCCAGGAAGATCAGCTAATAACCAGTGAACCAACAACAATCAGGAGTCATAGAAGAAGTCATAGTAGCACTAATCAGGGCTCATAAAATGACTCCACAGACACTGAACTACTTTCAAACAGTGTGAAGCACACTTTGGAACATCAACCTCTGTGGACGACATTCAGAAAATTATCTTTAGCTTGACAGTACAAAACTGCTTGATTAAAGTAAGCTAAAGAACATGAACAGAAGTCTGATGAATGCTGGAGAACATTCTTTGGTCAGATGAAGATAAATTGAAGCTGACCAGTTCTAGCACAGTGAATGTTAGTCCTGACAGTGAAGAACAGAGGTGTGAGTGTGATTTAATGGGGCTGCATGAGTGTAAAAGGTGTTGACAAGATGAAATTTATAGATGAATGTCTCTGAATAAACCAAAATACCTGCTGACAAGATGACTCCCAGTCTGCAGAAGGTTGAAGAAGTGGAATATTCCAGCACAAAATCCCACAAAAACAAAGTGGAAAATATGACATGGACAAGTACGTGTCCTGACTTGAATCCAGCAGAAAACCTTTGGGGTGTTTTAAAGAGAAAGTAGAGCAACACAACCCCTCCAGCAAAGATCAGCTGAAATAAATATTCTCTGGTATTTGGTGTCCTTCAGAGAAAGATCAAGTCTGTCATCAAAAATAAAAGATAGACATAAAAATGCAATATCTTTAATTCAGCAATGAAAGGTCTGTTAGCATGTGGAGCACTGAGTTCCTACTGTGTCTATTTAATGTAGTAAATCTAAACGTATAATTTTCAATTTTACATTAGAGCAAATGCTTCCTGTTCAACTTAGAAGTAATCAGATTACTTCAGAGTTATCCAATCATCATCAAGTCATGTACTGTATGTGTTGTGTGTAAACATGCGCTGCAGTGTTGTTGGTTGAAAAAATGATGCATTTGAGTCAAGTTAATTTACTTTAAGGCTTTTAATGAACCAAATTATTACAGAAAACCACACAGTCCAACAATAACAACAACATGTGTATAATATCTTCCTACCCTGCTGTGTCTGTATACGTGTTTGCTTTTGTGTTTTATCATTTCTCAGCATGTGGTCTGGTCCCCTGTATGAGCCTTAAGCCTCTTCTCTGTTTACTGCTGATAATGATGACGATAATGTGCTGCTCTGGAACAGAATACAGGATATACAGCAGCACTCCTGAGCTGAGACAAGGCCTTCTGCAAAATAAACGATCTCGTAAATTGTGCAGCATTAGTGGGAATAACATCTACATTGGATAATTTGACATTTCAAGGTCTTTGCCCAAAGCCAACGCTGAGAGTCCATGTACAGCGAGATCTTATTTATTAGTCTTAGTTATGGACGATGTGTCAGTTTTTCTGAATATTTATTTTTCCTATAGCAAGGATGGAAAGCATATGCAGCTTTCATCCATACATTTTAATAACTCTTTACCTACCTCTGACCATAATATGTAGAAAGAAAAGCTTTTTTAAAATGTAAATAAAAGGACTGTTACTGCAAGCAAGAGTTGTGCAGAATCATTCAGTATCAATGTTCTTCTCAAGTTACAGGGTTCAACCAGTAGACCAGCTTCTCAAAACATATTGAAGCTTATTAGAAACTGTCCAAATAAAAAGCAAATAAAACTAAAGTAACTGCAGAAATAACATGTTTGACTGCATCAGTGTGATGTGCGTTAAGGTTGGAACCTTTACCTAATGGTAAAGACAGAACTGGAACATTTGACTTTGACAAACCAGCCGTTTTTGTTTATCTGACAAAGAAAATGAAGCACTGTATGGTTGTGTGTGTGTGTGTCTGTTCTCTGTGTGTCTAGACAACCATTCATTCTTTTTTTCTTGGTCTGCATTTATTCTCATTGTTTAACTCCATGGAAGGGGTGTGAACACTTTATGAGATTAATGCATATTTTGGTCTTGCAGCCAAATATTTTATTATTTAGTGCATGCGTGTGACCATCATCAGCCCTCCCTGAAAGCTAAGCTGACACTCTTTACTACAATTCCCTGTTAAGAGCCAGGGAGGGCAGTGCTACACCTCAGTGGTGACGTGAGGGGAAACAAAGGGTGGACAGGACAAAACAGGACGGACAGGGACAGGGACTAGCAAGCGGTGCTATTACATCTGAAGAATATCAGGTACTGTGTTATTCCTGACTATTAATTACCCATCAATAAGACAAACAAACAAACAAACACATACACAAAAACAGAAAACCAAACAAACAAAAAAATAAATAAATGAATAAATAACCAGACAGTACTGAACACCATAGTTGTGGGTGTCATGTCAGTATAGAGTGGAATAGGCCAGAAGAAGATACTAGAGAAAAGGAGAGTGGGTTTAGTATGAGATTAGACTCTGGAGAGAGTCAACCATTCATTCAATCTACTTCACACTTGGCGGGTGTTTTACTGGGAAGCCAACAATGTGCTGCGTCTACTCTGAAGTCATTTGAATGAGCGGTTGTCATGTTTTAGCTTAAAGCTGATTTCTCTTTTTTCATGTTTTAGCTTAAAGCTGATTTCTCTTTTTTCATGTTTTAGCTTAAAGCTGATTTCTCTTTTCTCACTCTTTCTAATGCGATGGTAGAATTCTAGTTTCAAATATCTACAGCGTCATTTTGTCTAGTTCAGACCTAACAGTGGATGTCCAAAAAGGACGTCAACATCTCATAAAGCAAGAACTGGAACATTTGATTTTGACAAACTAGTCTTTTTATTTATCTGACGGAAAAAAAATGAAGCACTGTATGTGTGTGTGTGTGTGTGTGTGTGTGTGTGTGTGTGTGTGTGTGTGTGTGTGTGTGTGTGTGTGTGTGTGTGTGTGTGTGTGTGTGTGTGTGTGTGTGTGTGTGTGTGTGTGTGTGTGTCTGTTCTCTGCATTTCAAGACAACCAATCATCAAATCTACTTCACACTTGGTGGGTGTTTTACTGGGAAGCCAACAATGCGAAGTGTGGACTTTGAAGTCATTTGAATGAGCGGTTCTCATGTTTTAGCTTAAAGCTGTTTTGTCTTTTCGCAGTCTTTCTAATGCGACGGTAGAATTCTAGTTTCAAATATCTGCAGTGTCATTTTGTCTAGTTCAACATCAATATCTTGAAGTTAAAGACATCTTAAACTTGGGTTATGACTGTAGAGGTTAGAAACAGGAAAAAATACTAATTCAGCTGCAAATATGTGCAACAAAACTACAGAAATCACTAATAAAAGAAATCAATACACATGGAGGGATTCCATTTCGATATCTGAAATGGCAATAGTGGATAATTAAAGTGATATTGTGCATGTCTGAAATATTCTTTATTGAGGAGAATGAATTGAAAACCAGATATCTGCAACACATATCCAGTCTAGCTATAAAATGATTTGACATAGTGTCGAGTGTGAAGTTGTTTGGATGAGCGATTCTCAAGAAAGCTGGCTCCCAACATGTACTAGTGTTTACAATGTATGTCTTCCCACCTTTCCAGAGACCAGATTTGTGGTATTTTCTTGTTGGCTTTTCCAAATACGGACTCATCTGCCACTATGCTCGTCTGCAAACGTCAGTATAAAATATAGAGCAGGTTGTTCACTAATGGCAGGCTGGTGGTTCGATCCCCAGCACCTCCATAGTTGCACAAAACCAGCAGCTGATGAGTACTTTTCACTGGTGTGTGACTGCATATGGGTGAATGAGGAACATTGTCAAGCAGTTTGATGACCACTGAGGTTGCAAAGGGCTGTATAAGGGCGCAGACTGTTTACTGAAGTACAATTTCACCAGCAGTTTCTTCTTTAGGTTCACTGTTCCAGGTGCAGGACGATGTTTGCCTGCATTCACCGTAGCAGGTTTTCAATGGCCCTTGGTTTCCCCAAACATCTGTTTTTTGCTCTATCTGCTGAGGAGAAAGGAGCCTCCTGAAAACTGGTGAAGCTGCTGAAATCTCTTTTCTCAGGCTCCCCAAATCACAACTGATCTGTCTCAGGTTGAACGAATAGGAGGCGTTTGGTTTTAGGGTGGATTTTTGGAGCCGGGACGCCCCCCGCAGGTGCCATTTGTCGGGGTAAAATGCCTCGGGAGGCAGAGCAAGAATTTCTATTTCACACTTGGGTGAAGGTCCAGATTGGCCCAGCCACCACCACAGGGCTCCTTCAATGGCCTACATTTTGCCAAGTGAAGTCAATGATGTGAAAGGAAAAACAACGTCACAAAGCTTCTCGTATAAACAGTCTGTCACTCTGCAACTATATCAGAGTGACTCATGTAAAGTGGCCTGATAACACAAAAAACAAGATGAATATGTGAGAGCTTTCACAGAGTTTTTATCTACTGTTCCTAAAGTACAGTTTTTACTCTGGGCCTCCAGAGTCCTGGCAGTTCTGCAGGTTTTGAGCCAGATTTTCCAAACGTTAGCCTGCTGAATCACAGGGAGCTTTGTCTTACTGAAACCCTGCATGCTGTGCCACATGTATACATTTCTATAGATCAGGTTTCTGCTCCATATGAACACCAGCTATACTCATGGAAATCAGTGTTTGGCAGCATTAAGACAACATTATGGAGATAGTGGGGTTAAAGGGAGTTGAGAGAAGGAGGTTGTTTTGATAGTTTTGTAGCAGAAAACAGAGAAATCCCAAATCCCTGATTCCTTTAGGTAATAATGGATGGATTGAAGTCTGCTGCCTGTGATAAGATGGTATAGAATTAGGTACAGATTAATGTTTATAGAAAGTTTCTGTCCTTTAGGATGTGCTGCTAGTGTTGATGGGATCCAGCACTGTGAGTCTGCATTTTAGAAATTCTTTATTCATGTAGTTTCAGTCCTTTGCATCACCAGCAAATCAAGAGTAGTGGACCAGGACCTGTTCTGAGCCTTCAGTGATACACCTGCATTCTCCTGACTGACAAATCAAAATGTCTGCTAGGAAAAAGGTCTGATGTATGAAATACCAACCAATTAAGTCCTGAAGCCTCAGTCGGCAGAGAGGAAAGACGGAGTGTCAACCTGCTGTGCATCGACGGTCTCTGAATGCAGCAACAGCAGGACTGAACCCACTGGCCTCACTTCCTGCAGGGCCTCTGGGTATCAGGTACAACACCAGCTCTCACATACACAAACAGGGTCCCACTGTGAACTTTATTCCTTTTTTTCTTGTACTCGGGCTCCATATGAGAGTGTGTGAAACATTTCATGAATCTGGATGGACGCTGTGTGTTTGTATTAACCCTAAACACCGTGTTAACTCCATGTTTTAATCATTTTCTGTCCCACTGAACGAAAGCATAGAAACCATGAGGGTGATTATTTTCCAATAAAGTTCATTCAGGCATCCACAGATTAATGGCAGAAGGGTTTGAAGTGATGGATCTTGAGATTCAGTTAGGATTAAATTAACATCTAAAGTAAATCTGCAGGAGAACAGAAAACCAAACCCTGGTCATTATTTATGGATTCAACAAGTAACTTTAAGGCAGCAGTTTAAAGTTATGTGACTCACAAACCTGCTGTTCAGACACGCCAGCAACGTAATCATTTATACAAAGCTTCTTCTTCTTCTTCCTTTTCATCCTCTTCCTTCTTCTTTCTTTGTCTTCTTGGTGGAAAGACAAAAAGCTCTTTAAAGTTGATTTAAAACCCAAACTCTAAAGAGAACCTCCTCTAGATCAGGTAGACCAACAAGAGAGCCGTTTTAATGCCACTGAAAGCTCTGACTGTAGGCTCAACAAAGCTTGTTGGCTTAGCTTGGAAAATCCAAACTGAATCTCCATGTAATCTCCTATCTCCATGTTAGGAGATACAGGAGAGTCAGTTTGGCATTGGGCGAATTGAATCGCGTTTCCCTCCCGGGAAAGTTTGGTACGACCAATCATAGCACGGGAGGCGGGAGTTAATGCTGCGTCATCTTCAGCGCCTGGATTACCCATAAAACACCTGCGCACCTCCCGTAACCAAACACAAACATTAACAAAGTTATTCCTAACACCGCTAATAGTTCGGAAGTCGTCTTTTGTTGTGTAGCCTTTTCAAGAATAAGTGTTGTACTTGAGAGTACCCCATGTAGTCGCAGATTTTTGTGACAAAAACGGCAGTAATCATTCACCGCGATGCTTTCTCGGCTGCATGCCATTGTTGTTTGGACTACATGGACTTCAAGGTCGATTTGTTTGTGCGTCACATCCGTGTTACGCTGATTGGTTCTTTCTCGTTCAAGCTGTATTCGTTAGCCCCTCCTTTTTGAAATCGTCTCCTATCATCATAATGCCAGACTGCCTTTATTTGTATTTATATTAATACATAAATAAAGTCAGTCTGGATTTTCCAGGCAACAATAACCTGGCTCTGTAGTAAATCTTTCGAACATCCTAAAGCTGTACACAGAGATAGAGGACTTTATTTGTCGTATTCATATTTGTTCCAATTTTAGGCAACCAGCAAAACCAAAGAAGTCCAAAACAGGAGCAGGCAGACGACCAAAGCCAGGCTGAGATCATGGACAGGGAGGTAAAAGGAGGAATGGAACACATGAAGCACATTTTCACCGGTGCAGCTGTAAATTGTTATAAAAAGCATTCAGCTTGGACTGGAGTCAATTTAATCCATTTCATTCTCTCCAGATGTTGAAAAAAAAGTGTAAATGCTCACAGAATCTTTATTTTTCCCAGCTGGAACTAACACCTGCACTGAAACTAGTCATTATTCTGCCTTTTTCAAACACTGACACAGTCAAATATCGAAAAAAAACCGTCACTTTTTCCCCTACTTGTGATTCACAAATACAATTAATCCACCTGTTTGTGTTAATTTGTGGATCACTGGATGGAACCAAAGTGTACAAGTTGAGTTTTTTCTGGAGTTTTGTCACTAACCAGCTCCTAGATTTGCATATAGCCAAGAAAAATCAAACTGAATGCGCTGAAATATGTGTTTTTGACCAACAGAGAGTTTATAAAAGGAGGATCTGATTAGTATGAATGAAGGACAGGTGTAGATGCTGAGCAGAATCAGCTGCCAGCTTTTAAAGCGGGACACTTTTAAAACCTGACAGTGCAGGTTTCTGCTCTGTTTAAATTCCACTCACTGCCTCCACTGACCTGACTCTAAGGCTCATGGGGTAAGTCAACAAAGCAGCCGGGAGGATCCACAAGATGCATTGATTGTATCCTCAGATGACTTTTGTGTGGAAATCTGAAACTCTGCAAGCACAACATTGCAATATTAACCACAAAACCTGCCGGGAAAAGAAGAAATTGCATACATGATTGCATTTTTTAGAGCCAGAAACAGTAAAAACACAAGAATCAATGAATTTTTAACCGAGTTCTTGAAGTAATCTTGTACAATGTGCCAAAGCATTTCCAAATTCCACTTGAAATTGTGAAATTCCTTCAAAATCATTTTTTCTACATGTCTTAATTTAAAAATCACCAAAATATAATTATGCATGCTCTGTTTTGTCAAGTGACAAAACAGAGCAAAGAAGAGACAATATGGGAACTAATCAAAGAGACTGAGTGGAAAATTAAACATATTTCAGAAAAAAAAAAGAATGCAGTCTGGTTAAAGAACAGTCAGCAGAGAAACAAGTTGTTGGAAGATACACTCAGCATGGTGAAACATCTTTGCAGGGCATCATGAAATACGCAGTTCGTAGAGCTTGTGAAAATGTAAATGATCAAATATCTTTAGCATGTAGAGTCACCGCTTTTTCCCAGCATTTCCAACACCTGTCTCAAGATTTTTCTTCATGTCTTTAATGATTTATGGCTTCATATTCTTGTCATTGTGCACAGGAGACTAGTTTGAGTTCTCTCTGCTTCCAGCCATATTTGTTCTGTTTCCATTGAGCTGCAGGACTTTACATTACTGTGAAAAATGAGTCCACAGTGAGGAAAAATGTGACTGTAGAAAAAACGTCCAGAAATTGACACTTGGGATTCATTAATATGAATATATTAAGCTTCAATACTTCACCTTGACTGTGCAAAATCATGGTTGAATGCAATTTAATAGCATGAAACCACAAATAATGAAACCAATATCGACAATATTAATGCCTTAGATTTGGTTGTTTGTCTTCACATGGCAGCAAGGACAATAATTTAGCAGCAAGTGCAGATTCCAATTGTGTTCTTTTGTATTTTGACTTTGAATTACAGGTTGTAGCTTTATTCAATACTGACAGTAATACCGGTGTTGTCATCAAAATGTTATGCTCCATCACAGCTTTAGGTTGTAACAAACTTCTACCCGGTAGTCCACATGAATCCCAGTCTGCTGTAACTGGACCCTCTGGTGTCGTTTAGGACATCTGCTCTGAGCATCTCCTCGTCCAGGTTTTGTCAAAGCTATTAACGTCTTAAATCATCGACCTGATGTCTGCAGCATGTGGACAAATAAAACCTGCAGGAACATTAGACTCAACAGACTTCAGAGAGACGTTTGTCTGGAAGAGTTGTCAATGTGGAGCAACTAAGCTAATGGTAGCACGTGTAACGCCACTTTAGCTTAGCACGCCAGAATGCTAGCATTCTAATTTAGACTAAACTGAAAGTGCAGCTCAGGCTTCTGAGAATGTCGTTAGTTTGTGGGTAAAAGAAAAGGCATTAGACAAGTTACAGATCTTTAGGGTTCATCCTCTGGTCACCATTAACTTTTGCTCCAAATTTCTCAGATAATCTAGCTGATACTTGGCAAGACATCTCACAAAACCCCCAAAGACTGAAGCTAAAGTGGCTAAAGCTAAAAGCCAATCAAATGATCACAATATAAGTATTATTTTTTTTTTTTAGTGGGGTGGGGGGGTGGGGGTGGGGGGGGATGAATGTCTCTAAAAATGAACTCAATCCCTAGAAAGATGCTGATACGGTGGTTGACAACAACCATGCATGCAGCTGTACTATTTTCTGGTAATGCACTGTTTATGTGTGCTTGATCAATGGTTAAGAAATTGTTGAGTAAAGCTTCACATATCAGCTTTGAGCTATGATTAAGAACAGCTTTTGTTTGTCAGGCTGTGGACTCATCAGCAAGTGGTTTCTGAGAATTGCATCTTACTGGATGTTTTTATTGCGTAATACTCTGATAAAACCCTGAAGATTTACCCGTTTATCTAAGTACTTCTTCATCCCACATATCCCGAAACACGCCAGCTGGTTTGAAAGACAT
Organism: Acanthochromis polyacanthus; assembly: GCF_021347895.1. Taxonomy (NCBI): domain Eukaryota; kingdom Metazoa; phylum Chordata; class Actinopteri; family Pomacentridae; genus Acanthochromis; species Acanthochromis polyacanthus. Next base: position 32,524,012 of record NC_067117.1, on the reverse strand, counting down.
GTTATCTTTATAAAAATAGCCTGAATGACCCCATTTCTCTGAGTCATGAAGTGTAAAAACAGGAAGAGTCATCTGATTTTCCAGTGGAAAAATGGCCAAATCCAAGCACATTACAGTGGTATTTTATCAAAATGACTTTATTCTACATGTCTCATTTAAAGATTGGGAGAAAAATAAAACATATTTGATTAATTTAGTAAATGGAGTATGGCTCTAAAATGGTGAACAGAGGAGCAAATTGTTGGAAGATACAGTCAACATGGTGAAACATCTTTCTACAGCTGATGAGCAGAGTAGAGGAAAAAAAAAGCTGAAAAGACTCAAAAAAATAAAATATTCATGTTTAAAGTGACTCAGATTTGGTTCAAATGGCAAAAATGTCTAAAAGGTATAAAAAAAATATCCAAAATGACTTCACTCGTCAATTTTGTTTTCAAAGTTATTAACAATATTTATAAAATTACTCAAAAATTTGACCAAAATGATAGAAAAAAATGACTGAAAATTTGTTCAAAATGACCTGAAGCAATCATGACGGTAAAATCAAACACACTGGATGATTAACATAAATGTGTCATGGCTCTAAAACAGTGAACAGTGGAGCAGGTTGTTGGAGATACATTCAGCATTGTGAAACATCTTTCTATGGCTGATGAGCAGAGTAGAGAGGAAACGTTTGTAGAGATTATGAACATGGAAATATATTTTCAAAATGACAGAAGCTGTTATGGGAGGGGGGGGGGGGGGGGGGGGTAGAACCCAAGCGCAGACTCAACAAACAGGCATTAAAGGGGGGGAAAAAAATGGGTTTTATTGCCAAAAATCAAAACTACTACAAACCAAGAACTAAACTAATGAGGCAGCATGAAAACCAAACAGTCAAACACAACAGAACTACTGGGGAGTACTCACACTATGAGAGCAGCTAACAACCAAGGGAGCGAACAGGCTAAGATTAATCCACAAAAACCACAGAGTCCAAACAGAGGGAAAGCAGTAGAGTCCAAAGCTGATGCAGTCCAGAGGGGTTTTGTGGGCGCCGGCGACCAGGTCAACATGTGAGTTTGTCTTACAATGTTCCAGCACTGAGTGAGAGAAGCAGAGGGCTTATGTAGTTGAGGAGGGGAGCAGGTGAGTGGAATTTGCTGATTAACTGCAGCTGAAGCTCATGCTGCAATCAGCTGGCAGAGCCAGGGGCGAGTGACCAGGAGAGAGAGAGACAGAGGAGGGAAAAAAAAGACAGGAGCAGGAGTGGGGCCATGACAGAAGCAATTCAAAAATGCTTCAAATTAGTGCTCAAAACTGACTGAAATTTGTCCAAAATTACATAAAACAGTCCACAAGGACTCAAAAATGATTCAAAATGACTTAAAATTGGTCTTCAAATGATCAGTAAAGGAAAATCAAAACCACTGGATGAATGAAATACATGCAGCATGGCTCAGAAACAGTGAACAGAGGAGCAGGTTTCAGTTGCACTCAGCAAACATCTTTCTCCAGAGGATGAGCAGAGCAGAAAAATGTCTGGTTTGCTGTGAAAATGTAAATAGTAAAATATCTAGCATGTAGAGTCCCATTTCCCCAGAATTGGTAACAGCTGCGGACAAAATGAGCCCACAGTGATTAAAAATGAAACGAGAAGATGAAAAAAACAACACCCAGAAACTGTTTGGCGTTCTGACAGTTAAACCACCGTGGATGGAGATTCAGATTAACTGACGGTGGAAACCTTGTTTTGTGAAGTAATTTGCAGGGAGAAACACACATATGAATGAAGAGTAGAAAATAGAGGACAGAAATTCTGCAGTGTCAAAAGATAAATGAATTCTGTTGCCCAGAAACGTGTAGCATGTTGCTGATTGTATGTATAAAAGACGGACAGAAAGGATTTGAACATGCAGAGAGTGACTTTGTGTGAGTTCAGCATGTTTAGGACTCGGTTTAAGTGGTGTTGACAGCAGGACTAATCATTGCTGAAGACCGTGGAGAGCTTCAGTGATTACAAACCCAGAAATCTCCTCGTGTTCCTCACATCAGAGACCACAAGAAGGATAAACACAACAAGAAACAGGCAGAATGATGCCGAGAAAGGTTTAGTTTTTCCTCTACAGGCTCAGCTGATGGAGACGATGAGATAAAGAGGAGTAAGGATTAATTCTGTCTGTCTTAAATAAAGCTTTAAATAAGAGATTGATTATGTTGTTCATCATAATCACAAAGAATTAAAGTACAGTGTGCAATAGAAGTGAGTACACCTCTGGGGGAAAAAAACACCTGAATGTGAAACGATTCAGAACAGAAACACCTCTTAGTAACAGCATTTTATCTGAGCTGACAAGTCGAGTATTTCATCTTATGAGCGGCTAAAAGCAGACTGCTACTACTAAAGTAGAAACTCAGTTCAGCAAAAGTGAGTGTCTATGTCTTCATCATGGCTCCACATGGACAAGAAATCCACAGATGATTCACAAACTCTGACTGAGAGACTTCACAAAGATGGAAAAGGATCCATGGAGATCAACTAAACGTATGGGCGGTATCTATGTCTGCATCGTGGCTCAACATGGAAAAGAGTTACAAGAAAAATACAACTGTGAGACTTTATAAACATAAGAAAGGACACATGAAGATCAGCGAGCAACTAAACATCAGTCAGCAGTAGTCAGGAGGTATAGAAGGAGTCATAGCAGCACTAATCAGGGCTGCAGTGGTCGTCCTCCTAAAATGACTCCACAGACACTGAACTACTTTCACCTCTTTCTGTGAAAAACAGACGACAGCTGCTTCAGACTTGGTTCAGGAGTTATCAACGGAAATCAGAGTTTGTGTGAAGCTCAGACAGTGAAGGACACTTCAGAACATCAACCTCCGTGGACAGCATCCAGAAAACCATGTTTGATTGCTGTCGGTACGAAACTGCTTGACTAAACTTTTAAAATGCATGAAAAGAAGCCTGATGAATGCTAGAGAACATTCTTTGTTTAGATTAGGATAAATCTGTTGACCTCAGACCAACATGTTTGGTGTGAACCTGACCAGGACGAACACAGTGAATGTTGTGAAGCCTGGAGGTTTTAGTGTGAAGATATGAGACTGCATGAGTGCCAAAGGTGTTGAGGAGAGACATTAAATGGGAAAAAAACTTCTAAATTTGTAACTCTGATGTCCAAAGATGAGTGTTTAGAGGTTTATTCAGTGTCCACAGATGCATTTAATACGCTTCTATACTGTATGTGGATTTTGTTCAGTTTCACTTTTACTCAAATTTTACAGTCCAAAGCTGTGAATTTTCATCTTTACTTCTTATTGTTTCAGTGTTTGAAGATGAAGTGACAGCAGCTGGATCTGGACCCTGACAGCTTCACAGCTTGGATGTTTCCATCGGACGAAACGGGACAACAAAGTAAGAACAGACGGAGAATCTTCAGCTAATGTCCAAACATATCGACACATTCACAGCAAACCGCTCTTCTCTCCTGATGAAAGTCTGGAAGTTGGCCTGAGATGTAGAGAGATGCAGAATGAGCACAAAAGATGCAGAACTAATCAAAAGACATGCCAAAATGATTTAAAACTACTTTCAGAGACACAAAAATGATGCAAAACCGATGCAGAAAATACAAGGTCTTGCACAACAAGTTACAAAATGAATCCAAAAGCATGCAAAATGGCAACAAATAGTCACAAGAAGACACAAAAACCCACACATAGACGGCAAAAGACCTGAAAGAAATGTAAAATGATGCAAAACCAACGCAGACAAGACAAAGTTGCTTAAAGCGCCACAACAAGCCACGAAATGGATGCAAAATGACCACAAAAAGGGACAATGTGATGCAAAAACACATGAAAAATGTACAGAAAATTATACAAAATGAGCACAAATAGGTGCAAAAAAAACACGCACACACACAAAAGGAGCAGAAAGAGATGCAAAATTATAAAAAAGAGACACAAAATGACAACAAATAGACTCGAAAGCTAAAAAACAGTCATAGAATGAGCACAAAGACACAAAACTGATTAAAAATCATGCAAAATGATTCAAAACTGCTTCCAGAGACACAAAACGAACACAAGTGAGACACAAAAATTATGCAAAACCATTTCAGACAAGACACGGTTATACAAAGCAGCACTACAAGTTACAAAAACATGCAAAATGACAACAAATAGTCACAACAAGACTGGGTTTTAATGTAGATGTCAAAGCCACCGCCGACATTGCTCACATAGTTCCACAATCTGCTGTTTATTGATGAACACAATCAGGATCAGTCGCTGTGTGTGCACATCTGTACGAGCCGGCAGATGTTTCCCATCCTTCTGAGCGAGTTTGTGCAGAGTTGTGTGCTGGAAAATGCAGATGTTTGTATCTTCTGAGGAGCCGGGCGAGCGAGGAGGCCAGATGTTTGTGTCTCCTCAGGAAAACAGAGATGTACGCTGTGTGGCGAAAGAGTTTATGTCAACAGGTTTAAGGGATTCGGTTTCTTTGGAGTCTTTTAATCTTGGCTGTGGCTCGGCCTAAACACACAGGAACCCTAGACGTCACTACATAACACAACACACAGCAGGTAGAAGGGAGAGAAGTCTGCAAAAAAGAGTCGCAAATGAGGAAAGAGAGGAGTCGGGAGGCCGACCAAGTAAAAAGACATGTGAAGATGATGAAAGAGAAGAAGATACGCAGAGAAATGAAACCTGAGAAAATGGAAAAAGAGGCAGAGAGTGAGGACACAGTGAGAGCAGAGCCAGAGACAAGAGGAGGACAGCTCATCTCACACTTTTTCCCTCTTTTCTTTTCTCCTCCTACATAATTATTTTACATTATTTCCTGTGGCAGAAGTGAATCCCGTCTGTCCTCCTACGTCTGTTACCCCACTTTCTTCATACAGTCAAGATTTGTTTACGTTTAGCAGAAGGCTGAGAGCAAAATGGACTTTTTGGCTGCTTTTCCTCACCAGCTCATTTTATTTAAATATGTCACTCTACTGTCAGCCATAGTTTACTTTCAGCAGTATGTATGTGTTGTAAGTTGTAGCTGCAGTAAAGTCTGTTTAAGGTTCAAGAATTTCAAACTTATTTAACAGTTGTAACTGGTTTTCAACATTTTACTGTTATTTTACAAATTCTCCCTGTTTTTGTAAAATTACAGAAAATAACTGCTAACATCACTGGAAAAAGTAGTGAATTAATTCACAGTAAAAACTATTAAAAACAAACAAACGAACAAACAAAATAGGCCAAAACTGTCATCTGTGTATTTCTACAAATTACAACTATTTTTTTAATTTGTAAATATAAAATTGCACCTTTTATTAACATTTTTTTTACTGTATTTAAATTAGCAAAATGTTATTTTACAGATGCTTACTGTTATTTTTTGGAAAAAATATTTATATTAAGGATAAAAATAGTTTAAAAATGTTTTAATGTAGTAAAATTACAGGAAAAAATATTAATTTGCTTGTTCACTGTAAAAAAAAATTAAAATTAAAAAAACAGGCCAAAACTGTAAATAAAAACAATCCTCATCCAAAAATCTGTATTTTTTTTTCAATTTTCTTTTCTTTTATGCATGGTCATAAAATTACACTACTTTTTAAAAAGCTGTATTTAAATGAGTAAAATTTATTTATTTATTTTTTTTTACAAATGTTTGCTGTTATTTGTTAGAAAAAATATTTCAATTAAGAATAGAAAAACAGTAATTAATGTTTTAATCTAGTAAAATTACAGGAAAGTAATTTGCTTGTTAACTGTAAAAAAACAAGGCCAAAACTGTAAATAATAATAAATATTTAAATTAACAAAACCTTATTTTACAGATGTTTGCTCTTATTTGTAAGAAAAAATATTTAGTTTAGGAACAGAAAAATAGTTTAAAAATATCTTAGAAAATTACAGAAAAAAACATTAATTTGCCAAAAACAAAACAAAACAAAAACAGGCCAAAACTGCAAATAATAATAATGCACATCAAAAATCTATCTGTGTTTTCACAAAATTTGTTCTTTTAAACATGGTCATAAAATCACACTACTTTTTAAGAAACTGTATTTAAATCATAAAAAACAAAACAATAAACATCCACATCAAAAATCTATACTTTAAAAAAACTGTGTATAATATCTACATGAAAATTTTTTATTTTTATAGTAATTTTTAAAATTTACAATGTCTGACTGTAAGAATCTGCTAAAAAATCTCATTATCTGACAGATATTTTCTGTTATTTTCACAGTTTTTGAACATTACAATATTTTACTGTTTTACATATTTTGCTGCTAGATTATCCCCATGCTTCATTTTTTTGATTTTGCTCAGGTTTATACATTTTTGTTTACTTGAGTATTTCCATTTGTTCAGAAACTCCGATCCAAACACAGAACTCACGCAGAGTGTGAAAGTTGTAAAACTGTTGTTGAACAAACTGTTTAAATGTGCAGTAAGGAACAGTTTTCTTCAGGTGGTTGTTGGGGTGAATCAGAGTCAGCGTTGGGCAGGACTGACGTGAGCTGACTGATGGACTGGGTGGAGCAGACTGGATTTACTGGGAGTCTCAGGTTGAAGCTGGTGCAGGCAGGCTGGCTCTTGTGTGAACACGGGTGGTGTCGATGATGAAGGAAACGTCACAGGAAGTAGCAGGGAGTGAACCTGAAACACAGAAACAAAAGAATTACTCAGGAGTTGTCGAGGAACCAGAAAGAGAAACCGACCTCTGTGTTAGTGTGACGAACTGAACAGTCTAGAGGAAGGTGGAGTAAAGAGCAGCACCGGATGTACGGCAGCGATTTGACTGATGGATTCTTCTCAGGTGTGAAGGTGGTTTAGCCAATCAGAGGAGGTGGAGAGTCACACCCAGAAGGAAACAAAGGTCCAAACCAAATCCACACCTTAAGGCCATCACAGCGTCACATACAGTAAAAATCCTTTTTATGTTGGTTTTGTGGTCATTATAAACCTGGAGGTGTAAAAGTAAAAGTCTCAAGACGTTTACTTCTGCAGTTACTCAAACCCCTACGTGCAGATTGTGGTTAAAAGAAACTTTAATCGAACAAAAGTTACTTAGCAAAAGGTGTGGAGCAAACACGAGACAATTTAGGGGAAGTAAAATATACATAACGGAAACTAATCCGGTGAAAAAAGGAAACCATAAATAGAAAAATGAGATGCTAAATGACCCAAACTAGATGCAAATCGACCACACTGAGCTGCAAAACCCTAGCCTAGCCGCGCTAGACAACCCACGGCAACGAATTTAATTCTCTGCCAGGGTGGGTCTAGTTACCCTCCATAAGGCTCGAGGCTGGATTCTCCTAAAACTGGCCGGACCAATCACCATGAAGTGTAGAGTCAGAAGGCGGGCGTAACTAAGTGACGACAGAGGCGTGATGATTCTGACAGAAACAACCGGCGCACAATAAACAGTTATCTTTCGACTCGGCTTTGGCCACAGCCCTTAAAGATTTGAAGCTAAAATTCAACTTGAAAGATAAACAAAGGACGGCACTGAAGTGTTTCATTGAGAAGAAAGACGTATTTGGACTTATGCCGACGGGATATGGCAAATCCTTAATATACCAGTTGGCTCTGCTGGTTGGGAAGCTAATGGGACTTAGCCACAATCCGGCGCTCTAGGAACTACGTCAGCCTATTTGTTGCGCTGATTGGTTGTATACCTACCCAACTGCTGCAGAGGGATTTGAAAGACAACCTTTTAGCCCGCCTCCCTCCCTGTCGAGTGGCCCTAGACCCTTGTGCCTTCAGAACATGGGTCTAGCGCGGCTAGGCTAGCAAAACCCTAAACCTAACCCAAAACATGATGCAAAATGACCACAAAGAGATGCCACATGACCCAAACTAGACACAAAATGACTACAAAGACGTACAAAACGTCCACAGAGAGATCCAAATTTTCTTATACAAGTTGCAAATAACCACAAATATGTGTAAAATAACAGTAGATGTCACATTTCTTGGACTGAACCCAAGCAGAGAACCACGCTACTGAGGCAGAAACAGGTTTGGTGGGGGGAGATGAGGTGGGGGGCCAGGAGTGGGTGCAGAGGGAGGTGGAGGGGTGAGTCCGGGTCGGGAGCTCACTTCGTGGTAGTCGGACTCGCGGACCCTAATAACAGGTCCGAGGGTGTCAATAGGTTCCTCACACCACTTTGTGGTGCTCAGACCCTAATAACACATCCTTTCCGTTACGATTGGCACTAAAGTATGTATGGCATTCTCAGAAATATATTAAAACCAGTTTTTTTTAAACAATCTGAGGAAGATTTCAGGTAAACTGGAAACTAAACATTTTCATAATGCTATATTTCACAGGTCCTTTGCTTTTGTGCAATTTTCCCAGAAATATTCTGCTTCATTTTCAAAAAAGTGACTCATGCATAGCTGCAAATTACTTGAAATTCCAGGAAACATTAGACACAATTTGGGATTAATTATAAGGGGAGTAAAAAAGGTGTGAGTTGCTACAGTTTTCATATCCTTCTTTCTTTTGTATTTTTTTATGTGTAAAAACACAGGAGTATATGCATAAATATAACTTCAACTTTCGCAGAAATAATTAATAATTGACAACTAGGACATCATTTCCGTCACGATGAGTGCCAAAGTGGGACCAAAAAATTCTGAAATCAAAGCCAATTGCAACCAAATTTTGAGGAAGGTTCCAGGTAAACCAGCTGGAAAAGACAGGACCTATAGAATCAAGTGTTTCTCATATTTCCTCATCACTGCAAACCTCCAAAGAGCCTCTTCTACTGTCGATGTCACCATCTCTCTTTCCTAACTTGTCCCTCCCTTGTTTGCACTCCACACTGAACCCAAACATTTTGACGGAGCAGCTTGCTGAAATGTGGCGCTAACAGAACTCCTGCTCAGCACCAATTCACTCGCTTAAAACAACAATCGATGGAGTGATCTGAAAACAAAACCTCATCGTGTGGCGAAAACACAAAACCAAGAGAAATTAGTCACCGAGGAACAGAACCGCTGTGACGCTCTCAGATGTTTGTCCAGCAGCGAAATGTTCTGATGGAAATATTACTTTAATTTGCGTGAGAAGTTGTAATGTCACAGATTTACCCATAAGGCTTTGCAAAGAGTTCAAGAACAAAGAAACTGTAGAAGGCAGTGATGCAACATTAAACAGGATGGAAAAGACTAAAAAAGACAGATGTTCATGCGTTTTTTTTCTTACAAAATGTGTCTCGACCATTCACGGTTCTTCTATGTACATTTTTTGAGGAGTTCTGGGTCAAAGGCTTGGATTTATTTTCTTTAAAATGTTCGTTTCTTCCACAGCAGTTGAAAAGATTGTACATTTCCAAAGCAGCAGCTCTTTATGAGTGGTTCAATTTACGTACTCCGAAGTCTGAGCTGCTCTAGCTGCTATTTTAGGAATGCTGAGCAGGAAGCGGTGTGTATGTGAACGCACATCCAACCAGGAAAACATAGTTCTTCACCCGGGGGAACGTGAGTCATCTTTGACCTCTGACCTTTTCAAAATCAGCCAACCAATCACGTTTCAGCTGAGCCAGAGGTGCCGACAGGGCGCTGGACTAAAACCGGTCAAAAACAACTTAACCATGAACAAATAGAAGATAATTAAAAGCTGCAAATCCCTTCACACACACACACACGTTCCCTCTTTCTCTTGTCTGTCTGAAGAATCTCTTTTATCTGACGATTTACGACGACTCACTTCACTGCCACGACTCTGCAGAAACAGATTCACTCTGGAGAAGATAAATGATGCTTTTGTGGATTTTGTTGACTTGGAAACTGAGCAAAAATCCCAGAGGAGCATGCAAAGTAATTTAAAGCTGTGTTTCTAATGATCACAGATGATCTCTGAGCCAGAGAGGTTTGGAAATACGCAGAAAGAAGATGGAGGGATAGAAAGGTAAAAAAAAAAAGATAATGACATAAAACAACAGAGAGGAACAGGAGATGAGGAAAAACAACAGGGGGAGAAGAGAAGAAGAGAATGTGTTTTCACTGATGGCAACATGCAGGAGGGATGAGAGAACGGCCACACAGGGGGAAATAAGACCCAGAACCACAATCACACACAAGGAGATTACTGAACAAGTCTACAGGGATCAGCTCAGAGGTGCAGAGGGGTTAGCAGGCTCATGGGCTGGAGCGACTTACAAGGTTTAAACCACTGATAATATTTTTTGTTGGAAAGTGAATCAAAGGGTTGCAAAGAGATGTAAAATGTCCAAAACGTGCATGACCCAAAATGACCACAATGAGATGCAAAAGCCTACCCCTAACCCAAAACAAGATGCAAAATGTTCAAAACAAGATGCAAAATGACCACAAAGAGATGAAAACTGACCACAGAGATGCAAATAGGCACAAATAGATGCAAAATGTCCAAAATATGATGCAAAATGATCACGAGGAGATGCAAAATGTTCGAAACCTGATGCTGAATGACCCAAACTAGATGCAAACTGAGCACAATGAAATGCAAAACCCTAACCCAAAACAAGATGCAAAATGTTCAAAACAAGATGCAAAATGACCACAAAGAGATGCTCCATGACCCAAACTAGATGCAAAATGACTAAAACCAGATGCAAATAATCAGGAAATGTTGAAAAATGTCCAAAATGTGATGCAACATAACAACAAGGAAATGCAAAATGTTCAAAACCAGATGCTAAATCACCCAAACTAGATGCAAACTGAGCACAATGAGATGCAAAATAGCCAAAACTAGATTCAAAATGTTCAAAAGCAGATGCAATACAAATACAAAGAGATGCAAACTGACTACAAAGTGCAAAATGTCCACAAAGAGATGCCAAATGACCAAAACAAGATGGTATATGTTCAAAATGAGAAGCAAAATGACTACAAAGACATGCAAAATGTCCACAAACAGATCCAAATGGTCTAAAACAAGTTGCAAATAACCACAAACAGCTACAAAATAACTACACAAAATGTCCAATATGAGATGTAAAATTACCAGAAAGAAATGCAAAATAATCAGTGATATGCAAAATGACATCAAAGAGCTGCAAAATGTCCATAGAGATTCAAAATGTCCAAAACAAGATGCAAAATGGCTAAAACCAGATGCAAATAACCACAAAGTATGTAAAATGTCCAAAAGTAGATGCAAAATGTTTAAAACCAGATGCTAAATGACCCAAACTACATGCAAACTGACCACAGTGAGATGCAAAACCCTAACCCCCCAAAAAGTTCAAAATCAGATGCAGAATGACGAGAAAGAGATGCAAACTGTCCAGAGAGATCCAAATTGTCCAAAACAAGAGGCAACATCACTAAAAACAAATGCAAAAAAATTACCACAATGAGATGCAAAATATTGATGAAAATAGATGCTAAATGACCTAAACTAGATGCAAAAAGTGACATGGAAATTGTCCACAGAGAGATCCAAAATGTCTAAAACAAGTTGCAAACAATCACAAATAGGTGCAAAATAACAACAGAGATACAAAATAATAATAATAATGGAATAGATTTATATATCACTTTTCTGGGCACTCAAAGCGCTTCACAATGGGTCCATTATTCATTCACTCACACATTCTCACTCTGATGGTGGTAAGCTGCATTTGTAGCCACAGTTGCCCTGGGGCAGACTGACAGAAGCGTGGCTGCCAATCCGCACCTACGGCCCCTCCGACCACCACCAACATTCACACACATTCATACACCAGTGTGAGAGCAGCACTGGAGGCAAATATCAGATGCAAAATTACCAGAAATAAATGTAAAATGTCCAAAATGAGATGCAAAATTAGCAATATGAGATACAAAATGATCAAAACTAGATGAAAAGTGACCACTAAGAGGTGCAAAAAGACCACAAGGGATGCTGAATATCTAAAACAAGATGCAAAATGTACAAAACCAGAACCAAGCTGAGCACAAAGAAATGCGGGACCACCGTGAAACTGATCGACTAATATAATTAGTGAAAGTTCAGCCAAATTACTTCCTGTGCCTCTTCAGACAGAATCAGGAGTATTTCCTGACTCTGACCCCCCTGACTTTATGAGGGATTTCCCAGGTTTCTGGGGTTTCAATCTGCCACCACTTAGAAACACGTCTGACTGAAGGAAGCGATCAGAACAACGTGAAAGCAGCGAATGAGGAAGTGGAAATGAGGCTAATTATGATTAGAAACGAGACCAGAGAAACCACATTAAACACTCTACCACTCCCTGAGAGGAGGAAATATATCCCTGCTGCTGCTGCTGCTGGAGACATACAGGCCCTTCTGAAATATGTGTGTCTGTGTGTGTGTTAGTGTGTGTTACTGTGTGTCTGGTTTGGCCACAGAGCTGTTAGCTGTTAGCTCGCTGCAGACCCTCACCAGAGGCCTGTACATCATGTGTGGTGGCAAAAACACACACACACACACAAGTTGACATGTGTCAGACATTTGAACGTTTACACACACACACACACACACACACACACACACACACACACACACACACACACACACACACACACTGACAGGCCCCAGACTCCCATCTCTTTACCACATGAGGCCTCGTAAATCACCTCCAGGTCAAGGCTAATTTTTTAGGACCAAATCTCACCTCAACTCCACAAACCCCAAAGATAATACACACAGAGTAACACACAGACACACAGAGTAACACACAGACACACAGAGTAACACACAGACACACAGTAACAAAGTGTTTTATGAAAAACGAGTGAATGGTTGCGATTGAACCATGATCTGTGAGAGCTAAAGAACATCACTGCACTAAATATTATATTGATTAGAGGCTTTGTAATTAATTAATCTAAATTAATCACATTTTTATCAAACGGCAACATTTAACGCAATAAGCAAAGTTTTTAAATTCAAATAAATGCTGGTTGATGACTGAACTGATGAATAGACATATACGTGAACTTAAACAACAAAAATGTTTCATTTATATTTATCTGCATTTGTCATCTGTCTGCTACATTCAGATTACTGCAGACTCAAAATGCGATTAAAACGATTATATTCTACATTTTAAGACTTTTTGTAAACTGAAGCACTTTCAATGTCTTGAAAAGTGGTCTATTATGGGATGGCTCCCAGGACTGTAGAAGGTATGTGTCAATTGTACCTTATTAAGGTAGTCATCTGGATAAAGTAGTTTCTTTTATGTAAATTCGGTGCAGGGAGCAGAGGTCTGATGCATCGCGAAACTTTCATCAAACGTCTAAACTAGCCGTCGAACTAAAACGAGGACAGATTCAACAGCTTATTTCTAGCCTCAGATGTTTTCAGGAATACTTTTTGCTGAACTGTTTCCATAGTAAAAGAGAAAATTTATGACTGAGCCACCATGTTGGTCCAGTATTTCTAATGAGTTGAAGGTCTGAAGGGAGTCATGTGACCACCTAGTGACCCACTAGTGACCCGCCCACCAAACGGTGATATTCAGACATTTCCATGTGAGAAAAAACAGCCCTGTGGCAATATAGCTAAAGTTAGCTCTGGTGCTAACAGCAACATGTTTTACATTGAGGTGATACCGTCGGCTTCAAGTGCTGCGATGATCAGAAAACTCTTTGTTGCACAATTTCCACACAACCAGGCTTTTATCCATCCATCCATCCTCTATACACCGCTTTATCCTCACTAGGGTCGCGGGGGTGCTGGACCCTATCCCAGCTGACTCGGGTGAAGGCAGGGGACACCCTGGACAGGTCACCAGTCTGTCGCAGGGCTACATATACAGACAAACAATCACACTCACATTCACACCTACGGGCAATTTAGAGTAATCAATTAACCTCAGAGTATTTTTGGACTGTGGGAGGAGAAAAATGCCAGTGGTGGGACTCAATCCTGCTACCTTCCACTTGGTAGTCTCTCTTCTCCTCACCCTGAGCTACTCGCTCAGATAGGCTTTTATCCAAGATGTTAAAAAGAAAACTTTCTACCCAACAAGTTCAATGCAGACTCGTCTTCCTTCACTGTTCAAACTTTCTGACAGTGCGTCCTGTGAATCTTTCTCATGGCTGGAAAACAGACTTTAGGTTCATTACCACCACCTACTGGGCTGGAGCGTTCATCAGAGTTACTGATGTGCCAGAAGTTAAAGGTGTGATTAAATGCATTTTTTAACAAGTTATATTTTTTCTAATATGTAAGAAAGAGATTAAGTAATTAATCAAAATTAACCCATTAAAGTCCCAGCCCTAGTCTAAATATTGATAGAAATAGCTAGCAATGGACTTAACAATGAGATATAAACAATGGTTATTGGGACTTTTTGGGGGGTTTCTGACACTTTTGGATAATTAAACATGTCCTGGTTAACATTATTGCTGTTCCTGAAAATGAATGTGACAGCAGGGTTAAACAGGTTATTTATAGAAGGAGCTTTCTTGTGTCGCTTTGCTGCTTTTGCACAGTTCAAACTTTCTTTATTTCCACAGCAGCAGGTCTAATATCCTCCCTGATGTCCCGTTTGTGTTTTATTTTGCTTCGTCTTTTGCTATCACGCTAACAGCCCCAGCTCCTCATCCGTCCGTCCGTCCGTCCTCAACATGTGCTGGATGTTTTGCTTCAGAGGAAATCCCCCAAATTCCTCTGAACAAACAGACTTTTTCTGCAGAATCAAACACATACTGCAGAAAGAATGTGTGAAGCAGAGGCGAGTGTAAAAAGTGTGACTGCGTGGAGCAGCTGAAGCTTCTCACAGGTGATTTTGTGCACCGCCGGGTTGAAAATTGTCGGTCAGACAGGTGGAGATGTGATCTACAGAAACAGATTTTCTGCTTGTTTGACACTCCGCCGTGCATCACATTCTTCTTCTTCTCTTGTTTCAGCTGCTTAGTGTGGCGTCCAGCCAGAGATGGAGTTTGTGATTCTGCTGCCGTCAGCTGATCCGTTTTGTTTGGAATTCCTAGAAGCCTTTTTGTTAATCTTACGCAAAGAAATCCGCAGCTGTCCTGTTTCATCTCTGCAGGGCTTTTTCACACCAAACAGCAAACAAGTGTCAGTCAGCACCCGAACAAAGTTGTGTTCTTGTTTACAATTTGAACAAACAGCCTGACATGTACATAGACAGCGTACGTTGGTTTATGTCGTTGCTTTGGACTCGTTCTTCAATGTTCTTGTACGTTGATGAGCCACAACATTAAAACTACCTGGATGAAGTTGTGTTACTCAGGTCCTTGTGGTTTGTGGTTTTGGGCCTCCATGGATCAGATTTGTTCTCTGTAACCCAGAAATGTTCAATCAAACTGAGTTTGTAAGGAGTTTGGAGACTGTTCCAGGGCCCTAAGGCTCTTGGTCGTGTTCCTCGAGCGGTTCCTGATCACTGGCGGCTGCTGTGGTCACATGATCCACGTTTCCTAAAACATTTCAGGAAACGTCAGACTCTTCGTACACTGTGATTTCCAAGCAGTTGCTAGGTGTTTTTTTTTTTTTTTTGCTCTTGTTACATTTTTACTTTAAAGCTGCTGTCCGGAGTTTCCGTTTGTTTTCAATTTATGTATAATTTTTTAACAAAGCTTAAATGTGTTAGTCTAGTTCGATACTATAATATAAAGTTAGTATAACGCGATATGAAAATTTATTCCTGAGCTCCGCCTTCCTCTCATAGACCCCCATGTTATTCCAAAAAGCACCGGTTGCTGCCGACCAATCAAGTTCGAGCTTCAGCTTTGTCATGCTGTCAATCAACGGTTACGCGCACAGTAAGCAAGCCCATGCAGAGGTGGGCGAGCTACGCACTACGCAACCGCGCGCACATTTGTTTTGCTTGTGGAGGAGAGAGCATCAGGGATCAGCAACTTCCAGAAAAGTTACCAATCCCACGGCTTGTCAGGCCAAGAGACTGCAGGACGTTTTTTGGCTCGGGGTGCTCGCGTCGCTCCACGACCACGGCCTCCATAGCCCGCCTGACGGCTTCGTTTAGATGCCCGACCTCTGGAGGAAGATGTTGGGGCGTCTGGGACATACTCTTTGTCAGAGGAGTCATGCAATTCTGAACTCTAGATAGAAATAAATAAACAATGTAACACATATACACGCGTAAATGCACTAAGTTTGATAAACAACGTCATCGAGAGGGATACACGAGTGTAATCACATATTGAAACTTTACTCGTTCGTCCTAGCAGATTCATGTTATTTTGGTATTAGGACAAGTTAGACTCAATACAGCATTCTAACGTAATTCCTTTATTATTTACTAAATGTACTAAATGTAGAAGAGGGGAAAACGGCAAAACAGGCGAGATGCTGCAGCACTCCGGGCACTCCTCTCATGTACTGTGCGCATGCACAAATAAAGGGGCGAAATCAGAGGGAGGGTGGGACCAACAGTGTTTTGGGAGACGCTGCGATTCAAACTCCGGACAGCAGCCTTAACCCAACAACAAAAATTCATTCTAATTCAAAATCTCAGCATTTCTCAACAATCAATTTTTTGACTCCTTGTACACAAATAATTGATAGAAAATGTTTTTATTCTTGTTACATCTTAATTTATAGAAAATGTCCAGTTTTTAAATTTAAATTTTAGTCTATAAATTTACCTTACAAAATCTATTAACTTTTTTCTTAGACTTACATAAAAAAAATACAGAAAATATTCTTTTACAATAGATACACCTGTGTTTTTTTTTAAAAAAGGAACTTTTTAAAAAACAACATAAACAAAATCAAACTAATTATACTGACTATATATTTATTTGTTGTGTTTATTTAGCTATCTATTCACCTTTAATTTATAAAAAATGTCCAGTGTTTTAAATTTATGCTTTGTTTACATTGATTTACCAAAAAAGATGTTATTACTAAACACTCACCATTTAAAAAAATACATAAAATCTTATTTTACAATAGACACACTTTTAATTTTTTTTTACGTTTTCTAAAATGTTGCACTATAACTATTGCACTATAAACATATTGTTTATTTATCTATTTATGCATTTATTTTTCAGTAAATTATTATTATATATTATTTAGCTATTGCTATTAACACACTGTTAATTACTGGACAAACTTCAGGTAATTAAGCATTTTTATTATTATTTATATTTATTATTACTTATAATGATCAGTGTCTGTCAGAATGACGACTCAGTGGCTGAGTTGAATCCAACTTAATTAATTTCGGGACGTAAAGCTGTCCTCAGAGTTATTCCAGCATCTTGTCTGTCATAAATGACTTTCAAACTGAATCATTTTCCTCTTTAAGCAGCTGAATGCTGTCGTCATGGGAACGTCTGACCTGAAGGTTCATAAGGAGGGAATTAATGGGACGGAAATGATAAAAAAGTGAAAGTAAATCCACTAGACTTCCTCTACGGGGACGAACTCAGAGTGCAGTGAAAGAGCTCACTGGGCTAACTTTGGTTCCTAATGATCCGACCTGGTTTCTCCATCCTCTAATGTTTGGTCCTGTTGCCGTGGTGACTCAGGACCAGAGTGTGTTTCTCATTCTGGGTCAGGACTCTAAACTGGGTTACTCTGAGCTACCGATGCTGGCAGCGCTCATCAGTTCTGCCACGCTTCTCTTCCAATCCAGGCCACAGGGGCTGCAGGCTGACCTTGATTCAGTTTGTCTGCTGAGGTGCTGCTCAGCAACACGACAAATCCATAATTCAGAGGTCTGCTTTTAGACCGGCAGTAGATTAATCACATTAAAGAAAAGATGTCAGAAAAACTGCACATTTCTGATGTTTAGATTCCCGTCAGCCGCTTCATTATAACAGTCTGAGGGAAATAATAATGCTGTTAGGGAACATCTGGAAACTTCAAGTTAAAGTTTTTGGGAATGATTTTATGAATATTTTTCCTCAAGGACATTTTAGGAGACAAAGAACCTTATTCTTGAGTTATTTTAGGCAAGTTTTGAATCATTTTTGTTTGCACATTACTCATTTTGGACCAAATTTGAGTAATTTTCAAACAGTTTGAGTCTTTTTGGACACATTTTTAGTCATTTTAGGCAAAATGTGAGTCATTTTTAAACATCTTGTGTCTTTTGGGACACGTTCTAAATCATTTTGGACAAAATTTGAGTCATTTAGGACAAATTTTTAGTAATTTTGGACAAAATTTGAGTTATTTTTGTCAGGTTTTGAGACATTTTTGTATGCATATTACTCATTTTAGACCAAATCTGAGTCATTTTAAAACAAACATTTTCAAACCTGAATGAAATAACATTTTCAAAAGTTACTTTATTCAGGT
Source organism: Acanthochromis polyacanthus (assembly GCF_021347895.1). Lineage (NCBI taxonomy): Eukaryota > Metazoa > Chordata > Actinopteri > Pomacentridae > Acanthochromis > Acanthochromis polyacanthus. The sequence goes on along the minus strand of NC_067117.1, from coordinate 32,505,771 downwards.
TTTGAGTCATTTTTGTGTGCATGTTACTCATTTTGGACCAAATTTCAACCACCTTGTGTCCTTAGGGACACCTTTTGAGTTGTTTTGGACATTGGGAGTCATTTTGGACAAATCTTGAGTTCGTTTAGGCAGGTTTTGAATCATTTTTTGTGTATGTTAGTCATTTTGAACTAAATTTGAGTCATTTTCAAATACCTTGAATCATTTGGGACAGTTTTTGGGTCATTTTGAACAAATCTTGAGTCATTTTGGAACTTTTTGAATCATTTTAGACAGATCTTGAACAAATATGCCTATTTTAGGGAGGTTTCATTCCTTTTTGTGTGCACAATACTCATTTTGAACCAAATCTGAGCCATTTTGGACAAAATATGAGCCATTTTTGTGTTACGATTGAGGCGGTTTGAACCCAAGCAGCAGGCAGACAGACTGGCAGGTGGATTAAGAATGAGGTTTAATATGTTAGAGAATAAAGAATAATCAAAACAGGAGGCATGGGGAATGAACAGAACGGGCCTCTAAACTGAAACTAAAAGCAACGGTGCTCGGCCGCGGTGGAAACTAAACTAAAACTAAACAGAGGGGAAGAGGAAACTCACTTAATAATGGGGAACGGGAGACGAGGTGGGGGGCTGAGCTGAAGGAGCCAGTGGTGGATGTGGCGGGGACGGCAGAGCAGACGGAATCAGGGCAGATGAAGGGGGTGCAGATCAGAGGAGGGTGACGGGCAGACGAGGGGTTCCGGGGTGAGAGGCAGACGAGGTATCCAAGGGGAGACAGAGTCCAGGGAACAATGTGCGTGAAGCAGTGTGCAGCATGTAGAGAGCAGAGTGCAGTTTGCAATGGCCCAGTGTCAGAGCTGAGGCAGAGCCAGGCTTTTATCAGCCGCTGACTGCTGATCACGAGCAGCTGGGCTCGTCCACAGCTGCTCGTGATCAGCGGAGCCAGAGCACCGGAGAGAGAGAGGGCGTGACAGTTTGTGTCCTTTTGGACACTTTTTGAGATATTTAAGACAAATCTGGAGTTATTTTATGCAGGTTTTGAATAATTTTTGTTTGCATGTTACTGATTTTTAACCAACTTTGTGTCCTTTGGGACACTTTTTGAGTCTTTTGGATACATTTATATCATTTTGAGGCTCATAGTGATGTCAGTATCAAATCAAATCAAACTTTATTTATATAGCACTTTTCATGCAAGAAAATTGCAACACAAAGTGCTTTACAGATTAAAAACAATGCCTCATCATCTGATCATTCCACCCCCTCTCCTCCTGATCCCACATAGTACAGGAACACTCATACCTCCCCACCACCCACGCCCGCCCCCAACCCACCCCTCAAACATGCAGTGAAGTGACAGACATTAAAATAGTTGACATAGGGCTGGGTACAGATGAACCAGAGGAGGAAACGCCACCTGAGGAGTCGTCTGCACCGAGAGCAGAATGTCAGCCATGGCAGCCAGGGCATGACATGGCACCCAGTGGAGGCGTGGGAGAGACGCCCAGACTCCACTCATGCGCTCACAGCACCCAGGCAGCCACAGCCGAACATCGCTCTCGATACAGAGGGCTCCCTCCGAGGAAACACTGGGATAAGACTTGCGCTAAATAAAACAAGATAAAATCAGGTTAAAATGTAATGTAAAACACAGGAATGATAGTAATAGTTATAATAAAGCGGTATAACTGATCAGTATTGATCAGAATGATTGTGATTATCATTTTGACCGTAACTGAGCAACTCCAGTCAGTCATACGGAAACATTTCAGATACAAAAAAACAATGATGTTGACCAAAAACAGGTTCTCTGTCTTGCAATTGTTTTTATCTCATGAGGGCACTAATTAGTTTGACCGTTTAATCAGCAGCTCAAAGCAAATCCAGATCTGAATTAAATCCAAAGGACAAACATTATTTCAGTGTAGTTGCATCTTTGTCATAGACAGGTTTCAAATGATATACAGTAGAAAAAAAAATCTTCAAATCGTTTTCGGTTTTCCGTTAGAATGCAGATGCTGTCCCTTACACACATCATTCTGGAATGATTCATTCTCTCCAAACAGTTTTCCAAGTCATCAGAAAGGAAATTCTTGAGAAAAGAAGCATCAGAAAACCTAAATATCACAGTGTTGGATTGTTCAGAATCCGTGCCGCTCTAGTTAGTAAAATGCTAAACTGTTACCAATGCTAACACTAACAAACCGCTGCAGCACATTTAGATATTACAGGAATATAAACTTAGCAGCTTGTGTGTTCAGGAGAAGAACAGCAAGCTGAGTAGGTAATGGATGTACTCCAGTTTTAGACTTTTTTTAATACGTCTGTTTTTCCTGTTCTGTAGTTTTTGCATGAGATGGGATGGCACCATTTCTTGCAGGATTTTCTACCACCGAATCATTTTTTCAAGTGGAATAAGAGCGATTTCCTCTCTCTGTCAAGATCTGTGATTAGGTGGATTTCTTTAATCCTAAAAAAAGAGCCAAGAAGAGTCTAGTTTCTTAATTTGCTAGAAGGTTATTTGGGAGTTTTTTGTCCAACGATGCCAAAAACCGACTGCCAACATCCAACAATCCATAAAACAAACACCAAGACAAAAACAACATAAATACTGCAATTATAACTTGTACATAGTTTATTTCCACCATCTCTCAGAGAATAAAAGGAACAAAGTAAGTGAAGAAAGAAAGGGGGGAAAAAACAGGCATTTATCACCAGTATCGGATCTTAAAGAACAAAAAAATTTACGTTGCAGTCAAAAACCATGGGTGCAACAGAAAGTTTCCCTCCAATGAGCATCTAAAACCAAAACCAGCAGGTTTCTGTAAAGTCATTCTGAGGCCATAGTGATGATGAAGCTTTAATTAGATGCTGAATGAGGAGGTTTGCATGATGATTAATCGTTTTTTTCCCCCATATTAAACAGAAATTCTGATCACAAAGGCTTTAACATCGACTCTTTCTGGACTCATTTAGAAGAAAAGTGCAGATGAAAAAAAAGAATAACGATGTTGTTGTTTTAACTTCAACCTAACTCGGCATTCACAGAAACCACATGTAAGAACAGATGGCATCCAGACTGTGAGAGTGCATTAAAAAAACCTCTTACTTACATGTAGTATTTTCCTTTAGAACTGCAGTACAGTAAGTATACCTGTGTACACATGATGGAATGTATTTACCCTGCATGACCTTTTATACGTTGAGCCATATTTCGGTGTTGTCATCACTGGCATAAAAGAAATACTTTTGTGGTTCCTTTCTTGTAGAATAATCCTGATTTGTCTGCATGTATTTCCTGCAGAAACAGTTGAAGAAGCTGCCAGCCACAACTATAATTGCGTACTTCACCGACACTAGCAGAGGCCCAGAGCTTCCTCCTATAATTAGGCTCCATCAGGACTATTTGGGCTTTAAAGGCTGTTTTTGTTGTCTCATTGTATTTCTGTTCTAGTAGAACAACTCCAGACACATTTGTAGGGATCCCTTCAATTACACTTCTAATAAAACTCCTTTTTATTGCTTTTCAACAATGAATCATGATCAATTTACTCTGGCTTTTTCAACAAGAACTTACAAAAATTGACTCTTCCATGTCAAAGTGAAAACAGATTTCTGTTAAGTAAATGTCAAACAATGGTTGCTGTCACCACCATGCTTTACATCATAATGCTGCCACCATGCCTCACATCATGATGATACCACCACCATGCTTCACATCATGATGATACCACCACCATGCTTCACATCATGATGATACCACCACCATGCTTCACATCATGATGCTGCCACCACCATGCTTCACATCATAATGCTGCCACCATGCCTCACATCATGATGATACCACCACTGTGCTTCACATCATAATGCTGCCACCATGCCTCACATCATGATGCTGCCACCACCATGCTTCACAATGGGAATGTTGTGTCTCTAATGTACATTCTTTGGTGTTAGCCGGACATAACATCCAGTCTAATTGGAAAAAAAGATCCATTCTGGTGTCCTCAGACCAAAGACCCCTCTTCCAGTTTACTTCAGAGTCTCCACATTTCTACTGGTGAACTGTAGTCCAGAATTAATATGAACTTTCTCCAACAGAGTCTTTCTCTTTGTCTCCCATAATGCTTTGACTGATGAAGAACAGACAGCAGTCAATGTCTCAACAATCTCTCCCATCTCAGCTGCTGAAGCTTGGAGCTCCTTCAGAGGAATCATAGGTGTCTTGGTGGCCTCCCTCACTATTCTCTTTCTTGTAACTCCATCAGAGGAGTCATAGGTGTCTTGGTGGCCTCTCTCACTGGTCTCTTTCTTGTTCAGTCACTCAGGTTTTGAGGACAACCTGTTCTAGGGAGATCTACGACTGTGTCATATAGCTTCCATTTCCTAATGGTGGAGATAACTGGACTCTAAGGGATATTCAGCAATTTTTTTCTTCTTGTAATATCTCTCGACTGATACTTTTCAACAGCCTTTTCACAGAGTTTTTTGTAACCTTCCTTTGTCTTCATGGTGTAGTTCTATCCAGGAGAACTGATCCACCAGTGGCTGGACCTTCCAGATACGGGAGTCTTTATACTACAATCACTGAGACACATTCACTGAACTCCAATGATCTTTATTTTACTAACTGTGGGACTTCTGGCTGCATCTGTATTGAATTAGGTGAGTCATTTTGGACTTGAAAAGAGCTGATTCCTCTGTAACCTGACAGAGTTTGAGCAGTTTTACAAAAAAATGGGGTAACAACAACTTATTTCACATTTTCTATTTATAATGAATTTACACTTCCAAATGGGGGTGAGTACACTGTTTGTAGGCACCGTAATAAATTACTGTTTGGGATATCTGTGAGACAGATGAATGTTTAGTGTTTGAGGAACCTGAAGTATACCTTAAACTGAAATAGTAAAAATAAAAGTTGGTGGTAGAGGTTCACTGTAACATCGGCATGCGGAGGTTAAATTATTGTCAGACATAAATTAAGTGAATATATTATTGATGGTTTTTTTATGAAATTGGTATTGTTTTTTTGTTTAAGGGGGACTTTTTTTGCATCCTTTGGTACCTTACTGATGTTTGTTGCTGTCAGACTAGATTATATATGTTGAGTGTCTGGAGGCACATGAGTGATGTTAAACATTTGTGAGACCTGACGATGGCATGAGACAAACATCAGTGGATCTCCACAATGTTGTAAATCCTCTTGTACACAGAATCATGGTAATCCATCTCGTAGTTGATGAAAAAGGGGATCCTCATGGGGGAGAAAACAAAACTGAGATTCCCATGACTCTTTGCAAACCTCTTGCAGTAGTTGAGATGCTGTAGGTCTTTTTAAAAGTGAAAAATTTGGACCTGATTGTGCAACAGGTGGCACCAAAGTGATAAAAATTCACCTTCTGGGCATCAAAATTCATGCAGTTCTTCCAGTACCTTCTGAGAAGTCTGAATTGAAATAGTGCACTAGCCAACAGACTGGCATGGCAACCCTTAGATGCTAGCGTGGCTAAAAGTCTGCTGCTCTGCCATCACATGCTGTAAAGTCACATAGTAAATATATAACCGGCCTCCATCTGCATACCAGTTTTCTGTGCATATTTGTGGCTTTGTGTCAAGATGCTTCTCCGCTAATGTGTCCCAGAGATGTTTCCTGTTTTGGATGGTCCCGGCGTTAAGGGTGGTCTGGCTGATTTAAGCGTTTGCGTGAGCGCCTGTGTAAATAGACAACAAGGTGAAAACAGACTGCGACCAGAAACCAGCGATAAAAACAGCTCAGGTGGTGTGTTTGTTTCAGTTTTACATCCTTGGCGTTGACAACCAGTTTTACGTACACGATAAACAGATGCTTTCTCATAAAAGAATTGTTTCGTTTGGATATCAGAGGTCTGGCAAAGATTTCGTTCGAACAAAATACGATCTCTGGACATCTTGAGGCAGTCATGTGAACCCGGTTTACAGCTGAGAACACTGGTTTGAGTACAAAGACATTGGGAGTAGCTTCATTTTATTGGTTTGAAATTGGTGTGGTCGAATTTCTCATGAAAGTCTGGCAGCTCAACCATCCACTGACAGTTTTCTTGAAATGTAGCATCATTTTCTGTCACTGAGCCGATGTGGACAGTTTGGCTGCATGAGGATAATTTGGATTTAATAGGAGATGGGAAGGTTTAACAGATGAGGACTTTTTCAGTTTGCTTGCTTGACTGAAATCTGCCTCTTTGGGTCTGCAGGATGTCGGTGAAGCTGCGATTCGACTCCCCTTCAGATGGAGGTTTGGTCCACAGGAGCCGATCCTTCACCGGGTTCAGCTCTCTGACGGGTCGACGACGGTGAGTCACACCAATAAGAACCTTTCAGTCTTAAAGAAACAACAGCACAACTATAGTCTTTGTACTTTAGTCACCATCTCCTGTACAGGAAACCCAAAACTTCTGCTTTAGATTGAGTGGGTTGATTAAACAAGCAGGGTGTGGTGGCTTTAGGAGATGACTAAACAAATTAAAGCTAACCACAGAGCTTTAAAGGCTGGTCGTCCGTTTATGCAGTTAGAATTAACACAGTTTGTTTTTGATTATTAGAAGGATGAAGAAGATCTTTGGGGAAATGCTCCTTTATCTCTCAGCTGTCTGGAGGGGGCGTGTCTGACGGCATTTGATTGACAGCTGGCAGAGAACAAAAGATGAGTCAGCAAACTTGTGCCAAATCTGCATATCATGAGCAGAGAGAATGTAATTAGTGGTATTAGGGACAAAAGACTGACTGAGGAGACATTTACAGAGACGCTGTTTAATGGCCTGCAGCTATTAACTTGAACACTGTTGCTCTTTCAGCCAACACTTTTTTATTTTTGCCAGACATTTACCAGCTTTGTGATCAAAAATTCATTCAGAATCATAATTTGTAACATGCAGCAAAAGTAATGTTGTCTACATTCTTGTATGTCCCAAATGTAACATCCAGCATGCAGAAAATAAAGTAGACGGCTTAGAAGAACATTAAATTGTAATCCGCCATGCTGATTCTGATTCAGCTGCTGCAGGACATTTTGCAAATAGTGATAATTCTATTTTAGATTTGGCATGATGTAATGTGGATCAAACTTTACTCTAATGTGAATGCACATATGTCTTTTACCTTCAAAGATTAAAGCTTGGTGGCCTAAATGAAGAATGAATTAGATATGAACTGATATGCATTACCGTTCAAAAGTTTGGGGTCACTTAGAAATGTCCTTGTTTTTGAAAGAAACACATTTTTTTCCCCAGTGAAGATAATGTGAAATTAATCAGAGGACTAATAACTATTCTGGCTGGAAACGGCTGATTTGAATGGAATATCTACATAGAGGTACAGAGAAACATGTTTTAATGCTACATTGTGTTAGCTAATGGTGTTGAAAGGCTAATTGATGAATAGAAAACCCTTGTGCAATTATTTTAGTGCATGAACAAAAGTGTGAGTTTTCATTGAAAACATGAAATTGCCTGAGTGACCCCAAACTTTTAAACAGTGGTGTATTATAGACAGTATGATCCATTCTCAGTGTACCAGCTAACAATAGCATGTGTACCTATATTATATTAGTGAGTATGAGGATGTTATAATACTTCATCGCTGTCTAATCAAACCCAACACTGACGTGCACTAGTGGAGTAACCCACATATACAGTGACTCATCACGGATGCTTCATTCTGCACTTCTAGGGTGACCATATTCTGTTTCTCTGAAAAGAGGACACACTTATAGCTTGCGTGCGAAAAATTTTCAGCCCCCCCCCCCCCCCCCCCCCCCCCCCTTTAGGGGTTTTCCGTGGGTCAGGGGGCTTTCTGTGCTTCAAACTCAGTTAAACAGATATTCTGAATTCCCCAGAAAAGAACACTTTACCTGGATATACAGAAAAATAGCCCAAAACACTCACAAACAGTTGCTTTATAAATAATATATTTATTAAATTAAAGCAATTCTCCTAAACAATATAATCAGTCACATACAAATATGGCATGCTCTAATCTTTAATAGTTATTGACTCAAGTTGTGTAGGAACACATGTATTCAGATGTTTAACAAAATAAGAAATAATCATCTCTCTTAAGTCTGACACTTACACCTTAGTAAGGAAAAGTGAGGTAGAGTACCATTCTTCAAAATAACCTCCCAATTATCAATTATGTAAAAATAGTAATAATGCCTCAAAATATTAAACAAAAAGAAAAAAGAGAGGTAGCCTATTCTTCAATGTTCAGTTAGCCCATTCTTCAAAATAATGTGTCTAATGGCAAATGAAAAAAATATAGAAATAATGCCTCAAGTCAACAGTCCTTTTTTCCTTCTTTTTCCTTTTCTTATTAGCTATAAGTCCCAGCTTTGCAGACTGTACATTCTGCCTCCCATTTGACACGACCCGGACGACAACAGGGGTACTTTTTTTGCATTTCATCAGTGAAATGACATTTGCGTTTCGGCATTTTCTTTCGGTTCGAGTGCTCTCTCGCAGTGTGCCGACCTTCCTGTCAGCCTGCAAGGAAGCGAATCTCCAGCGCCGTGGCGCGCACCGGCGCTTCAGAGACGCGGCGCTGGCGCTCCGCAGTGGAAATTGTCTGATAGAAGAGAATGGGTTCTAAGTGCTGCGCAGTACGATTCAAGAGCGCGGCGCTGGGCGGCGCGTCGGTTTCGCGTTATATGGAATTTAGGGGATCAAAAACCCGGACATTTGAAGGACTTTTATAAACGCCGGCCGGACAGGCCGGACAGCCTCTCAAAAGAGGACATGTCCGGGCAAAAGAGGACGTATGGTCACCCTATGCACTTTTATTCTCACTGCCTGTACAGCTCTGTAATGTATCAGATAAGTATTTATATCTAGACTTCAGATTATTTTTTTTGTGCTGCACATCAATCCTCCTTGGCGTCATGTAACAACTGATTCCGTTAAAAGATCATGAATTACCAGTTAGGTGGCTCAACAAACCTCTCTACTGTCAACTTTTTGATGCCCTGGGAATGAGAATAATTTGGCAGATTAATGGGCTTTAAACATGCTGGTTGTCTGAACTTGGTACCTATAGAATAGTCTGATTCACTGGATGTAGAATACAAAACAACAACAACCCCCAAACATGCTGAAAGTTTAGATTTGAATGGTGCAAAAAGGTACGCCTGCTTGTTTTTTTTATTTTTTATTTTTATTAAATAACCGTTTTATTGACAGTGTTTGCCTCCCTGTGTGCAAATATTCCACAGAAACAGTGCCCCTGGTTGTTATTCTGCAGAGGCACCACTGCTGCATCCTGGGCTTAGCGCCACCCAGGATGATTGTTGTCGATTTAAAGAAATGCAAACAAGCCAGAGTAGTTTTTCCCTGTTGTAGAAGGATAATGACACAGCGTTATGGATGGTTTTGCTCAACCTTTAGTATAATTCAGACCAGCTGTTTCCAGTCTTTCTGCAAAGCTGAAATGACCATGCAACATATTTATCATGCAGACAAAAGAGTTGCATCAATATTCTCAAACTACAAGCTCAGAATCTAATGTATTCCCCAGTTGAGTCACTTTTCTGCAATTTTTCCTCACATACAGTGTATAAGATGCATTTTAAATGGGTGTAGTGTAAAAAAAAGTTTCTCCATGAATACAGTGTCTGCACCGAGTTTTTGGCAGCTGTTTATGACTCCCGTGGCTCATTCATGTCATTAAAAGTTCTGCACATTGTTTTGACAGTCACAGCTTTTGTCTACATCCACTTCACCCCGTCAACATTCTTGCAATTCACGCAACGAGTATTTTAATTCACTCGAGTCTAAACCATTTCAAAGCCCGAAACTACTGCTGTCTAAACCAACAAAAGAAAAAAAAAGCTTGTTAGGTGACAAATGTCTGAGGAATTATTTCCCAGAGGAGCCGTAACTGTCGGGATGAATGACAGGAGGCAGAAAATAAAGCTCAGTGAAATTGCAACGAGAAAGTCCGACCAGATTCAGGCCACATGTTGACGGTAATAAATCCTCCCTCTGAGGATGGTGTTTTTTTCATACAGCGAAACAATAAATAAAAGAAAATTAAAACTGTCTCGTGTTGTGTTGAGGGAAACCTCGTCACGCTCAGACTGCTTCTTACCAATGGACAGACAGTGAACGCAGCACAGGCTGGAAGATCCCTCTCGCTCTCTCTCCCACGAGAGAGAGCGAGAGGGAACAAAATATGATGTTAAAAAAGGAAAGCCAGCTGGAGTCCACTTCCTGAGTGTGTGTGGATGTTTATACTGTACAAACACACAACAACAGCATCCACAAGTTTTTCCATTTTAAACTCAGATGCACACAAACAAACAGGCTCTGATCATTCCTGAGCATTTCCTGTCTGCCATGAATCGTCATTATGGTGCTTTGATGTATCATCGACCTTTGGTTCCTTGCATTCAAATTACTATAATAACAACGAGCTTTAAAATGCGTTTGTAAAATCTGAAATTACAACCCAAATTTGACAAAGAAGTTCCAAAAAAGGTGAATGAAAGATTCACTTTTCTGTCTGGGAAAAGTCCATTTAGCATCAATATTAGCAAAGCTTGAAATGAAAGACATCAGTGGAGTGTATGTGTCTTAAAATATTAAATAATGTGTTTATTTGCAGAGTTTTTATGGTAAGAACCAACTTTTATTCCAATTCTTGCACATTTCATTCAGTGACTTCTTGTTGCACATGTTCATAAACCCAATTAGAAACCCAGTAACTCATATACACAGCAAAGAAATCAGCATTTTCCAGATGAAATCCAGAAGAAGTCCATCTTCCCTGATGATAGTAACCAGGACTTCGATTCACATGACAGTTAAGAAACCGAGAGAAAACCTCTAACCTGCATGAAATCTCTTAATAATTGATCAGTTCAGGTGATTTACTATCTAAAGAAATCCTTGTGTTGTTCTACTTTCTCTTTAAAGCACCCTAAAGCTCTCAAACTTCCTGGGTGCAGTTTGTGAGAGTGATGTATTAGAAGTGGTCCGGAAGTTTAAGAGTAAAAAATCTACAGACGATAATTCTATTGATATGTCACTTATAAAGGAAGTAATGGACTCTGTCCTCAAACCATTTACTTATATATGTAACAAATCCTTCCAAACAGGTATATTTCCTGATAAGATGAAAGTGGCTAAGGTGGTCCCAATCTATAAAAATGGTGACAAACACATCTTATCAAATTACAGACCGGTGTCTTTGTTACCTCAGTTTTCAAAAATACTTGAGAAATTGTTTGCAAATAAACTAGATGATTTTATAGAAAAGTATGAGTTACTGAGTGATCACCAATATGGGTTTAGGAGTAATCGGTCAACATCTTTAGCAGTGATGGAATTAGTGGAAAATGTATCTACAGCTATTGATGAGAAACAATATGCTGTAGGAGTTTTGGTGGATTTGAGTAAAGCATTGGAGTCAATTAATCATTCCTTACTTCTGCAGAAATTGGAGCGTTATGGTATCAGAGGCGTTACATTAAACTGGATAAGAAGTTATTTAACTAATAGGTTTCAGTATGTAAAATTTAACAATACTATGTCACATTCTAGAAAAGTAAGTTGTGGTGTTCCACAGGGCTCGGTATTAGGACCTAAGTTATTTATACTTTACTTGAAGGATATTGGTACAGCACTTAATAAGTTGAAATTTATTACATTTGCTGATGATACAAACTTATTTAGTTCAGGACCAGACATTAAAGAATTGTTGATAACGGTAGAAAAGGAGTTGATCAGATTAAAGGAATGGTTTGATATCAATAAGTTATCATTAAACAAAACTAAAACAAAATTTATGGTGTTTGGTGGTGTTAGGGATAATTGTGAAATTCACTTAAAATTAAATGGAGTCGAAATAGAAAGAGTATATGAAACCAGATTTTTGGGATTAGTTTTAGATCATAAACTCAGTTGGAAGCCACATATAGAATATATAAAACAGAAATTATCTAAAAGTATTGGTATTATTTACAAAACAAGCCATTTTCTGAACAAGAAAGGTCTGCATATATTGTATTTCTCACTTATAATGCCATATCTGACATATTGTGTTGAGGTTTGGGGTAATACTTATAGAACGTATATAGGCCCTATAATTAAACTTCAGAAAAGAATTATTCGAATAATAAATAAAGCTTCTTTATGTGAAACTACCAAGAAACTATTTATAGAGTCATGTACCTTGAAATTTTTAGATATTGTATACTTAAAAACATTAGAAATACTATTTAAAGTAAAGAATAAAAGTCTCCCTATATGTATTCAACAATTTTTTAAATTAAGAGAAAAAAATTATAACTTAAGAGGGCTGAGTGTCTTTGAAAGGGGTAAGGTGAGAACTAATGTTAAATACAGATGTGTCTCATATCTGGGTGTTAAATTATGGAATGGACTGAGTGAGGATTTGAAGCTGTGTAATTCTCTGTTGAGTTTTTAAAAAGCACTGAAAGGGACAATAATAAAAGAGTACAATGTAAATGACTGATATGTGAAAAAAAAAACTAAGAAGGCTAATGCAGAGTAAAACCTTGTTTTTTTTGTTTGTTTTTCATCCTTTGTGTCTTCTATTTCATGTATTACTGTAATGCTCGCTGATTCTAGGGATTGTATAGGATAGGCAAAATAAGCTTCGGCTTCTGCCTATTCCTCTTTCGGTTACAGAACGTGTAAAAATTCTTATTGTATATACATGTGTATGTGTATATGTGTATGTATGTATGTATATATATATATATATATTTTTTTTTCTGAAGGTTTGGGATTTTTTTTGCTTGTTTCTTTTCTTTTTTCATCTTTTTTAGAGAGGAGTAGAGGATGAGGAAAGAGTAAGAGAAGAAAAGGCGGGAAGGGGAAGGAAGAAAAAAATTGTTTGCTGTAATCTTTGTAACCGAAATAAACCATTCATTCATTCATAAAAGTGCTCTGTTGGATTCAAGTCTGGACAAATACTTGTCTATGTCATACTCCAGGCCATACTTTCTGCTTTGTTCTTGTGGGATTTAGATCTTTGGATGGTTCTCATGCTGGAACCATTCTCTTCTTCAGTCTTCTGCAAACTGGGAGTCTTCTTGTCAGCCAGTATTTTAGTTTATTAACAAACATTCATCTATAAATTTCATCTCCTCAACACCTTTTACACTCATACAGCCTCTTATCATTACATTCCAACCTCCGTTCTTCACTGTCAGGACTAACATTCACTGTGGTAGAACTGGTCAGCTTCACACCAACTTCACCACTGCAGCCCTGATTAGTGCTACTATGACTCCTTCTATACCTCCTGATCACTGCTGACTCTGTGGTTCACTGATGTTTAGTTGCTCACTGATCTTCATGTGTCTTTTCTTATGTTTATAAAGTCTCACAGTTGTATTTTTCTTGTAACTCTTTTCCATGTTGAGCCACGATGCAGACATAGATACCGCCCATACAGCCCAAAACTGAAAAAGTTCTTGAGAGCTGATATAATTCTGAATCAGTTGATATTAGACCGTGGTTTCCTGATTTCTGTTCTACTCTGTGTCTCTGTTTTTAGGCCCCCCTCTGCTCGTAACTCTCTTCGCTCCAAAGCCTCGACCGGAGGTAAATCTCCCAGAATGCACCTCTCCCCCCGCAGAGGTTCAGGAACTATCTGGTCCATGCAGCCGGAGCAGGTCGACAGGGTTTTCCAGGCTCTACGCAAAGGACTCAAGTACGTGTAGCATCTTTATATTCAGGTATTCTGCTGAAAAATGAAGTATAGTAACTGTGATAAAGTAAAAATAGTGATGTAAAAGACATCACTGCAAGTATTATCAGCTACATTTATCAAAAGTACTCATGTACATTCAGCAGAAAATGGCAAAGATGTTGTTTTATTGGTCAGTCGATTGTTATAGATGCTAGTTTGAAGAGCTTCACATTCAGTATTTTAGTCCAGTGGTTCCCAATCCAGAGGTCGGGCCCCTAAAAAGGGACACAAGATTAATCTGAAGGACTTGAGATGATTAAGGAAAATAACACACAAATCTATATGCATTTTTTTTGCACTTTTCTCTACTTTTTTGTTCTTCTTTAAAGGTTAGTTGTTTAATTTTTCATCTTTGAGACTGAAACTATTATTTTAATGGAACCCTTTGATCAGTTCAGACCAATGTCTCTTTGCTTTAACTCTTAAAAACACAGCAAGTGGCTCCTCTAGATATTATGTTTTTTAATCAGAAAACAAACCCAAAAGTTTAGGAACCACTGATTTAATCTTTAAATCATTTCTCATGTATATAACTGGTAACTATAGCTGTCAAATAAATGTGATGGAGTAAAACATGAGATATTTTCACATGAAGAAACAGAAAATGCACTGCATGAATCTAAAAATTGTGCAGTACTTTAGTAAATGTATCTGCATTATTACTTTCTACCACTGTTTATCTTCCTCTGTCAGGTGAAGCTCTTGTCTCCTTCAAATGTTATATATTTTTTTACACTGATGTGATTCTCTGCAGCGAGTATCTGGAGGGTCACCAGGCTGAGATGGACTTTTTGTCTTCACAGCAGAGAGAAACTAAAAGAAACTCCAGATTGGTGAGGAGAGAAACTGTGTATGTTTCAATACGATTGCATAAAATGGCATATACAGTCTGAATAATGGCCTTTTCTCTATTTCCAGGCTTTTCTCTATGACCTGGAAAAGGTAAACTGCATTATTTCCAATCAAACTAAACATATTTAAGAGCTTCAGTATGGATCTGTACTGGTAATTTATAAAAAGTGATCATTTAGACACTAAAACTCATCATATTTTTTGTTTTTCACAGGAGATCAGAGCACTGGAGAGATACATAAGACGATTAGAATTTCAAATCAGCAAGGTGAAATAGTGCTTTTGTAAAATTTTTGTCTTGATTTTTACATGTTTTTCTCAGGTTTAGGAGATGCTGATGCATGAATGTGACCGTTTGCCAAACATCTGAGGAAAATTTGGAGATTTTTTTGGTGTAAATTTGAGAATTTGAGGAAAAGGACGGTAAAATAGCCGTTTTTAGATTTTGAAATAATTATAACATGTGCAAGCAGCTTTTCTCAGGTTTGCTACAAGATGAAGCTAGAGTGAGATTGAATAAATGTGTGACTAAAGCATGATTTGGCTTCTATTTCAGTGTCATAGAGCTCCATTGTTATCCAAAAACCATTAAGCAACTTTTTTTTTCTGAACTTGTTTGCTCCACAGACTGATAAAAGTGCTAAAACGTTAGTGTGAGAGTTGTCATTATAACAATTTTGGCTGCTATTAGGATGAGTTTATTGATGTTTTTATATTATTGATAATAAGAAAATATTGGAAATCAGTTTTATCCACTGGAACTGTGTTTCATGGAAACATAGAAATAAATGGATGTTTTCGTGTCCCTGCAGGTGGAGGAGCTGTATGAGACGTATTGCATCCAGTGGAGGTTGTGTCAAGGAGCAGTCAACATGAAAAGAGCTTTTTCTCTGTCGCCGTCCAGCAGAGCGTCCAGAGAAAGTTTGCTGGAGCTCGGCCGCAACCACCGACACAGTCTGCAGGTATTTAAACATCGTCATTTGTATCTATGTGAAGGTCAATGTGAGTTTTGATATTATTACTGAGGACTTGTACGCATTTACAGATTTTTGTACAGGTCTTTGTACCTATTTACAGGTCTCTGTGCACATTTTTGGGTCTTCGTAAGCATTCGCGAGTCTTTGCACGCATTTACGGGTCTTTGTACGAGTCTTTGTACACATTCATGGTTCTTTATACAGGTATTTGTATGCATTTACGGCTCATTGAACACATTTACGGGTCTTTATATGTATTTACGAGTCTTTGCACGAATTTACGGGTCTTTGTACGAATTTACGGGTCTCTGTACGAAATTACGGGTCTTTGTACACATTTACGGGTTTTTGCACGAATTTACGGGTCTTTGTACACATTTACGGGTCTTTGCACGAATTTACGGGTCTTTGTACACATTTACGGGTCTTTGTACACATTTACGGGTCTTTGTACACATTTACGGGTCTTTGTACGAGTCTTTGTATGGATTTACAATTCTTTCTATGCATTTACCGTTCTTTGTATATTTTTACGGGTCTGTGTGCACATTTATGAGTCTTTGTGTGCATTTACGGGTCTTCGTACACATTTACGGGACTTTGTAAGCATTTATGAGTCTTTGTATGGGTCTTTATACACATTTAAAGATCTTTGTACGCATTTACAGGTCTTTGTATGCATTTACAAATCGTATGCATTTACAAATCTTTGTACAAATTTCCATACAGATTAGCAGGTTTTTTTTGCACATTTGAAAACCTAATTATAGATATACAAGTTTTAAGAAGACATTTGCAGATTTCAGTTCGCACTGACAAATCTCGGTACACATTTACTATTTCTTTTACACATTTATAAATCTCACTAAAGACCCAACTTGAGATACAGACACACAACTCTCCAAACACATTTACAAATAATATCCCCATACTCACAGACTACGACATGATTCCAGCAGAAGAACCCTGACTGTATTTGAGGTATTGTAGTTGTGATTTACTGTCATCAAAATCAGCATTTTTTAGTTTGTCTAAGTGGTGCATTAGACCTATAGATTAGTGAATTCAAATACAGAATATTTCTTCCTCCTCCAAACCTCCCGGAGCGAATCCATAAACTGTAATTTAAAACGTGCTCCGGCCAACAGAGACGACCACTTATCCATCATTAGCTCAGAGCAAATGGCCAATAGTCGCCTCATAATGCTGCCAAATGAAGCTCTGGCATGTGGCTGTGGGTCCCACAGTGATTTTCCTGTTTGCAGCCGCAGGATGAGGACAATTAAAGACGACAAGGACTCATTCATGTCCTGAGTGTGTCTGTATTTTTCTGATTCTGAGACACTTTCTGAAATCCTCACTTCTTTTCATTGGAGTGTTTTCACCGTTTCACTGCTTTTTAGTGAGTTTTAATTCTGTTTTCTGGTTTTTGTGTTTATGGAGGTCCGTAATGAACCAGAATAAGTCTTTAACAGAAAGGTCATCACCTCCAGCAATAGCTCAGACGTCTGTCTTCAGACCACACACACTTTATGTCTTCAACTCCATCACATGTTTCTGATGTTGTTGGACCCCAAAGTTCCCCTCAAAGGTCCCACCTGGAGTCACACAGTAAATCAAACATGGCAGCTGTGTTTATTAAATCAGTGTTTGGATGTGTTGTTCTGTTTTCTGCAGAAACCAGGCTCCTTGAAATGAGGAAATGGAGAATTTTTTAACCATTCTTATTTGGAATTTACTAAAAAAAATATAGTTATTTACAGATATTTCCTGTTTCACTAAATTAGAGATATTTAGTGAAATCACAGAATTTGTTTTTAATCTGACCTGGAAAACAGGCCAAAACTATAAATAATCTGCATTTTATCAAATGGTAATTTTAAAAAACTGCATTAAGTATTTAAAATTATAAACTATATTTTAGCTTTTCCCATAACCACCCCCCCCAAAAATTGAAAACTGTAAAAAAAAAAAAACATTCAAAATATGTTTTTATTTTTAATAAAATATGCTGTCCATTCTTTTACAATAGTTGACCTTGATTTTTTTTACAGTATTTAAATAAAAAAAACAATTATATATATATTATTTACTAATAGTATAAACTAATTTGAAATGAATTGTGTATATTAAATGTAGAAAAAAACAGTAAATACTTTGTTTAAATTTGTATAAATTCCCAGAAAAAAGCATTCATTTACATGTTGACTGTAAAACATAAATAATTTTCCAGATATGTTCCATTGTTTCAAAGAAAAAAAGAAAATTGGTGAACCACATTTTAGCTGTTATTTCATGGACTTTCCCGATTCTGTTAAATTACAGAAAAAAATGTTACCCTAATAAACAAGTCAAATCTCTGTGCTATTTGTTCTTTTTGACTGTAAAATATATTTTTAATGTATTTAAATCCAAAATATATATTATTGAACAGATATATGCACTAATTTGAAAGAAATTCAGTATATTAAGTTTTGAAAAACAGTAAATCCTTTATTGGTTTTGATCATTAGTATTCAATCTATTTTCATGTATTTGTTGCCAGATTTTCTTTTATTCCTTTTTTTTTAGGAACACAGTCAAACTCAAACTGAAGTCTCGTCCATATGTGGATTCTAAGAGATTTTACATGTAAAGATGTAAAAAAAAAAAAAAAAAAATGTAACAAACACTGCAAATTCAGAAATTCTATCTGTGGCCGCAGTGTGGCGACATGAAAATCAAGAGGAAAACTTCTCGTAACTTTCAGAAGCTAGTCAAAAATAAATGAGACAGTTTTATCGAAATGAGGGATTTATGGAGATTCAAATTTATTCACTGTAGAAGCTGAATTAATGTTGCACCGTTTTAGTTGTGTGGAGATTTTAATAGAAGGACTTTTCTTCTGATATATTTTTAGTTTTTTTTAATCTCAGCTCTGCTCTGTGTTTACACACAACATTAATAGATGTTACAGAATTGTCTGACACTCGTAAATCGTCCTCTTGGTTCTCAGTTTTGCTTTGTGCTGCTTCACTTCCTGCAGAAATCGGCCCACACAGTCAGCTGCTCCACACATGCTGCTGCATCTGCTGCTCTTTGTAGTAAAATCACTTTGTTTGCCAGGAATTAATCTCTTCAGAGAAGAAGAATAATCATTAATTTTACTTTTGAAGCTACGAACTGAACTGAACAAGAATAATTACTGTTTTGAGCTCCATTATGATTTGTTTGACTCCGTTTCCTGCTGTTTAGTCAAAATTCATATTTCTAGCGTTTCTTTATTTTTTTATTTAGACAAATAGTCTTCAGTTATCCCTCCTTCTACAATCCCAGCACAACTTAACAGAGGATGACTGTATTTTTGTATTTTAGACCTTTATAATCCCCAATTTTGCATTTAATATCAGTACGTGATCATAAAATAAACACTTCATATGTAGTTATAAGTCGACTGTAACTCCTCCTGTGGTTAAGTGAAGGCTGACAATATAATCAACACATTTACAGTAACATAAAATATGTCTTAAAAGGAAAATTGTAAACGTACATTAATATACACTTAAGAAACACATATTGTTTATTAAACATTTGGAGTATACAGTACAGAAACAAGTTAAATATTGGTTAAAATAAATAATTTCTTTAATTCTCTGAACCCCAAAAAACAGCCAGCAGCTTTGAAAGGCATGTTTTGTTTTTTAATTTGCTAGAATTACACCATTTATGAGAGCTAGAGAATGTCAAAATTAAAGAACTGTGAGGTTTTTCCAACTTTCCATTGGTCCTTTAATCATGATGTGAAGCACGGTGGTGGTATCATCATGATGTGAAGCATGGTGGTGGTATCATCATGATGTGAAGCACGGTGGTGGCAGCATCATGATGTGAAGCATGGTGGTGGCAGCATCATGATGTGAAGCATGGTGGTGGCAGCATCATGATGTGAAGCATGGTGGTGGCAGCATCATGATGTGAAGCATAATTTGTTGTTAAAATATGAATCTAAACAGAAGCTAATAACTACAGCCGTCACATAAATATAGCAGTGTGAGAAAAGATAGGATTTTCTTGTACTTCGGTGCCGTATTTTTCTTTAGGGGCCTTTAGTAAAACTGATATTTGCAGTAGGAACTGAATTTCTGGATGTTGTGGCATCAAAATTCTGGCTAAATCCTTGGATTTCACTTTATATAGAAAATAGGAACTGTTCTCTCATTTTGTTTTGTTTTTTAACTCAGTTCGTTCTTCTCTCCTCCCTGCAGGACATGTCGGCGATGGAAGGAGAGCTAGAAATCCTCCTCGGAGAGCTGCACATCAAAATGAAAGGTCTGAACATTCCCCAAGCAGCTAGCAGGTTTCTCACTGACATGCCATCTTCTAATGTCTGACATGTGTTTTCACTCCAGGTCTGATCGGCTTCGCTCGGCTCTGCCCCGGAGACCAGTATGAGGTGAACTTCTCCATTTGAACACAAAAAAATTCTGGGTTGGACTCTGTTCCCATGAGATTTAACTAAAGAAGAAGATTGGTCGACATGAAAATAACTTTGCAGATGCAGTTTAAAGCTAATACCACAATAAAAATACAGTATTGAATAAGATTACAAACAGTGCTGTGGTTTTTGCAGCTTTTTAATTCTAAATCTTACATTCTTTTGTAAAACTGACCCTTTAGCCTTCATCATTCGGTCATTTTCTTCCACCATAAAGAAAATGACTGAGACTGATGATGTCATGCCTCTGTGATGATGTCACACAATCAGGTGTTGGTGCGTTTGGGTCGCCAGCGATGGAGGATCAAAGGGAGGATCGAGTCGGACGACACTCAGTCGTGGGACGAAGAGGAGATGGTCTTCCTCCCTCACATACACCACAACTTTGACATCAAGGTGATAGAACAAACTGACACATAAACACACTCATGTACGCACACAAACACGCACCTTAACACGTGCATGTTTTACACACACACACACACACACCTCTGTCAATGGGCACTTTAGTAAAATCTAGAATACTTGTGATACCTCCCTCTCTGCTGTTTTGGGTACATTTACTCAAGCATTGTCCTGAATTACAGTTCTGAGGTATTCATACTTTACTGAGGTATTTCTTTGTTGTGCTACTTTGTACTAAAGCTGCAACATTATTCCATGAATCAAATGTAGAACTAGAAAAGCACTCAGAGTGTGCAGACCTCCGCCAAGGATAGAGAGGAAAACAGGAAACCCATGCAGTAAAAGATCATGAGCTGGAATTGAACCTGTATCTCTGACACAGTTCTGTTTACAAATCACCTTCTTAACCAGTTGAGCTATCTGGACACCTTGCTCCAATTTGTTGGACGACATACAAACCTATGATGCTTTTGTCATATTTTGGACCACATACTAAAATATACTAAAAAATTCAAAGTGATCCAGAATCCAGGATCCTTTCCGGATTGCCACCAAAATTAAATCAGGTCTTCCTCTTACCATAGTCTACATCCATTTAAAATTTCATGTGAATCTGCCAAGGCATTTTTGAGTGATCTTGCTAACAGACAGACAGACAGACAGACAAACGCCGGGTGTCACAGAACCTCCTTGGCGGAGGTAATAAGTAGTTGTAATACAGCTGGAACCAGCTGCTCACAGTTAGTGAAATAAAGCTAATCTGAGGTCAGTGAATGTGTATCGGTGATTGTATAAAGACTCTTGTATCAGTAATCCTGGACAGAACTACACCATGAAGACTAAAGAATGCTCCAAGAAACTCTGAGGAAAAACTTATTGAAAAGCAGACATCAGGAGAAACTTTGAGAAATCCAAGTCACTTAGATTTCAGTTAAATCTCTCACTAGGAAATAGAAGGAATTTGGCACGAGTAAATCTGTTTAAAGCAGGTCGTCCTCAAAACTGAGTGACCGAGCAAGAAAGAGAATAGTGAGGGAGGCCACCAAGACACCTACGACTCCTCTGAAGGAGTTACAAGATTCAGCAGCTGAGATGGGAGAAACAGTTCAGACAATGACTGTTGTCTGTTCTTCACCAGTCAAAGCTTTATGGGAGACAAAGTGAAAGACTCTATTGGAAAAAATTCAATGAGGCTTCACCAGAAGGCATGTGAAGCATGGTGGTGGTATCATTATGGTGTGAAGCATGGTGGTGTCAGCATCATGATGTGAAGCATGGTGGTGGCAGCATCATGATGTGAAGCATGGTGGTGGCAGCATCATGATGTAAAGCATGGTGGTGGTATCATTATGGTGTGAAGCATGGTGGTGACATCATCATGACGTGAAGCACGGTGGTGACATCATCATGACGTGAAGCACGGTGGTGACAGCATCATGATGTGAAGCACGGTGGTGGCAGCATCATGATGTGAAGCACGGTGGTGGCACTATCATGATGTAAAGCATGGTGGTGGTATCATTATGGTGTGAAGCATGGTGGTGGCAGCATCATGATGTGAAGCATGGTGGTGGTATCATCATGATGTAAAGCATGGTGATGGTATCATCATGATGTGCAGCATGGTGGTGACAGCATCATGATGTGAAGCATGGTGGTGGTATCATCATGATATGAAGCATGGTGGTGGTATCATCATGATGTAAAGCATGGTGATGGTATCATCATGATGTAAAGCATGGTGGTGGCAGCATCATGATGTGAAGCACGGTGGTGGCAGCATCATGATATGAAGCACGGTGGTGGCAGCATCATCATGTGAAGCATGGTGGTGGTATCATCATGACGTGAAGCACGGTGGTGGCAGCATCATGATGTGAAGCACGATGGTGGCAGCATCATGATATGAAGCACGGTGGTGGCAGCATCATGATATGAAGCACGGTGGTGGCAGCATCATCATGTGAAGCATGGTGGTGGTATCATGATGTGAAGCATAGTGGTGGTATCATCATGATGTGAAGCATGGTGGGGGCAGCATCATGATGTGAAGCATGGTGGTGGTATCATCATGATGTGAAGCATGGTGGTGGCAGCATCATGATGTGAAGCATGGTGGTGGCAGCATCATCACTTAGAAGATGATGTTTTAATTAATTTACTTTACTTGGTAGGAATCGGTTTTCAGTTTGAATAAAAGAATCTTTTTTCTAAGTTCTTGTCAGCAAAAGTCTAAATTATATTGCCAATGATTAAATGTTAACAATTTAGAAAAGAGCGAAACCTTCACGGGAGAAGAATGTTTTTTATAATATTTATCCCCGTTCTATGTGGTTTACATGTGTCTGTTTCTAACCTGCTGTATCCCGTCTCCCAGGTGACGGAGGCGAAGGGTTTGAGTTGGCTGCTGGTCGGCATGGTGACGTGTGCGAGCGCTGACTTCTTCGTGGCGAGGCCTCAGCTGATGCTGGTGGACATCACTGAGCTGGGAACCATCAAACTGCAGCTGGAGGTCACCTGGAAGTACGAAAACACAAATACGCCTCAAACACACAAAACAAATGACATAGAACAGAACACTGCCGTTAAACTAACTGATGATGTGGTGAAGGATGGAACGACGTGAAGTCTAGGAGGAAAAGAATCTGTAGAAAATAACAATGAAAGAAAAATTACAAAGTGGCGAAATACTGTTACATTCACAAGCAGTGAATATATCGAAAATACCAACATAAGCATATTTTCAGTTAAAAATGGTAAAATAGTGTAACTTGACCACTGGTAAAAAAATTTTTTTAGTGCTTTCATTTTATTTTAATTTTCAGATTTTTTTTACAGTCAGCGTGTATATATTTAATTTTTCTGTGATTTTGCCAGATATTATACATATATATATTTACTTCATTAAATATAGTAAAAATAACAGATTGAATGCATTGCAACCTTGTTAAAAAATTACCATTTACATAGCTTATGTGTAATTTTAGTATATATAAACTATAATTTAACAAAACACGGAAAATCCATAAAATATTTAAATTTCTTATAAAACAAATGATTAAAAATCTGCTTTCATAGTGCACAAACAGTAAGTACAAGAAAAACTTGGAATACTTCAATGTTCAGAAACTATAACCGCAACGCCAAATAGCTGTAAAATAATATTCTTTTCTCATTTAAACAGAGTAAAAATAATCTAGAACTGATTACTATTTGTAAGAATGGACATTATTCACAGTTTTTTTCTTTTACATCTGCACAAATACTTTTATCCTGTGATTTTACAAAATACTATATTTTAGCAAAATAGGAGAAATCTGAAAAATGTAATGTTAAAAATTATTAGCAAAACTTTTTAAACAATTTATTTAACTGCAAATACCTGTAAAATAATTGTTTTTTGTACAGAATTAAATGCAATAAGAGTATCATAATTTTACAGTCAAATATTGTAAAAGAAATTAGTATTTGTAAAAATATAGATTTTTAGTGTGGACGTTATGTTCAGTTTTGGCCATTTTATTTTACAGTAACTGTGGAAATTAATGCTTATTTCTTTTTTTACTAGTTATAACCTGTAATTAAACAAATCTGGGAAAATCAGAAAAATTACAATAAATCATTCAAAAATTATATTTAAATGTGAAATTATAAGGTATTTATATGGTGATACATGATAAAAGAATTACTTTTTTGTAAAAATGCTGATTTTTGATTTGGATGTTATTAAAGGTTTGGGCATTTCTTAAAGTCAACATGTAAATTAGTCCTGTGGTGGTGAAGGACAGAGTGATTAAAGGCTTTTTGTCTGTAGGGAAGAGTTAAATCCCCTCGACACAAAGGAAACTAAGAATAATTGGATGATTCGATGAGGGAATAGGTGCGGACAGCTGTGTCAGGAAATCGAATCTGTCGTGTAAAACACGTGAAAGTGTTGCCTGAACTTTGGTCTTGACCTCAGATAGTGAAGTGTGCTGCCTTTTTTTCTCTGTTTGTATGAAATTACATGAATCTCACGAAGGACAAATGCAGTTGTTGCACAGAGAAACTTCCTCTGCTTCCACAAAAAGATAGAAATGAGAGACAACAGCGAACAATTACTGCTGGAAAACCCAACATCTGCTGGTTTCTCTCGTCTCTCCCACTCTCTTATTGTAATCTTCAAAGAGCTTCCCTGTAAAACGGCGACTTTAAGCTGTAAAACACGACCAAGCATCAGCACAGATTCTGTTGTTTTCTTCGTTCTCCGCTGCACCTCTAACCTGAGCCAGCTGTTAGCGAGCAGCTGCCTGAATTCAGGGTGAACATTGCACAGTAAACGTCCTCTGCACCGTGACGGATCACATTTCAGGCTTCAGGTGGACGACGGTTCAGAGATTCTCCCCAGAGAGACAAAAAAAAACCATGAAGCTGCCAGAATCACACTCAAAAAGCACAAAAAAAAGACTCCTGCAGCCGTGAAAACACACAAAACACACAAAATATACCAAGTCACATGTTACTGTTTTCACTGGTCTACAAGCAAAATGCTTCCAGAGTAAAAGTAGCCGAACTTGAGCTACGTTCAGTTACTAAAAATGAAAAAAATCAGTCAAAAGTTATGGTTGGCTCAAGTTAGCAAGATAGAGTAATAAGTCAAATACTGAAACTCTATACGTAGTAATGAGAGAGCAAATATTAATTGAAAGGATATGTGTGTGTCTGAGCTACAAGTTGTGACTCAAAACATTTCTGCAAAGCAGAACATATTCATCTGTGCTAGTGTTTTCATAGAAGATGCTTTCTTTGACACATTGTACACTCTGTTACATTTCATAAGTCATGAGGAGCATCGATCTAAATCCGATGTAGCAGATTTTGTCAGTGTGTGATGCTTTTTTCAAAGTGTCTCATATTTTTTACCAGAGATGCCTCGAAACTGTGTGAACAACACAATTAACTTCAGTTATAGAGTTTTTTCTTGCCCCTGTCGCCTTAGGGCTGCTCAGGGGGTTCAGGCATATGGGTTCTGCAAAGCGTATTGAGACTTGGATTTTGAGAAATTTGGCCTGTAATCGGCACTAAATTGAATTGAAATTGAATCATATTTGAGGTGAGGTTACCCTTTGCATCACAAAAGCGCAGTATAACTGCTGTTGTGAAAAAGGCATGTTATTTTTGTTTTGGGGCTGCACAGTGGAACAGTGGTTAGCACTTTCGCCTTGCAGCCTTCCCGGGATCTTTCTGCATGGAGTTTGCTTGTTCTCTCTGTTGGGGTTTTCTCCAGGTACTGCAGCTTCCTCCTGCAGTCCAACAACATCCATCCATCCATCATCTACACACCACTTAATCCTCATTAGGGTCACAGGGGGGCTGGAGTCTATTCCAGCTGACTTAGGGTGAAGACAGGGGACGCCTGGACAGAATAATCAGTTAACCTCAGCATGTTTTTGGACTGTGGGAGGAATACTCAGAGAAAACCTACACATGCACAGAGAGAACATGCAAACTCCATGCAGAAAGATCCCGGGAAGGACGGACCATCAACCGGGATCTTCTAGCTGTAAAAGTGAAAGTGCTAACTACCACGCCACTGTGCAGCCCTTCCAAAAACAGTCCAAAATCTGAAGTTAATTGATCATTCAAAACTGCCCGTAGGTGTGAATGTGCGTGTGATTGTTTGTCTCTATATGTAGCCCTGTGACAGACTGGTGACTTGTCAGGGTGTCCTCTGCCTTCACTCTAATTCAGCTGGGATAGACTCCAGCCCCTCATGACCCTAATGAAGATTAAGCGGCTGTAGATAATGGATGGATCTTTATTTTGGATGTAGTATAGGGCATCAGGACAAGAGTTGGGCCCCATATTATTGTTGTAACACATGTGCAAGTAATCTTCGTCAGTGGCTCCATAAAAAAAAAAAAAGAAAACCTATGCTTTCTGCAGTTCCAATGATTTGGCGAGAACCAACAGTGATTTCTATTTTTGTATGGTTCCCCCAGCTGCAAAAGGAATATCAAGACAGTCAAAACAGACTGTGCAGTGTCCAAATATTCCATCAGCTCTGCACCCTGTACCTCATGGAGCAGAACTACCAGATCCTGATCCTTCAGAATCCTTCTCACTAGACTCAGATGAGGACCAGGATACTACTCCTGCTGTAGCATCAACATCAGCTGACCCAGACTTTAGGCCACCATACCCCTGTATGGTGGAAAAAAAACAGGAAAAAAAAGTACTGGTAAAAAACACTTTAGAGCATTTAAAAGAAGAGGTTGGAACAATAATTTCAATTACATCAGAAGACAACCAAGTGTAAAATATTTTGCACATCTGTAACAACACCCTTCTCCTCTGCTGAAACACATCTCATATCACAGGATGAACTAAATGATCTGGTCAGGGATTTGGAACTCCCCAGGAGAAAAGTTAGGATGATCCTGATGCCCTGTACAAGTACCAAGCCAAAAAGCGTCATGTCCATTCTGAATAACTGTTGTTTCAAGTGATGTTTTAGGTGATGTTTCAGTTTGTATTTCACAAATACATTTAGTTACAATAAGTCACAACTTCTTAAACTTCAGTGTACCGCCGGCGGTACACCTACTAATTTGCATAGGAATTTGAAGAATGTCCGAAGGCTCCAAACGCGATTATACAAACACTATACGCCGATGGAAAGCTTAGATTCTCATGAATCCGCTGGTATAAACCACTTTCAGATGTGATTACCACAGCGGGTGAGAAAAACACATTTGTCCGACAAAAACGAATATTCATCCATCCGTTCTCTATACACGGCTTCAACGCACACAGCGCGACTCACATTTCCGGGTTCATTATTACACACAGATGAAAATATTCCACAAAAAACGGCCATAATCCAACCTTTTATATCCAGACGACACAAGCCAGTAAAATATTTTGTCCAAAACATGTCTTGAAGTCGGTATAAAATCCACGAATAGGTCATTTTCAAGGAAATGCACCTCGCAATGTGCGTCCAATATTCCCTGTATTTTTCGTCATTTTTTTATTTAGAAATAGAATATTAGCGATTTTTTTGTACTGAAAATGGCTGGAATTGACTGCAGCTTAAAGGGTTAGTCCTTGCCAGGGACCTGAATTAGCACCTGAACACTTCAGATATAAGTATTCTTTCAAACGTTAGATTTATGTACATAGTAAAACTTTGTCATTAAATATCTTGGAAACATTAGCCAATCATCACTTTTATCATTTGCTTTCTGCTTCATCATATCAAAGTATGTAAGATTTTGCCAATTTTTTTCGAAAGCAAACCATTTCCAAAAGTTTGTAAACCAGTGTTTGCATCAGTTTTTCTGCTGCATATAAAATCCATCCATCCATCCATCCTCTATACACCGCTTTATCCTCATTAGGGTCGCGAGGGGTGCTGGAGCCTATCCCAGCTGACTCGGGCGAAGGCAGGGGACACCCAGGACAGGTCGCCAGTCTGTCACAGGGCTGCATATAAAATTCTGTGAGAAAATTGGTTGAGGAAACACAAAAACACAGCTAAAGGCGGCTAAAAAAAGATGATGCTTTGTTGCCAGATAGCTCAAACTGATGTAAAGCTGCATGGTATAAATAGTTTGCATGATCTAAAAACCTCCTACTCAAAAAGTCACGACTCCCTAACAACCAAAATGTCACCTTAATTAGAAAAAAGACATTCCAATTTACCCACTGATCATTAATCTGTGTAAAGACAAGTTCAGAGGTCGATGGAATTACATCAACGTATTCCACAAAAGCACAAAATCCATCAGTTTGCAGAGTCCATGCACCAATTCCTGCTTTCTCACAAAGCTAAAGGCTAAATGAGGAAAGGAAAAAGGAATTTTCCTTGTCTGGAAAAGCATAAAACCTTATAAAAGTCTGGAAATTTGCTCAGTAGACCGGTAGTTAATAGCCAAGAAAACCTGGTTAAATGGATGAAGTAGTGCTCTGTGTATTTGTGCGTGTATATGTATGTGTTTAGCATGTATTTTGTGTCATTTCCTTTAGTCCATTCGACAGCTCTGAGAAGATGAGGCCGCTGTCCGTCAGCAAACAGTCGGTGTCGAGCAGAAAGAATTCAGTTTACAGCTGGACAGCGCCGAGTACTCCGTCCTTCACAGAGAAGTACTTCATAGTGAGTACATGAACGATCCTCATTCACACTGTAAAAACATCTGTACAGCACTCGTTGTGTTCGTAGTTTTCTTAGTTTACTGCTTTTCGAAGTGTTTTAATTTGTTCTGAATCATCAGAAAGAAAATCCTGGCAAGAAAAAAAAAAACACTGTGACAAAACGGTGAAATATTGTAACACTCAGAAACTGTAGAAAAAAAGAAAATAATGATTTAAACACTGAAAAATAGTGTAAACGTGTAAATTAATATTTTTTCTATGATTCTCAAAATACCAACTGCAATTTAACAAAACGGGGAACATCTGTAAAACAAACAAAAATGCAAAAAAACAACCCCGAAAATAACAGCAAATATCTGATACAGCTTTTTGATGCGGAAAGTATTTACTGTTTAACAAAAAAAATCATTTTTCATTCCTTAATATGCAAAATTTTCTCACAGTGACTGCAAATATAGGTAAAATAATGAATTTTTTTGCTCATTTAAATACAGTAAAGACTTTTTTTTTTAAAAAAGGAAAAGAAAAAATACAGACTTTTTTTTAAAGATTGCTACTGATGTAAACTTCTTTTTTGTAACTTTACAAGGTAGTATCTGAAATGTAACAAAACTGGAAAAATCAGCTTTTTGTTTGTTTGGTTGTTTGATTTTACTATTTTCAGTCCTTAACATACAACAATTTTTGTTAAAGACCGCGAATACCTATAAGATGAAGATTTTTGTTGTTGTTGTGTTGCTGGTTTAAATATAGTGAAAAAAACATCATAGCTTTCCAGTCAAACGTTGTAGAAAAACTAATTACTATTTGTAAAAATATAGATTTTTTTTAAGTGGATGTTATTCACAGTTGTTGGCCTGTTTCTTTTACAGTCAACAACAATTAACAGTAAATGACTTCAAAAATGACTCGCGCATAGTAATAGCATACTTGTAGAGGCCTCATACGGTGTCCAGGAACATATGTACTGACTAAAACTGGTGGGAAAACTCTAGAGTTCAAGATCCACACTGAAACTGTGGCAGCTGACAAGAAGCAGAGGAGGGAAGTTGTTACAGATCTGATGGTCTCAGCTGACAGTAAGACCAGGAAGTAAGAGCAAAGGAGATCAAGAAGTTCCAGGAACACCTGGAACAGATGTGGAAGGTGAAGGACACAGTGGTCCCAGTGGGGATAGAAGTATTGAAGACTGTGACCTTAAACTGGCAACAGATTCCAGGTACAACATCTAAGGTTTCTATCTGGATACTGAACAGAACTGTAATATGATGCACATGTACTAGTAACAGACTGGATCTACTTTTTATATGTACATTTTTTTGTTTTTAGACGTTCTAGACCAAATCACACATCTTGGCATCACCTCTGGTCAGTTATTTTGGGCTGGCCTGGTCCCTTTCAAAATAAAAGCAGAGAGAGACATAATTGTATTTTTAATGAACAGTGGGACCTACAAACGGAATTGCACATCATATTTAAATAAAAAACATTTCAAAAGCTCGGTAGATTTGCAGCAAAATAAGGTCTAAAAAAAGCAGTTTACCTCCCGGATTACACTTCTACGACTAGTGCACTCAGCTTCATGACACCATAGGACTGGCTGGATTTTTCCCAGTTAGCGGTAGCATCATGGTGTGAAGCATGGTGGCGGTAGCATCATGGTGTGAAACAGTTCAGCAGATGATTGGCTGTTTCAAAGACGGGGCGGGACATATGTCGTACAACCGACATCTTTGGTATTGGAGGATTCTTCCACAGATTTCCATTCTGCATTCTTCTGTTTTGATGTTTCTGGTTTTATTTCTTGGGTCATGTGTGTGAAACTGCAAGTTTCATGTTCAAATCGTGGGAATCAATCATATTTATCTTGATTGTAATGTTATGTCATTTTATTCAAAATCCAAATGCTTTATTGGTTTTACATCAAGACTTTGTCTAAAACACTGTCAGTTAAAACCTCTAAAGTTTGCTATGTTCATTTCTCTTCAGTCGATGGTTCGAGAGTTACAGGTTCAGGAAGGTTCGCTGCCGTCTCTGGTGTCTAAAAGTCGCCACAACAGAGGAGGAGTTTCTCTGCTCAGCTACCTGTCCAACCCATCACACACCTCCATCGCTTCCAGCAACAGCCCTCAGAGCCCGAACACACCGAAGTAAGTAACAAAGGTTATATACAGCAGAGCTACAGGGACGGTAGTCTTTAGTTACTGGTTTAATTTAACTTTTTTTTATTGTAAAGCACTTTGTAGATGTGTTGTCAAAAGGTGCTATATGCATATTATTATTATTGTTATTATTCAACAGTAGAGCCATTTGCTGTACTACTTTTTTGTTCATATCTTAACATCTCGCTCAAGTTTCCTGTAGTCTTTTCCAGACTAAATTCTTTCCTCCACAGTCTGACCAGGGCTCACAGCTACCCATCCAGCCCCAGTCAAGGCACCAGTTTTGGGGGAAGTCAAACTCAGCTGTCCCTGGGAGAGGAAGAATCTGTAGAGGAGCAGGAGGAGAGGAAGAGGATGGAGGAGAGGGAGGAGGAAGAAGAGTGGGGAGGTGAGACGCCTTCTTCACCAGAGGAGAGTAAAACTGGATCCCTGCAGGCCTTACAGAGGTGAGGGTCCACTCAGGAGTATTCAATGTTTGTTTTGTTTTGCAGTTTTAATGCTTTCAGAGAACAAAGCATGAAAAAACTAAAATGTTTCTGAGCTGTTTATGAGCTAAGAGCCATATCTTTGTGCCTCGATCAGATCCAGCACTCCAGACATCCTCAGAAAGAACACAGAACCAGAACCTGAGAGGCAAAGTGGAGTTCTGGGTCAGGACTCTGTCAGTGTGCAGGTAAGAAGCCCTGAAGGCATCACAAACATTAAAGTTCACCTCAAAACTGTACTGAAATTCTATCAAATCTTATCAAACAAAAGGTTCAGAGGCTAAAACCCTGATTACAGCTGCACCCATGTAGTTTTCTCAGTTTACAAATAATAATCTGTTTTTTCATCAAATACCAAAAATGAAACCACAAGAAAACTGGCCCAATTTCAATTTTAATTATGTCCATTAATACTGCAAATCAAATGTAATAAAGTGGACTGTCCCTTGGAGGTTTTCCCTGTTTAGTTTCTTTTTAAATATAGAATCACAGTCCCATTAATTTGGATTTTTTGACAAGAATTTACAAAAAAGATAAATTAGTCCAAGACCAAAATTGAGCTTTTTGTCCATCAGACTAAACACTATAACATGCATGTTTGATGGACACCAAAGACTGCAAGCATGGTGGTGGTATCATCATGATGTGAAGCACGGTGGTGGTATCATCATGGTGTGAAGCACGGTGGTGGTATCATCATGGTGTGAAGCACGGTGGTGGTATCATCATGGTGTGAAGCACGGTGGTGGCAGCATCATGATGTGAAGCACGGTGGTGGCAGCATCATGATGTGAAGCACGGTGGTGGCAGCATCATGATGTGAAGCACGGTGGTGGCAGCATCATGATGTGAAGCACGGTGGTGGCAGCATCATGATGTGAAGCACGGTGGTGGTATCATCATGATGTGAAGCACGGTGGTGGTATCATCATGATGTGAAGCATGGTGGTGGTATCATCATGATGTGAAGCACGGTGGTGGCAGCATCATGATGTGAAGCACGGTGGTGGTATCATCATGGTGTGAAGCACGGTGGTGGTATCATCATGGTGTGAAGCACGGTGGTGGTATCATCATGGTGTGAAGCACGGTGGTGGCAGCATCATGATGTGAAGCACGGTGGTGGCAGCATCATGATGTGAAGCACGGTGGTGGCATCATCATGATGTGAAGCACGGTGGTGGCAGCATCATGATGTGAAGCACGGTGGTGGTATCATCATGATGTGAAGCACGGTGGTGGTATCATCATGATGTGAAGCACGGTGGTGGCAGCATCATGATGTGAAGCACGGTGGTGGCAGCATCATGATGTGAAGCACGGTGGCGGTATCATCATGATGTGAAGCATGACGGTGGTATCATCATGGTGGGGGGATGTTTCTTTGCAGCAGGTAGAGGTCAAGATGAATGCAGCAAAGTACAGAGAAATCATGGAGGGTTATGACAAAATGACTGGAGGTCAGAAGGTTAATCTGCGTCTTTCCCACATTTGTTCCAGGACTCTCCAGACTCTCAGACATATTCTGACTCAGTTCCACCCTCTCAGCCTCCAGCTGGATCTCTGTCTTCACCCCTTCCAGCTGCTTCGACTCCAGGGAAGCCGGTGGTCAGTGGAGCCCAGCGGAGAGCTCAGGCCATCAGGCTGGGAGCTCTGGTAACAGAGCTGGAGAAAAGCCTGCAGGACCAGAGCTCCTCTGACAAGGAGATGAGAGCTTTGGACCACCAGGTCCTACATCTGGCCACCATACTGAAGGTATGTGTGGAGTTATGTACTGTAAAGAAAAAAGAAACAAAAATCTGTGAAAAGCAGGCAGCAACAGTGGAATACTGCTAAAAAAAAACCTGTGAAAATAACAGCAAATATCTGTACAATAATGATTTTCTTAGATGATTTAAATTCATTAAAACTGCACTGTTTTTTGTGTGTTTTTGTAATGTTTGTATTATTAGTCAATGTGTAAATTAATACTAATTTATGTGATTTTACTGATTAATATTTATAATTTCATAATGCTGGGAAAAATTTGGGAAATGACCACTCAAAACTATTTACAATTTTTCACTGCTTAATAAATCTATTTTTTAAATAACATATTTACACAATATTGTTTTTTTCGGATTGAAATCCAGTACTTTTTTGCTTATTTGTTTTGTTATTAACAATAAACATGTACATTAATACTTTTCTACAATTTTACCAGACATGATTTAACAACACTGGGAAAATATGGACAGTAGACAGTTTTTTTTTAAATTACTGTTAAAACTTACCTGTGATTTTTTCCAATTGTGTGCCATTGTCAACACTTAATATATTTACGTTTTTGTTTCCAAATAACAGAAATTATGTGTACAGAAGTTATATTTTTTATTGATTAAAATGCATAAACTAATAGCGATATTATATGGTCGAATGTTGTAAAAGAACTACTTAATATTCTGGACCTTATTAACAGTTTTGGGCTCGTTTTTCACAGTTATGTAAATTATTACTTTTTTCTGTAAGCGTATTAGTTAATCTGTAATTTAACGCCAAAGTGTTCAAAACACTACAATTAAAAACGATCATTTTATACATGTACACACAGTGAGTGATCTTCTAGTGTTTTTGCTCTTCCAGAATGACCTCTCCATGCTAAAGAGCTCCTCATCAGAGGAGACTTTGGCTGTGGAGGAAGTCCTCGGCAGCTTCGACTTCCTGTCACATGACTTCAACGCTGATGATGACACTTCCTGTCTGGGCAGCCTGAGACTAAAAGACAGCGGGTGAGAGACAGACAGATGGACAGAAACAGTTCACGGTGTGTTGAAATGCTGTAAAATAACTTTTCTCTTTTTATTTTCCTCCGTCAGCATCAGTTCGTTCCAGCAGAGCACTCTGAGGAGCCTCGGCCTCCTCTCTCAGGACAGCCAATCAGCTTCTGAGGAAGACCTCGTCATTGCCCCGCTGACTTCTGGGAACTGGGGTCTCGACCAGGCTCTGGAGACTCACCTGGACATCTGCTGCATCCTGCTGCAGGTACAAGATGGTCACAAGATGTTTGTCCACATCAGGTGTTTCTTTGTTCCTCATGTTCAGCATTTCATTCTGATCATGATTTTTTATAGAAAATACATCAAACTTTTTTTCTTTCTTGTACCTGCTCATTTTTAACAGGGGTTATTCAATTTCAAATCGCCATGACCAATGCCTGATTTCCAGTTTCTGTGTTGTCATTGTAAAAAAAAAAAATGCAGTAATTAGGAGGCTATTAGGAAACTGTTTGTGCCCCTTTTTAGTCTCAAACCTCCAGTTTGTTCTACTGAATCAAACTAATGTCTCCTCAGATGATGAGGACAACTGACTTCGCCCCGTCCAGGAGGGAGCTGCTGCAGGAAATGTCTCTGCAGGCTGAAGTCCTGGACAGAGTGAGCTGCCTGTTGCTGGAGAAGACGGACAGCATCACCGCTAGAGACAGTCAGTGGAAAACCTGTTCACACACAAGATATGACGCTTGAATCAATGCGTCAAATAAATGTACGATTTTTGTTCTCCTCCTTCAGTCCTGCCAAAGGCCCAGAGAACGAGGGATCTTCTGCAGTTCTGGGAGGATTGTGCCAACGACAGCGGCTCTCCTTTCTGTTGCCATGCCGACAGCTTCTCCAGGACGCTGAAGAAACGCTACACCCACAAGGTGAAGGCCAAGCAGCCCGGGCAGTCAGAGAAAGGTGAGTTGGAGTTTCGACACCTGAACCACTCAGCCTGAAACAGGACAGCAGAGTACGAACAGCAGCTGCCCTCACAAAATACTCACCGTTACATGCAGCAAACATACTACTGGGACAAACTGAGTTGTAATAACATGCCTTTGACCACCGCAGTCTGTATTGCGAAAGGAGTTGTCAACACCATGACATAACTCCGCAAAGGACTGTGGATCAGAATGGCCAGATGTAGTAGGACATCTGGGTATTTCTGGCATACTTCATCTGATAAAACTGTGCATTGGGAAATACTATGTATAGCATGCAAGTACGGATTTTGGAACGCAGCTAATGAGGTTTTGCTCAGTAGTTACCATGAGTGTTAGTTACAAGATAACAGCACAAGGATACACTATATTGCCAAATGTTTTGGGACATCTGCCTTTATACATACATGAACTTTAATGACATCCCATTCTAAATCCTCAGGGCTTATTATGAGTTTTGGTCAGGCACTGATGTTGGATGAGAAGGCCTGGTCCTCAGTCTCCTCTAATTCATCCCAAAGATGTTCTATCAGGTTGAGGTCAGAACTCCACACCAATCTCTCTCATCCATGTCTTTATTGACCTGCTTTGTGCAGGTGTTAGCCATGTTGGAACAGGAAGGGGTCATCCCTAAACTGTTCCCACAAAGTTGGGACCATGAAATTGTCCAAAATATCTGAAGCATTAAGAGTTCCTTGCACTGGAACTAAGGGAACAAGCCCAACCCCACAACATAATCCCACTCCACTAAACTTTAGACTTGGCAAAATGCAGTTAGATAAATTCTGTTCCCCTGGCAACCACCAAACCCAGACTGGTCCACCACACAGAGAACCTTGATTGGTCACTCCAGAGAACACGTCTCCACTGCTCTAGAGTCCAGCGGCGGCTGCTTTACACCAAAGCACTTGATGATGTCAAGCTTTTATGCAGCTGCTTGGCCATGGAAACCCATTCCATGAAGCTTTCTACGATGTTCTGGAGCTAATTTGAAGGCCACACCAAGTTTTTTTTTGTGGCCTACCACTTCGTAGTCATGTTGCTGTTGTTCCCAATTGCTTCCAATTTGTTTTAATACCACTAACAGTTGACTGTGGAATATTTAGCATGGACGAAATTTCATGAATGGACTGCACAGGTGACCACCTATCACGGTACCATGCTTGAATTCACTGAGCTCCTGAGAGCGACCCATTCTTTCACAAATGTTTGTAGAAGCAGTCTGCATGCCTAGTTGCTTGATTTTACACTCCTGGGGCCATGGAAGTGGTTGGAACACCTGAATTCAATTATTTGGAGTGTCCCAATACTTTTGTCAATATAAAGTATTCGCTAAGACTTTCTGGAATCCCTTGATTTCCAAGCCCACATATTTTGCCCTTTTTC
Organism: Acanthochromis polyacanthus; assembly: GCF_021347895.1. Lineage (NCBI taxonomy): Eukaryota > Metazoa > Chordata > Actinopteri > Pomacentridae > Acanthochromis > Acanthochromis polyacanthus. Next base: position 32,469,407 of record NC_067117.1, on the reverse strand, counting down.
TGCATAACAATGAAAGCCGCACATGCCTCCAAAATATGTTTTTATATCCTTTGATATTAAATTCCCATCTCTAAGTGTTTCCGACAGGCTGATTTCTCCATGACTGTGTAGTTCCTGGTTTTAGTTGCGTTCTAAATGGGCGGTTTCAGTGTCTGGAGCTTTAAATGCAGCTGAGTTGCTGCTGACCACGCCCCCTTCAGGAAGAAGACTGTCTTTGTGTGGGAGAGCAGGACTTTCTATTACTTCTAACTTCAACATTTGTCATGGAAAGATCAAATTCACAGCACAGGTGTCGTTTTAAACTTGTGTTTGGTCAGTTTTTCAGTTGACGTTCTACAATATGGAGTATCTCTGCTATCTCTTTAGCTCTACTGTTTCGGTGCAGCTTTGACAATAAACATGTTGCACCAACAAGCCTCCAATCTGTAGGAGTGAAGAGATTCACTAACAAACTACAATGGAAATTCACAACACGAATGGCAGCAGTTAAGGTCCTCGGTAGTGATACTGTACTGGAGAGCAGCAGAACACTTCTTTTCTTGTATTGTAGTGGGGTTTTTTTAAGCACCGATTTCAGATTTTTCCGCATCAATTTATACTGCAATTAAAATGTCATTATTTATGTGAAGATCAGGACAATTTAAAATATGATTTAATTTATGCGGGTCTAATTATGTTTCTCATAATAGATTCATGATTCATGTTCAAATTTTGTGAAGTAAAAATGGGCAAACAGCTGAAGTAGAAAGACCCATCTTTGTCTGAAGCATGGTTACAGCCATTAGCTAAGTTATAGCATATTTTTAATGAGTCTTCTGCTTCTTTCTTGCTTTCATCAGAGGGAATGAATGCATTAAAACATTGAGGGAAATGTGTGTCCTGTGCCTCCCCCAAAATCTACACCCATGCATTAAGTCTCGAGCAGTGTTTTTATTCGCAGACTGATCTGAAACCCTTCTTTCTTGCTCCTCTGCAGTGTTTTCTCAGCTCCTGCAGCAGGTGCAGGCCTCCTGCCGGGTGTTGCCCAGCTGTCGCTCGGTCTGCAGCCCAGACAGAGTCTCCCTCTTCCAGCTGTCGGTGTATCTGAAGCGCTGGAGCTTCCTGGAGCTTGGAGATCACATCTCCCGCCTCTCCAGAGAAGGTAGAGCTTTAAAACACCCCAAAAACCAGACAGTATTCAACTTAACTGTAATATTTAATTAAAAATAAACATGTTTACCAGTAGGTCTCAGCTTTAGTATGTATTACAGTCAGGCAAAGTAGTATTTTCTAAGTTTTTTTCTAGAGTTTAAATCCCTAAATCCCTGTAAATTACTCAGATAAAATCACACTATAAATTACACTGTAGGGTCTCAACTTCTATATTTACAGTTGTTGGGTAATATTTGAAGGCTGTGTTTAAAAAAAATAGTGCTACTATTACTTGAGTTTAGTGTTTTATTTTGTTATATTACATACTAGGACCTTATTTGTTTGAACAGGTTTTCATTATTTCTTATTTGACATTTGTTTTGTGTAAAACACCTTAGTTTGTTTACAAAATGTGCACTATAAATAAAATTAGAAACTATAATTATTGTTATTATTACTAGTAGTGATAGTCATCATAGTAGCACGAGTAGTAGTACAATGTTTTGAGCAAAAAATAGCAAAAAAATTACAAACATACAAATACTGTCTTTACTCAAGTTAAAGTACAGAAGTATTTGCACCATGATGTACAAAAACTACCAAAACTCAAAGCACTGTATTCAATATGCAATTGCAGTGGAATATTTATCATATACAGGAGCAGAATGTTGTTACTGGTAATGCAAAACCTTTCATGCATCAATCAAATTTTCTGAGCTGATGTGAAAAGTATTTTTTAACTACGCCTGTAAAATAAACATAATGTAGAAAAAAGCACAACATGAAGAGCAATAGAAGTATGAAGATGCATTTAAATCTGAGGTATTTTACTTGAGTAGTCCTTCAAAGTAAATTCACGTTTCTGCCAATGCTTATTGTTAAAAAATGAACATTAAAACGTCAGCTGAAGGTTCTGAAAGACTTCTGCCTCTACCTGAGTTGTTGAATTACTGAATATATTTATGTACACTGTCATTCAAAAGTTTGGGGTCACTTAGAAATGTCCTTATTTTTGAAAGAAAAGCAATTTTTTTCAGTGAAGGTAACAATCAGAAATCCAGTCTAGCCATTGTCAATGTGTTAAATGAGTATTCTAGCTGCAAACGGCTGATTTTTAATGGAATACAGAGGAACATTTCCAGCAACCATCACTCCTGTGTTCTAATGCTACATTGTGTTAGCTAATGGTGTTGAAAGGCTAACTGATGATTAGAAAACCTCTTGTGCAGTTGTGTTAGCACATGAATAAAAGTGTGAGTTTTCATGGAAAACACTGTCCGGGTGACCCCAAACTTTTGAACGGTAGTGTACATGTTTCTGACTTCACATGTGGGGAATCCCCAAACTTCATGTTCAGACTTTACATGCTGGCGTCTGTTGCGTATTTAAGGAACAGTATGGCGTTATAGTTCGACTGCAGAGCTTTAAGATCTGAAAACGTTCCAGAAATTCCAGCATGCTAAAAGGCATCTGGACATCTGTTAGGATTACTGCTGAATGGTCATGCCAGACAAACTGGGTGTGTTCTGGTATCTCTGTGAGGACTGTGTTGAGTTTAAAGACCTTGTAAGGATTCTGTGGTCGAGTCGCACTGTGGGACAGACATTCAATGCATGTTTGATGGTTCATGTTGGTTTATGTTCAAGTTAGGCTTTTAGTTATGATAGTTTAGGCAGGTTAAGATGCAGTGTGTCAATGACGGTCCTCACAAAGATAGCAGGACTCTGTGTTCAGCCAAAAGGGCCACAGCACCCAGTAAAGGATCAATAAAGTTCCAACAACCACACGATTCATCCTGATGCCAAAATATGAACATGAACACACAGAAATGCATCCTTCTCTCCTCATGTCCTTCACTTGGCTTCAGTCCACAGGTCTTCCATCTATTAAACTGTTAAACTACATTTGGTTTGCATAGAGAAGCACTTATAAAAACTGCTAAAACTATGAAAACAGGACTTTTGGGCTTGACTCCTGAAATAAATCTTGGTGGGTGGAGTTTACAGCCCACATATAACACTAAAAGATAGAAAGATTAGATAAAGCTGAGCTGTGCAAACATACATCATGTCTCAGTATATTAAAAAGCATTACAAAGTTGTTTATAAGCAGCACAGCCAGAATTCTGTAATGGTAATAGTAAAGTATGCGCAGAAATATACACATGAATGGGACTGAAGAGGAGAAAGAAACTGAAAATAAAACTTAGAATGTGCCTGCTTCAATACGTTGGAGGGTGCGTTAATGTAAGTGGCTAAATTGCTCACAAAATTAAATTGAAAACAAGCTGAGGTTTACAATTTCTACATTTCTAAGTGGAAAAATCAACTTTGAACTTCAATTTTTAAGGCAACATGAAAGAAAAGTGCTACAAAGATGGTGGGGTTTTAATGAAATGCTAAATGGATCTTCAGCTAAACCTATTCGTTGTGTTACAGAGTACGTCCTCTCGGCCCTGCGGAGCCCCAAAAGGAGGCGGGCTTTGAATAAGCTGAGGGGGCGGAGCCTCTCAGAGCTCCTCCCATTGGGATGCACCCTGCAGGCACTCGCCTCCCTGCAGATCGATTCCAACCACAAAGTCTGCAAAGCCGCCACCAACTGCATCTGCAGAGCCGCCAGCTACAAGAACTTCAGGAGTAAAGTATGTCTATCAAAATGAAGCTTTTAAGGACCCCTGTTTCTCTGGATTTATTTCCATCAGAGGAATCAGGGTGTATGTGAAGTTCCAAATTATTTTAAATTTCATCTCAGTGTTGGTGTTCCTTAAGACCAATTCAAGCTTTCTTTGAATGTGTCTGAAATTTGTCGTCAACCTAAGTCCATAAGGTTGTGCACGAACCTCTCCTAAAAGTTTCACCACTATGCATACTGCAAATGAGCCAAAAAAAAAGAAAAAGCCACTTAAAACAAATACTAGTTATGAGGAAAGACTACGAGGAGAATCTCTGTCATCCAGATATTTAGAATTTACCATTTAAAAGAATTGTAATTGACATAGTCACCAGTTGACTTACATCTACGGACCTAGAACACAGTAGGAAGTTCTAAATTCTCCAGAAGTCCTGTTCTGTGTCAGACCACTGTTACTCAACACACCTTGGAAATAATCACACTAGCAACACGCTGCAGTACAATCTGCAATCAACTTCTATGTTCTGTAAAAAGTGCAAAGTCGCAGGTTAATAGAAACGTCCACCGTAGCCTTGCATGTTTTTCTGTGTTCAATATAAGAAGCAATGTGACTATCTTCGAAACAAACCACCTCGTACCTGTTGTAGTATCAACAGAACCATGTGCATGTGGGAGAAAAGAAGAGTGTTCAACTACGTTTTAGTTCCTAGGAGTGAATATTCTAATGATCAAGGATCTAGTAGTCGAATGGTTGAAGAGTATGACAGTCAGTTCTTACATTTTTATGTAGGGAGTGGTATTTTAGGCAGTTTATTTATCTAGCATCCTTTCTGTTTGTTAAAAGAAACTGCCATTGTTTAATGTTATTTGTTTGGCACAAAAGTTCCATCCATCCTCTATACACCGCTTTATCCTCATTAGGGTCACGGGGGGTGCTGGAGCCTATCCCAGCTGACTCGGGCAAAGGCAGGGGACACCCTGGACAGGTCGCCAGTCTGTCACAGGGCTACATACACAGACGAACACTCACACTCGCATTCACACCTACGGACAATTTAGAGTACTCAATTAACCTCAGCATATTTTTGGACTGTGGGAGGAAGCCGGAGTACCCGGAGAAAACCCACGCATGCACAGGGAGAACATGCAAACTCCATGCAGAAAGATCCCAGGCCCACCCCGGGAGTCGAACCAGGGATGGCACAAAAGTTGATACCCAAATTTACCTTTTGTCCTTGAACAACCAGAATGACAGCTGCATTCATATTTTCTGTACAAATCAAACATGTTTCTGGTGTTAGACTCCACCCTTATCTCCAATCCTGTTTGTGAGGTTAATGGACGGTGTCTTAAGGCTCAGCTGGTGTGAGCACGGTTTCTGCTGTTTGGGAACCTTGGAGTTGCATTTGGTCCATGTTGCAACCTTCAGCGCTCACCTGATACAGTTTGCAGCCGGGATGAGAGTTGGCTTCTCTAAGTTCAAGGTCATAGTTGTCTGTCAGAAACCTGTGGATTGCTTTTTTTGGGTTCGAGTTGAGTTGCTGTCCCAAACTGAGGAGTTTAAGTATATAAGGATTTTGTTCACAAGTGGTGGCCAAGTTGAGTGTAAGATGAACAGATGGTTTGGGGCCGTGATAGCAGTAATGAAGGCGTTGCACCGAACCGTTGAGGGAAAAGAGAGTAGAACCAGAAGGAAAAGATCTCGAATTAACGGTCCGTCTTTGTTTAAACCCTCACCTGTGGTCATGAGTTCCGAGTAATGACCAAATCAGTGCAACAGCTGACACAAGTGGCCAAAATGAGTATTTGGTAGGTTAGATGGTGAGCTAGGACGTCCGGAGGAAACTCGAAGTAAAGTTGCATCAAAAGAAGCCAGCTAAGATGGTTTGGGCATCTGATTAGGATGGGTTCCTTAATTCGGAGTTTTACTGTGCAACTGTCAGGAAAAAACGAACTTGCTGAAAGGACAACATATCTCATCTGACCTGGGAACACCTCATGATCCTCAGGAGGAACTGGCAAACAATGTTAGCTAGAAGGAATCCTGGAGTGTCCTTCTTAGGCTGCTGCTACCACTACCTGACTCAGAGTAAACGAAGAAAATTGGTGGATGGACGAATATTTATGTTTCTAGTAGAATTACTGTATAATTTTAATAAACATCTATATTTTTATCTGATTGTAACACCAGTTCATGGCTATAATCCTTCAAAACTAGTGGCATACTCATCAAATTCACCTTTACTTCCTGTTTAGTCCTAATTAGCAACTGTTAGCCTGCCAACACACTAAACTCGGATAACATTTAGCTCTATTGGCTATAATTTCTTTGATTTTTTTCATTTTTAACAGACACTATATCAGATATTCTACACTCTTCCACTAATTTTATGCCTCTCTTATGTTTCTTTGTTGACCTTCTTCTCCAGGCGTTGGTTTACTACACGGAGAGTTTGAAAAGCAGCAATGTTCAGATCCAGCAGGGCTCTTGTCTGGCTCTGAAATGTCTCAGGGTGAGCAGCAGACTTTACACAAACTCTTAGCAGAAGCAGAAACACTTACAGAAGGTCAGTTTGTCAGCAGCATTATCAGCTGTCACTGTGTTTGTGTCTGCCAGGCGACAGAGAGTGTCGACCACATAGCAGATTTATGGAGATCAGCAGATGAAGATCTTCGTAGCGCTGCCAGAGAAACTGTCATCTCCTTTGGTACAAACATGAAATCCTACTTTAATATGTTTTTTTTCATCATGTTTTACTTTATTAATGTTTTATTACATTCTTTTGTCGTTGCTGTTCAGGTAAAAAGGCTACCAGGCCTTCCAGAAGATGGACCAGCTGGACTCTGAGATGCAGGAAGAGGCTTACCGGAACCAAGAGACTGAGATTACCATTTTATAGGAAACAGTCTCAATGATGTTGAGTGTCAAGGAGAGAGACTGAGTATAAACCAAGTTTGTGCCTGAGTTGGATCAGTTGAGTTGTTCTACTTTCTGGGAAACCTTCTGAAAAGTCATGTAGCTACAAATCCCAAAGAAACGAGTGCAGAAAATCTAATGAAAGTGGCTTCTTCTTCCTCTGGATGGATCTTCCACTCACTGATGTAGGAGTTTTGTTCCAAAGCCTCATTATGTATTATTTTACTGAGAACTTGAATTTATGTTTGACAGATTTCTACAGTCTTGTTTAAAGATGTTATGTCGCAGCATCACTTTGTAATATAATCAGATTTTCCGGTGTTGGGGCTGTTGTTCAACAACCAGTCGGCATGGTTGTTTTATTGGAAAATGAAGGAGGAAAATGTTATTATTTCACATAATATCGTAAGTGTGTTGGTAAGAAGAAACAAGGAGCTACAATCCAGAATATTACATTAACATTAAACCTAGAAGGACTAATTAAACTCAGAATAACAGCTCTAAATTGAGCCTCTGCAGCCTGTGAATGTTGAATTTTAATGTCAATCAAAGTTCAGTTCTACAGTCCTTTACAACAGCCTAAAGGGTGCCCAAATGCTTCACAGTGAAAAACAAGAGAGGAACAAATGGCTACTGAAATATTTCCACAAATCGGAGCTCAGACTTTCGAGCTTGTTTTTTTTTCATTTTAGGTATATGGAGGTGCAGACTGATGTTGATACCAGCAGACATGATGGCTGAATTGCTTTTAATGTTATCAGAAAAAGCAAACTTGACTGAAAATGTGCTAAAGCCAGTGCAGCAAATTTCCGTCATGGATGTTTTCTTCAAACTGCAAACAAGATCATGTTTCTTTAAGAACTCCTGAGGGTACGTAAGAGAAGTTCTTGACCCATCATAGTCTTTAACTTCAGTGCACTTGGTCCACCGATGTTCATGATTTTATGTGCCTTTGGAATGACCTTGAGCCTCCAGATACTCTTCAACAACATGCACGACTTTATCATCTCATGACAGCATGCATGACTACATCATCACTCTGAAAATGGCGACCACACAAGTGAGATTTCAGTTTAGGAAGCAGAAGTCAGAGTGTAGGACAGTTGAGTAAGGTTCATCAAGGAAACAGTTTGGCTGCTTCTGCCACCTGTCTGGATGGACACATTGACCTGGAGCAATGGCACCCAGTTCCAAGTCTTACTCTCCTTGCAAAATAAAAAAGACAACCACAATCGTTTGAGTTTTTGTTGACAGTGAAGGCTTTAGAGTATACAATTATCCCTCAGAATGGGAGGAACACCCCTTATTTCTGCATTTCCATTGAAGGAACCTGAGTCTATGACAAGTTCCAGGTTGTTTTAAAGTCCCTGCCCAGTGGTAGGTATTCCTGAAGGTAAATTTAAGCTTTTTGTGTCCATTGTGTCTGGAAAACACACATTTTGTTGTCTACCTGAGTCCATAAGGCTGTCCACGAACCTCTCTGCAGACGTTTGCGTGCAGCTTAAACTTTGCACGACTATACGTACTGCAAATGTAGTCCATAGCTTTATAATTACGTCAATTACAATTGTTGTAACTGAAGTAGTAAGTGCAGAAACACAGTAGAAGTTCTTAATTCTCCAGAAGTCCTGTGCTACAGCCATGGCCATAAGTTTGGACACAGCATGACTTCCTATGTCTGTTTTGATGTCTATTACAGAACATAACTAATATTTTTTGACAGCACCATTTAATTAGTCAACAAATCAACAAGGGATATAATATTATCAATAAATTCCAACAATTGGAACAACTTTGTTCCCAAAACATAATATTAGAAGAAAATTTAAAAAATGCAGTACTTTCACAACCAAATTTGGTAAGAATAACAAAATGACACCAAACTCTTTTGATGTTTTTTTAAATATGAAACTTAATATAGTTCTCAGGAGTTGTGTACTGTATCGTAAGTGACAATTTTGTGGTATTTTCTAAGATTCACAAGCATCATGGTGCTTGTGTCCAAACTTATGGCCATGGCTGTATGTCTGACTGCTGTCCGAAAGACTCCCACTGGCACCGTGCTGCAGTACAATCTGTAAATAACTGCTATGTCCTGTAAAAAGTGCAAATTCACAGGTTCATAGAAACCTCCGTGGCAGCCCCAAGAGTTTTCCTGTGTTCAGTATGGCAGGAAACGGAATCTGTGAAGCAAACAACCACATCCCAGTTGTAATGTTCACAGCATGCAGATAAAAGGGAAATAAGGATGTTCAGTGATGACAATCGTTGTGGAGTTTTTGTGGGCGGTAAAGACTTTGGAGTATACAATCATCAGTCAAAATGGGAGTTACACTGCTTGTTTCTGGGTGGAACTTTTTGAAGTACCCTCATAATTTGAAGTGCACACAGTAGGGTTGGAGTGACTAATCATAGCAGTCCACTACAACTAGCTAGTACCCAACAACTCTCGTAATTCAGATAGTATGATTTTCCTATATTCCTACAGTTTTATGGCATCAATGTTCATTTTACAGTGACTACTTGATGTCTACATTTCCACTGTGGTTGATTTGCCCTCACATTTGAAACACTAATGACTTTATCTTTCAAGAATCAGGAAGTTTCAGGCTATTATTCAGTTTCCAACCAACAAATTATTGCAGAAAAATAAAGGACCAAGTCTCAGTAAGTCACAAAAAGATTTGAACTTATTAATTTACAGTCTAAGTTAGTCGACAACTAATGGTGTTGGTGGTAATAGTAAAGTCAAATGATCAGTCTGCAGGCAGGTGCTGCCCTCTGCTGGCTGCTCCACTAAACTGAAAACATCCATTTGTGGTTCAACCAACCAGATTTGGGTTTCTAATTACCATTTATGACGTCAATAAAACTTTGCGGGAGGAAAATGCATTTTAATCTGCGATAAAATTTAAGCATCTGTGTCAAATGTGGTTTTTCAAGATAACCCTGCATCATGTTTAGCAAAGTTTTGGTCATAACTATGTTGGAAGAAAAAAATAAAATCTGTTGATTTACTGACTGGTATTAAATCCGAGGTCAAACTGGTCAGCATACCAAAGCTCTCATGTTGGAAACCCAGCGGTGAATCAATTCAAGTCTCACAAGGGATGCTTTAATACAGAGCAGCAGGGAAGACACTTTATCTTTATTTTGTTTTCACATGATCAGATGCAGAGGTAGATTAAAAAAACAAAACCGACAAAATGTTCTGCATATAAATAAGAACCCGACTCTTAACTGTGGCCTTCTCTGGCACAGACACATGGTTCAGGATTTGCACTTTAAGAAGGTTTAAACGCTCAAAGGAAGGATTTTTCAACCCATTTTTAACACTTTACCTTTCCTGAAATCAACCTGAATAATTCTGACACCTTTTATTTGGTGATTTTCCAGACGCTTTTGCTAAAATCTCTAAAAATCAAAATGCTTTCAAGGTTACACTGAAGGAAAAAGAGGCAGAAAGGAATGTAGAGCTGAGGGAGACTTGTAAGAAAAGACGGTAAATGAAGGTGTGAAAGGATAAATATTGAGAAGATGCATGATGCTTTGGCACAGATACTAACTCATGCATCTTAAATTTTGATCCGATGGTGGTGCTACATGGAAACTGATTATTCATTTTGCAGGTTTATGGGACTTACGGAGATGCAAGCTCATCTTGTTTGGTCCCAGCTTTGTGTGAAACTGGTTTTAATAAATATGTATCATAGTAACTGGATGTATTTCTTATCGAGATGTGTACTGGGGACTTATGTGAGAAATAAAGGCTCAACAATCAGTTTTTGTGCTCTGATACTGCTGTGTAAGTGTACTGTAATGTTTTTTGACACCTGCCACTTCTTCTCCATGTTTTGTCTAGAGTTGCATCAAAATTATGACTATTTTTTCTGAAAAATGCAACTTGAAAGCTCAATTACAGACAATTTAAGTGGCTTTCTGGCTCACTGACAGTCACTTTGAGAACTACAGTGCCTCGGATATCTAAAACACAGTAATGAGAATGATTAAATAATTGCAGTTTCCTGCTTTTCCTGTAGAGCTTCTAATTAAATATTCATATAATCTTCTGAGTTCACTTGTGCAAAGCTAATATGACATAACCCGCAGTGGCAGATCTTCCGTGGGAGCACGGGTGGGCAGTGCTCATCAAAAAGATCATCAATGCAAAAAAAACCCTCTTCCTGTTCACTTCTTAAAACCCAAAGCCACACTGCAGTAGCACCCTAAACTAAAACTGCCAATGGGTTCCCTGTTTTCCTTTCTGAACAATTCAAAGGTCCCTCTCTATCTCCCCACACATCCACCAACCACTGGAACACATCTCCAAAGTTCTGCTGAAGCTCAGCTTCCCCTCAGAGGAAGTGCCGCCAGATGAAGGAGCCTTCTGAGAGGCAGCTGGCATCGTGATTAGACGGTACTTTGGTCTGTTCCAGTCCAGCTTCAGCTCCAGAGACGGCAGGCGGGACGAGTCAGCGGAGGCCGGGTGAACAAAGGCATGCAGCTAAGTACAATCCAGAAAACACCAGAGAAGGAGAGCAGCAGCCCAGGGCCAGAACAGAGTAGCATAGTATGTCTCTTAGAAAACATCATAGTTAGCCTTTGGGATGAAAAAACGCCATCATATACATCATATATTGTACAAATAACAAGTCAAAGGAAAGAGACATACATTGTAGAATTGTAGTAATTGTGGGCTGACTGATTTACTGATTATCAGTATTTTATTTTTTACTGATTTACGGTAATAAATACATTTTAAAATGGGGCTACTTTGGCTCTGAACCTTTATCTACCTGTGGTCGCTCTGTCTTCTGGAGTGATTTGATTGGTTATACGTCACAAATAAAACTCCTTTAACTTAACATCTGTAAACAAAAGCGTATCAACAAAGTTTTCTGTTAGAGTTTGTGTTCTTCTAAGTTTAACTCCAAGATTTTAAATACTTTCATTTACTGCAAATGAATATCTCCTCCAAATGTCTCACTAATAATCACTATCAGCCTTAAAAACCCACAAAACACCCTTCTATACCCGACCACACTTAGTACAGTCCGGTTCCCCCTTCTATAAATCTGCTTGGAATCTTCCACTTCCTGTTTGTCAAAGTGGCCTTCTACCTGGACAGGTTTTGTTGGAGCTCATGCAACAAACATTTTGGGTAACTGCACTTTAATATGGATGGATGACACTGAATTAGAGTCTGTTTTAATAAGACTGAGTTCAGATGTGTAGCTCTGTCATTAAATAGGAAATTATTTCTCAGAATTCACAGAGAAAAGTCTGAAATGTTTGCGAGGTTAGCGTCCCACGTGTTCTTTGGCTCAGCTAAAGCTAAGGGTGCTTTCACACCTGTTAGTCCGTTAGGACCCAAAAGTTGTTACAATGTTGCTATTTTCAACTGGTTCAGTTCGCATTCACACCAGTGTTTTCACAGTTGAACCAACTACGATGAATGTTATATCTCCCCCCCAGTCGTTTGGCGGCGCTGTTCACAAAATAAGGTGTTTTAGATGACGTAGGTGAACGCTGATTGGCGCAGCATGTGAAGAGGGAAAAATCCTGGAAGAAAACAACAGGCTGTGTTTATTCCATGGATCGAGGAGAACTATGTTCTGTTCCTTCTTGTTGCCATATATTCGTATCATTGCTTTATGCAGCAAGCACAAATTCTGCTGTTGTTCCAGCATGAAGCTCGCATTCGGTACGAGAACATTACACAGTCATTTTTGGCATGGAGAAGATGCATTGCAAGACGTTATCGTTATCCCAAAATTCTCTGTGCAGGTAGCTACGGAAGCTCCCGTAGACCAAAAAGTCTGCTGCGCCATCAAGCTGGTCCGAATGGAGACAGGTTTGTGTTCTCACCAGGAGCGAACCGAACTGGAGTTCACATCCCGAAGGTGGTCTCGGTCCGGTTCTTTAGTCCGCACCAAAAACATCTGGTCTGCTTTCACACCAGCCCAAACGAACTGTACTTGCAGGTGTTGCGGACTCCAGTCCGCTTTTAGCGGACCAAAAGGCGTAGGTGTGAAAGCACCCTAACTCTCTCCAACTTCTGGATCTCTTGAGTTGCTTGTTGTTCAAATATCTTGCTATAGGTGCTGAAGCTCAGAAAGTCTGAGATGTTTGTTCCAAATAAGCTCATTCTCAAGTCTTATCTGAACTGTCCTCTTTTGTTTGAACTTTCCCTAAACTTAGGAGTTAATGACAGAGCAGCACATCCAGACTCAGTCTCATTTATGTAGAGATTAAACTTCAGTGTTATTTATTGATGTTAAAGTGCAGTTTTTTTTATGTTTTTGCCACCCATCTCACCTCCTACTCTCCGCCCTGACTCCTCCCAGACTCCGCCTTGGCTCCATCCATGTGGTCACTTTATTAGGAACAGAAACTACGATGTCAAAGGGACGACGAATTTACTTCTTTTTGTCTAATCTGTAGCTCAATTAGTTAAAGGTTTCCCTATGGAGCTGCAGGTCACTGGTTCAAGACTAGACCCTTTTAAATTTTATCAAAATTCTAACAAAGACAAAGAAAGAAAAGTAAGTAAGTAAAGTTTATTTCTTAAGCGCTTTTCACAGATAAAAATCACAAAGTGCTTCACAATAAAATACTAGAAAAAACAAACAATTTTAAATGCAATATAAAACAAAATACATATATAAAACAGAATAAGAAAAATGTCAGCTAAATGCTCTTCTAAACAACAGTGTCTTCAGTCCACTTTTAAAAGAGTCCACAGATTCTGCAAAACGCAGAGACAAAGGCAAAGCATTCCACAATGTGGGGGCCACAAACTGAAAAGATCTCTGTCCTCGAGTTCTGAAGATTACAAGCAGGTTCTGACCTGAGGAACGAAGAGCACAACCAGGAGAGTAAGGAGTCAACATCTCCAGGATATAATGTGGAGCTTGACCATGCAAAGCCCTGAAGGTGACAACTAAAATCTTAAAATCAATCCTGAATTTGACAGGGAGCCAATGTAAGGCTGATAACACAGGAGTGACATGGGACATTTTGGAAGTTCCAGTCAACAGTCTGGCAGCCGAATTTTGGACTAGTTGTAACTTTTCAAGATAGGTCTGATTTAAACAAGAAAAAACAGAGTTACAATAGTCCAACCGTGAAGATATAAAAGCATGGATAACCATTTCCAAATCCTTCTTTGAGAGCATTTTTCGAATTTTCGAGATGTTTCTTAAGATTTCTTCAGATACTAATTCTTTTTTTTGTGCATTTATCATCGATTTTTTGTTGTTTTCAAGTTTTCTTTTTAACTCGCGTCTCGACTCGACCGTTTTTCTCAGGAGGTTGGACTTCAGCCTTTGTGCTGGAGGGTTGAATCCTCAGTTCCAAGACTTTCCAAAGCCTCCAGACCTCCCGAGTCCTCAGGACCTGAGCTTTTACACAGTCTGAGGGCTGAAATGTTCCAAGTCCCACAGTAGATCTCTGTTAGATTTAACTTTCAGACAGTCCAAGGACTGAAATCTTCTAAGTTCCTGAGTAGTTCTCTGTTAGTTTGAACTTTTAGACAGTCTGAGGGCTGAAATTTGAAAAGTTTCTCAGTATTTCTCTGTTAGTTTGAACTTTGTGGTTCACAGAAGCCTTAAAACTTGTGACCATGAGTCTTGATTTCACATTTAGATCATCCATCTGAGTTCTTCTCAGACCTTCACCTGTGAATTCTTTAGAAATCCTGAACAAACTTTGATTCTCTTCATTGAACAGTAAAGTTTGTGGAGATCAGAAGGTAACATTAGTTTGATCGATGCCTTCAACTACTAGTAGACTTTATCTGGAAAGCAGTTTTCTGAAATGAGTTCTTAGTAAATCTGTCCACAATCAAACCCAGAACATATCAGAGGAAATGTTTGAAGAATCAACTTGATGTTTTCATTTCAGACTAGAAAACGCTTTAAGACCTTTATCTGTTTTTGCTCTTTTTGATCGTTTTATTGTCTCTTCTGTTTAATTTGATCCTCTAAAGTCTAACTGGTGTCTTTTCAAATGTTTTGTCTTTAGTTTGATTCTTCTTAAATGTTTAGTTTTGCTCTTTTCTCACCTTTTATTCTTTTCTAATGTCTGATTTGATTTTGAAATGTTTTGTCTTTTTAATGTTTGTTTCTCAAATGTTTTATCAGCTTGTTTGAAAAATTTCCTTTTCTTTTCCAATGTTTAATTTTTACATTAAATCTTTAAGGTTTTTCTTTTTAAATGCTTTATTGTATTTTCTGTTTAATTCCTATTTAAAGTTTTATTGTCTTTAAGATTTAATTTTCTAATTAAACAATTTTTAATTAAATGCTTTGTTTTTTTAAAGGTTTAATAATGTATTTAATTTTTTTGTATTTTTTAAATGTTTAATTATCTGAAATATTTCATCTTTAAATTTTGTTTGATAAAATGTTAAATTCATAATTTCATGTTTTGCATCTTCTGTTTATGTAATTAAATATTTTGTCTGTTTAATAATTTAATTGTATTTAATGTTTAATATTCTTTTTAAAAGTTTCATTTTATTAAATGTTTTTTTCCCTTTGAATTGCTTTTTTAATGCAATTTATTTCTTAAATCTTTTTTTTTCTGTCAAGATTTTAACCCCAACCTTAAAAATGAAACAAACCCTTAAATCACAATGAAAATACTTCTGTTGTCACAATCATGAGTTAGTCACTCATTCAGTTTATCAATTCTACTTCATTTGTTTAGCACCTTTCACACAGATGACAAAACTAAAGCAAAGAGAACAAACTATGCTAAAACTATGATTAAAACTCAAAAACATTTTTTTAAAAAAAGGTTTAACATGGTAATAAAATATGTTGTGTCCAGGGGATGGAAAGAGTTTATTGAAGTCTTCTTGGGCTCACACAGTAAATCATTTAAAATAGAAACTTGATATTCAGTCTAAGGAAACTGCAGAGCGACAGAAGAACCAACAATATCTCCTGTTTTCTCCTTTAATGAGTCGACTCCTCTGGTGCTTTCAGACCAAAGAACTACAGACTCTTCACAACCTGCTCAAACTCTTGGTACAGGACCTCACCACACGAGTCAACAAGGTTTCCTTCTCATTTCTACTCTGAAGCTCACCTTCTCCTGCTCAAACTGCTGACAAATGTTTCTGCTGCTCTAAAGTCTGGTCTCCAGAACTTCCTAAAAACTCTCAAAGTCTCTTCTGCTGCAGGTTGCTTTGTAGAAATGTTCCAGAAAACCTCACTAAACCACATGGAGGGGCCTCAAGGTAGTCGTCCAAATGAAACCGTACAAAAACCAAACTAGCACAACCCAAACGCTAAAGTCTCCTGCAGCCTACCAGAGAAGCTCTTTAAACAGAGAATCAGGACAGAAACTCTTACCTTCTGGACAACCAACGTTGGTTCACAAACAAGAATACAGAATGTGTATTCAGGATACGGTCGTTGAGCTTACTAGTTTATGCTGTAATTCACATAAACAAGGAAACAAGTCCATCATAATTTGAATGTTAACAGACCAAAAAGAAAAGGTCATATACAACTTTCTTATTGGGTTAAAGAGCCAAAAAAAACCTCATGAAAATACTTTGTAAAAGCGAGAGGTCGGTAGCAGCTTTCATTTGTTCTTACAACTTTTCGGTGGCCCCCCAAAATATCTGTTGTACCCCCGTGTCCCCCTACTAAAAATAATCTGGATCTGCCCCGATTACCCGGATAAAATCTTGAAAATGTTTTTTTTAAAAGGAAATAAAAACATTTAGCAATCAAATTCCAATCGAGAACAAATGTTCTATGGTGTTCTTAACTTCTTAAGAAGGATTGAGATACCTGAGATCCAGAAGAAAATCTCCAGAAGCTGGACGAAATTGAATGAAAACCTAAAAAAAAAAAAAAAAAAAAAGTCAAATTATGTTCTCAACTTAACCTTGACAGGAGATAAGTAAGACATTAAGTCTTTGAGTGCAGTAAAGTTTAAAAAAAAGAGGCTTTAGTCCCCATGAAGTATTCCCCCAAACAGCTGTAAAAGCAGAAATACAGATTTTTTTGGGGGCAAATTGTTCCAAGCAAAAAAAAAAAAAGAAAAAAGGTCAAGATCTTAAAAGCAGAGATAAGAAAAGCTGATTTCACAATTTAATAATTCTGAATATTCTTTTCCTCGTTTCTTGGTGCGATCTGATTTCAGAATCCTAAAGTAAAACCCCACATTTACACAAATCAATGCGAGCGTTTTCAATCAATATGTTCTTCAATATCTGAATTTCTACACTTGGAAGAATGTGTAAAATATTAGCAGCACTTCTGTTTATTTCTTGAATATATATTAAAGCTTATTTTATCTTGAATTAAGCAGAAAATAATCTGATTTAAGCAGCTGGAATCAGAGTATTTTGATCTTTTTTCTTTTAAAACACTCAAAAAAAACAACTGATTACCAAAACAGCTGCAGATTAATTGAAAGGTTGACAGTTAACATAAATGATTGCTGCAGCTCTGTTTTAAATAAAGACTGTGCAACATGCAGACTTTAAGGAGGCCATATACTGTAGAGACTATATATGATGATTTATCCGTCTTTTCCCAAATTTAGATATTCCTGGATAGAAAAATCATGAATTTGTGGCAAGAAAATATAACTGCAAAAAAAGCTGACTTGTAATTTTGAATTAAAATTCTCACTACACCCTAAAAACTATTCAAAGAGCATCAGTTTATGGTGCACGGAGCTTCGTTTGGACCTAAATGTCACCATCTAGTGGGAAATATCAAGCAAACAAATGTAAACGGACATCCATAAAAAGATGTTCCGCTGCAGGCCGTCACCATTTTTGGAATGTGAACATGAGCTTTCTGCAGAAAAATCCACTAAAAAAAAAAACATATCTATAAAAACAAAGAATTCAGAGGTCTAACAAACGTTGAAAAGGCAAAACAAACCCTTTTAGTGAGAAAAATATCCTTTCTTTGTTCGGTAAAACACTGAATTCCACGCGGACGAACACGTAGAGAGGAAAAACTTTATTTAAATTAAAACCAAAGCAGTTGTGGCTACACACACACACACACACGCAAACACACAATTGTCAGACACACAAACGGGTACAGAGTATAAACACCTTAGCTCGTGTCCGGCAGCTAAACGTAACACTTAGAGCAGAGACACACAAGGAAACCTGGATAAACTTCTAGCGAACACGTGCTGCTGTTTCCCGTCTGTATTGCTTAATGTGGCTGGAAATGCGGTCCATCTCCTCTTTGCTTCCTTGTGTCTCGCTGCTTCTTTAAATCAGCATGTCATGATCACAAAAAAAAAAGTCTCTCATTCTCCCTGCACACATCCAGACTCTTCTACCCTTTGGAAACTTTCAGCATTTTGTTTTTAATTCATTAAAATCTGTGTGTGAACTGGAAAAAACCAAAACAAACAAAAAAGAACCCATGCACAAGAAACAAAAAAACAGCAAGAACAAAAGAAAAGTTTGGATCTGGAGAGAGGAGGGGCAGCTGCAGAGCACAGTGGGGTAATAACACACGGGGGTGGGGCAGTTCCTCAGCATTGTCACACCTTTCCCCAGCTTTGTGGGTAGCGACGCGGCAAAAACAGGGTGGGAATTATTCACAGCATAGATATTGATTGTCCAGTGTCAGTGTGCTCTAATTGTTGAGCATTTCGTGTGCAGATGCCAGATGTGGCGACGGAGTTTGGTCATGTGGGGCTGAAATCGGCACTTTTTGCTCCCGTTTTCTTTCGATCACGTCGAGACGCCGACTATTATTAAACACTCCCCGGCGTTCAAAGTCTGTCGAGCGAGAGAGCGCGGCCGCCAGCGCAGATTCTGCTGGGAGTTTTGATAAATTTGGCAGTTTGAGGAGCGAAATATTTTCCATTTCAGAGCCAACAGGTTTCATTGAAAGTGGAGTCTCTCTTGGAAGTAAACAAGGAACCAGAATACTGAAACACAGTGGTGACTTTAGGTGGATGTTATACTGTAGGTTTAGAGTGAAATTCTTCTTTCCTCAGCACCGAGTTAACTCATGTCTTTCCCTTTGCAGTTTCTAGGTTTGAGTGCCTCTCCTTCCCCAAACTAAAGTCTCCTCCGACAGCGCTTTCCACCTTCCTTGGGTTCTTTACAGCATTACAGAACAGCATCCCTCTGTTTTAACACCATCTTTGGCTGGGCGCTCTTAGTTTTCCCTTCCAGCACTGCCCACAAGAATCGCAGCCCGTCCCTCTCGCAGCATGGCAGCATCGCTCTACAGTAGCCTCCCCCCTCTTCCCCTCTCCTCCAGCGCTCGCCCTCCTCTCCTAGGTTCCAACAATCGCCGGGTCGTGGGCGGCGTCCGGCAGCGAAGCGTCCTGGCAGTGGTACAGGAAGCAGTTGCCCCAGCAGCTGTAGCAGATGAGGAAGAGGGCAGCCAGGAAGACCAAGGCACAGATGGTGCAGGGCTTCCTCTCCAGCAGGAAGCTGAGCAGGTAGAAGCCCATGAACATGGAGTGGTTGAACCACAGCGCCGGGTTCAGCGGCTTGGGGATGAGCAGCACTGGGAGCAGCCACTGTAGGCAATACATGGTCTCTATGTCCGGGGAAGGAGCTCGGTGGAGGGTTTAGTGTCCGTGAGGGCGGCTGGAGGACACTGAAGGAAGCTCAGGGTGAGGAGATGATTCTATCCGACGGAGCTGGGATGATGCAGGAAGAGTTCGACGAAGACAGATGTCACCATTGTCAGGTCATCCCTGGAGGAAAAAAGGGAAAGTTTTAAAAGAAAGTCAAATTTGAACCAAGGTTTGGTCAAACTCGAGCTAAAATACTGATTATTTTTAGCCATTAATCCTCCCCCCCGTCGGACGATGCCGCGAACAGTATTGGTCTGGTGAAGTCGCCCGACGTGTCCTCCTTTTGGGCGTTACTGTAGGACCCGATCCTACTATCCGTTTCCCCTCGCACAACCAGCCCCCCACCCCCCGCGTCGGACGTTACGGAGCAGACCGGACTGAATATTCGTCATTAATAGGAGCCAAATATCCGGAGCCCATAAACTGCTATTTGGGCCAGCCCAAGTGTCTTTACAGTTCACACTTATTGTACTTCTTGTCCTGCTTTATTGAGGCATCAGTGGTATCCAGCTGCTGAAACACGCAAGTCAATAAAGTTTATCTTCAGACAAATAAGGAGCAAGTGCTATCAGTCAAATAAACAGCCAGTGCTGCAAACCCAAAGAATTATAGAAGTAATTTAAACATTTGTGGTGTGGAAGAATGTGCCAATTATTCCCTGAGAATGGGAAAAATCACATAGTTTGCCGTGTAATCAATCTGAAATGTGCAAAAGGATTTATTGTTTTAAACTATTGTCCCTTGGTTAATTTTAATTATTTAACAAAACAATGCTCCCTTTTTTGTTTAGTCTGTATGTCACCATTTTGTCTGTTATGATGCTGCTACAGGAGAGAAAAATAACACTGACTTGTTTGTATTTCATTAGGCTGATCTCAGTTGTATTGGACAGAGCTCAGCTAACTATGTGTCTTTGGTGTTCCCTAAAAATAGCAATGGGGGAATTACTTTGGAACTTTTGCACAAAGGGAGGCGAAAACTGCAATTAAAAAGGGGGTAAGTCACTGAAAAAAAGATAGCAGGGCTGCCACATTGCTCAGTATAAATCTGCAAAATGTACAATATCCTGTTGGAGGTGGAAGCAGGTTCCCTTACTGAAGTGGATTTGAAAACGATGACACATAGGTAGCAGAAGGGAAGGAGGACGTGGGGTGAAATACAGCACAAATGGCAGATTTAAACCTGCAGGTAACACTCAGTGAATCACAAACCGGGTTTTCATCAATCTTAATACCATCTTTGTAAATTTAGCAACATTTTCTTGTTGTTTTTTTGTATTATTTTGTATATTCCAAGTGCTTGCATGAAAGTGCTGTGTGATGCAGTGGCTTCATGCCAAAGACCAGTTTCCCTGCAGGACAATAAAGCATCTTATCTTAATCTGCAGATTCTGTTCTCAATCAGCTGCCCACAGGGAAATAAAGTCTGTGAAACTTCCTGGTGCCCATAACTGTCTAAAACACAGATACTATCACAGCTGACAAAGAAAAGCAGCAAATTATCAGACTTGGAACAAGAACATCTGCTTAAATCCCAAATCTACTAAGACAAAAGCACATCTTTAAACTTTATTCTTGTACTGCATATAAATTTCATTAGCACCGTTATCATGCAACAGTCCAGGGCTCAAGGATCCTTTGTCACTTTATTTATATACACTACATTCCATTAGTGCCATATCTTTTATCACATTGAATCTACTTGTCAGTTATCCAAACAGCAGAGTCGATCAGCTAATCATTTATCTAAAAGTTCCACGTTTAAATCAGACATCTTTGTCGACAATGACTGTTGGATAATAAACATGCAAACATCCGAGACCGTGTTTGCCAAAATGTCAACCGGAACTTTAGAAAAATTGCAATGGGCCACTGTTTTCTGAAATTTTACCAACGATCCAAAAGTTTTATCAAACCACAGAGGGGGGAAAAAGCAGACAGATTACTGCCAATTTGGGTTTTTAGTGCTGATTTTTTTGGGTTTTCTCCTGACAAGACCCTTGCTTGTGTTGTATTTACTCTCTGATGTACGCTGCTTTGGATAAAAGTGTCTGTTAAATGAAATGGTAGAATTTTGCCACTTCAGGAAGATAGAATGACTCGTCTTTAAACTCCATATTTATAGAAATATAAACACAACACAGTCACCTGTCTTTTCCTGCCAAATCTTGAGCAACATGAGACATAGAGCCACTCCTTTAATAGCTACAAGATCGCTGGTTTGGCACAAGCGTCACATTTTGCACATGTAAATACTCCATCATATATGGAGGACACAGGTTACAACTTACAAACCACTACATTTAAAGGATGAGAACCAAAGGCAAGATAGGATATCAAAACATGCTGATTTTCTGGCTTTTTAGCGCCAAAGTGAGGAATGACAGCTGCTGGCTCAACGCCGTTCTGCCACATAATAAAACATGGGTGTCAAACACACAACCCGCTGGCCAAAACCGGCCCTCCAAAGGGTCCAGTCCGGCCCACAGGTCAAATTTGTAAAGAGTAAAAATGACAAAGACATTAACTGCGAATTGTAAATCTGTAAAACTATAAATCTAAAGTAATTTTTAGACCATGACAAGTTGTTTTGATCATAAAGTAAAATACTAGATTGCTAATTGTGCTTTTGTGTCTGACTTTTGTAATATTTTGTCTTTTTTTTGTCTGACTTTTGTCATTTGTCTCATGGTTTGCCATTGTGTCTGCTTTTTGTCTTGCTAGAGGTTTTTTTTTTGTCTTTTTATAATTTTGTGTTTTGCTTTATTTGTTGTTTTTGTCGCTTTGCATCTTCGTCAATTTTTTGTCTTTGTGACCTTTGTGTCGTTCTTTTGTGTCTCATTTTTGTAACATTTTGTGTTGTTTTTGTTGTTTTGCCTGACTTTTGTAGTTTGTCTCATGTTTTTGTCATTTTGTGTTTCCTTTTTGTCTCGCTCATGTTATGTCTTATTTTTGTTGTTTTGTGTTTTGCTTTATTCGTTTTGGGTTTGTCTCGTTTTTGTTGTTTGTCCATTTTTTTGTCGTTTTGTAACTTTTGTCTCTTTTGGTTTTGTTTTGTGTCATTTGTAATAATGTTGCTGAAATTTCAGGTTGTTCATGAAATTTTGTAAAAAGATAATTCCTTAATTGTGAACCTTTTCGCACTAAAACAAAGGAAGTGGTGGTTATTTATTGGTTATTATGCTCCGATTTTACTGGTCTGGTGTATGTGGAACCTGAACTAAAACGACTTTGACACACCTGCAATAAAACTTAGTGACTAATCCCTGCCCAACCCTCATTAATGACTTCCAAAAGTAAACATTTAGCCAAATGTTTAGGTGTTAACTTCCTTGTAAGGGCCTCATAGCTTAGCTGTAGCTGTGTACTTCTCAGCTCCAGATCCTAAAACCACAACAACAAGACACACAACAGCTGATTTAAAATGACATGAAACTGGTGTGAGCCGGTGTGGAAATGTGCCTGGAGTTTAAAGTGACTGGTCTGAACAAGAAAACTGGCTGCGGCTGGCTGGAGGACAAAAGCAGAGTTACTGTCAGGGACAGCTGCTAGCTTACAGACTGCCACCTTAGAAATGTTGTTATAACCAACCATAGCTTGTGACAACTAGTTAGTGAGCTAGTTGGGCTAAATTAGCAAACACTGAGGCAGAAGTTCATCTAAGCTGCTGGTTATTGTTGACTTAAAACGTTCAGGTTCTCTGTAGCCAAAGATTAAGACCACTAATCAGTCCTAAAGCTAACCTATAGCTGGTCTAGTCTCTAATGTATGAAGAGACAGGAGGGTAAACCAGACCCCATTTAAAAGTTTGGTTATTTAAGGTAACCAGACTTGGAGTTGAAAGCAAAATGCGCCATCCGGAACCGCACACAAGTCGCTTTAGGAGCCACTGGTTATTTCGCTGTACTGGTAATACAACAAGCTGCATTTATTTTTGAGCCTTTGTTAAAAATCAGGCTGTTTTATTTATCGCCTTCCGCAGAAATTCATCGCAGTGGGCGGTAACGGCAATTAGCTTGCAGCCGTTACTAAAAATACTAGGTTTGAAAAGAATTATTCTACATATAGATCCGATTCTCAGTTTGCCACAACACTGTACATTTCGAGAGTAGTTCACGTCATATTCTGGTATAAGACAAGCCAGCGTAAAGTGCCAACTTGGACCGGAGGTTGGCACTGACAACAGCATGTATCGGAGGCTAACTAGCGAGGTTAGCTTCAAAGACAAAAGATTTCGTTATTACTGTTGAACCGCCGGAGTAAACAAAACAGATAGTGTTTTTTTTAAAGTGTGGATTTGCGTTTGAATGAGTGTGAGAAATTAAACTGAACCAACCTGACATATTTTGGGTTCATTCTCAGCAAAGACAAACCGCCAGCACCATGTCTGTCTCAGCAACCGACTGCGCACGTAGCTGCTAACAAGCATTAGCATTAGCACGAAGGACCCTTGCTGCAAAGTTGAGGCCGTTTGTGGTGTCTGTTTTCTGCCTGAGTAGAATTCATTTCACGTCAGCAGAGTTTATCACCAGAAAATTGCACAAACCCAGGGGACTGTAGACCAGTTGTTATAACATCCAGATCATTTAAAATAACAGAGAAAGTCGTAAATAAAAGGCCATCTAGAAAATAAAGGATATATACCAAAATAAAAGGGCAGCTTTGGGAAGATTACTATGCAATGCCAAAACAAACAAACCCCCAACAGATTTCTCTTCTGTAATCTTAAAATGCACAAAAGAATACATTTACATGTCTAATGTCAAATGACAATTAAAAAGGGGGATTTAGTAGTTTTAGTTAGTTAGTTTAGTTAGTTAACAGTGATAGGTTTTTATAAAGAAAAATCCCATTTCTTGACAAATACTTAAAATACCTTCACAAATTCATCATAATTTGCCATTTATTTTCTAATTCCTTAGATGAAACCATTAAATCAAAGTTTAATTCCACGGATGCATTTATAAAATTAGATACAACTGGTGACAAACAGAAAAAAACAACTAAATCACGAAAACACATTTTTTCAACATTTTATTCAGTGTATGGTGTCCAAGGACTGGTAATCTGTCAAAATGCAGTTTTGATTCAGTTCAATTTTGTGTTTGTAGTGCCAGTACACAACATATCATCATCTTATAGCATTTCGGGTGGTAAGTTAAAGACCTTATGAATTGTAAACCCAAGTAGAGAGGGTGTCTACCTCTGATTCCACAACAGAGTCTCATAACTGTAGGCTCTGCACCCAATTCTACTTCTAGAAACTCTGGGATCCACAAGTAAATACATTAAGGTCTTTAATATAAAATGGAATGTGGTCATTAAGAGTTTTATGTGTGAGAGGCAGGATTCTATAGGCTACACTATCCTGGATTTTATACAGAGCAAATGAAGAGAAGCTATACGGGAGAAACATGATCTCTTACTGGTTCCTGTCAGAACTCTGGCTGCCGCATTTCTTATCAGCTGGAGGTTTTTAAGTGAATTTTTGGGACATCCTGACAGTAGGGAACTGCAATAGCCCAGCCTGGAAGTTGCAAATGGTTAGACTAAGGTTTCGGCATCACTGAGACAAGATGGCCCAGAACCTCTCAGTCCTGGACTGGTCCTGAAAAGGAGAAGGTCCAACCCCTCTTCAGAAGTTTGGTTCTGGAACCATTACTATGCATGGATTTGAGTCCAACGATATCTAGTCGGTACCGCTCCACCTCCAGCACCAGCTCCACTTCCTTCCCATTGAGGTGACATTCCACGTCCACACAACCGGCCTACACCACCAGGGGGCAGCACACTGCTGTCCATTTCCAGCGTTCATAGCACCAGACCTTGATTTCCAGCCCTGTGGGTGGTGGGCTCATGCTGCTACTACGGGTTGTACCAGAACGAACCCCACAGCAAGTCTAAGCCACCAGACACTCGTAGACAAGCTTCATCCTGGACCAGTTTTTTTTTTTTAATCTCATTGGGGTTTTCTGAATCGCTCTTTGTCAAACTTTATTCCTAAAGCACTTCTCACACAAATGAAATTTAACAAAAAGTGCAGTGAAACAGTACAAACAACCCACCACAACAACCGTGTTACAAATAAAAGGACTGTAAAACAATGGCATTGAGGAAACATTATCTTAAATAACACATGCATGCGGTAAGGAAACATACAGTATCTGAATAAAGAAATAGGTGAAGGGCAAAATTGAAGTCAAAATTCTTTAGCAAAAAAAAAAGAATAAACAATACATTGAATGGACTAAAATATGAAAACAAGTGAAGAGAGAAATTACTTTAATTTGTTCTAAGAAGTGTAATAAAGTCAATCAAATCAAAGTGTGAATAAAAAAAAATAAAATTAGCTCTAAAAAGGAATGCTACATTAATAAAACCACTAGAATCATTTAAAAGTCTGACTAAAAAGGTAGGTTTTGAGTTTAACTTTAAAACCATCAGCTCTTTCTGCTGCTCAAGAGATGTATTAACAAAATACTGTCGTTTTTGTTCTGACTTTAAAACAAATAATTTACTTAAAAATCCACAAACAGAAGACCTGAAGGTTCTGAAGGGCTCACAAAATAATATGTAATCTACTAGATATGAAGGAACCAACCATTAAGAGCTTTAAAAACAGTAAAATTATCTTAAAATCAACTCTAAAAGTGACAGATAACCAGTGCAGAGACTTTAAAATGATTTTCTTGGCCTACAATTTTTTAAGACATCTGTGATTTATACCAAGAAACTACTGTTTTTCATTGCATTCTTTTTCAAAGGATCAACAGTTTTAGTGTGACTGGAGTCCCACCAATAACATTATCCACCTGTGTGGGATTAACTTCAGAAGAGCTGCTCTCCATTGTGTTAGCACTGAAGTAAATAGTGATGGAAGAACTTCCTTAAATTTATTCTGAACATCAGCTGTAGTGGAACTTCTTGAAGTCCACTGGTGAAAATTCAACTAAATCTGGCATTTTAAGAAGGTAAAGCTATAAACAAAAAGGCTAAATGGAGAAACAAAACATGCAAATAAGTAAATAAAAGTTTTTTAAAAATCCACCAGACCATAAAAACAGACGACATCACATTAAAGCAAGCATAAAATATGGGTTTTAAGAAGAGATTTTAAAGAAGACTGATTTTAGCTTGGAGATGATTCAGATGTGAAAGAAACAGGACTAGAGATCAAAGGTTAAGTAATTCCTAGATTTCTGGCAGTAGGTTTTTAGGTCATGATTACTAAGACTGATTTTTGTGTGTGAATAAAAGTCTTTCTGATTCAGAACATATTTGCAGGCCTCTTTCTTTATTACCTATGCCCTTTAGTGGTATCTTTAAAGGGTGGAATGAAGTTTATTTTGCCCCAAGTGTTCATCATAAATGTTTTCAACTTTATAATGAGTCTGTTAGGGTGATACAAGTCATCATTATGCTGAAGATTTCATTGCAGGCAGGTGAGAATAAACTTGTAAGACTCCCCATTAGTCAGTTAGAAGTGAGGAAGCTGCTTGGATAAAAGGCGAGATGCGTTCAAGAACCAAAAATACAATTCTAGTTGGTTTCTGCATCATCTCTCCTCAGATTTCCTGAAACCATCAACTAGATTTAACATTTTATTCCTCAGTTGTTTCTCCAAACTTTGGCTTTTAAGTAGTGATGTTACGCTCGAGCCAGTTTGCTCGACACAGTGCCGAGCTTTTGAAGCGAATGTGTTCCGAGACAGTGTTTCGATCATAGATATATACAAACGCTAGATGTCTCGAGACGGAGTCGGCAGCGTCGTCACTTGGCAGCCATCTTAGGACAGGGGACTGCTCTGGCGCACTGTACTGTAGTCAATGGTAAGGTGGATGATTTCCTCACTTTAACACTCATAACTCGCTCAATTCTTGATTGATTTACAAACGGTTTAGTTTATTACAAACCTTATTAACGTGGCTATGATTCAGGCTCAATTCCGAAATCGCAGCTTTTCGTTTTGAAAAATGCGGCATAGTTGTGTGTCTTTTCTGCCTGGCTACTCACATTGAAGATGGTGTTACTCACAATCTGATTTTCAATGATTAGGTTTTCCTGAGACCAACGTTTTTTGAGAACCTAATCTTTAGGTGAAATTACATTCTTTGTGGTTGTGGTTGTATTTATTTGCTTGTTAAGAGACTTTGATTGAGACCTTAGACTTATTGTTTGTATACATCTATGCCTGGATTAGTTAGCCTGCAGCCGAAATGCATTGTGGGTAATGTAGGCACCAGGTTCATGAAAAGAAAAGACATCATCTCTTTTTGTTGTGCATTGATTTTGGTTGAGCTTTGTTTTTATCTGTGCATTAGAAAGCTGATAGTAATAAAAAAGTGCAATGCTAAATATTAAAATTACATTTACATCCATTTATGCTGAAAAAAGCTGGTATCTGTGTTCATTATTATATGAATTCAATGGTTTTAATTATTCTTATGTAAGCAGTAAAACAAGTACATCTCTGACGTTTATAACAAACCAAGCTGTTGTAAAATCGGTTGAAAATTGAGCAATCTACAGTGATTTTAAAATCCATGCTCCATTGACTTTAATGTTATGAGTGATCGAGCAGCCCTGTCCCAAGATGGCCGCCATGTGGCGACGTTGCTCCCCATAGGCTGACAGCGCTCATGAGCCATCTAGTGTTTGTATATATCTATGGTTTCGATCCCTACTTCAGCACGCCCACAATCACGTGACTATCGAGAACGAGGCCTCGTTACGTCACATCGCGTGTCGCGGTGCTTCGCGCGAACTTTGAAGGGGTTGGACATTTCAATCTGTCCAGGTCTTAAAAGGCATAGGGGTCTGATTCACTCCTGAAATTGTGGGTTTTTGAGAGGAGGAGATCACGCTAGTGCATTTGCCATTTGTCATTTTGAGAGAAGTTAGGGAGAGTATACATTTAGTTAGAATTTAGTTTAGATATATCTAGTTGCATTTCATACATTAAATAACACACAGATACATATGCATTGATTCATTCATACACAACACACATTCATTCATAGAAACACACTACACATATATGCACACAAACATACATATATAATGTTTTAAAACATTTATTGCAAGTACAAAGCAGTGAGACAAGCAGTCCTGAGGCTTTTTCATTTTTTTCCACTTAGGTGCAGTTCTGACACAGGACCAGCAGATGTCACTCTTCTGGTTGTGTCAAATGCTTCGAAGCAATGTGTCATTCTTAAAGCAGATGTGTCAAAGTGGTTCATTGCTTCATGAAGCTTCGATTTCACCATCACTACTTTTAAGTGGAAGCTGCTAAACGGGTCCTCTAATTTCCCCAAAACTAAAGCAGTAAACCCCAAACTATTCTGTTTTTTCACAATTTATAAAAAAAAAAGAAAAAAACTAACAGAAACTCAGAGCCGCATCACAACACACTGGCTGACAGAAACAAAGAGTAATATCTGCTGCAGTTTGTGTAAAACCCACTTTATAAACCGTTCAGCTGGAGGCTTCAGCCAATCAGCTTCCAGAGAAAACCTGCCCCATCATTCACAGTCGCTAACCGACTAAATCGATTCACCTGCAGCTCATTTTCTCAGAGAAACAGATCCTGATGAGGGTGTAAACGAGCTTCAGGTGCTGCTAATTTGTGGAGAGACAGTTTTTGGTCAAGAAGCTTCTGTGGAACATTTTGTTCAGTTTCATCCGGAACAAGCTGCACAGTTAGTTTGAAACAGCAGCAGAACCTCGGTAGTTTTATAGCACAACAAACATTAATATTTAGCAGCATCAATAAGATATTGAAAGAACACAGTGAACAATGAATTTATGAAGCTTTGCCCAAATCTGGTAAATATTTTATCACTGTGATGCTCAGTACAACACTGGTGTACTGAGCTACATGTTGTTTTATTTCCAATAGATGTGGCAGGTTGCATTTTATTTTGACTTTACACGTCCTGCTGTTGGAAATGCTCTTTGAATGACCAAATCCACAGAAAGTGGTTCCCAACAAATCCACCAATTACTCTGATTCAGACAGAATTTGTTACAGAACTGTAACCACAGCTACTCACATCTTACTGTTACGTCTCAAACAAATGACTTGTTGACTCAAACATATTCCTAATGACTTGGACACGACTGTAGTGACTTCAGCACAATCATGGTGACATTATGACTCAAATTTGACAAAGACTCAGTGACTTAATCCTACTGACTAAGACAAAATCCTAGTGACTTGGACATCACTGCAGTAACGATGATCACTGTAATTCTGATGTGACTCCAGTGACTCAAACATAACCAAGTAGTTTCAGTCATGACTGCAGTGACTTGGACATCACTAGACGACTCGAGCATCATCATAGTGACTCAAATATGAATATAATGACTTGAACATGACCGAGTGACTTGAACCTTGATCATGTCCAAGTCACCACACATTGTCATGACTGAACTGTCGGCAATTTTACTGTTATGACTCAAATTTGACAACCACTCAGTGACTCGGATGTGACCCTAGTGACTCGAACATGACTGTAAAGATTAAAAACACGACTGTATTGATTAAACCCATGTCCTTGGTACCTCTGACTTTAACATTAAACACTTAAACACTGAAGACTTGGAGCTCGACTTGGACTAGGGGTTAGACATAAACTTTATGACTTGAAAATGACTGGTGTGACGCACCGAATATTCGGATACCAAAATTAATATCCGAGTACCGCCGTAGTGAACGAATATTCGGGATATTCGGGTCCAGCCCTACATTATACTGACTCAAACTTGAAAGTATTGCCTTGAAAATGACTAGAGTGACTCACACTACATGTTGGAGTCACTGCGTTTATGTCCAAGTCACCAAACACAGTCACGACTGAACTGTCGTGACTTGAACATGGTTTAGTTACTTGAATATTTTAACTGACTCAGTCATGATGACTCTGCGTCATTATAGTGACTCAAACATGAATGTAATGACTTGAAAATAACTTGAACTACATGTAAAATATTTTAGTATATTTTAGATAGACTGGAAAAATCTATAAAAAACATTTTTTTTGTTAAATTAATATCTTTTTTTTACAGTGTGAAGCCGTAACATACGAAATTGTGTTGTATTTATCTCAAACTGTAATGTGTTCACAGTGTGTCAGTAAGCAGGAACTGTAACTATGATAAACCACTTTCTCGACTGTTTTAAACAGCCAAAACACAAAACCAGCCATCCATTAATTTACTTTCTGCGCTAATTCAGGGTTTCAGGAAGAAGAAACGACAAAAACAAATACGTTTTCTTCAAATTTTTATTTCTCACACTTATTACATTGACAACCAAAAAATTAAACAATATGTGATCAAAATGCATAAAAACAGACATAGAAAAAAGACCTGTAAAACAACAGACAAAAAACAATAAAATTCAGAAATGAAAACCCAACAAAATGTTTAAATGTTTACATCATACCTTGTCGACTTTACAAAGGGTCATTTGTGTGTTTTTGCTACAACTGAATGCCCATTGACTTGTACTAGCAGCACTGCTAACAGACATCTGTGAGATTCTGAGAAGAAAAACTAAAAAAAAAAACTTGAAAAAAATCAGAATCTGTTCAGTCCAAGCAACATAAAGTCTCTCATTTGTCAAACTAAAAGCAACATCAGCTGTGTGTTTTTGTTATATTGATGCTCGCTGCAGTGCTGAAAGCTACATGCTCGTCTATTCTGCCCGTACGTTGTGCTCTCGGAAACAGATAATCTACGCCGCAGGCAGTTATTTAAAGTATTCACGAAAGACGGTTTTTGTCCTGAATCCTGCTTAGCCGACAAAGTGCATATCGATAGTTTATAGTGAAGCCATATACAGTATCGTTACATCAAGAAAAGTCAGAGTAAAAAAGCGAAAACACCAGCGACGTCTGGATGAAATGCAGATGGGCAGGAAGTAGAACACAGACCAACAACAGCAGCATCAGAATCAGTCTTAAAGACAAATAAAAAGAAAACAAAACGTGATTACAGCTGCTGATTTTCTGTCTCCACTCCAGCAGTGATTTGAGTTGAGGATCACAGAAATACATCTCAGATTATTTTGTAATTCTGATGTTACTGTTTATGCTGAAGTTCAAGACACGAAGAGTTGTGCGAGTCCCATTTTTGACGTGTTAATTTGAACTTCAAGTGGTTGGTCAGTTGTTGCCATGATGTTTTTGAAGTCGGACAGAACCATAGGCATGGACGCCATTATAAAGACTCAGACAGGATGCTAGTGACACCAAAATGACTTTGATGTGACTGCAGATGTGATTCGAACATGACTCAGTAATGTCCACGAAGACTTAAACACGATGAAAGTCTTACAGATCTGAAACAATTGTAGCATCACAAGTGGAAATTACTTAAACTCGGTCATAGTGACTCTGACATGTCCTCTGTGAGTCCCGGGTGAGTTATGTTGACTTGGACGTGACTATAATGACTCTGACATGACTGCATTCATGAAGACATGAACACAGCGAGTCAGACAAGATCAAGACCACAGTAACTCAAGCCTGAATGCGACCACAGTGGCTTGAATGTTACTGTAGGAACTCGAACTTGTAGTGACTCTAATTTCTATAGTGACTCTGGCATCATTAAAGCTCCTCAAACATCACTGTATAAATTGCAGAAACTTGGCTGTAGTGACTCTGACATATCCTCTGTGACTCCTGGATGACTTTAGTTGACTTGGACAGGACTGTAGTGACTTGAATATGATGATAATGACTAGAACATGGTTGTAATTAATGGGCCATAATAATGATGACTCTGCATCATTGTAGTGACTCAAATATGAAAGCAATGACTTGAAAATGACTGGAGTGACTTGAACTACATGTTGAAGTCACTACGTTAATGTCCAAGTCACCAAACAATCATGACAGAACTGTTAGGACTCGAACATGACCACAGCTACTCGAAAGTTACTGTTATGACTTAAACTTGTCAATGACTTGGTGGCTTAAACATAACCCGAGTGACTTGGACATGACTGTAGTGACTCAAATGAAGTCCTGGTGTCTCGGTGTACTGGTGACGTGGATATCAATAGGGATTTGAGCATAGACATGACATTATAGTGACTCATGAACATGAATGTGATAACTTTAACATGACTGTAGTGACTTGAACTATATGTCGGAGTCACTCTGTTCATGTCCAAGTCCCCAAACAAAGTCATGACAAAACATTCAGGACTCAAAAATGACCACAGCTACTGGAATGTTGCTGCTATGACTCAAATTTGACAAAGACTCAGTGACTCAAACATAATCCTAATGACTCAGACACAATCCTGGTGGTTTGCACACAACCCAAGTGACTTGGACATGATTGTAGTGACTCGAGTGAAATCCTAGTGACTTGGACATCACTGCAGTAACGATGATCACTGTAATTCTGATGTGACTCTAGTGATTCAAACATAACCAAGTAGTTTTCAGTCATGACTGCAGTGACTTGGACATCACCAGAGCGACTCGAGCATCATCATAGTGACTCAAATATGAATATAATGACTTGAACATGACCAGAGTGACTCAAACTCTGGTCATGTCCAAGCCACCACACATTGTCATGACTGAACTGTCACCAATATTACTGCTAACACTCGAACTTTACAACCACTCGGTGACTCAAACATGACCTTAGTGACTCGGACATGACCCTAGTGACTCGGACATAACTGTAGTGATTAAAAACATGACTGTATTGATTAAAAACATGTCCTTGGTACCTCTGACTTTAACATTAAACACTAAAACACTGAAGACTTGGAGCTCGACTTGGACTAGGGGTTTGGCGACTTGGACTTGGACACCGTAACTAGCTAATATGTTCATGCTTTCGGCCTGTAAATGTCGCCGCCCACGTGTCATAGCCTCAAGGTTTAGCCAGCAGCATACTGCAGCCATTTATTCCAGCGCTATTGGAAATAAACGAACAAACGAACAAAAATAAAAGCGGCTAAACGGCACACGAGTATAGCGATTCACGAGACGAGTCGCCGAGTCGTAAACATCCTCAGCGCTTAACAACCATTCCTATAAGCAAAAATAGAGATATTTCAGTCACCGTATGTAGTAACATTTAACATGATGCAGCATTTTTCAACGATGATAGTCGCTAGTTTTCCGAGAGGAATCGATAAAGTGCCAAAACATTTCTGTCAAAAAGTTGCTACAGGTTCAACTTCGTGTTCGGAGGAGCAACTAAGAGGAGTCGCCACCGTCAGACCATTTTAAAGGCGCTAATATGAACGCAGCACTGTAAAAATACTCCAGTCCGAGTCTTACATTCAGGGTATTACTTCTGTGATTGTAGTAATAGTAGAAAAAATGCAACATGTTAAATTTTATGCAGAAAAAGTGAGTTTTTATGCCATTTTGCTGTAGTACTTGGTGCCATTTTGGGTGATTTTGCATCATAATAGCGAAATATTCATCTGTAGCTAAAATAAATATACTTTGTTACATTCCACTACTTCCGTAATTGTAGTATTAGTAGTATCATGAATAAAAAGTGATTTTTTACTTCATTAAACTGTAGTATGTGGTGCCATTTTGGATAATTTTTGAATACTGTTGGGTATTTTTGTTCCGTTATAATGTATTTTTGAAGATCATGATAGGTTTTTTATTTAAAACATTAATCTGTAGCTAAATGAAATATACTCCCTACTTCAATGACTGTAACATTAGTGGAAAAAAATAAAAATATTACATTTTTATGTCTAAAAAGTGAGTTTTTATGTCATTTTACTGTAGTATTTGGTACAACTTCTGACGATTGTGAATACTGTTGGGTAGCTTCACCTACAATAATGTATTTGTTATGATCACATCAGGTTTTATATGGAAAATATTAATCTGTAACTGAATTAAATATATACTCAGTAACATTCCCCCACCTCAATGATTGTAGTATTAGTTAAAAAATGCAAAATACTATATTTGTATGCATAAAAAGTGACTTTCTACTGTAGTTTGTGGTACCATTTTGACAATTCTGAATACTTTTGGGTAGTTTTGTTCTGTTATAGCGTATTTTTGAAGACTGTGATATGTTTTATATGCAAAATATAAACATGGAGCTAAAATAAATATACTCACCACAGTGATTGTAGCATCAGTCGAAAAATGCGAAATACTGAACTTTTATGCATAAAAAGTGAGTTTTTAGGCCATTTTACTGTCGTATTTGCCACATTTTTTTTGCAAATTTTGAATGCTGCTGGGTAGTTTTAGCCCCTAGTAACGCATTTTTTTTAATAATCACATCAGGTTTTGTATGCAAAACATTAATCTGTAGCTAAACTAAATATACTCAATTACATTCCACCACTTCAGTGATTGTAGTATTAGCAGAAAAAAAATGCAAAATACAAAATTTTTATGAATAAAAAATGAAATTTTATGTCATTGTACTGTAGTATGTGGTGCCATTTTGGACAATTTTGAATATTGTTGGGTATTTTTGTTCTGTTAATGTATTTTTAATGAGCATGATAGGTTTTATTTGCTAAATATCAATCTGTAAACTAAATATACTCGGTTACATTCCACTACGGTTAATTAAACTTTTTGGATATCTACTTTCAGTGGGACGCATCATATTGTATGAAGTTACTTTGACAAGATTTTACAAGGATTTGAAAAATTAAAGAAAAAATATTCGTCTTTTCTGAAAATTGTTGGTAATTGTATCTAATTTTAGAAATATATGGACAGTATTGAACTTGAATTTAACTTTTTCATGCATTAAGTAAAAGGGACAATTTGTGAAAATACGATAAGTTTGCAACAAAACAGAGTTGGAATCTAAAAAACAATGTAAAAAAAATTATGGCTATTTTCTTTTTAAGTTGTTTTACATAACTCATGACATTAAAGCTCCTTTACATTTGAGGATTCGTCTCTAGTTTTAATTGTCTACAGAGCTAAGGCACAAAGCTAAACATATAATTGCGATGGTCACATTAGCTAAAATCAAGCAGGGGTTTGTTTTGAGTTTTTTGGAAATTCTTCATTTTGTCTCAGCTTGTTTTACTATTTCAAATATTCAGACATGTAAGAGATTCACCATTTAGAGAGATTTGAGTGTGTGATATCCAAAATGACGTCAGTGACTCCTCCTGCTGAGCTCCTCTCACTAGACGACACATCTTTAACATCCATCAACAACCTTTTCCTTCATTTTTCTCTGTTTCTTTCACCATTTCCATCCCATCATCTTCCTCTTTCCTCTGTCTGTCCATAAAAAGATGCCTCCTCTTCGTTGATCAGAGATGTGTATCCTGCTCCTCTTCCTCCTCCTCCGTTGCTGCCTGATTGACAAACACCTGAAAAAAACCACACAATCGAGCCTTAAAAACAATTATTTTCACTTTATTAATATAGCCACTTAACACCTGGTCATCCTATCACCTGCCAGCGGCTGCCCTTCTCTCCGCCTCCTTCCCCTCCCCCCGCGAGCCCGTTGGTGCTCGGCTTTTTCTCCCGCATCTCGGGATGGCTGTCATTGGTCACGTCCAGAGTCGGGTTGTCATGGCAACCGTTCTCCACGAAG
Source organism: Acanthochromis polyacanthus (assembly GCF_021347895.1). NCBI lineage: Eukaryota > Metazoa > Chordata > Actinopteri > Pomacentridae > Acanthochromis > Acanthochromis polyacanthus. The sequence goes on along the minus strand of NC_067117.1, from coordinate 32,433,545 downwards.
TGAAGCTCCTCAGCGCGAAACTGCAAGGGGGAAGAAATAAAAAAGCATCAGTTTGTTTGTCGAATTCATGTTTATGTTGGTGTTGGTGTTTATGGTAGTGTTCGTGTAAATGTTTGTGCTAATGTTTGTGTTATTGTTGGTGTTTATGTTGATGTTTAGGTTGGTGTTTGTTTTGGTTTTTGTGTTGGTGTTGAGGTGTCTGTCCACTATATGCGATTTCCCCGCACGGCAACGCACCGCATCTGAGGCGGTCACTAGTGGACCACAACATTGCCACACAACAGCGCTCCAACAACAGCGGGCCGCTATGTGGTGACGTGACAGACCGTTCAGCTTGACGGTCTGGCAGGCACGTTGGATAAACACAGCGGCTCGGTCGAAAACTTTTCCTTTTATGTCAAAAACACTTCAGCGAGAAGTATTTCTGAAAGCATTTGAGGCGAGAAATCAGCTGTGCAGCAGCTGAATCTGTCCTCATTTTAGTTCACTCGTGCCTAGTTTTGATGTTTGAGAACAGTTTCACGATGCGAGGAATCTCTGCACCCCGCATCTAATTTGCATAAAGTAGAAGTCCAGTGTATTTTACGTAAATGAGCTGCAGCCCTCTCCGGGTCAACACACCGGATCACAGATGGAAACGCACTGCAACCGGACCAGAATGCCACGTGCGGAGTGTTTCCAGCTGCGATCCAGTGTGTTTACCCGGAGACGGCCGTAGCTCATTTGTATGGAGTAGACTGGAACCCGGTGCAGAGATTTCACGCATCATGAAACTGTCCTCAAACATCTAAACTAACCATCGGTGAAATAAAACAATTACAGATTCAGCTGCTGCACAGCTTATTTCTCGCCTCAGAAATACTTTTCGCTGGAGTGTTTTTGTATTATTAGGCAAAGTTTGTGGCTGAGCCACTCTGTTGGTCCGGCTTAAAATCCAGGAGCAGACCAGCCCCCGAGTCGATGTGTTTGTCTAATCAGGGGCAGGCAAGGAGCTGGAAGGTGTTGAACACAGTTTGCCGTGGAGGAGAAGCTTACAACAGCTGTATCTGTGCACGCATGGTAACCATTACTGTGTTTGAAAAAAAGGGAAAGTTTGTGGCCCAGTCACTGTGTTTATCAGACTTATCTGCTGGACTGTCAAACTGAAAGGTCAGCCATGTGACAATGTTGTGGTCCGCTAGTGACCGCCCACCGGCCGTGCCATTTTCAGATGCGGTGCGTTGCTGTGCGGGGAAATCGCATATAGTGGACACGTACCTTTGGTCTTTGTGTCGGTATTTGTATTTATTTTGGTGTTTGGGTTGGTTTTTGCGTTGGTGTTTGTTTATTTTTGAGTTTATGTTGGTGTTTCTGTTCATGTTTGTGTTGGTTTAATGTCGGAGTTGGTCTTTGTGTTGGTATTTGTGTCTATCTTGGTGTTTATGTTTGTGGTAAAGTTTGTGTTTATGTTGGTGGTTGTGGTTATGTTTGTATTTATGTTTACATTTGTGTTTATGTTTGTATTTATGTTTACTGTCGGCCCACCGTGGTCTTGGTGGCCGGCAGGCGTCTCTGCCAGCAGATGTAGATGAATCCAGACGTGATGATGACCATGCAGACGGAGCCGATGATCACCAGAACCACAAACAGCTTTCCGTAGTCGCTGCGAGTCTGACTGGGCTGAGACTCACAGGTGCTGGCAGCACTGTAGCTCTCAATGCCCATCTGATGACAAACACACAAAAATACACGCAATCAAACACAGTTTAACTGGATACGAAACTACGAAACAAACTGGATTTTTTCCAGTACAGAACAAATATTCTGCATGAGTTCCATAAAAAGGAAGCAATCTCAGATGAACATTTTTTAACTTAACATAACGAATATTATTTTCTGTCACTGACACATCATTGGCAGCCATATTAATTTTTTTTCAATTAAATTTCATTTATATAGCACCAATTACAATTCAGATTGTCTCAAGACACTTCATAGAACCCAGAAGACCTGAAAAAATTAAAACAGACATTTGTCATCTTGGACTTTGGGAAACCCTGATCGACATCTTTTAGTTCAATTCAATTTTATTTATATAGCACCAATACCAGGCCAGACTGTCTCAAGACGCTTAACAGAACCCATATGCCTGAACCCCCAGAGCTCTTTATGTGGGGGGACCCATCTGCTGCTGGCCGCCGGGTTGAGAGGGACAGAAGAGAGGTAGACATCTAAAGAACTCTTGAAAGACTTCTTTGGTTCAACCACCAGTAAGAAATTCATTTAACCCTGTAGAAGTTATGTTTTAATGAAAAAGTAAGCTCGAGATGGTTAACTGATTTAGAACTGGTTGTAGGACTGATTTCAGACCGTCTTGGGCGGGTTTTGTCTTAACCCCAAGAACACCAAACCTACTATCAAGCATGGTGGTGGCAGTATCATGCTCTGAGGCTTTCTAGAAGTCTTTTTGTACTGGTCTCAGACTGTCTTGTAGTGGTCTTGGACTCTTTTCGCAGTAGTTTAAGATTGGCTTTGGTCCCAATTTTGAACTGGTTTTTGACTTTTCTGGGACTGGTTTCGGACTCTTTCTAAAACTGGTTTCAGTTTTGGTTTTGGACTGGTTTCAGACTATTCTGACTGGTTCTGAATTTTTTTGGACTGGTTTAGGCTTGGTTTTGGTCCTGGTTTTAGATCTTTAAAGGATTGGTTTCAGATTGTCATGGGTGGGTCTTTTTTAACCACAAGAACACTAAACCTACCACCAGGCATGGAGATGGCAGTATCATGCTTTGTGGAACTGGAGCTTTATACAAAGTAAATGGAATAATGTGGAAGAAAGATTACCTCCACATTCTTCAGGGAAACCTAAAATCATCAGTTTTTGGGTCTATTAGCTGTATTAACTCAAAAATTTAATGTCAGGTTTGAAAGTAAAATTAGCTTTGAAAAAGTTACCAAAATGACAAAATTTATCAGAGCCAGGCACCATGAAAATGGAAAAAAATCATTTTAAAAAACTTTTAAGTAGTTCTTTTACTTATCACCTGTTATTTTTTGGGGGGTTGCCGGTAAATCAAATCTAAACAGGATCTTTCATCAAAATCACTTTCTGAGAGTTTTCAGCTGAACTTCATGCAGTGTTTTTATAAAGCAGATATGAGACAAGTATGGAAACTAATTAAAAATGTAAATGGTAAAATACTGATAGTATGTAGAGTCACCGTTTCAAGACTTTTCCTGATCTCTCCCAGCATCCCCAGCACATCCTTGGTAGCCATCACTCCTGGAAGACAAAGTTTAACAGAGTTTACACCAACTTCTGTCTGACTATACATTCACTATTTAAGAGTTTCATTATGTGAATGCACCATTTGGAGTCAGGACTTTGTGTCTGTACTGAATCATCATTCAATGGATTCCCTTGATGTCTTGTTTCTGGATCTGACAGCCAAAAGATTTTCTGATATCAAACCCCACAGAGGCAGCTGGAAATAACTCCTCATGACGTCAGTCCTTCTATTCTCATCTGTAAATCTGAATAGTGAAGGACTCCAAGCTGCTTCTCACAGTAATCGAATGTTTCAGGGTGAAGCCTTGAGTGAAGATTAAAGTGAGAATCAAGGTTGCAGATTTAATTTAATTTAAACAAAGGCATGAATCCTACTTTGTGCCCTTTACTTTCCTTTTTTTCCGGGTTTATTTTCTTACTGGAGTCTCTTGAAGTGTCGCCATCTTACTGCAGGCTGCACAAGAGAGGAACTAATTGGATGAAAAATGCTCTTTTTCACTTATTACTGAACGGTCAAAGCAATCACAGCGAATAGTTAGTGGTGCAAAGCATTTCCAGTGTTTCTCCTTTTAGTCTGATTGCCTTTTTGCTGAAGGTTATTGAGGCTGTCTGCAGCTCACGGCTGAAAAAAAGTAAACTCATCCAACATTTTTATGCTTGTTTGCAGTCTGAACCTCAAAAACCCGATGATGGGGTTGAAAAACATGTTATCTTTTAAAAAATTGCCAAAATTGCACCATTTGTCACAAACTGTTTAAACAGAAAAAATAGTCAGATTTTCAACTTTCTGACTGTCCTTAAATGTTTTTTGTATGTGATGTGGAGCTTCATTGAAAAATATTAACCAACTCTATGCTCAAAATTGTGATTTTTATTCAAATGACCTTATTCTTGTCTTGTTCTTGGGACTGGTTTCAGACTGTTTCTAAAACTGGTTTAAGACTCTATTCTGACTAGTTCTGAAGATTTTTTGGACTGATTTGGGTTCAATTTTGAACCTGGTTTTAGACCATTTAAGGACTGGTTTAGGACTGGTTTCAGACTGTCTTGGATGGGTCTCTTCTTGACTCCAAGAACAGCATCAAGCATGGTGGTGGCAGTATCATGCTCTGGAGCTTTCTAGAACTATTTTTGGACTGATTTCAGACTGTATTTTGGACTGATTTTTGGACTCTCTTTCATTGGAAAAATGAACTAAATCTAAGCTCAAAATATGATTTTTATTAAAATTATCATATTCTAAATGTGCTGTTGTTGCTGGTTTAGGTTTTGTTTGGGTCCTGATTTTGTACTGGTTTTTGGCTTTTTGCAATTGATTCGCTGTGGCGACCCCTGAAGGGAAAAGCCGAGAGGAGAAGAAGAAGAAGAAGAACTGGTTCTAAAATTGTTTTCAGTGTTGGTTTTGGATTGGTTTCAGACTCTATTCTGATTCTGAACATTAGACCAGGGTTGAAAGGCGTGTTATTTTTTGAAAATTGCCAAAATTGCACTGTTCATCCGAGTCACAAATTGTTAAAACTAAAAAAAAAAGTTAGATATACAACTTTCTGACTGTCCTTGAATGTATTGTGTTTGATGTGCAGCTTCAATGGGAAAATTAACAAAATCTAAGATCAAAATAGTGACTTTTATTAAAACTGCCATATTCTGCATGCATTGTTTAAAGAATCACCAAAAATGAAGTGTTTGCTATAGCCAGATTCTGTAGAGAAACAAAAAATTCTGCAGTCCTCTGTAAACAAAATGAAACCATTAGTGATTCAGATGTGATCAGCAGTCATGTGACAAAAATTATGTTAACTTCTGGCAGAACTGCAGGCTGTGTTTACCTAAATCTAAGAATGGAAACAAAAATAAAAATGTGATGAACAAAATGTTTGGAATATGCCAAAGCCACCATTTTTATTCTTAGTACTGCTAAAATGCTACACAGGTGGATGTGTGTATGGAGTCACAGGAGTGCCACATCAAAATATAAATAAATAAATAAATAAATGTGGAAATATAAAGAGAAATAAATAAATAAATGTGGAAATATAAAGAGAAATAAATAAATAAATAAATGTGGAAATATAAAGAGCAATAAATAAATAAATAAATAAAAAGGAAAATTTTGTCTTTGCTTTTACCTTTTCTGTTTTTTCCTTTTATTTATTTATTTCTCTTTAAAGTTCCACATTTATTTATTTACTTATTTATTTATTTCTCTTTATATTTTCACATTTATTTTTTATTTATGTATTTTTATTTATTTATTTATTTACTTATTTCTCTTTATATTTCCTCAGTCCACCAAGAAAAGGAAAAATGCAAATCAGTTTGCTCTGGGCGGGGGTTCTGAACACAGGATTCCTGCCTGACACCAGCTCTGAGCAAGGCTGAAGTGAAGCCATGTCACCGTTGAGCTTCGGCTTATTCTGCCACTGATAAGAGAATAAACATTAATAATTTACCGAATTAGCAGCGTCCTGGATCCGTGATCAGGAACGACTATCCACCCTGGACAGGAAGCCCCGCCTAGAGCCATTTGATTGACAGCTCAGTTCACCAAATGAAAGCAAACTGATTTGCATTTTTCAATTTCTTGGTGGACTGACACCAAGAAATAGAAAAATGCAAATCAGTTTGCTCTGGGTGGGGCTTCCTTTCCAGGGTGGGGAGTTGTACCCGCACACAGGCTTACGCCAGCTCCGACCACGGCTGAAGTGAAGCCGTGTCACCGTGGCGCTTCGGCTGATTCTGCCATCAGACACTGAAAGGACGGTGCTAATTCGGTAAATTATTAATGTTTATTTTCTTATCAGTGGCAGAATAAGCCGAAGCTCAACGGTGACATGGCTTCACTTCAGCCGTGCTGGGAGCTGGTGTCAGGCAGGACTCCTGTGTTCAGAATCCCCGCCCAGAGCAAACTGATTTGCATTTTTCCTTTTCTTAGTGGACTGAGGAAATATAAAGAGAAATAAGTAAATAAATAAATGTGGAAATATAAAGAGAAATAAATAAATAAATAAATAAAAGGAAAAAACAGAAAAGGTAAAAGCAAAGACAAAATTTTCCTTTTTATTTATTTATTTCTCTTTATATTTCCACATTTAATTATTTATTTCGCTTTATATTTCCACATTTATTTATTTATTTATATTTTGATGTGGCCCTCCTGTGACTCCATATGTGTGTGTGTGTGTATATATATATATATATATATATATATATATATACATATATATATATACCGGGCTTTGCAAAAGTTCTGTTACACTTGCAAAATGCAAGCAAAATGAACACAAAGATTTTTTGGTGCAATAAGATAATTTTTCATTTTCCAAATATTTCAATACATGTGTTAATGATAATATTAATCAGAAATGTGGCCACCCAAAAGTTTTGTCTTATTGCACCAAAAAATCTTTGTGTTCATTTTCGTGAATGTCTCAACAAGTGCAACAGAACTTTTGCAAAGCCCGGTATATATATATATATATATATATATATGTATATATACACATACATACATATATATATATACACACGTGGACAAAATTGTTGGTACCCCTCAGTTAAAGAAGGAAAAACCCACAATTCTCACTGAAATCACTTGAAACTCACAAAAGTAACAATTAATAAAAATTTATTGAAAATTAAATAATCAAAAACAGCCATTACTTTTGAATTGTTGATTAACATAATTATTTAAAAAAACAAACTAATGAAATAGGGCTGGACAAAAATGATGGTACCTCTATAAAAGATTGAAAACTATTTGACCAGAGTGACATGATTAACTCAGGTGTGTCATTTAATTGACATCACAGGTGTTTCCAAACTCATAATCAGTCAGTCTGCCTATTTAAAGGGAGACAAGTAGTAACCCTGCTGTTTGGTGAAAAGGTGTGTACCACACTGAACATGGACAACAGAAAGCGAAGGAGAGAATTGTCCCAGGACATCCGAAAAAAATTATAGACAAACATCTTAAAGGTAAAGGCTATAAGACCATCTCTAAACAGCTTGAAGTTCCTGTGACAACAGTGGCTCATATTATTCAGAAGTTCAAGACCCACGGGACAGTAGCCAACCTCCCTGGATGTGGCCGCAAGAGGAAAATTGATGACAAATTGAAGAGACGGATCATTCGAATTGTATCCAAAGAGCCCAGAGCAACCTCCAAAGAAATTAAAGGTGAACTCCAAGGCCAAGGTACATCAGTGTCAGATCGCACCATTCGTCGTTGTTTGAGCCAAAGTGGACTTCATGGGAGACGACCAAGGAGGACACCACTGCTGAAAAAAACTCATAAAAAAGCCAGACTGGAATTTGCAAAAATGCATGTTGACAAGCCACAAAGCTTCTGGGAGAATGTCCTTTGGACAGATGAGACCAAACTGGAGCTTTTTGGTAAGGCACATCAACTCTATGTTCATAGACTCAAAAACCAAGCATACGAAGAAAAGAACACTGTCCCTACGGTGAAACATGGAGGAGGCTCAGTAATGTTTTGGGGCTGCTTTGCTGCATCTGGCACAGAGTGTCTTGAAAGTGTGCAAGGTACGATGAAATCTGAAGACTATCAAGGCATTCTGGAGAGAAATGTGCTGCCTAGTGTCAGAAAGCTTGGTCTCAGTCGCAGGTCATGGGTCTTCCAACAGGACAACGATCCGAAACACACAGCCAAAAACACCCAAGAATGGCTGAGAGAAAAGCGTTGGACTATTCTAAAGTGGCCTTCTATGAGCCCAGATCTGAATCCCATTGAACATATGTGGAAGGAGCTGAAACATGCCATTTGGAGAAGACACCCATCAAACCTGAGACAACTGGAGCTGTTTGCTCATGAGGAGTGGGCCAAAATACCTGTTGACAGCTGCAGAACGCTCATTGACAAATACAGAAATGGTTTAATTGCAGTGATTGCCTCAAAAGGTTGTGCAACAAAAGATTAAGTTATGGGTACCATCATTTTTGTCCAGCCCTATTTCATTAGTTTGTTTTTTTAAATAATTATGTTAATCAACAATTCAAAAGTGATGGCTGATTTTGATTATTTAATTTTCAATAAATTTTTATTTATTGTTACTTTTGTGAGTTTCAAGTGATTTCAGTGAGAATTGTGGGTTTTTCCTTCTTTAACTGAGGGGTACCAACAATTTTGTCCACGTGTGTATGTATATATATATATACATATATATATATGTATATATATATATGTTAATTTAAGGTGAGAAATAAATATTTAATTAAAATTTCCTGCGATATTAACGTCCCTAAAACCCTATTTAAAAAAACAATTTTATCCTTTGTAACTCTGCAACATTTGTTATTTAAAAATCCTGTTGAAATCATGTATTTTTTTCTTTAGTTCCACATTGAATTTCATTTTTAGTTGCTCATTTTGTTTGATTTTCACCTGAGTAATACTGAGGTTTACTTCGAATTTTCATTTTTATACATTTCTACTGATGAAACACAGGCAGTGTAAACAGTATTTGTGTATTTTTCTTCGTACCGTGTTCAGTCGCCACATTCATCAGCACCTGGTGCTGCTGGTGCGTCGGTTTGCTCAGGTAGATTACCCACGATCCCTCGGGGCTGTTCATTCTTCGGGCAAACACTTCCTCCATGATCTTCAACAACTGAACGCCATGACACACTCGAAACTCCTCCTGTCACACAAACACACAACGACGCACGTTTTTCACATTTTTATTTCTAGGGCCAAAACATTAAGAAAGAGGATTTATAGATACTAAACGGCAGCAAGGAGGTGAAACTAAAGACGAGGAGAGGCATTGGAGAATATCTCACTCCATCCATGTTGTTGTAACAACCACAAGGATGGTTTGTGTTGTTGCCATGGTGACAGACGCCAGCAAAAGGCCTTACTGCCTTGCATGACAACAGAAAAGCTCAACACAAACCCTCCAGCTGCTGTTCTGAAAACTCTGTTTCCTCCTTTGGTGAAGTGAAGATCACATCTGCATTCACAGCTGGGATGACAGATGTGAGTTTTGGGGAAAATAAACAGATGGAAACATCTAGCAGTGGTTGAAAATAGACAGACCTGTGCACAAAATCACTCCTGATAAATGATATTCCTCGCCTTGTTGGCATTTGAACCCCCGTGTAACCTACTGGGCAGTTTCAAAGGCACGTTATCTTTAAATAAAAACCCCAAAATTACAATATTTATCAAAGCCAGAGACTGTAGAAGCTGAAAAAAATGTCAGATTTTCCCTTTTCCAATGGTCCCTGAACTACTCATTGCCATTACATTGGAAAATTAACCAAATCTAAGCTTAAAATCATCAAAATCATTTTATTTTATGGATCACATTTAAAAAATTGCCAAAAATATTTTTTTGCTTTCACCAGATTCTACAAAAAATCAAAAATGTTGTGCTTTTTTGAGCAACCATGAAGCCGCGATGAACTCTGCTGCAACCTACAGTCATGTGATAAAAATTCAGGAACTTTTAGGCTGAACTGCCGGCTGTGTTTACACAGAACAGAGAGAAGACAAGACATTAAAATGTAAATAATAGAATATCTATAGTATGTAGAATTACCCAGTGATTGGCATCGCCTGTGGACATATGGAAAAATGTTGTACATGTGGATTCAAGTTATTATTTTTTATTTTTTAATGATTTATGTTATTAAAGCTTTGTCATGCTGCTGCGTTTTGTCTCCTTCTTCATGGTTGTTCTGTTTCCATAAAGGTGTGGGACTTTGTAGGTCTGTACAAAGATGCTTTTCTGGCGTTTTTTGCTTTTTGTATCATTTTTCCTCCCATTTTTCACATCAATATAAAGTACCTCTGTGGAAACAGAACAACCATGAAAAAGGACAAAGAACCCAGAAATGTCTTTTGTGCACCGTTAGAATGACAAAAATAATAAAAACAGGATAAATACTTTAGCACATATATTTTTGAATTTCAATCCACATTTTCTCTATATACACTGCCTGCAATTCAACCGAAAAGTCCCTGAATTTTGGCCTCACGGCTGTTGGTTGCAGTTGAGTCACTAATGACTTCTTGGTTGAACTACGAAGTGACAAATTCTATGTTTTTTGCAGAATTTGGTTAGAGTAACTGGGATGTTTTTAAACTGACATGTAGAGTACTTCCTGGCCGAGTAGTTCAAAGACCGTCAGAAAGTTGAAAATCCAATAATTCTGTCTGTTTTTGCAGAGAAGTGGTGTCATTTGAGAGATTTTAGAAGAAAGAAGACATGACCATCAAATCTGCTGGGGGTTAACTTTCCATATGTGGCACCGTTTAATTCAAAATATTGATTTCTTTTACTCACGCAGTTCATGTTTTGCACCATGTTCAGGATGACATAACCACGTCCGGACAGCTCACTCCAGTCGATACACACCACCTGCAAGATAACAGATTGTAGGAAAGGCTTGATACACATTTATTTCCCACTTCCTCCATCCTGGCGTCCGTAAATATACCTGCTGGTCCTTCTCCATCCCACTGAGGTCTGGGTAGGTGAAGCCGACAGTCGGTGAAGGATCCGTGGTGAGAGGGACGATGTGTCGGATTTTAGTTTCCTCTCTGTTCATCTTCCTCCATTTCTCCTCCTCCACCTCCTCGCTTCTGTCTCTGTTTTGTGGTGGAAGTTTTCCCTTTAAAACTTGGATAAAAAAGAAAGAATTGATGTCTTTTTAAACAGTCAGGCTCACTAGATTTGATTCTCTTTAATCCACTAAAAGTCTGGCGAAGCTTCAAGAGGAAAACTGTCTTCATGTTCAACCAAATCAGTTTAAGAACAATATATTTGATGCTAAGTTAATTTGTCGAGTCCAGTAGAGATTGACCAACTATCTGTTTATCTTCTTCCTGAGCTCTCGTAGGAGGCGGTCGCATTTTTCCTCTCTCCGTCTCTATCTCTGTTCTCCTCCCCACACCCTCATGTTTGCTGCTTGCTGCACTTTTGTCTCGTCTCGTTGGTCTGACTTGGAGCGATCGCTTGGCACTGGACCTTTGAAACACTGATCATGGAATTGATTAGCTGGTCTCGCAACGCAATTGACAAGATTGTCGCCACAAACAGTTTTATAGAGTTTCCCCTCTGGTTACGTGATGGACGCCTGAGGGAAGTGGAAGGGGGTCATGTGTCTGGCAGCCCAATCCGTGGAGGATGTGGAAGATGTTTATATATTCGGATTTGTGATGACAGGCCTGCTGATAATTGGCTTGTTCACGGGCCTGAGCTTCTTGAAAATCAGGATGACCGTGGATAGAAACGACGTCCAAACTCTGCTGGTCTTTGCAAACGATCGGATCAAGGCTGCTGGTGACCGGAATGACAAACTCAAACACAAGATGGACAATTTGCTTGGTGTGACTGTTGATTTGAGTCGCAAAGTGAATGCCATCAAGGTGAGGATCGCCACAGCTGAGGTCTAAAAAAGTTGAGAGCAGCTAGGGGGAAGGTGACATTGCTCCTCTCCCCCGCCTAAACAAGAACGATACTGATTACATTCTGGCACCCCTGGAACAATAACAAACTCATCTGGAAGTTTTTTCATGGCCAAGAGATAGCTCCCCTAAACCCCCACCCCCCCACCCCCTTATGAACTGAGGACTGAGCTCACATTCACACACACATGCCCTCCCCTCTACCAAGCCGCCTCCACCAGCTTCCAAAAGCTTTGTTTTTTCCTATTCCTCAAGACAGGCAGCACGCTCTTAAAGGGGAACTTCGGTTTTTTTCAACCTGGGGTCTGTTTTCATATGTCATTTCATACATGTGAGTGATAGAGAAATGAATTTTCGACATAGCTCCAGTATTTAGCCAGGCAGGCAGCTTCGCAGCTCAGCTAGCGAAAACTATGGGGCAACTTGCCCCCCCCGCGTCAAAGTCCGCCCTAACGTGCTTTTTCCCCACACCGACCGGCTCGGATAGTCTCAATGAGTGTCCCACAACATACTAGAGATGAGAAGTGAACGAAAACCTCCACATTACCTGGCGATCACTATTTGTTGTGGTCTGTATCCAAATCTCAGGACGCTAGAAAGCAAATCTCGTTCCGAAATCGTGCGATAGCTCGCGAAATCGCGCGATAGCTCGTGCCAAAACCGGTGTTTTGGCACGAGCTATCGCGCGATTTCGGAACGAGATTTGCTTTCTAGCGTCCTGAGATTTGGATACAGACCACAACAAATTCTGATTAAACAGGAACTCAAAGATTATACATTATTGTCACTGGAAAGTCAATAGATAGTTTAAAAATACACCTATTTTTTATACAAGTACATAAAGATTTTTTTTATGAGTTAAACTGTGTTTATCTGAAGTTCTTGAACAGACTTGTAAATAATGCAGAACTCTGGAGTTAAGTGCAGCAAACAGCCGAACGGTGTAATATTGACCCAGAACCTGCCGCTAAAATACACAAATAAAAGGCTGGAGTTCATCCTGTGTGACAGAGTCTCCAAGTAGGTGGAAGCTCTGAACAGGACGAGGACACTGTGCACACGTCGTACATCGTTTAACTTTTAGTCATCTTATCGTAGAGCTGTCTTGAGCCAAATCAGGAGATCGGGTATCAGAACCCAATGCGTCATTTTTAACTGATCAGTATTGGAAAGAAGCCAATTCTTTGAAACTAATTGCACAAACAGCTGTTTCATGTGCTGCTGGGAATCATAAAAGAGTTTTTAGTTTATCATGGCTTGATTTAACACATGTATGCTGGCCAGGAGTCATTAAACCTCACAGAAGTCTTTGTCATGGTGCCTTTTTACTAGCTACACCCCAACAATGCACTCTGCTTGCCAACACTAAAGTTCCAGTCTCTTCTTCTTATTACAATATTAGACAGTAAGAGGCTCCACCAGATACTGCATCTAATATCCAATACTTAAAGTGTGTGTTATCTCGGAAAACATTATCAGACAATGGTAGATACTGAATTTAGCAGCTCAACGCAAAGAAAAATCTTCATTAACTATTATTTAAAAAGCATTAATTAAGCAATGTTCAAAGTTTTAATCAACTCAGGGTGATATGAAAAAGCTTTTAATACAGTATATGTGAATATTAACAGTTTGTAATATATTTATTTAATAGGCAAAGCCCCAACCATCTCTGCAAATGACAAATATTGCAATTTATTATGACAGATTATTTTGTCCAAGCTAAATAAAAGGTCCCACCTATGAAATTACTTAAATATTAAGTAAATTCAAAACCCAGCAGACCTGCTGTTAGTGGATTATCACTGTTAAGATTTCAGTTTTGAGGACGTTTATTAAACTGCTCTCACCTTTAGAGTTGTGCTCGCCCTGCTCCAGCTCCTCTTCTTCCTCCACACTGGGCTGCAGAGGTTCTCTGCTGGGAGCCAAGCCGACCTCCGGCGCTGTTGGATTCTGGGTAAAAACGTCCAAGTGAGTCAGACCTGCTTCCTCCTCTTCCTCCTTCCTCTCCGCCTCCTCATCCTCTGTCACATCTGCAGCAATAAACCAGAAGTAACATAAATTAAAATACTGTTCCAGTTCAATCACAGCCTTATTTAATACATGTATGCTGGACATGGGGTCATTAAATCTCCCAGAAGTCTTTGTCATGGTACCCCTTTACTTATTAAAGCCCAGCAATGGACAAGGTGGCAATTCTGCTCTACCTTTTGTGTAGCTTCCCAGCAGCCCGAAGTCTGTTCCGGTGTCGGTTTCAGGTGTCGCAGTTCCAACAGCGTCTCCAGCAGCAGCGGGAGTGGACGTCGCCGTAGCAACAGATGTAGTTCTGGTTGTAGTCGTGGAGGAGTGAAGGACTCCGTAACCGCTGGACTGAACGTCTTCCTCCCTTTCTGCCTCCCACAGCTCCCTCTCTAAAGGACCCACCTGAAGGGTAAAATACAAGTAAAATAGAGTTATAGGAGAAGTTCTGATATTTAGAGGTGTCATTCTGACTGTGGATGGAGGTCACCATATCCTATTTCTTCTAAAATCTATATAAACAGTCTCCTCTGACTCTGCAGCTGCCATAAATCAAATGAAAGAAGCTCTGAGTGGATTGAAAAACTTTGATCCATTCTTCGGGATCACCTTTATGCACTCAGTGGACACTTTATGGGGAACAGCAGCTGAAGAACAGCAGAATATTTATTCAGACATTCAGCATCATCCATGCTGCAGATTGAGTCATCAAAAATAAATGCAGTAACTCAGTGATGAGAGGTGGATTCACTTTTTGTTGCATGAATTTCTACTGTGGGGAATTTTTAATGAATTAATTTTCAACTGTTAGTTCTTAATTTGACATCAGAACAAACCATCCACTGTTCAACTTAAGAGGTAATCTGATTACTGTGTGGTTATACAATTTTGATCATATAACACTGAAGACATTGCATATATTGTACTTATTTGATTTCATTTTAATTGGAAACCAAACCGAGTCTCAGTTTTTATATATTAAATACTTCATATTATTGATTAAAATTACAGTGATGAATAAAATAAAGTCACGTATATCCATAAACCACACAAAATTGAAAGAAAGGCTTAAGAGGTGGGTTTGAAGTGTAAGGATCTTATATCTTGGTAAAGTTTTTAGTTTTAATATGTGAAAACAAAAGTTTATAATTATATATTTTCCACTGGACTAGCAGTGTGGGAACCTTAATGTGCAAAAAGTAAAATAACATTTTGGTAAGTTCACTGTAAACCAAAATACAGATTATTACTACATTAAATATTATATAAATTCATAATAATAATAAAAAAAAATAACTATGATTGTTGTTATATATAAAAATATTCTAAAGAAAATGTATATATAATATATACTTGGAATATATTTTTTCATTATTTTAAAACTATAATAGTAGCAGTAATAATAATAATAATAATAATACTAATAATAATAATAATAACAATAATGTGATTATTATTATTACTGTGTGGAATAAAAAATATATTCCAAAGAATATATATAATGCATATTTTTAATAGATTTCTTTTCAATTCTTTCAAAACTGTAGTAATAAACTAATTACTTTAATAATAATAATAATTATTATTATTATTATTTTTATTATTAATAATAATAATAACAATAAATATAATAATGACTATTATTATAATTATATTTTCCTCTATTTTTACGGAGATTAATTATTTGTAGGTATTTATTGGTAGAAGTATCCTCTTCTATTTGAATAATTCACCATTTTGTGACGTTTGCATGAAAAGCTATTAAGCATTAAAAAAAGGTAAAATATTGCTAAGCTGCTCAGTTCACAGAAAGCAGAAAGAAATAGCAGAAACAGTGGCGCTAATGAAGGTAGAAGTACAACTAAAAAAACGTATTTTAATAGTTTAGGTACCGGGCTTTGCAAAAGTTCTGTTACACTTGTTGAGACATTCACGAAAATGAACACAAAGATTTTTTGGTGCAATAGGATAAAACTTTTGGGTGGCCACATTTCTGATTAATATTATCATTAACACATATATCGAAATATTTGGAAAATAAAAAATTATAAAATTATCTTAGTGCACCAAAAAATCTTACAGTTCATTTTGCTTGCATTTTGCAAGTGTAACAGAACTTTTGCAAAGCCCGGTAGTAGTTTTAATATTAGTGAAGAATTGATAAAAAAAAAAATACGTGAAGATAAACTAAATTAACATAAACAGACATGAGAATATAAAATGTCTGCTGCCATTAATTTGTAAACTGAAGGTTAAAATGTTCATTTATCTAAATGCTATTTGCTGAATTAGTTCTAGACACTCGTCCGGCTGATCTGGGCCAATGAGACGCCGCTAATCCCATAAAGCAGTTAAAGACTAATTAAATGATACGGTGCAGGGTTAGTAGGTGAGCCCTGGATTACATCTGAATTACTGCCATCCAATTAAAGTCCAACTGCCGCCCATGATTTCTCCTCTTTTTATGGGTCCTTTTAAACCTCAACAGATGCTAAAAACTAGGCGAGGCGTGCTGTAAATTAACTGGTTTACACGTATTATCATCTTGTTTAGAGGGTAAAGTGCATTTGTTCCACATGGTGACATTTTGATAATAACAGACAGAATGGAGCAGCATTGGAGGTTTTATGAGCTTTAAATAAGCAGTTTGAGGCCTTAAAGTCCTCAACGGTGATTAAAAAATCTGAGTTTTGTTGGTTTGTTTGGTATTTGTTAATGAGAAAACAGCACCAAAATATAAAATGAGTTTCTTGTGTGTGATATTTGTGGAGTAATTTTCAAATTCTTAAGATTTATTTCGCTATAAACTGATAATCCTCCTGGAATCATCTCAAATTCATACATTCATACATTGTTTTCTTTATAGAAACATGACAGTTTTCTGATTTTAAATGCTGTATTTGCATACTTCTTTGTAAAAATTGTGTAATTTACGGTCTGATTGGCGACTTAAGTTCAATTTTCTATGTCCTCTGTGCAGCTTGACATGGTTGGACTTCCATAAATGACTGTTTGTTGTCCACAGGTGTTATCAGTGCTGGAAAATAAAATATTGGCTCTACATACTATTAATATTTTATATTGATATACACACAATTTTTTGATTCTATACTTTTATTCTTGCTTCTTTCTGCTTTGTATTTACATTTCCTGCAGTTCCGCCAAATAGTGCATTATTTCTTTCTTCTTTTTTTTTTTATTTTTTTTACAGAATTCAGTTCCTTCACATACAGTCCCTTGTGAAAGTATTCGGCCCCCTTGAACTTTTCAACCTTTCGCCACATTTCAGGCTTCAAACATAAAGATATAAAATTTTAATTTTTTGTCAAGAATCAACAACAAGTGGGACACAATCGTGAAGTGGAATGAAATTTATTGGATATTTTAAACTTTTTTAACAAATAAAAACCTGAAAAGTGGGGCGTGCAATATTATTCGGCCCCCTTGCATTAATACTTTGTAGCGCCACCTTTTGCTGCAGTTACAGCTGCAAGTCGCTTGGGGTATGTCTCTATCAGTTTTGTACATCAAGAGACTGAAATTCTTGCCCATTCTTCCTTGCAAAACAGCTCGAGCTCAGTGAGGTTGGATGGAGAGCGTTTGTGAACAGCAGTCTTCAGCTCTGCCCACAGATTCTCCATTGGATTCAAATTTGGACTTTGACTTGGCCATTCTAACACCTGGATACGTTTATTTGTGAACCATTCCATTGTAGATTTGGCTTTATGTTTTGGATCATTGTCCTGTTGGAAGATAAATCTCCGTCCCAGTCTCAGGTCTTTTGCAGACTCCAACAGGTTTTCTTCCAGAATGCTCCTGTATTTGGCTCCATTCATCTTCCATCAATTTTAACCATCTTCCCTGTCCCTGCTGAAGAAAAGCAGGCCCAAACCATGAGGCTGCCACCACCATGTTTGACAGTGGGGATGGTGTGTTCAGGGTGATGAGCTGTGTTGCTTTTACGCCAAACATATCGTTTTGCATTGAGGCCAAAAAGGTCCATTTTGGTTTCATCTGACCAGAGCACCTTCTTCCACATGTTTGGTGTGTCTCCCAGGTGGCTTGTGGCAAACTTCAAACGAGACTTTTTATGGATATCTTTGAGAAATGGCTTTCTTCTTGCCACTCTTCCATAAAGGCCAGATTTGTGCAGTGTATGACTGGTTGTTGTCCTATGGACAGACTCTCCCACCTCAGCTGTAGATCTCTGTAGTTCATCCAGAGTGATCATGGGCCTCTTGGCTGCATCTCTGATCAGTCTTCTCCTTGTTCGAGGTGAAAGTTTAGAGGGACGGCCGGGTCTTGGTAGATTTGCAGTGGTCTGATACTCCTTCCATTTCAATATGATTGCTTGCACAGTGCTCCTTGAGATGTTTAAAGCTTGGGAAATCTTTTTGTATCCAAATCTGGCTTTAAACTTCTCCACAACAGTATCTCGGACCTGCCTGGTGTGTTCCTTGGTCTTCATGATGCTCTCTGCACTTTAAACAGAACCCTGAGACTATCACAGAGCAGGTGCATTTATACGGAGACTTGATTACACACAGGTGGATTCTATTTATCATCATCAGTCATTTAGGACAACATTGGATCATTCAGAGATCCTCACTGAACTTCTGGAGTGAGTTTGCTGCACTGAAAGTAAAGGGGCCGAATAATATTGCACACCCCACTTTTCAGTTTTTTATTTGTTAAAAAAGTATAAAATATCCAATAAATTTTATTCCACTTCACGATTGTGTCCCACTTGTTGTTGATTCTTGACAAAAAATTTAAATTTTATATCTTTATGTTTGAAGCCTGAAATGTGGCGAAAGGTTGAAAAGTTCAAGGGGGCCGAATACTTTCGCAAGGCACTGTAGTTTACTTCTGATGATTTTTTTCGACCAAAAATGATGAAGATTACAGAGAATCTGATGAATTGTAAAGATTTTACCGTAAGCGTAGATGTGGTTAATCTTCCCGATAGAACTGCAGCTGATTATTTCAAGGACTGTTCGGACAATAAGTTGTTATTTATTTTTTAACATTTTTTAAATCATTTTTGTAATAATAATACATCTTGTTTGGGTTTTGGGATTCAGATGGTTAATCTACATAATCAAATATCCAACAGAATTTACATTAACATATCAGTGTCGATATTAAAGACACCTATTATGACGTATTGATGCGTTTCTCCATCCTCACCTCCAGGACGGGGGAAGCTCGGTGCTCCTGCATCCCAGAATTGTGCACCTCGGCTGGGAAGGAGACGCTGGGCTCCTGGGAGCTGGACGGATGGAAGGATGGACTGTAGCCTGGGAGATACAAAGAGACGCGTCAGAAACAGATGGTTTGGTGAGTTCGCTGCCAGCCAAAGGGAGGTTTTGACAGTCTGCTTTAATTAAAGACTCACAGGAGATGTACAGTGATTGTTGACGCAGCTGGTAGCTAAAAATCATCGATATTCATGTTGTGTTAGGAGGAGATTTGAATACGATAAAGACATGAAATAACAAAAGTCATATTCTCTCTCATCTGTGTTCTGATATGCTGTAAAAATACTAGTAAACCGGTAAAGGTTGAAAATGATGGCATCAGAGGAGCTAGATTAGTTAACTGAATAAACTGTTAACAAAAAGTTACAACTGCGATCAGAAAAGTCTGAATCTTCTGAGAGCTTTATTATACACACTATTGTTTAAAAGTTTGTGGTCATCCAGACAATTTCATGTTTTCCATGAAAACTCACACTTTTATTCATGTGCTAACATAACTGCACAAGGGTTTTCTAATCATCAATGAGCCTTTCAACATCATTAGCTAACACAATGTAGCATTAGAACACAGGAGTGATGGTTGCTGGAAATGTTCCTCTGTACCCCTATGGAGATATTCCATTAAAAATCAGTCGTATATATAGATACAGGATGTCATCGCTTTACAACGTCTTCGATCTACAACGTTTCATTGTTGTGTTGGATGTGGTTACGGGGAACTAGTTGGTGAGGGTCATTACGCAGCGCTATAAGACGCCTTAGTTTACATTCACCGGTTGTAGCCACCTTGGATTGTGCTACATTCGCTAACTTTTTGCCCTTTGTTGTGGCTCCCAAGCATAAGTCAGACTCTTCTGATGGCAGTGCTATGAGGACAAGCAAAGCTATCTCCATTGAAGGGAAATTAGTTGAAATAAAACACTCGGAACGTGACTTTTCCGAAGAACTGCTCGATATCGGGATGCATGTAACGGCTTTGTTTACATTTTCACTGGAGTTCCAACAAAATTGACTTATGTTAATCCGTACGAACGCAACTCTGACGTAAGTTGAGGACACCCTGTATTCCTTTAAAAATCAACTCTTTCCAGCTAGAATAGTCATTTACAACATTAACAGTGTCTAGAATGGATTTCTGATTCATTCAATGTTATATTCATTGAAGAAATTGCTGTTCTTTTTTGACCCCAAACTATTGACCAGTAGTGCACATTCAGCAAAAAGCAAACACAGACATAGCAGATGAGCCAAAGTTGTCTTTAATGGTAATTAAAGATGAAATTTAATTGATGCTGTGCTGATATATAACCCTGACAAACTTCTCTGGAAATGAACCTGACAGTTGGAGATATTTTTAGTCTGGATCAAAGATGTCCAGAACTCTTTTTACTTTCATCTTTACAGGTGTTTTGGTGATCAGAGGGTTCTTGGACTGAACGTGGCCTTTGGCTACATGAATGTTTAAAACCAAAACCCTCCAGAAGCTGCAGACGTGATGTTTACACCCAGCAAAGTGGAGCAGCTCAGTCTGCAGAAGCGTCGGATTAAAACCTGATTTTGCCCAAAGCAAACATTTGATCCGAGACATCTGCGAAATAGCGAGAGCTGCTTTGAAGATGCAGCTCTCTGGTGGAAACAGCAGGTCTGGAATCACGGCGGCATGAGGGCAGAAATGGGGCCAACATGGCTGCCAAATGGTGTGTTTAGGTTCTGTCGGAGAAAAAACTCCTACTGACCGATCAGAGCGTCCAGATCTGGCGTCGTGTGGTTTCCCTCTGCGGCTTCCAGGACGTCGTCTTCGGTCTTCTCTTCTTCTTCTTCCTCTTCTTCTCCTGCTCGTCTCTCTCGGTCCTCCAGGTCGGTTCCGTAGAAGCCAGAAGCTTCCTGGGAGGCGTCGGTGGCCCCAGTCCCACCGAGGAGCTCCGTCTCTGGGTCAGCGGAGTCGGGCTGCCCCCTGAAGCCTCCTTCATCCAGGGGAACCGCCAGATGAACCATCCGCTGGAAGAGGAGAGAAATGCAGTGAGATTTACAAACAGAACTGCAGAATTCATCACTAGTTTACAAAAAAATGAACCAAATATTCATTGCTTTTTTGAAAACTGTTAATCCTTTCATACTGTTGCACTGTTCCAGAAATATTAACATTACAAACAGTGTTTAGAGTTTAATTACTGGGATTAATTAGCATTAAAAATAAAAACATTTTGGCTCTAAATCACATCAAACAAATGTCTCATGTTTTGTTTTTCATTTCTGCTCCAGCTGGCTGTAAATGTGACTTGAGTGTTCATACTGGTCACTGTTTAATTAAAGACATCAGAGGTCTTTTTACGCTGGAGTTGAGTTTTCAGAGCTACATTTAAATTACTTACTGATTAAAAACTGTCTCTGAAATGAAAAGGATGATATTTAGACAGATCAGTTTTAAAAGGTTGTTTTTCCTTTCACTGTACTTTGTTTTGTTTGTTTATTTTTTTGTTTATTTTCACATTAAATCATTAATATTAATCATGTTTTTCAGGTAATATATGAACTCATCACTCAGGTTTCACAATAATTTACTGCAGATATGAAGCTAAAGAGCCTCTGTGCCCTGAGTTTGGCTCTCAAATCAAGTGTTACTGACTTAACTATTAAAAGAAATGTCTTCTGTGCAGTTCTAATGCCATAAAACATAAAAAACCTACACAAGTTGAATTCCTTTAAATTTAAATGTCAAAAATGTAGGATCACCAGAGATGAATTCTTGGTTGCACCAAAGATTTCAAAATTTGTATTTTTTTAAAAGAATGTGGCTGCTGCAAACAATGTTTGGCTTTGAAAAAAGACATACAGTCATGGTCAAAAGTTTACATAGACTGGTAAAGAACTTAATGTCAATTTCTCTCTTGAGTTTCCAGTTATTTCTACAACTCAGATTTT
Organism: Acanthochromis polyacanthus; assembly: GCF_021347895.1. NCBI lineage: Eukaryota > Metazoa > Chordata > Actinopteri > Pomacentridae > Acanthochromis > Acanthochromis polyacanthus. The sequence goes on along the minus strand of NC_067117.1, from coordinate 32,411,641 downwards.
TCTCTGATAGAGTGATTGGAACAGATACTTCTTTGTCACAAAAAACATTCATGAAGTTTGGTTCTTTTATGACTTTATTATGGGTTAACAGAAAAAGTGACCAAATCTGCTGGGTCAAAAATATACATACAGCAACATGAATTAGCAATTTTGGTGACTTAGAAAGTTGTGTCAATGAAATGAGCTTCATAGCATTGCCTCTTAACTTCTCGTGAGTGATTATGAGTGACTAGAGCTGGTTACTTCTCTGAGGCCATTTAAATAGGGCTCAGTGGATACAAATGCCCACAAACGCTACAACGGGAAAGTCAAAGGAGCTCAGCATGGATCTAAAAAAGTGAATCATTGACTTGAACAAGTCAGGAAAGTCACTTGGAGCCATTTCAAAGCAGCTGCAGGTCCCAAGAGCAACAGTGCAAACAATTGTAAGTATAAAGTGCATGTCACTGTTTTGTCACTGCCACGATCAGGAAGAAAATGCAAGCCATCACCTGCTGCTGAGAGAAAATTGGTCAGGAGGGTTAAGAGTCAACCGAGAACCACCAAAAAGCAGATCTGCCAAGAATTAGAAGCTGCTGAAACACAGGTGTCAGTGTCCATGGTCAAGTGTGTTTTGCATTGCCATGGACTGAGAGGCTGCCGTGCAAGAAGGAAGTCCTTGCTCCAAAAGCGACACCTTAAGGCTCAACTGAAGTTTGCTGCTGATCACATGGACAAAGATAAGACCTTCTGGAGGAAAGTTCTGTGGTCAGACAAAACAAAAATCGAGCTGTTTGGCCACAATGCCGAGCAATATGTTTGGAGGAGAAAAGGTGAGGCCTTTGACCCCAAGAACACCATGCCTACCGTCAAGCACAGTGGTGGTAGTATTATGCTGTGGAGTTGTTTTGCTGCCCATGGAACTGATGCTTTACAGAGTGAATGGGATAATGAAGAAGGAGGATTACATTCAAATTCTTCAAGATAACCTAAAATGATCAGCCCAAAGGTTGGGTCTTGGCCACAGTTGGGTGTTCCAACAGGACAATGACCCCAAACACACATCAAAAGTGGCAATGGAATGGCTAAATCAGGCTAGAATTAAGATTTTAGAATGGCCTTACCAAAGTCCTGACTTAAACCCCATTGAAAACATGTGGACAATGCTGAAGAAACAAGTCCATGTCAGAAAGCCAACAAATTTAACTGAACTGCACCGATTCTGTCAAGAGGAGCGGTCAAACATTCAACCAGAAGCTTGTGGATGGCTACCAAAACCATCTAATTAAAGTGAAAATGGCCAAGGCACGTGTAACCGAATATTAGCATTGCTGTATGTATATTTTTGACCCAGCAGATTTGGTCATTTAACCCATAACAAAGTTATAAAAGAACCAAACTTCATGAATGTTTTTTGTGACAAAGAAGTATCTGTTCCAATCACTCTATCAGAGAAAAATCAGAGTTGTAGAAATAACTGGAAACTCAAGAGAGCTATGACATTATGTTCTTTACAAGTGTATGTAAACTTTTGACCTCGACTGTAAACCACATCAAAGAAAAGACTCAAAGCTGAATTTCTAAATATTGAAAATAAGATGATTAGTTCAAGTTCGGTCAGAAAGTTGGAAATCCAATCTTTTTGTTTTTATAGTTTCTTGCTGGCAGGTTTCTGTTTTCACTGCGGGAAAATGACCTAATTTTTTTAAGGTTAACTGTCAAATACTCTGAAATGCTCTTTATATGTACATGATATAAATGTGTCGATGCATTGACGTCAGACTGTTTTACTTCCTAGAACTCTGTATAGTCACCAGTCCCAAAAATCTGGCATCGTTTGGGTTCCATTAGCTTCAGAAACATTACAATAGCTGGAAGAACAACATCAGCAGATACAGGGGTATTTAAAAAAGATGCTGCAAAATGTGTTTCAGAACACCAGTATCAGCTTAACAATATAAAAAGTGTCATATTATCAAAAAAATAAACATATTTCAAGTGCAACTGACATTTCACCACGTCTACTGGTTCAATCAATGTCACTTTTCTGTATTTTCTTTGGTCTTTTAAAGACAAATGCTGTAATTTGTCTACTGTGGGAATCATCGGCATCTATTGTCATGGCAACTTGAACATGAGCTAACTTTATGGGACCAAATATTTAGATTTATCAACCAAAACGTTTCCAAACAGAGTCCTATGTTCTAACCCTGTCCGGTTCCTCCTTACCTCCATCTCGTCCTCCACATCCAGATTCTCGTCCACGGCGGCCCGAGTCCTCGCTGGTGCGTTCAGCTGGGAGGAGTTGGTCGACTCCATCTTTCCCTGCGAACGGGACGTTTCATGTATCTCGGGCCAGCCCATGTCGTGGACCAGGTGAGGCTGAGCTCGCACCAGCTCATGGACTGAGTGGCGTTTGGCTCGGACTAATTCCCGGAGGAAGCGTGATGTCTGGGCTGGGCCTTCGTCCTGGTGGAGCGGCGAAGCCAACCTGAAGGCATCGCAGCTAACCAGGAGAGCTGCAGGAAACAGGAGAAACACTTTAAAGATGACGTTGCAGTTTGATTTATTAGATTACAATCTGTCCTTATGGAGCAATTCGTTGGTCCGACATTATTGATCCATTTGAGAAAATGACTTCAACAGAGGCCTTAGAGGAAAGAAAACAGCATCAAAGAAATTAAATAGAATCTAACACTAGCAATAAACAATAATATTAAATAAATAGATATACACTATCATTGAAAAGTTTGGGGTCAACCAGATAATTTCATGTTTTCCATGAAAACTCACACTTTTATTCATGTGCTAACAGAATTACACAAGTGTTTTCTCATCATCAGTTAGCCTTTCAACAGCATTAGCTAACACAATGTAGCATTAGGACACAGGAGTGATGGTTGCTGGAAATGTTCCTCTGTACCCCTATGGTGATATTTCATTAAAAATCAGCTGTTTCCAGCTAGAATAGTCATTTACAACATTAACAATGTCTAGACTGTATTTCTGATTAACTTAATGTTATCTCCATTAAAAATGCTTTTCTTTCAAAAATAAGGACATTTCTAAGTGACCCCAAACTTTGGAACTGTAACATATGATAACTAGAATTTGAACATTTCAAGGTTTCAGGAGAGTTGGAAATATAGGAGCGATTCTAGATTACTATTCATTTTTTCAACCTTACTTTGTTCTCTGAACATAACTAGAAAAACACTCAGAGAGCTCAGTACTTCACTAAGGATGTTCATTCCCCCATATGGCATTGTCAGAAATGCAGCATTTTTTATTAGTTATTGATGATCAGAAATCACAGCAACATAGAATGTGGACATTTAATATAGATGTACCCACAAACAAAATGAGCTTGCGCTGAGCAATGGAATCAATTGCTCCTTGTTTTTCTGACGAATAAGTCCCAATAAGTCCGCGGGTTATTTGCAGTAGGATCACAATCATGTGATCATCAGCAGGCAGTTGACGTAGTGTTCACTTGTTGTCATGGTTACAGTGACGATGTGCCGCTTTCTGGCAATAATACGGAAATCTTTAACAAATCTGTGAAAATTTCATCCAAATCTGTTTTTGACATTTTTTCCTAGAGCACACACATCTTTTCCGTAGATGTGCAGGACTTTATATTGCAGAGAAAAATGAACACAGAGTGAAGAAAGATTTGAGGGTTAATATATTTCTATGACTGTGTTACGGTGTGTTATAATAGTGCTTAATAAGTTCACTTAAAGGCCTCTGATGCTAAATATGATGGACTAAAGTCAAGTGTTGCTTTAAAAACGGGTGTACGAGAAAAATCCAACTGAAAATCTAAGAGAAAGGTCAAACAAGCTTGAGTGAAATGTCAGATTAAGTCATTTTCCTGATACAGATTCTTCCTGCTCAGCAGAGAAACAGTGGAGATAGTAAACTGAATTATACATTAAAGAGATTGAATTCACTGTTAGAGCATCACAGAGTTCTTATCTCCACTGCTGCCCTCTAAAGTCACTGTGAACTCCTTCAACTGGCATCCTAATGAACTAATAAATGAAGTTATATTAACAAAGTCTATTTTTCACTGGTTCATTCACGTGTGGCTGACATACTGTTTCTAAATGGCTTATATTATGTTGTAAATGACTTTAATAATGATTAGTTTTGTTAATAAATTACATAAACTATAAATGAGAACAATGTTTGGGTTGCCAGGTTGGGTTAAATCCTCCTTCATCAACTTTGCTGGTCTTTTTTTTTGCTTTTTAATTCATTACATCACATGTCAACTGTCAATCAACATTTAGACTATTTGGCTAAAAGTGGTTTAACCCATATCTAATTTATAAAAATTTAACCTAATTTGTGAGCAAGTATTGCAAAGTAAATACAGCCATACAGTACATGTGAAGTATTGTTGGAAGATCACGGTTTTAAGGGAATACAATAATGATTACATCGTCTGAATAAAATAATCTTGCATCAATTTCAATGAAATTTCTTGGTAATAACTTGTCTGTTTCTCTCTCTTTTTTTAAGTCAATATGACATTAATAAAGAATGCTTGATTTCTTAATTCCTAATAAGACTTTAAAAGTGAGTCACCTGCATCTACAACTATGAATAAATTAATAAAGGAGTCCAGAATTCATCAAGTATGTAGCTTTAAATGTTAAAAATGTATTTATATTTGCACATTTCTTTATCATTTTGTGATTGCATGGACAGAATTGCTGCCTATTTTCATGTTTCTGTCAATAACAATACAGCAACAATAAAGGAATTACATTCTATTCAAAAAAATAAACAGTTTTTAAAGTCATTTTAGCCAGTTAAACAGTTTTCCACATGAATTTAAGCAAAAAAGACGATTTTTCAGCTAAAAAAAGTGGTCTTATTAATGTTTTTTAAAGACAGCTTAATCGATTGGTTGTCGACCAGATTAATCACCAACTATTTTGAAAATCGAGTCATCAAGTACTAGACTAAATGTGTTCCAACTTCTTAAATATGAATATTTGTGGTTTCTTTCCTCCTCTTTCACAGTAAATTGAATATTTTTGGTTCTGTTGGTTTTATCTTGGACACTAATCCGCATTTTTCAGCTATTTTTGATATTTTATCAACAAAACCTGCAGAAAACAATCAACAGAATGATCAACCATGACTATAATCATTAGCTGCAGCCCTACATATAACTAGTTTTACTATTAGAAAAAATGTGTTTATTCCAGCTTCTTAAATGTGAATATTTCTGGTTTCTTTCCTCCTATTTCACAGTAAATTGAATATCTTTGGTTTGGTTGGTTTTATCTTGCACACTAATCCACATCTTCTGACGTTTTATCGACAAAACCTGCAGAAAATAATTAACAGAATGATCAACAACGACTATAATCATTAGTTGCAGCTCTAATTATAACTCATCTACAATATAAATGATGCATTCTTCATTATTACGTCTGTTAATTACGGCTTTTAAACCCCTGATGGAGCCATATCAGTCAGTGGAGCCACTAGCATCACCTGCTCATCCTTCATTCAATCAGCCGTTTAATTTCCGTCCACTTATTAATTCATCGGCTCACTCGCTCATCCAGTCGTCGCTAATCTCCCACAGTCACCTTCATGGAGACCACAGATGGCGTCTGACTGAGCAGATTATCATATCACAGTCGACATGTCTCAAACATGTCTGCACCATGTTTGGCCTGCAGCCACCAACAGATCCACAAACCTCCTGCTGACTCACACGTTTATCTCAGAGAGGCAGCAGTTTAAAATGCTTCCGGCCGTTCGGCTGATCCCTTTATTCTCGGTCCAGCAGTTTGATCAGTGATGAGGTCTGACTGTCATAAGTTTGTTATAAATGTGATGCCACAAAACAACTTCTTAAAAAGTTCTAATGTGGGTTTGCCTACCTTTTGTTTAAAAATTTGCACAGAAAATCAGGCTAAATTAAGGAAAAAAATCTTAAATTTAGTGAAAATGTGCACGCAGAAAAACTAAATCTCCAGGAGCATAAATTCTAAACAAAAACATCAGAACCATGTGGAAGAATACTGATGTTTTCCACCATTAGAGATGTGAATTTCTAAATCACTAATGGTTTCCTGCATATTTGAAAAATCAAGGTAAATTACACTACACATTATGAGTTCTTTTTCTGCAATCTCAGTGACATCCATCTGGAGAATTTTGCTACACTAACGGCTCATTTCAATTCATAATATTTGCATAATGGTAGTAGGTTGAAATACTAATTAATTTACATTTACTTTTAACAGTTTTATGGAAATTCTTTCAAAATTTGGGGTGCATTTGCATGGAAACTGAGCTTGTTAGGCTGTACTTAGGCACCAGCAACAATGCTAAAACTCCTATATTTATCAGGTATAATGTTTACCACGTTCACCATCTCAGTCTAGCTAACATCCATCAGTTAGCAAGTGGGATTAGCAAGTTAAGAAGTGTACAATGTAACGTGAAATAGCAAAATTAATAAGATATTCCCAAAAAAAGACGAATTATTGATGGTACAAGAGTGTCCAGTCATGCTAGATGTTCTATAAGATACAATGGTGCTTTGAGCAAAATGCTAACATGGTCAGATTGGCAATGCTAACATGCTAAGCTGGTATAATGTTTATTATATTAACCCTCTTAGCCTAGTGTGTTAGCATGGTGATATTAGCTAGTTATTATTAATAACCAGTCTGCTCCACCAGCAGTCAGCATTTTTTTTTTGGAAGTCATGAATGTTCACACAAACCTGAGCTCCAAACTACAAAATGTTATGATAATGGTCAAGATACATGATAAATTGCAGGTGGAACTACAGGAAAAGCCAGCAAGTCAACAGAATTAGTAGGATTCATTCACTGGGAACCACGAATGACTGTACAAAGTTTAGTTACAATCCACAAGTTGGGTGTCACGATAATTCTTAGGATAAGTGAATACTTGGTGGTTGACCTACAGGAAAAACTAGCAGGTCAAAAAAATTAGAATAGTTTCATCCACAGGGAACCATGAATGGCTGCACAGAGTTTACTTCAAAATGAGAAGATGTTATGATATCTCCTGGTATACCTGTAAAGTTGGAGTGGAACTGCAGGAAAAGCCAACAGGTCACCAAGATTAGTAGGAATTATCATCTGGGAACCATGAATGTCTACGTAAACTTTTGTTTCTGTCTACAAGATATTAAAAAAATTTTTTTTTGGATAAATTACAATTTAAAGGTGCAACTACAAGAAAACCCAGCAAGTCACAATCACTAGGATTTATCTTCTGGAAACCACAAATGTCTGTACAAACTTTAATTCTACAACCTGCAAGACAGATGTTGAGATATTTCTAAGGATATGTGAGAACATATTGGTAGAACTACAGGAAAAGTCAGCAGTTAACCAAAATTAGTAGGATTCATCCTTTGGGAACCACGAATACATGTACAGTACAAAGTTTGGCTCCAATCCACAAAGCAAGATATTTCTCAGTTTAAGCAGGAAGTTGCTAGTGGAACTACAGAAAGAACAAGTGGGTCACCAAAATTAGTGGGATTCATCCTCTGGGAACCAAAAATGTCTGTACAAACCTCAGCTACAATCAATAAAATGTTAGGCTATTTAGTTACAATCTGCAAGGCAGATGTTAGGATGTACACCCACTGTCACCGTTGAGACAGGTTCTAATTTATTTGAATGAGAAAGTGTCTCAAAACTTTTGACAGGGGGTGTAGCTAAAGGTGAAACTACCAGAAAAGCCAGCAATTCAACATTCAGTAGGATTTATCCTCTGGAAACCATGGATGTCTGTACAAAAATTACTTCCACAGGACAAATATTGAGTTATTTCTCAAGGTAAATGAGCCTTTGCTGGTGAAATAACATAGAAAGAAAATGGGTCACCAAAGTTAATGGGATTCATCCTCTGGGAACCATGAATGTGTGCACAAACATCACCAATTTGCTTGTGAACTTCCATAAAAACCGTCCTCTGGGAACCATGAATGTCCATATAAACTTCACCTACAATCAGTAATATGATAAGCTATTTAGTTCCAATCTACAAGGTAGATATTAGAATATTTCTCAGGATATGTTGGAAGTTGAAGCGGAAACTACCAAAAAAGCCAGCAATTCACACATTCAGTAGGTTTTATCCTCTGGAAAACATGAATGTCTGTACAAACTTGAACTCCAATCTATAAGGTAGATGTTTAGATACTGAGTTCTAATCTACAAAGCAGATGTTATGGTATTTCTTCAGGTCACAGACAGGTCACCAAAACTGGTAGATTCATCCTGTGGGGACGATGAATTTCATGACGTACAAGAGCTGATCTAAGTCTGTTCTCCAACATAGTGCACTGACTCACAATGCAATCCAGACACATCTGAGCTGGATGCTGAATTTTTCATAAGCAGAGCAAACAAGCAAACAGTGCAGCACACAGACGCAGAGGCTTTGTGTGGATTGTTGACAGCACAAAAACAGGAATTTATCATTTAAAGCACTGCAAGAACTTGTCACTAAATATAAATGTCCTGCTGGCTGAGAATTACTGATCCAGCGAGCAGCTCCAAGGACGGTGAGGAAGGCGGGTGAGGGAGGATGGAGGTGGAAGGACGAATGGGAGTGAAGGCCGATAAGGGATCCATCACCCAATGGAGAGGAGCTCTGGCTGGGTTGTTGTTATTACAAAACCCACAGTCAACACTGTGCCGAGTCCAGAAACGTACGTATTCACAGCCTGCACAGCATTCATCTTATCCAAGGAGATGATGAAATTTAGAGTTTTAGAAAGTAGAGTTGTATACAGTCGACAAGATAACACCAACTGTGTGTGGCTTCTACGCCCTGATTCCTTGTTGATTTTTGTATATTTGTCTGAAAGGCTGGATGCTACTCGCCAAGCCTGAGATAAGGTTTGTAAATTTGCTATGTTGGTGCTGATGTAGCTTCCCCTCAGTCTTTAAAGCGGACTCCCTGATGCGGCGTTATTGCCATATACCCGAGAGGAATGTCTGGGAACATCGTGCAGTACAGCTAATGCAGTGGTAATGAAATGTTCAGCCCCCTGAGTAAACAGTGACTGAAACCTCAAACACTGCCAGGATTAGTCTGAGCTTGTCTTTCTCAACTATAGAGGGGTGTTGTAAATATAAGAAGTTATTGGAAGAGGTTAAAAAAAACCCGAGTTTCTCAACAAAAATAAAACAATGCGGGCATAACTCAACCTACTACTTGTTATACGCCACATCTACGGTGGCTTTAACAGTTCAACATACTGCAGCAGAGTTGCTAAGATTAGTAGGCCTAACTAGTGACGTCAATCCTAAATATTTTCACCTTGAATTTATCATAATAATTGGTTTTCTTTGGTCAATAGTTTTTGGCTCAAGTCATTGGTCAACTGCATTTAGTGCTACAGTATTTGACAATGGCAGCTGCAACAAAGTCCACGGTTTCAAAAGTATGGATGACAAGAGACGCTTTAGATCTGCCGACTTCTCTCCTGCTCCCTGTGCTCATATGTACTGCATCCTTATACAGTTTAAGTCCAAATAAAGCAGCTGTAATTTACATATTTTTTCGTTTGTGTTGTGAAATTCAGACCAAAACTTATCCCATTTAGACAACATGATAACCAGCAGCAACTTCAAAGCTACAATCCGACAAATGCCAGGGTTTCCTCTACATGTAATTGATTGTGGCGCACCGCCACGGCAAAATAAAAGCTGCCACACCTTCAGAATGTTTTTTTTTACCTTGTTTTTATGTTGTTTTATGTTTATATTAATGACGATTATTGTACTAAATGTGATTTCGGCACAAAACGTGGTGTTTTTCGTGAAATGTGAGGCTACGCTGCAAATACCCTACCCTTATTTTGAAAAACCAACACTGGAACACCGGAGTCACTGCCTGGCACCTGCCTGTCTAACTCCTGTGCGCGAAATGCGAAGAGAGTAGAGACAACAGTCCGACGTGGAGGGAGAGAAAAAGATGAAAGAAAGGTCCCTAAACTAGGTTGTATTTGATACAGTTTTTTTTCAAACCAGTGAAAACGAAATATAGATGGATTAGGCTACAGAAAAAATCCTGAGTCGTGATAAATGTGTTATTCATTGTTTAATACAGGATACGCATTATCATTATTTCAGAGAGATTCTTATTTTTATTTTATTTTTGTACCATTGACACTTGTTAAAGAGAGATTAATCTAGGCCTAATAAAGCATGTCGAGTCTTTGGTTAAACAGTAGAGAGATAATATTTTGTTGTAGATTATTTTTTAAATGTAAATTTAAATTTTCTGTTGATAGAGGAAACCCGTTACGTTTCAGATAGACTTTTTGAACAGCACGACATAACGTTAGCTTAGGTCATGCCCAGGTAATTTTCTGCCATGACTCTTTTCTGGTCACATTTTCAGATGAGTATATTAAACTATTTTCTCAAGAAGAAAAATTTTCCAGAGGAAGAGACTCAGGTAACCTTACATAGAAGCTCAATGTTCTTGAGACTTTTGTCGTGATGTAATTCCCTCAAGTCAATAGAAATGATGATGTGTACCATGATAAGTGCAACATTTAAATATTCCTAACATTACCTGCGTGTTATTGGTGATGATGTGAACAAATTTAACACTTCCCAATATTATATTAGATAAGAGCGCAGGTAGAAGTAGTGCAGGAGGTGAGTGGAGGAGACAAAAGAGGAGAGGCAGAGAAGGAGGTTGAGCATGGTGAGGCAGCAGAGAGCAGCAGCGAAGGAGGGAGAGGGAGGAAAAAAACAAAACACAGGGAATCCGGCTGGGACCCAAAATGGACTGACATGACCAAGTTCCGCCCATGGCTGTACCACACTGATCAAGGTGAGTAATAAACATTACAATATCATGCAATTTAGTTTTTATTTTTCATTAAATTTAATTTCAATTGAACAATGACTGTGCCATTAATTTTGACCCTGTGCCTGCAGGAATGTTCTGCAGGTTATGCCGCCAACACAAACAATGGGCAAAAGCAGGAGTGGCCAAGCGACCATTCATCGAGGCAGGATGCCAAATCTACCGTGTTGACTACTTAGACAGACACATGGGGACAGAGCACCACAAAAATAGTGTAAAATCACAAGCCTTATTGGCACAAGGTGAAGTGCCTTCAATCAAATGTCATAGATTAATTTAAAAGCTACAAATGTCTCTGGTATAAAGTTTTTGTTAAAATAACCATCAAAGATCATGTTTATCTGTGCTAGCTTTGCATAGGTTCTTCAGTTATGACTGCCTTTGACCCCATTATCAAAATGGAACAAGAGTCCATCCTTGGTGGCTTTAAATGTCTGTATTATCTGACCAAGAGGGAGCAGGCACACCATACTAACTACCCAGCTCTTTTGGATCTGGCTGAGCTGCTGGGCTGTAATTATTTAAAAAAGCTCAAGGTAATGTTACTGTGGTCATATTGGTCATATTTGCAGTATTTCATGCTAACTCACAATCTTAATACTTAGAATCTCAACCTTAGAATCATAATATTTTATTTCATTTACTCTTAGATTGGGAAAACAATAAATTACAGGTCTCACATTATTATTGATGAAATGCTGGAGATTTTGGCCAATTGGAAGAGCCAGTTCTTCAAGACATCCATTGGGTTAGAAGTGGATGAAAGTACAGATGTCGCTGTGACAAGACAGCTGGAACTGCATGTCAGGTAGAAATTCAGAGGGAATGATTTCTGACTGAATCTGAATTATATTTCTTTATGTTTATCATTCATCTGTTTATGCATTTTAAGATATATGGACACGGAGGGGCAGCTTTTCAGCCAGTTCCTGGACCTGGAAAATGTCAGTGATGGAAAGGCAGATACCATTGTGGCAGCTATTAAGGAAGTGCTGCACAAAAAGAAGATTCCTACCCAAAGGCTTTATGGATTAGGAACGGATGGAGCTGCTGTAATGACTGGTATGAACTCGCAACATAACAAAGTAGAATATTCATTGGGATTCTTCATGAATTAGTTACTGCATGTATGTGCTAATTTTGTTTTATTCTTGAAACAGGGAGGTTGAATGGTGTAACAAAGCAGCTCCAGGATGACTTCTCTTGGTTGCTGCCAGTTGCTTGTGCTGCACATCGCCTCGCCTTGGCATGCAGGGATGCCTCATCTCATGTCACCTATATGGCCACCTTCAGAGACCATTTGCAGCAGCTCCATCTTTATTTCCACAATAGTGCCAACAGAACTGCTGTTTTAAAAACTGCAGCACAGTCCCTGGGCTTGCAAGCCTTGAAAGTGATGGTGAGATCACACAAAAATATACCGTACATGTATTGCATCATCTAACAAAAAGTGTGACTTTTATTGTGCACTACAGATGAGCTTTCTTTATTATTTGCTTTTATCTCATCAAATATTTTTCAGGAAGTAAAAGACACCCGCTGGCTTTCTCAGCACTTGGCAATAACCACATTGCAGCGAAACTTGCCGGCTGTCCTGGCTGCTTTGGCAGAAGAGACCGAAGTCAATAAGTGCCCTGTAGCCAAGGGCCTTTATGGCTTCTGCTGCACGTATCGTTTCGTCGCAGCAGTCTACCTGCAGGCAGATGTGCTGCCACATCTGGCTCGGCTCTCAAAAATTTTCCAGAAAGAAAATGTGAACTTCCTGGCCATAAAAGAGCAGGTACATTATAAGAATGTAACTTAAAGACTTTTTCAGGATTTGTAAGCAACAGAACCTATGAAGCTATTTTTGTGAGTCATGTATTGTTATAAAAAAGCTAAGCATTGTGTGACTGCCTTTATTAGGTCGCAGTGACAAAGGCCTGCCTGAAGTCCATCCGGGATCTGATCAACAGCCACAAGGGTCATTCCTAGCCCGGCTCCATGAGGACCTAGATAACCCTACTGGATTAGGAACGTTTAGCATCATGCATGAGGAGGAGAGACACAGGAGAGGCAGACCCCAGGGTGAAGAGACAAGGGAGCGGCTCTGGTCACGTTTTAGGACCCAGGTACATTTTTGATGGCTGTGAAGTTAAATAATATAATCAGCGAATCAAATAAGGTCTTCAATCTATCAATTAGCAAAGTTACTAATTTTCTATTTTGTGTCATGTTTAGGTAATGGAGCCTTATCTGGACGGCCTGCAAGACAGCCTAGACCGCCGGTTTCAACACCTTGACATCCTGGAAGCCTTTCAAGTGCTGGGACCCCAGGCAGCCACAGAAAATGATACTGTCAACACAGGACATCTTCAGACTCTGTCCAGAAAATTCTTGCAGCAGCCACAAAATCCAGCACTGCTGCAAGAGTTTACATCATACAAGCAGCATCTGCTAGTTGGAGCCTTCAAGGTAAAATGAGAATTTAAGCAAGAGGGGAATTATATAGAAAGACGATTGAGGACCCCTGATCAGTGTTATACATTTAATGTGTTTCAGAATCTGGAACAGCTTAACATCATGATGAGACTGGCATCCCAAAACGACGAATGGGGACAGCTCTATCCGTCCTTGAGCCAGCTAGCGACCATTGCGTTGACATTGCCCATATCATCCGTCAACTGTGAGAGAGATTTCTCTACAATGAATAGGGTCAGACATTTGGTTATTAGTAAACTTTAAGTCAGAGATGGTTTGGTTTCTCTCAATTTTCTAGACCCCACTCACTTTTAATTGTTTTTATGTGTAGGTGAAGACAGATCTCAGGAATAGGCTGCAGGGGGATCATCTGGCAGCGTGCATGCTCCTCAGCATCAACGGACCAGCTCTTAAGGACTTCCCTTATCAAAGAGCCTTAGAGCTCTTCTTCAAAAAGCCACGGAAAATGAAGTGCTCTGAGCCAGGCTGCAAACTGTGCCATTAGATAGACAGTGCAGTTGCAGTTGCAGATGCAGTTTCAAATGTTAAAAAAGTCTCACAGGAGACAGAAGGGCACAGTTGTATATAGTTTTGCTACAGCCTTTTACTTTTTGCCTCTTTGTTTACTGTTGTTGCCACAGCACTAGGATAAAGTAAAGGCACAAGCTCTGTGGCACTGGCAGATTGAAGCCTCTTCTAGATGCTGCTTTAATTTGTCGTTGTGTTTGTTGTTACTGCAAGTTAGTCTTTTCAGTTATTATTTTCAATTAATGTACTGGAAACCTGATAATAAATAATGTATTTAGAAAAACATTCAGTTTGAAATAGTCATAATTTCACATTTCAAAATCTGTCGTCGTCGTCACCCCCCCGTCTTCCACTCGGGCAGACCTCCCCCACAGTTTAAAAAAATCCTGGACGAAACCCTGAATGCATCACCCACATGAGTTAAAAACACTGTTTGTGCTGTAAATTCTGTTGTATTTACATAGAATTGGACACAACCAAAGAGGGGGGGGATGTGGCGAAGATGGCCCGAATATTCGGATCCCGGATACAAATTTTTCACACTGCCTTCGTTTTGTCTTCAGTTAAACTGAAGAATTCCCAAACAGCGGAGGTCTTCAGCATCTTGTGTTCATGTAACGAAGTGAAGCGTGACGTCAGAGTTGGCAGCCACTGGGTCATTCGGCCGGTGGTAACAAACACGAATGGATGAGTCGAGATGAGCCGAACATGGCGGGATGAGCCGAAGTGGGCCGAAGGCGATGGGAAGAGACGAGCTCCGAATATTCATATTTTCGTCTGGGGGGAGGAGAGGGTGATCACATAGGCATATGTGTATATGTCACAGACCAGGGGTCGGCAACCCGCGGCTCCGGAGCTGCATGCGGCTCTTTCAGCCCTCTGTTGTGGCTCCCTGCAACTTTGGAAAAAAATTGTTCTGCCTTTCAGGCGCGTTTCAATGCATTTTAATATAGAGAGTTTTATTGTGAAATTACCACTCTTATTTTGACGTGTCACTCCACCGGATGTGCTGTTGGGGTTTTCCCCCTGTGACATGAGAGTGCAAAGCTGATGCAGAGAGACAACACGGAGCTTCCGATTCCCACACGTTTCATGCCTTTTTTTTGTTTTACTCCTGGAGAAGCAACGCCTGTAGTTTCACATTGTTTTGTACTCAAGAATGGCAAGCCTGTATATTAAAGCTCCACTCCAAGAAAGACATGTCTTGTCTCATATTCGGATACCAAAATTAATGCCTGGATACCGCTGTAGCGAACGAATATTCGGATATTCGGGTCCAGCCCTACTAATTACATAAGAATGGTAAATACTTGACAGATTTTTAAAGTTCTACCTCTCCTGGAAAAAGGCTGTAAATTATTTACATATATGGCATTTTTTTGACACAATTATTGACAAAAATAGACAAACAAGACCAGGCGTTTTAATAAATGTATCGATTATTATAGTACTTAAAGGGTTAAAACAACCTGCTGTGCTGACTGAGAGTCCGTAGCAAATGAGAAACATCAATACATGTTAATTCTAAGCCAACTACCAGTAGACACACACAGTCAATTGAATTTTATGCCTCAAACACATCACAAAACAGATAAAGCCTCAACTCTGCGTCCAAATATCACATAAAAGCACATCTTTCTCAGACTACACATCCTAGTTTAACAACCACACAGTGACCTTCAAATCTCTGTTCTCCAAAGGCAAGTTTGCAGCGTAATTACTTTGGAAAAATCTACCAGGAGCAGGGACTGAACAGCTGAGTTAGCCTTATCAGCTTAGCACAGATAAGCTCCATGCTGAGCTGGACGAGGAGGCCAGGTGTCATGGGGGGAACAGGGCAGCTCCTGGAGGGGGAGATACCCTCAGAAGATCATCACCGAACCAGAAGTTACAGATGCTGAGAGGAAAATCCTTTCACAGAGTGAAAACCAGTGATGTTACTCAGTTAGTCAAAGTGGTTTATGATGTTTTAAACCAATTATTCATTTGCGACACTATAGGAACATAATTGATTGTGTCTTCTAGAAAACAGATTAAATTTTAACTTTCAGTGTCAATAAATCCTTTTACTTATATATAGAAATGTTCAGGACTCACACATACCATAACAAATGATGGATGGAAGAACTTTTTTCCTATATTTATGACAAAATCTCTCTGTTTTATATTTTGATGACTCATCCAGCACCCACATACATACAGAAATATTTGCAGTCATATGATATGAGGCGATCAAAACTGGAGATGACTTTGTTAGTTTGTAACTACAGAGTGATATCGAGGGTCGGATATACTCAATACGCAAAAAAGTAAACCTCTTTATACGGTGTTTTTTGCATTAGCTGAGGACTGCACTTTCGATTTTATTTTATATATACAATCACATTAAAGATATATTGGTACTGACTGATGAGTGCACTAAAACAAAATGTGTGGCTAATTTGTTTCTAAAGAGGACTGGATCTCTGCATGCTGCTGTGGCCAGTTTGAGTTATCAAATCCCACCCAAAAAGTGTGTCAAATCCAGGAACTAATTGATAAAATCCCTGTTGAAGTTATAAAGCACCCCTATATTCATACTTTACTCACATTACATTTGTTGAGGAGCAAAGCTGTGTTTAATATTTTCAGCGTTAGTACATTTTAAATATGACCACCATTTCACGGGGATTTTAGACGAACATGACTTATTTGTGCTATTATCAATTGGATACAAGATAATTGCTCAAGCAACTTGATACCACTGAGGGCACAATATTCTGCTTTGTTCATGAAAATTACAGCTAACTGATGAGCTAATTCTGAATTTCAAACTTAGTATCTTTTAAATATTAACACCATTTCATTGGAATTTAAAGTCAACATAGCATACTCAAGCTAATGCAACATTAGCACAGGGATACAGGAAAACCGCTGGCGTGCCAAAAGACTACTTTGGCTTAACTACCACCGAGGACACCAGTGTAATTTTATATTGTTTTACCTCCTGATGCTAATGGTAAAATTAAGATGGAAAAACAGCAAAAATAAAAATAAAACATAATAAATCAGCATGCTAGAAGACTAATGTGTCTTAGATACCAGTGAGGGCACCAACATTTTGCTTGTTCTTGAAAATTACAGCTAACTGAGATGCTAATTTGGGTCATTCCAGATGAAATGACCAGATATTCCTTGGGGGTGTTGCTGCACCATTTTCAAATTAGTCCTAAATTTGCATGCCATTAGACAGTCACAAAAGTACTTTCTATGCAAAATTGTAGGCCTGTAGCTCAAATAGTTTCTGAGTTGTGGGGGTCTGAAAGTTTCAGAATTTGGGCTATAAAAAGCCTCACCAGGGTTTTTTGCATCTTTAAGTGTTTATTTCTCAGCCTCCAGACATATCAGAGAGCTGTGAGTTGGTAAACAAGGCCTCTGCATGTAGCTAGTGCCCCACAAACATCCCCAGGTGTTTCCCTACACTCTGCAGGCCATGGGGCTTGCTAAAAATGCTAAAAATTAAGAGATACCTACTCACGAGTGGGGTTTGGGACCTTAAAGCTGCTGTCCGGAGTTTAAATCGCAGCGTCTCCCAAAACACTGTTGGTGTTCCCTCCCTCTGATTTCACCCCTTTATTTGTGCACGCGTGCAGTACCTGACAGGAGTTCCCCGAGTGCTGCAGTATCTTGCCTGTTTTGCTGTTGTCCACTCTTCTACATTTAGTACATTTAGTAAATAATAAAGGAATTACGTTAGAATTCTGTATTGAGTCTAACTTGTCCTAATACCAAAATAACATGAATCTGCTAGGACGAACGAGTAAAGTTTCAATATGTGATTACACTCGTGTATCCCTCTTGATGACGTTGTTTATCAAACTTAGTGCATTTACGCATGTATATGTGTTACATTGTTTATTTATTTCTATCTAGAGTTCAGAATTGCATGACTCCTCTGACGAAGAGTATGTCCCAGACGCCCCAACATCTTCCTCCAGAGGTCGGGCATCTAAACGAAGCCGTCAGGCGGGCTATGGAGGCCGTGGTCGGGGAGCGACGCGAGCACCCCGAGCCAAAAAACGTCCTGCAGTCTCTTGGCCTGACAAGCCGTGGGATTGGTAACTTTTCTGGAAGTTGCTGAGCCCTGATGCTCTCTCCTCCACAAGCAAAACAAATGTGTGTGCGGTTGCGTAGTGCGTAGCTCGCCCACCTCTGCGTGGGCTTGCTTGCTGTGCGCGTAACCGTTGATTGACAGCATGACAAAGCTGAAGCTCGAACCTGAGTGGTCGGCAGTGCCCGGCGCTTTTTGGAATAACATGGGGGTCTATGAGAGGAAGGCGGAGCTCAGGAATAAATTTTCATATCGCGTTATACTAACTTTATATTATAGTATCGAACTAGACTAACACATTTAAGCTTTGTTAAAAAATTATACATAAATTGAAAACAAATGGAAACTCCGGACAGCAGCTTTAAGTACTAGAAATACTTCACAGACTTGTTCTAACACCCCTGGGTTCCATTCTACACAAACTTGTGTGATAACTTAGCAAATGGAGCTTTCTAGGTACCTCAGTTTGGAAAATATGAGCTCCCAAAGTTGGACGAGATTTTTAATTGGCTATTTTTGGTGGCAAAAATCTCAGTGTGGGACAGGTACCAGAGACCCCACATTTTTCTACAAGACAGTTCCATCTGTCTTCTATCACTGTACAAAAAAAAGCAGCAGGGTTATATTTGTAGTTACTGAGATATTCTTACTCAAAATGGCATGGGTAATGTCAAAATCGTTTTTTGCTTTTCAGTACTTTAAATTGGGATACAAGTATTAGTAGTCATTCCAATGGTAGTATTATGTATGTTTTTGTTCTTTTTGAAATGTTAGTTGTTAAAGGTGACTACCTTCAAAAAGTGTAATGGTATAACTTAGGTATGGCAACCACCATCTGGTGAAACCACACGGAATGACCCATTTATATATTTTCAGAGTTAGTGTCTTTTAAGTATAACCACCATTTCACTGGGATTTATGGCGAACATATCCATGTCATGCTAATGGCAACATTATAGCACTGGGATGAAGAAAACTGTGAGCATGCTAAAAGACTAACTTGCCTTAGCTAACAGTGAGGACATCAATGTCACTTTCTGTATTTTGGAGATTTTTAGCTATCAAGCACAATAATTCAGATATTCCTCTTAACATTGCCATTGGTAAAATTATGAGTGAGAAACTGGAAAAATTTTAGCATGCTAAAAGACTAATTTGATGTAGCTACCAATGAGGATACCGGTGTCCTGCTCTGTTCGCCAATATTATAGCTAACTGAGATGCTAATTTAGAATGATAGGATTTATCTCCAGAGTTAACACCTTTTGAATCTGAACACCATTTCACTGGGATTTTAGGCTAACACAGGCAAATTATGCTAATGGTAATATTAGCATTGTGATGGAGGAAAATTGTTAGCACTCTAAAAGACCAATTTGCTTTAGCTACCCGTGAGGACATCAATGTCACTTTCTGTATTTTTAAGATTTTTAGCTATTAGAGACGCTAATGCAATTATTGCTCTTAACATTGCCAATGGTGAACTTAAGAGTGGGAAAATGGAAAACTTTTCGCATGCTAAAATGCTACCAATGAGGGTACTGGCAGTGTTGCCAACTTAGCAACTTTCTCGCTAAATCTAGTGACTTTTCAAAGCTCCTAGCGACTTTTTTTTGTCAAAAGCGACTCGCGACAAATCTAGTGACTTTTTCTGCCGTTTTGGAGACTCTGATAGGAAAACTCGGCTCATTCTGCAGTTACTGTTTTCAACAAGCAGCAGGTGCTGCTGTGAGCTTCTCCCCCTCCCAGAGCACAGGCTGTCAGTCCAGTAACCCCGCAGCAGTCCCAGTGAGGGGAGGGGGAGACCCACATCACTCCGCGGCCAGACCGCAGATGAATCGCGCATGCGCAGTCACTACAGATCCCATCCAGACTTACGGAGCCATATAAACAAAAATGTTTCTTCACTGTCATGCTAAAATAAACCACAGCATTTCGCCTCTAGTACAAAAACAAATTTTGGGTGTTTTATATTCCCTTTTTGCTCTCTTCCACAATGTTATTCCTCTCTCCTACAACGTTGATTACAATTACATGCAAACTGGGAAATATGCAAATTAGGCGATGACGTCATTTAGCGACTTTTAGGACAGCCAACAGCGACTTTCCTTGCTGAGGAGTTGGCAATAGTGGGTACTGGTGTCCTGCTCTGTTCTCCAATAACACAAGTAACAGAGATACTAATTCAGTTATCTCCAGAGTTAGCACCTTTCAAATTTGAACACCAGTTCACTGGGATTTTGGCTAACATTGTCTCCTAATGCTAGTAACAACAATAGCATGGGGAAACCAGAAAAATGTTAGCGGGGGGGGTGGGGGGGGGTGTACTTTAGCTTACTGAGATGTTCATCCAGATATTTTAAGAGTAGTACTGTTTAAAATATGACTGAGATTTTAGTGTGCACATAGATAATTAATGCTAATCACCAATGTTAGCAATCAACAGGAAAATCATTGGCATGCTAACATGATTTACTGAAAGTTACTGTTAGTGAGCAATTATGCTGCTTTAGCATGCCAACACATTAAATGCTATTTTCTATCGATTAGCAGGTGAACATCTGGCACTTTTTAAGCTATCATTAGGACCTTAGCTACCATTAATAACATCAAGTTTTTCAAGTTACATAACAGTTTTGGAGACTTTAACTATCTGAGAGACTAATTCATATATTTTCTGAGGTAATATCTTTAAAATGTGACTCATATTTCAGTTAAGTTTTAGAATTCCTGTTGCTTCCTAATGCTAATGTAGCATTCAGTAGGAAAATTGCTCAGAAGCTAGTATCTTTTATGAGAGTTGAAGTTTTCCCGAATTTCTGACATTCTATGGACCAAATAATCAACTGGAGGATTATTCAATGTATGTTATTATATTAATTTATTTATTTTTATATGCGTCAATGTTTTTTATAGCCTTAAAGATTGTCATGTTTTCACGAGTGTGCTGACATTTTATAAAATCTTTCACGCTATGTAAATTCACATTAAATTGCAGGTCTTATACATTGTTGTTATTGTAATTAACTATAGTTTTCTTGTTTCTTGCTCTTTTGAATAGTTATTTTGGTGTACAATGGTCATTTAGTTCTGTTGTTGCACTGTGGATGTAGGTCTCTATAAGCACCGCAGAACTCATTTAGTTTCAGTTTCACATGACCCATGAAATCTGAGGGGACCGTTTTCCTCTTCAGTGTAGGGCTGGGCGATATGATGATAGATATCGTCTGGACGATAGAAAATGTCTATCGTTTTATGTGAAGATCCTATCGTTTATATCGCAGTGTCGCAAAACACACTTTATGGCAGTATTTTACGTCACCAACGTGCCTTACGGCAAGCCCAGGCACGCGCCCGCGGCTAAAACATAAACAGCTATGGAGGAAGACGGTGCACTCGACTCAGAAGAACAATCTAAACAACAAGATGACGAACAACCAGCTCAAACCGACGAGCTTGTACCTAAAAGAGGGGGAACTTCTGTCATATGGCGGTGGTTTGGATTTAAAAAGACCGACAAGGATCAGACTACCGTACTTTGTAAGGTATGCCGCTGCCCGGTCCCATTCATTCATTGAATTTACCAAAAACATGCTATATCGTGAAGTATATCGTATCAGGGTATAAAATAAGCTATATCGGGATATAAAATTTTGGTCTTATCGCCCAGCCCTACTTCAGTGTACATTATGTTCCGGGGGTCCGAGCGTTAACACCCCTCAAATCAGCTTATGGAGGACTGGAACCCTCCCCCAAATCCCCTTCGCCCCAACAAGACATGGAAACACCGCTCATCCAATTATCTCCTCTAATCAGGCCTCCGAAATGTCTTGGGTTAAAAAAATAATTTCCACCTCAGAAACAAACTGCAGCATTGAATCTTCACAGAGACAATAACAAATGTCGATATTTCACCAGAAACGGCTGGAATTTGTCTTCACTGAGAGCTGAATTGTACAGAAACAACTGCAGACAGTGCTGGAACTTCATACGTGAGCAGATTTTTTGCTGCTGCTGATGTTGATGAAAAAATAATGCCCAGAGTTAGTCTTTAACATATAAACAAGTGGTTCTGATCTATTATAATAAAGCTATTGTGTTGTATGTACTAATAAATCCATCAATTAGTCATCTATTCTGATGATCAGTTGATGGTTTTAGTAATTTCTCAAGCAAAAACATCCAAATGTGACAGTAAAATTAATATATTTGGCCTGTATCAGTTGTTTTTATATATTTTCTAAAGCAACAAATGATTAACAGGCAACTGATTATACTGTGATTGACTGATGATGGAGATTGAGGATTTGCTGCTTTTCTCTGTTTGAAATTACTGAATAAAAAATATATTTGGATTTTTGGACTATTTATCCAAGAAAACAGAAAAGTCAAACAAAGAAACACATTATTTTGGGGCCTTTTCCAGTATCAGATATAATGTGCAGATTATTTGCAAAAAAAACTGAATATTCTACTTTTTCTATTAACAAATCATCCATGATTAAACAAAAATGTGTTATTTACAATCCAAATTATTACAATTAAATCATTCATCTAGTGATGGTATTCTATATTTGAATAAATAATATGCATTTTGCTTCTGTTCCATGGCATTGTCACAATATTTAAGAGAGCAAACAATTAACCAGCAGATGTACTTGTAATAAAAATATTGATAATTGTTTAAGTAAGTTATCCTGTTAATTCTCCTGCTTTTGCAATGTGAGAATCTGCTGCTTTTCTCTAGTTTTACACCACTGCACAAGGAATATAATTGGGTTTTTGGACTCTTAATCAAAGAAAATAAGAGATTTAAACACATTTTCACACATTTTCGAGTCTAAACAGTTAAAACTGAATATAATCTGCAGATTATTTGCTAAAGAAACGATACATATTCTCATCATTAATTTAGCTCCTGCATCTGAAATGTCAGGATCTGCGGCTTTTCTCTCATTTTAAATTACTATATATTTACCGTAACATATCTGGATTTTAGGCAGAGAAAACAAGACTTTCAAACCAATCGAGGGTCATTTTCACACATTTAGAGTCTAAACAGTTAATCACAAATTTAATCTACAGGTTATTTTGATAAAGAAGCTATATTCTAATGAATATTCTAATGAACCAGCACATCACAAAATAATGTATTATTTATACTTAAAATTATGTTTTTAGGTCATTTTTTCACAGAATAAATGAATGTAACAATGTGGCATTTCTTTTTCATGTATACATATACATTTATTGGGCCAAATAATTAAGTGGCAGATTAACAGATGATGAGAATATGGCTGCTGCAGCCCTGATTTTGATAATTAATCTGAATCCTGCATCTGAAACGGAGGAATTTGCAGATTTCTCTCATTTTAAATCACTGTATATTGAATATATTTTGAGTTTGGACTGAGAAAGCAAGAATTTGAGGGTTATTTTCACACATTTTACAGTCAAAGCTATGGAATTATTGCAAATATGCTCTACATAATTTTGCTAAATAAGCTAAATCCCATAATGCACAAAACAGACCGCTCTCAACACTGCAATTAGGTCAGTCAACTAAGTCATTTATTCAGCAAAAACATGCAAATATGACAAAGGCACAGTCTTTCTTATATGTGCCAAGCGGTTAACCAACAGTTTAATTTAGTTCCTGCTTCTGGAATGTGAGAATCTGCTGCTTTTCTCTCATTTTAAATCACTATATATTCAATATATTTGGATTCTGGGCTGAGAAAAGAAGAATTTCAAACACATCAAGGGTCATTTTCACACATTTTGGAGTCTAAACAGTTAACTGCAAATTTAATCTACAGATTATTTTTGCTAAATATGCCACAAATATCCTAAAAAACCATCAATAAATCACAAATAACTTATTATTTATACTCAAAATGCTGTTCATCTGAATGTGACAGTGACACACACATATACAATGTACTGTGAGAATCTGCTGTTTCACATCATCGTATATTGAATAGATTTGGATTTTGGGTTGAGAAAACAAGAAATTTAAACACATCCAGGGTAGTTTTTGCACATTTAGAGTCTTGACAATGAGATTTTTTCATATGTGGAAGTAAATATTCTAAAAAAGAACAAAAAAAACAAAAAACGTGAATTAATCAGAAAAATTGCATTACTTTCATTTATAATGATGCAAAACTGCTTCAACTTGTCTGTTGTTGGTGATGATGAGGAGGACGATGAGGATGATGCTTCCTCGTGCCCAGCAGCTGGTCTGTGTGTATGTGTGTGTGTGTGTGTGTGTGTGTGTCAGACACTGCAGTGTGTGTCTGCTGCTGATTTAAGTGCACTGCGCGCCTCCTACACACCGCTCAGCTGCATCCATCTACTTCGCAGAATTGAAGCTTCATTAAAACGGGCAACACCCTGTTTTCTACCAATAATAATAATAATAATTAATGCTGATATTATCACTGCAGGATAAAAAATCGTAACCTCTCGGAGGGTTAAAACGTGCAGGAGTGACTTTATCTGCATGTCTGATGTTTTTCAAAGTCTGCAAAGATCCACATTCTGCAGCAGGTTGTGCGTTTTTGCGCATTAAACGCGTCTCCAAGGGTGAAATATGAAATGTGTGCTGCAGTGTGTGCTGTATGCTGGCTGGGAAGACGTGAAAACAGGGACTCACCAGCCAGTGTGATGAGGCCCGGCATGTCTGCTGCAGTGCTCCCCTCCTCCGCTCTCTACGCTCGGATCGCAGGTTCCAGCTGCGGCGGCTCTCTGGATGCTGGATGTCAGCGGGACGCAGCGCTCATGGCCGCCGCCTCTCGGCTTCTGTGTGCGGGTTAAACTTCCAGTTGCCTCCGGAGGGACGGAGGGACGGATGGACACCCGGAAGGACGAACGGACGGACGGGTTATGTGAGGCAGAGATGCTGCACCGCCCACAATAAGCATCTGAGAGATGAAGCGTGTGGCGGTGACTGCTGTTCCTCCTCTGACCGCTAGAGGCCGCAGCAGCTCAGTCACTGATGCCTTCAAGGACGCCTCGGAAAATACGGTGAAAAATAAATGGCAAAAAACATTACAGTGCAAAATTGACGAATTAAAAAGTGTGTGTGTGTGTGTGTGTGTGTGTGTGTGTGTGTGTGTGTGTGTGTGTGTGTGGGGGGGGGGGGTAATTATAGGGGTTGTGGGACCTAATGTCCTCACAACCTTAGGAAAACCAAAAGAAATGTCATTTGTGGGGACCTCATTTGGGTCCCCATGAGGGGAAACTGTTTTCTTGGCCATGTTGTTGTTACTGAAAAAAGTAAAAGTGCAAAAACGTTTCTTTAGGATTAGGCATTGTCTTGGTCTGGTTAAGGTTAGGGTTAGGGTTAGGGTAAGGGTTAGGGGTTAGATATGAATAGGTCCCCACAAGGATAGGAAAACACAGTGTGTGTGTGTGTTTTTGTGAGAGAGAGAGCGAGAGCGCGTGTATGTGTTTTCATGTACACTACCAGTCAAAAGCTTTAGAACACCACAATTTTTCCAGTTTTTTATTGAATTTCAAGTAGTTCAAGTCCAATGAATAGCTTGAAATGGTACAAAGGTAAGCGGTGAACTGCCAGAGGTTTAAAAAAGGTGACGTTACAAAAAGCTGAAAAATAATTTACATTTCAGAATTATACAAACAGGTCATTTTTAGGGAACAAGGAATGGCTTACCAACTTAAAGCAGTTCTGCAGCAATCAGACCTGCCAACCTGTACACATTTTGCGTAGCAGGTATGCAATTTGACATCAAAATACGCTGGTACGCTCCGCCTCATTAAAGTACTCAAAAAGCTGCAGACATCTGTGAGTGCTGTTAGAAATGTGGACGTGCAATACTCATGCCTGACAACAGGATGCAGCAGTGTAGTGGTGCAATTTCAACCAATCATCATAGAGTAGCAGAGAATCTGCCGAACCCTTGTTGGCCCGCTCTCTCCTGTCCTCTGCCTCCCTCCGCCTCTCTCCCCGTTCCCTGTGCCCCCACCCACAGCAGCTGGCGGTTAAAACGGTAAAATGGTGTGTGTGTCTCTGTGTGTGTGTGTTTTTGTGTGTGTGTGTGTGTGTGTGTGTGTGCACGCGTGAGTGTACGTGTGTGTCTTTTGGCAAATATGTACTGTTAATAATGTTACTTTCACGTTGCAAATACGATGTCATATCAGGGAAATAAGCACCGAGAGTTTTTTTCCTATCGACATGAGCGCGAGCTGTGTGTGTGTGTGTGTGTGTGTGTGTGCGTGCGTGCGTGCATGCGTGTTTGCGCGTGCGTGTTTGTGCGTGCGTGTGTGAGATTAAGTGGTACGCAAAATATTTCGCCAAGGTTGGCAGGTCTGAGCAATGAAGGTTGCTCAAGTCTTGAAAGCTGGTGATACCAAATCCAACAAGTGTCCCAACTTTTCTTGATTATATACAACTCCCTCTGTCTGCATATAAGTAGTGTTGGAACACACCCTGGGACCAAACTCTCCAGAGCATTATTTGAACAGGAGTTAATCTCAATGAGCACTTTTTTTTCTTAGTGTGGGATGTTTGTTATGAACTAAAATGACATTTTTTAATTTTTTTAATTTATTTTTTCTTTTCCATAACATTAACAAAACTATACACCCATTTTTTTTGTTTTTGTTTGCCCCACTGTGCCCCAACCCCCAACCCATCCACCCACAGAAAAAAAAAGGAAATGAATAATATATGCATATATATACAGATACAAATACATCTACATTCATACCTACAAAAATGCATAGACACACCTACACATACATACATACACATCCTTTATAATTACGTAACATAATATTACCAAAAGAAAAAAACAAGAAAAACTAAATAAAATAAAAATAAATACAATAACGACACGAAACCAAAAAAAACCCCAAAAAAAACAAATAATATTTCACTTTTCACAATCGGGATGTTCGTTAAGAGACCTTTAGTCCTATATATATATATATATATATATATATATATATATATATATATATATATATATATATATATATATATATATATATTAATATTGAATTCATTTAACTGTTAATTTTTATTAATTACCTAATTTACTCTTCTGTTTCTTTCATTTATTTTTTAATTGCTTTTGTTTTATTTTTTTTGTTTTGTATTTTCAAGTGTCCGGACGTAATAATTTTTAAAAAAAAATGTTTTGTCACAACAAATGACCTTTCACTTATATATATATATATATATATATATATATATATATATATATATACAGGTCACTTCTACGACATCCCTACCTAGAAAGAAAATAGAAGCAGCAACCATTGTTTACACTATTTACCTACTTTTATAGTCTGTACATTATAAGGAACACCAATGTCTACTCATTTTCAGTCATTCTTTGCAAAAGTATTCAAACTTGAAAGTAACAGATTCCATAGTTCTATGAAACTTTGACCCTGACCGTATTTCTCAAAAGTTAGCCTCTCCAATGGTAAGAAGTCTGAAATTGGGGCAAGAAATGTCTTAAAAATGGGAGGAGAGTGATCCTTCTAGAAGTATACATTTCTTTGCAAAATATGTTTTTGTAATTAGTAATCTACATTTCTTTCTATCTAAAGGGAGATTTTGTGTGTCATTCAACAAGTAGAAATTAGGTTTAAGTTCATATGACTTCTGTAATGTATTTTTTGTAAAGGAATGGATTGACCTCCAGAAAACTGTCAAACATTTACATTCCCAAAACATATGCAGAAATGTTCCATCTCCCATTTTGCATCGTGGGCAGTCTGCAGAAATGCTGTTTGATATTTTATTCATCTTTCTGGGTGATAGATATGGTTTGTGGATAAATTTAAAATTAGCTTCTTTAATTTTATTACTAATAAATGGGAAATATACAGATTCGCATATGTTAGACCATGCACTTTCTTCAAAGGTCAATCCTAAATCCCTCTCCCAAATCCTTTTTAATGGTTGAAGAGATGACTGTCCTCCCACTGCGAGACAGTTATAAAACTCGCTGATTTTTCCCTTGATTGTATTGGCCGTTAATATCTGATCTTCAATTTCCAATTGTTCTGTTCTTAGTTTATTTTTCTTTATAAGTGACTGGACAATACTCCTAATATGTAGAAATTTTAAAAAGTCTTTATTAGAAATACTAAACTCTTCTCTTAATTCACTGAATGATTTCATTTGTATATTATCTTTAAATAAGTCTTTAAATTGGTTAATACCTTGGTTTGTCCATTCACTTATATTGATGCTTGTAGTTTGATTTGTTAAGTCTGGGTTTAAGTAAATAGGAGAATACATTGAGATGCATTTACTAGCACCATGTTTTTTTCTGCATTCTTTCCAAATTTGCAAAGTATTCCTAATAGTAAAACTAAGCTGTATAGCTTTTATCTTTTCAAAATTGTTTACAAATATAAGAGAGCTCAAAGGAAATGGTTCAACGGAGTGTTTTTCTATTTGTATCCACTGGGATTCCTGTCTATCCAATACCCAAGACGCTAAATTTCGTGTTTGAGCTGACCAGAAGTAATGTTGGAAGTTTGGAAGATTCAGTCCTCCCAGGGATTGTGGTTTCATCAAAGTCGAAAGACTAATCCTGGGTCTTTTACCACTCTAAATAAATTTAGTAAGATATCTGTTTAATGATTTGAAAAAATGTAAGGATAGGTAACAAGGAATCATCATAAATAAAAAATTAAATCGTGGGAGAATATTCATTCTGATGACATTTATCCACCCCAATAATGAAAGGGGAAGAGTACTCCAATTTAGGAGGTCCGATTTGACCTTATCCATAAGAAATAGATAATTTTCCCTATATAAATCTTCTAGATTTGGGGTAATGTTAATGCCCAGGTATTTGAAACCCTCTGTTGTCCAGTTAAAGGTGCAAGATGCTAACGTTTTTTCCGTTGTCTGGTGAAAGAGGACAGCATTAGATTTAGAAAAAATTATTTTATAACCTGAATAATTTGAAAAATTTTTAATTGTCTTTTGCAAATGTACGATTGATTTTTCTGGATCTGTTATATACAGAAGAATATCGTCAGTGTACAAAGAAATTTTATGTTCCTTATCGCCCACTTTTAAACCGCTAATATTTATATTATCCCTGACACCAGACGCGAGCGGTTCGATGACCATGGCAAATAACAGTGGGGACAAAGGACATCCCTGCCTCGTCCCTCTAGTTAGAGGGAGGAAGTCAGAGTGAGTACCATTGGTTAAGACAGCTGCTTTTGGGCAAGTATAAAACATTTTAACCCATTCAGAGAAGTTATTACCCGTGTTAAATTTGTGCAATATAGAAAACAAAAAACTCCACTCCACCCTATCAAAAGCCTTCTCTGCATCCAATGAGAGGAGCAGAGAAGGCTCTTGACGGTTATTGATACAATTTATTACATCTAAAACTCTTCTTATATTATCCGCTGCGTAGCGCCCTTTAATAAAACCGGACTGATCGGGATTGATCAGTTTAGGCAAAACAGAGTCAAGTCTTCTAGCTAATAACTTTGTAATAATTTTGTAGTCGTGATTTAGAAGACTGATTGGTCTGTACGAAGAACATTGAGCCGGATCTTTTCCACTTTTATGTATAAGACTAATATAAGCTTGGTTCATTGATTGCGGAAGTATTTTTGTGTGGCATACGTTATTTATCATATCCATAAAGATAGGTTTAATTTCCATCCAGAACTCTTTATAAAACTTGTGAAACCATCTGGGCCTGGACTTTTATTTGAAGACATTGAATTAATATTATTAGTGATTTCAGTTTCTGAAAACTGAGAGTTTAACTGTTGACGATCCTGATTAGATATTTCAGGGAGATTAATATGTTCAAGATAACTATTTAGACTATCCTGAGAGTAAAAAGACTGAGAAGTATAAAGATTCTTGTAAAATATAAAAAATGCCTCATTTATTTCTTTAGGATGATATACAAATTTGTTATCACTAAGGTGAATGCACTTAATGGTTTTTTGAGCCTGTTCTTTTTTTAACTGATACGCCAAAAGTTTACTCGGTTTATTTTCAAATTCATAATCTTTTTCTTTCATAAAATGCATCTTTTGAATTATTTCGTTTGAAATGTCTAAATTTAGTTGCGCTCTAGCTATAGTTAATAACCTCCAATTATCCTCTGTTTGAGCACTCTTGTGAAGTGTTTCGTATCTTAACACCTCTCTTTCTAATTGTTTTCTTTTTTCTTGTTTTTCACGATTTTTAAGACGTGTAAGATATGATAAGGCCACGCAATGTAGCCTTTGCTGCTTCCCAGATTATGTTGGTATCTAAAGAAGGATCTGTATTTTCTTCTATGTATCAATGAACACTTTTAAATCCAAACTGTAGATTCTTGAGGCTGACTCCACAACATGCACTTGCTTTTCATAACTTGCTTGTAAAAATTATTGTAATTATTATTATTTGGTGACATTTTATTCTATTTTATTTTGTTCTATTTTATTTTATCTTGCTTTATCTGATTTTATTTCCCTGATGTGTTCTATTGTTGTTTTGTTTTAATCTGATTTTAATTCCCATTTTATTATTTATTATTTGTTTTTAACTGGAAAGCACTTTGGTCACTTTGAGTGTTGTAAAGTGCTCTATAAATAAATTTTAATTGATTGATTGATTGATTGATTGATTGATTGATTGATTGACTGACTGATTAAATGTACATAATATCAGTGGAAGGTTGTGTCATATGAACCGCCAGCAAATATTGAATACACAAACAAACACGCACATATAATTCACTGGACTGTCTTTAGCTCTGAGAATGACACACTCTGTTCCATCATTTCGACAAGCTTCTGCAAAGTCACAGCATTTAATTCTGTCCAGAGTTGCATTAGTTTTCTACCAAGATCATACATTTATGATGGGAGAGTTGGATAAAGTCTTCTCCAGAACACCGTGCTCCCTGAACCATTCATTCTCAATGTGAGCCCCATGAATCCTGGCATCGTCATCTTGGAACATGTCCACACCATCAGGGAAGAAAAACCCCACTGATGTAAAGACCTGGTCATTCAGCATATTCAGATAATCAGCTGACCTCATTCTTTGGGAACATAATGTTGGTGAACCTGACCAACCCCAGATAATAAACAAACCCCCACAGGCTGGTAGGAACTAGACATGATGAGTTCATCACTTCATCTGCCTCTCTTCTTACCCTGATGCCCCCATCACTTTGGAACAGGGTAAATCTGGACTCATCAGACCACATAACCTTCTTCCATTGATCCAGAGTCCAATCTTTATGCTCCAGAGCAAACTGAAGCCTTTTCTGATTAGCTTCAATGATCAGTGGTTTTCTTAGAGCTACTGCTGTTTAGTCCCAACCCTTTGAGTTCCCTTCACATTGTGCGTGTGTAAATGTTCTTATTTTCATTATTAAACAAAGCCGTGAGTTCAGCTGTTGATTTCCTATGATCATCTAGGAGTTTGTTCCGACCACATTTACTCCTCAAAGATGATGGTTCTCCACTATCCTTCAGGTTTTAATAATGTGTTAGATGGTTCTTAACCTGATTTTAGTAGTTTCATCTCCTTAGTTGTTTTCTTTGCTTGATGCAGGCCAATAATTTGACCCTTCTGAAACAGATTAACATCCTTTCCATGACCACAGGATATGTCTTCCTACATGGTTGTTTAATTGATGAGAAACTCCTCACTGCATCAGATAGAGTTAAATAAGTTGTTGCAGCTGAAACACATTCATCACTGCAGTAATTATCCAATGGAAGGCTCTTAACTGTTTGCTCAGTTAAATCAAATGGTGACTTTTTTTGGACAGGCAGTGCATAATTCAGCTTAATGAAGATTCATTAAAAACTTTTTAAAAATTCATCATTTACTTCCTTGATCATCAGACACATGAACTTAACAATAGTGTTTTGTCCTTTATGGGTTTTTGATACAATTATCATAGTCCATGAGTCAGATAGGTTGGTCGGTACCACTCAGGGGGGCAAATTGCCACCTATACCATTTTATTGTGCTACCCATGCATACATCAATTTGGTTTGATAAACCTCTCAAAGTGGCAGCTTCATGTATTTTTTGTAAGTCGCAAGTTTTCGCAGACTGTGTCCCATTAGAACAAAAGCGCTAGCCATTTACCAGCCTATCCCTGGCTTTCGTTTGGGAAGAATGTCTTGAACATTTCCAGAAATGCTCCAGAGTACATTTTGGAATTGCCCTTTGTGTTCAAAACAGAACTTGATGCTATCTAAATTTAAAAACTTACATAATTCTAATATTTTTATTGTTTTCATATGCCTGTAAGAAGCTGTTTCCCTAATGCATGAACTGGCTGAGTATACACTGTTGCTATGACCGTGGGCACGATGTGTGCTTTCTTTGGTGTTAACATTACAAATACAGCCATGGCCATAAGTTTGGACACAGCATGACTTACTATGTCTGTTTTGATGTCTATTACAGAACATAACTAATATTTTTAGACAGTACCAGTTTAATTAGTCAACAAATCAACAAGGGATATAATATTATCAATAAATTCAAACAATTGGAACAACTTTGTTCCCAAAACATAATATTAGAAGAAAATAAAAAATGCAGTACTTTCACAACCGAATTTGGTAAGAATAATTCAATTCAATTCAATTCAATTTTATTTATATAGCATCAATTACAGTCAAATCGTCTCAAGACGCTTTACAGAACCCATATGCCTGACCCCCAGAGCAAGCCCAAAGGTGACAGTGGCAAGGAAAACACCCTTTTAACAGGGAAGAAACCTCGAGCAGAACCCGGCTCTATATAGGGGGGACCCATCTGCCTGCTGGCCGGGCGGGTTGAGAAGGACAGAGGAGGGCAAGGGGGAGGGATGGGAGAAGAGGGAGGGGTGGGAAAGCAAGGACAACACAACACACATTTGGATACATGCATGACAGGATATGTGACACAGACAAAGTATAAGCCAACATTGAAAACTGACTCATAGTTTACTCTTATGATGTACGGCTCTAACATTACACATACTACATATATAGCTAGCAGTAAAATTCAAACAGTCTGTAAGTTAGCATAACAAGTATAGTGAAGGCAATGCAGAGTTGACTGGTGGAAAAGGGGAGTTGGAAGCAGTGGGCTGGAGGAAGGTCAGCTGCAGCATCCCACAGTGGACATGATGGAGACTGGACCAGCTGGTGGAACATCGACCGCAGATCTGAAGCATCCAGCTCTGGGACCAGGGACACTCGGGGAAATAGCACAGGGGGAAACAGAGTGAATGTACTGCAATAACGGTATACATATTAAATGTAAAGGTAGATAGAGAAGGGCTCAGTGCGTCAAGAAAAGTCCCCCAGCAGCCTAGGCCTATAGCAGCATGACTAGGGGCAGAACGAAGGGACGTCCAAGAGGGAGTCAGCTGTGCAATGAAGACACAAGCCGAACCCCTGTGGGTCACCCAGTCAGCCCCAACTAT
Organism: Acanthochromis polyacanthus; assembly: GCF_021347895.1. Classification (NCBI taxonomy): domain Eukaryota; kingdom Metazoa; phylum Chordata; class Actinopteri; family Pomacentridae; genus Acanthochromis; species Acanthochromis polyacanthus. The sequence continues at coordinate 32,378,215 of NC_067117.1, read as the reverse complement.
AAGATTTGTCAAAAAGGAACGTTTTAAGCCTGGTCTTAAAAATAGAGAGGGTGTCTGCCTCCCGAACCCAAACTGGGAGCAGGTTCCACAGGAGAGGCGCCTGATAACTGAAGGCTCTGCCTCCCATTCTACTTTTAGAAATTCTAGGAACAACAAGTAAGCCTGCAGTTTGAGAGCGAAGAGTTCTACTAGGATAATAAGGTACTATCAGATCTTTAAGATATGATGGAGATTGGTTATTAAGAGCTTTATATGTCAGAAGAAGGATTTTAAATTCTATTCTGGATTTAACAGGAAGCCAGTGAAGAGAAGCAAGTATAGGGGAAATATGATCTCTTTTGCTAACTCCTGTCAGTACTCTCACAGCAGCGTTTTGGATCAACTGTAGATGTTTGAGAGAGCTATTTGGACAACCCGATAATAATGAATTGCAATAGTCAAGCCTGGAAGTAACAAAAGCATGAACTAGTTTTTCTGCATCACTCTGAGACAGAATGTTCCTGATTTTTACAATATTATGCAGGTGAAAAAAGGAAGTCCTACAGACTTGCTTTATGTGCGAGTTAAAGGACATGTCCTGGTCAAAAATAACTCCAAGATTCCTCACAGTAGTACTGGAGGCCAATGTGATGCCATCCAGAGTAACTATTTGCTTTGAAAGCGAGTTTCTAAGATGTTTGGGGCCAAATACAATGACTTCAGTTTTGTCTGAATTTAGCAGTAGGAAGTTAAAAGTCATCCAGGTTTTAATGTCCTTAAGACAATCTTGCAGTCTAGCTAACTGATCAGTTTCATCTGGCTTCATAGATAAATACAATTGTGTGTCATCTGCATAACAATGGAAGTTAATACAATGCTTCTTAATAATATTGCCTAAAGGAAGCATGTATAATGTGAAAAGTATAGGTCCTAAGACAGAACCCTGAGGGACTCCATGATTAACTTTAGTATGCTCAGAAGAGTTATTGTTGATATGCACAAACTGGAACCTATCTGATAAGTAGGATTTAAACCAGTCCAGTGCTGTCCCTTTAATGCCAATTGAATGTTCTAGACGCTGTAATAAAATTTTGTGGTCGATTGTGAATAACAAAATGACACCAAACTCTTTTGATGTTTTTTTTTAATATGAAACTTAATATAGTTCTCAGGAGTTGTGTACTGTATTGTAAGTGACAATTTTGTGGTATTTTCTAAGATTCACAAGCGTCATGGTACTTGTGTCCAAACTTATGGCCATGGCTGTAGACCTGACAGAAATTGGTACCGTCTCAGGTGACCAAACCTAAGTGGTACTAAAATATACATTAGGATAATTTAAGCACATTAAGATGGGACAGCTTTTCCATACTGACAGCTTTATCACTTATTTGTGATTTTTCACCATAACTGTGGTTTTGCACATATCCTTTAACCCTCTGAGGCCCACAGTTGGAAAACTGCAACATTTTTTTAAGGCTGTGTAGCTGTACCTCTTTCTTCCTGAATGTAGACAAACACTACATATCCCAGCACCCCACTCTCTGAACTGCACAACCGCAACATTTTTGGCAGTAAAATATTAATACTGTAAGATATAACACATTCCAAGTTCAAACATGTCTTCCACTGACCCCCCAGCTCTCTTTTTAGGAACATTTTTTTTTCTTCATCCTAAAGATGTTTAGTGAGAAGACAACTCAAATATTTTTTTAAAAAGTATAATACATGTGATTTTTAGGGATGTCTTTCAGTGGTTCAAAAATGCAACACTGGGTCTTAAATGGGTGCTACTTGTTTACACAGAAGGCCCCATCACAGGTCATGAGAAAATTCATCAATTGTGCCATCTATACAGTGTCTATACTGTATATATACAGTCATGGAACAAATGATCAGACCACCGTTGTTTTCTTCACTTTCTTGTTCATTTTAATGCCTGGTACCAATAAAGGTATATTACTTGAAGAATACAATGAAAGCAAAAAAAAAATGCAAATGATTCAATAATACTTCATGTCCTATCTGACATGCTTCAGCTTCATTGTAGTCCAGAGTATATAAGGGGACATTTCATGTCATAAGCAGCACTGCACATGCAAAGACCTAGAGTTGTTTCCTGCTGACATTCAGCACAACTCAGAAGTTGTCAGCTCTCATATAACGCCTAAAACAGAAGAATTATGTGAAGCCACAATGGCAGCCACCTTGGCACTGCTGAAAATTGGCATGAGTGAGAGACAGGTAGCCAAAGAACTGAAGATCTCCAAGACAGTCATTCATTACACTAAGAAAAAACATTTCAGCCAACTTACTGGTTAGGAGAAAGCCTGGAGAAGCTACAAACCAGACTGTCTGCCCCTACAGTAAAACATGGGGTGGATCAGTGACCATCTGGGGTTGTTTCAGTCTGGGTGGAACAGGGCAAATGAACCAGGTCATGTTTGGGGATACTCTTGAAAACAGTCTTCTTCCATCAGCTGGAAAACTCTTTCCTGTCTCCAATAACTGGATTTTCAAACAAGACAATGCCCCTTACCACACAGCAAGGTCAGTTAAAGCCTGGATGGAGAACCAGAACACTGGAACCATGCCTTGGCCTGCTCAATCACCAGATCTAAATCCAACTGAAAACCTGTGAAAAATCATCAAACTGACTGAACACTTCAGCTAAAACTGTTCCATTGCCTCCGAACATCCAGCTTCAGGTTCCAACAACAGTGGCATGGGACAACATTAATCACAATGAAGAGACACTATCTGGGACTGGAACATCACACAGGGTAAACGGGATAATTTTGCAACCAAAGGTGTATGGCTCAATGCCTGAGCCCAAACCCACAAATGTCATCCAAAAAAACACGAGATGACTATTGAACCAGGAGAGGTGTTTCCTCCAGTTTACAGTGGAGGATAACACACTGGCCCTGTCCCATGTTGCCTCTCAGAAAGTACTGAGAGACGCCCAAGAAAAACAACCTGCTCTGGTTGTTAGCTCGCGTGCATTGTTCCTCCAGACAAACTGAAGATGGATGGACTGGCTTCCATATACAGACAAGAGATGAGGAAGAAGTCATCCAAGACACTCTGGGATATCTTCCAACAATCACTGCCCCTGCCACTGACTTATCAACAGTTCAGGAGATTCTGACACAAACTCTGAAGATTAGGAACATGCTGCAACTGCCACATATAGTGGTAGCTTTTGACCAAGCCTTCTACGCAAAAGCCACTGACATTTTGCGGAAACACAAAGAGAGGTTTCCAAATATCATTTCAAGGATGGGAACCTTCCACACCATATGTACGCTGCTAGGAGTAATTGGCAAATGATTCCAAGATGCAGGTTTGCAAGACTTGTGTATTGAAGCAGGTGTGATTGCAGAGGGATCGGTTGATGGTGTTATGGAAGGACAAACTCCAACAGGGCCATCCAACTACACAAACTGCTGTATGGCACTTTGTTCCCCCTTGTATGGAAAGGCTTTCTTTCTTGGAATCAGAACACTGGAAGCAACAAGAAAGTCCATCTAGACAACATTTCATTGTCTGTGGAAGAGCTGTGTGAGAATGTGAGACAACAAACACTCCAAGAAACATTGAACAATCCATCATATCCACATTTAGTTCACCACTTTGGAGAGTATCTTGATCACCTGCAGAACCACAGTGGAAAGTTCCCATCTTATTGGCTGTCTTACATGGATAACCCTTATGGCAACCCTTAATACTTCTATGTAAAGGTCAAAGCCCAACCACAGAGGTGGTAAGGATGTTAAAGGTTGTAAGGACACATTTTCCCTGGCTCTATGTCACACTAAAGATGTATTGCATAAAAGATGAATGTGTCACAATCTACCAGAAGGATAATGACAAAAATTAGTATTAAACGCTCTGCTTTAATTTAAATTTCTCAGTTAAAATGTGTAAATATAAACATTCCTTTAAGTTTTTTGTATCACAGCATATCAATAAGAAACTCTTTATAGTTTTCAATGATTTTGAATGTATTTTATGAGTGTAGTTATTATTTAAATCAATGTATATGCTTGCATTTACCATATCAGAGGCTAGAAAATTGTATTGACATACCTATTAAAAACACATGGATATCTCACATAAAGCTGCCACTTGTGCATGTCTATCATACAGGAATAGTTACTAGGGATATTGTCCTTAACAAAAATGCATATGAGAATTTGCCCCCCAAGTGGTACCCATGACCCCAATTTTACCCACTTGGCTCATGGACTATCACCCACTTTCCTGCATTAAAGGCTCTGCACCAGAAAAAGCTGCTCTTAATGACAATCAGGTTGAAAAATAAGAGAGAAAAATTCCCAATTGAAAACACTCGGATCATTTACTGTCTTTAGTGATGATTTATAAAGTTACAGGACAGTTGTAAGATGTGTATGATGGCTTTTCTTCCAATAGTGAATCAGTCCAAAACACAGAAATATGGCTCCGAAAAGCAAAGCACAGACTCCACCAGCCAGAAAGCTCTTTGTAGACGGATCCAAGGACGAGTCTACAACAAAAACAACCAAGAAAAACATATATGAAGTATGCAAAATCCATATTAAACTATTGTATGCCTCATTTTGGTATTTTTGTGTCATTTTGTGTCTCTTTTTGGTAACTTTCTGTCCAATTATAATTTCTTTTGCCTCATTTTGACAATTTTATGTCTCATTTTGGTGTTTTAGGTCGATTTTGTTTCATTTTGCATCTCATTGCAGACATTTTGTGTGTTGTTATCTACCTCAACTTGACCATTTCTGTCTCCTTTTGGTCATTTTGTGCTAAATTCTAGTTGTTCCTGCACAACTTTGGTCTTATTGTGGATTTTTTTTGTCATTTTTTGTCTCATTCTGGTTGTCTATTTCATTTTGTGTATCATTGTCCATTTCTTTTAGATAGTTTGGTCATTCTGAGTGTAACTGTTGAAGTTCCCCACTGAAAAGGAATTAACTAATATTCCAATGTTGAAGGGTTTGTTGTTGTTTACGATTTCATTTAATTTGAAATTTGTGAGCATGCGGATATTTATTTTGAAAGAGTACCTGGCGTTGTCAGGAATTGTGGGTAACCGCGCTCTCAGAGCAAGGGCAGAGCTACCGTGACAAGCTACACAACAGTTCCAGAGGCGCACACGGTAAATTATTTTTGTTTTATGTAAAGATTTGGTTGTTTTGATGGTATTTAAGTTCTCTGTTACTTTATTTATGTCGCACTGAGAGAACTTTTGTTTGAATTCTTTTTCAGTTTTCACGGTGTCCATACTTTTATGTGTCCACAGTGTCTGTATGAGGAATATATGTCGTCGAAGGAATGGAATTAAATTAAGAAGTGGACATCAGTATGAATCGTGGCCTTATTTGGGAATTCGTGTAGTTACACTGAGGGTCTTGTTGGTTGCCTCATTTTGGTCTATGGTCAGAGATAAAACCATCTGTTGAACACACAAAATGATCACTAGTTGTAGTTGTATCAACATACAACATGGCTGCAAAGATGAACAAAACAACCACAAAAAGACTGAAATCATTAAAAACAAAATGCAAAATGACCAGAAAGAGATTAAAACTGACTTAAGATAATGCGAAATGTAATATGAAATGCACAATGAAAACCCTGACCCCAGTGAAGGATCTTGGGCTCGCTGAGGGTGGCGTGTTCCACCATGCAGCTGATCTGGTCCTGTTGGCCAGGTGTGTACTCCAGGTAAGAGTGAACCTGATAGGTCCAGTCTCCGTTCGTCAACACCTCACTCTCGGTCACGCCCTCAGTCACTTCCTGTCCGTCGCGGTGCCACGACACTTTGATGTATTTGGGGTGGAAGTCGTAAGCGCTGCACACCAGCATGGTGTTGTGACCGGAGGCGACGTCCACCTCCTGCAGACTGATGCTGGGCTCGGCTGAAACCACAACACTTTGTAATGAAAGATGTGTGAATATCTCACATTTATCACATTCATTAGTATGTTTGATCTATGCTTTAATTTCAGAGTAAAATGAGACATTAACATGCATAATTTCCAAAAAAAAACTGGGGTGTTCTAAAGCTTTTGTAGTGTAAATCTTCACTCATCCTATGAACATCAATGCACTGATCCAGTGTTTGAATATTCACCCATGTATTCTTCAGTCACGTTATATATTAATTCAACGTTTTCGACACATATCAGCTCTCTCTCCACTTTCCTCTGTAGAAGATCGCCCTTGTTGTTATTGTGCGCTGACGCTGTGATCATTCCAGCTGGAGTTAAGCCCGTCCAATTCCCAATTGTGCTGTTGTAGTTCATCGTGAACTCTTTGTTAAAATACCAGTCGATCAGGTACTCCACTTGTTCCTTCTCTCTGGAGTGCATAGAACACCAGAAGTCAGCATACATGAAGTAGCCATCTTCATCCACAGAACAGTCTGAAGGGTGACAAAGAAGGAATAAGGTTTACTCTCATTATGTTTGAATTTGCAGGTACAGTAGGTCCACAAGTATGTTTGCTCATATCCTCAGTTCCTTCACACTCAGAACATTGGTCAAATCAATTATAAATTGATCATTCCATCTAAAATCCTCATCACTTTCTTCTTGACCATCTCTGATTTACCTGATTTTTTTTTATACCACAAAACATGGATATTTCTAAAGATATTTGTGTCAAGTCTGACACAAAACAACAGTCAGGGACACGCATGAATATTGAAACTGGTTCTACTAGCAGTAATTATTCATTCCTGTTCAGGAAAACTACAGTAATGCAAATATTTCAATATTTGAATCACCACTGGACTATTGCTTTAAGACAGACATGAAACATGATAAGCTTGTCCTTTAAAAATGCGTTCTAACACCTTTGGATAAAGCTCACAGCCTGCTGAAAGTCAACACCGCTGACTGCTCAGGTGACTGAAGACACAAACTAAGACATGCTTTCTAACTTGCTGCTATGGCAGGATCCAGTGATGCAGAACAATCTGTTTTCAACTTTCCACAGCTCAGACCACCACCTTAATACAACCGAGAACAACAGAAAGCTAAATATAACACTGAAAAGAAAAAAGCAGAACTGCAGAACAAGAAGCAGAAGACACCCTGGTGACCAACTTCTTACATTTTAAAAATCACTAAATTTCCACACTGAACAAATTCGCCATTTGCACCAAAGAAAGGCATTCTGAAGTACAAAAGCAGCAAAATACATAAAATTTTAAAAGAGCTAAAAAAATTGAGAATGCAGTAACAACGATGCAAGATTCTGGCAATATTTTGACATTTAACTGACTGAAATGGAGCTGATGATAACATTACATTTTATGGTAATACATTGTATTTTATGAGATGGACAGAATTCTTAGTTTTAGTGTTAACTTTATCTTAACTTGAGTGAATGTTGTGGAGTTAAAAGACGAGTATTTTCTCTCTGAAATGCAGTTAAGGACAAGTACAAAAAAATCATAAACTGGATAGGACAAGTACTTTGACAGCAAAAAAAGTGAAGGTAGGTAGGTGGGTGGGTAGGTGGGTAGGTAGGTTGTTTTTCATTGCCATGTGTAACCATTTTTTTTAAAAAAACATTATCTAACAACTGGTAATAAAAAAAATTGTCCCAATTGTCGCTGCAAAATCCAGTTTGGCAAGATTTTAGCTAAACAGTCACCAGATTAATTCAGCCCCCACCCTGTATGGCAACAGCAGTTCTTGATGCCAGTTGCCCCCCTCAGCAGGACAATGCACCAAAACACACCGCAAAACTTTTCAAGAGTGGCTCCAGAAACACAACAGAGCTAAGGTCTTCACTCAGTTTCCACACTCCCCAGACCCAAATCTTATTGAGCATCAATAAGGGATGATTTCGGTAGGTTCCACCCTGCAACCCACAGGACCCTCAGAATTCACTGCTGCCACAGGAACAGAGTTAAGCAGAGTTTTAACAGAAAAAGGGGACCAACACAATATTAGACAGGCGGTCATAATGTTCTGCCTGATCAGTGTTTATGCAGCTGCAAGGTGGAAAACGCTTCATTTTGTTTACATGTTAAGGTCACTGCTTAGAGTGCAACATGAAGCACATGAACCTAAGCCTTAGAAAAATGCACATATAAAATGCTTTACTGCACATATGGTGCACAGAAAAAGTGAAATGAATTACTCACCTGTGACGTATGGAGATAAAAACCACAACAACAGCGAGTACTTGAAGGGCTTCATGTTGAAATCAAAGTGAGATCGGGCTGTTGAGGACTTTTCAGGAAACTGATACATTGTTTGCACACGACTCCTTCCTTTTGGCTCCGGTTCATGAACCTGTTCGCTCTGATCTTTGTGCTGTTTACGTCACCATTTACAGCAGGGGTTTTCCCCACATTTATTTTTCCAAAACTATTCATTTCCAACCATGAATGCACTTTGAAGGAAATTCACCATCCTGAGCAACATAATTAGGAAATATTTCAAACAAACACATCTTCAAAATTGCAGTATTTCATTAGCTTTTTTTTCTGATTTCTGCCTTGTTCCATTCTGGCACTCATAGAGATTCTTTGTTAAATTCAGATAGTCACTGGTTCATTTCATCATGAATCAGATCTTGGATAAACACGTTTCAAACAGTGCAGATCCTAAAAAAGAACATTCAGACTTCTCATAGAACACTGTGAACAAACACAAGTGAAAACAAGGAAATAACAGTCAATCAAAAACAAGGAAACGTAGATTCTTCTTTTTCTCTTTCAAACCACACAGAGACGCTGAAGGAGTCCTCACCCCAACTGTGTTTTGATAGTTTTATATTACAGAGCTGCTCTCTGTCTTTGTTTTCCATTTTGTTTCTTAGTTAATCCACATTCCAACAGGGCACACAGTATTAATCCATCAGAAATAAAAAATCAGAAGAGGATAGGCTGCTACATCATTTGACATCAATGGATAAAATCCTTTTTATGCCTCTATGAGTGAAAGGTTGGTTCTTTTTGTTGCACAATAACTCTCCAACCTTTTCAGGTATAAATGGACATGTATAAAAGGACATTAACTAGTGGAAGGCTGATTCTGAGATCAAACCTATTTCATTCATGACTTTATCTGGGTTTCTATACTAGTTTGTCCAATGGGTTCCACCAAGAAAAACTTGCTTTGACATACACAGTCATGTGTCAATTGGACTTAAACTTGCATAATAGATTGTTATCCCCAGGAAATCCACAGTTCACCTTCACTAAGTCTTCCTCAGTAATGGATTACTTATAGGGTGGTGACAGAAAGAAGGATCTGATCTTTATCATTCAAACATGAGGGACAAGGTAAGATTAACAAAGTCTTCCTCTGTTCTTGAGGATGCGGATTTACAGTATGTATGTAGTTATAATTTATCATGTTGCATTAACACAATCAGAAGGAAGTTATTTGCTAGAATAACAGAAAGAAACACTGTGGTTTATAAACCATATAAATAAATTAAGTTTGACATGAGCTCCAGTTCCAGTGGATTTGTTATGAATTAAATGTCTGCGCTATGGTGAGTTAGGTTTGTTTTCTTTAACAGTGAATCCTCACATGGAATTGACTGTGATTTATCTTTATTGCCTGTATGTTAAGGGATAAAATAACCACATCCATGTCCAGCTGCATGTCTTACAGAAACACATGCTGTTGATTGTATAAAAACTCCAACACATCGTCCAACGTGTGATTTTTTTATGTAACATCAAAATAAATGACACATCATTCAAGTGTATAAAACACAAATTCAGTCACTGAATTCATAACAAACTGTGATTTACTGACAACACGAATCTGGTGGTTCACAGAAGCCTTCTATATAATGTGTTTGATTTTAATTCAGTCATGGTATTGATTGTGTTTTGCTCTGAAAGCACCTTTAGCATGGAGACCAAACCATGTCTTTGCGCTGAACCTCTCCCAGTAAAATCCCAAAATGGAAGGCATTAATCTGGCTGCTTGTTAAAAAAGAAGACTCCGGTTGCGATTCCCATCAGGCACAATACGAGGCTCACGATGAAGAATACAGCTGCAGGACTCACACTGCTCCTCTTCTTCTTCTCCTTCAGCTCTGCAATTTCAACAAAAACCAGTAAAATTTATCATGTGTATGTTTAAAAGGCCTCTCTGCTCTAAAATGCAGTGTAAAATATATGGGAAGTGCTCAAATTTGCAGCAAGCATGATTTATGTTACATCATTGTGGGACGAGTTTTTGTCAGAAGCAACTTAGAAAAACTGCTTTCATCAGTTGCATGAACAAGAGCTAGAGATCTTTAAAGAGACTGTCTTTTCTAAAGTAGATTTTTCCCCAAGCAAATAAGCATGCACATTACAAGAGTTCCTTGCTTGTGTTGCTTCTACTCTCAGATGTACATCGCTTTGGACAAAAGCATCTGCTAAATGAAACTGTAGAATTGTAGCTTTGGGATTACTGAAATCGACAAAAGTGCAAATGTTGGGGGTTCAAGGCGGTTAGAAAAGGTGATTTTTAGTTGAACTGTCTTCACTGGGAATACTTTTCATGAGTGGTTATGTTTCCATATGATTGTCAAACAAATTTAAAGCATTTTTCCATCCATCCATTGTCTTCCGCTTATCCGGTGTCGGGTCGCGGGGGCAGCAGACGAAGCAGGTCATTCCAGACTTTCCTCCCCCCAGCGACGCTTTCCAGCTCGTCCTGGGGGATCCCGAGGCATTCCCAGGCCAGACGAGATCAGAGGCATCTGAGTCAAACAGCCAAACCACCTTAACTGGTTTCTTTCAATGCGAAGGAGCAGCTCCTCTACTCTGAGCTCCCTCTGGATGTCTGAGCTTCTCAACCTATCTCTAAGACTGAGTCCAGTCACCCTGCGGAAGAAGCTCATGTCAGCCGCTTGTATCCATGATCTTGTTCTTTCGGTCACTACGCAGAGGTCATGACCATAGGTGAGAGTTCGGACGCAGATGGACTGGTAAATCGAGAGCTTTGCCTTGCAACTGAGGTCCTCTTTACCACGATGGTTCGTGTTGAAGGTCATGATGTGAAGAAGTCAACAGAACCACATCATCTGCAAAAAGCAGAGATGTGATCCTGAGGTTCCCAAACCAGACACCCTCCTCACTCTGGCTGTGCCTTGAGATCCTGTCCCTAGACACTCCCGGGATGCAGGAGAAACTCTTCCGGACACGGTCCTCCAGCAGATGTTCCCAGTTCACCCTCACTACACACTTGGGTTTACCAGGTCTGTTCGGCAGCCTTCCCCATCATCGGATCCAACTCACCACCAGGTGGTGATCAGTTGACAGCTCTGCATCTCTCTTCAGCCGAGTGTCCAAGATATACGGCCGCAGGTTTGATAATACCATTATAAAGTCGATCATCGGCCTTTGGCCTAAGGTGCTCTGGTAACCGGTATACTAAAAAAACAACCTTATGCTCAAACATGGTGTTCGTTATGACCAGTCTATGACTAGCACAGAAGTCCAATGACAGAACACCACTCGGGTTCAGATCAGGCGGGCTGTTCCTCCCAGTCACCACCCTCCAGGTTTCTCCGTCATCGCCCGCATGAGCGTTGAGGTCCCCCAGGAGAACTATGGAGTCCCCGGGTGGTACCCCTTCCACCACCCAGAGACTCCAAGAAGGTTGAATACTCCGAAGTGCTGTTTTGTGCCTGAGCACAAACAACAGTCAGAGTTTTCCCCTCTGCAACACAAAGTCGCAGAGAGGTGACCCACTCATTCTCCGGGGAGAACCGCCACAAAGCGGTGCTCAGCCAGGAGCTCGTGAGTATCCCCCATACCTCTCACACCTCTCACCTTGGACAACTCCGGAAAAGGAGAGAGTCCAACTCCTCTACAAGATTCTGGTTCTGGAAGCCTTGCTGTGCGTAGAGGTGACCCCAACTATATCTAACCGGTATCACTACACCTCCCGCAACAGCTTGAGTTCCTTCCCTACCAGTGAGGTGATGTTCCATGTCCCCAGAGCTAGTTGACACCACCAAGGGGTGGTGCACCCAGACGTCCACTCCCGCCTACTGCCCGGTGGGCATAGCACCCGACCCCGATTTCCTGCCCAGTGGGTGGTGGGCCCACCGGGCGGCAACCCGGTGTTACTTTTTTGTTTTTTCTTGTAGAACTTCTTAATTCCAGCAAAAAACATGGCAGATTTGCAAGTTTAACAACATCACTGCCTAAAACTCACATACTAAATCTCTTCCTTACCCCAGGTCTTGGTCAGAGGCTGCTGTAAGGCCTGATGTTCCACCTTGCAGGAGTAAACGTCTCCCTCTTGAGGAGTAAAAGTCAGTGTTGAAATTCTGTGGAATGTCCCATCAGCATTGTGTTGGTAACGCAGGTTGAATACCCCCTCTGTGACCTCCACCCCATTTTTGGCCCATGTGAAGTTGATGGTGGCCGGGTAGAAGTGGTTGGCCAGACAGTAGAGAGTGTTGAAGACATCTTCCTCCCCCCCATACCGAGTATAGACAAAGCTGTCTGGAGCCTCTGGACAAAGAACAGAATATAAAGAAGTGAGTAAGGGTACTTTTTGGGACGGCAGCTTCTAACATAACAGCAATTATTAATTAACCCTCACATCGCGATTTACGCGCCAGCCCCTTAAAATTGTTGCCCCACTGTAATCAAACGAAGCAGGAAAATGAAGCGTCAGTGAGTCTCCCTTTAAACTTGTGTTGAAAGTGCAGATTTTGAGCTTTCCACCAGTTTTTGAATCATGTTGATCAGCCAAGTAAAACCAGAGATATGATCAATAATTAACGCCGCATTTTTATGCATGGCGAAACTTTGAATTTTGGACTCAGCGGAGAGTCCTCTCTGCTGAAAGCGCCTGGCTAGAAACACAGACCCTTCAAGTGATACTTGGTGTAGGACGGAAAATGGGAACCAGATTTCCACAAACCTGGCGTTCTCTGGAGTAAAAACGCGAACTGGATTTCCCTAAAGGTGACTGAGAAACTTGGAGCTGAGTGACAGAGACGCTCTGACGGGGAGCGGACGCACAGACACGCCCCCAGTCTCTGTGTTCATAGCAAGAGAGTGGAATATTCTAGAAATACACAGAGGAGAGATGGCCAAAGTGTGGATCTGGACCTTTCTATCATTTTTTTTTTTTAGTCAGGGGATCGTTATAACTCTTTGGGAGAGCAGCACGTCCTTCACTGGCTTTGGCCACCGATGACTCTCTCTGCTAGACATAGAGAAGACCAAAGATGCACAGGAAATGAAGATTTCGTTTCAGATGTAATGTAATATTACTACTACTACTACTAATACTAATACTAATAATAAAACAACAACAATAATAATAATAATAATAGTAATAATTATATTCATAATAAACATATTCTAGCAATGGAGAACACCAGGACTCCAGATTCTCCCTGTGGTCCTAAAGCCTGTTTCTATTGTTTTTGCCATTGTAGAGACAGTGGTGGACAGAAGAAGTTTTTTTTGGAGTGGCACAAATTCATTTATGCAAAATTTTATTGTGACTCCTGATGATTTTGTAAATAGTTGTGCAAAAGTGCCTAAAAATTTCCTGGATTTTAGTGCAAATAATACTGTGTTTACTGCTAAATTTGAACATTATTTTATGACATAAACAATTTTTATTTGCATTCTAAGTTCTGAAAATGGTTAGTTACACATGTTTATGGTGTCCACATTAAAAAAAAATCTAACTTTTTCCTACTCGGACTTAGTATTTTTTCTGCAATTTTAGGTCAAGTGTGTTCATGCACTATATCATAATGTGTACATAATTATAGAATCACACAGGTGAGGTTGTGCTGAAAAAAAGACAGCAAGCAAAGCAAGATCAACAGCTTTTAAGGTGAAATATAAAGGTAAAATCCGAATTAGTCAAAAGCGGACGTCCTCCAACCCCCCCCCCCAAACACACACACACACACACACACACACACACACACACACACACACACACACACACACACACACACACACACACACACACACCGGGCCCTAAGGGTTAAATTTGTGCAAAAAAAGAGCCTTGTTGGACATTAACATTGTACAGGGACTACTATCATTAACTCTAATCACTGTAATTGTGCTTGTATTAGCCAGAGGGGAGGTTTTTCTTTGTCATTATCTTGTCATTATCTTGGCTACAGTTTGTAGGGGTAACCTGTACTATCAAGCAGAGTCTAATTCCCCAGAGATCCTGCCGTTTAACCTGCACCTGTGTTTTAATTCCAATATACCTAGTACCTGGGTACCTAAACCAGGTGTAGACAGTAAACCTGTCACCCAATCTGTAAAATCCAAGAATGTGTTCAATGACAACAAATATTTTAACTTTTCGTGTGTTCGACAACATCTACACATCTGATGATCTTCAGTGAAAAGCAACTGGATTTTCTCAGAGTGGAAAAAGTTCTACTATTTTTGGAAAACGCAACCTCTGACCTTCTTATTTTCTTCTTGCCCCTTCCAAAGATGAAGGTTTGGAAAATGAAAGCTGGTTCACAAAAACTAAAAACTGTAAAGTTCAGTACCTTGCCTCATGGGAGAACCGGGATCAGCTCCTTTTGCTGTAAACAAACTGCTGTGACAGTGTGCAATGCTGGTTTTAGCAATTTCATAAGCCCGTTTCTTCCACTCCTTTACAGACTGTGGGAGCTTGGGTACCGCCATCACCATCTCTCCCTTGTTGAAATCAGCATATGCAATGACAACATCATCAACAACGACGTCCACTCGAACATCGTTGGATTCATAGCATGAGTAGATGTAGTGGAACTGATGGGACGATGCTGCAAAGAAGTTCAAAGACACAGATCTTAGTACTATTCTGAAATTAACTCTAAACAGCCTGTAAGGGAATCTATTATCATGTAGTTTATATCCATCCATCCATTTTCTTCTGCTTATCTGGGGCCGGGTCGCGGAGGCAGCAGGCGAAGCAGGTCGTTCCAGACGTCCCTCCCCCCAGCAACGCTTTCCAGCTCTTCCTGGGGGATCCCGAGGCGTTCCCAGGCCAGACGAGATATATAATCCCTCCAGCGAGTTCTGGGTCTACCCCGGGTTCTCCTCCCAGACGGGCGTGCTCGGAAAACCTCCAAAGGAAGTCTCCCTGGAGGCATCCGAATCAGATGGCCAAACCACCTCAACTGGCTCCTTTTGATGCGAAGGAGCAGCGGCTCTACTCCGAGCTCCCTCCGGATGTCTGAGCTCCTCACCCTATCTCTGAGGCTGAGTTCAGCCACCCTACGGAGGAAGCTCATTTCGGACACTTGTATCCGCGATCTTGTTCTTTCGGTCACTACCCAAAGCTCATGACCATAGGTGAGGGTTGGAACATAGACGGACTGGTAAATCGAGAGCTTCGCTTTATGGCTCAGCTCTCTCTTCATCATGACAGTTCGGTACAACGCCCGCATTACTGCTCAGGCCGCACCAATCCGCCTGTCCATCTCTCGCTCCATTTTCCCATCACTCGTGAACAAGATCCCAAGATACTTGAACTCCTTCGCTTGGGGAAAAAACTCCCCCCCAACCCAGAGGGAGCAATTCACTGGTTTCCGGCAGAGAACCATGGCCTCGGACTTGGAGGTGCTGGTCTGCATCCCTGCCGCTTCACACTCGGCTGCAAACCGCTTCAGTGCGTGCTGGAGGTCACGGTCTGAGGACGCCAACAAAACCACATCATCTGCAAAAAGCAGAGATGCGATCCTGAGGGCCCCAAACTGGAACCCTCCCCACCACGACTGCACAGTGGGCTGGGACCTGGAAATCTAGAAAATTTGACCCCCTCCAAATTGCTTTTATTTTTGTTTTTCTTATAGTAGAATAAAAATCCAGTTAAAAAAAAAAATCAAGTCAAAAGGTCTATTCTTTAAAAAGTTAGGCCAGTTTGAATCTCAGGAAATGACACATTCCACAGGCGTCCAATTAGAGTAAGTAGCATAAGGTTGAAAAAAAGGCGGCAATTTCAAATGTCTGTAAAAAAAAATGATATTTGAGCTTTTCATTCTATTTCTTTTTGAGAAATTAATCATTTTACCTGGGATTTTAACAATATTCAGGTTTACCTGCTCCAAATTTTCTTAATTGCTTAAATTTAGAAGATTTCTGCAAAGTTTGAAAAAATATAGTAAATTTTCACTCTTTTTTCTGAGATTATTTTCATGTACCACCCAGAATATTTCCACTTGCCATAAGCCAGATATGGGAAAGTATATATTTTCTGAAAGAATAGGATGTCAGGTGTTGAAAAATACAAGTGTCAGAAAATCTGGCTTTTGGCAACTCTCACAGATCAAATTTTACTGAAGAAGGTCTAAGTTCCCCTGTGTGGACCTTGGGCGATTGATGTTAACACGTATGTATCGAAATTGTAAGTAGTACTTCTAATATACACATACTTTGCAGTATAAAAAGACTTCTAGATGTCTCTAAGTGTAACAACTGCCTTCAAATTTTGAAAATGGTCATTTAAGGCATCAATTTAGGGCAGATTTCATTAAAAAATTCGGTAGATTTTTCCAGTTTTTTGTCACAATTTTTCCTTTTAAGGATTCACATTTTGTATTTCTCATTAAAACAAAACTACATAGAGCAGTGAAATAGCTTGCAGAACTAGTTTTGGTTTAGAGAACCAAAATGCACTTATCTTTACTTGTACTGCATGGATCATAGTAAAATATGGTATTCTGTTCATAGTAAGTATTAGCTGTAGGAAATTTCCCAACAGAGATAAACACCCAATGAACGTGACATTATGTAGTTTAAGTAATATCTTTGTGAATAATTCATTAGGTTACATTCTTAAGTTCAGAGAAAAGCCTTTATGTCCTGTGTTATGATAGGCCTATGGAGGATAACTAACTTCATGTTTCACTGTTATGTTTTTTGTAAAGTAGTCATTTACTCTGTATAGAATTAGTTAATAAAACATTTGAAGGCAATATCATGTCTCGCCTTTCAAATTTACGTTTAATCACCAAATTCCATCGGTGGAACCCTGCACTTATGTCTAGAAAAATCTCCCTGCAGCCTTAACTTTTTAATATAATTTAAAGATATCTTTTTAGATGTATTCCCAAGTATATTGCAGTTGAAATGAGCCCTCAATCACTACCAGGGGATGATTTTTAGCCAAGATATTACATTTTTTCCAAAAAATAAGCCGAGCAGCCCACTGTGGACTGCGCCTTGAAGTCCTGTCCATGAAGACCACAAACAGGATTGGAGACAAGGGGCAGCCCTGGCAGAGTCCAACACCCACTGGAAACGTGTCTGACTTAGTGCCGAGTATGCGGACACAGCTCTCACTTTGGTCGTACAGAGACCGAACGGCTTCATCAGATCCACGAAACACATGTAGACTGGCAGGTCAAACTCCCATGACCCCCTCAACAGCTCCACAAGGGTAAAGAGCTGGTCCGCTGTCCACGACCAGGACGGAATCCGCATTGCTCCTCCTGAATCCGAGGTTCGGTCAGGTTGTTCCTCCCAGTCACCCCTCTCCAGGTTTCTCCATCATTGCCCACGTGAGCGTTGAAGCCTCCCAGGAGAACTATGGTATCCCTTCCAGGACACCACCCAGAGACTCCAAGAAGGCCAAATACTCTGAACTGCTGTTCGGCGCATAAGCACAGACAATAGTCAGAGTCTTCCCCTCTGCAACACGAAGTCGCAGAGAGGCGACCCTCTCGTTCTCCAGGGAGAACTCCAACAAAGCGGCGCTCAGCCGGGGGCTTGTGAGTATCCCCACACCCGCCCGGCGCCTCTCACTGTGGGCAACTCCGGAGTAGGAGAGAGTCCAACCCCTCTCCAGGATTCTGGTTCCAGAACCTTTGCTGTGCGTGGAGGTGAGCCCAACTATATCTAGCCGGTATCGCTCCACCTCCCGCACCAGCTCAGGCTCCTTCCCCACGAGTGATGTGACGTTCCACGTCCCCAGAGCTAGTCTACGCCACCAGGGGGCGGCACACCCAGGTGCCCGCTCCTGCCTACTGCCTGGTAAGCATAGCACCCGACCCCGACTTCCTG
Organism: Acanthochromis polyacanthus; assembly: GCF_021347895.1. NCBI lineage: Eukaryota > Metazoa > Chordata > Actinopteri > Pomacentridae > Acanthochromis > Acanthochromis polyacanthus. The sequence goes on along the minus strand of NC_067117.1, from coordinate 32,360,208 downwards.
CCCTGTAAGCGGTGGGCCTACTGGGTGATGTAGTTTATAGTTCAGACAGTAATAACATGACACAGTCTATAATTCTCAAAATATAGTTCTGCTTTTTTGCTTCTTTGTGAATTACAGTAGGAACATTTGTGCTCAAGTGAGTGCAGTATTTCTTGACAGATCCTGAACACACCATCATTGAACTGGGTGGACTCTTCACATGTTCCAGCACCTGAGGGCATTTAAAGCACCTGTGGAATCATGGTTGCCTTTTGTCTCTGGTTCCTGGTGGCCACATGGGCTCCTCTGTGACTCTTGAGGGCGGTGGTTAAAAGGTTGTTGCTGTTTTAAAGGTTTTGTTTAGTGATGGCTGATCAAGGCTTTGTTGAAGCTTCAACACTTCTTTCAAAACACGGTTCATAACTGGAGGCTTCAATAACACACAATGCACATGCAGGACATCTAGTAGTCAGTAAAATAAAGTGAATTCAGACATGCTCATTCATGGATTGTTTTGGATCTGACTGACTACACACATATTCCTGTTCAACTACACGAGATGAATATGCTTTCTAGTGGAAACAACAACAACAATAATATTACGAGTTGCTTAAATAATGACAATAATTATTGAAGACCATGTTTGTTGTTTGGCATGTCTGTTTCTAACCCTATATACTTGTCACTTATATTTTGGTATTGTGAAACATTTAAATGATGCTGCTACATTCACAGGATGGGCTCTGCAAATACAGACTGATATAATTTTCACATGGGCCTGGAATAAGTACAGATTATATTATGGATTATATTATGGATTTTGGCCAAGTATGTTTTGGGGTTCAGTTGATTTGTTGGCGTTCGAAGCGCTTAACTGCTTCAAACGTCACTCAAGTGCGTCAAACGTAATGAGTCACGTGAACAAACTACACCTCAGCACAGTGGTTCGCTACATTTGCTTCATTCAGGTGTCAAAGACCCATCACTAGTTTTATTCATGCTTGTGAAGATAGGGATCGAGGCGCATTTGTTTGTCTCTCTTGCCTCATATTCAGGTTTGTGACCCCAAACGTTTGCCTGTCTTTGCATAATGTGGATGCTGCTAATCTTCCTCAAGTCTGCATCGCCAATACACCATAATGTCAAGATATGATTATTTTAGCCAGCAGTAAGCCATTGTTTTTGCCTAAAGTACATTTTTAGACCAATCTGAAACCACTAAAGAAGGAGTGTGTGGGTTACTATGTTTTCATGTTTGATGTGCTAACCCTACTCCTGCTGCCTTTGCTCACATAAACTACATTTTAAGAAAGCTAAATTCACAGTTAAGCTGTTTCTGTTGTCAGACAAGGAAATGAATGTGAAATAGTGAGTGAAAGGCGGTCCATTGGAACAACACGGTGACCAGTAGTCACTTCGGTCATTTCATAAGCTGTAGCTGATTTTATGTCTGCATCATTGTCTGTACTCAAACACAATTAAAAACAACAGAATTTAGTGATATTTCCATGTCAAATGATGGCTCAAATTTTTTTTTTTTGCACACTGTCAGTCACACATACATAGACGGTCTTCTTCCTGAAGGAGGTGTGGACAGCAGCTTTTGTACTGCGACCTGGTCAGGCCGAGTGTCTGTAACAGAACCATAGAACCATGAAGGGTATTTAATTGGATAACCTGTTTTAATAGATCAAATTTAAGCTGTGAGAAACTGACCTGACTCCTAGTTTCTTTCATTGACAAAGAAACTGGTATTGTATGTTAGATACATTTTATTTTGTTTGGTTAAAGAGAGAGATGCTTCTTACAGCTGATTTAAATCTGACACTCTGAATATAACCTGTTCCAGATCAGGTTAGCTCTGCAGCAGTTATCATGGTGACCTAACAAGGTTAAAACACACCCACCTCTGTTGCACGGAAAACTCTGACCTTACGCTCAACTTACCTGATTAAACACTAATCTCTCGTTACAGTCCAGCCTTCTGGACACAGAACATACAAATGAAATGCGTCACGGACCGGAAGATCTTTATATTTATTTTTCAGTGTTATTCACAACAGAAAACAATATTAACTATTTTGATCAGTTGCATTGAGGCTTAATTCAGACTACATGCACCTCAGCAAGAAACAAAACTACACAACTCTCTCTGTTGTTAACACACTGCTGTTTGACTGCCAATTTTCAGCATGCGTGACCTCCCAAAGCAAGCTTTTGTTTCCTTCCTCTTCTGCTGTTTGCCTGTAGTATGTTCTTTATATTTTCTTGAAGTCTTCAACCCTTTTTGTGTGAGCTGATTCATTTGCAATCAGAACCTACAGCAATAACTTAAAGTTCAGCATCATGCATCTAAATTAAGCTGTTTTGATGCTATGGGATGCTTTTACTTCCCACAAACAGCTGCTAAGTTACTCATAACGGATTTATTGATGCCTTACTTGTTGCAGATACAGCTCCAGTAGATATCAGCAGTATGATTGCAGACAGAGCCATCTCTGATCAGTCAGTGAGTTTGGTTTTTGAGCAGCACCTCCAAACATAGACGTGAATTTTATCCAGCCAATCAGATAAGATTACAGCGCTGTTGCTGGGTAGATGAACAGGTTTTGAACAGTTTAAGCCAGAGGAAGTGGAAGTATAATGGTATTTGTAATGCAATAAATGGTAAAAAAAAGAAAGAAAGAAAAAAGTGGCCTCTAAACTTAGAGTTGTCTTTGTATCTGAATATATGTGTGTGTGTGTGTGTGTGTGTGTGTGTGTGTGTGTGTGTGTGTGTGTGTGCGTGCGTGCGTGCGTGCGTGCGTGCGTGCGTGCGTGTGTGCGTGCGCATGCACAAATACATAGATTGAAAATGGACAGAAAATCTAATTAAATTGTGGAATTTGTAGCCAAATATTACTATACACTGCCTGTCCAAAAAACGTCTCCACTTGGATTTAACTAAACAAATAGGTAAGAGCCTTCCATTGGATATTTACTGCAGTGATGAATGTGTTTCAGTTCCAAAAACTTATTGAACCCTAGCTGAAGCAGTGAGGAGCTTCTCTTTTCTTAAACAACCATGTAGGAAGACATTTTCTGTGGTCATGGAAAGGATGTTAATCTGTTTCAAAAGGGTCAAATTTGTTGATCTGCTGCACAGTGGGGTACTGGTTAGCACTTTCGCCTTGCAGCAAGAAGATCCCCGGTTCAAATCCCGGGGTGGGCCTGGGATCTTTCTGCATGGAGTTTGCATGTTCTCTCTGTGCATGCGTGGGTTTTCTCTGGGCACTCCGGCTTCCTCCCACAGTCCACAAACATGCTGAGGTTAACTGGTTACTCTAAATTGCCCGTAGGTGTGAATGTGAGTGTGATTGTCTGTCTGTATATGTAGCCCTGCGACAGACTGGCGACCTGTCGCCTGAGTCAGCTGGGATAGGCTCCAGCACCCCCTGCGACACTAGTGAGGATAAAGCGGTGTATAGAGAATGGAGGTATGGATGGATAAAATCGATCTAAATGAACCAGTGGAGGGCGTATCCTGAGATCAGCCCTCGACTGGTTTTTGTCCAAACTCTCAGAGAGTTACTTCAGAATATCTTGGAGAGGAAAAGTGTGTAAACAGCACAAACTTGAGGGGTTCCTCAAGGATCACTGCTCAGTCATCTCCTCTTCTCCATATACACAACCTCACTTTGTGCAATCATCCACTTCCATGGTTTCTCTAACCATTGCTTTGTTGATGATGCCCAACTCTTCCTATCATTCCTCCTGAACGACTACACTGTCTCTGCCTTGCAAATGTCTCGGCATGGATGAAAAAACACCACCTTCAACTCAACCTCTCCAGGACTGAGCTCCTTGTCATCCCAGCCAATCTCTCCATGCAACAAGAAACCAACATCCAGTTTGAATCAACCCAACTCAAATCCACAAAGTCTGCCAGAAACTTGGTTGTCATGATCGAAGACCAGCTAACCTTCAAGGCTCATGTGTCCTCTGTTGCTCGGTCCTGTTGATTCTCTCTGTACAACATCAGGAAGGCAGACCCATCCCGTCAGAACATGCAGTACAACTCCTGGTCCAGGCTCTTGTAATATCACACATCGACAACTGTAACCCCTTACTGGCAAGTCTCCCCTCATGCACAGTCAAACTTCTGCAGATGATCCAGAATGCAGCAGCACATCTCCTTTCTAACCAGCTAAAAACAGCTCATGCCCCCTGTTGTTCAGATTGCTTCACTGGCTTCCAGCATAAAATTCAAAACTCTGTCACTTGTCACTTCAAAGATACAATAAAAATAAAATAATTTTAAGAAATGCTGTCATAAGTTCAAAAAAAGAAATGTTGTCTTTAGTTGTAGATTTTTGTGCAGACTGTTGACAAAACAACAAATCATTTTATTAAGACAACCTGCATTTGGGAAGAATGATCACTATGAGATTTAATACAGCAGCAATCTACCACACGGTTCATTTTGAATCATGAACTATGTTAGAAATAAAAACACACCTGAAACTGAATAAGTAACAAACCTGCAATGTGAAGCTTGTAAATTACTTGTTAGCTGCTTAAATTTTGCCTGATAACTTCACAAAAGGCCACAACAGAGTATGTTCCAGACAAATCAACTTAAATATTAAAATATTTTGCATGAAGTATGGAGTCCTTTACTGTGAAGAAGGGAAGTAGCAGGTTCCTTTGAATGTGCGACTTCTATTTCAGTCCACTAGATGTTGCTGTTGACCTTTTAAAGAGTACAAACAGAGATGCTCTTAAGGAGACATCAGTTGGAGAATCCTGAATAGAAATCTGTGAGAGACAGCTGGTGGTTATTTGACACGTCACACTCTTTCAACCCAAGTCAAGAAAATCTGTGCATACAAAGACCTATAATCATTTGAGCAGTGATTCAATACATGCAGTTTTTATGTTCTGGTGACCACTGAAATTGTTCATTTATATAGGAGCCTGGTCTTGTTAGCTTGATAGAGCTGAGAAGATGGCTGCTGAGTGGCAAGACTTGGTGCTACCATCTTTATGCTGTGTTTTTGTCTTTTTCCATGTATCAGGACCCGCTTACTGGATTCACAACTCAGACTAAAAACTTTCTGGTGTCAGGGACTAAAGAAAACATCCAACAGTGGAAAAATTGACACCACATCTTTCTTTCAAGTCACTGAGATGATGAACTCGTCTTGCCAAAAATACTCCCCCAAAAACTTTACTTTGTGATTTCTGGGAGTTTCTTTTCTCACTTGGAAACATGAAAGTTTTTCTGAATTTCAACAACTAGGAACCAGATACTGTAAAATCAGCTGATCGGTGACAGACTTTTAAAACAGAATCATGCACTATTACATAGCACTTATTTCTATGAGTCATTTTGTTCAACTTCATTTGCATGGTGAGTCTATATTTTTCTCCAACCAGCTCATCCATGAAGATATTTGCTTCTTCATTTTTCTCCTTGATGACTTTCTTATGCTGCTCTGTAGCTCAAACCAGCTGCACTCTGCCTCATTATCACATCAGTCTCCTGCTGGAGTCGAACCATGGATGATCCAGACAAACCTCACAGAGCTGCAGGAAGAGCAGCATGGAAGTCTTTCTTGTTGGTTACCATGGAAACATAACTCATTTATAGTAGTGTGGATGGATTAATGTCTTCAGTGAGCTCTTGGTTGAGTTGGTGCTCGAGTCAACAGCGTCACTTCTTGTCTAAGAACACAGCTTTGGAACATTACTCTTCAACATTACAAATGCAGTGTGATGGGAAATCATATTTGCTGCCAGAAATAGCAACAACACAGATAAATTAAAGTTATCTGAAGTGTTGGTGAGTGGATCTATGAACGCGTAGTGTATGGTGTAAAATATCCATCCGTTAGCTGTAGCCACTCAGCAGGAGGCTGCAGCTGGAGAGGTAGAGGAACCTCCTGGACGGGTGTCCGAACCATCACAGGGGAAACATCAAGACACATATAAATATGTTCACACTTGCATCACCAATTCACCTGTCATGCATGTGCTTGGATTGTGGGAGGATGCTGGAGCACCAAGAAGAAAACTACAAAGACACAATAAAGACATGCAAACTGCACACATACAAGGCTCCTGCCATCTCAGAGGTTTGAACCTTCCTGCTGAACCTTTTTGTTTGTTGCTAAATTGAAACAAACCAAAATAAAGAAAACACGGTGTGATGGTGTAGTGCAGGAATGTAATGGATCAAGTTTGCAAGAATGGGAATGACTGGATTCAGGATATATTGCCAAGTGAGATGATACAGCTTTCACCAGCTTTTCTCTGAAATTAGACTCAAAACTGACCTACAGGCTGTTAAGTCCAGTCAGTCAGATTAAACTTAAATGCAGCCCCTAACTCGCCAAATACTTCACAACCCTGCAAAATGACATACTATTTATACACTGTGCATTATAAATAAGCCACTCTTATTGTCTGTCATTACTCTATTTTGAAATTCAATTTTGACAATGACTATAGAGATCAGTGCTGTCACTGTTAAAATAGCACTCAAATAAACACACAGATTAAAAGACAAATCTATATGAAGGTTAATAAAACAATAACAATATGCAACAATAAGATACAATACAATAGGAGACAAACTCTTCCCCGAGACAACAAATACCTCAAAGCAAGAACAAGATAAGAACAAGGTTAGAACAAGTTAGATCAAGGAGTAGCACCTTCCAAACACAAGTGAAAGATGAAAAATGAGCAGTGAGTCAGATTTGCATTTAAAAAGACAAAACTGAATTTGAAAACTATCGAAACCTGATTTAAGACTATCCATCCAGCAGGTGCTGAGATATTTCGATCTGAACAGTTTTACCTTTTATTTAGGTTTTCATAATTTCCATGATTTTGGGAACCATGATTTCCCTCTTAGTGTTTTTACAGATTCTCGCAAATAACCATGAATTGTCGGCTGCAGTACATTATTAGTCCTTTGACAAAGAGGATCTCCCCCTGCCAACCCTGCATGCTATCAGGTGTGAGGCTTTACGTCAGAACGTTCGGTACTTTAACCTCTTTGATTGCAGCGGCTGTTTGCTAAAGTTTGACGTGTTGAAGAGTTTGAGCTGAGGTTGGATGACACACTTTAGTCTGTTGTCTGCCTGCTGCTGCCATCACTCCATCAATGCTCTGATGTGGAGCACAAATTCCATGAAATCGTTAAAGTTGTGTCTTCGGTGCTTAATTCTTAGAAAAGTTTATCACATTTTGGTTTATTATTTGACTTTGTGTCCTTGCAGAGATTGAAACTGATGTAATCAGTCGATCAACAGAAAGTTTATGATAAACATTTGTGAAAATCAACTCAGGCTTGTACTTCCTCAATTTAAAATGCCGTAACTACACTCTGAATTATCTCCTTTGTCTAATTTTCGAGCAAGTACACGCAAGCCACCACTGATTTCATATGAATATATTTAGATTTGGACTGCTACCAAGCGATTAGGCTATGTAGATTTGTGCTGTGTTTCAGTGTAGGTGTTCAAATGGTGGCCCTTAATCGTAAAGTCAGATTTATTTCTTGGGCATCTGGAGATGAACCAAAGTGCTGTACAGTTAATATAGAACTCGATAAAACTGCTTTGCATTCACATATAGGGAATTACAGTAGTCTAACCATGTGATGATAAAGACAACTTTAACCTTTTCAAAGTCCTTGAAAGAGAGAGAGAGAGAGAAATTGGGCATTAGTCCGGCTAAAAGTTTTAACAAAAACGTTAGTTTCGAGTGGAACTTACTGTCAAATTCAAAGGAGTTGTGAAAGATCACTACAAGATTTTTTTAAAGAGTGATTATCTGAAGCCAAAGGACCAAAAGTGTTATCAGGTCTATCAGACACAACAATCTCAGTCTCAGTTTTGATTTTAGTTGCAAATACATTTGTGTCTTGTAAGCAAAATAATGAAAAGGTGTGTGGAGTTTCCTAAAAATGGACCTCAATGAGTGCAATGAGAAATGGATGGAGCCCAAAATGGAGCCTTAAGGTGCCCCAATAGTGCTCATTCAGTGAGATGAACCAGGTACTTATGCAGTTTTAGTTCATACACTGATCCTGCTTTCATGCTGCACAAAAACTACGGCAAAGGTATTTACTCTGTGGTATCCAGCCCCAATGGATCAATGGATGGATGTTTTCCATTGATTATCTGTCTGTAGCTCATATAGGTATCCTCTGTTATCTGGACCTTCTCTCTTTACAGATAGAACTGATTAAAGGCTGTCCTCATGCTGCCCTAAACCAGCAATATAGAATTATCTCTAGATGTGTTGTAGATTGTGAATTGTATACTTTATGACTAACACTCCATAAACCTGGAAAAAAAGGACTACTATGCATTATTATCATAAGACTACAAATGTTCTCAACTGTTCAAAAGTTTGGGGTCACCCAAACAATTTCATGTTTTCCATAAGAAGCCTTTCAACACCATTAGCTTACACAATGAAGCATTAGAACACAGGCGTGATCTGGAGAGACTGAGGACACCTTCATCGCTGACCTTGCAGTCGGCCTCTGCACTGGACAGATCAAGACAGGTGCACCTTGCCGATCTGAGCGTCTAGTCAAGTAGAACCAGCTTCTCAGGATTGAGGAGGAGCTCGGCGCCAAGGCCCGTTTTGCCGGCCAGAACTTCAGGCACCCCATCTGAGCGGATTCTTCCTCTTTGGGTCTCGGTGTGTTCATTGCTCATAAATAATACCTCCATACCCTTATGTTTCTCCATACCCCTATGTAGATATTCCATTAAAAATCAATGAGCTAGAATATTCATTTACCACATTAACAATGTCTACACTGGATTTCTGATTCATTTAATGTTACCTTCATTGAAAAAAAAATATTTTCTTTCACAAATAAGAACATTTCTAAGTGACCCCAGACTTTTCAACAGTAGTGTACATTAGTTTATTGTCAGCAAAATAATGAAAACGAGTGTGACGTTTCTTATAAATCGACCCCAATGATAAATGGATGGGGCCCAAAATAGAGCCTTGTGGAACTCCAATAGTAAGAGGGGCTGCAGTCGAACAATATTTGCTGAGCGAGGTGGACCTGGTACTTCCAGTTCATACACTGATTCTGCTTTAATGCTGCACTAAACAAACATCACAAAAGTATTTACTTGATGGTGTTCTCCACTAATTATCTGTCTGTAGCTCATGTAGCTGCTTTGGTCTCTACCACCTCCAGAATTAGCTTTTGTAGCTGCTAAATGACGTATATTTTTATTTCAAAATATTCTTTTAGGCCTTTTCACGCTATATTTTATAGGATAGTGGAAAGAGAGACAGGAAATGTGGGGAGAAGAGTAGAGGAATGACATGTAGCAAATTGCTGTGGATCAGACAAATGACCACTGCATCGGGGACTATAGCAACTTTGTATGGGTGGCCCACTCAACCTGCTGAGCTACTGAGGCGCCAAATAATTTTTTTTAATTCAGCTGTCTTCATGAGAGAAGAAATGGTGCTGACAAAAACTGCAAAATTGTGCCAAAAGATCTCAAAAAACTAGTTATTTAACTCTGAATTGAGATTCTTTTGACACAGTTGTTCTGAGCAGCGCTGTTGGGGAACTGAAACCTTTCCTATCATGCACTGATTGAGGTTAAATCAAGCATTTAGACAAACAGTCACATATTAAGCACGACTATTTATATAACTGCTGCAGTATCATTCTGACGGTAAGAGTCCCTGCAGGTTATCACTCAGGTTAAAGATCCTCTCTGTGTCTGTCTTTTATGACAGCTGATGCTTCATTGCACAATTTAGAATACTGTTCATAAAACACCAGAACAGCACTTCTTATCTAACTTAAAGTGCAATAATCATGCCAGTTTCTTTCCTATCTGTTAATCTTCCTGTTCAGTATTCAGTCAGACTCCTGGGAAGTTACCGCCGGCTGCTGCTGCATCACTTTTAAGGTCAAATCCATGTGCGGCGAGGCGTCAATGAGGAAACATCTGCCTGCTCAGCACTTCGACTACTTTTCTGTAGACAAAAATACTCCAAAACTGTATCATCAGTTATACAATTTTACTTTTTGAGATGATATCTATGCTAACAGTAGCGCTACATTTCTTCCTCTTAGTAGTGATAACGACAGCTGCTGCCGTAACCATTGCTATTTAACTTTACTTCCACTAATAATGGTACTACTACTGCTGGCGTACTAAGTAAAACTATTATTACAGTTTTTCATTTTCTGCTACATCTGCAGCTACTCCTGTTGTCATGGGCCAGAATGCTGTGCATACATTACTGCAAATAGTCCAAACCGATGACATCTTCAGACCTTAAAACTCATGACATTTTGTATACATGTGGCTATATAAGCAAAATAAATACACAGCAAATTTAAAAGTACATTATTTTCCCGGGTCTGAAAACAATGTTTTAACTAAATTCTTAATTTTATTGCAAATAAACTACTGTTCAAAAATTGACACAGAAATGTCCTTGTTTTTGAAAGAAAAGCAATTTTTTAACTGAAGGTAAATTTAATTAATCAGAAATACAGTCAGCCATCGTTAATGTGGTAAATGACTCTTCTGGCTGGAAAAAGGCTGATCTTTAATGGAATATCTCCATAGGGGTACAGAGGAACATTTCCAGCAACCATCACTCCTGTGTTCTAATGCTACATTGTGTTAGCTAATGGTGGTGAAAGGCTAATTGGTGATTAGAAAACCCTTGTGCAGTTGTGTTAGCACATGAATAAAAGTGTGATTTTTGATGGAAAACATGAAATTGCCTGGGTGACCTCAAACTTTTGAGCGGTAGTGTTTATTGAAATCTATAAATTTGTTGAGAAATTCGATTGCAATGCCAAAGAAAATAGAACACACTTTATTTAATTCAATCATAAATGCTCATTTCCTGATTTTTTTGGTAATAATTAGTAAATCCCATTTCTCAACTGTGTCATTTAAAATATTTAGATTCTAAATGTAATATAATTTACAGCTACAATTTTGTTTAATTTGCTCAGATTTTTGTAATTCTTATTTGACAAAAATATTTTCAAACTATTTGTCTGCAGTAAATCTTACAATAGAGCAGAAATTATTTCTGCAGACAAAACCCACATCAGCCATGAGTGAAGAAAGAGCTTGTAAAAAGTGGGGATCTGGCATTTTTATGTGGCTGTTACACCCTCCTGTCCTTAAAACTGGTCCTTAAACAGCTGGTTTTATTACTTCTCTAACTGTAACTTACTTTCTACTGCAGCTCTTAATGTCTCTAAGTTGCTAGGATGTGCAAACACACTCACACATTCCCCCCAGCTGACCCATGACCACTCACAGGCAAGCCTCTGTCCACCAGCCAATGAACAGGAGACCGGTCGAAGCGCTGCCCACGTCACAGTACGGCCTGATGAAGCTGAACCCTGATCTTACATCACTCAGCAATGTGGGTCAGAGTTCAACAGCAGCTGCTGCAAGACGGCGGGAGGTTGCTTCACTGAAAGGCAGTGGCAATGCACATCACAGAGTTGAAGTTATCTAAAGCTGCAGGATGAATTAAAGTTAGAAAATGAAATAAAGTTATAAAAGCAACCAAATTAGTCAGATTTAGAATAAAACTTGCACAAAAGTTTTTTTTTAAAGTCCTGCAAAGCAGCAGAAAAAAATTAATTTGTGTTTTTTAATCTTGCATTATTAAACTTAAAGCTGGTTGAAGCTGCAGAATAAAGCAGACATTCACCCATGTGCTCCTTTCCCTCCAATAATAGGTGCTACAGAGAGAGAGACAGCTGTGGTCAGGACAAAACTGTCTGTCTGTCTGAGCTCTGAGTTATCAGCATTCAGCCGGCGGCAGAGAGAACCGGTTACACGAAGACGACATGACGTCCTGCTGCTCATTAATGATTCACCACCCACCTGTAACACGCTGTGTTTTTCTGATCTGTGAGGAACAACAGGTTCATACAAATAACCCAGAGAACAAGCCTCCCCTCCACACACACACACCTCCCCACCTCCTCTTCCTCTACCAGCAGCCCTCCCTTGTCGTGTGGGACATCCCAGAGTATAAAATGAGCGACTCCTCTCCACAGCAGATACAACAGTCCCAGGAGGAGAGTCGGTCCTCAGCTCTACCTGAAAGCAAGCAACAGAGATACCTCAGCTGATGAGGCCAAGCTAAAGGCTTCTGCTCCAAACAAACTACTGAAGGTGATGATTTTTCTTTTCTAAGTGTGTCATTTGTGGAGGTTGTCTGCAGAGTAGAGGGGGATCCTGCACATGGATGCTGTTGCATCACCCAGAGTCTGTCTGGAGGCTGCAGCAGCTGCATCAAGTTGGATGAACTGTTTCTTATTTAAACTTTGTTATGCTTTTTGGATGACATTTAAGATATACTAATCACATTTTTCTCCTCTTTTTTCATTTTCTTTGCCTCATTCTGTTCTCTTTTTCTCTTTCTTTTTCAATCTCGACATCTTTTCACTCTTACACTGCAATCCTTTTCTACTCTTGTCTTACACACTTTTCTGTTAATCCCCTCCTTTCCTCTTTACCCCTCTTTTTCTGTTCTCTCTCCAGACTTTTTTTGTCTTTTCTTTCTCTCTCGATCAGCTCGCTCTCCCTCCAGACTCCTCCACTATGCCTCCTCAGATCCAGTCCCAGAACCAGAGTGGTCCCAGGGTCCTGCAGGGCGACATCAGCGCCCTCAGCCCGGCCGTCAGGGAGTTTGTGGAGGCCAACGTGACACTGTGCCAGCCTGACTCCATCCACATTTGCGACGGCTCTGATGAGGAGAACCGGGCTATCCTGACCCAGCTGGAAGAGCAGGGGATGATCAAGAAGCTCACCAAATATGAGAACTGGTAGGTTTTGGTTGGTTCAGGTGGATTTTGTGGAGCAGCAAGTTAGAAATTAGACTTTTTATGCAACAAGAGCTCCAGAGAGAGTTGTTTACAAGAAGCATTTTTGACTTCCACGGGTTTTAGCTTGGATCATTTATGTAATCAAGGCAGACTGCAGGTGATGCTTTTGTTCATAACATTGAGCATCACTCACATACCTGGAAAGAGTCCACATTCTGACAAACCAGTAAGTTCAGATAGCACAGTCACACCATGACTGTTTACCAGGCAAACAAACCCTCAGGGTGTAAAATGAACACATACATTTTGTTTCTTCGTCCTGCAGCAACACGTAGGAGAGCCAGGGTAGCTGAACTGACACTGAACTTGTTGCTTTACTGTAGTCTATAGTTGAATCAATTTGGATCAAAAACAAGCCCTAATGTCTTCTTATTCTCTCCTCTCGCACCTCCTCCTCTTTCTCCTTCAGCTGGTTGGCCAGGACCGACCCAAGGGATGTGGCTCGAGTGGAGAGCAAGACGGTGATTGTCACCGAGGCCCAGAAGGACACGGTGCCCACACCGGTGGGAGGTGGAGTCAGCCAGCTGGGTCGCTGGATGTTGCCGGAAGAGTTCGAGAAAGCCATGACCCAACGCTTCCCCGGCTGCATGAAAGGTACAGACCAAGACGTTGGACTCAACCGAGTCTTATTAGACAGGCTGAACAAATTATATGAAAGCATCTGGATCCCAACAGTAAAAATCTGCAAAGTTTTTCACCAATAAAAACCCAGATAACACAACAGCAGAAATGACTGATTGCAAATCATTTTAATACAGATCCTTCTGAGCAGCTAAATGTGTTTTGTAGTGATCTTTTCTTTTTCCTGCTGGTGTACACTAGTTTGATATTTAACTTTGAGCAAAACCAAAATCAGGGTCTTTTAATATATATCCAGGGCAAACATTACTTTTAAGAGATGACAAACACAAGAATATTGTATAACAAACCGGTAACAACTTTTAAAAAATCAAGAAAAAAATGCACAAAATGTGGCCAAAAAACTCATATTTTCCCCCCTGATTATTTGTTAACTGCAGTTTCCTGATGCCTAGAAACGTGAATTTTTAAGCTCAAGTATAGACTTTGATATCTACAATAGGGAAGAACAGAGCTTGACAGAAAATGGCATGAAAGTGAAAAGAAATGTGACCGTGTCCGACTGTTTGTCTCTGCCCTTCAGGTCGTACCATGTATGTGATCCCTTACAGCATGGGTCCGGTGGGCTCCCCGCTCTCTAAGATCGGGGTGGAGCTGACCGACTCCCCCTACGTTGTGGCCAGTATGAGGGTGATGACCCGTATGGGGAAGTCTGTGCTGTCTGCGCTGGGAACCGGAGAGTTTGTCCGCTGTCTGCACTCCGTTGGTTGTCCTCTGCCCCTTAAAAGTACGTTTCCACACTGCAGGGGAATAATATGCATTATTGGAAAGAACTACTGCTTCTATTGCACTACCATCGTAGTGAGAACTACTTTAACCAACACTGTGATGACTAACGACTATTATGATGTAGCTACAACAACTAAAATTCCTGCCACAATTGCCTTACTACTCCTGCAATCGCCATTACTTATTGCTGCCTCAGTCATCATAATCAACTGTCCACTGATTCAAACCAACCAGAACACTGATTCCTCCTCCAGAGCCCCTGGTGAATAACTGGCCCTGCAACCCCGAGCAGACGTTGATCGCCCACATCCCAGACCGCAGACAAATTGTCTCATTCGGGAGTGGTTATGGAGGAAATTCCCTGCTGGGAAAGAAGTGCTTCGCCCTGCGAATCGCCTCACGCATTGCCAAGGAGGAGGGCTGGCTGGCCGAGCATATGCTGGTAAGGAAGGGAAAGAAAACACATCTACATACACCACGGTTCAAACGTTTGGGGTCACCCAGACGATTTCCTGTTTTCCATGGAATCTCACACTTTTATTTATGTGCTAACATAATTGCACAAAGGTTTTCTAATCATCAATTAGCCTTTCAACACCATTAGCTAACACAATGTAGCATTAGAACACAGGAGTGATGGTTGCTGGAAATGTTCCTCTGTACCCCTATGGAGATATTCCATTAAAAATCAGCCGTTTCCAGCTAGAATAGTCATTTATCACATTAACAATGTCAAGACTGGATTTATGATTCATTTAACATTATCTTCATTGGGAAAAAAAAGCTTTTCTTTCAAAAATGAGGACATTTCTAAGTGACCCCAAACTTTTGAACGGTACGGTATATCAGCCACATAATGGATTCATTGCACCATTAATTCCAAAGCTAATTAATTAATACTTCTTGTGTTCAGATCCTCGGTGTCACCAACCCTGCTGGGGAGAAGAAGTACATGGCAGCAGCCTTCCCCAGCGCCTGTGGGAAAACAAACCTGGCCATGCTCTGCCCGACACTGCCTGGCTGGAAGGTCGAGTGTGTTGGAGACGACATCGCCTGGATGAAGTTTGATAACCAAGGTGAGAAAGGAGAAACTCCAAGGACATTAAAGCTGCAATAATACTCACAATCTAAACTGACAGGAGTATTTATCATGTTCATATGTATCTTCTCTCCTTTCTTTGCTAGGCAACCTCCGTGCCATCAACCCCGAGAATGGCTTTTTCGGTGTAGCACCTGGCACCTCGGCCAAAACCAACCCCAACGCCATGGCGACCATCGTCAAGAACACCGTCTTCACCAACGTTGCAGAGACCAGTGACGGTGGAGTTTACTGGGAGGGAATGGATCAGTCCCTGCCCGAGGGAGTCACCGTCACATCCTGGAAGAACAAAGCCTGGAGCTCAGAGGATGGTAAGAAGATCTGTAGAGTTTATTTAACAGCTTAAACAACAAGAAAAGAGACTGCAAATTGTGTAGTTAAGAAAAAAGGCAAGAGTGAAAACAAAAGTTTACTGGATGCAGTTGGAGCATTGACAGTATTGTATTGTCAGATAAAATACAGATGAACCATGAGTGAGGACATGAGCTTGTATGTGTGTGTCTGAAAAATAAAATGTTTTTCTTCTCTTTCTGTCTTTGAAGGTGAACCCTGTGCTCATCCCAACTCTCGCTTCTGCACTCCGGCCGGACAGTGCCCTATCATCGACCCCCTGTGGGAATCCCCAGAGGGAGTCCCAATCGAGGCCATCATTTTCGGAGGGCGCAGGCCAGAAGGTGAGAGGACATTACATGGAGATCCTAGGAATAGGATCGATACATCACATAAAAAATATAGAGAAAACAGATGCAATTGCATTTTAGAGAATAACAGATATTCTGCTTCCTTTCAGGTGTGCCGCTGGTGTACGAAGCCTTCAACTGGCAGCACGGAGTGTTTGTTGGAGCAGCCATGAGGTCCGAGGCCACTGCTGCAGCTGAACACAAAGGTCAGTATCTGATGTTTCTGATGACATTACTTGTTTGCTTGGCCTGACAACCAATAATTGGATGTTTATGGCCTGAGGATGCTGTTGGATTTTACTGAATAACTCATGTAGGAGTTAGAAGTAAAGCTACAAAAAAGTGAAAGGCCACTTAAATTTAGTCTGAAAGTCAAAAAAGATCTCAGTAAGTTGATGGATTTATGTTTCAGGAGTTAACTTAAAACCTACTTATTCACTCTTTTGCTTCTTCTATCCAGGCAAAGTAATCATGCACGACCCCTTCGCCATGCGGCCCTTCTTCGGCTACAACTTTGGCCAGTACCTCTCCCACTGGCTGAGCATGGCCGATCGGCCCGGCGCCAAACTCCCCAAGATCTTCCACGTCAACTGGTTCCGTAAGAGCCCCACTGCTGGCTTTCTTTGGCCTGGTTTTGGCGACAACATCCGCGTCTTGGACTGGATGTTCAGGCGGTTGAACGGCGAGGCCGGCGCCATGCCCTCCGCCGTGGGATACCTGCCCTGCCACAACTCCCTGAACCTCCAGGGCCTGCAGGGCAAAGTGGACCTGGACGAGCTGTTCTCCTTGGACCAGGAGTTCTGGCAGCAGGAGGTGCAGGATGTGAGGAAGTACTTCGCCACGCAGGTGAACGACGACCTGCCCAACGAGGTGGCCAGGCAGCTGGACCTCCTGCAGCAGAGGGTGAAGCAGATGTAAAGAGGAAAGAGACAAGCGAGAGGGAAGAACCCCGTGTTAGTTATTCTGAACGGCCATGTTGGTAATTCATCTTAGTCTGAAAGTCTGTAATTCTACACACTTTCTTAAATAGTCCTAAGTAGATTTCTGCCTTTGAGACTTTCTAAAAGAGGAACACTTCTCATAATTTTTTCCACTTTATATTTTCTTAAATTGCTCTGTAGCTAGAAATTCTGTCCTGTTTTCAGATTGTTCTTTTGAAAAAGCCTTTGTTAAAATAATTTCCCAGGGATGTTTAGATGAATTGTATGAATACTAGAATTAACAAACATTCCATATAACAAACAAGACTCATGATTCCACTCAAGACAGCTGAATTCAGTAGGAAATGTTTAATTTCCATCCGTCTTAATGTTGTTGTAGCAGCACTATTTATAAAATTGTTGTTCTGATGTGTTGTCCTATTGTACGTCTGAGGTCTACTATTTAATGATAACTTATTATGAATGCACATCATACTGTCATTGCCATATAAATTTACATGGCACAAAAAGAAAGTTCATGTCCAGTATTGTGTTACCCTTCTAACAAAAGGAGAAATGTTTGTGTTCTGTTCCTGTTGTTTTTTGACTTAATTTATTTTTATACTATGTTAGTATCTCTTGGTTCTGTTTTATTTTGATCTTATGCCCCAAAAGAGGGAAACAGCAATAAAAGTATTTAAACTTAGCACTGATTCTGCTTCATTTTTCAAAGATCTGGTGTACTTGGTATTGTTTTATCAAAGAAACATGTGATTATGATAGCACAACATACGCTATCGGTCAAAAGTTTGAGAATGTCCCAGTTTTTCCTTTTTTTGGGGGAGGGGGGAATTATGGGGGGGAAATAAAAATATAGAACAAACAAACAAAGTTTTTAAAAAATCAATTTAGAAGTCAAAATGTATTCTAAACATTTAAGTCATCAAAGTCGTGACCTTTGTCAGATATAACAACTGAACACACTCATGGCATTCTTTCCACAAAACAAATCAAATATTCTTCAGAAAATTCTTCCCAGTTCTGTAGCAGAAGTTCCCATAAATATGTGACGCTTGTAGGTTGCTTTGCTTTCACTCTTCTGTCCAGTTCATCCCAAACCAGCTTCATGGGGTTTAAGTCTGGAGACTGTGCTGCCACTCCATGTTTTCAAGCTCACCATCTGTTCTTTTTTCCTAAGGTAGTTCTGGCTTAGCTTGGACTTATGTTTTGGGTCATTATCTTGCTGTAGGATGAACCCCTGACCAACTAGGAACATATCAGAGGGTTTCAGGAACGTTCATTATGTCTTCTTATTAGTGTACTGGTTTTGAGTTCTTTTGTTCAGACGTAGAATAATTAGGTAGATGTCGATTACCTTACTTGCTTGACGGTTTCGACACCTGGGACACTCTACTCCAGAGGAAATAGGCCGGCGGGGATGCGGCATGCCTGGTGGGGTGGTTGGGTCCAGTGGATTCACCACGAGATGCCATTACGGCATGGGTGTGGTTGGCCTGGCAGATCTGGTGACTCTACTGGGAGTGCCACAAATGCCGGCTGTCAAATTCTGCTGGCTGACACGTCACAGGCTGTCAGTGAGACGCTTCTGATGAAGGCGAGAGGTTTCGCCGAAACTGTCAAGCAAGTAAGGTAATCGATATCTACCTAATTATTCTATGTCTGAACAAAAGAACTCAAAACCAGTATACCAGAGGGTACTGCATGGTGCTGCAGAATGCTGTGGTAGATGTTTAGGTTCAGGGTTCCTCTCAGTCTGTACAAGTCACCGACCCTGGATCCACAAAAACAGACCCAGACCATCATGCTTCCTCCTCCATGTTTGACAGTTGATGTCACACCATTGATGATGTTTCATGGTCCAGGCAAGCCTCTTTATTTTATTCTGATGTCTTAGCAATGGCTTTCTTGCTGCAACTCCAAGTCTTCTCTTCACAGTTGAAACTGAGACTTCTTACTACGACCTCTATTAATCTGTGTTTGAAGCTGTCGTCCTGTGAGCTCCTATCACCAAGCTGTTGACTCTCAGAAACTGGTCTTCTGATTCTGTTGTGGCTTTGGGTCTTTCAGACCTCTTCATGTCAGAGTTTCCTCCAGTTTTTTGAGCCTTTTGATGGTGAAGAAAACTGTACTCACTGACACCTTGACTTTCTTCGTAATTTCTCTCTAGGAAAGACCTACATTTTTAAGTGTAATGATGGTCTGTCTCTCTTCTATTGTGAATTGCCTTTTCCTCACTATTTTTATAGCAACACAGTACTTTCTGCAGTACAATTCTTTTCATATAATGCTCTGGAGGATTTGGTGCCACAGTGTGTTCCAACACTACTTTCATGCAGACAGTGGGGGTTGGAAGTAACCAAGAAAAGGTGGGACACCTGTAGGATTTAGTAGCACCAACTTTCAAGGCTTGATCAACCTCCATTGCTGCAGAATAGCTTTAAGTTGTTAAACAATTTCTTGTTTCCTGAAGAAGGCCTGAAATATACATTACTTTCCAGTTTTGGGTAAACTTACCTTTTTTTAAACCTCTGTCAGTTCAATACTTACACACGTGGACAAAATTGTTGGTACCCCTCAGTTAAAGAAGGAAAAACCCACAATTCTCACTGAAATCACTTGAAACTCACAAAAGTAACAATAAATAAAAATTTATTGAAAATTAAATAATCAAAATCAGCCATCACTTTTGAATTGTTGATTAACATAATTATTTAAAAAAAACAAACTAATGAAATAGGGCTGGACAAAAATGATGGTACCCATAACTTAATATTTTGTTGCACAACCTTTTGAGGCAATCACTGCAATTAAACGATTTCTGTATTTGTCAATGAGCGTTCTGCAGCTGTCAACAGGTATTTTGGCCCACTCCTCATGAGCAAACAGCTCCAGTTGTCTCAGGTTTGATGGGTGTCTTCTCCAAATGGCATGTTTCAGCTCCTTCCACATATGTTCAATGGGATTCAGATCTGGGCTCATAGAAGGACACTTTAGAATAGTCCAACGCTTTTCTCTCAGCCATTCTTGGGTGTTTTTGGCTGTGTGTTTTGGATCGTTGTCCTGTTGGAAGACCCATGACCTGCGACTGAGACCAAGCTTTCTGACACTAGGCAGCACATTTCTCTCCAGAATGCCTTGGTAGTCTTCAGATTTCATCGTACCTTGCACACTTTCAAGACACCCTGTGCCAGATGCAGCAAAGCAGCCCCAAAACATTACTGAGCCTCCTCCATGTTTCACCGTAGGGACAGTGTTCTTTTCTTCGTATGCTTGGTTTTTGAGTCTATGAACATAGAGTTGATGTGCCTTACCAAAAAGCTCCAGTTTGGTCTCATCTGTCCAAAGGACATTCTCCCAGAAGCTTTGTGGCTTGTCAACATGCATTTTTGCAAATTCCAGTCTGGCTTTTTTATGAGTTTTTTTCAGCAGTGGTGTCCTCCTTGGTCGTCTCCCATGAAGTCCACTTTGGCTCAAACAACGACGAATGGTGCGATCTGACACTGATGTACCTTGGCCTTGGAGTTCACCTTTAATTTCTTTGGAGGTTGCTCTGGGCTCTTTGGATACAATTCCAACGATCCGTCTCTTCAATTTGTCATCAATTTTCCTCTTGCGGCCACGTCCAGGGAGGTTGGCTACTGTCCCGTGGGTCTTGAACTTCTGAATAATATGAGCCACTGTTGTCACAGGAACTTCAAGCTGTTTAGAGATGGTCTTATAGCCTTTACCTTTAAGATGTTTGTCTATAATTTTTTTTCGGATGTCCTGGGACAATTCTCTCCTTCGCTTTCTGTTGTCCATGTTCAGTGTGGTACACACCTTTTCACCAAACAGCAGGGTGACTACTTGTCTCCCTTTAAATAGGCAGACTGACTGATTATGAGTTTGGAAACACCTGTGATGTCAATTAAATGACACACCTGAGTTAATCATGTCACTCTGGTCAAATAGTTTTTAATCTTTTATAGAGGTACCATCATTTTTGTCCAGGCCTGTTTCATTAGTTTGTTTTTTTAAATAATTATGTTAATCAACAATTCAAAAGTAATGGCTGTTTTTGATTATTTAATTTTCAATAAATTTTTATTTATTGTGACTTTTGTGAGTTTCAAGTGATTTCAGTGAGAATTGTGGGTTTTTCCTTCTTTAACTGAGGGGTACCAACAATTTTGTCCACGTGTGTACCTTTGTACCATTTCAAGCTATTCATTAGACTTGAACTATTTGAATTTCATGGAGAAACAGCAAAAGTTTCTGTTTCTTTAATATCCATACAGACTAGATAAATGCCATCTTTGAAATTTACAATTTAAAGTACAGTAGGCCTCGATGAAAGGTCTCTGTGCTCCAATAATTGTATTTTCTCACTGTGCTCTCACTGCATAGTTGCAAAGATTTTTTATTTCGTTAGTTCAGGTTATTCAGTGATTCAAGAGAAGGAAGCCAATTACACCCTTTTACAGATAGTGTAAAATAGTAAGATTTCTGATAAAGTGAAGTCATTTCTCAGTAAAGATGTTATGCACACCAGCCACACAAAAAGACAGACACTCAGCCGAGATGTAACTCAAAGTGCTGCATTCATTATCATTATCATTATCATTATCATAATCACTTGGTGCTATAAAGACATAAGTTGAAAAATTAACCACATTCTTGTCCAACAAATTCTTATATTCAGGTCAGAGAGGTTTACAAATGGTTCCAATAGTCCCAGAGAAAAAAAATAAACATTCAGTAGTTGCACTGAGAGTGCTAATTAGGTGAAATTAAAAAAGTAATTGAGCTGAGTGTTTCTTCACATTATGTTTGCAAAGCTTTCAGCAAGGTTTTAGCTCGTGACTATAAATTAATGCAGCATTTGAGGAAAAGTTATTTAAGCGCATTGCACTAAATGTTTTTTTGAGAGGGGATAAATTCAGAGCCCTTTACTCACCATCAGGCAGCACAAGTACCACTGCTGAAGGGCAAACACACCCAAAACGTGCTGGAGGGATTACACACACCACTGTTCAAAAGTTTGGGGTCACCCAGACGATTTCATGTTTTCCATGAAAACTCACACTTTTATTCATGTGCTAACATAACTGCACAAGGGTTTTCTAATCATAAATTAGCCTTTCAACACCATTAGCTAACACAATGTAGCATTAGAACACAGGAGTGATGGTTGCTGAATGTTCCTCTGTACCCCTATGGAGATATTCCATTAAAAATCAGCCGTTTCCAGTTAGAATACTCAATTACCACATTAATAACGTCAGGACTGGATCTATCATTAATGTTATCTTTATTGAAAAAAAGCTGCTTTTCTGTCAAAGATAAGGAGATCTCTAAGTGACTCCAAACTTTTGAATAGTAGTGTAAGTAGAGCTGGCTTTAAAAACATAAAATGTCAGTTCAAACACATTAAAACACCACACATGTACACAGACCGCTGAACTCCACGCGACTGTCATTACCTGTACCGTCGCTGTGCGGGGCCACATACACACGTGGACAAAATTGTTGGTACCCCTCAGTTAAAGAAGGAAAAACCCACAATTCTCACTGAAATCACTTGAAACTCACAAAAGTAACAATAAATAAAAATTTATTGAAAATTAAATAATCAAAAACAGCCATTACTTTTGAATTGTTGATTAACATAATTATTTAAAAAACAAACTAATGAAACAGGCCTGGACAAAAATGATGGTACCTCTATAAAAGATTAAAAACTATTTGACCAGAGTGACATGATTAACTCAGGTGTGTCATTTAATTGACATCACAGGTGTTTCCAAACTCATAATCAGTCAGTCTGCCTATTTAAAGGGAGACAAGTAGTCACCCTGCTGTTTGGTGAAAAGGTGTGTACCACACTGAACATGGACAACAGAAAGCGAAGGAGAGAATTGTCCCAGGACATCCGAAAAAAAATTATAGACAAACATCTTAAAGGTAAAGGCTATAAGACCATCTCTAAACAGCTTGAAGTTCCTGTGACAACAGTGGCTCATATTATTCAGAAGTTCAAGACCCACGGGACAGTAGCCAACCTCCCTGGACGTGGCCGCAAGAGGAAAATTGATGACAAATTGAAGAGACGGATCGTTGGAATTGTATCCAAAGAGCCCAGAGCAACCTCCAAAGAAATTAAAGGTGAACTCCAAGGCCAAGGTACATCAGTGTCAGATCGCACCATTCGTCGTTGTTTGAGCCAAAGTGGACTTCATGGGAGACGACCAAGGAGGACACCACTGCTGAAAAAAACTCATAAAAAAGCCAGACTGGAATTTGCAAAAATGCATGTTGACAAGCCACAAAGCTTCTGGGAGAATGTCCTTTGGACAGATGAGACCAAACTGGAGCTTTTTGGTAAGGCACATCAACTCTATGTTCATAGACTCAAAAACCAAGCATACGAAGAAAAGAACACTGTCCCTACGGTGAAACATGGAGGAGGCTCAGTAATGTTTTGGGGCTGCTTTGCTGCATCTGGCACAGGGTGTCTTGAAAGTGTGCAAGGTACGATGAAATCTGAAGACTATCAAGGCATTCTGGAGAGAAATGTGCTGCCTAGTGTCAGAAAGCTTGGTCTCAGTCGCAGGTCATGGGTCTTCCAACAGGACAACGATCCAAAACACACAGCCAAAAACACCCAAGAATGGCTGAGAGAAAAGCGTTGGACTATTCTAAAGTGTCCTTCTATGAGCCCAGATCTGAATCCCATTGAACATATGTGGAAGGAGCTGAAACATGCCATTTGGAGAAGACACCCATCAAACCTGAGACAACTGGAGCTGTTTGCTCATGAGGAGTGGGCCAAAATACCTGTTGACAGCTGCAGAACGCTCATTGACAAATACAGAAATCGTTTAATTGCAGTGATTGCCTCAAAAGGTTGTGCAACAAAATATTAAGTTATGGGTACCATCATTTTTGTCCAGCCCTATTTCATTAGTTTGTTTTTTTTAAATAATTATGTTAATCAACAATTCAAAAGTGATGGCTGATTTTGATTATTTAATTTTCAATAAATTTTTATTTATTGTTACTTTTGTGAGTTTCAAGTGATTTCAGTGAGAATTGTGGGTTTTTCCTTCTTTAACTGAGGGGTACCAACAATTTTGTCCACGTGTGTATTCGTCTCCCATGGTTCACTGCAGCTCTTGTGTAAGATGGGAAGATAATGACGGCGACTGAAGTTAATCATCACTGACTTGTTTTTGACACTATCTGTGATTTCAATCATACACCGCCTTTTCTGTTGCAATGTGTTTCAGCTGAATGCTTCTGAGAACACTAAAGACAAAAACACAAACAACACTATGACCCGGAAAGATTTACAACCAGTGTGGCAGATAGGCCAAGCAGTTTTTCTCTGTTTTTTGCTCGAGCTACATTTGAACTCACTTTTGGCTCATTTTTCTCTGCAATATAATGCCATGCACTTCAATAGAAACGGCACAACCGTGACTAGAAGTAGACAGAACTAAATAGTGATTTTTGCAAAATGTAGCAAATTATACAAAAGACAAAAACACAGAGGTGGATTATCATGGATTATTTGACTTCCAAATAAACCTGGAACTACCATGTACAACATTTTATTCAGGTGTCCACAGGTGTCGCGAATACTGGACAAAAAAGATGACTTTACGCACTGTAGATATTTTACTACTTAGGTTTTTAGTTTGTTTAAATACACTACCATTTAAAAGTTTGGAGTCACTTAGAAATGTCCTTTTTGAAAGAAAAGTATTTTTTTTACCATTGAAGATAACAATAAATGAATCAGAAATCCAGTCTGGACATTGTTAGTGTGGTAAAAGATTATTCTAGCTGGAAATGGCTGATTTTTAATGGAATATCTCCATAGGGGTACAGAGGAACATTTCCAGCAGCCATCACTCCTGTGTTCTAATGCTACATTGTGTTAGATAATGGTGTTGAAAGATTAACTGATGATTAGAAAACCTTTATGCAATTATGTTAGCACATGAATAAAAGTGTGAGTTTTCATGGAAAACATGGAATTGTCTGGGTGACCCAAACTTTTCAACGGTCGTGTAATTATCTGCCATCTACTGTGTGAACACTGCCTGCAGTTCAACCGATAAATCCCAAAATTTTTGTCATGATTGTTGGTTGAAGCTGAGTCAGTCATGGCCACTCAGTCGCACTGAGTAGTGCAGAACTTCATTATTTTGTAATATGGTGCATTTGGTACATTTTAGATAACATCACAAAATATCACAGTTTAAAACTTGGATTTGGTTAATTTTGCCAACAGAACTGGATGTTCTGAATGGTTCAAAAGGTTGAAAATGTATCGATTCTGTTTATTTTTGCAGTTTGGGGCTCTGTTTAATGGTGATTTTGGCCATTTTTAAAAAAGATAACGAGCCTTTTAAACCCACTGGCAGTTTCTCGAAGTATAAAAAGCCAATGTAAATTCTTTGTTTTGCCATTTCTAGTTCCCACTATAGCTAATTTCCCAAAGCAGGTATGTGAGCTGCATAGTTCATTCCCTCAGCATGCAGACAAATGTCTTTTGTCATGTTCAACAGCCAAGAACGCAGATTGAGAGGCTTCATGTGGAACATTTTTGTCTTAAACTGAGCAATTAGTCTTATTTTCTTAACCCTTGTGTGGTCTTAACATCCTGTAAGCTCCCCTTGCCCTAAGGGTCAAAAATGACCCACCTATACCCGAGCCTCTTAAATAAAGCAGCTTAACTAAATTTTTAACCCAAAATCTATTTTACATGAAGAACCAACCTGTCATGCATTACACATTTTGTGAATGTCTGGGTTGTTCCTCTTCAGAGTGCTGAAAGACTCCATTTAATCAGTGGACACCACTCATTTTTATTAAGTCACACATTGCAACTTTTTTTTTCTTTACTAAAGTAAAGGTTTGCTATCACTTTAACGGCTGCTAAAGGTGCTGCATAGGTGTAAACATTATTTGTTTAGCAAGAGATATGACTTGTATATTGTAAGAAAGAAACAAGTAGCTTTAAATGCATGTTTTGAAGGGAAACAACAACAATGTGCTGTATACCGTACAATACAATTTCAACAACAAAAACTCAGCTACAAAATACTTGCCTTCTCACATCTTTTGAATCATTCCTGCCACCCTCAAGGTGAAGAACCTACAACAAAATTAAGAACTAGAAAATCAGTCAGAGAGCTTAGTACTCCGTCAAGGCCGTTCATTCCCCTTATGGCATTGTCAGAAATGCAGCTATTTTTGTAGAAATGCAGCTTTTGTTCATTAGTTATTGATGATCAGATATCATGGAATTTAAAACATAGAATGTGTCCATTTAACATAGATGTACCCTCAACCAAAATGACGTTGCGCTGAGCACAGGCGTGTGTTATTCATGTGTATGTTGTGTATGGATACCGAATCGTGTGACTTAAATATGTAGCAGGCGGCAGGAATTGATGGGACTCCGAAACACCCCCACAAATCAATCAACTGTTCCTTGTATCATTTCTGATGGATAAGTCCTGACAAGTCTGCAGTGGTCCATTTGTAGTAGGATCACAATCATGTGATCATCAGCAGGCAGCTGTTGTAGTGTTCACTTGTCATGGTTACAGTGACGCCATGCCGCTATCTTGCAATGACACAGAGTTCTTTACCAAATCTGTGGATCCACACTAAAAGCCGCATCACTGCCAAGATCTAATCACTTGGTCCTTGTGTCATTTTTGACCTTCCCTGAAAATTTCATCCAAATCTGTTGGTCCATTCCGTCCATTTTTAAGGAATGTTGCGAACAGACAGACAAACCAACGCCGATTGTCACATAACTCTGCCACGTTCCTTGGTGGGGTAACACAGGCTGTAATTTTCATAATGAAAGAATGTGTACTCAAATCAGCGACCTCCCAACTACCACAGACAAAATGCAGGAATTATGGGAAGTACCTCGTGTATGTGTCCACAGACAGACGGCGTGCTTTCATTGACCTTTGACTCAATAAGTCTGTTGAATTAACTTTAACACCACCAAGAACAACAACATCTTAGATCTCTTTGAGAGCTTTGTTTGTCCGATTGTGCCATTGGAAATTCTTCTTCGAGACAATCATTAACTTTTTGTGTCCTGCCAACCACGGACCATCTGAATGTTCTTGTTTTTCAGATGTCTTTTCTGAGAAAATAATTACCTCCCGAGCATGCAACACCATGCTCTTACTGCGTGTCTCAAACTACCTGTTTATGGGCACACTTCTTATCTGACTTTTATTTAACTGTTTGGGTTATTTGCTCATCTATAAAGGCACTCCAGGGTTGCACTTTATCCATTCTGATCTTTCTAACTAGGTTAAGGCACATTTATAAAACCACATGTTGTAGAACGAAAATGTTTCATACATTAGATACAATAAAACTGATGATTTAAGAGATGGATTTTAGTATTTATACTCAGTAATAATCAGTAATGGCTTTTAAGGGTGTGTTTGGGGTTTACCTCTCTTGAGGCCTGATTTAAGGGGTTTTTCGTTTTTTTTATTTGGAAGATCATGCTGCTGTATTGTCTGGCATTGTGGTACACAAACAACAATAAAAGGAAAATGTGCATCTTCTCTGATTCCCCGGTTTTCTTCATGTCTTCACTGGTCGCCTCTGCCGCTTTCGCAAGTTCATTTAAAGCACTCAGCTCAGCACAATACCATGATGTTTTCACGTTCAGTTTTCACTTGTTTGCTGAGAGGTTATGTCACTCTGAGGAAGTTGTTCATCACAGTGAACATGAATGGAGGGTAGCAGATGGATTTTACCTGAGAAAGGAAACAGTAGTATCTCTACAGATGCAGACTCTGAACAGTGTATCAGCTGTACTGATAAAATACGTCAGCTGTTATCTGTGTAGAAGTGACGGTGTGCCACGCTGTTCTCATGGATGTCAATAAAACTTTCAAAGAATTTAATAAATAACGTGGAAGTAAAGAAAGGTCAAAGTTTTATTGCCATCGATGCGTTTTAGGAATTGGGAAATCCTTTAAAATGGTACACTGAGTTCAGAAGGGGCAGAAAAATACATAAATTATCACCAGATTAGGTAAAAACTGGAAGCATCTTGTTTCAGTTGATGCTTGGAAGGTCTGCCTTGGGAGAAATTTGGCTTGGATTAAGAGGGGTACTGCTGTACAAAAACCTAAAAAACGTTCAGGGCATGAGACCACAAAAACAACAAGACAAGCATAGAATAAATGCATACAGACGATAAAAAACACCTAAGATAGTATAAAGAGAGTAAAATACATTCAATTTGCAAAAAGTCAATTTACAAAGAGAAATATTAGCTTTAAAACATCATCATAAAGTACAAAGAAGCCACCAGTCTTTCATGTTTGCTTGCTGATGATCTTGACAGACAGACGTACAAATGAATGTTTGCACCTTTTGTATTTACAGAGAGAGATCTGATACCTCCTCCCTGAGTTCATCAGCATGTATTCTCTATGTAGAATATGGGAGCTGTCTGTTAAAGTAGTTTTCACCTGTGAAATGGCAGCCTGGTTAAAAAGGCTTCAGTAATCCCGCATCTCGTTTTGAATGGACTGACGTCATGTGTTATTGAACCAATATGTGGTTCCATTGCTTTACTTGCAGTGGTTGTAAAGAAAAGTTGAACTCTTCAAGTGACAACCAAACAAATCTGTTCATAAATGTCCAGTTTGCTCACCGCCAATCCAACTCTCTATGCATACATGTGACTGATGCCTCACTAAGAGACAATTTGTCCATACAAGGTCAATATTTCTAAATATTTTTATACTGAATAAGCAACACCATGTCCATAATCTTACTATAACCTGATCTAGCTCCTTCCATGTTCCACCCAAGTTGTTGGACTAGTGCGGCTGCAGAAGTAAATCTTTGGTACTATTAGTTAAGATCAAAGTTACTGAACCCAAATGCAGCACACAAACAGGAAGTGATGAGCAAAGAAGTTAACTGACAGGCAGGTCAATAACGTTTTTAAACTTTAATATTTATTGAATGTGGGTACTGGTGTGTGAAAGAGTGTCTGTGTGCATGCATGTATTGATCGTGTTTTTTGGGTGTTGCACAGCACTTCAGATAACAGGAGTAGCAGAAGTGACTGGACTGAGGAAAGGTGACAGGAAGCTGGGGCTATGGCTTTGGTAGATATCTGCAGATGTTGAGGTTTGGGCTGGATCAAACAGAGCGCTGGAGGGAAGCTGAGTCAATAAGGGAGACAGAAGCTGGAGTCCAAAAACTCAGCTGACTGAGCAGTAGAAGAATTAAAGAGGCTGAAAACTTGCCTGATTGAACACAGTGTAGGATCTGGCAGAGTGGAAGCAGCAGGGCGGAATATTGATTATAACGACTGAACTGGTTGCAGCAGGTGACACTCTGCTCCAACTAAAGCGCACCAGACTCACTCCTGCAATCAGACACACAAAGACAGACTACAAATACAAAGGAGGAAATGGAAGAACAGCAGGGTCTCCAAGGTTTTCACCTCAAGTGGTCCCATTAACATTTGAATCTTTATGTAAGAAAACGGCTCGTAATATTTAAGATATTTGCGAGAACATGGAAAAATTTCAAAACCATCAATGGACTGATTCTGTATCCTTTGCCAGTATGGTAGCCTAGCCGCGCTAGACAACCCACGGCAACAAATTTAATTCTCTGCCAAGGTGGGTCTAGTTACCCTCCATAAGGCTCGAGGTTGGATTCTCCTAAAACTGGCTGGATGAATCACCATGAAGTGTAGAATCAGAAGGCGGGCGTAACTAAGTGACGACAGAGGTGCGACGATTCTGACAGAAACAACCGGCGCACAATAAACAGTTATCTTTCGACTTGGCTTTGGCCACAGTCCTTAAAGATTTGAAGCTAAAATTCAACTTGAAAGATAAACAAAGGACGGCACTGAAGCGTTTCATTGAGAAGAAAGACGTATTTGGACTTATGCCGACGGGATATGGCAAATCCTTAATACACCAGTTGGCTCCGCTGGTTGGGAAGCTAATGGGACTTAGCCACAATCCGCCGGCGCTCTAGGAACTACGTCAGCCTATTTGTTGCGTTGATTGGTTGTATACCTACCCAATTGCTGCAGAGTGATTTGAAAGACAACCTTTTAGCCCGCCTCCCTCCCTGTCAAGTGGCCCTAGACCCTTGTGCCTTCAGAATTCAGAACATGGGTCTAGCGCGGCTAGGCTACCAGTATGGTCTAATGTTGCCTAAAAATAATTAAAACATATCAGTGACAAGTTCCTTCATTACCATGAACACATGTGGTGTAGTTTAATACAACATCCTGCTGCCTCAAACACCCAATACATCCCCAAATGTGCTGTAATGCGGAAAATAATCCCTGGAAAAATCCATAGTTTGCCCCCTTGTCAAATGTTTTCTTAAAAGCTAATCTTAATTAGGAATCAGTGGGTTTAAGGCTGAGTTTTAGAGAGATGAACCGATACATTGCTGGTTTTAGTAGCTTCGTGGGAAACCGTCAAAACTGTGCCTCATGGAAAAAGGATCTGTGCCAGAGCGATTACTAAAAGAGCACGATGTGACGTTGTGCAATGAAATGGGGATGGACAGCATCAAAGCAGATTCCTTATCAGCTGTGGGTGTGTGTGTTCTGGCGTAGTGAAGCACACAGCTGACACGGTCACTTCACTATGGGTTCTGTCGGACACTCACCCTTCACTGGACGTCAGCACTAACGCTGTCTGGGTCTGGGCAGGGATTGGCCAACGCTCAGAGGGAATTCCAGATGATGTAAAACAATATTACGTTGCTGCCTAACACAAATTAACCTCTAACATCCATTTAAACTTCAAATCTGTCCTAATGACCTGCAGGTTTCATCTGTAGACGCAATCTTGAATATCAGGTTTTGCAAAAGTTATAGTCAGGTATTTAAATCATGAGTTCCCAGTACATGGTGTGGTGATTTACAGGAAATGAACGAACAAAGTTAGTTTCTTCGCCTCTGGTGTGGCTTTGTCAAACCTTTTCATTCCTTGCTTCTTCCTCATCAATCCTTCAACCCTCTAAATCTTGGCCATCTTTTATTGTTTTATTGTTTAACTCATGGCAGCTGTAATTTTTGGCTGTTTGACAGCACTGATTCATGTTTGTGCATTGAAGACATCAGCTAAAGACAATGTATTCATTGTTAGTTGTCATTATGGGGTTCATTTGGGTCACAAAATTTGTTTCCTGCCGCTCAAAGCTAGCAACATTGCACATCAAGCTCTAAAAAACATTAAGGCATTGACCAACCCATAATACAACACTCTTTGTAGAAGATAGACTGGATGGTCTTGAGGGCTCCACAGTGGCTCGGTGGTTAGCACTGTAGGAACATCCCCGGTTCATGTCTCGGCCTGGAATCTTTCTGCATGGAGTTTGCATGTTCTCCCTGTGCATGCGTGGGTTTTCTCTGGGTTCTCCGGCTTCCTCCCACAGTCCAAAAAATATGCTGAGGTTAACTGATTACTCTAAATTGTCCGTAGGTGTGAATATGAATGTGATTGTTTGTCTGTATATGTAGTCCTGCAACAGACTGTTGACCTGTCCAGGGTGTCCCCTGCCTTCACTCTAAGCCAGCTGGGATAGACTCCAGCCCCCCGTGACCCTAGTGAGGATAAAGCGGTGTATAGAGAATGGATGGATGGATGTAATGTTACAAGCAGCATTCAGATTAGCTGTTAACTTTCATTACCTTTACCGAGACACATTGAGGATTTAGTGGCACCTAGTGCTGAGTTTACAGATTGCAACCAATGATACGGTGACTGCAGAAACATGGCAGCACAACAGGGTAGGCTCCCTTTAACCTCTTAAGCCCTGGCCATATTTTCAGAAAAAATTTCTTTGGCCCACGGGTGGGCCGACCGGGCTTAAGAGGTTGAGCAACAAAAAACATGATCTATAGCTGCAGGTGATTATACACTGATGAAAATATAAACATGAACACTACATTCAGATTTGCAAACAGATACCCTTAAGTCTTGGACAGGATCTTTAATCTACATGTCTATTATTCTTATGTTCTAGTCCCTCTTTAACACTGTTTGTATTGTTCATTTAGCTGTCTGTGAGTTATCCCTAATTATTTTACAAAAACTATCTCCATGCATGAGTCTTTTGGGGTTTCTTTGGGTTGTTTTGTTTATTCACAAGTTGCAACAGATGTGTTATTTTGGCTGAACTTTCCACTACCAGTCCTCATGCAGTTATCAAGAAAAACTGTCAGAATATTGTCATCAATTTTGTAACAAAGTATTGGTTTTTGTGACATCCCTCCAACATAATGTTACACTGGACTATGTCTGTGTAGTTTCTCAGTCAGTATAGTTGGACTTCTATTTGGTTCTTTAAGAAGTTTCACCTCTCAACCAAGAGGCTTTTTCTGTTATAACCGACAAAATTCACATGAATCAGGATTTGTTAACGAGCTCAGGCTGTTAATGAGCTTTGATTCAGGTGAGACGGTGGTGACAAAAAAAACACATACAGCTCCAGACCAGTCAGTCAGAACTGAAGAAACCTCTTGGATGAAGGTGGAACATCTTCAAGAACCAAAGATAAGTCTGGTTGCTTTCGACTGAATCAATTTTCAGACCTAATGCCCAGAAAAAAATGACTTTCTGAGGTAACTTTTCCCAGCACTGTGTCCTTGCATGGACATGTTGCACAATCAAAAAGAGTTAATGTAGTCCAGAGTGATATAAGGTGAAAGTAGATGAGCAAGCACAGACGAAAAGGTGTGCATAGGTTTGTAGTATCACTCAAATGATCTGCGCATGATCTTTAGAATGAGTTCAAGTGACCAACCTACATTATTTTATCACTTCATTCACCATCCCATCCCCATTTTACTACTCATCAGTAACTATTTCAGCCTTTATGTCTGCTCTGCCAAGCGAGCCCTAAAACAAACTGAATAGTGTCTGCACAGCGAGGCAAACTGCCAACTGTGTGGCAAGACAGAGAGACAGATAGATAGTAGAGAGAGAGACAGATAGATGGAAGCATGAGTGGTTTATTAACCTACAATCTGAGGTGAGAGCTTACGTAGAAACTTGGCAGGAACAGAAAAGAGTGTAATGCAGTTTGAAGCTGTTGAGTCACTGGAATCTGCTCAATAACTGGCCCCGGTTCATCTGGCTGAGAATCAGTCATTCAGAGATCAGGCAGCTGCCAGCTGACACACCATGACCAGAACAGAGCGGAGTTTTTACAGACGAGCGTGACAGGTCTGACTGCATTTTAAGTCTGGAGTCATTTCAGCATCTGTCTGTCAAGTCTCAAGTCCTTCCGGGCAAGTTCAAGTTCTGTTAAGTCATCCTAGACAAGAAGAAAATGATTAAATCCAGATAAGTTCAAGTAATTCCAGATAAGTCAAGTTCAGTTTTTGAGGAATTCCAAACAAGCCAAATTCAGGCCTCAAGTTACTGCCTAATTCAAGTCTCATTTATTCTAAGCCAAAACCCAATAAAGTTTCAACCCTTTTACCTCATTTTGAAGCCATTCTAGACAGTGTTAAGTCATTTAAGATTATTCAAACTAAGGCCTTGTTTACTGATTTGACAAAAGTTTGTCAGGTCAAGTTTCAAGTCATTACTGAAAAGCCAAATGAAATCACACAACCTTTGAGCCATTCCAAGCCTTAATCCTATAAAGTCCAGTCTCTGTTAAAGTTCTTGCTCAGAGGGACGTCTGCATTTATAAAACTGTAAGGTTTTAACGTAACTTGATGAAGTGCCCCCAGTTGACTTGTGTAATGAATTGGTGCTACATAAATGATATTGAACTGAATTGAAATAATGTTTACAAGTCAAAATACCAGCTTTGTAAAGGACTACGTTGAATTAACCCTCCTGTTAGGTTCATTTATCAGGAACAGTAAAAATGTTCCTGGGTCATGTTTGATAATTCAGAAGTGTCAAAAATCCCAATAAACACTGTTTATATCTCATTGTTAACTCCATTACTAATCATTTCAATTAATATTCAGCGCAGTGGTGTTCTTTACCTCTCTCAGATCATGGTTCACTGAGGATAATTCACTAATTTTACATTAAAAACTGCATATTAAAATGTTTTTAAAATTTACATCTGAAAGACATATAGAATAAAATGGTTTTATATGATTTTTTTTTTCTTTTCGTGGAGTTGATGAATTAACGCAATCCACCTCTTCTGCTCAGGATGCAAATATGTGAAGTGAACAGTTTCCATTTTTATATGTTGATTACGCTTGTTAAGCCAAACAGAATAAATTTAATTCTAAAAAATCCTTTGAACATTTAAAAAAAAATTTTTTTTTAAACTTTAACAGGAGGGTTAAAAACCGTCTGTTCCTCTACTTTACACTGGCATTAATACCTCATTTTGAGGGTTTTACTCCCCCAACAGCTCCAGAATATGAACCCACATCCACTTCAAAACAGATATAAGTGCGCCACCTGCTGGGTACCGATTCATTCACTCCTGTATTTAAACATTATGAATACTCTGTACATGTAAAATACTCTGTAAAATGCATTTTTCTACATATAGAAGAAATCTGTGCCAAAGCTACTGAATCAATATAATATAAATATTTTAAATACAATTGTTTTTTGCTTTCTACATATAGTATGACACTGTGCAACACTATTAATTCACATATTCAAAAGAACATTTGCAATATCTGAACTTCCACAACAGCAACACTGCTCATGTACACGTGGACAAAATTGTTGGTACCCCTCAGTTAAAGAAGGAAAAACCCACAATTCTCACTGAAATCACTTGAAACTCACAAAAGTAACAATAAATAAAAATTTATTGAAAATTAAATAATCAAAATCAGCCATCACTTTTGAATTGTTGATTAACATAATTATTTAAAAAAAACAAACTAATGAAATAGGGCTGGACAAAAATGATGGTACCCATAACTTAATATTTTGTTGCACAACCTTTTGAGGCAATCACTGCAATTAAACGATTTCTGTATTTGTCAATGAGCGTTCTGCAGCTGTCAACAGGTATTTTGGCCCACTCCTCATGAGCAAACAGCTCCAGTTGTCTCAGGTTTGATGGGTGTCTTCTCCAAATGGCATGTTTCAGCTCCTTCCACATATGTTCAATGGGATTCAGATCTGGGCTCATAGAAGGCCACTTTAGAATAGTCCAACGCTTTTCTCTCAGCCATTCTTGGGTGTTTTTGGCTGTGTGTTTTGGATGGTTGTCCTGTTGGAAGACCCATGACCTGCGACTGAGACCAAGCTTTCTGACACTAGGCAGCACATTTCTCTCCAGAATGCCTTGATAGTCTTCAGATTTCATCTTACCTTGCACACTTTCAAGACACCCTGTGCCAGATGCAGCAAAGCAGCCCCAAAACATTACTGAGCCTCCTCCATGTTTCACCGTAGGGACAGTGTTCTTTTCTTCGTATGCTTGGTTTTTGAGTCTATGAACATAGAGTTGATGTGCCTTACCAAAAAGCTCCAGTTTGGTCTCATCTGTCCAAAGGACATTCTCCCAGAAGCTTTGTGGCTTGTCAACATGCATTTTTGCAAATTCCAGTCTGGCTTTTTTATGAGTTTTTTTCAGCAGTGGTGTCCTCCTTGGTCGTCTCCCATGAAGTCCACTTTGGCTCAAACAACGACGAATGGTGCGATCTGACACCGATGTACCTTGGCCTTGGAGTTCACCTTTAATTTCTTTGGAGGTTGCTCTGGGCTCTTTGGATACAATTCCAACGATCCGTCTCTTCAATTTGTCATCAATTTTCCTCTTGCGGCCACATCCAGGGAGGTTGGCTACTGTCCCGTGGGTCTTGAACTTCTGAATAATATGAGCCACTGTTGTCACAGGAACTTCAAGCTGTTTAGAGATGGTCTTATAGCCATTACCTTTAAGATG
This sequence comes from Acanthochromis polyacanthus, assembly GCF_021347895.1. NCBI lineage: Eukaryota > Metazoa > Chordata > Actinopteri > Pomacentridae > Acanthochromis > Acanthochromis polyacanthus. The sequence continues at coordinate 32,324,298 of NC_067117.1, read as the reverse complement.
TTTGTCTATAATTTTTTTTCGGATGTCCTGGGACAATTCTCTCCTTCGCTTTCTGTTGTCCATGTTCAGTGTGGTACACACCTTTTCACCAAACAGCAGGGTGACTACTTGTCTCCCTTTAAATAGGCAGACTGAATGATTATGAGTTTGGAAACACCTGTGATGTCAATTAAATGACACACCTGAGTTAATCATGCCACTCTGGTCAAATAGTTTTCAATCTTTTATAGAGGTACCATCATTTTTGTCCAGGCCTGTTTCATTAGTTTGTTTTTTAAAATAATTATGTTAATCAACAATTCAAAAGTAATGGCTGTTTTTGATTATTTAATTTTCAATAAATTTTTATTTATTGCTACTTTTGTGAGTTTCAAGTGATTTCAGTGAGAATTGTGGGTTTTTCCTTCTTTAACTGAGGGGTACCAACAATTTTGTCCACGTGTGTATGCTTCTTGTTTTTTATTCTACTGATGTCCCTTTACAAAGGGTGGGCCAAACGCAGGCTTACAGATGTTTCACTATTTGTTTCTACATTTAAGATCTAATTCATCTAAACCATAATTCCAAACCAGTATTCCATATCCCTTATTCATGTGTTGGCAATATTCTTAAGCTTTTTCTTCCAATTTTGATTTTTTTTAAACATTTTAATGTAATGATCTTGTGCCATGAGTGAATATATGCATAATGTATATCACTGTATTAGACACACCTGCACTGTACATCAGTGCAGATATCTGATCAGACATTCATGTAGCTGTAATGTCATGCATTAGACCATGCAGACACAGACTGTTTCATGTCAGAACTACTGATCCCCTCAGATTTTAATGCATACCAGTCTCTAGATTTTGCAGCGAACAGTGAGTGATTCAAAAACATCCAGTGAGTGGGAGAACACCTTATTAACGACAGAGGTCAGAGAACAGTCAGGTTGGTGTGAACAGACTTGGATTCTGCTGCCACTGACAGATATTAAGGTCAGATTTGAGTGTAAACATGAGTATGTGCATCCATCTTTTCTTGTGTCAGTGGTCTAAGTGTCACAGCACACAGTAAGCCCCATAATACTAATCTTCATCATTAAAATGTTTACTCGGGCATCCCTGCAAACTATTAACATTCCAGAAACAACCTAATTATGAGGCGTTTCACAGCATTAATGCACAGCCAACAGATCTACTGTGACTGTGTGATGCTGTTGTGTTAACATGGAGCTGGAAGAAGGTTTCCACCAACTTACAAATCCAGGTCACCATTTTCTCAGGTTGTTCTGGGTGCAATTGGTTGTTTTCCCAGAATAATATATATATATATATATATATATATGCATATATATATATACATATATATATATACACCCCCTGTCACAAGTTTTGTCTCAAAACTATATATATATATGTATGAAAGAATGTCCAACAGAGAGAGTGAAAATATATGAAATTGCATACTGCTTTTTCACAAAAAAACAACTCGCACACGCTAATATTTCATTGGACTGCCATTAGCTCTGAGAACAACATGCATTCACTAGCCTAGCCGCGCTAGACAACCCACGGCAGCGAATTTAATTCTCTGCCAGGGTGGGTCTAGTTACCCTCCATAAGGCTCGAGGCTGGATTCTCCTAAAACTGGCCGGACCAATCACCATGAAGTGTAGAGTCAGAAGGCGGGTGTAACTAAGTGACGACAGAGGCGCGACGATTCTGACAGAAACAACCAGCGCACAATAAACAGTTATTTTTCGACTCGGCTTTGGCCACAGCCCTTAAAGATTTGAAGCTAAAATTCAACTTGAAAGATAAACAAAGGACGGCACTGAAGTGTTTCATCGAGAAGAAAGACGTATTTGGACTTATGCCGACGGGATATGGCAAATCCTTAATATACTAGTTGGCTCCGCTGATTTGGAAGCTAATGGGACTTAGCCGCAATCCGCCGGCACTCTAGGAACTACGTCAGCCTATTCGTTGCGCTGATTGGTTGTATACCTACCCAATTGCTGCAGAGTGATTTGAAAGACAACCTTTTAGCCCGCCTCTCTCCCTGTCGAGCAGCCCTAGACCCTTGTGCCTTCAGAACACGGGTCTAGCACGGCTAGGCTACACATTCACTGTAGCATTGTTTCGATAATCTTGATGATGGGAGAGTCAAACCACTGCACAAAGTCTTCTCCAGAACATCCCAGAGATTCTCAATGGGGCTGAGGTCTGGACTCTGTAGAGGCCAATCCATGTGTGAAAATGACGTCTCACGATCCCTGATCCACTCATTCTCAATGTGAGCCCCATGAATTCTGGCATCATCATCTTGGAACATGTCCATGTTATCAGGGAAGAAAAACTCCACTGATGTAAAGACCTGGTATTTTTTAGTATACTTAGGTAGTCAGCTGACCTCATTCTTTGGGAACATAACGTTGGTGAACCTGACCAACCCCAGATCATAACCCTAACCCCCACAGGCTGGTAGACACTAGACATGATGAGTTCATCACTTCATCTGCCTCTCTTCTTACCCTGATGCCCCCATCACTTTGGAACAGGGTAAATCTGGACTCATCAGACCACATGACCTTCTTCCATTGATCCAGAGTCCAATCTTTATGCACCATAGCAAACTGAAGCTTTTTTTCTGATTAGTCTCACTGATCAGTGGTTTTCTTAGAGCTGCACAACTGTTTAGTCCCAATCCCTCGAGTTTCCTTCACATGGTGCATGTGAAAATGTTCTTACTTTAACTATTAAACATAGCCGTGAGTTCTACTGTTGATTTCCTACAATCATCTAAGAGTTTGTTCTGACCACATTTGTTCCTCAAAGATGATGGTTCTCCACTATTCTTCAGGTTTTAATAATGTGTTGGACGGTTCTTTACCTGATTTTAGTAGTTTCATCTCCTTAGTTGTTTTCTTTGCTTGATGTATTCCAATAATTTGACCCTTCTGAGACACATTAACATCCTTTCCATGACCACAGGATATGTCTTCCTACATGGTTGTTTAAGAAATGAGAAGCTCCTCACTGCTTCAGCTTGAAACAACTTCAGTGGAAGATTCTTACCTATTTGCTTTGTTAAATCCAATTGGTAAACAAACCCCAAGCAAACATAAAGTACAGCCTATTGTATTGTAATGACATCTGGAAAGAGAACTGCAGTCAGTTCAAGTTTAAATAAATCACCAAAGGAGACACAAGAATATTTATAAAACCTTTATTCATATTTTAAATTGAAGGTTAACTGAAATGTGTCAGATTCATACCATGTTCTGTGACAACAACGATAAACCATTGTCTTCTGTTTGTAACAGAGAAGAAGAAAAAAAACAACATAACAAACCAAGCAACATGTAGACCATCCAATATAAATTAAAATAAACTGTCTTAATACACAAAGAAGCAGTTATTACCATTGAGAATAAGTAGGCCTCTATATAAGTGTGTGAGCCATGCTGTGACGGATGACAGACTGGAGTTAAACCTTGAAGTTTTTAGCACCAAGTTCACCTTTTTTTTTCTCATTGCACTTCAACGGAAGAGTTATGAGCCTGGTGCTAAATCTGAACGAAGGGAAACCCAACGTTTTTCTACAAGAACAGATCAGGGTTCCTACATTTTGTCTCACACCTGGTCCTGACTGCAGCTTTCACTCCAGAGCTGAGGACTGGACAAAAGCAGCATTTTATCATATTTTTCTGCCAAACATCTGGACCAGCTGCATGTAGGAATCCTGAGCAGAACAAACGGATCTATTGTACAAGTCCCACATTTGACATGCTTGCAGGATGAAACTCAAAGACAGGTGGAAGACTTCTACAATAGTCACCGCGGTGAACAAGCATCGGAGCGCCGTTGTGTCCCGTAACGTACAGAGGCTTATTAAATACGCACACATAACATACTGCAACCAAAAGAGAGTGTTTTCGTATATTTTTTCTTCACCATTGTCAGCGTGAAAGGCGCCACGCAGCGCTGATTCAAAGAGCAGAGCGAGCAGAAAAGAACACAACAATGCAGAATGAGCAAAAACACAAAAAGGGGAAAACATTTTTTTTTTTAGTTTGCCTTTCTCCAGAGTGTTCCTTCAGTCGTGCCATCGTTCTTGATAAAATATTCAGTTTTTCTTCTTTAATGCCAGTATATATTACACTTCCCTACGGGTGATTGATTGAAACTGGAAAAAGGCAACGAAAAAGAAAAGCTTTCCCCAAAAAATGTGAAAAGTTCAAGTCAGGCGTAACCTGTTAAGGATGATTAATTCTTTGGAAATGTCTATAAAGATGCAGAGAACTTGGCTGTAGTGGGTTTTAGAGGAGTGGATTCTTTCCAAGCAGCCAGAAACTTTAAGAATAGCTAATGTTGTATCCCAATAAATGTTACAAGAAAATCAGAATGCCTTCACCTTGCACACTGTTTGTTATCTAACAATTAGCAACTATCATTACCGCTCTGATGCATTTAAGGACATGCTACGCTACGAATACAAGTTCACTGGAGTGGATTTCTGACTTTCCAGCATCTCTGGAACGCAACATGAGTAACCAATGTGATAAATTACTAATATTTAGCACCTGCTGTTGTAATTACGGAAGCCTATTTCAGCAGGAAAAATAAAATCGACAAAAAGCCTTATCATTCCTGAAAAAATGTTAAGTTCGTGTTAGGTTTAAGTAAGTCAGACTTAGTAAGTCACACTCATCTACAAACTGACTTTCTAAAGTGGACTTATTTAAACCTAACATGAACGTAAGGGAGTTTGACATAGAAAGACTTCTCCCCTAAGGTTAAACTCCAAGACAAAATACCAATTACAGAGATTCTCATTGTATTGGTCAATTTTCCTGCTAGATAAATTTACTCACTTATAATTTCATTACAGCTGTTCACGTGTCATTTTTTTCCCTCAACATCGATAAGGAGTTTTTATGAGTCTTTATTTTTTCCTTTTTCTGCTCTGACTGGGCTTCCATATGTCATGGCCATGTAGTTTTAACATATTTTGTGCTGTCCAAGTTATCTACCCGTCAAAAGGCAACAGTAATTGAGTTTTAAGCATAGTGGTCTCCTTTAGCGCTGGACACCAGAAGGCACACATGTAGACGCTGGGCCAGGCAAGGAGACGCGATGATTAGTCAACAAACTGGGACGACGGGACTTGATGTTTAAAAAGAAGCATACTTGAACTTGTAAGTGCATGATAAAAAAATGTGCTAAAAGTGTTTTTTTCTCCTAAATAAAGAGACTGGATGAGGGGAAAGTTGCGCAAATAGCTAGCTTAAAGATAAGCTGTTCTCAGGATATGTTTATGTAAAAAAAATAAAGATCCTCATACAAATCATTTTGCTCTTCAGACGGCTGCACACTAACAAGGGTACTCTAAACGGGAAAAGGGCACTTAAAAGCTGCAGTACATTTTCTTGTATTTACACGTCCTCCCCAGTGATCTTGCAGTTTTTTTGTGTGTTAGGTAGTTTTACACTCTCAAAGTTGGTTGAACAAACGAAAAAAAAAAACGAAAACTGTTTTTGTGTGATCAATGGATTGAAGTGAAATCACCTCATTTTTCTTCTCAGGTCAATAAACAACAACAACAATAACAACAATAACGATAAAAAAAACTTACATTAAGCACACTACGTTAAAATATGACTAATATTATCAAAAAGGCAAATAGTAGGTGTATTGCAACGATCTTTGCGGCATCACTATCAAACAAAAACATCTATCTTCATCATCATCATCATCATAAATCTCATCACCATCATCATCATCATCATCATCATCTGAGACGGCATGGCACGGGATGATTGACAGCCCAAACTAGCCACTCACATTTCGCCTGTCTCAGCACAGGCAGGCACACTTGTACGACATAGCAACAATAATAAACGACGAACGTTTCCGAGGAGACCGACGTAAAAGACGGCCGGCCAATGGCAGCGAGGGCCGGGGTCTGTAAGAAGGAGCTCTGTCATTGGGCGGCAGGCGTCTCTAGGTAACAGGAGGAGCTCAGACAGGAAGAGGAAGGAGGGACTCTGGAGGCAATCCAGGTGTGTGAGATCAATGTTTGTGCGATTCTGTGTGGTCCACAATAAGCTGAAAAAATGAACTGGGTGAATGAAAGTGTGTGTGTTTGTGTTTGTGTGTGTGTGTGTGTTTGGAAGGTCTGCTTCTGAGGTGAGTTTGTTTAGTCTCCTCTGTGTGTGTTTGGTTTTTGTCTAGACGGCTGGAGGTCTTTCCCAGGCCAGGTTGGTGTACATTAACTGCACACACACACACACACACACACACACACACACACACACACACACACACACACACACACACACACACACACACACACACACACACACACACACACACACACACACACAGGTCTGGGAAAAAGCTGTGGCCCGCTAGCTGCAATGCTAACGTGCTAACGCTGCAAAGCTGCCTTCATGCCGGCTTAAAGTGAAGGAAAGCGTGAGATCACCTCAAACAGGTGCAGATTATTGCCGGCATGGAGGCATTTTACATGTGATCCGCTTCATATGTGGGTTTTGTGCGACTCAAATTTAGCAAAAAAAATAAAAAATGGAACGCACTGGTGAAAGCCATGTAAACACACCAGTGTGCACGTGTAGATAGTACATTGAATTAAAAAACAAACACTACCTCTAAATGAGCTTTTACTCCTCTTTCTTCTGTCATATTTTGTATGGTCAGCCAGCGTCAGCTTTCCCTGAAGTGACAGATTGATCCTACACTAATTTCTTCCATATGAATTCAGCTGTTGGTACATCATTTTACATAATTATAAACTTGATTCTACTTTTAATGCCCTCATTAAAACCTGTCCAGTCTTCTCATACCCGCTGCAAACCCTCCAACACAGGAAACCGAACCGCTTTTGAATAGCCTCGTCCAAACACAAGTAACATATCGATGTAGGGGAAAAGGCAATAAAATAAAGGTCAACAAATTAGCTAAACTTGCATCATAGGACCAGGCTAATAATCTCATTACAAGGCGAAAGGTGATTCGTATTTTGATTGATCCAATCATCAGTCCTTCATCTGCTTTGGGTCAAGAGATTAATTTCTTCATATCATGATTTTTTTTCTTTCCATAAGTGCTCGTCATTAAATAACAGGAACAAAGGTGAAAGAGAGATAATAAATAAGATAGAGGGAAGGCAAATTGATAAGAATGATTTGTGACTACATGTCGGTTATTTTTCATTGTCTTTCTTTGTGTCACGGGAGTTAAAAGCTGGACTTTCAGGTTTTGTCATTACAGTTAAAATGTCAAAAGCTTAGGCAATTGTGAATGCTAAATGCTGTTTTAAAGGGATTGGAAGAATCTTGAAAGACTCTTCCAAACATCTGGATGAAAAAATAACCTATCGGCTGCGTTATAGAAAAGATTTTTACGTTATGTATTATATGCTTGCTCGAGACAAGACAAGAAAAAATGTGCAACTAAGGACAAATTCATTAAAACTAACTTTAACATGGACAAATATGGCAAACAATGAAGTTCTAAAATTTTGGATTGCTTTTTTCTGGCTACTGCATTGGAAAACCAGTTGAAAATCTTTTTTTTATTGTGCAAGGGGATTCAGAAAGTAGGTGATTTCAATGAAAGTTTCTGCAAAGTTCAGCTGTGGTTTATCCTAATGTATGCACGCTTAGCTTTGCAATTTAAAAGTAATGACAATGCAACTGACACAAACTGGTCCTCTTTACGTCCAGCTTAGACACCAGCGAGAAGAAAAGACAAAGATTCACCGTATCAGACAATAAAACGTTGTTTTTTTGGCCTTTTTCACTCTCTCCTCTCTTCAGGTTGCAAAGTCAAGCTAACTCAGCTTCAGGAGTTTTGGCTGCAGTTCGGTTCGGACCCTGTGGAGGGCACTGTTGCATAAAAACTGGACACTAGAGGGCGCCGGCATCATCCGGACCAACCTGTGGTGTCGTCACATCAGTAAAAATTCACGAGCACCGAGTTAAAACAGCGTTGGTCGCAGTGAACGCTTTTCATATAAATATAAGCAGCAACTTTTAACACAAAAAAAACTACAAATACATTGTTAAATTTAGATTTTCTACTTTGATGAGCTAAAACTGTATTATTTCTACGTTTCTACACTCTTAAAGAGATGACACAAGGTAAGTTGCTATTAACACTCGTGTCACTTTTCAACACTTCAGTGTGTCTAGTTTCAACAACCCAACTTGTGCTGCATTCAACACACAAAGAGTTTTGTTCCAAAAACAACGACAACAGAGGAATTTTAAAATATGAAAAAGACCAAAGGGTCACATGATCTTTTAAAAAAACAACAAAAAACTGAGCTCAATATCAAACTTATACATTGTTTTGATGCCGAAAATTAAATTTAGGATCAAATGTCTGGCCCCATTTCTGATAATTTTATTACATTTTTGATAAATCACTTCCTAATTCAAATTATTTTTCTTTGTCCAGTTTTAATTTAGCCAAAGTTCTGCTTGTAAAGGCAATATGAGAACAGTAAGTATAGAATATTATGGTACTGGCATGAAATCTGTAAAAATGATTAAGTTATGTTCAGATCATTTAGTGATTTCAGATTAAAAAGTTGTGAGTAAAGATAAATAAAGTCCAGCGCTTTGGTGCAAAACTCTTTGCATCTTTTAAAAGTGCAGCTCTAAAGGTTGAAGAATTTAACCTAAAGGGTTCTACTTTAGTTTTTAGGTGTTTTAGGTGAACTGAGGCCGACACTGGCTGACAGAAGATTGTTGTCTCCTTCTTGGTGCAATAAAGTGCTCAGAGATGCCTGCGAGAGAGGGAAACTTACCAGAGTTTGGGTTAAAAAAGGCAGGAGAAGAGAAGGAACTTTAAAGGAAACTGGAGGTGTTCAACTGGAGATGTAAGTTCGTGAATGTGTGGCCACAGCAGTGCACAGCCGGCATATCGAACATTTAGGGCCCGTTGGGCGACTGGCTTTCTTCCTGAGTTAATGCACTTCAAGGGGGACGTTAGGTGTCACTAATTCTGCCTCGTTCTCTCTCTTCTCACCCAGCGAACAAAAACTCTTGACATTCAAATAAAATAACACACAGCAGGATTAAAAATTAAAAGCTAATTCTACCACATCCTACTCTACTGCTAGTTCTACTGTTACATTACACACTGTCTTGATTAGTTCAGACGTCTGTTTAAAAGTCTGATTAACAAATTCGTAATGTGCTTGACTTGTTCGGTCGAGGTAGTGACAGCCAGCTTTGGGATTGGCTAACGATTCGGCCAATAGGGTGAGACCGAGAGAGTGACGAGCAGAGTTTCTGATTGGGCCCGCAGGTTGGATGCTGACTTGTGGTTGGCTCACAGGACTCAGACATTTTGCATAAATTGGAGATTTTTTTCTTTTGATCAATGGTACAGTAACAGTTGGTCTGAGTCCATTGCACCAACGTCAGAATCTCCCCATAAATTGTTCACGATAGCGGCTGCTGTGCACTGTTTTGGTCCGAATCCCTGGTAAGAGTCCACATTTTCACCTCTCTCTCTTTTGTTTTTACGCCTCAATAGACAGAGCTCCTTCAAAATAAAAGTCTCACTCAAACGTTCCGTCTGCGCATACTAAAAAATAGTGCAATTCTTTTCAGCAATTATATAAATAACTCTAAATTCGTGCTTTTCGCTCTCGGTTTGCATACATGTCTGTATATATACTCCGTATGTAACATCTATACATGTCAACATGTACGCGGCAAAATGTTCAACGTGAAAGTTGGCACCCCAACAGATTACTGATGTCTGTTTCTTTTTCTATAACTACACAACAAATAAAAAAAAAAAGAAAAACAACATCTCATATGAATCCATCAAGTTTAGAAAAATACCCCTACTTTCTCTAGTTTCTCTCTCATCATCGATCAAGTCGCAGATTATTTCTTTCTCTGTGGTGAACAGTCTTGAACTTTGTGCAAACCTTCTTTAGAAAAATTAAAAAACTAAAAAAAAGGGGGGGTCCAGCGACAGCTCCTGCATCGGTTGGTCGACGTAAGGCAGAACTTTTAGCTTGAGGACAGTCAGCACTGTGCTACAACTGGTGGGCTAGTTCAAGATTCAGCTAAAATCTAAACTCTTTCTGGAAAATATCCTAAGGTGCTAACATGTCCCCGTGATACAGCTAAAGCCTGGCACAGGAGTCGAGAACTAAAAGGACTCGAAGCAGCGAGTGGGTGGTTGGAGGGATTATCGCTAGAAAACAAAAAAAAAATCCTAAAACGTGGAAGAACCAAGAAGATTGCAACATTTTCGCCAGTATAGGAATTTTCTGGCAAGTGTGAAAAAGACAAACAAATGAAGAAAAATGCTCTATAGAAACAAACGGAACAAGTAAATATATATATAATGAATGAAGACTATGTGGATCAGTCTGATGGAGGAGGGATGAGGACGGAAAGAGGCTTTCCCCTTTTCCGCCTTCTGCCAACTCTTTTCTGACATCATCATGGGTTCATCTGAAGTGCTCTTCGGACAGAAAGCTGTGGAACGTGAAGTACCAGTTGTTCTCCTGTGACTGTGCTCTGCAGGAGTGATGTGGTTTCCAGGTGCTCGTCTTGCCGCCTCTCAAAGCGTGAAGCAGGGGAAACTGTGAAACAGCCAACCAGCTCTTTTTTTTTTTACCATTCACGTGATTTTTCCTTGTTGTCCGCTGATCAGACGTAATCCTGTTTGTTGTTTTTTTTTTCTCAAAACAGGAAGCAGTATTGTCACACCTGCTGGGGCTTCTGGGATTTCTCCTTTGTATTCCTTGTGTTCCTGTTGTCCACGCTTCCTTGCTGCTGAGGCGGAGGTCGGAGCAGACCCTGTATGAGCGAGGACGGCGGTGCTTGCGGCACAGTCCGGTGGTTGTGGGTGGAGTTCAGGGACGAAGGGTGGTAGTAGTGCCCGATGACCTCGCTGTAGGTTGGGGGAGCTCCTTCTACCCGAGAGCCCTGCTTCTGGTGCCGGGACAAGGCCTCCTGGGCTTCTAGCACACTGATGCCCGAGTGGACGCTCGGAGGAGGCGCCTGCAGACTGGGAGCAAATTAAACGAGGATAAATCAGAATGAAGTGAGCCGAAAAACAAGGACAGCACCAAGTGTTGGTGCAGAATAATGAGGAACAGGCAGACTGTAGAGATTACAAAAGAAAAAAGCCTGCATTTATTATCTGTTTCCAGCAGGGTTTAAGTTTTGTCCCTGCTCTTGAAGAAGTACTGCCTTCTGGCCTTGGAACTACTGAGGTGGAGATTAAAGGTGCTGATTGTCTTGGGGCTGATACAACTTTTGTTTGGCTGCACACACTACAACCTGAGTCAATATTAGTGCAAGAAACAGACGTTTCTTGGCAAGTTTTTAAAAACAGTGGCAAGATTATGCGGATGACTTCACACTGAGTGTATAAAGATCGACATAAAGAAGTGTGCAAACGAGATGATAATGAGAGCCAAGTGTCAGACTCGACAGATTTGACATGTATGTGATCTTTCAAAAATCCCCATATTTCACCATTTACCAGAGTCAGATGCTAAAAAGAAACAATCATGCTTGAAAGAAACATGTATAACACATGTTTCTGTCAGGAAAATTAATTACATCTAAGCTTAAATTCATACACACAAAATGGTTTTATTCTATATGTCTGATTGAAAACTGTCAAAAGTCATCTATTTGGTCAAACCAAATTCTGTAAAAAGCACCCAAAAATCTATCTATAGTGTGTACAGCCAAGATTTTTCTAGCGTTGGTGGCTCCTGCATACAATTGAAAACCTGTTGATTCCATTTTTTTTTAAATATCTTGTCAAAAACTATTAAACCTATAGAATTTCAACTTTCATTTTTCCTATTTTTTATGATTTCGAGCATTAAAACTGGGTGATCGTGCACAGAAGACATTTTTAAGTTCTCTCTACTTCTAGTCATGCTGGTGTTGTTTCCAGGAGTTAATATTGCAGTGAAAAATGAGCGAGTGAAAGCAAAACCCCACCCAGATACTGCTTGTACTTCAGAGATGCTAATGCAGATGGGTCTAAAAGCAGAAGTAAATAACCATTTGGCTTCTCGTCTACTTTGGAGGGAGGTCATTTGAAGTTTTCAGTTACTTTTTCCACTTCTGCGTTTTAGCATTCAGAACATCCACTCAAAAATCTGAGTCACAGTCAGTACAAAGAGCAACACCGTGACTCAAACAGGGACTTTTATTTCCCTGAAATATTTCATTGGAACAGGAACATCCTGCCTAACTGAAACTGCAAGATTATTTAAAAGTTAATGCAGCTTTAACTTAGCAGCTGGTTGGACTGGAAACACCACCGTTCAAAAGGTTGGGGTCACATAGAAATGTCTTTTTTTTAAAAAAAGAAAAAACAGTTTTCTTCAATGAAGATAAGATTAAATTGATGCAGGACAGGCGTGAACTAACCGTGACGTCACCCGTTGGTTTCAACGCCGAGAAAATGAAGCCTGGATTTTGCTACTACCTGGTCGCCATTTTGGATTTTTTGGAGCCAGTGACGTAAAAAGCGTCATCAAACAGGCTGGACCGGAGAGCAACTAGGGGCAGGACCAGTCAATGGGACTGTCAATCAAGTATAGCCACACCCCCTGGCTCCGCCAACTTTAACGATTTATTTAAAATTCAGTATTGATTTATTTTAAGTTCAGCCACCTGATCTCTCATTTTGACCATGAAAACTAACGGGGAAAAAATCCTGAGCTGTAGAAAATCAATCTATCAAATTTTATTTTTTCTGGTAATGAATTGGGGTCTATGGAGCAAAAGCTTTTTGGAGCCAACCCTAGCGGATGGCGTGATATTGCAAGTTTTTGACACTTCCAGGTGGGCTTCATTTTTGGAGCCAGATGCTACGTCCATCTTTATATAAAGTCTATGATGCAGGAGGAGTCTTCTTCCTGAAGGGGGTGTGAACAGCAGCAAGACAGCTGCTTTTAAAGCTACAGACTCTGAAAGAGTCCGTTTAAGACAGAACTAAAACCAAGGATTATGACAGTCATGGTGAAATGCCCCATCTTTGTGGTATTTAGAACTGAAAAATTGAAAGAGACATCGTAGTATCATTTAAGACTAATAATTTGCTGAAAAAGGGGCATAATAGGGGACCTGTGAAAGAACCAAAATGTACGATTGTATGAGGTATTATTGTTTTTGTGGCTGAGATGCACAAGTTTCAATGATTCCATCATTGAAAATAAGAGTTATGGAAGTCTCTGGACACTATGATATAAAGACATGTATGATATAAATGTTCTTTTCAAGTGTGTGGAAACTTTGTTGACAGCTGTATACACTACCGTTCAAAAGTTTGGGGCCACTTAGAAATGTCCCTATTTTTGAAAGAAAAGCAATTTTTTTTCTATGAAGATAATGTTAAATGAATTATAAATAGAGCTGAGACATTGTTAATGTGGTAAATGACTATTCTAGCTGGAAACGGCTGATCTTTAATGGAATATCTCCATAGGGGTACAGAGGAACATTTCCAGCAACCATCACTCCTGTGTTCTAATGCTACATTGTGTTAGCTAATGGTGTTGTTGAAAGGCTCATTATAGTTAATAGTTAGGCTAATAAAAGTGTGACATCAATAACTTGCTTGCTGTTACCTGGCCTGCAGAAAGGAGTTGGATGGGTCGAGGGGGTGGGAGTCGAACACGGTTCTGTTCGGCGGCGCTCGGACCGACTCGCGGTTCAGCTCCATCTGCTGCTCAGGGTCCCGGAGCTGCAGGGTGCAGGGGCCCTGGTACGGCGGCGGCTCCTCGCCATCTGACAGGGAGATTGTTGGTGGGAGGTCGATGAGGCTCTGGGGCAGGTAGGGGTACGTTGGCTGGAAGCGACTCGGGGCGTATGTGTGCTGGAAGCGCTGGGAATGGAGTGGAGGCTGGGACTGGCCGTGATGTGGTTCCCGCTGTAGGTAGGAGGTGGGGACCCCTCGATCCGGGGGACGGGGGTTATACACCTGGTGCTGAGTAAGGAGGGACAAGAAGTTAGATGTGGAAACTAAGTAACAAATCATGGGCCAGACTCTAAGATCTGACCATGTTCACATGTCCAAAAAGCTTCTTTAAAGATCTTCAAAAATCAGCCAGAGAAGTCAGCATTCAGAGGCAGCAGGATTGATTAGAAAATTCAGGAGCATTTCTTAGCTGTGATTTACACCCCAAGAAAATATTGAAGATACTGAGCTGTGCATCAGCTTTTATGCTGTGAGAGTTGGTCAGTTTTTCCATGCCTATACAGTAGGATGTATTTTTGATAGCTATTATTTACTAGTTACTACTTACTTTCAGTTATTGTTTTTTTTGACACAGTTTTTATGCATAATACACCATTATGGATTGTTTTGCTTCTTACACATTTTTAACAGTTATGGGTCAGTCCATAATTAAAGGACATTTTACGGCCCACCCTTCAAATTTTACATAATCCATGTACAAAATACTAAAACCTGCAGTTGTGTACATTTATTTCTCCGGAAATCAAATCAAGAGAAAAGAATGTTTGAAAATATTTTTTAAACACCAAATAAGTCTGGAGTTCCCAATAAGTGACATTTTTTCTTGTCCCACCCCAATGATGACCAAATTGGATCTCAAATAAAACAGTTAAAATTCACTTTAAATCTCCTTTTTTGGTATTTTGTAGATTGATGTCTCTTATAATTGTGGGAACATTTTTTAATCAGCATAATATTTTAAATAATTATTATTGTGCATGGAGCGTGTGTCCCACAATGACCTTGTTGTTCTGTGTTGTTTTTTTGTGTCTTATTTTTGTCGTTTTGGTTCTCATTTCTGTTGTTTTGTGTCTTGTTTTTGTCGTTGACTTCATCATTCAGCTGTTTTGCTAAAGAACGTTTAGAGCAAAGCTATGTCCTCTCTTCTATTGTTCATATTTTTATTACATTGTCAGCCCATTGAATGTCTCACTCTACCTCATATTATCAGGATCAGACTAATTCTTTTGACTGTTTTCCATCAGTCAGTTTGTCCTCTTGGTCAGGAGTAACAGCTAGCTAAATATCTAGCTTCTACTGCTGAGAAAAAGCTAACATTAGCATGGATTAGCAACCCTGTTACTGTGATTACAGTAGGGTTAGCAAACAACACAGAAAACATGTATAAAAATGGTACCATTTATGTGTAAGCTGAGCCATTCAATTCTTAAATAGTTTATTAGCTATTACTGATGAATATATAGCAGAAATTTGAATTACTTTTAAATTTTGAAGTCCAAATGTCCTCCAATTGTGGAATGACCCCTATATTATCTTAAGTTTACACCATTATGTTTTGAGTACTCCACATTTCATCTTTCTACAAAACATTTTGTGCACATGCTTTAACTCTGTTGTTCAGTTTAAAAGCTTTTGCCACAATTTTACCATCTTTTACCGTTAGAATATTGTCCCCAATAATATCACATTACATTTACTGCTGCTGCATCATAATTAACAGGTAAATATGAATTTATACTCGAGTTTTTCCTAAAAAAACTGACTGAATGAAGGAGGACTCACCTCATTCAGAGCACTGCTTGTCCCTGTTGACTCAGAGGACCACAGACCTCCCTCCTGTAGGAAACAGATAGAAATATTACAATAATTGAAACCAAAATGTACCGGATCACACGCGTAATAATGTACTCTAAGAACTGTTGCCTGTTTTTTGCTTCTGGAGCTGACATGGACAGACAGAAATTGATGTTGGGTTTCCTCTGTTTTATCACAAACTGTCCGACAAATCACGCAATCGCTAATATCTAAGGATTTATTAACTAATTCTTTTTGTCAAAGAAGGATTTTCACTTTTTCCTACACCAACAGCAAACTCTAGTATGCTTTTGGTTGTTTAAAATGCAATTCTGTTAGTTTTGTGTGAAAAAAAGAATACAGAAAATTGCACTGTGCTTCTTCTTCTTCTTTTTTTAAAATACATTTTTGTCCACTAGAGGGCTCAGCTGGTGCACACCAAAGATTCACCTGTCCTGTGCTTTTTCAAATGTCCACATAACTTTAATCATTGTCTTCATGCCACCTGACCACATGCTGTTCATTCATATCATATCTGTTTCGGTAAAGCTGAAAAAACATTGTTCCGTTTAACTCCAGCCAGCCTGAATGAAGCTATACTTGAACCCTGAACTTGATTTCACGCCGTTGTGAAACTTTTACTGAAGAAATGACAAAAGAAACCTCAATAATAGCCTGTGACGGGAAATTCTGAGCGATTTTTGTTGTTCTCTGGAAACAGATCTCCGGCCTGCGTGTCTGACTTGTATGTGTGTCAGTGTGTCTGTCTGCTAATCCAAATTAACTGGGACGCTATGACTCTCATGAGCTTATCAGGAGCTCTGTGTGTGTTCATGCTTCATCCTTTACTCATATCTCACTTGTAGACTGGAGCTGCACACACACACACACACGCACACACACACACAGACACACATGGTGATTCAGTAGCAGGTGACTCAGGATGTGCAGTCATATGTTTGAAGAAGCCTCAGGTGTAAGTCGGTGCATGTGTTTCTCGAAATAGACGTGGCGGCCCCTAATGAAGAAGTGAGTCAGTGTGTTAGCATTAGCCCGCAGCAGCGTTTAATCACCGTGATCACATGCTGTCACTCAGCGGAGCTCAAACACTGCTTTTCTTCTGAATCTGTCTTTTATTAAGGGCCGTCCTCGCAGTGACTAATCTACTGAAGCTGCTGCCCGACTCTTCAGTGTCTAAGCCCGCTCATAAAGATTAGTAACTGTAATAGCAGCGGCTATAATCTTTATAGTTTCTTCTTAAAAAAACATTCTGTAAGTTTTATATTTGTTTATTTGTTGTCTATATACTCTACTGTTCAAAAGTTTGGGGTCACCCAGACAATTTCATGTTTTCCATGAAAACTCACACTTTTATTCATGTGCTAACATAACAGCACAAGGGTTTTCTAATCATCAATGAGCCTTTCAACATCATTAGCTAACACAATGTAGCATTAGAACACAGGAGTGATGGTTGCTGGAAATGTTCCTCTGTACCCCTATGGAGATATTCCATTAAAAATCAGCTGTTTCCATCTAGAATAGTCATTTACCACATTAACAATGTCTAGAATGTATTCCTGTTTAATTTAATGTTATCTTCATTGAATAAAAAATGCTTTTCTTTCAAAAATAATGACATCTTTAAGTGACCCCAAACTTTTGAATGGTAGTGTATGTTCCATTGTTTACCTGCAAAGAGAGTTGTATTGCTCACGGCATATTTACTTAGAATAAATTCCTTTATTGAACCCCTTAAAGGTACTTTATACGTCAACTTTAAATGATTGCTGTGAACGCTCTGAACCTAAGAAGTTTCTCTGTGTTGTCTATTGCACTATAAACTCCTGCACCTCTATGGAAACAATGCAACCACAGCTAGAAGTAGAGAGAACTCAAAAATGTCCTTGTACAGTATGATGCTGTTATAATGCCATAAATGAGAAAAAAAGTCAAAAAGTGAAAAAACTTTTTTCAAAATGTCAAATGCTAAAACTAGAAGAGCACTCAGACAGCACAGGATTCTGCCAAGGCTGCTCATGCCCTCATAATGGCATTGTCAGAAACACAGCATTTTGAAGAGTTCATTTGCAAAAACAGATCACTCCGTTTTGATAAATTTTCAGAAAACCTTTTATTTTATTGTTTTTTTTAGATAATATCAGTCAAACTGAAGTTGAGTGGATTTGATTCAGTAGAAAAATACATGACAAAATAGAGAAAAAATTATTAGTGTTGTTATTATCTCAAGTAAACAATTAAAAAAAGAGTTTTCTCAAAACGGAATTACCTGTTTTTGCAAATGAACTCTTCATTTGTCTATTAGTGATTAATGATCAGAAATCGCGGAAACAAAGAATGTGCCCATTTAATATAGATGAACCCACAAACAAAATGTGCACAGGCGTGTGTTGTGCATGTGTACGTTATGTACGGAAACTGACTCACGTGACCTTAATCTGTGGCGGGTGGTCGGAATTGATGGGACTCAGAAACACCCCCACAATTTAATCAAATGTTCCTTGTATTATTTGCCAATGGATAAGTCCTGATAAGTCCACAGCAGTCCATTTCTAGTAGGATCACAATCATGTGATCATCAGCAGGCAGCTGATGTAGTGTTCACTTGTTGTCATGGTTACAGTGACGCCGTGTCGCTATCTCACAATGATACAAAAATCTTTAACAAATCCGTGGATCCAGACTACAAGCTGCATCACTGCCAAAATCTAATCACTTGATCCTCGGCCCCAGATCCATTTCTGCTCAGATAACGTCAGTGTGGGTAAAAGTGAACAGAGAAAACATGAGTGTAACAGAGGTCCAGGTGTAAACGTGGTCTTGGACTTACGTTGGCCAACGGCAGGTGTCTCCTGCGTGTGGGGGCGTGTCTGGAGAGGAGGGAGCGCGCTGATAGGCGGTAATGGTTCAGCAGACAGGTGATCACCACCACCATGACCATCATGACGACCACGATCACCAGGATCTGGACGAACTCCAGCTGGGCTGCAGCGAAACAGAAACGAAGATGGAGGTCAGTTTGTGAGTCGAGGAAAACACGATTCACCCTGCAGAGAGAATCTGAGAGAGAGTTACTGTTCACCAGGAAAGGAGAGTCTGTAGACTATTTTCATCATAAAGAGTGTAAGATGCTGCAAACTAGAGATTATAAATCAGGATATGTCGGGATGTGATGCATTAATTTGGACAGTTGTTTTCAATCTGGTCCCACAGACCTCATACTGTGTGGTAGAAGTGATTTCTACTACTGCCCCTGAGGAACATAATTAACATTCTTTTATTAGGTTAGAAAGCAGTGACAGCTCTAATCCCAACTAACAGGTTTCAAGTTTTCTTTCACAAAAGGGCAGTAAAACCCTGCTGCATTTACTCACATGAAATAAACCATTTTCAATTGCTGATCTTTACAGCACTACATTAACAAAGGATATAGAAGAGAAACAAATACAAGAAAATGAACATCCAAAAGCTACACACGTGGACAAAATTGTTGGTACCCCTCAGTTAAAGAAGGAAAAACCCACAATTCTCACTGAAATCACTTGAAACTCACAAAAGTAACAATAAATAAAAATTTATTGAAAATTAAATAATCAAAAACAGCCATTACTTTTGAATTGTTGATTAACATAATTATTTTAAAAAACAAAGTAATGAAACAGGCCTGGACAAAAATGATGGTACCTCTATAAAAGATTGAAAACTATTTGACCAGAGTGACATGATTAACTCAGGTGTGTCATTTAATTGACATCACAGGTGTTTCCAAACTCATAATCAGTCAGTCTGCCTATTTAAAGGGAGACAAGTAGTCACCCTGCTGTTTGGTGAAAAGGTGTGTACCACACTGAACATGGACAACAGAAAGCGAAGGAGAGAATTGTCCCAGGACATCCGAAAAAAAATGATAGACAAACATCTTAAAGGTAAAGGCTATAAGACCATCTCTAAACAGCTTGAAGTTCCTGTGACAACAGTGGCTCATATTATTCAGAAGTTCAAGACCCACAGGACAGTAGCCAACCTCCCTGGACGTGGCCGCAAGAGGAAAATTGATGACAAATTGAAGAGACGGATCGTTGGAATTGTATCCAAAGAGCCCAGAGCAACCTTCAAAGAAATTAAAGGTGAACTCCAAGGCCAAGGTACATCAGTGTCAGATCGCACCATTCGTCGTTGTTTGAGCCAAAGTGGACTTCATGGGAGACGACCAAGGAGGACACCACTGCTGAAAAAAACTCATAAAAAAGCCAGACTGGAATTTGCAAAAATGCATGTTGACAAGCCTCAAAGCTTCTGGGAGAATGTCCTTTGGACAGATGAGACCAAACTGGAGCTTTTTGGTAAGGCACATCAACTCTATGTTCATAGACTCAAAAACCAAGCATACGAAGAAAAGAACACTGTCCCTACGGTGAAACATGGAGGAGGCTCAGTAATGTTTTGGGGCTGCTTTGCTGCATCTGGCACAGGGTGTCTTGAAAGTGTGCAAGGTACGATGAAATCTGAAGACTATCAAGGCATTCTGGAGAGAAATGTGCTGCCTAGTGTCAGAAAGCTTGGTCTCAGTCGCAGGTCATGGGTCTTCCAACAGGACAACCATCCAAAACACACAGCCAAAAACACCCAAGAATGGCTGAGAGAAAAGCGTTGGACTATTCTAAAGTGGCCTTCTATGAGCCCAGATCTGAATCCCATTGAACATATGTGGAAGGAGCTGAAACATGTCATTTGGAGAAGACACCCATCAAACCTGAGACAACTGGAGCTGTTTGCTCATGAGGAGTGGGCCAAAATACCTGTTGACAGCTGCAGAACGCTCATTGACAAATACAGAAATGGTTAAATTGCAGTGATTGCCTCAAAAGGTTGTGCAACAAAATATTAAGTTATGGGTACCATCATTTTTGTCCAGCCCTATTTCATTAGTTTGTTTTTTTTAATAATTATGTTAATCAACAATTCAAAAGTGATGGCTGATTTTGATTATTTAATTTTCAATAAATTTTTATTTATTGTTACTTTTGTGAGTTTCAAGTGATTTCAGTGAGAATTGTGGGTTTTTCCTTCTTTAACTGAGGGGTACCAACAATTTTGTCCACGTGTGTATGTACTGTTTAATGTAAAATACAACGAATTAAATCACGCATATAAGTCCGAAGCACATGTACATGGGGATTTGGCTGTATTTGTAAATAAAGCAGAAACTAATATGTGGAGCACAGACTGCATACACAACCATTTAAAAGTTTGGGTCACTTACAAATGTCCCTATTTAAAAAAATAAAAAATAAAAAAATTTCAATGAAGGTAACATTAAACAAATTAGAAATACAGTCTAGACATTGTTAATGTGGTAAATGACTATTCTAGCTGGAAACGGCTGATTTTTAATGGAATATCTCCATAGGGGTACAGAGGAACATTTCCAGCAACCATCACTCCTGTGTTCTGATGCTACATTGTGTTAGCTAATGGTGTTGAAATGCTAACTGATGATTAGAAAACCCTTGTGCAGCTATGTAAACACATGAATAAAAGTGTGAGTTTTCATGGAAAACATGAAATTGTCTGGGTGACCCCAAACTTTTGAACAGTAGTGTACATGCATATAAACACATGTAGCAGAGTCACTTGTCTGTATTTAATCCTCAATCGTCAGAAAAAACAGTACAAACATTAACAAACTTGACAAATTGTCAGGTGGTTGATAATATGGAAGTAAAAGCATGAGCTATAAACACCTATTAATCTCTCACATCTGAATTATAACCTCAGTCACAATAACAAAAGAAGAAAAGCATTCAGAGAGCGCAGTACTCCGCCAAGGCTGCTCAGTCATTTCATTTTTACCTGATAAGTAGGAGACTACAAGCTGCATCACTGCCAAAATCTAATCACTTAGTCTTTATATCATTTCTGACTTTCCCTGAAAATTTCATCCAAATCTGTTAGTCTGTTTTTAAGTAATGTTGCTAACAGACAGACAGACAGACAAACCTACGCCGATTGTCACATAACTCTGCTGCTTTCCTTTGCGGAGCAACGAAACAACATGACAAAAATTGGTCATATATGAGAACAAAAAAAGATGTGGTTTAAATTTAAACAGCACTACAGTATATCAATCTGTAGTTGGATGGCCTTGACACAGTCTTTTACTGAAAATTAATTATTTAGCTTATAAAATATATTTTATTGAATGGAGCATCTTCAAATGACCACATCTCACGTTTAAACTGACGAGTGCAGCGGCAAATGCTTCTCACTGACATTTTTACTTGAATATCACAAAAGTTAGCAGTTACTTATTGATTTGAGACGTTCAGTTAATTGGTTTATAGTGCCAGCACAATTTGGCTATAAATGAAATCATTACTCTATAAATAAATAATAAAGCACACACATCTGTTGTGGCTAATATAGCAGCAGTTCCAATACAACGAGGGTCATATCTTTTCTGTCTGATGAGAGAAGAAAATAACAGGCTTTTGGACATGTAGAGGTCAGTATAGTGTCCAACACACACACACACACACACACACACACACACACACACACACACACACACACACACACACACACACACACACACACACACACACACACACACACACACACACACACACACACAAAGCCAGACTAGACCAGACAGGGCTAGCTTTGTTTAGAGACAGTCTGCTTTTACTACCCCCTGCCCTGCTTCCACCACCCCCATTACCACACACTACACACACACACACACACACACATACACTACACACACACACACACAGCTTTTTTTTCTCACACTTTTTCCATGAGGAGCAGCCAGAGGTCAGGTCCAAGTCAGACACAAGAACATAAAGTAACCTGCAGACAACAACAACAACACACACACTGGTTTCCAGACAGTTCTCACAGTCTGGTTGTGTTCCTTTGACCATCTTAACTCTTACACAACACTGGCAGACACACACACACAGACAGTCAGGTGACTCCTATAACTCATTCATGATATTTTCTGAAAGCAACCATTCATATATTATTCACACCGGAGCTGTATTTGGACGCATTAGATCCACAAATCAGTATGAATTTACCTAGTTTGACTCACACAACCAGATCAACATCAGTTAATTTTGTAAACCACAAACAAGTTGTGGAAAAACTGGAAAAGGTCTTAAACACCAGGTTTAGCTGGTTTTACTCACTTTTTTTTTTGCAGTCTGGTATTCGTCTAGACGCTTTCGTGACATTCCTGTTTTAACCAAACCTGAATTGTTTCTCAGAGGTCAACAACCTTCTGCTGTGAGGACAGCTTCACCCTTTAACCGCCAAACACCACGTTCAGAATAACACACAACTCTGTGACAAAGCTTCGAGATCCACAAAAGAAACTTAACTACTGGAGCAGAACCAGAGTCCCCTTAAAACTATAGTTTACGCAATCTGAGGTCTTCTTCTTATCATATTTTGGTAATAAAGTTTTGATTATTTAATTTTCTAGCTATTCCTCAAAAAAACATATTTTTAATCCATTCAATTTACATTTTTACATTAACTTTTGTACTTTTAAAGAAATTTTAAAATTTGTAGTTCTACCTTCAGCTCTTTATCACTGATAGTATCATACAAGAGGGGATGAAGTGCACAAGCTGGAAGGAAAAGAGTGGAAAAATGACAACAAAATGGATGTTGACATTCTTCTATTGCTGTTCTGCACAAAATTCTTATTTTTCAATTATCAAAATGTTCAATATCTGCTATAAAGTGAAAAATAAACAGATTTCAAACATGAAATCATTCCTGAGTGGACAAAACTGTAACACAAACAATAACAGAAATGATTATTCTGAACCAGAATGACAAAAATGACTTGATTTTCATGTCTGACCTACTCATGGAAGAGTGTAGGGTCTAATCACATGTGCATCTAAGGGTTAGGTATTTTCACAGGAAGTATTCAGTAATTTTCATACTTTTCAAAGCCGTCCCATGGGTCAGATTGGACCCTGTGGCGGGCTGGTTTTGGCCTGTGGGCCTTATGTTTGACACCACTGCTCTAAAGCATCAAACTGCCACATTTTAAAAGCAGAACCAGAGAGCGTTTGGCTTTTTGTTTTTTGCTTCTAAAATGACTTCCAGCTCTATTTCTGTCAATCCAGTAAAGGTTTAATTTCAGCGTGCCAAGCAACGTGCCTTTAGAAGAAAAAAACAGAAACCTGAGGAATATTATCCTCCTTCTTGTGCTTGCTGCAGCAGCCTGAGAGAAGAAACCTGCAGCCACGGGCCGTCTGATAAAACATGGATGTTCTCCTCGGATGAGACACTCACCGCACAGTTGTGTCTGAACACAGTTGTCATGGTTGTGGCTCCCTGACGACGGCTGCATAGTCTCTTCCCTCAACCGGATCTCTGTCGTTTTACAAAAAGATGTTTGTATTCCAGTGATGAAAACCTTTCCCGATGCAAAAAGAAAAGCTAAAAACTAAACCAAAACAACAAAAAATAAAGGAATCTTCCCTCCGCAGCAGTGAACCTACATGTCCCGCGGATGCTGTGTGTCCTCGCCGGTCGACACTCACACTCTGAGTCTCGCCGAGCTTTGTCTGCAACTTTTTCTCACACGCATTCCCACACTGTCCAGACGCATATTGAGGAAACAGCTGACCGGACCCTTCCAGCCTCCCATACAATCCCCACCACCCCCACAATGGCTGCAAACAAAAGGGGTCAATGCGAGGGGGTGGGGGAGGAGGGGGGAGAGAAAGAGGGGGAGTGGTGGGAGCGTCTGGGAGAGACAGATGGGTCAGAGGGATGGATGGAATAATGATGAGAGGAGGAGGAGGGGGAGTCTGGAGCTGCACGTCTCTTCAGGATAAACAGACTCTTATAGTAGATAAATGCTTCATAGCATCATATAATGTCATATAGAGAGATATAAAGATGTTTGGATCAACCGTAAATTCACCAAGGGAGACATATTTAACATTAACATAACTTTGTAACTGTTTTAGCACTGAAAGGAAAGAAAATGAAAATAACATGCATGATTTCATTTTTTTCAGCGTTGTTCAGTAAAGGCCAACATAGCTCTACAGATGTGGTTGACACACACATTTAACTTCTATATGTTTTGCATTTTATTCTTCAGAATTTGATTTTATTATGTTTTATAATATAATTCACAGAAAAAAACATAGCTTTTGGGATATACACGACCATTCAAAACTTTGGGGTCACTTAGAAATGTCCTTATTTTTGAAAGAAAAGATGTTTCTTTTTTAAAATTTAGATAACATTAAACGAATCAGAAATAGAGTCTAGACATTGTTAATGTGGTAAATGATTATTCTAGCTGGAAACGGCTGATTTGTAATGGAGTATCTCCATAGAGGTACAGAGGAACATTTCCAGCAACCATCACTCCTGTGTTCTAATGCTACATTGTGTTAGCTAATGGTGTTGAAAGGCTCATTGATGATTAGAAAACCCTTGTGCAGTTATGTTAGCACATGGATAAAAGTGTGAGTTTTCATGGAAAACATGAAATTGTCTGGGTGACCCCAAACTTTTCAACGGTAGTGCATATAAATCTATTACACTGTAAAAACTGTATTTGAGCTGCAGTTAAAATAAAGTACTGAAGTTTACTGTGGATTCTACCAACTTGAAATTCTACTTTGTACCTTTAAACTGATATTCTAATTCCAGCCACAGTGCTAAAATAAGGTTTAGCGCTGCTCCAGCGTTATGACATCCAAAGAAATTTGGCTGCGACTCAACCAGTTTTCTTCCAAATAACATTGCAGAGCAAAGTGACAAAATCCTACAAAAAAACACAACTTTTTCCAGTAAATATTTCAATTGGAAACATTGAAAAAAAAGTGACTCCAAACTTTTGAATGGTCGTGTATATTTAGTGCTTCAATTGAGAACAGAAAACTGAACTAAATAAATTCATCCAGATTATTTTAAGCAGTAATATGAATTCAACTGGTTTAAAGTTAGATCCACTCTTGATTCCTTTCAAATGAACACTTTGCATCGCTGCAACTTCCTTTTAAGGAAACCAGAAGTTTGCAGATTTTCCAACTGAAATATTTACTGAACAAAAATTATTTATGTTTTTTTTTTTTGCATGTGTGATTTTCTCACTTTTCTTTGCTCTCTAATGCTACATGGAACAAAACTTTGGTTGAGTTCTGGCAAAAATTTTCAAGAAACTTGGACGCCGACACTGAAGGAGCAGTAAACCTCATTTTTGCACTTTGGCTGGAGTTAGAATATCAGTTTAAAGGTACAAAGTGGAATATCACCAAAGTGAATTTAAGGACTTTACTTAATAAGAAGGGAAAGGAAAGGAAAGGAAAGGAAAGGAAAGGAAAGGAAAGGAAAAAAGGGAGGAGAGAAGAAGTTGTGGGAGTTTAGCACCAGCTGACAGAACAAGCTGTCAGGAGGCAGTGGGCCCACACACACACACACACACACACACACACACACACACACACACACACACACACACACACACACACACACACACACACACACACACACACACACAGATGGTGAAACTGGCATGGCAGTATGTTTAAGTGTCTCTCTGTTCCTGTATGTCTTCAATAATAACAACAGTTCTCTTTAATGGTCCATGTGAGCGTTTACTCCTAATATTTAATACTAATATTTTTAGTCTTTTTGATAATGTGTATGTTTGTGTTCCCAAACTGTCTGGAAGTCAAATATGGGCTTCAAGTCGTGACATTTCATCAAAACTTTATCCTGTGTGTCTCAAATGAAAAAATAAAACTGCCAAAAATAAACCGAATAATCAACCGAGATTCTGCAAAAAACAAGCTATTCTGATCTCCTCAGTGCCACTAAGCAGCCATTAGTGACCCAGCTGGGGGCAACAGTCCTTTAATAAAACTCAGAGGATTTTCAGTTGGACTAGGCTGAACTGCAGGCTGTGTTTAGCGGTAAAATACCCGGTGACACCAGTGAGCACGTAGAAAAATGCTGTACATGTTGCAAAAAGCCCCCCAAAAAAACAAAAAAAAGAAAAGAAAGAAAGTGAGCTTCATGTCAGTAAATTTTGTTGCACATCTTTGGGTTCTCCTTCGTTCTAGCTGGTTGTTCTGTTTCCATAGAGGTTCAGGACTTCATATTGCATTAAAAAAACACGAGCCCACGGTGAGCAAAATATGACAGGAGCAAATAAAATAATAAACAGCCTGACACTGCCTGGGGTTCAGGAGGTCAAATTTCTCATCTTGAACGCCTGCATTATTCAGAAAATAGAAGTGGAAGTGTAGAAGTGGAACTAGAGGACATGTGACTGTCTGATGAACTCAGTGACTGCCGTCACGCTGACTGAATGTCCACATCCTATAGGTGGAGTCCTGCTGGGCCGACCTCATCTAGTCCAGCTGCAAACACACTCAGCTTCTGTTGTTGTCCTCATGGGGTTCTTGTCAAACACATTAGGGCAATGTTTCCTTTTAATCTGCATATCTGGGCAGCTCTGTAGCACACAGTGAACACATCTGACTGTAATTTACAATTTAATATTGATGCAGAAATGGAGCTTTAGATTGTTTTCAGCAACAGAAGTCAACTGAAATGTCAAAGTTTTAGAAGGTACTTTTTCAATTAAAAACACAAAATTGAACTCATTAAGTTTATCCAAAGGAAAGGAAAGGAAAAGAAAGGAAAGGAAAGGAAAGGAAAGGAAAGGAAAGGAAAGGAAAGGGAACGACAGGAAAGGAAAGGAAAGGAAAGGAAAGGAAAGGAAAGGAAAGGAAAGGAAAGGAAAGGAAATAAGGAAAGGAAAGGAAAGGAAAGGAATGGAAATAAGGAAAGGAAAGGAAAGGAAAGGAAAGGAAAGGAAAGGAAAGGAAAGGAAAGGAAAGGAAAGAAAAACAAAAAGAAAAGAAAGGAAAGGAACAACAGTAAAAAAAGGAAACTAAAGGAAAGGAAAGGCGGGAAGGGAAAGGAAAGGAAAGGAAATAAAGAAAGGAATGACATGAAAAGAAAGGAAATTAATGAAAAGAGATAAAAGATAGGAAAGAAAGAGAAGGAAAGACAGGAAAAAAATGGAAAGGAAATGAAAGGAAAGGAAATTAAAATCAAGGAAAGGAAAGAAAATAAAGACAGGAAAGGAAAGACACAAAAGAAAGGAAAGGAAATTAATGAAAGGAAATAAAAGACAGGAAAAGAAAGGAAAGACAGAAAATTAAAGATAGGATAGGAAAGGATCTGGGTAACTCTGTAGCACAGTTAACACATCTGACAGTAATTTACAATTTAATATTGATGCAGAATTGGAGTTTCAGAGTGTTTTCAGCAACATAAATTACCTAAAATGTCAAAGTTTTAGTAGCTACGGTCATCATTCTGTTTCTGTTCAGCTTCTCTGATCAGATTTTCCATAATGTAATAAAAATACCTTGTATGCTGCTTGAGAACACGACTTCTCAGCTCTAAACCATGGGAGGTCAGCCTCCTCCATCTTGTCCTTTCTCATTGTCCATGCTTTCTCTTTTCTATCTGTTGCCTCTCTTTCATTTTCTGTCCTTTACGTCACTCCCTTCTTCCTGCACACTAACAGGGAAATCATTTCTTCATCTGCACAGTGTCAGTCCGTCTCCAAAAGAAACAAGATTGCACAACAATACTGATTTTCCCACTGTAGCTAAGCACTGCAATATTGTTTTTCTGCAACATTTTGGTCATTTTTTTTCATCATGTGAAAATTTAAAACACATTAAAGAGTCTACCAAAGCCTTTAACCCTCTTTTTTTTTTATGCTTCCTCTCCCTCAACTTCTTCTTTATCCACTCTCTCAACCTTTTCAATTTCAGGGGCCTTTTTGGCAAGGCAAAATGACTTTTAAAGCAACTGTGCTGTGCAGATGCACCGCTGAAAAACATCCTGAAGGCTAAAACACGCTTCAGCAAAGACACACAATAACACTGTTCCTTTGGTGTGCAGGAAGCAGGCTTCTGGGTGAGTCGCTGAGGCTCAACTCCACGTTCACGTGTGCGATCCAAAGCGACAACATGCGACTGAAACATGGAGGCGGATGGTGCTCAGGGTTTAATGATGATTCAAGTTTGCATTCGAGCTGCATCCAGAAACACGAAGTAAAAGCAGCCACTTTCCCCATCGGAATTTTTAAATGACCTGTAAATTCAATAAAATGTGCTATTTATCTAAAATAAACTGTTCGTACACTTGTTTTGAATTGTGTATTCATTTTCAGTGTTTACAAGAAGCTGTAAAAGAGGCTGTTCTACTCTGCCTAAAACAAAATCTCTGCTTTTTTGCCTATAAACTGTCTCAATTAAGCACAAATGGCATTTTCAGCTTGCTTGTTTCATCTTATATAAATGCATAATCCCCAAGCATTATTCTACAGGTAATTACAACAAGGAAATGTTTGTCTTTTTTACTAATTTTTGACCATTTCAGCTGATATGTCAGCGCACACATGATGTTTAAAGATGATATAATATCACGTATCAATTGTCTGACAGTCTTTGAACTCATCATGTGTCATTTCCAGTATCTTTGGAACTGAAACAAACCAAATATGAGCTTGAAATCATGATATCTAATAAAATCTCTTTATTCTAAATGCGACAACAGCTTGTGCTGATCAGATTTTGTAAATATCTAAAAATTCTGTTGGGCTGAATTGGGCTGAACTGCAGACTGTGTTTACACAGAGTAGAGTTGAGGCAAAAAATAACTGTAAACAGTAAAAAAATTTGTAGTATGTAAAGTCACCATTTTTTACAGTATTGGTAACACCTGTGGGCACTTCTGATTTGTTCAAAAGTTTGGGGTCACTTAGAAATGTCCATATTTTGAAATAAAAGCATTTTTTCCCCCCAATGAAGATAACATTAAATGAATCAGAGATGCAGTCTAGACCAGTGGTTCTCAACCCTGTTCCTCAGGACCCACTATCCTGCATGTTTTAGATGCTTCCCTGCTCCAACACACCTGATTCAAATGATCAGCTCGTCATCAGGCTTCTGCAGAGGCTTGATAACGAGCTGATCATTTGAATCAGGTGTGTTGGAGCAGGGAAGCATCTAAAACATGCAGGATAGTGGGTCCTGAGGAACAGGGTTGAGAACCACTGGTCTAGACATTGTTAACGTGATAAATGACTATTCTAGCTGGAAATGGCTGATTTTTAATGGAATATCTCCATAGGGGTACAGAGGAACATTTCCAGCAACCATCACTCCTGTGTTCTAATGCTACATTGTGTTAGCTAATGGTGTTGAAAGGCTCATTGATGATTAGAAAACCCTTGTATAATTACGTTAGCATGTGAATGAAAGAAAAACATGATATTTCCTGAGTGACCCCAAAACTTTGAACAGTAATGTGGTAAAATGTCAACCAAAATCACTGCAGCAGAGATGTGATTTTATAGACGTATGCTATGTAATATCTATTACAGACAGAATAAGCACAACATTTTTGGACACATCTTAAGGAAAGAGACCCTGAAATATATGATCACAACTGGAAAAATGAATGGGAAGAGAGGCTGAGGCAGACAGAGAATGAAAATGATGGACGGACTGACATCATGGCTGCACATGGAACGATCAACAGTCTCAGTTCAGAAAGCTAAAGTTTGGATTCGATGGAGAGAAACGATCGCCTACGCTGAATGGCATGGCACTTGATTGATTGATTTATGGCAACATAACTTTGTTAAACTGCACAAAACACATCTCTCTCCTTCTATCCGTGGCTGTGCTGTTTCCATAGAGGTGCAGGACTTTATACTGCAGAGTTGGTTAATAATCAATCAGCCGCTCAATAAACAACTTCCTGCTGTCTTCTTACTGTCCTCGTCTGACTCTCAGCTCTCAAGTTCTTTCAACTTTCCTTGTGCAGCAAGAAAAAAAGAGCCATAAAAACGTGTTCCCTTGTCAGTTGTGTTGCATGAGAGGGACTGCTGATCTCTTCCCTCCCTCTGTGGTGTTGTCTAGACAGGAGGAGGCTGAGGGCCCGGCAGGCAGGCAGACACTCCAGGGTTAATCTAAAGCAATTAGCTCATTTGTCATCCGCTGCCTGCTCTCTGTCTATCCGCCTCCTTTTCCTCCTCCTCCTCCTCCTGCATTCAGCTAAAGGTCACAGCCGGTCATTGCCGAGTCAGATGGCTCAGAGGGAGAGAGGGAGAGCCGGCGGACAGACATGGAGGGGGAGAAGGCAGCAGGACGGAGGGAGGCGGTGGTGGTTGGAGGAAAAGAAGGAATGGAGGAAGACGGGGAAGGGAAAAAGTTTGGTGGGAAGGATGGGAAGAAGTCGGAAGAGCGAGCAGGGAAGGAGAACGGAAGGAAAGGGGCAAGAAAGAAGAAGCAGAAAATGAGAGAGAAAATAAGTAGTTAGGGAGCTAAAAAGAGAGAGAAAAGAAGAAATCAATGATGAAAGGAGTGGAAAGTTAGAAAGGGAAGGAGAAAAGGGCAGGAAGAGAAAGAGAGAGAAGCTCGCTAATTCCTCCCCCCTTCCTCAGTCCTCGGATGACTCGACAGTCTGGGTAGTCAGAAATAGCACAGACAGCTGTGTCTATGTGTGTGTGTGTGGGACAGAGAGTGTGTGTCTGTGCATGTGTGTTTATGCGTGAGTGTGTGTGTGTTGGAGAGGGAGAAAGTTATAGGTCATAGGTTCACACAATTTGCTTGCCAATTTCCATGAGAAAAGCTATAGGGGGTCGAAGGGGGCTGGGACAAACACACAACACATGCACGGAGACACAATCACACACACCACACACACACATGCACGGAGACACAATCACACACACACACACACACATGCACGGAGACACAATCACACACACACACACACACATGCACGGAGACACAATCACACACACACACATGCACGGAGACACAATCACACACACAATCACACTCTCCATTGACTTTGGAAGCCGCGGTCACAGAGCAGCCAACAAGTGTGGGAACTTTGGTCCATAAAACTCCCACTGCTGTTTTCAACAGTGGGAAAATGGAGCAGTCTGTGTCTGAGTGTGTGGAATGTGAGTGTTTATGTGTGCGTGAGTTTGCAGTCGAGGGGTTCAGTTATCGTCCCTCCTCATCTTTCTATCCATCCACTTTCAGATTCTCACCTTTCATCGGGAGTCATTCTCAATATGTCTCGTTTGGGACACATGGTCATGCTTAACTGTCACAGTGGCTACATGGGAATTTTGATAGCTTAATATCAAAATAGAGTGTGCCATGATGTATGTCTTGGTCAAACTCAATGACAAATCAAGTTCCTCACTTCCAATGATGCAAGAATTACACAAATATCCCACATTGCCGTACAGATGATTGATTTTGAACTATACTACCGTTCAAAAGTTTGGGGTCACTTAGAAATGTCTTTTTTTTCAGAATAAAACATTTTTTTCAATGAAGATAACACTAAATTAATCAGAAATACAGTCTATACATTGTTAATATCATTGTTAAACAGCTGATTTTTAATGGAATATCTCCATAGGGGTACAGAGGAACATTTCCAGCAACCATCACTCCTGTGTTCTAATGCTACATTGTGTTAGCTAATGGTGTTGAAAGGCTCATTGGTGATTAGAAAACCCTTGTGCAGTTATGTTAGCACATGAATAAAAGTGTGAGTTTTCATGGAAAACATGAAATTGTCTGGATGACTGCAAACTTTTGAACAGTAGTGTAGGTCAACTTTAACTCATTTAGAGCAACTCTGACTAATATTGAGCAACTTTCACTAATAACATAAACTTTAGCTAATACAGAGCAACTTTTATTCACGTACACTATCCTTCAAAAGTTTGGGGTCACTTAGAAATGTCCTTATTTTGGAAAGAAAAGCATTTTTTCAGTGAAGATAACATTAAATGAATCAGAAATACAGTCTGTACATTGCTCATGTGATAAATGACTATTCTAGTCATTTATCACATTACATGTGCTATATTGTGTTAACTAATGGTGTTGAAAGGCTAATTGATGATTGGAAAACAACTGTGCAGTTATGTTAGCACATGAATAAAAGTGTTAGTTTTCATGGATAACATGAAATTGCCTGGGTGACCCTAAACTTTTGAACGGTAGGTTACTTTCCATTTCTCATCTCTCATCAGTAGTCGTTCTCCATACATCTTGGGACTCATGTTCATTTTTGACTGTACCACATGAGATAAAGATGTCCGCTGCAGTGACTATATAGGAATTTGGATTGGTTTAATATCAAAATACAGTGTGCCACGATGTGTGTTTTGATCAAACTCAATGACAAAATCACGATACGAGAATCGAATTTTAGAGTTTTTAGAATTTAGAATTATGCAAAAATGCAACATTGCCGTACAGACAATTGATTTAAAACTCTGTCCATTGAAGTTGCAGACAAGCAGAGAGCTGGTGACGACCAAATCATACTGGAGAATTTGTAAAATTTCTGAAATGTGTCTTATCGTGTGGTACATGCTATCCTATCACCCCGTCCTAGACTGCAGACTGGGAACAGATCCAACTTCTACTTGGTTTGTTCAAGTTGGTCCTTTAACTGCCATAGATGTTGGATCTGTGCATCAAAATGCTAAAAATTTATAATTACAGAGCCTAGTATGTCACAGTGGCCACAGAAGAAAAGAAAAGTCTTAAAATGTCAAGAAAAAAGAGGAAATTTGAAAGAAAAACCCTGCCGGGAAGTCAACCACTGGGTGCTGCTGCTGGTGTTTTTGAATCTGGCATGGCTCCAAGGCCCGTCAGACCAGACAAAACACTGCTGTATGTCAATTATCTAAGACACAGCATTTACGAAATCTAAAACATAACTTCCACTTTTTGTAAGTAAGCAGCTAATATAAATGTTGAGTAGAATGAAGAAGATAAACGGAGGAACTGAACTATTTTAGAGACATCAGAGAGGAGGCAAAGCACATCAGAGTAGATTAGAAGATAAACTACTGGTAGACGTAGTAAAGGAAACCGGTGTGGAACAGAGGAGAGTTGGCGCAGAAGAACATAGAGCGAATCGAGGAGAGGCCAGGACAGGACAGGGGAGCATTAGGCTAAATTTAGCATGCTAATCCAGGGAAGTCCCATGTTAAACTGTGAGTCCCATCTGGAACGCTGGCGATGCTAATGCTAACGCAGAGTAGGTCAATGACTCTGAGACACACAGAGCTAACTCATCAATAAAATCATGTGCTGTGACCTCTGACCCTCAATCTTATCACTATAAAGTCCTTTTACACAACTGGTTAATCGCAGATTTGACTATTCTGAATAAAGCCACAATAATAAAGTAAAGCAACTCTTTAGAAACTGTATTCTTAGAGCTTTGCTGTGAACAAGCTGCTATTTACATAATTGCTTTGAACTCAGATAATAACTTAAAAACACAGTAACATAACTATAAGTCACACACTACAGTGGGTTACTTTGTTGTTGGAAATTGCTGAGTACTATAGTCACAAGATGAACATCCTGTCACTGTGAAGGTCACAGTTTCCATCCTGCCGCTTCTCCACCAATCACAGTGATTCACTATTTTCATGAGCAACATCAGCTGATTAAAACCACACAAGACTTTGCAGCTTGTGACGAAATTTAATTTAATGTTGTTGATGGGGGGTTGAAAGTCATTTCATTGAGTTGTTTCTTAATCCTTAGATGCACAAGTGATTGGACCCGAAGTGGATCAGAAAGTATAACAATCATATTTGATCAGTGGCATAGGAAATAAAAGTTGTTTTGTTAAGGAGGAGCTACATAGTGCTTTGAGTTTTAATAAATTTTGCCCAAAAATGACTCATTTGTGTCATCGAGGTGCTTCAAATTTACTCTTGTGCAAAAA
Organism: Acanthochromis polyacanthus; assembly: GCF_021347895.1. Lineage (NCBI taxonomy): Eukaryota > Metazoa > Chordata > Actinopteri > Pomacentridae > Acanthochromis > Acanthochromis polyacanthus. The sequence goes on along the minus strand of NC_067117.1, from coordinate 32,289,841 downwards.
TGACTGATTTGTGCGACTCTAGTGCACACTTAGGAGTTAATAAATCACTTTTAACCATTAGGTGCTTCAGTGATTGGACCCTACACTCTTCAATAAGTGGGTCAAAAATGACTCGTATAGGAATCAATGTGTTTTTATGCCATTTTTTGGTCATTTTGGTTAAGAATAATCATTTGTATTATTGTTTGTATTATATTTCTGTCCACATAAGAATGATTGCATGTTTGAAACATGTTAATTTTTCATTTAAAAAAAGATTTTGAACATTTTGATAACAGAAAAAGAAGAAGAAGAAATGATAAAAACTTTTCATTACAAATATATTGAAAGAAAACAACCTCACTGGGTCATTTTTGACCCACTTAAGCATCTAAGGGTTGAAAGTAAAGTCCATGCTGCTGTATTAACTTGTGAGGAAGGCTGGACTAGCGGTGTCATCTGTTTGCTGAAGTGGGCGACGGTTTATTTGACGATAAGAAGCTGTGATTTTAAAAATATCTGCACGCCGTTGACGTGACTCGGTGCATCTTCATCAGCGCGTGGGCTGAATTCATGGAGTTATCTTGTGTTTGACACCTGTTGTCTGTGGGCGTGGGTGCTATTTTTTCAGTTTTATTTTGATTTAATCTAAGCTCCTTTCCTTTTTTTCTCAGAATGCCGGGACATGAAAATAATAGTCAGATTGTATGATTATCTGGTGATAAAATCAGCAAACATCCAGCCACTGCTTATACACTGCCTGTCCAAATAAAAAGTCGCACACTGTATTTTGTTGGACTGCCATTAGCGATGAGTACGGCACTCGTTCACTGTGACACCATTTCAATAAGCTTCTGCAATGTCAGAGCATTCATTTCTGTCCAGAGATGCATTAATTTTCTACCAAGATCTTATATTGATGATGGGAGAGTCGGAGCAAATCTTCTCCAAAACATCCCAGAGATTCTCAGTGGGGCTGAGGTCTGGACTCTGTGGAGTCAATCCATGTGTGAAAATGACGTCTTATGATCCCTGATCCACTCATTCTCAATGTGAGCCCCATGAATCCTGGCATCGTCATCTTGGAACATGTCCACACCATCAGGGAAGAAAAACTCCACTGATGTAAAGACCTGGTATTTTTTAGTATACTTAGGTAGTCAGCTGACCTCATTCTTTGGGAACATAACGTTGGTGAACCTGATCAACCCCAGATCATAACCCTAACTCCCACAGGCTGGTAGACACTAGACATGGTGAGTTCATGACTTCATCTGCCTCTCTTCTTACCCTGTTGCCCCCATCACTTTGGAACAGGGTAAATCTGGACTCATCAGACCACATGACCTTCTTTCATAGCTCCAGAGTCCAATCTTTATGCTCCATAGCAAACTGAAGCTTTTTCCCTGATTAGTCTCACTGATCAGTGGTTTTCTTAGAGCTACAACTGTTTAGTTCCAATCCCTGTGGAAATGTTCTTACTTTCACTGTTAAAAATAGTCGTGAGTTCAGCTGTTGATTTCCTACGATCATCTAAGAGTTTGTTCCAACCACATTTGCTCCTCAAAGATGATGGTTCTCCACTATCCTTCAGATTTTAATAATGCGTTGGACAGTTCTTAACCTGATTTTTGTCATTTCAGAAATCTCCATAGTTGTATTCTTTGCTTTATGCAGGCCAATAATTTCACCCTTCTGAAACACATTAACATCCTTTCCATGACCACAGGATATGTCTTCAGACATGGTTGTTTAACAAATGAGAAACTCCTCACTGCATCAGCTAGAGTTAAATAAATTGTTGCAGCTGAAATGTATTCATCACTGCAGTAATTATTCAGTGGAAGGCTCTTACCTATTTTTTTAGTTAAATCCAAGTGGCTACTTTTTTTCTTTGGAACAGGCAGTGTGTAAATATCATCTATGGTAACTATGTGGCGATTCAGCATCTTAAAATGTACTTCTCCAGAAATCAAGCAGTAAATGATGTAAGACTGATATTTTTAAAACAAATGGAAACCACTGCATTAAAGCAGCGAGAGCGTCTGGAACTGACCGCAGTCAGTCACAGCACAGCCACACATTAACACCTACTGCAGAGCCCACCATTCAATGCTCCTGTTATTTCGAGTCCTTTTCTTTTATTGTAACTACAAAGTGGAGTCTGGCTGTGCTTTAGGACAAGAAATAAAACAAATAATAAGTAAATAGAAGTCTGGCTGCGCTGACGTGGATACATGAAAACACAGACGAAAGCAAAGCGACACACCTAGCCAACACTAATGGTAACAATGGAAAAAGTCAGAGTATGTAAAGTCCTACAAGAAGGAGAGCAGAAATCACACACACACACACATAGATAAACACACACACACACTACAAACACACACAGCTCCTCTGTGTGCGAGCTGACCTGCAGAGCATTCTGTCTGAAACATATGAAAATCAAACCTCATTATCAGCTGCTTGTCTGGCTCAGTGTGTGTGTGTGTGTGTGTGTGTGCGATGCTCATTATAATTCTAGCCAGAAGGAGCTAGACTACCCCTGTCGTCTCACACCCCCGCGCACATACACACACACACAACACACACACACACACACACACACTTAGATCTACATACACAAACACACACACACTGTTCATTTGAATGTGAAAGAAAAGAGGGAAGTTGCAGGGCAGGTCATGTGCATGAGGCCTGTGTGTGTCATGGCTGGGATCCAATGTGACACAAGACATAATAATAATAATCATTAACAGTCTGCAGTGGGTGTGTATGCGCACACACAGACACACACACACACTCATTGACGGTGCATCAGGTTGGTTCACAAAGTCATCGATTCAATCCCTGCTGTCTGTACTTCCAAAGTGCCCTTCAGTAGCGATACCTAAATCTAAAATCTATACCTTAATAACCTGCATTTAATCTGCATTGTGCGTCCTACACTTGCCTCGTGACCACATATTCTTCAAGACCTGATCATCTGCTTGTCTTTAAAACATCAGAAATCAGTTTTTCCACAGCTCAGGATGATGCCAATGCAAAACCCAGAGAGATTTAATTCACTTTAAAGTGAGAAAAAAGCAGCACATTCCGCTATTTTTAGGCTTGGAATCAGTGATCAAGACAGCTGCTCATTAATTTCTTGTTTGGTCAATCAACTGCCAAATACAAAGTGATAATTAGCTCCTTCTCTTGTGCAGAATTTGGTTTTGTTTGTCAGGATTAAATGTATCACTGGGAATAAAAATGCATGTTTTTATGCACCGACGCGCCTGTAAGAAGTTGCTCCTGTTAGTACTTTAATAAATCAGCATCCAGATAAGTTTTCTACAGAGAGTTTGTAAAGTTAAATCTCTTATTTTCATGCAAACAGAGTTTCAGTGGCAATTAGGAGCATTTAGTCCAAAAATATATTCAGGGACAAACCTGTTGTTCTGAAACTGCAGGTGTTTGTGTGCCTGGGATACGATAAAAGCAGTTCTAAGAAGTACTGAGTGTGAGATCAAGGTAGGTGTGTGTGTGTGTGTGTGTGGCGGGTGTGTGTGTGTGGCGGGGGTGTGTGTGTGTGTGTGTGTGTGTGTGTGTGTGTGTGTGTGGCGAGGGTGTGTGTGTGTGCCAGCCAGACATGCTGTTCTTCTCCAAACAGTGCTTAGCTGCCAAACCAAAACCAGCTCAACTAGTCCTGACACACACACACACACACACACACACACCTGGCTAGACACAACAATGTCTGTCTGACCCTGTGTTTGTATGTATGTGTGTGTGTGTGTGTATGTGTGTGTGCCCATGTTTTTGTTACATTGTGGGGACATTTGTTGTTGTTACTGAAAAAAGTAAAAGTGCAAAAACGTTTCTTTAGGGTTAGCCATTGTTTGGTTAGGGTTAGGGTTTGGTTAAAGTTAGGGTTAGGGTAAGGGTTCGGGGTTAGATATGAATGGGAGTCAATGGTATGTCCCCACAATGATAGCAAGACACACACACGTGTGTGTGTGCGTGCGTGCGTGCGTGCGTGCGTGCGTGCGTGCGTGCGTGCGTGCGTGCGTGTGTGTCTGGGAAAATCGATTCCACAGTGGTAATGAATTAAAAGCACTTCTATCTGTGGCTCTGTTTGTGTGGATGTTTGTGAAAACAGGTCACATTATGAATACAAAAGAATATCCATAAAAATTTTACATTTGTCCTAAATTACTAAGAATTGTATAAAATTTAAAATTTGTCCAAAATGACTAAAAAACTGTCAAATAACTTGAATCATGTCCTAAATGACTCAAAATCTATATAATTCACTTTTCTTAAATTTGCAATGTTTAAAATTTGTATTTGTGTATTTTAAAAAAAAACATAATTTACACTGTATATTTTATGAGTTATTGTTTCCAAATAATGACAAATTCTTTTATTTTTTACAGCATTTTTAACATCAGCAAGATTTAATCTCAATTTCTAATATATTTTGTCACATTCTAAATATATAATATCTGGCATATATTACATTTTAGGGCTTCCTATTAAAAAATGTAAAATGTGAACATGGAGCAGGATTATTTTGCTGCAAAAATAAAAATACTGCGGTGCTTTAAAGGTAAAAATGAATTTTATTTCTGCACAAATGTGATATGTGTGTATGTCTGTATATGTATAAATGTATATATAGATATAAATGGTAGCATCATTATTGGATACATTTTAGCCTGTTAGGAAGCTTTTTCTGCAATAAATCTCTGTGCCCTGCTTGTCCAGCACAAAGCAGGTGACATACAATGGTACGGACCAACATACTTGACACAACTTTAGTGCAATATGGAGCCGGTAAATCTGGTGGTTAATGAAGAATATATGATTAATTGACAAAATTAGCACAAATTCTGCTTCTGAACTGAGATTTTTAGCTTGTCAGGAAGCTTTTTCTGCAATAAATCTCTAATAAACCCATTTTACATTACTTATGTAAAATAAAGCAGGTGAAAGACAATGTTCGAAACTAACACATGAAGAAAACAAAGGAAGATTTTGTGCAATATGGAGCTGGTGGAGGGCAAACTGCTGAATGTTTGATTCATTAAACAAAAAAATAGCACAAAATCTGCAGCTCAACTGAGATTTTTAGCTTGTTAGGAAGCTTTTTCTGCAATAAATCTCCTATAAACCCACTGCACTTATGCAGACTCAAACAGATAAGGGATAAAGTTAAAGACTCACAAGTAAAGACAGTAAATAAATATTTCGTCCAATGTAAAGCTGGCAGAGTGCAAAACAGTCCAAAAGCAAGTGTGTATTTTGCACTTAAATGCACCATTTGAACACATTCATGACATTCATGTTTCACCCAACTCAAATCATCAAATCTAAAAGTATTTTGATCATTTTTAAGCATAAGCAGCAAACGCCGTCATTTGAGAGTAATTTTTTATGTTTTTTTTGTCGAAAAATGAGTTTAAAAAATCATAAAAATGTACTTTGACAGAGCAGCAATAGAAGCTTTATAAGTGGAAACGTCACATAAATGGTTTGAGACGTGCTCAAGAACCACGTTTATTCATTCTTTCAATAATTTGTCATTTCTGGGAATATGATAAAGGGATTCTATTCAAGCTTTTGTGATACAATCTTGTGTTGTATAAAGATAAAAGTGAATCGTGGATATTAAATGATCTGGATTCAGTGTCATTCTCAATGTCATTTTCTCTTGTTTTCTTTCCCTTTCACTGCTGTTTCTGATGTCGAGTTACTTTATTTCTTGTATAAAACACAGTCAGACTGCTGTTTGCAGTCGCATGAAAAAGCCATAAATACACACAAAAAAACTCTTTTCTCATTCATTTTAAAACACAACTTTCTCGTGGCTTTGAGATGATAGTCGGACAAACCTGCAAACACTTTTACCAGGTTGAACGTTTCTGTTTGTGGGGTTGCTAGGGAGCTTTTCTTCTACCAAGCGGCCATAAAATCCAACGTACACAGCTTTAAAAGAGACAGTTACTTATCAAAACACTTTATATGTGCACATGATTCCTCCTCAGCAGAAAAACGACCTGTGGTAACCAGTACAGCCTGGGGGACCATCATGTGAGACATAAAGAAGTATTCATTACATTTCTGTAACATAATAACATGTCTTGTGAAATCTTGCTCAACGCTTCCTCTTTCCGACGAACAAAAAAAAAGGACCCGAGGAAGAAAAAAAAACAACTTTCAGCATGATGTGAGATGAAGTTTCACAAGAAGAAGTTGCTTTATTTTTTCTAAGGAGTCGTTCTGTCAAACAACAATCACATATCTGTGTCCATGGTACAATAATAAAATAACACTAATAACAATAATAATTAGTCGCGGATGATTTATTTCCTTGTTCCTGTTCCACTTGAAAAATTGCACAACTTTACAGCATAAGATTATAAAACTGTGTGTCTGTAATGTCAATGTTGTTTTGGCAGTTCACATAAAGACCCACTGTGATGTTTGAAAACTGTGAAAAACCAGTGAATATGTGACAGTTTTCTGTAAAAGCAATATTTTCAGCGCATTTAAATGCATTAAAACTGTGTAATTTTACTGTCAAATGTTTCAAAAGAACCAATTACTACTTATAAAAATACTGATTTATTTTGTGTTCTTCTTTTGTCAGTTTTTTCAGACTTAACGTGATTTTTTTCTTATTTTTCTTTCTTTGATTTTGCTAGATGTTATCTGTGAAAATCTGTAAAATAACAATGAAAAATAAAATTCCTCAGCCCTTAAAATACTTTTTATGCCCCCCCAAAACAGCAAATATCTGTAAAACAACTGTATTTTTAATTATTAAAATACAGTAAAACAAAAAGTGGAATTGTGTTGTCAAAGATTGCAAAAGGCCGAATTATCATTCACAAAAACGTAGATGTTATTTACGATATTGGCATTTCATTTTCTTTTTGATTACGAACCTACTAAAAATCGACCTCTGCAGACCACAAATTTTTTTAAAGGTTTCATTCACTGGAAATGATACGACTGAGCAGCCTTGGAGGAGTACTGTGCTTTCTGACTGCTTTACTAGTTTGAAATTTGATGGGTGGGATGTAAAACGTCCTCCAATTCTGAAATGACCCAAAAGGAAATAAAAGGAGAATCTTTATCGGCTTTATTGTTAGTCACCACTTAAAGCATCAAGAAAAGTAGTCAGAGAGCGCAGTTCTCCTCCAAGGCCGCTCATTCGGTGTATCATTTTCGACGGATGAAATCTTTAAAAAATTTGTAGCAGAAGTCACAGCAACATAGAATGTGGCCATTTATTACAGATGTACCCACAAACCAAATGACCTTGAGCTGAGAACAGGCGTGTGTTATGCATGTGTACGTTATGTACGGATATCGAATCACGGAACTTAAATATGTAGCGGGTGGTGGGAATTGATGGGACTCAGAAATGGCTAAACAATTTAATCAATTGTTCCTTGTATCATTACCAATAAGTCCACAGTGGTGGATTTGTAGTAGGATCGCAATCATGTGATCGTCATCAGGCAGTTGATGTAGTGTTCATTTGTTGTCATAGTTACAGTGACGCTGTGCTGCTATCTCTCAATGATATAGAACTCTTTAACAAATCGGTGGATCCAGACTATAAGCTGCATCACTGCCAGAATGTAATAACTTGGTCCTTGTGTCATTTCTGATCTTTCCTGAAAATTTCATCCAAATCTGTTATTCCTTTTTTGAATAATGTTGCTAACAGACAGACAGACAGACAAACCAACACTGATCGTCTCATAACTCCACTGCTCCTTGGCGGAGGAATAAAAACTTTAAAAAGTCCACAGCTAAAAAGGAACCACTGACTAATTGTGAGATTTGTGACTGTTAGTTTCACTAATAAAAAAACACAGCTGTTATTTGCAGCTTTCACCACCTCCCAGCTCCCTTTAGAAACTACAAACCAGCAGCACAAACATCTGAATGTTTCCTCTTTGTGATTCAGATGTCGCTGAGCAGAACCCCGAAGCTTCACCTGCCTCACGAGAGAAACGCCGAAAAACACCTGCCTTTGAAAAGATCCTTTCTTCTTTCTCAGAGACACTGCTTAAATCAGCCTCGGTCCTTTACTTCGTGCTCCGTGTGAATCAACTCGCCTTTGTTTTCGTGCCTGTGCGTTTGCATGTGTGCGATGGAGATAACCTGCACTTTAGACAAAACAAGCATGTGCAGAAACCCAAACAACGTCAGTGTAACAAAGCCGCAGGAACCAAGAGACGGAGCCAGAGGAGAGGAGGGGGAGAAGGGAGGCCAGATGAAGAATGAAAATACTCAACTGTCTGGATATTTTTCACGCAGGACCTCTTTTGGTTGGAAGAGTTTCTCAAGTTTATCACATGTGACATCTGGCAGAAACTCAACGCACACCTGGAAAGTCTGTTTCTCATTCAGCATGTGAGGAAGCAGAGCTGGATTCCATCGACACCACTGTTCAAAAGTTTGGGATCACTTAGAAACGAGCTCATTTTTGGAAGAAAATTAGTTTTTTATCTAGTGAAGATGACATTAAATTAATCATAAACAGTCTAGACATTGTTAATGTGGTAAATGAGTATTCTAGCTGGAAACAGCTGATTTTTAATGGAATAGCTACATAGGGGTACAGAGGAACATTTCCAGTCTGTCAGTTCATAAGCATCAATGTAAAAATCAGGATGCATATACACTGTAAAACAATAATATTTTTGAGCAGTTTTTAAGTAACTTTTGGAACACTATACAATTATTTTACAGGGCTTCTCTGTTTTATTAAAATTACAGATAATATCTAGTAATTCGTAGGAAAAAAATAAACATATTACATGTTAATTGTAAAATAAAAAAATACATTTTAAAAAAGCCAAAAATCTGGGTTTTTACAAATGGAAATTTGTTCTTTAACAGTGTTTGACCATAAAATGACATTTTTTTTACTGTATTTAAAGGACCACAAGATTTGCTAAGATTATTGTTAATATTATTGTTTATTTTATGTATTTATTGTTTTGCCATTTTTATACATTATGGTATTTTTACCATAAATGCCAGAGCTTCACAATTTAATAATGGGATTTTTTTTACAATATATTCTAATCGATCACACAGTAATTACCTGTTAAAGGAGATTACACTTGTGACACTGTAAAAAACAATAATAAAGTATAATTCTGGCATCCACGGCTGCCAGAATTATACTTAATTTTACAAAAAAATGTGTTCGTTTGACGTCCCATGTTAGTAATTCGTTGGTACAAACTGAGTGTTTGAATTCTGCCCACAATTTATTATTTGTGAGCATAAACTGTGAGTCAACCCAGACAACTCAGGAGACACAAACTGCACACAATTCATTCATTAATGAGTTACTAATTCAGGTGCACTAATTAAGTAACTTTGTGTACCTGATTTAATAATTCTGCCCCTGTTAGCACGTGAATAAAAATGTGAGTTTTCATGGAAAACACGACACTGCCTGGGCGACCCCAAACTTTTGAGCGGCTGTGTATCTACAGCCGACTTCAACTGTCAACATTTAAGCATCAGAAAAGTTTCCGATGAGAGGAACGGAGCAGTTGAGGCCTAACGGACGGATGGATGGCAATGAGCTGGGAAACTGGCTGGCTGCCTCCGGAGCACAAAACGATACGGGCCTCACATGGAAGAGTGTGCCAGCTGGCAACAAATGCCGTCTCCTCTCTGAGTGAGGTGTGGGAGGGTTGTTGGACACAATGCGAGCAACGATTGTGTTTCGGATGTGGCCAAGAATCTGTCAGCTCAGGTGCGATCGGAGCTTTTTGTCAAGTCGGATCAAAATGTATTTCCTGTAAAAACTGAACGTCCCGGTCGTAGAAGGCAGGAAAAACCGCCCTCAAGACATTCCTCAAACTTTCCAGACTGAACCTTCGCCTCCACGTCTTCCTCTTCGACTGACTCCAACAAAAAACAACAAAGTCTTGTGGTTTAACGGCACCAAGACAACGAGCTCAAAGCAACATTTGGGTGAATTTGGGCGTAAAAGAATTAAACTCTGCTGGGTGCTTTCATAGTTACAAAAAGAAAATGTGTATTCAAACCTTGATCAGACACCTGCATCTAATCAAGGCTGCGTGTTTTCCTTTAAACGTTTCAGTTTTCTCACGGTTTCCCGTCGTTGTCAGATCCTGTGGTTCCCATGGTCACTTTGATGGCACATTTACAAGCTCCCAAAAAGGTTCTTCATTGATTTGTTTTTTTTGAAAATCCACCTGTAGGTAGCAGATTAAGGTGTAAAATACACACTGTAAAAAGTTGTTTTTTTTAATTGCTTTATTTTAAATAGTTCGGTTTTGGGCATTTTACTGATATTTTACAGATTTTCCCCGTTGTGTTAAATTGCAGATAATAATTAGTAGAATCAAAAAAAGGAAACACTGAGTGTTAACTGGAAAAAATGGGGGAAAAAAACAGATAATAATGTCTATATTAAAACTTATGTGTATTTACAAGTAGTAATTTATTCTTTTACAGCATTAAACTAAAAAATTATATTTTAAATTTTTTTTACTGTATTTAAATCAGAAAAACTATTGTTTTTTGTTTGCTTGCTTGTTTGTTTTTACATGTATTTTCCATTCAAAGACAAATTATACATATCAAGGATGGAAAAATGGTAAATAATTTTTTAAAAGTGTCATTTTACAAACTTAAAAATTAAAACATCGGTCATACTTTGTAAAAAATAATGAAAATGGTTTACATGTAAAGCGTTACATAAAAAACAAACAAACAAACAAATAATGTTGACCACATCCAAAAATCTGCATTTTACAAATTATATTCTGGTCTTTTAGCGTGATGTATAAATTATATTCTGTGTTGTTTTACAGTTTTAAAATCAGCTAAAAATAAGGTATTTACTATTATTTTTCAATTTTTTAAATAAAAAATTCAATGTTACAGTACTCAGACGTAAATTAATGTATTACAATTTTTTTTACATTGCATCATTGAGAGGATTTTTTTTCCTTTTTAAAGTTTTACAACTGAAAAATTCAGATTTTTTTTTTTACGTATTTCTATGACAGACTCAGAGCAAAATCGTCATTCATCAGGATCATGTTTGTCCAGTAATCTTTTTCTTTTAATTTCTGTTATTATTATTATTATTATTATTATTCTGTAACTCCAGACCAAGATTTTAGAAAAGACGCATACAGTAAGCAGTTTATAAACAAAATCAACTTAAATTACAAGTGTGCAGATAGCATGTGCAGACCTGCTCTGTTATCTAAAGAAGCAGACAGTGAGTTAAATGTCTCTGTCTTTCTACAATCTGTTGTTGCAGTGAGATACGGATAAGAAATAGACAGCAAAATGTAAACATCATCCATGAACATCGTCCAAACTGTCTAAACAGTCCGAAACAAAAACAGACACGAGATCATGAGTAGATGTACACTACCGTTCAAAAGTTTGGAGCCACTTAGAAATGTGAAAAAGCAATTTTCTTTCAATGAAGATAACATTAAATTAATCATAAACCCAGTTTAGACATTGGTAATGTGGTAAATGACTATTGTTGCTGGAAACGGCTGATTTTTAATGGAATATCTCCATAGGGGTACAGAGGAACATTTCCAGCAACCATCACTCCTGTGTTCTAATGCTACATTGTGTTAGCTAATGGTGCTGAAAGGCTAATTGGTGATTAGAAAAGCCTTGTGCAGTTATGAATAAAAGTGTGGCTTTTCATGGAAAACATGGAATTACCTAGTGTACATTATTTACTTTTGCAGGACTTTACCATTATGTTTTATATGAAGGCAACATTTACAGATTTACTGACTAAATTTGCATTTTGAAAAACAGCAGCTCGTGTGAACAAAAGGCCACAGTGTGGAGTTTTCAGACGGAGCTTGCTGTGGATGGTGTCTCGACCACAGCGCAGGAAATGTGAATAATCAAAACTGCGGTTTACTTCTAGCAGCGCGAGTGTAATGCATCTTTGTTTTGATGCGCTCGCAGGCTTTTATTTACTCACCTTTTAGCCCTAAAACCATTAGAATCACATCTTTAATGTGCATCTGAAGGCAGCGTCTGTCTGCTTCCAGCCTGCTGCTCTGTCTAGACGCGCTGTGATCTGCTCGCTGTTTAAATGGGAGGTGGAGCTTGGTTTGGGTCGTGCTAGATGTTTATAATAAGAGTGTGCACTGAGCCCGACTAGCTGAATATGTAATGATAATTATAAGTAATATAAACAGGAGTCAGAGTCGTGTGTGTGTGTGTGTTTGTGTGTGTGTTTGTGGATGCAAATGATGTGGTCCCAGCTGTTTCCTATGAGCCAGGGGGCAAAGGAAGGCAGACACAGTCCCAGGTCGGAGTGTGTGTGTGTGTGTGTGTGTGTGTGTGTGTGTGTGTGTGTGTGTGTGTGTGTGTGTGTGTGTGTGTGTGCGCGCACGTGCATGTGTGTGTCGGGGTCAAGCCCACGGTCATGAGCGTCTGGGAGCATATGTGTGTGTTCAGACTGAAGTGTCCTTTGTCTAGACTCCAGTCGGGCCCAGCTGACTGGTTTGCTGTCTCCCTTGCAGACTCTGTGGGAAAACTACGTCACAGAAAGCTTGTGACACGATAGAAGAACTAAACGAGTGTGCTGGAAACATGTCGGTGCAGACTCCAGATAACCTGCGCATTCGGTGAAAATCAATATTCCACTCATATCCAACTTGTGATTATGTGAGCGCAGCATTAAGACGAGCAGCTGGCAGCGAGTGCTTGCTCAGATTATTCAGCTTGTTTAGGGACACTCTTTGATCAGTTGATTTCCTGATCTAAATTTGGAAACTTTTCTGATTTTAGCTTATTTAAGCATAAATACAAGTGATTCATTAGGCAGTTTGGCAGTTATATTCCATAAACTCAACATAGGAAAAAGTGATGCTTTAGCTTGAATATGGAACATTTATGACGTGGTACAAAGGTGTAAAAACTTGTGCAAATAATGCATTTAATCGCACCTTTCTCAGTTCCCTAATTTCTAGGGTAACGCTGGTAACACTGATGAATGCTCCAGCCCAGTAGGTGGCAGTAATGACCCTAAAGTTTGTTTTCTATCCGTGAAGAAGATGCACAAGACGTACTCTCAGAAAGTTTGGTGAACAGTGAAGGAAGATGAGACCACATTGAGCCTGTTGGGCGTAAAGTTTTCTTTTAAAAATCTTCCTGATGGCAGCCTAGATAAAAGCGTGGTTGTATGCAAATTGTGAAACAAAGAGTTTTCTTATTTCCACACTTCTAGCCGACGGTATCACCTCAATAAAAAACACGTTGCTGTTAGCACCAGAGCTAATGTTAGCTACGACAGTTCTGGTACTGGAAAACAGTGTAGCCAGCCCATAATAATTATTTTCCCCACTTAAATGGTTAAGACCATCAAACCAATGTAAAAATTAGACAAAGATAACCAAAGAAAACACAAAATACAGTTTTTAAATCACGATTTCATGTTTTAAAGGACAAAGGCTCTTCAAACTTACCTGGCCCTATTTGGAGAAGCAATTGCCCTCCTTGGTAAATCATGAATTAACTGTGGGTAATTCCATTTTTTGGAAAGCGAGTTCAATTTCACTGACCACTCCCAAGCCTGATTACCTCCAGACCTGTTCAACCAAGAAATCACTTTATTAGAACCTATCTGGAAAAATGAAGTCATCCTAAAGATCTCAAAAAGCTGCAACAAAACGGCAGTTCACGACCTCAAGCTGAAGCGCATTTGGGTTCTGCAGCAGGACATTGATCCAAAACACACCAGAAAGTCAACTTCTGAATGGTAAAAATAAACTGAATGAAGGTTTTGGAGTGTCCTGGTCCAAATGCAGACTTGAATCAGATTTAAATGCTGTGGTATGACCTTAAAAAGGCCGTTCATGCTCAAAAACCCATGCCCAAAATATCTCTACAGAGATGAAAAAGACCAATTGCCAGTTGTAGAAAAGACCTGATTTCAGTTGTTGCTGCTGAGGGTGGCCTATTAGATTTAGGGAGCAATTACTTTTTCACACAGGGTCAGGTAGCTTTGAATAGTTTTTTTTCTCTTAGTAAATAAAATCATAATTTAAAAACTGTATTTTGCGTTTACTTGGGTTATCTTTGCCTGATAATTGCATTTGTTTGATGATTTTAACCATTAAAGTGGGGGAAATATGCAAAAAAAAAACCTTTATTTGACACGGGGGCAAATACTTTTTCACTGCACTGTGAATTACACATGAACATTTTTGTTGTTTTAAGTTCACGTATATTTTTATTCATTGATTCAGTCGTCAACCAAAATTAATTTGAATTGAAAAAAAATGCTAATTGTGTCAAATATTGCTATTTGACATAAAATGTGATTAGTTAATTAGATAAAAAAATTCTACGTGAGCACGCACATTTTGAATATTTGTAACAATGCTCCAAAGATTTCAATCCTCCCATCAGCGTGAACACATTCAGTTGCTACAATAGATATTTGCCGGTGGTATTCTCAGTCAATCACCTATCAAAGGCCTCAGAAATACAGCAGCACACGTGTATTTAGTGCATGGCGATAGTTTTAAACTTACTTTGATGACAATAATCAATGAAAAGTGAAATATTAAAGCACAAGACGCACATTTCGTAAGCCAGCCTCCGTCACGGTGACAATGAGCCTTTCCCCTTCCCCCGCCTGTTGTTCCTCTGACCCGACCTTTCACCTTTGCCCCTGCAGACACCCAGACTGTGTCCCATCACCCCCATCTCACCGCAGATGCAGACCAGTGTTGGTTTCATATGCAAAAATACCCCCCATTAATACAACAAGAATTTGCATGCTTATACCTGAATCTGAATTTCTAATGACGTCTTACGCACATATATGCAAACTGAATTACTCACATCGGACCATTCGGGAGGACTCAGAGAGGATTTTCACAGAACATTCACCGTTTTCAAGTTCACTTACTGCTGTTAAACGTTAAATCTACAGTGAGACCATTCAATATGCTGCCATTTAGTTCTTTTCAGGCATCATTCATCCACCTACTTTGAAGAAAACAAGCAGATTTGGTTTTAGATTATTTCCAGAAACATTTTTTTCTTTCCCTTGTCACAGAAAGTTGTTTCTAGTTTGCATTGTAAAATAAAATAACCTAAATAGCACTTCGCTGTTTAAAAGTAGACTCATCTCGGCTCAGGCTAAATCCTGGAACGCTGTTTAAAGTCTAGACAAGTTGCAGTTTTACCGCCATCATCCGTGTTTTATTACACTGTAAAAGAAAGTTGGCATTTAGCTTGTCAGCATGTGAGCAGACATTTTTTCTTCCCTAAATTACTGCTGACAGCTTTGGCATTTGGAAGACTGAAAATATAAACAGCAAGAGGCCCTTTTAAAAAAACAAAACAAAACCATGTGGACACACAACCATCAGACTAAACACAGTCTCCAACATGCAAACTGAGAGTAAAACAAGCCATTAAAATAACAAAGTTTATTCTCGTTTATACTGATTCAAAGACAGTAAGTCTGTTCTGTAAACAGACAAGATTACATTCCTCGATCTATTCCACATTAGCAGGTGAAAAAATAGCTCTTAAAAGACTAGACATGTGAATCGTGACTCAGACTAATTAACGAAAGCCAAGAGACACTTTAATTTCTTCTTTACTACCAGACAATCCTACATCATCTCCCCCCTGTGCCAGACTAATTAACGAGAGACACCGTTTTGAAACTTCATAAACAGACGACAATTGAAGTATTTAGAGGACCAGACAGAATTTTTTTCTTCCTTGCGCTAAATTAGTGAAAAACAAGAGTCTTTTCCACATTGCCGCGCGACAATCTACGCGTATAGCAGGCAGACAGTCGTTGGCTTTATTTATAGAACCAGTCTCTAGGTCCTCAGACACTTTCTGTATGGATTTATTCACACTGCGAGACAGACATATAGGGCCGTCTCTGACTTCAGACTAATTAATGGGACAATATGAGTCCAACAGACAACAAGGGCCTCAGCTAAACACACTGTTGTATGCAGATCATATGCAGAAACACACACACACACAAACCCCCCTAAGTGTCAATGACCTTGACCCCCAGACGCACACGCTGCATGCATCTACATATATGCATGATGAGGACATGCTGATGACTTTTTTTAGTGTGCCAGTGTGTCTTAGGGGTGTCTGGACTGAGAAACAATGAACAGCTGAGAGGTTGGGTGAAAGAAGCAAAGACGGGAAGCATTGAAGAAAGAAGTGCTTAAAAGCTGCAACTAATAGTTCACATTATCTGCTAAACAATGAAACAAATGTGTTCTTGTATCAGCAATTAACAGCCCAAATCTAAAAATATAAGTTTGTTGTTCGAAATGACAAAAGATGTTGGGAAAAGGCCACACTTACACTACCGTTTAAAAGTTTGGGGTCACTTAGAAATGTCCTGATTTTTGAAAGAAAAGCTGTTTTATTCAATGAAGATAACATTAAATGAATCAGAAATACAGTGTAGACATTGTTAATGTGGTAAATGACTATTCTAGCTGTAAACAGCTGATTTTTAATGGAATATCTCCATAGGGGTACAGAGGAACATTTCTATCAACCATCACTCCTGTGTTCTAATGATACATTGTGTTAGCTAATGGTGTTGAAAGGCTCATTGATGATTAGAAAACTCTTCTGCAATTATGTTAGCACATGAATAAAAGTGTGAGTTTTCATGTATGAACTCTAGTTGGAGGTCATTAAGCATCACTCAAAATCTTAGTCATGGTGCCGTGTTTTGTTGAACCCAAGTTATTGAACCTCCAGATAAAGTTGTGATTGATAAGTTACTGTACAGAGGACATTATTCTATTTACCAATAGCTGTTCTAATTTGGGTTTAGGAACACTGCTTTGGTGGATTCCACAATCTTTTAAATACATGAGCTGTAGTTGGTGGTATATAAGCATCACTTAAAGTCATTGTCATGGTGCCCCGTCGCTCGCTAAAAGCCCCATTTGGATATAATTAGAATTTAGTAGCCAGGTAAGAAATGGAACCTTCAGATAAAGTAAAATTTCATAAACATGAAATTGTCTGGGTGACCCCAAACTTTTGAACAGTATTGTAGCTTTTTTTTTAGAGAAATAACTAAAGCAAAATTCTAAATAGTTGGGCATTCTTTGTCTATCACGCTGATTCAGTGAATAATCGTTGCTGTTTTTGAGCAAAATACAGCAGGAAAATGCAGGAAAGCGGGAAAATGAAAGGAAATAAAGAAGTTAGGTCATCACAGTACTCTATGCCAGGGAGGATCAAAACATTCTGAGAATGTCCGCCCAATGTCTCACAAGTTAGGAGACCACTCGACATTGCAGTATCAACTTTATAATCTTTGTAATGCATTTTGTGAACACTTGTACTTGCACATTTTGTGTCAGTCAGCACCTGAAATGATCCAATTTTCATGTGGAAGATCATCACTGGCAATAAGAGGGGCTGCCATCAAGAGGTGAAATAACAGTTTCCACAGTGGAAGAACCCACAGTTTCTGAAACTGGACAAGGCTATTCAGGTCTGGCTAGTTGTTTTTAACATGTATGTGGTTGTGCACAATGAATGAATGCCTCAAGTCTGTCGAGTTCTACTGTAACATCCTGAGGGTGAACTTTATGTGCAAACAACGTAAATTATGGCCTAATTACACATACATTTTTTGGCCATGATAACAAAATTCTCACTCCCCATCCACAATGTTAGCCATGTTTTATTCACTGTGGCTTATTTTTCTTCCCCAAAATGGTATTCAAGTTGATCAGTTGCCATTTTCACAAAGTTTAGGATTCTGCGCTCATTGCAGATGGTGTTAACATGTTTACATAAGAGAACTGCATTACAAATGTTGCAGGAGCCCTGGGAGCTGCATATCGCTGCACCGTGACACTATTTTGACGGAGATGGCAACCAAATTTAAATCTGGAACAAGCTCAGAACTTTTTGTTTACCCTTCGTACAGAGACAGGAGGTGGAAAACAGTATTTCTGCCTTCAGCAGCCACTGTTGATGTACTTTTAAGCACCGCATTGAACCCAGACTGTGGCAGCTCGCGGTGTGATGATATATCCGAAACCAGGAAACAAAGACGAAGCAGCTGAGGCGACTTTCTGTGGAATAAGTAA
This sequence comes from Acanthochromis polyacanthus, assembly GCF_021347895.1. Classification (NCBI taxonomy): domain Eukaryota; kingdom Metazoa; phylum Chordata; class Actinopteri; family Pomacentridae; genus Acanthochromis; species Acanthochromis polyacanthus. Next base: position 32,271,698 of record NC_067117.1, on the reverse strand, counting down.
TCTCTTCCAAGACAAATTACTGTCTGTTTATTGTACACGAGGATTAAAGTGATTTTGTGTCTGGGACGGCGCCAAGCTGTCAATCAGAGGGAAAAAACCACAAAAGGCAGAGTTTGATCCACGAAGGCTTCTGTAAACATAAATCGAATCAATCCCTCTACTTTACTGGAAGAAAGGCAAATGTAGAACAGCGATAGTAAAACAACTTTTATAAACCCTTCCTTAAAGTGCCTATCACAGTATCTATTCACATGCAGAAACACACAGTCATCCGGATAGGAAATTAATAGACAAACGCAGACTAACACATGTGCACACACACTCACACAGAGTACCGAGACAGCCAGACAGAGAGGTTTACATAATAAGTCTAGGAGGCCAGCCAGAACAGACTCAATCATTTAATTTCCATGATTCACTGAGTGAGAGCGAAAGAGAGACAGAAAGGAAAACGAAGGCGGAAAAGAAGGAAAGAAAGACTCTGAATCAATGAGAACTAAAAGACAGAGACAAGAAAGACAAACACCGTCTAATAACTGGTAACCCTGGTTTAAAAACATGACAAAATCTGACAAAACGCTGGAGTTTTCTCATGGATTCGTTGAAGCGTCTATGCCACAAATGTTCCTCTTATCTAATCGTTACGAAGGTTTGATGTCTCCATAAATGGGTAATTATGTCAACGCACAGCAAGTTACAGTCCGGGAGTGAAGTGATGTTGTTGTGACTTCTTCTGTCTGCTAAAGGTCAGCAATGATCAGTCAAACGTAGTCAAAAATCAAATCTGGATCAAAAGTTGGAGTCTTTAAAAAGTTTTCAAGAAAGTCTTCAGAGTCTGATGCAAATAATGTTTATTCAATACAGAGACTGTAAGACCAAACATGAGCAAAATCTTGAGATTTAAACTGACTATACAATGCATTCCCTCTTCTCATATACGTATGCAAACTCATCGGTACTGGGAGGCCACAACCCATCGTCTTCAGACCCAGTCAGGATCTCTGTGATGTAATCGTACCTCTTTTTTAACATTTCTGCTCAGTTAACATTATTTCTGCTTAGCTCAGCGTGAACTTGGTTTCAACTCAGAGTGCAGACGAAGAGAGGGCATGAACTTTATATAGGCTCCTATTGATCCTATTCAAACCTCAAAGATGGCCGATTGCACATGTAAGCATATTATCATTACAAAAATCGCCAAAATTCCACTATTTACAATAAGCAGAAACAGTACAAACCCAATGAATCAACAGATTCTCAACTTTCTAATGGTTCTTGAACTAATCCCGCATAATTTCATATGGAAAACTGACTAAATCTAAGCTTAAAATCGTGATATTTCACTAAAATCACTTTGTTCTATATGCCTTAAAAAGCCAAATATAAAGACTTTTGTACCACATTTAGTAAGAAATGAGAAATTCTACGCTCCTTGGTACAATCGAGAAGCAATGACGGACTCAAATTCATGGATAGCTTGGCTGATCTCCATGCAGTGCTCACACAGAGCAAACAAAACCAATAAATATAAATGCAGCATGGCTAGAAAAACCCTTTACAGAGGAGCAAGTTGACGGGAAGTTGTTGGAAGATACTATCAGCACGGTGAAACACCATTTTAGAGAGTAATGTGAAAAAAAACATGGGCTATTTTGTAGAAAGAGAATCAACAATGCTACTTCCAGCCATGGTTTGTGCTTCCATCTGCAGTAAAAAATTAGTCCATGGTGAATAAAAACATGACAAGAGGAGTTAAGTACAACATAAACTTTACAAATCTGATGGTTCTCAATCAGAAGTGTCGAAACGTGGATCACATTACTTGTGAAATATGCAACTGAAAGTATTTAATTATCATTTTCTATAGCTTGAAGGTCACTGCAGTTTCAGGTTGTGTCTTCTGTTGATTAGGTTTTTTCCCTCTGAGTGGGCAAAAGGTCTAACTGTTAAAAGCTGAGCACAGATAGATATGATCTGAAAAGAAAACTTGCCATACATCACACGCAACTCTAAAAACAAGAACCCTGCACTCTTGACTTAACAGAAAAGGGATTTTTTTCAACCAGAAAAACCAGAACAACAGTCACGCCACGGCCTTCCTGTCGCTGCCTCCCGTCCACTCTGAGAACACCGTGACTTCTTTTTCCTCGAATTCAATAACCAAAATAAATACCGTTACCCTGCAGCTGAACTCACACACTGTCTGACACACTATGGATAACATTTAAGTTGGCTGTGGAGGCAGACGGTGGATGTGTTGGCGTTCAGACGAGCCAGACGTGTAGCAACAAACGGGGAGCTACTGGAAGGACACGATTCTTACGAAGTGATACAGCGATGACTTCACCGCACACACACACACACATGGCCAGCCTCTGAGTAATGCTGATGTCATGTGCTTTGACTAGCAATGTCTGCCGCTCAGAACAGATGTGTTTTTGCATATGTGTGTGTGTGTGTGTGTGCTCTTATATGTCAGAGGGTGTGACAGGTAAACGAAACCCTACAATTTCAATTTGAACCGCAATGAAGGAAGGAAGGAAGGAAGGATGTGCGGGAGCGAGGCGGATGAATGGCGGCGTGAAGCGAGTCGGGATTCATCTGGATTCAATGACTCGGAGGTGTTTAAAGGCTCCACATCCAGCTGATAAAGGTGCATTGGTTGGAGAGGAGCACCACATTAGCCGCATTAGCGTTGCACTCTGTAATTGGTGTATTTCTAATTCAGTCAGAACCCGGCTCATTGAGGTGCTATTGTCTTTAAGCTAAGTATTAATTCTCAGGCAGATTGCTTTTGATTCCTTCCACCTGTTTGTTTTTTTCTGTCAATCAGCGCACACTTAATTGCAGGTGGAAGTAAAAAAGAGGCTGATTGGTTCTCGGTGGCTTCCTGAAAGTGCTTATTATTTGCTAATTGTGATTAAAGATGCATGGCTTGCGGTGGTTAATGCAAAATGAACACAACAAAGCTTTATTCCCTCACATTTCTGGAACTGGGTTTTGTATTGGTTCCAAGGCACAAATCTCCGCAACAGACACACTACCGTTCAAAAGCTTGGGGTCACCAAGACAATTTTATTATTCACTGTTATACATGTGCTAACATAACTGCACAAGAGTTTTCTAATCATCAATGAGCCTTTCAACACCATTAGCTAACACAATGTAGCATTAGAACACAGGAGTGATGGTTGCTGGAAATGTTCCTCTGTACCCCTATGGAGATATTCCATTAAAAATCAGACGTTTCCAGCTAGAATAGTCATTTACCACATTAACAATGTCTGATACATTTAATGTTATCTTCATTGAAAAAACAGTTTTCTTTCAAAATTAAGGACATTTCAAAGTGACTCCAAATTTTTGAACAGTAGTGTATGTTGAAACTTGTGATACGCCATTGGAAAAATTAATCAAAGGCTTTGAAGTTAATTAATTAGACATGATTAATCCCATTCTTGTCAAATTTAAATATTTGACACAATAAGCAAAGTTCTTCAAATCAAATAAAATTTTTGTTTGACGACTGAATCGCTGAATAGATGTAAATGTGGACTTAAACAACAACAAACTCAAAGTGAATTATAGTGATTAAATTCAACATTTTAAGACTTTTTGTAAACTGAAGAACTTTCAAGGACCAAGACTGTCATAGCTAATGTTAAGATACATGTCTATAGCTGTCGAACTAAAACGAGGACAGATTCAGCAGCTTATTTCTCACCTCAAATGCTTTCAGAAATACTTTTGCTGAACTGTTTTTGGAATAAAAGAGAAAGTTTGAGGCTGAGCTGCCACATTTGTCCGACGTTACTACCAGACTGAAGGTCTGAAGTAGAGTGCCTATATAATGAGAGTGGCGACAACTGGGGATTTGAAGCCTTTCCATTCACTCAATATGGGACGCGCAGCGCGAGGTGGACATTCACGAAAACTATGGATTGTTTACTGATTATAAGACACGTTTTGGACAAAATAATTTACTGGCTTGTATTGTCTGGATGTCCAAGGTTGGATTATGGCCGTTTTTAGTTGAATATTTTCATCTGTGACTAGTTTTGAGCCTTCAAAGGTGAGTTGTGCTGTTTACGTTATTTGCTGTTTGTTGGACAAATGTGTTTATATTACCCGCTGTGGTAATCACATCTGAAAGTGGTTTATACCGGCGGATTCATGAGAATCTAAGCTTTCCATGGGTGTATAATGTTTCTATCATCGAGTTTGCAGCTTCGGTAAATTTAGTAAAATACGTTTTCCCGTCCGCCTGTACGCTGCTGCAGCTGTAAGCATATGGCTAACAGCATCCTCATGCTAACGGCGGCTAACAGCCCAGAAACAGGTGAACAACACGGAGCCTGTTCGGGTCATATGAGGCTGATAAGTGACTGCAGGTTGGACGGAAAACAGAAAATAGGAAACAGAAAACTGTCAGCTGTTTGTTGAATTGGAAATCATGTGAATGAACAGGGAGGCTGTTGTCGAAGCTCAGATGGGCCGCTGAAGTTTAACGGGTTACCCCGTTAAACTTCAGCGGCCCGCATTTCATGCATCTCCATGCATGAAAATGGTCAAAGTCAAAATAACCACAACTGCCTAAAATCACATCAAACTTTTCTATCTGTCATTCACCCATACATCATAACATGAAAGTACATACATGGGACTAATCTGGCACAAAAATCATGATGAAATCGGTTTCCATCCCACTCTCCGGACTTTATTTTCCGACAGTTTCATTCTTTCACTACTCCTGGGAAATCTAAACATGTGTAATCCCTTCTCCGATCGATTTGTGCACCCAAAGGCACAACAGCCCGTCATTTTTCAGGTATTTATGAAGCCAAAAAAGACCTAGAATTACTCTCTGCGTTGTAAACAACGTTAACAGGCATAACCGGCGTTCATGAATTGGAAACAAAATGGCTCCTATAGATCACGTGACCAAAATTTTTTGGACCGGCGATTATTGTATTTTTTTCTGTAATTAATTAATTTAACATGTTAAAGTGACAGCCCTCGTCAAAACCTAAACTTTAACGCACGCAGCAACAAATATCAGATCAGATGTCTTGTTATCAAACAAGAGCTTTCCTCTCAAGTCTATTTTTAAGATCTTCTGAGGTAAAAAAAAAAAAAAAAGGGAACCCCTCCTTTTTTCCCATCATGTCTACATCCCTCTTTGATCAGCACACCTCAAGTGTATAACGTGGATTATTCAGTGTTTTACTTTGTTCCGCCATGTCTTTCATCTCTCCTGTCACACTCCAGTGCATACAGCCCAGTACAGCTGGACTGGCCTGAAAGTATTCTCTTTTTTTTAAGATAATAAGGGCCAATGCATCAATTAGTTTCAGTCTGTCAACTCACACACAGTCTTCAAATCACCACAGCGTCTGTTTTTGCTTCTTTCTGTTTCTCATATTCTCTCTTTTTTCTCTAGTGTCACCTTTTATTTTCCAAAGTTTCAACATATTCTTCCCCACTCCCTTATGTCTCTACTGTCTCTTTGCAGTTTGCTCTGTTCTCCCTCTTTGGTTTATCCGTTTCCCTCCTTCTGTCTTCCAGACTAAACATCACGTCTGTTTTCAGACTGAGGAATTGTGAGAGCGCACGTCTGTGTTCTTATCTCTTACAAGTCCAGGCAATGATCTGTTTTACATAGATTGATTGCTACAGATATTCGTATACGGGAACATGCTTTTGTGTAATTTTTGTTTTGTTCCGTGATTCTGAAAGTAAAAATCCCGCTCATTTTTTTTTTCCCAGAGAAAAGGCTACGTGACTCACGGTTGGGGCGCTTGGATCAGCATGAAAGAAAATATCTGGAGCTTTGATTTTTTTTTTTTTAAAAAGGCCTGAAGGTACAAACTTGTCTGCATACAGCTCACAGGGGAGAGGTTTATTTGACTTTTACTGTCATGTGAGAAGTGGGATTGAGTAACAGATCATGAAAAATATGATCTACAGCCCAAATCCATTCATTTTTAAAGTCTGTTTCAAAGAATTCAGCAGCTGTCACCACATTCACTTCATAAGCACAGCAACAAAACTAGCGGCTACAGCAGGTAATTAAATTATCTTTTACCCTTTGCATCCCAATAATTGCTGGCAGGCATTGAAAGAGATGTTATCTGTGAAAAAAATCATCAAAATTACACCGTTTATCAGAGCCATAAACTGTAGAAACAGAAATAATTGTTGGATTTTCTAAATGGTTTGTGATGAAAAAGCCTAAAAGCGAGATAATTCTCAAAAATGTTTTTATTCTATTTGTGTCATTTCAAAAATAGCCACAAAATACACAGTTTGGTCTCACTACACTGAAAAAAAATCCAAAAATTCTGCTCTCCTTGGTGCAACCATGAAGCCATCAGTAGGTCACCTGTGACCAAAAGACATCTGGAAAATAATCAACTACAGAAATGTAAAAATTGTGGATTTCTCCGCTGAACTGCAGGCAGTGTTTACACAAAGGCGTGCAAACAAATTAAAATCCAACATTTTATTTTCTAGAGTTGGAAACACCTCTGGGCACTTGGGAAAATGTTGATTACGTTCATTCAAGGTTTTTCACTTCTTTATTATGGCTATGCTGTTCCCATGACCTCTAAATTGTAGTAATTAATGAGCTAAAAATGAGACAGCAGCAAAAAAATCCAGTTACAGTTCAGAGCGTTAGCAGGCATAAAAGATGCAAATATGAAGATCAGGAATTAAAAAGAAGGTGATTACTTGTATGTCACCTGCTCTGCCAGCGCTCATACAGAACCTGTTTAATTGGGATAAACGTTGCGTCACTGAAGCTTTATGGGCAACAAATGACTGATGACACCAGCGTGACCTCTTCCCGTACATAACTAGACAAGCACATTACTCACCGGCTTCTCCAGCATCTTTCCTTTCAATTTGAAACCAGAAAAATCACAGAAAGTCTGTCAAAATATCTCCATCTTCCAAAAGAAAAGCTGTTCTAACTAGATTTTTCATGGGAACGAAACGGCCATGGACTCAGTGAATCACAATTCTTTAAAAGTCAAATAAATTTTCTAAAAAGCTTGAGAGACCACAAGCTGTGTCATCCTCTGAGCACACCTTTGGATTCATCTCTGAGCGTTAATAAACTCGAATATCTCAAAGTATTTAACTTCTCGTCAAACCAAATAAGATTGATGATGCCATGTTTGGCTTTGTGGTTTTGTTTCTGTTACGTTTTAAAGACAGAATAATCAATCAACTAATTGATAGATAAAGAAATAAACGTTTCTGGAGCATCTTTGATTACTTTTTCTTTTGTAGCCATGCACGTATTTAAGCTGTGGGTTAACTGAGCTCAATAATATCCAAAAAACAACCAAAAACTGCAATGATTTTTCCAAATATTGCCATACGGGTCATGATTTTAGAGTGAATTTTCTTTGTTTTGAATTTACCTTCCACGAGGAAAAATGCAAAAATACTGTTAGCTGCAGCCTCACAGATCAGCATTTTCCTCATGTCTGGAGGAAAAGATTTGCAAAAAACAGCAGCGATTATGTTTGCAAATTCTACAACCTGAGTCAAGATTTTAGTGGGAATTTTAATTTTTCTCCATTTATTTGCCACTCAGAAAAATAAATATTTGTTGCAGCCTTACAGATAAGCAAAAACAAAACAATAAAAGTGTTGTTGTTTTTTTTTTGCTAATTTTGCAACATGAAACATGATTTCAGTGGGAATTTTCATTTCAAAATTGCTTTCCAACCAAATAATCCTGATAATGGGATTTTGGCTGCAGCCTAGTAGAGCAGATTATTTCCTTACAGGTAGAGGGTAACATCTGCAAAATGTTTCATTATTTTTACAATATCAGTGACAATTTTATCACTTCTTTCCTTTCTTTCCACTGAAAAAAACCCCAACATATTGAACTGACAGTGTGAGTTCTGGTTGCAGCCACCAGACAAACTTGTTTCTTTACATTTGGGGAGTAAGATTTGCATAAAGCAAAGCAAAGAAAAGTGATTATTCTAGCAAATTTTGCAATAGTAGTCATAAGTTTTTCACTTTTTAAATGTCTTTCCACTGGAACAAAACCAACATATTGCATTGATAATGTGATTTTGGTTGCAACCTACCAGACTAGCTTGTTTCCTTACAGCCGGAGAGTAAGATTTGCAAAACATGATTATTTTTTTTCAAAATTTTAGAATAGTAGTCGCAATTGTATCACCTTTTTCATTTCTTTTTACTGAAAAAACCCCAACATATTGCACTGATAATGGGGTTTTGCCTGCAGCCTACCATACAAGCTTGTTTCCTTATGCAACTGTAGAGTAAAATTTGCACAAAACAAGTGATTATTTTTGTAAACTTTACAACATAAGTCACAATTTGATCACTTTCTTTGATTTCTTTCCACTGATAAAAACAACATATTGAGCTGACAAAGGGGTTTTTGCTGAAGCCTACCAGACAAACATGTTCCCTTACAGCTGAAGAATATGATTTCACAATAATCAAACAAAAAAGTGCTAATTTTGCATTATTTGTCACAATTTTATCTTTTTTTCATGACTTTCCCCTGGAAAAAATATAAGTATATTGCATAGATAATGGGGTTTTGCCTGCAGACTAGCTTGTTTCCTTACAGCTGGAGAGTAAGATTTTTGCCAAAATCAAAGAAAAAAGTGATTATTTTTGCTATACTTGTCACAACTGTATCTCTCTTTTTTTTTCTTTTCTTCCCACTGGAACAAAACCAACATGTCGCACTGATAATGGGGCTGTCGGCTGCAGTCAACCAGCTCGGTCCCTTATGTCTGCAGAATATGATTTGCAGGTCGGGGTTTTGCTGTAGCACCACAAAGCTTTCATCTATAACAGTATTTTGTGACATATTTTACCTTTATTGTGAAAATTCCAGCTGCTGCAATTTGGAAATTGCATTTTGGGCGCACTGCAATTTCTCTATTATCTATTTATTGTGATTTTTGATTATTTTTGTGTGTGCATTGTCTTCTCTAGAGACTTGAATTGTGTCTGAAGCTGTGAGTCAGTGCTGCTGGTGACCTCAACCGGACACACACGCGCGCGCGCACACGCACGCAGGTTTCATTACAGTGTTATTCTGTCGGTATCAGCAGCTTCAACCAAACACAACACATGCACACATAAAAGCGCGCTCACAACACACAAGCACACGCAGACACACAAACGCAGGGATTTCCCAGATACGACCACACACATACACACACACGCGCGCGGGGGCGCGCACGAGCACGGACGCGCACGGGCAGGCAGGCAGGCAGACGGCGAGACAGACGTCTGGCTTTGCTCGAATGACGAAGCGACGACAAAACTTCCAGCTGCCCCCCGTTTCCCACCGACCAGACCCCACCGAGGACGAGCCTTCTGCGGCAACACTTTCAACAACACTTTAAGTCTCTGCTTCTGCTTCTTTTTTTTTTTTTTTTTTGCAGTGAAAAAAGGGGGCTGGATTTGTCACAAAAATGACTTGGAAAGCAGACACAACGGCTCTGCAGCGAGAAAAGAGCCCCGGAATCTGTCAAAACTTGAGCCTGGGAGTCGTGTAAATCTAAGAAAACGGAAGGTTTAATCAAATCCGTGCGTAAAAAAGGTTGGAAACGTTTGGTTCAAGTTCAACAATCATGCGCACCAATGAGGAGAAAGTCAGAGGAGACAGAGAAACACAGAAAGTCGCCCCAAAAAGCACCAATTTACAGACAAAAACAAACATTAGGGTGCCGTAAAACGCAACCCTGGGCTGGTTTTGTTGGTCCAGAAAACGCAAAAACAATCAGGAATCAGGGGGAAATAATCACTCCACACGCTGTCAGTGTTGTCAGAAATAGAGGAAAGGGAGCAGAAACAGAAACAAATGAGCCCCAAATAGAGACTGCGCAGCTTCACACACACGGAAAGGGAATGAATAAAGTCATGAAATGCAAGTTACTCACTGATTTCCATGCTCTGGAGGGGGTTGTAGCGCTTGCAGTTACAAGTACAGGAGACATTGGCGGCGGTGGCGTTTAAAACACCCATCAAGTTCAACATTTAAAGCCTCCGGAACGCAGACATAAATGCTCCAGAAGAGGCAGATTGGCTGGCTGTGGAGCTGGAGAAGAGAAGGAAGAAGGAGAGGAGACTAAAAAAAATATTTAAAAAAAGAAAAGAAAGAAAAAATCCTTCCTTTTCTCTCTCTCCAGCCTCCTCTCCTTCCCCTCCGGTCCGTGCGTCCTCCTCCTGGCTCGGTTCTCTCCTCCTCCTTCTCGCCGGTTTCTCCTCCTCTTCCTCCGAAATCTGTCTATCTATCTCTAGATCTGTCTATCTCTAGATAAACAGAAGTATCGGTACAGCTGTTAAATGTAGTTTGTGTCTCGCTTTTCTGCCACTTTCCGTCCCAGAAATCAGCGTTCCGCGTTTTCCGCCGAGTGACCGGCGACTAAACTGCTGAGGGACGTCTGTCTGCTCCTGTCTGTTCCTCTCACCCTCTCTCCCTCTTTCCTCCCTCCCTCTTTCTGTCTCTAGGGATTTCTCAGTCTCTCTCTCTCTCTCTCTCTCTCTCTCTCTCTCTCTCTCTCTCTGCGTGTGTCTCTTCCATTTCCAATTTGCTTTTTTTTGGCACATCACAAGTCAACAGGAACAACCAAAGAGAGGTTTTTATTTATTTAGTCCCCCCCAAAAAACACAGCAGACAAGCTCACACCAACCCGACCTGCTGGTTTGGTTCACATTATTATGTAACCTACACGCACTGAAGGTTTTGCATCTTATTTTATCGCTGGCACGGAAAATAAAAGGTTGTTTTTGTTAAGGAGGAGCTGCTTAGTGCTTTGAGTTTGAACACATTTTGCGCAAAAATGACTCATTTGTGCCATGGAGGTTCTTCATGTTTGCTCTTGTGCAAAAAGATTTGTGCACCTCAGGAATTAATAACTCACTTTTAAGGTCACTAATCTGTGCTCATTAATTCATGAATTTGTTGGTTTGCATGCAGAATGTGTCCCCTTAGTCCAGTGGCTTCATTTTCAAACCACTAATTCACACTGTAAAAAAAAAAAAAAAAAAAAAAAAAGTTGTCCTGGTAAAATTTCGGCAGCTGTGGTCACCAAAATTCTCCCATAGAATTACAGTAAAACATTCTCTACATTTACGGTAAAGAAATGTATTCATATTGTTTACTTTTTGTGTTAAAAACGTGCTTCATTCCATATTTTACTGTAAATAACATTAACCTTTAAAAAAATGAAAATTTACATAAATATTAGAGCATTTTTCCATTAATAGCACAACATTTAGTGTATTTAACATTTACATTAAAGCTGTAAGAAATATGAAGGCATATGTACATTATTAACACAAAACTACATCAATTTGACTGGTAACAAACTGTATTTTTTGCACGCAGTAAATGCAGAAATTGCCATGTTACTTGATATCACAGCATGTTTCCATTATCAGTACAACAACATTTACATTTAACTGGGAAAACTGCATTCTTTTTGAGAACTAAATGCAAAAATTACAGTATTGTTACACATGTTATGGCATTTTTCCATTAAAAACTGTGCAGTAGTCTGGAAATGTATTTTGTCAAGAGAAATAAAAACTAAAAAACATACTTTTCTCCTGACTCACCTGTTGACGCTGATTCAGTGTTAAATAAACCGCTTCAAACTGTTTTAGAGTTTACAGATTTTTATTGTCATGGTTTGACAGGTTTTCATTGTAAAATGTACAAATTTTTACAGTGTATATTGATGAATAATAAACAATACAATTAACAGGTAAAATGTTTGTTTTCTCCCTGTGAATTATTACTGGATATTATCTGCAATTTTAACAACACAGGGAAGATCTGCAAAATCATTATTTATTGTTCCAAAAATGAGTTAAAAACTGCTCAAGAATATTACTGTTTTACAGTGTATGCATCCAAATTATTACATTTATGCTTATGAACTGATAGACTGTAACATTTAAAGGCACATAATACTATTGTTCAAATGTTTGGAGTCACCCAGATAATTTCATGTTTTCCATGAAAACTCACACTTTTATCCATGAGCTAACATAACTGCACAAGGGTTTTCTAATCATCAATGAGCCTTTCAACACCATTAGCTAACACAATGTAGCATTAGAACACAGGAGTGATGGTTGCTGGAAATGTTCCTCTGTACCCCTATGGAGATATTCCATTAAAAATCAGCTGTTTAACACTGAACCACTGTAAATAAATTAATCAGGCGAAAATTGTGTTTTTCAGATTTTTTTCTCTTGAAAAAAATACATTTCTTAACTCCTGCACAGTTTATAATGGACAATAATATGTAAAACAATGCTGTAATTTTTGCATTTAATTCTCGAAAAGAATCAGATTTTTCCCAGTTAAATGTAAATATTGTTGTAACGCAAACATGATGTAATATTTATAACAGGTAACACGGCAATTTCTGCATTCATTATATGTAAAAAATACAGTTTGCTACCAATCAAATTGATGTAATTTAGTGTTAATAACAAATATATGATTTAATATTTATGACAGCTTTAACTGCAGTTTTTGCTAAAAACACATATATTTAATGTTAACACTAACTGTTGTGCTGATAATGGAAAAATGCTGCACTATTTATAATAAGTTACACGTTTTGTTTTATATGGTATTTTTATGCAAGTTTTAAAATTTTTAAAGGCTAAAACTTTTTTTTACAGTAAAATATGAAATGAAGCATATCCTTTAACCTTAAAATCAACAGTATCAATACATTTCTTTATCGTAAATGTAGAAAATGTTTTACTGTAATTTTATGGTCACATTCTGGCAACCACAGCTGCTGGAATTTTACCGTACCGGACATTTTTTTTAAAAGTGTGGATTCCTGATTCATTTATTGTTGTCTTCATTGAAAAAAAAGCTGCTTTTCTTTCAAAAATAAGGACATTTCTAAGTGACCCCAAACTTTTAAACAGTAGTGCATGTTTAAATGATGGGAGACATGATGTAAGTTTTACGAAAAAACTACAACTTAAAGTCTACTTATTAGCTTTTTTTTCTTTCAGTTTTTAATGACAACATATTAACTACTGATCAGCCATGATGTTCAAAGCACTGATCAGTGACATGTTCAACATTGATCATCTTGTTACAGTCCCGTGTTCTGCTGAGAAACTTTAGCTTCTAGCATTCATGTGGATGTTAGTTTTACACTGAACATCAACTACGGCTCCACCTCGTTGCCCAACGCCCCCTGGAACGCAACAAAAACTACTCAGAAACACAGCTGAGGTCTTTATCCGGCATCCAAACTCCCCAGATCTCAAACCTATCGAGCTTCTGGATGTTCCAGAACGAGTCAGATCCATGGAGGCTCCACCCTGCCCCCCACAGGATCCAACGCCAACATCCCAGAGGTCCTCTCTCTCTGCCCACATGGGCCTGAAATGTTTTGGCAGCATGACGGGGAACTACGTGAATATCAGACAGCTGGTTTGAAATCTGATCTGAACTGGCCAAACCAAAAATCAGGAACCTGCATCATCAATTTTGGCCAGATCATGAATCCTAACCCTCAATATGAAGCTCATAAAATGTCCCTACAACTATTGGATGGATGAAACTGGATCCACACATTCATGACCCCCTCAGGATGAACCCTAAAAACTTTAGTGACTCAAGTCCAGATTTTTAGCTCTTCTTATCAACCAACTACATGTAAAATTACTGACATTCAGTCTCAGAATGTCCAGTAAAAAATAATAAGTCCTCCAGGTCATGGTAATCCCAGGAGCTCCAGTAAAGAACCAACTGTTCCTCTCTGTCTGGGTCCTTGAAGACATCTAACTTCTCATCAAAGAGGCTTCTTCAGTTCGAGCTGACCGTTTCAGAGTCAAGTTGCCTTTCACTGAAGCTCCCAGGAGTAAGTGGATCTTATTTTTTTTCTTTTCATTCTAGTGCCATGAATTGCTTTTCATGCTGCAGCGTTACAACTTTGCTGAAAATCCAGATTATTAGTATGCACAATAAACGGAATTTGACTCATATTTTTGTAGCTGTCAGCTGCATTTTATGGGGTTCATCAATCTGCTGAACACAGCAACATTTAACTCTGTTCCCTCCTACTGCTAGAAACTTGACATTACTTGTGTGCACATTATTAATATATAGGTTAAAGCAGGGGTGTCAAAGTGGGCCGGACCAATAAAATCATATCATAAAAACCTATAATTTCACATTTTCCCCCTTATTAGTGCAAAAAAGTGCATTCAGAAGATGTTTACATTTAATGAAACATCTTCTTACAAAACATTATGAACAACCTGAAATTTCTTAAGAATAATAAGTGAAATTTAAACACTATCATGCCTCAGTTTATCTGAGGGATAAGAGTGTATGTGTCTCAGGCATCTGGAACTAAACAATAGAGTATTTTATTTTATGATCCAGAAACTATTTTAAATTTCCGTTAATTTCCACGTCTGTGTAACAATCTTGACACCACGTCATCCAAACTAAATGAGAACTATTAAAGAAGAAGGTTAGGTTATCCCCCTGCTTTGTAAATGTAGACAATTTATACATAAAAATACAAAAAAAGTTGGAGCAGTGCATTGGGCAAATTTAAATTAGCAGTGATTTTTATTGAAAGATTGCAGTTAATGCCGTCTCTCTGATTTTTTACACTCTCCAAAGCCACCCATGTTTGACACACTGTCATATGCAGTCTGATTTTTGTTGACTTAGTCGATTTGCAGATATGTAGAACTTCCTCAGAGTGAAAATGAACTCTTATTTTTGTGCAAGCTACATTTAGGTTTAGACATCTTTTAATAACCAGCAGCTAAAATTTATTCCCCTCTGCAGCATCTTCAACACTGAAGCCTGTTTTCTAGCTTTCTTTTCCAACTTATTTTATTTATTGTGGGTTTAGACATCACAACAAAGATGAAAAGTCTGCTTAATTGACACGCAGCCAAATATTTTACCACAGCAGACACGTGTATCCGGATGTAACCTTTAAAAATATTCATCATTCCAAAAGTGCTGTAAGAGCTGAGTGAAACTGTTGAACGTTTTTGGAGAAGCCAGACAGCATTACGTCACCCCGTTGATTGACAGGCCCCAGGGACCAATGGGGTGAGACTGTAACAGCATGTCTCATCTGAGTCAACTTTCTAATTAGGTCTGTGCAAGTTTATAGCTGCGTGTTAAAGTGGCTTTATAGCCCAGCTGGACTCCCCATGGCCCTGCTCATGTAGACCGAAAAAAAAAAAAAGTTAATCTACCTCCGAAAAAGAAAAGAAAAAAACTGGAGAAACTGCAAAGAAAACAAAAGATTACGACATGTTTCAGTCTGCTGAAAATGTCACCAGGAGTGAATGCTGCTCAGAGGCGCTGTGACACAGCTGCAGAGAGAGATGTTGAATTACACCGAGGTTTTCTTTCTATTAAGCCGAACTGACTGACTGTAGCAGCTCTACAGTGAAAGTCCTGTTTGTAGAACAGACTACCAACCAGATAAAGGACCACTTGTGCCTCCATTTTCTTTATTTTGTACCAAGAGAAGTCAATACTGCAGCTCATGATTGCTTAATGTCGCACAAGTTTTCTCTTTTAGATGTCTTTAGGACTTTTATTTTACATGCATGTCTCACACTTTAGGTATATTTATCCATATCTGTACATGAGAAAGGTGTGTGTAGTCCTTTATTATCCTTATTTTTTAACTCTATTTTATTTTTCTATTCTTTGTCTTGCTGTTTCGTATTCTTCCTTTGTATGTAGCTTTTGTAAAATGTGAATTTCCTGGTGACAGATCAATGAAGTTTATCTTCTCTGATCCTATTAGGTACATCACCTGTGGGGTTCAAATAGGTGTCATTACCTGAAGCACCACTGAGATATATTCACAAATAAATCTTTTTTCCTGTAATGTCTGTGAACCAACTGCTCCTCTTGTTTACGTTTGATACGACTTTAGACCCGCAGAAGTCGGTCACAGTGACTATAATCAGACGGCGACACCTTTCGGCCAAACTTTAATAAGATAAGAAAGTAAAGTCAGGTCAGTGCATCTGATTAACATTCAGTTCTTCAGGATTGCAGTGCTCCAGTCTGTCCACCACATAAACAGGACACATGAGGGTGAAACAGTGTGTAGGGCCTCTGCTGCCCCCTGCTGGACGCCAACACCAGGCCTGTACAGAGGCAGGACCATGTCATGGTAGTGATGGTTGGAATGGAGTGGGAAAAACCCCAAACCAACTTTAGCTATATGGAGATTTATACAAAAACAAACTCCAAACTATCATGTTGCAACATTAGTCTTCACAGAGAAGAGTTAGAACAGGCCAATTCAAATGAAGCTTTGATGGATATACACTACCGGTCAAAAATTTTAGAATGCCCCGGTTTTTCCAGTTTTTTATTGAGATTCAAGTCCAAGGTAAGTGTTGAACTGCCAGAGGTTTAAAAAAAAAAAGGTAGGGTTGCCCAAGACTGAAAAGTATGTTGTTAACAAGAAAATTTGTTAGCAACTTAAAGCTGTTCTGCAGCAATGGAGGTTGATCAAGCCTTAAAAATTGGTGCTAATAAATCCTACAGGTGTCCCAACTTTTCTTGATTACTTACAACTCCTTCTGTCTGCATAAAGTAGTGCTTAAACACATCATGGCACCATACCATCCAGAGCATTATTTGAACAGCATTGCAGAAAGTAGTGTGTTGCTATAAAAATGCGATACAATAACCACAGAACAACAATAGAAGAGAGACAGACCATCATAACACTTAAAAATGAAGGTCTTTTCGACAGAGAAATTACAAAGAAAGTCAAGGTGTCAGTGAGTACAGTTTTCTTCACCATCAAAAGGCTCAGAAACTGGAGGAAACTCTGACAGGAAGAAATCTGGAAGAGCCAAAGCCACAACAAAATCAGAAGACAAGTTTCTGAGAGTCAACAGCTTCAAACACAGCTTAATAGAGGTCGTAGTAAGAAGTCTCAGATTCAACTGTGAAGAGAAGACTTGGAGTTGCAGCAAGAAAGTCATTGTTAAGACATCAGTATAAGAAAAAGAGGCTTGACTGGACCATGAAACACCATCAATGGACTACTGAAGACTGGAAGAAGGTATTATGGACTGATGAATTAAAGTTTGAACATCATTTAGTTTGAGAAAGGATAATTCCTCAGTGTGTGACATCAACTGTCAGACATGGAGGAGGAAGCATGATGGTCTGAGGCTGTTTTTCTGGATCCAGGGTCAGTGACTTGTACAGACTGAGAGGAACCCTGAACCTAAACATCTACCACAGCATTCTGCAGCACCATGCAGTACCCTCTGGTATGTTCTAGTTGGTCAGAGCTTCATCCTACAGCAAGATAATGACCCAAAACATAAGTCCGAGTTATGCCAGAACTACCTTAGGAAAAAAGAACAGATGGTGAGCTTGAAAACATGGAGTGTCAGCACAGTCTCCAGACTTAAACCCCATGAAGCTGGTTTGGGATGAACTGGACAGAAGAGTGAAAGCAAAGCAACCTACAAGTGTCACACATTTATGGGAACTTCTGCAACAGAATTGGGAAGAACTTTCTAAAGAAAATTTGATTTCCATTGAGGAAAGAATGCCATGAGTGTTTTCAGCTGATATATCTGCCAAAGGTGGCTACTTTAATGAGTCAAAAATTTACAATACATTTTGATTTTTAACTTGATTTTTTTTAACTTAATTTGTTTTATGCTTTCATTTCAGAGTGCAATGAGACGTAGTATACATCTGGACTGATATGGGCATTCAGCAATTAAAATTTAGCTTAACTTTTATGTGTAGTGGCAACAGACAATCTTTTACTTTGAGTTATTTTGATTGAAGATCCTATTGGCTGTAACATACTGTGTCCCTGTTTCTAAAAATTGCATTCCTGTACTGCCAAACTGTGTTCTCACTTTCAAGCAGCCATGTTTTCCATTATGTTTGCATCCTTACCATTTGTACAATTGCTTTATTGTCGCCCCTTTATAGCTCATGAATCATATGTGAGATTCTCATCCTGGTAGCCCAGAAAACGGAGACGCTGAATATACATTGTGTGAACGTCATATTTTAACCCAAACCGTTATGTTTTCTGAAACCCGACCAAGTAATTTTGGTGCCTGAACTTAATGAAGCTTCTAACAAGTAATTATCACTGTAGAAGCCTAATCTTTTTATTTTTCATTGTCTAAACCTAGCCAAAACTTAACTAACCTAACCAAATTATCCTGTCCGACGTCCTTATGTGGACTCCTTCAAACTGAAAGCCCTTTCTACAATTCCCATTCTTTCAAAACATACATGAGAACAAGATTTAGTTGCGTAAGAACATCATTTTTGAGAGACATGGCTGAGCAATGAGACCATCTATGCTTAGATTAGTTTCCAAAAACCGTTTCTTTCACAATTTAGTTCCATCACCAGGTATGAAATCTGAGAAAACTGAGAAAACAAAGGCTTTTTTTTTTGGCACAAAAGAAATTTATCTGCAATTGTGCAACCAAAATAGGAAGAGGATAGCACTTTCTTGTTTTTCTTGGTTTCTACTGGCCACCTTTTTCCTTGGAATTGAAGTAGTGGAACAGCTGGACTAACTGTGGAAACTCTATCCAACAATAGACAAAGAACCTCACGGTCAAAGCAGGAAAAGAAGACGGAGAGTGATAAAAAACCAAGGTACCAATGAAAAATCGACACACAGTTGTATTAAATCAGTATCAAAACCTGTCTACATACTGATAGAACCATAAGTTTCACTCTACTCGGTCTCTCCCATAGCGCTGACATCAAGCTGACTGTTTCTTACTCCATCAGTCAATAAAAGCTTTCTTTGTCTCTCTTGTCTTCTAGGTGGCGATCATTTCCTGTCTTGCGTTGTCAGCAGTTTTTATGTTCTGATACAACTTAGAAATGCTTGAGGGCAAGGCTGTCTGTGCAACTTCAACCAAGCAAATTCCACTGAGGTTAGTAACCTCATTTTCAAGAGAGACCTGACCACGATGACAGTTTTATGAGTTTCAAACAGGACATCATAACGTCTAGCATATATATCCACCAACCCTAAAAACCAAGTGGCAATGAAGGCCAAAACAAACTCAGAAAACATTTGCCACCAATAGAAAAGCTAAATTTAACCAAAGACTTGGAATAAAGAATACAGAGTTTGCAACAGCCTTGAATTCAGTCAGGGATTCTTTCATTTAACTTCACTCAGCAGGCTTTTTAAAAAACTGTTTTCTTTCACATCTCTGCCAGTGCGACGGGGACAGACGGCCGATTTGTGTCTTGTCATCTAAGATTAGTACTGAGAGACAAACCACGTGAAATAACTCACCAAGATACGAGGGGAATTTGTCTAGAATGGCTGACAAACAAAAGCATGCCACTGGTTGTTTACTGGAAATCTCCTCAGAACTCATTTTAAATGCAGCGTGAGCCCAAGAGACAGAGCTCCTCTATTTATCTGTGTAGTCTGTCGAAGGCTTTGGCACTGGCAGCAGGCTGAGACGGTGATAATCGAGCTGGCGGTGAGTCAATTTACCGTCTAAGGGGGCTGAGTCACCAAAACGGACGGCCAGGTGTGGTCATTCTTTGTGTCTCTCTTTATCGCACCCTTCCTTCGAAGACTGAAGTGGGTGAATCATTGGTTCGAGGACGCACTCTTTCCCCCCCGCTTGCCTGACTGTCTCTGAGAGCGAGCATATCTGTTTATCACCGTCTTTTCTGGTGCTCACACATAAAAAAGGCATTACAAAGCAGGGGCCACGCCGTTGTTTCAGGGAAGTCGTGAGACAATGAAACACAATCCAGGAAGGTCAGTTTGAGTAATAGATCCTTGAGTTGGGCTTTTCAGATGCCCAGACACGGCACAGCTTTGGGTTTTTTTATGCTGTAACACTATGATAGTGGATTTTACAAGTATTAACGGCAGCATCGGTTTTATCCTCTATCTCGATGATCTTAAGATAAACAGCAGAACCGAGATGTAATGTATGTTTAGAGAAAATGTGAATGCTTATGTCGACTGGCAACTGGTACCCAAAGTGGTAAACAAAGAGGAGTGCAAATTGTAAGACCTTGCCACAAGAGAACAAGGTTTTCTCATGAATCTTACTGTATGTTGATGAAGGTATTTTATTGTAAGATTATGATTATTTTACTAAGTATAAACGCCTGGCTTGTGCTTTAAGTCGGTGCTCTATTAGCAAACTATTAGCACAACTTTACAACTAATATGGTGAATTGTTAGCAAACATTCCGAAAACGTGCTTAGTCGAACATCCAACAGTGATGGTGCAACATCTGCATTTTTTGGAGCTTTATTTCTGGCCACCTGGTGTATCTTATTCTGACTCAGAGGATGTTGACTACGGGTATAAACTTGCCACTAGCCACACATTTTACTTACCTTCCCCTGGTTTCACATTACTGTTTTATCTGACTAAAATTTAACCAACCCAACCCTCCTGTCTTTCTTCCTCATGCGTTTCATTGAAATTAAAATACTTTTCTGCTACGTCACACTCTTAACTTTCTTTTCCTAACCTAACTGCTTTTCTTTTAAACATACATGCAATTTAGTTGCATGGAGAAGCATGGGTTTTTGAGAAACAGAACTGAATAATGACACCATCGTCATTGAGACTGCTTGTCTATAAGTCCCACTCTACAAATTCTGCCACCAGGTGCAAAATCTTGAAAGTGAAGACTCACTAAAGAAAAGAAAAAGTTTTCAAAATCCCCCTTCACTGCTAGAAACAACAGCCTCTAGACTTAATTTGAAGATTTCAAGCTTTGCAGAAGACTTAGTTGTGCAGTAGGGCACTCTTACTAGATTTTTATTACTCGCCAAGGAATGAGTAGGAGTAATGTGACGATCGGCGCTGGCTTGTCTGTTAGCAAAATTACTCAAAAACTAACTAATGGATTTGGTTTAATTTTAAAAAGAAATTCCCACAATTACAAAAGACATCAGTGAATAAAATAAGAACAAAAAAGGGGATTTGGTCATCAGGAGATTTAGTATTTTAAAAAATATTTTCAAACATTCTTTTCTCCTAGTTTTTTTTTTTTGATTCGGTAAATTTACACACCTGCATATTTAGTATTGTATGCATGGATTTTTACTCTGCCAAGGAATGGACTTATGTGGAGACTGGTGTTGGTTTGTCTGTCTGTCTGTCTGTGCACAACATTACTCAAAAATGGACCAACAGATTTGGATGAAATTTTCATTGAAGGTCAGAAATGACACAAGGATGAAGTGATTGGATTTTGGCAGTGATGAGGTTTATAGTCTGGATCCACGGATTTGTTAAAGATTTCTGGGACGCCTGTATAGCTCATCGGGTTAAACGGGTGACCCATGTACAGGGGTTGGTCTCCGACGCAGCAGCCCTTTTGCTGCATGTCTTACTACCCCCACTCTTCTTCTCCCCCGTTTCCTGTCTGCCTTCACTGCCACTATCTAATAAAGCCGATAGAGGCAAAAAATAAAATATTTTTTTTAAAATTTATGTATCAATGCAAGATAGCGGCACGGTGTCACTGTAACTGCAACAACAAGTGAACACTATGTCAGCTGCCTGCTGACAATCACATGATTGTGATCCTACTAAAAATCCACCACTGAGGACCACAATTTGTAAAAGACTTCATCCGTCGGAAATCATATGACTGAGCAGCGTTGACGGAGTACTGTGCTCTTTGAGTGCTTTTCTAGTTTTGTTTTGATCAGTCAGCCATTTTAATGACAGTGCTCGCCTCTATGCATGTGAATGTTCCGCTAAACCAGTTCCTGCCGACACTGTTTGCTGCAGCCTTCGCCTAACTCCACCTGATAAAACCACTCTGTGCTGCTGAATGGCCTGACTATGCGAGACGAGTTGAATGTAAATACACACGTGGACAAAATTGTTGGTACCCCTCAGTTAAAGAAGGAAAACCCACAATTCTCACTGAAATCACTTGAAACTCACAAAAGTAACAATAAATAAAAAATTACTGAAAATTAAATAATCAAAATCAGCCATCACTTTTGAATTGTTGATTAACATAATTATTTAAAAAAACAAACTAATGAAATAGGGCTGGACAAAAATGATGGTACCCATAACTTAATATTTTGTTGCACAACCTTTTGAGGCAATCACTGCAATTAAATGATTTCTGTATTTGTCAATGAGCGTTCTGCAGCTGTCAACAGGTATTTTGGCCCACTCCTCATGAGCAAACAGCTCCAGTTGTCTCAGGTTTGATGGGTGTCTTCTCCAAATGGCATGTTTCAGCTCCTTCCACATATGTTCAATGGGATTCAGATCTGGGCTCATAGAAGGCCACTTTAGAATAGTCCAACGCTTTTCTCTCAGCCATTCTTGGGTGTTTTTGGCTGTGTGTTTTGGATCGTTGTCCTGTTGGAAGACCCATGACCTGCGACTGAGACCAAGCTTTCTGACACGAGGCAGCACATTTCTCTCCAGAATGCCTTGATAGTCTTCAGATTTCATCGTACCTTGCACACTTTCAAGACACCCTGTGCCAGATGCAGCAAAGCAGCCCCAAAACATTACTGAGCCTCCTCCATGTTTCACCGTAGGGACAGTGTTCTTTTCTTCGTATGCTTGGTTTTTGAGTCTATGAACATAGAGTTGATGTGCCTTACCAAAAAGCTCCAGTTTGGTCTCATCTGTCCAAAGGACATTCTCCCAGAAGCTTTGTGGCTTGTCAACATGCATTTTTGCAAATTCCAGTCTGGCTTTTTTATGAGTTTTTTCAGCAGTGGTGTCCTCCTTGGTCGTCTCCCATGAAGTCCACTTTGGCTCAAACAACGACGAATGGTGCGATCTGACACTGATGTACCTTGGCCTTGGAGTTCACCTTTAATTTCTTTGGAGGTTGCTCTGGGCTCTTTGGATACAATTCCAACGATCCGTCTCTTCGATTTGTCATCAATTTTCCTCTTGCGGCCACATCCAGGGAGGTTGGCTACTGTCCCGTGGGTCTTGAACTTCTGAATAATATGAGCCACTGTTGTCACAGGAACTTCAAGCTGTTTAGAGATGGTCTTATAGCCTTTACCTTTAAGATGTTTGTCTATAATTTTTTTTCGGATGTCCTGGGACAATTCTCTCCTTCGCTTTCTGTTGTCCATGTTCAGTGTGGTACACACCTTTTCACCAAACAGCAGGGTGACTACTTGTCTCCCTTTAAATAGGCAGACTGACTGATTATGAGTTTGGAAACACCTGTGATGTCAATTAAATGACACACCTGAGTTAATCATGTCACTCTGGTCAAATAGTTTTCAATCTTTTATAGAGGTACCATCATTTTTGTCCAGGCCTGTTTCATTAGTTTGTTTTTTAAATAATTATGTTAATCAACAATTCAAAAGTAATGGCTGTTTTTGATTATTTAATTTTCAATAAATTTTTATTTATTGTTACTTTTGTGAGTTTCAAGTGATTTCAGTGAGAATTGTGGGTTTTTCCTTCTTTAACTGAGGGGTACCAACAATTTTGTCCACGTGTGTACAATATTCACTTCCTTTCCACTGTTTTTGGTCTCCACCAACTCCTGAGGAAAATATCCAGCTACTAAAAGCTCCACTGTCTCTTTAACTTTGTCTGTTTGCTGTTTCTCAGTGCTGAGCAGGTAGCGTGCGGTGGCTATTTAGAGCTTTTTTTCTTGAAAACAGCCGCCTGCTGGGGCAGAAAACAACCCTTGACGGCTAAACAATGAGCTGAACCTCACTGTAAATCTTTGTGTAGCTAAGGTTGCTTTCACATTCAGGTGGAAACTCTCTATAGGTTCACTTCAAGTATTTCCACTCAAATTGCCACTTTACCCAAGTCACAACACAGCGGAGGCGGCTACTCTTCTTCCACTTGATGTATACATTAAATGCATTTCTCTGTTGTGTTTATTTAAAACATAATCCGTATTTCTTTCTGCATTCCACTCTGGTGAGCCAGTTGCTTGGTCTTGGGGTTGAGCGTGCCAGTACAGTTCGACGGCTTTACTGGGACACGTGATGAAACCGAGCCATTGTTAGTGGTGTTTGTTTCACCTGGACCTTTCCTGCAATGACACGTCAAAAAAAAAATAAAAAAATAAAAAATCCGGCTGCAAAAAAAACGTGTAAATGCTTCAATGAAGAAAGATGGTATTTCGATTTCAACGTACAAAGCTCACCTGCTCCGTCTTCTATCTTTACTTCAAGGACTACTATTTCATTTTGTCTGCTGCAGATTTTTTGTTGTTGTTGTTGAAGCTCTGTTCTATACAAGTGTTCCAGAAAGGCATGACAGCCAGACAGTGAGCCGACATGCTCAATAGACATTCTGGCTCATCTTAGCAGGAAAAGCACAGGTGTAACTGATCACATTAAAATCACTACATTCCATTTAGGTGAACTACAATCCTCATTGTTCATTGTCTTTTTGTTTTTGTTTATTTGTTCCCAAGGAAATCTGTACTTTTATCAGTCTCTTCTTTTTTCTTCCACCATCTTTTATTCCTGCTCTCTCTCTTTGTCTATATTGGCCTCATCCAACGCCCCTCACTTTGCAATTTTCTCTCCACTTATCCGTCTGCCTCTTTTCTAAATTCAATTCGACGATGCATTATTAGCAAACCAGATACACGTCGAGAGAAAAGATAAACACTTTCCACGTCTGTCTCTCGGTCCAGGTGTGCGCTAGTCTGAGTCTGATGCCTGTGTTCGGGGTAATAGCCGTCAGAGTCTTAGGCGGTGGCCAATCCCGTTGCAGGTGGGATTAAGCAGAGATTAAGCATGTTTCTCCGTGAAAGCAGACAGACAGACTAGCACTAATCTGACTTTAGCCCTGTACTGAAAAACGGCAGGCTTGAGCAATCCCACTCTTCCGCGGCTGCATTTCGTGTGTTCGTGTCCTGGGTGTGCGTTTTGTGTGTTTGTGTGTTCTCGTTGTTTATGGGAACCGAATGTCCTCCGAGGGGCAGAGGAACTGATGGAATAAAAGTGTTGCGTGAGTCTTTGACGTCTGCGGTGGGTTAGTTCAGGATTAGGGTTTAGGGTTAACTCGGCAGCTGGGATTACAGTTCAGGTCAGGTTTTACAATTATGGCTAAACTGCTTTACTCACACCAGTGTAAGCAGGATAATTACTCAAGTAAAAGTAGCAATAAACCAATATATAAGAACTTCGCTTCAAGTAAAAGCTGTGGATTACAACGCTCACAAAATATCAAATTATTAAGTAGAATACAATTAATAAACCAATAGTTAAAATTTACATTTTAATAGATAAACGGCCCCAGTTGAAAGATACATAAGTGGTATTTTACTGCAGTTGGTTGAGGTAGAGTCGGTTTATATTTTATAATTCTTAGAAAGCATCACATTTTATGTATATTTTTCTATGTTTTAGATCACTAATGCAGCTACTGTAACCACAATGGTAGAATAAATATTGTAAACAATAAAAAGTGCAAAATTTCCCTCTCAGTTCTGGTAAACTATGTGTGTAAATCAGTATAAAGTTGCCTCATAAAACCTCAGAATCGCACTTAAATGCGGTCCTTGAGTAAATGTGCTACTGGAGTCTGTAATATAAACTAAAGGCAGGTCGTGCCATCTGGTTACATAACGCTCTAAAAGCTGGAAGTTGCAACAAGGTAGGTGCACCCAACCTAAAAGATTTTACACAGCAACAAACTGTCCTTACCAGAAAAACAACATTCAAGTGTCTTTAATCAACTTTTCTAATGTCTCCAGTTCCCATTGCTGTGGTTAATGATAAATTGACTGCATTTATATGTTTCTTTTCCACATTACAGAGACAAAGTGCTTTGCAGTTTGTGCCAAAGCGTCAGCAGCCACTTCAGGGTTTTGTTGAAGCACACTTGTGAACAGAAGGTTCCCGCTACAAATGCAGAGCTACAAAAACATCTTTCAGTCAGGGCAGATGTGTCTGGATTCGATGTTATAGATCGTGGTTTACATCTTATTTCCTACCAGCAGCGAGACTCAGACAGTGGCAGAACCAGACGATTTTTATAGGAGCAGCCAAACTGAAACCATTACTCATTATTTTTATTGATATTTGTGGCAAATTGCTAAAAGATGAATACACATTTTGCTTGGTCATTTACTCTTATCATTAGTTTATGCAGACTATTTGCCATGTGGAAGTCCATGAGCTCTTATAGACAATATAATAAGCTTTATATGGAACCTTCAAGTGATTAAAACCTGGAATGGTTAATACTATTCTGCTCTTCTCATAAGTAATAAAGCTTGTGAGATAATTACAATTTAAACAAGAAAAGCACTCAGAGAGTGTAGTACTCCTCCAAAGCTGTTCATTCCCTATATGGCGTTGTCAGAATTGCAACAATACATTTTTCAGAAAAGCAACATTTGTTTATTTGTTATTGATGATCAGAAATCACAGTACCATAGAGTGTGTCCATTTAATAATAAATGCACCCACAAACAAAATGACCTTGCACTGAGCACAGGTGTGTGTTATGCATGTATACATTTTGCACGGATAATCAATCGTGTGACCTAAATATGTAGTGGGTGGGGGGAATTGATGGGACTCAGAAACACCCCCACAATTTAATCAATTGTTCCTTGTAATATTTCCGATGGATAAGTCCTGACAAGTCCTCAGTGGTGGATTTGTAGTAGGATCTCAATCATGTGATCGTCAGCAGGGAGCTGTTGTAGTGTTCTCTTGTTGTCATGGTTACAGTGATGCCGTGCCGCTATCTCGCAATGATAAAGAAATCTCTATCGAATCCGCGTATCTAGACTATAAGCTGCATCACTGCCAAAACCTACTCACATGGTCCTTGTGTCATTTCTGACCTTCCCTGAAAATTTCATCCAAATCTGTTGGTCCATTTTTGAGTAATGTTTGAACAAATGAACAGACAAACCAACGCCAGTCGTCACTTCTCTAAGCCGCTTTCCTTGGTGGAGTAATTACATAAGACCTTTAGTTTCTTTGTTGTAACTGCAAGTTTTGGGTCAATATTGCATTTCCCCCCCCCCAAAGTTCTTTTCCAAATTATTTTGTATCCCTGCAGTTTTTAATAATAATAATAAACTTTATTTATTAATAATAATAATAATGAATAATAAACGTTATTTATAGAGCACTTTTCATGCACAAAATGCAGCGCAAAGTGCTTGAACAAAGTGATATAAAATATAACAGTTTAAAACAAGGAATACAACAAAAAAACATAAAACAAATAATTAAAAACAAGAAAATACTAAAACAAAACAATAGCCATGACAATAAAATCAACCAGAATAAAAAGCCAAATTAAAGAAATTTTCAGTTTCTTTTTAAAAATAGTCAAGGATTTTGCCATTCTCAGCTCTGGAGGGAGAGTATTCCATAATATAGGGCCATAAAAAGAAAAAGCAGCTTCACCCATTCTTTTGTGAGACACCTTGGGGGCAGCTAAAAGACAGGTAGTAGAAGATCTGAGAGGTCTGGTTGGGACATAAGAAGAAACCCAGTCACTGATATAAACAGGTGATAAATTATTTAAAGCTTTGTAGACAAATAAAAGAACCTTAAAATCAATCCTAAAAGAAACAGGTAACCAGTGATTTGAGTTGAGGACTGATGTGCTCTCTCTTCCTTGTGTTTGTTAAAATCCTGGCAGCCGCATTCTGAATAATTTGGAGTTTTTTAAGTGTTTTCTTCGGAAGACTTGTAAAAAGGGAGTTACAATAGTCCAAACAACTTGTGATCAAAGCATGAACAAGTGTTTCAGCATCTTGCTGATTTAAAAAAGGTCTGATTTTGGCAATGTTTCTGAGATGAAAAAATGATGTTTTGGCAACTCTGTTAAAATGGCAAGTAAAAGTAAGATCAGAATCTCAAATCACACCTAGGCTTGTTACTTGAGGTCTAATCTGTTGGGACAGACTGCCAAACATTGATTTAATTTTTTTCTTTTCTTCAGGAGGACCAACAAGTAAAATCTCAATTTTCTGCTCATTTAGTTTTAAAAAGTTTTTGTTCATCCAGATGTTAATGTCTGCCAGACACGCCAAAAGACCTTTGAGGGCATTTGATCTCCTGATGAAGCGAAGATGTATAGCTGCATATCATCAGCATAACAATGACAGTGTACATTGTGTCTGCTGATGATATTTCCTAGAGGAAGCATATATATCGAAAAGAGGATTGGACCAAGAATGCTCCCCTGAGGTACACCATAGTCTAGAGATTATGTGCAAGAGCTTCAACTTTATCCAACGCTAAACTGAGAACAAATTCAGTGTAAATATTATCGGGACCTTTCAAACTGGTGGAGATTGCACTATTAAAATGCATCTGTATAACCCCCCCCCACAAAAAAAAAAAAGAAAAATTAGAATATTAGAATAGTAGATTCTGGATGTAACTCCAATTCTACAAGTATCTAACCAGCCCTGCAATAGGCTTCATTATTGAATAGGATAGAATAGATCTTTATTCTCATTGTCAAGGCGGTTTGCCAGCTCTATAATTAGCAGCATCAATAAAAGAATATAAAAGCTTAATGGGAAATATGCATTTTAAAAAAGATTGCACATTAATAAAGGAACAATAATTTGCAGCCAATATTTGTTTCTTTAACCTCGATGACAACTTCTCCCCAACAATAACCAGTAGTTTCAGCAGTATTAGCAGAAAATCCGCTGAACTGTCAAAGATGATTCTGGTTTAGAACAAAAACCTTGTGACACAATGAGTCAAACGAATCAACAGAAAATACTCATTTGAGCTGTTTTACTTTTGGGGACTTTCATCACACAGGAGGTGTTTTCAGATGTGTTTTCAAGGCAAATTTGGTTGTTACTTGCGCATCTGTGACTCCGAGCCTCTTTTCATGGCCTCCAGCCTGTTTTGCTCCATTTTTCGCTCGTGTAAGTGCAGTGATGTGTGTTGGCTGAAATGCAGGTGACATCCGTAGCAGCGCTGCAGCTGAATACATCCCGTGTAAACGCTAATGAAGGACTGAGGCTGTTTCTGCACCGTTAACATGCTGCTTTCACTGCGGGCACATGATGCATGAAAGAAAAGCATGTGCAAAGTGCTTTGACTTCACGGCGTTCACAGGGAACTATCCAGCACCGAACATCATCTTTAGCATCAAAATATGCTAAAAATGTGTTGGTTTTAACTTCAAGAGTAAAAAAATGTGTTGAGCTGACTCAGACTTTAGATGGTTCACTCC
Source organism: Acanthochromis polyacanthus (assembly GCF_021347895.1). Lineage (NCBI taxonomy): Eukaryota > Metazoa > Chordata > Actinopteri > Pomacentridae > Acanthochromis > Acanthochromis polyacanthus. The sequence continues at coordinate 32,242,427 of NC_067117.1, read as the reverse complement.
TGCTCAAAAGTTTTAGAACACCCCAATTTATTTATTTATTTTTTGCAGGAAATTATGCGTGTTAATGTCGCATTGTACTCTGAAATGAAAGCACAGAACAAATAAATAAATAAAATTAAAAACAATCATTTTAAAAACCAAAATGTACTCTAAACTTCCGGTCTCTTGAATGGATTTTTAGAGTATATTATAATTCTCACTCATCTAAATGTTTGTTTTACAGGATAATCGTTCTGAACTTGGTAGAGTGTCCTTCTCCTGCTTTGTTCCCGGAATAACCTTCATAACACACTGCAGCTTAATGATTTTGTCTCCCTGAGAGACTTTAAAGCTCTGAACAAAAGATAACTGAAGAGTGCAATTGCTGTTCTAAGCTGGATTTTGTTTTGTGAGTCTTTAGTCCCTTGGTTGTTTTAATGCACTTGTCCTGTGTCTGCTGTTGTCATGCTCTATTCTTTAATCTTTTGTAACTTCATAATGGTGCTCTAGGTCTCCCTGGAAAAGGAGATTTTGATCTCAAGGGCTAAATTGTTGTGTTTTTCTTTATTTATTTTTTTAAATATTCTAAGTCACACTGAACACTCATAAAAATTAAACTGTCTCAAAACTAAACTGTCTCTAGCATAAAATAGACACTTACTTATATGCTTAAAATCAAATTACATGATAAATGAGGCATCGAAAATGGCCATCGATCTGACCCTAAACACCAGTTTTTCTCTCAACAGTGGAGCTAAATTGCACTGTAAAAAAGTAAACGTTTTTAATGGTCAATTAAATGTTATGTCACAGATTTTCTGTTTTGTTAAATTACAGATAATAAATAGTAAAATTATAGAAAACAATTATAAATTTAGATATTCCCCATAAAATAAAGGTCAAAACTGTAAATAACTTCATCAAAAATCTGTATTTTTATTTTTATCATGTAAAACCCATTGTTGCAAAAATACATCATTTTAATTTTTTAGTTTTTACTCTTATTTTTTATTTTTTGTACATACATACACACACATATGTATTTGTGTTTTACAGAGTTAAAGATAATTCTTTTAAATGCCAAATGTAGAAACATTTGACAGTGAAGTTGCTCTATTTCTACTGGATTTCAATTAGCAACAAAAGTCAATATTTTACAGATATTTGTCATTATTTGAAAGAACAGTTATGGCTATCAAAGTGTAACGCTTTAGGACTAGGCGGTTGACTACGGCTACAATAGCTGCAACAGAAGACCGTTCTTTAAGGAGCCCAAGGTGTGAATGATGCACAAGAGTCAATATTTGCCTTTTGGTATATGTATTAGAAGGTTGGTTTTTAAACAGACATGAGACAGAGGGGAAAAAAACACACAATAAATAACCAAAAACAAACCAATGTAAGTACAAAGTGAAGCCCAAAATAATTTAACAGAAATAGTCCATTGCCATCTAGTTTGTAAATGCAATGCAAAGTTCACAGCAACAACGATCCATGAGTAATCCAGAGTTCGATTTGAGTTTCAATCCAAGAGTTTGGTGGGACAAAAAAACATAGTCCTACCAGAGTGGGTTCTAGCTCGCCATGGGTTGAGGATTTGGGGGGAGTTAGAGTGAGGAATGTCCAGACTCCATACTGTATGAAGGATGGTGATTGAAGGTTTCACAGATGATGGGAACACGTAGAGGTGACTCAGTCCCTCTAAAAAAAACCCTGACCTTCAGGATGGAATGTTTGTGGCGTAGCCTCCGAAGCGGCTAAGCGGTCTCAGCGTGTGTGTTTGTAATGGGAGTTTTGCATGCGTTCCGAGGCTTCTGACTCGATTGTTGAGGTCTAAAGTAATGTTTTCGAGGAGAAAACAGCAGTTGTGTGCAACACAATGAGACTATCCACAATGCCACAGCCACAGCGGAGACAGAGGAGGAGGAAGTGAACTCCGTGACTCCTGATATATAGGGTGTCAGGTGTTTGGGAAACACAGGAAGGGGACCCGCAAAAATAAAAGTCACCAGGTATATTAGATGCGGGTTACAGGTTCCCCCCCCCTATACTCAGGTACGTCCTCGTACATGCACGTTGACAACACACAGCACGTTCACAGGTGGTAGGTGTCGAAGGTGTCTCCTCGAGCTGTAGCACAGAGGTGAAGGCAGTACCGAGTCCTTGGAACAGGGACTGGATGCTGTGCAGAAGTGGATGCCCAGGTTTCGTATATTGCAGACGAGAAGGAGGTCGGCGTACTCGGGTGGGACGACGGACCGGCTGCTCGGATTCAGGACTTGAGATCTCAGGAGCAGTGGACGGTTCAGAGTCACTGGAGATGCTGATAGGCTCAGGAGAATTTACCTGTTCTGGCTGAGAGGAGGTACTTTCCTCTTGAGGGTCCAAGTCAACAGCAGGATCTGGTTGTGGTTCGGCTAAGGGTTCTGCATCCGCATCCATTGATTCCAATTCTGGTTCAAGATCACTTCGGGGTTCCGGTTCCTGTTCAGACTCCTGATCCATTCCGACAGTTTCCTCTTCAGTGACGTTCTGTGGACGCTGGCCAGGCGGAATCACAGGTTCAACTACAGGAGGAAGTGGAGGTGCAGGAGCAGGTAAGTCGATCGTGGTTGTAAACCTGGCAGGGCTGGAGCCGGAGGTATCCGGTATAAGAATATCTTGCAGATCATGTTCAGGGCCTGGAATGTCTGTGTTTTCTGGAGTCACTGGGGTTGGCAACGTCACTGGTGTTTGGTTTTGCTTTACTTTTTCTGCTATGGGGACTGATGATAGGTAACCACAGGGCAGCAGCAGGTCTCGATGGAGGGTTCTGATGGGACGACCTTTAAACTCTGGCTTGACAGTGTATACCGGAAGAGTGCCGGCTTTCTTCTGGATGACACGTCTGGCTCCCACCGGTCTGCGAGCTTGTGCTTGCCCCGTACTTTGACATTTCTCACCAGAACTCGGTCCCCAACTGAGAGATCTGACGCTGTAATGTGTTTGTCAAATCTCACTTTGTTTCTCCCCATAACCTTCTCTGCATTCTCTGTCGCTATCTTGTAGCTTTCTTCAAGATGGGACTTAAGCTTTTCAACGTACTGTGAATGAGATGTTGACGTTTTCTCAGACACAGGCAGCCCAAAAGCTAAGTCAACTGGAAGGCGGGGTTGTCGACCAAACAGCAGTTCGTAGTGGGAGTAGCCAGTGACATCATTTCTTGTACAGTTGTAAGCGTGTACAAGGGGCTTGACGTAGTCTTTCCAGTGAGTCTTTTCTTGTTCTTGCAGTGTGCCCAACATGTTCAAGAGTGTTCTATTGAATCATTCCACAGGATTGCCACGTGGGTGGTAAGGCGTGGTTCTGATCTTGTGGATTCCGGCCATTTGACAAAGCTCTTTGATGGTGTGTGATTCAAAATCTGGCCCTTCGTCGCTGTGGAGCCGTTCTGGGATTCCATAGTGAACCAAGAAGTTATCCCACAGGGCCTTCGCTACTTTCTTGGCCTTTTGATTCGGGGTTGGTACTGCTACAGCGTACTTGGTAAAGTGATCCGTTATTACAAGTACGTCCTTGGTGTTGCTCCGGTCTGGTTCGATTGATAAAAAGTCCATGCAAACGAGTTTGAGTGGACGTGACGTTTTGATATGGACAAGGGGTGCAGCTTTTTCAGGTTGCGCTTTTCTGCGGATGCATCTCTCGCAGGACTTTATTTTATTGCTGACATCTGCTGCCATTCTTGGCCAGAAGAAACGGGTTCTGACAAGGTCCAGTGTTCTCTCAGTGCCCAGATGGCCCATCCGATCGTGCAGCTGGAAGAGTACCTCTGGCCGACACGCCTCTGGGAGTACGAGTTGGTAAGTCGACTCACCTCCGATGGTCCTCCTCCTGACGAGAACATTTTTATGGAGCTCCAGACGTGTTAGCTCTCGCAGGAGTAGTGGCAGATCGGGGAGCTGCTCCCTTAAGGATGGCGGTGGGGTCTCGCCTCTCTCCAGTTGGGCAATGACGTGCTGAATGACTGGATCAGCTCGTTGCTTTGCAGCTGTCTCAGCATCAGAGAGGGATGGCACAACAGGTGAAGAGAACTGCAAGTCATTCACGAAACTGTCTGGCAGGCCGTCAGCATTGATGGAGAGCGTTTGCACAAGAGCGGCAACTTGGTCTTGGTCGGGTGAGCTGTACACCAATTGTCTGTCACAAATCGCTTGGACTGAGTGCTGGTCAATAGAAACACAGGATGGATCATCAAGATGTTGGTCTGTAAATCTTTGTATTCTCTCCCTCTCCTTCTGAGACAGGGCATCCTCTGGGTGTTCAGCGTGAGGACGCCGAAAGAGTCCATCGGCATCAGCGTTCAATTTTCCAGCATGATAGATGATCTTGAAATTAAACGTCGATAGAGCGGAAAGCCATCAGTAGCTTGTTGCATCCAATTTGGGAGAAGTCAGCAGGTACGTCAACGGATTGCTATCTGTTACCACAGTGAACTCAGATCCGTACAAGTAATCATTGAATTTTTCTGTCACCGCCCACTTGAGCGCCAAGAACTCGAGTTTGTGAGCGGAGTAACTACTTTCACTGCGGGACAGTCCTCTGCTGGCGTATGCAACCACTCTGTTTCTTCCATCATTTTCTTGATACAAGACTGCACCAAGGCCTGAGGAGCTAGCGTCCGTATGCAAGATGTACGGTTTGCGTGGGTCTGCAAAAGCGAGAACTGGGGCACTAGTGAGCTTCTGGATGATCTCTTCAAAAGCTTGCTGGCAAGCAGAGGTCCAACGATCATTGAAAGGTTCTTTCGGGTTCAGATATTGTTGAGACCTCGCTGATGATTTGGACCTTTTCTGACTAGGTGGATATCCAGAGGTTAGCTCGTTGAGGGGTCTGACAATGGAAGAGAACCCCTGGACAAACCGCCGGTAATACCCCGCAAAACCGAGGAACAACCTGAGCTCTTTAAGATTCTGTGGGACTGGCCAGGTCATTAGGGTGGCAATCTTGTCGGGATCAGTCTCCACACCATCACGCGAAACCACATGTCCAAGGTAACGAACGGATGTTTGAAAGAAAACACATTTTTCAACCGATAGCTTTAATCCAAATTCCTTCAGCCGTTGAAGGACCTTCCTGAGTCTTTGTTCATGTTCTTCCAGAGTTGGTGCAAACACGATCAGGTCGTCAATGAAAATGAGTGCTTCTTTCAAATTCAGGTCCCCCATGCACCGCTCCATTAACCGCTGGAAGGTGCTTGGGGCGTTAGTCACCCCTTGAGGCATGCGGTTAAATTCGTAAAAACCAAGGGGGCATACGAAAGCTGTTTTGTTCTTGTATTTTTCCTCCATTTCTATCTGGTAGTATCCAGATTTCAAATCCAGCGTCGAAAACCATGCTGAGCCGGAGAGTGCCGAAAAGGTGTCTTCAAGCTTTGGCAAAGCGTAGGCATCTTTAATGATTTGTGTGTTCAACTTCCTGTAATCAATGCACAGTCTTACAGAACCGTTTTTCTTCCACACAACAACTATGGGGGAAGCAAAAGGCGAGTTGGATTCACGTATAACACCAGATTGCAGTAGTTCTTGAATATGCTTTCGGACTGCATCGATGTCATGAGGGTGTATCGGTCTCGGACGTTGCTTGAAGGCAGATGGATCGGACAGCTTGATTTCATGCTTCACCATGTCTGTGCAACCGAAATCAAGATCATGTTTTGCAAACACCTCAGGTATGCTGTCGAGAATGGCTGTTACACGCTGCTTCCATCCAGTTGTGAGTGGAGAGTCTCCAAAATTGTAGTTTAACTTGGTTTCATTTAACTCTGGAGTGGCGAAAGATTGAGACACACTTTGTTCTTTATAAAGGATGGACTGGATGGCACTTATCTCGGCGATGGCTGCTCGGGCAGGAATGATAATGTCGTGGTCAGACTCATTGGTGATTACCACTGGCAGGTGGGCTGGTTGGACTGGAGGTAAGTCGACAAGACCGGACTTCACCATTAAGCCACCAGGCAGGGAGAAGGAGGTTGGATGTTGAATGACCACTTCCTTTTCACCTTGCAGGAATGGACAGATGGCGAGAGCATCCAGCACCACAGTTTCTTGGGCAGGTATGGTCTGAGGAGTGGTGGACGACATCTTCAGAATACCATGGTAGTCATCTGTTGTTAACTTACGTCGGATCTCCAGGATTTTGTGCACCGATCTGTATCCTAAAGGCACAGGATGGAACTCTGACTGTGATTGACAGTGTTGGTCATAGACCACATCTAGAGTGTTGGTGCCGATTAGAACAGGGGGCTGTGACGATCGCAGATCTGGAACCACCAAGGCAAGGGTGTCAATGTCCATCTCTTCTCCTATGAACTCAGCTGGAAAAGTCAGGCTCAGTTCCACATAGCCGATATACGGTACGCTCTGCCCGTTTGCGCCCTCTACTTCCAGAAGATCATTCAACGGTTTTATTTCGTGGTCTGAAAGGTAGGTGTTGTAGAAAGCGTGTGAAACTGTGGTGACTTGTGACCCTGTGTCGAACAGACAATTGAACTTGGCCCCTCTGATTTTGATTTCGCCAGTGCTCCTCATACCCACTAACCCCTTAGGCAGTGGCGGTCGGAGCGATGGATGTTTGGTGTGGGGACTTTCAATGTTCGCAGCTCCCACTTGTCCCGTAGTGAAAGCTGCCTCTAGTTTGATGACTTCTTGTTCCAAGACTGCTGCTTCTGTTTGAGCTGGCGACGTTTTTCTTCGACCAGACTTGGATTTGGCTGACTGGAACAGTTGGGAGCAATGTGGCCATCCTGTCCGCACTTGAAACAAAACCATGGCTTCGGCCTGTTGCTTGCCTGGCCATGTTTTAGTTTCTGTTTGGACTGCTGCTGTGAGTTGGCGTTCTTGGAAAGCAGTGCGGACATCTGGCCCTGGAGCTTCAACATTTGCTTCCTCAGGTCTTCAATAGCGCTTGAGTCCGAGGAATGGCCACACGCGCAAGCACTGGTGCTGTGAGTTTGGATGTTGGCCCGGTGCTTGACTGATGGGATATGCTTCTTCATTAATGTCTCTTTTGCCAACTGCCTGTCTTCTGTCCTGAGCATGAATAGGAGCTCTGAGAAGGGAGGTGGCTGGTCTTTCTTCTGCTCTAGTTGGAGCTTGTTGATTACAGTGTTGTCCCAGCAACCTCTGCAGAATTGTTTTAACAGATACTTGTTGATTTCTACTGCTGGGATTCCACCGCGCTTCACCACTGTACTGAGAGCCAGCTGTAGTCTCTGGAGATATGAAGATGGTCTCTCACCGGGATCTTGAAGAGTGTTTAAGAACTTTGCAAACAGCTCTTCTCCATCTTCGACAGTGGCATACGCAGAATCAAGCACGTGCAGAAACGTTGCAGGTAGGGCATTGGGTCCCAAACTCTTCACCAGGTCAACAGCTGGGGGAAGTAAACTTTCGAGGATGCGTCTTGTGATGTGTAGCGGTACAAGGTTTGGGTCAGCATTCAACAGTTCAATTTGAGACCTCCAAGAGTCATAATCTGCTTCATGTTGTGGTTTTGGAAGTTTACCTGAGAAGGTGCATAGTCTGAGTGATGACAGGGACTGAAGGTTCACATCATCTCTGTGCACGATGTGCTCCACTACCACTCTTTGAATCTCAGGGGGATTCAGATCATTGCTGGAGAGAGAAATTCTTGGTCCCACATTTGCAGCCATTTTTTGTTGCGGTTGGGGCCCATGTTGTGAGGTAGAAGGCCATTTAGATGGGTTGGACGCTGTAGTAGTGCCGTTTATCTCCACAGTATCCTCTTCCTCATACCTCTCTCCATGCTCTCCTCCAGTAGCCACTATTCCCAAATGTTCACTTATTTGGTCAAACATTCCCTTCATTACGTTGTCAAATGACTGGCCACTCTGGTGGGATATGCGTCGCAGCTCCTTCAGGTAGTCGGGCAGGGAAGGGATGATCCCCGCTGTGGCTGCGGCAGTGCATACAGCGAGTGACTTGACAACATACTCACTATCTGCACTAATACGTGAAGGATAAGTATATGGCAGATGTGGTTTTAACTGTGCTAAAGCTGCAGAGTTAACAAATTCAATGGTCAGGTTTTTATGGAAAGGACTCTCTTGTTCGGAAACAATAAAGGACGTTCTAATCTCACCATAACTGCGTAAATGTTCAGTAATCTCTTTCTCTGCTTGAGTGTTTGTTACACCAGTGATAATGACAGAATTAGCAATGTCAATACCGGACTCCTCAAAATATTCCATGTCTCAACCCAAAAATTTCAAAATTCGAAAAATCAAAACATTCTTTTGAAATAAATTAGCAATTACACATTCACAAAAATGGGCTCCTGGCTAGCTCACCACAGATGTAACGCTTTAGGGCTAGGCGGTTGACTACGGCTACAATAGCTGCAACAGAAGACCGTTCTTTAAGGAGCCCAAGGTGTGAATGATGCACAAGAGTCAATATTTGCCTTTTGGTATATGTATTAGAAGGTTGGTTTTTAAAACAGACATGAGACAGAGGGGGAAAAAACACACAATAACCAAAAACAAACCAATGTAAGTACAAAGTGAAGCCCAAAATAATTTAACAGAAATAGTCCATTGCCATCTAGTTTGTAAATGCAATGCAAAGTTCACAGCAACAACGATCCATGAGTAATCCAGAGTTCGATTTGAGTTTCAATCCAAGAGTTTGGTGGGACAAAAAAACATAGTCCTACCAGAGTGGGTTCTAGCTCGCCATGGGTTGAGGATTTGGGGGGAGTTAGAGTGAGGAATGTCCAGAGTCCATACTGTATGAAGGATGGTGATTGAAGGTTTCACAGACGATGGGAACACGTAGAGGTGACTCAGTCCCTCTAAAAGAAACCCTGACCTTCAGGATGGAATGTTTGTGGCGTAGCCTCCGAAGCGGCTAAGCGGTCTCAGCGTGTGTGTTTGTAATGGGAGTTTTGCATGCGTTCCGAGGCTTCCGACTCGATTGTTGAGGTCTAAAGTAATGTTTTCGAGGAGAAAACAGCAGTTGTGTGCAACACAATGAGACTATCCACAATGCCACAGCCACAGCGGAGACAGAGGAGGAGGAAGTGAACTCCGTGACTCCTGATATATAGGGTGTCAGGTGTTTGGGGGACACAGGAAGGGGACCCGCAAAAATAAAAGTCACCAGGTATATTAGATGCGGGTTACAAAAGACTGCAAATTAGTTTATCATTTTATTATTGCTAATTCGTTCTTTAACAGCATTTGACTGTAAAATTACACTATTTTTACTGCATTGAAATTTGTCCACAAGAGTCATTATTTTACAGATAATTCAAAGAAAACTATGTATATTAAGGACTGAAAAGTGCCATATATTTTTAAAAAATGTTGTTGTATAATTATGTTTATATATATATATATATACACACATATATATATATATTAATCACAAACCATTTGCAACATTTGACCATGAAATTACACACTTTACACTTGTTTTCCAGATATTTGCCATTATTTGAAAGAACATTTATGTATATCAAGGATTTGAAAATGTGAAATCTAACTGGTATTGTGCAAATTTCGCCATTTAGTAAATTACAGCTAATATCTACTAAAATCATTCTTACATGTTAACTGTGCACGTCAAAAATCTGTATTTTTGTTAACTGTAATTCACTCTTTTACAACGTAATTTTTTAAAAATGATATTTGCTGTTGTCTTTACTATTTTTACAATTTTTGGACAAAATTTTTTCACAGTTCTTATAAAAACATTTTTACAGTGTATGGTGCTGACACTGCCATTGGTCATCATTTATTCTCCAACATGAATAATGTCAGGGAGCAGCCGGGTGATCAAACAGGTTTTATGCATAAGCAACATATAAGTATCGTTCATTATTGAAATAAGCAAGAAAGCTAAAATATGGCTACAATAGAAGGATGAAAAGTAATATGTATATACACTACCATTCAAAAGTTTGGGGTCACTTAGAAATGTCCTTTTTTTTTTTTTAGTTGTTCAATGAAGACAACATTAAATTAATCATAAATCCAGTCCAGACATTGTTAATGTGATAAATGACTTTTCTAGCTGGAAACAGCTGATTTTTAATGGAATATCTCCATAGGGGTACAGAGGAACATTTCCAGCAACCATCACTCCTGTGTTCTAATGCTACAATGTGTTAGCTAATGGTGCTGAAAGGCTGATTGATGATCAGAAAACCTTTGCGCAGTTATGTTAGTGCATGAATGAAAGTGTGAGTTTTCATGTAAAACATGAAATTATCTGAGTGACCCCAAACTTTTCAACGGTAGTGCATATAAATCTATTACACTGTAAAAACTGTATTTGAGCTGCAGTTAAAGTACTTAAGTTTACTTCTGTCGATTCTACCAACTTGAAATTGTACTTTGTACCTTTAATCTGATATTCTAATTCCAGCCAAAGTGCTAAAATGAGGTTTACTACTTCTTCAGCGTTACGACGGCCAAGTTTCTTTAGATTTTTTGTTATGAATACTGGAGAAGCTGAAGTGCAGGAAACGACAGACCACAGGTTATTTTATGAATGAGTTTTAATGTTCTTTTAATGTTAACTACAAGTCCCAAGATGGGGTGAGAAATAGAAAGTATTTAGTCTTAAAAGACAATGAAGGTTGCACCGACTAGTGGCTTGGCGGACTATACATAATGCAAAACTTTTAAACTCTAAAGTCTCTCAATGCATGAATAAACAGCTAACACAAACTAGCCAGGCCTCAAGAATAATTTCTCAAAGTTTGTCAAACACAAGGCGAAGAATTAACATTCACAGAAATGTCCCATCCTAACCAACTCTCTCAAGTGCTTAGCTCAGGCTACAATCAGTCTCCCTTTGTTACTTATACACGGGTTTTCTAAATACCAGTAAGCTTCATCAAACAACTAGTCAGTCTTTCTCAGTACCAAGCAACAGGGGGTTCTAGATGCTCAGACTGGGTTCCAGGGCATGCTGGAGAACTGCAGTCGGCCAGCAGTCCGTGTGGTAGCCGGTGCTGGGCAATCATCGGTGTGTAGACAGGACGCCGGGTACTGGAACGCTTCAGCTGAGCCTCCTCAAACTACAAACAGAGTAAAACAGATGATTCGTGGAGCAACGAAGACGGGAGCGGCTGATCCAGAGACTGGAGGGAGGAGCAGAGAATGCATCAGGATTGAGCAAGGATGAGTTGTGGAAAGGTAACCAAGTAAGTGATTACAGGAGAAGCGGTGGCTATCGCTTAGCTACGATCCGGCAACAAGAAGCAAGCAGCGTCTGCTTATTAAGGAGCTGGTGAAAAACTGATGAGCATTTCCAGCTGCTCCCCACGCCCACTGATCATGATTGCGGATCGAAAACACCTGTTGCCACTCCTGCCTGCCGAGCCAAGCCTAATTAGGAGGGAGAGAAAGAACACATACAAAACAACTACAGAGTTCCATTAAACTAGGCCCAGCTGCTGCTGGCCTGACATTTTTGGCTGCAAGTCAACCAAAGTTTTGTTCCAAGTGGCATTACAGAGGAAAGATCATACAAAAAAATATTTTTGTTCAGTAAATATTTCAATTGGAAAAAGTACAAACTTCTGGTTTTGTTAAAATGAAGTTGCAGCGATGCAAAGTGTTCATTTGAAAGAAATCAGGAGTGGATCTAACTTTAAACCAGTTGACTTAATAGTACTGCTTAAACTAATCTGGATGAACTTGATTAGAAGTAAAGAAGAGAAATAGAAATAAAGATAGAAATAAAACATAAAAGTAGACATTAAGATCATAAAAGTGCATTTAAAGTTAAGAAAATAGAATGGGCATGTAAAGGGAAAGCTGCAGTAAACTAAATGGTTTTCAGGCCTGATCTAAAACAGCCGACAGTCTGAGCAGACTTCAGGTGTTCAGGACGTTTGTTCCTCAGGTGAGGAGCATAACAGCCTGAATGCTGCTTCACTGGTCTTGGTTCTGGTTCTGGGACACACAGTAAACCTGTCCCTGATAACCTGACGGCTCTGGATGCTTCATATGGAGATAACAATTCAGTGCTTTGTAGACCAGGAGTCAGATTTTGAACTCTATCCTTTGGCGAACAAGAAGCCAGTGCAGTGAAAAAGGGGTTTAAGTAACAAAACTGGTTAAAAATTTAAATCCTATTAAATAGAAAAGAAAAGGACAAAAGCTTGAAAATAAAACCTGTGTTGTTGGAGTGAACTGGAACTGCTCTGTGAGAAAACACTCTGTGATAAAAGCTTGACATTTGACTAAAAAATCTGTGCTTCAGGATATTATAAACAGATTCCCACCTGGGTACACACACACACACACACACACACACACACACACACACACACACACACACACACACACACACACACACACACACACACACACACTGTCACCCTCTGCGCTCACTGCAGCAGCTGTGTGAGGTAATGTCTGTCTGTGTCTGTCTGTGCAACACCCTGCAAGAATAACAAATCCACCTCTCTCTCTCTCATCCCTTTTCTATCTCATTATCTCACCCTCTGTCTGTCTCACCGTCTGCCCCCCACCTTTACCTCCCTCCCTCCCTCCCTCTCTCGCCTCCCTCCACCACACTCGTCTTTTCCTTGCTCAATCGCCCGCCCGCCCGACCGCCTCCCCCTCCCCCGACTGCCGTTTGAGGCTAGACGCAGTAGACTATTAAAAATGTCCTCTGTCGAGAAGAGATTGTGTTGTAAACAAAGAGAAGGAAGAGAGGATGAGGGGCGCTGGCGTGAGGCAGGGAGGGCTGAGGCAGATCACACGGAAAAGTAGAAAGAATAGAAGAAAACCCAAATAGAGGTACAGGAGTGAAAGCGAAAAGACACTCCAACTCACCATTATCATACATCCTACTGACGACACACTTCTCTATGTGAACAAACTAGTGGTGGGATGCGATAAAAAAAATTACTCTAATTAATTACAGGCTTTGTATTTTATCGCATATTTTGTCAAATAGCAGTATCTAAAACAATAAGCAAAGTTTTCCAATTCAAATTTTGGTTGACGGCTGAATCGATGAACAGACGTATGTGAACTGAACAAAAATGTTTAAGTTTCATTTATTTTTATCTGCACTTTCCATTTGTTGGAAGTGCAAGTGCAAATATAGCAAATATATTCAATGTTTTAAGACTTTTTGCAAACTCAAGCACTTTAAATGTTTTGAAAAGTGGTCTATTATGGGATGGCTCCACCGTTTGTCTGGACCAGCGCTGTCGTAGCTAATTTCTTACATCTCATTCGTTATCTGTGTGAAACGCATCGCTTGCATGCTGGTTCCTTCATGGCACGTCGCCCTGAAGCTCATTTGCATAAAGTAGTTTCATTTCTACTCTGACTCATTGCAAAACTTTCAATACACATCTAAACTAGCCGTTATTAAACTAAAACGAGGACAGATTCAGCAGCGTATTTCTCGCCTCAAATGCGTTCAGAAATTTTTTTTGCTGAAATATTTTCATAATAAAGAGAAAGTTTGTGACTGAGTCGCCATGTTAGTTCAATGTTTCTACCAGACTGAAGGTTTGGGTTTTAAGGGAGTCATGTGATCACCTAGTGGCCCGTTCACCAAGTGGGCAATATTCAGATGCATTACTATGTGAGGACAAACAGCCCTGTGGACATATAGCTTTAGCTCTAGTGTCTGTGCTTGCAGCAACATATTTGCATTGAGATGATAAGAAAACTCATTGTTGCCCAATTTGCATACAACCACACTCTTATCCAAGCTGACATCGGGAAGATTTTCAAAAGAAAACTTTCTGCCCAACAAGCTCAATGCGGTCTCGTCTTCCTTCACTGTTCACCAAACTTTCTTGTGCGCTGACGTCACTCAGTGCGTCCTGTGCATCTTCTCCATGGATGGAAAACAGACTTTAGGTTCATTACCGCCAACTACTGGGCTGGAGTGTGCATCAGTGTTATTTGTGTGCCAGAAATTAGAGAACTGAGAAAGATGTATATGTGTTATTTTCTTTCATGTGATATTTTGTCTGTAATCAGTTAATCGGAATTAACTCATTTGGACATGCCGAAGTATTTAACAGCTGCAAAACGAGAGATTTCTCCCCAAAGCTGGATGAGACCAAAAACAGAGCTAAAAGGAAAGTAGAAACTGTTCATTTATTCCTCAGGTTAGCAAAAACACGACTCTAGTCGCTCTTTAACTGCAGGAGTTTTACTTGTAAAAAAAAAAAGAGCACTTTATATAAACCCTCTGAAATAATCCTAACCTACAGGGATGCTGTCTTTAAAGAAAAAAAGAACTCAAACTCTTTCTGCTATCACTGAACTACTTGTCTGGTAGGTATTGTTTTGTTGGATCCAATTCTTAGCCTAAAATGACGATATTTCATCAAGATCACTGTCTCAAATAAACATTTGCCAGAGGTGAACCATTTCCAGTAACCAGATTCCGTAGAACAGAAAGAAAGAAAACTATAAACATCACCTCGGCACAACCGGTAAAGTTTTAGTGACTCAGCTGCTCAGATGCACGACAAATACTCAGGGACTTTCCAGCTTAACTGGACTGAACTGCAGGCTGTGTTTACACAGAGCAGAGAGGAGACTGGTACGGCATAAATGTAGAATTAGTAAAGTAGTGAAGCATGTTTTTTTATTTCTTAATTTATTTTACAATTTTTAAAAAACAAAAACCATTTTAAACTGCACAGAAGACATTTCAAGTCATGGCTGTGCTGTTTCCATAGAAGTGTAGGACTTTATATTGCAGTGTACACTACCAGTCAAAAGTTTTAGAACTATCAATTTTTCCAGTTTTTTATTGTAAATTATGCATGTTAATGTCTCATTTTACTCTGAAATGAAAGCAAAGAACAAATAAACAAATCAAAATCGATTTAGAAACCAAAATAAATTCTAAACTTTTGACTCATTTAAGTACCGCCTTTGGCAGATATAACAACTGAACACACTCATGGCATTCTTTCCACAATGGAAATCAAATATTGTTCAGAAAGTTCTTCCCAACTCAGTTGCAGAAGTTCCCATAAATGTGTGACACTTGTAGGTTGCTTTGCTTTCACTCTTCTTCCAGTTCATCATAAACCGGCTTCATGTGGTTTAAGTCTGGAGACTGTGCTGACACTCCATGTTTTCAAGCTCACCATCTGTTCTTTTTTCCTAAGGTAGTTCTGGTTTAGCTTGGACTTATGTTTTGGGTCATTATCTTGCTGTAGGATGAACCTCTGACCAACTAGAACATACCAGAGGGTACTGCATGGTGCTGCAGAATGCTGTGGTAGATGTTTAGGTTCAGGGTTCCTCTCAGTCTGTACAAGTCACCGACCCTGGATCCAGAAAAACAGCCCCAGACCATCATGTTTCCAGTTGATGTCACACACTGAGGAACCATCCTTTCTCCTACTTGACGGCTACAAAAATCCTGCATGAGGAACCAAAGACTTCAAATTTTGATCCATCAGTCCATAATACCTTCTTCCATTCTTCAGTAGTCCATTGATGGTGTTTCATGGTCCAGTCAAGCCTCGTTTTCTTATTCTAATGTCTTAGCAGTGGCTTTCTTGCTGCAAACCTATCAAACCTGCAACTCCAGGTCTTCTCTTCACAGTTAAACTGAGACTTCTTACTGCAACCACTATTAAGCTGTGCTTGAAGCTCTTGACTCTCAGAAACTTGTCTTCTGATTCTGTTGTGGCTTTGGCTCTGCTCGATCTCTTCCTGTCAGTTTCCTCCAGTTTCTGAGCCTTTTGATGGTGAAGAAAACTGTACTCACTGACACATTGACTTTCTTCACAATTTCTCTGTCAGTGTTATGATGGTCTGTCTCTCTTCTGTTGTTAATTGCCTTTTCCTCTACATATTTATAGCAACACACTACTTTCTGCAGTACAATACTGTGCTCTGGAGGGTTTGGTGCCACGATGTGTTCCAACACTACTTTTATGCAAACAGAGGGGGTCGGAAGTGAACGTGAATGAGTGATTGATTTCTTTATTTTCGTGTCATGCACAAAAGTGTGCCCAACCCTCATGGGTTTACAAGACACCAATATACCAGCATTGCAGCAGAATACATCCAAAATACACAATATTCTGCTGCTCAATCCTTGAACAAAACATGTTGCCTTTTATCCCAAGTCTGGCCAAGAAATTCTGCCATGAAAAAAATTCCTCTTCTAAAACATACCTCTAGTTTTTCATGGTCATCCAACTAAAAGAAGTCAAAATAAACAGAGGACATCTTACTGAAAAGTACCTCTCTTACATCTTCATGTACAGGACAGTAAAACACAAAGTGAACCTCATTCTCAACTTCACCTAAATTACACAGCAAACACAGTCTGTCCTTCTCTAGAGTAGCATTAAACCTCCCAGTCTCTAAAGCTGATGGTTCCTGAGCGTAACTGTGCACACAGGGATCTCTGTTTTTTACTTAAATTATACTTAACATAAGGTTCCACACTGTACCTATCTTTTATAAGGCAATAAGTTTGTAACTTAGGTTTATACCAAATATCAACAGACCATTTTTCTCTAAACCTTAGAAACATATTACTCCTCATCTCCTGGATGTCACATGATAATCTATTATAAAAAATAAATGATTAATTATTCAAATGGAATAAAGACTTTATCTTGTTTGCCCAGGGGTGAAGATTGGAGATGCCCCAATTAAAGACATTTTTTGTAATTCTCTGATTTGACATCTTCACCAGTCTGTTCCAAAGATGAAGCATTTGGCATTTCTGTCTGATGTTTGGGGGTTCCCATCCCATACTTCTAGTAATGGCCAACGCAGAAGTAAATTTATGAACTCCCACAAATGATCGAATTGCTCTGAGATGCACTGTATTACAACTTGTATATTACCGGAAGCCCCAAACACCAGAAGCAAAGTCAGACACCGGGCAGACACATGAATTGTATAGTTGTGTGTAACTATGGAATTCTAGATTACCACAGTGCTTAACTTTGTTCAGTACAGATGCCAGAGCTCTGCCAGCTGACTGAGCTAAAACATTAACAGCTTCCTTAAATGTCATGTGTTCATCCAGTGTCACCCCAAGATATTTATACTGGTCAATAGATGACAGCACTATTCGACCAAAATTAAAAATAACTGAACTTTTCTCCAATGATTTTCTCCTGAAATGTACAATTTGTGTTTTATCTTGATTTATCACTAGTCTCCATTTCCAGCACCACTCCTCTACAGTGTTCAACATACTCTGCACGGTTTTTTCATTTTCGGCAAGCAGAACTACTGTACATCATCCGCATATAACAATATCCCTACGATATGATCACTAACTTTAACTCCCAAGTTAGAGGCCTTGATCTGAACAGCTAAATCATTCACATAAATTGAAACAGTGTTGGTGACAAGACATCTCCTTGCTTCACACCGAAATGTTGGGAAAACCATCCTGTTCTAAATTCATTAACTTGAACGCAAGCAACAGGAGCCTGGTAAAGAGACTTGATGGCAAAATAGAACTTTCCATTAACACCAGATTTTAAAAGCCTGTATTGAAGAAGCTCTCTATTAATTGAATCAAATACTTTTCTAAAGTCAATGAAACAAGCAAAAGTAGATCTATTCTCCTTAATTCTTGCTCGTATCAAGGAACTGACTACAAATATATGGTCAATACAAGCTCTAGATTTTCTGAATCCGTTTTGCTCATCCACTAGCGCACCTGTCCTCTCAAGCCTGCGATTTAAAATTGATGAATACAACTTATACACACAACTAATTAGACTTATACCCCTATAGCTAAGAGGCAGCTTGGGGTTATTTTTAGTAGGAATAGGGTTTATAACAGACTTCTGCCACTGTGTAGGAACGGTGCCACTGTCAAAACAAAACTGAAATAGTTCATATAGTACATTGAATAACCTCGGCGACTTCAAGACTTCATAGGAAATTTCATCAATTCCAGTAGCTTTTTTCAATTTACATCTATCTATTACATTTTGTACCTCTTCTACAGAAAAATTTCCATTCAAAAATATATTACAGTTATTATCATCAGCTTTCATTTGACATTCCAATAATTCTTTCAGCCTCGTTGTTTCTTTCAGAAATACATCATCAAATGGTTCATTACTCCCAGCAAACAAATCTGCAAAATCCTTCTCCCATCTCTGTAGTACATCTCCTAAGACATGGCTACATTCACCATTTTCTAGTTTTATCTCCATGGGAATCTCCCTTAGCTTCTTGGGGCCCAATTTGTTAATTTCATTCCAAAACCTTTGTGGGTCATGAGTTTGTAAGTGATCAATATGCAAAGAAAGACCTCTATTAAAACAAGAAACAAGAAACAACAACAAGAAAAGTTAGGACATCTGTAGGATTTGGTAGCACCAATTTTTAAGTCTTGGTCAGTGGACCCCCCAAATAAAACAAAACTGCACCTTTCAGAGTGGCCTTTTATTGTGGACAGTCTAAGGCACACCTGTGCACTAATCATGGTGTCTAATCAGCATCTTGATATGGCACACCTGTGAGGTGGGATGGATTACCTCAGCAAAGGAGAAGTGCTCACTATCACAGATTTAGACAGATTTGTGAACAATATTTGAGAGAAATGGTGATATTGTGTATGTGGAGAAAGTTTTAGATCTTTGAGTTCATCTCATAAAAAATGGGAGCAAAAACAAAAGTGTTGCGTTTATATTTTTGTTGAGTGTATATTAAATGACCACATTCTATAACTCTGTGATTTCTGCCATGAATTTTTAAAAAAGATTTCATCCGTTGGAAATGATACAACAACTGAGCAGCCTTGGCGGAGTACTGCACTGCTTTTCTTGTTTAAATAGCAATAGACTGAACCATTTTCTAATGTGTTCTACTAGCTGCAAAACCAGCAGTGTAATATAGACTTAGACCTCAAACTCCGAACAGAATCGATTCTAGAGCAGGTTAGTTGTGCAGCATCAGTTACCATGGCGATCCGAAAAGACAGCCACCTTTCGTGACACCGAAAACTCTGGCTTTAGGCTCAGTTTGCCTTGCTAACCCTTTAATCTCTCTTCTTATTCCACCCTTCTGAATCAGACAGATTATGACACATCTCGTCTAAATGAACTCTGTCTCTACACGGCAGCTCTGATGATCGCCTAAGTTCATTGTCTGTGAAGCTTAATGCTTGATAGCAATGTTTATTTTTTAGGCTAGCGGGGATGAGATGCCCATTGTATGCTGACGGTAACCTGAATAATGCTTACTGTGGAGGTATACTCTGGTATTAAAAAGACATGTTGTGATTAAAAAAAAGGTTTGCAAAACTTCTCGCTCTCTTCTTTGCAAAAATGTTAGAACTATGCATTAATTTTGCACTGAAGCTGCCGTTTTAAAGTGGAATCTCCCTTTAACGGCAGGAACACAAAGTGAGCTGAGGGAAAGCAGGCGAGACAAATTAAAAGAATAAAAAGAAGCAGTCGGGCTGCCCACACACACATTATGAATGCTTTATTTCAATCCTGAAAATGAAAACCAGCAGGCAGCCTGGTAAAGTACACTCGCGCTTAGACACACAAAAACACACACATAAACACAACATTTTCAGGCACACCGAGTTATCCACGCACACAGTCTGGTAGGTTCAGTGTGTGTGTGAGTGCTGGGGTGTGTGTGTGTGCTGGATTTAATGATGTCATTGTATAATCAGACTAATCTGATTACAGTGTGACAGATTCGATGCCTCTCAATTTCCTGTCTGTCTGCGTCTTGCTCAGAAATACCTGTCTGTGGTGCAGGCTTACTGCTCGTCTCTCTGCCTGATAAAGAACTTATCTTAGCTTTCTGTCTTTGTTTTGTCTGTCTGACACGCTTGGAGAAGTTACTTTCACATTTTAAATAGAAATTAATCATATATGCTGCTAAATAAATCTAAAATTAAAGCAGTTTCTGTGTTCATTTATCAGAAAGATGCATTCAAGGCTTCATACATAATATTACATTTGAGAATATTTCATTGCTCTAGTGGAATTTATTTTCAAAAAGCATGATAATCATCTCAAAATGCTCTTTGTCTAATATTTATTCAGTCTACACGTCCTCTAGCTGCAGGTTTAGCAGTCATATATTGTGCATGTGCACTAGAGAGGACCTGAAAATGTTTAACTCCTGTTGAAGAAAAATGAAGTTAAAGACGATTTCCTTTGGTTCCAATTTAGTTTTAAGTTGAAAAATGTCAAAATTTGAGTTTATATTACACACAACATTAAGTTGATGCAGCATTATTAGCTCAACACGACTCATCAGAAATAAGTTTGCAACTTAAGCGGGTTATCTAAATCCATAAATTTTAATTTTGTCTTGCAATCATGCATGTAATTAAGTTGTGGGGATAAAGATTCTGAGTTACTTTTCTCTCAGTGGTCATTTGCAGCACTGCAGAGAAAAAAACAACACTGATGCCATTTATGGAGACATTAAAAATGCTTTTTTTTTGTATATGTGAAGCCACCTCAGTGCTGTGAAAGTGTAACCAAATGTAATGTCTACGGACCAACCAGCAAGGAAACACTTTGCACGTGTGCAGAAGGACGTCTGCAAACTCCAAACTTCTCTGACTCATGCACCAGGTGAACAGTTTCTACTGAAGTGAGTGGGAGCCAATTTGGAGTCTTCTTAAAGGTCACATATCAAAGCCCTTTTTATATAAGTTAATTAAGTCTCATATGTCCCCAGAATGTATATTTCAGGTTTCAGCTCAACATACTGCTCAGATTGTTATTTCTAGCATCCCTATATTACACCTGGGTTTAGCCTCATTCCAAATGAGTTGTTTTAGTGCCTGCAGCTTTAAATGTTAATGTCAATGTCAGATTTATTTATTTAGCACATTTAAAAGGGTCTATGGCTAACCAAAGTGCTTTTCAGCAAAATAAATCACCAATAATAAGAAAATAAAAGCAAATCACTGCATCACCTCATCAGTGATAAAGAGATTGGATTAGTAGTACAAACATGACAATTTCTTTAAAAGTACAAAAGGTCAGTTAAAAATTCAAACAGAATGATATCAAAAGTATGCTTTTGAGCAATAGCTGGAAAATGAAACGATGAAAACTTTTCATTACAAAGACATTGCAAGGAAATCACCTCACCGGGTCATTTTAGAACTATTTATGCATCTGAGGGTTAAATACAACAGAGCTGCTGTTTTTATATTCCTTTCAGGAAGAGGGCAGCAGATTACTATTCTGAGAGTTAGTCTAGTGATGGGACATGATTTAAAAAAAACTAATTAGAGGCTTTTAAAAAAATTAATCTTGATTAATCACATTTTTATCGCATAGCAATATTTGGCACTAAAAGCAAAAAGCATTTAAATAAATGTTGGCTGATGACTGAATCGATGAATAGACATGGATGTTTTCTTCTGTCTGCTACATTCATGGATTACTCAGTGCAGCTATAACTAGTATATTTAGCATTTCAAGACTTTTTGTAAACTCAAGCACTTTCAGTGTCTTGAAAAGTGGTCTATTATGGGTTGGCTACACCGTTAGCCGGTACCAGGGCTGTCATAGCTAACGTTAGCTCTGGTGCTAACAGCAAGATGTTTTACTTTGAGGTTATAACGTCGGCTTGAAGTGCTGCGGTGGCCAGAAAACTTTTTGTTGAACAATTTGCACACAATGAGGCTTTTATCCAAGATTTTTAAAAGAAAGCTTTCCTTCCAACAAGCTCAATGTGGCCTTGTCTTCCTTCACTGTTCACTGAACTTTGTTGTGTGTGCAGTCTGTGTATCTTCTACGTTGCTAGCAAACCAACTTTAGGTTCAATACCGCCACCTGCTGGACTGGAGTGTGCATCAGTGTTACTGGTGTGCCAGAAATGAGGAAACTGAGAAAGGTGTGTTATTTTTCTGTAATTAATTAATCGAAATTAACGCGTTAAAGTCCCAGCCCTAGAACAAACAGACAAAATCAAACGTGCTTTGCTGTTTGGAGATACTTGCACGACTATAACTGGCTCCTCCTGTTCATTTTAAAATACGAACTTTTCAGGCTTTGTGTGGTCAAACACTCCAGTACACTGCTGCCATCCTTTGCCCTTAGGCCCAGAACAGAGCTCTCAGGTCAGACCAACAAAATATTACTAAATGTCCCACAAATCAAGTACAAAAACCGTGATAATTGTCATTTCGAAGCAACTTTTTGACCGAGGCAGAAGGGAAAAAAATGAGAGGGTGGCTTTTTTGTCATATTTTGTTGATCTCTAGACACACTAAAGGCACACAATTATGTAAAAAACTATTTTAAAAATGGATTTTACATATTATAGCTGTTAAAACATAAGGTGTCGACTCTTGCTCCACTCAACAGCTACGTAGTTACTTGACTGGAACTGCAGAAAAGCAGAGTGAAACTCCTCAATATCAGGGGAGTGCAGCCACCATAATGAAAACAAAAACTCAATTTCATCTGCACAGAACTAATAATATTGTTAGTAAATCCTCATCAAACTCAAATAGTCTGATAGCTGGCACATTAGGGTTTTAATAGAACTGAATCGAGCTAAGTGGTGTTGTTTTAGCGCACCCTGCTGCGATAGCTGATGCTGTCAAATGGCTTTTTAGAACTACACCCACTCGTGCTTTAGCAACACAATTTTTTAATTTGTTGGATGATAACTTGAGGCTGATCAAACACAAAAGCTGTGAAACAGTGTATTACAACGACAGCAGTTTTCTTGCAACAATCGCCTCAACAACCCATGTTTGTGGCTGCCTTTTCTTAAAATGACAAACTGCAAAAAAAAAGGTCCAAAAAGTAAGACAGGCGGTTAAAAAAGACACATCTCAGGATTTTTCTGTGCAATAGAACAAAACATGAACAGTATGTGTCCTCTGATCTGATGCCCAAAAGAACATCATTTGTTTCACCAGCAAAATAAAGCTAAAAGTTTGGAAAGTTTTGGGCACAACAACAACTTTGTCTATACTTTAAATGATTAGTTAACGTTACAGTTTGTTTAAGGTTATGGAGCAGTTATGGTCAGAAGAAACCATCATTGGCTGTTCGTAGGAAACATACACTATTTTTCAAAAGTTTGGGGTCACCCAGACAATTTCATGTTTTCCATGAAAACTCACACTTTTATTCTTGTGCTAACATGGTTGCACAAGGGTTTTATAATCATCAATGAGCCTTTCAACAGCATTAGCTAACACAATGTAGCATTAGAACACAGGAGTGATGGTTGCTGGAAATGTTCCTCTGTACCCCTATGGAGATATTCCATTAAAAATCAGCTGTTTCCATCTGGAATAGTCATTTACCACATTAACAATGTCTAGACTGGATTTCTGATTCATTTAATGTTCTCTTCACTGAAAAAAAAAAGGTATTTTTTTCAAAAATAAGGACATTTCAGAGTGACCCCAAACTTGTTTGGTGTAAGTGCAAATGTTAGGGGTTGAAGGTAGTCAGAAAAGGTGTTTTTTAGTTGACTGTCTTCACTGGGAATTGTTTTCATTACTGATTGTGTTTCCATATGATTGTCACAAGAGAAAAGAACAAACAAAAATTCTTTCATGTCAGCTGGCCGTTTTTTTTCATGCTGTCAAAGACAACGAAAAATCGTATAGAAGTGATCAGTCATGTGAGTTAAATGTTTGCTGCATAGGTACTCAATCAAAAGATGTCTTTTCATCCACCATAACAAACTCTTTTTAAAAAAGTTTTTATTTGTTTTTATATTCAAAGTTGGGCAAATTTTTGTTGCTCCCATTAACATTTTCTCATGCCCTTTCAAAATGCTCATAAAAATACTTTATGGAATGTGCAGAGCATAGCGATGATCCACTAGCATGAGCATCCACAAGATCCTTGTGGATGTCCTCCAAAAAAAAGTGTTGTTTAAGCAAAAATCCCAACACAACATTAGTTTACATTCAAGTGATAAAACATTGAAGTAAGTACGACTCTTGACCTTCGAAAATAAAGGGGGAAATATGATTATGTTGTTATAGAGCCACAAACTCTACAGAGGGAGGAGGTTGGGGTGGATGGATGGGTCAACACAACAGGACTTTAACATGGGAGCCTAACAACTTTTAACCATTGCCACAATCTTAACCCTTTACTGTGAATGCTGTTCAGTTCAAAACAGTACTGTTCAAAACCAGCCATTTCCAGTTAGAATTTACCACATGAACAATGTCTAGACTGGATTTATGATTCATTTAATGTTATCTTCAATGAAAAAGATGCTTTTCTTTCAAAAATAAGGACATTGACCCCAAACGTTTGAACAGTAGTGTAAGTTGGGCGTTTTGTTGACCCGTTAGCGCACCCTGACCTCCTCCCTCTGCGGATATTGTTGCTCGATACCATCAGAATAGACATAAAGGAAAGGACATTTTCTTTAATTTGATTGGTCAACTCACTGCATTGTGACAAAATGTGAGCCTGGTTGGATTTTTAATTTTTTTGACAGACAACCCAGTGTTTGAGGTGTCTTTGCCGTTATACCTGCTGCACGACTGCCTATTTTAAACAAAGATGGCCGCCTTTCTGTCAACACGAGGCTAAAGTTGATCTGACTGTGGGCTCATTGCCACTAAAAAAAAAAAAAAAAAAAAAAGGCGTGTTTGTCGTGTCCGTCTCGTGGCTCAGAGACCGTTTCTGTCTGTAGCGTTTTACTGTCTCACCGCCCAATCGTCAGTCTTCTCCTGGTTTCAGTTATGAACACAGACAAAATACAAACACGCACACACACACACACACACATGCAGAAGAGCGTAGGAAGGTTTCTTTGGAAGTCAATATTGTTCTTGCAGATAGAGAATATTCTTTCATCCGAAAACAGCAAAAGAAAAAAGTCCCAGTTTAAAGGCTGAAACTGCAGCGGTGGATAAGCCTATTACAGTGTGTGTGTGTGTCTGGGAGGTTTTTTGGACTCGTTAATTACTCATCGCCGAGCTGAGACACACACACACACACACACACACACACACACACACACACACACACACACACACACACACACACACACACACACACACACACACACACACACACACACACACACTCTGAGTAAAGCCTGTGTGACTGATAGGGTTTCCTAACACAGCAGATCAGACTGTGTCTCTGTTCTGGTTCAGTGGTGTTTAGTCTGTGTGTGTCTATATATGTGTGTGTGTGTGTGTGTCTGACATGTCTTCTTTAGTGTTTTCTGCTCATTCTGTTGTTTAATGTTTCTTTTCATACAGTCTTTACCTACTCATGGTTTTCCTCCTGTTCGTCATTCTTTCTTTCTTTCTTTCTTTCTTTCATCTGTCTGTCTTCATTTCCTCTTTTCATCTTTCTGTGTCTGCCTGTCTTTCCTTCCATCATTCCATCTGTCTGTCTTTCCTTCTATCAGTACGTCTTTCCTTCCATCATTCTGCCTATGTTTGTCTTTCTTTTCTTCTTTCTGTCTGTCCGTCTTTCTTTCTTTTCATCTGTCTGTCTTCATTTCCTCTTTCTGTCTTTCTTTCTATTAGCCTGTCTTTCCTTCCATCTGTCTTTTTATCTTTCTATCGGTCTGTCTGTCTTTTTTCCTTCTGTCTTTCCTTCCTTCCATCCATCATTCTTTCCTCGACAGCCAGTCTTTCAATGTTTCCTTCCATCATTCTGTCTTTTTTCTACTGTCTCGCTTTCCATGTCTTTCTTTTCTTCTTTCCATCTGTAAATCTTTCTTTCTTTCCATCTGTCTGTCTTCATTTCCTCTTTCCATCTTTCTTTCTGTGCCAGCCTATCTTTTCTTGTTTCTTTCCATCTTTCGTCTTTTTTCCTTCTGTCTGTCTTTCCTTTCATCTTGCTATCAGTATCTTTCCTTCCATCATTCTTTTTGTCTGTCTCTTTCTTTACATCTGTCTTTATTTCCGTCTATCCGTCTGTCCGTCTCTTCCTTCTTTCTTTCTTTCTTTCTTTCTTTCTTTCTTTCTTTCTTTCGATACACATCTGTCTTTCCTTCTTTCCATCTTTCTTTTCTTCCGTCATCTGTCTGTCTTTCTCTTTCTTTCCATCTGTCTCTTCTTTTTTGTCAGCCATCTCTTCTTTCTTCCTTGTCATCTGTCTTTCCATCTTTGTCTTTCTATCCGTCTGTTTCTTTTCATCTTTCTTTCTGTCTCCGGTCGGTCTGTCCTTCCATCTTTTTCTGTGAATCTTTCTGTCTCTCTTCCCATCTCTCTGTTTTTTCTGTTTCCTTTGCTTTGCTTCTCTCCCTTTCCACTCCTTATGTCTCATCCCTTCCTTTTATTTTCCCTGTTTCCTTCCATCTCTTCCTTACTTCCACTCCCTCGCCTATTTCCTCCTACTTTTCCTTCTCCTTTGCACCTCTCCGTCTCCGTCTGACACTACACCTCTCTTTCCCTTCACATCCACCTCCCTCTGCCTTTTAGCGCTCCGTCTCTCCCCTTCCTCCCTCCTTCTCTCTCTCCCCCTCATTATTCGGTATAATCGGTTGTCTAGACAGTGACTCCCCACACAGATCACACCTGAGAGGGAAAGAGGAATGGAGGGAGCAGAGACAGAGAGAGAGAAAAAACAGACAAAAAAGGAAACGAGACAGAAGAGAGGGAGAAAAGAGGTGATAAAATGATTTGCCTTTTTTTTTCTCCTTTCTTTCGTCTGCTGAATCCTCCAAGTGTTTCGAAGCTGTCTGACACATGAAACAGGCTGATTGAAGGAGAGAGAAGGAATGGAGATGGAGAGAGATGAAAGAAAGAGGGTGGGAGGCAAGCAATAAAAAGACTAAAGTGTATAACACACACAGGCTCTCGGAGAAACTGCAGATGGACGATATGAAATACAGTCATTAGCTGTGTTCACTGCAGTCTAGACTGGTTGATTTTTCCGAGCAGAGTTTGTGTTTATGTGGTCTTGTACGTCTGTATTTATGATGATCACTTTGGTGGATATTCAGACGGATACTTTGACCCTTTTTATAGCTAATGTGCAGTCCGCATTTAGTCGTCCAGCAAGTTTTTTTTTTTTAATAAAACGACAAAATATATCGCTTGTTATCTGCCCCTTTGGAACAACAGCTTTTGCTCTGATGCCTCTACGGGATGACATCATGTCTGTGCCCTCCAAAACCACTGCAGACGCCACTGTAAAAAATAAGGAAGTGACAAAGCTGTGGGTGAAGCATGAGGCACAAAAAACACTTCCAAAATGTTAAAGAGCAAAATTACACTTGCAGTATGGGTCAAAAGTTTTAGAACACCTCAATGTTTCTAGTTTTTATTAGAAATTATGAATGTTAACCAATCATTGTACTCTGAAACGAAAGCATAGAACTAGTTTTGATGGTGAAGAAAACTGTACTGACTGACACCTTGGCTTTCGTTTCAATTTCTCTGTAGGTGTAGTGTTAAAATGGTCTGTCTCTCTTCGATGAATTGCCTTTTCCATGCCATTTTTTATAGCAACACACTACTTTCTGCAGTACAATACCACTCAAATAATGCTCTGAGGGTTTGGTGCCATGATGTGTTCCAACACTACTTTTATGCAGACAGAGGGGGTTGGAAGGATTCAAGAAGAGTTTGGACACCTGTAGGATTTAGTAGCACCAACTTTCAAGACTTGATCAACCTCCATTGCTGCAGAACAGCTTTAAGCTGTTAACCCAGTTCTTGTTCCCTGAAAAAGTTTTTTTTTTTTTTGTCGAATTCTGAAATCTACATTATTTTTCAGTTTTGGGTGACTGTACCTTTTTATAACCTCTAGCAGTTCACCACTTACCTTTGTACCATTTCTAGCTCTTCATTGAACTTGACCTACTTGAATTTCAATTAAAAATGTAAATATTGGGGCATCCTAAAACTTTTACCCAGTAGTGTATATCAGGGGTTTTGGGAACCACTCTCAGTATGATTTCAATAGTAACTAGAAAAGCACTCGGAGAGCGCATACGTCCGCCAGGCCATCTGTCTGTCTGTCTTTCTTTCTTTCTTTTATTTGATCCATGGGACATTGCACAAATAAACATTAACCCCGAAGGGAGAGATGCATTATGCCAGATTATAGCATGAATGCTAATTTCCACCTGCAGTCCCAGAGCAGGCAAAGACATACATCAACATACATGAGCATAACAAATAAACATTTCCCCCAATGTCTGTTAACAGCATAACTCAAAAAGTCATGGACGGATTGTATTGAGTTTCAACAGTTTGTGCAGAAAGCATAACATGCCTGTACAGTGTAACAGCACAGTGTTTTGCACGCGGCGCCGCCGCACGCACGTACCGTTGCGCGCGCGTGTGACGGTACCGTACGCGTCACCGCCGCTTCGTTTCGTCGGTCCCGACTCGTCCGGAAAGCCCGAACCTGCCGCGGGGGATTCGGCCATCGCCCGGGATCGTTGCAGCGACCTCTGTCTGTCCAATTGAGAGATGGCCAATTGTCCTTCCACCTTCAAAAAATTCCTGGATCCAGACGGTGATCCGGATCACCTCCAAAATCTAATCGATTGTTACTTTTGCTCTTCCGGACATCCTGTAAAAATTTGGTGAAAATCCGTCCATGACTTTTTGAGTTATGCTGTTAACATACAAACAGACACACACACACACACACACACACACACACACACACACACACACACACACACACACACACACACACACACACACGTTTGTTTTTCTATACCGGTGGGGACTTACCATTGACTCCCATTCATATCTAACTCCTAACCCATACCCTAACCCTAACCTTAACCATCACCAAATCAATGCCTAACCCTAAACAAACGTTTTTGCACTTTTACATTTTTTATTAACAACAATATGGCCAAGAAAACGGTGTTGCCACCCGTGGGGACCTCATTTTAGGTCCCCACCGTAAGACAAGTCCCCACCTTTATAGCAAATAGTCAGGTCAAAGTCCCCACCGGTATAGCAGAAACAAGTACACACACACACACACACACACACACACACACACACACACACACACACACGGACAGACAGACAGACAAACAAACTCTGGTGATTACATAACCTCCTGGCAGAGGTAACTACAGTACATGATCAATTTTGGGGGAAAACAAACATGGAAACAACAAAAAAGCAAACTACTGACTGTCAGTAAAAGGTTTCTACCCATTTCTGACCCATCCATCCACCCCAGCCTCCTCCATACGTTTATTTTGCAGCTCATTATTATCCTGATTTCCTCCTGAGGATGGTCTCAGATGTTCATGTTAAAGTAAAAGTCTGACAAGAAAAACAATAAAAATATATACTAAACATAATTTTCTTAGTGACTTAGGAGAAATACTTCTTTGCAGTTTTTTTTTTTTAATTTTCCCAAAAAATTGCAGCCAGAAATAGGTTAGCTTAGCATTAGGGCTCAAATCAGCCACTAAAACCTCCAAAGAGTGCACTTGCTGCATCTGATTTTTTTTAAAGTCTACATATAAAAACAAACTTAAAAACAATGAATTATAGTTTTGCATTTATACCTGCAAAACTATAATTCGTTACTCAGTATAGACAGGTGCAACAACTGTCTGGACTCTCTGCTGGTTGTCAAGAAAGTATATGTTTGATATGACTATTTTTGCAATTTATTTAAAAAATGACAATCGACACATCATACAATGTCTCTAAAGTGCATTCATTTTCATGTTTTATTCTATTACTGCACTAAAAGTACATTTATTAGACCCTCCAGAAAAACGCGGGCAAAAATACTTGATTGTGTGAATAAATATGCGGAGTTTTTATGCCATTTTATGCGGGGAAATGTGTGGAAAGTTGCAAAGTATGCGAATAGTTGTGAAATATGCAGAAATATGCACGATTCACCTGCCATCTGGCCGCAGAGGGATGTGTCCTCTAATCAGACACTGGGACTGCTGCAGGTTTACTGGACTGACAGCCTGTGCTTTGGGAGGGGGAGAAGCTCACAGCAGCGCCTGCTGCTTGTTGAAAACAGTAACTGCAGAATGATCCGAGTTTTCTTGTCAGTCTCCAAAACGGCAGAAAAAGTTGCTAGATTTGTGGCTAGTTGCTTTTGACAAAAAAAAGTCGCTAGATTTAGCGAGAAAGTCGCTAAGTTGACAACACTGATGCCGCGCTCCGCATCAGCTCGTGCTTCAAGTGTCTGTGTGAAAGCGCGAACTGATGACGTCAGGACGGGTGTCACATAAAAACTCACTCATAACTCCATTTATATTGGTTATAGTTTTCTCATTTTATGTGGAAATTGTGAAATCAAGCGGGACCCTCATATTTCTCTTTTTTTTCGCGTGGAAATGTGAGATTCTTGCGGGAATTATGTGCTGTTTTGCGATGATTATGCGGCCTTTTGGGAAATAATTGACCCCCGCATAATCAGCGGCATTTTGGTGATTAACGCGGGAATTCATGCGATCGCATAATCGCGTTTTTCTGGAGGGTCTAATTTATATGCATCTTCTTGACCCAAATCAACAGAAAAATACTCGAAAGTGTCAAAGTCAAAACATATTTCTACAAAGAAATTTAAAATATCTTCATATTAACTATTAAATCCAGTGTACTTTTATTATAGTGTCGTCAATAGAACACACTTGGTGCAGTCAAACAGTTTACGAAGAAGATTACAAAGAAGGAAAACCCAATTCATTATGACATTTCAATTTATTTTATAGCACTAGCTAATGGTTGTGACTGAATTATTTTGTCATTCTAGTTTTAAATGCAAGTGAAATAATGTTGGTGCTTTAATAACATCCAAAGCTTCTGAAGGTTGCATCTTTAATAGTTTAAGTTGTATTAGTTCTTTGCAGCCAAAATAATAAGTGGGGGTGAATTACCAAAAACAAATGACCACATTGTCGCAACAATATAATGGAAAATCTATCTTGAAGTACTTTTTTGAGGGCTACACCAAACATTAAATGGTCATTTTCTATCGATCAGTTTCAGAAAATCTACTTTGATTCAGTATTGTGAGACAATAGACACAGAATTATCTTCATGAGGACAAAAAATCCCCACAATTGAATGAAACAAGTGGCGTTCATAGCATGCACTCTGCAGTCTGCAAACCATTCCATAGTAGTTTCATAGATGCAGAATTTAAAGCTGTGCGAGTGCGACACTGCAGTTACCACTAATCACATAAGACGCTGATGATTCATAAGTGTGCCACTTTTCAATCTCAAGGTCTGTTACACTGAGAATTAGTGAACAAATTGGGGATTTTGAACACAAAGCTGGGCCCTGCCTACACTGTAAAAACAAATGTTTGGGCTCAACAGCAACAGGAAAATTAACCCAACAGTTCATACCAGTCTTTAAGGCGATGCCCAATGATTTTAAATTATCCCTTATATAATAATTAGAAGCATAAACACTAGTTTTTTGGTGTTATAAGGAATTTTAAGTGTTATGTACCTAAATACTGTATTAAAGCACAATTTTGAAAGTTGGCAAGCATTTAAAAAAATTTTCAGTGGTAAATACATTCTGAATATGTTTTGAATCAAGATCATCCCTTTGACAATTAAATAATTTCTCACTAGAGTCTTGTCTCACTTTGGCCTAAAATAAAAACTTAATAAGAACACACAGTGGTTGTGTAAAACCTTTTTTTTTTAAATGACATGGATAAATAAACTAAGTAATATACGAAAGTCTTTTAGCGCTTTTATTCCCCCTCAATTTAAAAATCAGAGCAACAGTTTTGCACAAGAACCTTTCAAAAACCATCAAAAGTTGGAAATCTTTGCTTTACTGTCCCACTGTCATTTTTTAAGATTATTGAAGAAGCAGCTACACATATAACCAAGCAGCCTGTTTTAGATGATGAAACCATCCATCCATCCATCCATTCTCTGTACACCGCTTTATCCTCACTAGGGTCGCGGGGGGTGCTGGAGTCTATGGAGAAGAACCGGGGATCTTCTTGCTGCAAGGCGAAAGTGCTAACCACTACTCCACTGTGCAGATGAAACCTTTGAATAAAATTTACATAAAAGTGGAGGGAGTGAAGTTCAGGTTTGCTCTCCTTTGGTTTAAATGTACCATTTCCTGGTATGAAGCAGTGTGTACAGACTTGTGAATGCTGGGTTTCTTTAACTCCATGAAGCACAGTTTGTCTACAGTGTCATCCATTCCCATCTGCAATAGTTTGTTGCAAGGGAGTCATTGGCAAGTTTTTCTGGCATCAAAGAAAAGCACTAAGACAAGCTTTTTGCTTTCAGGATGAACAGGAATGGAGATGCCAATATGGAGAAGCACTTCCTGGGGCATGTCTGGGTCAACAGTCATTGCTGGGTCTGATGGATATCCTCTTCTTTTGGCCCAAACTACATCCAGTGGGAGAAGCTCTCCATTCTCGCTGCTAGGAACTTTAGCCGAAGCAGGTTTACTCTGACTCCATTAGTTTGTACACTGATCAAGTTTGGCCATAAAGATTGACTGAAGGCTTCCTGATAATACATCATAATTTAAATGATTCCCAACTTCATGAGTAGAATTTTCTTGTAAAAGATATGATCCACATCCTGAAATGCTCCTCACATAGGTATGTTTGGTAGACAGGGGAGAAGACTTGAAATTTAGGACTCATGGTGAAGAAAAATGAAGCTATCAACATAATTTCGGTAAGTTACGACTACAAAATAACTTTATATGATGAATGGTGAAATCTGAATTTAAATTACACACTACATTAAGTTGATGCAATCACCAACATTATCAGGTCTACACGACTTATCAACATAATGTTTGCAACTTCCAAATAAACAATCTGAATTTTTGTCCTGCTGCCATGTATCTAATTAAGTTAGGGACGTAAGAAGTCTGAATTACTTTGACACTTGGCTCAACTTTGCATCCAACCTGTACATGTTTCATGACAATTTCTAGCATCCCCTTGAACAGATCCAACATGGAGCAGAAGCCACAGGTCTATGCTGCTCCCTACTGGTCTGAGGCTGTACTACACATACATTGTTTAATTTTTTCATGCACAATTAATAGTCATTGTACAAGACTGATCACACAGGCATGTTCATAATTCATATGTTAATAGTCTTACAACTATTTTCTACTCTCTTTGCTGGGTTCTATTTATATAGACTATTTTTTAATTATAGGTCTGTCTTTGCTAATATAATGAATAATGTCATTTATTCTGACCTGGGTAACAAATCTTGTTTCTGTACATTTTTAACATGTTTAAATGACAACAAACTGAACCAAACACCTGGGAACATCATGTACAGATTGTGGATTTTGGTTGGATGCAGGTTAATTAAATTGCGTTAGTCATTGTTGTTTCACTTTGACACCAAAATCTCTTTAACCATAGCGCAGACATTTAATTCATAACAAATCGACAACCAGAGATTGTGGAAACTGGAGCTCATGTCAAACTTATTTATATGGTTTATAAACCACAGTGTTTCTTTCTGTTATTCTAGCAAATAAATTCCTTCTGATTGTGTTATGTGTGATGATCCTTGTAACGTTACTTGGAATGTCATTATTATGAATATGTAACCCTGATTATCGTGATAAATCTCCGACGTATGCTAGCTAATGCTAAAAACAACACAGTTTCGGTACTTGTGAATGTAGCTTGTAACGTAAAGTTGGAATCCCTTGCTTTTTTTACTCGATGCGGCTCTTGTCGATGCTTGAATAAAACGACTTGCGTCGTTAATCGTTATTATGGGCAGATCCTGGAGCGAGCCTCTGAAGAACGCCATAGCTACTCTGCAGCTACACGAGTGACCGGAAGTGTTTACGCTGTCTGAGAATCTAGCGGAAGTACGTCAGTCTAGCTCGGGCATATACCCTATTGACACATGACTGTGTATGTCAAAGCAAGTTTTTCTTGGTGGAACCCATTCAACAAACTAGTATAGAAACCCAGATAAAGTCATGAATGAAATAGGTTTGATCTCAGAATCAGCCTTCCACAAATTAATGTCCTTTTATACATGTCCATTTATACCTGAAAAGGTTGGAGAGTTATTGTGCAACAAAAGGAACCAACCTTTCACTCATAGAGGCATAAAAAGGATTTTATCCATTGATGTCAAATGATGTAGCAGCCTATCCTCTTCTGATTTTTTATTTCTGATGGATTAATACTGTGTGACCTGTTGGAATGTGGACTAACTAACATAAACAAAATGGAAAATAAAGACAGAGAGCAGCTCTGTAATATAAAACTATCAAAACACAGTTGGGGTGAGGACTCCTTCAGCATCTCTGTGTGGTTTGAAAGAGAAAAAGAAGAATCTACGTTTCCTTGTTTTTGATTGACTGTTACACACGTGGACAAAATTGTTGGTACCCCTCAGTTAAAGAAGGAAAAACCCACAATTCTCACTGAAATCACTTGAAACTCACAAAAGTAACAATAAATAAAAATTTATTGAAAATTAAATAATCAAAAACAGCCATCACTTTTGAATTGTTGATTAACATAATTATTTTTAAAAAAACAAACTAATGAAACAGGCCTGGACAAAAATGATGGTACCCCAATAAAAGATTGAAAACTATTTGACCAGAGTGACATGATTAACTCAGGTGTGTCATTTAATTGACATCACAGGTGTTTCCAAACTCATAATCAGTCAGTCTGCCTATTTAAAGGGAGACAAGTAGTCACCCTGCTGTTTGGTGAAAAGGTGTGTACCACACTGAACATGGACAACAGAAAGCGAAGGAGAGAATTGTCCCAGGACATCCGAAAAAAAAAATTATAGACAAACATCTTAAAGGTAAAGGCTATAAGACCATCTCTAAACAGCTTGAAGTTCCTGTGACAACAGTGGCTCATATTATTCAGAAGTTCAAGACCCACGGGACAGTAGCCAACCTCCCTGGACGTGGCCGCAAGAGGAAAATTGATGACAAATTGAAGAGACGGATCGTTGGAATTGTATCCAAAGAGCCCAGAGCAACCTCCAAAGAAATTAAAGGTGAACTCCAAGGCCAAGGTACATCAGTGTCAGATCGCACCATTCGTCGTTGTTTGAGCCAAAGTGGACTTCATGGGAGACGACCAAGGAGGACACCACTGCTGAAAAAAACTAATAAAAAAAGCGAGACTGGAATTTGCAAAAATGCATGTTGACAAGCCACAAAGCTTCTGGGAGAATGTCCTTTGGACAGATGAGACCAAACTGGAGCTTTTTGGTAAGGCACATCAACTCTATGTTCATAGACTCAAAAACCAAGCATACGAAGAAAAGAACACTGTCCCTACGGTGAAACATGGAGGAGGCTCAGTAATGTTTTGGGGCTGCTTTGCTGCATCTGGCACAGAGTGTCTTGAAAGTGTGCAAGGTACGATGAAATCTGAAGACTATCAAGGCATTCTGGAGAGAAATGTGCTGCCTAGTGTCAGAAAGCTTGGTCTCAGTCGCAGGTCATGGGTCTTCCAACAGGACAACCATCCAAAACACACAGCCAAAAACACCCAAGAATGGCTGAGAGAAAAGCGTTGGACTATTCTAAAGTGGCCTTCTATGAGCCCAGATCGGAATCCCATTGAACATATGTGGAAGGAGCTGAAACATGCCATTTGGAGAAGACACCCATCAAACCTGAGACAACTGGAGCTGTTTGCTCATGAGGAGTGGGCCAAAATACCTGTTGACAACTGCAGAACGCTCATTGACAAATACAGAAATCGTTTAATTGCAGTGATTGCCTCAAAAGGTTGTGCAACAAAATATTAAGTTATGGGTACCATCATTTTTGTCCAGCCCTATTTCATTAGTTTGTTTTTTTAAATAATTATGTTAATCAACAATTCAAAAGTGATGGCTGATTTTGATTATTTAATTTTCAATAAATTTTTATTTATTGTTACTTTTGTGAGTTTCAAGTGATTTCAGTGAGAATTGTGGGTTTTTCCTTCTTTAACTGAGGGGTACCAACAATTTTGTCCACGTGTGTAAAAGTATACTGACAGTCAATAGAAACTTTGAGGTAGAAATGTACGCAGAATTCTACTTGTAGGGGGGTTGTAATTATTCATTGTGGATTTACTGATGATCTAGTGCCCTGGTAGTTGAGATAATGATGAGTTGTCATTTTGTCATGATTCATTGCACATGGGTTGGTCACTTTGCAAAAGTGAACCAAATACACACCAAGCAATACTCAGTGAGTATCTGCACAATTTGAGAATGGGTTTTGAAGGCCCATATAAAGGCCCAAAAAAGGCCACCATTGTTAGTCCAGTGAACAGCATCATGCCGCGTCTTTCACATGAACGACGTCTCCGGGCACTGGCTATGGTGGAGGCCGGTTTGAGCTACAGTGATGTAGCCAGGCGTATGGGCTGTTCCCAACCCACAATCAGAAGCCTGGTCCAAAGCATGCGCCGATGGATTGCTGCCTGCATCGAAGCAAATGGAGGCCATACTCGGTATTGACTGTTGTGACTGTGTTTGGCAGGTGCCGTTTTCTTTTGTGAAATTCTTTATTTTGAAATCATTCTTGAAACTTTCTGTATGGCAATATGCTAAACAAATGATTCATATGAAGAAAATCCAGTTTCGGGCTTCAAAATAAAAATTATGTTGAAAATATGGTCTCAAAGTTTTTAATGACTGTCAGTGTAGTAGGAAGTATCTGGCATATCAAGCTTAGATTTCACAAAGATGGAAAGATCCATTTATAATTGATTTGACCAATCTTCTGTGTGTGAAGGAACTGAGGATATGTGCAAACATACTTGTGGACCTACTGTACCTGCAAATTCAAACATAATGAGAGTAAACCTTGTTCCTTCTTTGTCACCCTTCAGACTGTTCTGTGGATGAAGATGGCTACTTCATGTATGCTGACTTCTGGTGTTCTATGCACTCCAGAGAGAAGGAACAAGTGGAGTATCTGATCGACTGGTATTTTAACAAAGAGTTCAGGATGCAGTACAACAGCACAATTGGGAATTGGACGGGCTTAACTCCAGCTGGAATGATCGGAGCGTCAGCGCACAATAACAAGCGCGACCATCTAGAGAGAAAACTGGAGAGAGAGCTGATATGTGTCGAAAACGTTGAATTAATATATGACGGGACCGAAGAATACATGGGTGAATATTCAAACACTAGATAAATGCATTGATAGTACAGTTTTTCTCAGTTGCTTTGGTACATTTCTCAGATCTGAACTGAAATTGTCAAAACTACTTGTTCAATCTTCACATCATTGTGTCACTTGTGCAGATCAAAAAAGCAACTTCTCATTGCTTTGAACAAGTTGAAAATGCTTTGGTTCATCCATGCAAATGATTTTGTACAATTCTCTCCTGCTTCCTACATTATCAACAGCTTATGTCATGTTGATAATGATTATAACGGGTCTCTGTTGAATAACATTTCGACATTAGTTCATCTCATAAATCTTTACGTGCAAAACGGTTGAACAAGTTGTCACAATATGCCAAGGATATTTCTATACATTTCCATTAGACTTTTTTCTAAATCTGTCCTGAATTGGTAAATTACTCCCAGGTGAATTTTGAATTTCTATAACGAAGGGAAATGTGTGAAGGGTTAGAGTTTTCTGAAATCGCTCAAAGATGCAAGAGAAGATATTCATGATGTGGATGAGAATTTGTGGTCTGACAGACAGGAACGTCAGGAGGTGTAGGAAGATGGCACTGTAATTCCTACAGCATTGCATGTACAGTTTTCCCTGAGGAAATTGTTCTCTGTTCACATTTCTCCTTTTGTTTTTTGTTTCTTTGTGCTATGCAGCGCTTTTCATTTCTGTATCACAATGTAAAAACGTAAACGTAAATCTTGAACAGTCTCTTGCAATCAATCTCCCACATACACTAAGGTGTAACTTACAATTTATAAGTGTCATCAAAACTTTAGCCATAGTTTAAATCAGAACATCCCTCCAGAGAACACTGTTAGAATGACAACATGACTAATCAATTTGAGTGTCTTATTTATACACAGTGACACAAGGACTTGTC
The DNA here is from genome assembly GCF_021347895.1 of Acanthochromis polyacanthus. Classification (NCBI taxonomy): domain Eukaryota; kingdom Metazoa; phylum Chordata; class Actinopteri; family Pomacentridae; genus Acanthochromis; species Acanthochromis polyacanthus. The sequence continues at coordinate 32,204,471 of NC_067117.1, read as the reverse complement.
ATTCTGATGGCACTGACATGTTCATTGACACAGATATTTACTTTTGAGAGATGAACCAAGGATGTTGAGCAAGAGACCGGCTTTTGCAGGTAATCCATGGTGTTTTGCTATTTGTACAAATAGCTTTGAGAAATGCACTTACTGTTTTGCAAATGTCGAGGATGATTTGAGAAATGTACCAAAGCGACTGAGAAAAACTGTAATGCTGAGGATGAATGAAGATATACACTACCCGTCAAAAGTTGTAGGACACCCCAATTTTTTCACTTTTTTTATTGGAAATTATTCATGTTAATGTCTCATTTTACTCTGAAATTAAAGCATAGATCAAACATACTAATGAATGTGATAAATGTGAGATATTCACACATCTTTCATTACAAAGTGTTGTGGTTTCAGCCGAGCCCAGCATCAGTCTGCAGGAGGTGGACGTCGCCTCCGGTCACAACACCATGCTGGTGTGCAGCGCTTACGACTTCCACCCCAAATACATCAAAGTGTCGTGGCACCGCGACGGACAGGAAGTGACTGAGGGCGTGACCGAGAGTGAGGTGTTGATGAACGGAGCCTGGACCTATCAGGTTCACTCTTACTTGGAGTACACACCTGGCCAACAGGACCAGATCAGCTGCATGGTGGAACACGCCACCCTCAGCGAGCCCAAGATCCTTCACTGGGGTCAGGGTTTTCATTGTGCATTTCATATTACATTTAGTATTATTTTAAATCAGTTTTAATCTCTTTCTGGTAATTTTGCATCTTGTTTTTAACGATTTGAATCTTTTTGTGGTTGTTTTGTTCATCTTTGCAGCCATGTTGTATCAACTAGTGATCATTTTGTGTGTTCAACAGGTGGTTTTATCTCTGACCATAGACCAAAATGAGACAAAAACAACTAACAAGAGCCTCAGAATGACCAAACTATCTGAATGAGATGATATACAAAATGAAACAACAAAAATGAGACCAAAAGAATTACCCCAAAAAAGACACAATATGACCAAAGTTGTGCACGAACAACTAAAAATTAGCACAAAATGACCAAAAGGAGACAGAAATGGACAGGTTGAGGTAGATAACAACACACAAAATGTCTGCAATGAGATGCAAAATGAAACAAAATTGACCTAAAACACCAAAATGAGACATAAAATTGTCAAAATGAGGCAAAAAAATATATATAATTGGACAGAAAATTACCAAAATGAGACACAAAATGACACAAAAAATACCAAAATGAGGCATAAAATAGTTTAAAATGGATTTTGCATACTTCATATATGTTTTTCTTGGTTGTTTTTGTTGCAGACTCGTCCTTGGATCCGTCTACAAAGAGCTTTCTGGCTGGTGGAGTCTGTGCTTTGCTTTTCGGAGCCATATTTCTGTGTTTTGGACTGATTCGTTACTGGAAGAAAAGCCATCATACACAACGTTCAAATGTCCTGTAACTTTATAAATCATCTCTAAAGAGAGTCAATGATGAGTGTTTTCAATTGGGACTTTTTTGCTCTTATTTTTCAACCTGATTGTCATTAAGAACAGCTTTTTCCGGTGCAGGGCTTTTAATGCAGGAAAGTGGGTAACAATAGTATCAAAAACCCATAAAGGACAAAACACTGTTGTTAAGTTCGTGTGTCTGATGATCAAGTAAGTAAATGATGAATTTTAAAAAGTTTTTAATGAATCTTCATGAAGCTGAATTATACACTGCATGTCCAAAAAAAGTCGCCACTCAGTCGCCACTGTGTCGCACACAGAGGAGCTGTGTGTGTTTGTAGTGTGTGTGTGTGTGTTCATGTATGTGTGTGTGTGTGTGTGAGATTTCTGCTCTCCTTCTTGTAGGACTTTACATACTCTGACTTTTTCCATTGTTACCATTAGTGTTGGCTAGGTGTGTCGCTTTGCTTTTGTCTGTGTTTTCATGTATCCACGTCAGCGCAGCCAGACTTCTATTTACTTATTATTTGTTTTATTTCTTGTCCTAAAGCACAGCCAGACTCCACTTTGTAGTTACAATAAAAGAAAAGGACTCGAAATCACAGGAGCATTGAATGGTGGGCTCTGCAGTAGGTGTTAATGTGTGGCTGTGCTGTGACTGACTGCGGTCAGTTCCAGACGCTCTCGCTGCTTTAATGCAGTGGTTTCCATTTGTTTTAAAAATATCAGTCTTACATCATTTACTGCTTGATTTCTGGAGAAGTACATTTTAAGATGCTGAATCGCCACATAGTTACCATAGATGATATTTACACACTGCCTGTTCCAAAGAAAAAAAGTAGCCACTTGGATTTAACTAAAAAAATAGGTAAGAACCTTCCACTGAATAATTACTGCAGTGATGAATACATTTCAGCTGCAACAACTTATTTAACCCTAGCTGATGCAGTGAGGAGCTTCTCATTTGTTAAACAACCATGTAGGAAGACATATCCTGTGGTCATGGAAAGGATGTTAATGTGTCTCAGAAGGGTCAAATTATTGGCCTGTGTCAAGCAAAAAAAAAAAAAAAAAAAAACTAAGGAGATGAAACTACTAAAATCAGGTTAAGAACAGTCCAAAGCATTATTAAAATCTGAAGGATAGTGAAGAACCATCGTCTCTGAGAAGCAAATGTGGTTGGAACAAACTCTTAGATTATCGTAGGAAATCAGCAGTAGAAGTATGTTCAATAGTGAAAGTAAGAACATTTCCACAGGCACAATGTGAAGAGAACTCAAAGGATTGGGACTACACAGTTGTGTAGCTCTAAGAAAACCATGATCAGTGAGGCTAATCAGAAAAAAAGCTTCAATATGCTATGGAGCATAAAGATTGGACTCTGGATCAATGGAAGAAGGTCATGTGGTCTGATGAGTCCAGATTTACCCTGTTCCAAAGTGATGGGGGCATCAGGGTAAGAACAGAGGCAGATGAAGTGATGAACTCATCATGTCTAGTGTCTACCAGCCTGTGGGGGTTTGTTTATGATCTGGGGTTGATCAGGTTCACCAACGTTATGTTCCCAAAGAATGAGGTCAGCTGATACCTGAAGATACTGAATGACCAGGGGCCTCATTTATAAAACATTGCGTAGGATCCATACTAAAAGTTTGCGTATGCCGAAAATCTGAAATGGGCGTATGCCCTTCGCCCCTGATTTATAAAACTGTGTGTAAGCACAGCTGCACGCAATTTCTTGATAAATCACACACCTGCTGGAAGATTGCACAGGTGGATCCACCTCACATCCCGCCCACAACACACCCACATTTTACCATGAAAGTAACTCATGAATGTATCTGTATATAAGTAAGCTGCTGATCCACGGCATTTTACGCAGCGCCGGCCTGCAGTCTTTTCCCTGCACTGCTCTCCATCAGGATGAGTGAATCATGTGTTGACCCAGGCCACCCTGCCACTAAATTTGTTATGATCATGTCTGATGTACAAATAATTTGTACATTGATTGAATGTACATTTTTTCGGTTCACATAGACAAATTCATCTTCACTCGGAGCCCTTACAGCAACACGAGTGCAGTCAGTTACACCGATTACATTTGGGAAACTGGACATCGCTGCAAATTGCCGTTTAAAGTTGGCCTGTTCACCCACAGTGTAAGGAAACCTGGGGCCTGTTTCACGAAGCAGGTTCACTGAAAACTCTGAGTTTCTTAACCCGGAAATGAGGGAAACTCAGAGTTTTCCGTTTCACGAAGCGAGGTAACTTAACCCTGAGACAGAGGGGTAACTCGAGCCTGTTTGTAGCCTGTACATGCTGCATATCATTAAATTAAGTGATAGAAGGGCTAGATATCAGAAGATTAAGATATGGCTCTAGGAGAGAGAGAAGGCACAGACGGAGAGTTTGTTTAGTTTTAACACCATGTATTGTAAATATTTTAGTTAGTGGACAACAATAATAAACCAACAATAATAATTAGACAGTGAAAGACAAAATATGAATGGCCATTCAGTGTAAATATATAAAAATAGAAAAGTTCTTAGTCACCATATGTACAGTTTGCAAGTTTCAATACTCCAATACTCAAAAGAAAATAACAATGCAGAATGTACAATTCATACACCAATGTTCAATGGTTTAGTTCCACAGTTCGTAAGGGAAAAGGACTGAAAAGTTCCTTTTGGATTCCAAAGAGTTTATGAACGAAGGGGATTCAGTTTCGCACAGTTCAGTTCATTCGCACTGTTGGAATAACAGTTCATACGACCCACAATGATTTTTAATATCCTGGGGGAAACGTGAGAGTGAGTAGGGGAATGCGTGGATGAGGTTGGGTCGCACACTAAAGTGCGAGTGCGTGAGTGTGCAAAGGGTGGCTACGAGAGCCTCCTACCAGCCCAGACAGAGCAGGTTGGGGGTTCCTGGCAGGAATCTCCAGTAGAGTTGAGTTGAGATGATTCTTCCTTGGGCTAGAAGCCTTTCCTCAGCTCGCCATCAAACAAAAACCTGGCCGCCTCCGGTTTTCTATCAATCGCAACGCTCTGTCGACACAGTCCGGCACTGGTAGTTGGCTCTCGAGCAGCAAACAAACAGTCCTCCCTCCGCATACACAGGTGACTGACTGCCCCCGGCACATAGCAACTACCGGCTTTATGGTCACATGACCAGAGCCAAGCACGTAACGAAGCAAAGATCAGTACAGAGGCAAGAGCATACACTTCTACAACAGGCCGTGTTTGACACCTGTGTTACATGTTTCACAAAGAGGGGTAACTTCAACTCTCGGTCAGTTATACCGCAGTAACAGACTCTATGACTCTAACCTGGTCGGCAGGAGGTTTATCTGAGGAAACCTCGAGTTTCTCTCCGTCTCCGCCCACTTTCAGCCACGCTGTTTGATTTCCTCATTCATTCAGTCAGTAAGCGAGCGAGTTTTGGCGTAGAACAGCTTTTATTAACGATCCAGTGGATAAAGGAGCAGCATTACTGCGCAGATAATTAAATATTCGTCGGTAGATTGTTATCAGACCGAGCAAAAATGTTCTCGCATTTCCGGACAATTATGTTTGAGTGTTTGAGCGGTACCGTTTCGTAATCGTTTCAAGTCCATAATCTACATAAACAACCTAATCCGTCCTTACATTTACATTAACAACCGCAGTCATGCTCTCACATCCAGCAGATATTGTGTGTTGCGCTGCGGTTCTTTGCAAATGGAAGTTTTTACATGATGTCAGAGATGCAGAGCACTACAGTAAGACAACTGTATGCAGGACAGTCAGAAAAGTTTTCCTGGCTCTGAAACGACTTTTACTCTTCATTGTGGACACAAACCTGTCAGAGCATCAAGGAGGAGTTCCACAGGATTACAAGTGAATGATGTAGAGATCTGTTAAATTCATTTTAAATCATATTCTGTTAATGACATTGTGCTGCAGCCTCAGACTGGGATTAGTCATTTGAATTTCTTTTAGGATTTCCCAGTGTGATTGGCTGCATAGATGCACACACATCCCCATCACAGCTCCCTCACATCATGAACAGGAAGTCCATTCACAGCATAAATGTGCAGGTAGGCTACAGGGCAACCCGGTTGACTACTGTTTCTAAATGTTAAAGACTGCATCATAGTTCAACATCTGTCATTCTCTGCACTGTCCAGATCATATGTGATGCTGCATACATCATTTCTAATGTGGAGGCCAAGTGGTCTGGGTCTGTTCATGACTCCAGGATTTATGGAGAGTCTAACCTGAGCAACAGACTGCAGCGTGGTCAGCAGCCTAAAGATTTTCACAATAGAATTCTCTTGTCTCCCTCCTTTAATATACTCTAATGTATCCACTATACATTACAGGAGAGTTTGATGGCCTTCTACTGGGTGACAGGGGTTACCATGCCAACCCAGGCTGATGTCCTCATGCCCTGACCCTGAACCAGGCCCCCAGCAGAACTTCAACCGGACTCACTGCAGGACCAGAGCCTGGGTGGAGATGACCATAGGCCTGCTGAAAGCCCGTTTCCAGAGCCTACGTCTCCTCAGGGTGACCCCTGAGAGGACCTGTGATATTACTGTAGCATGTGTTGTTCTTCATAATATTACTATTAGAGGAGAGCAACACTCTGCCCTACAAACTGAAGAACATGATGACCCCATCCACCTGTAGCTATCCAGGACAGCAGAGCAGTCAGAGACACCATATGCAATAATCACTTTAGAGTTGAAGTCACCATCATCACCACCACAGCAAATAAAGGCATGATACACATTTCATTTGGTCTTCTTTATTTCCTACAAATAAAACAGATAGTTCAGTTCATGTTCCAGTAGTTAACATAATTCACCTGTGACCATCACCCACCTCTCACTTGTGCTCCAGTGTTTCAATTTCCAGATCTGCCCTCCTAATCTGTTTTTTGGATTTTTCTCAGCAAATGCAGTTTGTAAATCTGTTTTACTGATAACTGGGAATACATAGAGGACATTAAATTATACAGTTGCACATGAATTCCACAGAATGAACCTCTGGTGTTTCCTGAACATCCATCTCACTGTGTCAGTCTGTGCAGTGGAAGATGAGGAACCATCCTGCTGCTGTCCAGCCATGCTCTGTTAAAAAAAGATGAGAATGTGCAACACTTCAGTGTAGGCTAAATGCCACACTCTATATTCCACCTAAAATGTGAATGAGAAGAGAACTATCAGTAACATACCTCTGTATGCCTTTCTGGATCCCCCTCTGTAAAGGCAGCAGACACAGTTTCATCCTCTTCATCCCAGATCAGTGACATGTTTCAGTAAACTTAAACTACCATTTGGATAAATCTTTGGAGTGTTGCCTACTTACAATTACAAGGTCTCTTGTGGTGTGAAGGAGGAGCCAAAAGACAAAAAAGACACAAAAGAGAACTAAATAATCATATATATATATATATATATATATACACACACACACATGTGCATCCATGACCTTTTATACCACCGTTTTACAGGCATCTGCTTTCTTTCTGTTGGCTGAGCAGAAGTCTATGTTAGTTTAAATAGGCTTAATTATTTAACAGAACATGATATGGATGCAGACATTTAGGCTATGTGTGGATAAAACAACTGCACAGTCAAACAGCCACTTAATATTTAGGCTACTTTACAATGTAAAACATGATCAACATGAAGTACCTCCATGAGATAATGCCGAGGTCTGACCTGTTTGAACAATGTTTTTATATTTCATCTCAAGCTGCTGCCCCGTGCGCTTCTCCCCAGCGAGATTTCACCTAAATGAAATAACTTACTAGGCTACAAATTCAGACAGTTTTTCCCTGTAATATTATTACGATTACAAAGGACTACATTTAAACTTACGCATTGATCCGGGCAGCAGTGTTCTCCACACCGTCTCCCTCTCTTTTGCAGCTGCAGCGGTGTTGCACTTCTTTCTAAAAACGTGTTCAAACTCGCCATATGAGCGCGTTAAAAACTTCCCGTTCAAAAACGTAGCCTTTTGCTTCCCCGTTTCTATGGTGACTCATCGAATCGGGGTTCCATTGACGCTGTCTTTTCAGAGTTGCGGTGCACTCGCTTGACTCCGGGTCAACCTACTCCGAGTTAATTAACCCAACTCATATCAGCCATTGTGAAACCGAAAACTCAGAGTTTTCTATCTCAGAGTAGATCAACTCAGAGTTGCGGAAGAAATTCAGAGTTTCTTGAACCTGCTTCGTGAAACAGGCCCCTGATGTATTGACTGGCCATGTTTATAGTGTCATCCAAAACAGCTGGCATTATTGCGCTGAGGGATGGTTGTGATATCCCAGACCTAAAGGACATCATTTAACTGTATATCAGACCCAGATAGGATTTAGACAACAAATGTAACCTCATATATTCTTCATATAAAACACACACCTGTCGGCCACTTAACGCTGGAAGGAGCCGGTGTCGCCAGAAACCCCAGAGTTGTCAGCTCCTGTGTCTGTACCGGGATGGTGTGGTTTCGGCGGGTGGGTCGGTCTAAGACGGCCCAGTTCAGCACATAGATCCAAGAGTACTGCTCTAGGGAATCTGAATCGGCTTGTTAGCCAGGAAATCCTCGTTATCCCTAAAATCTCTCTCCATTCTTAACGTGATCTTCCAGCAATGCCAGCGCATTCATTGTGCCACATTACGCACGGCTGTCACCCGCAATTTATCCGCTTGATCAGCGATTGGACTGATTGTCACATGCCTTTTCCAAATTAGTAATCAATCAGTGCCACTCACCGCTCTATTATATCATTTGAAGATGGAAGTTTGATATATGAACATAGTTCTGCAAATACAGTCGTAGGCCGAATGGCGCACTACACACGTGGACAAAATTGTTGGTACCCCTCAGTTAAAGAAGGAAAAACCCACAATTCTCACTGAAATCACTTGAAACTCACAAAAGAAACAATAAATAAAAATGTATTGAAAATTAAATAATCAAAATCAGCCATCACTTTTGAATTGTTGATTAACATAATTATTTAAAAAAACAAACTAATGAAATAGGGCTGGACAAAAATGATGGTACCCATAACTTAATATTTTGCTGCACAACCTTTTGAGGCAATCACTGCAATTAAACGATTTCTGTATTTGTCAATGAGCGTTCTGCAGCTGTCAACAGGTATTTTGGCCCACTCCTCATGAGCAAACAGCTCCAGTTGTCTCAGGTTTGATGGGTGTCTTCTCCAAATGGCATGTTTCAGCTCCTTCCACATATGTTCAATGGGATTCCGATCTGGGCTCGTAGAAGGCCACTTTAGAATAGTCCAACGCTTTTCTCTCAGCCATTCTTGGGTGTTTTTGGCTGTGTGTTTTGGATGGTTGTCCTGTTGGAAGACCCATGACCTGCGACTGAGACCAAGCTTTCTGACACTAGGCAGCACATTTCTCTCCAGAATGCCTTGATAGTCTTCAGATTTCATCGTACCTTGCACACTTTCAAGACACCCTGTGCCAGATGCAGCAAAGCAGCCCCAAAACATTACTGAGCGTCCTCCATGTTTCACCGTAGGGACAGTGTTCTTTTCTTCGTATGCTTGGTTTTTGAGTCTATGAACATAGAGTTGATGTGCCTTACCAAAAAGCTCCAGTTTGGTCTCATCTGTCCAAAGGACATTCTCCCAGAAGCTTTGTGGCTTGTCAACATGCATTTTTGCAAATTCCAGTCTCGCTTTTTTATGAGTTTTTTTCAGCAGTGGTGTCCTCCTTGGTCGTCTCCCATGAAGTCCACTTTGGCTCAAACAACGACGAATGGTGCGATCTGACACTGATGTACCTTGGCCTTGGAGTTCACCTTTAATTTCTTTGGAGGTTGCTCTGGGCTCTTTGGATACAATTCCAACGATCCGTCTCTTCAATTTGTCATCAATTTTCCTCTTGCGGCCACGTCCAGGGAGGTTGGCTACTGTCCCGTGGGTCTTGAACTTCTGAATAATATGAGCCACTGTTGTCACAGGAACTTCAAGCTGTTTAGAGATGGTCTTATAGCCTTTACCTTTAAGATGTTTGTCTATAATTTTTTTTCGGATGTCCTGGGACAATTCTCTCCTTCGCTTTCTGTTGTCCATGTTCAGTGTGGTACACACCTTTTCACCAAACAGCAGGGTGACTACTTGTCTCCCTTTAAATAGGCAGACTGACTGATTATGAGTTTGGAAACACCTGTGATGTCAATTAAATGACACACCTGAGTTAATCATGTCACTCTGGTCAAATAGTTTTCAATCTTTTATAGAGGTACCATCATTTTTGTCCAGGCCTGTTTCATTAGTTTGTTTTTTTAAATAATTATGTTAATCAACAATTCAAAAGTAATGGCTGTTTTTGATTATTTAATTTTCAATAAATTTTTATTTATTGTTACTTTTGTGAGTTTCAAGTGATTTCAGTGACAATTGTGGGTTTTTCCTTCATTAACTGAGGGGTACCAACAATTTTGTCCACGTGTGTATATAACAACAAATAAAACTGGTTTCTGAGCTTTCAAATTTGGATGAGAGAGACTAAGAGTGAGATTTTCAAATGAGCTGTAATCAGGTTTAGGCCTCTGGTTCAATTTTAAACTAGAATGGTAGATTGCTGCTACTCCTCCTCCTCGGCCTGTGATTCGAGGAATATGACAGTTAAAATGACTAGGGGGAGTTGATTCGTTTAGGCTAACAAATTCTTCCTGCTGCAACCAGGTTTCAGTCAAACAGAACAAATCAATCTGGTGATCAGTTATCAACTCATTTACTAGCAGAGATTTAGACGAGAGAGATCTAATATTTAACAGACCACATTTAATTGTCCTGTTTCTTTGCTCTGTTGAAATAGAGGTATTAATTTTTATTAAATTTTTATGGTTCCTATTTCTTTTGTATATTTTTGATTTGTTTAATTTATTGAATTTTGGTGGTTGGGGGACAGACACAGTCTCAATAAAGCTAACTGAATTACTGGAGGGTGACAGCTGTGAGGAAACTGCAGAGAGATGTGTAAGACTACAGCTCTGCATCCTGGTCTTAACTCAGCTTTATTGTCATTGTGCCAAATAGTGCAACAAAATTTGCTTGTGCAACACCTAAAAGACATTAACATGCAGTGCAGACAACTCACTGACAAAAAATCTCGTCCAAAAAAGCCAAATTATTACGAATTAGTCTGTGTTGTTTTAATTTTGTTAAAAAAATGTTCATGAATAGTCATGCTGTGCTTGTGTGTTTTTCTCTCTTCTTTTCGCTGTCTTCAGATAAAATAAACCAGTAAAATAATAAATAATATACACTGACAGTCAATAGAAACTTTGAGACCATATTTTTCAACATAATTTTTATTTTGAAGCCCAAAACTGGATTTTCTTCATATGAATCATTTGTTTAGCATATTGGCATACAGAAACAAAAATCTAAAGTTTCAAGAATGATTTCAAAATAAAGGATTTCACAAAAGAAAACGGCACCTGCCAAACACAAAGTCACAACAGTCAATACCGAGTATGGCCTCCATTTGCTTCGATGCAGGCAGCAATCCGTCGGCGCATGCTTTGGACCAGGCTTCTGATTGTGGGTTGGGAACAGTCCATACGCCTGGCTACATCAGTGTAGCTCAAACCGGCCTCCACCATACCCAGTGCCCGGAGACGTTGTTCATGTGATAGACGCGGCATGATGCTGTGCACTGGACTAACAATGGTGGCCTTTTTTGGGCCTTTATATAGGCCTTCAAAACCCATTCTCAAATTGTGCAGATACTCACTGAGTATTGCTTGGTGTGTATTTGGTTCACTGTTGCAAAGTGACCAACCCATGTGCAATGAATCATGACAAAATGACAACTCATCATTATCTCAACTACCAGGGCACTAGATCATCAGTAAATCCACAATGAATAATTACAACCCCCCTTACAAGTAGAATTCTGCGTACATTTCTACCTCAAAGTTTCTATTGACTGTCAGTATATTATGTACCATTAAACTACTGATTTAGTTGCCCTAAACTTGATTTACTAAAGTTTCACCACAAGATGTCACCACCAGTTTCAACGGGTTCCCTGCTGAGTGCACCAGTGCCTCATTTATTATCGTCCGCGGGTCAACTTCCCGTCCCTCTGTGGTTCCACAACACGCTGCGTAGTGAAAACCTATCTGCAAATTTGGTGACATGAGTGCTGATAATTCTGGTGGAAACGTGACTGTTCCTTTGCGAAACCTATTGAACTCCATCCAGTGTATCAGAGACCGAGCCAGAGGTAACTACGACTTTTTTTTTTATCTCCACCGTTAACCACTAGTATAGATGCTAACATGTGTCAAGCTAGCTAACCGAGCTAACATTAGCATTAACTGTTTGCTAATATAGTATTATCCGCTAACATGGTCAACAAAACACTGTTATAGTCCTGTTTATTTACTCGCTGTTTACTCTGTTGCTTATTTATTTAACATCACTTGATAGTTTAATAGTTAACTTATACCTAACTGCGTCCTTGATTACTTGATTAGCTCCGCCCCAGTTGAGCAGCTTTCTTTAAGGTTTTATTGTTAATTTTTTGTGGAAGCTGAAGTGTTTTCTGTGCTCTTCAGTTGTATTATATTCTAGCTATCTTTAATTCTTCTAAATGGGAGTTGTATAACATTAGGAACATGCCTGTATAATGCAGTACGTACAGTATATTTCGTGACCAGGTTAATTTTTTAATCCAGAACACTACACAACCTATAAGTGTATTAAATATCAATGCCCGAATATTTCAGTGAAGCAGACCCATGGTAGATTGAAGAAGCTTTATTCATCAGTGCACAATACACCCTGAAATATAAGAGGGCACAGCTGCAAACTGGGAGCAAGAAAGAGCACAAATATTGATAACATGACACCAGACAAACATACAGCAGGAGTAGCATAACATTACCACAATACCTACTGTCAAAATACTAAAATATGTCAAACCTTTACAACCACTGTAACGCTACCTGAAACAGCTATCAGTTTTTTTTTGGTGTAATTTAAAAAATGTTGTAATTGTTTTGATGATAGCGCTTGGTTTCATCACACCAAAAGCTTTCATTACAGACATTTAAAACAAAGACAAGCAGCAAATCCTCACATTTTAGAAACTGGCTTGATAATTAGAAACCAATTATCAAAAGTTGAACTGTTTTTGCTCTTTGTTGTTGGTCGTAAGAAAAGAGATGTCGCTGTAAGAAATGCAGGAAAATCATGTTCACTATTATGTTTTGGCTTTCACCTGGAAGTGGGAATATGTTTCTAACTACATCTTAATTTTTCCCTCACAGATGGAGAATCCAACGAGTCAGATGGAGCGTTTAACCTCTACAACTTCTGGGGCACTCTGAGTTGAGTATCGCCATCATCCTCCTCTGAACACATTTTTAGTTTCTAGACTCCTGAGCTGAGATGCCATGAATAGCAGTATAGCGTTCCCATCTTATTACTCTGGATGTTCTGTGAAAAAATCATAGCAAAAAAACACACGTTAATGTCTTTAATATCAAAGAATGTGATACTTTCTGTGTCTGCAATATGTCTTTTTATCTAATAACTCATTATATCATATGCTGCTGTTCTTGAGAGGCTTTACCAGCAGTCATGTTGGATTATTGACTGTTGTAAAGCTACCACAGGAACAGTCCACGTGGCTTCACTGTTTAGTTTGGAGATACTTTTAGCATGTCGATGTTTTTTTGTTTTTTTTTTAAAGATGAAATTTATTCCTTGTAGAAACACAACCACAACCATTTAATGAAGCTTAAACTATAATGTACCGAAATGTCTCTGTTTTCCTCAGACCAGGCAGTGAAGGCAGTATCCCAGGAAGCCACTAAGCTGAGCCTGGCCTTTTCCAAACCCCCTCTGCCGTCACAACAGGTCAGATTATTGCCCCCTTTCTGCGCTCATGAAAGAAAACTGATGAAAGTAAGCTCTGGAGAAGTGTTGTCACTTAAGATAAATAGAAAATAAACAACAATTTACGCCGAAGAAACTGTGGCAAACCACACTCGCATATTATGGGACTGTCCAAAACTGAAACTATTTTGGGAGGGGATTCAGGAGGAAATAAGATCCATTTTGAGTGTTGATTTGCCACTTGAGCTGTCGTTCTATAAAATCGGTTCTATTCCAGAGGAAGCGATGATGGATTAAAAAAGCATATCTATTACTCATCCTACTACTGGTGGCAAAGAAAATAACTGTCTTGGTTCAGCTCACCAACCTCTACCCTCCAACAATGGAGAGAGAGATTAAAGAAAATGTATTTAATGGAAAAAATAACAGCAAAACTCCATTTGAAGTTAGGTTCCTTCATGAATTTATGGGCTCCTGTTACTGCCTCCTCTAATTAAACTTGATTTTACATATTGACAGGTTGTAGGAGATGTTTTTATTTGAATTGCAAGTGGAGATGTAATGATATTTGTGTCTGGATTGTGTACTTTTACGCTTCATAACCCCTTGCTTCTCTTAAATTTAATTTATCTTTAAACTTAATGTGAAGTCCTCCTCCTTTTGTGGGTTTAGATGTTGCCATCTTGCCAAATTGTATATTTGTTTTAGTTTATCTTGTGTATGTTTTCGCTTGTCCATTCAGAGCTGCATATAAATATGTATCTCTCTCTCTGTAGCTCTATGGATAGACTCACTTAAATCACAGCAGCTAGCAGGAATGACCTTTTATACCCTGGAACTGAATAGAAGTCTTTCTGAATGTGTTTTGCTTTTTGACAAGTAAATTGTGGAGGAAATCAAAAATGTTCTTCCAGATGGAAAGCATCAGCTACCAAGAGGAGGGAGGAGACACAAGCTTCCTTATCAGTTCACTCATATTTTGTCTGGTGCTGCAGATACCCACAAAACACAGCATACTCTATAATACAAGAAATTCCTGTAATGTTTCTGTTTGTGTTTTCTGTCTTTTCACTTCGCTCCACTGCAGGATGGAGAGAAGTTGTCAGAGTCCATCCTAAAGAGTGTCCTGACTCTATCTACAGTGTATTACTGGCTACCTAAGAGCCAAGGTAACACCCTGTAACCACCAGCACAGTCCTGGAATTAGCTTGTTGGCTGTGCCTGGTTTAGGAGAACATGACTTTTCTACCTCCATATATTGGGTTCATTCAATCTGATTATACTCAATAATGTGTGATTTGGTTTAATAATTAAGCATTGATAAATATAATGTAAATACAGTAACAATTACTTGATGTTAAAAACTCTCCATCGATGCTTTCAGGAGCTAACCGGTGATAATAAATAGGTTTAAAACAAATGTGTCATCATTGTTACTTCATTTTATCACGGTGTTTTTGTCGTTTATCCTCCGTGTCTCAGGGGTGAGTCTGCGTCGGCAGGTCAGAGACGCCACAGTCGAGGTTCTGGATGGAGTCATTCAGCTGCTGGAGGTCATACTGAGCTCACCGCTGCAAAGGTGAGTAAAACAATCACACAAACACTGAGTTTTACAGGAGGTCTCTTTCACAGCCGCTGCAGAACGCAATATAATAAAGACACAAAGATTAAATTTGTCTAAATTAGTTGGCATGCTGAGTATTTGCAGAAGTATTTACCTTTACTGTATGTAAATGATTAGTATGTTTTATAAGATGCATCAGTTAATCAGTAACTTGGTGGATTCTTAGTCCATGAATTAAAATAGGTACATAGTTTTCATACTTTCCTTAATGTAAATGACTTTGCTCTGAGATTTGTACTTCATGCCCTACAGTAAACATTAAACCATGTTTTTATGACTTTACACTACTGTTCAAAAGTTTGGGGTCACTTAGAAATGCCCTTATTTTTTGAAAGAAGAGCATTTTTTCCCCCAATGAAGGTAACATTAAATGAATCAGAAATCCAGTCTCGACATTGTTAATGTGGTAAATGACTATTCTAGCTGGAAACGGATGATTTTTAATGGAATATTTCCATAGGGACGGGAATATCTAGGGAATATTTACAATGTTCCTACATCGAGGAACATTTCCAGAAACCATCACTCCTGTGTTCTAATGCTACATTGTGTTAGCTAATAGTGTTGAAAGCTCATTGATGATTAGAAAACCCTTGTGCAGTTATGTTAGCACATGAATAAAAATGTGAGTTTTTAAGGGTAGTGTACTTACTTTTGGTTCGGCAGGTAGAGTATTGTAGTTCTGTAGGGTGCGTTTCATTTGTTCTTTTCCTTCTTCCTTCTCTCTTCTGTCCTTGTTTCAATCCACTTCTTCCTCAACCGTATTCTCTCCTTCCAGTCTGAGCCAGGATCAGCTGACGTCAACAGGAGGAGTGTGGTCGGCCTGTGATCAGTTCGCTCAGCTGCCGCAAGGTTAGTAGACTTGTCAAGATGGAAAGCAACGCTTTAACTGAAATTCAGAGCTTGAGAATCATGCATTAGCTTTGGAAACAGTAGTGTTTGCATTGATCCTGCAGGTGGTGATGTTGTACTCGCAAGTCAGTCCACACTTTTCATTTGTTTGTGCCAAATACTTGTTCCTTTCGACTTTCTTTTCTTAAAACCAGCAGGCCTTTTGTCCACTTTTTAATAAAAACTAGTGGTGCAATTAAAAAAAGTCTAATTAATTAGATGCTTTGTAATAAATGAATTGCATTTTTTTAAACAGCAATATTTGACACAATGAGCAAAGTTTTTCACTTCAAATAAATTTTGGTTGACGACTGAATAGTAGCTAACATTAGCTCTGGTGCTAGCAGCAACATGTTTTACATTGAAGTGATGCTGTCGAAGTGCTGCGGTGATCAGAAAAATGTCTGTTGCACAATTTACACACACCCACGTTTTTATCCAAGCTGCCATCAGAAGGATTTTTAAAAGAAAAAGTGGATTGTTTCTCACGGCGCTGTACATATTCCATACATGCATGTTATTGTCATTGTAGCGTAGTAGCCTCACAGACACAAACTTTAATGCTGCACGTTGACCCTCAGCAATTTGGTGAGTTGCAGTGAACTATTTGTGGAAAATAACAATTGTGATTTGTGACATCATTTTTTAAAGTCACAGATGTATCAGAAATGGACATGAAGCTGAATACAGAGATCTGAAAAATGCCTTCAGTGACCGGAGTCACAAAAACTGCTTGTTACTCGACGCCTCAAAGACAAAGGAAATGATCATAGATTTCCACAGATCCAAACCCCCTCTTCAGCCAGTGAACACTTGTGGCGTGGACATCGAGATGGTGACATCATATAAATATTTAGGTGTCCATCTCAGTAATAAGTTGGACTGGTCTACAAACGTAGACTTCATCTACAAAAAGGGCCAGAGCCAACTTTATTGCCTCAGAAGACTTCGATCATTAGACATGTGCAGTAAGATGCTGCAGATGTTTTATCAGTCTGTGGTAGCAAGTGTCCTGTTTTATGCTGCAGTCTGCTGGGGAGGCAGCATAAAACAGAAGGATGCAAGGCGTCTGAACAAACTGATTAAAAAAGCTGGCTTTGTGGTTGGAATCACAATGAACACATTGGAGGATGAGGTGGAGAGATGGGCACTGACCAAGATGGAGGCCATTCTGATAAACATGGATCATCCACTTCACATCTGCCTCAGAGAACAATGAAACATCAGTGGACGGCTCCTATCCCTGCACTGCAGGACTGAAAGATTTAGGAAATCTTTCTCACCATCAGCAATTAGACTATTTAATTCAAAAGTAAACAGACGAGACCCCAGACAATTGAATTTTCCAGTGGGGCTTAATAAAGTTATTGTATTGTATTAGATAACCTCAGAAGTGTCACACAGGGAAGCATGACAATGTGTGAGGTGTGGCTGTTAAATAATTAGACAGGGCTTAGGTCAACTAATGATCGCTGAGCAACTGGGCAGTCACTGGCATCGAGTTTTAACCTGCTCAAATTACGTAATTCGATAATTCAATTACAGCATTAATGGCACGATTTAAAAGCTAAACCTTAAATTGCAGCTGTTATCATTTGCATTTTTTTGCAAATTGGGCTTTCCATTTTGAAAGCGATGACTTGTTTAGCCCTACCTAACCTAAGTGTGTCAGAGTGACATAAACAAGGAAGAGATTATTGCAAGTAGTACGTGGATGAACTCTCCTGAGGCAAATCAAACCACCCAGTTACTCTTAAGGATGGTAAATAACAAATAATTGTACAGCACTAATGGGGACAAGACAAACTGACATCAGGCACACCCAGAAAGTAAGATTGTTTACCTCGAACGTGGAAAAAAAAAACCAAAGCATTACAACCGATATACAAGACCTTTCCAAAGTTTGGCATCACCCAGACAATTTCATGTTTTATTCATGTGCTAGCATACCGGTGTCAGATGTCCTGCTCTGTAACAGTACTGCCAAATATAATGTGACGTGATGTTTTTCCTTCTAATTTCCGTCACGTTTGAATCATTTCTAACTGACGGCTGCTGGTGTTGAAAGTGTGTTTTTGGGATGACTTTGAGGGTGTGTGTCAAAAAAAATACAACTTAAAAAGAGAGGCATCTCAGAGGTTAATAACAATACAAGCAGTCAACAATGAAACTAAAACCAATGGAGAAAGAGCAAAAGAGGGATTTGTGATCACACGGGCCTCAATATTTAATACTTTGCTTTTAAACATTCTCTCTTTCTGTTAAAAAACAAACAAAAAAAGGCTATTTCTTACGGAGCCCCCTAGGGGACATCCTTCCTGTTTGTGTTATATCCCTTCCTGTTGTACTTTTTCTCCTCCGCGTTTGTGTTTTTTTTTTCCTTTGCGTTGTACTTTCTCTCCTCCACGTTTGTGTTTTATCCCTCCGCGTTTATTTTTTAAGGAACACTTTGTCATTTTTGCCCTCCGCCTTTATTTTTTAAGGAACACTTTTGTCATTTTTGCTGTTGACAAGTTGTTTTTCAAAGACGGAGTTCGCGTTCAAAGTCGAACTCCGCGTTCAAAGTCGAACTCCGCGTTTAAAAACGAACTCCGCGTTTAAAAACAAACTCCGCGTTCAAAGTCGAACTCCGTCTTGGGCCCGAGCAGTGTCACTCAGTCAGTCTGTTGAGCGTGCAGCAGGGGAGTCAGAGGACGGATTCCTACGGTACTACTTCCTGTCCAAACTTAGTTTGGAGGTTTGCTTTGCCTGGCACACCGGCTGATCATCACCTTGGGACATTACACGCCAAACGGTAAATAATTATTTTAATGAATACCACTGTGCTTCGTCTATTGTTCTGAACTCTGCTGATCTGAAGTCACATTAGCCCTTTCTGTATTTATCGCAGTTGGACTGCTTCGGTTTGCACACTGGCATGAAGGTAAAAGGAGCGCTCGTTTTTGTCAACGTTTCTACTGACCAAACCGCGACTGTTTCTCTGAATGTATAAAAAGCGCACCGTCACGCGCACGGTCCCACTGAACAAAAACGAGCGCTCCTTTTAGCTTCATGCTGGCGTGCAAACCGAAGCAGTCCAACTGCGATAAATACAGAAAGGGCTAATGTGACTTGAGATAAGCAGAGTTCAGAACAATAGACGAAGCACTGTGGTATTCATTAAAATAATTATTTACCGTTTGGCATGTAATGTCCCAAGGTGATGATCAGCCGGTGTGCCAGGCAAAGCAAACCTCCAAACTAAGTTTGGACAGGAAGTAGTACCGTAGGAATCCGTCCTCTGACTCCCCTGCTGCACGCTCAACAGACTGACTGAGTGACACTGCTCGGGCCCAAGACGGAGTTCGACTTTGAACGCGGAGTTTGTTTTTAAACGCGGAGTTCGACTTTGAACGCGGAGTTCGACTTTGAACGCGAACTCCGTCTTTGAAAAACAACTTGTCAACAGCAAAAATGACAAAAGTGTTCCCTAAAAATAAACGTGGAGGGATAAAACACAAACGCGGAGGAGAGAAAGTACAACGCGAAGGAATAAAATACAAACGCGGAGGAGAAAAAGTACAACAGGAAGGATATAACACAAACAGGAAGGATGTCCCCTAGGGGGCTCCGTAATTTCTGTCTTTGTCTTAGTTTCACATGATTACACATCACATTATTATATACGTCATAATTTGAAAAACTTTAAAAGGAGCCAGTTGACCTTTTTTTGCCACTGTTTTTAACTTATATTTAACAGTTTAATAGAATACTTTTCATTTGCTGTTAAAAATCAAAGTGACTGATCCATGTTTATTCTGTTCGGAATAAGAGTGTAAACGGACACGGGTTTTCTAATCATCAGTGAGCCTTTCAACACCATTAGCTAACACAATGTAGCATTAGAACACAGGAGTGATGGTTGCTGGAAATGTTCCTCTGTACCCCTATGGAGATATTCCATTAAAAATCAGCTGTTTCCAGCTAGAATAGTCATTTACCACATTAATAATGTTTAGACTGGATTTCTGATTAATTTATTGTTATCTTCATTTAAAAAAAAACTGCTGTTCTTTCTGAAAGAAGTGACCTGAAGCTTTTGAACAGTACTATATGATGATGCTAAGTAATAGAACAAGTACAGGGAGTAAGATGCAGGTAGGCAGAACAAGTAGCTTTACTAGTGCACCTGAAACAATTAGAATAATGTGAAATAGTTTAAGAATTTTCCTCCGTAATGTAAGAAGTAAAGTGCTTGAAAGTTTTTCAGGGTGTTCTGTTTTTTTAAGTGCACCAGTAAGTATATAGGTCAGATTAAGGAGACAAACTGTTCTCAGCAATGGAATGCAGACTGGCTGTGCAAGGTTTTAAAAAATAGACTGGCTTCTTTCAGAGCTAAATATGTTCAGACTTGTGATCAGCTGTGTTTGGCAGAAACACACACAATGACAGACAGTTTTGTACCTGCAGTAGACCTACATGTGTAACAGCCAAGTAATTTGACAGGTATAAATCTTGATTTTACGATCTGTTGTCTCTCCTTGTGGGAAGAACCTTCACTGAAAGAAGACGTCGCACATTTTGAAATCTAAATATAAAACGTATTGTTAAAATAATGAACAGAGGCTTTTATTCACTACCAAATGTAGCTTTAACTGCATCCTCTGGACATACAGTCAGCATTATATTTGCAGGGTGCATTGTCAACTTGACGCCATCTTAAAGATAGTTTTCATTTGCTCTTACAAGACATCAAATCATTTTAATTTTACAGTTTAAAATTTTGGAATTGTATAAAGTATGGTGACTTCCTGCCTGTTCGTAAACCCAGTAGAGCAGCTGATGCCTGCGTCAAATCTCAAAGACATGTTTGCTTTTTATTATGGAGGTGAACCGTTTAGATGAATGTGTGGACTTGATGGATTTTTATTACCACTAGTGACGCATCGTAATCATCACAAATCATTTTTACAATCCTGCACAGTCGAAGAAAACTACAAAAATACTTGACAGACTTGTGAGGTTCCCGCTTTATCAAGTCAAAATCAAAATATTACATAATTCTGGCTTCTCAAATGTAAATGTTTACAACTTTTAAATGTTCACTTATAGTTCTGAATTGAATTCCTTCAAGTTTTTGGACTGTTTGAAGAACAAAAGTTCATCCATCCTTGGCTCTGGGGATTTGCAGTATTTATGCAAAATATCACCATCGTAATTAGTTTATTGACCCATGAAAATGGTTTTCACGTTCAGTCCTTCTGTGCAAACCTTCACCTCACGTGTGCAAACACAAAAAAATGACAAAAAGTTGTATTCAGGTGTTGCTGTGTTGGCTTCTTGCTGTATCTCAAAAAGGGTTATCAGTCTGTGATCAAGTGTTTATTTTGTACCGAGATGTGATAAAGAATGAAAGTGTTTGGCTTCAGAACATATTTCTTATCGTTTCCCTTGAAGTTTTGCAAGATTATTACTATTATTATTGATTAAAAAAATACATGTGTTCCACAGATAATAAGGCAGCAGTGCTGGTGGTTCTGTCCTCTCAGATTGCAGTTGTAAAAGACGCCATAGAGGAAATTGAACAGGTAAACACACACGCACACACACACACACACACACACACACACACACACACACACACACACACACACACACACACACACACACACACACACACACACACACACACACAGATCTTTATTGTTGTCGAAGCATATTTTCATGAGCCTCCAGGTGTCCTCATATACTAATATTTGAAATCTTTATCCATCTGTTGTCTTGATAAAATCAGGATTATCAGTACAGAAAAATAGTTGCTTCTGAACAATCTGGAGTAAATCCCATTTAAAAAAAAATACAAACCAACAATGTGTGAGATCGCATCTCAGTACTTTCCAGTGGTTTTTGTTTCTGAATTAGCTTCAAAAATGTGCAGTAAACTGGAAAAAACAAAAATATGTCACTCTGACTGTATGTTTGGCCTTGTGGTTAAGCTGTAGAATAAATTTGGGGCTCATTAGACGCCTTTGTTTGTTGAATCTAAACAAATCGCCATTGATTTTGCACATTATTGTATATTGTAATTTTCAAAAAAGCTCGAAATTGCAGATTTGAATTTGATTCATTCCCCCAGGAGGATGTAATCCTGGACGTTTTCATTCTTGGATTAGTACCAGACTGGTGCTCTCTAGGAGCACAGTGGCTCAGTGTTTAACACTGTTGCATAAAGCATTTCAACCTCAAGGATTCGAGGTTGTTCAGTTTTCAGGATCAGTCCACTTGTCCACCGGCATCTTTCAGGAGCCATCCAAATGTGGCACACTTGACGTGGTGGATCAACTTGATGGAAAGGGTTACTGCATTTACAGTGGGTACAGAAAGTATTCAGACCCCTTGAAATTTTTCTCTCTCTGTGTCATTGCAGCCATTTGCCAAAATCAAAAAAGTTCATTTTATTTCTCATTAATGTACACTCAGCACCCCATCTTGACAGAAAAAAACAGAAATGTAAAAAAATTTTGCAAATTTATTAAAAAGAAAAACTAAAATATCACAAGTTTTTCACACCTGGATTTGGGGATCCTCTGCCATTCTTCCTTGCAGATCCTCTCCAGTTCTGTCAGGTTGGATGGTGAACGTTGGTGAACAGACATTTTGAGATCTCTCCAGAGATGCTCAATTGGGTTTAGGTCAGGGCTCTGGCTGGGCCAGTCAAGAACGGTCACAGAGTTGTTCTGAAGCCACTCCTTTGTTATGTTAGCTGTGTGCTTAGAGTCATTGTCCTGTTGAAAGGTGAACCTTCGGCCCAGTCTGAGGTCCTGAGCACTCTGGAAGAGGTTTTCCTCCAGGATATCTCTGTACTTGGCCGCATTCATCCTTCCTTCAATTGCAACCAGTCGTCCTGTCCCTGCAGCTGAAAAACACCCCCACAACATGATGCTCCCACCACCATGTTTCACTGTAGGGATTGTATTGGGCAGGTGATGAGCAGTGCCTGGTTTTCTCCACACATACCGCTTAGAATTAACACCAAAAAGTTCAATCTTGGTCTCATCAGACCAGAGAATCTTATTTCTCATAGTCTGGGAGTCCTTCATGTGTTTTTTTGCAAACTCTCTGCAGGCTTTCATGTGTCTTGCACTGAGGAGAGGCTTCTGTCGGGCCACTCTGCCATAAAGCCCCGACTGGTGGAGGGCTGCAGTGATAGTTGACTTTGTGGAACTTTCTCCTATCTCCCGACTGCATCTCTGGAGCTCAGCCACAGAGATCTTTGGGTTCTTCTTTACCTCTCTCACCAAGGCTCTTCTCCCACCATTGCTCAGTTTGGCTGGACGGCCAGGTCTAGGAAGAGTTGTGTTCATCCCAAACTTCTTCCATTTGAGGATTATGGAGGCCACTGTGCTCTAAGGAACCTTGAGTGCTGCAGAAATTCTTTTGTAACCTTGGCCAGATCTGTGTCTTGCCACAATTCTGTCTCTGAGCTCCTTGGGCAGTTCCTTTGACCTCATGATTCTCATTTGCTCTGACATGCACTGTGAGCTGTAAGGTCTTATATAGACAGGTGTGTGCCTTTCCTAATCAAGTCCAATCAGTTTAATTAAACACAGCTGACAAGTTTTATATCATTCTGCACAAATTTTGTGTCATTTTGCACAAGTTTGTCATTTTTGACAGATTTTGTGTAATTGTGGATACATTTAGGTCATTTACAACACATTTTGTGTCATTTGGGCACATCTTAAGTAATGCTGGACTAGTGTTAAGTCATCTTGGACAAATTTTGTGTCATTTTAGACACACCTTAAGTAATTTTGACCAAGTTTTAAGTAATTTTTTCACAAATTTATTTCATTGTGGGCAGGTTTTGTGTATTTTGGAATACATTTAGATCATTTAGAACATATTTCTTGTCATTTGGACGTACCTTAAGTAATTTGGAAATGTTTGGATTAATGAGGATTAATTGACATATAGATAATGGATGGATTATTGATTGCTGCCCTCTAGTCTTTTGAAGCAGTGAGTTAGAATAATCTTTAGTGTGTGAATCTGATCCTGAACGACTGATGATGGTGAAGGGATTTGTCGACGGCATGAAAAATCTAAAATATCACCAGATGTTAATTCTTATTGACGCTGATCATCAGTAGCAACCTTGCCAGTAATTTTTCAGCTTTTTCTTTTCCTGTGTGAGACCTGTGGAGTCTTAACGCTGCTTGTTGAACACCCACAGGCGTTATCTGAGGCCGAGGATCCATTCAACGACGTACTCGATGATGACCAGGAAGAGGAGAATCCTCGGGGCAACCAGGACACGTACTGGTCAGAACAGGACCGCCGAGTGATTGCACCATGTCAGGGTCTGGTGAAAGCGTCAACGGCGTGTCTGAGGAAACTGACGTTGGCCGTCAAAACTAACGGCAACTCAGGCTCGCCCCAGAATGTGGCTCAGCTTGACGACTTGGCCGACATCAGCAAGGAAATCAGTCCTGGGTACGAACACACACACAGACACTGTTGTAGCTTATGCTGCCCTCGTAGAAGTGGTTTAGCCAAATTGAATTAGGGTCAAAATTACAATTAAACATCAGCCCTGTGGTCAAATCTCTCTTTGCTGCCGTCTTTTCAGCGTTGATGATCTGGCCCTCTGCCTGTACCCGCCCATGGACTACAGTGGAGTAGAAAACAATGTAAGACACACGCACACACATACTATCACTGCTAATAAAACCCAGTAAGAGGGCTGAGGTTATTCCTCTGAATCCCAGAAGCTGCCTGCATGTTTGAAAAGCATGTTGTCATTGCAAAGAAATCACCAAAATTATACCTTTATGAGCCAGAAACTGTAAAAAAGCAGAAAGAATCGTCAGGTTTTCAACTTTCTAGTGGTCCTTTAACAAATGTGGGATTTTCAGTTGTGTTGAAAAAAATGATAGTCACTTTATTCTACATGTCTTATTACAAACAGTTAACACTAACCAGATTTTTTTTCCAGTATTGGCAACGACTGTGACTTGTGGAAAGGGTTTTGTGCATGTTTTTGTAAAATACATTAAAATAATAGCAAAAAACTAAACTTTTTAAAAATGATTAATGTCATTATAAATTAGACACTAACTATGACCCTTTATGGTAGTGTGCAGAAAGGTCCCTCTACTTCTAGTCATGGTTGTACTGTTTCCATAGAGGTGCAGGACTTTATATTACAGTGAAACATGAGTCCAGGGTGTAAAAAGTCACAGGAGCAAAGAAAAAAACATCCAAAAACCGACTCTCATTCAGAGCATGAGGAAAGTGTTCATAGGTCTGTTTTGTATTTTGGTCTTGACAACATCTATGAGTGTTTTGTTATAATCATACTTTCTTTTAAGTAAGTCCAGAACTGTTGAATAACTGATTTGGATTACAGTTTAATTAACTAATAACTCGTTAATTTAGCTGTCATGCTGTTCTCAGGTCTGACTGCTTTGATGTACTCATTTGTGTTGGCATGGAAAGTGGTGGGACTGGAGTTGTGTGCACAAAAATGTTTTCACATCATTTGACTTTAATTATCCATAATAAGGTGTAGAGATGGGATTTGTGGTTCTTTGAAGGGACTAATTCACATAATTGCAAAGTCAGTAGTTTTACTTGGACATCAGTAGAAGCAGTTTTTACAGCTGCTGCATTGCTTCATCTACGATGTGTTGATTAGAATCAGCAGCAGCCATCTGTAGGTCTCTGATTCTCCGATAAGTGCAGCTCAAGTGTCCAAATTCCGGTTGAAGCTAAAGTGTTTTTACTTGAGGATGGGATGGTGCAGTTTAGACAGGTAAAGTTGTGGTTGTTTGTGTTGCATCAGAACAGAACCAGGCAGCTAATGCGTGCCTCAGCCTGCTTTAAGAAACAGCTTTATTTGACACCTCTGCATGATGCTATTTCAAAACAGTTTATTGCTTGAGGGTTTCTTAAACAGTATCACCTAATTATGTATTCTCCACACTTGCAAAGATGGGAAATTAAAAACTAAACAACAAACTAATAATGAACATGCCTTTCTCTTTAGGTATCTAAACTGGCAGCACTTTTAAAGAAATTTCTGGAGATTATCAGGTGAGGATTGGTTCATCTGCTGTATTTACTGTAGCAATAACTAATCTAAAACATGTGAAAATCTACTTGAGAGATTTTAATTGTGTTTTAAGAGCATCTGTAGATAGGCTCCCTGCAGATTTTGGTCCAAGGTCCTGAAGGTCTCATTCTCTTTGTGCACTGATGGACGAGCTAGGTATGGTGGATGTTTGGCGGCGGCTACACCCCAAAGAAAAAGATTTTACCTTTTTCTCACATGTACATGGCAGTCACTCTAGGTTAGATATGTTTCTGATGTCTGCAGTAGATTCTTACAGAGCTACTGAGTGTAGTATAGAAGCAATCACTATCTCAGACCATGCTCCAGTTTCTTTGAAATTAAAGATGAATCCAAATAATAATTTTAAATATTGGAGAGCAAATGTATCTATTCTGAATAATGACTTGACCCTACAAGAAATTAGAAAAGGCCTAATAGAGTACATTAAATTTAACGACACTAACACTGTATCCCCATCTATACTATGGGAGGGAGCTAAAAGTGTCTTAAGGGGAAATATTATTGCAATTTCTTCAAGATTAAAAAAGGAAAGACTTGCTGAACAATCAGAATTGGAAAATAAAATCTGAAAATTGGAGAAAGAATATATAAAAAAAATAATGTCACATTGAACTTGCTGAAAGAAAAGAGAAACTGTGGCTTAGTGGGTGACCAGGCTCATATTTTCTGGGACTGTCCTGCTATTCAAAATTATTGGAAGAACATGAAGGACATACTGGAAAAACCTCTGAAAGTGAACCTTTCTTGGGACCCTTTAGTATTTTTACTGGACATCTTTCCGGATAGTCTCTCTCATGACCAAGAATATCTTCTGCATTTAATGTTAATGACTGCAACAAAACTGATAACAATATGCTGGTTGAAACCTGAGCCACTGACAATTACACAATGGACATAAAAAACTAGACAAGTTTTCTTGATGGAACAGCTGACAGCACAACTGCAATTTAAAACCCCTGTTTTTGAGAGGAAGTGGGGGCCAATGATAGAATTCCTGTCGTAGGACTCAAACCTATGCCTGCATTTTCCTTTTTTTCATTTTGTATTTGATTTTGTATTTGGTATGATGCCCAGTCTCAGGACAATGTTCATGTTTTTTTTTTGTTGTTGTTGTTTTTGTCATTGCCCTGTTATACGGCAATAAAGTTCTAAAAAAAAAATCTACTTGAATGATGTCCAGAGTGGGATGAATCTTGAAGGAGTCAGTGTTGTGGGAAAGCGGATTGGTACTGAAAAAAGAAATCCCAGGGTGAAAAAATTTTCTTAGTAATCAAGTATGCCAGTTTTCCTCAGGGGAAGTTGTTGGGTGTGTTGGAGGATGTTTGAGGAACAAGTGGATCTTATCAAGTTAGAGCGAAACTCGACATGGCTTGCTCATTTCAAATGATTAAGTTCCCTTCCTCTCCGCCCCTCCAGGTCCAGTCATGTGTGCAGAGAACCAGAGCTGACCTGGGTTCAGTTCTTAGAGGGAGCCGTCGACCACAACCTGCAGAAAGCCAAAGACCTCATTCAGCAGGACAGCTAGTGCTTTTATGTGGTGGTGTAAGGAATGAATGTAGTGTTTGTGTGTGCGCGCAAAAACATAAATGCATGGACTTAAATGAACTCTCCCACAAAAGCAAGCATCATTATGTAACTGCTTATATTAATCCTGTTTGGTAGCTACAGTTATAAAGACATTCGACTGCTTGTCAAACACACAACTTGCCTTTTAACTGCTGTGTCACAACCTATCGAAGAGGTTTAATAAATCAAGTGAATGATCCTGATTAAAGTGTTGGGCCATGAAGACTAAATGAGTTTCATCATTTTATATCCTGTCTCAAAGAACCAGTGTTAAATATTACACCATACAAAGCAAAATTATGTTTAGGGTGAACACAAGACACCAACTCCACTTTCCTTCTGTTAGCTCGGTGTGGTGACCGATGTTTGCTGCAGCCAAGAACTCGGGAGAAAACGATATTTCTGTCAGAGACAACAGATTGCCTCTAATGCAGGTAAAGCCTGAAATCTACCCTGAGCAGGACCGGGCTGGTCTCAAGCGATACAGCACACTGTGATTTACTGATTTATCTGCTCTTTTATGAATAAAAATGTAATGGAAATAAACACGTCAAGAACAGTTTTGCTCTAATCTTTTTAACTGGCCAGCTTTTCTGTTCATTCATCCATCCATCCATTTTCTTCCGTTTATCTGGGGTCAGGTTATGGAGGCAGCAGATGAAGCAGGTCGTTCCAGACGTCCCTTTGCCCTGCAACCCTTCCCAGCTCTTCCAAAGGGATCCCGAGGTGTTCCCAGACCAGATGAGACACATAATCCCTGCAGCGAGTTCTGAATCTTCCTCCAGAGGAAGCTTCTCGGAGACATCTGAATGAAGATGTCCAGAACACCTCAGCTGGCACTTTTTGATGTGAAGGAGCAGCAGTTCTACTCCAAGCTCCCTCTGGATGCCCAAGCTTCTCAAGCCTATCTCTAAGGCTGAGCCCAGCCACCTTACGGAGGAAGCTCATTTCAGCCGCTTGTATCTGCAGTCTTGTTCTTTCGGTTACTACCCAGAGCTCATGACCATAGGTGAGGGTTGGAACGTAGATGGACTGGTAAACCAAGAGCTTTGCCTTACGGCTCAGCTCCCTCTTCACCACAATGGTTTAATGCATTACTGCTGGCGCTGCACCAATCCGCCTGTGCATCTCACGCTCCGTTTTCCCATCACTCATGAACAAGATCCAGAGATACTTGAACTCCTTCACTTGGGGAAGCAACTTCCTCCCAACCCAGAGGGAGCAATCCACTGGTTTCCAGCAGAGAACCATGGCCACGGACTTGGAGGTGCTGAGCCTCATCCTCGCTGGTTCACACTCTGCTGCAAACCACTCCAGTGCTGCTGAAGGTCACGGTCTGAGGAAGCCAACAGAACTACATCATCTGCAGAAAGCAGAGATGTTGAGGTCCCCTAACCCAACATCCTCACCCCAGCTGCGCCTTGAGATCCTGTCCATGAAGACATACAGGATCATGTCGTTGATAAACTGTGTTCATACCACGACTTAAATATAAAATGTCAATTTTTCCCATCAAACGGAGACACAGAATATGAAATCAGATGGCTTGTCGAGCTCTGTGTAGAATAAAACAATATTATTTGATTCATGTGTTTTTCTGTGTCCCATACAATGTTTACTAAATGATGGGCAAAATGCCAGGTACAATGAGATGACAGAAATGGCCACATTCTCCAAGGCAGATATGGAAATCTTTAAAGGAATAGGTTTCCAAAACGTATGTTTACACACTTATTCCCAGTAGAATAAATAGGGATCAGCCACTTTGGATTTTTAACAGTGAATGGACAGTATTCTTATTACAAAGGTTCCTCGGTTTACGACATACGCCGTTTCGTCATTACGTTGGAAATGGTTTATGTGGACGTAGCTGACAAGCAGACGAATATGTCTCACGTGGCGCTATAAGACGGCTTTGTTTACATTCACTGTTTGTATGCCACCTTGGATTGTGCTACATTCGCTAACTCTTTGGCCTTCATTATGGCTCCCAAGTGTAAGTCAGACTCTTCTGATGGAGTTCCAACTTAAGGCGAAAGTCGTCTTACGTCGGGCCATAGGCACAGATCTCTGATTTAAGTGGAGGGCCCACTGTACACTCAAATATACAGTAAATAGTTCATATTTTTAAGTTAAAAAAAAGGTCAACTGGCTCTTCTTAAAGTGGTTCAACAATGATGTATATAATAATGTGATATATAATCATGTAAAACAGAGACGGAGATAACCTTTCTTTTGCTTGTTTTTTTTTAACAAAGAGAATTTTTCAAAGAGAACTGTTAAATATTGAGGCCTGTGTGATCATTAATCCTCCTTTTGCTCATTCTCTATTGATTTTAGTTTCATTGTCGAGTGTATTGTTATTAACCTCCGAGATGCCTCATTTTTAAATTGAATTTTTTGACACACACCCTTGGAGTCATCCCAAACACGTTTTCAACCAGCAACCATCAGTTAGTAATGACTGTTGACACAAGACACCAGGGTTGGGGTTAGCCCTAACCCTGTGCTGCACGCTGTCTTGACTGCAAGAGGCGAACGAACAAAATTATTTGAAGGTTTTAGTCTTTTTGGTGGCTTAAGGTCACTTTGTGGAACAGTTCACAATCAAGTGGTGGCTTTAATAGTAGTTTATCTTTTACAATCGCACTTCAGTCACATATCAGAAGCGACTGTGGTTGATTCCACACCAAAACACCAAACCAGGGTTCATTTTAAATAAACCAAGCAGATTACCTGTGAAAGCACCATGACTTTTATTGAGAGTGAGTGAAATATCTGTTAGCATAACCTTTTCAGCTGGTAGAAGAAGAACAAAACAGTGAATCGCATGATACGCTGGAATTAACATGATCAAACATTTTTCCAAAAGAATGGGTAGAGCAAAGCTATGTCCTCTCTTCTATTTTTCATATTTTCATAACATTGTCAGCCTTGATTGAATGTCTCACTCGACTTCATTATCAGGATAAGAGAAGTTCTTTTTACTTTTTTCTTTATATTTTTTCCATCAGTCAGTTTGTCCTCTTGCTCAGCAGTAAAAGCTAGCTAAACATCCAGCTTCTACACCTGAGAAAAAGCTAACATGAGTATGGATTAGCAACACTGCTACTGTGATTAGAGTAGGGTTAGCAAACAACAAAACACTGAAAAAAATGGTACCATTGATACGTAAGCTGAGCCAGTCAAGTCTTTGATGGTTTATTACCTATTGTTGATGAATATGTTGCAGAAAATTGTAAAACAGAAGGTTTATTTTTTTAAATTTTGAAGCCCAAATGTCCTCCAATTCTGAAAAGACCCACATTTTATCTTATATCTCGCAACAGTGGGTCTCAAAAGCCAACAAAAATATCATTGCATGTAAATAACTGTGGCGAAACTGAAATAATTGCATCTAGCATTTAATTTCTGAGCACATAATTGCGATTCAAGAATTTATTCGATGACGTTGACAGTGCAGATAGCCTTGATGTCCCTGAAGGAGTCACAGTCAAAGTCAGCAGTGAGAGTTTTCTCTCCTTTCTTGTAGGGAGTAAAGTCGAACTTGATAGACATCGTGTCGTTCGGCTTCAGATCTTCAATCCTGCAGGTGACACAAACATTATAAGAAACTGTTTTGTTAAGCTTTTGTTTGGGGGTAAACTCTATATTTTCATTGTGTCTTATTCATAATGTATGTTATGGACAATTTAAAAAATTCTCAGTGTTGCAGTCGGTTGTTTGTCAACGTTTAGTACTTTATTGGTATCTGTTCAAATGTATCCGAAGCAGAAGACGTCATTATTGTGTTGGCTTTGATCAGATAAGTTGTGGTTTAAACAAACATTTTAGACAATTTTTTTCAGGCAGTGTCATTTATCAGCTTTACAAATGAAATAACATTATTATTTCTTACTTCTTTTCAACCTCCTCTTTGAAAAGGCCGCATCCGGAGAGTGTCAGAGTGCAGTTTGTCAGAGTTTCATTGATGGGGTTTGTAAAAACCACTTCTCCACTGGTCAATGTATTCAGGCTGGCCTGAGCAGGAGCCTGGAACACACACATTTAAACAGTTTATTCCAATGCAACCATTTACAAAACTTCTGCATGCAGAGTTTTTCTGAGAGCCTGCAGAAAAACAAGAAAACACCAAGTTATTCTAACAACACGATGAGCCACAGAGTAGACATTTCATGAACTGTAAAATGTGATTCTCTGATGTTTCATTTAGTGTCAGCATCAAATACACAGAAATTACCAGGCTTTCTTTACTCTACTTTGTATTTAGTGCTAATGAATTGATCTTGCAGGATGACACACTATAAGATGGTAAATATATACATGTCTTTTATCGGTATGTCACTGTGATCATGCTAATGTTAGCATTTAGCTCGATGTCCCGCTTCATTGACTCATGTAAAACGTACTTTTGAGTTTTATTCAGAAAGGAGAATTCACTCAACTAAAGTGGCAGGTATCCTTTGAACAAAGCTGTTTGACAAATGATTTTAGAGACAGATGGAGAGAAAGCTGGAGGTTTTTACTGACAGTGACGGAGAGTTGAGGGTTCAGCAGCACAACATCATGCGTAGCCAGGTATTTGTGTTCTCCGTTCTTTTTGTCTGTGATCACGACTGAAATCTTCATGCTCTCGCTCTCCACCATGGGTTTATGGTAGGTCGAGAACGGAACCAGGATGGGGACGGACAGATCTGGAGGAGACAGGGGAAGTGATGAAGATTCACTGTATCTAGACATGTAGATAGTTTAGGCCACACTCTGAGATGTTTGCTTCTAAAAGCCAACATTTCTCCAGAAGATGAGTCACCTTTTTGGGGCGGCAGCGTCTCCTCTTTGTGCTCAGACAGGATTTTTCCAGTTGATCTGCCGTTGTGGTTCATGGCCTGGACGGAGACGTGGATGGACAGTGACCTGGCATCGCTGCTCTTACCGTTCAGCACCAGCTTCAGGTTCACATCCTTACCGTTGATCAGCCTGGACACCTGCAGCAACACACAACGAGGACAATGAGACACGAATCTGACATGTAGGGATTTCAGTCAGTCAGATCCAGCCTCAGCAGAAGAACAGCTGATGGACAAAGTGGGAAATCTGCTTTGTTTGATTCTAACCAGCTGAGTTCCAACAA
Source organism: Acanthochromis polyacanthus (assembly GCF_021347895.1). Classification (NCBI taxonomy): domain Eukaryota; kingdom Metazoa; phylum Chordata; class Actinopteri; family Pomacentridae; genus Acanthochromis; species Acanthochromis polyacanthus. The sequence continues at coordinate 32,171,819 of NC_067117.1, read as the reverse complement.
AAACATTTGAGCCAGTTAAGGACATAAGTTATTTTATACCAAGGACTATTTGTTATTTTATTTTATCTTTATTTTTCTGCTGTTCTGCCAACATAGCTCAGACGAGAGATGATCTGAGTCAAATGAATATTCATCCATCCATCCATTTTCTTCCACTTATCTGCTAAGCACATTTAGATGCTCGTACCACTGATCTCATTCTTTTGGTCACTACCCAGAGTTAATGACCATAAGTGGGGGTTGCAGCATAGATGGACTGGTAAATTGAGAGCTTTTACTTCACCACAACAGTTCGGTACAACGCCCGCATTACTGCTGCCGCTGCCCCTGTCCATCTCACGCTCCATTTTCCAAGCCCTCGTGAACAAGATCCCAAGATACTTGAACCCTTTCGCTTGGGGAAGTAACTCCACCCCCCCAACCCAGAGGGAGCAATCCACTGGTTTCCAGCAGAGAGCTCAGACTTTGAGGTGCTGATCTAAATACATGTTGATACGCTCAAATGTAGGGTACTGAGGAATTTTACAATTAGCCATGGTGAATTTTAATAATTAATATTTAAACTCAACAGCTAATGGAAGAAATGTTTGTTAAAGGAGCCCCATCCCCTAAAAAATGTGTACCTAAAGAATCAAACTGCATTCCTTATTATGTTTATTTTTTGAATCAACATATTTTTCTAGTCAACATATCGTTACTCAAGTGTTGTTTCAGCTTACTTAGTTTTCTTTTTAGCAATTGTAGTATTCATATTCTGCTGCTTTTTCTATTAGGAACTGCATTTTTTTTCATATCACCTCAATTTTGTCTTTTGTGAGAAATTTCAATTTTCTTGGGGACTAATGAAGGTCGATCTTATCTCACTGTGTTGCTTTAAAGTCATACACTGCCTGTCCAAAAAAAAAGTCCTCACTTGGATTTAACTAAGCAAATAGGTAAGAGCCTTCCATTGGATAATTACTGCAGTGATGAATACGTTTCAGCTGCAACAACTTATTTTAGCTGATGCAGTGAGGAGCAACCATGTAGGAAGACATATCCTGTGGTCATGGAAAGGATGTTAATCTGTCTCAGAAGGGTCAAATTATTGGCCTGGATCATGCAAAGAAAACAAATAAGGAGATGAAACTACTAAAATCAGGCTAAGAACCATCCAAAGCATTATTAAAACCTGAAGGATAGCGGTGAACCAGTGCCTTCGAGGAGTAAATGTGATCGGAACAAACTCTTAGATGATCGTAGGAAATTAACAGTAGAACTCAGACAGATGGTTAAAAGGTTGTATTTTACCAAACAATGACATTGTACCAAACCATCCATCCATCCATCCATCCTCTATACACCGCTTTATCCTCATTAGGGTTGCGGGGGGTGCTGGAGTCTATCCCAGCTGACTCGGGCGAAGGCAGGGGACACCCTGGACAGGTCGCCAGTCTGTCTGTACCAAACCAAACCATATGTATTTGATGCCTAAGCCTAACCAAAAAGGACAGGAAAATGAAAGTCTACAAATAACAGTTCCAAACAGGAATTAGGAAGTCTCCTAGTTAAGACATGATTTTTGGGAGACAAGTTTGAATAAAACTATTTTATACACTTTCCAAATCAACACCTAAAACCAAAAGTGTGCAAGTGAATGGTTTTAAGGGTCATCTGCTGTCTGTGGGGCTCCAGATGAAACTTTAAATTAAATAAGTACATGACAATCCTGCTGTATGCTCCATCATCGACCAGGAAAGATGCAGATAAACAGTCAATAAATAGTGGATATTTCTGTTTACACAGGGATATTGTACAAATCTGTGAGTAACGAACACAATTTACAATGTGTCCTCTTCAGATTTTTTTATGATTCAAGTTTTAATTAAAGTGGCATTTAAGAATGGTAGACAGAAAATCATCACAAAAAAAACAAAAATGATCAAACACTATGATTCATGACATCCTGATAAATATCTCTTAAAAGAAAGAAACTGTAGTGGCTGCAATGTACCTCTTTGAATCGAATAGTCACTGGTGATGGAGGTTGTGGGGTTGTTTCCTCCTCCATCCCTTCACTTTCAGCTCCCCCATCGGTTTCTGCACTTCCAGCTTCCGTATCTATTACTTCCTCTTCTTCTTCTTCTTCTTCTTCTTCTTCTTCTTTTTCTTCTTCTTCTTCATCTGTTTCGTCATCAAGTTTGGAATCGTCTCTGGTGGTGGCATATTCAAAGCGCTCCCTCTCTTTTTCTGACCCTGTAAGGTGGATAATTTAGATTAATGTTACCTTAAGTGTGTATCGATGTGACTTAATGGTTCTGAATCACAAGAAAGTTCAGAGTCCTGTTGTCTGCTGTGATTCTCTACCTGTTACTTCATTGTTATAAGCACAAAAGAAAACAAGGGATTTAACTACACAGTAAGTGATCACAAAGCAATAAACGGAACCGAACAAAGTGATTCTCACTGCAGTATAGCATGAATAACAGAGTGTGAGATACCTTCTTCGGGCTTGTAGGTGTTGGTGATGTCCTCCCTTTCCTTGGCACCAACAGCCTTGGTGGAGATGTTCTTCCCGACCATCTTGGTATCAGACTCCATTTGAACCTTTTCACCGCTCTCTGTGATCTGAGAGAAATGCACACAACAAAAAGCAAGAATTCATGAAGCAAAATGAGAGGTAAAATTGGATCAAAGTTCCATTTCTCTACAGCTGGCCCTCTGTTATCATTAATGGCGCCCGTATTTATGAAGTTGGAGATTGATGGAGATATATATTCTGCTGCTTCTTACCATCCAGCTAATGCAGTCAGCATTGACCTCAGCAAAGACAAATGGAGTATCGTATTTAAACTCAGTATGCCCAGTTAAGATGCCTTTGACTGAAGCTGGGCCGCAGCAGAACACACCTGTAGGAGGAGAAACAACAAAAACCATCACACAGATACCACAAAATAATATGATAAACCCTAAATGTGCATAACATAGACTCTTTAAAGTTTATGGGATCAAGAGAGAAGAAACTTTGTACCATCGCTCAACTCCTGTGGTGTTGGATCCACAACTTGCCAGCCGTCATATTCCCCGTCGCTTCCCAGGTCTGGTCGCTTCATCCACCCCTCCGTCCAGACATGGAAGTTCCTTCAACACAACACAACATTCAGAGTCTGCAAGCATGTAAACGCAACACTGGAGAACCAATTTCAAGGGAGCAGAATGCTCTGAAGCACTTCAGCACCTTGATCCTCTCACTGTAGACTACAGCTATTACTCCTAGCTACTACTACTACAGTCGCTCCTGGACATTCCTGGTTTGGAAACAACCCACATTTAACCCACAGTACAATTCTACTGAATGATAGTATTCTTGAATACACATTAAATATCCCACCAGATCGGTTTCAGCCAAATAAAAACAGTCTTTATGAGTCAAAATCTGCACATTGAAGGCCTAATCAAACAGTGAAGTAAAAGAGCAATAAGAAGAACACATTTAACATTTAGTGTAGCCCCAAAGTGCTTTGAAATTACAAATTCATCCTAAAACATTTGTGAACAAATGGCATTGTTTGGTGCACCACTGGAAAAAATGTACTTCATATCATCAGGCCTCAAAAAGAGCACCTAAACGCCCCACACCAGTACTCCATAATGGCATTCTTCATTGGTGGATCAAAAGCTCCACACCCAAACAGTGCCAGACATTAATATACAAATTAAGTACTTTGAAAAACCTCAGTTAACAATAAACCTTAGGGCTTTTCAGGCTCTTTGTTGAGCTGCAAGTTCTGACATGGTGGTGTACTTCTTGGCTTCTTATTGTGTCTCATCACACTTATTTGTTCTGATCTGACATATAAAGATCAGGGTGGAGGTGGAGTATGAGAAACATTTGACTGGAAACAACCATTTCCCTTGCAGTTTAACTCTGGATCTTTTTTTTTTTTTTGATCTCTGGACATCACTAAATCATTAACTAATGGATTATATGAAATTCATACCAGATTAAAATACAAATATTCAGATTTAATGTTGACTTTTTTCAGTTATAATTTTTATTATTTCCTCCAGAAACATCCATAACACAGGAGAGCAGAGATACATAAATACACTGAACATAAAATAAAAATGATAATAATGTAGAATTACATGCCCAGTCTAAAGGTACATATAAATATTTGTTGGAGTACATGACAAGTTAGGAGATAACTAAATAAATGAAAGAGAGACAGCCAAACAAGAAGAAGAAAAAACAAAAAAACAAACAAAAAATATGATAAATAATATAATATCAAGAATGTCTGGAAGGAAAGAATTTTCTCCCTATCCAAATTCACATCCGCATCCCATCAGTCGACCATACTGCACTGTCAGCTAGGTTTTGGTTCATATGTCAAGTATCATTTAAGTTAGGTTCCCTGGTGTTGGGAACGGCTCCCAGATTTCTACACAGGTGTCCATATTCCTATTTATTTTGTATATGAGTCTCTTATAATAATAATGGATTAGATTTATATAGTGCTTTTCTGGGCGCTCAAAGCGCTTCACAATGGATCCATTATTCATTCACTCACACATTCTCACTCTGGTGGTGGTAAGCTGCCCTGGGGCAGACTGACAGAAGTGTGGCTGCCAATCTGCGCCTACAGCCCCTCCAACCACCACCAACATTCATACACCAGTGTGGGAATTGAACCGCCAACCCTTTGATCATTGGACGACCCACTCTACTGCCTGAACCACAGCCGCCCCTAATCTAAATACTTCTCTGCATGTTACAACCTTATAAGAAACAGTTTCTGTTAGGGCAGTGAGCCATTCAGAAAGGGCTGCAGTCCACCCTCCAATGCCTCAGTCTGACCCTCTTAGCTGTCGTAAGGGCAACCTTTATCCACTGAGCTTTCTTCCCCTCCATCCTTTCGTTTCCTTTTAGACTGTTCAGGAGGCAAAGAGCAGGAGTAAAATCAACTCCTGTATCCACACTGCTACTGATCTTCCCCATGACTCTCTGCCATAGGTAGCTAGGCTTGGACGACTGTGGAACATGTGAACAATATCGCCTCTCTCTGTATGGCATCGCCAGCAGAGGTCCAAACGTCCCATTCCTCTCCTATACATTCTAGCCGGTGTACAATACAATCTGTTAAATATTTTAAATTGAATTAACTTAGACCTGCGAATTTAGCTCAATATCTCGGCATTGCTACCTGCCATCCCGCTGTTCACTCTGTCTGGAGCACTAGCTTCAAGGCCCAAGATCATGAGGAAAGCAGGTGGTTTATTTCTGGACCTGCAGTGTTTCTTGTTTGCGAGTTTTTGGTTTTGCTCATTAGTATTATCTCTTATACACACTTTACAAGCATAAAATAATAGGTTTGGTGAATATTAATTAACAAATGCAGTTGAAGCGTCTCTGCCTCTTCAGCAAGCGGTCGCTCCTCACCACATTGTCGCCGGAATACCGTCATGTTTACTTTTGAGTGTTTGATCTGTGTTTGGTTCGTTTTTCGGGATTAGGTTTTGTTTTGCAATGGGAAGTTAGAACAAAAAAATTCCAATAAAAGCATATTTAAATCAGGAGGTTTCAGGTCGTCAGTGCATCATATGGAACCTCTGTGTCTCCTGAAAGTAGGTAGGACTATCATAACAGTTGAACTTGACACAGCAGGTGATATGCAGTAGATGAAAACATCATCAGATGGCACCCTGATGACAGTTTAGCATCAAGCACTAAAACAAAGAAACAACAGGTTCTTCTATTCCTGCTCTAGACCTGGGATTAAGACAACAAGGACCTCAAACTGGCACCAGTGTCCACTTTGATCAACAGTCATTCCACAGGGAAAAGACCCCAAACAGACCAGATGCAAGAAATAAATGTCACATCATAGTTGTCAGAGTGATGAAAAATTTATGCTCTCAAGAGGATGATTAATCTCCAGAGACCACCACAGCTGACATCTTTACACAAGAGACACCAACAAGTGTGAGGTTGGGGTAGTGGTCTTGTTGTTATGTAAGTTCAGTTACCTCGGCTGTTTATTGTTCACATTTTAGACTCTAAGTTGTATAGATACCAGCTACCTAGCCTGTCATTGTTATCTTTCCTCTTAAAATCTGCTCTGTAAGTTTTCTTAATGGTGCATCAAGAAGCGTTTAACGTGCAGTGTTGCTGTACCAATTGTAACTAATCTTCTTGATCATAAATGCAAATAGATGATGTAATAATTCAGTTTCAGCACGTACAGTGCTTATTTAAAGTATTCATCCTCCTTGGAAGTTCCCCGCTTTTATTAGACCAAAGTTGAACTTTTGGCCATCAGTCTAGACACTTTGGTGGATACCAAACACTGGCCATCATCACAAATACACAACCCCCACTGTGAAGCATGGTGGTGGCAGCATCATGTGAGGATGCAACAAAGCAGAGAAACTGTTAGACAACCTGAGGAAATCTGCAAGACAGTTGCAACTTGGCAGAAGATTTGTGTTCCAGGAAGACAGTGAGTCAAAGAAAACAGCCAGAACTAGACAGAAATGGGGTGAATACAACAAGGTGAATGTTTTGGAGTTGCTGAATCAGAGCTCAGACCTCAGTCCAACTGACATTTTGTGGCTGGACTTGAAAAGGACTGTTGACTCATGATCCCAGTGTAACCTGACAGAGCTTGAGCAGTTTTTCAAAGAAGAATGTAGTAACATTGCAGATTCTAGATGTACAAAGCTGACTGACACCAATCCAGGTTGGCTCAATGCTGTAACTGCAGCCAAAGGTGGATCAACTAAATACTGATTTGAAGGGGGAGAATACATACACAATCATTTATTTTCCCTTTTTTATTTTTCATTGAATGTCATTACTTTGTAGAAACCAGTTTTCACTTTGACATGACAGTTTTCCTTCCTAAATGCTCATAAAAGCCAAACTATACTGACTGTGATTCAGTGTTAAAAAGCAATACAAGGGTAAAACTTCTGTGACAAGCAAATACTTTTTATGGGCCCTGAATTTTTCCAAGAAAGATGGTCAACAAACATGTAGTGGAGAAGCATTGTGTGTTCAGGTGGAGCTCAAACTGATCTGGATCTCGCTGTGTGTGTGTTCTCAAAGTAAGAAACTAAAGCCTTTGTGTCTCACCAAATACTGTCCTGGGTATACTCCTCATTGACTCCGTCATCATCTGTGTAAGTGTCGATGATCAGATTCAGGTCGACATCATGAGCTGAATTGAAGTTGGTGACCACGCGGCAGGGGATGCCCAGCAGACGCATCACTGGAACCAAACACAAAGATTTAGGTCAGATTTTTGCAGTTTACTTTGTCAAAGCTCAACTCAAACACAACTAAATACTACCCCAGTTTGTTGTATGTAGATGCAACAATGAATAGTGGTTAATCAATCAGTAAGAGGGTAAGACAACAAAGAACAAAAGGTCGCTGAGTCAGGAGGGCTGGCAGTAAAACACACATTTTTTTATACACTAAAATATATCTCTAGCAAAAAGTGCGCTATTTTCTTCATCATGCCTCTGATATTTTAAAAAAAAAAACACTTATCTTAGAAAGTATTCAGTATATGAAAAAACAGAAAAGGAAATGTGTGGAAAAGTGCATCAGAAATTGAGGTCTAACTTATATTTGTAGCTTCAAATTACTAAAAAGTTGAAGGCTGAAGGTATGTCTATGTCATAGGAAGAGATAAAGCTTCCAGATCGGCATGAAGCGGCTGAAGGTGCAGCTGAAGTGACCCAAAGATGCCAACCGTCCGTACTGAGCGCCGCTCTGCTGGAGGAGACCTTTCAGAGTCCAGCCCAGGAGGAAAAGCCCAAAATCCCCGAGCTCAGTTTCAACTGACTGCTGCCTGCCAACTTCACACACACGCTCACACACACGCTCACACACACACTCACACACTCATTCTTGTACAACTACCATTGCGATGGATTTAGTAACACACGGTTCATGGCATAAATGCTAAGGAAGTAACTAAGAGAGGTTTTTTAAAAATGTTGTCACTTTGATAAATCCAACTCTCCATGAAAAAATGGGATGGAATCTTGATATATATACAATATCAAATGTGTTGTATGCTATGTTTTCTTTCCTTTGTCAAAACTTTCTTCTCTTTCTAAATACAGGGGGTCCTTGGTTTACGACGTCCTTGACCTACGGTGTTTCGTTGTTATGTCGAACTAGCTGGCGAGCGGAGCGGACGAATACGTCGTCACACAGCACTGAGGAAGACGGCTTTGTTTTCATTCCCTGGTTGTACGCCACATTGGATTGTGCTATACACAGGGAACACATAGGAGTGTGTGAGCTCCAACTTAGGATGAAAATCGATTGATATCGCTCCCCAGGAAAGGAATTCCCATGTAAATCCAAGACCACCTGTAATCTTTTATAGCTAGTTTAGAAGCATCCTTCCTTTATGTATTTTTATTATATTCATATACCTCTGACTTGATGCACTTTCCCGTTTGCACCCAAAAGAGTTATGCATTCATTGTACACGTACAATGACAAATATATATATTCTGTTCTATTCTACGTGCTTTAAAAAATGTACAAATGTTTTGCTATTAAAATGTTCCAATTTCAGTAAAACTGTGACTATTTTAATGTTGTGTTTATAGTTAACAGGCATGTTATTTGGTCGCGGATCCGCGAAAATTCGCATATCGAGGTATCAATTTTGAGACCCAACGTGAATCGCCCAAATTCGATGAGAAAAAAAAAAAAGGGTGTAAGGGGTATAGGGTTGGATCGCACGAAGTTGTCAACAGTGCGCTGGCAAAAGCACGAGTTGGAAACAACAATTGGAGAGCATTATCGAAAGTTACATGTAGCTGGGAAAGCGAGGTGCATGGTGTGCGACGATGAGACAAAATACAGTGACAGAGGATGCCAAGCGCTGATAGACCACATGAAAATGAAAAATCATGCCAGGAAATTGTACGAAAAGCGCTCTAACCACCAAATGCCCAGCAATTTTTTTACCCGGCGGAGGGAAGAGACAACAGGACCAAACATACAGGATCAGTAGTGTGTACTTGCAACCATAGACATAATAAAGAGTAGACGCCACTCGGGCTGCTGAGCAGCGAGAAATACGGCCGCCATCTTGGTCCGGTCACCCGATCTACTCAGCGCTGTTTGACAGCGCATTTAATCCATCTTAACTCTGAATATTAAACTGATTTTCACGCGTTTTTATTTTTATTTTTTGCTGCAAATGTCATACATGTAGCTATGATACAGGACAAATGGTTCAGCGTATTTTAATATTCATAGCGGGATTAACAGTAATAGAATATTCTGATATTAAGCTCAACTGCAGACAGATATTTTGCAAACACTGTAAACACACACACACTAATATATGTTAGAGAAGCAGATAATGGCAGTAAAGTCAATTAGCCTATTTTAATAATTTGAAGAGACAATATATGATTACGCTATATATACATATATAAACAAAATACTGACTAATGAACACATATTTCTATATAAAACAATAGATAGAAGTTATATATCAGAGAAAATGAATATATATAAATCATAGATGGAGTATTAATATAATCAATTTATCAGAGAAAATTATTATATAAATCACATATAGACTATCAATATAATTCATACATATATATTAAAAAAGATATATCAGAAAATGATAATATATATATATATATATATATATATATATATGTATATATATATATATTGTTTTATATAGAAATATGTGTTCATTAGTCAGTATTTTGTTTATATATGTATATATGGCGTAACCATATATTCTCTTCAAATTATTAAAATAATTGACTTTACTGCCATTATCTGCTTCTCTAACATATATTAGTGTGTGTGTGTGTTTACAGTGTTTGCAAAATACCTGTCTACAGTCGAGCTTAATATCAGAATATTCTATTACTGTTAATCCCGCTATGAATATTAAAATACGCCGAACCATTTGTCCCGTATCATAGCTACATGTATGATGTTTGCAGCAAAAAAATAAAAATAAAAACGCATGAAAATCAGTTTAATATTCGGAGTCAAACAGCGCTGAGTGGAGCGGCTGACCGGACCAAGATGGCGACCCCACCGCTCGTCAGCACCAATGGACAGTAGCGGTCGATGCGGCGTCTACTCTTTATTATGTCTATGCTTGCAACAACCCAGTGGCATTGCCCCACAAGTTCCTCAACAGAAGAGGCTCGCTCCCATGGTCGATCGGAAAGCACACATAGTGATGACTTCATGTGGCTCATTCAAATTTGAATCCAGTATAAATATTTGATTTCATCACATTAACATGACTTTGTGCTGTTTTTGGGGGGTGCCTAGAAGGTCCCATACAGACATTTTTTTTAAGCCTTCATGTTTAAAGAATTCTAGGTGTCAGAGTTCACCAGAATGCACCATTTCAGCCTTTAAATTTCGCTCCGCTCCCTCGCTTCCAAGGATTCACTTATTTGATAATTTCCCAGTGACATGCCTGCAGTTAAAGAGAATGAATCTGGCAAATTAGAACCATTTTCTAATGTTGGTTGCATGGACCACAAATGTTTGTTTATTCTTTTTATATCATCTGTAACTATTATAAGTGTAATCTATAGAGGTGTGAGGAGATTAGCTGCAGAGTCAGACGTTACCTGAGCACATGACTCCAGCGAACACCCAGCACTGTCCATACTTGACTGGTGTGCAGTCACTTTGAAGCCACTTGTTAAGGATTGCATAGCTGCCAGTCCAGTGAGTGGGTCTTTTCCCACCCATATATGGACCTGACCAGCGTCCCTCCAAGACACCGGAATCATCCTGAGAGTTGATCTGAAATACAGAAAAACAAAGTTCATATTCTGATAATGTGGCTCCTACAGTGCCTATCATAAGTATTCACCCCCTTTGATGTTTTACCCTTTTATTGCTTTCATAAATCAATCATGGTCAATAAAATGTAGCTTTTTTAACAAAAAATTTATTGGAAAAAACTCTTTAATATCAAAGTGAAAACAGATTTCTATAAAGTAATGTTAATGAAAGAAAATTATATAAATAAAAATAATTGTTTGCATAATTATTCACCCCCTTTTTAATTTAATGGTCTAATTCAATAGAGGTCCATCAAATTGTTGCCAATACTCTCACAATTAGTGGAATGAAGATCACCTGAGTGGTGTGGGTGTGTTTCAAGTGATTGAGTTGTAAAACATCTGTGTCTGAAGGGTCCAGAGAGTGGTTGATCAGTATTCCTGGCTACCATTACACCATGAAGACAGAAGAACACTCTAAGCAACTCAGGGAAAGGGTTATTGAGAAGTACAATTCAGGGGATGGTTACAAAAAAATTTCCAAGGCACTGAACATCCCCTGGAGTTCAATGAAATCAATTATCAAGAAATGGAAGGAATATGGCACTTGTGTAAATCTGCCTAGATCAGGCCGCCCTCGTAAACTGAGTGACCGTGCAAGTAGGAGACTAGTGAGAGAAGCCACCAAGACCCCTACAACTACTCTGAAGGAGTTACAAGCTTCAGCTGCTGAGATGGGAGAGACTGTGCATGTAGCAACTGCTGCCCGGGTTCTTCACCAGTCAAAGCTTTATGGGAGAGTGGCAATGAGAAAGCCACTGTTGAAGAAAAGTCATATTAGATCTCGACTAGAGTTTGCCAGAAAGCACGTGGAAGACTCCATGGTCAAGTGGAAGAAGATTCTTTAGTCTGATGAGACCAAAATTGAGCTTTTTGGCCATCAGACAAGACATCATGTTTGGCGGAAACCGAACACTGCACATCACCAAAAACACACCATCCCCACTGTGAAGCATGGTGGTGGCAGCATCATGCTGTGGGGATGTTTCTCAGCAACTGGACCTGGAAGGCTTGTAACGATAGAGGGCAGAATGAATGCTGCAAAATACACTGAAATCCTGGGGGACAATCTTTTTCAGTCTGCAAGAGAACTATGTCTTGGGAGAAGATTTATTTTCCAGCAAGACAATGATCCAAAACATACGGCAAAAGCTGCACATGAATGGTTAAAAAAGACCCAGGTAAATGTTCTGGAGTGGCCGAGTCAAAGCCCAGACCTCAATCCTATAGAGAATTTGTGGCTGGACTTGAAAAGGGCTGTTCATGCCCGATACCTGCGCAACCTGACAGAGCTTGAACAGTTTTGCAAAGACGAATGGAGCAAAATTGCAGTGGGCAGATGTGCAAGACTGATTGAGACCTATCCATAATAAATATGGAAACAATGCAAACAATTATTTTCATTTATATAATTTTCTTTCATTAACATTACTTTATAGAAATCTGTTTTCACTTTGACATTAAAGAGCTTTTTCCAATAAATTTTTTGTGAAAAAAAGCTAAATTTTATTGACCATGATTGATTTATGAAAGCAATACAAGGGTAAAACACCAAAGGGGGTGAATACTTATGATAGGCACTGTATATGTCAGATTCCTCTCAAGAATGAACTACTCTACTGGGTCGCCACACTTTTGACCCTACGATTCATTTATTCATTTGTTTTGGGCTGTGGCTCGGGTGGTAGAATGGGTTGTCCAATGGTTGAAGGGTCAGAGGTTCAATTCCCGCTCTGTGCTGTTGTGTCCTCAGGCAAGACACTTTACCCACCTGGCCAGTGCTGCTCTCACACTGGTGTGTGAATGTTGGTGGTGGTCGGAGGGGCTGTGGGCACAGATTGCCCCAGGGCAGCTGTGGCTACAAATGTAGTTTACCACCACCAGAGTGAGAATGTGTGAGTGAGTGAAAAATGGATTCATCGTAAAGTGCTTTGAGTGCCTTGAAAAGCACTATATAAATCTAATCCATTATTATTATTATAAGGACCCAACTCACATTCTAGAAACCTTTTTAGTAACGCGTTAATTTTTAACTTCATAGAGACTAAAAAATGAAACAAGACTGCTCCCACTCCAAAGTCATGCTGTGTGCTGCTTCATGTTGTATTCAGGTACAGCACAAGAAACAATGAGCTTCAGCTAACTGTCAACTTCAGCATTCCGTCATGCCCCTAATCATTTCTCACACATAACAAAAGTGTAAAAAGTCACTCTGGCCTGTTAGTATTTCTTTAAACCGGTCACAATCCTATTGGGTGGAGCTAAGCAAAGGATGCAGCAACAGTGTTCCCTTAATATAGTGATGGGTGAGTCAGACTGTGGCCATAACAACCAAGCTAACATGTTGCTCTAATGTGGCAATGTTTACCATCTTGTTGATTTAGGGCGTTAGCAGCATTTGCAAATAAATGTTAATCTTTCAAATTCTGACAGAAATGTAATTATTTTTGCCACTATTTGGTCACAAGCCAAATTAGTCAGACTTGGTGATTATATTTAAAGGTCCCATACTATGTACCAGCAAATTAATGCAAGTCTCACATGTCTACACAGTGTGTCGTTCAATGTTGGTTCATTTTAACATGATTGTATAGCCCCTGCTTGTTTTTTTTAATCTCCTGAATATTATGAATATCTCGACCAAATTTCATGACAATTAATTCAATAATTAATAAGACGCCTAAAGTCTAGAGATAGTGACTGATTGTCCAATCAGCGGATGCTTTTAGACGTAAAGGACTGTGAAGGATTTTCTTGTGATATTGGAATTTTTTTATTTACTTACTTGTTTCTATTAATATTTTCTTTCTCTTATAAATTACACAAAAAAACAACACAGTTCCAGTGACATTTAATGTTTGAAAGTTCTCCGTTTACAACCCCAACATGTGACCACTCCAGATCACATTATTGCAGGATTTTGGCACACAGAAGTCAAAATATGTCAGCCCACTTTAAACAAGGTTAAATAATCTGTACAGAACACAGAAATCGTGTCCTACCATGGCGCTGATCACACGGCTGACGTAGATGGGGTCAGAGCGAGAAGCGACATCTTCAGCTGGGTTCTTGTCATGTTTGTGGTTGCGGTCCAAAATCTTCAAACAAATGTCCACCATGTTCTCCTCAAACTGGACCGGAAGACACAAAATACTTGGTGAAATACTGTATCTGAGGAGCAGCTGATCACCATAATTATTTAATTTTGGAATTTAATTACGTCTGTACATCAAAAACAATCTATTGGAACTGAGTGAGTTTCTTACATTGAACATTTCGTTTTGGTATAGAGGTGTTTCAGGATTAACAAATTAAGTTTTTTTTCAGTTTTGATTTTTCTATCACTTTGACTATGTTAATGCATTTGGCATAAAATGTGGTAGGACCTCAAAAACAAAAATGTCCCATTTTAAAACCCATTAAAATATCATCAAAAAGCACTGACACATCCCAGATTGTAATAATAATAACAAAGAATTGTCACCTTAGCACTGATTAAATAGAAAATAATTTATTTTTTCAGTTTATTACCATAAAAACCTACAATTGCATCATTTAAAGGGTTAAAACCCTGATAATGAATGAATGTTTGGTATTTAGAATCAGGACTGATGCTGGCTAAAAAAAAGTAGAAAACTAGACGAGCCCCCAGTAGAGGGCAGAACCACGCCCATGCATGATACTCTGTATCAATTTTGATCATCCTATGTATATCCCTTCCTACTTGATCTGCTGACCTCTAACTCCACAACTGAGCAGGGGACCTTAGACCGATCTTCAGTGCCAAGTTTGATTATCCTGACTTCAGCACGTGCAGCGATATGACTGGACATACCCACATACATACTTACCCAGCCAGATACCGAAGAGAATGCAGTAACCCCGCTGACATACGTCAGGCGTGGTTAATAATGATATTGTAGAAAATTTATATGATGTGCTTTTTTGACAAAGACATTTGTGTTCTTAAGGTCTTCATTGTGAGTTGTTTTATAAACACTGCATTAAAAAATAATAATGAATCAGAATCAGTGTTGTCAGATTGTAATAATTCCAAAAAATATTTTTTCACTCAGCACTTACCACATGGGAAGTAAATCATTTTTAGTTTTTTCTTTTTTTGTTTCATAAAAACAACTCTAACATTATATCTTAATTGGCATATAAAGTGTTAAAAACCTGATAATGAATGAATTTTTAGTAAACATAATCAGGACTGGTGTAGTTTAAAAGAGATAAGACATTGAAAGTAAAAAATAATAGTAACATATCGTGTTTTTGGCATTGTTTTTGATGTGGACATTGTTGTTCTTAAGGACTTTGGTTTAACTCTTTTAAACAGATGCCTAAAGGGTAAAGAAAACAAAACACAAAATGATGCCAAAAGAACACTTTTTGCCATAAAAAAAAAACCATTGAGACACCAAAACTAATGATATGAAATTCACAACTTAGCATGGGATACCAATGATGAATAGCTGGAACCTGAATTTGAGAAGTGTTTGATGTCACACAAAACTTCAAAATGAAGGAGATAGATTAAATGTTCTGTGGTGTTTCCCCAGCAGATGAAAAGTAAAACACTAATCCACTAAGCCTGTATAATGTGTTTGTATACCTGCCCATAGTCCCAGTCTTCAGAGAAGATGTAGTAGTCGCTTCCTTTGAAGATGATGCCATGTTCATTCAGAATGTACTCCTGTCTCTTCGGGTCATCAGACAGATGCACAGAGTCCTCTATGGAGAAGATGGATTGAAACATGTAATTAGAAAATGGATATAAGTACACTACCTTTCAAAAGTTTGGGGTCAACTCCAGTGGCGTTGATCTGGCCCTCAAGGCAAGAGTCTTGCCCAAAGGTCAGGTTTCCTTCCTTTATGACCTCCTGTTTACAACTAATAAGGCCGTGGTAAATAAGATCAAGGCTGACTGTGAAATCAAACAACAATCAAGCCTGTCTGAGGATTGCTGGATAAAGGCTCTTGGGGCTGGTAATTCTTCTTCTGGTTGCGCTGGGCTGTCTCTCATTCATTTTTAAGTGCTCTGCAGACTTTATTATAGCAGACATAAACTCTCCAGAATGTTTCCAGATACCGTTAATCAAACTTGTGGTAGATGCTCCCAGGCGCCCTGCAACCTGACTCACATGTTTAGATCCTATTCTAAATTAGTTAATATTTGGCAATCCTTTTGGCAGTCCATCTCCAACATCTTAGGTTTAAACATCAATCGAGCTTATTTTAGCTTACATTTTTGGTAGGTCACCTGACAATCTTGCCACTTCAACCACTCAGGACAATGTTGTTGCCTTTGCCTCTTTGACTGTCCACAGAAGAATGGAAATGGAAATCTTCACAATCAACCTCGTTCAAAGCATGGCTGCACGACATCTTATTTTTCCTTAAGTTGGAGAAAATTAAATTCATTCTCCGAGGGTACTCTGACATCCTTTATACTCATTGGAGACTTCTGCTTCAATATTTTTGAGAAACTTTCAACAGATGAGGTATTATTTAAGTACATCATCGCCTGCCAATACCGATCCTTTCCTCTCGTGCCTATCCGAGTGAGTTTTCATGGAAAATATGAAATTGAAATATGAAAATTGTCTGGGTGACCCCAAACTGTTGAACAGTAGTGTACATGCAGATGATAATCTTGCCCTAAATATAAAAAAACTGCTGATGGATGGACAGAAACCTACCGGAGCACCAGGGGTTGAAGAGCACCACCAGTTTTCCCAGTGACTTTTCCTCATCCTGAAGTTTCCCAAACAGTTCGTACTCCCCCACAGGGGCATCGGCTGGGGGAGTTATGGACAGAGTGACTGTCTTGCTTGGAAGACTGAAGCCTGTCAGAAGCTCGACCTTCCACATTGCCTTAGCTGATGATGAACGCCTGATGTTGTCTGGATAGCCAAAGCGAGACAATGTCCCCTTGTCCTCTGAGGCATGTTGGCCTCCTGAGAGAAGACACAGAGGGAGTCAGTCATTCTATCTATCTATCTATCTATCTATCTATCTATCTATCTATCTATCTATCTATCTATCTAGAAAACTATTCAAAATGTGGAATTTTTTTAAAAAAACAATGTCATGCAAAATTAAAGTTTTTTTTTTAATCATTGAACCATGATCTGTGTGAGGTAAAGAACCCCACTGCACTAAATAAGGATTGAAATGGTTACTAATTAAGTTAACAATGAGATATAAACAATGTTTATTGTGATTTTTTGCTTTCTGACACTTTTGGAATAATTAAACATGACCCAGGAACATTTTTACTATTCCTGAAAAATAGACCTAACAGGAGGGTTAAGTGTGTTTTGCTGCTGTAATTTGCTGTAGGGAAAAATAACATAAGTTACAAATACAATGCCAGAGTTCTGGTGACACATTTCTATTCCATTACTAAGATGTTTTGTAGTTAAACAGATGCAAAAAAAATTTTTTTGTGTGGTTTTGGAAAGACATGTAACTGCATAAATTCAACTGATTAGATTGTCAGGGCAGCACAGATCAAATGTGAAAACTATTAAAGATAAATAACTGAAATTTAAAGAGACTGACCAGTCTTTGCAGTGAGGACGAGCTGTTGATGTTCTGGGTCAAAAGATTGCATCAGAGTCAGAGTCATTTTGAAGTTTTGGCCACGCCTCACAACCAGACGCTCCTGTGAGACTTCATCGGTGTGGTGTTCCTCGTTGTTGTCGACAATGTGGAAATCCACTTCACCAAAAACCGAGTTTAAAAAAAAGAAAAAGAGATAAAAAACATACAAACATGAACTGGACAGCGAATATTTGTACATTTGTAATTGAACTCACCAATTCAGCATTACTCTCACATACAAGAAAAAAGAAAGTTCCTGTTGATTCCCAACAATAAAAAATAGTGGCTATCATTTTGGTAATCTGCAATAGACCAATATGATTTTTACTGTAAAGTATGGAATCGACAAGACTTGTAGAAGAATTGTCTTACAGCTGAATGTTTTGGAGCCTCATAGGTATACATAGCTTCATGTTCCTGAAGGGTTTCGGACGCTCTTTAGATCTTGGCATAAAGACACCAAGGACATGTCACCGAATATTAGCATTGCTGTATGTATATTTTTGATCTATTTCCAATAATAAATCTATGAAAGAATCAAAGACACACGTGTTCCAAACATTCCATCACAGTTACAGGAGTCACTAGAAACCCAAGACTGGATTTTCCTTACAGCCCATCTGACAAAAGAGAAAAATGTGGGACTGCATTTACTTATTCCATGCAACTGATCTGCTTTTTCTTGGAAAAAAATATGGAAATGACTAAAATTGGTTTGAGTGAACATCTTTATTTAAAGGCATCAACTGTTAGCTTGATTCCACTCTTTACTTTCCTAGGCCTAACATGGATCAACAGATTTTTGCAGGTCACATAAACCCTGCACCATAATATCTTACCACTGTATGACTACATGTATTATGTAGATGACACTCAGTTCTATCTTGCATTATCACTAAATGCTTTTATTTTTTGATGATTAGACTCCCATAATGCACTTTGAATTGGTTTCCCAAATAAGACCAGTAGACATTTGCAGGTCGTTTAGAATGCTGCTGCTAGAATACTGACAAGGTCTAAGAAGACAGAAAGTGTCATTCCATCTCTGACATCCTTTCATCTAGCCTAGCCATGCTACACCCATGTTCTGAAGGCACAAGGGTCTAGGGAAGCTCGACAGGGAGGGAGGCGGGCTAAAAGGTTGTCTATCAAATCCCTCTGCAGCAATTGGGTAGGTATACAACCAATCAATGCAACGAATAGGCTGACGTAGTTCCGAGAGCACCGGCGGATTGTGGCTAAGTCCCATTAGCTTCCCAACCAGCGGAGCCGCGGAGCCAACTGGTATATTAAGGATTTGCCATATCCCGTCGGCATAAGTTCAAACACGTCTTTCTTCTCAATGAAACACTTAAGTGCCGTCCTTTGTTTATCTTTCAAGTTGAATTTTAGCTTCAAATCTTTAAGGGCTGTGGCCAAAGCCGAGTCGAAAGATAACTGTTTATTGTGCGCTGGTTGTTTCTATCAGAATCGTCACGCCTCTGTCGTCACTTCGTTACGCCCGCCTTCTGACTCTACACTTCATGGTGATTGGTCCGGCCAGTTTTAGGAGAATCCAGCCTCGAGCCTTATGGAGGGTAACTAGACCCACCTTGGCAGAGAATTAAATTCGCTGCCGTGGGTTGTCTAGCGCGGCTAGGCTACCTTTCATCGGCTTCCAGTCAGAAACAGAATTAAATTTGAAGCATCCTGGATTTACCTCAGCAGTTGACTCAGATATGCTAAAAGTCACTGGGATGTCTAATGAATAGCAGCAGAAAGCAGGGCAGGGCCAGGCCAAGTGGAGATTGAAATATATGAACGTACTCTGAAATGTGTAAAATGTCCCTGCTGTACAGATGTATGACGAATAAACATGTGTAACTATTGCATGTGACAAATGAATGGGACAAACCAAATGGCTTAATAATGGAGTGATGCCATACAGACATATAGAAGAAGGTGGAGCATGATGGATTTACCAAACAAACCGCCTTAGATATGTTACAAGTCACTGTGGTGTCATGTAGCATGGTGGCGGAAACTAGGGCAGGGCAGGGCAGGGTGGGAAAAAGAATATTTACAACTTCACAGAAGGGTGTAAAATGTCACTGTTGTGGAGTTAAATGGTGAAGAAATGTGTTTGTGAATGTTACATGCCACAATAGAACGTGAGAAAAAGGAAACACGATGGTCTATAAAATCTCCAAACGGCTGCCTGGAAAAGTGTGCCAATCCTCGACTGTGTGTGTTAACGTCGCAGTGACACACAAACGCAAACTTGCAAAACTGGTTCAAGTGGCAAGAAGCCAACTTATCTAAAGATGCACCCGTGTTTGTGCTACAGGGGAGGGGGATGTTACCATGACAATAACAGGCAGATCACTTGTCATTAGAACCTTAGGCAACAAGTTTTGTTCCAAGGAAAAGTTGCAGGTCTAATCCTTAAGTTGCACACGTATCTCCATTGTCGCTCTACATTTGTGAAATTTGAATTTGAATTTCCGAAAACTAGACAATTGACTAGGATGAGTTGCTTTTGTCAAAACGTGACACTATAAATAATACCGCAATTAGGCATCTATTCATATTCATACAAGGCATGCAAGCAGGAAACCAGTTTTAACTCAGTCGAACAGAGATATCCACAGAACACGTTATGACATAAAGGTCTTTAATCAACTTTGTAATAACAGGAGTACTTACTAGAGGATTTATTTTCTTCTGCCATCTTGCCAAGTTTTCCTCTTCCAGTGTAAGAAACAAGCAGTCTCAGGCACTTTGCAGAACACTGAAAGGTGAGCCAAACTTGGCGATAAATAAAACACCTGCCAGACCTACCTATAGTTTCATATTACTGTGGGATGCATTTTGCAACATGGACTAACTGTTTCGTGCAAGATGCCTTGGCATGTAAACAACTTAACCAGGTTTCAGGTGTTCCCTCAGTTCAAATTAGGACAGCAGGTAGTCACTTCTTATGCAGCCACAGATGTTTATGAATGTTTTCTAAAGTCAAACACAATAAAAAGCATTGTTCTCTGAGTGATGGTCTAATTGAAGAGGCAAAGCAAACAATGTTAAAACAAAACTGGTTCATCTACAACTGCACTAAACTCTCAGGGGGTGAAATTTGAACAAGCTTTTGGGCATTTTTTGTATAGACAGATACAGGATAGAGATAAGGAATGTGGGAGAGAACGTAGAGGAGTGACATGCAGTAAGAGTCTGAGGTAACCAGGAATCAAACCTAGAACTCACTGCTTGAAGCCATTTGGTGACACTCCAACTACTGAAAAAACAAGTTTACCACATTTGGTTTTGAAATTTATCTGACTTGTGTCGTAGTTTCTCAGATGTCCATGATGTGCAGGTGAAGCAGAAACATTCGTGACACTGACTTTCTTTATAAGTTTTATTAAAAGAAAGAACAGCATCAATACAGACAGAAGATGCCTGGAAGGAGCCCGCCGATTGATTCCTGCTCGAACAAAGACCAGCAGTCACTATGTATTGTTTATGTATTCTGTAATTTTGATTTATATGCATTTTGTGTACATGTTGCTTTTTGGTGTTGTCACAAATTAAATTATGAAGACCCCAGGAAGAATAGCTGCCGGTTTGGAAAAGCTAATAGGGGATCTTAATAAAAACAAACAAACAAACTTTTATATCTTTTGGTAAAGGATAAAATTACAACATCTGGTTCATGTTTGAAGACCCCTTACTCAAAAACAAGACCACCCTTGAAAAGAACCCCTTAGCTCTACCATTTCAAAGGGCCACATCCATCCTCTAGCTCAGGGGTGGGCAAACATTTTGGCTCAGGGGCCACATTGACTTTTGAAATTCGACAGATGGGCCAGACCAGCATCAGATGGACATACATACATAAGACATACAGCCTTTGAAAGGACTTCAGTGAAAAAATATTTAGTACTCCGTTCTAGGGCTGGGCGATAAATCTAATTAATTCGATTAATTCGCCTTTTTAAAACCTGATGATTTGAAAATTTGTCAAATCGTAAAATCAAGACGAGCTTAAATATATAACAATACAGATTCTTCTTCTGCCTTTCACAACTTGTGCACTGGCGTTTCATTCCGCCTCTCATCTCCTTCCGCCAAAAACACTCCCCCCCCCCCCGTCATGGCAGACAGCAGCAGACAAAGAGTTGGTCGCGAGAAAAGGGCCTCATCAATTATATGGAAGTGGCTCGGCTTTGACAAGACTGACTCAGAGCAAACTACAGTCATGTGCAAGGTTTGCAAAAGTACTGTGAAAACGAAGAGTAGCAGCACAACTAACCTCTTTCAGCACCTCCGGCAGAGGCATCCTAAAGAATGGGAAAAGTGCTCGGAGCTACGGGAGTGCGGTATGGCTAGCACTAGCCATAGTAAACAGACCGCAAAGAAACAACAAAAATCGATTAAAATCGTAAGATTTTATTTTTTGGCCATATCGCCGAGCCCTAGTCCGTTCCTTCTGAAACACTCGACACTCACCGTCGACTTTTCTTTTCTTTGGTCCACTCATTGTTATGGCAGGGCAACTGCAAAGTAGAAGAGGAGAAAATAAACCAACAAAGTCACTTGTGTCTGGAGCACGCCATCTAGTGGGGACAACAAAACTGCAGGGGAAGGCCAAATGAATGTGGTCTTTACTGTCATTTCGTCAATTCTAACATTGACAAAATTATCTCGCGGGCCGGATTGAAAAGCCCAGCGGGCCGTATGTGGCCCGGGGGCCGTAGTTGGCCCATGCTTGCTCTAGGTAGACGTGCCCGTATCCCAAAACTTGCAGTCTGAAAAACACATTCCAATGATATTGGTAAAAGAAATAATACCACATGTATTTCAAGTTTCATTGGTGATAAACAACCTGTCATGAATCATATCAGAGCAGATACTGCACTTTATTTTTAGTTATTTTTTAATATTTAGGATATTTTTATTTCATGTTCCAGGCAAATTTAAACCTAATATAACTTGTGATTCTGGTCATTTAGGGGCAATGAGAACAAGTTATGGATGAGGCACTTACACATGAAGCTAACTGTCAAAGCATGCAGTACAAAAATGGAAAGGCATAGCATCCTGATCAATTCTGATGAGGCACAATTAGCATACTAAGTCTGAGTTGGAGAATGCCAGAATGGGCAATGAAGTTAATGAGGTTCATTGCCTTTATTTTTCATGTAGTGAGCAAAAAGTTGCCTAATTACACATACACAATACTATCATTATTTGAAATTTTCTCTCTTTTTGTGCCGTTTTCTAAATTTCTTCGTGTTGCGTCCTGTGTTAGTCATGTCGTTTGTATTGGACTTTGTACAGCCTCTGTGTGTCGAGGTCGCTTGTGAAGACTGTACTGATTACAGCTGGCCGAAGACTGAGCTCCAGATCCACCTGGCAATCATCAGGAGTGATTTGACTGGAGCTCCAGACCTGCTCTCAGCCCTGCTTCTCCCCACCTCCCGACTCGTCGGTTTGGCCCACCACCACAACTCGTCCCCCCACAAGAACCAGTTTGCCCTGGTGCTGCTTGTGTCTGTGTGTTTGGTTTGTGTTTATTGTAACTTTAGTTAGCTGCTGTCAACTTAGCGAACAGGCAACTGGTCTTTGAGAATTGTGACTTTGTTGGCAGCAGTTGACTTAATGGAGAAGTTGCTTGCATGTGTGTGTTGTAACTTCTGTTGACAGGCGGTCATTTAGTGTGGAAGTTATCCATGTCTTGGTGAAGACTGTAACTTCAGTTGGCAGCTGTTTGACTTCATGTAGGAGTTACATGTTATCCTGCGTGTTTGTGTGTATTTTGAGGCACCGGTTTTATTTAGTTAATTATACTTACTCTGCACACGTTTGTATTAGTTTCTGTTGTTTGTAGATGTTGCTACTGTGCTTAAATTTGGATAAGGAGTTTGATTTTATTTGGTTCTTTGATTGAACAACATCCATCAGCCCTGTTTTCCTTTGTTTGCCCACTCTTGTATTATTTCCATCACTGAGCAATAAACTGCTTTACCAAACCAGTTACATCTGGTTATTTTTGTTGCACCCACCTGACTCTAGCAGTTCGGTCTTGACATTCTCCTGAGAGAAAACTCTGCCTCTCTACCTGCTTACCAATTCCACTAACTCTCCACTCTGACGTGGATCTTCAGTTTTTCTTGTTTGAGTCTAGAAAATTTCAATCCATGTTCCATATGGTAATATCAGTAAGTTTTGGCCCATAAGGAACAAGCCCAGGATTGCTCTTCTATTAGAGGATACCACTAAAAGTTTTGCTTCTTACAACCCATTTGGCACACTACGGCGTTGTTGTTGTTCATGAGGAAGGGAGTGCATTTGGAAAGTAACCAAATGTAATTGTCAGTGTCAAATGAACTTGATGGCGTGTCAAAGCATGCAGGGCTTTCATGAGTTGTACCGTGTATTTGTGCATATAGAAATGTATGCCAAAATGCTTTTCATGCATAGTCCACATAGATGCTGTCACGCAACGGGGCGGGTGAATAAAACTTCATTGAATTGAATTGAAATAAGGTTACTTGCCACATTTTATCCAACTCGTTTCTTAGCTAATGCACCCAGCAGCTTTCCCTGAGGACGACTGGCTTTCCCACTGTCACTCCGAACTCCAGAGAAATTGTTACAACAGTCACTACATTAGTTTTGACTACAAACACACACTGTAGGCAGATTAGTTTTATCTGATCATTTAAAACCTTTTTTTTAAACACACACGTGCTTTCATTCTTTCGCACTCCTCCACATTTCATAACCATGTCTTAAATGTTTCCATTCTGCTGCTACTTTAACCCTCAAGCGACCAAGCTATTTTAGCGACTAAAATGACCGACTGGGGTCATTTATGACCCCACAATATTTTACACAGGAATATGTCTACTTTAGTGCCTCTTTTCGTGCTTTCTTACCTATTCCACTCCACTGCAGTTTAAGATGGATATTCTAAAATAACTTTCTGTGATTACTCATAGATTTTAATCATTTTTGACTCAGAGCTAAAGTAAAACATATAAACAATATGACGCACTGTAAGAACGCAATAACATTTATTTAGACACGCTTTGTCCTCCACTTCTTTTAAAACTTTTTTCCTTTCGTTTCCTCAGTAGTAAATCAAAAGTACATAAAAACAAAATCATATAAAAACATCATGTCTGTATGTGTGCAATTGTAACTATGTTAGTACTGGTGTGGGCCTTCTGGTTTTCAACACACAGAACCGACAACTCCACCTAGGGACTTTCACCCTCGGAATGTTATTAAAGGGGGAGTACACCTTATATGCCTTTAAAAAATCTAAAAAAAAAAAATTTAAGTGCTTAAACTATTCATTAGGTATCAAAGAAATGTTTAGTTAGTGACATACAACAGCTTAGCAAGTACTTGTGCATGGTTCACAATCTTTATCTGCCATTTTCTCAAAATCTGTATTTTTTGGGACAGGCGTTACATAAAACCTAATAACTTTTAAACTATTTGAGCAATCATGCTGATTTTTTCACAGATTGTTCTTAAAACTAGAAATCACAAAAGCCCTGCAAAACCATGTAGTGAAGAAACCTACTACTGAGTCAGAAGACATCGCCACGGCAACCTAAGGACACAGGCTAATGTTAATATAGACACAGTTATTAAAACTGGAGGTCACATAAGCCCTAAGCTATGGAAGGAAGAAACCTGTCTGACTGAGTCAAAGGGCACATCCACGACATCCTAAAAGACAACAAAACACACTGGGAGAAAACGAAACTAACACCAGACAAACTGAGGCAAAACAACTAGAAACTAAAGGAAAGAAAAGGGGGGGAAAAAACAAAAGACAACCCAAACAAGATAAACCCCAATAAAACAGGGCAACAGAGGCAACACTCTAATGAAACAAGAAATAATTACCCAGGATAAAGCAATATAACAATAAAAGAACAAACAATATTAATACAAAACTCACAGCTTACCAGCGTTTTGCATGCTGCACAGCGCGTATCTGTCCAAGAGTGTTCAGGAATGTACTAGAGGTGGGTGGATCGATCCCAGCGTGGGTATTGATATCGAATGATACCAGTGCTGCGATATCGATACTTTAGTTTCAGTTTGCGTCGAGTATGTTTGAACTGATGCAGCTTCAATGAGCAGGTGATCTACCTGTCAGAGATCCTCCATCTGAGGAGCAGTTGCTAATCCTCCTCTTGTGATTGGATGTTGACCGTCACGTCACTCCGCAGCACCAGACAAACAAGCAAGCAGGCTCAGCTACATCATAAATCATAGCGGTGGAAAGTATTTTCTTCCGTGGCTCTGCCAGTCTGTTCCTGTCTAATGTGTAGAATGAGCTGTTTAGCTGTTGTATGTTCCTCAGCCAACACTGAAGAAAGAGGAGGGAGAGAAGGAGACAGACTGAGACACAGCTGATGATCACTGAACCCAAAGTGAGAGCTACGCAGAGCAGTCGGCAGACAGGTCGAAATTAAACAGATTTTATTCACAGAATGAATACCAAGTTACTATAATGCCATCACTGGCCAGAAACTCACAACCGGAGAGGGAGGGAGGAGGCAGACTCCTGGAGGGGCGGCAGTAGAAGGGGGAACGCGCCGGCGCTCACGGCGATTCGCGGAGCGCGGCCACATGCTGCAACTCATCTCATTCATACAGATCACCTGCAGCAGCCCTGACAGATCAGAAGGCAGGCAGGAAGATACTGAACCAGAGACAATTACAAAGACTAATGCTGTAAAAAAAATAATCATTCATCACAATCATGATTTTTAGCTTCTAACCACCGTAAGAGAACAACTGACCGCCACCTTTACAATTTAAAAATGCGCTCCCCTCTTAAAAGACACAGTGCACTTACGTGTGCTGTTTTCTCTTTGTTTTCTCTCTGCTGTTTGGACTAATCTGAAATGAGGACACTTTATCTTACTCTTTTAAATCAGTAAATTTAAGTAAATTTTGCTCTCACACTTGTCTGATCACTCAGCCACTGAGCAGCATGTACCATAGTCTACGCTGTGAGGCATTCAGGGAACATTGGTAAATACAACATATCTCTGAAATATTAGAAAAGTATCGAAATCGATATCGATATCGATATCGATATCGAACTTTTTGACCAAAAAGTATCGATATCGTATCGAATCCAAAAAAAAAGTGATATCGACCCATCCCTAGAATGTACTAAAGCTACGTCCGGAACTCATTTTAACTGCCCCTCGGCTGCAATGGCTAAGCCAATCAGTTCTGCTCCACAGCTGTATGACTGGTCACACAATGTAACATGCAGAGAAGTATTTAGATTAGGGGTGGCTGTGGCTCAGGTGGTAGAGTTGTTCGTCCAATGATCAAAGGGTCAGCGGTTGGATTTCCACTCTGTCCTAGTCATGTGCTGTTGTGTCCTTGACACTTTGCCCACCTTACCTCCAGTGCTGCCACTTACACTGGTGTATGAATGTGTATGCTGTGTAATGTTGGTGGTGGTCAGAGGGGTTGTAGGAGTGGATTGGCAGCCAGTCAGTCTGCCCCAGGGCAGCTGTGGCTAAAAATGTAGGTCTGCCAGCTATAGTGCACTGCAAAACACTGAAATATAGCGATTAGAGGTATAAATAAATAAATATAACCAAAGCCTGCAATAGTGAAAAACCTATACATCTTTCTGGGGTCATAAGTGACCCCAGACAAGTTTCCATTATCCTTGTCACACCAGTTGGCCGATCCCTACAAAAAACTATGAGCGGCTGTAGGACAAGTAGATTGACAAATTCATGGTAGGAAACATTTTTCAGATAAAAGATATAAAAACGGCAAATATAATTATATGGCTGGGGTCATAAATGACCCCAATCGGTCGCTTGAGGATCAACAGGGTTTTCAGAGATGTCCCCAGCTGAAAAGTCACTTTGGTGCTGTTACACTGCAGGCGTTCCCTTTACTCACATCATGTCACCAGTTAGTCACTAACTCCTTAAGACACACTTTGTAAATGTCTTGGCACATCAGACACTGTAATCCAGGAGATAAGTAGCACTTGTGCTTCTTTTTCCAGTACTGGTCAAACAAAAGGAGCACAGCTAGCAATAAAGAAGTAAAATGAAGTCAACTGGATGATCCTGAACTGCACCGAAACTCACGGTTAGTGTAATGACAGAGTGAGCAACTTAAACTATGTAAATGTGTCATTAAAAAGAAACTAGTTCAACAGCTTTGTCACATGCTCGCTGCGTACAGTCTGTGCAAATAATGGGTTACAGTATTTCTCAATTGATAAGATGCTAAATTCCATACTGCACCCGGCCACCAACTGATTGCACACATTTCTCAAAAACAGGACTCTGCTGTCAAATTTGTGAACACTATTCATGGTTTGCACACAGTTTCCAAAACTCTTGCAATATTTTTACAAAATACTGAACACATTTTTTGCTCATTTGAACACTTTTCACTCATAGCACACATTTTTCAGAAAGTGAACACTAGGAAGCAGAACTGGGACACTGTTCCAACACTGCTGTCACAATTATAGTTTTTCTCGATTGCTAAGACACATTCCTGGAAAGCTGCCCAGATAGCAAACTATGGGTGAATCAATGTTGAATCTATGTTGAGACCTAACGTAGAAATTATACAGAAAGTGCAAGGTTGATAAAATGTTGAGTCAACGTTTGCTTTTCAACCATAAATCACACTTTACCCAGATAGCAAAAGATGTTAAATCAATGTTGAATTAGGGTTAAGAAGGTTGAATTGTGGTTACACTTGAAGATTGATGGTTGGATCAACGTTGATTCAACAACATTTTGTTAACATTGAAGTTTGTGTTTAAAAGATGCCATTGAATCTACATTGTATTTTGGTTTAATTCAAATGTTTGACAGGTCAATGTTTAATTAATGTTGAATCTATGTTTGTAAACATGTAATCTATGTAAGCAAACGTTGACTCAACATTTTATCAACCTTGTGCTTTCTGTATAATTTCGACGTTAGGTCTCAACATAGATTCAACATTGATTCACCCATAGTTTGCTATCTGGGTGCTCTCCTTTTCCCTAAACTGTGAACACAAAACCCAATTTTTAAGCTACATTCACAAAACCTCTGACTCTTCTTGCAAAACTAAACTTTCACCCCAAAACAGTTCAGTCTGTGCTCAAAACTGATCTATGCTGTCAAATCATGCCTCAAGTCAATCTAAATTGAATACTCTACTGAGCAGTCACTAAACACTACATAGACAAAAGGAAAACACAATGCTCAGGACATGAAGTGGTAGAAATAAATGTTTTAGGCTAAATGCATGTTGCAAAACAAAATACTTGGGCATTTGTAACACTTGTACATAGAAAAAAGAATTTGCAAAAAAAACAGAAATCCTGTGCATTTACATGTAGCACTTGTACGTAAAAATAAAGCACAAAAATATACAAATAAAGTACAAAGAAAAGAAGTGCATTACTCTGCCACAGCATCATTTCTCCGTACTGGGTCAGGCCACAGGACTTCATCTACATCACAAGCCACATTTTCTCTGGCCAGGCAACAGGGGGAAGAACGCCTGGTATGCCGTATCCATGCTCCTCTTCTTAGATTTCTATCCATTGTAGTGCCTCACAAACCAGTACTTTGGCTTATATGTACCCTCACATCATTAGCCACAAGTGTGATCAATTTTGAGTTGTTGTGTTCAACCAGTGACGCCTGAGTTTTAACCGTGTTTGACTTTTGCCACCTGTGCTCACCATTATGCAACACAGGTGCAGCACAATGACAATGGGCCTCATTCATGAACGCGTTCGTAGAAAAGCGTTCGCAAGAACGGCTTTAAGAACTCCCAAGAGAAAAGTACGTCGGATTCACGAAGCGTTCTTGACAAGCCAAATCTGTTCTTAGGAGGGAGATGCGCCGGATTCAAGAACAGTCTCTACGAACACCCTCCCCTCTCATTAACATGACATTTACATTGTATTGACTTGTAAATGTAAAAGGTACACCCTCTAAACTTCCTTATAAGGCAGCAGCAAGAGAGTGTTTGAGACACGTGAGCACTGGAGTGCAGGTGAAACTCCGCCCACCAGAGTGATGGTCATTTCTGCAGATGACAGAGCTTCAAACAGCCAATAAAGTCTGACCTGAGACAGCTAAACTTTTATACTCAGAAAGGGTGTGTGTCGTAATAAAACACCCTCTGCCTCTGCTGCAGTGACAGGTAAAACTGCCCAGGCCATGTCCACCTTGTCTCCCCGGTCAGCGGGGGCGGCACACCGGGGCGTGTGCACGTCGTAGTGGTCATTGCGCTTGTATCTCCCACAGACCTCCAAACATGTTAATGTGACCAAGTGCAGCTTCAGATCTAAAATCTGATTTTGAGTTTAACTGGCACTGAACTATAAAACCATTGATCACTAAAATTCACTTGAATAAATCTAGTTTTAAATTAAATAATTTGTGGTAATATTTGAATCATTTTAAGAAAGAAATTTAAATTTTTGGATCACTTTTGACTGTAACAAAATTCTAAAAGAACAGATTTTTGTGTGTGTAAGAGTCCTCCTGAGTGTTCTTAGAATTTGTTCTTACTTTTAAGAACAGGTCAGTTAAGAACACGTTCGTGAATGCCAAAAATCTTCTTAAGAAGGCTCTAAGAACAGATTTGTTCTTAAGAGCGCTTCATGAATGAGGCCCATTGTCCCACCCCATCAGAATCCAACTGAAAAACTCTCTGGAACAAACACACACAAAACAGAGAAAATGTCAATCATGTATATTTTCTGTAATTTTACTAGCACTTGTGAACCAGAATGATGCATTAGATTTTTTATTGTATTCTCAGAACATTTGACTGCTTGTATTGTTCCAGTATAGACATGTAACTGAAGTGACAAACAACATTTACATACCATGTAAAGTAAACCACAATAAACCTGAATCAATTTACTTCATGCACTATCCTAACCATCAACAACAGCTGACCTCAACACCAGATTGCATTCTGAACAGCTAATTCTGTTTCCCAGCAGGTTTTATAGTGTGCAGTTCATTGGCAAAAGTGTTTTCAGTTCTGACCTGTTGTGTCAGAACATTGAAATTGCTGCCAAAGTGAAATTGCTTTTTGATATGGAAAACTTCACTCTTGAGGATGAGATTCTGACATTGCAAAATGACCATGAGATCAAAGCCAGATCAACATCCGCTCAACCTGGAGAGTATGTGTTGTTCTGGAAAGTACTGGTGGAGGAGAAGTATTCCAATCTCAGAAGATGTGCCTTGAACGTGACAGCTCTTTTTGGATTACTTATTTGTGTGAGTCTGCTTTCTCGCACATGAAAATCATCAAGTCTGTCCAGATACATGGATGTATGAGATCCCAGAATCAGCCACAAGCATGAGACTCTAGCAGAATAACAGCTGAATAAGGGAACATTATATTATAACTTTTGATTTATGATGAAATTATGCCATAACCCAATGAATGTGTTTAAACTAACTAAAATACTTATCTATATATAGCCGTCTATATGACGTTTTTGGTGACCAGAGGGAACTGATGTTTTTGATAGATTTGACTAATATGAGGAAGTGATGCTTTATGAAATGGAAATGCTTTTAAAGGTTGATTACTATGAAAATTAGATGTTTTAGAAAGAGTTTTGACTACTGTTAAACTAAGAGGTTTTTAATGTGGTAATGTGGTGAGAAGTCAAGAGCTAAAGTGAACTAGGGTCAAATGTTCACGGTAAAGGTTATTAAACTCGAAATAGATTTGGGGGAATTTTGTAAGTCTGTACACATGTGGAAAAGATTGCACAATAAGGTGTTAGTGGCAGTTAGATGGCGACACGTGTTTCTCCATTTCCTGATCAGGGGCCTGCTCTGAGCTGCAGACAGGAGAGATAGTTTTAGATCGTCAAACATGGAGAGGTCTTACGACCAGTCGAGGAGGGGGGCCAAAACAGTCCAAAATAGATAGTTTTACTTCCTCAACCATGGAGGAGTGCGTGAGTTGGGAGAGAGGAGAGATGAAGTAATTGCTCAAGTTAATTTAGTATGAGATCGTTGTGTGGTGCTGTCATTGCATATGCAAAACCTGAGGAGAGTTCAGTGTAGTATAAATTACACCTGATAGAGACGCAAGTGGGGAGATGTTGCGAGGTCACTCGATGCAAGCCAGGGTAGAAATGCTCTGAGCAAAGGGGATTTTATCACGTAACTCGGAGGGGTAATTCAACATGATCTGCGGCTGGAATAACTTCTACTGGAATTATGGACGAAAGGACTGCTCTTTCTGCACTGTTGGAGGATTGCAAAAGACTGTGATCTAAAAATAACGCTGACTGAAGGAACATTATTGGACTCTATTTTCTCCACAAGGAACAACATCAGAATGGATTAAATATAGTTTCTACTGGCCCAAACAACAAAAATGGATTCAAGCAGATCTAAAGTTGGACTGAACCCCCTCCACTTCCCCCTGAGTCCGATGAGCTTCAGAGGCTTGTCGGTCTTCAGGTGAGCAGCCGACTACGACCAAGCCGACTGCTCTGCCCTACCAAATTATGTAATCTGGGTGATTATTACTTTTCTATTATGAAAGAATAGTTCCAGTTATGGGTCAGGTTAAGCAATTGAAATAATATTAACATTTGATTGATTGTTTGGTGATTTAAGAGCTTATGCTGTGCCTTTGCTAAAATATTATAATAAATATTTATCCTGCAATTAAAGTTAATGGATTGGAAATTCAATTTATCCCTTTTACATTATTAATTATATATATATTATTAATTATATATATATTTTCTCCGGTGGTAAAAAGTCAGGTTAACGTGTGCATTACATCTAAAAAAGGTTCTAAAAGGTTACTAGTTTTTGGGGCCGTGGGTGGCCTTTTTTAAACTTATCCCAAGGGTTTTCTATTCCTAACCTCTTAACTGTAACCTAGCAACTTACCAAGTGCCAAACCCGTTAAGAGGAAAGCTGCCGTTAACTGACGTGACTGGTAATTAATTTAACCACTCAAAAGTGGCTACTCAGTTAATTATCAGAGGAAGAGGGATAGGCATCTGGATGGAGGCAGTGAGAAGCTAGGCGAATCTCCTCGTCTAACCTGCTTAAATGTTCTTCAGAATCCCGCCTGGGTTAGGACCCTGTGGGCTGTAGGAACCGGACCTGTGAGATGGAGAGCTGGTTCAGTAATTCTCTGTCAATTAATTAATTATAATTAGTTGATTTAAGGGGATTACTGTACAACATTTTGGGTTTTTAACAAGTCCAAGTACAGGTCAACAATGACTGATGACCGCCTCCCTACGCCTTGCAACCAGCTCCTAAAATCCTGACTACGAGAAGCTAGCCTCCTCCTCCCAGTGCCAGGTCTCCCACTAATGCAGGAGGTGATTTCCTTTTTTCAAACTCAGAGATCCACCTATTTTGTATCTGGTTTATTTTTCTGTTCAGTTCATATTTAGGCCAGTTATAGCCATTGCTCATCATGCAGATTGGTGTGTGTGTGAGAGAGAGAGGAGCAGAGAGAGCGGGTTTGTGCTACAGCGCACTATACAAACTGGCAACTGTGTGAGAGGAATTTGTCTGTGCGTGTTTGAGAGAGGGAGGGTTTGAGATGTGATGTCTGGTGGTTGTGTGACAACAAAAAAAGTGTTGTTAGGCTAGTTACGGCAGGCTGGAAACGATGTGTGCGGGTTTAAAATGTTAACATTGAACTGGTAGATCTCAGGAGGTTGGCTACTTAAAGAGTAGATCATGGGTTAAAAAAGGTTGGGCACCCCTGATTTAAATGATTAAAAAAACCCATCTTTTTCAATCTTCTAGACTTCCCCTGTAGTAACAAGACACATAGCACTGGTTTATTTGAACTGAGTGAGCATAAAATCACATTTTAACGATCAAAGTCACTGTTCAGAAGCGCATTGCTGTGCAAATCAATCAGGATAATTCACATAATACAAAGTCAACAGTTTTACTTGGACATTTTCCATCAGTAGAAGCAGTTTTTACAGCTGTTGCATTGCTTCATCTATGATGTGTGTCAGGGCCCTCTCCTCACCCCTCCCCACCTGGCATCCCAAACTAACCCCCTCCCTATGTGTCTCCTGTCTCCCATCCGTCCCTCTTCCTCTGCTTTCCCTCAGCACGACACCTGAGTGGAGTTCGGCTTCACAGCCGTCTCCACTCAGGTAATCAACCTCCTCCATGAGTCCCGGGCAGCTGGAAGAAATCACCCTGATTACCCACCTCACAATAAGTACCGGCTCAACACTCCACACCCTGCCAGATTGTTGAAATAGACTTCGCAGTCAGTTCTCTTTCTAGCCTCCAGAAAGTTCATTAAGAATTTTGACGTTTCTAACGTGCACCTCTCTTACCCTCTTCTAGACCCAGCTGCCCGGAGACCTCCCCACCTGGAACCCTCACTGGAACCCCCCTGAGCCATTCGGCACCGGTCCCCTCCCCACTTGGATCCCCCATTCCGCCTGGACCCCTTCCTTGAGCCCCCAACCCGCTTCCCTCCTGGCTGCTGAAGCCGCAGCAGACAACCGGCTCTCCCTGCCTCCCGGAGCCCCCTCCCGGAACATCACCGGCGAGACGCCGTCTCTGCTCGGCCAATCCGACACCTCGGCCCCCCCGGATCGTCAGAGTGCTACGTCCGTCCTCTCCAAACTCCTCTCCTCCACCGAACTCTAAGCCCTTGACGTCTGGCCGCCAGGGATCCCCCACAGAGATCCGCGACGCTCCGGTCCCGCCCGGACCCCGGACGACCGCCGATCCCCGGCCCCCAGATCCACCCGGCCACATCCTCCCCCCGTCTGCATTCCCGTCCCTGCATTCCGGTCCTCATACTCCAGCCATATCCACCCCTGAACAATAAATCCTTTTTCAACTTCTCCGGTTCTGGTAGTAGTGGCTCTCTGTTCGGTCTGAATAAGCTAAGCCGTGACAATGTGTTGATTAGAATCAGCAGCAGCCATCTGCAGGTCTCTGTCTGATAAGTGCAGCTAAAATGTCCAAACTCAGATTGAAGCTAAAGTGTTTCTACTTGAGGATGGGGTGGTGCAGTTTAGACACACAAAGTTGTGGTTGTTTGTATTGCATTAGTCTTTTACTCACTTTTGTGAGATACTGTATTTGCTTCACACTGTCTTGACTGTAAGAGTCCAACTAACAAAATGATTTGAAGGTTTAGTCTTTTTGGTGGCTTAAGGTCACTTTGGGAACAGTTCACAATCAGGTGGTGTCTTTAAAAGTAGTTAATCTTTTACAATCAGACTTAAATGACATATCAGAAGCCACACCAAACCAGGGTTCAGTTTAAATAAACCAAGCAGATTACCTGTGAAAGAACCATAACTTATATTGAGATATGAACGACATATTTCTCTCTCTCTCTCTCTCTCTCTCTTTCTTAATTCCAGTAGTTTTACAGCCTTCTCGGAAACGACCAAACAGTAAAAAGGAGACCTCCCTGTCTGAGTGTGTTATTCTGGGGTAGCTGTGATTTTAAAGGAGGATTCAGAGGATTCATTCACAAGCTTTTATTCAGTACAAATACTCAGCAGCATACAAGAAAAAAAGACAGCAGCAGTAAATACTGACGCACTGCTGTAAGTTTATAGTTGCTGGACATGGGTTAATTGTTATTTTGTTTGTTTGTTTGTTTGTTTGCTTGATTTTCAAGTATACAACCAGCACAGATTTATGTCAGGAATCTATTTAAATCCTAAATGATTTCTTAAATCTTGCAACAGTGGATCTCTGAAGCCAACAAAAATATCATTGCATGCAAATAACTGTGAAGAAACTGAAATAAATGCCTTTAACATTTCACTACTGAGCACATAGCTGCAATTCTGAGAATTTATTCGATGACGTTGACAGTGCAGATAGCCTTGATGTCCCTGAAGGTGTCGCAGTCAAAGTCAGCAGTGAGAGTTTTCTCTCCTTTCTTGTAGGGAGTAAAGTCGAACTTGATGGACATCGTGTCGTTCGGCTTCAGATCTTCAATCCTGCAGGTGACACAAATGTTATAAGAAACTGTTTTGTTTTAGTTTAGTTTGGTGGTAAACTTTGAATTTTCATTGCCGAGTGTCTTATTCGTTATGTATGTTATGGACAATTACAAATGTTCTCAGTGTTGCAGTCGGTTGTTTGTCAAAGTTTAGTACTTTTTTGGTATCTGTTCAAATGTATCTGAAGCAGAAAATGTCAAAATGTGAAGAACCGAAAGTTAAAATCAAACCTGTAAAGTCATTATTGTGTTGGCTTTGATCAGATAAGTTGTGGTTTAAACAAACACTTCAATTTTATTCAGACAGTGTCATTTATCCGCTTTGTAAATGAAATCACAATATTTCTTACTTCTTTTCAACCTCCTCTTTGAACAGGCCGCATCCAGAGAGTGTCAGAGTGCAGTTTGTCAGAATAGCATTGATGGGGTTCGTAAAAACCACTTCTCCACTGGTCAATGTATTCAGGCTGGCCTGAGCAGGAGCCTGGAACACACACATTTAAACAGTTTATTCCAATGCAACCATTTACAAAACTTCTGCATGCAGAGTTTTTCTGAGAGCCTGCAGAAAAACAAGAAAACACCAAGTTATTCTAACAACACGATGAGCCACAGAGTAGACATTTCATGAACTGTAAAATGTGATTCTCTGATGTTTCATTTAGTGTCAGCATCAAATACACAGAAATTACCAGGCTTTCTTTACTCTACTTTGTATTTAGTGCTAATTAACTGATCACACCAGAAGATGGAAAAGTTATCCATGTCTTTTATCCGTTTATCATTGTGAGCAAGTATGCATACTTATTTTAGCATTTAGCTCGATGTACAGCTTCATCGACTCATGTAAAACGTACTTTCGAGTTTTATTCAGAAAGGAGAAATCACTTGGCTAAAGTGGCAGGTTTTCTTTGAACAAAGCTGTTTGACAAATGATTTTAGAGACAGATGGAGAGAAAGCTGGAGGTTTTTACTGACAGTGACGCAGAGTGGAGGGTTCAGCAGCACAACATCATGCGTAGCCAGGTATTTGTGTTCTCCGTTCTTTTTGTCTGTGATCACGACTGAAATCCTCATGCTCTCGCTCTCCACCATGGGTTTATGGTAGGTCAAGAACGGGACCAGGATGGGGACGGACAGATCTGGAGGAGACCGGGGAAGTGATGAAGATTCACTGTATCTAGACATGGAGATAGTTTAGGCCACACTCTGAGATGTTTGCTTCTAAAAGCCAACATTTCTCCAGAAGATGAGTCACCTTTTCTGGGCAGCAGCATCTCCTCCTTGTCCTCAGTCAGGATTTTCCCAGTTTGTACGCCGTTGTGGTTCATGGCCTGGACGGAGATGTGGATGGACAGTGGCCTGGCGTCGCTGCTCTTACTCTTCAGCACCAGGTTCAGGTTCACATCCTTACCGTTGATCAGCCTGGACACCTGCAGCAACACACAACGAGGACAATGAGACACGAATCTGACATGTAGGGATTTCAGTCAGTCAGATCCAGCCTCAGCAGAAGAACAGCTGATGGACCAAGTGGGAAATCTGCTTTGTTTGATTCTAACCAGCTGAGTTCCAACAAGAACATTTGAGCCAGTCAAGGACGTACATTTTTTTTTTACACCAATGACTTATTTTTTTGCTGTTCTGCCAACATAGCTCAGACAAGAGATCATCTGAGTTAAAAAAAATACTGATATGCTCAAAGGTAGGATACTGAGTAATTATGCAATAAGCCATGGTGAGCATTTAATAATTCATATTTAGACTCAACTAATGGAAGAAATGTTTGTTAAAGGAGCCCAGTCTCCTAACAAAATGTGTACCTACTATGCAATGGAGTGAAAAATATATTTTATTATTATTTTCAATTCATGAATGTAACCACAAGGGGACACAAGCCAGTGTCTTATTGTGCTGGTCCCAAGCCCGGATAAATACAGAGGGTTGTGGCAGGAAGGGCATCCGATGTAAAACTTTGGCCAAATCAAACATACGAATCAAATGTATGACTTCCATAACGGATCGGTCGAGGCCCGGGTTAACAACGACCGCCATCGGTGCTGTCGACCTACAGGGTGAAGGAAAATGGACGACTGTTGGTCGAAGAAGGAGGGGAGGAAGGTGTGTTCGTTGGAAGAGAGAGAAGAGGAACACCAAGAGTCTAGGACTGAGAGTGGGAACTTTGAATGTTGGAACTATGACAGGAAAAGGTAGAGAGCTGGTTGACATGATGCAGTGGAGGAAGGTGGACGTACTGTGTGTCCAGGAGACCAGGTGGAAAGGTAGTAAAGGTAGAAGTCTAGGAGCAGGGTTCAAGTTGTTCTATCATGGTGTAGATAGGAAGAGAAATGGAGTAGGAGTTATCTTGAAGGAGGACTTCGTTAGGAATGTCCTGGAGGCAAAAAGAGTGTCAGATCGAGTGATGAGCCTGAAGCTAGAAATTGAAGGTGTGATGTTCAATGTTGTTAGTAGGTATGCTCCACAGGTAGGATGTGAGCTGGAGGAGAAGGAGAAATTCTGGTTGGACCTTGATGAAGTGATGCAGAGCATCCCTAGAAGTGAGAGAGTTGTCATTGGTGCAGACTTCAATGGACATGTTGGTGCAGGAAACAGAGATGGCGAGGAGGTCATGGGCAGGTTTGGTATCCAGGAGAGGAACGCAGAAGGACAGATGGTGGTTGACTTTGCAAAAAGGATGGAAATGGCTATAGTGAATACTTTCTTCCAGAAGAGGCAGGAACATAGGGTGACCTATAAGAGTGGAGGTAGGAGCACACAGGTAGACTACATCTTGTGTAGACGGTGTAATCTGAAGGAGATCAGTGACTGCAAAGTAGTGGTAGGTGAGAGTGTAGCCAGAAAGCATAGGATGGTGGTGTGTAGGATGACCCTGGTGGTGAAGAAGATGAAGAGGGCAAAGGCAGAGCAGAGGACCAAATGGTGGAAGCTGAAAAAGGAAGAGTGTTGTATGACTTTCAGGAAAGAGTTGAGACAGGCTTTGGATGGTCAGGAGGTGCTTCCAGATGACTGGACAACTACAGCAAATGTGATCAGGGAGACAGGTCGGAGAGTACTTGGTGTGTCATCTGGAAGGAAAGGAGATAAGGAGACTTGGTGGTGGAATGAGGAGGTGCAGGAGTGGATCCAGAGAAAGAGGTTAGCTAAGAAGAAGTGGGACACTGAGAGGACTGAAGAGAGTAGACAGGAGTACAGTGAAATGCAGCGTAAGGTGAAAGTAGAGGTGGCAAAGGCCAAACAAGGGGCTTACAATGACTTGTATGCTAGGTTGGACAGTAAGGAGGGAGAGACTGATCTGTATAGGTTGGCAAGGCAGAGAGACAGAGATGGGAAGGACGTGCAGCAGGTTAGGGTGATAAAGGATAAGGATGGAAGTGTGTTGACAGGTGCCAATAGTGTGATGGGAAGATGGAAAGAGTACTTTGAAGAGTTGATGAATGAGGAAAATCAGAGAGAACGAAGAGTAGAAGAGGTGACTGTTATGGACCAGGAAGTAGCAAAGATTAGTAAGGATGAAGTGAGGAGGGCATTGAAGAGGATGAAGAGTGGAAAGGCACTTGGTCCTGATGATATACCTGTGGAGGTATGGAAGTGTCTCAGAGAGGTAGCAGTAGAGTTTCTGACTGGGTTGTTCAACAGGATCTTATATAGTGAGAAGATGCCCGAGGAATGGAGGAGAAGTGTGCTGGTGCCCATCTTTAAGAACAAGGGAGATGTGCAGAGTTGTGGCAACTACCAAGGAATAAAGCTGATGAGCCACACGATGAAGCTGTAGGAAAGAGTAGTTGAAGCTAGACTAAGGGCAGAGGTGAACATCTGTGAGCAGCAGTATGGTTTCATGCCAAGAAAGAGTACAACAGATGCAATATTTGCTTTGAGGATGTTGATAGAGAAGTACAGAGAAGGTCAGAAGGAGCTGCATTGTGTCTTTGTCGATCTGGAGAAAGCTTATGACAGGGTGCCCAGAGAGGAACTGTGGTTTTGTATGAGGAAGTCTGGAGTGGCAGAGAAGTATGCTAGAGTGGTGCAGGACATGAATGAGGACTGTAAGACAGTGGTGAGGTGTGCTGTAGGAGTGACAGAGGAGTTCAAGGTGGAGGTGGGACTACATCAGGGATCAGCTCTGAGCCCCTTCTTGTTTGCTATGGTGATGGACAGGATGACAGACGAGGTTAGACAGGAGTCTCCATGGACTATGATGTTTGCAGATGACATTGTGATCTGTAGTGAGAGCAGGGAACAGGTGGAGGAGAAGCTAGAGGCGTGGAGGTTTGCCCTGGAAAGGAGAGGAATGAAGGTTAGCCGCAGCAAGACGGAGTATCTGTGTGTGAATGAGAGGCACCCAAGTGGAAGAGTGAGGTTACAGGGAGAAGAGATCAAGAAGGTGGAGGATTTTAAGTACTTAGGGTCAACAGTCCAGAGCAATGGAGAGTGTGGAAAAGAGGTGAAGAAGCGTGTACAGGCAGGCTGGAACGGCTGGAGAAAAGTGTCAGGTGTGATGTGTGATAGAAGAGTTTCAGCTAAAATGAAAGGAAAGGTTTACAAAACTGTGGTGAGACCAGCCATGTTGTTTGGTCTGGAGACAGTGTCCCTGAGGAAAAGACAGGAGGCAGAGCTGGAGGTAGCAGAACTGAAGATGCTGAGGTTCTCTTTGGGAGTGACCAGGATGGATAGGATCAGGAATGAGTACATCAGAGGGACAGCACATGTTAGAGGCTTTGGAGATAAAGTCAGAGAGGCCAGACTGAGATGGTTCGGACATGTTCAGAGGAGAGAGAGGGAATATATTGGTAGAAGGATGTTGAGTTTCTCACTGCCAGGCAGGAGGCCTAGAGGAAAACCAAAGAGGAGGTTTATGGAAGTGGTTAAAGAGGACATGAAGGTAATTGGTGTGAGAGAAGAGGATGCAGAAGACAGGGTTAGATGGAGGCAATTGATTCGCTGTGGCGACCCCTGAAGGGAAAAGCCGAAAGGAAAAGAAGATTATTTTCAATTCATGCTTGTTGTTAGGTTGAGTATTTTTAAATTTTATCTCAAAATGTTATTTTTATTTGTCATTATTTGATTGATTTTGGAGATTGCCTTTCTGCACCCTTCTGCAGAGAGCAAAGGCTCAAGAAAATTCAATTGGGCAATCTTCTTTGACGTCCTGACCGCACATCATACATGTCTGTTACATATAGAACCAAACTGCATTCTCAATTATGCTTCATGGAAACACATTTTTCTAATCAAAATACACTACTGTTCAAAAGTTTGGGATCACCCATAAAATTGAATGTTTTCCATGAAAACTCACACTTTTATTTATGTGCTAACATAATTGCACAAGGGTTTTCTAATCATCAATTAGCTTTTCAACACCATTAGCTAACACAATGTAGCATTAGAACACAGGAGTGATGGTTGCTGGAAATGTTCCTCTGTACCCCTATGGAGATATTCCATTAAAAACCAGCTGTTTCTGGCTAGAATAGTCATTTACTACACGAACAATGTCTGGACTGTATTTCTGATTAATGTTATCTTCATTGAAAAAATTATTTTATTTAAAAAATAAGAACATTTCTAAGTGACCCCAAATGTTTGAACAGTAGTGTATCTTTGCCACTTACTTTTATTCAGGTGTTGTTTCAGCTTGCTTCATTTTATTTCTTTGCAATTATAGTGTTTACATTCTGGTGCTGTTTCTGCTGCATTTTTTTCATGTTACCATAACACTGTTTTTTGTGAGCAACAAGACAAGAATCAAGATTTTTCTTGGGGATTAATAAAGGTCGATCTCATCTCACTGTATTGCTTTGTGATAGACTAATTCCAGCATTACCACCCCTCCAGACTACTAATGGGGATTTTGTGGCTGTTTAAAATGGAAACATTTCCTTCTACACCATACTGTTACCTCACTGGGAGAAAATTTTGCTTTAAACCCAACTGATAGTTGTTTTGGTTAATGGAGTAGATAGACACATGTGAAACAGCTCTCCCAGCTTTTTTACAAAAGCACCCACCGAACAACTCGTTAACATAAAAGTGGGTACCAAAACGATAGATGAGTGGGAGGAAAACCACCACAGGCCCTAAAAGAGGAGTGAAGATGTCAAAGTCCCAAACTAAAGGTACTTCGGCAAAGACTAGCATCATCGAAGCATAACTTCATAACTCTGGCTATACAGATACAGCCACCGACGGAATGCACAGCCCCGGAGCGAGCACTGACCCCGGAGACATTACAGTTTTTCTTGATTGCTAAAACACTAAACTCTATTGTCTGAACCAAATTCTCAGTTGCCTGAACCCACTTATTGAATCAGTCACTCATTTGGCAAAACAATAAGCACTTTTCACCTGTTTAGATACATCTTGTCAACACATTGTCATTGTGATGCACCTGTGTTGCAAAATGGTGAGCACTGGTGAGCAAAAGTCAAACACGGTTAAAACTCAGGTGTCACCGGTTGAACACAACAACTCAAAATTGATCACACTTTTGGCTAATGATGTGAGGGTACATATAAGCCAGAGCACTGGTTTGTGAGGCACTACAATGGATAGAAATCTAAGAAGAGGAGCATGGATACGGCATGCCAGGGTTTTTTTCCCCCATTGCCTGGCCAGAGAAAATTCTGCTTCACAAGTGCTGGTAAAATTACAGAAAGTGTACATGACTGAGTTTTCCCTCTGTTTTGTGTGTGCTTGTTCCAGAGAGTTTTTCAGTTGGATTTTGATGATACACATAAATACACCTGGAACAATGTTAGTTTTCATAGAGGACGATTGATTTGGGAATGGTTCAATATGAACCCTCTTGTTATTTTTCTGCCTCCATATTCTCCCTTTCTGAATCCTATAGAAGAATTCTTCTCTATGGAGGTGGAAGGTTTATGAGCAGCAGGAAAATCTTTTGCCATCAATGGTCTTGACATGTGGTGATGTTTCTGTTGATGCATGTTAGGGCTGGATCAGACACACCAGGTCCTTCTTTCCAGAGAAAATGTGGCCTGTGATGTAGATGAAGTCCTGTGGCCTGACCCAGTACGGAGAAACGATGCTGTGGCAGAGTAATGCACTTCTTTTCTTTGTACTTCATTTGTAAATTTTTGTGCTTTATTTTTACGTACAAGTGCTACATGTAAATGCACAGGATTTCTGTTTTATGCAAATTCTTTTTTCTATGTACAAGTGTTACAAATACCCAGGTATTTAGTGTTGCACATGCATTTAGCCTAAACAAACATTTGTTTCTACCACTTCATGTCCTGAGCATTGTGTTTTCCTTTTTTCTATGTAGTGTTTAGTGACTGCTCAGTAGAGTATTTCATTTAGATTGACTTGAGGCATGATTTGACAGCAAAGTTCAGTTTTGAGCACAGATTGAACTGTTTTGTGGTGAAAGTTTGGTTTTGCAAGAAGAGTCAGAGGTTTTGTGAATGTAGCTTGACAATTGGGTTTTGTGTTCGAAGTTTAGAGAAAAGGAGAGCAACTTTCCAGAAATGTGCCTTAGCAATCGAGAAAAACTGTATAACAGCGATAAAAGAGCTAAAAGAGGGCTTGAAGGGGGATAACGATAATCTATGAAAGGAAATCGACCAATTGGGTCAAGAAATCAACGGTAAACTCGACAAATTAACTACCGATGTGCAGGGCTTGTCTGAACGAGTCGGCGAAGCAGAGTCACGGGTGGAACAGGTGGAGGCGTGGGCGGCGGAGGCCACCGAGGCCCTCTGTTCCTGCTTGGAGCAAAATCAGAGTCTGCAGAGGAAGTTAACTGATCAAGAATCCCGGTCGAGAAGGAACAATCTACGAGTGTTTGGAGTAGCCGAGGGCGAGGAAGGAAACTCTGTCTCACAATTCATCGAGGGTCTCCTGAGGAGAGAGCTGCCATTACCCCAAGACCTGGATTTAAAGATTCAGCGAGCCCACCACTCACTCGCCTTCAAACCCAGATCAGAGGCCCCACCGAGACCAATAATCATTAATTTCTAGGAGTTAACTACCAAGGAGTTGGTTCTGAAAGAAGCGTGGAAGAAGGGGAAAATACAGTAACAGGACACTGTTTTTCGACCACGACTATGCAGCGGAGATCGTAAAAAGACGCAAGGAGTACGGTGAGATAAAGAAAGTCTTGAAAGAAAAAGGTATCTGCTTTCAAACACTCTATACAAGTATGCGGATTCATTGGACCACCGGAGTTAAGATGTTCTCCAGTGCAACGGAGGTAATGAGGGAGCTGAAGAGCCGTGACTTTCACATGGAGGAGCCAGCGAGACCGGAGAAGATGTGTAGTGGCGCAGAGTGGCTCCAGGAGCTGTTAGGATGGCGACAGGTACCGGGACGCCAGGAGAGAGGATCAGCGGCTGCCCAGAGAGCAAGGGACAAACTCCTGGAGTTTCAACAGGGTCATGCTGTCTAAAGGACTGCGGACTGAATTTGCTCGACTCACAACGGTAACTTAAAATGTACTTTTCGATTCAATATGTAGGCCTTTAGTGTCACTTTAGCTCCAGGGAGAAGCTGTTTCCTTATAATTGAACATAAGTTGGACTAATAGGATGATGGGAGTTTATGTTATCTGGCTCTACAAACACCCTCAAGACCGGGCCCTCTCCGGGTACACTCTCTCATTAGGATCTTATACAACAGGGCTCCAGACTGTGACTAAATGGTCGCATTTTGTGACCAAAATTTGAGCGAGTGTGAGAAAATTTTTCATCTACCCGCGCATGTGCGACCAGTAAATTTGCCGACTTTTTAAATTACTATTGAATATTTTTTGTTGCCGACAAACTTCTGCTCCACATGTCAGCCCAGTATACAGTAATGCACAAATGAGCTGGTTTAACCGACATTAACTCCAAAAGAAGAAGAAAGGAAATGAACACCAAAGAAGAAGAAGGCCCGATGTGTGTGAGAGCGGGGGGCGAATGACGGTGAAGCTCCTGATGTTTCACAAAGCCTTTATTTACGTTCAGCCTTATTTTGAACACGAATTCACCTTCCTATCCTTCACTCTCCTTGTCTCCATTCCAGCTGCTTCTAAGTTTAGACACATCCTTTGCTCGACAGCAATAGCATGTAACCGTTTTCTTT
Source organism: Acanthochromis polyacanthus (assembly GCF_021347895.1). NCBI lineage: Eukaryota > Metazoa > Chordata > Actinopteri > Pomacentridae > Acanthochromis > Acanthochromis polyacanthus. The sequence goes on along the minus strand of NC_067117.1, from coordinate 32,127,221 downwards.
CATCTTTATAGGAATTTTCGGACTTTTCGGCAGCGTCTTCGTCATGTCAAGAAACCTCTTCTTCGAGAACCACTTCCTGTGCACTGAATTGGTCACAAAAGAAAAGCCCGTAGCATTAAGAATACGCCTTCAAAATAAAAGCCTGGAGGGAACGGTTATTTTAACACTAGCGAAACAAAGGCTTTCCAAAATTGATTAACTGATCAACAGACCTTTATAAGAGTAATTTACATGTGATTCGGTATAAATACATAACGTGCACATGCATAACACATGCCTGCACTCAGCACAAGGTCATTTTTATTTAATTAAATAAGTACATGACAATCCTGCTGTATGCTACATCATGGGCTGGGAAAGGTGCAGATAAACAGTTGATAAATAGTGGATATTTCTGTTTACACAGGAATATTGTAAAAATCTATGAGTGAGGAAAACAATTTACATCACAGCCTCTTCAGATTTTTTTATGATTCTTTAAGGAGGGTGATGTAAGTTTTGATTTCTTTATTGGTTCTGTCTTCTGTTTTGGTAGCATGTGAAGGACGAGTCAAAGCAGAGATGCTGCATTCATGCTTTGTGTTTTAAACCTGCTGGGCCATGGGGACACCTCAAATTTTAATTAGAGTGGCATTTAGGATTGGTAGACAGAAAATCTCACAAAAACCCCACAATAAAGTTACCAAAACCTATGACTCACAACATTCTGTTAAACAAGTCTAAAAAGAAAGGGAAACTGTAGTGGTTGCAATGTACCTCTTTAAATCGAAGAGTCAGTGGTGATGGAGGTTGTGAGGTGGTTTCCTCCTCCATCCCTCCACTTCCAGCTCCCCCATCGGTTTCTCCACTTTCAGCTTCCGTATCCATTATTTCCTCCTCTTCTTCTTCCCCTTCATCTTCATCATCACATTTGGAATAGTCTCTGGTGGTGGCATATAAAAAGCACTGCCTCTCTTTTTCTGACCCTGTAAGATGGATAATTTAGATTAATGTTACCTTAAGTGTGTATCAATGTGACTTAATGGTTCTGAATCACAAGAAAGTTCAGAGTCCTGTTGTCTGCTGTGATTCTCTACCTGTTACTTCATCGTTGTGAACAAGAAAAGGTGATTTAATTACACAGTAATTGGCCATAAAGTGATTTGTGCAGTATAGCATGAATAACAGAATGTGAGATACCTTCTTTGTACTTGTATGTGTTGGTGATGTCCAGCCTCTCACTGGAACCAACAGCCTTAGTGGAGATGTGCTTCCCGACTTTCTTGGTGTCACATTTGCATTGAATCTTTTCACCGCTCTTTGTTTTCTGACAGAAATACACACAACAAATAGCAAGTATTCATGAAACAAAACTGGAGGTAAAATTGAATCAAAGTTCCATTTCTTCACCTCTGTTATCACTAATGGCGCCTGTATTTATGAAGTTGGAGATTGATGGAGATATATGTTCTGCTCCTTCTTACCCTCCAGACAATGTAGTCAGCATTGACCTCAGCATAGATAAATGCTACGTCGTATTGAAACTCAGTATGTCCATTTAAGATGCTTTTGACTGAGGCTGGGCCGCAGCAGTACACACCTGTAGAAGGAGAAACAATGAAAACCATCACAAGGATACCACAAACAAGCCATTATTGTGTTTTTCCCCAAAGAAAAACTTTAATTCTGATGCAACTTAAAGGTACGGCAGTGCTGATAAAAGCAGAATGTAATATGATCTAGCAGACCCTCAAAATAACATGATAAACCTGTAAATGTGCATAACAAAGACTCTTCAAAGTTTATGGGATCAAGAGACAAGAAACTCTGTACCATCGCTCAACTCCTGTGGTGTTGGATCCACAGCTTGCCAGCCGTCATATTCCCCGTCGCTTCCCAGGTCTGGTCGCTTCATCCACCCCTCCGTCCAGACATGGAAGTTCCTTCAACACAACACAACATTCAGAGTGTGCAAGCATGTAAACGCAACACTGGAGAACCAATTCAAAGAGACTAGAATGTTATGAAGCACTTCAGCACCTTGATCCTCTCGCTATAGACTACTGCTACTACTGATGAAGCTCCTGGACATTCCTGGTTTGGAAACAACCCACATTTAACCCACAGTACAATTCTACTGAATGATAGTATTCTTGAATACTCATTTGATGCAGCAACAGCACTGCATCAAAAGTCAATATATTCAGACTGTGGCATTGTCAAGGGGTGAAGAGTGAGCTTACCAATTTCCAGAATGATATGACAAAGTTTGGAGCAATGAGTCATCACATTTGCCTTCGCCTGAGTCAGCTCCAGTGATCTTAGCAGCCACAGTGACAGCGACAGTGATTTTACTTCCTAAGGTTTTAATCCTGGGTTATGTGAACCTGGTGAACTTGACATATATGTTCTTCTTTAATTCTCGTATTTCTTTAATTCTTCTTTAATGTATATTTTCATTTATAATGTACAAGTTGTAATCTTTCCTGCTATGCAGATGTTGTTCAAACAATAATGAAAAGCTTATTTTCCATATTTTCTTGATAATTGAAGTTTCTACCATAAGTTTAAGTATCATTAGTTGCTTGCGTTTCAATTATCATGATTGCAGGCCATCTTCTTCAGCTTTTGTTTCCACTGAATCCTTGTGAAAAATGGAAGTACTCATTTATGTATATGATGTTCATGTTTATGCACTTATATGCAAACAAATGTACAACTGCATTTTTGTTGTCTATTTGTGTTGTCTATAACAACTTAGTTAACCATCTGATGCTGTCTGTGTCACATAGCCACAAAGATATTCAATGACTATATTTGTAGAGGATGAACTAAGTGCATATTGATATGTCAACCAATCGGTTGGTATGAATATGCAAATTGGCCTGTTTAAAGATATGAATATGGTAATACAAGTGCACTAAGCTCACAAGTGACTAGTTATTGACCAACAGTGGCCATAATATGAATCCCATGCCCTGAGAAATTAGATTAATTGCAAAAAATAATTTATCGATTTAATTATGCAAACTATGCTAATTATCTCATTAAATATGCAAGATACCGTTTCGCCCCAAGGCTCATTGGATTCTACGGGAAAAATTACATAAGAACCCGCAAAGAAACTTTTGACACCCCCCTTCATAAATTCTTTATAGGATCTGCCCTGTCTATTCTCTTTGCCAAATATTTCTTCGTTGAATGTGGTGGTGCATACACATTTTTGCATAATTAATATTTGCAGTTAATAGGACTGAAACAACGAATTGACAAAATCGATAATAATCGATTATCAAAAGCGTTGGCAACGAATTGCATTATCGATTCATTGTGTCGTGCGATTCATACGTCACTCGCCATGTCGCGGAGCCGTCTATTTCACCTGCAGAGCGAGTTGAACAGAGCGAGGTGATTTAAGCTGTCCATCGGCGTTTGCGGCCGCGGCTGCGGCTGGATGTCTGGTGGCCGCAATGGCGGCCGCGGTGGCGGCCGCAAACGCCGATGGACAGCTTAAATCGTCATGAATCCGCCGAATTTGCATAGGAATTTAAAGAATGTCCGGCGGCCGAAGCGGCGGCCGAAGCGGCGGCGGCCGTAAACGCCGATGGACAGCTTAGCTCGTCATGAATCCGCCGGTATAAACCACTTTCAGATGTGATTACCACAGCGGGTTTCGCTCGTGGTGAGCGGCACGAAAAACATGACGACATCGTGTTGGTGCGCACAAAACCGAAACAAAAACTGACGTGACAGTTTCACGAATCCCCGTGAGACCGGGCTGGCAGGAGTGTGAGGTTATGGCTGTTAGCAGCTGCTGTTCTGCTACGGAAGGAGACCAGTCCGCTGACAGGGAGCCTACAAGTGTGCTATGAGTTGCTGCAATTCTGAAAACTTCCGGAAAGCATCTTCTTCATCCATGAGCTTCAACGAAAAGCACACCATCGAACCATAAACTAAGTGGAATACTGAAAGCTAAAGAGAGGGTGCACTCAGGCTGACACAGACTAAATTCTGATAAATCCCGGGTCTATTTTATTTTTACATTTTTATTATTTTCATTGTAACGGTTTGTTTGTGCCTTTGTGTTTAACCTTCAAGCGACTGAGTGGGGTCATTTATGACCCCAGTCCTAGAATTATATTTGCCATTTTCATATCTTGTATCAGAAAAATGTTTCCTATCTTGAATTTGTCAATCTACCTGTCCTACAGAGGTTCATGGTTTTTTGCAGGAATTGGCCAACTGGTATGACAAGGATAAAGGGATCTTTTCACAAGATGTACAGGTTTTTTTTTAAACCACTGTATTTTTGGTTTCATTTATTTAGACAGATATTTATATAGACAGATTCTTGATCCCCAAAGTGATGATGAAAATAGCACGATTGATGGAGATGAGTAAACATCAGACAATGATGATCATATCTCTGAGATTTAAGATCATTCTGATGTAGAATCTGACCATGAGGTCCGTCCCATACCTGTGGCACCTCAAGCAAGTGATCAAGACATGCCTTCAAGGGGAGCAGGTAGAGCCACTGACCGTAAAATGTTACGCGCATGTATTACATGCGACAAGCCAGTGTGCTCAGAACATAGCCACAAACAAGTTGTGGTTTGAAGACTATGTCTGAGATATCACGAATACCGCATCACTGAATCTTATTATTATGACTTTTCAGTACTTTTATGCTATCTTGGCATCTTATTTATGCCAAGCTTGTCACGATCCAAGCGGAGCGAACCCATGAAGCAGGCACAGACAGGCAGGCAAAATAATAAAGAATTTATTATTCAGAAAATCAACCAGAAAGGCACTCTATAAGGGAGGCACGGGGAATAAAGAATGGAGAAGCTAAACTGAACTGAACTGAACTAAGGGCGGACCAGAAGGCCGAGGTAAAAGCTGAACATCAAACAAAACTAACAAGGGGAGAGACTCACTGAAAGTCCAGGGAACGGGAGACGAGGTGGGGAGCAGAGCAGGGGGAGCTGGAGGTGGGGGCGTTGCGATGGCCGAGGAGCAGATAGTCCCAGGGGCAGACAGAGGATGGGTGCAGAGCGGGGCCGGGGTGACGAACAGGCAAGGAAATCCAGAGCGGGAAAGCAGATGAGATAATCCAGAGAACTGAGTCCAGGAGCGGTGTGTGTCCAATCATGAACTGAATGCGGCATGTGGCAGAAGCATGAACATGAGGCATGGGGCAATGATCCAGCGATCAGCCGAGAGGAGAGTCAGGCTTTTATGCTGGACTGATTGTAAATTCACAACGGCTGTGCTGCCAGCACAGCCGCTCGTCATTAAGTTGACGAGCCAGAACACAGGAGTGGGAGTGGGCGTGACAAAGCTAGCAGGAATAAATGACCCCACTCTGTGATTTTAGTCGCTAAAATAGCTTGGTCACTTGAGGGTTAATACAATGTGGGATTTGATTTATTACATTTGTGATATTTCTATTTTTTTCCATACATACACATTGGATTGGGTTTCATATAATTAGAATATTGTCAATCTAAGGTATGCAATGGTAGCCTCAAACCCAGGGGCAGATCTAGAAAAATATTCATTGGGTGGCAAAGGGGCATATTGATTTCTGGGGGTGGAGGTTGGGAGTGTCACCAGTCTAACATTCACGTCTATAGACAAGTTAGAATTATCAGTTGACCTCACTAAATAAAAAATCTCTTTTTTTTCAAACCAAATCTTCAGATATTTTTGCATGTTCCCAACCAGTAGGAGTCATCAAACACAAATACTGCTTAAATAAATATGTTACAAATATGTTATATGTTAGTAAATATAATTTTTAAATATAGTAAATATAATTTTTCATTTGTCAACCAATTCTAAACATGAGTTCTTCTTATGAGCTGTCAATCACAAGCCAAACTTCAGTGCAATAGATGTAGGATGAAAATGCTTTCAACATTTGATTTTTCAAAAAAACACAGATAACAATAGCATTGTATGGACCATATCTTCTGGCAAAATAGAAATGGAACAAGGATCTACAGTACAAATTCATGACTTACATTAGTGACCAAAGCCAGTGCAGCATAAAGAAGACATGGATCTACAAGAACTGAATACGGTGATTACCATGTTTCTGCGAAATCCCTGACAATTTTTTTTAGATCAAAAGCTTTGCTGCATTTTGATTGAGTGCTTGAGTATAGCCAAACCTGACAATCTATTCTCTGTCATAGTAGACTCCTAATAATTCTTTATCATCCTGAGAGTGAAAAAACTCCTTTCACATGCTACATTGCTCACTGGTAACACTACAGCTATTTTGCAAAACCTGAACCTCTCATAAAACACATTGTGTTCTGCCCACAGATAACTATTCGTCATTTATAACTGGATAGTGCACAGTTTGGAAAGCAAGTGAGGGAAAGCAAGTGAGTGCATAGTTTGGAAAGCAAGTGGTATGGTGTTTAATCATCATAAAAAGTACTGATTAAACACCATACCAATGTCGCTCTCAAGATCCTCATCCACTGAACTATGTCTCTTCTCTGATGCCTCAAACTGTGCCATAGGGGCAGTGGCTTATCCACGAGCCGTCACTGAAGATAGTCGCTGTGAAGTTGGATTTGTCCTAGGGAAAGCAAAACGAGCACCACAGCCCGAGCCCACGATTCCTCGACTCGCACTATGTGGGGCTGTTCTGGCAGTTGAGATGGCAGAGCTCATTTTAGATGAACTGGACTACAAACCAGATGCAGTGAAGTTCTACTGCGACAGCAGAGTGGTCCTTGGAAACATCTGTACTGACTCAAAATGTTTCTTTACGTGTATAATCGCCAGACAACCTAACCAGAGCAGTGGCACTATGTCCCTTCAGAACAGAACCCAGATCTGGCGATGAGATCTTTCCCTGCATCGCAGCTTATGGGCACTAGGTGGTGCAAAGGACCAGAATTTCTGTACAAGCCTCCTGAGCCTGAAGTCCACGCACTCTTTGAACTGGTAGATCCTTAAAAGGATGCAGAAGTCAGACCGAAAGTGACTGCCTTTGCTACCTGTGTTAAAACCAGGAGACTCACTTCTGAACGCTTTCAACATTTCTCTACATGGTACTCCTTAAGAGCTGTTTCCTTCTTGATTCACCAGGCACATTCTCACAAGCCTGCAGACTCCACTGATCCATTACACCACACATGCAAGTGATGGCCTCGCACACCTGGAGAACTTGCAGCTGCCAAGAGACTCATCCTTGAGACTGTTCAAAGAGACATATATCCGGAAGAGTATGCTGCTCTTCAAGCGAAAAGGGAAGTTTCCACTTCAAGTGCAATCCCGAACCTTGACCCCTACATGAGTGATGGTCTGTTGCATATCGGGGAACAACTTAGACGTGCTTCCCTTGAGTCAGAAGTAAAGAACCCAGTTATCCTCTCAGAGCACAGTCATGTAACCAGACGGCTAGCAAGGCACTATCATATGGCAGTGAAACATCAGGGACGCCAATTCACAGAGGGGGCCATTAGGGCAGCTGGTCCGTGGATTGTTTCTGGAACAAGGCTGATTGGCTCTATCCTTCATCATTGTGTAACATGTCGCAAGCTCAGAGGGAAGCTAGAGGTACAGAAGATGGCGGACCTCGCTCCAGAGAGGCTCAACACATCTCCACCTTTCTCTTACACGGGACTTGATGTGTTTGGACCGTGGGCAGTGGTCACTCGTCGCACACAAGGGGACTATTCTTTTCACATGTATGAATACCAGGGGTTCACTGAATCGTTGGATACCAACAGCTGCATAAATGCGCTGCAGAGATTCTTTGCAGTCAGAGGCCCAGCAAAACAGTTCAGGTCAGACAGGGACACTAACTTCATTGCAGCTAGTTTGGAATTGGGCATGGGACAGCCTGACGAACAACAAACCAGCATCCTGACGTATCTCCATAGCAATGGCTGCACATGGGCGTTTAACCCACCACATGCTTTCCACATGGGGGGAGTCTGGGAGAGGATGGTTGGAGTGACCCACCGAGTCTTGGACTCCATGCTTTTGCAGAACAAACACATTCATCTGACACATGATGTGCTGTGTACCTTAATGGCAGAGACATCAGCAATAGTCAATGCACGGCCTTATGTTAGCATGTGAATGTAGTTTTCAAAAAGTCCATAAAAACCCGGTGTGACTGGGAGGTTCATTTATACTTTAATGTCATGTAAGGTCTGAGCGAATGTGTGATTTCTTTTGACTTAGTCTGTTTTCAGAACCACAGATTATAATTACCAATAATTAAAATAATAACAAGAAAAGCACTTAGAGCAGGGGTGTCAAACTCCGTTCCTGGAGGGCCACTATCCTGCATGTTTTAGATGTTTCCCTCTTCCAACACACCTGATTCAAATGATAAGGCTCGTTATCAGGCTTCTGCTGAGCTTGATGATAAGCTGATCATTTGAATCAGGTGTGTTGGAAGAGGGAAACATCTAAAACATGCAGGATAGTGGACCTCCAGGAACTGAGTTTGACACCCCTGACTTAGAGAGTGCTGTACTCTGCCACGACTGTTCATTCCCTGACCTTGCACTGAACACAGGTGTGTGTTATGTACAGGTAAAAGCCAGAAAATTAGAATATTTTCATAAACTTGATTTATTTCCGTAATTGCGAACAAAAGGTATAACTTTTACATTATATGTAATCATTGCACGCAGACTGATGCACTTCAAATGTTTATTTATTTAATTTTGATGATCATAGGTGGCAACAAATGAAAATCCGACATTCCGTGGGTCAGAAAATTAGAATATTGTGAAATGGGTCAAGTTTGAAGACACCTGGTGCCACCCACTAACCAGCTGATTAACTCAAAACACCTGCAAAGGGCTTTAAATGGTCTCTCAGTCCAGTTCTGAAGCTTACACAAACATGGGGAAGACTTCAGATTTGACAGCTGTCCAAAAGGCAACCATTGACACATTGCACAAGGAGGGCAAGACTCAAAAGGTTATTGCTGAAAAGGTTGGCTGTTCTCAAAGCTCTGTGTCCAAACACATTAATGGAGAGGCAAAGGGTAGGAAAAACTGTGGTAGGAAAAAGTGTACAAGCGACAGGGATCACCGCGCCCTGGTGAAGATTGTGAAAAAAAACCCATTCAAAAATGTGGGGGAGATTCACAAGGACTGGACTGCTGCAGGAGTCAGTGCTTCAAAATCCACCACCAAGAGACGCATGAAAGACATGGGTTTCAACTGCCGCATACCTCGTGTCAAGCCTCTTTTGAACAAGAAACAGCGCGCAAAGCGTCTCACCTGGGCTAAGGAAAAAAAGAGCTGGACTGCAGCTGAGTGGTCCAAAGTGTTTTCTGATGAAAGCAAATTTTGCATTGCCTTTGGAAATCGAGGTCCCAGAGTCTGGAGGAGGACAGGAGAGGCACAGGATCCACGTTGCCTGAAGTCTAGTGTGAAGTTTCCACCATCAGTGATGGTTTGGGGTGCCATGTCATCTGCTGGTGTCGGTCCACTCTGTTTCCTGAGATCCAAGGTCAACGCAGCCGTCTACCAGCAAGTTTTAGAGCACTTCATGCTTCCTGCTGCTGACCTGCTTTATGGAGGTGGGGATTTTATGTTCCAACAGGACTTGGCGCCTGCACACAGTGCCAAATCTACCAGTGCCTGGTTTAAGGACCATGATATTTCTGTACTCAATTGGCCAGCCAACTCGCCCGACCTTAGCCCCATCGAAAATCTGTGGGGTATTGTTAAGAGGAAGATGCAGAATGCCAGACCCAAAAATGCAGAAGAGCTGAAGGCCACTATCAAAGCAACCTGGGCTCTCATAACACCTGAGCAGTGCCAGAAACTGATCGACTCCATGCCACGCCGCATTAATGCAGTCATTGAGGCAAAAGGAGCTCCAACCAAGTATTGAGTACTGTACATGCTCATATTTTTCACGTTCATACTTTTCAGTTGGCCAACATTTCTACAAATCCTGTTTTTGTATTGGCCTCAGGTAATATTCTAATTTTCTGACCCACGGAATGTCGGATTTTCATTTGTTGCCACCTATGATCATCAAAATTAAATAAATAAACATTTGAAGTGCATCAGTCTGCGTGCAATGATTACATATAATGTAAAAGTTATACCTTTTGTTCGCAATTACGGAAATAAATCAAGTTTATGAAAATATTCTAATTTTCTGGCTTTTACCTGTATGTGTAAGTTATGCATAGATACTGAATGATTTGATAGCAATTAGTAATGCCTGGCTTACTGGAAACCGTGACTCATCTCATAAGCAAACGCTTTATGTGAACTTAGACATCATTAGTGGTTAATGCATTGTGTACAGTTAAAATACTGTGCCGTTTATCGAAGTCTAACTGGTTACTTGCTTGGCTTACTTTCATGTTCTGTCGACCGCGCTAAAGTTCGACTGTCGTCCACGAGTGAGGTTGACTATGAGCAACCTCTTCAGGGGGGGTCACCTCGTATCTGGAGTAGAACTGTGGGTTTTTATGGTGCATTCGCAAGAACTCGGACATTGGAGTTTCACTTGTTGTTCGTCCTCTCTGGACTTTCGCTCTTTCCAGCAGGCCACAACTATTCATACACATATTTTTGAATTAGATCTTACAGAATTGGGGTGGGAGCCGGGGTGACAAGGCATCTTCTATTGATGGCAGTTGCCACCCCATGCCACCCCAGTAGATCTGTCCTTGCTCAAATCCAGTATATTGTATAATAAGTGAAAATCATACGTTTCCCTAAACAGTTGCATTGAGACATCTCTTTCGCTATTGATTTAGTTGTGTCCACTCACAGGTGTAATTATTTTATCAGTTTAGTCATAAAGCATTCCTCTTATTACAAGCCAATTGGGAGAGGGTTACACTATGTCTGGCGGACACCAAACACTGGAGATCATCACAAATACACTACCGCCACTGTGAAACATGGCGGTGGCAGCATCATGATGTGAGGATGCTACAAAGCAGAGAAATTGTTAGACAACCTGAGGAAGTCTGCAAGACAATTGCAACTTGGGAGAAGATTTGTGTTCCAGGAAGACAGTGAGTTGAAGACAACAAGGTGAATGTTTTGGAGTTGCCAAATCAGAGCCGAGACCTCAGTCCAACTGAGAATTTGTGGCTGGATGTGAAAAGGACTGTTGACTCATGATCCCAGTGTAACCTGACAGAGCTTGAGCAGTTTTTCAAAGAAGGATGTAGTAAAATTGCAGAATCCAGATGTACAAAGCTAACTGAGACCTATCCAGGTTGGCTCAATGCTGTAATTTCAGCCAAAGGTGCATCTATTAAATACTGACTTTAAGGGGAAGAATACATACACAATAATTTATTTTCCCTTTTATATTTTTCATTGAATGACATTACTTTGTAGAGATCTGTTTTCACTTTGACATGAAAGTCTTCCTTCTTGAATACTCAATAAAGCCAAACCATATTGACTGTGATTCAGTGTTAAAAAGCAATACAAGGGTAAAATTTCTGCGACAAGCAAATACTTTTTATGGGCCCTGAATTTTTCCAAGAAAGATGGTCAACAAACATGTAGTGGAGAAGCATTGCATGTGCAGTTGAAGCTCAAATTGATAGGGATCTTGTTGTGTGTGTATTCTCAAAGTAAGAAACTAAAGCCTTTGTGTCTCACCAAACACTGTCCTTGGTACGCTCCTTATCGACTCCGTCGTCGTCCTTGTAAGTTTCGATGATCAAATTCATGTTGTCATCACAAGCTGAATTGAAGTTGGTGACCACGCGGCAGGGGATGCCCAGCAGACGCATCACTGGAACCAAACGCAAAGATTTAGGTCAAATTCTTGCAGCTTACTTTGTCAAAGCTCAGCTCAATCAAACAACTAAATACTACCCCGGTTTGTTGAAAATGAATTACAAATGTGCCACAAGTGTCAGAAAATTTAATTAGTTTGTGTTCCTGTTATGTTTTGTTGTAGTCTTTGCTAATCCACTATGGTGCTGAAATCATGTTTACCCAACACAGACAAATTCAGACTGAAATGCAAGTCACATGCAGGTTTAGGTGACCTCAGGTCTGACGTTATCTCCTTCTGCTCCACAAAGCTTTTTTCTCTAGGGTGTCCTCCATACAAACAGGGTCCCAATGTGTCAAATGGTAAATGGTAAATGGTCTGTATTTATATAGCGCTTTACTATACCTGCAAGGTACCCAAAGCGCTTTACATGATACATCACATTCACCCATTCACACACACATTCACACACTGATGACGGAAGCTGCCATGCAAGGCGCTAACCACGACCCCATCAGGAGCAGTTCGGGGTTAGGTGTCTTGCTCAGGGACACCTCGAGCACGACAGGGCGAGGATCGAACCGGCAACCCTTCGGTTGCAAGACGGCCACTCTACCCACTGAGCCATTCCTTGAATTGTTGCATGATACTGTTGCTAGGATACAGACTCAACATCCTGAGGCACTTGTAATAATATCAGGAGATTTCAATCATGTCAGCCTCTCCCATCACCTGACTGGATTTACAGTTTGTTAACTGCCCTACCAGAGAGAATAAAACCCTAGACCTGCTGTATGCCAATGTCAAAGAAGCTTACAGAGCTACTGCCTTACCACCACTGGCCAGGTCAGATCATAACCTGGTTTATCTGCAGACCTGTTACAAACCTTGTGTGCTGAGACAGCCTGCAACTAAAGTCCAAATCAGAAAATGGACTCCTCAAGCTAGTGAAGCTCTAAGGAACTCCTTTGAATCAACAGACCTGAATGTGCTTCTGGAAACAGATGAGGACAGTATGAACATTGACAGACAGGTTGATTGTTTTACTGAATACATCAACTTCTGTAGAGACACAGTCATACCTGCAAAGACTGTTCGCTGTTTCCCCAATAACAAACCATGGATCACAAGCGACATAAAGGCAATTCTCAACCAGAAAAAACAAGCTTTTAGAGATGGTGACAAAGAACGGCTCAAAGAAGTGCAACATGTGTCATGATCCTCCTGCTCCGGTGCTCTGGCTCAATCAGCCAAATGAGGAACAGCTGTGCAGAGAGCACAGCTGGCAAGAATCAACAATCACTGCACGGCTCCCCTTTTGATCAGCGAAGCAAGAGTGACACCAGGATACCATGCCAGTTGTGGGACATGTTTGGCATGGATGTGCGAATCACCAAGTCAGCAGGAAGCCAGGCCAAGAGCTGACTTTAAAGGATTCCCCCCAATACAGACCTCCAGGATGTGCATTGGACCTGTCTTACCAAGAGACTGGCTCAAATCCCCCAAGCACCATCAAGCCTCAAAGGAACCAAATTGATGACAATAAAAATTCTGACTGATTCCTGAACCACAGCAGAGAGGAAGCTCAGAAACCTGGAGGACCACTTCAAAGACATTCCATGCACAGACAAAGGAACACCAAAACTAACAAAGACAATCATCTCCCAATTCTGGACAAAACTCCTTTTATGTACATCCATTTCACCAAACAAGTGAACTATTTAATGACTTTGTCATTAATCTACCTCTTGCCTTACTTTTAATATTTTATTCCTCTTGATTAGTATCAATGTCATAATTTTAACCTGTCTGCCAATCACATATGAGCATGTTTGGTACCATTTTAATCAGCTATCTATCAGTAATGCTCCTAGATAAACAATGTTCAACAAATTTTAATATTTTGGAAAGTTACAAAAATTTCCTGAAAATGTAACTCTGTGAGGGACCTCAGCTTTCCCTGACAGGGGATGTACCAGACCCCTGCTGAGTTAATGATATGCAAAGGCACACTTTAAAAGACCACATCTGAAACCACCATTTTGAGTCCTCCTGAATTTTGAAGTCGACTTGCCATCCATCATTCTGAGGCTCCACTCTGTCCTCTGTTGTTCCGACCCGCTTCCACAGGCCGACCGAACCGCACGCATCAATGTCACCTTCATCATCATCATCATCACGGGCACGCAAGTACCTTTCAATCACTGAATACTTGGTGCATTCCTCCAAATTCTTACATTCCCTAAAATCATTCATTTGGCAAATTTTCACAATGGCATTTCCTAAAAGTTACGGCTGCTTTCAGGTGTGGTCTTCTAATTCCTTCCTTCCAGAGTGCCATATTATAACGTAATATTCTCCCAATATTGCGTCGTAATATTGTACTCTATTCCTTTCCTTCCCCGTCATTAACATTCTGCTTATTGTTTGTTTTGTGTTAGTGTTTTGTGCTTGTTGTGTTTGCTGTGCTCTTAGTTGACAGACATCATTAATCATAGTTAGTTGTTGTTGTTGTTAGTAAATAAATGTTTTAGTAACTAAATCTAGTTGACTCAATTGTTTATTGTTCACATTTTGGTCCCTAACTTGTATTTGATTTCAGCTACCGAAATTCTACTTACAATAATTATTGAGCTAAAATAATTCCCTTGATTACTTTATAAGGTTTTTCTTGTCTGCAGCAAGAGATGTTTCAGATGCTGCATTATTATTTTTAGGCTAACTCAAATATTTCACTGGCCGAAAACTAGTTAGACTACTTAATAATTTTGCACAAAGTATCATATAAATATTTAGGTGTCCACCTTGATAATAAGTTGGACTGGTCTACAAACGTAGACTTCATCTACAAAAAGGGCCAGAGCCGACTTTATTGCCTCAGAAGACTTCGATCATTAGACATCTGCAGTAAGATGCTGCAGATGTTTTATCAGTCTGTGGTAGCAAGTGTCCTGTTTTATGCTGCAGTCTGCTGGGGAGGCAGCATAAAACAGAAGGATGCAAGGCGTCTGAACAAACTGATTAAAAAAGCTGGCTCTGTGGTTGGAATCGGATTGAACACATTGGAGGATGAGGTGGAGAGATGGGCACTGAGCAAGATGGAGGCCATTCTGATAAACATGGATCATCCACTTCACATCTGCCTCAATGAACAACCAAACATCAGTGGACGGCTCCTATCCCTGCGCTGCAAGACCGAAAGATTTAGGAAATCTGTCTTGCCATCAGCAGTCAGGCTATTCAATTCAAAATTAAACAGAAAAGAACCCTGACAACTGAATTTCCCTTTGGGGATGAATAAAGTGATTCTGATTCTGATTCTGATTCTGATTGTAATTGAACCTCAGGCAATAATATTTGTTTCACTCTGGACATGCATTTATAGTGTGGGCAGAAAGATAAAAATGGCTGCAATTAACAGACTGAAGCTACAATATTTACTCCTGCCAACTCCTGTCAAGACCCCAAAGTCAACGTGATGACTCTGATATTATTAAAAAAAAACCACTTATCAGAAAGTATTCAGCATGTTAAAAAGCCAAAAAGAGAAATTTGTGGAAAAGTGCATCAGAAATTGACATCTAATTTATATTTATAGCTTCAAATTTCTAAACAGTCAAAGACTAACCCACTATATATGTTGCCTCAGTGTCTCGTTCTGGCAAGTCTGTTAATTGAGTTGGTGTCTAGTTTTTGTTAGCCTTATTTTCAGTAGAGTTATATGTTGCTGACCTCTTTTTAGGGCCCTGTAACTTTGATTTCATTACCTTCAGTAATTTGTCTTGCAAAACCTCCTTTTTTTTTCTTTTTTTTTTCTTTTTACAAAACACATCCATCCTTTTTCTTTTGGAACTTTAAATTTGTGCTTGACTGCTTGGTCCACGACAATGAAAGATAAATATATTCTGTTCTATTCTATTTGCTTAAATTGAAAATGTTTTGGCATTGTCGTGCTCCATTTTTAGTCAAACTGTGACTATTTTAATGTGATGTTTATAGTTAAAGAAAATGAATCTGGCAAATTAGCATCTTTTTGTAATTTTTGTTGCATGGACAACAAAAAACTATCAAAATGGCGGGGCTGTGTCCAGACGCCGTCTGATCTGCTCTGCTCCTCAAGGCTTTGTGTCTTTTTCTATATCTCTGTGTTATTTTCTGCAATATTAGCTTGTCCAGGAAAGCTGACTTATGATTTATGAAATGGTCACAAACAAACTATTTGACTCTTTTCCTGGTGATCTGAAGTGGCCGGCTGAGATCCGATACGGTGCAACAGAGAGAGGCAACAATGGCCGGAGGAGGAGGAAGCACTGAGGACGACGAGGTGGGATTCGGATCATGCTAAGATCCCACCCCTGCCCATCATCCTACTTGTCAACATCCAGTCTCTGGACAACAAGCTGGATGAGCTCAGGGCTCGGATTATGCGATTTTAGTGTCTGTGCTCCATACAAGAACAGGGAGAGTCAGGAAGAGCTTTTTTCCTTAAGCTGCCAGGACTGTCAACTCTAACCTCCAGTCAGCACCTCACAAAGAAGGACCATAAACACACAACTGTAAATATTGCAACATTACACTTGCACATCACATATTGCACATTCTCTGTGTGAATGCAAATCTTCAGTTTTGCACTGTGTACACACCATATGTCCATTTTACCCGTTTGTTCTTGTACATCATAGTTTTTACCTATTTACATTTTTACCTACTTTAACATTTTGTATTTACAAAGCCTGGTGGACAGTCACTGTATTTCGTTGCCATACTGTATGTGTATGTGACAAATAAAAATCTAATCTAAATGTTTATTTATATGTAATATCTGTAACTATTCCTGTAAGTGTAGTGTTTACAGTTAAAGACAATGAATCTGGCAAATTAGAACCATTTTCTAATGTTGGTTGCATGGACCACAAATGTTTGTTTATTCTTTTTATATCATCTGTAACTATTATAAGTGTAATCTATAGAGGCGTGAGGGCATGAGCTGCAGAGTCAGACATTACCTGAGCACATGACTCCAGCGAACACCCAGCACTGTCCATACTTGACTGGTCTGCAGCCACTCTGGAGCCACTTGTTAAGGATTGCATAGCTGCCAGTCCAGTGAGTGGGTCTTTTCCCACCTGTATATGGAAATTCCCAGAGTCCCTCCAAGACACCGGAGTCATCGTCAGAGTTGATCTGGAAAACAGAAAACAAAGTTCACATTGTGATAATGTGGTTCCTATATTTCGGATTCCTTTCAAGAATGAACCACTCTACTGGGTCACCACACTTTTGACCCTACAATTCATTTATGAGGATCCAGGAAATATTTACATTCACATTCTATAAGCTAACTCATTTTTTTTTAACTTCCGAGAGACTCAAAGATGAAACAAAACTGCTCCCAATCCAAAGTCATGCTGTGTGCTGCATCGTGTTGTATTTGGGTGCAAGACAAGAAACAATGAGCTTGATCTAAATGCCAACTTCAGCATGCCGTTACCGTCTTTCGCATGTAGCAAAAGTGTAAAAAGTCACTCTGGCCTGTTAGCATTTCTTTAAATCAGTCAGAATTCTTTTGGGTGGATCTGAGCAAAGGATGCAGCAACAGTGTCCCCTTAATATAGTGATGGGTGAGTCAGATTGTGACCATAATAACCAAGCTAACACACCAAGTGACATGATGTGCTGGACAAACAAGTCCAATTCATGGAGGGCTCAACTCACAACTTCCAGGACTTAAAGGATCTACTAACATCTTGGTTCCAGATACCCCCAGCACACCTTTAGAGGTCTAGTGGAGTCCATGCCTTGACTGGTCAGGGCTGTTTTGGTAGAAAGAGAGGGACCAACGCAATAATAGGCAAGTGGTTATAATGTTATTCCTGATTAGTCTAGTCTTAATGGGCTGTGATTCCGTCACTATTTCACACTCATTAGGTTGTTTGACAAGACAAACAGAAAAATATGTAAATAAGAACAGCTTGATTGAGAATTTGGCTGCATTAAAATACAGTGTATGTGAGCACAGAGAGCAGGAGAGAAGTAAACTGATGTTAACAGCAACTCAGTTTAAGTTGCAGTGAAGCACAACATGTGACATGAAAACACAGTGACCCACCCAGTCTTTGTTTACTGGTTTCAAATCAGTCTTGCAGTTTCCACCATGTTTGACTGTGCCTCCACTCGATCAAAGCTGACATAGCTAACTAGCTGGTAATGTTAGCGGCATTACCTGCACAACATGCTCATGCTATGGATTTTCCAATTGCTGTTGGAACATTGCCATCAAAAATAAAAGTAACCCACTGGATCTTCAGGTCCTCAGATACTGCGAGTGCATGAAGACTCTTGTATTCACTCTTGCAGCCAACAGCAGAACATTTGTTGTGGATGGGATTTAAGAAATGGCAGAAACTGACATTAACATTAACACATGTAACAGCTCCAAAACGCGTTAAAAATGGATTTTCTGCATACAGGAACCATGAATCTCAAACTGATGGTGACGTAATTTGTCCGAAGTGGAACACAAAAAGATCAAATTCCCTGACAATGCTCACACATTTCACTCAAAACTAAAACTATTAACGTCGTGATGGTGCTGAAAAGAGTCAATTAATAGAATTTTATCTCCTGGAGATTATGAATATCTCTACCAAACTTCATGACAATTCATTTAATAATTAATTAGACGCTTAAAGTCTGAACATAGTGTCTGACTGTCCAACCAGGGGACGCTGTTAAATGTAAAGGACTGTGAAGTATTTGCATGTGATACCAGCAACGGAATTTTTTATTTACTCACTTAGATAGATAGATAGATAGACAGACAGACAGACAGACAGACAGACAGACAGACAGACAGACAGACAGACATAACTTTATTAATCCCTTTGGAAAGTTCCTCAGGGAAATTGTGGTTCCAGTAACAGCATAGCACAAAACAGTACAAGATAAAATACAGAAAAGAAAGGAACACCTGAAATAGATTAAAATTTAGTGCAAAGATAAGTACAATCAAAAGTCAGTATATAAATAGAAAAAACGAAATTGAAAAGTACGAATTAAAAATTAACGGTATGTGTTATTGCAACTCTCCCTTGCTATTCCACATATCCTGCTGGGCATTATAATGCACTACACCAACAGTGTCAGCATCCCCCATCACCTCTTCTCCCTGTACCCCTCCCCCTCCCGCTGAGTGCAGAGTTGTACAGTTTGATGGTTCTGGGGATAAAGGAGTCCTTAAAACAGTTGGTCCTGCAACTGGGGAGACGCAGCCTGTCACTGATCCGGCTTCTCTGTGCCCTGATGACCGTATGCAGAGGGTGACTAGCATCATCCATGATGACAAGTAATTTGTTCAAAGTTCTCCTCTCTGCCACTGTCACCAGGGAATCCAGCTTTATGCCAACAACAGAGCCAGCTCGCCTGATCAGCTTCTCCAACCTATTTATGTTCTTCTTTGATGTACTGCCCCCCCCCCCCCCCCAGACCACCACAGCATAAAACAAAATGCTAGCAACCACAGTCTGGTAAAACATCCACAAGAGTTTCCTGCAGACGTTAAATGATCGCAGCCTCCTCAGGAATTACAGCTTGCTCCTGTACAGGCCCCTCTTGTACAGGTAGTCTGTATTGCATGCCCAGTCCAGCTCTTTGTCCAGCCACACACCGAGGTACTTGTAGCTGCCTACGATCTCGACCTCATCATCCCTGATCGATACTGGGCGTGGATGCTTTCTGGACTTCCTGAAGTCTATAACCAGCTCCTTAGTCTTTGAGGTGCTGAGCTGGAGATGATTTCTTTCACTCCAGGCAACAAAGTCATTTACCAGACTCCTATACTCATCCTCTCTATCATCCCTAATACAGCCCATAACGGCTGTGTCATCAGCAAACTTCTGGATATGACACAGCTCTGAGCTGTAACAAAAGTCTGAGGTATATACACACGTGGACAAAATTGTTGGTACCCCTCAGTTAAAGAAGGAAAAACCCACAATTCTCACTGAAATCACTTGAAACTCACAAAAGTAACAATAAATAAAAATTTATTGAAAATTAAATAATCAAAATCAGCCATTACTTTTGAATTGTTGATTAACATAATTATTTAAAAAACAAACTAATGAAACAGGCCTGGACAAAAATGATGGTACCTCTATAAAAGATTGAAAACTATTTGACCAGAGTGACATGATTAACTCAGGTGTGTCATTTAATTGACATCACAGGTGTTTCCAAACTCATAATCGGTCAGTCTGCCTATTTAAAGGGAGACAAGTAGTCACCCTGCTGTTTTGGTGAAAAGGTGTGTACCACACTGAACATGGACAACAGAAAGCGAAGGAGAGAATTGTCCCAGGACATCCGAAAAAAAATTATAGACAAACATCTTAAAGGTAAAGGCTATAAGACCATTTCTAAACAGCTTGAAGTTCCTGTGACAACAGTGGCTCATATTATTCAGAAGTTCAAGACCCACGGGACAGTAGCCAACCTCCCTGGACGTGGCCGCAAGAGGAAAATTGATGACAAATTGAAGAGACGGATCGTTGGAATTGTATCCAAAGAGCCCAGAGCAACCTCCAAAGAAATTAAAGGTGAACTCCAAGGCCAAGGTACATCAGTGTCAGATCGCACCATTCGTCGTTGTTTGAGCCAAAGTGGACTTCATGGGAGACGACCAAGGAGGACACCACTGCTGAAAAAACTCATAAAAAAGCCAGACTGGAATTTGCAAAAATGCATGTTGACAAGCCACAAAGCTTCTGGGAGAATGTCCTTTGGACAGATGAGACCAAACTGGAGCTTTTTGGTAAGGCACATCAACTCTATGTTCATAGACTCAAAAACCAAGCATACGAAGAAAAGAACACTGTCCCTACGGTGAAACATGGAGGAGGCTCAGTAATGTTTTGGGGCTGCTTTGCTGCATCTGGCACAGGGTGTCTTGAAAGTGTGCAAGGTACGATGAAATCTGAAGACTATCAAGGCATTCTGGAGAGAAATGTGCTGCCTAGTGTCAGAAAGCTTGGTCTCAGTCGCAGGTCATGGGTCTTCCAACAGGACAACGATCCAAAACACACAGCCATAAACACCCAAGAATGGCTGAGAGAAAAGCGTTGGACTATTCTAAAGTGGCCTTCTATGAGCCCAGATCTGAATCCCATTGAACATATGGAAGGAGCTGAAACATGCCATTTGGAGAAGACACCCATCAAACCTGAGACAACTGGAGCTGTTTGCTCATGAGGAGTGGGCCAAAATACCTATTGACAGCTGCAGAACGCTCATTGACAAATACAGAAATCGTTTAATTGCAGTGATTGCCTCAAAAGGTTGTGCAACAAAATATTAAGTTATGGGTACCATCATTTTTGTCCAGCCCTATTTCATTAGTTTGTTTTTTTAAATAATTATGTTAATCAACAATTCAAAAGTGATGGCTGATTTTGATTATTTAATTTTCAATAAATTTTTATTTATTGTTACTTTTGTGAGTTTCAAGTGATTTCAGTGAGAATTGTGGGTTTTTCCTTCTTTAACTGAGGGGTACCAACAATTTTGTCCACGTGTGTAGGGTGAAGGGAAGGGGGGCCAGCACTGTCCCCTGTGGTGCTTCAGTGTTGCTGACCATGATGTCAGATGTAGCGTCGCACAGCCTGACATACTGTGGTCTGTCAGTAAGGTAGTTGGTGATCCAGGATACCAAGCAGGGGTCCACCTGCATACTCAACAGTTTATCCTGGAGGATAAGGGGTTGGATGGTATTCAAGGCGCTTGAGAAATCCAGAAAAAGGATCCTCACACAGCCATTTCCCTTATTTAGGTGGAAGTAGGTACGATGCAGAAGATAAAGGATGGCATCCTCCACACCAACCTCTGCCCGGTATGCAAACTGTAGAGGGTCATGGGCCTGCTGCACCTGGGGCCTGAGAAGGTCGAGAAAGAGCCGCTCCAATGTCTTCATCAGCTGTGATGTGAGTGCCACCGGTCTATAGTCATTCAGATCACCAAGCCGATTCTTTTTTGGAACCGGGATGATAAAGAATGTTTTCCATAAGGTGGGCACTTTCCCTAGCTGGAGGCTAAGGTTGAAGACATATTGGAGAGGCTCACTCAGTTCAGCAGCACAGGTCGTCAACAACCGAGAGGGCACCTTGTCGAAGCTTCATCAGTTCTCTCCTGACCTGGTCTGATGTTATACAGGGAGGAAGCTGAGAGGAGGGGAGGGGGGAGGGGAAGAGGAAAGTGTGTGGGAGGGGCAGGAGGGGCGAGGAGATCATGGCTGCAGACACATGGGGGGCATTAAGATGGGGGGAGGGGGAGGAGAGCACCGGGGGCAGAAGCCGCAGAGAGGGCACGGGGACCACAGGCCGGTCAAACCAATTGAAGAAGTTGTTTAATCTATTTGCCTCCTCCACCGTCCCTCTCTCCATAGATGGAGGCTTTGGCTTGTGGCCCGTGATGACATTTACACCATCCCAGACCTCCCTCATTCGTCCCCTACTCAGCTTCAGCTCCACCTTCCTCCTGTATACTTCGTTTGCCTCTTTCAGGCATAATTTCACCTCCCGTTGTACAGCTTTTAATGCCTCCCTGTCATTACTCCTGAAAGCCTCTTTCTTCCTGTTCAGAATGGCTTTGACCTCATGAGTCACCCAGGATTTATTGTTTGGATAGCAGCATACATTTTTGGCAGGGGCAACCACGTCCAAACAAAAATTAAGATAATCCGTCAGACAGTGAGCCTGCCCATCAATGTCCTCACCATGTGTTTTCAACAGCACATCCCAATCAGTAGCTTCAAAACAGTCTCTCAGGGCGTCCTCCGCTTCAGGTGACCACTTCCTGACAAGTCTATTTGAAGTGGGCTGTCTTTGAACCGGTGGGGTGTACTGTGGCTGTAGCTGGACCAGGTTATGATCAGACTTCCCAACAGGGGGAAGAGGGGTGGCTCTGTATGCATCCCTGACGTTGGTGGACAGGAGATCGATTGTAACATTATTCCTTGTGGGACAGTCCACAGCCTGATGGAAGGCAGCCAATCAAGCCAATCACTTGATTCTCTTCATGTTTTCTTTCTCTTATAAATTACACACACACACACACACACACACACACACACACACACACACACACACACACACACACACACACATGTCTGGTTCTGCTATCCCTGTGGGGACTTACCATTGACTCCCATTCATATCTAACCCCTAACCCTAACCTTAACCCAGATCAAAACAATGCCTAATCCTAAAGAAACGTTTTGGCACTTTTACTTTGTTCAGTAACAACAACATGGTCAAGAAAACACTGTTTCCCCCATGGGGACCTCATTTTTGGTCCCCACCGTGATAGCGTGGAGTCAGGTCAAAGTCCCCACCGAGATAGCAGAAACACGTACACACATACACACACACGCATACTATGTTTTTCTATCATTGTGGGGACTTACCATGGACTCCCATTCATATCTAACCCCTAACCCTAACCCTAACCAAACCCTAACCCTAACCAAAACAATGGCTAACCCTAAAGAAACGTTTTTGCACTTTTACTTTTTTCAGTAACAACAATATGGCCAAGAAAACACTGTTTAAACTTGTGGGGCCCGAAAGATGTCCCCACAAGTGACATAGTTTTTGGATTTCCTACAGTTGTGAGGACATTTGGTCCCCACAATGTAGCAAATGCTAAAACACGCACACACACACACACACACACACACACACACACACACACACACACACACACACACACACACACACACACACACAAAACAAACACAGTTCGAATGACATTTAGTGTTTCCAAGTTCTCCGTTCACAACCCCAACATCACTCTGAATCACATTATTGCTGGATTTCAAAATATGTAAGCCCACTTTAAACAAGGTTAAATAATCCGTACAAAACACAGAAATCGTGTCCTACCATGGCGCTGATCACACGACTGACGTAGATGGGGTCAGAGCGAGAAGCGACATCTTCAGCTGGGTTCTCATCGTGTTTGAGGTTGCGGTCCAAAATCTTCAAACAAATGTCCACCATGTTCTCCTCAAACTGGACAGGAAGACACAAAACACTTGGCGAAATACTGTATCTGAGAAGCTGATAGCAGGCCACTAATTATGAAATTTTCAAATTTAATTACGTCTATGTACATCGAAAACCATCTCTACCTGCCCATAGTCCCAGTTTGCCCGAAAAATGTAGTTTGCGCTTCCTTTGAAGATGATTCCATGTTCATTCAGGATGTACTCCTGTCTCTTTAGGTCATCAGACAAATGCACAGAGTCCTCTATGGAGAAGATGGATTGAAACATGTAATTAGAAAATGGATATAAGTACACTATCTTTCAAAAGTTTGGGGACACTTAGAAATGTCCTTATTTTTGAAAGAAAAGCAGCTTTTTTCAATAAAGATAACATTAAATGAATCAAAAATACAGTCATTGTTAATGTGGTAAATGACTGTTCTAGCTGGAAACAGCTGATATTTCATGGAATATCTCCATAGGGGATCAGAGGAACATTTCCAGAAACCATCACTCCTGTGTTCTAATGCTACATTGTGTTAGCTAATGCTGTTGAAAGGCTCATTGATGATTAGAAAACCCTTGTGCAGTTATGTTAGTACATGAATAAAAGTGTGAGTTTTCATGAAAAATATGAAATTGTCTGGGTGACCTCAAACCTTTGAACAATAGTGTACGTGCAGATGATAATCTTACCTTATCAGCAAAATGCACCTGAATTGCCAAAACATAAAAAACTGCCGCTGGATGGACAGAAACCTACCGGAGCACCAGGGGTTGAAGAGCACCACCAGCTTTCCCAGTGACTTTTCCTCATCCTGAAGTTTCCCAAACAGCTCGTACTCCCCCACAGGGGCGTCGGCTGGGGGAGTAACAGACAGAGCGACTGTCTTGCTTGGAAGACTGAAGCCTGTCGGAAGCTCTACCTTCCACACTGCCTTAACTGATGATGAACGCCTGATGTTGTCTGGATAGCCAAAGCGAGACAACGTCCCCCTGTCCTCTGAGGCATGTTGGCCTCCTGAGAGAAGACACAGAGGGAGTCAGTCAGTCAGTCAGTCATTCTATCTATCTATCTATCTATCTATCTATCTATCTATCTATCTATCTATCTATCTATCTATCTATCTATCTATCTATCTATCTATCTATCTATCTATCCATCTATCCATCAAGACAACTATTTAAAATGTGGAATATATGTTTCTTTAAAAACAATGTCATGCAAAACTAAAGCATATTTTTTTAATCATTGAACCATGATCTATGTGAGGTAGAGAACCCCACTGCAATAAATAAGGATTGAAATAGTTACTGATGGAGTTAACAATGAGATATAAACAAAGTTTATTGTGATTTTCTGGTTTCTGACACTTTTGAATAGTTAAACATGACTCAGGAGCATTTTTACTGTTCCTGAAAAATGAACTTAAGTGTGTTTTGCTGCTTTAGTTTGCTGTGTGGAATAATAACAACATAGGTTACAAATACAATGCCAGAGTACTGGTGGCAACTTTACATATTGTTTTGACAGAAATGTTACACTTCTCTGACATTACTAAGATGTTTTGTAGTTAAACAGATGCCAAAAAAAGAAGGTATTTTTGTGGTTTTGGAAAGACACGTAACTGCATAAATACAGCCATCAGGGCAGCACAGATCTCGTGTGAAACCTGTTCAAGATAAATAACTGAAATTTAAAGAGACTGACCGGTCTTCGCAGTGAGGACGAGCTGCTGAAGTTCTGGGTCAAAAGATTGCATCAGAGTCAGAGTCATTTTGAAGTTTTGGCCCCGCCTCACAACCAGACGCTCCTGTGAGACTTCATCAGTGTGGTGTTCCTCGTTGTTGTCGACAATGTGGAAAACCACTTCACCAAAAACTGAGTTTAAAAACAAAAAGAGAAGAAAAAAAACATACAAACATGAACTGGACAGTGAATAGTAGTACATATCACTGAGTACTGTGTACACTGAGTACATGTGTCACTGCGTTGAGCTTACTAACTCAGCATTACTCTCACACACAAGAAAAAGAAAGTTCTTGTTGATTCACAACAATAAAAAAAAACTGTGGCCATGATTCTGGTAACTTGCAAGAGACAAATGTGATTTTTCAGGGTTCCCACTCTTTTCCCGAAATGATTTTCCAGGACATTTCCAGTCGGTACAGACACACGTTATCACATCATTCACTAATACGTTCCCGTCCCCCTCATTCTTTGGAAGTATTCTTTACTACAGCTGTAACTTGCATTTACTCAGATTGTTTCTATATTTATTACTCAGACATTTGATGTGCATCTATGGCTATAATTTATCAGTGAAAAATAATTATGGCAGATGTAGCATAGAATAATGCAAACACAACCACAGATTACAGTGTAACAGTTCACAAGCATGACAAACTGGAGTTACAGTGTTCAACTGGGTAATTCTTAACTCTACGTTCTCTTCTCTCCTACTTTCTCTGTTGCAATTGATTTTAAAATATTAGGATATTTTCAATAAATCACTGACCAATGTCCTTTGTTTCATATCAGTTTATTGCTTAACTCAGATTTTCTGCACATCTGGCACCTGCATTTCTCATGACGATAATGTGTTTTTCTTCACCCTCTTAAGCCCATATGGAGCCTAATATGGCTCTGCTGGCCTAATGGACAATTTAATTCAAAAATATGGACAAAAATGCCACAATGTGCTTCAACTGTAACAAAATGTGCCCAGAAAATGACAGAACAAAGCCAAAATGTGACCTTAATACGAACCTGAAAAATATCAAAATGTGCTCTTGGTATGCCAGTATACACCTGAAAAAATGTGATCAGATAAAAAAACAAATTACCCAAAAATATGCCACCTAGTGTTCCAAAAGACAGCCCTAAATATGCCATCCAGAATATGCCCAAATGTATCTTCATTTGCTGATCAGGGTTTAAGAGGGTAAAGTCTGGTTCAGTGAGGAAAAAATGTGCACAATGACATGTAAACAGTAGCCAGGACAGTTCACCCTCGTGCTCATCTGGTCCTGGTCTCTCCTAGTTCCATCATTTATAACCTCGTATATTGAGAACCTCTGCCCTCTGATATTCTGTGTTGCGTTTGCAGACTGACATGTTGATTGCTTACTCTGTAGTAATTGGACATTCTTGCTTATTAGCGTGTGCACGCTAAATTCGCATTCCAGTGTCTGCAACTCGACCACCGATTGAGACGTAGGAGGTGAAGTGAGCGATGTCCCCGTGATGTCACCATCATACGCAGGTGGACTTTTCGCGACAGAGACTTTATCTGTGTTGACCATAGACTGTATTCTATGGTGTTGACCGGCGTCATAGACTGAAAGTTTGATTTCAGACATGAAACGCTCAGCTGCACCCTCAACTATTGTGGGAAGATGTAGTTTATGCGGACGCCACCACACACCTCGGCAGTGAGGGGGATGAAATGATGTTTCAGTAAAAGTGCGGGTGTCGCAACACCCACACCACCCACACAACAGAATTCCTGATGTTGTTTTCATGAAATTTATTCTCTTATTTTTATCAGACAATAAAACTGTGAACTACTGAGTGAAACGTGGCCCATACCTGTTAAGCCGCCGCTATGCCGCTTAATATATTATATGCCTTAATGTTGCCCAGAAAATACAGTGACAACAGACATGCATGCCCTTAACTTGTAAGCCGTTTGCATTGACAGGGGGAGGATAAATATTTTTCCAGGACAAGTTAACTGTTTCCAGGACATTTGACCTTTTTTTTCTCATTTTCCATATGTTTTCCATGACTGGAAAATTGGTCAGTCATTTTCCAGGATTTCCAGGATGCGTGGGAACACTGTTTTTACTGTAATCTTAGACCCTCCAGAAAAATTCCCGCATTATCATCAAAATGCCGCTGATTATGCGGGGGTCAATTATTTCCCAAAAGGCCACATAATCCCTGAAAAACAGCGCATAATTCCCGCAAGAATCTCACATTTCCACGAAAAAAAGAGAAATATGCGGGTCCCGTTTGATTTCACATTTTCCGCATAAAATGAGAAAACTATAACCAATATATATGGAGTTGTGAGTGAGTTTTTATGTGATGCCCCGCCTGACGTCTTCAGTTCACGCATTCACACACACACCGGAAGCACGAGCTGATGTGGAGCACGGCGCCAGTGTTGCCAACTTAGCGACTTTCTCGCTAATTCTAGCGACTTTCCAAAGTGTCCTAGCGACTTTTTTGTCAAAAGCGACTAGCCAATAATCTAGCGACTTTTTCTGCCGTTTTGGAGACTGACAGGAAAACTCGGATCATTCTGCAGTTACTGTCCTCAACAAGCAGCAGGTGCTGCTGTGAGCTTCTCCCCCTCCCAAAGCACAGGCTGTCAGTCCAGTAACCCCGCAGCAGTTCCAGTGTCTGATTAGAGGACACATCCCTCTGCGGCCAGATGGCAGGTGAATCGCGCATATTTTTGCATATTTCACAACTATTCGCACACTTTGCAACTTTCCGCAATTTCCCCGCATAAAATGGCATGAAACCCCCGCATATTTCTTTGCATAATCAAGGATTTTAGCCCGCATAATCAAGGATTTTTGTCCGTGTTTTTCTGGAGGGTCTAAAATCTGGAATCTACAACACTTGTAAAAATATATATTTTACAGATGAATGTTTTACAGCTTCATAGATATCCATAAGTTTATTTTCCTGCTAACCTTTATAACCTTTTGGTTTTTGACTGAAATTCAGTGTCAGGGCCTCCTCCTCACCCCCGTCCCACCTGGCATCCAAATCCCCTTTTTCCTATCTTTCTCTCTCTCTCTCTTGTCCTCTTGCACTCCTCTCCCTCTCCCTCTCC
This sequence comes from Acanthochromis polyacanthus, assembly GCF_021347895.1. Lineage (NCBI taxonomy): Eukaryota > Metazoa > Chordata > Actinopteri > Pomacentridae > Acanthochromis > Acanthochromis polyacanthus. Next base: position 32,098,586 of record NC_067117.1, on the reverse strand, counting down.
CTCTCCCTCGTCCGGACCTTCTGGTCATATGCCTGGTCGCCCGGACCTTCTGGTCGTATGCCTGGTCGCCCGGGCCTTCTGGTCGTATGCCTGGTCGCCCGGACCTTCCTGCTGTCTGCCTGGCCGTCCAGACCTTCCTACCGTCTGCCTGGCCGTCCAGACCTTCCTGCCATCTGTCTGGACTCCCGGACCTTCCTGCCGTCTGCCTGGCCACTTGGATCTTCCTGCTGTCTGCCTGGACATTCGGCCCTTCCTGTTGTCTGCCTGGACTCCTGGTCCTGCCTGTCACCTGCCGAATCGCCCAGACCCACCTGCTGCCTTCCCGGACCCTCAGACGTTCGGACCAGCCTGCTGCCCTTCCGGACCCTTGGACACTTGGACCCTCCGCGGTTGGTTGCCTGCCGCAAGTGCCTCTGCCTACAGTCCACCGCTGCGGGCGTCCATCCACTCCTGGCCGCCACACTCTGTCCCACCTAAACTCCTGCCAGCCATTGACCCCCAGTTCCACCGCTCCAGCCCCGGACACTACTCACAATATCCTCCTGAACTCCTTCCTGGTTCCACTCTCACCCCCGACAATAAAGCCTGTTCTAAACCAACCCTTCTTGTCTGTGGTTCTCTGCACGGGTTCAACTGCCTGATTTATGACATTCAGCTTCATATGACAATTTTTATGGCTATATTGTCATTAGATACATCAGTTGTGGAGTTAATGACTGGATATCACTAAAGTGTCAGTCCAAGATGGCTGCTGTGAGATGTGTGCAGTGAATCTGTGCTAGACAATCCGTTAAAAACTTCAACAATCCTTTGTATTTTTTCACTCAAAATTTTAACACTGGTTGTTAAGTGGTGTGTTGCAACATACAAAGTTTATATTGTAACCAGACCCAGGACTATCAGCTACCATCCGGGCTAGGGCCACCAGCCAGGCCAAGGCCACCAGCTGGACCAAGGCTACCATCCAGGCCTTGGGCTACCAACCAGGCCTTGGGCTACCAACTATCATCCAGGCCCAAGGCTACCAGCCACCATCCAGGCCAAGGGCTACTAAATACCATCTAGGCCCAAGGCTACCAGCTACCATCCATGCCCAAGGCTACCATCCAGGCCCTGGGCTACTAGCTACCAGCTACCATCCAGGCCCAAGGCTACCAGCTACCTTCCAGGCCCAAGGCTACCAGCTACCTTCCAGGCCCAAGGCTACTAGCTACCATCTAGGCCCTGGGCTACTAGCTACCTTCCATTTCCAACATGGAGGAGACCTGAAGTAGCAACCTGAGGGAGGGTGTCAAGGCCCAGGCTTCCACCAACTGCCAGGCTACCAGGCCAACGGTCAGGCTCATTGTTTATCCACTGCTTCATCCATTAATCTACTGAGGCTTGATTATCAAGGCTCAAGATGGCAATGAAAAATCTCCAAAATGATATGGAAGAGTTAAAAGCAGCAATGAACATGATGACAAACGAGATGAAAACCTTCACAAAGCAGCAAGCCATCATAACTGATCTACTGGATGAAATAAAGCAGCTGAAAAGGAAAAATATGGAACATGAAAAGACGATTGAATATTTGGAAAACCGACTTGATGACCTGGAGCAGTATTCTAAAATGAATGATGTAATTATTTCTGGTTTGGTGATTAAACCCAGGAGTTACTTGCAAGCAGTGAAAGGCATTGGTTTGGACAGCAGAAATGAACATGATGAGACTACGGAGGAGCAGGTAATGGCATTTCTTTGTGGCAAGAATATTGACATTGAAACTGGTAATATTGAAGCATGCCACCCTCTATCAGTTAAGAAGATGAAGGATAAGCCCACCATACCTGCAACAATTATTCGTTTTACCAACAGGAAACATAAAATAGATCTGCTCAGACAGGGAAGAAAATTAAAGGGCACAAACATTTACATCAATGAGCACCTTACTAAAAAAATGCTGATATAGCCAGGAAGGCAAGACAGCTCAGGAAACAGGGCAAAATTCAGACCACTTGGACGGTAAACTGTAAGGTATTTGTTAAACCAAACGGCGCACCAGAGAATTCCAATGAGGTGTGCATTAGGAGCATGGATGAAATTGAAAAATTTGACAATGCCTAGTTGTTTTGGATTCTACTTTTGCAGTTGTCCCAGCAATAAGTAGCTGTTGTTGTTTGTACTGCACTATTTGCACTTTTACACCTTACTCATGATACAAATTGAACCAGATATAGATCCTGATCAAAATCTTCTTGATAGCGTCAATGCAAATTGTTGCTACTACACAGATGAACAGTTTAATACTACTATTAAATATGACTATGGCATATCCATTATTCATTTTAATAGTAGAAGTCTTTATGCAAATTTTCAAAGCATAAAAGATTACTTAAGTCATTTAAAAAAAACCTTCAATATTATCGCTGTCTCAGAAACATGGATAAATGCAGAGAGGGGGTCTGATTTCTTTATTAAGGGAAATGGGTTTCATTGCACCAGTAGAAAAAATGGACCTGGTGGTGGGGTGGCTCTGTTTGTTGAAGAAGGTCTCTCCTACAAGGTTCTTGATAACTTGTCAGTAACTATTGATGATATAATGGAAAGTATTACTATTGAAATAGAATTGGTGAGAATGAAAAATATAGTCATCAGCTGTGTTTATAGAAAACCAGGTTCAAATATTGATACGTTTATCACAATAATGGAAAGAATGTTTACCTTAACTAAACAAAAAAATACTTACATTTGTGGGGATTATAACATTGATTTGCTGAATCCAAACAAGAATAAATCAGTAGATGATTTTATTGAAATAATGTATAGTATGAGTCTTTTCCCAACAATATCCAAACCAACTAGAATAACATCCCATTGTGCTTCTTTAATTGATAATATTTTTACAAATAATATGGAATGCAAAGTGATAAGTGGAATATTAATTAATGACATTAGTGATCATCTGCCTGTTTTTCTTATTTGTGTATGTGATTATAAAAAAAGGAGCGAATTAAAGGAAATTAAATATAAGAGAATAAGAACTGAAGAATCTATAGCTGCTCTAAAAAGTGATCTAATGAATTGGAACTGGACTAATGTATACAATGAAATAGCAGTGGATAAGGCTTATGACTTATTTTTAGATATATTTACAGGTCTATATGATAAGCACTGCCCTCTTAAGCAGTACAGCACTAAGAACCGTTATGCAGAAAATCCATGGATGACTAAGGGGCTTCAAAATGCATGTAAAAAAAAGAATAGCTTGTATGGACTGTTTCTTAAAAACAAAACAAAAGAGGCGGAGTTAAAATATAAGAAATATAAAAATAAATTAACAACTATTATGAGAGTATGCAAAAAGGACTATTATATCAAATTATTAGATAAGAATAAAAATAATGTTAAAGGTATATGGAATATTCTAAATAGTATTATTAGAAATAATCAAAGAAATCAAACATTTCCTGATCACTTTACAGATAAGGGAAGGCAACTAGTTACAAAGAAGGAAGTGGCTGATGGTTTTAATAGCTTCTTTGTTGATGTTGGTCCCAGTTTCGCTAAAGAAATAAATGTTACCGGAAAGAAATCAGCTGAACAGGAATGCAGTGAGAGAAATGCAGATTCAATGTCTTTGACAACTGTTGATAAATTGGAAATTATTGCTATTGTTAATAGAAGTACCAATAAGACTTCTACAGATTGGAACGACATTAATATGGCACTGGTAAAGAAGATAATTGAGGGAATAGCTGATCCATTTACTTATATATGTAATCTATCGTTTAAAACGGGCATCTTCCCAGATAAAATGAAACTGGCTAAAGTGATTCCATTATACAAAGCTGGCAATAAACATCTATTCACAAATTATAGATCTGTTTCCTTACTGTCACAGTTCTCAAAGATAATGGAGAAATTATTTGTACAGAGATTAGATGATTTTATTGACAAACATAATTTAATAAATGACAGTCAGTACGGTTTTAGATCATCTAGATCTACTTCCCTGGCTCTTATGGAGCTAGTGGAAGAGATAACAGGATGCATCGATAAAAGAAAATATGCAGTGGGTGTTTTCATTGATTTAAAGAAGGCTTTTGACACGATTGACCGTGGGATATTACTAAAAAAAATGGAGCAGTATGGTGTCAGAGGGGTAGCACTCACCTGGTTACAAAGTTATATTAGTAATAGGAAGCAGTTTGTTCAACTAGGTAACCATAAATCAGTGCGCTTGAACATTACCTGTGGTGTACCACAGGGGTCCATCTTGGGACCTAAACTATTTGTCCTATACATTAATGATATTTGGAAAGTGTCTAATATTTTTAAAATGGTGGTTTTTGCAGATGACACAAATATTTTCTGCTCAGGGGGAGATTTGCAGCAGCTGTTATTAATTGTCAAAAGGGAATTGCTAAAACTAAAGTGTTGGTGTGATGAAAACAAATTATCATTAAATCTGAACAAAACCAAGTTCATGATATTTGGAAATCATCACATTAAGCATGAGGTATGTTTGGAAATTCCATCCATCCATCCATCCTCTATACACCGCTTTATCCTCATTAGGGTCGCGGGGGGAGCTGGAGCCTATCCCAGCTGACTTGGGCGAAGGCAGGGGACACCCAGGACAGGTCGCCAGTCTGTCGCAGGGCTACATACACAGACGAACACTCACACTCACATTCACACCTACGGGCAATTTAGAGTACTCAATTAACCTCAGCATATTTTTTGGACTGTGGGAGGAAGCCGGAGTACCCGGAGAAAACCCACGCATGCTCAGGGAGAACATGCAAACTCCATGCAGAAAGATCCCAGGCCCACCCCGGGATTCGAACCAGAGATCTTCTTGCTGCAAGGCGAAAGTGCTAACCACTACTCCACTGAGCAGCCCCTGTTTGGAAATTGAAAATGTGAAAATTGAAAGAGTCTATGAAATTAAGTTTCTTGGTGTTTTAATTGATCATAAGCTATCCTGGAAACCTCATATTAAATATTTGTGCACCAAAGTTTCCAGAAGTATTGGAGTTTTGGGTAAAACTAAATATGTTTTAGACCAGAAGTCTCTTCAGATTTTGTACTATGCACTTATTGATCCATATCTGTCCTATTGTGTTGAGGTATGGGGAAATACATATAAAAGCTCTTTACATAAGATTTACACTTTACAAAAGAGAGCCATAAGGATGGTTCACCATGCTGGGTACCTTGCTCATACAAATCCTTTATTCTTAAAATCAGGTATTTTAAAATTTTGGGACCTAATTAAATATAAAACAGGTCAGACTTTGTTCAAAGCCTGGAATAAGTTGTTACCAAGCAACATCCAAACGATGTTCATGGTTAGAGAGGGAGCATACAACTTAAGAGGAAAGTGTATTTTTAAACAACCGACCATTCATTCAACTCTGAAAAGTATATGCATCTCGTTTTGTGGTGTAAAACTGTGGAATAATCTGGATGAGGACTTAAAAAGGTGCATTAACTTAAATCAATTTAAAAGTAATTACAAAAAAACACTCTTGTTCAGCTATACAGAACTGGACAGCAAATGTTACAGTGTATATATATATATATATATATATATATATATATACACATATATACACATATATATATATATATTAATTTTCTTTTTTTAAGAATTTATTTTAATCAGGGTTCTATTTTTATGAAAATTGAATGTTTTTAATCTTCTAAGATCATATGGATTATGAATTATGTATCATGTATCTTGAAATTATGTGATGGCGTAAGAGGGGGCTGAACTTCATAAGCTTTGCTTCCTTTAGCCCCTTCTCGAACTTGCACTTTGTCATAGTGTGCCATTTTTTTCCCCATTACACATAATGTTTGTTTTTATGTATGTGCTTGTTTGAGAAAAATAAAAATCAATCAATCAATCAATCAATCAATATTAGTATTTCTTGCAGAATTTATGAAAACAGTAATTCATGGATTAAATATAATACCCCGTCCACCATCTTGAGCCTTGCAAGTCCAATGCTAACACTGTGCTGACTATGTTAGACTTAACTACTTCATGTAAGGTTTGTGGAAACCTACTTTGCAGTAAGACTGATTGAGACCGACACAACTACCCCAGTGTCACCCCTGAGCTGGAGGCTGTAAACAAATATATGCTGAAAGAGATTCATCATTCACTGGAGTTCACATGACTTTTTTCATACAGTGTGCTAAATATATTTTGGTTTTGTTATATGGTTCTCTGTGGATTTTTTCTTCTGGGTTGGGTGTGACTTGCTGAACGAAGCGAAGTGGTTGAAGTATCTTGACACCTTATTCACAAAATTTGGGAATATGGAGCACGACATGGACAGATGGATTAGTGCAGCAGCAGTAATCTGTTCATTCTACCCTACCTTCATGGTGAAGACAGAGCTGTGGTCTGAATTTACCACTTGGTCTACATTATAACCTTCACCAATGGTCATGACCTCTGGGTAGTGACAGAAAGAATGAGATTGCAGATACAAGCAGTTGAAATGGGTTTCCTTTGTAGGGTGGCTGGCCTCAAAGATAAGATGAGGAGCTCAAGAGTACCCAGAAGGACCCGGGTGAAGTGGTTCAGGCAATTGCTTGAGATGTCTCCTGGATGCCTTCTTTTGAAGGTTTTTTGGGCATATCTAGGAGTGCTTTCAGTAAACCTAGAACTTACTAGAGTGATTATATCATCCAGGATGAGCTGGAAAACATTGCTGGTAGACAGATATCTGGGATGCCCTGCTCAGTCTGCTGCCACCAAGACCTGACCCACACATAAGCAGAGAATATAGAAGGATGGTCAGGTAGAACCAGAGTGCAGTTCTTTCCTTCAGACCCTCAATCTACCTGCATTCTAGCTTCATGTTACCTTTCAGAGCCTCCTCCATCCTCTCTTAAACCTACATTACTTTGTCTTTGAGAGCTTTGGCTTCAAGCTGGAACCAAAAGCTTGAACTGATGGACGTGTTTGGACCACCATGGACCCTCCATCCCAGTAATATCAGCTCTTGAAATTCTGGAGAAGAAAAGCCCTGCACCTCAAAGGAGCCTCCCTTGCATAGTTGTATTGAGATTCTGTGTTGATCTCCATTTGTGTCTGGCCTGAGGACATCATTGAGTAACACCTGCTTCACATATTCACACCCCTTTCCAACCCAACCCCCTCCTCAGGCCCTTACCTACATCGTAGCTTTCTACAAAGTAATGCAGTTGCTGATATTGGGCTTACCATTTATGTTGTACAAAGAAAGTTATTTATTGTTTTTCTGCAACTTTTTAGCAGCTTAGAAAACTGGACAGATGACTCGGAGGGGTTGCTTTGTCAAAACTTGATACTATAAATAATACTGCAATTAGGCATCTATTCATATTCATACAAGGCATGCAACCAGGAATACAGTTTTAACTCAGTCGAACAGAGATATCCACAGAACAAGTTAAGACATAAAGGTCTTTAATGAACTTTGTAATAACAGGAGTACTTACTGGAGGGTTTGTTTTCTTCTGTCATCTTGCCGAGTTTTTCCTCTTCCAGTGTAAGTGCAGAAACAAGCACTTTCAGGTACTTTGCAGAGCACTGACAGGTGACTCAAACCTGGTGGTATATAAAACATCTGTCACGCCCACCTACATTTTCATATTCATGTGGGATACATTTTGCAACATGGATTAACTGTTTCGTGCAAGATGCCTTGGCATGTAAAAAACTTAACCAGGTTTCAGGTGTTCCCTCAGTTCAAATTAGGACAGCAGGTAGTCACTTCTTGTGCAACCACGGATGTTTATAAATGTCTTTGAAAGTCAAACACAATAAAAAGCATTGTTCTCTGAGTGATGGTCTAATTGAAGAGGCAAAGCAATCAATGTTATAGCAAAACTGGCTCATCTACAACTGCACTAAACTCTCAGGGGGTGAAATTTGAACAAGCTTTTGGGCATTTTTTGTATAGACAGATACAGGATAGAGATAAGGAATGTGGGAGAGAATGCAGAGAAGTGACATGCAGTAAGAGTCTGAGGTAACCAGGAATCAAACCTGGAACTCACTGCTTGAAGCCATTGCTGACACTCCAACTACTGAAAAAACAAGTTAACCACACTTTGTCTCGAAATTTATCCGACTGAATCTTTAGGATGCTTTTTTCTTTTTCATGCTCCAAGTTTAAATATATTATAACTTGTGTTTTTGGTCATTTAGGGACAATGGAAGTGAGTTATGGATGAGCCACTTACACATGAATCAAAGTGTCAAAGCGTGCAGTAGATAAAAGGAAAAGTTTAGCATCCTGATCAACTCTGATGATACACAAAAACATAACAAACCTGGGTTGGAGAGTCTCCGAATTGCCTTTATATTTCATATAGTGAGCAAAAAGTTGCATATTTACCATACAGCAATAATGGAATTACTGGGGTAATATCATCTAATGCCAAAGTTTTCTGTGTTTTTGCACTGTTTTCTAAATTTCTACTCCTGACAGAAGACTCTGCCTTGTTACCTGCTAAATGCTCCACTTTGACGTGGATATTAACTTTTCTTTCTTCTTCTACTCTAGACAACTGCAATCAATATTCCATAGGGAAATATCAATTTTTTTGCCCGTGTGCCGAATTTATTCTACTAGGAATACCAGTGGGACCAGAGTGAGTTTAGAATACAGGAACAAGCCCAGGATTGCCCTTCTATTAGGTCTTACCACCAAAATATTTGCTTCATGCAACCAATTTGGCACACGATGGCATTGCTGTTCATGAGAAAGGGAGTGGAAAGAAACCAAAGGTAATTGTCAGTGTCAGATGAACTTGATGGCGTGCCAAAGCACGCAGGGCCGTATGATGATGGTTCTTCTAGCAGCAGAGTTCATGTAAAAAGATGAGTGCTTCCTTCTAATTATGAGTTGTACTATGTATTTGTGCATATAGAAATGTATGCTGAAATGCTTTTTCATGCATAGTCCACATGGATGCACTAAAGGGATAATGACATTTTTGAAAATTACCACATGAACAAGCAGTCTTGAGTCTTTCTGATCAGGTCTACTGAAAGATAAAGAAGTAAGATTACTTGCCACATATTAACCAACTCATTTCTTCACTAATGCACCCAGCAGCTTTCCCTGAGGACGACTGGCTTTCCCACCATCACTCTGCATTCCAGAGAAATTGTTACAACAGTCACCCCATTAGTTTTGGCTACAAATACACACTGTAGGTAGATTTTATGTATCTGATCATTTAAAACTTTTTTTAAACTACCCTCACGGCGACAGGTGATTTTGTGCTGTCTTGTTTCTGGGGTGGATTTCTTTTGAGCCTTTGTATGGGGAGATGGCATGTGTTGGCCCAGTTGTGGCTGGTTTGGGAGTCTTTCCAAAACCTCAGCTGCCAGTCATCTCAGCTTGTGAATTTGGATTTAAAGCCCTGCACCCCAGCCTTTGTTCTCCTTGACTCCTGACTTGTCCGATTGGGCTACCACCCAGGTCCCCCACCTTCAGCCAACCGGTCGTAGCCATGATTACACCTGGAGAAGATAACTCCTGTCACTAAACCCTCAGTCGGAGTGGCTGGGATTTAACGTGACCAGTTCACCCTGGTAACTCTTGAGATATTCTGTTTTATGCGTGTTCTCTGTGGTCCGTAGGTTCTGTGGCTGCTGAGGGGGGGCTTCCTGGAACATAGCTTCTGTTAGCAGCTGTGGTTTCGGTGAGGACCTACTAGTCTTGATGGAGACAATAGCTCCTGTTAGTAGCCCACTAATTTGGTGAGAATCTGCTTGTGACTTGAGTCTTTGTGTGTTGTGTTTTATTAAGAAACATGCATTTTGAGGCACTAGTTTTATTTAGTTAATTATGCAGACTTGATACATTTGTATTGTGTTAGTTTTGGGCTGTACAGTGGAGTAGTGGTTAGCACTTTCACCTTGCAGCAAGAAGATCCCTGGTTCAAATCCCAGCCTGGGATCTTTCTGCATGGAGTTTGCATGTTCTCCCTGAGCATGCGTGGGTTTTCTCCGGGTACTCCAGCTTCCTCCCACAGTCCAAAAATATGCTGAGGTTAATTGATGACTCTAAATTGCCCGTAGGTGTGAATGTGAGTGTGATTGTTTGTCTGTATATGTAGCCCTGTGACAGACTGGCGACCTGTCCAGGGTGTCCCCTGCCTTCTCCCGAGTCAGCTGGGATAGACTCCAGCACCCCCGCGACCCTAGTGAGGATAAAGCGGAGTATAGAGAATGGATGGATGGATGGATTAGTTTCTGTTGTATGGTTTGGGTATTGCTGCTGTGCAGTTTGGATCAGGAATTTGTAGTTGTTTTGCTTTTTTTTAGCCAGTTTATAAACTGTTTGGCTTTGTTTGATATTTATCTTCTTCAGTGTTGCCAGATCTCGCAATAGAAACAAGCAGCCCGCTCTATGGAAACAAGCCCAAAACAAGCCCAACAGCTGAACTGTCACATCATGTCAATGAGACGCCTCTTGATAACAGTAAAAATATGTATTTGTTTTTGGATGCACTAAATTGACAGTAAATTGTCAATATAACCTTTTAATAACTTAAATTTTTAAACTCTGATGAAAAGAAACTTAGATTCTAAAGCTCTGATTAAAATAAAAGTGTATTATAACTTATTTGTCAGTCGAGGTAGATCCAATTAATTCGCCAAGATGATCCACAGCACTGATGGATGTGTGTGACAGGCTGTGTACGTGGCGATCTTTAGCTCATTTGTTTGTCTTGTGTGGTTTTGTTTTGAAGTGGTGGAACCAGCGTCTGTAAGCCTCATGGATGAGAAGGTTTCAGAGGTTTTTTTTGAGCTTTTCCGTGCCACCATGTTGTATTAAATGCTAAAACTGCATGGTGAGCCTGTATCTCACATTTGCAAAATCTAGGACTGCTACCTTTCAGAAATGACAATAAAGGACGCCCACCACGGCTCCTCAGGGCCACTACCACCCAAGGAGTGGTAGATTGTATTTTTAAAAAAAAGCATTTCAATGCAGATTACTGTACAAATAAATTCTAAAAAAACCCAAACATTTATTTCTAAATACAAACCTTATTTTAACACAATTAATGTATCAACCCATTTATGTGTGTATGCATATATTTATTTCTTTAGTACTCTTAACATATCAGAGTTCTGAGTGAGTGTTTCTTGAGATGGGCAAAGTCCATTTATTGATTACATATAGGCAATTCAATAAATGTCTATTAAAAACTTAAAAGCATTAAAAAAATATATAAACAACTTTGACATTTATTGAGTCACTAAAATATTGTAGAGTATATGACCACATCACCATGATTATAAGCATCCTCTGGTAAATTCACAACCAGATACTGTAGGAAATCTAGCTGGTCACATCATGGTGTCCCTTACCATATGGACTTCAGGAGATGATTAGGGATGATAAACTGTGACCTGCTGGTTGGGTCCTCTCTGTTCACATGTTTCTTACATGTTGGTCTCCTGATGCTGCCTTACTTCAGCTTGTCTATGAGCAACAGAAAACACAGTTTGCCTTGTACCTATTGCCACTAACGCTGTCAAGCCAGGACTTCGAGTCTTCCCACTCACGTCTGTACTTTTGCAAATGTTTTTGCTTCTTTGGATGTGGTGGAGTTTTGGCTGGAGGCATTTTTAAACGCGCGGCTGCAGCAGCGTCTGTAGCAGTGTCTGTCACCAGGCAACCCGCGACAGGACCGGGCAGGTGGGCACACAGAGACACAGACACGGAGGTCTGAGGTCTATTCGCTGTACCTGGCGTCGGGTCTTATCTACATCGCTCCTACAAACATCCACAGGTGTTGCTCTGCGTGTGTGGGTGGGGGCGGTAACTGAGAAACGGAGGAGTGGACGGATCCTGGAAAAGGACAAACTATCGTGTTTCGCTTTGTTGTGGAGAACTGGGAGAGGAGCGGTTTATGCAGGCAGCAAAGCAAGCCCAAGTAAGCGACAACACTACACTTTAGAAAACAAGCCCAAAAACCCGCAACCCGCGACTGACGAGATTTGCAAGCGACTTTACAAAAAAACAAGCCCAAAGTCGCTTATAATAAGCGGACTTGGCAATACTGATCTTCTTCTTTGATTTAGCAACATTTACCAGGATTGTTTTTCTTTGTTTGATTACTTCTGTTAAATTTGTTACTGAGCACTAAATTGCTTTTCCTAAACCAGCGACAACTAGTTGTTTTTGTTAGACACTCGCAGTTGGATCGTAACAACCACACGTAAGTGCTTTCATTCTTTCACACCCATCTACATTTCAGAACCATGTCCTAAAAGTTTCCATTCTGCTGCTATTTTTGCAGTGATTTTAGGGATGCACCCAACTGAAAAGTCACCTTGCTGCTGTTACACTGCAGGCGTTCCCTCAACTCATCATGTCACCAGTTAGTCACTAACTCCTTAAGACACACTTTCTTTGTAAATATCTTGACACATCAGACACGGTAATCCAGGAGATAAGTAGCAACTGTGCCATCTTTCTCTAGTACTGGTCAAATAAAAGAGGCACAGCTAGCAATGAGGAAGTAAAATGAAGTTAACTGGACGATCCTGAATTGCACTGAAACTCGCTGTTGATGAAATGACAGAGACCAATGTGATGACTACGTGGACAATCAATCTGTGTCTAACTTGTGTTTTTGGTCATTTAGGGATAATGGAAGTGAGTTATGGATGAGCCACTTACACATGAATCAAAGTGTCAAAGCGTGCAGTAAATAAAAGGAAAAGTTTAGCATCCTGATCAACTCTGATGATACACAAAAACATAACAAACCTGGGTTGGAGAGTCTCCGAATTGCCTTTATATTTCATATAGTGAGCAAAAAGTTGCATATTTACCATACAGCAATAATGGAATTACTGGGGTAATATCATCTAATGCCAAAGTTTTCTGTGTTTTTGCACTGTTTTCTAAATTTCTACTCCTGACAGAAGACTCTGCCTTGTTACCTGCTAAATGCTCCACTTTGACGTGGATATTAACTTTTCTTTCTTCTTCTACTCTAGACAACTGCAATCAATATTCCATAGGGAAATATCAATTTTTTTGCCCGTGTGCCGAATTTATTCTACTAGGAATACCAGTGGGACCAGAGTGAGTTTAGAATACAGGAACAAGCCCAGGATTGCCCTTCTATTAGGTCTTACCACCAAAATATTTGCTTCATGCAACCAATTTGGCACACGATGGCATTGCTGTTCATGAGAAAGGGAGTGGAAAGAAACCAAAGGTAATTGTCAGTGTCAGATGAACTTGATGGCGTGCCAAAGCACGCAGGGCCGTATGATGATGGTTCTTCTAGCAGCAGAGTTCATGTAAAAAGATGAGTGCTTCCTTCTAATTATGAGTTGTACTATGTATTTGTGCATATAGAAATGTATGCTGAAATGCTTTTTCATGCATAGTCCACATGGATGCACTAAAGGGATAATGACATTTTTGAAAATTACCACATGAACAAGCAGTCTTGAGTCTTTCTGATCAGGTCTACTGAAAGATAAAGAAGTAAGATTACTTGCCACATATTAACCAACTCATTTCTTCACTAATGCACCCAGCAGCTTTCCCTGAGGACGACTGGCTTTCCCACCATCACTCTGCATTCCAGAGAAATTGTTACAACAGTCACCCCATTAGTTTTGGCTACAAATACACACTGTAGGTAGATTTTATGTATCTGATCATTTAAAACTTTTTTTTAACCACACATAAGTGCTTTCATTCATTCAAACCCTCTACATTTCATAGCCATGTCCTAAAAGTTTCCATTCTGCTGCTACTTTTGCAGGGTGTTTAGGGATGCCCCCAACTGAAAAGTCACTTTGTTGCTGTTACGCTATACTGATTCTGACTTGTCAAGTTTACGATGAGTGTTTCTATGTGGAGTCTGATATCACCACAGTATTGTTACTTAATTTTCTACTGCACTGGCTTCTTGGAGTGATCAACCCATGTTCACTGTTGCATATGAACATATGGTCTGTGTTTTTTCGTGTACAAGTGTTTTCTCAACTCCTTAAGACACCATGTGTTTGTAAATATCTTGACACATCAGAGACATTAATCCAGGAGATAAATAGCTCTTGTGTCATCTTTTTCCGGTACTGGTCAAATTAAAGAGGCACAGCCAGCAATGACAAAGTAATGTCAAGTAAACTGGATGATCCTGAACTGCACTGAAACTCGCTGTTAGTGAAATGACAGAGTGACCAACTTATGTGTAAATGTACCAATAAAAAGGAACTCGTTCAACAACACATGTTCGCTACGTAAAGTACAGTCTGTACAAACAGTGTTGCTGTTAATAGGTCTGGTAGCAAAATATTTCACCAAATTGGTGGTATTACGCCCTCTACATCTAACGCCACATAGTGGCAGTCTCTCCCTTCCTCTCTGTCTAGATTGGTGTGAACGTGGTGTGTGGCATTGCAGACAGGTGTGGCCAATCGGTGAACATGAACAGGTGGGAGTGATCAGCTACAACTACTCTCTTCTGCCATAGAAGGCGGACGCAGTTCGTTACTCTTTGCCAAGGGGTTGAACAACGCAGTCAGTGTTCTGATATTCTTCAGTCTCACTCTCAGGTCATCTTCTTGTGCTAACAGTCTTGTCCTGTTCCGTAGTTCTGGGTTCCTACCTGCCTGCTGTTCCCTCTCCAGTATCCACTGTCTGGATCAGCCCTGAATAACTCAGTCCCTCCAGCTGCAGCACCTATCTTGCCTCTGCCACCTCCACCGCCTTACCTCATTGCGATCCTTCTCACTGAGTAGACAGTTTGTTCCTTGCTCAATCTCCGTATTGTAGTCCACCGTGTCGGCATGTTCGCAGGCTGCTTTCGGCCATTTAGCGATCAGATTTCAGTAAATTTAGTCATAAGTATTTCTTCGTGGATTTCCTGGTAATTCTAGTTGCGCCACTTTGGCGATTGGCTCCTCTGCAGTCTTCAGTGTTACTGCTAAACTCTCCTGACTTCGTAGTACTTTGTTTGAGGTTTGTTTTCCAGTCTTCGTTATATATGTTTATCATAGTCTGGTATCTCTGCTGTGCCTGCCAATCTTTTAGGGGACTCTCTAGTTTTCTGGTTGTTCTGATTCTCAATCCGCGCTGTCTGTAATCTGTATATTTGGTAAATTAATATTTGTGTTTAAATTGCTGTTGCCGTGTCTTTGTTGCCTGCTCATGAGTCTCGGTAACAGAGACAGAAATAGACTTCTTTTTTTTGTTTGTTGTTTTATCAGAAAGAGAGAATTTTTAAAAGCAAACTGCTAAATATTGAGGCCCTCACTAATTCCTCTTTTGCTCTTTCTACATTGATTTTAGTTTCATTGTCAACTGTGTTGTTATTTCCCCCTGAGATGCCTTATTTTTAAGTTGTAGTTTTTTTTTACACACACCCTTGGAGTCATCCCAAACACACACTTTCAACACCAGCAACCGCCAGTTAGAAATGATTCCAACATGATGAAAATTAAAAAGGTAAAACATTCCATCATGTTACATTTGCCAGTATTGTTACACAACCGGACATCTGACACTGATTATTTCAGTTCGATAGTTGGCGTCAGTTAACCACATAAATAATCTCACAGAATTTTACATAGAAAGGCCGCCGATCCTATCATATAAAGTAATAATCACCACCTTTAAAAGGTTACTACTTGCTATGACATGAGCCAAGAGGTTTCTAGGGCATGTTTGCCCTAGAAACCTGCTTGTTTACTTTTTACTGTGTAAAAAGGGCGGAAGAAGTATGTAAGGCGGAATGATGATGTTGCCAGGAGTCAGATGGGCTTCCCACTGCATCCCAACCGGCACACACAGTTCAAGCAGAGCATTACTAGTATAGACAAAAAATATACTGTGGTAAATTTAAGGTAGGAGTGAGTTACCACTTTTGGTTTTGTGCTTTTTTAAGTGGAAAGGGAGGCACGACTTTATTTTGACCACTTTTATTTTGGTAGGTAAGACTGACTCCCAAGAATAGTGTGGCTTTTGTTTGTTGTGCTGGCTTTGGCTCACTACGAAATTAATTTATCTGTTACCGCTGATTTGTTGTCGTTAACCTCAACCTTTGTTATCATATCACATATTTTTCAAAAAATACATTTTTCACTTCTTAGAGTAAAAAGTGTTTTGTGTGGCTGTTTGAGACCTGTGAAAGATGGCATGTCATGCTCAGTTCAGGCAACCCCTATGCCAGGCATAACACCATTATTTATGAAACTTTGTATGTGACACAGAGAAAAACACATGAAGCAAATAATATCGTCTTATTCTACACACAGCTCAACAAGCCATCTTATTTCACATTGTGTCTCCGTTTGATGGGAAAAATTAGCAGTTTACATTTATATCTTGGGAAGAATGAACAGAAAAGCCGACCAGTTAGAAAATTAGAGCAAAACTGTTCTTGATGTGTTTATTTCCATTACATTTTTATTCATAAAAGAGCAGATAAATCAGTAAATCACAGTGTGCTGTATCGCTTGAGACAAGCCCAGTCCTGCTCAAGGTAGACTTCTGGCTTTACCTGCATTAGAGGCAATCTGTTGTCTCTGACAGAAATATCGTTTTCTCCCGAGTTCTTGGCTGCAGCAAACATCGGTCACCACACCAAGTTAACAGAAGGAAAGTGGAGTTGGTGTCTTGTGTTCACTCTAAACATTAGTTTGCTTTGTATGGTGTAATATTTAACATTGGTTCTTTGAGACAGGATATAAAATGATGAAACTCATTTAGTCTTCATGGCCCAACAATTTAATCAGGATCATTCACTTGATTTATTAAACCCAAAAATGAGATATCATCTGGCATTACAAAATAGGTTTGAAATTCTACAAGAACTAGTAGAAGAAAATGAAATGCCGCTAGAACAACATTGGAATAATATAAAAGAGACCGTCAACACTGTATGTGAAGAAATTATTGGTTATAAACAATACCAACATAAGGATTGGATATCATCTGATACATTAGAAAAGATCAGGACAAGGAAACTGAAGAAAGCCAAAAAGAACAAAAGTAGAACAAGAACGGAAAAAACTAGGGAACAACAGGAGTACTCAGAAGCAAATAAAGAAGTAAAGAAAAGCATAAAAGATGATAAAAGAAGATATATCAACAGTCTGGCAGAAGAAGCAGAGGATGCTGCTCGCAAAGGAAACATGAAACAACTTTATGATACAACTAGGAAGTTAAGCGGCAAATATGGGAAACCAGAGAGACCAGTAAAAGATAAAAATGGAAACATCATGACAAAAGATGGTCAACTCACTAGATGGGTAGAACATTTTGAAGAATTGTTAAACAGACCTTCTCCTTCTAATCCTCCAGACATACAGTGCCTATCATAAGTATTCACCCCCTTTGAAGTTTTACCCTTTTATTGCTTTCATAAATCAATCATGGTCAATAAAATTCAGCTTTTTTAACAAAAAAATTATTGGAAAAATCTCTTTAATGTCAAAGTGAAAACAGATTTCTATAAAGTAATGTTAATGAAAGAAAATTATATAAATAAAAATAATTGTTTGCATAATTATTCACCCCCTTTTTAATTTAATGGTCTAATTCAATAGAGGTCCATCAAATTGTTGCCAATAGTCTCACAATTAGTGGAATGAAGATCACCTGAGTGGTGTGGGTGTGTTTCAAGTGATTGAGTTGTAAAACATCTGTGTCTGAAGGGTCCAGAGAGTGGTTGATCAGTATTCCTGGCTACCATTACACCATGAAGACAGAAGAACACTCTAAGCAACTCAGGGAAAGGGTTATTGAGAAGTACAATTCAGGGGATGGTTACAAAAAAGTTTCCAAGGCACTGAACATCCCCCGGAGTTCAATGAAATCAATTATCAAGAAATGGAAGGAATATGGCACTTGTGTGAATCTGCCTAGATCAGGCCACCCTCGTAAACTGAGAGACCATGCAAGTAGGAGACTAGTGAGAGAAGCCACCAAGACCCCTACAACTACTCTGAAGGAGTTACAAGCTTCAGCTGCTGAGATGGGAGAGACTGTGCATGTAGCAACTGCTGCCCGGGTTCTTCAGCTTTATGGGAGAGTGGCAATGAGAAAGCCACCGTTGAAGAAAAGTCATATTAGATCTCGACTAGAGTTTGCCAAAAAGCACGTGGAAGACTCCATGGTCAAGTGGAAGAAGATTCTTTGGTCTGATGAGACCAAAATTGAGCTTTTTGGCCATCAGACAAGACATCATGTTTTGTGGAAACCAAACACTGCACATCACCAAAAACACACCATCCCCACTGTGAAGCATGGTGGTGGCAGCATCATGCTGTGGGGATGTTTCTCAGCAACTGGACCTGGAAGGCTTGTAAAGATAGAGGGCAGAATGAATGCTGCAAAATACACTGAAATCCTGGGGGACAATCTTTTTCAGTCTGCAAGAGAACTACGTCTTGGGAGAAGATTTATTTTCCAGCAAGACAATGATCCAAAACATACTGCAAAAGCTACACAGGAATGGTTAAAAAAGAACCAGGTAAATGTTCTGGAGTGGCCGAGTCAAAGCCCAGACCTCAATCCTATAGAGAATGAGGTCTTTGGCTTTCTGCAGGTTGTGGTCGACGGCTCCCTCTAAGAACTGAACCCAGGTCAGCTCTGGTTCTCTGCACACATGACTGGACCTGGAGGGGCGGAGAGGAAGGGAACTTAATCATTTGAAATGAGCAAGCCATGTCGAGTTTCGCTCTAACCTGATAAGATCCACTTGTTCCTCAAACACACCCAACAACTTCCCCTGAGGAAAACTGGCATTCTTGATTCCTGAGAAATTTTCTTCACCCTGGGATTTTTTTCAGTACTTATCCACTTTCCCACAACACTGAGACACCTTCAAGATTCATCCCACTTTAGACATTAAGTAGATTTTTACATGTTTTAGATTAGTTATTGCTACAGTAAATACAGCAGATGAACTAATCCTCACCTGATAATCTCCAGAAATTTCTTTAAAAGTGCTGCCAGAGAAAGGCATGTTCATTATTAGTTTGTTGTTTAGTTTTTAATTTCCCATCTTTGCAAGTGTGGAGAATACATAATTAGGGGATACTGTTTAAGAAACCCTCAAGCAATAAACTGTTTTGAAATAGCATCATGCAGAGGTGCCAAATAAAGCTGTTTCTTAAAGCAGGCTGAGGCACGCATTAGCTGCCTGGTTCTGTTCTGATGCAACACAAACAACCACAACTTTACCTGTCTAAACTGCACCATCCCATCAAGTAAAAGCACTTTAGTTTCAACCAGAGTTTGGACACTTATCAGAGACCTACAGATGGCTGCTGCTGATTCTAATCAACACATCGTAAATGAAGCAATGCAGTAGCTTTAAAAACTGCTTCTGCTGATGGAAAATGTCCAAGTAAAACTACTGACTTCATGTCATGTGGATTATCCTGACTGATTTGTACAGTAATGCATTTCTAAACAGTGATTTTGGAAGTTAAAATGTCATTTTGTATGACGATTCAGTTTAAATAATCCAATGCTATCAAAATATGTGTCTTAATATCACAGGAGCAGTCTAGAAGAATGAGAAAGAGACTGTTGTATCATTTAAATGAACCAGCCCCTTACATACACCATTGATCGCCATATCCTCCTCAGCTGCCTCCACTTTCATGTACTTATTGATAATGTCTTGAATTGGTTGATTAAAACACAGAAAAGCTGTAAATTGTCACATCAGAGAATCAGAAACCAGCAGAGGTTTGTCATGTTTTGTTTAAGAAATCACTGACACAATTACTAATCAGCTCAATTCTGATGAATCAATTATGCAATATACACAAGCTGTCACACATCAGTGTTTTTCCAGAACATCAGCTCCATCCACGCTGATGCTTCCAACAATGGGATTGTGTAGAAATTCCATTTTATTTGCAACAACTGCCCCATGAAAACTGAACAGCCACAATCAAAGTACTCGGTGCTGATGAAAAACTGGAGTTTCAAACTTTACCTCAAATCACAAAGAAGCACTAAAATTCTTAACGCGTTAGGGATTGTGGTGAGAGCTCAAGCGCAGGAAATGACAGAGGTTCTTAGGTTTTTAAGATTTATTTTAACGATAAGGAAAAACTACAAATCCCAGTCAGGGAATCGTTTCCGGGAAAATAATCTAAAACTTAACTAGGCAACAACCTTAAACCAAAAATAGCGCTAACTAGTGGGACGAAGGTCTAATTCTCAGTTTCACTACGCTTTGCAAATCAGAGAGGTTTCTCAATAACCTAATCCAAGAATCATAACAAAACGAACGCGAAACACTGCAGAAGATTCTTAATCTCAAAGATATACTAAAGCGAGTCAGCTTACACCAACGTAGACAGTAAGTCACTAAAGGCTCAGTTCTAGCTTAACTTTACAAACGAGTGGGTCTTTTCTCAACTACTTAACACAACGAATCAGGATGCTCGGACTGGGTTTCAGGCAGCTGGAGCGGGTTGTAGTCGGCTGGCCGTTCGGAGGGCAGGTGATGGACTACTGCCACGGGTTGGTAGGAAGAACGCCAGACGACGGAGGTAACACAGCTGTATCTCATCTCGTTGATGGCAGGGTGAATGATCAGGCGGTTCCAGGAGTGACACGGACTGGAACAAAGGAAACAGAAAACAAATTTAGAGTAAGCACTGGCGGTGATGGTAGCATGAATGAATGACTGAATGACTGACTGACTGATTTACAGAGGATGTTACAATCCAGCATGGAGAGATGGGCGGCACCCGCTTATAAAGAGAGAGACAAAGATGTGATTGGCTGTCCCCAGCTGCTCCTGTGCCAATTGATCATGATCACGAAATGTGAAACACCTGTACCACTCTTGCCTGCCGAACCAACCTAGGAAAAGAGGGAGAGAGAGAGAGAGCACAGAGCAGAGCTAACTAGGACCAGCCGCAGCTGGCCTGACATAACGAACAATGAACAAGATTACTGCAGGTGACGACTTTCACTGTTCAAACATAACAAATTAACATGTTTCATCTTTTGATTTTTCTTGAGTCAGAGCAGCAATTTTTAGATTTAACTGGTTTGATGTGTAAGTTTGAATTATTCTGATCCATAGTGTATCTTATGACTGCTACCAGTGATTGTGTCCTTGATAAAAAGAATCAGTTGGTTTTTTGTTTTTTGTTTTTCTTTGCTCCTGTGACTTTTTACACCCTGGACTCATGTTTCACTGTAATATAAAGTCCTGCACCTCTATGGAAACAGTACAACCACGACTAGAAGCAGAGGGACTTTTCTGCACACTACAATGAAGGGTTATAGTTTGTGCCTAATTTATAATGATATAAATCATTTTTAAAAAGTTTAATTTCTCTGTTTGTTTTACAAAAATTGCAAAAACCTGGATCTACATGTGCAACACTTTTCTATGCGTTGTTGCCAATATTGGAAAAAATCTGGTAACTGTAAATTATTTATTTTTTGTGATCTTTTTAATAAGAATAAAGTGACTTTATCATTTTCCCAACAGAACCAAAAGTCTCACATTTGTTAAAGGACCACTAGAAAGTTGAAAACCTGATGATTATTTCTGGGGGGTTTTTCCTTTACAGTTTTTGGCTCATAAATCGGGTAGTTTTTATGATTTTTTTTGTAATGAAAACATGCTTTTCAAACATGCAGGCAGCTTCTGGGATTTAGAGGAATAATCTTAACCCAAACTGGAATAATCTGAACATGAAGGATGGACATATTAATGGACATAAGTGATTCTATTCTATTCTATTCTATTCTATTCTATTCTATTCTATTAAAAGATAGCAGATGAATTTAATGCATGTCATCCAAGGAAGATTCCACTTGGCTTTTCCACGGTGGTGAAGGTGGTTAAAAAGTTAAAGGAAACATTCAGTGTCATGGACAAACCCCATTCTGGATGGCCAAATGTATCAGCGGAAACTAAGGAATTGGTCATGGCTAATATTCATGCTAGCCCCCCAAGAATCCCTTCCTTACAGTTCCTTAAACCCTAACCCAGACAAAAAAAAAGTATTGTTAATGAGATGTGTCCAGATTTTAGGGACACCCTCTTTTTTTACAGAAAGATGGAGACAGCCCTCAAAGAGAGGTGATTTTAATCGATTTTGCTGTTGAGTTTGATGAAATATGCACATGTAACATGAGCACAGCCAAAATTACAGGACATATAATGCCTGGTGAGAAGTAATTGAGGACATTTTCCTGCCAGGTGTGGCACCAGTTTGGTGAAATATTTTGCTCCCAGACATATTAACCGCAACACTGTTTGTACAGACTGTACTTTATGTAGCGAGCATGTGATAAAGTTGTTGAACTAGTTTCTTTTTAATGACACATTTACACAGATTGATTGTCCACGTAGTCGTCACATTGGTCTCTGTCATTTCATCAACAGCGAGTTTCAGTGCAATTCAGGATCGTCCAGTTAACTTCATTTTACTTCCTCATTGCTAGCTGTGCCTCTTTTATTTGACCAGTACTAGAGAAAGATGGCACAGTTGCTACTTATCTCCTGGATTACCGTGTCTGATGTGTCAAGATATTTACAAAGAAAGTGTGTCTTAAGGAGTTAGTGACTAACTGGTGACATGATGAGTTGAGGGAACGCCTGCAGTGTAACAGCAGCAAGGTGACTTTTCAGTTGGGTGCATCCCTAAAATCACTGCAAAAATAGCAGCAGAATGGAAACTTTTAGGACATGGTTCTGAAATGTAGATGGGTGTGAAAGAATGAAAGCACTTACGTGTGGTTGTTACGATCCAACTGCGAGTGTCTAACAAAAACAACTAGTTGTCGCTGGTTTAGGAAAAGCAATTTAGTGCTCAGTAACAAATTTAACAGAAGTAATCAAACAAAGAAAAACAATCCTGGTAAATGTTGCTAAATCAAAGAAGAAGATAAATATCAAACAAAGCCAAACAGTTTATAAACTGGCTAAAAAAAAGCAAAACAACTACAAATTCCTGATCCAAACTGCACAGCAGCAATACCCAAACCATACAACAGAAACTAATCCATCCATCCATCCATTCTCTATACTCCGCTTTATCCTCACTAGGGTCGCGGGGGTGCTGGAGCTTATCCCAGCTGACTCGGGCAAAGGCAGGGGACACCCTGGACAGGTCGCCAGTCTGTTGCAGGGCTACACATACAGACAAACAATCACACTCACATTCACACCTACGGGCAATTTAGAGTCATCAATTAACCTCAGCATATTTTTGGACTGTGGGAGGAAGCTGGAGTACCCGGAGAAAACCCACACATGCACAGGGAGAACATGCAAACTCCATGCAGAAAGATCCCAGGCCGGGATTTGAACCGGGGATCTTCTTGCTGCAAGGTGAAAGTGCTAACCACTACTCCACTGTACAGCCCAAAACTAACACAATACAAATGTATCAAGTCTGCATAATTAACTAAATAAAACTAGTGCCTCAAAATGCATGATTCTTAATAAAACACAACACACAAAGACTCAAGTCACAAGCAGATTCTCACCAAATTAGTGGGCTACTAACAGGAGCTATTGTCTCCATCAAGACTAGTAGGTCCTCACCGAAACCACAGCTGCTAACAGAAGCTATGTTCCAGGAAGCCCCCCCTCAGCAGCCACAGAACCTACGGACCACAGAGAACACGCATAAAACAGAATATCTCAAGAGTTACCAGGGTGAACTGGTCACGTTAAATCCCAGCCACTCCGACTGAGGGTTTAGTGACAGGAGTTATCTTCTCCAGGTGTAATCATGGCTACGACCGGTTGGCTGAAGGTGGGGGACCTGGGTGGTAGCCCAATCGGACAAGTCAGGAGTCAAGGAGAACAAAGGCTGGGGTGCAGGGCTTTAAATCCAAATTCACTAGCTGAGATGACTGGCAGCTGAGGTTTTGGAAAGACTCCCAAACCAGCCACAACTGGGCCAACACATGCCATCTCCCCATACAAAGGCTCAAAAGAAATCCACCCCAGAAACAAGACAGCACAAAATCACCTGTCGCCGTGAGGGTAGTTTAAAAAAAGTTTTAAATGATCAAATAAAACTGATAAACCTACAGTGTGTATTTGTAGCCAAAACTAATGGGGTGACTGTTGTAACAATTTCTCTGGAATGCAGAGTGATAGTGGGAAAGCCAGTCATCCTCAGGGAAAACTGTTGGGTGTGTTAGCAAAGGTTTGAGAAACAAGTTGGTGAATGTGTGGCAAGTAATCTTATTTCTTCATCTTTCGGTAGACCTGATCAGGAAGGACTCAAGACTGCTTGTTCATGTGGTAATTTTCAAAAATGTCATTATCCCTTTAGTGCATCCATGTGGACTATGCATGAAAAAGCATTTTGGCATACATGTCTACATGCACAAATACACGGTACAACTCATGATTAAAAGGAAGCACTCATCTTTTTACATGAACTCTGCTGCTAGAAGAACCATCATCATACGGTCCTGCATGCTTTGGCACGCCATCAAGTTCATCTGACACTGACAATTACCTTTGGTTTCTTTCCAAATGTACTCCCTTCCTCGTGAACAACAACGCCATCGTGTGCCAAATAGGTTGCATGAAGCAAATATTTTGGTGGTAAGACCTAATAGAAGGGCAATCCTGGGCCTGTTCCTGTATTCTAAACTCACTCTGGTCCCACTGGTATTCCTAGCAGAATAAATTCAGCACATGGGCCAAAACCTGTTGATATTACCATATGAAATATTGATTGCAATTTTCTGGAATTGAAGAAGACATAAAGTTAAGGTCCACGTCAGTTTTCTCTCAGGAGTAGAAATTTAGAAAACAGTGCAAAAACTGAGAAAACTTTGGCATTAGATGATATTACTCCAAATAATTCTAATATTGCTGTATGTGTAAATATGCAACCTTTTGCTCACTGTTTAAAAAAATAAATCCAATGAATCTCATTAAGCTCATTGCCCATTTGGAGATTCTCCAGCCCAGGTTTGTTATGTTTATGTGCCTCATCAGAGTTGATCAGGATGCTAAACTTTTCCATTTATCTACTGCACGCTTGGACACTTTGCTTCATGTGTAAGTGGCTCATCCATAACTGGTTTCCATTGTCCCTAAATGACCAAAAACACAAACTACAATAGGTAAAAACTTGAAAAATAGGTTCAAACTTGCCTGGAACACGAAAAAAGAATTTTATAAAAGTGCAAGTCAGATAAATTTCAAGACAAAGTGTGGTTAACTTGTTTTTTCAGTAGTTGGAGTGTCAGCAAATGCCTTCAAACAGTGAGTTCCAGGTTTGAT
Source organism: Acanthochromis polyacanthus (assembly GCF_021347895.1). Lineage (NCBI taxonomy): Eukaryota > Metazoa > Chordata > Actinopteri > Pomacentridae > Acanthochromis > Acanthochromis polyacanthus. The sequence goes on along the minus strand of NC_067117.1, from coordinate 32,073,296 downwards.
TCCTGGTTACCTCAAACTCTTACTGCATGTCATTCCTCTGCTTTCTCTCCCACATTCCTTATCTCTCCATATTGTATCTATCCAGACAAAAAAATGCCCAAAAGTTTGTGACACATTCACCCCCTGAGAGTTTAGTGCAATTGTAGATGAACCAGTTTTGTTATAGCATTGTTTGCTTTGCCTCTTCAATTAGACTGTCACACAGTGAACAATGCTTTATATTCTGTTTGAATTTCAAAGACATTTATAAACATTTATAATCTGTGGTTGCATAAGAAGCTACCTACTGTTCAAATTTGAACTGAGAGAACACCTGAAACCTGGATAAGTTGTTTACATGCCAAGGCATCAGAGCTTGTAGCACACAGTAGCCCGTATAATCTAAAATGCAGTTGTGAAGGGTCCAAATAAACACCCACTGGAGCTAACTCATTTCATGCAAATTCAGTGTAGGAGCAGCAAAGTGAATTTTTAGTCATAGATGTTCATAAGAGGCCTGTAGAAATACAACACTGAAACTTGTGCGAAACAGTTAATCCATGTTGCAAAATGCATTCCACATTAGTATGAAAATGTAGGTGGGCGTGACAGGTGTTTTAAATACCGCCAGGTTTGACTCACCTGTCAGTGTTCTACTGAGTGCCTGAGACTGCTCATTTCTGCACTTACACTGGAAGAGGAAAAACCTGGCATCATGACAGAAGAAATTAAACCCTCTAGTAAGTACTCCTGTTATTACAAAGTTCATTCAAGACCTTTATGTCATAACTTGTTCTGTGGGGATCTTTGTTAGACCGAGTTGAGGCACTGTATTCCTTCTTGCATGCCTGTATGAATATGAATGGAAACCTAATTGCGGGATTATTTATAGTATCAAGGTTTGACAAAAGCAGCCCGTCCTAGTCATCTGTCCAGTTTTCTAAGCTGCTAAACAGTTGCAGAAAAATAATAAATAACTTTCTTTGTACAACATAAATGGTAAGCCCAATATCAGCAACTGCATTACTTTGGAGAAAGCTACGATGTAGGTAAGGGCCTGAGGAGGGGGTTGGGTTGGAAAGGGGTGTGAATATGTGAAGCAGGTGTTACTCAATGATGTCCTCAGGCCAGACACAAATGGAGATCAACACAGAATCTCAATACAACTATGCAATGGAGGCTTCATTAAGGTGCCAGGCTTTTCCTCTCCAGAATTTCCAGAGCTGATATTACTGGGATGGAGGGTCCATGGTGGTCCAAACACGTCCATCAGTTCAAGCTTTTGGTTCCAGCTTGAAGCCAAAGCTCTCAAAGACAAAGTAATGTAGGTTTAAGAGAGGATGGAGGAGGCTCTGAAAGGTAACATGAAGCTAGAATGCAGGTAGATTGAGGGTCTGAAGGAAAGACCTGCAGTCCGGTTCTACTCGACCATCTTTTCATTTTCTCTGCTTTTTCTTGGGTCGAGTCTTGGTGGAAACAGACTGAGCAGGGCATCCCAGATATCTGTCTTCCCAGTAATGTTCTGGTTCTGGGTACTCTTGAGCTCCTTTGAGGCCAGCCACACTACAGGGGAAACTCATGTCAAGTGCTTGTATCTGCAATCATATCTTTTCTGTCACTACCCAAGGTCATGACCACTGGCGAAGGTTATAACCTAGACTGGGTGGTAAATTCAGAACTTTGCCTTCTAGTACAGCTTCTTCTTTATCATGAATCTCGGGTACAATGAACAGATTACTGCTGCAGCTGCACCAATCCATCTGTCCATGTCACGCTTCATTTGTAAATAAGGTCTTAAGAACCTCTTCACTTGGTGCAGCAGGTTTCGTGTAACGGAAAGGAAAAAATCCACATCCTGTGAATGATGAGTCTGGATCAGCATATATTTGTTCTCAGTCTCCAACTCATGGGCGACACTGGGGTAGTTGTGTCGGTCCGAATCAGTTTTATTGCAAAGTAGGTTTCCACAAACCTTACGTGAAGTAGTTAAGTCTATCATAGTTAACACAGTGTTAGCATCGGCCTTACAAGGCTCAACATGGTGGGCGGGGTATTATATTTAACCCATGAATTACTGTTTTTATAAATTCTGCAAGTAATGTTAACATTAACACCACAATTGATGTAGCTAATCATAATATAGTCATAGTGAAATGTGTAAAACTTTTCATAAAAGGTTTCCTGTCAATCTAGATCATGCATGAGAAATCATGGCTACTATTTTCTGAATATGCGCAGTATGTCATCCGGTAAGTGCAGTGACAACACTAATAAAATTATTTCCAAAGCACAGTTTGTGTCGAAAAATATGCAATCAAACACGCTTCACTAGACTAAGACACGCCTAAGAAGACAGATGTTAAAAATAGGAACACTAAAAATAAAAGTAAAAAGGAAACAGAAGAGACAAGAAAAGAAAGAACAAAGACAAGCAAACAGGATCTATTCAGATCTTCACTAGCTTCTGTCAGAAGTATTTGGCTTCTCTCTGTTCACCTGTGAGGTGATAAAACACAATGAAAGTTCTCAGATCACTAAAACCTTACAGTCAGGGCGAAAGCTGCCCCACAATTCCACAAAATGTTTTGTCTCTGCATCTGTAATATGTCAAATTTTTGTGTTAAAACTCTCCAATTATGACACAAAGTACTTCATCTGTTTACTTTGAATACCAGTGTTTTCAACTCATCCAACTGAATCACAGAAGTCATTAATGGATGTCAAGTGCCTTGTTCCAACCTGATCCACTACCAGGCTGAATTGTAGCAGAGCCTGTGGTTAGAGAGAAACTTAAAAAAATAGAGCAAGTCCATAAAATATGCACCTAATAACCTTTAACATGTTCCTGTGCTTCATGCAATACAAGAAGAACTCGAAACCGACTTTTAATCTGACTTTAATCCATGAGTTGTTTTTCAAACGTTTACAAAACTTTCCTCTAAAATGTCCAATATGCAGATGAACAACAGTGTCATTGTGTTTGTCTTTGTCCTTGCAATGGTGCTAATCATTTAAACTTTTGAAGAGCTTTCTTAGGCAGTGTTTATTTAGTCAGAGTTGCAGTGGTGACAGATGTTTATCGGCCTGCCAGTGCTGCAGTCTGTTGGTGCAATTTACCCATCTGATGCACTTCATTTGGAGTTTAGAGTTTACAGAGAGCTCCATGCACACTATGTTTTTCGTCAGACAGTTTTGAATCACCATCCTTGTCCTTCTTGAATCTCCATTTTGGTGGAGGTTCTTCCGAAAAAATGGTCTTTCTGTCATTCTTTTTACTGTTCTCCTTATTTTGTTACTACTTCAAAGTTTGGTACATCTGTGTAGACTCTGTTCTGACTCTGTTTTATCTCTTCCTTGTGGTACCTTGTGATTTTTCATGGTGCTGCTCTGGGAAATGTTTTTACAGTCGACTGACTCTACGCTTAAAGCTGCAGTAAGCATGGAACCTGTAAAAAAGACAGAATTTGAAAATACACAGTTTGAACATCTTTCCACCAGATGGGCACAGACTTCAATTCAACCAAACAATCTAAATTAATTTGTTGCTTTCTTCAAATCTTGCTTTCCTGTTCAAAGCATTGCACCATCATATTGTGTCCTCACTGCAAACATCGCTGATATTTATTCTGTGTAATTTGATCCAATAAAAAGCCTCAGAATTTCTAAATCTCCCATCACAGCCAAGATTCTCTAAAACCTTAAAATGAAACCAGGAGGCGGTGTAGAAGTCTAGTTTTCCCTTAAATTACAGTTTGCTGAAAGGCTGGTGTGGATTTTTTTAACCAGTGATGCCAAAACATAATATCCTGCCTACCCTTGCTTTAGGGTGAGGACTCAGTAGATGTCTAACAGGCCAGAGACTTCTAGGTCTGCAGATCATGATTTAATTAGGATCTCCGAATCCCGAGGAGGTTGTGGTGTCTGTAGAAGAGTCTCAGTGGAGACCTGCAGAAGCCACTGAAGCTGGGTGTGACCAGTTAGTGGCTCAGAAAGGTGTAAAGGCATGCCTTAGATAACATCTTGGTGAAATGATCAACACTAGTGGATCTGAATCTGGCCTATTATGCTCATAAAAGGTCATTTTCTTTGGGGCATTCATCCCTAACCAGGCATCCCAGTTCACCATCTAGTTCAATAGTCCATATACTGGCAATTGAAGTTTGTTTGAGCAGCAATAACATTTTCTTCTCTGCACTGACCTCAGTTTGTTTGGCAGAAATGAACAATTAAGATGCCTTTTCAAGAAGACCCAATCAGGGTCTCATCCCATGACTTGAGGTTCATGATTTTGCACTCCATTAAAAGTTTATACAAACTTCCAGATCTTGAAGAAAGTGAAGCTATTGCCTTCAGCATACCACAACAATCAATAGATCTACCTCACACAGAGATGACCCGAAGTCTGCAGCCTGAGTCGAGTAACCAGTGAACACATTCTCTTGTTTGCTCACGGCTGTCCTCATCCTTGTTCTCTGAAGTTTTAGAATTTCTTGCAGTGCCTGTTCAGTGTGTTCTTTGGCAACAGACCATAGTGTCCTGACCTCACCTAATCTGACACAGATAGCACATTCCAGTCAAGCTTTCTCCTCGTGTTGAAAAGAAAAGGTAGTAGAATAAAGTAGGACACAGATAATGAATTTCCCTGTTATCATGGGATTAACTGTAACACATTTTTTTATAGTGTTGGAATCTTTCCCACCTGTCAGACACGGTTCAGCATGTAGCAGCATGACGGTTTGAAATTAGCAGAGATCGGATGCCTCAGATTTTACATATGACAAGACTCTCCAATGTTGCACAAGTTACAGCATCATTACTCATCAAAATATATGACTGGTCCAAAAATTTCATGTGAAATGTAGTGTTTTGGCTGTAAAATCTGCATACTTTGTCATGCAGCTTTGTAATTTCAAATGCAGAGTGTGTAAAAAAGTGGTCATACATGAAACTGACAGCTGATACTGTTACAACCAACTTGTTGATGCATCCATCATCAGTCTTTAGACAATAAGAGGAAAGGTTTAGAGCTAAATGCAGACAAACGCCATAGATTTAAAATAAAATGCACGCTTTTTTTCTTACTTGTGGCGTCTTGTTTGGTGTCTTTTTATTTTGAAATCCTTTCCATACATGGCCTTGAAGAAAAAGGCAGAGCTATAATAATAACAACAACAAAAAAACATGTTGTAGCATATTACTGCAACTTGCAAATAAGTGTCCCTCCCACACACAAAAGCCAAAAAAAGCGAACACACCCAGTAATAAAGACAAGATCCAAGTGGTTTCATCTGTCACAACTTAAGGTCACTGAGTTTGATTTCTACTGTGATGCTGCACTATTACACTGAGATTGTCTGACTGGCAATGTCTTGCCAGTATTACAGTTTGGTTTAATCTTTATGAAGTTTGTTATTGTAGCTAAAACTAGTCAAATGTACACACATTGTGTAGCTGTCTTCTGCAAGTAGTGGTTGTTTTTGTTAGTCTGCTGTTTGGTGATGTCTAGTTTGTGTAATCTGGGCTTTTAGAGCTTTCAGAGCACTGAGCTGAGCCTGATGACAGCTGTGTGACTGAAAGAAAACGACAAATATGCAGTTCAGAAACCCAGAATGAGCTGAAACACGATAAAATGCTGTGAAGTGGAACTGAAAGGTCGTATGATAATTCTTTGTCAGATCATCACAACGAGCAAAACCCTTTCACTTTCCACACCATTATGATTTAATGTAGGTGGTTTTAAAGGCAACAATGGAGATACGTGTGCAACTTAAGGCTTAGACCTGCAAATTTTCCTTGGAACAAAAATGTTTGCACAAGTTACGAACTGAGTGATGTCCTGTTGTCATGTTAGCGTCGCCCTCCCCTGTAGCACAAAGATGGGTGGGTCATCAGATAAGTTGGCTTCTTGCAGCTTTAACCAGTTGTGCCAGTTTGTGTTTGTGTGTCACTGCGACGTTAACACACACAGTTGAGGATTGGCACACTTTTCTAGGCAGCCGTTTGGGGATTTGAGACCATCGTGTTTCCTTTTTCTCACGTTCTACTGTGGCAAGTAACATTCACAAACACATTTCTTGACCATTTAACTCCACAACAGTGACATTTTACACCCTGCTGTGAAGTTTTATATGTATTTTTCCCCACCCTGCCCTGCCCTGCCCGAGTTTCTGCCACCATGCTACATGACACCACAGTGACATATCTAAGGTGGTTTGTTCGGTAAATCCATCATGCTCCACCTTCTTCTATGTCTATATGACATCACTCTGTTATTAAGCCATGAGATTTATACACATTTATCCGTCATACATCTGCACAACAGGGACATTTTACACATTTTATAGTACGTTTATAGAATTTAATCCCCACTTGGCCCTGCCCTGCTTTCCACTGCTATACATTAGAATTCAGAGTGGCTTTGAACATATCTGAGTCAACTGCTGAGATAAATCCAGGATGCTTCACTCTTTCTGTATATCGTTTTCAGACTGCTTAGTCATTAAGCCACAGGGTTTTTAATGCAAAGGCAAGGTAAGCTTATATGTATTCATCATTTTTCAAGCACAACTGAAAACGTCTCGCATCAAACATTTACATGCAAAAGATACAACATATGAAAGATACAAAAGATCAAGTATTTATACAACAGTCTAAAACATGATTTATAGAGTAAGTGAAAGTGACATATTAATTAAAAGCAATGGAAATAGAACACTCGTATAGCTTAGTTTTAAAAATAGCTGTATATCTGAAGTCCTGGGGAAATGACTGAATTGAACTTTCGCCATATATGAGTTGAAATTTGGACAACTTTAGCTGGCCAGCAAGTAGATCTCTGATATATTTACTGTCCAAACCATTTAGAGACTTACAGAGGATAAGTAGGGCCTTAAGTTTCATTATGTTTTGGATTTGAAGCCAATGAAAGTGTTATGAAACGGGCGTGTAGAACCCAAGAAGCAGGCGACAGGCTGATGGGTGAATTAAATAATACATTTATTTTACAGTAAATAAGGCAACAGGCACTCCATAAGGGAGGCACAGAAAATAAACAAAACAAGGAACTGAAACTGAAACTAAGGATGGCGGCTCGTGTCCGCAACGGGGCTGAACTAAAACTAATGGAAACTAGAAAAGCACTTGGAGAGCGCAGACCTCTGCCAGGCCATCTCTCAATGTACAGATGAGCAATCATCATCAGAGGAGGTGGGACGTCTCCTTAAGGCTGCGGACGGAGCTTTTAGCTCCTTAGATCCTGCAGTGGGAGCCTGTCGCTCCTTAGACGCTGCAGGGGGAGCTTGTCGCTCCTTAGACGTTGCAGGGGGTTAGCACTGATTGTTAATCACGGCCCGCTGTGCTGGCAAGCACAGCCGCTCGTCATTAGACAAACGAGCCAGTCCACTGAAGCAGAAGGGGGCGTGACAGAAAGGATGTCAGAATTGGAGTGAAGTGTTCTCTCTGCTAATACAACCCGGTCTCACGGGGATTCGTGAAACTGGTCTTTTTTGGGAAACCAATTCGAAGTGCATTATGGGTCCGTGTATTAGAGATGGGATTTATGGCTCTTTGAGGGGAGCTGGATCTTGGTGAGCCGTTCCTTTCAAAGAGCCATTCAAAAAACTGGCACATTTGGCTCATTTTTATATTTATTAAATTTTAAAAAGCCAGTCTGGCCTTAACTCATTTAATCTTGAAAATAATCACTGGGAGGAATGACTTTAGATATCCCACCAATATGAGTTTGAATTCTTCTGAAATATTGATTATAACCTTATTTGACACGTGTGGATTCGATTTTAAAGTCTGCCACTTTTACTGTTGAATGTTGAGTTTTCAGGTGTCTGTGCAAATTATTTGTGGAGCCTGACTTAGAAATATTTTTTTGACAAATACTGCATTTACCCTTACTGTCTGCCACGAGAGAAAAGTGCATCCAAATGCTGCTTCGTTTCCTTAATTGGCTCATTTTGTCAATGACGACGGACTGACTCTCCCATGGGCGTAACCACCATCTCAGAAGTGAGGGGGACAAATTTTTCAGAGCAATTTATCATTCTTTTACATTTAATTGCACCATCCTTAGTGGCTAAAGAACCACATAATCCCTAACAGCCACAGTACAATACCAGGGGACCAACTAGGCTAGTTCTTTAAACTATAAAGTATAAAACTTTAAACTATAAAATCTAAAGTTTTAGTGGCCAAACTCTAGTTGAGTTGACAACAATGTCCCTTGAACATCTACTGGACGAGTCGCCAAAGGTGCCAAACACTGAACATGAAATGATCAGTACTGCCTGGTTTCTCCCTGCAATAGATATCTTATTTTCAGGAAGTTATAATCTCTCCTTACCTGTAAAGACCCTACATCCTTGTCCCTGCTGCTGGCCTCTGATCCATCTCCTCCCTGACTCTGCTATTTCTGTTATGGCAATAAACATAAAAAATGTGGTAAGAAAAATTCTGAAATAGCATTAGGAAGAGTAAAAACTGCAGTAGAATTTAACCTCAAAATCACTTTAACCCATAGATACATATTTTTTTCTCAGCCACTTATATATTTTTTCACCTCTGCAGACCCTGCATGGTCAACATTACTGCTGGCCGCCGCCTCTGGTCCATCTCCTGCCTGACTCTGCTCTTTGTTATGGAAATAATCATTAAAAAATCTGAAAATCAAAATTCTGAGATAGAATTAGAAAGAGAAGGAGTAAAAAATAGTTGTAAATTTATACCATAGATAGCCTATTCTTTTTTTCTCCTCCCTGACTCTCCTCTTTTGGGACCAAAAGACTTAAACACATGGAGAGCAATTGTGAGCACATCTTCTGCCCAGAAATGAAAGAGGACTGGGTTTATTCCAAGAATAAACTAATTAGCAGTAATGTAACAGAGGCAACAACATTTAAATTATTGTTAACTAGCTTAACATATTGATATTGCCACGTTTTACCTTGTCATCATTTAGCTAACAAGTCTAACATTGTTTGCATCCAACAAGGTCACACAACTTACACGGTTTGTTTGGAAAAAACTGTAAAGTTTTTTGCTTCTTGCTGGCTCTGGCTGGTTTGCTAAACATTACTCCAGACGCACGTTCAGCACTGCTCAGCACAGCAGCACGTCTCCTGTGGAACACCTGCGTTAGCATGCGCTCATGGTGCATTCAAAGACGGCTCGGGAAAACACGTTACTGGATGCTAATAACGGGTTTAGCTGTTGTAACGGCTGAAAAAAGTGCGGGGGACAGAGGGGACAGATGTGGAAAGTGCGGGGGACATGTTCCACGCGTACCCCGCGTCTGTTACGCCCATGGACTCTCCTCCTCCTCATTTAGACCGCCGCTGCCGCTGCTGCTGCTCTCCAAGGCAGGGGGCGTTCACTGTTTCTGTGTTGTTGTTTTATTTTTTTTACTGGCGCACTCACGTGAAGGCAGCATGCACAACGTGGCGTGACGCTATTTGCATATCTAATAAGCACCGCACAGCTGGGCTGCGCTCCTCCCCATGTAACTAGGGGAAAAAAAGAACGGTTCCCAGCTGCGACTCGGTTCCCATCGTTCATGTTAACGAGCCGTTCAAAAGAACCAGTTCGTTCGTGAACGTCACAACACTACCGTGTATGTCGCCGTCATTCTATTTTCGATTTGGGGTCAAAACACCAAAAACGGATAACGGCCGTTTCCCGTTTTTCGTTTTCAAAATAAAAATCGGAAAACGGAAAACCAATCCGTTTTCCGATTTCCTTTTTTCAATAAAAACGGATATCAAAAAACAAATTAGAAGTTAAATTTCATTTTTTGATATCCGTTTTCTAATTTCTGATGTTTCTGATGTTTCTGATGTTTGCAAGACAAACATCAGAAATGACGACGTACACGGACCCACTCTCCTAGAACCAAATCAAAACATAAATGTTGTTAACCCTTTAAGCTGCAGTCAATTCCAGCCATTTTCAGTACAAAAAATCGCTAATATTCTATTTTTAAATAAAAAATATGACGAGACATACAGGGAATATTGGACGGGCATCGCCAGGTGCATTTCCTTGAAAACGACCTATTCTTGGTAAATATACCGACTTCAAGACATGTTTTGGACAAAATATTTTACTGACTTGTTTTGTCTGGATGTCCAAGGTTGGATTATGGCCGTTTTTTGTGGAATATTTTCATCTGTGTGTAATAATGAACCCGTAAATGTGAGTCGCGCTGTGTACGTTGAAGCCGTGTATAGAGAACGGATGGATGGATATTCGTTGTTTGTCGGACAAATGTGTTTATATTACCCGCTGTGGTAATCACATCTGAAAGTGGTTTATACCGGCGGATTCATGAGAATCTAAGCTTTCCATCGGCGTATAGTGTTTATATAATCACGTTTGCAGCCCTCGGACATTCTTTAAATTGCTATGCAAATTAGTAGGTGTACCGCCGGCGGTACACTGAAGTTTTTAAACTGCACAAACACATAGTGCTTCTCTTACATGTTAACGTGCTTGGTGGTAGAGTCCATGCAGGGATCTTACCCTTAACCCTGCCCTCACAAGCCTTGACATTTCTTGATGACAGGTAGCCGGTCATCATTTTGCGGCCAAATGATGATCCAGTCTGGAAGAACATTTAATGCTGAAAATTGTGTATTCTGAGCTAGAGCACCCAGAAGGTGGCGATGTTCACATTATTACTATGACATTCAGATATAGTGGATGAGATTGTTCACAAAGTATATAAAAACTAGGCATGCAATTACGATAGACCGCTTTGGCAGTGCTGTTCTGACTATTACATTTATTTCTTAAGTCACCCTGCTAGTCCTGTGAATAAATAAGACAGCAGTGAAATCCATTGTACCCGATTTGCTTGCTCTTTGGGGTAACTCTTGTAATATTGGGCTATAAAAATAATAAAAAATAAAAAACGGATATCAAAAAATGAAATTTAACTTCTAATTTGTTTTTTGATATCCGTTTTTATTGAAAAAAGAAAATCGGAAAACGGATTGGTTTTCCGTTTTCTGATTTTTATTTTGAAAACGAAAAACGGGAAACGGCCGTTATCCGTTTTTGGTGTTTTGACCCCAAATCGAAAATAGAATGACGGCGACGTACACGGACCATTATGGAAGTCTAATTGTCAAAAATATCAATATGAAACTGCAGTTTTTCATTTTTACTTGCCATGACAGCAGCTGGCAGAATCATACTTCTCCTTGAAGTATTTTATTTTTTGAAGAAGTTAAAAATGAAGATTTAGTTAGTCTTTTAATGTGAAAATGGACAACCTCAAATAATTACATCAAGGGAATTTAGTTTTTAGCTCCAAAGTAACCGCTTGGCTTATTGTTAAAAACAATTATTTCAATGTTGTCTTTATTTACTTGAGGGATTTTTTTTGTTTACTTTCTCAAGCCTCCAGACTTAGCAAGTCTTTTCGCAATAATGAAAGATAGAGCTGGGTGTCATCTGCATAATTATCATCAGCAACTCAATAATTCTGGTGACTTTAAAAAATGGGAAACTTCTTAAGATTGAAAAGGAGGGATGCTATGGAGGGGAATCGGAGAACCCAGGTGCAGACACACATAAGAGAGAAATGGGTGGTTCCAAGAAATTTATTCCATAACAGAAACAAACTAAACTCAAGGAAGAGCAGGAAACAAAACCGATATAAAAATATGCAAAACAAAAAAACGCAAACAAAAACTAACTACACTCTACACTTGAACACTAGGAAAACGCAAGCAGAAAAACTAAAGTAAGCCAACAAAGAGTGTACTCAAAAACCCAGGGGGAACAAAACTGAGGGGGCAAGGTAGTTAGGCACGGGGAATCTGGAAGCTGGTGGGAGACAAGACTGGCAGACAAAGAGGGGACCAGCAGTTATCCAGGGATAGGGGTTGACCAGAGTCCAGGTGGGGCTATGGCAGGCTGGAGGCAAGTAGGCTGTAAGGAAAGTCCAGTCTTGGGTTTCTAGTGACTCCTGCAACTTGGAGTTTTCGGTGATGGAATGATTGGAACACGTGTCCTTGGTTCTTTCATAGATTTATTATTTGTCTTCTGGAAATACACCCCCTGTCAAAAGTTTTGAGACAAGTTCTAATTTATTTGAATGAGAAAGTGTCTCAAAACTTTTGACAGGGGGTGTATATCAAAAATATACATACAGCAATGCTAATATTTGGCTACATGCCCTGTGGCCATTTGTACCTCAATTGGGAAGTTAATATCTTATTTGTCTTTGAAACTGATAGGTTTGGTGTCTTCATGCCAAGATCTGAAGAGCTTTCAAAACCCTTCAGGAAAAAAAGTTTGTACTCCTGTGAGGCTCCAAAACATCCAGCTGTAGTAAAAATCTTCTGCAAGTGCTGTAGATTCCAGATTTTATAGTAAAAATCTTATTTAGTGATTGCAAATTATCAAAAATGATGGCCACTTTTCTTTCATTGTTGTGAATCAACAGGAACTTTCTATTTCTTGTGTCTGAGAGCAATGTTGAGTTGGTGATCTTAACTTAATGACCTGATGTACAAACATTTGCCGTCCAGTTCACATTTGCATGTTTTTTTCTTATTCTCTTTTTTTTAATTAGTTTTTGGTGGAGTGGATTTCCACAACGTCGACAACAACAAGGAACACCACACCAATGAAGTCTCACAGCAGCGTCTGGTTGTGAGGAGAGGCCAAAACTTCAAAATGACTCTGACTCTGACGCAACCTTTTAACCCGGAATTTCAGCAGCTCGTCCTCACTGCAAAGACCGGTCAGTTATTCAGTTATTCCGATTTAATTTGAATAGTTTTCATCAAGACCTGTGCTGCCATAACAATCCAAATAGCTGTATACATGCAGTTACATATCTTTCCAAAACTATAAAAACAACATTGCATGTTTTAATGTTTCCGAGAATGTTGTTCTAATTCTGTTGTGTTGTTGTGTTCTCTATTTTTTAAAGTGTGTTTTTGAACATGTCTCTGGTTTTCCTGTCGGGTTTTGTCCACCAGATAGATAGATAGATAGATAGATAGATAGATAGATAGATAGATAGATAGATAGATAGATAGAATGACTGACTCCCTCTGTGTCTTCTCTCAGGAGGCCAACATGCCTCAGAGGACAAGGGGACATTGTCTCACTTCGGCTATCCAGACAACATCAGGCGTTCATCATCAGTTAAGGCAGTGTGGAAGGTAGAGCTTCCGACAGGCTTCAGTCTTCCAAGCAAGACAGTCGCTCTGTCTGTTACTCCCCCAGCCGATGCCCCTGTGGGGGAGTACGAACTGTTCGGGAAACTTCAGGCGGAGGAAAAGTCACTGGGAAAGCTAGTGGTGCTCTTCAACCCCTGGTGCTCCGGTAGGTTTCTGTCCATCCATCAGCAGTTTTTTATGTTTTTTATTCATGTGATAACATAACTGCACAAGGGTTTTCTAATCATCAATGAACCCTTCAGCGCCATTAGCTAACAAAATGTAGCATTAGAACACAGGAGTGATGGTTGCTGGAAATGTTCCTCTGTACCCCTATGGATATATTCCATTAAAAATCAGCTGTTTCCAGCTAGAATAGTCATTTACCACATTAACCATGTCTAGACTCTATTTCTGATTCATTTAATGTTATCTTCTTTGAAAAAAAAAAGTGTTTCTTTCCAAAAAATAAGAAAATTTCTAAGTGACCACAGACTTTTGAACGTATTGTAAGTATTTTCATTTTCTAATTATTTGTTTCAATCCATCTTCTCCATAGAGGACTCTGTGTATCTGCTTGATGAACTGAAGAGAAAAGAGTACATCCTGAATGAACATGGAATCATCTTCATAGGAAGTGCTAACTATATTTCTCCTGGAGACTGGGACTATGGGCAGGTATAGAAACACATTACCAATTTAATACCAAAGGCTTTACCACAGCCAAAATGATTTAAAAATCAAAAATGAAAAGGACAAAAAAAATTTCTGAACTTGTGAATCCCGAAAAACCTTTTTGGCATAAACATGAAATATTCAATGTAAGAAACTCACTCAGTTCCAATAGATGGTTTTTGATGTACAGACGTAATTAAATTCCAAAATTAAATAATTATGGTGATCAGCTGCTCCTCAGATACAGTATTTCACCAAGTATTTTGTGTCTTCCGGTCCAGTTTGAGGAGAACATGGTGGACATTTGTTTGAAGATTTTGGACCGTAACCACAAACATGACAAGAACCCAGCTGAAGATGTCGCTTCTCGCTCTGACCCCATCTACGTCAGCCGTGTGATCAGCGCCATGGTAGGACATGGACCCTTAAATAATAAAAAAATACTGGCAAAAATAGTTCTGTCATTCATTTCTGTCAGAATCTGAAAGTTTAAGATTATTTGCAAATGCTGCTAACGCCCTAAATCAAGAAGATGGTAAACATTGCCACATTAGAGCAACATGTTAGCTTGGTTGTTATGGCCACAGTCTGACACACCCATCACTATATTAAGGGAACACTGTTGCTGCATCCTTTGCTTAGCTCCACCCAATAGGATTGTGACCGGTTTAAAGAAATACTAACAGGCCAGAGTGACTTTTTACACTTTTGTTACGTGTGAGAGATGATTAGGGGCATGACGGCATGCTGAAGTTGGCATTTATCTCAAGCTCATTGATTTCTTGTGTTGCACCTGAATACAACATGAAGCAGCGCACAGCATGACTTTGGAGTGGGAGCAGTCTTGTTTCATTTTTTAGTCTCTATGAAGTTAAAAATTAATGGGTTACTAAAAGGGTTTCTAGAATGTGAGTTGGGTCCTTATCAATGAATTGTAGGATCAAAAGTGTGGCAACCCAGTAGAGTGGTTCATTGCTGAGAGGAATCCAACATATAGGAGCCACATTATCAGAATATGAACTTTGTTTTTCTGTATTTCAGATCAACTCTAACGATGATTCCGGTGTCTTGGAGGGACGCTGGGAATTTCCATATATCGGTGGGAAAAGACCCACTCACTGGACTGGCAGCTATGCAATCCTTAACAAGTGGCTCCAGAGTGGCTGCAGACCAGTCAAGTATGGACAGTGCTGGGTGTTCGCTGGAGTCATGTGCTCAGGTAACGTCTGACTCTGCAGCTCATCTCCTCACATCTCCATAGATTACACTTGTAATAACAGTTACAGATTTAATACAAAAATAAACAAACATTTGTTGTCCATGCAACCAACATTAGAAAATGGTTCTAATTTTCCAGATTCATTCTCTTTAACCATAAACACAATGTTAAAATAGTCACAGTTTTACTGAAAATGGAGCACTTTAATGGCAAAACATTTTCTCATGTAATTAACACAAAAAGAATGGAACAGAATATATTTATTTGTCATTGTCATCTTTGTGTTTTTTTTCAGTGATGCGTCTGCTGGGCATCCCCTGCCGCGTGGTCACCAACTTCGAATCAGCTCATGATGTCAACATGGATTTGATCATCCAGATTTACGTAGACTACAATGGACTCAATGAGGAGTATACCCAGGACAGTATTTGGTGAGACACAAAGGCTTTAGTTTCTTACTTTGAGAACACACAACAAGCGAGATCCAGATCAGTTTGAGCTTCAACTGAACATGCAATGCGTCTCCATTACATTTTTGTTAACCATCTTTCTAGGAAACACTCAGGGTCCAAAGTATTTGCTTGTCGTGGAAGTTTTACCCTTGTATTGCTTTTTAACACTGAATCGCGGTCAATATAGTTTGGTTTTTTGAGTTTCACTAGGTGTGTAACGGCACACAAAAATCACGGTTCGGCACGTACCTCGGTACGGAAGTCACGGTACGGTATGCTTCGGTTCTCCGCTAAGGGGGACAATAAAAAAATATTAATCCAAAACATCTGTTTATTTTCTTAAACCAAATAGCTGTACATCAAATAAAATGTACAATGCCTCCTTAAGTGCTGCAGGGAAATTTAAGTTTGCGTGCTGTTCATAAATGGGGCGAGTTTGTAAAACATGGCCAACTATGTCCCAGTCAGAGGTGATGTGATGGTCAGTCACTGTTAAGTAGCTCTCTGTAGCTCTGAATGTCCACCCATCAGTTGTGAGTGCTACAGCAGACGCCTTGGACAAGTCATGAACCACTGCAGATGTGGTTTCTTCATACAGAGATGGTATGACTTTCTGGCTGCAGTGTGGATGAGAAGAAACTTCATAATGGTGTCCTATCATCTAAAATACAAAATAGACTTCATTGTAATTGCTATAAAAGAACAACACCATTTAGTTAGGCTCTTATTTAGCAGCTTAAATATACTAGGAGGCTAAAAAAATACACAATATAGTCACTTATCTATAGCAAAGAACACAGCAATAATGTAAAGTTAATGTAAGCTTACTTTCATCATAAGTTTAAAACCTCGGTTCTCAACAACAAAGTATGGCCGTAGATTTGATGCTATGAAAACACCAATGGACTTGGTCTCAGGAAATCTTTCTTCCTCTTGAGAGCATTAACTTTACGCAATTCTGACAACTGGGAAGTGAAATTTGTTTCTTCGGTGCCGCATCTGGTCTGTTTTCGGGTCTTTTCCCTGTCGATCACAGTGGACACTAGTGCTAGTTTGAAGTTTTTGTTGTCTTAGACTCAGGTCTAGAGCAGGAGAAGAGCAACCTGCTATTTATTTTAAAGGTTGATGCTAAACTGTCATCGGGGTGCCACATGATGTTTTCACCTACTGCATATCACCTGCTGTGTTAAATTCAACTGTTTTAGTGTTATGATAGTCCTACCTACTTTCAGGAGACAGAGGCTCCATATGATGCACTGAAGATCTGAAACCCCCCCGATTTAAATGTGCTTTTATTGGCATGTTTTTGGTTCTAACTTCCTATTGCAAAACAAATGTTACGATTTCTGAGGCTCAAGCGCAGGAAAAGAGAAAGACGAGCAGGTGTAGATACAAGGATTTTATTTACAACAGCAAACATGTACAAAAACTACAACACCCAGCAGAAGTGTTAACCTGAAATGGGATATGGAGACTGAGTACAGCTGAAAACTCTAGTTCCTTTAGTGGCTGGCAGACTAAACAAAGAGTTACTGAAAGTGAGAAGACTGACCCATGGCAGGTATAACCTGCCATACAATGGCGCCACCAGGCAGTGGCCTGGGGTGGCTATGGCCACCCCTGCAAATCTGCTGGCCACCCCACTGGCCAGTCACAAATATGGATTGACAGTTAAGCTCACACGGCGGCAAGGACAAGGCTCAGATGGCGCACACTTAGCCAATCAGAGGCGACAAAAACCGTTCCTTCCCCCTTGATTCGCTCATTGTCTAACAGTGATGTCAGTCACTCATTCATTCCATTGGTTCTGAGTAGGTTGCAAACTCCGACAGCATCACCATTGATCCGCAGCACTGATCTGAACAGAGGACTATGAGTTAGTCATAATTTCTTCTGTAAAAAGAAGAGGGAGAAGTAATATTCATCATGACGTGCTTTTTTAACCCTCCTGTGGGTTAAATTGACCCGTTTTAAAAGTGTGGGGAAAAAAAATATTTTCACCATGAAAACTTTCACATTTTCTAATTTATTTTTTTTTAAGGAAATTTGTGAACCTTTTTTGGTGAAAAAAAACAAATTAAAAATGTTTAAGAACATTCAGGAAAAAAAAATCAACCAAAATCCAGTGAATTTCGCTGTCAAATTTGGGGATTTTTTTATTTAAAAAATAAAACTTGAGGGAAACTTTTCAGGAATTTTCTTCCTGAAGATTTTGCAAATCTTTATAAATTTGGGGAATTTTTTTCTGAATTTTTGGACATTTTTCAGACAAAGCAACAACATTTTTTGTTAAGGACAACATGAGGGCTAAGTGCCAAAAGGTGCTGCTACAGCAACCTGTTAGAGCAGCACTGCTGTGCTTTTTAACTTGAGTTGCGTTACAGTACGTAGGCATAGTCAGCGTTAGCTGCTGCTGCTATAATTTCAATTTGCAGACCGTGAAGAGAAAGTCAGACATCTCTTCTTAGTTCAAGAAGAAAATTAGCAAAGGAGGAGAAAGAGAGCCGATGGTTGAGCAGCAGATGCATAGTGATGAGGAGACGGAGGAGGAAGAGGAGCAGACAGAGTAGCATGAGCATGACAGTGACACACAAGCTCAGCCAGTAGCAGAAGTTCAGGCAGCCGCAGAAGAGGGACAGTTAGAGATAATGGGCACAGAGGCGAGGCAGGGGTCACCAGCAGGTGTTCAACCTGTCCTGGACCAACAGGTAAAATTATGACAGTGTGCCATTAATAATGAAATTTATTGCTAGGCTAGATGCTAACATCATCTGAAGCAGGGGTCGGTAACTTTCAACACTCAAATAGCCAGTTCGACCAGTTTCCCACAGAAAAGAAAACACTGGGAGCCGTAAAATCCTTTTGGCATTTAAAATGAAGACAACATTGCATATATCGCTTTTTACCTCCGCCAAGGGGGTTATGTGACACCCGGCCTTTGTGTGTCCATCTGTCTGTCTGTTAGCAAGATAACTCAAAAACGCCTGGGCAGATTCAGATGAAATTTTGAGGAGATGTAGACTATGGTAAGAGGAAGAGCTGATTTAATTTTGGTGGCAATCCGGAAAGGATCCTGGATTCTGAATCACTTTGAATTTTTTAGTATGTTTCAGTATGTGGTCCAAAATATGACAAAAACATCGTAGGTTAGTATGTCGTCCAACAAATTGGAGCAAGGTGTCCAGATAGCTCAACTGGTTAAGAAGGTGATTTGTAAACAGAACTGTGTCAGAGATGCAGGTTCGATTCCAGCTCATGATCGTTTACTGCATGGGTTTCCTGTTTTCCTCTCTATCCTTGGCAGAGGTCTGCACTCTCTGAGTGCTTTTCTAGTTTACCTCTATGCCCTTGTTAATCAGTCGTGATTACTTAATTACAAAGCCTCTAATTAGATAGATTCATTTTTTTAATTACTTGGTTAATGTCATTTTTGCTCCTGGACCTCATATGTTACGTAATGTTAGCTGGAAATCAATACATATGTATGCCAATCAATATATATTTAACTTGTAAAATCTATTTATCTTAAGCTAATAACTTTTCTCCGGTAAGTCGCTGCCCTATTTTCCAAGACGACACTGCTCTGACTCTCTGACCTGCTGCTGGACGTGACATCGCGCTGTGCTGTCATGAGTAATGTCGTATTAACCTGACATATCAAAGAGTAGATACCGAGCAAGACAATTATCCGTAGTTTACCTTAGTACTCATGAGTACCCGACACAATGCAGGACTCTGCTGTGAAGGCCAATATGCACAGTGGTGTATTTGCGACAATAAAAAAATGAAAGAAATGTGAAGGAGCGACGGCTAGGATGTAGGAATGGTGGCCCACCGCTGCTGAATGAATGTAGAGGAAACACTGGGATCCGAAGCTCAACAGGACTCCAGATGAATACACGCAGACCAGCGAGTTTTGGAGATTGACGACTGGGACATATATTTTGACAGACAAAAAATTAAGACGTTTTATTTTGATGTTACAAGATCACAATAATCTTCAAATTTAGAATAAAATTTTAAAAATTAACAATCTAAAATAAAAGAAATTTTAATTAAATAGCCTGCTGATTATTTATTTTCCAAAGTTACAGGGAGTCGCAACAGAGGGATGAAAGAGCTGCATGCGGCTCCGGAGCCGCGAGTTGCCGACCCCTGATCTGGAGAAATGTATCTTTAAAGAGTGTGTTCATTAAGTTATTAACCATGATATAATCACTTTGATTTTGTTTGATTAGTTTGAATATAAATGCCTATAGGTTATTAAATGATTACTATAGAGAGGGGCCACGTATTATTACTATCATAATATAATAAAAAGACAGTAATAATACTAGTAAAATAAATTTCCTGAAATTATGACTTAATAGTTTTGGTGTGTCACCCCAAGACTTCAAGTGGCCCCACCTGGCCACCCCTATGAAAAATTTCTGCAGGCGCCACTGGCAGGAAAGCTGATAACTCAGACTGTATGCTAGCTACAAAGATTCTGCAGACTTCTAGCAGATATTTCTAGAAAACAGAAGAACCATGCTCACTTGAATACTTACACTTGGGACAAATCTGAAAACCAAAAAGAGCAACTGAGCTCACTAAGAAATACTTACACTAGGAATAGAACTGGAAACCAAAAGAGCAACTATGCTCACTGTAACCACAGAATAGTAATACGAGATGGCTAAGCTCAAAGGTAAGTACAAAAACTAGAATTCTCCAAGATACAAACAAGAAATTACCTAAGCTGAAAACCCAAACTGAACAACTACTCCACTGCTTTGAGTGGACAACAAACATTATCTAACCTATGACAAACAAGAACAAGACTCTGATTTGACCTGAGACTGCTCGTACTGGGACTTGACTGGCAGCAAGGCAGCTACGGAACTGGGAGGCTGCGAACTGGACGAGGGAGAGGGGTGCTGCAGGCTTGGAGCTGGATGGTCGCGGCTGTGACGGCACGGACGGAGAGTTGGAAGTAGCAGAGATGATCCAGAAGACTGCCCAGCAATGTACATAGAAGACAAAGGAGTTGACAGATCCAAAAAGGGCCAGAGTGGGTAATTTCGTAGGAGCAAGCGGTGGTCTGGACTACAAAAGAGCAGGTTTTACTGGAGGTCTACAGGAATTTGGCTGACTGCTGGCATTCACGGTCCAGAGTCAAATGGTGAGTGGAGTCAGGTTATATTGTGTGGAGGTAGGCTGATTGGTTCTGGCACACCTGCTCCTGCTGATTATCAGGATTGCTCTCACCTCAGCACCCTGAATACCTAAAAAGGAAGCAAACAACAAGAGGAGGGAGGGGCCCTACCAAGGAGACAAGAAAATTTAATCCTTAAAAACAAACCATCTGTTTTTTTAATTTAGCATGAATTTCAGTCTATTAGTTAATGATGTCCACAGATCAACAGAAAAAATAAATGATTTCTAAATGTTTCTGATACTCCACCACCACCCTGACCTTTATATGTCAGATCAGAACAAATAAATGTGATGAGACACAATAAGAAGCCAAGAAGTACACCACCATGTCAGAACTTGCAGCTCAACAAAGAGCCTGAAAAGCCCTAAGGTTTATTGTTAACTGAGGTTTTTCAAAGTACTTAATTTGTATATTAATGTCTGGCACTGTTTGGGTGTGGAGCTTTTGATCCACCAATGAAGAATGCCATTATGGAGTACTGGTGTGGGGCGTTTAGGTGCTCTTTTTGAGGCCTGATGATATGAAGTACTTTTTTTCCAGTAGTGCACCAAACAATGCCATTTGTTCACAAATGTTTTAGGATGAATTTGTAATTTCAAAGCACTTTGGGGCTACACTAAATGTTAAATGTGTTCTTCTTATTGCTCTTTTACTTCACTGTTTGATTAGGCCTTCAATTTGCAGATTTTGACTCATAAAGACTGTTTTTATTTGGCTGAAACCGATCTGGTGGGATATTTAATGTGTATTCAAGAATACTATCATTCAGTAGAATTGTACTGTGGGTTAAATGTGGGTTGTTTCCAAACCAGGAATGTCCAGGAGCGACTGTAGTAGTAGTAGCTAGGAGTAATAGCTGTAGTCTACAGTGAGAGGATCAAGGTGCTGAAGTGCTTCAGAGCATTCTGCTCCCTTGAAATTGGTTCTCCAGTGTTGCGTTTACATGCTTGCAGACTCTGAATCTTGTGTTGTGTTGAAGGAACTTCCATGTCTGGACGGAAGGATGGATGAAGCGACCAGACCTGGGAAGTGACGGGGAATATGACGGCTGGCAAGTTGTGGATCCGACACCACAGGAGTTGAGCGATGGTACAGACCGTCTTGTCTCTTGCTCCCATAAACTTTGAAGTGTCTGTGTTATGCACATTTAGGGTTTTGAGGGTCTGCTAGCTTGTATTACATTCTGTTTTTATCAGCACTGTTGTGCGTTTAAGTTGCATTAGAACAAAAGTTTTTCTGTGGGGAAAACCACAATGATGGCTTGTTTGTGGTATCTGTGTGATGGTTTTTGTTGTTTCTCCTTCTACAGGTGTGTTCTGCTGCGGCCCAGCCTCAGTCAAAGGCATCTTAAATGGACAAACTGGGTTTAAATACGATGCTCCATTTATCTATGCTGAGGTCAATGCTGACCACGTTGTCTTATTCGTAAGTAGAAGCAGAGCATATATCTCTATCAAATTCCAGCTTCATAAATACAGGGGCCATTAATGATAACAGAGGGCCAGCTGTAGAGAAATGGAACTTTGATCCAATTTTACCTCTCATTTTGCTTCATGAATTCTTGCCTTTTGTTGTGTGCATTTCTCTCAGATCACAGAGAGCGGTGAAGTGTTTCAAATCGAGTCTGATACCACGATGGTCGGGAAGAACATCTCCACTAAGGCTGTTGGTTCCAATAAGAGGGAGGACATCACCAACACCTACAAGTACAAAGAAGGTATCTCACACTCTGTTATTCATGCTGTACTGCAGTGGGAATCACTTTGTTCAGTTCAGTTTATTGATTTGTGGGCACTTACTGTGTAGTTAAGTCGCCTTTTCTTGCCCACAACGATAAAGTAACAGGTAGAGAATCCCAGCATCTATCTGTGTGTCTGTCTGTCTGTCTGTCTATCTATCCATCCATCTATATCTGTCTCTCTCTCTCTCTCTCTATATATATATATATATATATATATGTATATATACTGACAGTCAATAGAAACTTTGAGGTAGAAATGTACGCACAATTCTACTTGTAGGGGGGTTGTAATTATTCATTGTGGATTTACTGATGATCTAGTGCCCTGGTAGTTGAGATAATGATGAGTTGTCATTTTGTCATGATTCATTGCACATTGGTTGGTCACTTTGCAAAAGTGAACCAAATACACACCAAGCAATACTCAGTGAGTATCTGCACAATTTGAGAATGGGTTTTGAAGGCCTATATAAAGGCCCAAAAAAGGCCACCATTGTTAGTCCAGTGAACAGCATCATGCCGCGTCTATCACATGAACAACGTCTCCAGGCACTGGGTATGGTGGAGGCCGGTTTGAGCTACAATGATGTAGCCAGGCGTATGGGCTGTTCCCAACCCACAATCAGAAGCCTGGTCCAAAGCATGCGCCGACGGATTGCTGCCTGCATCGAAGCAAATGGAGGCCATACTCGGTATTGACTGTTGTGACTTTGTGTTTGGCAGGTGCTGTTTTCTTTTGTGAAATTCTTTATTTTGAAATCATTCTTGAAACTTTAGATTTTTGCGTCTGTATGCCAATATGCTAAACAAATGATTCATATGAAGAAAATCCAGTTTTGGGCTTCAAAATACAAATTATGTTGAAAAATATGGTCTCAAAGTTTTTAATGACTGTCAGTGTGTGTGTGTATATATATATACACACGTGGACAAAATTGTTGGTACCCCTCAGTTAAAGAAGGAAAAACCCACAATTCTCACTGAAATCACTTGAAACTCACAAAAGTAACAATAAATAAAAATTTATTGAAAATTAAATAATCAAAAACAGCCATTACTTTTGAATTGTTGATTAACATAATTATTTAAAAAAACAAACTAATGAAACAGGCCTGGACAAAAATGATGGTACCTCTATAAAAGATTGAAAACTATTTGACCAGAGTGACATGATTAACTCAGGTGTGTCATTTAATTGACATCACAGGTGTTTCCAAACTCATAATCAGTCAGTCTGCCTATTTAAAGGGAGACAAGTAGTCACCCTGCTGTTTGGTGAAAAGGTGTGTACCACACTGAACATGGACAACAGAAAGCGAAGGAGAGAATTGTCCCAGGACATCCGAAAAAAAATTATAGACAAACATCTTAAAGGTAAAGGCTATAAGACCATCTCTAAACAGCTTGAAGTTCCTGTGACAACAGTGGCTCATATTATTCAGAAGTTCAAGACCCACGGGACAGTAGCCAACCTCCCTGGACGTGGCCGCAAGAGGAAAATTGATGACAAATTGAAGAGACGGATCGTTGGAATTGTATCCAAAGAGCCCAGAGCAACCTCCAAAGAAATTAAAGGTGAACTCCAAGGCCAAGGTACATCAGTGTCAGATCGCACCATTCGTCATTGTTTGAGCCAAAGTGGACTTCATGGGAGACGACCAAGGAGGACACCACTGCTGAAAAAAACTCATAAAAAAGCCAGACTGGAATTTGCAAAAATGCATGTTGACAAGCCACAAAGCTTCTGGGAGAATGTCCTTTGGACAGATGAGACCAAACTGGAGCTTTTTGGTAAGGCACATCAACTCTATGTTCATAGACTCAAAAACCAAGCATACGAAGAAAAGAACACTGTCCCTACGGTGAAACATGGAGGAGGCTCAGTAATGTTTTGGGGCTGCTTTGCTGCATCTGGCACAGGGTGTCTTGAAAGTGTGCAAGGTACGATGAAATCTGAAGACTATCAAGGCATTCTGGAGAGAAATGTGCTGCCTCGTGTCAGAAAGCTTGGTCTCAGTCGCAGGTCATGGGTCTTCCAACAGGACAACGATCCAAAACACACAGCCAAAAACACCCAAGAATGGCTGAGAGAAAAGCGTTGGACTATTCTAAAGTGGCCTTCTATGAGCCCAGATCTGAATCCCATTGAACATATGTGGAAGGAGCTGAAACATGCCATTTGGAGAAGACACCCATCAAACCTGAGACAACTGGAGCTGTTTGCTCATGAGGAGTGGGCCAAAATACCTGTTGACAGCTGCAGAACGCTCATTGACAAATACAGAAATCGTTTAATTGCAGTGATTGCCTCAAAAGGTTGTGCAACAAAATATTAAGTTATGGGTACCATCATTTTTGTCCAGCCCTGTTTCATTAGTTTGTTTTTTTAAATAATTATGTTAATCAACAATTCAAAAGTGATGGCTGATTTTGATTATTTAATTTTCAATAAATTTTTATTTATTGTTACTTTTGTGAGTTTCAAGTGATTTCAGTGAGAATTGTGGGTTTTTCCTTCTTTAACTGAGGGGTACCAACAATTTTGTCCACGTGTGTATATATATATATATATATATATATATATATATATATATGGCATGCTGTTTAGGAAATTATATATATGATGAAAGTACGAATATATTGAATGAAAGTCGATATATATTAAATGAAAGTATGAATATATGGAATGAAAGTCGATATATATTGAATGAAAGTCGATATATCTGTATATCTAAACATGGGCCATTCTACCGAATTTGTCCAAAGTGCAGGGTTGGAAATTTTTTTAAGTGTTTTTTTTTTCCTAAAACTTTGGCCATACATATGTTGTACCATATCTAAGGTACATATATCTTGTATAGTGCAGTCAATATTCATATTTTAATTTCTGCCTGTTGTTGAAATGTTTTTTCCGCTCCCAAAATGTGTCACAACCAAAACATAGCAACACACTGCAATAAAAGTTTTTTTTTTTTAATCTGTTCATATTGTACTTCCATGCCCCCTCTAAAGTATATTTTTACAAATTTTCTTGAAGGGTTTTACAACAAAATCTATAAAAGTGACATTTTAAACATTTTTAAAGTTGAATTTCTAAGACTCATCAAAATCAAATTCCAATCTTTTCTTGTAAAATGAATTCCACTGATGATCTCAGAGTGAGTTATGAAATTGAACATACATTTAACGAATAGTCATCATAAAATCTTAGTTGATGACTCAATATCTTTTATTTTTTACAAAACACCCAGTGTTTCGGTTGTGACTGCACTGTTTCGCTTGTGACTGCCATAGACATAATAAAGAGTAGACGCCGCATCGACCGCTACTGCCTATTGGGGCTGACGAGCGGTGGGGCCGCCATCTTGGTCCGGTCACCCGCTCCACTCAGCGCTGTTTGACAGCACATTTAATCCATCTTAACTCTGAATAATAAACTGATTTTCAAGCGGTTTTTATTTTTATTTTTTTGCTGCAAACGTCATACATGTAGCTATGATACAGGACAAATGGTTTGGCGTATTTTAATATTCATAGCAGGAATAATAGATAATAATAATAATAATAGGTAATAGAATATTCTGATATTAAGCTTGACTGTAGACAGGTATTTTGCAAACACTGTAAACACACACACACACTAATATATGTTAGAGAAGCAGATAATGGCAGTAAAGTCAATTATTTTAATAATTTGAAGAGACAATATATGATTACGCTATATATACATATATAAACAAAATACTGACTAATGAACATATATTTCTAATGAACATATATTTCTATATAAAACAATAGATAGAAGTTATATATCAGAGAAAATGAATTTATATAAATCATAGATCAACATCGTTCACATATATATAGGCTATAATAGATAAAAGTATCAATATAATCAATATATCAGAAAACTGACTAATGTGTTCATTAGTCAGTTCATTAATGTTAGTAATGTTGTAATGTTAGTTCATTAATGTGTTCACCTGCTGCTTGTTGAAAACAGTAACTGCAGAATGAGCCGAGTTTTCCTATCAGTCTCCAAAACGGCAGAAAAAGTCGCTTTTACAAAAAAAGTCGCTCGGAGCTTTGAAAAGTCGCTAGATTTAGCGAGAAAGTCGCTAAGTTGGCAACACTGGTAGGAAAATATCAGAATATATGGAATGAGTCTGAACATTATATATATTCCGACTTGCATTCAATATATATCAACTTTCATTATATATATGTTAACTTTCATTCAATATATATCGACTATCATTCAATATATTCGTACTTTCATTCAATATATAGACTTTGATTCAATATATTCGTACTTTCATCATATATATAATTTCCTAAATGGCATGCCATATATATATATATATATGTGTGTGTGTGTATGTATGTATGTATATATATATAGGTATATGTATGTATGGCATGCCGTTTAGGAAATTATATATATAATGAAAGTCGATATATATATAATGAAACTTGATATATATATAATGAAAGTCGATATATATATAATGAAACTTGATATATATATAATGAAACTTGATATATATATATAATGAAACTTGATATATATATAATGAAAGTCGATATATATATAATGAAACTTGATATATATATAATGAAAGTTGATATATATATAATGAAAGTCGATATATATATAATGAAACTTGATATATATATAATGAAACTTGATATATATATAATGAAAGTTGATATATATATATATATATATCAACTTTCATTATATATATATCAACTTTCATTATATATATATCGACTTTCATTATATATATATCAACTTTCATTATATATATATCTCGACTTTCATTATATATATATATATCGACTTTCATTATATATATATCAACTTTCATTATATATATATCAAGTTTCATTATATATATATCGACTTTCATTATATATATATATCAACTTTCATTATATATATATCAAATCTTTTTTTCCTACCGAGCCCCGGAAGGGACATGTCCGTATGGCGAAGCGACAACGAAGGACACTCACCCGGACGAGAATTTTATTGAGTTTTATTTTAAAATCGGCCTGAAACACACAGACATTCAAGCAGTGCGATGCGCTAAGAGTCTGCCATGCAGACCAGCGATCCTGATAATGGTAAGTTTTATTTCTCCAACATCCTGCTGTTATCCTACTATGAATACGCTAGCTACAACAGTCCCACATCAGTATTATGAACGTTCCGCCAGCTAACGCGGTCCGGACACCGGATCAGTGATTAGAGGTTGGCGTTCAACTATTGTTTGCCAGCCAGTTAGCCGCTGGTAAGCTAACAAGCTATGAAACAACTCCTTATAAAACCGGAGGAAAGCAGCAGCAATATTTCAGTCCAAGACCTGTATTCAGAACCTCCCACGCTGTTACACAATGACCCATTAATCATATTACTGAACTATATGGTTATCATTGAAATTTCCCTTGAAGAACCAGTGAACTCTTTGCGAACACATTTTAATTTATGTGTTGATTATGTTTCGTATCAGTAATACAAGTCTAAAAAACTGATTGAAATGATCAAGTTAACACAATGAAGTAAAGAGTACTGGTAATCTGCAGCTATTTTCATAATTTCAAGGTGAAATTCTGATGTGTGATTTTCTAGCTTTGCAGATGTGGAAATCCAATGCACTGATTTCTTATACACAGATGCTTTTGGTGTTTTTTGTTGTAAAATAAAACAAGGCATTTATCACTGTTGGAAATTATTACAGGTATTATTTGTAAGACTTTCTAACATTGTATGGACAAAGCAATAAATCAGTTAATGGATAAAATCATTTGTATTACAGATGCTATCAACAGCATGTCTTGTTCATTTTATTTAGTTGTCGGCCTTGGATGATGAGGTCCAGTTACCAGGAGCACTAGTCTGCAGCTTACTGGTTCCGTCTTGCAGCTCCTCCACGCCGTCCTCCTCTCTACAGACCAAATCAAGTAAGATCTGTTTAGACTATGCAGACATCAACATGATCAGTATGTTATCTTTTGACCCATCCTAAAATCACAAAATAGAACATTTACTTTAAGTTAACTGTGTTTATGAAAATAGAAAATAATTACTGACAACTCGTACTTTTTGGTGCTTTTATGCAGGAAAAGGGAACCAGGAAGCTGCTGTGGATCCTCTGCAGTATCTGGAGAGGTCAGAGGAACGTTTCTTGGAACAGATTGGAAGACACCAAGACGTGACCTCTGCCATTCTCCAGAACATCCAGAAGATGAATGAAAACCTTGGTTGCACTGATGGGACGCATGGTGTCGGTGCTGGAGCAACTGTCCCAGAATTAAACTGCATTGTTGACTATTGGCTTTTCTAGAAAATAAATCTTTTTTAGTACTTCACCTGTTTTGTATTTTACTCATGCACTTTGGATGAATGAACAGAAATTTGTGATGAGAGATGCAAATTTTGTCTATAATCTACAGAGACTTTATTCAGTGTTCAGTGCACACTTTTGTTACACACATTTTGACAGATAAGCAGTTGTGCTTTTCAAGCAGATTTTAGTCAGAAACATCAGTAGCATATATTGTTGTTTTTTTTACTGTTACACCAATCTAGGTAGATAAACTGCACTACTGCAGCAGACATATTATTGAAATGTGCTTCTATTATGTGTCTACATACACTGCTCACAAGTAGTTATTCAACTTTTGGGTGAAATTGATGGAAAATATAAAAAGTGCACGCTGTAGTGATATATCATAAAAGTAGGGTATTTAACTAGAAACATGCAATAGTGATTTCCTCATCTCAAAAAAAATTATTGAATCAAAAGCTAACAACAGTGGAGGGTATGTCACAATAAAAATGTCTCAGTTTGGACAGAACAGCAGCCTTCAGCTGAAATCCAGTACAATTGTGTCCCACCAGTGGCGTGATCATGGATGTGTCCAGGCAGCAGCTGACCTCTGCCTCGTAATTAGCCTTAAGACCAGCTATAAAGATAAACATAGATATTATCATTATCATCAACATATGGTGCATGTGTTTAACCTTTAAGCTATGTAGGGATGCAAATGTAGTCGAAGCTAAGTAGCTAAGCTAATGCTAACACGTTCAGTGTTCAGAATCAAAACATCTCTAAAAATTACCTGTTTTCTCAAACGTAGTCGCCGTTCCCTGTGACAACCATGAAGACAGATAGATAATCACAGAAGAGCTCATCTGAAGAGCAAATGTCCAATAAGGTTCCTGTTTTTGTTTGCCATGTCCTTCCAGGGCTCAGTAGGAAAAAGTCTGAATATATGGAATGAAACTTTGAATAGATGGAATGAAAATCTGAACATTCTATATTCCGACTTTCATTATATATATATCAAGTTTCATTATATATATATCAACTTTCATTATATATATATATCAAGTTTCATTATATATATATCAATTTTCATTATATATATATATACTGTATCAACTTTCATTATATATATATCAATTTTCATTATATATATATCAAGTTTCATTATATATATATCGACTTTCATTATATATATATATATCAACTTTCATTATATATATATATCAACTTTCATTATATATATATCAACTTTCATTATATATATATATATCAAGTTTCATTATATATATATCAAGTTTCATTATATATATATATCAAGTTTCATTATATATATATCAATTTTCATTATATATATATCAAGTTTCATTATATATATATCGAGTTTCATTATATATATATCAAGTTTCATTATATATATAATTTCCTAAACGGCATGCCATATGTATGTATATATATATATATATATATATATATATATATATATATATATATATACATATATATATAAATCTATATACAGTGCCTTGTGAAAGTATTCGGCCCCCTTGAACTTTTCAACCTTTCGTCACATTTCAGGCTTCAAACATAAAGATATAAAATTTTAATTTTTTGTCAAGAATCAACAACAAGTGGGACACAATCGTGAAGTGGAACGAAATTTATTGGATATTTTAAACTTTTTTAACAAATAAAAACCTGAAAAGTGGGGCATGCAATATTATTCGGTCCCCTTGCATTAATACTTTGTAGTGCCACCTTTTGCTGCAATTACAGCTGCAAGTCGCTTGGGGTATGTCTATCAGTTTTGCACATCGAGAGACTGAAATTCTTGCCCATTCTTCCTTGCAAAACAGCTCGAGCTCAGTGAGGTTGGATGGAGAGCGTTTGTGAACAGCAGTCTTCAGCTCTGCCCACAGATTCTCGATTGGATTCAGGTCTGGACTTTGACTTGGCCATTCTAACACCTGGATACGTTTATTTGTCAACCATTCCATTGTAGATTTGGCTTTATGTTTTGGATCATTGTCCTGTTGGAAGATAAATCTCCGTCCCAGTCTCAGGTCTTTTGCAGAGTCCAACAGGTTTTCTTCCAGAATGCTCCTGTATTTGGCTCCATTCATCTTCCATCAATTTTAACCATCTTCCCTGTCCCTGCTGAAGAAAAGCAGGCCCAAACCATGAGGCTGCCACCACCATGTTTGACAGTGGGGATGGTGTGTTCAGGGTGATGAGCTGTGTTGCTTTTACGCCAAACATATCGTTTTGCATTGTGGCCAAAAAGTTCAGTTTTGGTTTCATCTGACCAGAGCACGTTCTTCCACATGTTTGGTGTGTCTCCCAGGTGGCTTGTGGCAAACTTTAAACAAGACTTTTTATGGATATCTTTGAGAAATGGCTTTCTTCTTGCCACTCTTCCATAAAGGCCAGATTTGTGCAGTGTAGGACTGATTGTTGTCCTATGGACAGACTCTCCCACCTCAGCTGTAGATCTCTGCAGTTCATCCAGAGTGATCATGGGCCTCTTGGCTGCATCTCTGATCAGTCTTCTCCTTGTTGGAGGTGAAAGTTTAGAGGGACGGCCGGGTCTTGGTAGATTTGCAGTGGTCTGATACTCCTTCCATTTCAATATGATTGCTTGCACAGTGCTCCTTGAGATGTTTAAAGCTTGGGAAATCTTTTTGTATCCAAATCCGGCTTTAAACTTCTCCACAACAGTATCTTGGACCTGCCTGGTGTGTTCCTTGGTCTTCATGATGCTCTCTGCACTTTAAACAGAACCCTGAGACTATCACAGAGCAGGTGAATTTATACGGAGACTTGATTACACACAGGTGGATTCTATTTATCATCATCAGTCATTTAGGACAACATTGGATCATTCAGAGATCCTCACTGAACTTCTGGAGTGAGTTTGCTGCACTGAAAGTAAAGGGGCTGAATAATATTGCACACCCCACTTTTCAGTTTTTTATTTGTTAAAAAAAGTATAAAATATCCAATAAATTTCATTCCACTTCACGATTGTGTCCCAATTGTTGTTGATTCTTGACAAAAAATTAAAATTTTATATCTTTATGTTTGAAGCCTGAAATGTGGCGAAAGGTTGAAAAGTTCAAGGGGGCCGAATACTTTCACAAGGCACTGTATATATATACGCACAGATGACACAAAAAAACGGGAACTTTTTAACAATCCAATAAAACCAAGAGTGAAGGAAGAAAATTATTTTTTCATAGTAATTGAAACCTTAAAACATGCCATTTAAGAAATGATGGAATTTTCATTTTTTTAAAATTACTTCCTGTAGATGGCGTCCTCCTGTACGAATGCATTCCTGAAATCTGTTGTTGAGATTCCTCATTGACCGCTGCAATATCTCAGCTGGGATACTGTGAATTTCATCCTGAATTCTCTGTTTTAACTCATCCAGAGTTCTTGGTCAAGTCCTGTACACTTTACTCTTGAGATAGCCCCGGGTAGATTTCAAGAGAACTAGTTTCGTTGTATATGAAAGTGTGTAATGACAATAAAGTTCTTCTTATTCTCATTCATTCTAACACACTCATATATATATACATATGCATATATATATATATATATATATATATATATATATATATATATATATATAATCTACAGGAGTAAGTGCATCTTTAAGTAATGTTCTGACAAATGTTTGCAGTTTAGGCTTGAAATAGATGAAATTTACTGGATGTGATAAAATCTCCAGGAATAACAACAGCTCGAGATGATCTGTGCAAGTCAAATGTATTGTTTAGAACTATGAGGACACAGACTGAGAGGATCCTCTGATGGAAACATTGGTAAAAAGGTTCACAAACAGCTTGTCGAAGCGAGCAAAGAAGAGGTTCAGGGTGTTGGGGAGATATGTCCTGACTGACCTGTATGTTGCTGTTTTGCAGTTAGTTGGGGTTTTAATACCCTGCCACATGGTGCCATTGTTCTCAAAGTGCCCCTCTATTTGCAGCCTATATTTGCCCTAAGCTTCTCTGATGCTCTTTGACAATTTTTTCTAGCAGTTTTGTAGTTCAGCTGGTTCACTGACCTGTCGGCGACGTCCCTGGCTTTGAGCAGCGACGGTACATTTCCATTAAATCAGGGCTTCTGATTTCGGAGCACCCTGATGGTTTTGGTAGGCAGTACAGCCTCAGTGCAAAAATGCTATAGTCCAGGACAGTTTATAGTCCAGGACAGCAGAGGGGTAATCCTTCAGGTCCAGGACCATGAAGTCACATTGATACACACTTAAGGTAATAACATTAATCTAAATTACCCACCTTCCAGGGTCATACAGCGAGAGGATGTTCTATACATTTGCCATCGACGGGGGAGTTGGAAGTGGAGGAACCGACGGGGGAGCTGGAAGTGCAGGAACCGACGGGGGAGTTGGAAGTGGAGGAACCGACGGGGGAGCTGGAAGTGGAGGAACCGACGGGGGAGCTGGAAGTGCAGGAACCGACGGGGGAGCTGGAAGTGGAGGAACCGACGGGGGAGCTGGAAGTGGAGGAACCGACGGGGGAGCTGGAAGTGCAGGAACCGACGGGGGAGCTGGAAGTGGAGGAACCGACGGGGGAGCTGGAAGTGCAGGAACCGACGGGGGAGCTGGAAGTGCAGGAACCGACGGGGGAGTTGGAAGTGGAGGAACCGACGGGGGAGCTGGAAGTGGAGGAACCGACGGGGGAGCTGGAAGTGGAGGAACCGACGGGGGAGCTGGAAGTGGAGGAACCGACGGGGGAGCTGGAAGTGCAGGAACCGACGGGGGAGCTGGAAGTGGAGGAACCGACGGGGGAGCTGGAAGTGGAGGAACCGACGGGGGAGCTGGAAGTGGAGGAACCGACGGGGGAGCTGGAAGTGCAGGAACCGACGGGGGAGCTGGAAGTGGAGGAACCGACGGGGGAGCTGGAAGTGCAGGAACCGACGGGGGAGTTGGAAGTGGAGGAACCGACGGGGGAGCTGGAAGTGGAGGAACGGAGGGGGAAGCCACCCCACAACCTCCATCACCAGTGACTATTCGATTTGAAGAGGTACGTTGCAGCCACTACAGTTTCCCTTTCTTTTAAGAGATATCAGGATGTCATTAATCATAGTGTTTGCTAATTTTGTGGGGTTTTTTGTAACAATTTTCTGCCTACCATTCTTAAATGTCACTTTAATTCAAATTTGAGGTGTCCCTGGGGCCCAGTAGGTTTAAAACACAAAGCATGAACTGCAGCATCTCTGCTTTGACACATCCTTCACGTGCTACCAAAACAGAAGACAGAACCAACAAAGAAATCAAAACTTACATCACCCGCCTGAAAGAATCATGAAAAAGTCTCAAGAAGCTGTGATGTAAATTGTGTTCGTTACTCACAGATTTGTACAATATCCCTGTGTAAACAAAATATCCACTATTTATCAATTGTTTATCTGCATCTTTCCTGGCCGATGATGTAGCATACAGCAGGATTGTCATGTACTTATTTAATTTAAAGTTTCATCTGGAGCCCCACAGACAGCAGATGACCCTTAAAACCATTCACTTGCACAATTTTGGTTTTAGGTGTTGATTTGGCAAGTGTATAAAATGGTTTTATTCAAACTTGTCTCCCAAAAATCATGCTACTTTTGAACTAAACTGTACTCTCAGTTGGGTTGTAAGCAAAAATTCTCCCAGTGATGTAACAGTATGGCGTAGAAAGAAACATTTACTTTTTTAGGAGCCACAAAACCCCTGTTAGCAGTCTGGAGGAGTGGTAGTGGTGTAATAAGTCCATTACAAGACTTTTAACCAGGAGATTTAGGTTCATCTCCTCTGTGGAACTGTTATTTGTAGAGTTTCATTTTCTTTCCCTTTATGGTTAGGCTTAGGTATTATATATATATGGTTTGGTTTGGTACAGTGTCAGTGTTTGGTAAAATACATACTTTTAACCATGTGTCTGGAGTATAAGGGTGATGAGTCTAATATATGACTATAAAGCAATACAGTGAGGTGAGATCAACCTTTATTAATCCCCAAGAAATTCTTGTACAGAAATTGCTCACAAAAAACAAAATTAAGGTGATGTGAAAAAAAGATGCAGTTCCTAATAGGAAAAGCACCAGAATATAAATACTATAACTGCTAAAAGTAATACTAAGCAAGCTGAAATAACACTTATTTTATCAAGAAAAGCATTTTTTCCCAATGAAGATAACATTAAATTAATCAGAAATACAGTCTAGACATAGTTAATGTGGTAAATGACTATTCCAGTTGGAAATGTCTGATTTTTAATGGAATATCTCCACAGGAGTACAGAGGAACATTTCCAGCAACCATCACTCCTGTGCTCTAATGCTACATTGGGTGTTGAAAGGCTAATTGATGATTAGAAACCCTTGTGCATTTATGTTAGCACATGAATAAAAGTGTGAGTTTTCAGGGGTCACGTGATGCACCGAGGAGAACAGACGTGCTGCTGTCAGTCTCCTCGCTGGATTTAACTAAAAACAGTGTTTCTCAGTTTGGTCCGTTGTTTAAAACATGGTTGAACTATGGCCAAAACATATACAACCATTGGACATGTCACTGGATAACTTTTTAATTATGACGAAGAACAGAGACAATCGGAAAAAGAACAACAAGCCGGCGGCTAACGAAGCGCTAGCTAACCCAGAAGATGAGGCAGAGCTAGTGCCAGAGCTAGCTAACGAAGAAGAGCTTGGATCCGTCAGCCCCACTAGCGATAGTACAGTGGTCCAACAATTCAATTTTTCAATTCAATTTTATTTATATAGCGTCAATTACAGTCAAATCGTCTCAAGACGCTTTACAGAACCCATATGCCTGACCCCCAGAGCAAGCCCAAAGGCGACAGTGGCAAGGAAAACACCCTTTTAACAGGGAAGAAACCTCGAGCAAAACCCGGCTCTAAATAGGGGACCCATCTGCCTGCTGGCCGGGCGGGTTGAGAAGGACAGAAGAGGGCAAGGGGAGGGATGGGAGAAGAGGGAGGGGTGGGAAAGCAAGGAAAAC
The DNA here is from genome assembly GCF_021347895.1 of Acanthochromis polyacanthus. Lineage (NCBI taxonomy): Eukaryota > Metazoa > Chordata > Actinopteri > Pomacentridae > Acanthochromis > Acanthochromis polyacanthus. Next base: position 32,037,490 of record NC_067117.1, on the reverse strand, counting down.
ACAACACACATTTGGATACATGCATGACAGGATATGTGACACAGACAAAGTATAAGCTAACATTGAAAACTGACTCATAGTTTACTCTTATGATGTACGGCTCTGACATTAAACATACTCCTTATATAGCTAGCAGTAAAATTCAAACAGTATGTAAGTTAGCATAACAGTATAGTGAAGGCGATGCAGAGTTGACTGGTGGAAAAAGGGAATTGGAAGCAGAGGGCTGGAGGAAGGTCAGTAGCAGCATCCCACAGTGGACATGGTGGAGACTGGACCAGCTGGTGGAACATCAACCGCAGATCTGAAGCATCCAGCTCTGGGACCAGGGACACTCGGAGAAATAGCACAGGGGGAAACAGAGTGAATGTACTGCAATAACGGTATACATATTAAATGTAAAGGTAGATAGAGAAGGGCTCAGTGCGTCAAGAAAAGTCCCCCAGCAGCCTAGGCCTATAGCAGCATGACTAGGGGCAGAACGAAGGGACGTCCAAGAGGGGGTCAGCTGTACAATGAAGACACAAGCCGAACCTCTGTGGGTCACCCAGTCAGCCCCAACTATAAGATTTGTCAAAAAGGAACGCTTTAAGCCTGGTCTTAAAAATAGAGAGGGTGTCTGCCTCCCGAACCCAAACTGGGAGCAGGTTCCACAGGAGAGGCGCCTGATAACTGAAGGCTCTGCCTCCCATTCTACTTTTAGAAATTCTAGGAACAACAAGTAAGCCTGCAGTTTGCAACAGGTGATGCGAAATATTGAGAGATGCTGGACACTAAACTCGCTAACATTCTGAAACCCATTCACAGAAATGTCAGAAAGCTAGACAAACTAGTAGACAGACGAGGGTCGGTGGAACAAAGGGTGTCCGACTTAGAAGATAATGCAGCAGCCAGTGCACCGCGACTCGACTCGGTGGAGTCGGTCCTGAAAAAAGCTCTGGAAAAACTGGAGAACTACGAAAACCAGAGTCGACGTCATAATTGTCGGACTAAAGGAGGGCACTGAAGGCAAGAATCCACCTGTGTTTTTTGGGAAGTGGATGTCTGAGGTCTTGAACATGGACATGCAGGGAGAGCAGCTGAAGATAGAACGAGCGCACCGCGTGCGGCCTCCAGTGGGATCCACCGACACAGCCCCGTGCGACCCTGGTGAGACTCCATGACTACACAGACAGACAAGGGATTCTACGAGAAGCCAGGACCAAGGGAAGAGTTATGGTGGATGGTCAACCCGTGTCCTTTTTCCAAGACTTTTCTGCGGAGATTGTAAAGAGAAGACAGGAACCCTAACCCTAACCCTAACCCTAACCCTAGGGTAAGGAATCTGTTCTTGTTTTCATCTTTCTTGTTTAGACTGAACTACATGCAGATTACTACATAAGGCAATGGGGATTATGCAGCGTAATATAGAATCACATTACTTTAAGTATTAAGTTTTGTACTTGTAATATCAAGGGCTCTAATAATGTCATTAAGAGGAAAGCTATTTTAAACTATCTCAAAAAGGAGAAGGTACAGGTTGTATTCCTCCAACAAATCCATTTGAATGAGGAGGAGCATAAAAAATATCTCAGGGAATGGGTTGGACAGATATATTTTACATCCTCCTCTTCAAATACAAGGGGAGCCATCATATTAGTCCATAAACTGCTGCCATTTACAGCCCAAGACATTTACAAAGATACAGATGGAAGGATAGTTCTGGTAAAGGGAGAGCTGTCAGGAGAATTGGTGTTGTTGGGAAATGTTGATGCTCCAAATGTTTATGATGACATTTTTTTAGCCTTCCTACTCAACAAGATTGTTGAAATGGATTGTGCAAATATGATAACTGGAGGCGATTTTAATTGCTATCTTTCCCCCTCTTTAGACAGAGATCCTCCTCACAGAGATCAGTCAAAAGCTGGTAGAGCACTACAAAATTTTCTCAAAGTATTTAACCTGTTAGATGGTTGGAGATACATGAATCCTAATAATAAAAACTATACATTATATTCTTCATCTCACTTATCATTATCACGAATTGACTATATACTTGTTTCGGAACACCTAGTCCACTTAGTAGAGCAATCCAACATAGGGCCCATTGCCCTTTCAGATCATGCCCCTGTAACCCTGGAAAAAAATTAAAAATAAAGATAAAAGTCCTGGGACTGATGGATTTTGTGTACAGTCTTATAAAAAGTTGAAAAGTAAAATTAATAAATTACTTCAACGTGTGTTCAATAAATCCTTCAAAGAAGGTGAACTCCCAAAATCTATGTACTTAGCTCACATTATAGTCATCCTTAAAAAAGGGAAAGACCCAGAACAGTGTGCATCTTATCGCCCAATCAGTTTATTGGGAGTGGATGTTAAAATACTCTCTAAAATAATGGCTAATTGACTAGGAAGAGTGCTCACTGATTTAGTCAGTGCAGACCAAACAGGGTTTATAAGGGGCCATACCTCATCAGACAACACAAGACACTTAATTGATGTTATTCACTACCTTAATTTCCATCAAACCCCAAGTTCTATAGTAGTGATGGAGGCAGAAAAAGCTTTCGACCATATTGAACAGAAATACATGTTCGAAGTTTTGAGAAGATTTGGCTTTCAAACTGATTTTGTTTGGTGTGTGCGGCTTTTATACAAAATGCCCATTGCCTCAGTCTTAACAAATGGCCTAATTTCTGCTCAATTTCAACTTAAGAGAGGTACAGCTCAAGGATCACCACTATCACCTCTGTTGTTTTTCTATTTCTATAGAGCCATTAGCAATAGCAGTCCGACAAACCCCCAGTATCAAAGGGACGGCGATAGGAACAACAGAGCACAAAATTTTATTATATGCGGATGATATCCTCCTGACATTAACCGACCGGCCAAACTCCAGTACCTGCACTAATCAATTGTGTGAAAGACTTTGTCAGATTCTGGATTTTACAAAATCCCGAAATTATGTATCTTGCTTCCAGTGTACAAATTAATCTGACTTTATAAAACCCTTTCCGCTGGGCATCAGATGGATTTATATATCTGGGGGTTAAGATAACACCTAAATTAAATCAACTTTATGCTGTAAATGTTACCCCATGGTAAAACACATTAGGAAAAGATGTCAAGTTGGAAAAAGCTTCCTGTATCCTTTCTTGGCAAATCAACCTTATTAAGATGATAATTCTTCCCAAAATCATTTATCCTCTATTCATGCTTCTTCATATCTTTGAAGGGTAACAACATTAAAGATATAAACAAAGCTCTCTCTGACTTTATATGGGCAGGCAGAAAAACCTAAAATTAAATGATATTTCTTACAGCTACCAAAAGAACTGGGAGGATGGGGTCTCCCCAATATTCCCAATTATATAAACTTAATGCAAGCCAGAATTATTTCAATATGGGCGACTGTTCATCCAAAGCCACTTTGGTTGAGATTGAAGCAACTTTCTCCAAACCATACTCACCTGTGAATTTACTTGATAAGTGCAGAGGTGAAGTACCAATTATGGCAAAAGAAAACTTTTAATTACAATTGTGGGTAGTACGTGGCATTCTTTTCGGAAATTATTCAGGTCTAAACATAGATTGAGTTGTCTAACAACAATGATGGACAACCCTGATTTATGTAAGCAGAGAGAGCACTGGATCTAACTTCAGAACTGGTATGAAGCAGGAATTGACGTTTTATGACCTTGGGATGGGGAAAATGTAAAACATTTGCATCCTTACAAACTGCATACAAAAGAATTTACAACACCTTCAGGTCAGACATTATGTACACACTGAAATGGATACCCTTAATTTTCCAGATGACTTTAACCTATTAGAAAGGACTCTCTTAGATAGCCTTAAACAGGGTCACTTTGTCTCTAAGTTTACTCCAGACTACAACAACTGAATATGGATAGACTATCATTTCTTAGGAAGTTATGGGAGACTGAGCTGAAACGACAATAGACACTGGAACATGGGAGGAAATTTTACGTGTACCTTTGAAAATATCCATATGTAACAGATTTAGAGAAATGCAATACAACATCCTACAAAATGTATACATATCTCCTGATATGTATATATATATATATTATATGCAAATATACAACAGGGGCTTCTCCAGACTGCCCAAAATGTAAAGCTGTGTTAGAGACAAGATTCCACTGCCTCTGGGAATGTGATAAGATTCAGTGTTTTTGGCAAACTGTTTGTGATGAGATTAGTTTGATTATTAAACACCAATAACCCAATGTTATGTCCATTGGGATATATCCCTGAATCATGAAGAGCACATAAGTGCATTGTACAGTTTTGACTAAATGGGTCGGAGCTGAACCTCCCTCAAAACATTTATGGAAGTCTTTGTTGTCAGACTATATTCATTGGAGAGACTTAGGTTTTGTATTAATGGACAGAAGGACCTTTTTATGGTAAAGTTTGGAAAAGTCTTGACACTTACTTACTTGACACACTCTAAAATGGACTCTTGAAATGGTGGATGTGTTACTATTTTGCTGCATTCCTCAGGTGATCTGTAAGTACTGTACTGGACTGTTGTGATTTTGAAAAAGTTCAAGAAAAAGTATTTTTAAAAAAGTGTGAGTTTTCATGGAAAACATGAAATTGTCCTGGGTGACCCCAACTTTTGAACAGCAGTGTATGTTGATTAGAAAAATATGCTTCCCTATCTTAGATACTACTTAGGAAGCCTCCTCGTTGCTGAGTAGCATTTGATGGAAGCATACACACGTGGAACAAAATTGTTGGTACCCCTCAGTTAAGGAAGGAAAAACCCACAATTCTCACTGAAATCACTTTAAACTCACAAAAGAAACAATAAATAAAAATTTATTGAAAATTAAATAATCAAATCAGCCATCACTTTGAATTGTTGATTAACATAATTATTTAAAAAACAAACTAATGAAATTAGGGCTGGACAAAAATGATGGTACCCATAACTTAATATTTTGTTGCACAACCTTTTGAGGCAATCACTGCAATTAAATGATTTTCTGTATTTGTCAATGAGCGTTCTGCAGCTGTCAACAGGTATTTTGGGCCCACTCCTCATGAGCAAACAGCTCCAGTTGTCTCAGGTTTGATGGGTGTCTTCTCCAAATGGCATGTTTCAGCTCCTTCCACATATGTTCAATGGGATTCAGATTGGGCTCATAGAAGGCCACTTTAGAATAGTCCAACGCTTTTCTCTCAGCCATTCTTGGGTGTTTTTGGCTGTGTGTTTTGGATCGTTGTCCTGTTGGAAGACCCATGACCTGCGACTGAGACCAAGCTTTCTGACACTAGGCAGCACATTCTCTCCAGAATGCCTTGATAGTCTTCAGATTTCATCGTACCTTGCCACACTTTCAAGACACCCTGTACCAGATGCAGCCAAAGCAGCCCCAAAACATTACTGAGCCTCCTCCATGTTTCACCGTAGGGACAGTCTTCTTTTCTTCGTATGCTTGGTTTTTGAGTCTATGACATAGAGTTTGATGTGCCTTACCAAAAGCTCCAGTTTGGTCTCATCTGTCCAAAGGACATTCTCCCAGAAGCTTTGTGGCTTGTCAACATGCATTTTTGCAAATTCCAGTCTCGCTTTTTTATGAGTTTTTTTCAGCAGTGGTGTCCTCCTTGGTCGTCTCCCATGAAGTCCACTTTGGCTCAACAACGACGAATGGTGCGATCTGACACTGATGTAACCTTGGCCTTGGAGTTCACCTTTAATTTCTTTGGAGGTTGCTCTGGGCTCTTTGGATACAATTCCAACGATCCGTCTCTTCAATTTGTCATCAATTTTCCTCTTGCGGCCACGTCCAGGGAGGTTGGCTACTGTCCCGTGGGTCTTGAACTTCTGAATAATATGAGCCACTGTTGTCACAGGAACTTCAAGCTGTTTAGAGATGGTCTTATAGCCTTTACCTTTAAGATGTTTGTCTATAATTTTTTTTCGGATGTCCTGGGACAATTCTCTCCTTCGCTTTCTGTTGTCCATGTTCAGTGTGGTACACACCTTTTCACCAAACAGCAGGGTGACTACTTGTCTCCCTTTAAATAGGCAGACTGACTGATTATGAGTTTGGAAACACCTGTGATGTCAATTAAATGACACACTGAGTTAATCATGTCACTCTGGTCAAATAGTTTTCAATCTTTATAGAGGTACCATCATTTTTGTCCAGGCCTGTTTCATTAGTTTGTTTTTAAATAATTATGTTAATCAACAATTCAAAAGTAATGGCTGTTTTTGATTATTTAATTTTCAATAAATTTTATTTATTGTTACTTTTTGTGAGTTCAAGTGATTTCAGTGAGAATTGTGGGTTTTTCCTTCTTTAAACTGAGGGGTACCAACAATTTGTCCACATGTGTAATTGAGAATGCAGCTTGGTTTTATAGGTACACATTTTTTAGGAGACGGGGCTCCTTGATCAAATCTTTCTTTCATTAGTTGCTGATTCTAAATATGAATCATTAGATGCCCACCATGGCTTATTTTGTTATTTCTCAGTACCCTACCTTTGAGCGTATCAATATTTATTTGACTTAGATGATCTCTTGTCTAGGCAATGTTGACAGAACAGCAGAAAATAATAGTCCTTGGTGTAATAAATTATGTCCTTGATTAGCTGAAATGTTCTTGGAACTCAGCTGGTTAGAATCAAACAAAGCAGATTTCCCAGATTTCTGACTGACTGATATCCCTACATGTCAGATTCGTGTCTCATGTCCTCGTTGTGTGTTGCTGCAGGTGTCCAGGCTGATCAACGGTAAGGATGTGAACCTGAACCTGGTGCTGAAGAGTAAGAGCAGCGACGCCAGGCCACTGTCCATCCCACATCTCCGTCCAGGCCATGAACCACAACGGCAGATCAACTGGAAAATCCTGACCGAGGACAAGGAAGGAGATGCTGCTGCCCGGAAAAGGTGGACTCCATCTTCTGGAGAAATGTTGGCTTTTAGAAGCAAACATCTCAGAGTGTGGCCTAAACTATCTCCATGTCTAGATACAGTGAATCTTCATCACTTCCCCTGTCTCCTCCAGATCTGTCCGTCCCCATTCTGGTTCCGTTCTCGACCTACCATAACCCATGGTGGAGAGCGAGAGCATGAAGATTTCAGTCGTGATCACAGGACAAAAAGAACGGAGAACACAAATACCTGGCTACGCATGATGTTGTGCTGCTGAACCCTCCACTCTCCGTCACTGTCAGTAAAAACCTCCAGCTTTCTCTCCATCTGTCTCTAAAATCATTTGTCAAACAGCTTTGTTCAAAGGATACCTACCACTTTAGTTGAGTGAATTCCTCCTTTCTGAATAAAACTCAAAAGTACGTTTTACATGAGTCGATGAAGCTGTACATCGAGCTAAATGCTAACATTAGCCATGCTCACAGTGACACACCTGTAAAAAACATGGATAACTTTACCATCTTATAGTGTGTCATCCTGCAGAAACAGTTAACTAGCACTAATACAAAGTAAAGAAAGTCTCGTAATTTCTGTGTATTTGATGCTGTCACTAAATGAAACATCAGAGAATCACATTTTACAGTTCATGAAATGTCTACTCTGTGGCTCATCGTGTTGTTAGAATAACTTGGTGTTTTCTTGTTTTTCTGCAGGCTCTCAGAAAACTGCACATGCAGAAGTTTTGTAAATGGTTGCATTGGAATAAACTGTTTAAATGTGTGTGTTCCAGGCTCCTGCTCAGGCCAGCCTGAATTCACTGACCAGTGGGGAAATGGTTTTTTACAAACCCCATCAATGAAACTCTGACAAACTGCACTCTAACACTCTCTGGAGGTGGCCTGTTTCAAAGAGGAGGATGAAGTCCAGTAAGAATATTGTGATTTCATTTACAAAGCAGAATAAATGACACTGCCTGAATAACATTGTCTAAAATGTTTTGTTTAAACCACAACTTATCTGATCAAAGCCAACACAATAATGACTTTTCAGGTTTGATTTAACTTTAGGTCCTTCACATTTTGACATGTTCTGCTTCGGATACATTTGAACAGATACCAAAAAAGTACTAAACTTTGACAAACAACTGACTGCAACACTGAAATTTTTTTTTTAAATTGTCCACTAATGCAAATAACTATGGAGCCCCTCTGATGACATGGTTAAAAAAAAAAATAAAAAATTGTGGCCACGATATAGCTATAACGTGCGCACAAAATACTAATTCGTTCCCCACGAAATACTAATTCGTTCCCACGAAACAGGTATAACGTGTGCGCACGAAATACTAATGTGGTCACACAATAGATATAACGTGCCCACGAAATACAATACCATTAATATCATTCCTGGACAGCTGGTAAGCAAATCGAGCACACCTCTCTACAACCAGCAATAATATGTGTACGGGCCGTAGCTACGTGATGTTCCTAAATGAGCGTCTTTTCTTAGCTGCTCTAGTCCATATCTTACCGGAGTTTTCGTGTCATGAAGGGCGCCTCTGTTTTAACCTGACTAGATCACCATTGCTAACTTATGCTGCAGAACAAACCTGGTCCGGACCACATTCTGCTCAGAGTTTCAGCTTGAAATCGTCTTAAAAAGTGCCTTTTTCACGGATCATCTCCTCTGAAAGTAGCATCATGTTGTCAGACTCTCAGCTGAGGGAATAGATAGGCTATATGAACCGCAGCGTTTAATGATGCTACCGGACGAAGCCGTGCAGTTACCGGTAGCGCTCTCTGTATACATTGCCAAGGGAACCAGTAGCCTGTCAGTGATCAGAATTTAACACAAGAGGGTGCCTTCGTGACACAGAAAACTCCGTTTTATGCTAAACATACCTCGCTTAGTAGTATGCCTACACCCCTCAAGCTGTTCTTGAAAAGTGTCCTGCTATGTGTGCAGGGCTGCAGCTCCTACAGACACAAATGAGTTACGGGCTACATACAGTGCCTATCATAAGTATTCACCCCCTTTGATGTTTTACCCTTTTATTGCTTTCATAAATCAATCACAAATTTAGCTTTTTAACAAAATAATATTGGAAAAAACTCTTTAATTTCAAAGTGAAAACAGTTTCTATAAAGTAATGTTAATGAAAGAAAATTATATAAATGACAATAATTGTTTGCATAATTATTCACCCCCTTCAAGTCAGTATTTAGTAGATGCACCTTTGGCTGCAATCACAGCAGTGAGTCTGTGTGGATAGGCTCAATCAGTCTTGCACATCTACCCACTGCAATTTTGCTCCATTCTTCTTTGCAAAAACTGTTCAAGCTGCTGTCAGGTTGCGCGGGTATCGGGCATGAACAGCCACAAATTCTCTATAGGATTGAGGTCTGGGCTTTGGACTTGGCCACTCCAGAACATTTACCTGGTTCTTCTTTTTAACCATTCCTGTGTAGCTTTTGCAGTATGTTTTGAATCATTGTCTTGCTGGAAAATAAATCTTCTCCCAAGACGTAGTTCTCTTGCAGACTGAAAAAGATTGTCCCCCAGGATTTCAGTGTATTTTGCAGCATTCATTCTGCCCTCTATCATTACAAGCCTTCCAGGTCCAGTTTGCTGAGAAACATCCCCACAGCATGATGCTGCCACCACCATGCTTCACAGTGGGGATGGTGTTGTTTTGGTGATGTGCAGTGTTTGGTTTCCGCCAAACATGATGTCCTGTCTGATGGCCAAAAGCTCAATTTTGGTCTCATCATACAAAGACTCTTCTTCCGCTTGACCATGGAGTCTTCCACGTGCTTTTTGGCAAAACTCTAGTCGAGATCGTAATATGACTTTTCTTCAACAGTGGCTTTCTCATTGTCACTCTCCCATAAAGCTTTGACCGGTGAAGAACCCGGGCAGCAGTTGCTACATGCACAGTCTCTCCATCTCAGCAGCTGAAGCTTGTAACTCCTTCAGAGTAGTTGTAGGAGTCTTGGTGGCTTCTCTCACTAGGTCTCCTACTTGCACAGTCACTCAGTTTACGAGGGCGGCCTGATCTAGGCAGATTCACACAAGTGCCATATTCCTTCCATTTCTTGATAATTGATTTCATTGAACTCCGGGGGATGTTCAGTGCCTTGGAAATTTTTTGTAACCATCCCCTGAATTGTACTTCTCAATAACCCTTTCCTGAGTTGCTTAGAGTGTTCTTCTGTCTTCATGGTGTAATGGTAGCCAGGAATACTGATCAACCACTCTCTGGACCCTTCAGACACAGATGTTTTACAACTCAATCACTTGAAACACACCCACACCACTCAGGTGATCTTCATTTCACTAATTGTGAGACTATTGGCAACAATTGATGGACCTCTATTGGAATTAGACCATTAAATTAAAAAGGGGGTGAATAATTATGCAAACAATTATTTTCATTTATAAAATTTTCTTTCATTAACATTACTTTATAGAAATCTGTTTTCCCTTTGACATTAAAGTGTTTTTCCAATACATTTTTTTGTTAAAAAAGCTAAATTTTATTGACCATGATTGATTTATGAAAGCAATAAAAGGGTAAAACATCAAAGGGAGTAAATACTTATGATAGGCACTGTATTAGCACAACAAGAAAACATGTAGTAAACAGAATAAGGATAAAAAGTTTGTAAATCGGGTGACACGTCAGCAGATAAGCTACCCGTTGCAACAAAAATATCAAACACAGGCCTAAATAAATAACTTACTATATGCGGGATAACAAGATATGGATTAGAACAGCTAAGAAAAGACACTCATTTTAGGAACATTACATAGGTAAGGCCCGTACACATATTATTGCAGGTTGTAGAGAGGGTGCGCTCGATTTACTTACCCAGCTGTCCAGGAATGATATTAATAGTATTAGTATTTCGTGGGCACGTTATATCTATTTTGTGGCCACAAATTAGTATTTCGTGTGCACCTTATACCTATTTCGTGGGAACGAATTAGTATTTTGTGCGCATGTTATAGCTATATCGTGGCCACAATTTATTTATTTTTTACCATGTCATCAGAGGGGCTCCGTAAATAACGAATAATACACTCTGCAATAAAAATATAGAGTTTACCATGAAACAAAACCTTAACTAAACAGTTTCTTATAACCATTTGTTTTACCTGCAGGATTCAAGATCTGAACGTGAACCACAGGGTGCGTGTGAAGTTCTTCTTTGCTCCCTACAAGAAAGGAGAGAAGACTCTCACTGCCGACTTTGACTGTGACTCCTTCAGGGACATCAAGGCCAGCTGCACTGTCAACGTTGTCTAATAAATTCTCAGAATCGCAGTTATGTGCTCAGTAGTGAAATGCTAGAGGCAACTATTGTCTTTGTTTCACAGTTATTTACATGCAATGATATTTTTGTTGGTTTTAGAGAACCACTATTGCAACATTTAAGAAATCATTTAGGATTGAATAGATTTCTGACATAAATCTGTGCTGGTCAAATACGTGAAAAAACAAACAAACAATAAAACAGCTAGCAAAATGTTCAACAACTGTAAAATTACAGCAGTGCATCAGTATTTACTGCTACTGTCTATGTACTTCTTTTATGAGGCTTTATTTCTGAATATTTTGCTGATCTGCTGAATATTTGCGCTGAATAAGAGTTTGAGAAACAATCATCTGTGCCTTTAAAGTCACAACTAACCCAGAATAACATTTGTCAGACAGTAAGGTCTCTCTCTCTCTCTTTTGTTTTTCTTTTTTTTTGTACTTTTGCTTTTTGCTGGTTTCTGAGAAGGCTGTAAAACTACTGCTGTCTACACTTCACTCCTGACAATTTAGGATTTCAAGTTGAATTTATTTTTAATGAAGGAAATTCAAAAAACTCACTCAAATCTCAATAAAAGTCATGGTGCTTTCACAGGTAATCTGCTTGGTTATTTTAAATAAACCCTGGTTTGGTGTTTTGGTGTGGAATCAACCACAGTAGCTTCTGATATGTGATTGAAGTCTGATTGTAAAAGATTAACTACTATTAAAGCCACCACTTGATTGTGAACTGTTCCCAAAGTGACCTTAAGCCACCAAAAACACTAAAACCTTCAAATCATTTTGTTAGTTCGACTCTCGCGGTCAAGACAGTGTGCAGCACATATGCATGGGTCCATAGAGGTGATAGAAAATTATTAAGTTACATATTAACCCTAAAAAAGCAGTCTTTTAACAAATGCATGTATATACAGCCATGGCCATAAGTTTGGACACAAGTACCATGACGCTTGTGAATCTTAGAAAATACCACAAAATTGTCACTTACAATACAGTACACAACTCCTGAGAACTATATTAAGTTTCATATTTTAAAAAAACATCAAAAGAGTTTGGTGTCATTTTGTTATTCTTACCAAATTCGGTTGTGAAAGTACTGCATTTTTTTGTTATTTTCTTCTAATATGATGTTTTGGGAACAAAGTTGTTCCAATTGTTGGAATTTATTGATAATATTATATCCCTTGTTGATTTGTTGACTAATTAAACTGGTGCTGTCAAAAAATATTAGTTATGTTCTGTAATAGACATCAAAGCAGACATAGTAAGTCATGCTGTGTCCAAACTTATGGCCATGGCTGTACAGTGGGTATGGAAAGTATTCAGAAGCCTTGAAATTTTTCACTCTCTGTGTCATTGCAGCCATTTGCCAAAATCAAAAAGTTCATTTTATTTCTCATTAATGTACACTCAGCACCCCATCTTGACAGAAAAAAACAGAAATGTAGAAATTTTTGCAAATTTATTAAAAAGAAAAACTGAAATATCACATGGTCAGAAGTATTCAGACCCTGTGCTCAGTATTGAGTAGAAGCACCCTTTTCAGCTAGTACAGCCATGAGTCTTCTTGGGAATGACGCAACAAGTTTTTCACACCTGGATTTGGGGATCCTCTGCCATTCTTCCTTGCAGATCCTCTCCAGTTCTGTCAGGTTAGATGGTGAACGTTGGTGGACAGCCATTTTGAGGTCTCTCCAGAGATGCTCAATTGGGTTTAGGTCAGGGCTCTGGCTGGGCCAATCAAGAACGGTCACAGAGTTGTTCTGAAGCCACTCCTTTGTTATTTTAACTGTGTGCTTAGGGTCATTGTCCTGTTGAAAGGTGAACCTTCGGCCCAGTCTGAGGTCCTGAGCACTCTGGAAGAGGTTTTCCTCCAGGATATCTCTGTACTTGGCTACATTCATCCTTCCTTCAATTGCAACCAGTCGTCCTGTCCCTGCAGCTAAAAAATGGGACCAGCTGGCTGCAGACTAGTGCTTCTGGTAACTGGACCTCATCATCCAAGGCTGACAACTAAATAAAATGAATGCTGTTGATAGCATCTGTGACACAAATCATTGCTTTGTCCATACAATGTAAGAAAGCCAACCTCTGTTCACTGATCCTGTGCCCGGACCACGTTAGCTGGCACAACGTTCATAATATTAATGTGGAACTATAGTAGCTAGCATATTCATAATAGGCTAACAGCAGGGTGTTGGAGAAATAAACTTACCAGGATCAGGATCGCTGGTCTGCATGGCAGACTCCTCGTGCATCGCACTGCTTGAATGTCTTTGTTTTTTAGGCCGATTAAAAATAAAACTCAATAAAACTCTCGTATGGGTGAGTGTCCTCCGTTGTCGTTTTGGCCATACTGCCATGTCCCTTCCAGGGCTAGGGTTAAGATTACTAAAAATGGTATGCCATATATATTTAGTATTTATCTTTATTAAGTTACCTTGTACATTTCTTTTACATTCATTAAAATGTATTTTCACAATGTGTGAGTGAAAAAGTGTCTACATACTGTTGTCTGTATTGTTTCTCCACACAGGAAAAATCGCAGAGATAGAAATCTGCTTCGCGCAGCACCAATACGGAAGTCCAGTCTGTGTTTATACATTCCAGAAGGGAGGAGCTGAAGCATGACTCAGAATGCACTGTGACCCAGTGGGGTTCTGCAGTGAAACATAATAACTGCTCAATGAAAGAGCAAAGACCCACAGTAAAGAGATTACAGATTGATAGGATTAGTACCTGGGATGTTTTTGATTACTGTGTAATGCAAATAATAATAAATTCATACTTCAAGGTGCACTATGAACAGTAATAAGTGCTCATACAGCTGCTTTGGCATCACTGTTTTTCAAATTATCATTTTTTGACAATAATCTGAATCTCTTAACACAAGACGACACGATGATGAGTTTGAACACAAACTGAGAATGAACAATGGACTACATATGAAATGTAACTTAAATTGTGTCAATATCGGTCTGCTGTGGATTTCTTCTACTGAGAACATAAAAACTGACTTGTCAGGGTGTTTGGCAGCATGACAGGATTTTTGATGTTAATATCTTGTCTTAACTCACTGCAGCCTGCTATAGCAACTCTGCTGTTGTAATGACAACAAAGAATAATTACCATTACCGACAAATTCATGTTGGAATTGTCCAACTCAAGAACTGTGGTTAGAAAGTGTTAAAGAATGAGCAATTCAGAATCATGCAGCTCACATAACAACCAGTCTGAAGGTAGATTTCAGGTACAGTAAGCTTCTGTCACTGGTAAAGAAAGAGATTATAGTGCTTTCTTTAGAGTGCTTTATGCAGCCTTTATGGCACAGTTTTTGTCCCACCCCTTTTTACTGTTCTGTCTGTCATTGGGTCAAAGGGCTCTTTTTGTTGTCTACTGACCTTTTATTTTATAACCTTTTACTTTTACAGTTGTTTTCTTTCAATTTTTGTTTATTTTTTATTGATTTGATATCAGCAATTCTGAACTGAGAGGCCACAGCTGTTGGGTTTAGGTGATACGTCCTTCCAGTAAATATCAACATGGTAGTAAAGATTTAGTGCTCGGATTACAGCACATTCTTGTTCCAGTTTTGTGAAAACCTTTCTTTTAAAATATTCAACAGACACACAAAGAAAGGCTGGAGCAGATTCAAAGTCTGTACGCTTCTCATACTTCTGCAGAACTGATGACCACCTTTATTACATCAACACCTCAGACAGAAGATACTGCACCTGGTGGATGCAGGTAGCAACACAAAAACACACACAATTAAAATGATTTCAACACATTGATGATTATGAATATCCAGCTGTATTATTTCTACAGTGTTACGCAAATGCTCACAACATCCATTTACTTCATTCAAATGAGAGAATACAATATTTAATATGGAGCAAATCAAAACCTGTAAACCATTTTTAAGTGTAGATTTGTTGCATTAATTCTTAAATCTTAAAATAATCTCAAGAAAAGATGAATCCATCTGCACGTTGGTGTTTAATTTTTCAATCAGTTTCATCTAAATATTGTTCTGCATATCTATTCAGTCATTACTCACGTTTGACTTTAGGTTTACACGTTGCATTACACAAACACCTAATCAAGAAGAAAGTAGATAGAAGCACGAGCAGCACAGCTCCTCCCAGGAACAGAGCTACATCTACAGAGTGGTAGGAATACCAGGGCATACTGAGGGACGCTGGTTTCAGATGAGCTGCACCTTTGTGTCTCATGACAAATTCGATCCAGAAGAGGGCATTATCCATCGGTGTTATTGGCTGATCTCTGTGCAGCCTGGAGAGTCTCTGCATGTTCATCGTGTAGGAGGGTTCATTCAGGACTTCCTGGATGGCTTTTCGGAAGTTGTTGTCTTTGTCCACTGTAGATAAGGAAAGAATCTTAGCTGCTCCTCTGTATTCAAGTCGCAGCAGGTTGTCATATTGGTCAAAAAACACTGGGAGACCCACAACTGGGACTCCATGATAAAGAGCTTCTTGGACTCCATTTGTTCCTCCATGAGCCACAAACACTTTTACTTTAGGATGTCCTAAAAGGTCATTCTGAGGCATCCAGTCCACTATTAAAGTGTTGTTACCCACAGTGTCTGGTCTGCTGCCTTTATAACGCCAGATGACTTTCTGAGGAAGTTTAGCAAAAGCTGCAGCGATCTCATTTGCCAAGTCCTTAGGAAGTTCATTCACAAAAAGCCCTAGAGACATGATGACGACTCCATGCTCTCCAGAACTCTGCACAAACTCCTCCAGGTGTTGAGGCAGAGGTTTTGCAGGTTTACACTGGAACCCTCCCATGTACACAAAATTAGGCATTGTGGGGCGTGGATAATCAAACACAAAGTCCACTCTCATCAGCCAAATGTCTGCATCAATCATTAACTGGTAAAAGTCCTCATCAGGCCCCAGATACTTCTCACATATTTTCTGATATACTTGCTTTGCCAACAGATGTGCTTGTATTTGTGATACTACATAGAAAATCATGTTTTTAACTCTCTGAAAAAAGGACATCTTATCAGTTAGACCAGAACCAGCCACAGGAATATAAGATATGGGTGAAGGGGCAATGGCAAAATGAGCTTCTTCAGGTATGAGCCAGCGAACATTATAAACCAATGGAAGATTCAAATACTTGGCCAAAATGGGTCCACTTCCCCAGCAGGGGTCAGTGAGGACCACATCAAACTTGGTGTCCTTCAACATTCTGATCAACTCTCTGTCATCTATAATCGCTGATACATATTCAGCCACAGCTGTGTGAGCTTCAAAAACTGCGCCAAGTACGCCAACAGAAGAATGGAGAAAACTCATCAAGGGAAGAGCTCCCCGTTCAAAATCTATAAAGTTCGACATTATTCTTGAGATGATCTCCTTATCTATGCTCCTCTCTACTGGAACTGTGTAGCTACTGTAATAAGTGGAGTTATCCTTGATGTACCAGCTTTTGCTGGAACGAATAATAGTTAGATTGTGTCCTCTGGAGTGCAGATCATGAAGTAAGATATCCATGTTAATCCAGTGGCTGCCTTCAGTAGGAATGACCAAGATGTTGCCACTTTGACAGGTTCTGGACAGAAGGACGAACAGCAGCAAAGCACTGCAGCAGTAGATCAGTTTCATCTGGAAGAACAACAATTAGCAATCAGTTCACTTAACTCTTAAATGTTATTACATTGTAACTCAGGGATCAACAGATTGGCCTGGCCAGCTGTTGATTCCGATATTTGTAATTTTTCTCACTATCAGTATTGTAATTGTTATTAACCAAATACTGAAAAAATAAATTAAAAATGTTACTTTGACTCTGATGCAGCTGCCTCTCTCTGTCTGTAGTCACCCTGAGGCCTGAAGCAATGTTCCACCCACAGCACTGTGTTATTAATTACACGTCACAACTATCAACACTGAAAGCTACCGTTTACAGAAAGGGGCAGATTAGTTCTTTGGAAGAGCAGACCAGCTCTGGTGAGGTTGTGGAGCTGTGTTTGAAGACTGACGTAGTGGATGTTGCTGAAACACCACATCTTTTACACACTTGACCAGTTTCCTTATTGCACTGAAAATGCCAAAACAATGTGTTCATTTGTGTCAGTGCGCCTGGAACTTATTTTGCTAACAGTGCTGTTCTAAGGCTATTACTATGATGATTGCTGTGCCTCCTAGCCTGAGGCTAACACTATCAAGGGCACCTGTAAATTCTTCTAAAGTAAGAATAACTTTTGCAGTTGTGTCTAACTGATAGACATATCTCAAAGACACAAGCCACACAAACTGAAAAAGGCCCACAATCAACACCACAAGTCAAGAAAGACTTTCACACTGGCTAATCCCAGCGGCTAAGTTGGATGCTGTCACAGAAGTATGGCGTCAAATTTGGGTCAAAAGTCGCATGTGCAACACGTACCCCGCGCGAGTCTCCACGGGCGCAAAAACATTATGCGCACGCGTAGCAATGACTCCGCGCGCGAGGAGCCTCTTACGCGCGTGGAGACATTGCTACTCGTCCGTATATGGTGCCATAATTATCCGTGGAGCTCTGATTTACGCACGCGGGGAGAAGACTTTTGACCCTTTGTGGGCAGATACCAGTGCTCGCCACAATCTCCCTATGATTGGCTGTCTGCGACAGCAAGAACTCACCCCCCATGTGGGCACAGTCGGCTGGAGCCCCTTTGATGTTGCTGCCACTGTTCTGCAGCTCCGCCGAATACACACAGAACCGAGCCCGGATCTCCAACTGCCGGTGGGTGAGTGTCTCCACGTATTTCTGGCTCTAAACGGGGGGGGGGCTGTCACCCTTTAGTATAGCGATTAGACATTAGTTAGCTCCATTGCTAACGGCAGTTACTCAGGTGGACTGACCGGAATCAGCCCAGAAGCCCAGCGTGTCTACTCCAGTGATTCTGACAGGGAGTTTAAGAGTGATTCTATAATTAGGGGTACATTTCAAGTCCATGGGGTGTAGACACGCTGGGCTTCTGGGCTGATTCTGGTCAGTCCACCTGGGTAACTGCCGTTAGCAATGGAGAAACTTCGCTGTACTAAAGGCTGACAGCCCCTCAATGGAGCACTGAGACCTCCCGTTAAGGGGCGGAAATACGTGGAGACACTCACCCACCGGCAGTTGGAGATCCGGGCTCAGTTCTGTGTGTGTTCGGTGGAGCTGCAGAACAGCGGCAGCAGCATCAAAGGGGCTCCAACCGACTGTGTCATTTCCTCTCTTGTATACAGTGGCATCCCACGTGGGGGGGGGGGTGAGTTCTTGCTGTCACAGACAGCCAATCATAGGGAGGTTGTGGCGAGCGCTGGTATCCGCCCACAAAGGGGCAAAAGTCTTCCCCCACGTGCGTAAGTCAGAGCTAAAGTGATAATTATGGCACCATACACGGACGAGTAGCAATGTCTCCACACACGTAAGAGGCTCTTCGCGCGCTGAGTCATTGCTACGCGTGCGCAGAGTGTTTTTTGCGCCCGTGGAGACTTTTTTCCGCTCATGCGAGGAACGTGTTTCGCGCGCGAGAGTGTTGCACGCGCACGTGACTTTTGACCCAAATTTGACGCATACAGAAGACCCTGAAACAGTGTCGAGAGAACAGCAACAAAAAATCCATTAAAATTTTGATTTCAGTGGACGATGAAAATGATAGAACAGTGAAAGATTAACAAAACAGACATGAGCAGCAGACGTAACTGTCACGCCCTCCTGCTTCAGCGAGCCGACTAATCACCGGCATAACGATGAGCGGCTGCGCTGAAGACACAGCCACTGTTGCCAACTCCTCTGTAAGGAAAGTCGTTGTTGGCTGTCCTAAAAGTCGCTAGAAGTCGCTAAATGATGTCATCGCCTAATTTGCATATTTCCCAGTTTGCATGTAATTGTAATCAACATTGTAGGAGAGAGGAATAACGTTGTGGAATGGACCAAAAAGTGAATATAAAACACCCAAAATATGTTTTTGTACTAGAGGCTAAATGCTGTGGTTTATTTTAGTATGACAGTGAAGAAACATTTTCGTTTATATGGCTCCGTAAGTCTGGATGGGATCTGTAGTGACTTTGCGCATTCATCTGTCGTCTGGCCGCGGAGTGATGTGGGTCTCCCCCTCCCCTCACTGGGACTGCTGCGGGGTTACTGGACTGACCGCCTGTGCTCTGGGAGGGGGAGAAGCTCACAGCAGCACCTGACCTGCTGCTTGTTGAAAACAGTAACTGCAGAATGAGCCGAGTTTTCCTATCAGAGTCTCCAAAACGGCAGAAAAAGTCGCTAGATTTGTCGCTAGTCGCTTTTGACAAAAAAAGTCGCTAGGAGCTTTGAAAAGTCGCTAGATTTAGCGAGAAAGACGCTAAGTTGGCAACACTGGACACAGCCGGCTCGTATCAGCAATCAAAGCTGAATAAAGCCAAACTCCCTCCTTCCCTCCGACGCCGGATCATTCATTCATGCTCCACGTCCATGCCTCCGACGCACTCCGTCTGCATCCTCTACTCCGTCAACCGTCTCCCGGACTCTGCCTCTCCCTCGGACTATTCTGTCTGTTTTCCCCATAGACTGTATATATAGTGGACGTAGCATCTGGCTCCAGAATTGAAGCCAACCCGGAAATGTCAAAAACTTGCAATATCACGCCGTCCGCTAGGGTTGGCTCCAAAAAGCTTTTTCTCCATAGACCCTAATTCATTTTTGGAAAAAATAAAATTTGATAGAATGATTTTCTACAGCTCAGGATTTTTTTCCCGTTAGTTTTCATGGTCAAAATGAGAGATCAGGTGGCTGAACTTAAAAATAAATCAATACTGAATTTTAAATAAATCGTTAAAGTTGGCGGAGCCAGGGGGCGTGGCTATACTTGATAGACAGCAACAGAAGCCTCTGCGGTAAAATGTGGGCGGGATAAGAGTACTCAGCCAATCCTGCCCCAAGTTGCTCTCCGGTCCAGTCTGTTTGATGACGCTTTTTACGTCACTGGCTCCAAAAAAATCCGAAACGGCGACCAGGAAGTAGCAAAATCCGGGCTTCATTTTCTCGGCGTTGAAACCAACGGGTGACGTCACGGTTAGTTCATGCCTGGTTTTCCCTGCCTGCTTCTCACCCCCCTCCTGTGACTCAGTCTGCTCAGCCCTCTTTTCCGCCCGTCAGACACTGGACAATCTGGACATTTTGTGAGTCACCCTTCCCAGTTATTTAGTTGTGTTTTCACGTTCAGTTTTCCTCGGCCTTCGGGTCTGCCCTCGGTTAGTTTAATTTATTTCCTTCTCCCCGTTGCTTCCCTCCTGTCTTAATTTTAAGAGCCTTTTTCTGTTTTCGTATCCCTGTTTTATTAAACCCTTATTATTTCATCCACCTGACTCCGCCTGCTACTTGGGTTCTGTTCAGATTGTATGACAGTAACTGCATGAGACAAACTGTTTTGTCTCAGTCAGTATCACAGTAAATAGAGGAGAGCATCTTAACATCACATGATGCTCTGTCATCATCACTGCTATTTCTATTGTACATATTCAGTCACAAAAATCACTACTAATGAAGTAATTGAGTTATGAATGACAGATTCCCTTCTATCATATGCTTTTAATAAATAGCATTGAAGATATATCTGCTCCAAATATTGGTCAACTGTGTTTGTTGATTATGAATGATCACCATCACAGCACTTCCTCATTATCCATAATTGTCCTTTCCCCTTTCCCTTAACAGACAGTTATGCTGCTTTTCTTTAAAGTCAGTTCTTCTTTTCAACTGCACATCACCACTTTTAGTATAATAAGACAGTTTGCATCGTTTATGCTGCTCCTGTCAGGGCCCTATCCTCACCCCGTTTCCCACCTGACATCCCAAAAGAAACCCCTTTTTTCCTATTATTCTCATCCCTCTGTTTTCTGTCTCTCTGTCCATCTGTTTCCCTTCTGGTCTCCCATCCACTCCTCTACCCCTGTCTTCCCCTACAGCTCGGCGCCTGAGTGGAGTTTGGCTTCCCAGCTGACCCCACTCAGGCAATCAACCACCTCCACGGCTCCTGGACAGCTGAAGGACATCCCACTGATTGCCATCCCTGCAATAAGTACCGGTTCAACCTTCCACTCCCTGTCAGATTGTTGAAATAGACTACACAGTCAGTTCACTCTCTTGCCTCCTGAAAGTCTGTGGTATTTTTGGTGGTTTTTTCTAACATGTTTTTCTCCTGCCTTCGTCTAGACCCAGCTGTCCGGGATCCCTGTCATTCCTGCCTCCCCTCCGGTTCTCCCCAGACCATTCGGCACCGGTTTTCCCCTCACTGGACCTCCCGTTCCTGCCTGGACCCCTCCCTGAACCCTCAACCGGCTGTCCCCGTTCACACCCGGAACCCATTGCAGCTAACCGGCTGCTCGTCGCTCCCAGAGCCTTCCCCCGTGAAGCCCTCGCCTGGACGTCAGTGATTGTCTGGCCCCCCCGTACACCTTGGCCCCACGGATCGTCAGTGTCCGACGTCCCTCATTCCTCCTGGCTCCCTCCTCACTTGGGATCCTCATTCCCCACCTGCCTCCGGCCGCCAGGGTTCCCCCCAGTTCCATCTACGGCACTCCGTCCCCCCCTTTCAGACCCAAAGAGACCTCTGATCCCCGGCTCCAGAACCCTCCGGTCCAATCCTCTCTCCACCCGCTGTCTCCCCGCTTCCTGGTTCCCTCATCCCTCTCATATCCATTCTGTGCAATAAAACCTTAACTCCACCGGTCTGTGTAGCGTGGCTCTATGCCCGGGTCCGCCAGCAAAATCCGTGACAGCTCAACAAACTCTGTAAGTCATCAAAGCTCATTTGTACCGAATTATTACTTTTCTAAAAGTACTACAGCAAGTTCAAAAGTGATTTACAAATTACAGCTGCATACTGACAATCTCTTCTCTGCTGACCAAGCTGCAAAGCTACTTTGTACATTTCTTTTGCGTTCATTAGAATGTATTTTCACAATGTGTGAGTGGAAAAGTGTCTACTTACTGTTGTCTGTAATGTTTCTCCACACAGGAAAAATCCCGGAGATAGAAATCTGCTTCGTGCAGCACCAATACGGAAGTCCAGTCTGTGTTTATACATTCCAGAAGGGAGGAGCTGAAGCATGACTCAGAATGCACTGTGACCCAGTGGGGCTCTAGACAGTGAAAGATAACTGCAAAGGGCCACAATAACGAGATTACAGATTGATAGGATAAGTACCTGGCTGCTTTGGCACCACTGTTTTTCTACTTATCTTTTATTTAGCAATAATCCAAATCTCTGAAGCCCACCTTAACGCAAGACAACATGATGATGATTCTGGACACAATCTGAGAATGAACAATGGACTACATATGAAATGTAATTTAAATTGTGTCAATAATGGGCTGCTGTGGATTTCTTCTACTGAGAACATTAAAAACTGACTTGTCAGGGTGTTTAGCAGCATGACAGGATTTGGATGTTAATATCTTGTCTTAACTCACTGCAGCCTGCTATAGCAACTCTGCTGTTGTAATGACAACAAAGAATAATTGCCATTACTAACAAATTCATGTTGGAATTGTCCAACTCAAGAACTGTGGTTAGAAGGTGTTACAGAACGAGCAATTCAGAATCATGCAGCTCACATAACAACCAGTCTGAAGGTAGATTTTAGAGACAGCACTGCTCAAAGTGTTAAATGGCATTAGGTTGAATACTGATTCTGGTCAAGTATCAGTCCTGGTTCAGCTGGATCTTAGTGCTGTGTTTCATACTGTAGGTCACAACATCTTGTTGCACAGGCTGAAAAACTGGACAGGACTTTCTGGAACAGTCCTAAACTGGTTCAGATTCTATTTGGAAGGTCGGAGTGGTTTTGTTACAATTGTCGGCGATGAATCTGAGTGAGTGGCCATGACCTGTGGTGTACCTCAGGGTTCAGTTATTGGTCCTCTTCTGTTCAACTTGTATTTGCTTTGCATCAAACAGTGCAAAAATTTAGCGTTAATTACCACAGTTATGCAGACAATACACAACTTTATGTGTCTCTGTCACCAGACGACTGCAGCCCAACAGACTTACTGTGTCAGTGTCTGGTGCAAACAAACATCTGGATGAAAGAGAATTTTCTACAATGAAATGAAGATCAAAACTGAGATTATTCTGTTTGGTAGCAGAGAGAAGAGGGTCGCCATTTGTAAACATTTTGAGACTTGGGCTCTTCAAATCACTGACCAAGTTTGTAACCATGGAGTGTTATTAGACTCAGATTTGACCGTCAACAACCATATCAAAGCTGTAGTCAAAGCAGCTTTTTCCCAACTGGAAAAACATCAACAGAATTAAAAATTTTGTATCCCAGAAAGACCAAGAGAAACTCATCCATGCATTCATCTCTAGTACTGGATTGCTGTAATGGTATTTTAATAGAACTTTCCAAAAAGAGCATTAAACAGCTACAGCAGAGTTTTAACCAGGACTAAGAGATCTAACACATCACACCACTTCTAAAATCTCTACACTGGTTTCCAGTCAGCCACAGAAGAGATTTTAAAACCCTACTGATTGCTTACAAATCCCAGAACGGTTTAGGCCCAGAATACATCTGTGATCTGTTCAAAGAATACAAACTTAGCAGGGCTCTTAGATCCATGGACTCAGGTCAGCTAGTCTAGGCCAGAGTCCAGCCTAAACATAGAGAAGCAGCATTTAGCTTTTATGCTGCAAACAAGAGGAACAAACTGCCAGTGGATGTTAAAATTTCACCATATGTAGACACTTTAAAATCCAGGTGAAAAACATTTCTTTTAACACGTGCCTATGCATGAAATCTGCACGATATCTTTTAACTATCTGCACCTCACTGCAATGCTCTTAGTGTGTTATGTAAAGCACTTTGAATTTTCTTGGACATGAAGGATGGTATACAAATAAACTTGCCTTGGCTTGCCTTGCCTTTTATGCAGAGTGTTGTCACAGTTTTTGTCCCAGCCCTTTTTACTGTTCTGTCTGTCATTGGGTCAAAGGGCTCTTTTAGTTGTTTACTGACCTTTTATTTTATAACCTTTAACTTTTACAATTGTTTTTTTTCAATGTTTATTTATTTATTTTTTATTAATTTGATATCAGCAATTCTGAATTTAGAGGCCACAGCTGTTGGGTTTAGGTGATACGTCCTTCCAGTAAATATCAAGTTAGTACACAAACAAGCAGTAAAGCTTTATTGCAGGGTTTACAACGCGCCTATTCTTGTTCCAGTTTTGTGAAAAGCTTTCCTTTCAAATATTCAGCAGGGACTCAAAGAAAGGCTGGAGCAGATTCAAAGTCTGTACACTTCTCATACTTCTGCAGAACTGATTACTTTGACCACCTTTATTACATCGAGACCTCAGACAGATGATACTGCACCTGGTGGATGCAAGTAGCAACACAAAAACACACACATAGGCAGTAATTAAAATGATTTCGACATACTGATGATTATGAATGTCCAGCTGTATTATTTCTACAGTGTTAGTTATGCAGATAAGCATAATATCCATTTACTTCATTCAAATGAGAGAATACAATATTGATTAAAGCTGCAAGCAGCATTGAACGGGTCCTCGCATCCTTGCTATTTGGCGAATCCAAGCATGTCCACCAGGTGGTGCTGCAACAAAGTGTGTATTACAGCTTATTGATATGATAAGGGCCAGACTGTGATCATACATGGAAAGTTTGAGGCAGATCGAAGCACATACAGGGTAGTAAAAGAGCATTTCCTGCCCATCCACTAGGTGGTGCTATCACTCTGACTGCATTTGGACCTATGGATGTGAAGAGAGCCACACTCTGATCACACATGTGAAGTTTCAGACAGATTGGAGCTTGTGCAGGCTATTTACAGAGCATTTTCTGTCCATCCATCAGGTGGCACTATCATTGTGACTGTATGTTGGCATATGGATGTGATCAGCACAGTACTCAAATCAAATATGTAAAATTTGAGGCAGATTGGAGCATGTACAAGCTAGTTACACAGCAGTTGATGTTTCATGGCAAAGCATCAAAATTCTGGAGGCTGTCATGGCCATGCCCTCAGACTTTTGTGGAAGATTTTGATCATTTTTGATCACAAAAACCTGGTGTATATACTGGCCAACCTTGAGGTGTCTTCTACTTACCCTGGAATAGTTCATAGCTCTTGAAAACTGTGCACCTTCACTTGGGTTCTATACTCTGTGCCATAACAAAGGTATGCCTTTCTGATTGCTGTTTCCAATATAACATTTGTTGGAATCAGAGGATGTGCCTCTTTCCAGTAAAAGAAACTAAACTGTAGGTTATAAACAGAAAAAAACAATGC
Source organism: Acanthochromis polyacanthus (assembly GCF_021347895.1). NCBI lineage: Eukaryota > Metazoa > Chordata > Actinopteri > Pomacentridae > Acanthochromis > Acanthochromis polyacanthus. The sequence goes on along the minus strand of NC_067117.1, from coordinate 32,011,963 downwards.
TGCTGCATATTTAGCTGTGTCTTAGGAGACTACAGTTAATTTTTGCACAACCTGTCATGAAAATCTCTACCCATCCATCCATTACCTACACACCACTTAATCCTCTGCAAGATTGTGGGGGGAGCTGGAGCCTGCTGACTTGAGTTGAAGACAGGGGACACCCTGGGCAGATGTTGCCATTCATGCAACTGCAGGCATTAAGTCATGGGACGGATCTCTCAACACCTTTGTGGGGTCATGACTCTGATGCAATGCACAAGTCTGATAAAACAGCATGATCTACAAAGAGACCCTTCCTAAGGAGTAAGGTAAATTTTTCATATCTTCTTTATTTGAAAAAAAATATAGTTGTTTTGTCCTAATATCTGCAGGGCAGATAAAGATTTTACAGTTTGACAATTTCTAAGCCCCTGAATACTGCCCTCGATTAAGAAACACACCGCTGGGTTTGTCCGTAAACGTATTATTGTTAACAATATGGACATAAAATTGCATCGGTGCAATGGAGAAGAACTGACTCAACATGGGGGAAACATCGCACTCCTCTCTTCCTCAAGTATAGTGTAACAGCATTTATATGCCATTTATTTAACAAACTCTTTTCCTATTGGCTCTTTGGAAATGGACTGTAAGGTTAAACCTCATGGCATAGTGTCCATACCTTGTTAGAAATGCTGAGTCCATTTTTCTAAAGCCAAAAACCTTTTAAGAGTGTAAACATTTCTTCTCGGGTTGGACTCAAACCCGAACCTTTGTGACCCCTCAGGTAACTCTTCCATAACAAAACTTCAGCAAACTTGCACTACGAACAGAAAATTATTTCCCAACAACAAAGATACATGTACAGTAAGTGAAAAGCTGATGAGCTTATGCTTGATTTTACTTTCAAAATATTGTTTCAATTTGAAGGTTTCACATAAACACATAAGCTTCTATACATATAACAGATCAGACCAAACAATTCAATACATTCAGTGAGTGACTACCAGCTACGCACACATAACAGCAAGCAAAGGGTTGAAATGGATTCACATTTATGTAACACAACTGTGGTCTTTCTTCTTTCCTGTCCCATGATGTCACAGCTTTATCTGCTGACCCTTAGGAAGAGACCCAACATCAGGGTTGGGAACCCATGGACTCCCAAACAGTATGAAGACCATGATAAAACAAATATAAGGTAATTCCGTTCATATGATAATTAAAAACTGTAATATTTAAAACTTGAATAGCACTGGCTCTAAAGAAATTATCATCAAAGAGTAGTCCTGACTCTTGCAGATATTGTGCTCCAATGATTTGCGGAACAGAAAATACTTTGTGTTTAATTTTTAAAAAGAAATTCATGGTGGTGATCTTTCATTTCCTGATGTCTATGCCCAATTAATGTAAACCAACATTGTCTGTATGTGTTGCACAGAAAGAGTCAAAGTAGGATTTTTGCTGAACTTTACACAAGATGTATATAGAAGCTTGTTACATGTTTTGTTCTGTCCTAAAAGATTACAGATCACAGATAAGAAGCGCTTTTGAGGTATCATTTTGCCAATAATACCTTTCAGGTATGCAATTCAGGTATACAAATAAATGTATACAATATCTATAAATAAACATATTCAGTGACTGGCTGCAACAAAACCATACGGAAAGCTAATGAGCTCTTTAATTGTATACCTGTACACCTCTTAAATACAATTCATTTATTATTGCATTGCATTTGTGAGTATTTTTGGGCATATCCTAATTGTCTGTCCTCATATTTCTGTGTGTTCATGTTATTTTGACAGACTGAGAGTCAATAGCTATTATTGAGGTGAAGCTATTCTCTCTGCTGCTGGACTTCAATGTATTTTTATCCATATAAACGTGGCCTGTGGTGCCCTCTAGTGGTTATTCTCCAAACAAAACAAGTGCATTGTGCAAAGAAATTGGCGTTTGAAGGGTTACAAAATGTAAAAGGAATGAATATTTTGTCTATATAAGAACTGATATGCAGTAAAAGTAGCAAAAAAACAACAACCCTGAAACGTCTAAAACAAAAAACAAAAAAACAAACAAAAAAAAACTGCGGTTGTGAAAGAAGGAAGCCTTTTCTCCAGCAACGGCACCTTAAAGCTCAAGTTTGCTGCTGGTCATATGGACAAATGAAAGACTTTCTAGAGAAAAGTTCTGTGGTCAGATTAAATTAAAATTGAGCTATTTGACCACAGTAACTGGAGATATATTTGGAAGAGAAAAGGTAAGGTCCTCAAGCTCAAGACCACCAAACATACTGTCAAGCATGATGGTGGTTATTATCCTAACACCAAAAGTAATTTGCAAATGTGTCTCCTTATTTAAGAATGCAACAGAGAAGCTTCTAACCCCACATACATACATTACAGTCAGCTACACTGAAATCACTATCAGTGGCAATTCACAACAAAGTAGCAATTATTATGAAGATAAAATGTTAGTCTGGCTCATTTCAATCAAAAAAATCGGAAAGTAGTAAGTTTATGAAACTGGTGTATGTTTACGATGAGCTAGAAGAACATGACTAGATAGAGATTCCTGACATTTCCTAGATATTTCTTCTATTTTAACTCAAAGTATAATATTGATCTATTAGTAACAGAAGAAATACATTTAACATTTTTAATACACAAACATGAACTGTGATAATATAATGTGGTAGTAAAATGATAATGTGCACTAAGCGCAATGTTTCTGAATTCTCAGTGATGTGTTTACACCATGGCCAGCTGATGTACGTGACAAAACAGTACCGAGCTCCAGGGATTCGTTACACACTGGTTTCCAGAATTTGACGAGAGCAGAATTCCTTCACTATTTCCTTCATGTCAAGGGCTGGCTTGAGATCAGTTCTTCTGAGCAGGACCTTTGGATCAAATGGATCAAATCTGGACCTGTGAAACAGAATTCAGTCAGGGAAAATATTCAAGAGGGTACTGTCCCTTGAGCCTTGCTGGTATTTTCTCGCTCTCTTTTTCTAACATAGCAGAGACTTCAGGCTTACTGTGTTGTCAGGACAGTTTTAAATAAACATGGTCAGAATATAACAAGCTTAACAAATGACAAAAATGACCCAAAATCCCACACCAAATTCAAAATGGTGGACTTCCTGTTGGGTTGAGAGTGGGACTCCAAGAGGCTTTTTTTTGTGCGTACTGATCTGCTCTTTGGGCCTCCCAAATTATGTGGATGTAGGTTAAATACACTGTGGGGGCATGAAGCACCAAGGTGCATACAGTGTCCTTCCAGTCGCTGACTGCGATGTCTGTGGTAGTGAGCTTTGGAGTAATCCTAACCTGTCAAAAAGTGCTTTGTTTGACAGTAATATTTTGTTGCGATGGCAACAGTGTTTCATGAAACGTCAAAGCCACACAGCTTGAGATCGTCAAGAAGTGAACACTTGGCTGACCAGTTTCAAGCATTGTATCATAAAGTTTTGAGCCATAGTACCTGAAAATATAATGCTTTAATTTACTGTTACCAATAGGTGGCGCTATTATTTTTTCGAAATTTATGAGTGTGGATGTCTTCAGATTGGGCCTGGTATCCAGCATGTGAAGTTTGGGCCGATTGGATCATGTGCAGCTGAGATATGAATGGTTACATTTTCATGATGAAAAATCGAAATTAACCACGGTACCATAGACACGCCCTTTGATGACAAGTCACCATTTTCTGTCTCTCACAACAATCAACGGTAAGGATGTAAACCTGAACCTGGTGCTGAAGAGTCAGATCAGCGATGCCAGGCCACTGTCCATCCACATCTCCGTCCAGGCCATGAACTACAACGGCAGATTAACTGGGAAAATCCTGACTGAGGACAAAGAGGAGACACTGCTGCCCGGAAAAGGTGACTCATCTTCTGGAGAAATGTTGGCTTTTAGAAGCAAACATCTCAGAGTGTGGCCTAAACTATCTACGTGTCTAGATACAGTGAATCTTCATCACTTCCCCTGTCTCCTCCAGATCTGTCCGTCCCCATCCTGGTCCCATTCTTGACCTACCATAAACCCATGGTGGAGAGCGAGAGCATGAGGATTTCAGTCGTGATCACAGAAAAAAAGAACAGAGAACACAAATACCTGGCTACGCATGACGTTGTGCTGCTGAACCCTCAACTCTCCGTCAAAGAAAACCTGCCACTTTAGCCAAGTGATTTCTCCTTTCTGAATAAAATTCTAAAGTACGCCTAACAGGACTCTATGAAGCGGTACATCCAGCTAAATGCTAAAATTAGCATGCATACTTACTCACAATGATAAACGGATAAAAGACATGGATAACTACCATCTTACAGTGTGTCATCCTGCAAGATCAGTTAGCACTAAATGCAAAATACAGTGAAAAAAAGCCTGGTAATTTCTGTGTATTTGACCTGATGCTGACACTAAATGAAAAGTCAGAGAATCACCAAAGTTATTACAGGTCATGAAATGTCTACTCTGTGGCTCATTGTGTTGTTAGAATGACTTGGTGGTTTCTTGTTTTTCTGCAGGCTCTCAGAAAAACTGCACATGCATAAGTTTTCTGAATGGTTGCATTGGAATAAACTGTTGAAATGTGTGTGTTCCAGGCTCCTGCTCAGGCCAGCCTGAATACACTGAACAGTGGGGAAGTGACTTTCATGAACCCCGTCAATGAAATTCTACATACATTATACATTTCATTTTCCTATCACAGGTTACTTTTCCCCTCATGTGTCCTGATATCGAAACGTGATCAGCTGCTACCAGCTTGCCAACAGTACATGTGCCAACTAATTCTTTCCATGCCAAAGTGAAAGCCTGACCTGCAGACAACAGACACACCTGTTCTGTCAGAGCGTTTATGAATCTGTCTAAACCTTCAGCTTTACCAGCACAAAAGGTATCAATCCAGAGAAACAGCCCATAATACCCTTTAAATTCATATGTAGCTGCATATTTCTCATGATTACAGAGACACAAGCAGAATTCCCCGCTTTTACTTAAATCCAGCTTCTGTAACTGTGACTGGATCAGTTCCAGAGCGCCCCTTCGTGGCTAAAAAGAAAGCTGGGCTTTATCTCATCTATTGGGTTTGCACTGAATTTTACTGAATCGACAAGTAAATCATGAATTAGAGATGTTTATTGGGACCCATGTATTTATTTCTTTATTTTATTTGGACGGGACAATGCATATTGATGAACATACAAACTCATGCTAGTTGCCATAAGGTTGCAGTGAATATGCCAGATTTAGCACAAGGCTAATTTCCATCCGTTGTCCCACACACAAAGGAAAAATAAAAGATAAATAAAAATACAGCATGTGCCATTTATGTCTTTGTCTAGGGGTCATCATATGAAGAATTAAACAGGAAATGAAAACAATATTTTAGAAATAAAAAAAATATGCATTTTTGTTTAACTCAATCTTTTTAAATCCTTTGAATTAAACAAAAAAAAAGGGGAAAAACTGAGTTGTTCATGTAAGGCTATAACTGTAATGAAGGGCTGTAAGTAGGCAGAGTTTAAGCATTAGCTCATGAACGATTAAAACAGTTTCAGTAACTTTTCTGATCTAATGACGGAAACCAAAGCTCAGTGGAAACTGGAGAAGAAAAGAGTTTTTAATTCTCAAAGGGACAGACTGTAAGGACGCGAGATTTGCCTCCAAGTAGCTTTTGCTTTCTAAAATCTAAAATAGAAACCAAACAACTGCTGCGCTCCGTCTCGTGATGCGTTCAGGGCTCGGATAAAGATGGTACAAACCACTTCCACCACCTCCACAGTAAAGCAGATTACCAATAATTGATTTTTTTTTTAAAATCACTTGTGTGATTTTACAGTCAGACCAGTTTGGAAAAAATGCATTTCATGTGTTGTACAGTGACTGTTGCGTTAAAACTGAGGGTGAATTATGGTAGTTTCTTTCTAGTTTGCTCCAAACTGGGATACTCTCAAATCATTTATAAATGTGATGCTTTTTATTAAACTGATTCATGGTTTTTACATACTTTCCTTGAGTGTATTTATTTCTCATTCATTCTACTTTATATTTCTACTCCAACTTATTTTATTTTGCACTTGGTTTATAATTACTTTGCATATTATTGGATTTACTATTGATATGGAACAGCATATAAGAGACAATTAAAAAAATTAAGACTTTCTACAACATTAAAATGTTGCAGAATTGATTTATTTGCTTCAAAGGCAGCAGCATATATATTTTCCCTCCATATACATACATGCATATATATATATATATATATATATATATATATATATACGCATGTATGTGTGTGTGTGTGTATATATATATATATATATATATATATATATATATATATATATATAGTCATCTCCTAAAGTATTGGAACAGCAAGTTAAATTCCTTTGTTTTTGTTGTATACTTAAGACATTTGGGTTTCAGATAAAAAGATGAATATGACACAAAAGTTCAGAATTACAGCTTTTATTTCGTGGTATTTACATCTAGATGTGTTTAACAACCCAGGAAAGATTACCTTTTCTTTGAACCCACCCACTTTTCAAGTGAGCAAAAGTATTGGAACAGACATTATTAAATTAACTTAAAGTGAATAACATTTAATTTTTGGTGGCATAACCCTTACTTGCAATAACTGCATCAAGCCTGCGACTCATTGACTTCACCAGGCTGTTGCATTCTTCATTAGAAATGCTGTTCCAGTAGCCTAGCCATGCTAGACCCATGTTTCTGACGGCACAAGGGTCTAGGGAAGCTCGACAGGGAGGGAGGCGGGCTAAAGGGTTGTCTATCAAATCCCTCTGCAGCAATTGGGTAGGTATACAACCAATCAACGCAACGAATAGGCTGATGTAGTTCCGAGAGCACCGGCGGATTGTGGCTAAGTCCCATTAGCTTCCCAACCAGCGGAGCCAACTGGTATATTAAGGATTTGCCATATCCCGTCGGCATAAGTCCAAATGCGTCTTTCTTCTCAATGAAACACTTCAGTGCCGTCCTTTGTTTATCTTTCAAGTTGAATTTTAGCTTCAAATCTTTAAGGGTTGTGGCCAAAGCCGAGTCGAAAGATAACTGTTTATTGTGCGCCGGTTGTTTCTGTCAGAATCGTCACGCCTCTGTCGTCACTTCGTTACGCCCGCCTTCTGACTCTACGCTTCATGGTGATTGGTCCGGCCAGTTTTAGGAGAATCCAGCCTCGAGCCTTATGGAGGGTAACTAGACCCACCCTGGCAGAGAATTAAATTTGTTGCCGTGGGTTGTCTAGCGCGGCTAGGCTGTGTTCCATGGTTCCAAGCCTTTACTACAGCCTCTTCCGGTTCTTGTTTGTTGCTGGGGGTTTCTCCCTTCAGTCAACTCCCTTCCTATAATAACGATAACAATAAAAATAACAATAAGTATGATATTAAAAGTGACAACAACAATAATGATATAAATAAAATAAATATAATGATTTATATTATATATTATCCAATTATTATATTTATTGGTTACTCCTTATCCCAAATAATTAGAAGAAATCTAAAATGCAAGCCCAACCAAAGTTCGGGTCTCAAGAGGCAAATTGTACAAGGTTACTACTAAAAACGCTAGTACTTCTTCCACTTTTAGGCTTCCAACATATTAGCTATCTAACCTAGCTATTTATCTAACCCTCACCTAAAACCTATTCACTGAAATTCCTACACTGTTCTGAGCACCTGAACGCAGCGTTTACACTGAAGCGAAACCGATACAGTACAGCAGCTCCCCCCTCCTCGCCCCAAACTAGCAAACTGAGAAGTTGCTAGATCCAGCCGGCAAGTTCTTCGACCCCCCCAACGCCACTCAAATCTCCGCACCGAGGCAGAGCAGAACCTCGTGGACGACACCGGAGCGCAGAGGAATGTCAGTGTTACCGGCTCTTACCAACGGAACACGCAGTCTCAGGTGTCGGTAGCCGTTTAGCCGCTTTCGTGTCGCGAAGAGCGGGGACTTCCTTCTCCGCGTTGCCAATCCCTTACGCCGAGCAGCTGGTGAGGAGATGCTAACATTGCTAACTGTAGCCTAGCTTTACTAGCCGGCTAGCTTAGCGGCGCCTGCTAACGACAAACACCATTCGAGTTAGCGCAACTTAGCTTGCGACCTAACTTAGCTAGTAAGCGACCAAAAAACAAAAAAGAGTGGAGAAAAGGCAAGTTTAAACTAAACGCAACTTTGGAGTCCAGAAGTGCCTCTTTTTAAAAATTTAAACTTTTCTAGTTAGTTTCGACAAACTGTCACAAAAGACAATCTACCTGAGTCACCATTAGCAGTGAGACAAGTACACAACTAGTTAAGCTAACGTGTAATTTGGGTAAACTGATATATGGGCACGGTTTGTAACCCGAGCTTCTGCTAAATAATGTCACTGTTAGCTAACATTTACTGGTGGTTTGAGGTTTAACAGATCCAGGTAGCTAAAACTAGGGCATCTGAAATAATTGAAAATGTGATTATAATTAGGATTTATCCACCACATTTACGATGTACTGTATATACAATGTGTAATATTTGACACTCTTCTAACACAATACATGTCAACAAAATGCAGGTTTTAAATAAAGGCAGAAGCAGTTTCAGTAACAAATGATCATAACCTTTAGGTATTCTTATCTAATAAACTGCCACACCATGATAACTGCAGGTTTTAAGAGGACTCGAATGTTATCGTTCTCCCCATCTGGGTTGACTTAACTTAGAACGTCAGAATTGCTAATAAATATAGTCGATATGTAAAGACAGAGCAGGTATGGGTTCAGTATGTAGCCCTAAAGTACACAGTGTATTTGATGGATGCAACATTTGGCACAGCTCATGTGGGTGCACAGCGTGTGGCCTTTGAATGACATGACAGCTAATGTACCTCACTGCTGCAGAAAGCCCAGGACAGTACAACCACTGAGAACATTAGCACGATGATGCAGATTTGTAGAGTAAATGTTATTGCCCCAATGCTTTTATGCTTTGCTGGGAAACTGTTTTCCAAATCAGGTTCATTTAGGGCTGCAATATGTTTGTTTTTCTCTTTATAGCAGATTTTTTAACATTTTGAGAATGGAAAAACAAGAACATTACATAGAACAGCAATGGAAGAATGTCAACATCTATTTTTTTTTTTACATTTTTCCTCTCTTTTCCTCTGGCTGTTGCTACCTTCTGTCCCTCCAAGATTTGTACATTACCTCTTGTATGATATCAGTGATAAAGAGCTTGGGTTAGTAACACAAATATTACAATTTCTTTAAAAGTACAAAAGATGACTTAAAAATTTAAATAGAATATATCAAAAACATGTTTGTTGAGGAGTAGCTGGAATATGACATGACAAAAACCTTTCATTACCAAGGTATTGCTAGAAAACGACCTCATCGGGACATTTTTGACCCACTTATGCATCTAAGGGTTAAGAAGCTGAAATCAAAAATGTATTTTAATGTGCATTTTTGTAGTTCTGGTTCAAATACTGGAAAAGATGTCCATCAATAATTAGAAATGTTTCCGATTATGTCAGATTAATCAACTAATTGCTCCAGATTGAACCTTTAAACAATGCTGGAATGTCTCCACCTTTAGTTGTAGTTACACCTTTATTTTGACCTAATGTACAGAGTACAGTCTCAGTGAATTTCATATATTCAAGCAGCTGTACACACATTTTAAATATGTTAAAAGGACAACATCGGTGTTACAACTGCATGGGGATCGTCAGAGTTCAGGTGTCTGAATCTGTGTCAGGAGAGAAAAGGCTAAATTTGTGCTTTCCTAATGATTTAACGACTCTTGGGATGCTGCTGACAACCTTCCAAGCACAGTTCGGTTGGGCCTGTGGTTCCAAAAATGCAGGAAAGGGAGGACTAGTGCGGTGCCTGTACAAAGCAGACTGTTTGCTTGGCCTCTGGTATTGCAGTTTTAACAACATTATCCATTAACCATCCAGTCTACTTCACACTCGACACAGACTGCCAATGCTAATAACAAAACTCAAAGTGGCTGATACCTTGTTAGGTATTACCATTATAACTGAGAGACAGGCAAATATGGCTCTCAGTGTAATCTATTCAAGGTTTTCACCTAACCATTAGTAGTATTGATTAATCTAATTCTTTTTTTTTCGTTTATGTAATGACTGATTTATCAGCTGTCAAGATAATTTTATTGCTCAATCAATATGGCAATTCATTTGTATAAAATCAATATTTTATACAGCGATCATCATGTAACTTCCACTACAGTGCTGTGTTATGTTTTTAATAATGAATGGATCCTAACTGTAAAGTGCTGATCAGAAAAAAACGTCTTCTTTTCCTGAACTGGGCAAGCAGTATTTTTACTGACGTACTTGGCTTAAAACTGTAATTGGTTATGACAGACTCATTCCGTCAGTCGAGGACTGTATGCAGTTAAGGTAATCACTGGCAAGCATAATTTTGAAGTAGTATGCGTCAAGAAAAATAGCAGAAACTCTCTACACAATCTGCAATATTAATCTGAACCATTTTCTCTGTCAAAGGTCATCATTAAAGTAAACATAAAACATGAAATAGCCAAATAACAGAGCATGGTACACTGTTAACTACGTTACCATAGCAACAGTGGTGCAGAAATTACTTTAGACTTGGAGGCAATGAAGGAACATTTAGAAGATCAGTGTTAGGAACACTAGTGTTCTGAAAGGAACACTAGTGTTCTGAAAGGAACACTAGTGTTCTGAAAGGAACACTAGTGTGTGCATGTCTTTAGTTTATAAGAAGGTATATAGAGTTTCTTCTGTTAAAAATCTGACGCCATTTAACTCTGATCAGCTGCTATTTTCATGCACAGATATTGAGCAGTATTTCCTCTTTTCAGGTAACAGTTAAAAAGAAGACATGCCTCAGAAACAGAAGCTGAAGTCGTGGTCAGACCTGAAACAGGCTGGTAACGAACGCTTCAAGACAGGCCAGTATGGAGAGGCCACGACTCTTTACAGCCAGGCAATCAAGGAGCTGGACAAGTCCAGTAAGTATAACTTAACTACAACCTGAAGATATATACACTGCTAAAAAAAAATAAAGGAACACTTTGAAAACACATCATTATTTCAATGTGGGGAAAAACAAACTGGATATTTTCATTGATATGGACTGGATAATGTGTTAGGAATGAAAAGTGCCACATTGTTTGATGGAAATGAAAATTATCAACCACCAGGAGGGCTAAATTCAAGACACCCCAAAATCAAAGTGAAAAACTGATGTTGCAGGCTAGTCCATCTTGCTGAAATTCAGTATTCAGTAGTTTGTTCGGCCTCCATGTGCTTGTATGCAGCCTGACGATGTTGGAACAAGCTCTGAATGAGATGACAGATGGTGTCCTGGGGTATCTCCTCCCAGAACTGGACCAGGGCATCACTGAGCTCCTGGACAGTCTGAGGAGCAACCTGATGGTGTTGGATGGAACAAAACATAATGTTCCAAAGGCATTGTATTGGATTCAGGTCAGGTGAGCATGGGGGCCAGCTAATGGCATCAGTTCCTTCATCCTCCAGGAACTGCATGAGTTCTCTTACCACATAAGACTGGGCATTGTGCACCAGAAGGAACCCAGGACCACTGCACCAGTGTAGGGTCTAAAAATGGGTCCAAGGGTTTCATCCTGATACCTAATGGCAGTCAGAATGCCATTGTCCAGCCTGTAGAGGTCTGTGCATCCCTCCATGGATATGCCTCCCCACACCATCACTGACCCACCACCAAACCGGTCATGCTGAACAATGTTACAGGCAGCATAACGTTCTCCACGGCTTCTCCAGACCTTTCCATGTCTGTGACATGTGCTCACGATGAACCTGCTCTCATCTGTGAAAAGCACAGGGCACCAGTGGTGGACTTGCAAATTCCTGTGTTTTATGGCAAACGTCAACCGAGCTCCACGATGCCAGTCAGCGAGCACAGCGGGCACTAGAGGACGCTGGGCCCTCAGACCACTCTCATTAGATCTCTTTCTGATTGTTTGATCAGAGACATTCACACCAGTGGTCTGCTGGAGCTCATTTTGTAGAGCTATTGCAGTGCTCATCCTGTTCCTCTTTGCCCAAAGGAGCAGATAGCTGTCCTGCTGATGGGTTGAGGAGCTTCTACGGTCCTGTCCAGCTCTCTTAGACTAACTACCTGTCTCCTGAAATCTCCTCAATGCTGTTGAGAATGTGTTGGGAGACACAGCAAACCTTCTGGCAATGGCACGCATTGATGTGCCATCGTGGAGGAGTTGGACTGTCTGTGGAACCTCTGTAGGGTCCAGGTATCGCCTCATGCTACCAGAAGTGACACTTGCCCTAGCCAAGTGCAAAACTATTGAAAAAGTCAGAAAACATTAGGAAGGAAAAAAATGTGAGTGGCCTTCACCTGTAAACTCATTCCTGTTTTGGGGTTGTTCATTGTTACCCCTCTAGTGCATCTGTTGTTAAATTCATGAACACCAAAGCAGTTTAAACTGACTAAAAACCTCCTCTGTTACTTACTTAACCAGATCAGTATCCCACATGTTTGACTAACTTGATCCAATACTTAGATTAAAAAGTGTTCCTTTAATTTTTTTGAGCAGTGTATGTAGTCCACCTAGAGATATAAATGTAGAGTGTGTTTGATCGTTGTGGCACCTGAACCTTGTGTCGTATGTCTGTGTGAGATACCTCTTGGTGCATTTTGTTTACTGCAAAAATGGCATCAGTGATAAAGTAATGCCTGCACATTGATTTATTTTCTTAAATAATGAAAATATACTGCCATTGACTCTAATTGGATCTTTAGCAGTCTGTGTTCTGATACTACAATCAATGTTTTTTCAATCAGTAAAAGGACTCCATATTTCTTTCATACTAACAGTTCAGACAGTCTTCTGTGTTTGGGTCTTCTGACGGACAGAGCAGATTGATTTTAGTTTGAAATGCTGCTTCTAAAGAGACAATTTTTCCCCTTTTAAGGTAAAAAGAACCCAGAGGATTTGGGCATTTTGTACTCTAACCGTGCAGCCAGCTACCTGAAGGATGGTAACTGTGCAGAATGCGTCAAAGACTGCAACATGTAAGTGTTTTTTTTGTATGTCTATCATTTTACACCCAGTTTTGTAATTCTGAGTTTTCATTTTGTGCAGCTTTCTTAGTTTTTGTCATTTTTCTTCTTCTATTTGGGCTTCACTTTCTCACCTTTTATTGTTTCTGGCTTCTCTAACTTGGCTTTTCTTTTCAAATGTGGCTCTGATGTTCAAGAATATCCAGAGACTTTGAGTTACAATACAGTTTAATCTCCCTTAAATGGTTTTAAAAGACACATTTCAGGTGTTTATCGTGCAGGTTTTAGCCTTGAGTCAAACAACAATATAACAATATAATTCCATTCTGCTGTCTCAGCTGAAGAAAATACCCACCTTGTAATCTGTACATGTTTTTTCGCAGGTCTCTGGAGTTGTTCCCCTTCAATGTGAAGTCTTTGCTTCGTCGCGCTGCTGCCTACGAAGCTCTGGAGCGTTACAGACAGGCTTACATAGACTACAAAACCGCTCTGCAGATTGACTGCAACATAGCAGCGGCTCATGACGGCACCAACAGGTAGACCGGACATGTTTTATTTGTCATGAAGGATTGCTTACATCAGTGTCAGCTGTGTTTGTGTCAGCAGTATTCTCTGCTTTGAAATGAAAGCTGGAATGCTCAGTTGAGATTTACAGTGCCCGAAAAAACATTAACTTTCAGTTGCATTTTTGTGTAAAATGTGACTGAAACTTTTATTTCAGATGTCACCTGGATGCGATATTCTCTGCAGCCTTAGTTACACTGATCTAATTTTATCCATTTGGTTTACAGTTAAAGGTTGACAAACACAGTAAATTATTCAGTGTGAAAGCTATCCAGACCAGATAGTTTTGGTTTTAACCCACTGTCCAGCTATTCTGAGCTTTAACACAGCTGACCAGCATAATTTAAAAATGGCCTCCAGTACCAGAGGCTTTCATCCTTTACCTTTTCTGTGCAGCATACAAGCTGCATCTGCTTCTTTATAAAGCACTAAACAAAGTATTTGTTTTGTTTTTTTCCTGTTTTGCAGGATGACAAAGGCACTCACAGAGGCAGATGGTCCATCATGGAGAGAAAAGCTTCCTCCCATCCCCACAGTTCCTCTGTCTGTGAAGGAGAAACTCGCCCAACAAAATGCAGCCAAGGCCACACAACCAAACCCCACACCACAACCAAACCCCACACCACAACCAAACCCCACACCACAACAGAACGGCACCAAGCAAACAAACAAATCTGGTACGTAAATTTATGTTTTCTACAGAGAAACCCTGTAAATTTAGTTGTCACAAACTGGATTTGTTATTTTTATTTAAGGTTCAAAAATGGCATCTCTTTATACATTTATACACTACCATCCAAAAGTTTGAGGTCACCCAGACAATTTCATGTTTTCCATGAAAACTCACACTTTTATTCATGTGCTAACATAACTGCACAAGGGTTTTCTAATCATCAATGAGCCTTTCAACACCATTAGCTAACACAATGTAGCATTAGAACACAGGAGTGATGGTTGCTGGAAATGTTCCTCTGTACCGCTATTGAGATATTCCATTAAAAATCAGCTGTTTCTAGCTAGAATAGTCATTTACCACATTAACAATGTCTAGACTGGATTTCTGATTGATTTAATGTTGTCTTCATTGACAAAAAAATTGCTTTTCATGAAGAAAATGAGGACATTTCTAAGTGACCGCAGACTTTTGAACGGTACTGTATGTTTGAAGAAAAAAAGGGGCAGCATTTGAAGAATCTTGCCAACAGAATAACATTCTGAAACAGACCTCAACATCTACCATGAAACGCTTGAAGAAACACAGAGTGAAGCTTTAAAAGTGTCTCTCACAGTCCGCTGATTGAACATCATTAAATATGTGATTAGATCTTAAACATGATGCACCTGTAAGATGTCTGAAACAAATCTGCAGAAAAAAAATCCGCTGAAAATTCCTCAATGCGATCAGAAGGACTTAGCCAGACACAAAAAGCTGTACAAGCTGTGGTCACTAAATATGGAATTAGCTCCACTATATACACTACATTCAAAAGTTTGAAGTCACCCAGACAATTTCATGTTTTCCATGAAAACTCACACTTTTATTCATGTGCTAACATAATTGAACAAAGGTGTTTTCTAATCATCAATTAGCCTTTCAACAGCATTAGCTAACACAATGTAGCATTAGAACACAGGAGTGATGGTTGCTGGAAATGTTCCTCTGTACCCCTTATCTTCATTGGAAAAAACGGCTTTTCTTTCAACAATAAGGACATTTCTAAGTGACCTCGTGCTTTTGAATGGCAGTGTGTATGATGCAACTTTAGCTCTATTTATGTGAAACAGACATTGTGTGAAAATGTGCTTTGAAAACTGCAGTAAAACCAGCAAAACATCTGAGTCCTGCAGCATGTGAACGGCATGCTTTGATTTACTTTTTCAATCTTTTTTTTTTTTTTAAATCCTCATCAGCGCCCAGTGACAAAGACAGAAAGAAAGGCCAGGCCCTGAAAGACGAAGGCAACGCCCTGGTGAAGAAAGGAGAGCATAAGAAGGCCATAGAAAAGTACACCCAGAGCCTCAAACTCAACCCCACTGAGGTCACAACCTACACCAACCGGTGAGCCACTCATTCTTCTCTACATCTGCAGGTTTATTGTGGACAGAATCTGTTTTTAAAAACATTTTTACCTACAGTCCAAAAACTGTTTTCTGTGGCATGCCGAGAATTACTCAGATTCAGTAAACTGTGATAATAATGCTGTGACTGCAATTCCAATATCAGCTTTTGAAACAGGAATTTCAGTAGTGTTTGTTTTCACGGTGGAGACTCTTATTGTTGCATTACACAAAACGCCTCTACGTCTGGGTGTTTTAGGAGTCAGTTTAAAACTTACCAAATGCATCCAATGAAGCTCATGGTAGCTGCTGATGTCTTGTATACTGATGTCTGTTTCCACTCTGTAATCACAGTTTTTTTTTTTTTTTAAGTGTGAACACTGTATTTTGTCTTAATTTTCATTTTGTGTTTTGCTCTGTTCATTGTTTGGTGCATCATTGTTGTTTTGTCTATTTTTTGTCTCGCTTGTGTTGTTTGCCGCGTCTGTCTTTTATTATGTCATTTGTGTAATTTTTTTGTCATTCGTCTATTTTTTGTTGCACATTTGTAATTTGTCAAATTTTTTCTCTCGTTTGTCTTATTTTCTTGTTTTGTTTCTTGTTTTTGTCATTTTGTCTCCTTTTTGTAATGTTTTGTCTTGTTATGGTTGTTTTTTGTCTGACTTCTATCGTTTTGATCATCAAGTTATATCATTCAGTTCCAGATACCTGTGACTAAATGTTTTATGTCTTTTTGTAGATAAACTGTGATTTGTAAATGACAAACTGAGACATATGTAGCACTTGGAATGGTGGGCTAAGGGCTAGGCTATGGAAAGGTTTGGCTCTGGGAGCTGTGTGAAAATTAATGAACACAAGGCTCAAATTAGATTACCAGTAATGTATTAAAAAAAAATTAATAAACAAAAATACTTTTATACATCAAGTCAAAACAATGACCAAAAAATAAATAAACCAAAACATTAACAGAAAATCAGATTGAGAATAAATTAAACATTTACCTAGAATTCAGTAGCTTCACGTTTGACAATCAAAAGCAACAGTGCTAGATTCAGCTTGGCAATAAATACAGGTGAGCGTGGTTCCACTGTTGCCAGCGGTGTTAATTAAAATAGTTCATTCAAAACAAGTCCATGAAAGAGACAAAACAAATCCAACCAAGGTGAATCAGTCTATCTAAAGCAAGCAAGTCCTACCACACCAGTGGGGAAGGGATGAGGCTGTGAGGCCTGCCAACAGTGGGGTGGGCGAAGGGGTGATCTAGCCAACTGTTTACAGTTAGTTCCAGGGTAGCTCGCCATCAAATCAAATTCTCCATTGAAGCCTAACCAACATTCAGCACAGTATGGGTTCAGGTGGGGGACATCCAGAAATCCAAAAGCAGGGTTCCAGGGGTGAAGGCTTAGCATTTGTATGAGCATTAGCATGATACTAAAAAGATTTTAACATGCTTAGCAAAAGTTTAACTCACTTCCTCCTTAACCCTTTAAGCTTCAGTGTACCGCCGGCAGTACACCTACTAATTTGCATAGGAATTTCAAGAATGTCCGACGGCTGCAAACACGATTATACAAACACTATACACCGATGGAAAGCTTAGATTCTCATGAATCCGCCGGTATAAACCACTTTCAGATGCAATTACCACAGCGGGTGAGAAAAACACATTTGTCCGACAAAAACGAATATTCATCCATCCGTTCTCTGTACACGGCTTCAACGCACACAGCGCGACTCACATTTCCGGGTTTATTATTACACACAAAAAAAGATTCCACAAAAAACGGCCATAATCCAACCTTTTACATCCAGATGACACAAGCCAGTAAACTATTTTGTCCAAAACATGTCCTGAAGTCGGTATAAAATCCCCGAATCGGTCCTTTTCAAGGAAAAGCACCTCGCGATGCCCGTCCAATATTCCCCGTATTTTTTGTAATTTTTTTAAATTTAAAAATAGAATATTAGCGATTTTTTTGTACTGAAAACGGCTGGAATTGACTGAAGCTTAAAGGGTTAATGGTATGAGTTCCAAGTGTCCAGGCTTGTGAAAAGTGAGTGGTTTCCAGAGATGTGTGAGGTGATCCTGTTCAAATTCCTGCTGTGTGTGACTGAATGAAGCTGATGTGCTTCAAACAAAGGAATGGGGTGGATTCCAGGTGAGAGAGACTGCTGGGGATTGGTTCAGGGGTGTTGACTGACGGTGAGGAGGTCCAGTAATGTGGAAGTGACTGACTGTGACTGCTTGGATGAATCCCAAACCGCCCCCTACACACTCCCCCTCCACTACCGAGTGTCACTCCAAAAGAAGTCACACTCGCAGCTGTGGAGGGCACCTATTATTGAAGGGGGAGGGTATAAATACGATCGTCAAGAATGGGGCGCCCTGTCGCCTCACCGGAAAACGGAAGACGTCATCGCCATGGTAACACAAAGACGCCTACTGTGCGTGGCTGTAGCGCTGTGGCACAGGCTGCAACTATCAAGGATCGCTGCTGCTTCCAGAAGACGAAAGCATCCCACTTTTTTTCACTCGCATGTTTTCCAATCCTATTGTCTGGCATTTCAAATCCAACAAATGAATGAATGAATAAATGAATTCTGTCAGTTGTGTTCAAATTTTAAGGTGTCAGGGGGCGCACAATTAAATCAAACGTCAGCAGAGAATATTTGTTTCTTTTGTTTTATCTTTTTTCACCACTCTTTTTGTGATGTTCTGTCAGTGTGAAAAAGGCGTGGGAGAAATAATGGACACATGTGGAACTGACATCGATATGTTGTTTCCTCCTCCATTTCGACGTTGCACTTCTGAAAAAGTTGTCCAGAGTGAGCATCGATGCAGACTCGCTATTTAAGGGCTGAACAGTCCACTCTCCCTCCGCACTACGCGGTTTGGGACGGCCCTTAATATGGAGGACCCTCTGCGGGAACGCGCAAACGGAGGGGTAGCGTGTAGGGATAGTGTGTAGGGGGCGGTTTGGGATTCAGCCCAAGTGTCTGATTGTGACTGATTGTGACTGGCAGGTGTCTCGTTCATGTTGGAATCTTGACGGCCAACAATGAACTATTCCAGAGTGAGTGTTACACATAATACTGTTGAAATTGGATTTGTTTTTCTTGAGAAATTTCAGGTTGTTCATAATGTTTTATAAAAAGACAATTCATTAAATGTGAATATTTCTAGATGGACTTTTTTTTTTTTGCACTAAAAAAAAGGAAACATTGGAGTTGTGGTCATTTCTAGGTTATTATACTGTGACTTTCCAGTCCGCTTGAGATCAGATTGGGCTGAATGTGGCCCCTGAAGTAGAATGAGTTTACCTCCCCTGGTTTAGATTGTTGTGAGCAAAAAGTTGCCAACAAAAAAATAATAGATTTTTCTGGCTATTTCTTAACTTGAGGCTTTACGGGGTTTTAAGAATAAATGCAAATCCTAAACTGTCTGGAGTGAAGTGTAGGCTGCAGTAATTTTACAGCCTTCTTGGAAACCAGCAAACAGTAAAAAAATAAATAAAAAGAGAGACCTTCCTGTCTGAGAAATGTTGTTCACTGAAACACTCACATGTGTTCACAAACATTTTATGCATGAAGAGTTCAAGGTTAAAAGAGGCCTTGCTGTGTTTGGCTTGAATTTGTTTTCAGATGCTTGATTGTGGTTTGCTGTGTTTGTGTGATCAGGGCGCTGTGCTACCTGTCAGTGAAGCAGTACAAAGACACCGTCAGGGATTGTGACGAGGCCCTGATGATTGACGGCAGCAATGTCAAGGCTCTCTACAGGAGGGCTCAGGCTCGCAAGGAGCTCAAGGTAAGACCCTCAATCTTCATCACCCGCTTCAGTTTCTGATTCCCACACAGAGCAATCAGGTGTTTTTTTTTTTTTAAAGCGTCTGGAGGATTTTAGGGTGGGCGACAAAATAAAAAGCATCTCCTGCCTCCATAATTGCTGACGTTTCCCCCGGCAGCCTTTCCTCATCAGTATTCCACACACAGACAGGACACGGTGAGCTCACAGCTCCATGCAGCACAACTCTCAACTCTGTGTTTGGAGGTTTGAGTTGTGAAAAATGGCAAGAAAAGAAATGTTTGTGCTGGCACAGCAGACTCAGATCTCCTGTCTGCTGTTTTTTATAGCTCATTTCCACCTGTACAGAGGTGTCATTCTTGTTTAGACATCTAACTTAGACAAGGAAAACAGCGTGCTGATGAACGTGCTGCGGTTGTGGTCAGATCTCAGCCAGGATTAAATAAACTAGCATAATTTGTTTTTAGTCATTAAATCCGACAGATCACTTGAACAGGTGCTTCAGTCCAGGAAGTCCAGTGTGGGTTAAACAGTCAGGAGTTGGTTGATCATTAGGGATGTAAAAAGTCTGAGAAATTATTTTTTTCTGTCTTTACAAAGATCACAAGGTAAAGAGAACACATAATAATGTAATTATGACTGCCCATCCAAAAAACAAGTACTGTGATATTTCACTGGACCTCCTTTAGCTCTGTGAACGGCACACATTCACTCTGGCATCGTTTCAATAAGCTTCTGCAACGTCACAGCATTTATTTCTGTCCAGAGATGCATTAATTTTCTACCAAGATCTTATGTTGATGATGGGAGAGTCAGACAAAGTTTTCTCCAGCGCATCCCAGAGATTCTCAGTGGGGCTGAGGTCTGGACTCTGTGGAGTCAATCCATGTGTGAAAATGACGTCTTATGATCCCTGATCCACTCATTCTCAATGTGAGCCCCATGAATCCTGGCATCATCATCTTGGAACATGTCCACACCATCAGGGAAGAAAAACTCCACTGATGTAAAGACCTGGTATTTTTTAGTATACTTAGGTAGTCAGCTGACCTCATTCTTTGGGAACATAACGTTGGTGAACCTGACCAACCCCAGATCATAAACAAACCCCCACAGGCTGGTAGACACTAGACATGATGAGTTCATCACTTCATCTGCCTCTCTTCTTACCCTGATGCCCCCATCACTTTGGAACAGGGTAAATCTGGACTCATCAGACCACATAACCTTCTTCCATTGATCCAGAGTCCAATCTTTATGCTCCATAGCAAACTGAAGCTTTTTTTCTGATTAGTCTCACTGATCAGTGGTTTTCTTAGAGCTACAGCTGTTTAGTCCCAATCCCTTGAGTTTCCTTCACATGGTGCATGTGGAAATGTTCTTACTTTAACTATTAAACAAAGCCGTGAGTTCTACTGTTGATTTCCTACAATCATCTAAGAGTTTGTTCCGACGACATTTACTCCTCAAAGATGATGGTTCTCCACTATCCTTCAGGGTTTAATAATGTGTTGGATGGTTCTGAACCTGATTTTAGTAGTTTCATCTCCTTAGTTGTTGTCTTTGCTTGATGCAGGCCAATAATTTGATTATTGTTTAATTAACATCCTTTCCATGACCACAGGATATGTCTTCCTACATGGTTGTTTAAGAAATGAGAAGCTCCTCACTGCATCAGATAGGGTTAAATAAGTTGTTGCAGCTGAAATTATTCATCACTGCAGTAATTATCCAATGCAAGGCTCTTACGTATTTGCTGTTAATTCTAAGTGGCGATTTGTTTTGTTTTTTTGGACGGGCAGTGTAATATATATAATATTAATAGTAATCTATTATTAATATGTTCTTGGTAACTGCAGTCTTCTGTTGGGAATCTTTGTGTTGCGGCCAAAATTAAGAGGAGGAGAACAGTGGACTGTTTGTCTTCTAATTATCTAAAATTAATACAATAATAATTTGATTTAAACCAACATTCTTGAACATTACAACATCCAGTTTTTGTTTGTCTGCTTGAAAGTTTTGTGTCCGGGATGTTAAACTCACAGTGAAAATTGAGAAATTAACAACAGAAGTGTTTACAGCTGAACAGTTAATCAATTTAATGCAGTGAGCCGCTATTCAGAATGTACAAGGTGTTATTAAATACTGAGACTAATGCCAGGATTAAATTATATTTAATTAGAAGTTTTCATTGGTTATTTAGACAGTCACTCTTTTGATGGTATCTTATGTTCTGATGCTCTATCGAGTTTTAAGTACTGAATCTGTCAGAAAATCACAGTCGGATATTTTCTCTGAATTTTATAGTTTTCCCACAGCGTGTTCAATTTGCCACATTGCTCATAAAATTTAATTTCTGATTTAGTTTTTTCCAGTGAATTGGTCTTGGAGCACAACTGTAATCTGTTAAGTGTCAGATTTTGTACAGGAGGAA
This sequence comes from Acanthochromis polyacanthus, assembly GCF_021347895.1. Classification (NCBI taxonomy): domain Eukaryota; kingdom Metazoa; phylum Chordata; class Actinopteri; family Pomacentridae; genus Acanthochromis; species Acanthochromis polyacanthus. Next base: position 31,990,045 of record NC_067117.1, on the reverse strand, counting down.
GTCCAGATATTGTAATTGTCTGCTACATTCTGAAACGTGGTCACTTCTTTAAAATTATTTCAAGAAAAGACAGAAGTCAAGTAAGAATCGACAGAAATTTAAGAAAGTACACAAGCTGTGCAAACTTCCAGTTAGAACAGTCATTTACCACATTAACAATGTGTAGAGTGGATTTCTGATTCATTTAATTTTAAAAATAAGGACATTTCTGAATGACCCCAGACTTTTGAATGGTTGTATAAAATGTAGTGCTTCAACTGAAAACAGATTCTCTTAAGCAGTAATATGAATTCAACTGGTTTAAAGTTAGAGCCACTCTTTCCTTTCAAATGAACACTTTGCATCACTGCAACTTCATTTTAAGGAAACCAGAAGTTTGTACTTTTTCCAACTGAAATATGTACTGAACAAAAATTTTTGTTCAGGAATGTTGGATTCCTTTTTTTTTTCTCTGTAATGCTGCGTGTAACAAAGCCTTAATCGAGTTGCAGCCAAAAAGTTTAAAGAAACTTAGATATCATAACACTGAAGGAGCAGTAGACCTAATTTTAGCACTGTGGCTGGAATTAGAATGTCAGTTTAAAGGTACAAAGTAGAATTTCAAGTTGGTAGAATCCACAAAAGTAAACTTCAGTACTTTACTTTAACTGCAGCTCAAATACAGTTTTTACAGTGTAATAGATTTATATGCACTACCGTTTAAAGGTTTAGGGTCATCCAGACAAGTTCATGTATTCCATGAAAACTTTTATTCATGTACTAACATAATTGCACAAGGGTTTTCTAATCATCAGTTAAACAAATCTGGTATGTAAATTTATGTTTTCCACAGAGAAACCCTGTAAATTTAGTTGTCACAAACTGGATTTGTTATTTTTATTTACGGTTCAAAAATGGCATCTCTTTATACATTTATACACTACCATCCAAAAGTTTGAGGTCACCCAGACAATTTCATGTTTTCCATGAAAACTCACACTTTTATTCATGTGCTAACATAACTGCACTAGGGTTTTCAGCATCATTAGCTAACACAATGTAGCATTAGAACACAGGAGTGATGGTTGCTGGAAATGTTCCTCTGTACCCCTATGGAGATATTCCATTACAAATTTACAGCTGGAATAGTCATTTACCACATTAATAATGTCTAAATTTAATGTCTGATTAATTTAATGTTATCTTCATTGAAAAAAATGCTTTTCTTTCAAAAGAACATTTCTAAGTGACCCCAAACTTTTGAACGGTAGTGTACATTTATATCAACTGTGGATTCAATAACTCTTAATAGAAAAAGATGTTTTTCTACACAGAATTTCAGCTCACTGTTTAGGTTTTACAGCTTGAAACTCGACCGTTTTCTTTCAGTTCTTCTTCTCTGATCAGCCTCGTTTAGTTTTGAACTCTGCATTCTTGTCGTGATCCCTGCAGGACGTCAAGGCCTGCGTGCAAGATCTCAACAGTCTGCTGAAAGTGGAACCAAAAAACACGGCTGCCCTGAAGCTGCTGCAGGAGGTGCAGAAGAAGTAGTGAGAACACATCAGGGACTCTGGAGGCAGCGGTAAGGATCTGTCACTGCACTGAGCACATAAAGGAAAGAGCCAGACGAAACCGCTGACGTTTTTGTGAAAAACAAAAAGGTCAGGTGACAGAAAACAGCCAAAGCAGTGATACGATTCAAGCCGCTTCAAATCAAAGACCGGACCTGTGTTTCCCTAAAGCTCCTTTGACCTGAACATGTTTGATCCGTTTACTGTCATTGAACAAACACGAGCTCAGCCTGAAGATGCTTCTGGAAAACGTAGCTCTGATTGGTTGGTAGGAACTGAGGCGCTGTCATTACGAGCCTGACAAAAGTCCAGAGAACAAGGTATCCGCTTAAGAAATGTATTTCCAAATATCATTGGGGCTTCACTGTTGCAAATAAAGTGAAGTAACGTCGACTTTTATCCACATTTAAAGCATCTTCAGAGCTAAATCAAGCAGAATTTCAAAACGTAAAAGGTTTTTCTTTATTGTAACTGCCTTTTTCACATGTACATTACATATTTATCTTGTGTTCGGTTGTGTGAAAGTTTGTCTCTCTCAGTGGATTTCTGTTCTTTCAGATGATGGCGTACGAAACTTCAGCGTAAAGCTTGATTTATAGTCAACAGACACAGAGCCTTCGCTAATGTGAGCATTTGTGCTGCACTTACACCACAAAAGCTGTACGGTTTCTTCGTGCCTCTCGATTGAAACGAAGCGGGCCGTGTTGTAGATGAAGATATAACAGATAACGAACACGAACTAAAAATACAGCAACGCAGAAAAGAGAGCAGATGTCTGAAGACAATTTGTAGAGCTATGAAAATGAGAAAATGGAAATCTAATGGCGGTTGTGTTTGCATTAGGAGCTAACCAGAAGCAGTTATATTTTGTTTTATGGCAGTCAAAAAGCTGTGCAAACACAGCATATCACCACCAAACAGGCCAGAGATTCAACATAGAAGTATAAATCAAGCTTTTAAGAATTGTTGATTGATTTCAGAGCTGGTGATGTGATGGTGATATCCTGGCATAAGTTTGGGTTTAATTACCTCCAATTAACTGACATGAAACGGCCACATTTTCTGTCCACTTCTGGTTTATTTTGGGGTTTGAGTCGTAGCGACGTCTCGGTCTTGATTTGAACCCTATTAGAGGTAAGATATCTGTCATTTTGTTCACACCAAAGCAGCATTGTTCGAGTCATTTGAATGTTTTTATCACCGTCCTCAAACCAGAGCTTGTTGGATCAAACTCCAGGTACCTTCTTTCAAGCCTCCACATTTGCGTCACTCCACTGACTTTTATTTGCAACTTTTAGGATCAAAGCACGAGTGTTTCTTCTCTGAAAGACAAATAAGTAAACCAAGTAGTCCTATCCTCACACGGGTCCTCGTTCACAAAGTACCGCCTCATTGTGTGAGCTCGTTTATTTACTTCCTGTTACTGTTTTAGGTGAAGTGGAATCTCCAGTTATTGAATCTGCTGTAGCTCGGCATGTCCATCTTGCCTAAAGTGCCTGTTTTCATTTTTCGTCTGACTTAGTTTCACCAAAACTGCCGGTCTGAGAAGAAAGCGCCTCCAGATGTGTGCATCAGGTCGTTCATTCAGGGATGTTTTGTGAAACGCGGCTTTGCTTATTCATGTTTGCAGAGTCTGGCACCCAATTCTTCATTGTGTTTGTTGTATTTGTAATTTGTTATATTGGTTTTGTCACCTGCTTCTGTTTTAACTGCAAATAAAATTAAGAAACAAACACGCCTACAGTGACCGTGTCTTCTTAAAGTTTGGAAAACTGCAGAGCTAATTAGCTTAGCATAAAGACTGTAACCAGAGGGAACATGTCTCCAAACCACACCTCTACCAACCCCAGTAAAGCTCACTAATGAACCTTCATCTTGTATGTTTAACTGTATAAACAACTGTTGCACTGAACGAATATGTACCAGACTGTTTTGTGGCTCTGAGCAGTTACCAGGCAACCAGTGGAGGCTCCAGGAAGCTGGTGTTCCTGGCCAAGAAATGGTCCAGAACATTTCCCTCTGTTCCAACAGGGAGGCATTAAAACACATTTCTGGACCGGTTTTGCCTTCATCAAATGAACAAGACGAAACACGGTTCATTCTGAGCTAACTAGCTGCAGGGTACAGCCTAATATTTACCAGATATGAAGTAAATTTGGGTGGTGTTCAATCATTTCATGTAATATATGTAAAGATGTGAGCATTTATTGGCAGCTTTCAGCACCTGACAGTTAACACATTTAGCTTAATGTAAAATAATACTCAAAAAAAAGGATCTAGCCCAAAAATAACATTCATATTTCAAGAAAATGTACCAAATGTTCTGAAATGCACGGTGTAAATTTGAGTAGGACGTCGTACTCGAGGACACATCTATTCTCCAGCTGAACTTGATAGATCCTCCAGGTTATTTTGGAAAACGTTTCATGGTTTGTCGCCCCAAAATCGCTGAACAAAAACGACCGGTGTTTGTTGTTCTGTTGACAGTCCATTGAAGGATTTAAACTTCTTTCCCTCCTCAGTTGCAGAGTCAAAGTGAAAGTGCAACCAAGAAACTTAGATAAGGGATGTTTGTGTTGGCGACAAACTCAGACATGACTCTTTGCAGATTGGAGCCAATTCAAACACGAGTGCGGAAGTCAGTGAGTTCATGCATCATCATCTCATCAAGCAGAAATCGCTCCGAACACGGGGCACAGTTTCAGAAGTTCGCCTTCCCTCTAGGCTACAGATCAGTTGGTGCACAGTAAAGATGGTTATTTTGTGGTTACACAGATTTAAATGCAAATTAAATAGAGCCCAAAATAGTTTTCATACCAGATTAAGACTGCTAAAATAACTTTTACCTCATTCATCCATTATCTGTACACATCTTAATCCTCATCTATCCCAGCTGACAGGGTGAAGGTAGGTAACACCCTAGACAGGACACCAGTCTATCACAAACAATCACACCAACAGACAATTTAGAATCACCAGTTAACCTCGGCATGTCTTTGACCTGTGGAAGAAAGCTGGAGTACCCAAAGAAAACCCATTCAGGAAGGTGGGGAATCGAACCAGGAGTCTTCTAGATGCACGATGAGGGTTGCACAGTGGCTTTACCTAAACCAACATTTCCTCAAACCCAACCCGATCAGTGTCACTCTACAAACCACAGCTTTAATGTCTCCTTTACAACGCAGGGACACAAATGCTGCATAGACCGGCAACATCCTAAATGAAAACCTATGAAATTCTAACATCTCACGTCTTTGTGCATCCCATAAATTATTTACAAAAGAAAAAAAAACATCAGAGCTGACTCACCAGTCAGTCTTGATCTGAGAAGAGTCCAGTGACGAGTTGGAGCGCCTAAAATATACGAAGACCAGATTCAGGAGTTTGAAATTTATATTCTGTTCATCAGACGGTAACAGAACACATCGACTTTATGTCTGAATAAGTTTCAGAACAAGTCACGACTGCGATCTTACTACTTGAGAAACATTTCTGTACGACTTCCAACTCAGCACACACCATGTACTTGGAGTTGTGTGAAATAATCTGGGGGAGTCTTCTAACAAATTTTGGAAAACACTCAGCATTACTTCTTCATCCACTTTGCTCTACAATTTCACAATATTACAGACTTGTCCATAAAACAGGCTGCAACAGTTCAGACTAATAAATCAATAATGAATGTAATTTGAGTTTTGACAAAATGTTGAAGTTTAGTTTGACGTTGCGTGTTTGTAATGAACTCAGAGGAAAGTCTCCGACAAACAGCTGTAAGAAACGTAAAAAAAAGTAACAGGATCCATCAAATTTTTAGAACAGTTCACGCTATGCCACCTTTGATTTTAATTTTATAGCATAAAATATGAATATTTAGAAAGATATCTGTGAAGTTTTTAGCTTGATTGAAGTACTTTTCAGAGTATATTTTTTAAAAATTTGCCTGTCGTTACCCAGTTTTGGCTTATTTTATCACACAATTGAGACTATTTGAACCACAATATCTGAGGAAGATGGAAAAAAAAATTCACTTATTTTCCATCATTAGTCTCAATGTGTGAAACTATGTACAGAAAGGAAAATACTTCATAAATAAAGCTAAAATTTCAGATACTATTTTAAATGTCTATAGTTGACACCCTCTTAAAAATATTGGCCAAACTATTTTTTTCCAAAAACACAAAAAACTGAACCACACCACATTGAACCTTGACTTAGGCCATTATACTACAGACATAGAATCACATGATCTGTTCAGCTGAGGATTTAGATGATTTTACCAGAGGTGGCTGGCATCATGGGGAGATGATTTAGGCAAAACAGTAACTTTTGTCAAAAAATGCCATTAGTCTAGGAAGGTGACGAATTATGAAAGTTTCATTCCAGTCAGAAATAGTGGAGCAGAAGGACCTGGATGATTTGAGATTAAGAAACCCATGGGATCATTTTCAATGCAAGAGAGTTTAAAAATTATCCGTCAGGAGCTAATCTCCACAATATTTACATCTGACAGGTGAGTTTTCACGCAGAAACAATCATTCGTACATGCTCACTTTGAGTCCTGAGCTCCATTACAGCTGTCAGGACAATCAGTGTTTGTCTGTCTGTCCGTCTTCACATTACTCAAAAGCGGATTTGGATGAAATTTTCATTGAAGGTCAGAAACGCTAAAGGACTAAGTGATTAGATTTTGGCAGTGATGCAGCTTATAGTCTGGATCCACGGATTTGTTAAAGATTTCTGTATCATTGCAAGATAGCGGCACGGCATCACTGTAACCATGACAACAAGTGAACACTACACCTGCTGACGATCACAGGATTGCCATCCCACTACAAATTGACTGCTGCGTACCATGGCTATTTTCCATTGGAAATGGATACGACAACTGAGCAGCCTTGGTGAAGTACTGCGCTCTCCGAGTGCTTTTCTTATTTGGATGCTCTGATGAGCTTACTTCATTGAGTCTTTTGTGTTTTATTAGTGTATTATCTACCGTCACTTGATGTTCTGTCCAGTCTTGTGTGTTCACAAACCACTGACTTGAATGTAACGCCAATACCCGAGGCACTAAATTAAGACCAGATCCCCTCAATCACAATCCGATGACTCGCCTTCTGACTTCACTAAACTACCTCCTCCAAGCTGGGAACTTCTATACAAGTGAGTCACTGATACCAGGTAAGTTTGACTGGACACATTCCTTGGACATTTAAATGTTGGCTTTACTTATTAAGCATTAAATGCATCATAATCCTTCATTTGGCATTTCTAGCCACTGCCCAACGTTTCACTCCCATGTCAAGTATACTGTGGCCAGAATCGTGAAAAACATTGTCTGAATACTGCGTCTTAAATAGATTTGCAACCGATCAATGTGCCCACTGCTCTCTGCCTCAACAGAAACATTATTTACCTTTACCTAAACCAGATTAGACCCGTTTATCTATTATTCCTTGGATAAAAAATGCCTTTCTGCAAGGGTCTAACTTCCAATTCCATCTGGACATCGACATGGACAGCTGGTGGCGCCAACTATAAATATGAAAAGATGCAACTCAGAGTGTCAGTGACGTGATAAGGTAAGGTCATTTCAGGTCATTTATTGGACACAAATCTCGATGTTTTAAGTGACACAGTCATGCGCTTTGTGTACATTATGATTTATTCCGTTAGCAAGCCATGTTGTCATGTTGAAGTTTTTAAACCAATAAAGCATAAAATATATTCCAATATTTCACTTTTTTCCTCCGATTTTTAGCTGCAGATTTAAAAGACAGTTTTAAAAACAGGCATCTCCAGGGGGTTGTGTGTTCTCTAAACGGGGATAAAGGGGGCGCACACAAACCGTCTTCCTCAAAGACAATCGTGGTATTACAGTCGGCACATAGAAAAAGTGACAAATGGTTAGAATGAAGAATGAAATTGAGCAACAAAACACCAAAGCCGGGAAGCGTCCGACCACAGCCATCGAACTACTCAGATAAACATCCCATCTCTCCTCGTGTCAGTTCTTCTCCTTTTATGGATTTTCATTTCGTCCTCAGCGAAAACCAAATGTAAGAATTTGCGTCTGGCTGCATTTGCATACCAGGAGAAGCCAGCGTTATCCTGTCGAGTATTTGCATTTTTGTCTAAGTTTCCCGCTCCTCCAGTGCGTTTTTAGATTTCCGGTTGTCTAAACTCCCCACATGCCATGCAAGATGTTCAATCAGAAAATATCAATTAAAAAAAAAAGCAAACACAACATGCGGACTAGTGGTGGTAATAAACAGAGCAGGGCTGATTCGGAACTGATAAAACCTTTATTTCACTTTAAATTGTCTTTTACATTTTGTCCTGTTTATAACATGTAAGGTGAAACTAGAGTTGGAATTACTTTTTTTTTTATTATTTTTTTAAAAGACATACACAAATCTAGTATTACGTCAATAACCAGGGTGGGGTGGGGGCGGGGTATCCAAGGGGTTGTCTTTTTTTTTGGTCATTTTCTCGTTTTTATTGGTGTCCTTAAGCTAACTCTAAATTTTCACAACCACGTGCGCGCTAAGCAATAAAACCGTCACAGAAGCAAACTTTTTTTGTTTTTTTTGTTGTTATTTTTGGCTTATTTTTTTTCCTTTTTATTTTAAGCAGAATACTGGTCAGTAAAAACAAAATGATTTCAGATACCAGATATACAGACAGGCTCGGTGCCACATTCACTACTGCATGGGATCATTTTTTTCCTTAGAAAGCGTAGAATAACTGCCTTTTTTTTTGTTCGGCTAATGAGAAAAAGAGCGGCAGGGGAGGAAAATTTTTTTTTAAACCTTTTTCAAACGTCAGTGCATGAAAACATTTGTCCCCAGCAAAAGAAGGAAAAAAAAACAAAACACTGAGACACATGACTTCTACACCTACAGAGTGGAATGTCGAGATGGTTAATGACAAGGTTATTGTGACACTGAGTGGAGAGGAAAATAAGTTCGAAGGGAAAAAAAACACGGCTTTGGACACCGGTTGGGATTTGCACTGGGTTTGAAAACGTGCATGGTATCTCGGTTTCTGAAGGGCGTAGTTTTTTTTTTTGTTTTTTTTTTTTGCCGGTAGGAAAGATCTGAAAAGGAGCTGGAAAATGTACCGTTAATTGCCGATCGAGTGTTCGCTCCTCCTTGCATTCTTTGACACAGTTGAGAGGCGATTTGTTTTTCAGGGAAAGCGTGATAGTAAATTACAGGTTCTCACTTCCACGATTGGCTGATCGGCTGCGATTCGGCTCTTATGACGCACGTACCTGTTGTGGACTCCCAACTGCGCCAAAGGTGACACTTCAACCCACCACTTCCGTTCTGTAAAGCTTGCAATTGTATTAATTTTAGCTTTAAAACTGATTTTCTTGCCGTTATTTTACCAAAAGAGCAGATTAATGTCAGATTTTTAGCTTTTTTCTGTTGTCATTTCATTCATTTTTGAGCTGAATCCTGATTAGCCAACATGATCCGATCAACACCTCCTTTAATTATTTTGGAAATGAGGAAGCGGTGCGTTTAAGTGTCGATCCACAGCGTGTACAATTCCCCACTCGATGCCGCGGTAGACTAACATGGCGGTAAATGAAGACATTCTTGCTGGCAGATCTCCCCATTCAGTGGCGAGTGGAAACTTTAGGACTCGTCTAAACAAAATGAGCAGTAAGGGGGCGTAAATGAGGACAAAGTACCACATAAAAAAAAAAGCCAAAAGGATGAAACAGCAGCTGACTGTAACGGCTTCAAGGTTTTTCTCTGCAAGCAGGTGTTAACGAACAACATCGAACAAACCGTTTTTGTTTTTTCCAAAAAGACACATTTACAGTTAAGCTCTAAAAATGTTTTACAATTTTACAGTTTTCAAAAACCAGAAAGAAGAGATTTCAATTTGTTATACAAACACACACACACACATAAAAGAAATATTTAAAATAAAAAAAAGCAACCGCAAAGGGAAATGAGCATGTGGTTTAAGGGACAGTAGTACTGATGGTCAACAGCACCTGACAGGAGGTGGATCCGGGGAAGCGGGCATTCAAGGTCCCATTTGTTTGTCTGGAGATGGAATGTATGCATTAGCTTTCCAATCCTAATTCATCTATTGTTTTTTAGCTCCGAATTTGAAATATGCAGAATGGTCTTACATAAAAGTTTGGGTCCCGGTTAGAGAAAAACAAAAGCGGTGAGTGTTTGATTACACAGCGGGTGAAACACTTTTTGTTTTTAGATTTGTCAGTGTCACAATACAGCCTTGTAGGATAACCCTTCTGTATAAACCTCAGCAGAATTTGCACTGCTGTTCAAACACCCCCCCCCCTCCCAGGCTCCATATTGGGTGGTTGGAAAAACTAAGCATCACAGTGTTTGTTGAAAATAAACGGACAGTTTAATCACCTTTTTATCGTCGTCGTTTTGTTTAAAGTGGAATAAAACCAGCCATGTTTTGCCAGTTACACTAAGAAAAGCCAAAAAGAGAAAGGAGGGATGGACAACTATATAAATGCATTAAACTCACTAGAGAGAGGTGGCGGTGGTGTGAGGGGGAGGTAGGGGGGAGGAGGAGGTTCTGAGATGTTAGGAAGGAGGGGAAGAATGGAAGGAATGGAAGAGAAAGATTTTGAACAAAGAGGGTCAAAAACAAAAACACGGGAGAACGTGGGCTCTAAAAGTTCAATTTGCGGTTACAAATTCTCCCTGCGTGCTCTAAGACTAGACTGGCCAGTGAGCTTTAGTCTGCTGGCCTGCATTGGAGTGCCAGGATGGAGGAGAGGAAGGAGGGAGGGATGGTCAGGGCGATGGAGTAGTTTTGCTTTATTCTTTTTTTTTTCTCCTCCCCCCTCGTTTATTTTTCTCTTAAATATCAGTCTGTGAAGGTTCAGGTACTATTCATGCTGTTGGTTATACAGAAGGGAAGTCAGGAGGCCGGGCTTGAAAAAAGTGGGACGAGGGAATGAACGGGCCGTTTTATGTGTACGAAGAGAGGAGGAAGAGAAGAAACAGGAAGAGAGATAAAAGGAGGAGGAAGAGGAGGAGGAGGAGGAAGAGTGTGGGGATGGGTCAACAGTGAAGTGCGCTCTAGTTCTCTCCGTCGCCGGTTTCACCCTCGTCTCCCTGGTTTTCTGATGTCCACAGCTGCAGAAAAAGAAGAAAAACGCGCGTCAGTTCAAAACTTGTCTTTTATTTTGAAAAGCCCTTCATACAAGTCACTCCTGCTTTACGTTTCACTGAGGGCCGTATTGAGCTTTATGCAAAAATCTCATGAAGAACCCCATTATGTGTCCAAGTCTGAGTCTATGAAGCTCCAGAGTTTGGTGAAAACACTCACCAAAAACATGCAGCATTTAAAAATATTGCTGTTATTCTGCATCTACGTTGGGACTACAGAGAAGACATGGACTGCAGATTGTAAATTAGTAGAACTACACATTTAAAAATATTTCTAGACCATGACGAGTCGTTTTGATCATAAAGAAAAACACTACCTGTCTGGTTCTTTTGTGTCTCATTTTTGGAATGCTTTGTCTTGTTTTTTCTTTGACTTGTCGTTTTGTGTTTCCTTTTTGTCTCACTTGTGTTTTTTGTATTATTTTTGTCAAGTTGAGTTTTGATTTATTTGCTGTTCTGTTACTTGTTTTTTTGTTGGTTTGTAACTTTTTTGGTCTAATTGTCTGTTTTTTGTTTTGTTTCATGTCGTTTGTCTTATTTTTGGTCATTTTGTCGTTTTGCGTCTAATTTTTGGAATATTGCGTCTTGTTTTCTTTCTGACTTTTGTTGTCTTGCGTTTCCTTTTTGTCTCACTTGTGTTTGTCTTATTTTTGTCATTTTGTGTTTTGCTTCATTCGTTGTTGTGAGCATGATTTTGTTGTTTTGTTTTTGTCTTGCTTGTGTTGTCTATTTTTTGTCGTTTTATTACTTGTTTTAGTCATTTTTGGGCTCGTTTCGGTCACTTGTGTAATTTTTTGTCTTGCTTTAGTTTTGGTTCGTGTCGTTTGTCCTTTTTTTGGTCATTCTGTTTCTCCCTTTTGTCGTTTCGTGCCTCATTTCTCTAATAATTTTTCTTGTTTTTGCTTTTTGTCTGTTTTTTATGTGACTTTTGTCGTTTTGATCATAAAGTAAAATACTACATCTTTCAGTTCCAGATACCTGTGACTAAATGTTTTGTTGTAGATAAACTGATCTGTAAATTTTAATCTGCAATTGATAAACTGAGGCATAATATTGTTGAAAATGAACTTATTTTTCTTCAGAAATGTCAGGTTGTTCAAAATGTTTTGTAAAAACACAATTCCTTCAATGTGAACATTTTTGCACTAAAACAAAGGAAACATTTGGAACTGTGGTTATTTCTAGCTTATTATGCTGTGATTTTACTGGTCCGGCTCACTTGAGCTCAAACGGGGCTGAAAGTAGCCCCTGAACTAAAAGGAGTTACACATCTATGAAAAACATTGAGCTTTTACAGCATCTACATCATTATGCTGGCTAACTGATGGAATTAGTTGGAGATGACAAAGAATATTTTGTACACTCATTAAAGGGAAAAACGCCGTAAAACACAACTTCCTTCATTGTTTACTTTCCTGAAAACTGAACTAGAATTTATAAAACAACCACCATGTTATGTTAAAGGAGACTTGAAACTGGCAATGGAGACCGTTAAGTGTTTACTGAGGTAACAAATCCAGTGAGAAGTCGGGTCGGTTTGTCTACACTTCTATACATTGGAATTATTTTGCAACTAGAGAAGTCGCCCCCTGCTGGCTGTTTAAAGGCTTTGGTCTATGATTTCCACTCAATCACTTACCCACTACACCAGAGCCATAAATATCTACTAATATGCAAAAATACTTGCAAAATACTTAAAACGGTAGCACCAGCAGTGTAAGGAAATGACAGGGTCTTTTTTTTTTTTTAACTTTAATTTGACATTCAGGAATCTTTTGTGAAGAATTAAAGCTGCGGTTGGCAGAAACATGGAAACAGAAACACACCAGCATCCACTCCAAAGCCAAACACTCCTTTGTGGTTTCACCCAAGAGTCAAACTCTGACCCCTGAGTAAAAGTCCTCCATCTAAGCCGTTGCACCACCACATCCTGCTTTCACTGCTGCTAGTTAGACTATCTCATCTGATCAGCGATAGGCCAATGCCTTCAGCCATTGGTTAGGATTTCTGAAGTCATGAGGAAGTGCAAGAGTGTAGCTTCCTCTCAGACTACTTGAATTACAGCATGATAAATGTTCAGAATGGAATTTCTGCCCTTTGTGCCAAAAAAATACAGCTTCAGTTTAGAAACTCGGGATATTTTTTTAACGGTGTTCTGAGGAATACAAGGGCAGGTGCTGCAACAGGTGCAAACAAGAGCTGAGCTTGAACATATTTTGCATTTCTGTCAAATAATTGAGCAATAATAACAAATAAAGATGACTACGAGGCAAAAAACTAACTCTGTCAGAGAGCACTTTTAAAATCTAAGTACCTAAAAGACAGAAAACACATAAATCAGGACCTAGTATCTGTAGTATGAAGATAAACTTTTCTATTTCTGAATTCTGAGCCTATAAATTACACCGTGTGTGAAACCACAAGGAACTTCTAAATGCTTCAGTCCTGTCAAGTTAACAACAAAGTTATTTTGTTAATTTACTAGCGATTGCTGTGTTTTGTGACCATTTAAGCTGTTAAACACAGAAAGAAAAAAAGAAACGCACAGAGAGTGCAGTACTCCGCCAGGCTGCTCAGTCGTATCATTTCAGACGACTGGAATCTTGAAAAAATTCATGGTAGAAATCACAGCAACATAGAATATGGCCATTTAATACAGATGTACTCACAAACAAAATGACCTTGCGCTGAGCACAGGTGTGTCTTTTACATGTGTACGTTATGTACAGATACCGAATCATATGATCTGAACATGTAAAAGGCGGAAACCCCCCCCACCCACAATTTAATCAATTGCTTCTTGTAACGTTTCTGATGGATAAGTCCTGACAAGTCCGCAGTGGTGCATTTGTAGTAGGATCACAATCATGTGATCATCAGAAGGCAGCTGACGTAGTGTTCACTTGTTGTCATGGTTACAGTGACGCCATGCTGCAATCTTGCAATTAAACATCAATCTTTGACAAATCCGTGGATCCAGACTATAAGCTGTATCACTGCCAAAATTTAATCATTTGATCCTTGTGTCATTTCTGACCTTCCCTGAAAATTTCATCTAAATCCATTAGTCTATTTTTGAGTAAAGTCATACACAGACGGACAGACACACCACTGCTGATTGTCACATAACACCACCGCCTTCCTTGGAGTAATAATACATCTCGAATTGCTTCATGAAATGGAAAATAACCCCAGTCCACATATTTACTCTGCCAAGGAAAGCAGTGGAGTTATGCGACACTCACCATGATTGTCCGTCTGTCTGTTGTTCCGTCTGTTAGTAACATATTCAAAAATGGACTAACGGATTTGGATGAAATTTTTTAGGGACAGTCAGAAATGACACAAGGACCACCTCATTAGATATTGGCAGTGATGCTTCTTATAGTCTGGATCCAACAATTTGCTAAAGATGTCTGTATCATTGCGAGATAGCGTCACTGTAACCATAACAACAAGTAAACGCTACATCAGCCGCCTGCTGATGATCACATGATCATGATCCTTCTACAAATCCACCGCTGCAGATCACGAATTGTTGAAAGATTTCATCTGCAGGAAATCATAGGATTGAGCAGCTTTGGTGGAGTTCTGCAGTCTGAGTGCTTTTCTTGTTTAATAATTAACAATGTCATAACACTATTATATTTATGCTGCATGTTTATCTCACGATAATGTGATTAAACAATTAATCAGATCTGCATAGAGGAAACAGGAAAAAGAAAAACCTTGCCAAGTGTGCGACAACGGGATTTAATCCAAGCGCACAACAGCGGCAGCCTGAAGTTTAATACTGATGTGAACTAATTTGCATTCTAAGATTTTAGCACCCATACCCAACGGGAATTCAAAAAAACGTGGCTTTGTGCCTCTGTGTAGCTCCATGCAGTCAAAGGAATCATTTCATCTAACCGATATGAAACGTCCTCTAAATTTTCCAGCTCTGCTTTAGGATATAAGATGGCAAATACAGAAGTTTCCAGGTACTTTTTAGGATACAAAAAAGTGTTTGACAGCGAATACTCACAGTGAGGTTGTCCCTTAGTAGCTGCATGATCAGCGTGCTGTCTTTGTAGGAGTCCTCGTTCAAGGTGTCGAGCTCGGCAATCGCCTCGTCGAAAGCCTGCAAGGAGAAGTTCACCGATAAAAATCCTTCTCCAACCGGATTCACGTGATGAGGAAGTTGGTCTCGGATAAAATACATTTCTAGGTTTGCTCTTTTGTACGCTCAGAAAAAGACAAAACATGTACTCGTCTTTTAAGCTTATTCCTGCTAAATAAATGGGCTCTTTTTTTTTTTAAAAACTGGCTTGCCCCAAAAATCTCTCCCGTTTCTGGCATTGTCTGCATCCTATGTTTTTGATTTTTGACAGTCATGTCCAGAAAATGGCTGCTGTTTAAGAGCTGACGTTTCTGTGAAGGATGATGCTATCTGTCTCTAACTCATATTACCAAAGATCATTCAAATTCAGTCTTCGTACATGAGTAAACAAAGTTCATGTGCACCCACCGCCTTGGCCAGAGTGCAGGCTTGCTCGGGCGAGTTGAGGATTTCATAGTAGAAGACGGAGAAGTTGAGGGCCAGGCCCAGCCGGATGGGGTGTGTTGGCTGCATGTCCTTCTTGCTGATGTCGAAGGCTTGCTGGTAGGCCTCCTGAGAGTGGTCCACCGTGGCTTTAACAAACAAACAACCACCAGTCATTTACAGTCACACTATACCCAGAATGCTAGTTTGTTAGCATGTTACCAATAGCTGTCATCTTCTGGTATCTGGTTAGAAAACACTAAAGCTGAAAGGATACCTTGACTTTTCTGATTTCTAAAATTCCTTGAGGCAAAATTGTCTGAATTGATGCTTTGTTTAATCCACAACAAATTAGACCCCAGGGGCCTCATTTATAAAACATTGTGTAGGATCCATGCTAAAGTTTGCGTACGCCAAAAATACGAAAAGGGCGTATGCCCCTCGCCCCTGATTTATAAAACTTTGCGTAAGCACAGCTGCATGCAATTTCTTGATAAATCACACACCAGCTGGAAGATTGCGCAGGTGGATCCACCTCACATTCCGCCCACAACACACCCACATTTTACCATGAATGGTCAATGCAAAGTAACTCATGAATGTATCTGTATATAAATAAGCTGCTGATCCACGGCATTTCATGCAGCGCTGGCCGGCAGTCTTTTCACTGCTGTGTGTCAGGATGAATGAATCATGTGTTGACCCAGGCCACCCTGCCACTAAATTTGTTATGATCATGTCCGATGTACAAATAATTTGTAAACTGATTGAATGTGCATTTTTTCGGTTCACATAGAGAAATTCATTTTCACTCGGGGGTTGTGGTGTGAAGCATGTGTGCCTGCGTGCCTGTACAGGGCTGATTAATGGTTGGACGCTCATCCCATTCGGCTGCATATGGATAAATAAACAAAATTCTTTACTCTTTTTTTGCCTTTTTACTGTGATAGTTGCAGTGAAGAGTGACAGGAAATGGGGAGAAGAGTCTGGGGAAGACATGCATAAAAGTGCCGCAGGCAGGAACCGAACCCGAGCCACTGCGTCGGAGACCACCCCTACAAATGGATGAGCCATACAGGCGCCGGGTGATCAGTAAACAAAATTATTTAATAAAGATCACCGCACCGGCCCCAGATACCGGCCCTTCGGTCAAACGACCGAATGCAATAACGTTCAATCCGCTCCTGTTAATATATGAACAAAGTTCTGCAAATACAGTCGTCAGCCGAATGGCGCACTATATGAACATCTACAACAATGAGGGTTTATGATTATCAGGCTCTACAAGTCTAATATGTGATAACAATAAAGGTTTGAGATCAATCTGGTTTCAATTCGCCACTTCATCCTCCGGCACTGCCGTTCCCTCTGTCTCCAAAATGTGCTTAAGCAAGCATCAAAGCTGTCGCACCGGTGCGCACATTCTCACGCCAAGTTTTTTTTAGAAATCACAACGAACACAGCGTACGCCACTTTCTACGCAAAGTTTGTGATTTACGCCCTGTTTTGTGCGTAAAGAAGCATCAAGAATCAAGGTTGGTGCACCGGAGCGCACATTCTCACGCCAAGTTTGTTTTTATAAATCACAACCTTTGCGTAGAAAGTGGTGTACGCCACTTTCTAGCCCTGTTTTATGCGTACGCAAGCTTTATAAATGAGGCCCCAGGTCACTAACTAGTGGACCCAAACTTCATCTTACATAGACCAGGGACTCTTCTATTTTAACCGGCGCAGCTTTTCTAGCATTTAACAGATCAGATGCTGAACTACAAAGGCAGTTTGACAGTCAGATTTTCTTTGTGCGAGTCAGCTCGACAGCAACTAAAACCTCAGAGTTAACAGGTATGAAGGTGGTTTTCAACTTTATTTAACTCAAAATTTCTGCTTCAAACTCGTCACACAAACCGTGGCATTTAACCATCAATTTGGTCATTTTCCAGAAAAACAAACCAATACAAAGAGTTTGTTTTAATGGAGACCAACGAGGAACAGAAAAACTTATGACCATAAAAAGCTTCTACTGGGGATTATTTAAGACAGGAAAGCTGGTAGAAAACTGTTAAGACGTGTTAACATATTTTATTTACCAATCTATGCAGCTGATTATTGATAAACATCTGCACAATAAAACTGTTAAATATTCAAACATGATATTGTATTGAAGTGCATGTAGGTCTGACACTTTTTCATAATCAAGGAAATCACTTGAATTTGTGACCAAATCAAAGTGAAACTAAAGCTACTGATTGAATATTCTCTGTAATCAATACCAATGAACTGATCAGTTTTCTTAATTATCAGCTGCAGTAGCAGCAGTTTAAACGGACTAAACATAAAAACAGATTTCTGCATCACCAACTAAATACAGGAAGTGTTCCCAACGCTTTAGTTTTACTTGAATACCCCTTTACTAAATATATACACAATATCCCTGTTCTATACTATATATGTACAATACCTCTGTTCTATGCTACATATGTACATTACCCCTGTACTATACTATATATGCAGAATACCCCTGTAATATACTATATTTGTACAATACACTACAGACGTCCGCCCATGTTCTGCCAGGACGGTTATTTCTGTTGCACAGTGCGCTCACTTCCACTTTTGACGCTGGAACACCAAGCGCAGAATCCAATCACTCGATTAATTCCCAGAATAATCAATAAAATACTCGATTACTAAAATAATCGATATAGCTGCAGCCCCAGAAAACATCATTCAACAAATTATATTTCAGGCCTGAAAGTAATAAGAAGTCCTTCTGTTAGGAACATGTGAATGTAAGACCCACATTTAGCGCTCTGTAAATGTGAGAACATCTGTCTAGAAGTCAAGAAATGTTTTCAAACATCATCGCAATCAGTGGAATTATTTTCTGAATTATTTATAGCCTGGATCAAAGTCGTGGCCTACAGCGCTGGTGCTAAGGAGGCTTTAAAAAAATCCATTGGTAATTATAGACTTCGTTGTACAAGTCAGAGTCAGCCTGCCAACAGTAAACCCATAGAGGACAGTTAGTCCTTTCATAAGTTTCTCATTATCTTTTCACAATTTCCTATTCATCGTCTGCTTTGGCTTATCGCCATGACGATCAGAGTCAGACGATTGATTGCGTTGCCAACGTACGGTGTCTTGGCAACGGTCCGAATAAGTCGGTCGCACCATTGACAGCGGGAGTTAAAGCAAAAGATAAAGAATCAAAGACCTGCATGATTAAATGACGTCTGACATTGGATTGTTTCTACGAGACCCTTCAAAGGTGTACAAAGTCTGAAGTTTTAATATAAGGTCAACGATTTATGACACCTAGTAATAGAAAATCTGAGATCGATCCCACGAACCCCTTTCTGCCGCATTTGTCTTTACTGAAGTGGATACAGTAATGGAACTGTTTATGCTTTAGTTCCCTCAACTAGTTTCTTTAAGCATCAAGTCCAGCCTGTTGGCTCAATGCAAAAGCAGTGCAGAGGCTGCTGGGAGTAAAAATTACAGCCTCTGTCTTAAAAGAAAAGATCTGAGTCCAGCCTGTTTGAAAACAACTCCTCAAGAACATCTGGTTTCTAAGGATGTTTTTAAGTCAAGTATCTACTAGGGTTGAAGTGTCCACACTGATTGGTTGGTCGACATGCTCTCATCTGACCAAATTCTCACCAGTCTGACTTTCATAAGGAGTAAAGTTCTACATCAGCAGCCTTTGAGGTCTAGCTGTGAATAATGTGGTGTTCTGAAAGCACCCCACATCTTTAGAAATTTGAATCAATGTAATTGAGAATGTTAGTGGGCTTAAAATAACTGACATTGTGTCAAAGAAGTGGTCGGTGTGGCTGGATTCTGTCAAACTGATGGCCAAAAAGACATCCAAAGAAGAGTCAACAGCATGGCATATGATCTAAAAAAAAAATATTATTCCTAAATAGCTCTTGACAACCAATAGATATAATTTTATTTCCACAAATCATAAATATGGACAGAGCTGCTTTAATTTCAGTTTAAAATAAACAGATTATAATTATTTATACTCTAGATCAGGGGTCGGCAACCCGCGGCTCCAGAGCCGCATGCGGCTCTTTCGTCCCTCTGTTGTGGCTCCCTGTAGCTTTGGAAAATAAATAATCAGCAGGCTATTTAATTAAAATTTCTTTTTTTATAGTTTGTTAGTTTTAAAAATTGACTTCTAAATTTGAAGATTATTGTGATCTTGTAACATCAAAATAAAACGTCTTAATTTTTGTCTGTCAAAATATGCGTCCCAGCCGTCAATCTCTGACACTCGCCGGCCTGTGTGTTGTTATGAGAGTGTGTGGCTCCATTATGAGAGAGAGAGAGAGCAGCGCGCGCGTGTGTGTGTGTGTGTGTGTGTGTGTGTGTGTGTGTGTGTGTGTGTGTGTGAGAGAGACGGGGAGAGCGAGATGTCCGAGCGACCCTGAATGCAGCGCGAGCAAGGAAGATGACAGTCAGTTCGGGGAGTAAGAGAGAAGAGGTGTGTAGCTGCTGGGTTAGCGCGACTGTATGGTTCAGCCACTGTTAATTCACAATAAAGGCTGCAGTGTTCTTCAATCAGGCCGGGCTCTTGTGTCTTTGGCTTCTACAACTGGTGAGGAAGCGAAGGGGGTTAACCCCGAAGTAACAATAATAACTTTGGCCCTGGAGAACTGTCCTCCCCTGTGTTTTCTGACCATGGTCGGGAGCTGAGCGGGAAAGGTTAACAGTGTATTCATTTGGAGTCCTGTAGATCTTCGGATCCCAGTATTTGCTCTACATTCATTCAGCAGCGGCGGGCCACCGTTCCTAAATCCTAGCCGTCGCTCCTTCAAATTTCTTTCTTTTTTATTGTCACAAATACACCACCGCATGTCTCTGCCTTCACAGCAGAGTCCTGCACAAGTATATTTCATTTATATTTATCTGTCTACTACATTTACAGATTACTGCAAACTCAAAGTTCATTTGTCGCGATTATATTCAATATTTTAAAGCTTTTTGTGAACTCAAGCACCTTTAGCATTTCGAAAAATGGTCTATTATGGGATGGATACACCGGCTTGAAGTGCTGTGGTGATCAGAAAACTATTTGTTGCACAATTTGCAAATAACCACGCTTTTATCCAAGCTGCCATTAGGAAGATTTTTAAAAGAAACTTTCTGCTCAACACACTCAGAGTGTTCTTGTCTTCAATCACTGTTCACCAAACTTTGTTGTGCGCTGACAGTGCTTCCTGTGAATCTTCTTCACTGCTGGAAAACAGACTTTAGGCTCATTAGCGCTACCTACCTGGCTGGAGTGTTCATCAGTGTTATCGGTGTGCCAGAAATTTGGGAACTGAGAAAGGTGCGGTTAAATACATTATTTTTTTAATGCTTTTTTTATTAATTAATTAGTCAAAATTAACAAGAGCATAGAGGTAAAAAAGTGATATATGCAGTGTTGTCTTCATTTTAAATGCCAAACATTTTTGCGGCTCTCTGTTTTCTTTTCTGTGGGAAATGGGTCGAAATGACTCTTTGAGTGTTAAAGGTTGCCGACCCCTGCTTTAGAGACTGGCTTAATGTACTTAGAATTCATTGAGGCTTATAAGGCTAAGAGTTAGACAGCACTGTGCCTGATTTAGATCATCTAGAGATCAGGTGTACTTTTATTTCCACCGCAACCAATGGTTTCATTGAAGAGTAGGTGTGATTTCTGACAGCCAAGATTTCCTTTGGCTGACTACAGACCTACTGTCAACCACTAGTAATCTGTATTATTATTGACATGCTAAATCGAAGGAAGATTCTACTTCTTTGAGCAATAAAAAATAGACTGAAGTTCTGTTAATTAAAAAGGAATATTTGCCTCAAACAGCAACTGACTTTTGCTTGAGCAATGAAACGGTTAACACTCAGATTGTGTGGGTCATTTCTAGATCATCAAAATCACTGAGCAGAGTAAGACAGTGCATCAAAAATGAGACACAATGTAGTTTCTCCTGCTTTGATAACAGAATAACAAGATGAGGGTAAAAAGCTGAATGAGAAACATTTAGAGGCTCAAACACAGATACTCACTCTTCTTTGAGTCCCCAGAGGCCACCTCTGACAGGTATCTAAAGTAGTCTCCTTTCATTTTGAGGTAGAACACCTTGCTCTCCGCCTGAGATGCATTGGGAATGAGATATTTGTCAAGCAGATCCTGGAACAGACAGAAGACCAGAAGGGTTTACAAACAGGAAACAAGACGTAGGACAGCAGATTTTGTATTTATACATATAAAGAAACCTGTCAGCGGAGAAGGAAACTGACACCTTGATTATGCATGCTTTTACTAATATTTGTGCTGCAGCTTTTGCCGACAGCAAACCTGTGATAAATACAAACACCACCGCCAAAAGCAGAAACACCTAAACCTCAATCACTCTCGTACAACCGACTCTCCCATTCTGCACACTTCAGATGATACAACAGAGTAGAGAGCATCAACGGTTCTGAGAGGCATACGATTCAGGCTCCCTGATGTGTGACGATTTGGGGATTCAGTGTGTACTTGGCAACATGTACGACCGTCTGCTGGTACTCAGAGCTAACCAGTGTTGGACTTCAGGTTCTAGAGCAGGGGTGTCAAACATGCGGCCCAAGGGCAAAAACCGGCCCGTCAGAGGGTCCAATCAGACTCATGGGGTGACTTTGTATAATGTAAAAATGACGGAGAAGATTTTCAGTGCAAATTGTACATTAGGAAAACTATAAATTTTAAATAACTACTAGAACTTCACAAGTTGTTTTGATCACTTTTGTGTACTGTTTTTGTCATTTTGTGTTTTTTGTCTTGCTTGTGCAATTTTTTGTCTCGTTTGTCTATTTTTTTAGCTTTATAACTGTCTAATTTTTTGCCTCCGTTTCGTATCTCTTTTTCATAATTTTTTTTTGTTTTTTAATTGTTTTGTTCATAAAGTAAAATACTAGATCGTTCAGTTCCAGATACCTGTGACTAAATGTTTTGTGCCTTTCTGTAGATGAACTCTGTAAGTTATAATGTGTAACTGATAAACTGAGGCAAAAATGTTGTTGAAATTGAACTTATTCAGAAGAAATTCTTCATGTTTTGTAAAAAATAAATAAATTCTTTAAATGTGAACATTTTCAGAAAGTACTTTTTTGCACTATAACAAAGGAAAGATTTGGAGTCGTGGTCATTTATTGTTATGATGCGGTCATTTAACTTGTCTGGCCCACTGGAGATCAAATTGGAACTAAAATGAGTTTGCCATCCCTGCTGTAGAGTAAAGGCACGGGGGGAGGCAGCCTTTTGACAGTCCCTAAAAGTATTAAGATGCCAATTTTCTCCTTTTTGTAGGACGGTCGAATAGCTTTGGGAATCATCTACACCCATGTCCTTAATGTCAGTCCAGAGAAAGTGTTGTTTGTGACCATTTCTTAACTTTCTTTGACTCTTTCTAGTAAAGTCAGTACAGCCTCTTTCAGTATGTTTGGGAAGACCAATCTGTAGATATACAGTAGCTTTGGTGTTTCAAGTGGTTGATGTTGCTGTTCATCAACACAACGCATCTAGAGCCGTCAATAAAGTTATAGTTTCTGATTACGAAAGTTAAGGGCAGTAATTGCCGTGTTTGACGTCCATTAGAGTGTAAAACCAATTAAATCTTTGTATCCCATCCATCATACTTTGTCTCACTGTGGACTCATTTGCAACTGCAGTACAAAGTCCTACACGGATATGGAAACAGCCCAACCATGGTTAGAAGTAGAGAAAACTGTAACAATACCATTAATCACCAAAAAGAAATTAAAAATTGTAAAACTTGAAGAAAGTCAACGTTTACAGCGTTTTCTAAGTAAACACGGCCTGCAGTTCAGCCGAGACTCAAACGGCTGTATCCCAGGAAGCACATTTTATGATATTTTTTAGTTTTGCACAATGTGGTTGGAGTAAAATGGGTTTTTATTTGGCGATTTTTTTAGATGGTCAATATTTTAAGGGTTGTTAGAATCTGACAATACTTTTATACAGTTTCTAGTTTTGATGAAAGGTGGAGTTCCGTTGATTAAAAAAAAAAGATAACGTGCCTTTCAAATTTGCTGGTGGGTTGCCAGGTTCATGAGCTGATTTATGAATTTCTGTAAAACAAGCCTGCTGCAGAAAAAGACCTGACAGTAACGGAAGCTTTTCAGTTAGATGCCGTCATGGCCACGAGCCAAATGATTAATGTGCTCTTAACAAGGTGTTTGTTCATTAAAGGGATAAATAAGTAGCCTAGCTGCGCTAGACCCAGCTCTTAAGACACAAGGGTCTAGGAACACTCGACAGGGAGGGAGGCGGGCTAAAAGGTTGTCTTTCAAATCACTCTGCAGCAATTGGGTAGGTATACAACCAATCAGCGCAACGAATAGGCAGGCGTAGTTCCTGGAGCGCCGGATTGTGGCTAAGTCCCATTAGCTTCCCAACCAGCGGAGCCAACTGGTATATTAAGGATTTGCCATATCCCGTCGGCATAAGTCCAAATACGTCTTTCTTCTCAATGAAACACTTCAGTGTCGTCCTTTGTTTATCTTTCAAGTTGAATTTTAGCTTCAAATCTTTAAGGGCTGTGGCCAAAGCCAAGTCGAAAGATAACCGTTTATTGTGCGCCGGTTGTTTCTGTCAGAATCGTCGCGCCTCTGTCGTCACTTCGTTACGCCCGCCTTCTGACTCTACATTTCATGGTGATTGGTCCGGCCAGTTTTAGGAGCATCCAACCTCAAGCCTTATGGAGGGTAACTAGACCCACCCTGGCAGAGAATTAAATTTGTTGCCGTGGGTTGTCTAGCGCGGCTAGGCTAATAAATAAGTAGAGTTTTGTCGATGGGGGTGTCACTAACTGGAGCATGTGTATCATTCTTGTCCCTACTGCTGAGGCTGACCTCATCAGATCATTTAAAGAGAGGGTTTATCCAGATCATGTGATCAGCTCTGACTTTCCCCCTGAGCATCTCGTCACTGAGACCGGCTTTGTTTCGGTGATTACATTTAGTCCTTGGAGAAGTCTGCTGTAATCTGCTGACTCCTGTAACGCGTCTCAGGAATGTCATGCATGTACAGTAGCTGCTTAGGTTCAGTTATTCAATCTTGGGCTGAGTGTTTGTGTGTTAATGCCATGCACCATGTCGTGATGATGTCCTGTTGTGTGGGTGTGTGAGTGTGTATGTGCTTGCGTGGGTGTGTGCATGTGAATTGCTATCTAAATGTAGGGAGGGTGGAGAGTTGGGTTTTTTATTTTTATTTTAAATTGTATTTATTTATTGTCTTCTTTGTTTTTAATTCTTGTGAAGCACTTTGTGTTGTTCTGCATGAAAAGTGCTATACAAATAAAGTTTGAAGTTTAATGCACCGAATGTCGCCTTTAAACTGCATCGGTGATTTCACCTCCGAGTTATTAACCCTCCTGTTATGTTGCAGGTCAAATTGACACATTTTTAAGCAAAAAAATTCCACCACCCCCTCAAAAAATTGGTAAAAGCATTTTTCAGAATATATTTTCTTGGTGTTTTTCACAAACGCAGGTAAGACAAAATGGGGAAATTTAATAAAAAATTGATGCAACTTTTAAAAGTTTCCAGGTAGGTAAGTTTCAACAGATAAAGTAGATTGTGACAAATGAAAATGAGTAAATAATCCTCATTGAAACATGATCTGAGACAGGTAAAGAACATCACTGCACTAAATATTGATAGAAATGATTAGTAATGGCATTAATTATGAGATATAAACAATGTCTAATGGGATTTTTGGTATCTGACACTTCTGGATAATTATACATGACCCAGGAACATTCCAATGAAGCACTGTCATTTTCAAGTGAACAGTGCAATCAAAAAATGATTTTTCCTTCTTGTGTCATTTTATCTAATTTGTGCAGGGTGGAAATTACTCAAAAGTTTCTTAAAAAGCCTAATTCATAGAAAAAAATCAAACAATAAATACATCTGACTTAAGGGTTTGGGTGTATAATTACATCTCAACTCACAATCAATCTAAAATGCAAGAGATTTAATTCCTTTGTGGCTGATTATGTTAGACGAACGGTTTCCATCTATTTGGCTTGTAACACTTTAAAATAACATTCATGTTTACTGCACACCACTCTTCACATGTTATGCTTTAGTGTGGGCACTGAAAAAGTGGGCTTTTTTTTCTAAATCTTTTGATCCATGGTGTATAAAGGCCAATTAGGGGATTAAAACAGATGATACAAATCTCTACGGCCAGCTAAACAGGCTTCACAAATCTAAGTCAGGTTAGTCAGGCAAAGGAATATGAAGATTTTCAAAGCTGATTAGCACCATGTCAGATTGTTATTCAACTCAACCACCACTCTACAACTTAGCTATGTTGTTTCTGTTCCTTGCTGTGCACTTTGTCTTTATTTTCAGTAAATGCTGAAGAAACTCAAGGCTGGCCAACTAAAAACAGCATATTAGCCGTTTTTGTGTAGCAGGTTCCATCATCTGCAGTTCATTTTGCTCCATCTACAGGAATTCTTGAATTTCAACTTTGTGTGGTTGTGCAGCTTATATTCCAATTTTTATTATGTAAAAAGTTATCTATTTTACTCCACAGGTCTGTTATATTTGTTAAGCTCTAAATTGTTCCCAATATTTCAGCGTAGGCTGCTGTGGTTTCATTTGTGTCTCTAAGAAAGAAATATGCTGCACATGCTGTCTGCCAATAAACAAACAGTTGTCAAATTATGATTTAATATTTAACATACAATGCTGTTAAGAATGACTTCAAGATAAGGCTGAGAGATAAACATGACAGCAATTTTAAGATATTTCTTATTCTTAGTTGGATTTTTGAAAGGGTAAACATAAAAAGTCTGAAAAATGTTGAATTTCCTTTCTTTAAATATCCTTCCCCTCAAATTTATGGGAGCAGCTGTACACAATACTGTTTAACAATGAGCAGCACTAATTTATATCAGTATTGGGCCGACTGCACGTGTATTTAAGTCACTGGATTAGACAAAAACAAGCATCTCATCTATTTCTGTCAAACCCAGTCAGACTTTCAAGACAAATCTGTTTTTTCAACTGTTACTTGGGACAGTCTGATTATCTGCCTGGCTGATTTTCAGCATTTTTCTTATCTCTGTACTTCTTCAATCCCAATAATGAACACTGGCCCTGAAAAATTCCATCTGAGTCGATTCGTAACTGTTGCAGGGGCCTCTTTTGTCGCAGTAGCCAATCAGAGGCCAAGCAGCGCCTCTCACCGACTAACAGAGCTGTAAATTTAAGGGGGAAAAAAACAAACAAAAAAGAAAAAATAGACACCATTCTACATTTGCCTCATTTCTTATTGCCATCCACCAGTCGGTACCAGGTGGTGAAATGTTCTGTCTTTGCAGCACCATTCTGGTTGTCTTTCATTTCCAGTTAGCAGCAGATCTTTCCAGCCAACACAGCAGTTGCTAACGCACGCTTCCCCTGTAGCATTTTGGCAGCAAATACGCCTCATTTTCAGCTTTTATTTTTGCTTAGGGAGCAAATATAATGCACGCTGGGGAAGCGAACGAATGTAACTTCTCCACTGCTCTGATCAGTCGGTAAGCTCTTCTAGGTCAAGGTCTCGGACGTTTCTCTGTCCTGTGGATGCACCACGGCTTTTTTCCCTTCCAACCTTCCTGCTGCTTTAAGGACAGCATGTCTCCACCCATCCTTTCCTCCCTTCATTCCTACAGCACCACATCACTGCAGAGGCTTCCAGTTTGACCTTGAAGATATTATTAGAAGTCTGCTCATGCGCGAAAAAATTTGAGTCTGGTTTGACCTTGAGCGATTTCTGCTCTGCACTCTTCAGGTCCTGACAGTGTTGAGGGTTGCTCATGAGGGTCTGAATCCTATTTGTTTAGAAACTACATTGTTATTTGACCACGACACTCAAACAGCTTCTCTTAAGGCCACACTGGAGCAGATGAGTAAGACTCTAAACTGAGCCTGTGCTTCAGTCGTTGCTGATCTGATGCTCTTAAGGATTCAACAGTGTTTTCTTGCGAGTCTCAGGAGTTCTGCTCACTGTGCTTCTCTTTCTCCCACCATGTCAAGCTTTAGTAGCACTAAATCTGCACATCCAGCCATCAGTGTCGTCGATGGCTCTGTTAAAGTTACCTTCTGTCGCCGATTTAAAAGTTTCTCAGAACAAAATGCAATCTGAAACTTGAATTTGTAAATTGGAAAATGAAATCTAGCTCAACAACACTATGTAATATCAACCAGCAAGGCACATGACTCACAGTAACATTTGTTTAACCCTGTTTGCATCAGGACAGCGGCTAAAAATAAAACTCCTGGACACTGCACCTAGAACAACACACTCATCTGAACGAGGAACTATTTTTGGTCTGAGCCTTTTCTCAGGCCTCAACTGACGGATGCCACCTCAAAAGAAAAAGAATCGTAACATTTTTTAAATCTACATCCTCTCGGTTCACCTTCCCCCGCCTCACAGCACTGGTGATCTCAGAGCTTGCGGCCTTTCCAGTAAAGCGCTCCTTTGCCTCTGCACCAAGCAAATACCAGATATGAAGCAGAGAGTGGGGTACCGTGGTGAAAAATAGAGGAAAATTAAAGCTTTGTTTGACAGCTCTTTCAACAGCTGCCAGCAGCATTATTACAGTCTCCCCAAGTGCGACCATGTGACGGTTATTCTTTCCTCAGCTAGGAGGGATCGGCTACAGAGCGCTTTCTGCCACCATCTTCCCTTCTTTTCTCTTCATACCTTCTGTCCCACCCATCGCCACCATCCATCTTATCCTTTCTCATTCTCTCTCTCCCTTTCTTCACACCTCCTCACTCCCTGCCTGCTCTTCCCCATCCCTGTCCGTACCAGCACGTCTCTGCAGATATCTTCGAGTTCGGTCTCGATCTTCTTGCGGTATTCACAGGCCATCTGCTGTTTCTTCTCGTTCCCCTCCGTCTTCTGCTCGATGCTGGAGATGACGCGCCAGGATGAACGGCGGGCCCCCACCTAAATACCAAAAACAAATAAATGAAACGATAATCAAGCAAAGGAAAACTGACACTAAAAGACGGCATCTTACATACACAGCTGAAAGAGGAGACATCAAAAGTGTCTTATTTGGTGTCGATTTTAGACCTGCACAGCTGATCAAATTTACATTTCATTGCATGCATGATGAAATATAACAGATTTCCTTCATTGTAACAAAAGCTGATCATACTGAAATGTTAATGAGCAACTGAAAGAACAAAACTATTTTTTAATAGTTAATATTTCCTTTATCTTACATTTTAATCTGCTGTTGACCTTGTATTCAAACCAAACATAGAACCTATATTAGCACCAAAACATCTGACAATGCAATGAAAGCCCTGTCATGAGAGTTAAGCGTGACTTCTCATCTATTTCTGGTATCAAAACTAAACATGAGCAAGGAGTGACTTTTTTCCATCCTGCTGGTTGCGGCTCATATTGAAGCAAACAACGAAAAAAAAACACTGAGTAGTACTCAATGCTGGCAAGCTTTTAAAAAAAAACCCTCAATGATAAGTAGAGCAGCAGTGCTGGAAAACCTGAGGCTGCTCTTACATAATTTCTGCTTCACAGTCAGACTATAAAATCTTCATGGAAATAAACAGAAAACTGAAAAATCGAAACGGCCCAGCTAGCGACAGTCTCTGCGTTACATGAGACGACATTTTAGCTCGCCAAGCTCGGATAATCTATAGCGCTGTTAAAGGCTACAGCCTACACATTGTGTCCTGCTGCCCCGAACTTCCACAGAAGCTGAAAAATTTGGCAGCCGTTCGAGAAAGGACAGAGGCCTTAGCTTCCGAGGGAGATGTTCCCTGCAGTCACAGGTGCGAAAAACGGAGCGATACATAAATGCTGTTGCTATCAATGGGCAGTGGAAAGTGGGGGTGAAGCATGACGGTGAATTTTCATATCACTTTGACCGTTGGACTGTTCTGTCTGTTCTTAGATCATTAAGGGTAAATGGCCGCCTTCCTCCAGTGACATTTGCTATGACGACAAATGAGGACTAAATACGAGAACACAGATTCTCTTAACAGGAATTGAAGTTTCTCTTAATATTGGGGAAACTCTGTTCTCTATTAGGTTTGTATTCAGTCATAACACTCAGAGAGGATATGTCGCCTCTTTTTAATTTTGCTTCCTATTTAGCGATATGGTTCAGATTTTTTTTCACATTTTCATGTATGCTTTCATGAGTCGAACACTCAGAGTGGATATGTTGCAGAGTCGTCTTACTCCTTTTTGGCAGCTTCCTATTTGGCATTCAAGTTCTGTTGAATTTGTTTTTTGTATTGTAAAATCCATCAGTATTATCTACATTTATATTTAAACTGAGCTATTTCTTCAGATTATTGATTTTTTGGAAGTTTATTTTGAACACTTCCACTTCCAAAGAGCCTTTTGTGGTCCCACGATCAGCTGTTAAATTAGCGGCCAGTTTGAATGTTGGCCATTAGTTACACAACCATTCAAAAGTTTGGCATCACTCAGACAATTTCATGTTTTCCATGGAAACTCGCACTTTTATTCATGCGCCAACATAAGTGCACAAGGGTTTTCTAATCATCAATTAACCTTTCAACACCATTAGCTAACACAGTGTAGCATTAGAACACAGGAGTGATGGTTGCTGGAAAAGTTCCTCTGTACCCCTATGGAGATATTCCATTAAAAATCTGCTGTTTCCAGTTAGAATAGTCATTCACCACATTAACAATGTCTAGACTATATTTCTGATTAATTTAATGTTATCTTCATTGAAAAAAAAACTGCTTTTCTTTCAAAAATATGAACATTTCTAAGTGAACCCAAACATTTTAACGACAGTATAAATGTAAACCAAAATAAGGTCTTAAATGTATTATCTTTATCAAACATTTTTTTCTTCAACTCAGTTCTAAGAAGAAAATTTTCATGTTAAAATGAGTTTGTTTTAAAACTCTACTCTTTACATGTGGTAGCAACACATATGGGAAAACCAGTGGTAAAAATCTAACAGTGGTCAAAGCTTTGCTACACATTTTGTGCTATTTTCAGTCCAACGAAAAGTCAACATATTGAACCATGAGTTCTACGCTGTGAACTGAATCAAAGATACACTCCACAGTCAGCTGTACCAGAGCCTGTGCAGGGCAGAAGGAAAAAAAAAAAAAAAAACAGGAAAACCTGACTCATTAGATGGATTTCGTACCACGTTCTTGTAGGCGACGGAGAGCAGGTTGCGCTCCTCATTGCTGAGCTCCACGCCCTGCTCCGTCACGGACTTCATGGCAGCCGCCATGTCGTCGTAGCGCTCAGCCTGCTCTGCCAGCTTGGCTTTCTGCACCAGTTCGCACTTATCCATCTTTTAGTCTGTACGGTGAAGAAGAACAGGAGCACAGAGAGAGTGAGTATTTAAACATCAACACCAAGGCTTTCCATCCACCAGCTAGAACAAGCAAAAAAAAGATACAAAAGGCAGGCAGCAAAAAAAAAGATACAAAAGGCAGGCAGCAGAACAAAACAGGGACGAGAAACATGATAGAAATGTGAAGTGCGAGTGTGTGAAATAGAGGACTGGAAATCTCTAGGGCCAATGATAAGTAGACCACGATGAAGAAAGGAATAACAAGAAGAAGAGCCACTAGAGTGCTTGTGAATGCCTTCCTTGTAACATCCATAATGATGATAAACCTTTCCTGCTTAGGCATAAGCCTAATCAAAAGGTAAAAGAAAGCGCCAAATGTGCTGGCATACACTTAACAGCACTTAATAAAATGTCAAAAACCCGATTCCGGTGAAATGGCTGCTCCCCGTTATTTCATCCCTGAGGACTTCCTGCTCTCCAGATGAATCTGTAGGTTTAAGTAGGCCACAGCCTCGCCTCTATCTCGCTCCTATCTACACATCGCACTACAAACTCCTCACAATCGGTTACGTTTTCAGTCAAATTCCATTTTTATACATCTAAATGGTTAAAGAAAAAAAACACCATTACACCATAAGGGAAATGTTCATATGTACACACCAGACACCAGTTTTACCCTCCATGATGCATGTTTAATACCTTTCCAGTTTAGTCACCCTTCCACCACAGGGAAATTCAAATATCACCCTGCTGAGTGCGAGCATCCTTGCAACTTACCTGACCTCCGACCTTCCTGTGGAGGCAAGAGGTGACAAGAGTGTTTCCCTATGGAGGGCAAAAGAGCTACGATAAATACTACAAGCAGAGTAAATGAATTAGGGTCACTAGATTCAATTTAGCGGCAACTTTCAGTAGATTTAACTCTGTTTACATGGAACACTTTTTTTTTACTAGAACTGTGACAATTAATTTATTAGCTGTCAATTAATCAGGAGCCATTTTCCAAAAAAAGAAGCTCCAGGTTTCTTAAATTCATTATTTTCCAGTGTCCTTCCTCCTCTGTGACAACAAAATGAGTATTTTGGGGGAGTGGATGAAACACAACACTTCAGGAAGGCATCTTGGGCTTTGGGAAACACAGATTCACATTTTTTGACATTTTATAGGCCAAAACAAAATTAATTAATCGAAAAATGAATTAATCAAAACTGAAAGTAATCGTTAATTGTAGTCGTGGTCTCCATTCTTGATGGGGTTAATTCAGACAGAATTCTAATGTAATTCAAAAAGCATTATTTAATATTATTATATTGCTGGCATATTAAAAATGAAACCTAAAAACAAGCTCACATATTTGAATAAACTCATAGACTGTATATAAAGATGGACGTAGCATCTGGCTCCAAAATTGAAGCCCACCTGGAAGTGTCAAAAACTTGCAATACCACGCCGTCCGCTAAGGTTGGCTCCAAAAAGCTTTTCCTCCATAGACCCCAATTCATTTTTGGAAAAAATAAAATTTGATAGACTGATGTTCTACAGCTCAGGATTTTTTCCCGGTTAGTTTTCATGGTCAAAATGAGAGATCAGGTGGCCGATCTTAAAATAAATCAATACTGAATTTTAAACAAATCATTAAAGCTGGCGGAGCCAGGGGGCGTGGCTATACTTGACTGACAGTCCCATAGACTGGTCCTGCCCCGAGTTGCTCTCCGGTCCAGCCTGTTTGATGACGCTTTTTACGTCACTGGCTCCAAAAAAATCCAAAACGGCGACCAGGAAGTAGCAAAATCTGGGCTTCATTTTCTCGGCGTTGAAACCAACGGATGACGTCATGGTTAGTTCACGCCTGAATAAACTCCATTTAGTATACCAAATCTATTTTCATTGTTTGCCGAAGAGAAAAGAGCAAAGTAGTAGACGTGGGGCCTAAAAAACCACCTTCTTGAATTTTTGCATGTTTTATTTTTCAGCAGTGACTCCCGGCAGATATAACTACATTTTGTTGACAAATCTAACTTCTGCATTTGACCTCTTTCAGTAAATTTATAGCAGACGAACCTTCGGCAGCAACAACAGCACATACAAATGTCAAGCAGATTTTGTCAAGCTGCTTCATGGGGAGAGCCATAAATTAATTTGTTTTAAATTTATTGCCATAAATTCCTGATAACTACTCCTGGACATTTACAACTGTTTAAGTTCTTCTGCTGCTTGAGGATATATCTACCCAGTCAATTAAGTCATTGACGTAAAAAAAATCCACATTTTTGGTAAGTATTCTTTCAGTTAGACGATGTAATGTGTGATTTTGTTGCCCTCGGCAGTGGCTCCTTTTCTGTAGGCCAACTTTGCTGTTTAGTTGCGACTGGAAAAGCACCTGACAAGAATCACTGTATACACTCTGAGGGATTTTCCTGGCTCCAAATGGACCTTTAAGGGGGTGATGATGCCTGACAGTGAGCATGATCAGTCTCACTACAGTTAAGGCTATTAATTATCTGTAAATGAAGCCCCAATTAACAAAACTTTGAAATGAAATTTTCTTTTCAATTCTCAGTGACTTGCCTGCAGGCATGAATGCAGCTCAAATCCTGCACCGTATCTTTTCATCTTGGCAATGGAAGCTTCTTTATGATTGTTCTGACCTCATTGCAAAGGCTATCTGAAGTCTTGGAGAATTTATTGCACTCCTCACCTGACTGAAGAAATGCTGTGGCCCAGAAACAACTCCTTTGATGTTTTAAGGTGTTTTTTTCCCTTTCCCCTTCAATTGGAAAAGAGTGGATGTGTCATGAATACAAAATGTACATAATGGAGTTTATTTCAAGACCACCAGATGGCACCAAGGCTTTCAAGGCAATGAATACCCCTCCCCATTTAATGGCGGTGTACTCAGGAAGTCAGGAAGTACTCTTTACATTTCTAAGTGGCTGTTCAGTTGAGACTTGGGTGTTACCATTTACTTTGTCTACAGATTTCATTGTTTAACTGTTTATGGTTGTGAGTTACTGATAAATCAATAACTAGTTCTAACCTAAATTCACTTGGGCTGGGCAATATGACAACATCTGAACTTTAAGCTTGCCAAACCCCTGGCACTTTGCCATACTGCAGTTTTCTCTGGTTATAATATGTCATTGTGGGTGATGCAGTGAATCCATAAGTACGACTACTTTTGAAGTGTTGTATAAGTTTTGCATCAGGGTTAAGAAGGTATCTAATTTGCTGGACTGCATTCAAGTCAATACATTTTGTTTAGATGTTTTAACCGCTGAAACATATTGCGTATTCCATTATACATCAATTTGTCAAGTTCAATTAGGTAAACCTCTACTAATGTTATTGCCTAGAAAAAGGCAGTTTAAAAAAAATCCAAAAATAAAAGCAATATTCAAATGGTGAATACCTTTTTATGGGCATTAATTTTACAAACAAACCTACTATATAATTAAAACAATGCAATCATAACCAAACAGTGCATCTTTATTGTAACTTGTGATACATATTTAATAAACGATTGTGCTGGAAAACCAGTGGTTAAGTGTGAAGATAAAGCGTGACAGCGGATCTCACACCTGAGTGAAAAAACATGGGACAAATCTAGAAACTACACTGTGATCACGCTGCCACTCTGATGCGTTTCCTATGGTTCTGCAGAGTAATTAATAGCCTCTCAGCTGGGAGTGCACCAATACCGCACATCGAGTGCTGATTCAAGGGCTGAAAACTAAAAATCAATTATCTGCTGATAGTGAGTGCGGTTCCATTAGTTTTCCAAAAAACAAAATGGTGAAAGCATTAGGCAATGAAAGCATCATAAATTCAGAAACCCATTTTGTCCATTATCAAGACACTAATTGAAGGAAAAGAAAGATTCATCATTGTTTTGATCAGTTGGATGTTGACATAATCTGATTGTTTCGTATTGTCCAGATCCCCACAACAAGCATCAAAATAGTCAAATAACATTTGTTTTAAGAGGGAAATCAATAAAAAGCTGTAATATGCTATACAATATGTATTGCTAATCAAGCATATTACATCAGACTGTTTTTGCAGTAAAACACCAAAATAGTTATACATATTGTTTAATTAATATATGAAACGTAGCATTTATTTGAGCAATCTTTAGCTTTAACAAATAAACTAAGCAAAACATTACTATATTTCTCTAATCATTACATGTAATTTAGCACTTCAACACTGATCAATCATCAGAAAATCTAGTAACTTTTTCGACAACTAACAATTTCAACAAAACAATGCCAAATATTTAGTTTATTTAGGTCTCTTCAATGCAATGATTTGCTGACTTTCAATGTCTGACATGATAGCACAGTGAAGAGCTGACTATTTGGACATGGCTAAACAAAACAAGCAATCTTGATAAATGCATCCAATTAGCAACCATTTTCTAGCATTTTACACACTGGATGATTAATCATTTCAATAAAAATGTGATATTAACAGGAGTGTTTTTAAATTGGGAGAAGTAAGGGCTTTTTCTTATCAGTAGCAGCTTTCAATCACATTGAATTATTGCAGTAAACGGAAAGGTAGTGGTACAAGGAGATTTATGTTTGGTGAGATTATTATATTACACTTAACTACATGATATTCGTAAATCTTAACCTAGAAATGTAGTGTACGCTGCTGAGGAACTATGTTACAGGTTAAATTAAATCAATCGTCTAAACGTGGCAATGATTTAACGGGGTTCACTTCCGACGAGCAGTTTGTTTTACTTTTATTTTTTTAAGAAGGGTGGCTGTTCGTTATTTTATTATCGAATCGTTTGTGTCTATTTCGTATTTTAACAGCCTCGCTATGTGTGGCACATTAGCATCCCCGGGTGAGCATTTAGCATGAAGCAAAATGCCGCTCATCGCGGCTACAAGCGCATTAATGACGCGTTAGTTAGCAGCCATAACGACCAACACATCGGTTAAAATTGATCCAACTCGACCCAGTCGATCGGCTACTACCACCTCTCACGCCAATGACACACTACATTTGCAAAGCTCTTCTCTTATCCAACCGCCAAGCTAACTATTAAAGTTAACAGGCTTATTCGCATCGTTTAAAAAGAAAGAAAAAAACGGGGGCTCCATCTTCCATAGCAGAGCGACATACACCCAACAGCTTCAAAACCGTCGCGTCTGCAACCAGTTGTTTGAAACGCGCGTCAAAAAAAAACAACAGGACGAGGGGAGGAATATTGAGGTTGCAGCGCTGAGTCGGCCTGCTAACAGCTACGCCCTCCTTGTCGCATTCCCCTGCGGAATTTTAAGATGGAGAGATAGATTACCAGCAGCTAGCATGCATGCTAGCGGATCGTCACAGCACGGCCGCTAGCCGTTAGCTTTAGCGGCTAACGGGACCTGACCCAGTTCAATCCTAATGGCGGTGAGCCGACACCGAACCTACAACCGAATTACCTAGAGGCTTAAATGCAGCTTTTGCTCTGAGTCACCGTTGTTTGTCACCCGTGAGTTCAGCTATATCGACGGGAAAACATTTTTTCACAGCGAAGGCGCATTTGCGGGGGAAACTCCCGGGAAATATGTAGGGTGTGTTAGCTTCCATCTCGCTTCACTACGCCATGACAGAGCTCGGCTAAAGACAATCCACCATCGCGCTGCTTCTATCGACAGTCTATTCGTGGAAAAATGAGGCCACGTATTTGTCCCGTTACATCCAGCGGCTAAGTGCTAATGTTATGTCATTCACCGTGCCGCGTACCTAGCGCTAGCTGCTAAAAATGTCTGGGCTGCTATCGTGACGGTCGGCACTCGGCTGCTAAGCTGTCAAAATGGCCAAACTTGGGAGCTGCTTCTCCCTCCCAACACGGCCACCGCCGCACCACGCATGTATCGACCGGAGACCGAGCCGTGAAAATTAAAAAAAAATCTACGCCGCATTGCCTGCACTAAACGCACAGCCAACCCTTCTTCTGGACAATTTGTGGGCTATTTCTCGATATCTGGCCGCATTCACGGCCTAAATCCCTCGCACCCAGCCCCAAACCACAATAGGCACCTTCCGCCGCAGCGGCAGGCAATGGTGCCACCGCTAGGGCTGCTGTTCCCCCGAAACACTCAGCTAACAGAGTGCATAAGGCAATAATCGAGTGATATACAAACGAACTCACATTTTGAGCGTACAGGGAATCCCGATTTTATTCTGTGAACGATGGGAGTTTGTCAGCCGTCCTCCGCTCGCTGCTCAGGGTATTCAGGGCAGTACCACTTCCGCCTGCTCTGACACTTCCGCTTCCTCTAAGCCCCACCCCTCCCCCGCCAGTATCCACGGCAACCGCGCCAGGGGGTTTCCTAAGCATCTTGCGAGGGGCTTTGACGTCAGGAGGACCATGGCAACCGCTACAGGATGACGTGAGCCGGTCTCCGTGGCAACTGTCTCCACGAGGCCGCTGCTGCCGTATCTGAGTTCACCATCGTGTCAGCTGACACAGCGCTGTGTGGGTTACACTGATTTTTATACTTTATAACAAGCAGGTCTGTTTCTCCCACCACACCACCTACACGGCCACTGCAAACCACGAAGCACAGAATGAAGCCACTTCATCTCCATGAAGCAGTTTAGATTTCCTGATAGATTTAGGAGTTTAATCAGACAAAATGAATTTTAAAAAACCCACAATAAACAGAAATTACAACAAGGAGACTGCTGAAAATCTCTTCTTTATACACTAATTGAATTTTTCTGTACAACTGCAAAATTAGTGACATAGAAATCCAGATCTGCCCAGAAAGAAAATCTAAAAAAGACCACCCACATTAGTAAACACTGAGACCATTTTACATGCTTTAATTTCTTTTTGTTTGGATTATTTAAACAGGATTTTTTATTTGCTTGAACGAGAACCAAGAAACATTGTTTTACACTGGCTCTTAATATGTTTCAGGATACATTTAAAGATTGTGTTACTTTAAAGACCCTCCATGCTGCCGTTTCCAGCTAGCCTAGCTGCGCTAGACCCATGCTCTGAAGACACAAGGGTCTAGGCACGCTCCACAGGGAGGGAGGCGGGCTAAAAGGTTGTCTATCACATCACTCTGCAGCAATTGGGTAGGTATACGACCAATTAGCGCAACGAATAGGCTCCTAGATAGTGTTGCCAACTTAACAACTTTCTCGCTAAATCTAGTAACTTTCCAAAGCGTCCTAGTGACTTTTTTTTGGTCAAAAGCGACTAGCGACAAATCTAGCGACTTTTTCTGCCGTTTTGGAGACTCTGACAGGAAAACTCAGATCATTCTGCAGTTACTGTTTTCAACGAGCAGCAGGTGCTGCTGTGAGCTCCTCCCCGTCCCAAAGCACAGGCGGTCAGTCCCATAGATACATACAAACATGTTTGTATATATCTATGGTCAGTCCAGCAACCCCGCAGCAGTCCCAGTGTCCGATCACTCCGAGGCCAGACGGCAGATGAATCGCGCAGACTGACGGAGCAGGATATAAATGAAAATGTTTCTTCACTGTCATACTAAAATAAACCACAGTATTTAGCCTCTAGTAGAAAAATGTATTTTGGGTGTTTTAAACTCACTTTTTGGTCTCTTCCACAACGTTATTCCTCTCTCCTACAACGTTGACTACAATTACATGCAAACTGGGAAATATGCAAATTAGGCGATGACATCATTTAGCGACTTCTAGCGACTTTTAGGACAGCCAACAGCGACTTTCCTTACTGAGGAGTTGGCAACACTGCTCCTAGAGCACCGGAAATCAGAGGATGCGGTAGTTCGGTGAAGCCTTACAGTCAATGAGTGAAGCTCAAGTATATTACAGACATGTTAACAGAAAGATTATTCAGAGTCGGTGCTAATGGAGCTCAACGACTGTTGTCGTTTTTGTTGTCGACCCGTCATCTGACACGCCACCAAACGTCAGATGACGCTCTGAGGAAGACAGCAGGAGCTGTCGAAACATGTCAGCAAGGTAACAAACGTTTCTGAATTGTCGGTTTAAAGAAGTTAACAGTTTCATATAGGATCATGTATCCAACTATGGAGTGGAGGAAACTGAATTTCTTTCTTTCTTTTCAGACTTCTAGAGTGACCTTGAGTTGTCTTTACCACATATGCTGCAATTAACCAACCAGTTCCAAGAAAAAATATAGTTAATGTACATATGTTCCACCATATTTCCCAATCAGAGTCTGTTGTTGCTATTTAAAGAGATATATATTTATGTTTAAGCCACAACTTGATTCCTTGTTTTTGTAGATTTCTTGCCTATTTATGGAAGTTTGCTGCTAGTTAAACAGTCCAAATTGAGTCTCTATATATGCAGTGTTATCTTCATTGAAAAAAAACTTTTGGTTCAAAATCAGGGCATTTCTAAGTGACCCCCAATCTTTGAAATGCCACCAACAAGGAGTGATACAGTGAGCAGCTGATCAAACTCCAAATTGAACATGAGTCCAAATTCACTATTTTTCAATGATAAGTTTTTTTTCCCAACCTGAGCTGTCATAGTAGGATTTATTTAAGCCTTCCTGAACTCTCAAGCACTGCAGCTCTGACATCAATTAAGTCAATGTTGGTTTAATGTTGGCTGCACTTTCGCCTTGCAGCTAGAAGATCCCCAGTTCACATCCCGACCTTCTTGGGATCTTTCTGCATGGAGTTTGCATGTTCTGCCTGTGCATTTGTGGGTTTTCTCTGGGTTCTTTGGCTTCCTTCCACAGTCCAAAAATATGCTGAGGTCAATTGATTACTTTAAATTGTCCGTATGTGTGAATGTGAGTGTGATTGTTTGTCTCTATATGCAGTCCTGTGATAGACTGGTGACCTGTCCAGGGTGTCCCCTGCCTTCACTCTAAGTCAGCTGGGATAGACTCCAGCCCATCACGACCCTGATGAGGATTAAGCGGTGTATAGATAATGGATGGATGGATGGTTTAATGCTCAGTCTTTATGCTGGAGGTTGGGATTGGGCCTTAGATGCAACTGTATACTAGTGTTTCTTCTCGCCGATTTATAAAAAGTCACATTTTGTTCCAATTATCCTTCAGCTCCAGCACACTAGCTCACCAAGTATTCTGTTCAAACACTGTAAAACTACTGTACACAGTGGTACTTTGGATTAAATATCACAATTTTAAGCTTTTAGATTTGGTTCATTTTCCTGATGTTACTATGCATTGCAGTTGCATTCAAGGACTTTTGGAAAGCTAAACAATTTGCTCCATTTTAACAGTATCTAGCTCTAATATATGGTGTTATTTTCGGCAAATTTTTTCAAAACCAACATGCATTTCAAACTGCGTGCAAGGATTGTTAGAAGACACAGACTTAGTCATTTCTGGGATTAAATTGAACATTTTAGAGGCAGCAAAGGGCCAACTGCCTATTTTCATAAGGGAATATTTTGTAACAGTCAGATGCTTCCTGCCATAAGATTTCTGCCATTGTTAATGTGGTTCTTAAATAGAGTTAAAAGATCACAAATGGGCATTTCTGCATAAGGCTTTAAAAGCAAAAAAAAAACAACAACTTTGTCTTACATTCTGCACAGGACTACAATATTTGTATCTGATGCAGGTGCGTTCTCCTGGATACAAACTTTGTCTTTGTTTCAGGTAAACATTGCTTTAAAAACCAGAGTCTCCTTCAGGAACTTTATAAGTTGTAAATGTAATATTAAAATAATTCAGCCGAACTGGACGCTGGTTCTTAGGAAGGATAATGATACAGAAAGTCCTTCCCTGCAACTTGACATGATCGGTTCTTTTAGGTTTGTTACAAGTCTGAATGTGTGCGGTTGAGACTGTCATTGGACAGTTTCAAAGTGGAAGCACTGCAGATTTTGTTCACGATCTGTAATCAGGCCGATAAAGTATCACCATATAGACATGTACCAAAACAATTCGAAT
Source organism: Acanthochromis polyacanthus (assembly GCF_021347895.1). Classification (NCBI taxonomy): domain Eukaryota; kingdom Metazoa; phylum Chordata; class Actinopteri; family Pomacentridae; genus Acanthochromis; species Acanthochromis polyacanthus. Next base: position 31,949,504 of record NC_067117.1, on the reverse strand, counting down.
TTCACTAAAGGTGTTAATTTTTTCTATAAATAGCTTTTCTATGAAAAAAATATGAGTGACAGCATGGTAGAGTGCTCATATGTCCCCACTTTATTTGAGACTCACTATTTAGTCAGCAGTAAACTGATATTTCACTTGTGAATTGTCAATATTTTGCCCCACTACTGACAGCGTTGATATGCAGAGCTGTAATTTTTGCATTTATCAAATGTAATCATTTACTTATTTTGGGAAAAAAAGCACAGAACCTAGACAAGCTAAGAAGCATAATCCCTTGAAGACAAATGAGTAGCTAATGGATGGTGGACGTGACCTAAACTCATGATTGGCCGAGTATTGAAGATGACATTTATGAATGTTTGCACCAAATTGAACAGCAGTCCATTTTAAATTTGTCCTCATATTTCACTCTGAGCCCAAACCCTCGACCTGCTTAAAAAGTTAGTAAATGAGCAAAGTTTACTGATATTCATCTTCTAGGAACTACAAAAAAATGTGCCAGTCAGGGAATATTTTGACAAAGAGGTCACCGAAGGCAGGCTCTTTTATCCCTCTTAAAACTTAAACATCTGTATGAAAAAAATCACTTTGTGAGTTGTTGGGATGTTTGTTGCTGGGAAGACAATCTGGATGATGAGCAGAAGGAGGAAGATGAGGTCCAGGAGGACATATCTGGAGGACAGAAGAGACAGGAGGTGGAAGGGGAAGGAGAGGAAAGGAAGGAAATGGCATGAACAATAATGAAGAAGATGATTATGAGGAAGAGGAAGAGATGTTTGAGACAAGGGAACAAATCAGAGGGCAGAAATGTAGGACTGATGTGAACATTGACCAGTTGCAGTGCCTTTTTTGGCTGCCTGTAGAACCAGTCAGGTCTTTCTTTCTCTTGATTCCCAAAGGAATTAAACCAGCCATCCATTTGGAATTCCATCCATCCATCATTGATACACCGCTTTATCCTCACTAGGGTCGCAGGGGTGCTGGAATCTATCCCAGCTGACTTCAAGTGAAGGCAGGGGACACCCTGGACAGGTCATCAGTCTGTCACAGGGCTACATATACAGACAGACAATCACACTCACATTCACACCTACGGGCAATTTAGAGTAACCAATTAATCTCAGCATATTTTTGGACTGTGGGAGGAAGCCGGAGTACCCGGAGAAAACCCACACATTCACAGGGAGAACGTGCAAACTCCATGCAGAAAGATCTCAGGCCTGGAAACGAACCAGGAATCTTCTAGTTGCAAGGAAACAGTGCTAACCAGAATTCCAATTAAGAAAATCGGGATATCATGCTTGGAAGATGGGCATGCTATTCCAAACTCTCTGGGATTGGAACAGATCAACTAACACTGTGGAAAAGGACACAGCTTGTGGGCCACAAAGGGGAAATAGTCTGTGTATTTTGAACCAAAAATACTGAAATCTTCCTGCCAGCATTGCTAATATAGAACAGGTTGAATAAAAAATGCCTAGAATTAAGTGACTTATTTAAAATAAGTTTGTTTGCTTCAACAGTTTTGATAGTTAAGTCCACAGTCCTTTTGGGCAACAAACTAATTATGAATACAGAGTGTTCTATGAACTAAGTCAGCTGATAGACAGTTTTTGTCAGGTTGTTAATGACTTGTTAAGAATTTCAAAGTAATTACTCATTTCAATGTGTTTAATTTGTTTTGTCAGCTTTCTGAGTTTGGCAGAGCTATGAAAACTCCGTCCATTTAATTAGCTTATTTTTTATGCTTCTCCAAACAACAAGTGCACTCAGGTTCGTGCAGCTAAAGTTGTGTGAGCATGGATGGATTAGAGAACAGATCTAAGAGATGAACCAAGAGACACAAAAGAATTACACATTGAAAAGTAAACTAAGAAAGTGTACAAGTAGGACTCCTTCAAGAAAATCGGATTGAAGGATTGGTCTTACTTTTGTGTACATCAGACAATGGCTATGCCTCTCAGTATGAACAGGGAGAAAGAACATGATGACTGTTTGAACTTGACATTCAAACTGAAGTTTAATTGTCACCTCACTCCAATTTATTTGTAGAAAGAATCACAACTCAGAAGTTTAGAACCAGGTTTCTGTATTTACTCAGAAAGCAAAGAGTAAACCAGCTCACATACAACTCTGTTCAAAAGTTTGGGATCGCGCAGAAAAGTCTTAATTTTTGAAAGAATAGCAGTTTATTCAATGAGAAAACGTGTTGATGCCACATGTAAAGAGTAGAGTTTTAAAATTAACTAATATTAACATGCAAGCCTTCTTCATGGAACTGAGTTGAAGAAAAAATATGTTTTAATAAAAATAATACATTTATGACCTTGGTTTACATATACACTACTGTTCAAAGGTTTGGGCACACTTAGAAATGTCCTTCTTTTTCCAAGAAAAGCATTTTTTTCAGTGAAGATAACATTAAATGAATCAGAAATACAGTCTAGTCATTGTTAATGTGGTAAATGACTATTCTAGCTGGAAACAGCTGATTTTTAATGGAATATCTCCATAGGGGTACAGAGGAACATTTCCAGCAACCATCACTCCTATGTTCTAATGCTACATTGTTTTAGCTAATGCTGTTGAAAGGCTAATTGATGATTAGAAAACCTTTGTGCAGTTATGTTAGCACATGAATAAAAAGTGTGAGTTTTCATGGAAAATTTCATGTAAATTTTCTAGGAGACCCCAAACTTTTGAATGTTGTGCATCTGCAGATATCTACAGTAAGTGGAACCCATTCTGATGCAAAAAACAGTTTTGTGAAACTGTTTCCTCCATAATATCTCCATAATGAGTGAGCAGCTAAAAACACAACAGCAGAGGATCAGCACAGCCCTCAGACGATCAATAATCAGGTCAATAACTTATTTAACTATATCAAGTCAAACATGTTGCTTTGTATTTGGCTTGTTTGGTTGTGATTATTGTTCCTCATCCTCTTTGGGTGTTGCTATTTCTGTTGCTTCCAGTGTTCTGTATTCATGTTTTTCTTGAGCATTTGCACCGTGGACGTGTTGTTTTTGTGGCTTCCGGCCGTGTTTGGATGAACCACATAATTATTGAGCAGAAGGCAGCTGTTGCTGAACACCATCAGGGTGGAGGAAGTAAATTAACATGGCTAGCATGGATAGCACACATTTCCTTAAGCCAGGGTACAAATTCTTTAGCAAAAACCAATAAAAAAATGTTATATCATTGGCTATTTTTTATTTTATTTGAAGAACAAGGCAAGGAATATCAGATTTGTTTTGCTTTTTAATGCTTCTTTGTAATCAAAAGTGTGCATTCATTTGCTAGAAACTGTTGCATAAGGACAATTTGTGCATGCCCAAGCCATAATTTGTTAAGGGATCCTTATTATAATTCACCTCTTGCACAGTGCATGATGGAGCAGTCTGCTAGCTCCCATGTCTGTCTGTATGTGAGAATGACAAAATTAAAATAAAATAAAGCAAAAGCAACTGGATATGATAAAAAAAACACTTTTTTTTCACTTATATTTCAAGGAAGAACAAAGCCTGCTCCGCCTCTGTTGTACCTCACAACAGCAGCCACTAGATGGCAGGAAAGACTGATGGTAGACTCGATGTGGTTCAGTCTGACCTGTGGTGGCTGTGTCTTATGCTCAATACACTACAGCGAATAAACAACTCATTTTAGATAATATAGTTTTTAAAAATCTAAATAACATATTTAACGTCTATTCAATTCGACTTATGTTTGCAGATCCAGGCCGATATATTCAATATGGAGAGGAATACAAAAGTTTGGGAGGAAGAAAAAGTGATTTCCAAAAGGCATAAAGAGGACTTATGGCTTTAATATTTTAGTCAAAATGATCGTTTTATGTCCATAGTTTACACTACTGCTCAAAAGTTTAGGGTCACTAAGAAATATCCATATTTTTGAAAGAAAAGCAGGTTTTTTTTTCAATGAAGTTAACATTAAATTAATCAGAAATACAGTCTGGACAGTCTAGATAATTTGAAAGAAAGAAAGAAGTACTGTCTTTCTAATTCCACACATTTTTATTCCTTGTCAGAGTCTGGCGCTTTCGTTACTCATAATTCTTGACTGCTGAGAGTTAATTCTCAGATTCAGTTGCTTTATAGCAGAAGCAGCTAATGTAGCCTCAGGCTGCTCAAACTAGAAGTAAGAGGCAAACTGTACAGGCATCAGCTGAACTTCTTTCTAACTTATTCAGATATACACTACCGTTCCAAAGTTTGGGGTCACTTCGAAATGTCCTTATTTTTGAAAAAAAAAAAAGAGCTTTTTCAGTGATGATAACATTAAATTAATCACAAATCCTGTCCAGCCATTGTAAATGTGGTAAATGACTATTCTAGCTGGAAACGGTTGATTTATTAATGGACTATCTCCATAGGGGTACAGAGGAACATTTCCAGCAACCATCACTCCTGTGTTCTAATGCTACATTGTGTTAGCTAATGCTGTTGAAAGGCTAATTGATGATTAGAAAACTCTTGTGCAGTTATGCTAGCACATGAATGAAAGTGTGAGTTTTCATGGAGAACATGAAATTATCTGAGTGACCCCAAATTTTTGAACGGTCGTGTACATTTCCATTATAGCAAAAAAGGAAAAGGCCTGAAGCATGGTTTCTACTTAGCAACCCCCCCTTTGGCAAGTATCACAGCTTGTGAACGTTTTTTGTTGCAGCCAAGAGTTATTCTTTGTTTTGGAGATATTTGTTCATTCCACAGGCTTCTAAATCTGTAAGATTCTTCAACAGTCTTGGACATACTGCTTTCTTGAGGTTTATCCACTGATAAATGGAGTTCATGTTGGGAGACTGTGAGGGTTGCGGCATAACCTTCGGCAAACCCTCTTGAGGCTGTCCGTTGTGGAATTTAAGGTGTGTTTAGGATCATTATTCTGTTGTAACAGCCATTCTTTTTCAACTTCAACCTTTTTTTTTAACCAGCAGTGCAGTGTTTGTTCCACAGTGTGCTGCTTTTTAATTAAATCCATTCTTCCCTCCACCAGTAAAATGCCTCTGGTGCCACTGGCTGCAACACAAGATAGATCCACATCCTCAGAAAGTTTTCCTGGTCTTCCACTGTTCCTATTTCCTATTTCCATTTCTTTATTATGTTACAGAACCGAGGAAATGGCTACTTTGCTGTCTAATATTTTTTTTTCTTGTTCTTTTGGCCATCAATTATTTTGTTTTTCCGAGGTCCTGGCAGTTTATCGGGGAGCCCTTGACTGTGGATTGTTGGGCCGAGGTTTAAGGAGTATTTATGAAACTTTGCATCCTCACAGCCTTTCCAAACAACGACTGTGGACAAGTGTTAACCCTGTAAAGCCAACTGAGTTCTGAGATGTTGGCAAAAGTTATCTGAGAGCTCAAATCTCTTGGGGTTATTTTTTTTTCACTTTAATATAGTTCAGAACAACATTGATACTCTAATTTGTTTAAAATGTTAAACAAAATGTTTCAACTTCAATTTATGCCTTTTGAGGATCAGTTCATCTTTCATTCATTAACTATTCTCAGACACACCCCTTTTCCCCAGAGGTGCTCAAACATTTGCTTCTCATTCTGTGTGAGTGATCAGCGTTTTATACAACAAACAATATTCAGAAAATGATTTGAAAAAGATAAGAATGAAACAAAGAGGCACATATACTCCAGCAACACTTGCTGTCATTCCTTCTTTGAGACCAGTAATATCTGACAGTTAAAACATAAAAATTAAACATAATGCAGAGTTTAAATAATTAAATTGCTTCAACATAAGCATATAAGATGACAAGAGCTGGATGAATAAAAACTTGTAGGCGTAACTAGCTTGAGAAAGTTCTACAAAAGTCAAGTTGGACTATTTTTATTTGTTTGATTTGTAGTACCATATATTGATCCTCCATTTCTCTGTAAATGTATATACAATTAAACTTCCTAAGCTGTTGATACTTAAAGGGTGAGTGTATTTGAATAAATTATAGTTTTTTTCACAACACAACGTCACCTTCAATGTGTTTTGGAATTTAACGGTGGCTGACGATCGTCCCTTTTGTCGAAACCGATGCTAAAGACATGTTCTGGTTGTCATTTCTCCGACAGCTTAACCAGTTTCCTGTGACCTAGAAGTGTATTAAATTTAGATCATCATCATCCTCCGCAGGAAGTGTTTAATCTCAACATGTTCTACATCTATTTTGAAAAGGCCGGTCTGACTGAGATTCATTCATCAGCTATCTATTTGGAAATGAAGCACTTCCTGCTCTTAAACATATTTCAGCTTTGTCAGTGATGGTTGTTAAATGACTCATAACTTCAACCAAGAGTGAAACTTTTATTTCTAGTTTATGGTGAGACTTGTGAGGCGTTCTGCAAAGACTTTGCTGTTATTGAGATATGCATGATTCACTGTGTAACTCTGTGTAGTCCTTTGGCACTGAATGTACTCTATTACAGTATCAATTGAGACGTTAAACAAGTCTAATATCACCGGTGAAAATACTTAAATTTCACTTTCATTTTGAATTTAATCTAATCTAATCAAATTTTGGCCCAGGTACAGTGGATCGCTGGTTAGCACTGTTACCTTGCAGCTAGAACATTCCTGGTTTGTTTCCCGGCCTGGGATCTTTCTGCATGGAGTTTGCATTTTCTCCCTGTGCATGTGTGGGTTTTCTCTGAGTACTCCAGCTTCTTCCCATAGTCCAAAAACATTGCTTAATCCTCATTATTGGCTGGAGTCTATCCCAGATGATTTAAGGTGAAGGCAGGGGACACCCTGGACAGGTCACCAGTCAATCACAGGGCTACATATACAGACAAACAATCACACTCACATTCACACCTATGGGCAATTTAGAGTCATCAATTAACCTCAGCATATTTTTGGACTTCAGGGGAATCCTGAGAAAGCTCACGCAAGCACAGAGACAACATACAAAGTCCATGCAGAAAGATCCTGAGAAAGCCGGGACATAAACCGGGGATCTTCTAGCTGCAGTTCAAAAGTGCTAACCACAAGGCCACTGTGCAGCTCAGTCATGTGAACACTTCTTCAACAGAACATACAGCTCAAGGAAATCAAGAAAATATGAAGGAGTTAACATTGTCACTGCCACTCTTCTGCCTCAGGCTGATAACCTTGAAATAGAGCAGAGTGTAAATTATTTCTTCTTTCATTTCATATATCAGACTTGCTTTTGTTTGCAAAGTTTTCTAACCCTCTTGTTAGGTCCGTTTCTCAGAAACAGCAGTAATGTTCCTGGGACAGTTTGACTTAGGGCATGCTTAATTATCCAAAAATGTCAGAAACCAAAAAATAAACCAATAAACATTGTTCTTTCTCATTATTAACTCCATTAGTCACCATTTCGATCAATATTTATTGCAGTGGTATTCTTTACTTCTCACAGATCGTGGTTTAAGGAGGATGATTCACTAATTTTTCACAAAAAAATGAACGTTAAAACTTTTTTGAATGTACATTGGAAATGTCTCCATACAAAATACAAGAGTTTTACATGACACTGATTTAAAAAAAACTACATTTTAATTTTTTTTCTTTTTGTGGAGTTGATAAATGAGGCACCTCTTCTGTTCAGGGGGGGTTTCCAAATATGTGAAATTAACCATTTTCATTTTATACACCCCCTGTCAAAAGCTTTAGGACAGGTTCTAATTTATTTGAAAGAGAAAGTGTCCTAAAACTTTTGACATGGGGTGTATGTTGATTACACTTATTAAAAACAAGAAGTTTCAAACTGAAAAAATACTTTAACCTTTCTTTTTAAAACTTTGAAGCAGGTCCTAATTATTTTCAGGTTTACATGAAACTATGGTAAGTTTTCTAAGAGGCCCCAGAATGTTGGACTCCACTCAGCTTCAGTTCTACTCTTTACCTCAGTCTTGAAAGCACTGTGAAAACAGTAGTAGTCTCTAAACAGTGACTGAGACACTGTAAACACGGTCACTGGGATTATTATACTTCATAACTGACTGCATGTGACCCCTTTAGTGTTCTGGTGGCACTGTTAACCGGTGAAATACGACATTGAACTAGAAATCAAAACCCACGTTATCGGTAGTCATCACTACACTTTAGTTAACCACTTATGTCAAGTATAAATCCATATCTGATTCTTAGATGAAGGCTGAGGTTACCGTGTAGGAGACAGCTGATAAGAGTTAACTGAGAAGGACAAACAGTTCAGATTAATTTATGAGAAATTAGCTGAATTTAATGTCAACAACAATTTAGGACATTTAGCTTTAATTTTCTCATGCGCCAGATATCTCATTCTGCAATGACTCTCTTTTCTGTATCTGATGTTTACACTAAAAGCAGAAGGTTTGTGTGTGTGCTGCTCACAAAGACCTGAAGCCAGACTCCTCTTCAGATAACCTTGGAGACATGAAATAAGGACAGCTATGCTTAGCTTTCTTTTCAGGTCAGTTAAGTACTTCAATCATCGCCAGCAGAACCACTTCAGTAACTGAACTCAGAGACGGCTCCATAAAGGAGGGAGCAGAGTGGAGTGATACAATCAAAGCTTAGTGCGTTAAAAACACCTCAGAGACGACATCTCATCTATTGCAGAGACAATGGAAGACATAGAAACTCGGCTACACAATATGAACAACAAAAGAGCAGAATATGTGTTCTAGCAAGCACTGAACAGTCATTTTTTACTGCCACTGCACCTGTTGCTGCTTTGACCCAGTCATTATCAACAGACACATTCAGTTGCATTGGCCCACATGATTAATACAGAAAATCTCGCTACTATTAATCCCTCCATGTGGAAATGTTACTATCATTATCACCTGCTGTGTAACTGATCGTTCAGTCACACACATGTAGGCTACAATTCTACAATTTTATTTAGCAGACGCTTTTATCTAAAGCAGGGGTGTCAAACTCATTTTGGTCCAGGGGCCGCATACGGCCTAATTTGATCTCAGAGGGGCCGGACCAGTAAACTTATAGCATAATTACCGAGAAGTAACAATAAGTCTAAGTTTTTCTGACATTTTAGTGCAAAGGAGAACAAGTATATTAGAAAAATCTTTATATGTAATGAACTGTCCTTTTAAAAATTATATTAGAAAAAAAAATTATATTAGAAACAACCAGAGATTAAAGTAAGTGCAATTTCAACAACACTATGACACAGTTTAACATTTATTTGTGTGCATTGTGCATTACAACTGATCACAGTGATTGTACAATGGCACAACATATTTAGTCACAGGTATGTGTAACTTAAAAACATAGTCCTGGAATTAAAATTCCAATTCTACTCAGGCTTACATTTGCCAACATCTGCTTTTTGTGTGGACACCTTCAGCATACAGTTCTTCAGAAACTCTCCCTTGGTAAATGGCCTGGTTTGGCTATCTCTCTTCTGTTTTGTTTCAAAGTGCCATCTTAGATTAAATTCCTTAATTACAGCCACATTCGCTCCACAAATAAGACACACAGCTTTACCGGCAATGTCAGCATACATATACTCAGCCTCCCATCGCTTTGAAAGGCTCTGTTTTCAGAATCAACTTTTCTTTTCGCCATTGTTAAAGGCATTAGAGGAGATTTAATTTCCTACGACTTTGAACATAGCATGTGCATGCGCACATACAACCTCTCCCTCACCCCCCTCTAACCTTCTTCCTCTTAATATTTACGAAGAAACGCCCCCCTCTAGACACTTGCGTAGGACTCGTGAAGTTGCCTACAGCCGCAGTATAATACAATAATACATTTTACCTGTCCAGAAGGAATTTAGCAACCAAGGCATCTGTCTTTAGGTCCATTTGTTGCTTGAGCTGACGCCATCGCCCAAATGACTCGCCAATAATCACTTTTGTTTTTGCATTCTCGCGATCCAGTTGTCTTTTATTTTCTCTAACTTCAAAAAATGCCTTTCTTTTACGGCTGGGTCCCCCTGCATCTTTATCTGCCATTATGTAAAAATAAGATGAGCAAAACAAGTCGCCAGCTAACTACGAAGCTATACCAAAGCAACACATACACAAAACACGTAAGTCCAAGGCGTACGTAATCTACGTAACTAGGCCTGAGCTGGAAGATTTTTGATTGACAGGAAAGGGAGCAAACCAAACACCTCGGTCCGAGCGTGTTGATTGGCTGATGTTTTTCAGGTCCTGTCATGTCCACAGTTATTTTTTTTAAAAATTTTAATTCTTTTAGAAACCATACATACAAGTCCACTAAAGGTCAGTATATTCATTTTATGTGAATCAGACAAATTAAACAACAAAAACATCCTCCATAATGCCTTTAAGGGCTAGCTTTGACGTTACAATAGGGTTGCAGACAATAACATACGCTTGACTTAAATGACGTGGAAATGTTCCCAGGTAACCTATCATTTGGCAAGGCAGCTGCTGCGCTGCATTATGGGATGTGTAGTTTGTGTGTTATCAGCGTTTCATATCATCGGGCCATTAATAACAATAATAATAAATCAATGTAAAATGACCTCGTGGGCCGGATATAATTGTATTACGGGCCGGATATGGCCCGTGGGCCTTGAGTTTGACACATGTGATCTAAAGCATCTGAGAGTAGATCCAACACAAGCAACGATCTAGTCAGGAGTAAACAATCTGAATTAGAGCCATAAAACGAGTTCAAGTGTGATAAAATTATCGTGGTATCTAGAGGCAGTGCAGATAGGGTTTTATTTTGTTTCGCAGTCAAATACAAAGGTGTTCGGTGAAGAGCTTGGTTTAAAAGACTGAGAGAGGCTCTGTGGATTGAACAGAGTTTGGTGACTTGTTCCACCACCAGGGAACCACGGAGGAGAAGAGTCTAGCTATCAACTGGCCCTGTTCTGGTGGTTGGATCAGGAGCCTTTTGTTGACTGAACGTAGTGAGCAGGAGGCAGTGTAGACCTGAATGAGAGAGTTCAGGTAGGAGGGAGCTGTTTTCATTGTAGTTTTGTATGTCAGAGTTTTGAATTTTATGCGAGCAGCAACTGGAAGCCAATGAAGCGATCTGAACAACAGGGCGGGGGGCGTGGTTAGCCAGCAATGGAGTAGGACATGTTTTGGAGGAGCTCCGCACCAACAGGGAGACGTGTTGTTTTTGGTGAGTTGAAAACCAGACTTACTGCTGCATTCTGGATCATCTGCTGAGGTTTGACCATGCATGAGGGGAGGCCTGCCAGTAAGGAGTTGCAGTAGTTGATTTTACGACAGTCAGTACCAGAAATTGTGCTGTATGTAGGAATGGTCTGATCTCCCTGATGTTGTATAGGACAAATGGACATGACCGAGCAACAGAGGCCACATGAGCCTCATGACACCCAAGTTTCTGGCAGACTTTATGGGTTTGAGTTGGGTTGATTCAAGTTGGGTGCTGATTTCTTGTTGTATAGCAGGACTGACTGGGATGACAAGGAGCTCAGTCTTGGAGAGGTTGAGCTGAAGGTGGTAGTTTTTCATTCATGGAAAGATATCTGCAAGGCATGATGAGATGCAGATATTGTGTAGTCATCCAGGGCTACCTTACTTTTTTGTATGATGGGATACTCTATGAAAGCAATGCAAAAACAATGAAATAACTCAGTACAGTTAGCTTTTAGGAGGAACAACTGCAGATTCCAGAGGTTGGACATTCTCACATTCAGTGCTTTATCACTTACTAAAAAACAAATTAAACTTGAATTCCTGCATTTTGCTTGTTTTGACACTACACTGAAAATATACAGTGCTATTTAAGCTCCTACAAGAGAAGATTTTAAAGAAGGTTGTGAGCACTTTTTCAAGGTACCTGACTGGAAGGATTTTCCAGGCATCTTAGAAAAACTTGCTATACATGTAATCCTTGACTGACTGGATAATGTTAAGATGAAGACTCTGCAGATGTCAAACCATCTGCTGCAACAGTCGTTCTCATTATTGCTCAAGATAGTTTGTTATGACTCAGCATGAGTATTTGTGGTCATTTCATGCTGCAGAATCATTTTTGAAGTTGACTAGATGCTTCCTTTAGAGTACTGCATGACAGATAATAATCTTAAAATGAGGGAAGTATACATATAGAAGTCAGTACACTCCTGTGCAATATTAATTAAATGTCAGATGATTCAAAATTTCTTAAAAATCAAAAATTGCATTATCTCTTGGAAGAAACAGTAGAGAAGTTCCTCACATGAGCAAACAAAAATAAATACTCTAGAAAAAGTACATTGAAAATATGAGCCCGAAAGTACAAATAAATTATAAGCTGTATTTTTAAAAAAATATATAAAATCTTATATCAATTAAGCATATATACATTCTAGAAATCTGAGCCAAAAATGTAATAAAAATGTAATAATAATTATTATATCAGTTTGACAGTGATTCAATATTACCTTGTTTACAATTTTGGCAGCAGTCTAATCAAAATGTGCTGTTTCAAGTTATGTTAGTTGTACAATAATGACAAAGATTTTAAGATGACAGAATGCATAAAATTGAAACACAGTCCATTGTGTTGATTAGCAATTTGACTATTTTACTGACACTACTACTCAAAAGTTTGGGCTCACTCAAGCAATTTCATGTTTTCCATGAAAACTCACACTTTTATTCATGTGCTAACATAACTGCACAAAGGTTTTCTAATCATCAGTTAGCCTTTCAACACCATTAGCTAACACAATGTAGCATTAGAACACAGGAGTGATGGTTGCTGGAAATGTTCCTCTGTACCCCTATGGAGATATTCCATTAAAAGTCAGCCGTTTCCAGCTAGAATATTAATCTACCACATTAACAATGTCTATACTGGATGTCTGATTAATGTTATCTTCACTGAAAAAAATGCTTTGTTTTCAAAAATAAGGACATTCCTAAGTGACCCCAAACTTTGGAACGGGAGTGTATGCTAACCCACAAGCGGATGTTCTGGTGCTAAAGAGGTAATATTAAGAAGGTCAACAGAACAAAAAGCATCATGTTGAGGTTTTCTCCAGCTGCCTCTGATTTGGTCGTCATCCAAGAAAAGTGACTGAGAGCTGCCTCACCCTGATGCAGGAGTCCCGTCTCTCCAGTCTTCAATCAATCTGACAGAGTTTTAATCAATACGTTATGAAGTCCTATAACTCAGGACCTGTTGTGGGGCTCCAAGCAGAAGAAAGATCTACTGAAAATCAATGGAGTCACCATTTCCCATCACAGCCGTTTGGTCTGAAGGTGAAGGCTCTTGAAACAAGATTAGTGTTTGTGGAAGAGAGACGAAAGAAAGACGATGTTAAAAGAACAGAGACAAGACTAGAAGACATGAAGACGGGCTGACAGCAAATAATTTACTCAATACCCAGTGAACAGAGAACAACAAAACGATAAAGACAAATTATCCAATACAAAAATTTAAGTTGAAATAAAGATCAGAAAAGGTGAAATCAAGGATAACATGAAGTAAATGCTAATAAATCCCTAAAGGTCTCCACTCATTACATCAGCATTGACTGTACCTACAGGGACGGGTATAATCAATGTTGTTGAGTTAAAGAGGAATCTATGATGCCACTTAAGAGATTTTATCAGCACTAAGGAAAAATCACCAGCGTCTACATATCTGCAAACTCTACATGTAGTTTGTAGACTTGTAGAATAATAAGAACGTATCCTACATGTCTACAAACTGAGAGTAAAAATGGAAAATATTCTACATGTCTAGGATTTGTCTTTATGTAAATAATATCTTGGGAAAGAAACTGCTTAGAAAGAACATTTTTGAGCAATTTTCTTAATTGGGCCTTTATTCACTGAAGCATAATAGACATTTTTGTTAATCAAATGGCCTGAAAAAACAGGGAAGATAAAATGACACATGCTCATTGCCTTTATTTTATAAGGACCAGTCATGCTTACTGTCCTGTGTCATTGCTCCCTAAAGGCCCATTCTTAGCCAGGAAAAGCCCTGATTATTCATGTACGACTTCAGCTAAAGAAATGACAAACTGAGTTTCTGAGCCAAATTCAAGCTATTTAAATCAAAACATTTAGAGAAATAGTTCAACATCATGGGTGCTACGCCCTATATGAGATTCAGTTATTAGCGTAGCTTAGCATAAAACAAATAAACTCATCTACACTTCTAAAGGCCACCATGCTAAATCTGATTTCTTTTATTTCTCTACAAACAGTTACTGTGATTTGTGATTTTAGAGGGAGCTATGAGCTGGAACTGCTAGCATTTCTTAACAAACAACAGCAAGATTTGGGACTATTTGTAATTAAAAAGAGACTTGCACTTTGGTCACATCTACACAGATTTTAAAACAAAAGCTTGCCTTTTGTGTGTACATACCCTGCATGTGTGTGTGTTTGTGAACATAATCTACTGTTTTTGTTGTGCAGCTGCAAATCGAATTCCAATCACATGTTGCAGTAAATCCCAGGAGAACCCAGGTTCAATTCTTCACTGCAGCCTTTTGTCGGCACATCATTCACTCTGCGAGGGATGGATGAGGGGTGTGTGCTTCGTCGGGAACCAGCTCTGCGGATGGATGTGGATTTCGTGAACATTTCTTTACTGGAGAGAACATCTTTATCTTCATCTGAGCTGTGAAAGGTCTCCCAAACCATCATAAACTAGACTAGTTACACAAAAGTGCACTGTGTGTCCCAGGTCCCTGCTTCACTTTGACATAGGAAAGGTTAGTTATGCTAACATGCATGCACAAAAACATTTTTTTGAGCCTGCTGTTGATGCACAAAATTGCCCCACACATCCTAATTTAAAGGAAACAGGGGTTTGGCATTGCGAGAAATAAAAAAAACATACAAAAAAAAACTAGTAATCTTGCTAGCACAAATTTTTCTTGATAAAGAAAATAACTTAAAAAGGTGTCACTGACATCTGTGTCATAGCTGTCTGTAAGCCATTTTTCATGGAGATTTAAGGCCAATTCCTGCTTTCTGCGTCCTGTGTGGACATATCTGTGCACATGTGCCAGGTTAACAAATGGTGCTCAGATCAAATCTTGCTATGCTGATGAATGACTTCCTGTCATTCTCCCCACATGACCACCACAGCCTCTGCCTGGATCTCATCTTGCCTTGCAGATATCTCGAAATGCATGAAGAAAAAAAAAAACTGCCACCTTGAACTCAACCTCTCCTTGTCATCCCAGCCAGCCCCTCTATTCAACAAGAAATCAACATCCAGCTTGAATCAGCCCAACTCGAACACCTAAAGTCTGCCAGAAAATTGGGTGTCATGATCAATGACCTGCGAACCTTCAAGGCTCACGTGTCCTCTGCTGCTTGGTCGTGTCGATTCACCCTGTTCAACATCAAGTAGATCAGACCTTCCTGTCTAAACATCCAGCACAGCTCCTGGTCCAGACTGTCTTAATATCACACAGCGACTGCTGCAACTCCTTAATGGCAGGCCAGCCCTCACGCATAGTCAAACATCTGCAGATGATCCAGAATGCAGCAGCACATCTGGTTTTCAAGCAGCCAGAAACGGCTCATGTCACACCGCCGTTCAGATCGATTCACTGGCTTCCAGTTGCTGCCTGCATAAAATTCAAAACTCTGACATACAAAACTACAATGAAAACAGCTCCCTCCTACTTGAACGCTCGGCCAACAAAAGACGCCTGATCCAACCACCAGAACAGGGCTGCTCCATAGCTGGACTCTTCTCCTCTGTGGTTCCTCGGTGGTGGAACGAGTTACCAAACTCTGTTCAATCTGCAGAGTTTCATTCAGTCTTTAAGAAAGGACTAAAAACCTAGCTGTATAGGCACCACGGTCCTATTATCACACTTGAACTTGTTTTATAAATGAAATTGTAGAATTATAGAAACTGCGCGAGGAGATTCTCTGTCATCCACAGAATTTAAAGTCATCATTAAAAGAGCTGTAACTGAAGTAGTCACTGCTGGAGGTGCTCTTTCACCCAGGCACAGCGACGGGTTCTAAATTCTCCAGATATTCTGCGCTACGTCCACCCGCTGTGCTCACATAATCACATTTACACGCTGCTACGGCTCCAAGTAGCTGCAATGTCCTGTAAAATAGCACAAAGTTACTGCTGGCCTTTCAGAAACATTCATAGGAGCCCTGTGTGTTTATCTGTGTTCGATATGAGGGTCAATGCGGCTGTCTGAAAAGCAGACTGAAGCACACCTGCTGCTGTGTGAATAGCACTGCATGAAGTGACCTTTAGAGGAGGCACGGCTGCAGTAATGTCATCAGAAAAGGAAGAGCCGCAGAATGTTACTTTATTTGAAGAAGTTACTTTATTTGACTGTGTAGGAGCAGATGCTTGTGTGTTGGCCAGGTCATTTGGATATTCTTTCTATTTATTGGTTTTATCCTTTAGAAGGGGTGTCAAACTCATTTTAGTTCAGGTGCCTAATTTGATCTCAAGTGGACTGGAACAATAAAATCACAGCATAATAACCTAGAAATAACAAAATCCAAATCCAAATGTTTCTTTTGTTTTAGTGCAAAAAATGTTCAAATCTAAGGAATGTTATTTTCACAAAGCTTTATGAAGAACCTGAAATCTGTTCAGAAAAACAAATTCAATTTCAGCAACATTATGCGTCAGTTTATCATTTACACATTACAACCTGCAGATCACAGAGTGTCTACAAAGGCGCAAAACATTTAGTCTCAGGTTTCTGGAACTGAACGATACGTGTTTTACTTTATGATCAAAATGGCAAAAGTCAGACAAAAAGACCAAAAAAAAAACAAAAATAAGACAAAATATAACAAAAATGAGACAAAAAGCAAGAAACAAAATGACAAAAATGAGAAAAACGACATGAAACAAAACATAAAAGAAACAAAAAATACACAAATGACACAAACAAGACAAAAATGACAAAAGCCAGAAACAAAATGACAAATGACTAGGCAAACAACACAAGCAAGACAAAAAAAGACATTACAAAAATGAGACACAAAATGGCAAAGAACAATCTGGCATTTTAATTTATCATCAAAACAACTTATCAAGGTCTGGAAATTATTTTGAATTTATAGTTTGATAAATTTACAATTTGCATTTAACGTCTTCTCTGTAATTTTTACACTACACCACAATAAAAAGAGGAAATCCTGCCGTTGACTCAGCCGAAGGAGTCATATCGCTGCCAGCAGCGGCATTCAGGAACTAAAACAATTAGAAAACGTCCATTTGGCACATAGACCATCAGCACTTCATTTGATAGTATATTTATTGTTTGACTTAGTTGAATTCAGAGAGCAAATGTGAATATATATCAGGTCTTTACCTGCCACATTATCCTGATTTCTACCTCATTACTGCACTCGTAATCTTCTGGTTTGTTGCTCATCCAGGCGTCGAAAACGCAAATATGATGTTCACATGTGCAAAACACATAACTGGGATCCAAAACCCAGATCATATAGAGGGCCGAGCGCTGATGTAAAACATTCAAGGGATGTCTGAGATGAGCCCAAGCTCCAGTGAAGCAGGAAGTGTCCTTTGAGAAGCCTGTTTTCATGGCTCCCGCTTGCTTCCTCAGATTAACAAGAACAGAACAGTTATTTATAGAGCATGGAGAACAGGGGATTAGAGCTATTCCTGTTGTGTTTTGGATGCTCGTTACTTCTTTGATGACTCAAGGTGTGAGACTGTGTGCTTGTGCAAATACACAACAAACTGTCTCTTTTTCAAACGCTACTCCCCACACGGCCACGCTGTCAACAAGACAGCATTGTTTGTGCTTACCTTCCTGTGTGTAGAGCCTTTATGTATGAGTATGTTTGTCTTTTCACAAAAGCATTTACATTGTTCTGAACACATACTGCATGTGTAATTATGTGCAGAGTCGCATGTTCTTTTGGATTACATGCGTGCATTCTACATGGATGTAAATAAGCAAACAAAAGGCAAACAGTTGATGTTTGAATTTCCCCTCAGTGTCAAGGCAAAGCTGCTTTTATTTCCTGGTGGATGAGTGGAACAAACAGCAGGCTCCTGGCTATGTACAGAAACAGGATGGGATATTAAAGCACACACAGTAGGGTCGTTTTGGTGGTGATATATATGTGCATGTGTGCACGTAGTAGAGTGTTTTCTTCTAAAAATAAAATGGATGTAATGACATATGATGGTGGGAGCAATTCACGATAAACCAGCACTCTTCTATTTCCAACACGGAAAAAAGCATAAAAATAGATGGATTACCACTTCACATAAATTACAAAAACAATGAGATAGTTAAAAAAACTAAAAGAATTAAAGGTTTAACTATGCACACTAACTAAAATATAACAACCCTAATCGACAGCATTAAATACATTAAATATGTTTTAATGTGAACAATGACCCAAAGTACAGAAGGTTGGGTTCACTAGTCGACATTATCTATCAGAGGTTTTATTGTCTCCCAGCCAAGCTACGCTTCAGAAAGTTGGTCTCCAGGATTTAAACAAGAATATTTCCAATGGCAATGTGTTTTAAGAGGCCCCCTGTTATGTGTTTTTATGAAACTGAGATGAAAAGTTGTTAAATGTTCTCTAAATATGTTGACCGTACTTCATCTGTTTCCTACAACTTCACGCTGTAGTCAAGATTAGCATGATGTGTTTGTAAAGACAGCACTCCACTCCAATTTGGATTAATGTTGAATTCATGATGGATAATTTGAAAGAAAGAAAGTACGGCAGAACCAGACGTACTGTCTTTCCAATTCCACACTTTACCACAGTTCTTGACAGCTGACAGTTAATTCTCAGACTCAGGTGAGTTATATCAGATCAGCTAATCTAGCCTCAAGCTGCTCAAATGAGAAGCAAGAGGCAAACTGTACAGACATCAGCTATACTTCATTTTTCTAACATATTCAGATGTACACTACTGTTCAAATGTTTGGGGTCACTTAGACATGTCCTTATTTTTAAAAGAAAAACAATTTTTTCAATGACAATAACATTAGAATAATCAGAAATCCAATATAGACATTTTTAATGTGCTAACTGACTATTCTAGCTGGAAATTTTTAATGGAATATCTCCATAGGGGTTCAGAGGAACATTTCCAGCAACCATCACTCCTGTGTTCTAATGCTACATTGTGTTAGCTAATGGTGTTGAAAGGATAACTGATGATTAGAAAACCTTTGTGCAGTTATGTTAGCACATGAATAAAAGTGTGAGTTTTCATGGAAAACGTGAAATTGTTTGGATGACCCCAAACTTTTGAATAGTAGTGTATAGCAATAACTTATCAAATGTATGTTTGGTAATAGTATATAAAGAGATTATCAGCAGAGGAATCTGAGAGATAACAGATGTGGTGAATAATGTAATAAACAAAAGTCCAGGTGAGCAGTCTGTCTTGTTATGAAGGGAAGAAAAAGATGCTTCGCTGCCAGACAAGTCTTCCTTTGACGTTACTTCAAAGGAAAACACTTCCCTTTGTTTTATTTTCTTCTGTGGATTTTTTTTTCTTTCTTGTACAAGCTTCTGCCACACCAGATAGTTTATTAACCATATCTATAGACCATGTCAATATACAGACAACCCCCAGATGGTTGGTGGACACAAACGAGCCACACTGTCAGGAGACTTCATTCAATACAGAGGCTGTACGAACAAACTGGGTAAGCTTGGTAAAACTATCGTCATTAAAATAAGTTACAGTTACAAAATTTAAAAAGTTCTGTTCTGTACTAGCCACAACAAACTACAAGAAGGGAAAGTCCACCATCTCCTGCTCTATGAAATCAGTTTTCCCTCCATATATCTCCATGAAGTCCTTGTCTTTTGATCGCATTTTCAGCAGCACACCAACACAAGATATTCAATCTGTCTAGAGATGATGAACTGCATAATTTCCCCTGCATATTTTTGCTTTCTTAGTACCACTTTCTTGAGATTACGGTGACCAAAAACATGGAGTTTGAAGATTTAATTAAAAAATTAAAGCTGCAAGCAGCGTTGAACGGGTTCTCGTATCCTTGCTGGTCGGCGACCCCAAACATTTCCACCAGGCAATGTTGTGACTGAGAGTGTATTTAGGCCCATGAATGTGACGAGGGCTGGATTCTGAGCACACAGGTCAAATTTCAGGCAGATTGGAGCATGTACAGGCTATTTATGCAACACTTTCTGTCCATCCACCAGGTGGCGCTATCTCTGTGACTGTATATTGGTCTATGAAACTCATCAGGACTGGACTCCGATCAAACACGTAAAGTTTGAGGCAGATTGCAGCATGTACAGGGGATTTACACAAGACGTCCTGCTTCATGGCGTAACATTAAAGTTCGGTGGTCACCATGGCATGCCCTTTGAGTTTTGTGAACAATTTTCACAAATATGCAACCTGAAGGCGTGTTTTATATATTGTCCCAAATTCAGGTGATTTGAAGTTATTGCCTGTGTGATATGAATTGTTGAAAATGACCAAAAACACCACAAATCTGACATTTAATTCAAAATGGCGGCCTTCCTGTTCCTGTCCACACCCTTTGACTCTGGAATAATCTTTTAAGAACTTTTGATCGGGGACCGGAAGTGACCTGCAGACGTAATGGTCGGAGGGTTCTAGAGCTCCTACTACCTATCCCTCGACTGACGTTCGATAACCTTGTTTACTGAGTTGGTAAAGCCGTGAAAGATGTTGGGGAGTAAGAAACCGGGTGGTTCACCAGCCAAAACCCCTTCAGCGAAACACAAACAGTCGGAGTACAGCGGCATGGATGCTAACTTTGCTAACAGCGTCAGCATGGCTATCGACTTAGCATTAGCCAAACAACAAGATAACCTGGAAGCAGCGGTGACACGGGCTGTCCAGGGTGCTATAGATGGAATGAGAAACTCCATAGACAGCCTGGAGAGGAAAGTAGAAGCTCACATGGAAACTGTCAAAGGACTGGCCGTGAAAGTAGATCGTGTACAAGCTGAAACTAGAGCCATGAAAAGGGAAGTAAGCAACAACACCTCCGATTTGGAAAAGATACAGCTGAAAATTGCCTCACTGGAGGACCAGGACCGGCAGAACAACGTGAGGATTACAGGACTAGCGGCTGGCAGAGAGGGAGAGAATGCTATTACTTTCCTACAAGACATGTTGCCGAAGTGGATCCCCTCGCTCGGCGACGCTAACATCCAAATAGAGCGCGCACACAGGATTCACAATAACAAGAATAACGGCCAGGCTACCATGATATTCAGAGTGCTCAGGTATCAGGACCGCAACATCATCCTGCAAGGGGCCCGTGAGGCGAGGAAAAAGCTCCCATACAGGACGCCGGAAAGACAATACGATTCTATACAGACTACAGCGCATTCACGAGCGAGAGGAGGAAGGCGTACGGAGAGGTGATGAAGGAGCTATACGAGAGAGGCATCCCGGCCTTTCTAATCTACCCGGTCACCCTTAAGATGACAATCAATGGTGAACAACGCATATTCACTTCAGCATGTGAAGCCGCTCAGTTCCTAACGAAGGAGGCCGGTGAGGGACCGCCATTGCGCCACCAGCTGTTCACCATCTGTTCGGGGGAGGTGTCATGACCGGAGGAGAACGGCATGGAGTAATCCGACATTTCGGATCGGCGCGGACAAGATCAAAGCCAACCAACGGAAACATCTGGACACGGACATCTTCTACTACTACCCGAGGAGGAAAAACTGCTACAGAAGGGTGACTTGTTTGCAACAACCCTGGACCTAATTACAAAGTTGAGGTGGGAGATTATTTTTGCCAAGTATTTGCAACTTTACTTTTGATTATTTCTAAGACCGCCCCCATCTGACCACATTGTTATTTTCTTATGTTAGGACACCATGGTTATGAAAATGTTAAAGTATAGCTGTCAGATAAGCATTCTTTGAGAGGTTATATAGGTTAACCAGACGTTGTTTTGATTCATGGCCAGAATTGATAATGCAGATCGTATGTATATCTATGTGCCTATACTTGTTCACACCTGCATTTTACTTTGGCTATCTTATGGCTCTGGAAGACTAAGCAATCCCCTCCCAGGTGTGTGTTTTACTGTTGTAAGGTAACCTGTTAGGAGGAAGTTATCTGCTACAAAGGAGGGATAGATAGGAGTTTATAAAGTCTGATGAGCTGCGTTATGTGGAAGTCACACGAGTCAGAACCACTGTTTGGGGGGGGGGGTGTCTGGAGGAGCGGCAGGGGGAGGATGGGCATCTCGGTCATGACTTTTACATCAGGGCTAAACCTCTCATTATCTCACATGGAGCAATAGGTACCAATTTTGATAATGGTTAAGCTATCTGTATTGAGCTATAACGTTCGGGGTCTGAATGCAAAAGTTAAAAGAGCAAAATGTTTAGATCTACTCCGTCGCAAGAATGTGGATGTAGCATTTATCCAAGAAACACACCTGAAGGCGGAGGATACATCATGCTTTCAAAATAAGCGATATAAAGTTGTAGCCTCAGACTGTTGGAGCTCTAATTCTAGGGGGACAGTTATCCTAACTAAAAGAAGCCTAGGCTTAGAGATAGAAAAGACTAATGAAGGAACATCAGGTTGCATAGCATATTTGTGTACATCCATATATGGAAAGAAAATTGCTTTGGTATCTGTGTATGCACCAACAGTCTTTGACCCTCTTTTCTTTCCTGAACTTACCAAAGAGCTGCTGTCCTTACTAGACTACGAGCTGATAGTGGGAGGGGATATGAACACAGTCTGTGACCCTAACTTAGATAAATCTACCCTATCGGTGTCCCACACCCAGAGGGCAGCGTCAGCTGCTCTTAACTAGAGTCCCTATATTATCAGAGTACCGACAACTGGGGATTTGAAGCCATTTTGTTTCCATTCACTCAATATGGGACGCGCAGCGCGAGGTGCACATTCACGAAAACTAGCTATTTGCGGATTGTTTACTGATTTCAAGACATGTTTTGGACAAAATATTTTACTGGCTTGTTTTGTCTGGATGTCCAAGGTTGGATTATGGCCGTTTTTTGTGGAATATTTTCATCTGTGACTAGTTTTGAGCCTTCAAAGGTGAGTTGTGTTGTTTACACAAATGTGTTTATATTACCCGTTGTGGTAATCACATCTGAAAGTGGTTTATACCAGCGGATTCATGAGAATCTAAGCTTTCCATGGGTGTATAATGTTTCTATTATCGAGTTTGCAGCTTCGGTCAATTTAGTAAAACACGTTTTCCCATCCGCCTGTACGGTGCTGCAGCTGTTAGCATATGGCTAACAGCATCCTCATGCTAATGGCGGCTAACAGCCCAGAAACAGGTGAACAACACGGAGCCTGTTCGGGTCATATGAGGCTGATAAATGACTGCAGGTTGGACCGAAAACAGAAAATAGGAAACAGAAAACTGTCAGCTGTTTGTTGAATTGGAAATCATGTGAACGAACGGGGAGGCTGTTGTCGAAGCTCAGATTATACAACCATGGAAAGCTTACGGGCCGCTGAAGTTTAACCGGGTAACCCGTTAAACTTCAGCGGCCCATATTTTATGCATCTCCATGCATGAAAATGGTCAAAGTCAAAATAACCACAACTGCCTAAAATCACATCAAACTTTTCTATCTGTCATTCACCCATACATCATAACATGAAAGTACATGCATGGGACTAACCTGGCACAAAAACCATGATGAAGTCGGTTTCCATCCCACTCTCCGGACTTTATTTTCCCACAGTTTCATTCTTTCACTACTCCTGGGAAATCTAAACATGTGTAATCTCTTCGCCGATCGATTTGTGCACCCAAAGGCACAACAGCCCGTCATTTTTCAGGTATTTATGAAGCCAAAAAAGACCTAGAATTACTCTCTGCATTGTAAACGTTAACAGGCATAACCGGCGTTCATGAATTGGAAACAAAATGGCTCCTATAGATCAGGTGACCAAAATTTTTTGGACCAGTCATGTCGATACTCTGATAATATAGGGACTCTACTCTTAACACCATGATAGAGAATATTAACCTAGTTGATATTTGGCGCATTCAGAACCAGGGTGTTAGAGACTATACATGCTTTTCTGCGTATAATAAATCACAGTCCAGAATAGATTATTTTCTGCTCTCTTCAAGTCTGAAAACAGGGATAGATCCGATACAGGTGCTGCCGGCGACGCTATCTGACCCACAATCCGCTGCTGATGACAATAGATCTTAGTCACAGATTTAATAAAACACCTAGATGGCGCTTTAATATGATGCTCCTACAGGATGAGGTATTTGTAACACAATTCAGGAAGAAAATTACGGAATTTATAGCCAGCAATATAGACACGGTAGATGACATCTCATATGTATTAGGGACTTTACCTCCTCTTATGCATCTCATCTCAAAAAAGAGAGGAGCCATAAGGTCTGTGAGTTAGAAAGAAAATGCCATATACTTGAAAAGCGGTTAAAAGGTAAATATACTAAACCGGTGGAAAAAGAACTGAGAGAAGTCAGGGTGGAGCTCAATGATCTGTTGAGGAGGCGGGCGGAATTCATCGTGCACAGGGTAAGGCAGAACTACTATTTTAATGGGAGCAAACCAAGCAGGCTGCTAGCGCTGAAGCTTAAACAAAGTGAATCCAGAGCACCAATCAGTACCATCAAAACAGCCAATAACAAAATTACATCTGACCCAAAAGAGATAAATGTCACGTTTCACTCGTTTTATGAGGAATTGTACAAATCAACACTTGATTTTGACCCGGAGAAATGCAAACATTTTCTAAGCAGTCTGGATTTGCCCACACTAGGGGAACACGAAGCAACAGATCTGGATCGTCCCATATCCTTAAAGGAGCTGGAGAATGCGCTTAGGATGATAAATAAAGGGAAATCGCCGGGCCCAGACGGCATACCACCAGAGCTCCTGCTACACTTCTGGGATATTTTGGGGCCAGTTTTGTTGGGGTCGATACGCTCAGCGGTTGAAAAGGGCTTTTTCCCTGCTCACAGTAACACTGCCCTGATCTCACTAATCCATAAAAAAGGGAAAGACAAAACTGATTGTTTTAACTACAGACCGATTTCGTTAATTGACTCAGACAAGAAGCTATACTCTAAAGTGCTGGCGCTACGTTTAGAGAGATACATGGACAAACTAATTCATAAGGATCAGACGGGCTTCATGAAGGGACATCTGGCAGCTGACAATATCCGATGCCTGATACATGTAATTCATGAAACTCAACAACTAAAGACTCCATGCGCGATACTGTCACTTGACGCTGAAAAGGCCTTCGATAGGCTCGAATGGCAGTACCTGTGGGCGGTCTTGGAGAGGTTTGGCGTGGGGAGAGGGTTTATTGACATGATTCGTACCTTGTACGCTGGCCCCACCGTCACGGTGTCCACGAATGGCTTACACTCGAGCCCCTTTCCCATCTTCCGTGGAACTCGACAGGGATGCAGCCTCTCTCCAAGTTTATTCATTCTCTCATTAGAACCGTTAGCTCAACATCTGAGGGAGAACCAGGCCCTTGTTCCTATCCGGATCAAAACCTCGTTGCATGTCATATCGGCCTTCGCTGATGACGTACTTATCAACCTATTGGATATCAAAAAGTCGATACCCTCTCTCCTGACCATGTTTGAAGAGTTAAGGATGTTGTCTGGTTATAAGATCAACTGGACAAAGTCAGCTTTGATGCCCCTGAATGAACCCGCCAAAGCATTAGTTTTGCCCTACAACATTCCCGTTAAAAAAGAGATCATGTACCTGGGCATCCAGATACAACCCTCACTGCATAATATATTAAAAACAAATTATGAAAACATCTTTAAAGAGGTGGAGTGGGACATAGCTGTATAGACTAAATTACCAGCCTCACTGCAAACAAGGATTGCGTCCGTCAAAATGAATGTGTTGCCCCGCTTCAACTTTCTCAGCATGATGATTCCGCTCCCTCATCCAACGGGATATTGGAAAAGAGTCGACTCTTTACTACGAAAGTATATCTGGAATAGTGGACATCCCAAAATTAAACTCTCCACTTTACAGCGACCAAAACAAGGGGGTGGGCTGGCCTTTCCAAACTTTATGAGGTATCATCAGGCCTTTCAGCTATGTCCGCTTAAAACATGGCTTGATCGCGCCTCTCAGGTAGCCTGGAGAGATATAGAGGATGCATTAGTGCTTCCATACAAACTTGAAGGGGTCTTATTCTCCGGACTAACTATCACGAATTCAATAAGAAATTTTAAGATGCTTGAGAAGACTTTGGGGGGGCGGGGGGGGGGGGGAGGGGGGGGGGAGGGGGGGGGGGCTGACTGTAGCCAGCCAAGGTAATCTCCTCGGGCAGCATAGCCAAGCCCTTCAAGAACTCACCACCTCCAACCAAAACATGATTAATCAGCTCAATGCCCTCACTGACCAACTAAATCAGGTCTCCTCAGCCCTCACCCAGCTCACCGCCACTTCTGCTCCCTCGGCACCCCAGCACCAAATCCGGTTCTCGAAGTGGTTGCACCTACGTCCCCCCCAGCCCGTGAACCATATGTTCCAACCCTGGAGTGCTATGCGGGGGAGCAGGGCACCTGTCAGGCTTTTCTTATGCAAGTATCACTAGTTTTCGAGATGCAACCCCTCACATACAGTACAGAAAAGTCCTGCATAGCCTTCATTCTAAGCCTTCTCACCGGAGCTGTGCGTGACTGGGGGTCAGCGCTGTGGATAGGCCAGAACCCCATCTGCTACTCTTACGCCACCTTCGTGGAGGAAATGAAGAGAGTCTTCGACCACCTGGTCCGGGGTAAAGATGCCGGGAAGCGGCTCGGCTCCCCACGCTCCGCAGGGAGGACGGAGCATGGCCGAATATGCAGTTGAGTTCCGAATGCTCGCGGCGGAGAGCGGATGGAACGACGCCGCCCTCCAGGAGTCCTTCCAGCGGGGCCTCAACGAGCAGCTGAAGGATGAGCTAGCCCCGAAGTACGAGTCCCCCAACATGAACGCCCTGATTGACCTCACCATTCGCCTGGACAATAGCCTCTGGGAGCGTCGCCAGGAGAAGGGGATCCAGTCCCCCCAGTCCGGCCAACCTCGCCCCCCAGTCCAACCGCGTACCTGCCCTGAATATGCAGTTGAGTTCCGAATGCTCGTGGCGGAGAGCGGATGGAACGACGCCGCCCTCCAGGAGTCCTTCCAGTGGGGCCTCAATGAGCAGCTGAAGGATGAACTAGCCCCGAAGTACGAGTCCCCCAACCTGAACGCCCTGACTGACCTCACCATTCGCCTGGACAATAGCCTCTGGGAGTGTCGCCAGGAGAAGGGGATCCAGGCCCCCCAGTCCGGCCAACCTCGCCCCCCAGTCCAACCACGTACCTGCCCTGACTCACGCAGCCGCAGCCCCAGATCCACCACCTCGGCCACCAGTACCCCCCCCCCCCCCCCCCCCCCCCGGCCTGTGTCTTCGACCGTGACCCCGCTGCTGCTGGGGGAGGAGCCCATGCAGCTTGGCCGGGCCCGCCTCTGCGAGGAGGAGAAGACCCTGCGCCGCCAGCGTAATGCCTGCCTCTGCTGTGAAGAGGTGGGACATTACGGAGTGGACTGCCCGGCCAAGCTGGGAAGAGGCGTGGCTCGCCAGTGACTGCGGGGGTCCTGGTGAGCCACACAATCATCTCTTCCCCCCTGTTGCAGTTACAAGTGGCAACCACACTACTATGGAACAATCAACAATACACAGTCTCTGCCCTGGTGGACTCGGGTGCCGAAGGCAATTTTATCAATGAAACTCTGGTGCGACAGCTCCAGGTTTCTTACGGAGCCTCTCCACCATCCACAGTACGCCCTTTCCCTGAACGGCCGACGGCTAGCCCAAGTCTGCCTTCAGACTGCCCCTTTCTCCATCTGAATCACAGGTAATCACACCGAAACCATCTCTTTCCGTACCCTCCCGAATCTACACCCCCCCTCCGTGTTCTCAGTTTTCCCTGGCTCCAGCTCCACAACCCCCACTGCTCCTACAGGGATTGCTGCATACAATTTGCGTGCAGCAACTATTCACAACACGCTTTGTATTGGCAAAGATGTACGCTTGCCGTACACACCTTTAGGTGAGGAGAAGCTTAATACTGTTAGTGCCAAATATTGTGATCTGCAATTACTGATTATTGATAAAATCTCCATGGTGGATCATAAACTGTTGGTCTATATCCATGGCAGATTAAGGCAGATCAAAAAAGTGGTGACTTTTCCCCGTTTGGAAATGTGAGTGTTGTGGCTGTAGGGGACTTTTACCAGTTGCCTCCTGTTAAAGGGAAGGCCCTGTATGTTGATGATGGTGGCATCAACTTGTGGTGTAGTCTGTTTCGAGTTGCCGAATTGAAAAGCATCGTTAGACAAAAAGATGTTATGTTTGCAGAAGTGTTGAACAGAATTAGATGTCGTTCAAAAGGGACCGCGATGCTAAACAGCGACATGCAAATATTAAAACGTTGTGAAACCGGTGAAGTGAGCTCAGATTTACACATATTTGCCACCAACAAACAAGTAAATGAGCATAATATGGAGCAGTTGTGTAAGACTTGCCATGAGTATGTTTTGATTGAGGCTCAAGATTTTGTTAATAAAAAAAAACAGGCAAGCTCGATTTGTCGGACAAGCAGCACACCAAAGCCTCAAATACATGTTTGGAGGAGGCGTTGTTTTTGGGTAAGGATACCCGGGTTATGCTGTGCAAAAATGTTGATGTTACGGACGGTCTTGTAAATGGGGTGTGCGGCACTGTGACGCACATAGTGAAGTCTGACAAGAAGAAGTTTCCTCTGAAGGTGTATGTCAAGTTTGATGATGATGACGTTGGTGCACAAAGGAGGAAATGCATTGGAAATGTGTCAGCAGATTTGGTTGGTTCAACACCTATTGAGCCAGAGGAAGAAAGGGCTATCAGAAAAGGTGGAATGCACCGGCAATTTCCACTGAAACTTGCCTGGGCTTGTACAGTCCATAAGGTGCAAGGCCTTACTGTTGATAATGCTGTGGTTTGTCTGAAAAAAGTATTTGCACCAGGGCAGGCTTATGTGGCATAAAGTCGTGTTCGCAGTTTGTCGGGCTTGATAATTCAAGGTTTTGATGAGAAATGCATCTACTGTAAGACAGATGAAAAGAATGCCATCCAGTGTATGCCACCGTTTTTGACTGAGGACAGAAGACATGAAATAAGTACGGCATGTTTTTCTTTGTTTTTGGTTAATGTCCAAATTCTAAATGCACATGTCACAGATTTGGCGTTGTGCACACAGCATTTGCAGCTTAACTGTATTGCTGTTACAGAAACACGGCTGGCTTCTATCTCTTCATTTGATAGTGTTAACATTGATGGTTACACTTTCAGTAACAGTCCTCGATGTGTAGCATATAGTAGTAAGAACCCAGCACTTACAGCATTGAAAGCCCAACAACATGGTGGAGTAGGTATTTATAGTGTAGACAATGTGATATATGATGTCATTGAAGTGCCAGATGTGGTTCTGGAATGCTTGGTCTACAACTATGTTACTTGTGACCCACTGCTAGCGATCATTTATCGCCCACCATCCTATCTCATGTCTTTGTTTAAGCAGCATCTTGGTAAGTTACTTGATTGGCTAGATCCACTAAGTGACACCATTGCTCTCATGGGAGATTTTAATGACGACATTTTGAAGTCATCAAGCATCTGTTCTTTTGTAACAGATAAAGGGTATGTGCAAGTTGTGACACAACCCACAACAGAGAGAGGCACATTAATTGACCACGTGTATGTTAAAACATCACATTATGAAGTGGAGTCAATTGTGTGGCCTACATATTTTAGTGACCACGAAGGCGTGGTTTGTTGTTTTAAAGACAAGGCCCAGTAACATCACACTGTGTACTGCTATAGTGTTAAAACACGTCGGCACAATTTTTGCAGGGGAAAAAAGAAGAGTTTTTGTCGTTAGAGTTACTGTGTGACGTATGTAAAGACGAGGTTTTCTTTGTTGTTGGACATATCCATCCTCTATATACCGCTTTATCCTCATTAGGGTCACGGGGGGTGCTGGAACCTACCCAGCTGACTCGGGCGAAGGCAGGGGACACATCCTGGACAGGTCGCCAGTCTGTCGCAGGTGTTGGACATATGAAGTTTTTATTTTTAGCATTGTTTGTTCAAGTGTTATGGTTCAAGTTTGTTCATATAGTTGCTTTTAATAGGCCAGAGGTTTCGTTTCCTGTAATACAACAGCATTGATCAATAAAGTCTGGAAAAAATAAAATAAAAAAGTAAAGACAAACATTGTAGCACTAATTGACAACAGGCCTCATTTCACATATACACGGTGCAAAATGCTTTTTGATATCTTCCCATAAACCCTGCTGAAAAAACAGCATAGACCAGCATGCATTTCATGCATATGCTGGTTTATGCTGGTCTATGCTGGTTTTTGCTGGGCTATGCTGGTTTGGTGTTGGTTTTATCTGGTGGACCAGCATTGCAATGCTCATCTACCAGCTAAACCAACACCAAATCATGCTGGTCTATGCTGGTTTTGCTGGTAGACCAGCATTGCAATGCTGATCCACCAGCTAAACCAACACCAAATTATGCTGTGTTAGTCTATGCTGGTTAATGCTGGTTAATGCTGGTTTGCTCATGCTCAGTGTTTTTTTTTTGTTTGTTTGTTTTTTTGCTGAATCAGCTGTCAACCATCATGGTCGTAGCTGATAAAATTTCAACTATGCTAATTTTGAAATAATTTTGCTGCCAGAATGTATGAATTTATTAATAGCTTTTGATCAAACATTTGATCTCATTTGACAAGTCTAAAGACTTCAGTCACCTGCCTCAAAATCAGCATTGAATAAAAACAGCTAAAATAAGGCAAATTGGTTTATATTAGACTACCATCAACAAAAGTCATGTAAGGATAGAATTAATATACAACAGCATCAGATTTAAGGGCTAATAGTGGGAACATGGCCGTATGGCCTCATTCATAAATGCCCATTACTGCTGTTATTTAGAATTAGCCTTTAAAGAGGCATTTTTATTTCCATGTTCAGGGATTCGTGAAACACACAATACACAAAAATTAAGAGTTATTTTAGTCAGCAATAAATTTGATCAGTATGAAATCTAATAGATTAAAACTATATTTACCTCACGTTAGTGACCAATAAATTTGGCAGATAATCACACTCGGCTGTTTATTTAGATAGAAAGTTTTGATGTGATCACTCACATTCTAATGGCACTGTGGATATATCTACACTACAGGTCTTGATGCCCAATTCCAATTTTCTGCCTAAGTCTGATTTTTTTTGGACAGCATATCTCTATAGTTATTTTTAAGCAGCCCATACTTGACACCTGCATTTATATTGTTTTGACCTGAAACTCGAGATGCACAGGCCCAGATTTGTACATGCCCAAGACAGATGTAAATAAATCCCTGCCATAGAGGAAAATGAGACAGAAGTATTTGTCCAAATGTTGCTTTTGGAAGCAACACTGTCAGGATCAGCAGTATCAGGAGCAAGACTAGTCTCTTTCATGTACGTTTGGGAAGTCACAAATGTAAGTTTGATCACCACTTTTCAAAGTCATGCATTTCTGCTCTAACCTGTCAACTGCAATCAGACACACTGGGGAAAGACAACTTTCATTGATGCATCTGATATGTGGCACAAATCCATTGCCTTGTGATAAAGGAAAGGACACCTGCGTATGGATCCTTCTGAAAAGTACAGCAATTTCTGTTTCCCCCTCTGAATCAAAGGATATAATATCCTGAATTTCTCCATGATGACCATTGGCCAGCTTTGCACAATAGTCCCTCCGTCTCTTACTGAGGCTATAGCTTTTGCTGGTATAAACTAGACCTTTATGCACCATTCTTCTGTGCACCACTATTTTGTCTGGCACGCGTCTCTGTGCAGAAAGGAAGGCACTTCGCTCATCCTCAGTAGTCTCTTTCACCCTGCCACTATCCAAAACAGTTGTGTCATGGCATTTTGTGTAACTCTTCACTCTTGGATATTCTGTCATTTCCAAACAGAATTCCTTAACTTGTTCACTAACTGCATGTTTTGCTGCAAAGTATGGTATTGCTCTGTGTCCTCAAAAATTTGTTCACAATTTGTAGAGCTACACTCTTTGTTCCATGAACCAGTTTCAATAGGCAGCCATTTGCATTTTCAAATACAAATGCTGAATGTGCCCACAGTGGGCCCCACAACTTCACTGACTTTGCAAGGTGAGTGAGAAGGTGGACATTAAATGTCATAGATGCGGCCGCATACAGCAACTGAAACCTCACCACAAACTCAAACAGCATGTCATCAGTTTGATGTCTTGGAAAGTGACATTGTCTTTCAGAAGCAGAAATACTGCTGACGCGAGGAGGCTAAGGTGCTTCACATAGCATGGTGGAAGTAAACCATTTAGGACTGGCAATCAGTAAAACAGCAGCCATGCTCGCCATTCTGATGCCTTCCAGTACTTGAACTCTGCAAAGGGGCTGGGTAGACGTGTGATGACATGTGGTGGCTTTATGTCTTTGATTCTGTTTTCCAACACTCTCATAGTGTTGGGACTTCCAATGTAGTACAGTTGATCAGTACTTTTCAAAAGAAGCTCAGTAAGCTGTCTGATGACACCAGGTAGCACTGCATGCATGTAATCTGGGACAAAGCCCTAAACTATATCAAAATAAGGCATGTTTATAAGGGGAGAGGGTCCCTTCACTCCTCTAACACTTTTCTGTTAATGCACGCTCCACATCTGCCAACATTCCCTTGGCGCCTCTCTCGGCATACTCTGCGGCAGTCACTGTGTATTTCACCTGTCTGTCTACTAGAGTTCCAGGATGTAAACAGAAACTACAACCAAAGTATCCATTAAATTGTGTGGTGTTCTGCATGGCTTGGCTTGCTTTTGAATCTACACAACAACAGAGACCCACAATTTTGCTATTTACACAAGTTCCATTGTTTCTCCAAGACACACCTTTGGATGCCAGAGTTTTGGCCTGATCAACAAAGGGTCTGAGAAAAATATGCATGACTGGTTCATGAGCACCAAACCAAAGGCCTGCCAGTACCACATGCCGGAATCTTATTTTTGGAGGGAGCTCATTTAAATGCCACTGTGTTGGCCATATTGAAAATTTGGAAGATTTGTACACTGGTGAGCCATCAGAATTGAAATTAAATGAAAAATTGCATGGATCTGACAGAATTCCACCTGGGTTTGACAAGTTCTTGTACATTTCACCATCATATATGTCAGAAATTACATGTGCACTCTGTTCCCTTTCATATCTGTAGTTCATGTTAGTGTGAATTTGGGGATTTTCCAGCAGAGCTTGAATTTGAGGTGCAACTGGTACATTGCTAAAAAAAAGCTTACACTGTTCAAGGAACTGATATCAATGGGTGCACTGCACATGGAGCACAGTGTAATGTTTTTGTCTTTCATGTCTTGTTGACCGCCAATGTATGCCTTACAAGTTTTGCAGTAGAAGTGAAATTCCAGTATTTCTGAGTATTTTAAAGACTCTGATGAACAAATATTTTGATCTTGGCAACACTTCTTTTCCAAACAGAGTATTTACAAGCTTTAATAAGTCATCCAGTTGCGTTCCTGTTACATTGTGCTTTGTTGCATGTCTCATTACCATGAGCAGCGCCTCAGCCTTTGTGACTGTACCTGCTGACATTAGCACTGAATCTAAGTCAGTGTCTGTTGCAACTTGTTTGAATGGATCTTCATATGGAAGGTCTTCATTCTCTGTATCGTTTCCGGCAAGACGAGCTTCAGATGAAGATTCACAGCTCATCACGTCACTTTGCTGTAAGTCCGATGCAAGGTGGTCAAATGACGACATCGTCTGCACAGGATAAAAATATTTATGAGTGCTTATGCATGCATGCAGTAACTGTACAGTGACAAATTTGTGAATCTCACCTCATCATCTGCACTGCTTGAACCTGCTTTTATTGTGCCATCTTGTGTGCTGTAGTTGTCAGTCAGTGGAAAGGCCTGAGGAGATGAATGGGCATGAAAAAGTAGAGACAGACTTCAGAAAAATATTTCAACTGCATATCATAAACTACACTTCCTCTACCCAAATGTGTGAGGCTGAAGGTGGGAAGAGATGAGGGGAGGAAAGGAACAGGAAGAAATGAAAGACATAGGAACAAGGACAATTATGCTTCCACAAATGTCATCATGAGGTGCCCATTGATAATGAAGTGGACAAATCACAGCTTTTACTCATCCTGCAATACTGATTACATTACACACAAAGTATTTGATTTTTGTTTTACTATAAATGGAATTCTGTACAGACTGTACAGAATTGATTGGCGTCTGTACAGGCACCACTTAATACTTTAGCGTGGGTAAGTGTAAAATGAATGTTGCCTCATTTGAAAAGTTGGGTCTAAGTAGTAATCATAGTTTTACGTACATCATTTTCTTTAATAATAAGATTAGTTTATATATTATTTTAGATTAGTTTATATATATTGTCTTTTAAAGTTTATGTTAAGTATGAATAATTATTAATCATCTTACTCCATCTTATTAAAGCACATTTGTGTGTTGGCCATTACAAGGTCTTAGCTTAATAAAAATAATCTTAATATCACATGCAAGTGTGTGATGTTATCAATACTTGTTATGACTGTGGGTCATATTATATATGTGAGTCTTGTGCAACCTGCCTCTTGCCCTCTCTGAAAGTCATGTGAGAGTGCTTGTAGTGGTGCCTATGACAGATGTAAGCTGTGATCTGATTGGATGGATGGGGACAGGTGGTGAAAGCGGACTAGCTTAGAAGTAATGCTGCTTATTGGTGGATACCAGACTGGAGGGTTACTTAAACCTCAGCTTCCAGTCCATGGAGAAATTTACTCCTGCTCAGCTCCCAACACCTCAGCCTCTGCTCTGTGTCTATTTTGTGTATTACTCTGGTGTGGTAGTGTGGTAAGCTGTGTGGCCTACTTTCATCATTGTAAATAGTTGTAAATAGTATTTAAACAATCAAATCAAGAAGCCATTTCTGCTGCAGTCATTTAGCCTAGCCGCGCTAGACAACCCACGGCAACGAATTTAATTCTCTGCCAGGGTGGGTCTAGTTACCCTCCATAAGGCTCGAGGCTGGATTCTCCTAAAACTGGCCGGACCAATCATCATAAGTGTAGAGTCAGAAGGCGGGCGTAACGAAGTGACGACAGAGACGCGACGATTCTGACAGAAACAACCAGCGCACAATAAACAGTTATCTTTTGACTCGGCTTTGGCCACAGCCCTTAAAGATTTGAAGCTAAAATTCAACTTGAAAGATAAACAAAGGACGGCACTGAAGTGTTTCATTGAGAAGAAAGACGTATTTGGACTTATGCCGACGGGATATGGCAATTCCTTAATATACCAGTTGGCTCCGCGGCTCCGCTGGTTGGGAAGCTAATGGGACTTAGCCACAATCTGCCGGCGCTCTAGGAACTATGTCAGCCTATTCGTTGCGTTGATTGATTGTATACCTACCCAATTGCTGCAGAGGGATTTGATAGACAACCTTTTAGCCTGCCTCCCTCCCTGTCAAGCGTGCCTAGACCCTTGTGCCTTCAGAACATGGGTCTAGTGCGGCTAGGCTAGCAGTCATTTGTTTACTGTTTTTCCTTTTAGTATTCCCTAAACTGAAACCTTGTTTTTGTTTTCATTAACTTTTGATAGAAAAGAGTTGTTTGACACATTTATGCTTTGTGTTGGCTTACCCACCCTGATTTTCTGCTAAGAGGCCAGAATAACCATTATTGTGAAATTGTGTGTAAATTAATCTTGGTTCTTGGGAGCTTAGTCAGAAGTGGGTCTCAATTTGTGTTGTGTCCAGGTAACTCCTAGGCCAGGGCATAACAGTGCTGCAGAGAGAGTAAAAGCTGTAACTGCACATTTCATCATTGATGGAAATTGCATATCCACCTTATTTTGGAAGTCGCCATGGGTGACGCCATTTCTGCTTCGTACTTCTGGTTAGACTGTTTACTACCCGCAGTTCTGGGCTTTGCACCATTGAGCTTTATAATAATGCTTTGACTTTTTTGACTGTTTTTAACATGCTGGGCACTTGTTCTGTACGGGGGTGCCATAACAACTCCATAAAGAGAAAGTCGTCTCTTTTGCAGCCGTGTTTCGAGCATGGTAAAAGAGAAGATCCGAGTGCTGTGGACCAGCCTTCAGCTTCTATCTACCTCCGGCTAAAGAGGAGGACCGTCGCTGCTGTCCGTATGTTTGTGGCTTTAAGAATGATGTATTCCTTTTCTTGATAAAGAAGAACCCAACCAACTTTGCTGCTGTGCAAATACTGATACGCTTCAGTACTTTTGTAGTTCCACATAGCGGACCCATCCACGCCAAGTGACAGGACAAAATAATTAAAAATATCGCCATACATAATGTGTGGCCACTTCTTCATATCATTCTCTCATTGTGTGATAAGCCTCGGATGAGGCAGACTTGTTCCCTCTGAGCTTTTCAGAGCGGTTTTAGTTTCTTCCCACATAATTTTCTCTCTTTTCTGCCAATCAAAACAACCGAATTCACCGCTCACCGGAAGAACTTAGCCAAAACGGGAGCAAGTGAATTGTAAAAGTGGGCGGGGTGTAATAAGGTGAATATGACAATAACTGTTTCCATTCTCATGTCTGATATCCTCCTACACCATTCCTCTCCTCCTCTGCCTCACACATCTAGACAGGAATGAAGAGATGGAGAGGAGAAAATACTTTGGGATCTACAGAACTAACATTTACAAAAGTGTTTCAACGCCATGTCACAAGCTGCAGGTTTTTCAATAAAATTAGCTCACCATATCAGTTATATCACCTGGATCCAACTCAGACCTGACGTAAAAGTGTCCTGATGGAGACGCAGTCTGAATCAGGATCAACAAAAACACAAATAGGCATGCATGACTGTCTGTAGCAAGACAGCATATCAGGAAATTTATAGCAAACCATAGTGTCACATAGGAGATTATTAGCTTACCTCTATATCTGCACTGCTCAAGCCAGGTCTGAGGTCAGCATCTTGTTCTCCACAGTCATCACTTGGAGGCTAAAAGAAACAGTAAGATTTCCAGAACAAAAATAAATAAATTAATAAATTCATCATGTCACTAACTGTAGGTGATTGGTAGACAAGTCACCAGATCAGCCATGCGAGCTGTATCATACAACAAAAATGATGGCGACAGTCTAAAGAAAAGACATGTAGACACATAAAAGATATTCATGCATTAGTCTTAATACATTAGTTTTAACAGCCCAGTGAATTGTATAACTTTAATATCTAACTTTAAAATTTACTTTACAGACTAGATCCTCACCTCAGCATCTGCTCTGCTCAATCCTGGACTAATTACACTGCCATGATTTACACTACTGTGATCTTTGCAGTAGCCTGATGGAGACACAGTCTGTATGGGATGAAGAATGGCACAGACATAAAATAGCCACGTGTCAGTCTGTCAGTTATCAGTACATTACAGCCCAATGGGAAAGTGATGACGTGACACAAATTTACATCTTGATTTTGTCCTCACCTCAATATCAGTACTACATGAGCCAGGACTGGTCATGCTGTCATGATCTTGGGAGTCATCAGTTAAGAGCGAGGCCTTGAACATAACATTGTCAGGTAAGATACGAGTGCTGGATTGTGGCTTACCTTTAACAATATACAAGTACAAATTTCATGTCTTTTGTAAAAGGTTATCACTTTTTTTCAACTAACAGACTACTTACAGCCACATGTCCCAATTTTAATTTGCATCTTGCAGTGGGAACTTTGATTGAGCTGGCAGGCTCTAAGTACAATTTGTACTTTCGTTTTGACATTCTGAAAACACACAGACACACACAGACACACACAGACACACAGACACACACACACACACACACACACACACACACATATATTAAGCAGAATGGTGAATTACTGCTAGCAATAGTAAAAAACAAAATTTCAGTCCAAAAGCCAGTACCACCAAGTTCTTTAAAATACCCTAAGACTAACTGTGACAAACTTAAAATCTCAATTTTAGCCCAACGTTTGCCATCTTGAGAACCTGAACTACACTCTGATCAAATTATACAGGTACCCCTGTATAATTTAATGCTTTTAATATTCTGTTCCTTTCACGTATGTACTGGTACAAAACTTTAAGACTTTTTATTATAATGGCATTCACCATAACATCACCACTACAACCTACCTGTAGTGTTAAATCTGCATCTGTCTGCAGTGTCAACATGTAGCTCTGATGTAACTATGCCACAATTCCCGAACCGAATTCTTCTAATAGCAATCGCTATCATCTTTCTAGACTATGTTGTTCCCATTAATAAACAAGCCATTTGACAAAGTGTAGAAATATGCTGCGTTTGTTTGGAACTCGGCTTCCAAATGTCTGACTGGGCAATTATAAATTCGCAAGAGATTCCAGCAAGACTGACAAGCTTCAGTTCAGTATTGAAGACATCTTCATTGCTGCTCATACCTTCAAGATTTTTTAAAGCATTTTCTTTAAATCACTCAAAATGAGCACATAGTAACTGAACGCCGTATTCCGATATCCGAATTTCCAAAGGTACAATGAACGCAGTCTTTGTGATGCTCGCGCAGTCACGCTTCCCGCTTTTTACTTTCCTTCCCGCTCCTGACCTACTGGGTTGCATTTCTTTAATAGATATCTGCGATTTAAAGATGTTTTCCTATGTGAAATATGTTGACGATGGATGTAATTACATTGTTCCAGCAAGTGACATTAAGGATTTTGATAATCTACTGGGTACGTTGGCGAGAAGATTTCTTCAAGGGCCAAATACTGCTAGTGAAAGGTGAGTGATCTCAAATTACGTTGCCAGTTAGCTAACTTACCCAAGTTTAGAAAATTTAACTACCAGTAGCCTGTAAGCTTGTAGTCTGAAACCTAGCTGTGACAGTAACAGTTATGCTAGAAGTTAAGCTTTTATTTTTTGCGACAGAATAACAGTATACCAAGCCACTGCCATTGTTCACAATACCATAAAATATGTAGCTGATGTCAAGGACTTACCTTCTGTGATTTGTTTCAGAGTCAAAGGAAGAAATCGAAGAGGAGCTAGCCAAAGGGAAACAAGTCCGTGTGGCCAAACTGCAGGCAGAAACACCATCACCACTGCCCTCTGAGAGGGAGGAGGCCAAGAAAAAATATGTACGTGTAACCGCTGGTTTCTTCCTCAGCAGTGTGTTGTGTCATCCACAGTGAGCCTCTGGGCACTGTGCTAGTTCAGAGCTTATTTGGTTCATTCTAAAAACCAGTTTGCGTTTCCACTGGCACGGAGCCAAGCCAGTCCGTCCAACACGAAACTCGCGTGGTCGGCTGCTGATGGGCATTTCCGCGTTCGCCGCTACTGGTCGGACACGGTCGTACCAGCCAGATTTCACTGAGCAACAGTGTGTGCAAAACGTGTGTGTGTCTCGGGAGTCATTTTTAATACATCTGTGATCAGAATTGAGACGTGTGTCCCAAGCAGCGGCGTTCAGCTAGCTCCGCTGCTCGCGGTATAGCGCCACCCCCCCCTCCCACTCACGACATCGGAGCGGGTTAGCGGGTAGCTGGTCACTAGCATGGTATGGTGGATGCTGGTCACCAGCATACCATGCTGGTGACCAGCTTCAAAACACAACAAATGTTGGTCTTCATGCTGGTGACCAGCATGCTGGTCCATGCTGTTTTTTTTCAGCTGGGGAGACACATTAAATAATAAGGGGATGTCATAGAATACATGTGATTAATGTAATGGTGTAGAATGTGGCAACAATTTAAAATTCAGCCACGCATATGCTGTTGTAATGCAGGTTTTGCTTTGCCTTCCATGTAGTGTCAAAAAGCAAAAGGCACTGGTAATGGTACTCCTGGTTTACTGGGATGGGGTTCAATTCCCTGCGGTGCCCTGCTAATTTTGACTTAAACATGAGAGGTGCTGAAATGTGTTATTAGCCATTTAGCTTAACTGTTAATAACTTAAATAATAGTAGCACAACATTCAAGTAGCTAAATGTGTCACACAATCAAACGTGTCATGTCTTCTTGGCAGTTAGGGGCAATATGGAAATGCAGTGGCAACATGACTGAATATTAGCTTGTATATGTAGTCAGTGTGAGTACCTTTTTTTGCATCTTGATGTGCTACATATGCCATCAAAATTTAGTGGATGTCATTGAAAGGACCTGGCAATAATAGATGTTCCAAATGTTGCACGGTGCGCTGTTGAGCCATTTTGCCACACATATGTGCACTTTCCCTACAAGATCCAATATTTTTCCAGTTGGGAAGTCTGTGCAAATCTTCAGGCATAGCGCCATGTGACAGCGAGGGATTGGAGAATTGACATACCACTTATCCATCACTTCCTGTTTCATGGGAAGACATTCAAAATGGTCGCCAGGTGGTGCTATGACTGTAAATGTACATCGACCTATGGATGTGATTAGGCCTGGGCTCTGATCACACATGTATGGTTTGAGGAAGATTGGAGCATTTACAGTGTAGTTACACAACACTTCCTGTTTCATAGCGAGAAATCCAAAATGGCCACCAGACGGCACTATGATAGTGATTATGGCCGGATTCTGAACACACATGTAAAGTTTGAGGCAGATTGGAGCGTGTACAGGCTAGTTAGACAGCACTTCGTGTTTCATGGTGAGACATTCCAACCCGGTCTCACAGGGATTCGTGAAACTGTCACGTAAATTTTTGTTTCGGTTTCGTGCGCACCAACACGATTTCGTCATGTTTTTCATGCCGCTCACCACGAAATGTTTTTCGTGTTGCTCACAACGAAACCTGCTGTGGTAATCACATCTGAAAGTGGTTTATACCGGCGGATTCATGACGATCTAAGCTGTCCATTGGCGTATACTGCTTGTGTGATCGCGTTTGCGGCCGTCGGACATTCTTTAAATTCCTATGCAAATTGGTAAGTGTACCACCGGGTTATGGTTAGGGTTATGGTTAGGTTATGGTTAGGTTATGGTTAGGGTTATGGTTAGGGACGATGTCATGCAAAATATAGCGTTGGATTCGCCACGGTTTTACTTTAAAAATATAATATACCCATTCGTTTGAAATACGTTCTGAGTGGCACGAAAAGTCCGCCGTTTAAAATACATTGGTGTGCATTTCGTGGTGAGCGGCACGAAAAACATGACGAAATCGTGTTGGTGCGCACGAACCCGAAACAAAAAATTACGTGACAGTTTCACAAATCCTTGTGAGATCGGGCTGGACATTCAACATGGTGGCCAGATATCACTATCACTTCTACTGTTTATTCTGATGACACATGTAAAGTTTGAGGCAGATTGGAGCATGCACAGGCTAGTTAGACAGCACTTCGTGTTTCATGGTGAGACATTCAAAATGATGGCCAGATATCACTATCACTTTTACTGTATATTGGTCTTTGGAACTGATTAGGGAAGGACTCTGATCACACATGTAAAGTTTCAGATTGATTGGTGCATGCACAGGCTAGTTATACAGCACTTCCTGTTTAATGGCAAGAAATCCAAAATGGCCGTCAGGTGTCACATGGATTTGATTAGGGCCGGACTCTGATGACACTTGTAAAATTTGAGACAGATTGGAGCATGTACAGGCTAGTTAGACAGCACTTCCTGTTTTGTGGCGAGGCATTCAAAATGGCCACTGGGTGGCGCTATGACTGTCAGTGTATATTGACCTATGGATGTGATTGGGGCTGAACTCTGACCACACATGTAAAGTTTCAAGCAGTTTGGAGCATGTACAGGCTAGTTAGACAGCACTTCCTGTTTTGTGGCGAGGCATTCAAAATGGCCACACTCCGTAGGTCGCCATTTCCACACCCTCACGCTTTTGTGGAGCGTTTTGATAACTTTCGATGACCCATGACTGGAGTACATCCTGGCCAAATTTGAGCTCTCTCGGTGTTAGTGAGTTTGAGTTTATAGCTTTTGAAAATGTCCAAAACTGACAAAATCGTCCAAAATATGAATCATATTCAAAATGGCCGCATTCGGTTGGTCGCTATGATCACACCGTCAGACTGTTGCGAACCATTTTGATAACTTTTGATCACCCATGACAGGTGTACATCAAATTTCAGCTCTCTAGGGGTTACACTGTTTGAGTTAATAATTTTTGAAAATGTCCAAAAATGACAAAATATGAATCATATTTCAAAATGGCCGTATTCCGTGAGTCGCCATTTCCACGCCCTCAGACTTTTGCAGAGCGTTTTGATAACTTTTGATCACCCATGACTGGAGTACATCCAGGCCAAATTTCAGCTCTCTCTGGGTTACGCCGTTTGAGTTTATAGCCTTTGAAAATGTCCAAAAATGACAACTTTGTCCAAAATATGAATCCTATTCAAAATGGCCGCATTCCGCTGGTCGCCATGACCACACCGTCAGACTGTTGTGGACCATTTTGATAGCTTTTGATCACCCATGAATGGTGTACATCCTGACCAAATTTCAGCTCTATCAGGGTTACGCTGTTTGAGTTTGTAGATTTTGAAAAGTGTCCATAAATGACACAAAATTGTCCAAAACATGACACACAATTCAAAATGGCCGACTTCCTGTTGGATTATGGGTAATGGTCCATGAGGCTTTCTTGTGCATCTTGACGAGTTACATAAGTGTACCGAATTTCAGAAGTCTAGGTCAAACGCTGTCTGGGGGCTGAATTTTCTTAGTTTTCTAGGGGGTGCTGTTGAGCCATTTTGGCCATTTTGGCCACTTCGTGGTGCTCGGACCCTAACAAGCAACTCCAGAGACTGACTAACCTCCTCATTCACACAAACTAAATTCACTGTCAGACAGATATAGTTCCGAATATGAAAAGCTCTCTGCCCTCTTCAATTTTCAGTTTCATTCAGGCACTGAAGGCTTCTGTTCTCTTTATAGTTCAAGCTGTTACCACCTGCCATCATTTATAACCATTAATGTGAGCAATGACCCACAGTACAGAAGGTTGGATTCACTTGTCGACATTATCTATCAGAGGTTTTATTGTCTCCCATCCAAGCTACGCTTCAGAAACTTGGTCTCCAGGATTTAAACAAGAATATTTCCGACAGTAAAGTGTTTTAAGAGGCCCCCTGTTATGTGTTTTTATGAAACAGAGATGAAAAGTTGCTAAATGTTCTCTAAATATGTTGACCTTACTTCATCTGTTTCCTACAACTTTACAAGATAAGCATGATGTGTTAGTAAAGAGAATGCTCCACTCAAATCTGGATTAATGTTGGATTCATGATGGATAATTTGAAAGAAAGAAATCAGCACGGCAGAACCAGACGTACTGTCTTTTCAATTCCACACATTTATGTCCTTGTCAGAGTCTGATACTAAACCACAGTTCTTGACTGCTGACAGTTAATTCTCAGATTCAAATTAGTTATAGTAGATCAGCTAATGTAGCCTCAAGCTGAGTCAAACTGTACAGACATTGGCAAAAATGTCTTCTTTCTAACCTCTTCAGATGTACACTACCGTCCCAAAGTTTCAGGTCAGTTAGAAGTGTTCCTATTTTTGAAAGAAAAACTTTTTTTTCAATGAAGATACCAT
The DNA here is from genome assembly GCF_021347895.1 of Acanthochromis polyacanthus. Taxonomy (NCBI): domain Eukaryota; kingdom Metazoa; phylum Chordata; class Actinopteri; family Pomacentridae; genus Acanthochromis; species Acanthochromis polyacanthus. The sequence continues at coordinate 31,905,899 of NC_067117.1, read as the reverse complement.
TAAATTAATCAGAAATACAGTCTAGACATTGTTAATGTGGTGAATGACTATTCTAGCTGGAAACGGTTGATTTTTAATGGAATATCTGCATAGGGGTTCAGAGGAACATTTCCAGCAACCATCACTCCTGTGTTCTAATGCTCCACTGTGTTAGCTAATGCTGTTGAAAGGCTAATTGATGATTAGAAAACTTTTGTGCAGTTATGCTAGCACATGAATAGAAGTGTGAGTTTTCATAGAAAGCATAAAGTTGTCTGGGTGACCCCAAACGTTTGAACAGTAGTGTAGATATATTTTAATTTTCAAAGTTTGGCCTTTAGCTTGGACAAAAACTGACTCAACTAGGACCACTTTAGGCAGACTTAATAGGGTTTGGACAAAAAGCCTTCTGTAGATGACATGGTTCTGTTAGCTTCATTGAACCTTTAACTTTAAAATAAGGTGGTTTTCGACCAAATGTGCGGTGACTTTGATATGTCAGCACCTCAAAGTCTGAGGTCATTTTTCTCTGCCAAAAACTAGGGGCAATCCACTGTAAGTCATCCGCACTGGGTTGGGGGAGATTTGCTGTCCCAAATGAAGGAGTTGAAGTATTGTAGCATCTTGTTTGTAAGTAAGTAGCCTCAGCCCTCAAGTCATAGACACGAGGTTCAGGTAGTAAATGAAAGAATGTGACTGAGGATACAAACAGTCAAAATGGGTTTCCTCTGTATAGTGGCTGGAATCAGACTTAGAGATGGGTTGAGGTGTTTGGACATCTGGAGTCAGCTGGGAGTAGATTCATTGCCTGCTGAGGTTTGGGCATCGGATTAGAATGTCTTCCTTTACAGATTTTTGTGTCTCCTCCGAGTGGGAGGAGACACAGAACTTCCTGAAGTTATCCAAATATAGGATCTCCCCTAGGAAAGCATTGGGATCCTCCAGGAGGAATTTGAAAACATTGCTGAGGAGAAGGATGACCCAAGTGAAAGAAAATGGATGAACTGGCACAATGCTTTTCTTTTATCAATTGAGCTTGCAATCATTTTTTCAAGAACCTTTAAATTTTGTTGCTTCTTTGGGAGCTAAGCTGACAATAATTTGAACATTGCCTGCAAACAGACTTTGGTGTAAAAAAATCCCAAAGCACAGTACCTTAGAATTTGCATACACTGGAAAAATATCGTACTTCCTGGAAGTGGAAAAACATATCTAGTGAATGCACTGGACACTGCACCTGCCTTTCCTCAAGAATATAATTTGTAAGGCAAATTAGCAAAAAATAAATACCGGGCTTTGCAAAAGTTCTGTTACACGGTTTCATGATCTTTAGAGACGTTTACATGTCGGAGTGAAAAATTCCATGTAATAAACTGAAAGTTCTACCTTATAGGCAGGTGTCCTTAATACAATTTTTTTCTCTGGGGAAGTTGTATCAAGATGGAAGTCAAAAGAGTTGAGATATCTGCTCTCCTTCATGCTGGCCACAACAAGTCTGACAGAGCCAAGCAGTTGAACATCAGCCGGATGACCGTCCACAGAGTCGCGGAGAGGCTCAAGAATGGTGAAGATCTTTCAGTGATCTTTCAAGAATGGTGAAGACCTCAAAGATCTTTACCATTCTTTAGCCTCTCCGCGACTCTGTGGACGGTCATCCGGCTGATGTTCAGCACAAAGGAGAGCAGATATCTCAACTCTTTTGACTTCCATCTTGATACAACTTCACCGGAGAAAAAAAATTGTATTAAGGACACCTGCCTATAAGGTAGAACTTTCAGTTTATTTAATGGAATTTTTCACTCCGACATGTAAGCGTCTCTAAAGGTCATGAAACCGAGTGTAACAGAACTTTTGCAAAGCCCGGTATACCTTCAAGAGTACTGTTGCTAATAGCAAACCACATGATGTCCATGCATTTACAGGTTGCCAAGGAAACGGTTTGTTCAATGGCAGCATTCACATTGTTGATAAATACTTCATATCATGTATGACAGAAGACTGAATAGATCAACAAATCCATGACATATGGCTGCTGTTAACCTGATTTTGCTAGAAAGTTGTGGAGTCCCCCTCAATTAATCGTGTAACCACACTAAATAAAGGTATGCTATGTTAGTCCACCAATCTTCAAACCTTGGCACAATTTTAAGAATGCTTTACTAGAGAAACTAGTTAGAAAATCCAGCTTTTTGGTCCCAATGTTTGCAGAAATCTCCTCAGCATCCTTTCATGGAGACTGAGGGGAAAAAAAGCAATCACTGCTCCTGGTTGCATTACCACTTCTCCCCCCTCAAAGAAAAGCCGGGCCTCATGGGAGAGCTTCTTAATCTCACATGGATGTCAGTGGCCTTCTGGGAAATCTGCGATGACAGAATACAGAGCTGGCGTCCTGTTGAGTCAGCAGAAAACACAATGAGCTCGTGGAGAGGAGGAGCAGATGGAGCAGCGGGACAATCATCTGAAGGACTGTGTGTGCTGGTATGACCACACCGTTTACTGCTCGCCAAGAAAAAGCATTTACCATACCATTAATCAGTAGGTCATAACTAATAAGTACCAGCAGTGCAGCATGTGTATCAGTAAAATACACTTTATAGGTTAACAGCGAAGCCCATAAAGAAGAAAGCCTTCCAACATTTGCGGGATACACAGTAATTCTTTTGATACTGTCAGTGGATCATTTCTCAGACAGCTGATTCAATTAAATTGGTACAATAGTTCATGCACAACTCAAGATCTTCTTTTCATGTATTTCCCTACACGTTTAACCTGTTTATCAGAGCAATGCTTTGAAAAGCTAACGATATCCCCATCAGACTTGACTATACTTTCTGCTATGTGCTACTTAGTGTGCTAATCTCAGGCAGCGAGCACGGCAAACATCAGCATATTTGCATCAGCATGAGCATGCTAGCATTTAGCTCAACGCACTGAGCTGTGCTCACATACAGCCTCACAGAGATGCTGGGTGTCTGAGGCTTGTTGAAAACATGACCCAGTTCTTCATGCATAAAAAGCTTCTAACAGCACCATGTTACAGATAATAGGTATATAATTAGGACTCTGTTATTTCTTTATGTCACAGTAGGAACTTCTGTTTGAAAATCAAGGCCAAGGTTCCATATATTTAAGTTTATTGCATTACAATAACCCTTTTTTAAATCTTAAAGTGGCATAGATGAAACTCTTTCCTTCCTCTAGAACAGGGGTCGGCAACCTTTAACACTCAAAGAGCCATTTCTACCTGTTTCTCACAGAAAAGAAAACACCGGGAGCCACAAAATCCTTTTGGCATTTAAAATGAAGACAACACTGCATATATCGCTTTTTTGCCTTTATGCCCTTGTTAATCAGTTGTGATTAATTAATTACAAAGCCTCTAATTAGATAGATTCATTTTTTTAATTGTGTCCTACCACTAATATTTATCTTACTTGGTTAATGTCATTTTTCCTCTTGGACCTCATATGTTACGTAATGTTAGCTGGAAATCAATAATTTGCGAATGTCTATTTAACTTGTAAAATCTATTTATCTATTTATCTTAAGCTAATAACTTTTCTCCGGTAAGTCGCTGCCCTATTTTCCAAGACAACACTCCTATGACTCTCTGACCTGCTGCCTGGATGCTGGATGTGACATTGAGTCATGTTCTCGCGAGTAACGTCGTATTACCATATCAAAGAGTAGATACTGAGCAAGACAATTATCCGTAGTTTACCTTAGTACTCATGAGTACCCGACACAGTGCAGGACTCTTCTGTGAAGGCGGAGACGTGCAGCAGTGGTGTATTTGCGACAGTAAGAAAAACAAAGAAATTTGAAGGAGCGACAGCTAGGATTTAGGAATGGTAGCCCGCCGCTGCTGAATGAATGTAGAGCAAACACTGGGATCCGAAGATCAACAGGACTCCAAATGAATACACGCAGGCCGGCGAGTTTTGGAGATTAACGGCTGGGACGCATATTTTGACAGACAAAAAATTAAGATGTTTTATTTTGATGTTACAAGATCACCATAATCTTCAAATTTAGTATTAAATTTAAAAAATTAACAATCCAAAATAAAAGAAATTTTAATTAAATGGCCTGCTGATTATTTATTTTCCAAAGTTACAGGGAGCCGCAACAGAGGGATGAAAGAGCTGCATGCGGCTCCAGAGCCGCGGGTTGCCGACCCCTGTTTTAGAATGTGCAGCTCTATGAAGCCCCTGCTTGTCTTCACCCCTCTTTCCATGCTCCCTGCAGCTTGAGCGCACCAGCTCACCTACGACGCTGCTCAAACACAGTGAAACCACTCTATGCTACACAATAGCAAGCTGTAATATGTATGGGAATAATTAGTCAAACATCTTTGAACAGGCAACAACTTCTGATGAAGAATAATGATACAGAAAGGTTCTCCCTTCAGGTTCTCAAGATTAGTTCCTTAAGTGTGTTTCGTATGAAAATGCAGAAGTCTGAATCCAAGACTTTGAGACTGTCGCTAAGCATTGGTGTTGACTGTTTATCTCGCTCATGATGTATCTTCCAGCATAAAAACAACACCACATGGACATGTTTCAGTGTAAAAACTTGATTTACATCGGAGGGGGTCCTTATATTATCTCTCACAGCCTTCAGAAAAACCTCAGCAATGCTATGCCATGTTTGTTGTACGCTTTGTAAATAATCCAGTTGGGAAGGCTGTCTTGAGAATCTACTGTAACACTCATCCAAGAGGTATCTTCTCTTGCAAAAGTGTATTAACTAGTTCCATTAAAACAGAACACAGTCTCCTCTCAGGCTCCTGAAGTGACCAGAATTGATTTCTGACAGTTACGTGTTTTCCACTGTTGCATGGATAATCTTGTTTTATGACGACCAAACTAGATTAAGACGATGCTTTCAGGGCTCTTCATGGAAAAAGAACATCTGGTGCCATCGTACAATACTCATGTTGACTATGATAGGAAATACTTTACAAGAACACATATGACAAAAAAAAAGAAAAAAACATTGCAAACAGCAGCTTAAATGATTAATCCATAAATAATCATGTAACCACTAGTAAAAAAAAAACTGTACTTTATGTAGAAACAACGGAGAAGATGAATAAAAAGTTGTAAAATACAGTCTAACTCTATGGGCGAGTAGCTGCCTGACCAAACGAGAAAAGATGAAGACGAGATGAGAAGAGTTTGAGCAGGAGAAAAGGTGATAATCGTGAGTCTGAGCTCTAGTTTCGAGTTTCTATATAAGCTGTCTGTCTGAGGCCATGGCCCACTTTCTCTAAAACTAGGCTGAAGTGTCCTGGAAGGAACTGACTTCTACACTTCAGACAGAAGAGCAAAGTACTCGTGGTTTGCCAAACATGTTTAGAATGCTATATTTCCAAGAAACCTCAATTCAAATGCAGTAGTCATGAACTGCAACTTTCACCATCACAGTCAATTCCCAACATTTAGAACAATACAGAGATTTGTTTGCTTTAAATGGAGTGTTTTGTTCCTTTGTAGTGCAGAGTTGCCTCATTTTAAGTCAGCTAGGGCAGAGCTTACTTTTCCTGCTGAAATGATCATCTTGGTCATGATGCACCTCAACAGCTACATCATTAAATGTCATCCATCCATTTTTTTCTTCTTATTCCAGGCTTGGTCATGATGGCGGCAGGCTTAGCAGGACATTCCAGATGCCACTCTCCCCAGCAATGTTTTTCAGCTCGTCCTGGGGGATCCTCAGATGTTCCCAGGTCAAATGAGATATATAATCCCTCTAGTGAGTTGTCTGTGTAGGTTCTCATTCATCCAGGTCATGGTTATCCAAAGTTGTTTAAATCAATCCACTGGACTTTAAGAAAGTTCTTTGAAGATGTTTCACCTCTCATCCAAGAGGCTTTTTCAGTTCTGGTGGTGGTTGGTGTTGTCTCAGTTTTTAACCTCTGTGAGGTGTGGTCAGTGCTATTCACATTCCAACAACCATAGCCAAGACCCATCTGGCTCCTCAACGATTGTTGTTGGGAGTATCGACTTTCTTAAAGTCCAGTGGATTGTTTTAAACAACTCTGGATAACCTCTAGTGAGTTGTTGTGATGATCAGGCAGCTTTGTCAAACATATAGACAAAAAAATCACTTCTGGATCATCTACTGGGGTCTTCAGGAAAAAACTTTTCAAAAGAAGAATCTTCAGAGTCTGATGTGAATATTATTCATTCAATACAGAGGCTGTACGAACAAACATGAGCAAAATTTCAAGATTTTAACTGACTACATCATCTTATATACTCCTGTAAACCTCTTCTAAACTCTCCTGCTTTTTCTGGAAAACCATAACCCATGTGTCTTAAAAACCAATCAGGATGTTTCTATCGTCATTATGTTTGAATCTTTTCATATCTGGGGGTTTATGATGTAACCCTATCAAAAGATTGACCACCTTCCTTTCTTTATTTTTGCTAGGTAGACATAAGCTTGGTTTCAACTCACGAGTGCAGAGAAAGAGAGACAGGGTCTAACGTACAGCTTGTAGTTCAGACTTTGTTGTATGGTATAGGTTTGCAGTCTAGATAGTTCACTGTATACAAGAAGTCAATGTACCCATATGCTTTCAATTTTATCATTAGTTCAATAGTGAATTCCCACAACAGAGTACTGGATCTATCAGCACTCCAATGTGGACTAGATGGTCAGTCTCCCATGAACCCATCAGCAACTCCATAAGGGTAAAGACCTGATGTGATACCCTGATAATCGGTGAATTAGTCTATTTAGAATTTGGTAGAACTTTTTGCTTTTAACAGTGCTCCTATAGTTGCTATTGTCACCGAAGTCAAAGATATACATTTTTCTTCCTCCAGTGGCTCACACACGTATACGCAATCAGAGAGAGAGGATAGTAAGAAAAACCTGTAAAACCTCAGATTCAGTCCCCTGTCCACCAAGTATTCAAGTTGTAGTCTCACTCATCAGTCTGTTCCAGTAATCTTCAATTTGTCCTCTCTTTATTGCACGTCTGCCTTTATTGGAGGAGGAATCTCTCCTCATATGAACTGAGGGTCTAAGGACAGACGGGTCGTACGCCTCTTGAGGCAAATTGATGAAATGTGATATGAGGTTGTAGAGATGAAAATGGATTTCAGTGACATCCCTTTAACTTTCACAAAAAGCATCACTGGGATTATTTTCTAGCACCACCATTAAATGCAAAAGGTTCATTTCACCAACTTTGCCTCTGCATGTGTGTGTACAGTCTTCACTTACTGACAAGGTAAAATTCAGAGACAGATTGAAACTGTAAAGCGTTTGAGCACACTTACAAACTCCTTTCTGCAGTGGACCAAAGGCTGCAGCATCATACAGTCTGCAACCCTCTCAGAAAGCAACAGCCTTCAGACAAAAAAAGATTTTATTGGGGTACAGTGGCATTTGTCAAAATTCCTCACCTGATTAAAATATACAAGGAGCACTTCATAAGACAGCTTTTTCATGAATGAACTGCACTAATTAAAATAATAAATATATCAAATCTGCATGGGTGATATTTTAGTAATTTTAACAGCTACATGTGCAGAAGCTCCTACATGGAATCAACTATGTACGAGTCAGATAGCTTAAGGGGTGGAAAGTAATTAAGAGTATTTGCACAGTTCTGAGGTAGTTGTACTTTTTCTTTTTTGCTGATTTACAAACCACTTTAAAACCACACTGCATTTAACAAATATACAGACATAATAAGCAAATTTATTTTATTTTGGACACTTTTTCAGACTTCAACTTACATTAAACATTTAAATACTTGTCCCGTCACTGTGTATGTACGTTGTGAGCAATTAACTTTTTCAAACAAACCTTTGTTGGGACCAAGACTGGCTTATATTTAAATTTTTCTCTATTTGTTTAAATGTGTACTACCAATCAAAAGTTTGGGGTGACACAGAAATGTCTTTATTTTTCAAAGAAAAGCAGTTTTTTGTTCAATGACGACAGCATTACATTAATCAGGAATACAGTCTAGACATTGTTAATGTGGTGAATGACTATTCTAGCTGGAAACGACTGATTTTTAATGGAATATCTGCATAGGGGTACAGAGGAACATTTCCAGCAACCATCACTCCTGTGTTCTAATGCTACATTTTGTTAGCTAATGGTGTTGAAAGGCTAACTGATGATTAGAAAACCCTTGTGCAGTTATTTTAGCACAGGAATAAAAACATGGAAAACATGAAATTGACTGACCCCAAACTTTTGACCAGTAGTGTATTTTTTCATGATTTAGTGAGACATTTCCCTACTTTCTCATAGGCTCCTGTTGTTGTTGTTGTTGTTTTACTGCAGATGCAAACTCAAAACATCTTGCATGTTCATGTCCTCATCAATTTATTATACTAACGTCCATGTCCACAGCACCTGTCTCATAAATACAGTCATAGGCACACTCACGCTCAAAAGAAATGGGATTTTATGCTAGTATGTAGTTAAAGATATTCTTCTTTGCTGGAAAGCTGTTAAGCTTTTTCTGGAGACGCTCAGACTGACAGCGACCCCAAAACAAAGTAGAAGAAAGAAAATCTCTGTGATGCTGTGATGAGTGTGACCTGGTTCCACTGTTGCACTAATGGAATTAGCACAAAGAACATGTACAGGTCTGTGTAAATATTTAAGGCAGTGGAATTAAAGAAAGGATGCTTTCAAAAGAACATCACCATGAATAGGTTTCAATTATTAAGTTAATTAAAAAGTGCAGTAAAATCTAAATCAGGTCAGTCATTGTTACGAGTTGTTGAGACCAATTCTGTACACTTTCACAGTTTCTAAGGCCTTTTTTTTTTTTTTTTTTTTAATCTTGCCTCATTTCTGCAGATTTTGACCATATTGGTGTCTTCTTGCTTTTAATGTAATCCTGGTCTGACTCCATAATGCTGAGACATTGTTCTTCTTGTTACTGAAGATAGCTCTTTATGACTCTGGTTGTATGTTTCAGGTCATTTTTATACTGCCGAATGAATCTAAATCCGATCAGATGCCTCCTTATTGATAATGCATGATGGATAAGAATCCTAAAATGTTTCCACAGTGTTGTTCAATATGCTGAATTCACTCGGGTATGTTATTTGAAGCAGATATTTGTATACTACCTGAAAGATACAATTGGAAAAAAAAACATAGCATTTATTGACACTGCTGTTCAAAAGTTTGAGGTCACCCAGACAATTTCATGTTTTCCATGAAATCTCACATATTTTTTTATGTGCTAACATAAGTGCACAAGGGTTTTCTAATCATCAGTTAGCCTTTTATCACCATTAGCTAACACAATGTAGCATTAGAACACAGGAGTGATGGTTGCTGGAAATGTTCCCCTGTACCCCATGTTTCCAGCTAGAATAGTCATTTACCACATTAACAATGTCTAGACTGCATTTCTGATTAATTTAATGTTATTTTCATAGAAAAAAAAGCAGCTTTTCTTTCAAAAATAAGGACATTTCTCAGTGACCCCACACTTTTGAACAGTAGTGCCTCTTTTGGAATATATGCTATAAAAATGAAAGACTACAGTCCCACATTTTCTTCTGACATATCTCATCAAGTCACAACTGGACACATTATGTAACAGGTATGAAAAGCCAAAAATGGTCTGTTCCACTCTGTGCATTGTCTGGAGGACTTACAGTTACTTAGACGCGACAGCGAAGTAAAGACAGTTCAAGATCAGGAAGAAGGAATGCAGATGTTGATGTAAACGGTCACAGCAGCAACATGAGACTCAATTCCAAGCCACACAGAGACACCATTTCTGTCTCATCTTCAGAATCAGATCTAAGAAATCCCACTGAAATAACAAGCATAATCAAAGGCAGTGACACAGAACATCGAGGCGGGACAGACCTGGGCTATGATAGGAATGTGTATTGCAACATCTGCAGCATCTAACCTTTACGATGAAAATGTCACACCAGCAAACGACAACAGCCTGCCAGCTATTTATGGTGCGCCGCTGAAACCACCTGCATTGTTTCCCCCAGCAGGGGATGATCCTCATGTGTGAAGAAGATATTTGTGCTCATAAAGAAACGTTGATATTAAGGAGCTGTGGAGCTACAGAGCAGCTTGAATGTGGTATTAAATAATGAGTTCAGTGCTTTAAATATATTAAAACTCTTATCCTCTACCATTATAAGGATTATGTGAGGAGACACAGGCAGGGAACAGCTGAATAACATAGTAGAAAGTAAACTTTAGTGCATCAGGGTGAGATTCATCAGACAATTTGGACCAATCTTAAGCGACGCAATGATAATGAATCGGATTTTTATTTGTGGTTCTTGAGATTGAACAATTTATATATTTCTACCTATTAATACTCCTTAATGATGCAAATTCTCTGGAGTAGGCAAGGTATCAAGGACAGTGGGAAAGAGGGATCATTCAAATGTAAACTTTCTATAGTGGGGTGGAGCCAGTGGTCTCAAAAATGAACATCCCACAACTTTCACATCATCTATTTTCTTCCATTTATCCAGGGTCGGGTCCCAACAACCCCAAGGTTCCCAGGCCAGATCAGATATGTAATCCCTCCATTGAGTTCTGGGTCTAGCAGAGGTCTCCACCCTGTTGGGCATGCCTAGAAAACCCCAAATGGAAGGCACCCAGGAGGCATCCTCATCTCATGTCTGAACCACAAGCTCATCTCTGAGTTCCCTCTAGATGTCTGAGCTCTTCACCCTAAGAAGGAGGATCATTCAACATCCATGAATTCTGTAGTGTCTGAAGTCTGGAGGTTGGTGACTCTGAGTGTGTCATCTGGAGGTGAAAGTGGTGATCATTGTCTGAAAAGGTGAGGTTTGGCCAGAGGGACGAGCTGGTGAGTAGACAAAGACTTGGACCTGAGGCACACATAAATTGCTGGTTAGAGGATGAATCACACAAGTAAGCATCTACAACTAAGGTAGATGGCCACCATGGGAGCAGGCAGAACAATCTGGCAAGGAACAGACTGAGCCAGTGTTTAAAAACTGCATCAGGCAAATAGCGAGTAAGTTTTGGGTGATTTCCCACAAAGAGCAATGGTAACCACACTTAAACACGAGACAAAAAGAAGGAGAAACAGAAGGGACACGAGACACAAGAGAATTATGGTGTCATGATAATTGTATTACAACAAGACTTATGGAGATTTATCCGAGCAAGACAGACTTTGTTCAGGTGACAGTCAAGACCCAAGAGCAACAAGCTTTTAAATAAAGCTATGCCAAGAATCTGAGGATAGCTGATTGACTTTTCTGAAGCCACGTTCTCAAGAACAAGAAGATTTCTCATCATTCTTTCAAAAACATTGATAAAAGCTTGTAGTGTAGGAGCCTAAATGCATGTATGTTGGAACAATTAGAATGCCAACAAACAAAGAAGTTCACCAAAGTTAAGATATGTAGTATTGCCTTGAAGTTATGAGACGTACACCACTGTTCAAAAGTTTGGGGTCACCCAGACAATGTCGTGTTTTCCATGAAGGCTCACACTTTTATTCTTGTGCTAACATAATTGCACAAGGGTTTTCTAATCATCAATTAACCTTTCAACACCATTAGCTAACACAATGTAGCATTAGAACACAGGAGTGATGGTTGCTGGAAATGGGCCTGTCTAGACTGTATTTCTGATTAATTAAATGTTATCTTCATTGAAAAAACTGCTTTTCTTTCAAAAATAAGGACATTTCTAAGTGACCCCAAACTTTTGAATGCTTGTGTATATATATATATATATGTATATATATATATATATATATATATATATATATATATATATATATATATATATATATATATCATGGTAGAGACTGAGATTTGGTAGAATTGGAGTTTCTACCAGTAGAGATTGCGATTGGAGTTTCTACCAGTAGAGACTGCGATCGCAATCTCTACCAGTAGAAACTCCAATCCTACCAGTAGAGATTTGTCAGGGCTAAGGTTAGACTTTTAAGGTTAGGGTCAGGGGTCAGGGCAGGGGTCAGATTTAAAGTTCCATCTCTACTGGTAGAGATTACAATCGCAAACTCTACTGGTCGAGACTCCAAACACAATCTCTACTGGTAGAAACTCCAATTCTACCAAATCGCAGTCTCTACCCTGACATATATATATATATACATAAAAGCAGAGGATCACCAATCCCAATCAACTGAGAATGCAAAATCTCATAGCAGTCCATTTAATAGTTACTGAGATACTGCAGCCTTCAAAGCCCTGCTGCTAGCACAGCTAAAATCAGACAGGCGTTAAGCATCCATCCATCCATTCTCTATACACCACTTTATCCTCACAAGGGTTGCGGGGGGTGCTGGAGTCAATCCCAGCTGACTCGGGCGAAGGCAGGGGACACCCTGGACAGGTCACCAGTCTGTCACAGGGCTACATATACAGACAAACAATCACACCTACGACAATTTAGAGTAACCAATTAACCTCAGCATATTTTTGGACTGTGGGAGGAAGCCGGAGTACCTGGAGAAAACCCACGCATGCACAGGGAGAACATACAAACTCCATGCAGAAAGATCCCAGGCCCAGGCCGGGATTTGAACCGGGGATCTTCTTGCTGCAAGGCAAAAGTGCTAACCACTACACCACTGTGTAGCCCAGGTGTTAAGCAGTTAAGCAAAAACAAAGGTTGGAACTGCATGAATGCACCACAAACAATCTGGCAGAGGATGAGTTATGTGTGCAAGTATTTATATCCAATGGTTTACAGGGTGAATGAGGGGCAGGTGGGTTGGCAGGTGGACATCAGGTGAAAGGGGGAAGGTTGGTGAAAACAGACTACTGCTGGACAGGATAACGGGGTTTGAAATTAATGGAACTGTTAGAAAACTGGCAAGCATGGCAAACAGAGCGAAAAAATGTCAAAATGTTATTTTGCGGCGGTCGCCATGGCAATGCGTCATGTCCTCAGCTCTCCTCATGCTTCCTCATATTTACTACCTGAATTACACATCAACACAGCTCAACACAGTGAGGGCCTGAGCCTCTATAAGCTCCCAGGGATCATCAGTCATCTGCTGCCCAACCTGCACACTCCACACCTCATACAGATTCATCCCACAGCCCTCAGTCGCTCTTGTGTGTGCAGGAAAACACATTAAGCCCAAACCAGCACCATGGATTTATGTAGTTTTAAGGACAGTAGATCACGGTAATGCTGCTTACATACACACAAATCACGCTGTCCTCGGTTTTTTGCTGCTTTCTCCCTTCTGTTTATGGTTTCCTATTCATCATCAGCGCCTATCCTCAGTCCACCCTGCATCAGATCACTTCACAGACTTTCAAATACGTTTCACTTAAAGCTGCCGCCGGCAATTCTGGAGAAAGATTGCCGATATTTCAACTGAACGGCCGACAAATACACCCGTCTTTTTGGAGCTCCTTCAGAGGCAAACAAACATTACAAAACATCATGCAAACACAAGAATGCAGAATCCGAAAAGTTTTAACAAAGCCACAGTCACCAGAGAGGAACATAGTTTTGTACCTGAGCTAATAAGAAAGGTGTTATTTTGGATTTGTGCTTTAGTTCAAATGATTGCACTGTGCTTGCAAACTTTTTATGTCTTCATGGATATAAAACCCGTTGCAAACATTGTACCGACAATAATAAAGAGCAAATGACAAAGCAGCCAATGTAGCTAATGTTGGGTGGATTACAGTTGCTGCCTATTTTGGGGGTTCTCTAGGAAGTCCTGACCTCATAGTTTGAAACTTAGTCTACAAAAAATGCACAAAATGCACACAAAAGCACTTGACAAACATTGCAGTGAAATATACAAGCTCTTACAACTTGATTTCATAACTTCTATTGTCATGTCTGTCTGCATCTCCTGTCGATACAGTTTCTTTCTCCCACAGATTTGCCTTTCTTCAGTTATTTTGTGCAACTGCAGTTAAAATAAGGTGCGCACAAATTCTTCTTTTCACTCCTAAACAAAGCCTTTCACAGTGTGATAACAGCCATCTTGCAGGTTCATCACACGTCAAGCTGTGAGATAGATCTACTGAAATACAACTACAATATGAATTTGCAGTGTCCTTGCATAACCTCATTTTTTCACTTTTGCTACCAAAATCTTTCTTTCTTTCCTTCTTTCTTTCTTTCTTTCTGTCTGTCTTATGGTGTTCTGTGCATCATCTTGAAATTCCTTTTGTATATGTAGGTAATCTTAATTCCTGTAGTTTCTTCCATTAACAATGAAAAAGACAGCCAACTCATTGATATAGACAGACTGTATTTGTCTCTGCAAAGCACCATAATGCTTTCCATCAAGACTCTGCATTGGAACATCAAATAACAGCAAGCACGTATTCCCGTAAGATTACTTCGCAAACACTGTATGTAAAGCTTACTTTGCACATATTGTAACAAAAATGAAGTGGCTGTCATTCCATTAACTTTCTAAACTTGTTAAATTGTGTCTTGAAAGCTATGCAGTGTTGTGGTTCCTGATTGAATTTTGAGATCATGGAAATGTTACTCAGGCTTGACTGTCTTAGTTGTTTTGCAAGTAGCACCCTTCCACAAGAACTGGAAGTATTTTTCAGTCTGAATGCGCGTGCAGCTTCCCTGTAGTTCTGGAAGAAACAAAGCATATGTTAATTTTCCGCAGTAGTTAATCCAGTTGAAATAGAAGGAACATTAGTAACTTGCTTCACCGCTGCTATTAACAAAGAGTGAAAATACTTCATCTGGAAGGCTGAAAAGTTAACTGCATTGCACTTTACAGTAAATGTGTACGACTCACACAAAGTTAAGGATATCTGGCTTTCTATTGAAATTTCAGGATGAACCTAAAATGCACTGTAACCTTTACAGAGGAACTTAATGTGACCATGTCTAAACTTTTGAATGCACATGTCCAACACTTCAACGTTTCAGTACTTTCTGCACAACTTGCTGTCCTCTAACAAGGAGCTTAAGGGCCAAATTCACAACAGGTGTTGGATCCATGAATCCACCAATAAACTTCCTGATTCAATTCAAAATGGTATTTAAACAGTCTTCCTCATCATCCTGTTCATATTTTGACATCATGAGACCAAAACGATGCCTAAGAATTGATCAACAGTAGCCATTGCGAGGCTTCAAACAGGATGTTCTCAGACAGAAGTGTTCGCTGAGCTTAGAGTGTCATCAGTAGGTTGCAACAGAGATACAGAGAGACTGGAGGAGTCACAGAAAAGCACAGCCCACACTGATGACCACTTCATTGTGAACAGTGCCCTGCAGAACGAGATGACAAATCTCACTCAAGGCACCACATCCATCCACAGGCACATTTAAGGGAGGTGAGAAGCACCCAAGTGTCACATCAGACCATTCAGAACTGTTTACAACAGCATGGTCTGCATGCTAAACGACCTGCAAGGCTACCTGACCACACCACCAGGCACTGGCATCATCATCTTGCATGGACCAGGGAGCGTTTCCACTGGACGAGGGACCAGTGGGCCTCAGTGCTGTTCTCTGATGAAAGTCAGTTCGTGCTGAGCAGAAATGATGGCTGCCAATGATGTCAAGGAGACGTCAAGGAGAACGCTATACATCAGCCACTGTAGTCACCAGACGAGCCTTTGGTGATGGTAGTGTTACTGTGTGGGCAGATGGATCTACTCAATACAGAACCCCCCTACACTTTGTGAAAGCTCATACTACCTGAATAACATCATTAATGTAGTCATTGTGCCCCTGCCTGAACAGCACAGGCCTAATTTCATCTTCATGGACGACAATGCTCCAGCTCATCGAGGTCGCATCATTAGGGAATGGCTGCTTCAGACTGGGGTATCTCAAATGGAGTGTCCTGCACATTCTCCAGACCTGAATCTCATAGAAAACCTATGGGATCAAATGACTTGCCGTGTAGAGGTTCGTAACTCTGTATCCCAGAATCTCAATGACCCGAGCGACGCCTTTCAAGAAGAGTGGGATGGCATGCCTCAGCAGACAATAAGTCAACCTATGAACAGCATGAGACGTCGCTGTCAAGCTGTAATTGATGCTCAAGGGCACATGACAAGTTCCATTGACATTTTTTGTTGTGATGTACCCACCACCGTTGTTGACTTTTGTCAATAAGTTGTTTAAGATGAAGAAATCACCATTGCATGCTTCTGTGTAGCCCTTTGATGCGCAGTGTTAAGGGTTTTCCTTTGGACTTGGGTCATTTTGGACCCATGTTGCACATCAAAGGCTTAAATGCCCTATTTTCATGATATAATATCTCTAGTGTGATTTTTTTTTACATGTTTCATAAATTTCACCAAATATCAGTAACTTTTTGTGAGTAGTGTAAGTACTTGGCGTTGCTCTCATCTCACTGTCAGGTTGTATCTGCCATAATGGAGTAAATCATGTTTCTGCTGCTTTTTTCCCCAGTCACTGTGAGTCACAAAGACCTTCAGATTTTCAGCATTTCAGTTGATGAATGGATTTGCTTCAGTTACTAAAATATCCCGAGGGAATCTGGACATTTCAATCGCTCATTCTTTACACTCCGGGCCTGCTTGACTACTGATTAGTGGTAAAATAATGGCTACTGGTCACATCCAGCTCTAAATTAGAGTTTGGCATCGATACATCAGTAGAATGAGCATCTGACCAGCGTTACTGTGATTGACGAGCAAAAAGTAGCAAAGAAAGAGGAGAAAAATAAAGAGTGGAGTGAATAAAGTGATGCATATAGTGTGTGTGTGTGTGTGTGTGTGTTTCTGTTTGTGTGTGATCTAGTGTAAGTGGAACAGTTGGGCAGCATCTGTGTCCTTGACAGAATGGTATGTTCCCTCTGCCCCGACAGGACCTGCTGTCCCTTTGTACCTGCAGTACAGTACGCGCACTCATTAATTGAACAAGAGGACAGGGACACAAACACACACAAACACAAGGACACACACACTGCCATCCACCCAGACTGTCTGTTCTTTGGAGATCTGTTCATTAATGACAGTTGCACTCTAATACGAGCAGATCAGATCTGAAGCGTGTGCGCTGTTACACATTTCCATGCATCAGTTCAATGGTTTTTCATATGCAGTGCAAGTTAATTTAGTGCAAAGCATTTTAATCATGGCTAGGTTCTAGTGTTTGCCACGTTCTTCACAAAATATATGCAATGTGATGTGATTTTTTTTTTTAGTTTTTGGTAAGTTTGTCTCTTTGCGTCTTTGTGCAACAGTGACTTAAGTGTCTGTGTTGTGGATCCAGTTTGTGTTTTCTGGGTTCGGGAGTGAAAATCTGTTTGCATCCTTTGCCAGCTGCTGAATTAGACCAATAGACAATGTGTATAAGTCTGCCAAAGCACCACTGTGGCTGTCACAATATTATGCTTTGTTTCTTTATGTCCAGTGACTCTATACAGACAGTGTTTCTTTTCACTTTAAGAATGAATAATGGCAAATACACTTTGGTGGTCCAGTGGCTGTTAATCTCAGGGGTTTTCGATCCTGAATGAAATTTCTCAAAAACGTTTGACTGGGTTTATACATGACTCCCTTCAGACCTTCAGTCCGGCGGAAGCATCAGACCAACATGTCGGCTTGGTAGCAAACTTTCTCTTTTATGATGAAAACAGTTCAGCAAAAAGTATTTCTGAAAGCATTTGAGGCGAGAAATAAATTGCTGAATCTGTCCTCGTCTTAGTTGAGCAACAGCTACTTTAGACGTTTGACAAAAGTTTTGTGATAAGTTGGAACTCTGCTCCTCGCACCGTGTTTGCATAAAGTAGAAATGAAACTATTTTTTGTGAATGAGCTCCGGGACGACGCACTGTAACACAGCCAGCATCCAATGCGGTGTGTTTCAGATAGACAATGAATGAGATGAGAAACTGACAGATCCTATAAACTCAAACTCAACTTCAGGGAGAAAGTTGCGCAGCATCCGGACTAGAACCACAAGACTAAGAAACAGCTTCCTCCCCGAAGCCGTCAGGCTGTTGAACTGTAGCAGGTCTCTGTAGACTGTTTTCGATCATCACCACTTCTCCCTGCAAATACATGCATGCACACATCCCCACATACACACACAAGCATACACATGTGCATACACACCCACACACACATGCACACATACAAGGACACACACAAACAGGCACACACATTCATACACACACTGCACTACAGCACTATTCTCTTTATTTATTTATCTACGGTCAACCACTACTTCGGAGCCAAAGCTCCTGTCTGTATTGCACTAACTGATGGTCTCATTGCACATCTATTTATGTTGTAGGCTGTAAATATTAGTAGTGTCATTTTATACTTATATTGTCTTTTAAGGAAGTTTTTATATTGCCTTTATGGCTGAAACCGGGACCAGGGTCCAATTTCGTATTGTTGCATGTGCAAATGTGGAATGATATGACAATAAAGAACCTTTGACCTTTGACCTTGAATTAAATTTTCAGGGAAGGTCAGAAATGACACAAGGACCACCTCATTAGATTTTGACAGCGATGCAGCTTATAGTCCGGATCCATGGATTTGTTAAAGATTTCTGTATCATAGTGAGATAGCGGCACGACATCACTGTAACCATGACAACAAGTGAACACTACGTCAGCTGCCTGCTCATCACATGATTGTGATCCTACAACAAATCCATTGCTGCGGACCACAATTTATTTAAAGACTTCATCTGAAAATGATACAACAACTGAGCAGCTTTGTTGGTGTACTGTGTTCTCTGATTGCTTTTCTTGTTAGCATTCCCTGCAGCCACCTAAAAAAAAAACAACTCTTTCTCCCATGAGATTTTGCATTGGGTCCTGCAGCATCCCAGCCCCACTGCAGTCATCTACTGTGAAGGAAAAAAACTGCCCCACTAAGTCCACTGTTTGAATATGACTACTTCTGTCTAGTTGTTGGGTTACACCAGGTGTAGCCTCACTTCATCACTGTCCTGCTTGCTGTTGCAGTCTTGGCTCATGGGGTTGAATTCACAGCTCCAATAAAGTCTGTTGGTATTTAAATTCTGCCAAAAAAAAAGAAAAGAGGCCTCTCTCATACGCAAACAAAGCAAACAAACACTCTGGTCTGATTCTGTGCTCCATCTGTGCCTGTGCCTCTTCCTTCTCCCTCCTGACTGTAAACGAGGCCACACACTCTCTTTCAGTCGCTTTAAATATCTCTCTCACACATAAACCGTTACGACCGTACATCATAGCCGGGGATGGCGTCTCAGTGATGTCATACATGCGATGCGTGGGCTTTGACAGGCTGCTACATCTGAGGTGTCGCATTTGTGTGCTGTTAGTTTCATTTTTTTTCACACAAATTGTGAAACAAATGACCTCAGAGTGAGATAAAAACAACAGAAAGTCTCCAAAGACACATTTTTTTTCATCTATAAAATAAATATTTTGTTATTTTGCTTGTATTATCATACTGGCATGTTGAATTTACCATCTGTAGGATGGAGAGGACTAAAAACAGTTGAGAAAAGATAAACACAACCTGTATATACTGATGCCACAACAGAAAACAGTTTCTGGGCACAACATCAGCCTTCCAGTAGAGCTACCAGTTTGGTTACGAATACATTTTTGAGCATTTAAGTTAAAATATGCAGCGAGCTGACACATGTAGTCCAAATGTATGCAACTTATAGCATCCCTGGACTCCTGCAGAGTTTGTGATGCTGCAGCTGCAACAAAGTTTTGTTCCAGTAACCTGCATGGCTTCACACTTCGGAGGGAAGTTCTGCTGATTTGGTCATTTATTTCACTGTGTACCATGCGCTAGAAAACCACAGTATTTCCTCCTTTGTTGTGCTGCCACCTGTAACAAAGCTAGTGTACTTAAACCCATGGATGAGCAACGTGGATCAAATATTTGTGTTAAGTTGTTAAAAATTCATTCATCTGTGTTTCACATGCAGCGTGTGTTTCTGCTGGTTACAGCTTTGATGTAAGGGTGAGATATATGATCAGGAGTGTGTACGGGGCGTTGACCGGATGCTCTATCTATGCTGTTCTTGTGTCTGACTTCCTGCTCTGTGCAGCTTGTGGCTTCTGTCGAAAATAGAATATACACTTAGATTTAGCTGAGCAGTGTGGGAAGCTGCTTCTGAGGTGTACAGCAGCTCATCTGGCGGAGTCATAGGCATTGTCTAGAGTGGCCCCAGCAGGCTTGAAATCTGTTTAAGATCACCCTGATAGATCACTACAGGCAACATGTAGGTAACGAGGATTTCTTCAGCTCAAATGCCATGTTGCCTTTGCATACCTGGACGGCTAAGAATATGTTTTTGTTCCAATTTGTTGGGTTTTAAACCTCGTGTTTTATTGTGGGTCAAAGTTGGCCATTTTTAAAAAAATGCCAAAAGTATTTTTTCAGAATGAAATTTCTTCTGCTTGGCTTAACAAATGCAGTCACCATAATAAATGAAAATGGTTCATTTTCCATTGTCAGGATTCTGTCCTGTTGCTGCCTTTTTGTTCCCTCAGTGTTTGTTGCCCTTTAGTGTGTGTTTTTGGCTTGTGTGTCTCTGTCTCCCTCTGGCTGTGTCTTTCCCTTCTGTCTCTCTTCCACTCGCTCGTCCCCTGGCTCTGTCATCTCATTAGTTCATCATTCTCACCTGTTGCAATCAGCTCGACTCAATCCACTTGGTCCCCTTCCCTGTTATTTAAGCTCTGCCATTCCCCTCAGTCTTCGCTGGCGCATAGTTAGACATTCATACAGTTCTTGCTTCACTCCCCACTACCCTCCTTCGCTGGATTCTCAGTTGTTGGACTTCATCATTTTTCACCCCTTTTCTGGATTATCCCCACTGGACTTGATGCTTGTTGATACCCCAGTTTGTTCTTGTGTTGGCCGGCCTGCAGAGCGTCTTCGCAGCCGCCGGCCTGCAGAGCGTCTTCGCAGCCGCCGGCCTGCAGAGCGTCTTCGCAGCCGCCGGCCTGCAGAACGTCTTCGCAGCCGTCTCTCCAGACGGCCCTCCGAGAGTTTTCGCAGCCGTCACTCCAGACGTCCTTCAGAGTGTCTCCGAGCGGGTCGACGCTGTCGACTCCGCCTTCGCCTCCGACGCCTTCGTCTCCGAGCGGGTCGACGCTGTTGACATCTCCAAACAGCCAAGCCCTGCTGATGAACCATCCAGCAGTGGAATTAAGCTAGAGTCAGCAGGCCCAGCCAAGAGACTGTTAGACCCAAGTCAACTACTGACTCCTCCAGCCAAGAGACTGTAGAGCCTGGTTCAGCTACCCGATTCTTGATCTTGGAACTGTGCAACTGGGGTTAGCTGACAAGGACACTTTTCTCTCAGCAGTGGCTCTCTCTGTCTCTAGTCTGAAGAGAGCTCCCGTCACAGCTGGCCTCTGGCCCAGCTGCCAAGGGGTTCCAGTTTCTTTCGCCGCTGCCAACCTCCAGCCCGGCCGCCAGAGGGTCCTCGTCTCGTCCACCGCAGCCGGCCTCCAGCCCGGCCACCAGAGGGTCCTCGTCTTGTCCACCGCCGCCGGCCTCCAGCCCGGCCGCAAGAGGGTCCTCGTCTCGTCCACCGCCGCCGGCGGCCTCCAGAGTGGTTTCGCCGCGGTCGCCGACGGCCTCCAGAGTGGTTTCGCCACCGACGGCCTCCAGAGTGGTTTCGCCACCGACGGCCTCCAGAGTGGTTTCGTCGCCATTGCCGGCCAGGACGGCCTCCAGAATGGTCTACGCAAGAGTGTCTTCACCTGACAGCCTTCGCCAGAGCGCCTTCGCCGTCGCCTGACAGCCTTCGCCGCCATCACCGTCGCCTGACGGCCTTCGCCAGAGCGCCTTCGCCGTCGCCTGACGGCCTTCGCCAGAGCGCCTTCGCCAGAGCGCCTTCGCCGTCGCCTGACGGCCTTCGCCAGAGCACCTTCGCCGTCGCCTGACGGCCTTCGCCTGACGGCCTTCGCCAGAGCGCCTTCGCCAGAGCGCCTTCGCCGTCGCCTGACGGCCTTCGCCAGAGCGCCTTCGCCGCCGCCGTCGCCTGACGGCCTTCGCCAGAGCGCCTTCGCCGCCGCCGTCGCCTGACGGCCTTCGCCAGAGCACCTTCGCCGCCGCCGTCATCTGACGGCCTTCGCGATCCCTATGGGAATATATTTTTGGGTTTTGTTTGGACTTGCTCCTTTTTGCGTGCCTTAGTGCCGCCCAGGACTATTGTGGACTTGTTTTTCGCCCTCCGTCTTGACCCCCTCCACCCACCCGTCTCATGTTTCTCGTCTCTCGCCCTCCGTCCGAGCCCCCTCCGCCCTCCCTGCGTCGCTTGGTATTTTTTCTGACCCCTTTGCTTCGTGTGGACTTGTTGAGCGCCTGGAGGCGCGCATAGAGAGGGGGGTACTGTCAGGATTCTGTCCTGTTGCTGCCTTTTTGTTCCCTCAGTGTTTGTTGCCCTTTAGTGTGTGTTTTGGCTTGTGTGTCTCTGTCTCCCTCTGGCTGTGTCTTTCCCTTCTGTCTCTCTTCCACTCGCTCGTCCCCTGGCTCTGTCATCTCATTAGTTCATCATTCTCACCTGTTGCAATCAGCTCGACTCAATCCACTTGGTCCCCTTCCCTGTTATTTAAGCTCTGCCATTCCCCTCAGTCTTCGCTGGCGCATAGTTAGACATTCATACAGTTCTTGCTTCACTCCCCGCTACCCTCCTCCGCTGGATTCTCAGTTGTTGGACTTCATCATTTTTCACCCCTTTTCTGGATTACCCCCACTGGACTTGATGCTTGTTGATACCCTAGTTTGTTCTTGTGTTGGCTGTTCGTTCTCCTTCTGTTAGTACCTCTTAGTCTTGCTGTTGCCTTTGTCTAGTTTGGTTTTGTCCCCTCTTTTTAGTCTGCTGTTTCACCTCTGTGTAATTAGTTTTTTTTGTCCACCTTTGTCTCGTTTTCAGTTGTAAATGGTTTTTGATTTGGTTAATAAATTCTTTTAATTATGCCTTGCATTTTGTCGGTGATGTCTGCGCCTGGGTTCTCCACATCCCCCATTCCTAACATTCATATTTGCAAACCCACCATTCTTATGTTAATTTATGAACTCCATTTTAAGAAAAACCTTTCAAAATGTAAAATAAAATAATAAAAAAACCTTGTGTTGCATCTACTCTCAGATGCGCGTGGCTTTGGATGAAAGCATCTGCTAAATGAAATTGTAAAAAATTAGTTGTAAAAAAAACAATGTCATGTAAAACTGTTGTACTTTATGTAGGTATTTCCAATACACATTAAAAAGACATTTAACGTGCATTTTTTTAAATGAAAAATGAGTGAATAATCCTCATTAAACCACGAAAATGAATACCATTGCACTGAATATTGATAGAAATGGATTTGACAATAAGATAACAGGAGCTGCCGCTGACACGGCGCCATCTTGGGAAAAAAATGAGATATAAACAATGTCTATTGGGATTTTTTTTATTTCTGTCACTTCTGGATTATATAACATGACCCAGGAACATTTTTGCTGTTCCTGAGAAATGAACCTAACCTGAGGGTTAATCAGCAGATGTGGCGCATCTTTAAAGACATGAGTGCAAAGGATCTACAGATGTCAAATAGAGTGAACGGAATATATATTTTAATTACTCTGACAAAATATTACATTTATGATTTTGTTAGGGACAGAGAATCTAAATGAAACTTTGGATTTGCTGAGTTTCCCTGTAAATTTGCAAAGGTCTTTACCTTAATGATGTAATGATGTCTTGAGATGCTGTGAACAGGTGCTGTATAAATGAGACTGAATTCAATTAACTTAAACTGAATTCATTTAAATACGTGTGTACACGTTGTCAAACTCCCTCTATAAATGCCTCATTTATGGAAAACGAGAGACATGGCACAGAATGTCACATTAAATTTTCTGTTTAATATAAACAAACTGCTGCATCATTTCTCTCGTTTGTTTGCTGTCAGGCAATAATCTATGGCATTGATTTGTGATTACTGCTGTATTTATCTGGAATAATCCCTGTTCATTATTGTATCTGCTGTCATGTAGGAAAAAAAGTTATGTTTTGTGTCCTTTAACATCCTTCCTCAGACTTGGAGGTGCTGATCCACATTCCCGCCGCTTCACAATCGGCTGCATCACGATCACGCAACCCGGTTTTAGTTTCGGTTTCGTGCGCACCAACACGATTTCGTCATGTTTTTCGTGCCGCTCACCACGAAATGCACACCAATGTATTTTAAACGGCGGACTTTTCGTGCCACTCAGAACGTATTTCAAAAGAATGTGTATATTATATTTTTAATGTAAAACCGCGGCGAATCCAAACGCTATATTTTGCATGACATCGTCCCTAAACATAACCCTAACCATAATCCTAACCATAACCATAACCATAACCTAACCATAAGCCGGTGGTACACTTACCAATTTGCATAGGAATTTCAAGAATGTCCGGCGGCCGGCGGCCGCAAACGCGATCACACAAGCAGTAAACGCCGATGGACAGCTTAGATCGTCATGAATCCGCCGATATAAACCACTTTCAGATGTGATTACCACAGCGAAAAACATTTCGTGGTGAGCGGCACGAAAAACATGACGAAATCGTGTTGGTGCGCACGAAACCGAAACTAAAACTTACGTGACAGTTTCACGAATCCTCGTGAGATCGGGCTGGATCACGATAAGAGGAAGCCAACAGAACCACATCATCTGCAAAAACAGAGACGCAATCCTGAGGTCCCCAGACTGGACACCCTCCTTACTACATTCTTTCACCATTTCAATTCACTGTACTCCTCATCCAGTGACAAGGCCTTTAAAAGAATTATCTACCTGCTTTCTAAGACGCACACGAATGAACACAGACACTTGTAGAGTGAGTAGATGAAAGGCTCCGATGAGGAATTGAACCTGCAGATTCCTTTCCCAGCATGTCATTGGGATTCAGTGTGCAACACAGTGAGGCTAGACCCATTAAATAACACGTCCCGATACACACCCACGTAAACCGTCTCCTGCATTCTTTCTAAGGGACGCAGACACTCAAGAAAGATAATTCTCTGTGTGTGTGTGTGTGAGTTTAACAAAAACATATTAGAGATGCTGAAAGGCCACTTCTCCACTTCCTCAGTTTCTGGGTCAGAGAGAGGAGACACAGGGAGGAAGTGGTGAATATTTAAATGTGAATTTTTAAATAATATAGCACCAAACAAAAGTGTTGCATTCTGGATGATCACTTTGTCTGTTCTGGTTGAAGTAACCTGCTCACCTGTCATTGGTCTGTCAATCAAATCACTGTCAGATTTCTCCTGTAAGCTGATTTTTAAAGCTTCATGTACACAAGAAGCGCATTTTCCAGAATCAGAATCCTGGATTAGCACCTGATTTACCAGCTATATTACTGACAAAAAACGTAAAGCGTGTTGGTCATGCTGATGCATAACATATTTGCATGACAAAAGGGAGGTGTCACTGTTGGAGCAACGTCACAGAAGGAACGAAAACAGAACAAATGATGCTTTGAGATACTTTCTTCTATTAGAAATACTTGCAGGCAAAGTCCAAGGGCTGCAGTACGAAGCAGGTTTCACATAAACAGGTGTTTAATGAGTGGTGTGAGTCTTCTACACCAAACGGACTATGTGCTGCCTATTTCAGTCAACAGGTTGTTATAACGGAGAGCAATGAAGAACATCAACATTTACCAAGTTATAAAGCATTGATGCAAGAGAGGAATGCTCTTAGATAACTCTTAAACATGTCTGAACATATTTATTTTCCCACTGAACAACTCAGTGTAACTGCTCATTTCTAATGTGGCAGCTGCACATTAGAGCACTTTAGACCTCATTAATTTAACCATGACATTGCAGAAGTGCAGTCTGGTTTGACACCGTCCCAAAGCAAAGGGTATCACTATAGTAAATGTGAGTTAGTAAATGGTTCTTATTCAACTTACACAAAAGATTCATTAGTGCCCATTAACGTGTTTATTATTAAAATGGTGTCAGATTGAGACAAAAACCCCAAACCATTCCTAACAACTAAACAGCATTCTCATGTACAGTTGGAAAGAAGCAGTTGAGGTAGGAGCAGTCGTTAAAAGCTTTTAGTTTGGAAAGTCTGCATAAGAAGGTCATACAGGAACCCAAACTTTCCAGAAAAGCATGTTTACCTGGAAATGTAGTTGACATTGGGAGACTGTTACGATGAGGGGTGGAGAACCCAAGTGCAGACACAAACAGACAGGCTAAATGGTGATATGGAAAAAGGGTTTTTATTTAGCAAGACTCCAAAAACTCTATAACCGTGACCAGAACTGGGGAGGCAGGGCAAAAACCAAATAACCTAATGCTAAGGAACAAAATGTTTAATATAACAAAACTAAGAGGAGGTACTCACACAACGGAGGAAACTAATAATCAAGGGAGCAAACAAACTGAGGTTAATCCAGACAACAGAGTCCAAAGGGGGTAATCCACAAAGGGGAAGAAGCAGAAAGTCCAAAAACTGACACAGTCCAGAGGGGATTGGGTTTGTGGGGGACAGGTCAGGGACAGCATGTGGGTCTGTCAATAATCCATCAAAAATTGAGGGAAGCAGAGGGCTTATATAGCAGAGGAGGGGAGCAGGTGAGTGGAGTTGAACTGATTCCCGCAGCTGACGCCTATAGCAGCAATCAGCCAACAGAGTGCAGGCAGACAGAGGGCGAGCAACCGGGAGAGAGAGACAGGAGCTGGAGTGGGACAATGACAGAGACTTGGTTGTCACAAGATCACCAAAGATACTACAATTCATCCTTAGAGGGACCTGAATGCATTTATGAGTATGAGTGTTCCTTTGTGTCTTCTTTGTACTGTGTGTGTGTGTGTGTGTGTGTGTGTGTGTGTGTGTGGGTGGGGGCGTGGAACGAGTAGAAGGTGAGGCATTGTTTTTAATCGTTTTTAATTTGTAAAGCACTTTGTATTGCAATTTCTTGTATAAAAAGTTCTATATAAATAAAGTTTGATTTGATAAAATTTGAAATTCATCTATTATCTGTACTTCATAATCATCTGTGGGATCGTGAGGTCCTGGAGTCTATCCCAGCTGACTTAGGGTGAAGACAGAGGACACCGTGGACAGGTCACCAGTCTATCACAAAGCTATTTGTGGAGACTTTCACTTTCACTTTGACACCTGCGAACAATTTAGAGTTACCAATTAACCTCAGT
This sequence comes from Acanthochromis polyacanthus, assembly GCF_021347895.1. Classification (NCBI taxonomy): domain Eukaryota; kingdom Metazoa; phylum Chordata; class Actinopteri; family Pomacentridae; genus Acanthochromis; species Acanthochromis polyacanthus. The sequence continues at coordinate 31,878,772 of NC_067117.1, read as the reverse complement.
ATGTTTTTAGACTGTGGGAGGAAGCCAGAGTATCCGGAGAAAACCCACATATGCACAGGGAGAACATGCAAACTCCATGCAGAACGATCCCAGGAAGGTGGGGAAGCGAACCGGGGATCTTCTAGCTGCAAGGCAACAGTGCTAACTACTACTCCACAGTGCAGCCCAGGCCCACAAATGCCTTCCAAATTTTGTTCCCCATCGATATGTTGAGATAAATCACACATACAGAGTGAAATCTCTGACATGACACGAGAGGAAAATGTTTGAAATTACCAATCCTGATTGAGATATTTCACCAAAAACCAATAATGTCAACCTCATAGTGTCACAAGAGAAAAAGTAGCGTCGCTCATCCTCTGGGCATTGTGAATGTCTGAACAAAATGTGACAAGAATCCATCATGTACTTGGAGTTGGTGGACTGAGAGACCAACATGGTTGCTGTTATTACCATCTGCATCCATTTTCCTTGTAAACTGGACAGCAAAAAGTCAATTAATATCAATTTTTACAGCATCATCCCATTTCTCTTCCTTCCCTGGAAGCAAATCAATACACTAATCACATGTTTCTGAACAATCCTGTCCCTCTGCCTCAGCCATTAGCACAACGACATCCCTCCCCTGACTGATGAAAGATTTATTTACCCCTCCTGCTGCTTCCATGTCGCGCGTCAATCTCCCAATTCAAAGGGAAAACGCATCACATCCGGGAGGTTCTATTAACACGTAAAGCAAATCACTCATCTCATGATTTAGCGAGATTAAACGCATCCCCTTTGTTGGGATTTGAAGAAAGGAGGATGAAGGGAACGACAGAGCAGGGATTAGGAGGTGGGATAGAGGAGAAAAGATGGGTTGGTTTGAAGATCATCAATACGAGAAGAGAAAAGGAGCGGGAAGGGGAGAGTAAAAAAAAAACAGAAGGGGAGGAAGCTAAAGGTTAGAGATAGAGGGGTGAGAAATAAAAGAGACTGAGCCACGTGGGGAGGAGCGCCTCATCCTCAAAGACAAATCAATGTCACCTCCACATTTGCACACCCACTGAGACACACACACACACACACACACACCCACACACACACACACACACACACACACACACACACACACACACACACACACACACACACACACACACACACACACACACACACACACACACACACACACACACCGACAAACAGCTGCACACATCACATGCTGGTACAAAGCTGCTCACCTCCCATGATTCAACTCTCCATCAGACACAAACACACTTTTCTCCACATCTCAGTCACATTTCTGCTTTGTTCTCTTTCCTGTGTGTTCAGTATGTCCGTGTTTGTGGTGGCCGTTATGTAAGAGTCCATGTGTGGAGATGACATAAACAGTGTGTGTCTGAGTGCTGAAACCTATAAAATATATACATGACTGTGTGACAAATACCTGGATGCCAGATCCGTTTTATTATCTGGTCTGCTTTCTGTGTTAGGCAGCAATTCTTTAATGCAATTGTTGATATGTGTGTAATTGTCCCGTGTAGTTCTTATCTTGCTCTTTGTTAACGAGTATATGTAAAAATAAGTGGTGGAACTCGAATAAAAAATATTAATCTAATTGATTAGAGGTTTTGTAATTCATTGATCATGATTAATCACATTTTTGTCACATATTTGACACAACAGGCACACAAAAGTTTTTCAATTCAAATAAATTTTGGTTGATGGCTGAATCGATTAATAGACATACGTGAACTTAAACAGCAAAAATGTTTATGTTTAATTTATATTTTTCTGTGCATTTTTCATCAGTCTACTACATTCACAGATTACTGCAAACTCAAAGTGCAATTATAGCGATTACAGTCATCCCTCACCATATTTCGGTTCACTTTTCACGGTCTCACTGTATTGTGAATTTTTAAACTGTATATATCAAATTTTGTATCGTGGGATTTTGTGGTGCATAGGTATTTTATATATTTATTATTTTAATTATTTTTGCAGTAAAATAAGCATTTTCTAGCCTAAAAAAATGAACACAATATAAAAAAATATTTAAAAATAATAATTAAAACATATTAAAAGGATATTACTGTATTTTCCGCACCATAAGGCGTATCGGATTGTAAGGCGCAGTCTCGATTACGGGGTTTGTTTCTGTACTTAAGCCATATATAAGGCGCACCGCATTATTGGGCGCATGCTAAAACAAGGAAACGGAAGCAAAACAGTGAGTTTGGTTGAACTTTATTCTACTACGTATTTAAAAATAAACTCACATTATTTTTTGATCAATCTTTTGTCACAAATCCATGTAATGTTATGTAATGTTCTCTAATAGGTTTATCGCTGTGTAGTGTGTATGACGCCCCTCTGTCGGCGGGTAATGGTCCGACAGTCAGATTTTGGAACTCAGTGCACACATAAGATGCACCGGGTTAAAAGGCGCACCATCGATTTTTGAGAAAATTAAAAGCTTTTAAGTGCGCCTTATAGTGCGGAAAATACGGTAAATCAAAATAAAATGCTTAGCGTACGGCATCAGTCTCCTCTGTCTCCCGTGTGTAGCATGCGATCCATTCCACATCAATGTCTGATTGCTGCACATAATGCTGCTCTGTGATGTTGTGTTTCTGTGAAATATTCGTAAAACATTGAATTTATCTAAAGCCCTACGATGTCGATCAAATGTTCTGCGCCTTCTAAGGCTTCTGGCACCAAACCCAAATGTGAAGAAGTGGCTTCCCATCACAGAAAATTTGAAAACTACATAGTTTCAGTGTTTCAGAGCATAGGCAGTGGTTATAAGAGTGTGGGGAGGGTTTATAAAGCCTTAATATATATATATATATATATAACTAACAAAATAAATATAACATTGCTACTTCATGGATTTTTGCCTATCGTGGACGACCCCCATGGTAGACTTTTTGTAAACTCAAGCATTTTCAATGTCTTGAAAAGTGGTCTATTATGGGATGGCTACATCATTTGTCGTCGATTTCTCATATCCCATTCATTCAATGCATGCTGGTTGCGTTGTGACACGTCTCCCCGGAGCTTTCTGCAGCTCATTTACATAAAGTAGAGCAGACTCCTACTCTATACAATTCAGTGTCCAACGCATCGCAAAACTGTCGTTAAATGTCTCAACTAGCCGTTGTTGAACTAAGACGAGGATAGATTCAGCAGCGTATTTCTCGTCTCAAATGCTTTCAGAAACACTTTTTGCTGAACTGTTTTTGTAATAAATGAGAAAGTTAATTGTAGAATTGTAGAGTCTGCTTCAGAAGTGAGAAAATGTACAATAAAGCTGCTGATCGCACAGCAGATCATCAAGAATCCGTCAAATTTTGAATAAAACTACAGAATTAAAATCTTAATTTGATTATTGTGTAACCTCCAAAGTAAATTTCGAAGAGTCCTGCAATATTTAACAACTAAAAATAATGTCCACTGTGCTTTCTGACACAATGGAGGAGAGATTTGTGCCTTTACTTTGTGTGTGTGTAGACATCTTTGCCCTGACACACACTGCAGGTCTACCTGGTGATCCATCATGACATGGTTATATAACGTCTTTATCTGTCCTCCCCCCTCCTGTCTGCACATGAACACACAAAGAATAGCTTGGTGTCACAGAAAGACATAAAGCATAAATAAAGCCTTCTGTGGGCCTTCGTCTCACGCACACGAATTCTCATTATCGCAGACGCACACACACTCGCTGTGGTCGCCCAGTGGAGGTCTTTACCTCTGGCTGCTCGGCCTTCTGTCTCTTCCTGGACGGACCCCAGAGACGCAGCAAGACTGGCAGACTGACGTCATTCGGTGTGTGAAGCACAAGATTTACAACGTATGCCTGATATGCAAAACTCACTGTTAGCTGGCTGGAAAGTATAAAGGCTTCACCGGACAGTTGTGGTAGAATATCTCATTTTATCAGGGAAATACTGATCGTTGGTGATAAACTGAGTGCCAAATATGGTCATCAGTATTTTGCATTTTCCTCATTATTGGTATCAGTACTTTAATTGACTGATTATTCACAGATGTGCTACTTCAGGCCTGATGCAGCCTCCTTTCTATGTCTGTCATCACTCTGTGTTCTCAGAAATGTCTCTCAAGCAGGAAAAACTGAATAAAAACACAAGCCGTTGCCACAAACCAGAACATCAGCTTCTCTCACGGTGGCTAAGGCAATGCTAACGGCAAGTGGCTAAGTTTGAAAGCTAAGAAAATGTTAACCTGAAACAGAGTCTGGGAAACAATAAATAAATATTGCTTCAGGGTGTGGACCTTAGTGGGAAAATGAAAGCGACAGAATAGTAAAATATTAAGGAAATAGAGAAGAACACCAGATGTACAGCCATGGCCATAAGTTTGGACACAAGTACCATGACGCTTGTGAATCTTAGAAAATACCACAAAATTGTCACTTACAATACAGTACACAACTCCTGAGAACTATATTAAGTTTCATATTAAAAAAAAACATCAAAAGAGTTTGGTGTCATTTTGTTATTCTTACCAAATTCGGTTGTGAAAGTACTGCATTTTTTTGTTATTTTCTTCTAATATTATGTTTTGGGAACAAAGTTGTTCCAATTGTTGGAATTTATTGATAATATTATATCCCTTGTTGATTTGTTGACTAATGAAACTGGTGCTGTCAAAAAATATTAGTTATGTTCTGTAATAGACATCAAAACAGACATAGTAAGTCATGCTGTGTCCAAACTTATGGCCATGGCTGTAACTGCAGGAGACAAACTGATCAACCTCAGTCGATCCACATAAACACCGGAGAGCGTCCCAGTTTAATCACTCCTATTAATCCTTAACATATCCAGTTTTAGTCACCCTTATTAATGAAGAAGCCTAGTTATGAATCGCATGCTTGAAAACAATATGTCTACTGTATATCGGTTACCGGTCTTTCACGATCATCAGTAATTGTCAATGGTTGATTCCGACTTGTTCCATTTTCCTTTCATCCATTTCATACTGCTTTTTCTTCAGTGTCTATTTGGATGGATTACAATCAGGTGTATAATTGTTGTGTAGAAGAAAGTTAAAACACACCAGGCATGTCATAAATGCAAAAACCATTTCAAGAACCAATTCAGAGCCACTGGACCACCAGCAGCCACGGGAATGGGAAAACACTCACACAAAAGTAAATCAAACACTCACTGCAACTTCTGGTCTCAGTTTTGTTCCATATTTACATGTGAGATAAATCACAGAATACAGTCGTGAACAAAAATGTACAAGCTCTTGTAAAGACCATGTTTATCATGGCAGTCTTGAGTTTCCAACAACTCCTGTCACTGAATTTTCAACAATGCAATCCTAAAATCTTAAAAGCCTTTGGTAAAACAAAGTTTATAATAGAAAAAAAATCAACTGTTTGATTCCTTCATAGATTCATTATAGGTCTTCTGGAAATATGACAAAATTTGCTGGGTCAAAAATATACATAGAATACAGCAACTTTAATTGTCAATTTTAGTGATGTTGAAAGCTGTGGTAATCGAAATTTCTTCGTGGAATGACCTCTTAACCTCTCGTGAAAGATTGCAGTTGACTACAGCTGGTGACTCTGCTGAGCCAATTTTAATGAGTTCATACATTCATTAGGCTCAGCCACAAACACCACATTTAGGAAGTCTGAGGAGTTCAGAAAAGATCTAAAGAGCAAATCATTGACTAAAAGAAGTCAAGAATGTCATATGGAGCCATTTGAAAGCAGCCACGGATCCCAAAATCAACAGTGAACCACAAGATTTATGACATATAGTCCAGGAGCTCAGAAGGCCTACCATGCACCCCTACCTCCCCCCACAACAAAATGCCACTTCATTTTTTTAACCTTTATGATGTCCTAAACGAGACTTGAGTGGTAACAGCAAAATAACTCATTCCCACTGTAATTTTTTATGTGGCCAGGTTTTTTTTATACCAAAAATTAACATAGCTATTGTAGCCATTTCACTCATGCAATCACAACATATTATATATCGTAAAAAAGCTTGAAATCTCTAGTTTACAAATGTAATCATATTGTTCTTGTATTTTCATTACAATAGAAATGATATATGATACAAAGACAGCATGTCTCAGAGTTAACTTTTTCACATAACTTTAAAATATAAACAACTAAAATTTTATTATACATATATTTACGTCAACTTTTTTATTGATATATATTACATTCCTGATAGACTGTATTCTATACTGCATATCTGCACTATAATATTATGCATTGCAATGTTTGGTTGCTTAGAAGTATTGACTTACTACATTATCATTGGATTCATTTTTGATCATGTTTCATTCCGTTTGTTGTTACTTTAAGCTTTTCTGTTCTGGCTTAGTGAAGGATGTTTCAAAGGCTTTTCAGTAAAGGATGAAGATGCATTTTATTTTTTTGCACCTTTTCAAAAGCTATACACTTACATAGGGTTACCCCAACAGTGCTCAAATTTGGCCAGGATGTACACCAGACATGGGTGATTAAAAGTTGCCAAAACGCCCAGCAAAAGTCTGAGGTTGTGGAAAGTGCAACCCCCAGTATTTTGATGTTTTGCCGTGAAACAGGAAGTGCTGCATGACTGGCCTGCACATGCTCCAATCTGACTCAAACTTTACATGTGTGATCAGACTCCAGCCCCAGTGACATACACAGGCCAATACACATTCACAGTGATAGCGCCAATGGACAATTTTGATAATTTGCCATCAACAAGGTCATAGGCCAAAATGCACTCTCAGTTGCAGCACCACCTGGTGGACATGCTTGGATTCCCTGACCATCAAAGATGCAAGGACCCAATCAATGCTGCTTGCACCTTTAATATTAGTTTTACTGTTTTCAGCATGGTCTCTCAGTCGAACAATTAGTATTAGTATATTCAGAATCGCACACCATGAAGACTCTGCTCCTAAAGAAGCACTACTGATGTGAATTCTTGACCTTATTCATATTAATTAGCTTAAACAGTAAAGGTCCATTGGTTGTGGTCGTATATTTCTACACCAGAAGGGTTTATGTTGCATAAAGTGTCAGGTTAAATACAAGCATGTATGAGATACGTATAGGGTTTTGTAAATGTAATTCCATAAATTGTTGCATGATTTGAATGTTGAGGAGTTTAAAAAAGTGCACAAATCTTTTCCCGACCTGCAGGATACCCTAACATAAAACCAGAGGAGCTGACAGACAAAATAAATAGAAATACTGAAGAATTGGGTGTAATTGTGTATTTGTATGTGTAACAAAGATAAACACAATTGGAAGCAGTGACAGAGAGGCTATGAAGAAAATGAGAAAGCGAATAAGGGAGCACTTTGGTCGCGCTCTACTCTACTTATAAAAGTTTGAATGTTAATACCCAGTGAAGCGGGATTATGATGGAATAACACACATTCAGTTGCATAATCTCAGAGGACTACATGGCTGTGTGTGTGAGCTGAGAGCTGGAGCGATTTCAAAAATAACCGATTTGAACGCTGACAAGACCCTCTCCCTCTGCTGCTCTGTATCTCCAGCATTCATCTTTTTCCATTGGTTTTTTTCTCGTCACTTTAAAGACGTCTTTGTGTCCTCGGTCTGTTTCTTAATTTCTCTCCCTTTCTCATTCACCCAGTCTTCCTCTCTGGGTGGTCTTGTCATCTCGCATCAGTGTCAGCTGATCCTGACGTTGCCGGTGCTACATCCAGTTGCCTTGGCAACGGCCGGGTTTGGTTCGGGCACTCAGCCAAGCAGTGAGGCTGGACGTGACCTTCATCCCTGCGCTGATCACACTGTCCAGGTCAAGGTTCGGTCAAGCTGAGCCTCAACTCCTAAGTGGCTCCTGGTGTCAGAAATGTCTATATTTTGATTAAATGTATCTGGAATGTGAAAAGCCCGACCTGTTCTATGGCAGATGCTGATGCAAAGACAGAAAAACAGACAGGTGGCTAGACAAACGGCAAGAAACTATTTATAAAAGTGCAATTATGCAAGCACAGGATATGGCCTTTTAAAGCGGAACCACACATCAAAGTCTGTTTACAGGTCTAGAAGTACTATTGCATATGTGAAAAACAGCCGAATACAGTCTTCAGTGGCTCCACAGGGAGATGCGGGGAAGTTAGGGAAAAAATTAAAAGAAACTCCACACAGTGCTCTGAATATGTCCAATTCTCTGACTGAACGGATGCATTTCTTTCATTGGAGGGAAAGCTGCTCAGTGGTGCGTGTGTGGTACATACAGTATGTCGATAAGATTTTCTAGCTTCTGCACACTTCTGCAACCTATAGAGCAATGCTAATTTTCAGTTAAGTCAATACAGAGCACGCAGGTCAGAGACTCATGTCAACAGAGCCGACTGACTTCCTGTTAACTTCCTGCACATCCAATCCAACTAAAATAACATAAACGCTGTTATGAAACTTATTGTATTTGATGATTAAATGTTCTTTTTCATTGTAATACTATATAACTATGTGGTGTGTAATTCCTATGAAGCTGTGCTCAGTAATTTTAGATGAAGCGCTGCAAAGAAGAACCAAGGCCTATTTGGTAGCGAACTAGATAACACATACCAAGATGTGTAACTCATGCTTATGTGTCTGTATAAAAGCTATGCTATTTTCCACCTTCAACAGTCACTTGCACAGACTGTGTTCTGTGAATGTTGATTACTTGCACAAGTAAAAACTTTGCTTTGACTTGAGAGACGAGTGTTTGAGTGAGTGTTTATTTGAAGAAGTCATTACTCCACTGAAGAATTTTCCTAACATTTTTGGTCCTTTGAGCCGGATCCCAATATCTCTCCTCTGTACAGGTTTGGCCACTGAAACCATGCATGAGGGAGTCTGGGACTCCTGAATAAAGACCTCCATCTGAACTGATGTCATAGAGGCCAGTTGTCGCTGAACAGGGGAGAGTGACCGAGATCCAGAAAAGAACGAGTGCCTTCCAGTCAAAGGTAGGCTGAGTTTTATTTGTCTCTTTCCAAAATAAAACATTAGCAAAGTGAAGTCATCAGTTCTAGGTCAGTAGAACTTAAAATCTGTGAGTCTGGGAAGGACTATAACCACAAAGTCTGAGACTCTGAGACTTTCCATGTGCTATTTGATGAAATGATCAAATTCTCATAATAAAAACAGAAATTTTGTGAGCTTTTAACATTTTTTTACTTCACCAAGGAATGTAATGAATGGCATTGGTTTGTATGTCTGTTTGTTTGCAACATTACTCAGAAACGAACTAACAGATTTGAATGACATTTTCAGGGAAGGTCAGGACCAAATCATTAGATTTTGGCAGTGATGCAGCTTATAGTCTGGATCCATGGATTTGTTAAAGATTTCTGTATCATTGCGAGATAGTGGATTGGCGTCACTTTAACTATACCAACAAGTGAACACTACATCAGCTGCCTGCTGACGATCACATGATTGCGATCCTACTACAAGTCCACCACTGTGGAATTATCGGGACTCATCTGTCAGAAATGATACAAGGCACAATTGTTTAAATTGTGGGGGTGTTTCTGAGTCCCATCAATTCCTGCGTCCCCTACGTATTTAGGTCACGTGATTCGGCATCCGTACATAACATACTCATGCACACCACTCCTATATGCTCAGCACAAGGTCTTTTTGTTTGTGGGTTCATCTACATTAAATGGACACATTCTATGTTACCGTGATTTCTGATCATCAATAACTAATAAACAAATGCTGCCTTTCTAAAAAAAAAACAGAAATCCTACATTTTTGACAATGCCATATGGGGGAATGAGCAGCCTTGGTGGAATACTTTGCTCTCTGAGTGCTTTTCTAGTTTTTTCCACTGTTTTGTAATTGCTTCTTTTCCAATGATTGAGCGTGGAACAAGTACCGTTTTCAGGATAAACTTGGAAGTCGTAGTAGTTATTGTTTGGCCACTATGTCCTGACTGACTGAGGTTCAGCACGGTTTCTGCACCCCAACTCCCAAAAACTACATGTCTATACAACAAAACTGCAATCTCAGGTATGCTTTAAGAGATTTGTACTTTATTGTCGCTCATTGTCAGCCAACCAATCTCATATTAAATATGATGGGATTCATCACCTTGTAAAACCAGAAAATTAAGAAAAATATTCAAACATATTGCAAAAAAGTCATATTTTAAGCCCCCAGAAAATGATATTTTCCTAAATCTAACCATGCAGCTCTGGTGACTTAAGCCTATCAAACAGTAAATGAAAGCTGAAAGTAAATGAGTGGCAATGAAACTTAAGAATAATGGTTCCATATGAGACAGAAACCCCTAACTCCTGAGTAAAAGTCCACTGACATGAATGTCATGGCTTCCTCCAACTGGAGACCTTTCCTCTTACCTCACAGGTGCAAAGACGAATTTGAACAAAATTACACGTCTTTCAAAACATGTAGAATGCAGCCTAGGTGTGTAGAAACACAACACTTCTGGGACACAGGGTTGGCTGCTTGGTGTTGAATGAACTATTGGGGATTGTGTTGCATTGTGGGAACTGTAGGCACCAGGATTTAGCACAAAATGACAATGCAAAAGATAAACCATTAGCATCTGCAAAGACACTCAGTGTAGTTTTCCTTGTATTCTTGCTCTTTTACGCATGGTCATGTCCCGACGTCAGCCATGCAATTGTTGTAACCATGGCAACAAAGGCCCTTTAACCTTATCAGAGTAATAATTTCAACCTAAACAATAATTTTTGCCCGAACCAAGTTGCTCTTGCATATAATCGGCTGTTCATGTGTTGTGACATGAGCTCATAAGACAGGTTTGTTTTTCAACTGGCCATTTGACAGATGGTGTTCTCTCAAAAGAGGCATCAATTAAGAAAAAATGCTTCTATCAACAAACATTGTATTTATTCATTTAAACCCACAGGATTCGCTTAATTTAGTTTGACAGCTTCAGGGGTTGGAAATCTGTTCCCTTATTTAATTTAGTAAAATCTGCCTGGAGGAGCTCCTAACTAACCTGTAGTATTATTGTGACATTTTCATTTAAATAAATGTCAATTTTGGTCCAGTTTATGAAGCAGAATAGCGTATTTTTTTTGTTTGTTTTTTACAACCCAGAGCCACGTGTTTTGGATTCCATGCAAAAGCATATTTATCCCAAAAGAAATGCTGCTTATGTTTTGGTCTTGATTTCATGTAATAGCTGTAAATTGTTTCCCCATCAGTATGAGTCCAGGAAAGGTTGAGCTTCACATAACCAGGTTCAACAGTAAGAGTAACCGTTATGTCATATGATGACTGTCGATCAGGACTCCAAGTCCAACGAATACAGAACCTCAGGACAAACATGTCACGTCATGTTGTTAGATAGATGGTGTCTGGGAGCTGCAGCACAAAAGCAAATCCTCAGTTCGCTCCTGGGCTGCAAAGATGGAGATAAAATTAGTAATAAATAAGCTTCCATCTAGTTCAGGCTGGTGCTGCATCAGAAGTGTAAGAGTTGCTTCTTTTTGATGATGGTGCCCTTTTCTGTGACACAAACAAATGTGTGATAGACTCAAAGGTCCTGTATTGTTTCTTTTCAGCAAATTACTGAAAGTCTTCCACATCCCCAGAATGTGTCTTTTATGTTTTCAGCTCAAAATACTGAAAAGATTTCACCACAAATGTGTAACTACTGGCGTTCTGTCCGAAATGGACTGTTTTTATGCAGTAACGCTACTGCTGTCCCCGCCCCCTTTAGGAAGAAAACTCTCTCTGCATTTGTGATTGACAGAAAAACAGAATTTTACATATAATTATTGAAAATTTTACAGAAGATTGGCTGTTTTTTGACTCGTACATATGATGATTTTGTCAAACAACAATGCAATTAGCATATTACTGTTGCCGTTCGATTGTCTGACAACAGAAACAGAAAAATATTAGTGGTGGGGCGCGATTAAAAAAATCTAATCTAATTAATTAGAGGCTTTGTATTTAAATAAATGCATTTTTGTCAGAAACCAATATCTGACGCAACAAGCACAGTTTTCCCAATTCAAATAAATTTTAATTGATGACTTTTATTCACATATTATTACCTCCGCCAGGAGGTTATGTAATCATCGGAGTTTGTTTGTCAGCATAACTCAAGACGGATTTTCACCAAATTTTTACAGAATGTCCGGAAAAGCAAAAGTAACAATCGATTAGATTTTGGAGGTGATCCGGATCACCGTCTGGATCCAGGATTTTTTTGAAGGACTCTGCACAATTAAGAGATGACAGACAAAAAGATGGCCTGGCAGAGGTCTGCGCTCTCCGAGTGCTTTTCTAGTTTTTTTATGTAAGTAATTAATTAATTGAATTGAAGGTGTTAAAGTCTCAGCCCTCATTTGGATATATAGATGAAACTTGTAAAACCAAGAAATCAAATTCAGACAAAAGCGCAAAAGATTCCATGGAGAGATGACTGGTGAAAACAAGTGTTAACGGACAGAAAATCAGAGAAAAAAAAGGTGAAAACGGTGAAAGAACTGACAGGTGGACAAACAAGCTCATAAGAAGACACGAGCAGACGAGTAAAGACGGCCGATGATAGCAGCAAGGAGACAAATGGAAATGCAGGAAAAGCAAGACAGGGGAGCAGATGGAAGGAAAAGGCAGGGAGGCCGAGAGACAGGCGGTGACATGGAAAAGGCGGAGACAGAAGCTGAGGCAGGTAGTCGTAGTAAAAGGTCAATGCTCCTGTGATAAGGTGTGCTTGGACAGCATGCTCACAGCGAGCGGCCGAGTGCTTGTCAACACGATACCAGTGCACTTCACTGGCCACAGTACACTCAGCTGAGCACAGAAGGACGAAGGCATCGCGGTGTGAAGAGCCTTTAAGACACTGAAAAGCCACTGAAAATAACACAAACATGAATGAGGAGCCAGGGGAAAAATGACAGTGAGTAAAAGCTTGTGCTCTCCCAAAGAAAAAAGACAGGAAAAAACAAAATGACACAGTTGTTTATGACCAATAAGAGAAATAATTTGTTTGCTGTTTTCTTCTGGGTGAAGTTATAATAGATGGTAGATTGTTAAAGTCTGTAAGGCGCCTCCAGAATGAAGCACCGTGTGTCACAGCTGACACTAAAGCATAAATAAAGTCAGATTAACTGACAAGACTGGATTATTGTGACAATATTTAACGTGCAAATGCTGAAGGCGGAGGACAGTGAAGTACAGTTACACTTTATACACTCAGCAAGAACAAAGGCGGATCTAGAGCAAATATTTCACCTATATTTGAAAGACAAAATAAATGACTTCAAAGAAAAAGGCAAAAAATCAATGCAACTTTATGAGAAAATCCTCATACTTTAATGCCTTTGCTTTCCTAATGAAGTCAAGCAGAGGAGTGTGCATACATCCTGGTCGTAGTTAAGTTTTTGCACACCACAGCTGCCAACATTCATCACGGGGGCTGAGCCTGCAGCAGCAGCAGCCAGAAGAAACGAGTTGCATCACGCTGCCCTCAGTTTCTACTACCCTTCTCCGTCTTCCAATCCCAGTCAGGGTTGTGTTCAGGTGATTCTATGACGAAGCTAAATGAACGGCTAGCGATCTGACTGCTTAAACGAGTCATCAGTGGTGTTTATGATGATGAATTATACTGCAGATGATAAACCACCCTCATGTTTTTTGGATTCTGTAATCAGAAGAGTAAATTTAGTCGGCTAAAAAGAACCTAGGCGCATGCAGAATGCAGTCCTTAAATTGTCAACGTGACATCATTTCAACCATGTTTGAATGGCTCTTATGCGTGTCATACAGCAACGATTAGGTACAGAATGTGTACCGTAAGTGTCGTTGTATTCATTTAGAGTTAACTGCATAGCTTCAAGTATCTGCACAAGGTTTGTTATTGCTACGGTTTTGCGAGTATGTCAGCATGTAACCAAAAAATGTATCACTTACCCGTATTACTGCACTGCACATGCTGCCTTGTAGTGTGGAAAATAGCCATATATAGACTCACAATGGAGTCTATCAGAATGTACTGAAGTGGGCCAAAATGCAGGACTCAGTTTGGAGGCAGATTGCAGAAAACACATGCTAAAAAGGTGCAAAAAAGGCTTTCTTTAGTTAAACCTATGCAAACAAAAACACAGATTGAGGCAGATTTCTGGGTGCAACTTGAAGGCACAAAAAAGACTGAAAAGAAATAAACTTCACCAACCGGAAGTTATGGCATGAAGGACACTGACAATGGAAAGACAGTGGACTACAGATACCCAAAGGTCTGATTATCTCACGGAACGCACAGAACAACAAAACCAGACCAAAATACCAATAAACAATTAAGCAAGCAAACATGGACACACAAGGAAGGTAATTTTAAATCGGGGCGGCATGGCTCAGTGGGTAGAGTGGCCGTCTTGTAACTGGAAGGTTGCCGGTTCAATCCTCGGCCCGTCGAGTTCATGTCAAGGTGTCCCTGAGCATGACACCTAACCCCTAATTGCTCCTAATGGGTTGTGGTTAGCACCTTGCATGGCAGCTCCCACCATGGATAAAAGCGCTATATAAATACAACCATTTAAATCTAAAGCCGTAAACAGATGTTGTACTGGACCGTCATGATGAAGAAGGAGTAAATCCAGAAGACAAAGCTTTTGATCAATGTCCCAACCTCCACCTGTGGTTAGGAGCTCTGGGTAGTGACTGAAAGAACGAGATCGCAAGGGGTTGAAATGGGTTTAGAGAAGGAGTATGGAGGTCAGAGTTGAGTCTGTGCTTTTTCATGGTCTAAAGGAGTTAGCTGGGTGGTTTGAGCGTCTCATTAAGAAGCCTCCTGGGTCTATGGAGGTTTGTGGGCATTTCCAACTGGGAGCAGATGCAGAAGTAGATCCAAAACTTACTGGAGGGATCATATATCTTAGTTGGCCTGGGAACAATGTAGGATCCCCCAGAAGGAACTGGAAAATGTTGATGGGGAGAAGGATGTTCCTGGATAAGCAGAGGAAAATGCATAGTTGGAGGGGACAACTACAATGTAAAAACCGACAAAATATACACAAAATATGTGGCCATAAGGAGCAAACATTACTGTTTGACTGTCTGATTACTGTTTTATGCAGACTGTTTATTAATCCCAAACTCAGCTTAAGTATCGCAGTGACAAAACATCAGTAATAAACTTCACCAGGACTCGCCTCTCCTTTGTAAAAATGTGCCTGTTCCAAAGACAGATGGAGATCACTTTCATTTTACCACACCTCTTAGGAAAAAAGTCACTGAAGGTCTTAAAATTTATGTTTTTAATTTTTATGGCACATAAATTTACTTTATTACCTCTCACAAGGAGGTTGTGACTTCATTACTGTCTGTTTGTCTGTCTGCCAGCAGGATTATGATGTAACTACTGGGCCAAATTTCAGAAAACTCCATGGATGTGAGGACTAACAGAAGATTTAATTATGATTTCATGCAGATCTGGTTTACGTTGTAAAATCATAGAAGTGGACTATTGGCATTGTGGAGATCTATACTCTCCAAGTAGCCTAGCCACGCTACAGCCATGTTTCTGATGGCACAAGGGTCTAGGGAAGCTCGACAGGGAGGGAGGCGGGCTAAAAGGTTGTCTGTCAAATCCCTCTGCAGCAATTGGGTAGGTATACAACCAATCAACCCAACGAATAGGCTGACGTAGTTCCAAGAGCACCGGCGGATTGTGGCTAAGTCCCATTAGCTTCCCAACCAGCGGAGCCGCGGAGCCAACTGGTGTATTAAGGATTTGCCATATCCCGTCAGCATAAGTCCAAATACGTCTTTCTTCTCAATGAAACACTTCAGTGCCGTCCTTTGTTTATCTTTCAAGTTGAATTTTAGCTTCAAATCTTTAAGGGCTGTGGCCAAAGCCGAGTCGAAAGATAACTGTTTATTGTGCGCCGGTTGTTTCTGTCAGAATCGTCGTGCCTCTGTCGTCACTACGTTACGCCCGCCTTCTGACTCTACACTTCATGGTGATTGGTCCGGCCAGTTTTAGGAGAATCCAGCCTCAAGCCTTATGGAGGGTAACTAGACCCACAATGTCAGAGAATTAAATTCGTTGCCATGGGTTGTCTAGCGCGGCTAGGCTACTCTCCAAATACAGTTCGACTTAAACAATGGAATATTTCTCTTAATTAAAGAACATAGTTAGTGCATCATAACCATTTCATTATTACATATCTAGATGTTTCAAGACTTTTAACACACTACATTACCACTAAAGCCCTTTTCAGACATGGGATACCTAGCATAGTTGAGTTAATAAATTGTCAAAATTAGGGTTGGGACTTTTAAAATAACACATTTAATCACAACTTTCTCAGTTCAACAATTGATGAACACTCCAGCCCAGTAGAGGGTTGTAATAAACCTAAAGTCTGTTTGCACAGGATGCACTGAGTGACGTCAGCGCACAACGAAGTTTGGCGAACAGCGAAGGAAGACCGCATTGAGCTAGTTGGGTGGAAAGTTTTCTTTTAAAAATCTTCCCAATAGCAGCTTGGATAAAAGCCTGGTTGTGTTCAAATTGTGCAACAAAGAGTTTTCTGATCATCGCAGCACTTCTAGCCAACGGTATCATCTCAATGCAAAACACGTTGCTGCGAGCACAGACACGAGATCCAAAGCTACGTGTCCACAGGGATGCTTTTTTTTTTGCCTGCCACTAGTGTCACTAGATGGTCACATGACTGTCCTTCAGACCTTCAGTCTGGTAAAAACATCAGAGCAACATGGCGGCTTGGTTGCAAACTTTCTCTCTTATTACAAAAACAGTGCAGGAAAAAGTAATTCTGAAAGAATTTGAGGCGAGAAATAAGCAGCTGAATCTGTCCTCGTTTTAGTTCAACAGCAGCTAGTTTAGATGTTCAACGAAAGTTTCACGATGCGTTGGACCTCCGCTCCCCGCGCTGTGTTTTTAGAAATGAAACTACTTTATGCAAATGAGCTCCGGGGGTGACGCGCCGCAATGCAACCAGCATGCAATGTGGTGCATTTCACATAGACAATGCAAGAAATTGACCTGGATCCTGTGGACATGTACCTGTACCTTTAGCTATGACAGTTCTGGTTGTAGCCATCCCATAATAGACCGCTTTTCAAGACACTGAAAGTGGTTGAGTTTACAAAAAGTCTTAACATGTTAAATCTAATCGCTGTAATTGCACTTTAAGTTTGCAGTAATCAGTGTAGCAGACAGATGGAAAATGCAAATAAATATGAATGAAACATAAACATTTTTGTAGTTTAAGTTCATGTATATGTCTAATCAGCGATTCAGTCTTCAACCAAATTTTGTTTGAATTGAAAAACTTTACTTATTGTTTCAAGTATTGCTATTTGCTAATTGCCATTAATCACAATGAAATAATTACAACGCCTCTAATTAATTTGAATAATGTTTTTAATTGCATCCCACCATTAGTCAAAATGTTGGCATTTTGTCATTCAGACTATATATATAAGAATGATGTGTAGTCATGGGAAAATAAACTTAAGCCCACACCTAACCAATAGCAGGATTGCTGTTTGGGTCGAAATAGAGGAAAATTTACTAAGAAGTAGAATGAACTTTTCTCAAGAGCAAACACTTCTATTGATGGCAGATGGTGGAAGCAGTGGAGGGCGGAGGGAAAAAATTACTTTTTCTAATCAAATTGTTGAAGAAAAAAGTCTGAACGGAGAGGAAAGGATTGTTCTCGGCTGGCAAAAAAAGAAAAAAAACAAGGTTGAAGAAAACCGTCAGCTTGAAACATTTATTGTACTTCATCACATCCCTTAACGGAGGCTGCTAATTACAAAGTTTACCTATAAGATTAATTAACTATGTGAAACTCACTTTTTAGCAAAGGACCGCCTCTCCAGAAGGCTGGTTTTTTTCTTTAATCAGTGTGTTTACAGGAGCTGCTCTGATCAGAGTTGCCACTTGTGACATTTTCATAAATGCAATGTGATATATTAGTAACCCATTGTTCTCTGACCAGTCATTTGTCTGTGTGACATTGTGGAATGAACTCTGGTGTTTAACGCATAAACAACTTGATCATTTATGTGTGTGCACATTTGAAGTATATTTAGTTTATCCACCAGTGTGTTGTGGTTACGCACAAAAAATAAAAGAAAAACATGAAATGATTCACATTTTTCTGTGTGCAGTTGTGTATTTGTATGTCTTGGCTTTGGGCGGCGTGTCAGTGTTTGTTTGTTCTCATTTAGTGTGTAAGTACGAGTGTGTCTGTCCGTCCCCTATGGCTTCTATCTATGGAAGCAGAGAGATGAATGGAACCCTGTGAAGCAGCGTTGATTACACAGTGTATCTGCTCCCTCCTTCGCTCTCTGCTGCACAGACAGAAAGACAAACGGAGGGAGGGAGTGAACGCCGTGGAGACAAAGACAGTCGGACTCAAAGGAAGGGAAGAAGAGGTGAGAAAGATGGAGGAATAATTGCAGCAGGAAGAGAACTCAGAGGGAGACTAATAAATACTAACAGGGGAGAACATTATAATTAAAAAGTATTCTTCAGAGGAGGGGGCATTTTCAACAGTCAGAACTGAATGCTCACCACTGACTTTATTGGTCCTGCATTTGCTGGCTTCACTGAATGTTAATTTAAAGTGATATCACAGAAACACAAATTTGTTTCTGAGATTAGAGCGCTCTCTGTTAGTTTGCAGTATATTTGTGTGCACAACAAGATATGGGCATGCTGTGTTTTATACTTTACTGGTCCTGCAAGGGGGAATTCTCTTTTTGCATTTCCCAGCTTGCTATGAGGCTGGAATCAGAGTGGTGGATCACCGACACTAAGTCACACCTGGAGAAGAAAGGGCCCTACAGTAGCACTAATAGCAACATCCTGAAGGTTCAGGAACTGGAGCGGGCCTTAAGGGTTACATAAACATCAAGTTCTTGACAAACTTGGGAAAAACTCCAGCAGAAATCTTTGTCATGCTGCAGGATTTGTAAGGAGAGCAAACAATGCCCTGTACACGTTTCTACGAGTGGCACAAGAGGTTCAGAATGGGGCAGAATGACCCAAAACAGGATGTCCCTTAGCAACAAGAACTGATGGCAACATCAAGAAGGTAAAGGAACTGGAGCGGGCCTTGAGCGTTAGATTAACATCAAATTCTTGCTGAACTTGGGAAAAACTCCAGCACAAATCTTTGTCATGCTGAAGGATGTGTACCAGGAGCAAACAATGTCCTGTACATGTTAGTGCTAGTTACACAAGAGATTCAGAATGGGGCAGAACGAGCCTAAACAAGATGTCCCTCAACAACAAGAATTGATAGCAACATCCAGAAGGTCAAGCAGCTGGTGTGGCGTTACTGTAGACTGATGATCACAATGTTAGCTGAACAACTGGAGTTGAAGAGGGAGTCGTTTTGGACCATCTTATTGGATGATTTGCATGAAGTTGGTGCGAAAACTGCTTTCCAAAGACCAAAAGACCTGCTGTGTGGATGTGTCCTGGGATGTTCATCACTGTAGATGAGATCTTCTACTATTAACCTGAGATCAGGCAGAAGAGCTTCCAGTGGGAAATGTCAGTTTTCCCCACTCCAAAGAAAACCCTCATTCAGAATTGTCCAAAAAAAGATGGTCCAGACCAACTCTTCAGTAAATCCCATTAAGTCCACCATCATTCTGATCGTCAGTCAATCACTTTGCACTAATTCTTCAACCTTCTGTTGTTGCTGTAACTTGTTCTTGTTGAAGAACATCCTGGTTTTGGCTCTTCCTGCACAGTTCTGAAAGGACAGCTAGAAACCCTCCTGTGAACAGAAAGATAATAGGCCAACTGAAGTGTTACTTTTTGTATAAAGTGTTGAGATGTTGGGTAACACATGAATTTCTTTATTGTGTGGCTGCTGATCGGCAACCAGTGCCCTGTTTGTTTGTTGTTACATCCAGATGATTTTGGTTGGATCACAGTCACTTGACAAATCCTCCTCCAATGACTTATGTCACATGGAATGGACCACTTGTCTGATTCAGATTCCAATCAGAAGCTTGTAGTAATATATTATCATGCACTTTAGCTTGCTTTTTGACTTGATACATTTTAAAGCCAAAGTTTATATTGAATTACATAAACTAAGAAATAGGGTGTGTTCCAAAATCCATACTACCATTTTATATTAATGTGTCATTCCAGAAAAAGATTTGTTGAGACCCAATGCATAAGCTGTCAAAAGTCGCATGCAAGAAATACAGGCTCCAACGAGTTGGATTTTGAAGTTTTCAAGTTGGCATACTTTTCCCACCATTCTGACCCACAGTCCTATGCACAGCTGTACCACAGTGTGTTGTGTGAGGATAAACAAGCTTGAGCCGCCATGAAAGCACAGATGACAGCTCATTTCACACCACAGACTGCAATGATCAAAGCTTAAGGTGCAATATTAAGACGAGGTTGTATGTCCTAATCTTATGCATACTGCATGAAGCACAACGTACTCTGTGACAGCAGCTGTAGTATGTACTTTAAGTAAAAAGAACAAGTGTGATTTGGAGAGCAGCCATTCGGTCCTGTGTTCAGGCATTGTGATGCATTTTCAGCAGTTTCAATGAATTTTAAATAGTTTATTTGCGTAAGAAGCAGAAGCACTTCAGACTTTCGCTCTTTAGAAAGTTGAAAATCAGTAATTTAGGCGATACGTGATGTAGCACAAGACTGCTACTGCAGGTTATCCTCAGCGCACACACACACAGATGGTGAATTCTGAAGCAGAGTTTATTGCTGCCAAGACCGAACATAACTCAGTTTCTTCTTGGAACAAAACGACCCTTTCCTAGGACTGCTACCTGGGTCTCGTGGTCTGGTTGGACTCAGAATGGCAGACCCTGCTTCCAGCAAGCTACTGCATAAACTGATTAGTCAAAGCACCACAGATGTGCCAATTAACAGATCCTGGCACCGCTCCTGAACCAACCTGCTCCAGTTCTATTCTGTAACTGAGCAAAACCACAACGCCCCTGCCATGCGTGGTGTTCATGGGACAGTGATGAAATGGAATAGTCCACAGCGACCCTATTCTCCTGCTGTTTATACACTGTGACTTTACTCAGTAATGATATACACTACCATTCAAAAGTTTGGGGTCGCTTAGAAATGTCCTTAGTTTTTAAAGAAATACAGTTTTTTCAATGACAGTAACATTAATCACAAAACCAGTCTAGACATTGTTTATGTGGTAAATGACTATTCTAACTGGAAACAACTGATTTTTAATGGAATATCTCCATAGGGGTACAGAGGAACATTTCCAGCAACCATCACTCCTGTGTTCTAATGCTACATTGTATTAGCTAATGGTGTTGAAAGGCTAATTGATGATTAGAAAACTCTTATGTTAGCACATCAATAAAAGTTTGAGTTTTCATGGAAAACATGAAATTGTCCTGGTGACCCCAAACTTTTGAATGGCAGTGCATGTAGAAGTCTCTTAATCTTGATCTTAACTTACCTAAATTTGCAACACTCATCCTATTCCCCCCCGCCGCCTTTTAGCCTAAATTATATAGGACAATGTAGTGAGACGGGAAAGTGGGAGGACCTGCAGCAATGGGCAATGGGTTGAACTCGAACCCATGACTACTGTGTCAGTGACTATAGCCCTCGTTTAAGGTTTGTCCGCTCAACCAGTTGACATACCAGGACATCCCCACCAATCCTATTCATATGTTGCAAAGCACTCTGGATCAACAGCTGTTGTATTAAATGTATCATATGAACTATAATGAGTTGTCTTGACTTGTGGCATTAGTGTTGGAAAGACAACATAACTTGATTATGGTTTCTCATCATGAACCCAAAGAATGAAACACAATCATCAACTTGTTGGGCATTTTAAGTTGTGTCTTTGTGGAAGAAGGTTATCTGAAAAACAGTCAGATTTGTGGTGAAATGTACTTCACTGAACGTCCTTGAAGAAAAAAGATATCCCGGCTCTTATCTTCCTGGATTTCTGATGATTTGGGACACACAACAACTTGCTCTGCCCTGCATCGCCTCGACTGTCCCACAAGCCCCGCCCGTATTCCTTTATTGGCATTCTGATTGGTCAGTCTGTCAGCAACAGTCTGCTCTCCCTCCACGCCTCCCTCCCCTCTCCCCCTTACATCCTCCCTCCCTTCCCCTCCCGCTGTGCCTTTCTCTCCATGCAGCTTCGCTGGTGAATGAGTCCAGTCAGACACAAGCTGTTAAACAGTGCAGCCTTCCTTTCTCTCTCTCTCTCTCTCTCTCTCTCTCTCTGTCACACCATCTCTTGCTCTCTCTCTCGGTCCTTTTCCCATCTTTTCGGAGCAGACAGTCAGTGGAGCATCGGCATCAGAGCAACACAGGACTGACGGAGGAGGCAAGAAGTCGACAGACCTTCGCTGACAGGAACACAACACTGAGATTATTGCAACAGCCACAGCAGAACATTGACTGTAACACCGCTAAAACAGAAGCAACAGATTGCCCTCAGTTGCAAATTGTTGCTGCAAACTGATGTTCCCCCAGCTGATTTGCGTGTGGAAACGAAGCAGATTGGCTCCCACAGCTGGCATCTCCTGGGCTTTTGAAAGTCAGTTACTCTGCTTGAAAGAAATGCCTCTGCTCCGTCCAAAGCGGGAGGAAATAACAGCACTGAGCGACAGAAGCCAGAAGCTTTGAGTCAGTCGGAGAGCAACACGTTTCACGCTGGGTGTCAGGATCACCTCTACCACCAGCGTCTCCTCCCATCTTCCTTCCATCATCGGGATCTAAAGAAGACTAGGCTCTGAATGCACAAGCAGGAGGAGGACGTGTAGACTGACATGCAGAGTGCAGAGTTCAGAGAGTTTCGCAGTGAAACAGAAAGAGCGAGATCAGGTTTTATCGGTACGAAGACACAGGAAAGATCCAGCGACAGACATCAGTGAGTCTCACCTCGACTTCTGAGGACAAGAAAGGGATGAAGAGGAGGATGAGCACAAGTGTCAGCAAACAAGAGGCCAAGCACTAGAGGAGAGATGACAGGAAAAGAGAGATTCAACACTGCAGCACACAGTCACAGATAGAGAAGAAATATATCATTCATTAGACTCCACATCAGTAGTGAGAAACTTACTCTGTCTCGCAACACAATTTTGTTCTTTCTAGGATGTTTTTGCACCCGTGGAGGTTGCATCTCATCTGACATACAGAGAAAGAGGAACATCAGAGTCTTTCTTTCAACTTGTGCTGCCGGTTGCTGCAAGTAAAGTTTTCTGCGCCGATCTCGATCGGTGTGAGCGTTCCGGAGGTTCCTCTCTTGACTCTTCTTTTCGGGGTGAGGTGGATCTGCCGTGGGGGGCAGCTGACAGCCATCCAAGACGCCGCGAGCCGTGCTCCGCGTGAAGAATGCCCAGCCGCGCTTGGCCAAGCCGGCCGACCCGGGCCCGACGGCGGGCCTCTACATGGAGAGATCGCAGAGCCGCATCAGTCTGTCGGCGTCTTTTGAGGCCCTTGCCATCTACTTCCCTTGTATGAACTCCTTCGACGAAGACGATGGAGGTAAGTGGGAGTGAATGCACACACTCAGCCAAAGCAAGACTGAAAACAAGGACCACAAGGCACATTATTTATCTCTTGTCTGCTGGAAAACTGATGCCACAAGTCAGAAATTATGTAAATCTGACATGACTTTTCAGACAGACTCATTCCAACTCGTGCACATCATGTGTTGCTTATTTTGATCTTTTTATAGAGATTCCAACACCCAAAAGGCACATTTTTAGTTGACAACATTTTAAATGCTAGATCCAATGTGACTTGCCAGCATTTAGCACTGAAACAATTAGCTGATTAATGGATTATTCATCCCCACAGAAAATGAACTGCCAGTGGTCTCGATAAGAGGTGGAAGTCATTTATCAAGTAGAAATGCCAAAAAGACACAGAGGGAGAGATTTGAAAACGCCATAGTGGACTTTGAGAATCTGTGAAGGGCATTATCAAGTATTCTGACATTTTATGGAGCAAACACTGAAAAGATAAAATGACATATGAATCAATGACACTGATTTCCACTTTAGGAAATACCAGCATCGGATAAATGGAAATCTTTGCAGACAGTGTTGGCATTTAACAAAGTTAAAGACACCTCTGTATGTCTAATATGTACTTTATGTGTTGCATGTCTTCATATAGTTGTTGTACTTTCATGTTTGCTACATGGTTCATGGTTTTGTGTGGTCACATCAGGTTCTCAGACTGTCACTGACTATATACAATAACTGTTCATATATATAATACACACATAGAGAACTGATGGAAGGAGATTAAATCCTCTTAAATATCACTGTGTTGAAGCCAACATGATAGAATATTACGCATCTCTAGTGATCAAAGTCTTAGATGCAGTCTTATCATTATTTCCCATACGACACATCAGAAACTCTGGTGTATTTCCAGATTTCAGGTTGTCTCACTCCGACTGATAAATGCTTCTGATGATGCATGTGTGTGTGTGTGTGTGTGTGCATACGTGTGCGTGTGTGGACGCAGCCTGTGCACACCTGTGCGGTTATGTCCGCTGTCTGTGATGAGATTGTCGTAGGATCAAGTATTCCCTTAAAATTGGATGCATCAGATGATGTAATGCTTTTTGCTCCCAACTGGTATTATTGCTACATTGCATTACTCCTGATTTCCTGTTACACTAATCCTGTCTGAAAAACTGCAGCACGGGATTATCTGTCCTATAGAAAATGACTTAAAGGATAAAGGCACGCTGTATGTATATTAAAACATAATTGGATGAATGTGTGGCTTTAACTGTAAATGTGTGCATAAGCTCATGTTGTGCTCATTTAACACAATGTCAAATGTTACGTCCTACATTTTCGCCTGGTGTTTCGACATTTAGAAATTTGAGCTGCACCTTTTAATATGACAAATTCTGCAGCTAGCAGTAGAGATAACACCGTGACGGAATCAATTAGCGGCTTCTTTTCTTAACTCGAGAGGTTTAACTTCTTCATGATGTTGACGTTAACTTGAAGGTGTGAGTCCACTGGAGGTCTTCGTGGGTCAAAGAATCTGTGCCCAAAAGAAAAAAGACCTGGAGATGTAGCACTCATAAGTACCTGTATTATCATTTAAAAGCTGGGATCAGTTCCGAACCACCAGACCGGAAACCAGACAATGTCAGAGCTGATTGCGCAAAAACGTTTCAGAAACACCCAAAACCTTTTGTCTTACCTAACTCGACGTTAGTAGCCTTCTCTCTTGACCATTATAGAATTCAACCCCTTGGTTAAGAAAGTGGGTAAAATACATCTATGTTTCTGGTTATTCCCCTCCTTCTAAATCACACATTACTTCAGATTTAAACTACACTTTCTGTGGTGGTGACACGCGACAAACTTGTTTAGTATCAGCTTTGCAATTTTGTTGCATAATAAAATAATGTTTGCCCTTTT
Source organism: Acanthochromis polyacanthus (assembly GCF_021347895.1). Lineage (NCBI taxonomy): Eukaryota > Metazoa > Chordata > Actinopteri > Pomacentridae > Acanthochromis > Acanthochromis polyacanthus. The sequence continues at coordinate 31,853,340 of NC_067117.1, read as the reverse complement.
GAGCAATAATAATGATTGCTTATTGACTGCAACATGGCTGCCAACATGATGTTGTTCCAATGCACACACACACACAACATTTCCATCATGATAAGCTGTCTGATCATGGCCATCCCCTCAGGTCTTACACACAATGTTGAACGGATTCCAAACCTGTGGTAGTAAAATGAACCAGAACCCAACTAATCATATAAAACATGGATTATGAAGCTGTAAAGGGTTGTGGGTGAGTGTCAGGTCTCAGGATTTGAGTGGATCCTCTGAAGCCTCTACAGTAAACCATGGCATCACTGTTAGAAGTGGGTTACAGGTGAAAATCACAGTGCAGCGAGATTGAAAGTGACAACCAGAAGTAGTCACTACAGGTTCGACTTTAAAAGACAAAGGCGCACAATGAGAAACTTTGGCTTCCCAGGAGTCTGAGTGCAAGAGAATTATTACAAACTGGGAAAGGTGTTCAACTGCATCTTCACTGCATGTCAATAGATTCTGTTAATTTTGTTGTTCACTCCATTGAAGTACAAGGTCGCCTAAATCGGGTCTTCATTATTAGCGAGGTTTGTGGGAATGTTTCTTCAATAGACTCTAAACTTCGAAAGCGATATCATTTGAGTTTACTCGAAGGCATCTCATCCCAACCTAGAAGTGGACTTAATGCAAAATTGGGAACCTTTTGGTTTGGGTCACCCAGTCAAGTTCATGTTTTCCATGAAAATTCACACTTTTTTTCACGTACTGACATAACTGCACAAGGGTTTTCTAATCATCAATGAGCCTTTCAACACCATTAGCTAACACAATGTATCATTAGAACACAGGAGTGATGGTTGCTGGAAATGTTCCTCTGTACCCCTATGGAGATTAAAAATCAGCCGTTTCCATTTGGAATAGTCATTTACCACATTAGCAATGTCTACACTGTATTTCTGGTTAATTTCATGTTATCTTCATTGAAAAAAAATGCTTTTCTTTCAAAAATAAGGACGTTTCTAAGTGACCCCAAACTTTTGAATGGTAGTGTATGTTGCACTGTGACCATTAGATGCAAATGTTTGCCCACCTGAGAGATGAAGTCTATTATGCCTGTCAGATACTCTTTATTCTGACTATCTTAATATCTTCTCCAGTGATTTTGCAGAGCTTAAAGTGCTGCTGTTGTATCACCAACATTTCTGTAATAATGGTATAAAAATATGTAAAAAGACATGGTCAACATCTTTTGTGACTTTTAACACAGTCTTCTTGGCTAAAAGAAGTGGTTGTGGTTATTTTCATGTTAAACCAAGGTCATTTTCAAACCAAGACATGCAGCAACTCGTTCAAACCAAGCCCTTCACCCAAAGCTCTGAGAATTTAGAAACATCATGCACACCACTTCCACCTGCTGTTTCTCAGCAACACACACAAATAATTACTTTTGTTCAGTTCGATTCCCAGTGAGACACAACGCTGGTAAATGGAAGAATTTGAAAGGAAAAACTGAAACACACTAATGAGACCACCCAATGTTGAGACACAGTCATCAATAAGTAAAACACTTTTTTTTTAAAGTGGTTGAAATAAATTTTTAAAAACAATTCATCAAATGACAGTGTGGAAGCTGCGGTGAAAGGCTGGTTACAGTGACGAGTCTCACACCAAAATCTCACCTTAAACCGCAGCTCAGCGGCTGTTTTTAAGAGCAAAAAGGCTTAAAAACCGACTACCTGATCAGCATTAACCAGCAGACAGACTATCTGGTGGACATGCTGGAACATTTAGAAGCTGAAGAACCACATATTTCCCCCAGGAGTTCGCAGAGGCCAAAAATAGAGATGAAAGACAGTGGATATTGGTTTTACATTCACCAGGTGGACAGAAACATGACTCCAAATGATTGATGTTGCTCTGGAACTGCTGAGTTAACACAGGTTTAAATATTAGTTTTATGTGGACATTCCTCAGTAAATTTAATTCCACAGAGACGTGAGCTGCTCCTGCAGAAATAGAATGTAATAATAATACAGCAACACTCTGGACATTAGCAATCTGCTGGGAATGTGGTGGACAGAGACAGCAGCTCCCCATCAGCAAAATTTATTTGTTAGATTTCTGCAGCAGTCGGCTGCACTGACTGGTTTCTGAGCTACGAAATAAACGCACGACAGTAGAAAAAGCATTCAGAGAGCGCAGTACTTCACCAAAAGCTGCTCAGTCGCTGTATCATTTCCGACGGCTAAAATCTTTTTAAAAATTTGTGGATCCAGACTATAAGCGCTATTCACTTGGTCCTTGTGACCTTTCCTGAAAAGTTTATCTAAATCTGTTAAATCATTTTAGAGTAATGTTGCTAACAGACAGACAAACATACATCAATTGTCGCATAATTCTGCCGTGGCTCCACCTGATTGGTAGAGTAACTATGACGTTTTTATGACATTTTGGATGGCATACTAAACTACAGAAGCACTCAGAGAGCACAGTACTCCGCCAAGTGTGTTCATTCCCCCATATGACACTGTCAGAAATGCAGCATTTTTTTTTTCAAGTCATTAGTTTTTGATGGTCAGAAATCACAGCAACATAGAATGTGGCCATTTAATATAGAAGTATCCACAAACAAAATGACCTTGCACTGAGCACAGGCATGTGTTATGCATGTGTACATGATGCACAGATACCGAATTGCGCGACTTAAATATCTAGCAGGTGGTGGGAATTTATGGGACTCAGAAACACCGCCACAATTTAATCAATTGTTCCTTGTATCATTTCTGACAGATAAGTCCTGATAAGTCCACAGTGGTCCATTTGTAGTAGGATCACAATCATGTGATCATCAGCAGGCAGCTGATGTAGTGTTCACTTGTTGTCATGGTTACAGTGACGCCCTGTCGCTGTCTCACAATGATACAGAAATCCTTAACAAATCCGTGGATCCAGATTATAAGCTGCATCACTGACAAAATCTCATCATTTGGTCCTTGTGTCATTTCTGACCTTCCCTAAAAAATTCATTCAAATCTGTTAGTCCGTTTTTGAGCGATGTTGCTAACAGACAGACAGACAGACAAACCAACGCTGATCATCCCATAACTCGGCTGAGGCCCCACCTCCTTGGCAGAAAAATAAAATGATGCAAAAACGTCCTTTTTATTCCAAAGACTCATTCATTTATTGTTATAATTTCTTTTTATCATTGTATCATCACTGAATTTCTCTTTGGGGATAAATAAAGTGATTCTATTCTATATCCATCCATCCATTCTCTACACACCGCTTTATCCTCACTAGGGTCGCTGGACCCTATCTCAGCTGACTCGGGCGAAGGCAGAGGACATCCTGGACAGGTCGCCAGTCTGTCACAGGGCTACATATACAGACGAACAATCACACTCACATTCACACCTACGGGCAATTTGGAGTAATCAATTAACCTCAGCATATTTTTGGACTGTGGGAGGAAGCCGGAGTGCCCGGAGAAAACCCACGCATGCACAGGGAGAACATGCAAACTCCATGCAGAAAGATCCCAGGCCCACCCCGGGATTTGAACCGGGGATCTTCTTGCTGCAAGGCGAAAGTGCTAACCACTACTTCACTGTGCAGCCCTCTATTCTATTCTATTCTATTCCAAAATTTGGGAAAATAGTGTATAAGGACGCTCGCCAAACTGTACTAACACTTTCACCTGCCTCCAAGGTGTGTGTTTGTTTACTGACACCAGGCAGCATGATGAAGCGCGGCATCACCTGTATGAAGGTGTGACTCAGTTTTTTCAGCACTCAACACAGATTATAGCTTGCCAATGCTCTTTTATTCCTTCGGGTGCCTCCGTCAACACAGCATCGACGCATCAAACATGTAGAGAAACCACCTCACGATCCGTCATCGGTGTGAGCGCCGCGGGAACGCTCAATCTCGCGCCGAAACACCGGTTTGATCGCTCATGCATTCACAAATACAGGTATTCCGGTCTAGACAGATAAATTTAAACACCATTTGTGGTTGTATTTGCACACAAATACACAGGTAAGACTCCACACACACACACACACACACACACACAGATATGAAAGCAGTGTATGAGGTAATCAGAGCGGAGCGGCAGGCCGTGGTTTGTGGCTCTCAGTCTAATTAAATGCTAATATGGCTCCTGATTGTGGCTGACTGCAGCTAAATAGAGGCCTGATTGCAGGTTAATTCTCTCTCTCCTCCTCTCTGACTCATTGTCTCTCGCTCTCCAGCTCTCCCTCTCTCTCAGACCCATTTTTACGCTGCGGTTTGAAAATCCTGTTTGCAGGTTAACTCCGTCTTTCCACCTCAGATTGGCTTTTAATTGCTTTACCTCTTGTTTTCCCTTTCTTTCTTTCCGCTCCATCCCCCGCTGTCCTTGTTTCATTTGTCTTCTCCTTTCATTCCAGTTTAATTTAAATGTATTTCACCGACAAGACAGGCAGGAACAGTGTTCTAACAGCAGTAAAGAATCACATCAGCTAATAAAAAATACCAGGTAGTTACAAGTCTTGTTGTACATTAGAATTTATTCAAGATTAGCCACTACAAATGCAGGATTTTACAAGTCATAACACTCAATCACAAAGCAGAGTAGAGGTCAGTTTAACTGGGCAAAATAGTGATTTGTAATAGAAGTTGAATCAGTTTATTTGAGATACTTTGCAAGAGTTCTTGATGGGAAATTATGGTACACAATATACCAATATAACAGAGTGACAGTTGTACACACATCAAGCAAATTTAATCTTTAACTTTCAGGGCCAGATAAACTAACAGGTGACATAGCTTTTCAGTTTCAGCCTCATAAAATATCAGCCACATCACAAACTGGCTCTCACTTGTGGATCTTACATGGACACAGCTCAGGAGTTGGTAAAATAGTGGCATCTTGTAGAACTAATGCAACCCAGGTTCTCTAAAATGGCATTTGTATCAACCTCACTTCACCTTTTACTTGATTGTGTTTGTTTGTGACGTATCCCAAATCCTTTTCTAACCAGCATGTCTTTTTGCGATTTTTTAAAAATCCCTTTATGCTACTCCTGTTCAGCTAATCGATCACATATTAAATAGGGCGGGATTTGTCACCCTGGTTACCTAGAAAATGGAGAAGCTTGAAGTATGTTGTAAAAGGGTCATGTTTTAGCCCAAACCATGACATATTTCCCAAACGAAATGAGTATTGATTTATTAACCTTTATTTAACCAGGAGAAATCCCATTGACATTGACGACTTCTTTTTCAAGGGAGTCCTGGCCAAGATGGACAGCAGCAAATAAAAAACATCATTACAAAATTACACTGTTAAAACACTAGCAAGTCGAAAGATTAAATTTACAAGCAAGTTTTGAAAAACGAGCGCATGTCAAGAATTCGCAGTTTGGATTTAAAAGCGCTGAAGGAGATTAACTCAGTTTCCAGTCTTTCTGTAACATTTTCCATGAAAAAGGTGCAAAGCAAAGATTTTTTTTACCCAGTTCAGTCCGGGCATATGGAACAGAAAACAACAAATGATCTTGTGAACTATAAGTAGCTTTGATGGAAGAACTTAACCAAGTTTCTACGGATATACTTAACTTCGTGAAAGTGAATTACAAACTGTGATGGTTCGTAAAAAAACCTAAACCTTACAAACTACAACACAGTAGAATCCCTTTGGACTCCAACACAGTCGAGAGAGCATCAAAGCATTCCCAATTCTGAACTGAATGCAGAATATTAGTGCAGTTCAATTTCAGATCCCCTCATTACTGCAGTTCCAATTCCCCATGTGAAACAAGAATGTTTCAAGTCTTACCTATTTCAATACAAGTTGCACTATTAGTCTTTTTGTTCATTGTATAATAAGTAGAGCTATTAAACCACAGGAAGACATTCAGTATTATCTGCTCACCTGTTCCTAGATCATGTGCAACATGCCTGAAGCTATTTTTATGTCTTTATGTAGTACTTCTTCGTTGGCACATCTAGATTTTTTAGATTGCTATTTTTTAGGTGGTTATATTTAGATTTTATAAGTAGAATTTATATATATTACTTACCAACCCTGTTGCTATGTTCTTGTCTAACTTTTCGTGAGAACTATAAGTTTCAATTCCTTGTGTGTGCGAGCTCACTTGGCAATAAAGCTTTTTCTGATTAGTAAACACTTGTCTGCATATTTAAAGATAAAAGAAGATTAAAGTTGATCTCTACATTATTGAAGTGCCTTGAATAAACTCACAACTATCATAAATTAATCTTTTTAGTTGTGTTTGCTGTGGATAACAATGAATTTACACGGTTAATGTCAGGCTTCAAGGTTAAGTAAACTTTAAATCAAAACGTAGGTTTTAACTGGTTTTATCCTTTACCGTCCCCTGATTGTAAATTTAAGCAAATGAGACATAAACTCCAACCTGTCCTCATGTCTCCTAGATGATCACACTCACACAGCCTCGGGTTTGTGTTTTCTAGCAGCTCAGGTGTCGCCATTGAAGGTGACAGACCGACAGACGAGGTGATCGTTATAGCAGTGAATGTGAAATATGAAAAGTGAATGTTTAATCAGCCACTCATTAAGGAGAAATGACTAAAAAAGTTATGGAGTTTGTATGAATAGAGTTCGATTCCAGAAGTCACTTATGGCAGTAAAAAAATCCCTCATCTTCCAGTTGTGGTTGCGATTTTCCACACTTCCTGGTTGAGTGTACACTTGTTGCAGTCAGCTGTGGATTTCACGTAACAGTTGAGTGAAAATAACAGTAACAAGTATTTCATGTGCAGCAGTTTTGTAAAACTTACCGCTGCATATTATGGCGACTTACTGCAGAAATTATTTATAATATTAAAAATGCCCATGAACTTGAATATTATTCTTTTAAAAGCATTCAAAATGATACTAAAGGGGTGAGTCTGCAGCTTTGAAAACCCTCTATGACTTTCCTACCTTGCATGAAACTCGTCATTTTTCAAACTTTCTGAAATGGATGCTCTACTACTTTTGCGCACGAGGTAAGAAAGGGCAGTTTAACGTCTCTTTCCACCCATCTTTTTCATTTACTAAGCAAATATTTGCGTCATTTTTCATGTAAACAAGTGAGTGAAGTCAACACTGAACGTCTTCCCGGAAAGGCTCTTTGAAAATATACACTATTATCCTCGTTTTTGAAGCGAAACCTCTGAACATAATCGAGCCATCAATTACTTTTGTCACCACGATGCAAATGGGTAAACAATTTAGTGGTATATGAACATTTTTTATGGTTGAACTGCTAGATAGAGTATCGTATTCACCAGAATTGACAGGTTTGGACTCACAGAGCAGCGTAGGAAAATGGTAAGGAAGTACCAACTTTATGGAAATGCATCAGTTTTTCTGAGCTTTTCTTTCATGGAACATCATAGTGTCCAAAACAGAGAAAAATCAAAGCATTTTCACTGAAAATCATACCTCTTTAGTACATTTCTGACATACTTACATGTCATAGAGCACCTGTAGTTGCCGTAGCTTACATTTTTCTATGGAACATTTTCAACTATCAGATTCTAAAAAAGCTTGTTCCAAAGCAATTTCAAAGGAAAATGGCCAGCAAAAGCAATACATTTTTAACAGGTTGGCCATTTTTCAAAAGAAAAATTAAAATAATAAGTGTTTTAGGGTGGATTTTTTTCCCCTCTCAGGCTTGTTCTTGTTCATTCTGATGTCCCCATTAATCAGATGGAGAAAAAAACAAAAAAAAGCTCTATTACAGAAACAGAACAGGCGCTCCTGGTGCTGCTACTGCTGCTCTGGGATACTAATGGACTTCTTTGTGCCGTGGTAAATCTTTGCTGGTAGGAACCAAATGTTCTCACGAAAGGAGAAACATATTTGAGGATTTTTGCTCCTTAAGTTGTTAATTTGAGGTGATGGTGCAGATCATAACAGATTGATCGTACGGATTCTCACGTGATGCGAACAAGTTCGTACAGCTTCAAAGACACCTTCCTTTCAAGTTATGAATGAGAGTGTCATCTAAATATGTGGGTGAAATAGAGGAGTGTGCATCAGGTATTATGGTGTCATAAAGCAGTCAAGGTAATGAGATGTTGCTTATTGAGGGAGGATCTGGGACATTAGCCATCAACGAATCGGAGGGGAAGGAGAAGAAATGAGGGAGTAACGAAATGAAAAGAAGTATACGAGGACACAGGAGACAAATGTAGGCAGAGCTGCGACTGACAGATGAGAGGAGGGAGGAAAGAAAGGCAAAGAGAAAGAAGGAGGATATTAATCATACATCAACCAGGAGGACACATCCATGGAGGGATGGGAGGGAAGGTTGACGACCAGAGAGAGGAAGTTAAGATTAAAAAATTAAAACAACTCAGCGGGTCTCTTCCTTCCTCTTGTATCTTTTGTTTTCCTCTTGCTGTCAAGTCACATGGAGGCCAGACACATGCAGGAATGTATATGAAGAATAGATTTCCAAGTCAGAATAAATCATGTGATGCTGCGTATGCGGTATTTAAATGAAAACGATGTCGTGGAAAAAGACGTGGGAGTTTGGCGAATGTACGTAATAATGTGTAGATCCAAAAAAATATAAACACAAGGCTGAGAGATGCATGGAGCTGTTGTCAAAGATATGAGAAAGAATGGAGGCGAAATAGGGGAGAACAAGGAGGAGAGAGGTCTCTGGTGAGCTTCTGAGCTGGAGAGACGACCCAGAAAAGTCAGGAGTAAAAAATGGACTGCCAGGAAAGGAGGTCTATTCTATAGGGAGGGAGGGAGGGAGGGAGGGGAGGTGAAGGCTGCAGGTGTTCATTTGTTATACTGAGCAATATGGCAGCAGAGGGGAGGAGGAGGAGGAGGGGTTCTTCGGTGTGTTATACTCTGACGTTGGGACAATGGCTTTGGTTGTTGCTTTAATGCACAATTTCTCGCCGTACAAAAGCAACTTCAGGCGCGTCGGCGAGGGTGCGAGAGGTTTGATGAATTACAATTTCTTTCGCTGAGATTATAATGCAAATGACGTTCTCTTTACCGAACCGGCAGCGAGGCCTCTCTTCACACCAGAAGAGCTGCGAGAAGCTCTGATGTTGGCAAATCTGGTGAGGCGAATGTTGCTCACTGCTTTGTGAGAGACAGCTTGAGTTTCACTCTGAGGGCTTGTTGAGATTGAACACAAAGCAAATCTTGTGTATTTGTGTGTGTTTGTTGGTGGCGAAAGTCAATATCCTGACTGTGCCAAATACATAGTGATACACAGAGAAAGAAGAGACCCAAAGTGGAGCCAAGATCCAAACCAAACATAGCGGGAGAATTATTCCCGGCTCAAAATGAGTTAAGATGGTGACGTCTGGAGACACATTGGATTTACTCTCTCTGTATAGAAGAAATGCCATGAAAATGTCATTGAACTTGAATATAATGACCATAAAGATCATATTATATATCATTCTCACTGTCAGTCAGTGCAAAATACACCGTACTTGTGCAGATGTATGTTTATGTCCAACCTCGTCTTCTAAAAAAATAAAAAAAAAGCAAAAATGGAACTGCAATAGCAAAGATGTTTTCAAATAATGACAATTGAATTATGGTTTCTATTTAAGACCTACAATTGTGAAAGTCCGCCAGGACATATTCTTACATTTTTACATACTGTAGTGCATTTTTTTTTGGAGTATTTCTATTTGCTTTACATCAATATAACCCTTAAATCCCAAGTTTTAATAATATGTATTGACATATGTCTTAACTACTGCAATAAATTGATTTAAAGTGCAAAAAATCTCAAAAACATTAAAATCATTTTTGTTTTTTTCACGTTTCAAAATTTTATTGGTATTTTTATAAACCCATAACTGCAACGAAAAAGCGCTCTGAGACCTGGTGAATGAGTGAAATGTTAATGCAACGCCCCAGATTTTATATGCAAAAGAACGACCGATCTATCTTGTCTGGTTTCAAATCTGCCGCCAATCAAAAAATATTATGTATAGATGAAATGGCACTACACTGTGCTCTTGTAACAATGGTCTTTAAAGTATTTGGCAAGTCAGTAATTCCTTGACACCTAACATATTAGTACTATATTCTCTAACAATGTTGTTTTTGTCTGGTACAACATCCAGACTTGCATCCACTTGTAGTGACTAGAACATGAGCAAAAGAGCAGCAGTTCCCCAGTGGCCCAAGATCCCCCAGCAATCTAAGGTGCCCAAGGACCCCCAGCAACCCAAGATACCCAAGTACTGGATCCAGCAACCTCAGATGGTACACTATCCATTCAAGAATCCAGGCTACCATCCTAAGCTGCTATGCCAGAATCCCCATTTGACCCATCACAAACCTTAGCAAGTTATTTTATTTGGACAGATCAATACAACACAGTGGTCAAGCATCTTCAGATTGTGTTTTGGCACTCAGAGTCTCACTGAAAGACTGTAGTGCAGACCATGATCTTTTGTTACTCAAAGTACTTTTCATGATGCAAATCCCCTTCTCTGGTGGGAAAGGTGATCGCTTTCTATGCCCATCATCCACCCCAACCACCTCTCCTTCCGATTCCGATGTAATTCTTCAATTTGGAGATATATTCATTCACAAAACTCAACAAAAACTGAATCTGACTGCGATTCAGCCAGCAAATTTGTTGCATCTAAATGCAGTCGAGAAAAAAATAATGTTACAAATGATTTGTGCTTATACACTCCAATGGCTGCAATGCGTAGTTACCTGAGCCACAAGCATTCACTTTATTGTGCAGAAATGGGTATTAAACCATATTTTTCATAATAGTTAAAGAGCAGGTCTGATTTTTGCACATTTTCTGCTCTTTGTTACATAAAATGCAGTCCAGAAAGCCGATGTAGATGTAATGCAGTTGGACTTTAAAGTGAGCAGCGACTCAGTGAGGCATAGATGGAGCGTGAGCGAGTCGATGATATTGAAATAACATTCTCTCAGCATAGAAGGTTTGCAAATGAATGGGCAGCTTGCTGACAGACAGCGAGCTCGTCCCATCTGGCATCCTAAAGCCTCCCTATTTTCAGTGATAGATAAGCGACGTGGTGCAGGACCTCCAGTGAACAAGCTATTCTCCACGTACGCCGTTTACATTAGCAATTAACTGGTTTACAGCTGTTAAACGACTAATGTCCTTTTAAATGCCCATTCAGATTCGAGGCTGTCGGATCGCTGCGAAAAAACCTCGAGAACAAACAGAGATCCGAACAGAGGTTGCAAAGAGTGAAGGACAGATATGGAAATAAAAAAAAATACTTGCAAAGAAAGGAAAAACAGCGCAAAGAATGGAAGAGACGGATGTTTAAATGATGCACTTCCAGCTGGCTCCAGTGTCCTGACAGGCTGCATTGTGACAGTGTGCGAGCAGGAAGTCAAGTTGACGTGGGCTTTAAGTGGAGACAAAGCCAGACGAGACAAGCGCCACGATGCCTCTTCAAACATAGCGTTACATAATGAATGAGAGTGTGATTTCATTCTTAATGCCACAGCCGGTTAACAGCCGTGCTTTGTGCGGTAATGACAGGAAATCACCGAGAGGCAATTTGAATGTGTTGATCCGACCAGCTATGACAGCCACCTCCCATTGTCTCTGATGACAGGCTAAATCCTCCCGTTCCTGATTGGGCAGCTTGTAAAGTGCTCTGATACCAGTGTCTTTTATTGGAAATATTAGCTGTGAGGAGGCAAAAACACCCTGTTTTAGTCATTTCCTGCCATATCTTTGTCAACACTGCTTATGTTCCTCTTTATTCTCTCACCGCTTGTTTTTTTAATGACCTTGCTTAACCTTTAATCCGAGTTCCTTCCCGGTTGGATGAACTTCTCACTTTGTGACAGGGTGAGAAGTTCACTCATCCGGGAGGAAGTCCACATAGAGTCGCTTCAGCTCCATCAATGCCCTACTTCTCTAACCTTAAAGAAACTGTTAAACATATCGGGAAATGTTTATGGGGAGAAGGTTAGCTTAGCTTAGCACAATAACTGGAAACAGCTATTCCAGCAAGATTTTTTTTTTTTCAGTTGTGAAAATGTTCTGAGAAAGTTTTACAAAGTTGTCGGAAAGTTTTGAATGTGAAGCTCATTTTTAGTTCCAAGCATCTCTAAAAACATTGTTAGACGATGTAGCACTAATATTCTTAAGACGTTTTTCGAGTGTTGCATTGAGAACATTCTTACTTTATTACCACATAACAATGGGTAACATTGTGGTAGTGCTTTATCTAAGAATGTTCTGTAATGTGGTACCTCAGAAACATCACCAAAACATCCTTTACAATATTGCAGGCAAAGAGTTCTATCTTTGTTAATATATCACAATACAGGGACATTTTAAAAGACGTTCCGTCATTGAAGATCTCAAAAACATCTTTTGAATGTTAGTTTGAAAACATTCTTTTGACACTATTCTGTCACATAATCTGTGATACTGACAACGTCCTCCGAACAACTCTGAATGTTGCTGTTTGTGTCTTCTTTTAAACATTATTAGAGTTTGTAGGTATTGTTATGTTATACAGGTTATGTATGATAAATAATACTTTGGTTAAGGAGTTGGTTCAGAAAATAAAGTGGCTTTCCATTGCATTATTTCAGAGCACTTCTAGGAACAGCCCCCTTATCGGCCCTTATCAGACTAAAGCTTGAATAATTCAGTGTTCATTAAGTTTCAGAACTTAAGTAGCATAAACATGCATCCAACACATTAGCACTGATGAGCTCTTGATAAAATTATTTTCACTGCAAAGGCCAGTCTTTTGGCTTCCATGTCCCGTGTCGGCCTTTTTTTCTACTTGGTAGAGATGACTGGACAGTTTTACTGTGTTGCTGCAGGGGGAATAAATCACTTTAAGGGCGACCAATTTTGTTGGTGCTTCCAGTGAAATAAATTAACATGATTTTGGCTCGATCTTTGACGAACAACTCACGCAGACACACACAAAAAGCACTTGTGTTAGCACATACACACATCAGAATCCTCTATCCTCTATTACAGCTGGCTCGGGCTGATTCGTTCCCGCCAAGGTCTGTATTGAGACTGCAGGGCAGTGGAGAGGAATAACCGGTCCAGAATGGAAGAAGACGCTCCAACAAGGACTTTTTAAAATGAGGAAAATGCCTGAGCAAGGATTTCTGGAAATGAACAGGCTCCTCTGAAGACTCAAGCATAACAAAGACTTGATGAAATTAGAAAATGTCTCCATAAGAGTTTCAAAAGCCAAGAAAATCTGTCATGAAAGGGTTTTATATTGGCTCCATGGGGCAATTTTAAGGACACCTTCCCCACAATATATTACTTAGACAGTGTTCCGTATGTTGCACACAGCAAAACTTGACCTAAAAACCCCATTTTACTTTAACTATCACTGGAAGTTCTTGCTCAGAGTGTTTCTTAGTTGAGCCATGTCATCCCACCTCCTCCTGAGTGCTTTATACACTCTGGTGGCCCAACAGCTGTTAAGGTTTGAAAAATTTATCGTATCCGATGACAACTTGTCTTGGCTTTGCTGTGATTGTTGATATTTCACTGTTCGCTTCACTGGAAGACTTCCTCTGAATTATTCCTCACTGTTTTGAAAAAAAGGACACTGATAAATGATGGAGGTACAGTCAGAACTTCAGGACACGGACACACAGAGTTGTCACAATGTGCAAACAACTGCTAAAAAACAGACTGAATGATGCAACTGGCACAAAATCCACAGATCGGCTGGGTTTGTCAGAAATCTGAAATATTACGCACCTTTAAAAGTACCTTTAGAAGAAATTAAATTGCATATTTCACTGTGAGATTCACGGTTGGCAATCCGGACAGCCTAAAAATCTCAGTCATTTTCTCTGTTTTGGGTCTTTCACGGTCCTATTGCAGAAAATGGATGTGCAAAACAGTTACACAGCATTGAGGATTAAAATGAGATGACTACACCTGTTCTGACAAACCTATTGGTGAGATTTAAAAGCAAAGCACGCTACGTTCTCAAGGTGCAATTGCAAAGGAAGGATTGCAGATGCTGGTGAACCACACAGTCTCAAAACAGCCACACTCGGTTGAGAACAATAACAAAATCAGTCAGTGTGACCGTAAACATGGTAATGATGGCAAATTTTGCCATCTCGAACACTCTCCAAAGGTTCATAAGCGATACGAGCAACAAACATCTTTTTGCTGTGTAACTACTGCACATGCAGCCGTAAAAACACTGTGCGTGGTGGAAAGTGTTTTGTTTTGCAGCTCACCCGTCGGTTCAGTCAGTGCAGCTTTACGCTCCACCATAAAGACACCTTTAAAATGACGCCTCACATTCATTTAAATAACACATTCGAGTTGAGGGCATTGTTATTTGCAGCACGCAGCTCTCAGAGACTTTGTAACTCCGCTGCAAGTACTAATGAACGTCTCTACATGACAGTCACATCAGCGTAATTCCACAGAAAATTAAATTAGAGCTAATGTGCATCTTTACATTCAATTACTTACTGCAGCACAGAAAGCCGAGATAAGAAACATCTGATGAAGTTTGTTGAAAGGTGTCTGACGTGTGATATAAGTCAATTATAACACTGTTAGATTTGATTCTGTATTAAGACCTGATAATGCCATCAGATAATTCGCTAAGCTTTTCAGTTTTTCTCACTTGATCCAATTAGCAGCATGACACCAAAATAAGAATGCTTATTAGTATCGATCCTGTACAAACACTGCTGTTTATGACATAATCAAACAAAAGGTGTGCTTGTGAGCCATTGTGCAATTTATTAGATGCTGTCACAGCTTTCAGCACAGGTGAACGCATCGAAATGTGTACGCAAAGACAAAAAATTGTAGCAATTTGTGTAATACAGCATCTCAAATTCACCTCTGTCTTCTACAGATTACATTTACACCACCGTTCAAAAGTTTGGGGTCACCCAGACAATTCCATGTTTTCCATGTAAGCTCACACTTTTATTCCTGTGCTAACATAATTGCACAAAGGTTTTCTAATCATCAATGTGCTGTTGAAAGGCTAATTGATGATTAGAGCCCGGACTTTTGAACAGTAGTGTATCTCTGTGCCAGATGTAGCAAGGAGAGATGAAATCTTACTCTAGCAGACACACAAGCATATTATGTATCAAAAAATGCATTTACATAAGCAGCTAAAATGTAACATCAAGTGATTCAATTTGAATTTCATTAAATAGGCCTTCTTTGGAATATGACACATTTTAACATCGTGGCCACCCAAATAATCTAAACTAAAGGTAGAAAACATTCTGATTTTCAATATCAAACATTTTATTTATTCACTCCTATTTTACTGAAGTTTTCACAGAGAGCACCTCAAGTTGACTTTACTTTCCTGCTGTATTACTTTGGAATAAACTACTCATTTATGACTTCTTTGGCTCCTACCACACAGTGGAAGAAAACTATTTGGTTTATGGGGTTTCTGTCTCACAATGAAGATAAATATCAGCTGTGTAATTCTCTGGGAAACAGTTTATCAGTTTGCTGTATTGCTTCGGCAACACAGTACTTAATGTTTGGAGGAGCACAAATATGTCATCGTTCTTTTTTCCTCTCTTTTATAACCACTCTTCCCTGATGCTGTCAACCTCTCTTTTAACTCTCTGTCTTTAATCTGTCTCCCTCTCACTCTGTCTTGTTCTTTTTCATTTGGGCTCCTACTTTTCTTTTATGCCTTGCCGTCTTTGACAGATTATTTTTCCACGGGTTCCTCCCTCTCTTTCTTCTTCTCTGCGTCTTCTTCTCTTTGTCTTCCCATCAGTGTATCACCACCCTTTCGCCAAATCTATCTGAGTTAGTTCTTCTAACACAATAAAACACACCATACATCAGGACACAGTCTTCCGGTATGCTTAAATCAGAGCACTAAGAAAACACCAATTTGTATGGAAATGATATGCACTGGAGAAACTTAAGCTTGCGTGAGTAAATAATGTATAAATATCCTGATGTCAGTGTCCTCATATTCTCCCTGCTGCCACCACACTGAACATTTCCCAAAGGAGGCCTCAGGGATGGAAAGAGATGGCTGATTGAGGCTCAGCCAATGTACTTACAGCGCTACAAAGTCATGGCAGGCTCACAAGTTGTGGTTTCATTTTGATTTTTACCCTCTGAGTGTATAGCTGACCTATCACAGACTGACTTAACCACTGTGGTAAACATGTGTCATCGTATTAAGTCTCTGGCACCACATTCTTATCAGTCTTTATCTTGATTTAAGTAATGCAGATCCATAGTCTGCAACATGGATCAATGGACAGGCCCGTACATCAACATCTGTTAGGCAAATTATCTTGGAATGGCCAAGTCAAGAAGTATGACTTTGTGCTAATTTTTTTTGTCTTGAAAGAGTGGACCAAAATGTGAAATAGGAAGAAAGGAAGGAACTTATAGAGATCAGACTTGAAGTCGTGGAGAGCACTGGAGGTTAAGGCAAAGTTGGCAGAGTGATGAATAGCAGCAGAGAGTTAGAAGTTAGGTGAGGAGCTCAGAGAGAAGTGTGGTTGAAAGCCTGACTTGTTAGTTGGCGAGTGGAACAAGTTGGCCGGCACACAAGGAAGTATTCTCGGAAACAGAGAGAACAGCAACATAGAACTAAACTAGAACTGAGAGCTGGCCTGAGAGCTACCAGAATAGAGTGGTGGAGCGGTGGAGAAGCCAGGGTTTGATAGACTGCAGGAGTTGGTAGCCAAAAGATGTACAAAAACAAACCAACACAAGGAGAAAGACACTAGCAGCATGACGAGACCCCTGACTCAGTGTCGACCCCCTAACGTCATCCTCATCATCAACCACTACTTTCAAACCAATGTTTTGATTTACAAAGAACAAAAATAATGACAATCTCATCAATGTTCCCAATGTACTTTGTTTTCCCGGCCACTGAAGTTTCCATGCTAGCTCGCTAAACAGACGAATGTGGTGGACAGCTGGAAACATTGCAAAATCTGTTGGGTAAAAAATACAGATACAGCAATTCTAAAGTTAGGTTTAATGTTCTTTGACCATTTTCACTTCAACTGGGCACTTTTGGTTTCCATCCACAAGCTTCTGGTTGTATCTTTAACCACTCCTCTTGAAAGATTTAGTGCAATTTAGCTAAATTTGTTGTCTTTTTGACACAGATTTGATTCTTAAGCGTAGTCCACAGGTTCATGATGGGGTGTAAGTCAGGATTTGTCTAAAACCTTAATTATAGCCCGATTCAGACCATTTCTTTACCATTTTTGATTTTTGACTTTTCATTTTCATTGACAACATCTAATTGTGTCCAACACCCAATTTTCTGGCTGATGATTTTAGGTCTTCTTCAAGTATGCAAAGGTAATTATCCTTCTTCATTAGACCTTGTACGATGTGTAAACCACCAGTTCCCCTGGCAGAAAAACAGTCCCAGAGCATAATAATACTACCTCCATGCTTTACAGAAGGTATAGTGTTTTTGGGGTAAAAGGGCTCACCTTGTCTCCTCCAAACAGATTTCTGGTCATTGTGGACTACAGCTGTATGTTTTGTTTAGCCCTGCTCATGACAGCTGTGGTCAGTTTTAAGAATACATTCAAGCCAGAGCTTTTCCCCTGTAGTAGAATGATAGCCAGACCATTATGTACTACAGAACAGTTTAGCAAAGCCAGACTAGAGCAAGTTTGACAATGAATGGCCCTTTGTGGCCACCTGACCGGGTTGGATCATTTCTAAAATGGCAACGCTTATGTAGATCTCCCAGTCAGCAGTGGTGAGCATCACCCAATAGAGATCTTGGGAGGGAAAAACTACAAACAAATGGTTGGGGGATGTAGCAGTCAATAGACAAGTTTAATCCATCAGGCCCAACTTATGCAAACAGAGAAAAGATTGAAGCAGTAAAACATTGATTGATGCCAGAAGCTTGGTTCATAAGAGAGTTTGAGAAGTTTCAGCTTAATTTATTTCAGCTTCATGCATAAAGCAGCTCGTAAACTTTACTATCTTTGCGAGTCCATTAATCTTAATGTGTCCCTAAGCAAGGCATTCAAACCCCGGCTTGTCCTGGCAAACCATATATGACGGACTGCACTCGGTACAGATGCTCCCAGGTGTTCAAAAATAGCATAGTGCACTCAGCAAAAACTCGTCATTTCGAGAAAGGTTAAAAAATGCTTATCTACCAATTAAGTAATTAGCTCTGTCTTCCGGCCTGCAATGTTCTTGCTTTGCCCATCGCCTGTGATGCCAAGGGGTTTCAAAAAGCAGCTTCCTATTCATCTCCAGCCTTAGTCATCACTCGTCATCGTCTTTAGCACCTCCACCGGGAAAGTCATTTTTTAAGTAAATGCAACTCTTTCAGTGCCTCCCAGGATCCTCTCTCTCTGACAAGCACCTCATGCCAGATTGTCTCTTTCTGTAATGAATAGGCTGACGGTGACAGAGCAGTTTCACTCACTGGATATTGCAGTACATCCATTTTATTTTTATTTAACCGCTTATTCATCCACAGACGATTCAGATGTGCAGCATCGCCTGTCCCTTTTGCCAGACCTTGTTGCTTTACACAGCAGGAGGATAGAGGAAATATTTGACGATACAAGGACTGACACGATGACAGATAAATAACGCTCAAAGCTCGTCTGCAGAGCTGGTAGATAAAAGCAGAAAAATGCGAGCTAAGTCCCTATAATGTGCTCGGTTCTACTTAAGAAGAAGAAATTCTACAAAGTATTCCAATAAGTATTTTTAGATGTCTACTTCTTCTACCAAGGAGTGGGAGTGAGAAATTAGGCCAAGCTGAGGCCAGAGGAGGAGATGCACCCCGACTGTCTTCATTAGCTTTTGTGTGGATGTAGAGGAGGGAGGGTGAATGAAGGGATACGTCGCAAGCGCTCAGCACTGCACGAGGAAGCAAGCACAGCCTCAGATGTGAGCACAGTCAAGAGTTTTCAAACTTTTTAAAGGTTTTCTCAGGGGAAAAAAAAGCTTCCTGACGAGAGAGCAGGGAGCTTGTATGATGCTACAGTTCACCGTATAGACTGACAGGGCTTGGAGTTGCTCGATTCCTGCTATGAAACACCCCCACTGTGCTGGAAAGTATTTGCGATGCTGTCAAGAGAGTTGGACAAAAACCTGCACTGAATGTTGGTTGGAGTCGCTGTTGCAGCATCTCAATCTGCTTGTTTTCCTCAACACATGAAGTTCAGTTGTATGTTATTTTCCCTCTTTTTCCTGTCTTTAGTCGGTCTGTCTCAGGTAACTGACAGACTGTGAACCAGTCTCTGCAGAATTATGTTTCTGTACAACTAAACTGCATTCTCAACTATCCAAAGTCATTTAAATCAATCCACTGGACTTTAAGAAAGTTCCTTGAAGACGTTTCACCCCTCTCATCCAAGAGAGACTCTTGGATGACTTGGATGAGAGGTGATAACCATGACCTGGATGAATGAGAACCTACACAGACATTCTCAACTATGTTTTTGATTGTAACTTATTTTCTGCTGGGATGCATTTGTGCCTGAGGATTGGCATTTTATTGCCCTAAAGTTACTCCTTTTCGTCCAACAAATCATATATTAGATTTGATGGGACTCAAAACCCAGAAAATGGAGGAAAAACTTCAAATATCTTGTAAAAGAGTCATATTCTAACCCAAACCATGATAATTTCCACCATAGTTTTGGTGCCTAAACCTAACTTTTGGCTAGACTTTGTGGCTCTTTCAAACTGGAGGACTTTGCTACAGCATCATAGGTGAGAAAATATGTCCATCTCATGTTTCTTTTAAGACGAGGACGGAGTTTAGTGGCACAGGAATGTAATTTTGTGGAGACAGGGTTGACAGGGTAATGTGACTAAGGCGTGACTCATGAATTGACTGATTCAAATGTAGCCAAGACGCAACATGGATCAGAAGAGTCAAAGGTTTCCTGCCATTTTTATGAAGTGTCTTACTGTTTAATCACAGTCTCTTATATCTGCCAAAAGCTTTTGTGGCTTTTTACATGGAAAGTTTAGAAGTCACAAAAATCAGGGACCCTGCACAATCTAATAAAAGTAAACTTAACAAAGTCTCTATGTTTAAAAAGCTTCCACCACTTTCCCATCAAGGCTCACTGCTTTGTTGCTTGAACTGTTTCAGTTAGTTTTAAAAGCCACATTAGATCCACGCATCAAATAAAAACAACTCAAACCTTAACAAATGT
Organism: Acanthochromis polyacanthus; assembly: GCF_021347895.1. NCBI lineage: Eukaryota > Metazoa > Chordata > Actinopteri > Pomacentridae > Acanthochromis > Acanthochromis polyacanthus. The sequence continues at coordinate 31,833,161 of NC_067117.1, read as the reverse complement.
TTATGCAGTCACATTTTTAGACACTTAGCAAGAGTTACATTCTCTTGTGGACACAGATGGCATGACTGAAACTGGATTTCTGTTGAAGCCTTTTGAGAAATTAGGCCACAAGGTATGACCTACCTTGTCTAACAGTCTCCGTGTGTGTCTGTCTGTCTGTCTGTCTGTCGGTGTGTTGGCCAGATAAGTTGGTTGAATGGGGAGCGGCTATTTTTGTATCTGTTCTGCTTTCATTAATATCTCTCTGCTGGGAGACAAACTAATGAGTCCTGGCTCTCTGATTGCTACATCACAACTTCTGTGCGTCACTTCAGACACTTTTTGTGCTACATCACAGTGGGTGCTCTACATCACACGCTGTGAACTACATTCACCACGAAGGCAGGAGGCTATTTTAGATTGGAGTGAGATTTCACTTAAATGCTTTTTTCTTTCTTTTCTGGAGGCACAGTGCAGAGAGGAGAACAGATAGGGAGAGATGCCCTTGCTGATATTTAAATACATTTGACATTTAGGATTTTAGAAAAAAAATTGTGTTCACCTTTCAACATCATCTGAAAAATCTTATATCCGGTGGGAGTGATGCCCCAAAATATGAATTTAAGCCTTTGTGAAAACATAGATATGGTTTTTTTTGCAGATGTTTGACTACTTTTTAACCTTCAAGAGGACACAGTATCATGGCTTGGACCGGAGCTGTGGCTGTGGTGAATGAAAGGGGATAAAATTCAGTCGACGGAGAGGCTAGAGGAAAACTTTGCAGTGAGCAACCAGATTTCACATGACTGCACCAGACTTAAGACCTAAAACATCTGGAAACAAATAAACAACAACAGCTGGTCACAGAGGGGAAAGTGGTCTGATTTGGCTTTCCAAGCAGATGCTGGCTGACCAACATCTGTCTCCTTATGCTCCTAAACATTTGTGTTTCAGGGTCATTACCTGCAGTTGGTGTTCACTGTGAAAGCATTACTTCATCTCAACCAGTTTTCAAAGGGACTCATGCATTTATAATTAAAAGCTACAATGACTAAAATCAAAGTATGAATGAATGAATAGCCCGGGATCTTTCTGCATGGAGTTTGCATGTTCTCCCTGTGCATGCGTGGGTTTTCTGCAGGCACTCCGGCTTCCTCCCACAGTCCAAAAATATGCTGAGGTTAATTGATTACTCTAAATTGCCCGTAGGTCTGAATGTGAGTGTGATTGTATGTCTGTATATGTAGCCCTGCGACTGACTGGTGACCTGTCCAGGGTGTCCCCTGCCTTCGCCCGAGTCAGCTGGGATAGGCTCCAGCACCCCCCGCGACCCTAGTGAGGATAAAGAGGTGTATAGAGAATGGATGGACACGGGATTAACACTATCTGAAGGCCTAATCAACAGTTTTTTTCATTTGAATATGTGAACACAGAACAGCATTAACATTAAAACTACCTGCCTAACACTGTATACATCCCTTTGTGTCCCTAAAACACCTCTGACCCATTGAGGTATGGACCCTCCCTGGATCTGTCTTGTTTGCTCTATCGGACTGTGAGTATCTGGAGGCCGAGTCAACACGTTTCAGGTTACAGGTTTCTCAAACCATTCCGAAACAATATTTGCAGTGGTGCAGGGAGCACTATTCTGCTGTTAGAGATCACTACCTCTGGGGAATTTAATGAAGACGAGTTGACGGTGTGCAGAGATGTTTACTTACATGTCAGAGTGACATCTAAATGCATACCAGGTCTCAGCACTTGCTAGCACTACATTGCCCAGAGCATTACACTGCCTCCCGGGAAAATCAAGAACGGGTGTTCGTGGTTTGAAGCCACTGTAAGGTAGTTGTCAAAGTAATATCCACATGAATGTCAGGACCCAGAACCAGCAGAACCATGGCCAAAGCATCACACTGCTTCTGCCGGATCACATTCTTGCTATGCTGCATTCTGCTGTCATCTTTTATCAGACCAGGCCACCTTCTTCTATGGCTCCATGGCCCAGTTGTAAGGCATACCTACCCATTCTATACATCTTCCGTTGGAGGCAGGGGTTAGTTTGGGCACTCTGGCTGGTCTTGTGGTATCAGGCACCAGCAGGTCCTGCAAGTTGTGAGGCTGAGTCTCTGCATCCAGATCTAGAGTATTTGGAGACTAAGTCAATACCCTAAACTCTATGCAGTCCTATATGTAGCAAGCTGCAATGTTTGTTCTGACACCTTTCAGCCAGTCAGAACTGAGTCTTGGATGAGAGGTGAAACATCTTCAAAAACCTAAAAGAGAAAAACAACATGGAGGAACAACTAATAAGCACGGTTTTCGCTTTGTGTTTTATTGTCTTTTTGAAACAGCAACTCGACAATGGCGTACTACTTCTGTTGCGTCACTTGATAAGGAGAAGATAGAATACCGGAGAAGGGAGGTGCCAGTAAGGTCGCAGAACGTGTACGTCGCTACGTTATTGCTACGTGAGGAGCCAAGCATGCGCAGTATGACTGGAATTAACTAAAGCGGAGTTAACTGTATACATGAATAGAATGTACACAGGAATTAGTTTATTCGGAATTAACATTGGAATAAACCAGGTAATTAATTCGTAATTAAGTTTATTCGGAATTAACTTTTTAATTTGGAAGTAAGTGTTTACAAGGAGATTTTAAAGCGGAATGAACTTTAATTCTGAATTAAAGAGGAATTAAAGGTCTCGTGTAAATGTGGCCAATGAGCTTATTGCTGGTTCACCGGCTGTCTTTCTTTGGACTGCTTCTGCTAGCTACTATCCACTGCATACCCGAAACACCATCTCATCGATGTTCTGATCGAGTTATTCACCCATCACAATCTGGCCCATCTGTCACTTCAATCCTCACGCTGCCCATTTTTCCTGCTTCCAACACATCAGCTTCAAAAACTGACTGCTCACTCGCTACCTATTATATTTCACTCCTTGATATGTGTAAATGTAACAAGACAATCAATGTGATTCACTTCACAGGTCAATGATTTTAATGTTGTGGCTGATTGGTGCATAACTGGAGTTATATGATAATCCATAGCAGTGGACTGAACATTTCTTTGTCCTCTGAGGTCTATGAGTGCAAGAAGGAAATCTCCGCTGGCAATAAGAGTTTTTGGTACAAGGTGGCATGTATGAGTCATACAGTCGATTCTATCTCTAAGACACGATTTCTCCCAAGTGAGGGAGAAAAGAGGGCGAGGCAGACTGCTCTGATGTGGGGTAAAAGACAGAGGAAATGCCATCAGACAGTGGGAGCCGAAAAAAAAAACCCATCAAGACAGAAAGAAAATTATGAAGTATGAAAGTAGGTCCACTGCAGTGTGAATCCAGTTTGAACAGGTGTGTAACTGTTGACTATCCGCAACCTGTAATCCTGCAGGTCAGCCATCCGTAATGAGAATGAATGATGTTGGATTCGTCCTGATATCTGATTTGCACCAAATCTCAGTGTAATCTGTCTACTAAACTGCGTCCAGATAAATTGTGCAGTTTTACAACTTACTGAGTGGGAAAACAACTAATTCTAGACGTGACTGCAACTTAACCCCTTAAACTTGAAGTTATACTTCGAAATTTCCACCTGAACAAACGCACAGCAGCTGCAGATTGAAGTAAGGTTAAAAAAGGGACGCGTCTGTCATCGGTGACTCATATCAGGGTCTGAGCTGGGTGGCATGAAATTGCAAATGTCCCCTGCAAGGACCTGTCTGCCACAACTATTTTATATGTCTGTATCAATCCACAACTGTCCTCTGGAGGCAGAGCTAAAAGCAGAAGTAGAAGAGGCCAGGCGGAGGGGAAGTGGTGCGCAAAAAAAGAGCATCGGATACATCACAAACACTCGAAAACCTCCCTCGCCGGCTAAATTACAGTCAGTTGGACCTTTGCAGTGGCCTGTACTGACAGCGGTGTTAATGTGTGACAGCGCTTCTGTGGACCAACACATCAGATCATATGGAACCAGTCAGGAAGCAGAAGCAGTAACCCAAATCTGCCAACGTCCTGTCCCACGTGAACGCGGTAGAAATAGCACCATTCTAGGTCGCTCTTTAATAACTGCAGAACTAACTTCATACAGTAGCTCTGTGCTCGTGTGTGTGTGTGTGTGTGTGTGTGTGTGTGTGTGTGTGTGTGTGTGTGTGTGGATGCACTCAGCTTCCTAGAACATTTCCTTTTAGCCATTTCAGTGTATTTTATTTGATTGATTTTGCCCTTTATCCACTCATTTCATCGGTTTTATTCAATCAGAAAAAAAAAGACAAGCACTCTAAGCTCGCTTATGAAAATTACTAGCATTACAATTTCACAGAAAAACGCCGTCACATGGGCTTGGTTCTGCTTTTGTGTGTGCTTGCCTTTGTGTGTGTTCCTGTGGGTGCCCTCACTGTTAAAAGGAAAACATCTTTCCTGTCCTGTCCTAAAAACAAGGGCAACGACCTCCTGCTCGAGCACTTCATTAAAAACTTCACCGCCATCAACACGCAACCACAAATACACACACACACACACACACACACACACACACACACACACACACACACACACACACACACACACACACACACACACACACACACACACACACACACACACACACACGCTCAGGACACCTTGAAGCCAGAGATAGGTCCCATAAAGTGCGCCGTGCATCGATTTTGTGGTCTGTTTTGCAACAAGATGTATGTCCCTGCTCTAAGGAGGAATCGAGTGCTTTTGTCCTTGGCCTTGTTAAAGTGATTTCTCATCTCGGTGCTCGTCCTTCTCCTGACACTGATGGGGTCACAGCGGGACAAACACGTAAACAGCTGAGAAGAAATGGTGCAGATGCAAAATAAAGGTCCTCTTCTTTTCTTTTTTTTTTTTGATGTTTCCAGGCAAAAAGCAAAAGGACATTTTAGTTGAATTTCTGCAACTGAAACTACAACAAAATCATATTCTAAAAATGTCAATCACAAACCAACGTCTATCATTTTAGAGTTTAATTCTGGACATGTGTCAAACACAGCATGTTGTTTTTGTCTTCACACTATCTTTGTGCAAGCAGTGCCCTGTCATGTGAGGCATAATAAGGTACATTTGGCGTTTTGCGTTTGTGCTTTTATGTAGATTTACCACAAAAATAATGTCTATGAACATGTGTAACAACACTGCTATTGCTGTTTGTGCAGTACTGATCCAGGAAAGGCATTTTGCAGATGCAGGAAAAGAGATCTCTATCTTAAAATTTCTTTAATGTAAAAAGAAAGAGATATTTTTGTTACATTTTCACAAGAAAAATTAAAGAAATTCTGCAAAAAAAGTAGAAAAGGTCTTATAGCAATCAAAAGCAAACTTATTTGCACCCACTTGTACAGATATAGAAGACGAGATCCTTTTTCTCTTGCACGCTATTAAGAAATAATATGGATAATTGTTCAATTTTGGTGATAAAATTAACTTAGCAAACTTAGCTAATCTACACTAAAAAGGTCAAACAAAATGTGCAAAGAAAGAAAATCATTTAACTAAAATGCAAACTGTGCTTATTATATAGCTTACTTTCAGACTATTGTAAGAGACTTGCAGAACAAGCAGAATTTTTACTGTTTTTCTGCATATCTGGTGGCATCCTAGCCCTGTGACAGACTGGCGACCTGTCCAGGGTGTCCCCTGCCTTCACCCGAGTCAGCTGGGATAGACTCCAGCACCGCCCAAGACCCTAGTGAGGATAAAGCGGTGTATAGAGAATGGATGGATGGATGGATGGATGGTGGCATCCTCAGCACTAAGTGACCCGTCTGAGAACAGTGTTTTGTTGTAGCAGTGTCTTTTAACATGTTGGGACAGAACATATTGGTTGAATGTGGTTTGTGCTTTTGGCTTTAAAGGTTTGTTTTGTGTTTTTATGCGGATTTACTGCAAACATGTCAATAAATATCTGTAACTGAGCTAAACTGGCTAACAGTAGCAGTAAAAACAGTACATATCCAGGCACCCAGACAACTATGATCAATAAAAAGCTCGTCCAACACTTTCCAAATCTTTCGCAGGCTCTGTGCTGGGTTCAGTTGAATTCAGGATCTATTTGTGTGTGTTTTCCTGCAGTGGATACAGATGGCAGGAAGCTGAAGGGAGGCATCCAGAGGAGCACGGAGACGGGTTTGGCTGTGGAGATGCCCAGTCGGACCGTTCGCCAGGCCAGCCACGAGTCCATAGAGGACAGCATGAACAGCTACGGCTCAGAGGGGAAGTGAGTACCAAACCCTGCTCCAGTTTAACACAAACACTGTTTGGCCCCAATTCCAAATCAAGTAGTTAATCACATTCTGGGCAAAGTTTTGCAAAACTCCTGAATACATTCTGCTTATGAATGCCAGTCTAAGCAGGGTATTGTTTCGATACTTATGTAAATGCAAAGGAAAAAAAAAACCTACAAAATAGACCACAGAAAAACAGCCACACAGACAAATATCACCATAAATATCATCATGATATCATATACCAGTTATAGGCTTGTCTTATTGACCTACACTACCATTCCAAAGTTTGAGGTCACCCAAGCGATTTTATGTCTTCCATGAAAACTCACACTTTTATTCATGTGCTAACATACCCGCACAAGGCTTTTCTAACCATCAGTTAGCCTTTCAACACCATTAGCTAACACAATGTAGCATTAGAACACAGGAGTGATGGTTGCTGAATGTTCCTCTGTACCCCTATGGAGATATTCCATTAAAAATCAGCTGTTTCCAGCTGGAATAGTCATTTACCACATTAGCAATGTCTAGAGTGTATTTCTGATTCATTTAATGTTATCTTCTTAAAATAAAGATTTTCTCATGAAAATAAGGACATTTCTAAGCGACTCCATACTTTTGAATAGTAGTGTATCTCTCTTCCCTTAGCTATTCTTTATTTTACACCCTCTTTGAATTTGTGACTGGTTTTTAATGTAATACCTACATAGGGGTATATAGATATTACGTTAAAAATCTGCCATTTCCAGCTAGAATAGTCATTTACCACATTAATAATGTCTAGACTGGATTTCTGATTCATTTAATATTATCTCCATTGGGGAAAAAAAGCTTTTCTTTCAAAAACATAGATATTTCTAAGTAACCCCAAACTTTTGAGTGGTAGTGTAGGTTGCCATGGCAAATATATATAACATATTATAGATAAACAATGTTTCTGTCTCCAATTTAACAAAATCAGTTTTGTGCTAACAAGGTCTAGTATGTCAGACATTGTGAAACAATTTAGTTAAATAGTTCAAAATGGGCTGCACAGTGGTGTGGTGGTTAGCATTGTTGCCTTGCAGTTAGAAGATCCCCGGTTTGCGTCCCTGCCTTCCTGGGATCTTTCTGCATGGAGTTTGCATGTTCTCCCTGTGCATGCATGGGTTTTCTCCGGGTACTCCAGCTTCTTCCCACAGCCTGAAAACATGCTGAGGTTAATCGGTAGTTCTAAATTGTCCGTAGTTGTGAATGTGAGCATGATTGTTTGTCTCTATATGTAGCCATGTGACAGACTGATGTCCTGGGTATCCTCTGCCTTCACTCTAAGTATTAACTATTAGTATAAGTATTAAGCGATGTACAGACGATTGATGGATGGATGTTTAAAACGTTTAAAACTTGTGGTAATGAATTCCTATTCACATCAACTGCAGGATGAATTTAGTATAGGAAACAAGTGGCAGTGTTTCATTTTTTATGTGTAATATCCTGAACTGCAGCAATCCATGTCTGGTACAAACAGTTCTTGGGCTTTTCTCCACTCATCTTCCGTCATATCCATCCCGGATCCTCCTGCCAGGCATCTCTTAGTTTGCCCAATGTGATTGTGTAGTCTATCTGTGCCAGTGCATCACGAACTTCAGCTATAGCTTCTTTAAAGCTCTGTTTAAAGCAGGGTTTTTGAATGCAATGCATCCGCTTGTTGGGATGGAATGTGGATTTTTAAAATGGTTTCAGCATGAACGTTTACCTGCTTCTTTGCAGCAAATTTAAAGTGATAATTGACTTTTTGAATAAATCTTTGATGCATAGCATTAGACTATTTATGCTTTTGGACTACAAAATCACCACAGACTTGATTTAAATACCAAAGGGCAACCTTAGCAAGGAAGCAAATTCAGTTTGTCTCATAACAGAAGCGACAGGAGTGATATTTGGAGAGTTGCTTGGCATTAGTGGAGGTTAACACACTAGCTTTCCTTTTCATTTCCACGTCATTTTCTACCTTAAATACCTCATGTTAGTGTTTCTATCATCCATCTAACAGCAAGGTTTTTTTTTAATGCAGAGAGAGAGAGAACATACAGTCAGTGGAAAAGCACCTATGACATCAGCAATAATAGTGTAGTACTACTGAACACTCGCACACGGACACATGCAGATCAGTGCCAACCTGGCTACCAGCTCCAATTCCAACAGTTACGTAATGAGACACTGCAGACAGACAGACTGATGTGGGCTGGGAGGGTTTAAAGAGGAACAGAGGGGAGGGAGGAAAACAAGCAGAGATAGAGCCTGGGAGAGAGGGGATGATTGCATCACTGAGTGTGTTTGCATGCATATTAATTTTCCATTTATATTTGGAATATGCAGATATTTTGTTTATGAACTGCTGCAGGAAAACATGGGTTAGTTTGCATTGAATACGGAAGAAAGAGAAAGACAGCTGGAATATGATGACGATAGCTTATTTATTTTGTATAGCAGCAACACCACGTGCTTTTTTATGTTAGAGAGGTTCCATGCAAAGTCTACATACACTATCGTTCAAAAGTTTGGGGTCACTTAGAAATGTCCTGATTTTTGAAAGAAAAACTATTTTATTCAATGAAGATAACATTAAATTAATCAGAAATCCAGTCTAGACATTGTTGACGGCTGATTTTTAATGGAATATCTCCATAGGGGTACAGAGGAACATTTCCAGCAACCATCACTCCTGTGTTCTAATGCTACATTGTGTTAGCTAATGGTGTTGAAAGACTAATTGTCTGGGTGACGCCAATTCTATTAAAAATCTGCCATTTTCAGCTAGAATAGTCATTTGCCACAATAACAATGTCTAGACTGTATTTCTGATTCATTTAATGTTATCTTCACTGAAAAAAAACTGCTTTTCTTTAAAAAACAAGGACATTTCTAAGTGACTCCAAATGTTTGAATGGTAGTGTATACAGCTGTGTACGCCACATCTGGACTGAGGTCTTAATCGGAACGAGGCTCATTTTTAGAATATCAATGCACATGTAAACAAACTAAAGAAAAATTAATAAGGAGGCATCAGAGGCACAGATATTTAAAAACTAGGAACAAGAAAGGATTGGAAAAAAGAAACTTATTTAAACCCTCCAGTATTTACTCCTCTCACCTTTTAAGATGCAGATTTTTTTGTTTTGTTTAGTCATTGCGTCGCTGTCTTTTAACATCTATATGATACTAATTTAAAAATGCAAATGTGCTTTGAAGCAAACCTAATGCCTTCTGGCTTCTAAGCATTGCTAATTAATAACACATCTGTTTATTTCTAAGTGTGCTGCCAGGATGTTGGATTCTACAGCACCCTCTACAAGCAATAAAAGTTGAGTTGTGGTTGTATTCAAACAATCACATCATAATGTAATGTTCAGGAAGGACTGTGGTCTTGGGTAAATATGATTTTTGTTGCCTCAGATGCACACCACAGGGACAGGACATGAATTCAGGTTGCAGACAGTGAATATAAAGATGGATGACATGAAAACAACTAGTTCACCCTGGTGATGCCGATGCTACAAGAACCAAACTAAAAATCCATACATCTACGCAGACTTCAGTTCAATGTCTTGCATTTATTCAACAAATGTGTTTCTAAGTGATGCTTTAAAAAGGACTAAACTGTATTTCACTATGATTGACAGCTGCAAGGGACTGTTTCTTTCCTTAACCATGTGATTTATTGTTGTCTTTCAGCCCACTACATGAGTTGTTGTGCAGTACACTGCACTAGCTGAGGGATCTGGGGGGATACTTGCAGCTGTTTTGGTACATTACCTTTGAGTTTTGAAGGTTATTCTAATTAGCAAGATAATTAATCATAGCTAGCAAGCTAACAGCATCCACAGACCATGGGTAAAAGTAGCTGATATGTGACCAGCTAGATAAAAAAAGAAAGAATTACTTAATTATGCCAAAAAATTTAAAAATAAAAAGCTAAATATGCAAAACATTTCACAACCGTCCAAGGCAAGATGTCACCCCCCATCTCTGAGATATTTTGGTTTTACTCTTTTACATTGGGAAAGCAGTGTTGGTCAGTCCATTCAGTAGACAGCAGATGCTTCATATTCAAGAAAAATTTCACTTTTCACATAAAAACTCACACTTTTATTCATTTGCTAACATAACTGCACAACTGCACATAACTGTTTTCTAATCATCAATTAGCCTTTCAACACCATTAGCTAACACAATGTAGCATCAGAACACAGGAGTGATGGTTGCTGGAAATGTTCTACTGTACCCCTGTGTAGACATTCCATTAAAAATCAGCCGTTTCCAGCTATAAAAGTCATTTACCACATAAACAATGTCTGGACTGGATTTGTGATTCATTGAATTGTCATATTCATTGAAAAAAAAAAGATTTTCTTTCAAAAATAAGGACATGTCTAAGCAATCTCAAACTTTTGAACAGTAGTGTATCTCTCTCCCCTTTTGTTGTACTTTTTATTTTACATCCTCTTTGAATTTGCCCCAACTGTGCAATATAAAATATAGATTTTGCCAGAAAGACGAGCTAAGTGGTTAAAATCTGTGCATGCTTCCAGCTATGAGCGTCACTCCACGGAGGTTAGCTCCAGTTGAATCATTAAACCGGCTGCGCCACTGCATCACTTAAATCATCAACAGCAAGCTGCTGCTTGTCTTCCTGTCTGTCTCCGTTTCCGTTTTTCTGTCAACTGTTTGGCTCCGGCTGCTGATTGAAAAGCTCTGTGCCTGTGTTTGCACAGCCATGAATAAGCACTTTGTTAGCTAACACCATCCAATCACACTTATGAGCTTATTGATTTATGGTCAGGGCAATTCGGGATCCAACAAACGTGCGTGTGTGTGTGTGTGTGTGTGTGTGTGTGTGTGTGTGTGTGTGTGTGTGTGTGTGTGTGTGTGTGGTGGTGATGGAGCTAAATTACTTTTTTTGTGTTTGTGTAACTGATAGCATTATTACAGTGTGCATCTCACTTTTAAAGAAGGCTCATAGGTATAAGATAATTTAATTAGACAGAGTTTCAAGTTGTAAAATTTAAATTGATTCCCATTTCTCCAACGAACTAACTCTTCACTAAGGCCCTCGATTAGCCTTCTGCTTCATTTGCACTGTGAGGGTTTAAATTCTTTACATTTAGGTTTACATTGATGATAATGGCAGATTTGCAAGCTTCGCAAATGTATATAGCACTGTTTTAAAGCAGCAAATATCTTCAAATTGATCCATTTTAAAATTTAAAAAAGAAAATCAAAAAAAAGTGAAAAGTATTTTCACATCACTGCCCTAAATATTGATAAAATGTTTACTGATGGAGTTAAAAATAAGATATATATAATGTTTATTGGGATTTTTTGTTTGTTTTTTTGTTTCTGACACTTTTATATAATTAAATGTGACCCAGGAACATTTTTCCTGAGAAATGAACCTAAGAGGAGGGTTAAAAGGAAGGGGATGCTACCCAGATTATATCGTCAGGTCCATAAATGTTTGGACACGGACACAATCTTCAGTATTTCAGCTCTGTACACCACCACAATGGATTTGAAATGAAACCAACTGAGCATGTGTTTCACTTCCTGAAGACAAAACTGAGGGGAAAATGCCCTAAGAACAAGCAGGAAGTAGAGCAGCAGTAGAGGCCTTGCAAAGCGTCACCAGGGACCAAACCCAGCATCTGGTGACATCTGTGGGTTCCAGACAACCAAATATTAAAAGTGACAATTTGATTTATGCTTATGTCAGTTTGTCCAGTTACTTTTGGTCCCTTAAAAAAGTGGAGGGCAGATATAAAATGTGTGGTTATTCCTCCACTGTTCACCTAATTTGGATGAAAATAGCCTCTAATTCAAGCTGCAAATCTGCACTGTGACCACACAAAACACATTTGCGACCACAATGTGAGAATTCATACACTAACTACGACAGAATTGTCTGCATGGCGGTGACAGGTGTCTGTGGCAAGTCTGACATGATTGTGATTGAATTGAATTGAACTGATAGTTGCAAGATTTTTTTTTGTTTAAAAAGACAATAAAAGAAACAAATTAGGATAAAATTATGAAATGATGGCATTTATATTCAAATGGTAAAATGTCAAGTTAGGATAGAAACTCATAAAAAAATCCAAAGTAGCCTTTTTTGTGAGATGACACTACACTGTGAGGCCATTATGTTTGTGTTTAGGTTCTCGAAGGACTTAAAATTATACTTAAAAAAGTATCTGGAAACGGGTTTACTTCTTTACTATTTACCCAGATAAGCATCTTTCCCTCAGCTTAGCCCAAACCTCAGGTCAGTCCTCTGAGGTGCACCATATTCTGACACATAATTCAGACTGCAGTTACATTTAACAAAAAATCATGTCTGAGAAAATCATGTATAAACTTAATTATTATGCTGGTTGAGCTTTACCACTCAAAACTGTCTGTAATTTTGTAAAGAGTTTCATATTTTCAAATGAATATAGAAAAAACACATTTTTTAGTGGAAAAGGTGCACTTTCAATGCCTAAAGTCTCTATATTCATGAAAAATAATCTCCAGTCTACATTTCAATGGTATAACAAACATGTTAATAGATGGACTAATGGGAAAAGGACAGGATACAACTCTCTTTGTGCTGTTTATGGTTAAGGAGCAGCACTGTTTATGTACTGCAGTTGGTGAGTTCTTGTATTAGACTACATTCAAAACAAAAATGAGCAAAAAAGAAATTTAGCTGATTTTTATTTTACCTCTAGAGGCCTCCTATAACAAATCATACAGACAAGACATATTTTTTCAGTTTCATTGCTTTACTTAATAAAAATCAACTAAAATGCAGGACTTATCCTCACCTTCGCTGATTTATATTTCCATAATTATAAACTTTTTATCTTCATCCATCAGGATGAACAATCTTTTCGTTCTGAGTTATGGTTCATCACAAAATAATCATAAAAACTGAGCTGCATGAGATCTTAAACCTGTATAATATATCCAGCATGTCCTCTGACTACGGCATGCAGTTTACATTGAGCGTCATATTTCTGTGAAACAGCAGCGTAATCCTCCGATGTGCCCTGCACACTAACATTATAATCTAAAGCTCAGGATTTTATCACCCAGTAATACCCACTCGGCTAATGTTGCCTGACTTATTGCATGTCAGCGCTCGATGCGTGTGCACATGCACACACACGCATCGCACAAAAAGCTTTTACCTCATTAGAATGTCTCCAACATGTTGATTTATTTATTACACACATCATAATGTTCTCATTCCTATACATCTGTGCATTAATATCTGCTGACATCTGCATGAATGCACTAATCTAAGATAAGTGATGTGTTCATCATACAGGAGGACCGCCTTATAAATGATTTTGTAGCAACTGATGAGTGTTTTACTGCTCACTCTGGAGTTAATGTTAAATATTTATACACTGCCCGTCCAAAGAAAAGTTGCCACTTGAATTTCACTGAGCAAACAGGTAAGAGCCTTCCATTGGATAATTACTGCAGTGATGAATAATTTCAGCTGCAACAACTTATTTAACCCTAGTTGATGCAGTGAGGAGTTTCTCATTTCTGAAAGAACCATGTTGGAAGACATATCCTGTGGTCATAAAGGATGTTATTGGCCTGCATCAAGCGAACAAAACAACTAAGGAGATTTTTGAAACTACTAAAATCGGGATAAGAATCATCCAACACATTATTAAAACCTGAAGAATAGTGGAGAACCATCATCTTTGAGGATCAAATGTGGTCGGAACAAACTCTTAGATGATTGTAGGAAATCAACAGTAGATATTCACACACTATGCGAAGTGAACTCCAGAGATTGGAACTAAACAGCTGTAGCTCTAAGAAAACCACTGATCAGTGAGACTAATCAGAAAAAGAAAAGGCTTCAGTTTGCTATGGAGCATAAAGATTGGACTCTGGATCAATGGAAGAAGGTCATGTGGTCTGATGAGTCCAGATTTACTCTGTTCCAAAGTGATGGGGGCATCAGGGTAAGAAGAGAAGTGGATGAAGTGATGAACTCATCATGTCTAGTGTCTACCAGCCTGTGGGGGTTAGGGTTATGATCTGGGGTTGGTCAGGTTCACCAACGTTATGTTCCCAAAGAATGAGGTCAGCTGACTACCTAAGTATACTAAAAAATACCAGGTCTTTACATCAGTGGAGTTTTTCTTCCCTGATGGTGTGGACATGTTCCAAGATGATGATGCCAGGATTCATGGGGCTCACATTGAGAATGAATGGATCAGGGATCATGAGACGTCATTTTCACACATGGATTGACCTCCACAGAGTCCAGACCTCAGCCCCATTGTGAATTATTGGGATGTGCTGGAGAAGACTTTGTCCGACTCTCCCGTCATCAATATAAGATCTTGGTAGAAAATCAATGCATCTCTGAACACAAATAAATGCTGTAACATTGCAGAAGCTTATCGAAACGATGTGACGGCAAACGTGTCATTCTCAGAGCTAAAGGCAGTCCAATGAAATATTAGAGTGTGCAACATTTTTTTTGGATGAGAAGTGTACCTTTGATGGAATAATAGTTATTGAATATTTTAAAGGTTTTTTTCCCCTCCATTTCACATTGAAGACAAAGCTGCTGGGTAATTTAGGTTGCAGTTCGTCTGGAAAGGTTTAAAAAATAATACACCTGTTTCCTTAAATGTGCAGCTAAGTAGTCTCATCAGAGCAGGGATGAATAAAGATCAAACACACACTCGGTTATAGCACCTGGCAGTGGGCCACCAAAGCACTCCGAGCTGATTCCTTTGCACACAAACACACAGAAAATAAGGACATACAGGGTCAAACTTCAGACCCAACACTCTGAGTAGTTTTTCAGTTTCAGAGAGCCAATTAGAATTTTGGGAGTTGAACTAAGCCGAAACCAAAGTGATAAATGACTTCCAGTTATCTGTCCTTTTCTTTATTCTTGTGTTTTTTTCTCTCCTTCTTTCACTATCTCCTAACTTCCTCTAGACTGTTTTTGTCTGGAGTCTGTTTCCCTTCTCTTGCATTGTGTAATTATCTTCCAGTGTCTGACTCACTTTCTCCCACTAATTGAACTGCTTTGAGAACTGTCTGGTCATGTTTAACCATCCGTCTCTTCGTCTCCGCAGCCTTAACTACAGCGGCATGTGTCTGGCATCGGACGCCCAGTTCAGTGACTTCCTGGATGGCATGGGACCGGCGCAGTTTGTCGGGCGACAGACGCTGGCGACGACGTCCATGGGTGAGAGACGACAAAATTTACTCTCTGCAGCTCAGCCGTTGCTTAAGAAGAAGCTACTTAAAAGTCACTCCACCCTCGCTTTCTTCCATATTTATATATCGGGAGATTAAAAACTTAAATCATCTTAGGAAACCCTCTAATAAAACCGGGCCCACACACCGCTTAAATAATTTCATATCGGCAAATAACTGCCTCATAAGTCAGAGTGGTGTCTTACTGTTTTTCTTATTGCCCCCCTTTTGCATTTATTCATTTCAGGCTGTATATGGTGGATATACTGTATGCAGTCCGTCCTCTGCAGCAGTGATCTACTGTAAGTGGGTCAGTTTCCTCGCTGGCAGCCAGACGCTGTCCTTGGCCCAACAACAGTGACACTGACTGGACCAGCTCCACTCCAAACCTGCTGTCCAGTCCAACGTTATATAATGTCAGAGAACCCAGAATAACTTGGCTGTCATCTGCGCTCTGTCACTTTCAGAGGAATGTATTTGTCATTTTTGGTGGGCATTTAGCTGAAACCATGATTCAATAAGTGAAATGAAGGCGATCTTTCATTTTCTACATGAAAAATGCAGTAATGTTAAGTTGGGGATGAACAGACTGAAGTTAAGGACGGGGCTGAGACTGCACCAAAAAAAAAGTTAGTTAAAGAGGCTAAAAAGCTGACTGTATTATGATTGCTTCATCTATTTATTGATGTAGCGGAAGGGGGTCAAAGCTGGGAGGCTGTCAGGATGTTTCTTTATTCATTAAATTATTATGATGGAAAAGTATAATGACCCATTTTCATCATGTCATTTATTGATAGACTGAAGGAACAGAAACTGAAAATGTACATCCATGAGGTGTGTTGACTCGCAAGTTGGTTTGGACAAAAACCTCTTTGACAATGAAATGAAATGTCTTGGTCTTGAATAAACGTAATTTTTGATCTGGTTCTCACCTTCACCAACCTAATCCTGTCTCGAAACTGACTTGGAGCTACATGAAGTTATCCTAAACACTCTCCATGTACTGTACATAAGTACCACCTTCTCTTATTACTCCACCAAGAAACACGAGGGATTTATGTGATGATCGATAGTTTGTCTGTCTGTCTGTCTGTCTGTCTGTCTGTCTGTCTGTCTGTCTGTTAACAGCATTACTCAAAAACGGAATAACAGATTTGGATGAAATTTTCAGGGAAGGTCCAAAATGACAAAAGTACCAACTGATTTCTGTATAATTGTGAGATAGCGGCACGGCATCACTGTAACCATGACAACAAGTGAACACTACATCAGCTGCCTGCTGACAATCACATGATTGAGATCCTGCTACAATCCCACTTATCTGTTGGAAATGATACAGGGAACAATTGATTACATTGAAAACCTTCGTGACACCCCACAGTGGTTCATTATCGCACAATTCTTATACATTCACTCACCTTCTTCATCCTAATGGCTAAGTGCACCTGTTTTTCATCAACCCAGGTGATGTAGAGATCGGTCTGATGGAGCGGAACGGAGGTCTGGAGGTGGAGGTCGTCCAGGCCAGAGGACTCACCATGAAACCAGGTTCAAAGGGACCTCCAGGTCTGTAGCAATCTGCTGGGAAAAAGAATCAAAGCTGTTTTCAATGTCATGCCATTTTAAACCAGAAAACACCAGATGTTCGGAGTCAAAACACGACATTAGGATTGTTATTTTTCTTCCATTTACAACGCTGCTTTACTTCTGTGCATTAAACAGCTGCCATGTTTCGGAACATGGCGGTTCCCACTGCACACGAACGCATCACGATCAGGCAGTTGGTATCAGCTGCGCACACAACAGCCTGCAGGGTACATTTTAGACCTAATGGGATAGAGCTTCCAAAATCACAGTTATGGTACTTGAGGATATAAAAAATGCAAGAATGAAGACGGGGGAATGGTGCTTTCATTGTTCAGGGAGTTAACACACACACATGGGGAACTGATACACTGAATAAGCAAGAAGAGCGTTTGTCTGTCCGCTCATACCGTTGTGAAACATGCACTTTGTTGTTGTGACTTCTAATATTGCTGCACATCAACTCTGGTCAGGACGCTTCCACTGTAATCTGATTGTACTTCCCCTCCGTTGCATAATATTAAACCAGTCATTGATCCTAATTGCATAAGAATTACACAGCGTCAGCAAAATAGGAAACAAACAAAAAAAAATATGAAGGAAAGATAAGAGAACAGAGGAAATTAAACAGAGAGAAGTGCAAAGAAGAGTCAGAATATGAATGAAAGGAAAACATGTTGGCGACAACAGAGGGGATGGAAAGATGAAAGGAACTCCACATATAGTGTAAAGAAAAAGAGATTCTTGCCTCAGATTTTAGTGTGCCAAGGTCTGATCTTTAATCTTGTCATCTAACATACTGGACAAAACACTTTAGAGAGAGTGTGTGTGTGTGTGTGTGTGTGTGTGTGTGTGTGTGTGTGTGTGTGTGTGTGTGTGTGTGTGTGTGTGTGTGTGTGTGCATGCTCCGGTGTGTAATACTGTTTCTGCTTATGTTACCTAGCAACGCAGTTTGACTCCAGGGCATGAAATTACAACTGGAAGACTGATGTGCGGTGTGTTATTATTAGGCCATATATCTTCTTTAAAGCGGTTTAAGCTTTGCAATGTGAAAGAAAAACAAAACAAAACATCACAATACCAGCATTGTGACATTCTAATCACATAGGATGAGTTAGCAGCTCCTGATTCAAATTCTAATTATTGCACCTAATAAATTAGACATTTTCAACCAGGAGGTGTCAGATTTATCTTTAAAACAGCATTGCATAGCTTTTGCTGCTACATTTACCATACTTAACATCACAGACAAATCATTTTGGGATAAATTTATCTCAGTTTCAGGTAGGGAGCACACTTATAGACAAAAAAAACCCCCACAAGCCTGACTGGCACATCCATACTTACAGTGTACACATTTCAGTCAAGAATGGAAAATACTCAAAATAAAAATTGATGTTTGTCTGTTCAGTGTGTGACAGGGACAGTTTAAAGCGAAAATCTGAATAATCATGAAGCCGTAATCTCAAATTAAGCTCAGGTAGTAGTGCAAGTTTTGACGGATCATAAGGGTGACAGTTTGGTCTTTCGCTACTCTACAGGCTGAAGATTCCTTGGCCAACACCTTGAAACCCATGTTTTATCACATTATAAAGTGTATTTTGTAACCAAGCCATATGGCTTAAAGCTACTACAAAAGTGCAGACTGTGTACCATTTTCATTTTGGCAAGTGCAACTCACTGCAGAACACAAGTGCACCAAAATGGAGAATCCTGTTTTGGAAAGGGGTTGGCTTGCAACAAGTTTGTTTAACTTGTTTGTCTCACGATCACTTATATTTGGCACCTTTTGTACCGGTTAGACAGTTAAACAAATTTTTTGACATGACCTTTGCCTTGCAGGTTGTTTCAGTCCCTCAAATGTCTATCTTCTATCATCTGCTATATTTTACTCCAGTTGATACTGATTTATAGCCTAGCCGCGCTAGACAACCCATGGCAACGAATTTAATTCTCTGCCAGGGTGGGTCTAGTTACCCTCGGTAAGCCTCGAGGTTGGATGCTCCTAAAACTGGCCGATGAATCACCATGAAGTGTAGAGTCAGAAGGCGGGCGTAACTAAGTGACAACAGAGGCGCGACGATTCTGACAGAAACAACTGGAAACAACTAGCCTAGCCGCGCTAGACAACCCACGGTAACGAATTTAATTCTCTGCCAGGGTCGACAACAAAAACGACAACAGTCGTTGAGCACCATTAGCACCGACTCTGAATAATCTTTCTGTTATCATGTCTGTAATATACTTGAGCTTCACCCATTGACTGTATTAATAAGGCTTCACTGAACTACCGCATCCTCTGATTTCCGGCGCTCTAGGAACTACGTCAGCCTATTCGTTGCACTGATTGGTTGTATACCTACCCAATTGCTGCAGAGTGATTTGATAGACAACCTTTTAACCCACCTCCCTCTCTGTCGAGAGTTCCTAGACCCTTGTGTCTTCAGAGCTGGGTCTAGCGCGGCTAGGCTAACTGATTTATACTCTTTTACTATACTGCAGCATAGTCCAATCTTTTCCTACCAATTATTACGGAGATACTTGTCACTTACATAGACATCTATATGGACCATTCCATCTCAGATCACAAAATTTTTGGGACATTATCTGATCCCACACCTCTGATTTGCCTGAAATTGTTATAGCATAGCATAGGATCCACTTCCAGCCTGTTTTTTGTTTTGCTTTTCTCATCCCTAAAACGTTGAGTCCATGTTTGAACCACAATTTATAAATGCAACTTAATTTTCCAACCCTACAGATACCATGTTAAATATCCACAGTTTATGATAAAATAGTTTCATGCAAATCAGCGATGTTCGAGCAGAGGGATGCTGATGATTTCAGAAAAAATAACCCAAAAGATGGCGGTTGTATGATGCATGGCGCCCCCCTTCCTTCTAAAAGCCAATCATCTACTTTGTCCAAGTTGATCTGGGAAACATCTAACCATTCGTGCTGATACTGTTTAAACAAATGCGTGTGTTTTCATGAACTTTGTTTTAAATCAGATTTGAATGGTTATACTACACAAGCAGTTTTCATTTCCTAGTGGACACTCAAATTGCAGCTAAGGCTCTCTTACTATTAATTTAGCTATGGTCCTGGTCTTGTTAACCCTGAATAACTGACCAAGATGGCTGCCTCGTCTCTCTCCTATAAGGACTTTGCTCCTACCCGAAACATACCAATTCTAAATCTTTGCATATTGCCAGACTAAACCAAAGTCACCCAAAATTCGGATTTAAAGCAGAGTTGCAGAGTTCAGGTTTAATTCTTCCTGTCTTTTGTCGTTGCAGCGGCCTACATCAAAGTTTACCTCCTGGAGAACGGGATCTGTGTGGCCAAGAAGAAGACCAAGTCAGTGAGGAAGTCTCTGGATCCTCTCTACAACCAGGTCCTGGTCTTCTCTGAAAGCCCTCAGGGGAAAGTGGTGCAGGTAAGATCACAAGATTCTAGGCACCAAACAGACATGGAATTTGTTGTGGAAGTTCAGCAAGGTTGAGAGAGTACAAGGAGGCAGACACAGAGAGACACACTGGAGATGACTTACTTTGCGAGGAAGGTTTACTGATGTCAGGAAAAGTGACACCAACAGAGCAGCAGTTCATGCAAGCAATGCTAGCTTCAGTTCTGAGGATTCTCTCTGATCTTTGGGTATATATTGTAGTTAGGAGAATGTCAGCTTTAGATCACAGACCAATATGGAGACAGCTTGACAGCTTAATCATGTCAGAATATATATCTAACCTAGATATATGAACTTCAAAACAAAGTTTGCTTCATGATATTTGCTTTGAAAAGAAGCAAGAGAAAGATTTTCTGCATGTGGTAAAGATTGTAGAGCTGTAAATCCAACACGCCACAGTCATGATGAGAAATAACTCTGTCTTTTCATAGTTTGGTCGAAATGTTCAGGTTTTTTGGAAGAGATGTACCAGAGGAAGCTGAAAAGCAGAGTTTGACATTTACAGTGAGAATCTGACCTGAGGGACCCGCGGGCTGTTTTGAGCTGATTTTGTTCTTTCATTTGTTTGAGCTTCAGCTGCTTTCAGGATCAAAAATGTCACCAAAGACCAACTGCGAGAGACTGATAATCGCCCCACATTTCTCACTTTCCGTCCTCGACCATTTGCCTGCTTTGTAGTCTTTCCCCGTCACACTTTTCCTTCATTTTCCACTCCGTCACTCTTTTCTTTTCAACCACATTCTTCTCATTGGTTCTTCCTATATCTCTCATTTCATTCTTTACTTTCTTTGCTTCAGTACTTTTCTACCCAATTCCCTTTACTACTTTCTTGCCTCGACCTTTTATTTATTTTTTCCCCCTTCCCGACTATCCTACCGGCTTCATCTCTTGTCCTGTATTATTTTTTCCTTTTCTGTCCGTAATCACTTCATCTTTCGTATGTGTTGCTGTAATATTCCTTCTTTCTTGCCTTGTTTCCTTCTTGCTGCAGTCCATTTACAGTCATGTTTTATCTCGGCTGTGTAATGGTTAAATAGAGCAGCGTTTTTAACCTGCTGTCTGTCGGGTTTCCTCTGGAATCAGCAGGTGGAAACGTCGGTTTGTGCAGCGGAGAGGTCTGCAGCTCTGCCTCTGGCTGCTCTGCTGCTCCTGTCGCTGTGTAATTAGCCACTAAACGCCTCCCTCTTAATTATCTGCTGTCTGTGTCGCTGTCCTCTGAGTTTCATCAAACTCATTCACGCTGGATAATGAAAATCGCTGAAATCAGCAGCGCTTTTCAATTTGTCACTTCCTGATTTAGCAAAGCAGAGAGCCGCTTAAGTCTACACGAAAAATTCATTCACAAACCTTCCTTCCCCCCCCCCCTCAGCCTTTGCAAAACATGTCGCACGAGAAAACCAATTTGCAGTACTGTAAATGATTTTGGGCATCTGTTAATTTAAACGTCTTTTTTTGTAACAGGACATAAATACTCGAAGGAAAGAGTTTTTTCCCCAAATGTTAAACAGCTGTACTTGCATTTAGTTTGAGGTAAAAATGGTAATTACTTTCACATGCAAGTGATTTGTCTAAATTGCTAGTGCATGACATCAGTACATATGACATCAGAAATGGAATTTATATATTTTAACTATTTTTGTCAAGGTTAATTTTTCTTATGTAGGTGACAACAGATGAGTGGAAATTATCAGATATAAATACTCTAACTTCACATCGGCTGCACATCGGCTGTGATTTTATTCATTATGTATATTTTTGTATTTTATGTGCAATAATGCACAATAATTTAATGTGCCTAATACAGAGCTTGTTAATCTGTGCATATATTATGGTTGCATTGGTTGTGTAATACTTGAAGTGGAAAAATCTGCAACCCAAGCAGACATATACAGTACACACTGATACTGACAACTGGTCATTTGAGCCTGTCCTCATAGAAAAAGCGACCACATAGGTCATCTGTACACGCCCGTATTACGACCGAGTGTTACGTTTTGAAGTTAAGTGACCTCTAGCGGTTGAGTAAATATCGACACTCCGGTGTCGCAGCTGAAATGTCACCATGAACAAAATTTTACCTAACACTATCCCTAACCCTAACCCTAACCCTAAAATAGTGTTGCAAAAGTGCGGAAAAAGCCATTTTGCGAGGGAAAACCGTTTCGCGAATTAAATCCCGTAATGCGTTCCTTTTCCCCGTAGGCGCGCTAACGTAAATACGCTCTCATGGGTCGTATTCCGGTGCACGTTACATACGACCTGTGTGGTCGTATGAGTTGGAGGACTTGTTGGGTCATTTGCATTGAAGTGGTTATTCATAAATCTGGATTTTTTCAAATTAAAGTACTATTTTCCCCTTCTTTTGTCAGTTATAAGTAACACAGGAATGCTGTAGGGACATATGTGGTATACTTCAGGTCAATGGATTCTGAACCTATATGTTCAGTAATAAAGGTCTTCACAACAGTCTTCGGCTGCCATTTCCGCTTAATTAGCCACTAAACGCCTCCTTTCTAATTATCGGCTGTCCATCCTCCTCCTCCTCCTCATCTCTTCCGCTCTGCACTCTCTGCTCCGGCCCTCCAATAATCCCATTTCCTCGCTTATCTCATACTTGCCGACTATTTGCATGTAATCTTATATTTTGTTTTGAGCAACTGTTCCCATGTGCAACTAGTTTGTGTTTTCTGGAGTGCAAGCTAAATGTTTGCTCATCTGCAATTCCAGGGCTGTGATTTGAGTGTATTTAGGTACTAAATGCCCCTATTGGGTCGTCTTTCTGGATAAAAATTCATTGTAAAATGAAGCACACAACAGAGGATTAAAGTTTCAGAAGACATGGACCCACAACAATAACAACATTAAAACATAAAGCTCATAATATCTACGATGTTTTACTTTATTTTCCTCCACATTTAAGATAAAATAAAACCTTATTAATCCCAATGGAAAGTCTTCTGCCAAATATTGAGCAAAAAATGAAAAACAAAATTATATAAGAAATGTCGTGCCTATAGCAGAAAAGCAATAAGATTATTAGTATGCTGGAAATAAAAGTAAGTTACTTAAGACCAGAATAGAAAAAGTAATACTTGCAAAGCTACAGAGGTAGTAAAGTGGTAGCATACGTGATAATGAAACACTGCACATTTTCCTTAATGTGTGATACCAAGTGGTGCTTTTTTAAACTAATACAGCAAGGTTTTCTCCTTTTATTTGAGTTTTCAAAGTAGCAAAACCAAGATTTTTTTCTTTAATGTGGTTCTTTTATCTCACTCTTTTTTCATCATTCCTCGTTAATCCGTCTCTTCTAAACATTTTGTGGTTTAAAAACTGCGAGTGGCTGAGATGAAATTAATTTCCCACTGTGACTTTTCATTTATGGGCCACTCCAGCATTTTAACAGCAAATATTCTTGCAATGAGGTGAAATAAATCAGTGCTTTTGTGATCTTTGACATACAAATTGCGTTCTCTGGCACCAACCTCCAATAGCCATGAAATCACCAAACTCCCAGCGCCGAACACATTCGATAGATTTATGGACACCCGAGCAGCACTGCTCAAATCTGTGATCATCAAACAGGTTATTCAGGCATTAATCTGCTTCTTACTCAGCTTCTAGGAAAGCTTTCGCTGCAGGGATTTGCTTCCGCTCAGCTGAAAAACTATTACTGAGGTCCAACAGAGACGCTGGGCGAAAAAGGTTTTGCCTTATTTACGTCCCCAGTATGTTGCCACAAGGTTGGGAGGACTCTATGATGTAGAATATCACTGTGAGATATACACAACTTCGAAGCAATTCTTCGAAAATGCTGTTGCTGTTTCTCCCATTTGCTTCTTTCTTTTTAGCGAGTGCAACAGTCGAGGCTCCTATATTTAGGATACTATATTTTCACCCTTCTTACTAAGCACTAAGCGCCTTTCTGCTGTTCTGCGCATCTTCCTCCACTCTCACATCGTCTAATTTCTTATGTCTCCTAATTTGTAGTGCTTGAAATCGGGACCTTGTTTGGAGAAGTGGCCGCAGGCAGACAGAAAGAAAGATAGATTCTTCGTTTTTTGTTTTTTCGGTTAAAGAAAGAACGATTAGATTGAAGCAGATTTGGCCTGTGAGTCTCTGTGGAAATCACTGGCAGGGTGGCATGCACGGACACACAAGACGAGAGGACACATACGCTGATGGATATTGATTATTTCGTCCGCCGCTTGACAAGATGTGGGGCCGTCTGAGATGAGCCCTGATGTTATCAGGATGTCAGGAGAGAGAGGACACCTAACGTACGAACTCGCACAGCATCCTAAGCACCGCCATCATCTCCCCTCCCTCTCCTCACACACACACACACACACACACACACACACGATACCACTTCATTTACTTTAATTGACACCTCAACCAGCCGAGGGAGAAGATGTCAAGATCTGGTATTGCTTTAGAACAGATTTCCAAACCAAATCTAGATTAACGTCGATCAGCCCCGCGCTCTACAGCAGCCTCGGCAAACACGCATGTATGATCACAAACCTGCAGACCCAATGAGACGCTCTTGAAATCTAAAATGTAAAGATCTGTTAGCTCCACATCAATCGTCAGCCATCCTTACCGAGGATTGCCTCAGTGTTCAGTTGTAACTGGAAAACGTTAGCACGCTAAACCAGCACGGTGAACATTGTAAACATGGATCCCGAGCAGTTTCTTGGTGTTTTCTGCTCCTGTCATACTGTGGACTCATTTTTCTCTGCAGTGTAAAGTCCTGAATCTCTATGGAAACAGCCAACCATGCCCAGAATCTCAAAAATGTCTCCTGTGCAGTGCGACCAAGTTAATGCAAATAATAATTTAAAAAAATCTGAAGGTCTTTGTTTGGTTGATTTTCAAAAATGAAGAACCTGGAATCCAAATGCCCACATGTTACTAATACTGACAAAAAAATTGTAGCTCTACATATTATAGATATTCTACATGTTAAGTTGCTTTTATGCTTGTCTCTTACTTGCTATGTGTAAACATAGCCTGCAGTTCAGCCTAGTTCAGCAAAAATGTCCAAGCATTTTTGTCAGATGACTATTCGTCTAAGGTGAGACACTGATGACTTCTTCATTGTGCCAAGAAATCTAGAATTGTTAGAATGGCACATCATACATTAGTAGTTCAAAACGTGTCGGAAAGATCAAAATCCAATAATTTTCTCTCTGTTTTTCTAATTTTGTCCCTGTTAAATGTTGTAATTTTGTTTTAGTGTTCAGTTGGTTAACATGCTAGTTTTATTTATGTACGCGTGGTTTGCGGCTGCTAGCATGGCTGCAATTTCTGGTATAGTAAAACACCGAAAACAAATTGCAGTTACACTGTTTTTCCTCCAAAAGTGTTCAATAAAGGAAATTCTTTTTGCACAGATGTATTTTCCAGACGATTTCCAAAGTTGTGGTTTCAACCGTGACACAGAGCTGACCATAGAAACCTCCGATCCCTGTTTAGACTTTCATGTGCATTAATGCTTCGGTATGATAGCGTTATATTCCAAGTACACAATCACTTTTGGGTTAGATATTATAAATGGGATATTGTATCTGTCACCGCTATGATATTTGTGATTTTGTAGTACACTTGTCTCTATTTTTGCTTGGACTAATTTGAATAGTGTGGTGCAAATATCTAAGTTTTTCTCTTAAGTCTTTGTTCTGCCCTTCTCTTCTTTAGGTTATCGTTTGGGGCAACTACGGCCGGATGGACCGCAAATGTTTCATGGGCGTAGCTCGAATCCTATTGGAGGAGCTGGACCTCAGCTCGATGGTGATTGGCTGGTACAAGCTCTTCCCTACCTCCTCCATGGTGGACCCGACGATGGCTCCACTGATCCGCCATTCCTCCCAGATGTCCCTGGAGAGCACGATCGGTCCATGTTGTGAGCGATCCTAAGACTCACTCTGAAGTGTATAGTTTTCAATGTTGCGGCTAAGATTCCATCGCTTAACCAAGTCCTAAGACATGTTTTATACCCTGTAGCCTTGCACCTGGGTCGATCGGGCGGTACTGCCCCTGGTGCAGGTAGGTGTTAAGTATCTCACTTAAGGGCACTTCAACAGGTCCAACCACACTGGGGGAATGAATCACTCCCCGAGTGGGAAAAGACTCAATGACCCAGTAGGTCATCCTCATCGGAAATGTATACTAATTCTTTTGATATTGTACCAGACTGTTTCCTGAGACTCACGGGAAGCACATTCTTTTGTTGTTGCAACCGACCGCCCCTCAGACTCGCAAGAAAATTTTGCTCTCCTCAGATCTCTTTTGATGGAAAAAAAAAAAATAATGAGGATACTTCAAAGGCGGGCTCGGTTTGCCGACATTGATCACATCCTATTGGGACCACGATACACACTGCGGGCTCAGCTTTGCTTCAGCTACGGGCCTCCTCTCACAGCCTACGTTCAGTTCTCATTCCCAGGACTGCTTGTTGTCTTTCCGTCTCCTCATTAAGGGCAGGACAGCTCCTGAGAGTTATGTCTATCCACGGGTCCAGAGAAAATGCGTCCTCAGATAGAAACCAGCCTCCTATTTTGCAAGAGCATTGCTGGAGAATGGATGCAGCAGGACTTTGAGAGGAAATATTAAACTTATTTGTCGTAACTGATCAAGACTTCTTGGTTTTGGACACTTTGACTGACTTTTTTTTGTCTTGTGTCACCCATTTAGGCCATCCTTGTTCGGTTCATTTGGTGATATTGATAGGATCTGAGTGGAGTCGACATGAATAAAAGCCACTTATTTTGGAACGATCCCGATCTTGACCTGATCTTGGGGATCCAGGGGCGTACTGCTGGCTTTCCATCCTCCCAGGTTGTTAAGACTGCAGTTAATTGCATCTCCTTGCAGTCGTAGGTTTAAATTGATTCATGAGTGGATTTAAACGGCTTCAATAATGAGTTCCCAAAGACCATGTGCCATTATGTACATTTCCATTGCGCTCAAACGCAGTATTAGCTGATTTTACTGATGTACTTGTCATCCTTTCTTGAAGGTGCTTTTCAATCAAATCAGCCAGTGTTGTGTTTGAAATAGAAAAATTCATCCTCTGGGCTTTTTTTTTTTAAAACAAGACCTCATTTTAGCTGCCTGTTTCTTGAATCAATAGCACATTGGATTATGTCCAATTAGAGATTCCAGCTTTTGCGACCAGGAATAATTGTAACCAAGACACTCCAAGAAAAGTTTGAATCACTTCAGGAGTGCGAGAGGCGTTAAAGCATTTGTCTCTCCAAATAACATGTCACCCTGATCCTTCCTGGCACATAGCATAAAATGGCAGATAGCATCGCAGCCGACGCTAAAATTGGAGTTCATGCATGCAATATATTGTATTAGATTCTGATTAGAATTCAAAGCGGCTTAAATGCATGCAGTGTTGTTCATCGGGATACGGTCCGCATGAAACAGCCAGACGTAAAAGGGCGCTATTAAAACATTGAGGGCTTTTTTGTCCTCGTTGGGTTCTAAAATTTTCACATCCACCTTCTAGTACAGGTCAAATCAAGTGCAGGTGCCTGAGCTGTAGCACTGACACACATCGAGCTAATACAAAAACAAAAAGAAAAAATTGTGGATAGTAGCCTGGCTGACAGCCGGAGACCCCGCTGTAAACCCCAGTCTCACTGTAGTTTGGAATGCTCTTTAGCTAACACTCTAGAAGTAGATTTTTAAGATTCCTCCTCTCTTTTTTAAATAATAAAAGAAATAAAAAGCTTTGGCTAACAGTTGTCTAATAACAGTTTCTACTGTGCCAATTTCTACCAGCAAGTGTCTTCTCCTTCGTCTTCTCAATTTTCCGTGCGGCATGTGCCATTGTGAGGGAGGGAACAGAAACAAGCCCATCGCAGCATCTGACAGCAGCATTCCCCTTTTATTCTAATTACAGCCCTAATCCACAGACACCTGGTGATTAGCCATGCTAGGAGGCAGCGTGGAGGGAGAAGGAGAGGGAGGATGAGGAAAGAGAGAGGAAGGAAGCGTGAAATGTACTTTGCATAATCCAAACAAAAGGATCTGTCTGGACTGACGTCAGTTTCTACGGACTTCAAGAAAAAAAAATAGGATGACTTAAAGGGAACACAATGTGCACACTGTAGAGAAATTTCTAGTTTATTAATGGACAAAAACAAGTCTATGTGTTTATTGGGGCACTTTATGATTCTTAATGTCTTTTTATGTGTAAATATTACAGTTGTTAGTGTCTTTTTGAGTGAGCCAAAGTTAATCTATAACGACTTAGTAGATTAATGTTAAAACTCTGAGGGAGGGAAGTGGTATCCTTGCTAAGTTATCGTAAGACTGTAGCATTAGCTGGTAGCATCCGCATGACTGATTAAAACTTCTAATTAGCACACGACTTGATAAGGCTAAGCATGAGCTATATGCTACACAGAAGGTGAGAAACGAAACACGGTATGTTGAGATCAATTAAGGAACACATACATATGTAGCAGTTTAATTCAGATTTTTGAGCTTTTTTCTTTAACAGAAAATGTAAGAATCAAGAGAAAATATCTCAATTTCAGCCAGTTAATTTTTCATTTTTACTACAAGTCAGATTTCAGAAAAAAACAAAAACAAATTTAACTTACATTGATCAGCTACCATTTTCAATGAATTCACCCAGTTTGGAGTATTTTACTCTATAAGACTTTGCAAAAGTGGCCTCTGTTGTGCCAGTAGCAGTGTTGCAGGGATATTAATGCTGCATCTGTTTCCGAACAAATTAGCTACGTTCTGTAAAGCAATAATCAGAAAACATCCAGTCATCTCAGTCGTTCGGTCGCTTCGTAGAAACTGTGGAAAATGACACATAATGATGGTGATTTTTGCTGCACTTGGATTAAACAGTTCTAATACTTGGCGAAACAAATCAATATCACTATGTCATTCCAAAGCATGACCTATCTTTGGAACAAGTCATAACATAATGATTAGGGTTTTAAACACCTTGAAAATAGTTTTAAAGTGCAGAAACAGAAAATCACTTGTTAATAAAGTGTCATTTTTACATCAGTGCGTTCACATTTTTTCCATAATTTATTCCAAGGAGAGTTTCGTGTTGTCTCTGAGGATCGCTGTTAAAATCCAGAAGGAGCTGAAGTTTAAAACCCCATAAAACATGAGAATATCTGACTTGGAAAAATGCAGGATCATTTTTCACAACTTCTAAACGTATTTTAATACAATGACAATAATCATTTAAAACAAAAGGGACTATTTATTAAAAAGAACAGATGTTAGAGCAGTTGAACAAATCAAATACATAATTATATATGAAAAATTAACTCCTCTTACTGTGACTCAAGAAATATGTTTTTGTCTGTGTTTTCTGTGCCAAAATGTTCATATATTGTGAGGGCTGATTTCCCCAGTTAAGGACCAATGAAAGAGAAACGTTTACACATTTGGCGTTCAAATTTTCTTTCAGCTTCTCATGAGAGGGGCACATTCTGGTGCTAAGAAACCAAGAAGAGTGGCTCCTGTGGCTAAAAACAAAAGTAATGTTGCATGATGAGCTAGATTTAGACCATAATGACAGTTAGAAACGCTGCAGCCGTAGCCAGTGTAGAAGCTTCCCATCTTCCTCCATCGAACCTGCAGCAGCTGCCTGTGCAAACAAGGTTCTAAACCTAACTAAGAGTAGCATGGCAGCAGTAGTAGTATAGCATGTATGCAGTAAATGATGGGTGTTCTATGATGGCTACAGCTGCAAGTGACCCTTGCAAGACATTTTCCTTCTCTACTTGTTTAAGAGAGGCAAAACATATGCTGACATTGGGGATAAAGAGTAACTGTTGTTTGTTGGAACTGTTTATTTGTGTGTATTTTCACTCATCTGCAGCTTCTTGTTCACCACTTTCTTTGTGACATTTTGTAACTTTCAAGGCAAACGAATGAGCTAACAAACTATGTAAATGTTACAGTCGACATATTCAGCACCAAAAAAATGTACATTTTCCTTTGCATTCCCCCACATGTTTCTGAATGTGTCCACCACTTGGATGTTAACGATGTAACTTCTATCAATTGTAATGTAAGTAGAGGCCTTAAACACATGATATACATTTTTGTCAGGGCTAAGGACTAAGAATTGTCACATTGAGTAATCAAAACGACGCAAAAAAAAGTTTTACAGTGTCACCATTTCAACCCATCACCTAAAGGAATTTAAGTGTCATCTATGGAAACGATAATCTTTGCGTAATGTTCTTAATGAATTTCTGATATACTGATATTTCAACTGACTATTTGTGTAACCTTCCACACTTGTTGGTGTGAGCTTAAACGAACAAACTGAGCAAAAAAAAGCATTTTTGCAGCGTAGCTATTCAAACATTCGGACTTGTTTCTTAATAAGACATGTTTTCTAAAACTTAGGTAAATGATGCTATTGTTTCTTGGTTAAGTTTGGATGCACATCATGGTACTTTGTGGTTTCAAATGAGTAAAATGGGAAAAAAAACACACACAGCATTTGCAATCTAGCTATCTGTGAGATTTGTTCTGGTGTCCTGTTGAGGTCCTTTCAATCACTTTTGGGTTGTAATTCTGCAAAACCAGACACTTCTCCTTACATTTTATTGGTGTTTAATTCTATATGTATCAACATTAGTGACCACAGATATATTACATATATGAAGAAGTTTACATGTTTAGGTAAGCATTTTTAGATGTGAAACAAAGATAGCGGACAACACAACTGTTTTTCTTGTGAACATCTGTAACCATGGATAATATTACCACTCTAGATCCCTTGGTTGCCACTGGCTTCATGTGTACATATACAAATAAATGTACATAGAATTTACATTATTTAGTCACACAGTAGTACAGCAGATGGAACCTATTGGTTTCTGAGGTGTCTTTACTCACTGTATTTTCATTTTTTAACTTAAATTTGGGGAAAAAAAGTTCTAAACAACAAATTTAGACATTTAAGAATAAACAGACAGACAGACAAACAACACCAATCGTCCACATAACCCCGACGCTTCGTTGGCCCAGTAAAAAGGATTTCTTTTCGGCTTAGCCTTTCATTTTGAGTCAAACAACATGAGTATTACAGTCCTTACAAGCAGGATGACTTCCAGTAGCTTCATGAGTTGTGACAAATTACTAAAGCAGCGCTTTGGACGCAAATTCTGACAATACAACGATTGGTTTTGGAGTGTTTTTAATGCTCAGAAAAAAGCATTATTTCCTGGCCAGTACTGACTGTAGCTACAATGCCCAAAATCACACAGGCTCATGTTCTTGCTTCTAGCATTGCATCAATAGCAGAAAAACACTGAGATAAATTATAGGGGAAAAAATGCACCTTTTGCTGTAAAAATAGAAAAAAAAACACACATGCAGACTCAGAGTTGTAGCTGTAGCTTATTGAGCTGAGCTAAAAGCAGTTTGTTTAAGGTATGTATTCTTCAGTGTAACGCTCTGTGATTTTTTCTAGTCTATATATGTAAACCGAGATAAATTTCTTCTGCCTCCTTTCCTGATGGCAACACAACGTTTTTCTGTGCACGTGTTTCACTGCGATGCTCCGTGATAACCTCAATCTGCAGACAAAAGCCATGAAATCTGTGTCTGTTTTTGCAGAAGATCAACTAAAAGTGAAACTGGGTAGAATTCCCTTTGAGTCTTGATAAAAACAAAAAGAACAAAAAAAAAAAACAACCTCCTGTTACCTGAGCTGAAATCATCCATATCTTCCCCCCCCCTCCCCTCTGGAGTACATGGATTTACTCATTAGAAAAAGCAGAGAGCACTGTTTGTGTTCCTTTTTCTTTTCAGAGCGACAGTGTGTGTGTTTCTAGACATATCATATCATGTTCTCTCCCGGGAAGAAGGGGAGATGGTGGCGCGATGAAAGGGTAGACGCAGCTCCTCAGTGGGTGTACGCAAAACGGCGGCTGGTGTTTCCCATAGCAACACATCTCCTCCTGTGCTGCAGAGGCAGAGGCTTCTCAAACTTTCTACTTTTTTTTTTTCTCCTCACAGCCCCCCCCCCCCCCCCCCCCCCCCCCCCCCCCCCCCCCCCCCCCCCCCCCCCCCCCCCCCCCCCCCCCAACCCCCCCCCCCCCACTCCCTAAAAGTGTTCCCCCACACGCCATCTGCTAGATCCTCTCATTCACAGCATCCCACATTACCATGAGTGAATACATTTTTAGTTGGGTGACCCCAGCGAGAAGCAAAGTGCCATCGAATTTTCATAACTTCTGTGTTTTCCAGCATGTCCCTTATTTGTCGCTCACCTTCCTGCTTCTTTTGTTTCTCCAGCGACACAAAGCCATTATATCTAAAACATTCACAGCCTTAAATTCTCCTCCCTGAATTGAGGCCTTTGAGGACACCTGAGAATTTTTTCCAAACGTGACATTTTCCTACGGCCCGATTGCGAAGGTGATGTTTTGGTTTTTGGGATACGAGTCAGTTTCACAGGCCTTCTCAATCTTTCAGGGTGATATGGGCAACTTTTGGGAAGCAATGTCGATGGAGCGTCTGTTTTGTCCTCAGCGATGAGCATTTATCCAGGGAAGGTTGCTAAGTATATATTCTTTCATGTGCATTTGGTTCAACACCCATCCTTTAGTTTTCTGGAGCAGCTCCTGTAGAGCATTTTTTACTCAACAACAACAAAATAAAGAAAAGCCTCCGACTATTTTCCATTTGCAGGTATCTTGTATTTTTTTCTCCCATCCCTAGATTAGCATCAGCAGAAGTTAGCATAAACTGAGCATCACGCAGCAAAAAGCCCATTTGTGTTGCTTCCCATTCGTTGCTCGTGTTTTACTGCCTTGAAGACCTGAATGTTATCAGACGAGTGACAGAATGGTGTAACTTTAGTTTTACTCACTGCACTGTCATTTAAAACACAAGTATATTTGCAGATTCTTTGGCAAACTGTTATATTGTTGAGTAAATGCACAATTTGGTGTATTGTTATTCTATTCCAGCTGTCAATAAAATAGTTTAACTCCACTGAAAAGGTGTTCAAGTTTTTGCTTTTCTGCCATGTATTTAGGGCTGCTTGGTGGTTAGCGCTTTTGCCTTGTCGCTAGAAGGTTCCCGGTTCGTGTCTCCGTCTTCCTGGATCTTTCTGTGTGGAGTTTGCATGTTCTCCCTGTGCATGTGTGGGTTTCTCCAGGTTCTTCAGCTTCCTCCCACAGTCCAAAAACATGCTGAGGTTAATAGGTTGTCCATAGGTGTGATGTGAGTATGATTGCTTGTCTCTATATGTAACCCTGTGACAGACTGGTGACCTGTCCAGGCTGCCCCCTGCCTTCACCCTAAGTCAGTTGGGATAGACTCCAGCCCCGCAGCGATCCTAATGAGGATTAAGAGATGTATAGAGAATGGATACCGAAGCAGGGACTGCATTCTCAGGTTTATATTCTGCACCTTCAGTGAAAAACTGAATAATCAATAATCAAGAATTTAATTGTGAGCAGTGGATGGGGACTCTTAAGTGTATTGAACAGTTACTCTATCATCCAAAACTGTGTAAAATGCCAATAAAGACTGCACAGGTTTGCCGCATTGTGCAAGAAAGGAAAAAAGGAGGAACAATGGGGTGTGGATGTTGAAAGAAATAGAAGAAAACTTACTAGAAGTTATATTCACACTTATCCAGCCTGTCTGAGCAGAATGAAAGCCCCGGTCACACTGGCCTCAGCTCACTATCCAAATCAAAGTTACAATCAAGAATAACGATTACTTAGATTACTTAGAGTCTTATGGGGTGGCTGTGGATCAGGTGGGTAGAAATGGGTCGTCCAATGATCGAAGGGTCGGCGGTTCAATTCCCGCTCTGACCTAGTTATGTGCTGTTGTGTCCTTGGGCAAGACACTTTACCCACCTTAGCTCCAGTGCTGCTACTCACACTGGTGTGGGAATGTTGGTGGTGGTCGGAGGGGCCATAGGTGCAGATTGACATGTTTCCGTCAGTCTGCCCGAGGGCAGCTGTGGCTACAAATGTAGCTTACCACCACCAGAGTGAGTGAATAATGGATCCATTGTACGCGCTTTGAGTATGCCTTATAGAAAAGTGCTACATAAATCTAATCCTTTATTATTCTGTCAATTCTTACAACTACAAATGGTTCCAAACCAAAAGTCCCTAAATCCCCCCAATCTCCTGCAACAAAACAAGTTGCAGACAATTTGCAGACCAAAAATAAGAGTGGTAGTTTTACAGAATATTTTACAGGTGCAATGATTCGTGCTGCAGCTGGATTGAAGGATTTTGATCCAATCAAATTAGCCGGAGAACGCTAGCCACCAACCTGGGACTGGGACTTGCAAATGTACATACACTGATCAGCCACAACATCAATCATCCTGTTGTAGTGCAACGTTCTTCTGGGAATCCTTGTTTGACATGTACCACCTACCTAAACACTGCAGGTCAAGCAACCCTGAGCCCCCATGGCAACAGCAGTCCTTGATGCCAGTTGCCACCCTCAGGGGGACAATCCACCCTAACACACTGCAAAAAACTGCTAAGGAGTGAACCGGGAACACAGACAGAGCTAATGTGTTCACCCTGGTTCCATACTACCAAGATCCAAATCTTATTGAGCATCTGTGGGATCTACTAGGATCAGCGTGATCTAGGTAGGTCCTACCCTGCAACCTACAGGACCCACAGAATTCACTACCACCATCCTGATAGCACAGGAAATCCCAGAGGCTTCCACATCACATACTTTTTCTCTTTATTGTAAGTACATGCTACAGCTGCCCTTACCAAGTACTTAATTATGCAGTGTGCATGCAATTGGGACATACTACTTGGTCATAACTACGTAAACATTGACTGTTTCAGTCTGTAGTGTGAAATAAGCTGTCATCTCTTTGTGGGCCTTTAAAACTTCCAGCTTGTTTATCCTTGAGGCACCGTGACGTAGCCACTCACCTGGGCAAAGGATTATGGGTCAGAATAAGCTGAAAAGAATGCTGGTTGGCTGATTGCAATCCAAGTAGTAGGACATCTGGGTGTTTCTGGCATGCTATGTACCTTTGGCGTGCTATATAGTAGTGTGGATACTGGAATGTACCCATGATTAAACGCATGAACGGGTGAATTGACTGCAGTGGCTCAGGGCATGTCGTCCAGATATTGTTACATGGATATAGCCTAGCCGTGCTAGACAACCCACGGCAACGAATTTAATTCTCTGCCAGGGTGGGTCTAGTTACCCTCCATAAGGCTCGAGGTTGGATGCTCCTAAAACTGGCCGGACGAATCACCATGAAGTGTAGCGTCAGAAGGCGGGCGTAACGAAGTGACGACAGAGGCGCGACAATTCTGACAGAAACAACCGGCGCACAATAAACAGTTATCTTTCGACTCAGCTTTGGCCACAGCCCTTAAAGATTTGATGCTAAAATTCAACTTGAAAGATAACAAAGGACGGCACTGAAATGTTTAATTGAGAAGAAAGACGTATTTGGACTTATGCCGACGGGATATGGCAAATCCTTAATATACCAGTTGGCTCCGCTGGTTGGGAAGCTAATGGGACTTAGCCACTATCCGGCACTCTAGGAACTACGTCAGCCTATTCGTTGCGCTGATTGGTTGTATACCTACCCAATTGCTGCAGAGTGATTTGAAAGACAACCTTTTAGCCGCGTCCCTCCCTGTTGAGCGTTCCTAGACCCTTGTGTCTTAAGAGCTGGGTCTAGCGCGACTAGGCTAACATGGATAGTCACAAATGGCCAAATTTGAACACCAGCAGTAAAACGACCTCCACAGATGCAGACACAAGGAAAGATCTGGGAGAAAACGGTAACATTACCAGCAGCAAAGTCATTATAAAGGCACCAGTCAACGTTAGCACAGGTTCCTCAGTTTGAGTGTCCACTACCACCCAAACTTCAACAAGTGCTAGACGACCTTGGTTTAGAAGAGCCTGTGCAATGTCTAATACCCAAGTTATCAGTACAGTACACTAAGTTGTGCGTTTTCAAGCAAATGATTTAAAAGGTGGGTAGTTAGGATAGGAAACCAGAAGCATATTAAACATACAGAATATACAGAAATAAGAATTAAGAGCAGAAAACACACTTGATATAGAGGTATATAAATATATAAAGGCATAATTATGTACAAAATTCTATACTAGTGATAAAAACTGTGCATCTCCACTAATTGGAGATGCACACTAAGCTGTTTTGTTCTGGAACTGGGCCTGGGTGTTAATGTCTTATGAGAGGCAGCAGAGACTACAGCTCCCATGTGGCTTTGCCTGTGGGATTTGCTGGTGATTGTTAACAAAATAATTGTCACTTTAACTCAGGATGAAATGGTGAGCTGTTCATTTTTTCCCCCATCCAGTACTGCAGGAGGAAGAAAACCCAAATAATTAATGGAACAGCAGGACAGTTAGAGAACCTGAGCTTTGGCTTCAGATAATAACATAACAATAGCATACAAGTTTAGATTTTTGGCTGCAGTTGGCAACTTAAAGATGACGTTAACACAATTAATGGTACAAATTGCTTGAACTAAATGCCTACTTGATTTTAAATGATCCAATATTACATCTAATCAGGCCTCGACATGAAAAACAAACCAAAACACAGTGAATTCTGCTTTAAATGGTTCATAAACCAATTTAAAGTCAGCAACAGACAGTACATTATGCACTGGCATGGGGGTACAATTTCTGATTTAGCTGCTCGATCAATTTAGATTTGTTGCATTGCAATAAAAAATTAATTGATATAGATTTTTCAAAAAATGTTACAAATTGTTTTACTAGGAGATGAAGTACCAGAAATATTGACAAAAATTGGAGAAAATACAAAAATAACAACATAATAAAGTTAAAATTGAAGGTTAAAGTAAACTTACAGAAGAATAAACTATCTCTTAAACTTATTCCATCTCATTAAGGCCTTACCTGTGCATGATGTTTTAGTCACCATTGTTTTGGTTTTTTTTAGAGGTTTTAAAGCATCTGCTACTATGTTTGAAGTGATGCCAATGGCTAACACTTTGTATGTCATTATAGAAGTGTTTGACAACATAAAGTATAACAACAAGTTGGCATGTCCGTTCACCAGCAACCTTCAGCAATGATGTACTGGAGACACATGGGTGAATTTATCAGGTCAGGGACTCAGCTCTGAGGGGAAACCAGATGTATATTTGTGACATAAATCGCTTTGTCTACATCCTTGTTTTTTCCTTGCAAAATCAGCATCCAAGGGGCAACAATAGACCCATTAAACATAAAAAAAGAGCCCTGACAAGTGACACAAGATTGAGATTTAGTGCTTTACTGGAGAAAGACACTAAATGGTTTGCTTGGCACATCCAATTAACTTCTCCACTTCCGATGCTGAGAGCAATTTTCCATTCATCCATTAGCTGTATAGGGGCTGGAGCCTCTCCCAGCTGACTCTGGGCGAGAGGCGGGAGCACCACGGACAGATAGCCAGTCGAAGGGCTGGTAAACAACCACGCACACTTCACCAATTAGCCTGCCATTCATGTGTTTTGATTGTGGGAGGAAGCACCCGGAAAATGCGGAAACTCCGCAAAGAAAACTGACCAGCGGGTTTGAACCCACAACCTTCTTGAAGTGAAGCAATTTTAATGGCGGAAAAACAACTACTGCCCAGCCTCCTGCCACAAAACAAGAGGCAATTTGCAGATCACAAACAAAAGACACAAAGTGAGCAGCTCAAGCAGTGGTTAGTGAGTTGCAGATTGGAGGTTTTCAGTCCAATCAGAAAGGTCGAAGGAGCAGCAGTCAGACACCAATCCAGAGCAAGGACTTTTAAATTCACATATAAAACCAGGACAGGGGCTACTTTCCCAATCACATGCTTTTTCTGTTTACTTTCACTGCAGCTGTCCTAACAAAGTATATATTGTTTCAAGCAGTATACACACAACTAGGAAACACTTCATCATAGCAATACACTGTAAACTTTGACCATCACAGTGTGTAGTGCTAGCTGACCTGTCATATGTTTCTGCTGTCTGAGCAGCTCAGTCTTCTTTATACACATGGAAGATGCAGGGATACAGTTTTTATTCAGAGTCTTGGAGAGAGCAGTATTTAATCAAATGCAAACATTTTTAAATGGTTTTAGTAGCTATGAAAAGTTTTGGGCTGGTTTTAAGGATGGTCACAGTACCGAAACGGTCCTTTTAAGAGTTTTTAATGATCTTCTCTTAACTGTTATTTCAGGACATTCAGCTGTTTTCGTGCTTTTACATTGACTGCTGTTGTTAATACAGTCAAGCACACTATTCTGCTATCCCGTCTCAAACAGCGTGGGCATTACAGGCACAGCTCTGAAATGGTTCAAGTCTTATCGGACAGACAGAAGTTTTTCGGTTCACCTCGATGGATCAGCAGTCCCTCTCTCCTGCGCTGTCCCCCAAGGGTCCATTTTAGGCCCCTTACTATTTTCTTTGTACATGCTACTCCTGGAGTCTGTTTTTAACAAATAAAGCATTTAATTCCATTATTTTGCAGATGATGTGCAGATTTACCTCCACATTAGACCCAAAACTGCAAGTTCATTGCAGCCATTGCTAAACTGAATTGATGATTTGAAATCATGGTTGGATATTAACTTTCTTTGTCTCAATGAAACCTAACCAGAGATTGCTTTTACCCATTCAGATCAATTAGCTGACTTCACACTGAATGCCCTTGGTCCTCTGGATGTCTATAATCGTCTTCAAAAAATCTGAGTATGATTTTTGGCAGTGCTTTTAAATTTGCCAAGTTTCAGTTCTGTTGTCAAAACCAGGTTCTTTAAGTTGAATCTGTTGGCCGAAGCGAAGCCATATCTGTCCCACAACAAGTCTGAGAGAGTCATGCCTTCATCACATCTAGGTTAGACTATTGCAAGTCTGTATGTCAGTCCTGATCAGATGTCTCTTCGTTGGCTCCAACTGGTACAAAATGCTGCTGCCCGGCTTCTAACTCGGACAAAGACACGGGAGCACATCACTCCAGTTTTACCCTCGCCCCACTGGCTTCCTGTCTGCGTCAGAATAGTTTTTAAAGATTTTGTTGCTTGTTTTTAAAGGGTGTTAAACGGGTTGGCACTTTCTTATTTTATTTATCTGAGCTTTTACAAGGTAATGCTCCAGTTTTAGCTCTGAGGTCGGCCAATCAGATGGTCCTTACAGTTCCCAGATTCAGACTCAGAAACAGAGGCAACCAGGCTTTTTCTGTGGCTGTACCCAGTCTGTGAAACTACTTACCTGTTAAAATTAGAACCGCTCAGTCTCTTGATACTTTCACGTGCCTACTTGAAGACACATATGTACTCTTTGGCTTTTAAGTTGAGCGTTGACACCTTGGTTTATGTCATTGTTTGTCTTGCCCTGAATATTTCCTCAAAGATTATGTTTTGTATCTGTTTGAGCCTGTAAAGTGCTTTGGTCAACCTTGGTTGTTTTTGAATGTGCTGTATAGATGAAGTTGACTTGACACAGAGGGTCAGAATGGCCCAAAAAATGTGCTTGTCTGCAAACTGCAAAATTCAGCCATAATAGCAAAACATAAGGCGATTTTCAACATGCTACATCTGACGTACTATGTATTGGGACACACAAAATCTTTTCTGCCCTACTATATGGTGATATTAGAGCATACCTATTGTTGAACACACATTGGCAGAGGAAATAATAATAAAAATTGTCCCTAAATCATTACATAGATAGTCGAAAGTGGATGCTTAGGCCACCAACAGCAAAACGACCTCAGAAACTAAGCGGAACCAGGAGGAAACAGCAAAACAGGAACATCACCAGCAGCAAACTTAATATAAAAGCTCCCATTGAAGTTAGCCGAGCACGAGACCGTTTCTGCTACCTGAGCATGGTATTCACTTGAGAATTTTACAAATGTTTTAAAAAAAAAAACAGGAACAATGATGAGCTATTTTGGCTTTCTGTCCAGAGTTTCTGACCATTGTTGTCCTTAAAATGTGTAACCAAATACAAATATTCGACACCAGCACTGTAGTCTGACTAGCAAATTTCCTAAAAACCCTCCTGCAAACATCCTTTGGGAAAAGATGAGAAGTGAAAGAAGAGAGACGGAGATAAAGACACTGGGGAAGAAGAGGAGGAAAGCGTAATAATCAGAGAGGTGGAGGCAGAGAATGAGATTGGGAGCTGGAGAGAACAACACAGGAGAGGAGGGATTCATTTTGTTTGAATGTCAGCAGCTAAGGATGACCAAGTCTGAAGCTCCTCTTACCTCCCTCTCCTCTATTTTCTACCTTTTTTGTTCTCTCTTATAGCATCTCTTATGCACTCTTTCCATCTCCCCCCCATCATTACTGTTTCTCCCTCCGTCCCTCCCTCCCTCCCTCTCTCTCTGGCAGATGTCCAGACTCCCTGGCGACCAAACTGATCAGCTTGTATTAAGGTTTCTCTCTCTCTCTTTCTGTCTGTCACGCACACACAGCAGTTGCGTGACAGCGAAGGCAGGTCACACTAGGCAGACGCACACACACACACACACACACACACACACACACACACACACACACACACACACAGGCGACGGCATGACTTGCATGCACATGCGCAGACTGACAGACATCACATCACACACACACACACATATATATATGTATGTACAAGTGCGAGTGTGACTTGCATACACGGGAAGACACGTTCGAAAGCTAAAATTGGACGAACCTTCAGGAGGCCCTCTGATGGTACACAAGCAAATTGAGACGTAAATCATTTTCTCAGCAGGGGACATTACAGTTCCAAACAATGCTGTGTTTCACCTCAGTTAAACACCGCACAGGAAGGAGTTGGACACAGATGCTGCTCTGTCTCTCTCTAGCACCCCCTGCTGCACCACTGGGCTGTAATGTGTCATTCACAGGTTACTTTAAACTGTGTATCAGCATAAAAGGTGAAAATAAAGGCACACACCGGGAAACGATTCCACCCCTTTGCTGCTCATTTTCTTCTCCTTTTCTGACGCATCTTTCCCATCCCTAATGCATTGCTGGTTTGTGGTGTGACATTTTCAGGTTACTTTAAATTGCATATCATCAAAATGGTGCAAATAAAGTCACTTTGGGCCAGAATTCTACTGCTTTACTCCCCATTGATTCCCATGAAAGAATCTGGGCAATACCACTGATATGTGCAATCCTGTTATTTCTAGAACTAGCATTTATGTACACTACTGTTCAAAAGTTTGGGGCCACTTAGAAAAGTCCTTATTTTTGAAAGAAAGGCATTTTTTTCAATGAAGATAACATTAAATGAATCAGAAATACACTCTAGACACTGTTAATGTGGTAAATGATTATTCTAGCTGGAAACGGCTGATTTTTAATGGAATATCTCCATAGGGGTACAAAGGAACACTTCCAGCAACCATCACTCCTGTGTTCTAATGCTACATTGTGTTAGCTAACGGTGTTGAAAGGCTCACTGATGATTAGGAAACCCTTGTGCAGTTATGTTAGCACATGAATAAAAGTGTTAGTTTTCATGGAAAACATGAAATTGTCTGTTTGACCCCAAACGGTAGTGTATATTTACAGTCTAAGCACTAACAGTACAAGGAACTTCTCGTAATCCATGGATTTATTATTTTTATTTTTATGTCCACATTTTGAATCTGCTCTTTGAAGGCCTTAGGATATTTGAAAACACATGAAAATTGCACACACATGAAAATCGTCGAAAAAATTTAGATTTTGGGAGAATTGCATAGATGTGTTAGCCTAGCCGCGCTAGACCCAGCTCTTAAGACACAAGGGTCGAGGAATGCTCAACAGGGAGGGAGGCGGGCTAAAAGGTTGTCTTTCAAATCACTCTGCAGCAATTGGGTAGGTATACAACCAATCAGCGCAACGAATGGGTTGACATAGTTCCTAGAGCGCCGGATTGTGCCTAAGTCCCATTAGCTTTCCAACCAGCGGAGCCAACTGGTATATTAAGGATTTGCTATATCCCGTCGGCATAAGTCCAAATGCGTCTTTCTTCTCAATGAAACACTTCAGTGCCGTCCTTTGTTTATCTTTCAAGTTGAATTTTAGCTTCAAATCTTTAAGGGCTGTGGCCAAAGCCGAGTCGAAAGATAACTGTTTATTGTGCGCCGGTTGTTTCTGTCAGAATCGTCGCGCCTCTGTCGTCACTTAGTTACGCCCGCCTTCTGACTCTACACTTCATGGCGATTGGTCCGGCCAGTTTTAGGAGCATCCAACCTCAAGCCTTATGGAGGGTAACTAGACCCACCCTGGCAGAGAATTAAATTCGTTGCCGTGGGTTGTCTAGCGCGGCTAGGCTATAGAAGTGTGCCAATATGGTTCAAAAATGTCACCTGAAAATTTCAAACAGAGACTGTATGTAACACCAACAGCTTTGAAATTTGTTAAGCATATGTAACTCAAGACACAAAAATGTAGTTGACAACCATACTAAGAACCCAACAGGAAGTTGGACATTTTGAATTATGTCTCATATTTTGGACATTTTTTTTTACATATTTTCAAAAGCTATAAACTCAAACATGGTAACCTCAACAGAGCTCAAATTTAGCCAGGATGTACAGCAGGCATGAGTGAGCAAAAGTTAGCAAAATGCTCAGTAAAAGTCACGGAAAAGGCGTCTGGCGGAATTTCGACAATTTGCCATGACATAAGAATGCTGTCTAACTAGCCTGTACATGCTCCAATCTGCCTGGAACTTTAAGTGTGTGATCAAAGTCTAGCCCTCATCACATCCATAGGCCGATATACATTCACAGTAATAGCGCCACCTGGTGGACATGCTTGGATTCACTGACCAGCAAGGATGCGAGGACCCGACTGTCGCTGCCTACGCTTTAATTTGATTTATTTTTTTGCAGATCTTTCTGCTGATATTGCTTAAACGATTGCACTATTCCCTTCACTGTTGTAACAATGCAAATTTCCCCACAGTGAGATTAATGACGGCTTACCTTACCTTGTTCTCTTCTCTCATTTGTGCATCTTTCTTTCCTATTGTTAAATTTTTTTACTGCCATAATCAGTTTTTTTCTCCTTTCTGCTCCTTTGCTCTGATTATTTAGCTCATATAATCCACTTTCTCCTTCAGCACCTCAAGTCTCCTCTGCATGCAACTCTTTGTCGACCCTTTTGTTTCCTCCAGTGTCTCTCAATTCCTTGACTCCCCTCCAGGGATGATTTAGCAGTTTCTGAAGGGGATTAACTTTATCCAAACTGCAGCAACCAAAGAAACAAAATACAATCCCCTCATAAAAGTTACGATAACAGCTCATCGGTTTTGGAGTTGATGATATGAAGTTTAAAAGATAAAGGGGATCTTTTAGCTTCTGAGCTTCATCTACTCCATGTACAGGACATTCATGGTGCATGGAGTGTCATTACTGTGGAATGAATGAATGAACGAATGACAGGAAACAGGGTTTAAGGAGAGTTCATTTTTAAGATGTTGGAATCTATCATTCTTTGTGTGTTTAACTATGCACTTTGTGGAGAGACAGTTCCACAACATTGTACTGAGGGATTGTTCAGGTGTGCAAAGTTGAGAAAAGAGGCCCATATTTGTCCCCAGACTGCAGACTTTGCTGCGTAAACCAGCTGTAAACAT
Source organism: Acanthochromis polyacanthus (assembly GCF_021347895.1). Lineage (NCBI taxonomy): Eukaryota > Metazoa > Chordata > Actinopteri > Pomacentridae > Acanthochromis > Acanthochromis polyacanthus. The sequence continues at coordinate 31,788,953 of NC_067117.1, read as the reverse complement.
TTACCATCTTTTTTAGTCAGATGGCAGATTGTACCAACCTGTTCTCATTCTCACAGCGTCAGATACTGTCATTTTGCCAAAGCTGGCTGTAGACATGAATAGGATGTCCTTTGGCGCAAGTCCCACCATGATCAGTATTCGATGCCGATAGATGTAGAGAAGTTTTTTAAAGCTCAAAAAGACTTTTAAAGAAGGATTGAGAGGTTGGTGGCAGCGTAGAATGAGGTCCATAGTTTTATTTTTTTTTGTGTGTGTGTGCTTGCTTTCAATTAGGCACCAAAACAACTTGGTTAGTTTCAAGAAAAGACTCTACTGTGGGTTACAATACACCCTTTCACAATGTTAACTACTTTTGAAGCAAATTTGAAAAGGCAAGTTTGTTCTTACTGCCTAAAAAGGAGCAGCTCCCGCTCTTAAGTCAGGTTTTGCTTACTTCCTGTTTTAGTTTGACATTTCCTGCCGTGTGTTTGTTCTCACCTTTGTCTCACTACAGAAGTCTTCACACTTCCTGGTCTTTGTTTTCCCATCTGTGTGATTACCTGCTCAGTCCCAGTGGGCTCCACCAATGTTTTATTGTCTTCCCTGCTCCAGCGGGTATATATTCACTGTTTTCCTCATGTCCCTTTACCATGTTGTCTTTATCTTTGTAGAGTTATCTGTGTGATTTTCTGACTCAGCCTGTTTTGAGGTTTGTTTTTTTTTTTATGATCTTGTATATGATGGCCACACTTGCAGCCATCCAACCATTAATTTAATGTTAGGTTAAATTGAAACACTGCACATACAGAAACAAAAATAACACGCATCATTTCAGACAACCTACTTGTTTAGCCTTTGTTAGAGTATTTAAGTTCTGTCTGCAGCTTGTGCATTTAGTTAACTTTTTTATGCTCAGCATTACTCTTTTAAATTGTTCCTTTATCTTACCAGTGCTTTGGTATCCAGGCCTCTGCTGCTGTCTTCATCTGGATGAATTTGGGCAAAAGGTGTCACCAGGGAAGCACTAGGTTTTTATACCAGAGCTGCCAATCAGACCACACCAAGTGGCTGCTTCTTTAAGGGGTGGGCTAGGTTTTCTTGTTTGTTGGTGTTTTATGTCTCCCCTATTTTGTGTAACAAGTCTGATCAGCCAGTTTGTATTTCCTATTTTGTTCAGTGTTTTTCAGGTCAGTTAGGACATTTATTTGATCAATGCCGTTGGTTTATTGGGTTATTTTATTTCTCATAGCCTTAGTTAAGTTCTGTTCCTTTAGCCTCTTTCATTGGCCCACATTTGGTTTTGGTTTTTGTAACTTTGTTTGAATTCACCTACAAGTTCTCATGCTTGGCAGCTCGGTCCTTCACACTATACAACAAATATCTGGGTGTTTTGTGACCCACTGGAGCTGTACATTGTAAGTTCATATCCTTTTTTGTATATTTGTGATAGTAACGCCATTGGCAGCAGTAGAGAACATTTGCTTGTTGAGTCATGGCATCTATTTCTAATGTTTATAGATTTTTATAGGTCTATCGAACTACCCTACACTGTGAAAATGTATGCTAAAGGATACCCAATGTGATACCAAGGAGTCCTGACAAATGACACTGGACTCATTGCACAAATTACTTCACATCATATCTCTGCCGTAGTGCTACTATGGCAAGCTGTTTTAATGTTAAGTACCTCAGCTGGACATGTATTGGAGATGTTCACAATTCAGAACGGACATTTCAGTATCCATGACTTTCTTTCCATCAACAATTGACATTTTCAATGTACATATTCCTCGGATAAGTGATGTCATTTTTCGCATACTGGGTTTCTTATTACAAATATCTCCAATCCAGCTGCATATATTCACAATTCACCGTGTGAACCTTGGCAAATGAATTTATATTATTTGTAGTTTCAGAAATCTACAGTTTAATCCACTAGGTTAAGATACCTTTAACTACCCCCATTTCAAGATAACTATTTTGCCCTTTATAGACATCTTCATTTAGGTTTGAACTAGCCCAAATGACATCATGAATATCTTGAACTGAACAAATATCTTAAATTCAACTTCTAACTTTGTGAAATGACATCACAGATATCAGTAGTTCAGTCAGCCGCCATGGCAAGCAGATCATTCTGTGATTCTACAACCATAACCACACATGACAAGTCATTTCATCACCATGTCAGAGCAGTTTTCTAGTTCATTTCAATGATGAGTCTTGAATGAACAAAGCTCTGGTTCTCCACAAACTTGTTGCAAATAGATTTTTCCTATTTCAAGACTTTAGAAATGATTTTGTCCACAAATGCTGTCCTAAAATGCTTTGCTGGACCAGAATCAAATGGGAATTCACAATGATTAAGATACTGTACCTCCACTTATTATCTCTAAGTATCACTTTGACTCACCAGAATGGCATTGTAGGAATCTGGGAAATAAAATTTGGACAAGTCACAGTATAGTTACAACTTGTATCAATGATGCTTTTGATATGTGTAATCTTAATTCCGAAGAATATAACTCAGACATCAAATGTTGTAATGGTTTACCATCTGCTATTGCACAGAAAGGGTACTGAAAGGTACTGAAAATGCATCGCAGTAAGATCTATGAAATGCAAAATCTCTTTTCTTCGCAGAAAGTTATTTAAGTTTTAACTTTGCAGTTGTGAATGACACACATCAAGCAGACATCTGAAGTGTCCCAACTGTCCTAAATGGCCTCTACTTTCTCTCAGCGCTCCTTTATGTCCACTCGTCTCCTTCTTGGTAGCAGAGAAGAGAGCGTTGAGGACGGAAAGTGAAGAAGCTCCGAGATCTGCCAACAGCATCCACAAGGGGCTTAAGAGTGTCTCACTGCCGCATCAGCAAGCGCTTAAGGGCTCTGGCATGAACTTACAGACTTCCCTGAGGATTTTTTTGCAACTGTGTACAGGGAGTAGTCTATAATTCATTGCACCAGTGACATTAGTAAATGAAGACTCCGGGGCAGCATCCAGGAAACCAAGCATTAAGACTGATGGTAAGAAATGTAAAGTTACAGCTACAGTGCTCCACTTTTCATTACTCATTTGCATATAATTGTATCGTCAGACATATGGTAGTAGACTCTGTAGAGCTCCCAGTGTTATATAAAAGCAGGATTCTTAAAACTGAATGTTGCTCCGTAGTTTAAAATCTCACATTTTCTGGCTGAGCAAAGGAAAAGACAATATCAGCAGTCAAATGTCAGTATTTCTTGACCTCTGCGTAGCTTGTGTCAACACTTTAACCACCGCAAAAATAACAAAACATGACCACAACACTCCCCAATGTTCGTAACACAACTATAAAATTGCCCTTCTGTAAGAAGACTCGTGGACTTTCACTTTGAAAGACAAAAATGTTCAGTTTTATTTCCTTTCATTCCTACAGCAGATGTTCTAAATGCTAAAATGAGGTAAAGCAGAATTCACTATACTCTCATTTTACTCTACATTACTCTAACATTACACAGGCACCCATTAGATGAGAGGTTTTTCAATCATAAACTTTAAAACAAACAGTTAAGAGTTACATTGCTGCGTTTAAGCGTCCGACTAATCCAGTTCTCCCATCAAATATGTGAGTTATTGGCACACAATTTTGCAAGGTTTTGTAAATAAGCCTGTCATCTAGTCGAAGAATAGTTCACAGATGATTTTTGTGGTCCAGAAACATAATAAATAATGGCTCAATGTGCTTTTAACAGACTTTTTTTCCACATCAGACATGCTAGCTTGTCATAGCAGAAGCAGTACCGGTGGAATTAATCTGTTTATATATTCACATATGATGAGTTTTTCTGCTTTGAGTGTGTAGTCACAGCTAGACATTCAATGAAGGTACATTTTTAATGTAAGTATATGAAACAAATACTGCAACAAAAACATATTTTAGATTAAAAAAAACATTGTAAATTGAACTCTTTTAGCATTCCAATTGGCTGCTTCAATAATTTGCTTTAAGCTCTGCTACCAAAAGACCAAACAGTGAATCAGAAGAGGACAAAAAACTTTGGTCTCATTGCTGTGAACCTTTCTACAGGGAGTGTCCTGTTATTTTTTTTCCATCCTGTTGCTATCAGGCATATTTACCAGCACAAACTCTTGATATTCCACGACAAATTGCTTTCACTCCTTATTTACTTGTTCATAACAAAAGTAGATTAAAGGACTAAAGGACTATTTTAATTTCTGTCGTGAGTTATGAGGGAAGCTCATTTGAGTGACGCCTCAGAGTGTGTTTGGCATTAAAGTGGATTCTCAAGGCTTCTAACATTTAGCATAGTTAGCAAGGCGAGCATGGTTAGCATGCTAAAGATAGCTTCCCTTCATTCTCAGGTATATGAGGAGAAGTAATGACTCTGGTGCGTGTGTGTGTGTGTGTGTGTGTGTGTGTAGCCTCCTTGTGTACACTCACATGCCTATAAATAATTTATGTATTCCAAGAAAACAAAACATAAAGAATATGTATATGTATTTTTAAGATTTTGTCTTTTTGTCCATTTTCTTTGTGCATATTGTGTATATAATTAGCATGGTAGGTACACTGTAAAAAACAACATAAAAATAACTCTCCTGCAGCTGAAGTGCCAAAAAAATACTACAAGAAACAACTTAAATATTACCACCTCACAAAAAAAAAAAAAAAAAAAAATCCTTAATTTTACATATGTTCATGAGCATTTTTCAGCTTCTTGATGTTTAATTAAGGAAACTCATACGTGTAAAAAAAAATAATTGCAACTCGGTATAACATTTCTTGTTAAAATTACACAAGATAAATCTCATTTAAGAAGAACATTTATGTCGAATTACAATTTTCCTGTTAATTGTATCAAATTTAAAATAAAAATAATTTTATTGATGTTTGTATGTACTTTAAAATATTGGTGAAAAAATCTGTAAAATCCAATGAAGTTTTTTTTTTTTTTTTTTTACAGTGTATACAGTGTTTTATCTGTGAACTTTAATGACACTGTTTAATTGCTTGCAGCCATTCCTTCATTTTTCTTGTGTTTGATGTAGCATTGGTTTGTCTCTTTCGAACAGGGGTCGGCAACCTTTAACACTCAAAGAGCCATTTCGACCTGTTTCCCACAGAAAAGAAAACACCGGGAGCCGCAAAATCCTTTTGGCATTTAAAATGAAGACAACACTGCATATATCGCTTTTTACCTCTATGCCCTTGTTAATCAGTCGTGATTAATTAATTACAAAGCCTCTAATTAGATAGATTAATTTTTTTAATTGTGTCCTACCACTAATATTTATCTTACTTGGAAATCAATATTTTGCGAATGTCTATTTAACTTGTAAAATCTATTTATCTTAAGCTAATAACTTTTCTCCGGTAAGTCGCTGCCCTATTTTCCAAGACGACACTCCTCTGACTCTCTGACCTGCTGCCTGGATGCTGGACGTGTTCTTGCGAGTAAGGTGTATTACCCTATCAAAGAGTAGATACGGAGCAAAACAATTATCCGTAGTTTACCTTAGTACTCACGAGTACTTTTGACTGAAAGACAAGACGTGAAGTGGAGCTTTAATATACAGGCTTGCCATTCTTGAGTACAAACGATGTGAAACTACAGGCGTCGCTTCTCCATCTTCTCTGCGTCAACTTTGCGCTCTCATGTCCCAGGGGAAAACCGCAGCATATCCGGTGGAGTGACACGTCAAAATAAGAGCAGTAATTTCACAATAAAACTCTCTATGCATTGAAACGCGCCTGAAAGGCAGAACAATTTATTTTCCAAAGTTACAGGCAGCCACAACAGAGGGCTGAAAGAGCCACATGCGGCTCCGGAGCCGCGGGTTGCCGACCCCTGGTCTAGAAGAACCAATGTGTCAGATATGTAGTTTCGTTTGCAGACGTGTGAATGTTCTTGAGACATTACATCAGTCCTCAGTCTCTCAGTGTGATGATAACATTATCATCCTGTCCTTTCCACAGCATCTCCCCCTCAAAGTCCAGCATCTTGTGTTTGCGGCAGCGCAGCAGAATTCCCACCACTTTGTCCGAGATCTTCACGTAGCGGTCGAAGAGGCGGCCGAAGCTAATGATGGTCCTCCCCTCTTTATCCTTGAAGCCCATGTCTCTGATAATCCACACCATCTCCTCCATCTCCCTGTGGATGTGCTTCTGGGCCCGGTCGCCCCTCTCCGCCGTCTTGGATCCGTCTTTGGGTCGACCATAGCCGGAGTCACCCTTACGGAGGCGCTGAGCCATGGCAAAGTCGTAGTCGAACTCCTCGCTGAAGGGGTTGAGCTTCTGACCCTCTACATGCTGCTCGGACCACTGCTGCCAGCGGCTTTTGATGTCGCCCATAGTGGCGATCTTAATCTGCAGGTAAACAGGCAAGTTTAACATTAGAGCAGTGGTGGCTTGTTAATAGGGGGCGCTAGGGCGCCGCCCCCATCAAGATTTTGTGAAAAAGGTATTGACACAGTAAACATAAATACGTATTTAAAGTAATTAACACATCTGCACAGTGTTCACTCATTCAATGGGTCTCATTTTTATTTTTTTAAGCCTTTCCATTCCATATTGGGTTTTTTTTCAGGGTTGTTTTACACGTTTCAATAGTGAGGGGCGCCTGCCAAATGAGTGTGTATGTACATTCTAAAACTTTTGGCTTTCATGTGACTTAATACTGGTCTCTAATTGGTTACTTAAAGATTGTCCTCCGGGCGCAGCTCTCTGCGTCCCTGGCGAATCAGCGCGTTTGGGTGGTCATTTTTCATCTGATCTGATTGATTCGTGATACCTGTCAATCAAAGTCACCCCTGGCAGCGTACACAGACACATACGGAGAGACAGACAGACCACAACAACAAGACAGAAGAGGATTGCGGCAGCAAAAGAAAATTCGGTTGTTTCTTTACGAAATGATCCTTTTACGAGGCGTTCGCTGGAGGAAAAAAAAGGATAAAGGAGCTCGGACCGGAGCAACCTGATTTACAAATCCAGCAGCAGGCAAGTGACCGTGGACGGAGTTACACCCGGGGCTTCTCCCGCCTGTGTTATGCTAAACACAGCTGGCTAGCTGGATGTGAAGTTAGCAATGCTCTGTATTGCTTTCCCTGCTTGCTTTTTCAAAGTGTTGGCACTGAAGTTCTGTGGACAACAATGGGGGTCAGAGACCTGAAACATCTCTCTGAAAAATGCAAACGGCCTGGACAGGATGCAGTGAGGCAGGTACTTTATTTTGCTTCCCTTGCCTGCTTTTTCAAACCAAGGGAACTGATCAAGCCTGGATTCAGACAGGTATGGCGGATTTAAAGCATTTTTCCGAGAAAGTAAAATAACACAGATGTAGAGGTGCTGGCTTTAATCTCTAAAATGTGAGGATTTACTTTTTTGTCATTGAATAATGTAAATAGAAATGTTAGTTGACACAAGTGGCACTTTAGCCTGAAAGCCTGTTGATTTTCATATGTTCTGAAATCTGAGGAATTACTGTTTTTCTTTATTTTCATTGTAAATATTTAATGTTAGTTGACAGAAGCACTTTGGGCTCAAAGCCGAAGATAAGAGAAGGTTTTATTTGTCACATGCAGAGTTATACATAGTATAATGCCTAATGGTTTCACTATTTTTTTTTCAGGCAAAGTGACAATTTTTTATTGCTTTGATCTTAAATATGCAGATTTGCTGTTTTCTCATTGTCATGTAAGGTTGTTAATGTAAAAGTCAGCTCACAGAAGCACTGTCTGCTTTAAGCCTTATAGTTAGGTTTTTTTAACAAAATGTCCAATGTTTGTTGGTTTCACAGGTATGGATTTGTTTTTGTTTATTTGAGTATGTAAATATAAATATGTTGTTCCAAAGATTTTGCTGGACAGAAGAAGCACTTGGCACTCTTTGAAGCCGGAAAAATGAATTGTTTCTTTTTTACTTATGAAGTAAAAAATAGATTTGGATATTTATACATTCTTAATTTGTTTAATTATAGAAAAGGAGATTTGAAGGGTTTGTGTGTACCAATTACACCTTATCTGGAGCAAATCATATCAAACACTGGGGAGATAAATTCAAATTCACTAGCTGGTAACATTTACGTGCATTTAATTGTCTGTTTGACTCAGCAGTAGTGCTTAGCTGTACCCTCATAGCACATGAAATGGCTGTGAACATAATTTACATCAATTCTTGTATTCCAGTGTTGCCGACTCTGCTGTTTGGTTTGGTAAATTAAGTGCGCCTCCCCAAGAGACAAATTCACCAGCCGCCACTGAATTAGAGTAACTTTTATGAAAACAAATGAGCCATGCAAAACATGTTATGTATGGATTTGTATCTACTTAACTGACATTATCGTTCAAAAGTTTGGGGTCACTCAGACAATCTCATAGCCTAGCCGCGCTAGACAACCCACGGCAACAAATTTAATTCTCTGCCAGGGTGGGTCTAGTTACCCTCCATAAGGCTCGAGGCTGGATTTTCCTAAAACTGGCCGGACCAATCACCATGAAGTGTAGAGTCAGAAGGCGGGCGTAACGAAGTGACGACAGAGGCGTGACGATTCTGACAGAAACAACCAGAGCACAATAAACAGTTATCTTTCGACTCGGCTTTGGCCACAGTCCTTAAAGATTTGAAGCTAAAATTCAACTTGAAAGATAAACAAAGGACGGCACTTAAGTGTTTCATTGAGAAGAAAGACGTATTTGGACTTATGCTGAAGGGATATGGCAAATCCTTAATATACCAGTTGGCTCCGCGGCTCGGCTGGTTGGGAAGCTAATGGGACTTAGCCACAATCCGCCGGTGCTCTCGGAACTACGTCAGCCTATTCCAGGGTTCTCGCCAGCGCATTTCAGCGTAACGGCCCGTTACGCTGCCATAACGGCCCGTTACACTGTCTAACGGGCCGTTACGCTCAGTTTAAAAGATTACGCTGTGATTAGGGCCGCTACGCCAGCGCATTTCAAAGATTACGCTGTTGTTATGAGAGTGTGTGGCTCCGTCATGAGAGAGGGAGAGAGAGCAGGGTGTGTGTGGGAGGGAGGGGGAGAGCGAGTGAGAGAGACGGCAGTCGGTGCTATGGTCGGTGCAGTCGGAGGAGGAGAGAAGGTGTGCAGTTGCTGGGTTGGCCTTACTGTGTGGTTCAGCCACTGTTGATAGACAATAAAGGCTGCAGTGTTCTTTGATGTGGCTGGGCTCCTGTGTCTTTGCCTCTACGGCTGCTGAGGAAGTGAAGGGGGTTAACCCCGGGCTTCCTGACCAACCTGGCCGACCAGGAAGGGTTAACACTGTGATTAGGGCCGCTGCGCTGTTATTTTGACAGATAACGCCATGTGCGTTTATTTTTATCAACTGGGTGCCTATCTAGGTTAATTTATGTCTCCCCACCTCAGCCGTACTTTCCTGTCGATTGACCCGTTCCCGTCTATTGCGCATGCGCGTTCCCGTCTATTGCGCGCGCGCGCGTGCAGGAGGACCTGCCGTTACGCTGAAAAAAAAATCCTGGCGAGAACCCTGTATTCGTTGCGTTGATTGGTTGTATACCTACCCAATTGCTGCAGAGGGATTTGATAGACAACCTTTTAGCCTGCCTCCCTCCCTGTCGAGCTTCCCTAGACCCTTGTGCCGTCAGAAACATGGGTGTAGCATGGCTAGGCTAACAATCTCATGTTTTCCATGAAAACCTGCACTTTTATTCTGACATAATTGTACAAGGGTTTTCTAATCATCAATGAGCCTTTAAACACCATTAGCTAACACAATGTAGCATTAGAACACAGGAGTGATGGCTGCTGGAAATGTTCCTCTGTACCCCTATGGAGATATTCCATTAAAAATCAGCCATTTCCAGCCAAAATAGTCATTTACTACATTAACAATGTCCAGATTGGATTTCTGCTCAGATTTTGCAGACTTTTAACCAGAATCATGCATTAAGATGAGGAGAAATTCTCAGATCCACAGTATTTGGAAATGAACCCAGACAACCAAACTGTCTCCTGGATATTTTTTTTTTTTTTTTTTTTTTTTTAGTATATCCTTGTCTTTGTTGTCAAACCTACGTGATAGTTGGAATTGTTGATTAAATAAAGTGCTACATTTTTGCATTGCAGGGAGTTTGTTGGGGTAGAGGTCGGATGGACAAAGCGTTGGACTTTAACTTTGTGGTGGGGGTTATTTGTAAGTTTGGGTTGAGAGACAATGGAAGCTGGTTGTGAGCTGCCTTCCATATATCAACTAAATTTAAACACAGTTAGTTAATTTTAGCCATTATTGTTACAAAATATAATGAAACCCGTGAGTCTGCTGCTTCCACATCCTGTATGTTTACTTAGTACTACCGTTTCTACATATAGCTCTCTTTGATTGCCATATTCAGTTCCATTCAATTTTATTTACAAATACAGGTCAAATTTTTTCAAGACGCTTTACAGAACCCATCTGCTATTAGTCTATATTACATTATCCTAAAATAATATCATTGGCTTATATTGATTGACGTTGATTGTGAGGTTGTTGTGTTTTTTGTTGTCAGCTGTCAACAGCACGTAATGCTTGTGTGCTTCAACACCTGCCATAGATAGTTGGTTTGTGCGACTGTAGCACTGTTATTGTGGGTTCAAGAAGTTAGGAATCCACTTCTCTATAATTTCTCCTGAAAGCAGTGTGTGGTTGGTTTAGGCTACAAACGAATTCTGAAAAAGTGCGAATAAACATGCTGCATCACTGTCAGGTCACTGGGGGCTTTTTTAAGTATTTGACCTGAGGACATGTCCAGAGGAGAGAGAGTGAATATATTGGTAGAAGGATGCTGAGTTTCCCACTGCCAGGCAGGAGGCCTAGAGGAAGACCAAAGAGGAGGTTTATGGAAGTGGTTAAAGAGGAGATGAAGGTAGTTGGTGTGAGAGAAGAGGATGCAGAAGACAGGGTTAGATGGAGGCAATTGATTCGCTGTGGCGACCCCTGAAGGGAAAAGCCGAAAGGAAAAGAAGAAGAAGAAGAAGACCTGAGGACTATATCCAAGTAACCCGAGTACCGAAATCATAATCTGGTCCAATTATGGTTCCTTCTAAAACACAAACAGTGATGTCTAGAAGTGACCTCTTTCTAAGGTTTTCTAAACTTGGCCACCGCTCTCATATTTCCAGCTACTTTCTCCAGATTGTTCAAATTCTCTGCCTTGACTCAGCCGCTATATGCTTATGCTGATTAGTAACCCACAATCTTTAAATAAACTCCGTTCCAGTTGGTGAACTTGATCCTCAGCTTGGCCTTTGCTTTGCACTCAGACATACTAATGGGAATATGTTCCTCCAAATAAAGCAGCATGCTCAAAAAACATATTTTACAACCTTCCAGAAATAGGTTTTAAAACCAAAGCAGATGGTCTGCTGGTGCCTCCTGAGAGCTTTCCAAGGCTTCATGCTGTTTTTTGTGCATTTAATATAGCAAATGCATCAAAATTTGCATCTGCTGTGCTACAGTTATAAGTTTGACCTTTTTGTGGAAACAGTGCTAATAATTACCAATTTAAGCTTTAATTTAACCTTTCTCCTTCCTCTTCTTCTTTCTCTGGTCTATCTATTTCATTTATCCCTTTCTTCCCAGTATTTCCTCCCCCCCCCCCCCCCCCCCCCATGTCTTCTCCTCTCTCTTTCCTTCCTTCTCGGTATTTTCCTCAGCTTGCCAGGCCTTCAGATCAGTGTCATCAGATCTCTTTGGTATTTGCTCTATGAAAAGTAAAGACTTGTCACCAAGAGACCTTCCATGACCCTCTGTCAACCTTTAAATGTGATGACACCTCTGATCCTCAAATTTTCTGTGTTTTCTTTGGTTCTTTTCATATGTCCATTTGTACATTTGATATTTAACTTCAGTTTGCTGCAAATATTTTTGATGCACTTGCTTAAATGAAATTACTGACACAGTTGGAGCAATGAAGTGTCTTTCAGCTTTTTTAACTACTCTTGCAGAAGTCATGGCTTTATGAATCTTGGTCACCACTTTGTTTCACACTCAGATTGACATTTCTATTTGTCTTTCTTGTATTTTTCAGTTGATCTTTGCATTAAAGGTGCAAAATGTGATCTGCAAGTGTTAGCGTGCTAACATGCTAAACTGGGATTGTGGACATGGTTAACGTTATACCTGCTAAAGGTTGTCGCTATGAGCATATTAGCGTGCTGATAGCATTTGGCACGATCGCTGCTTGCTAACGCTACTTGCAAGGCTGTGGGCTCTTGGTATTACTTCTACGAAAACTCTACCTCCCTTTGTTTTAAATGCAGCACAATTAGAGTATGGTGCAAATTTTCAAAGCATCCCTGTAGCCTCCTATAGCTGCTTTCATGGCTGCAGAAAAGTTTGACTTGATGGTGCACGGCTTTGGTTTGTTTTTGCTGCATCAACAGCTGCGGCAGGGATCTGATTTTAGCTAAATGAAAGTCCATCAAAAGCTATTTGTGTGACAGCAAACTGCAGAGAGAGAAAGTGACAAACTGTGGAGGAAAGCAGAATATCTAACAAGGCCAATCTGTTTCCAAGGAGTTGTTGGAGACCAAAGCAGAGCTTTTGCTTATTTTCATGTGGCCAAAATATTTTAAAGACTGACGGCCGGGTTGCCAAGAAATCAGCTGCACTCTTAAATCAAAATCTCAGCTTTCAAATAATCCAAGATGCCTTAGTCAGACAAACACAGTGTTTTTCTGCACTTGAGGCAAAGCGCCAATCAGATCAAGATTAGTGTCATTTCTTCATCTTCATTTGCATGTTATTTAAGACGTGCAATACATTTATGAAACCAGCGTAATTCAAAAGACATTTGCAGTACATTATATGAACTAATTTGAATATATATGAATAAAATGAGTGAAAACTTAAATGCCAGTTCCTCATATTTCGTGTTGCAGTATCTATGTGTCTCTGCAGCTCTTGTTACCATGTCCCTCCCTGCCCTCTCTCCTTTCACCCGATTTCCTCCCGCTGACTGTTCCACCTGAAGGTCAGGTTGAAGAACACGTTGCAGAGTGTGACTATATTTATTTACATATATTCCATTGCGCTGCGGGCCAGAATGTGCTTTTATGAGCTGGACTTTCTCTCCTGCGACCTACCTTGCCACGTCCGGTCAACCATCCGGCTTCTTTTGCCTTTTATAGGAGAGATTTTAGCGTCGGAGTTATGCAACTGTTACACTGTTTGGTGTCCACGGGGGAGTTGGATTTCTTCAGGTGACATCAAAGGCACTTCTGTTTAAACTTGTTTATTCACGCTGTGTGACTTGAGTGAGAACACTTATGTTCTATTTTAGGGCATTTATTATCTGCTGTGAGTTTGATTTCGGGACATGAGAAGCTTTTAATATAGATGTAGGAACCAGACAGGAGAAAGTCAAAATGTCTTGTGAAAAATTGCATAGAATGTAACGCCTCGTGTTTAAAAAAAAAAAAAAAAAACAATTTAAGAGCAGTTACGCAAGGTCATATTAGCTCTTCCATGAGGCTGTCACCAACAACACTCAAACACGCAAAGCACCAATTACAAATGACCTCTACCACAAAATAAGAGGCTTGGGTGTTAGCCAAAGAAACAAGAGCCAAGTGTTTGGCCTTTTGTGCCTTTGCTTGTCTTTTCATATTTTATAAGGACAAATTACAAAAAGTAGCCCCAAGCAGCTTTTCCCCTCTGAGTTATTTGAATTATTTGATGGCTTGTAAAGGATGTTTTCTATTGAGTGGAGAAATACTTTTGATATAGTGCTGTTAGAGGTATCAATGCCAATATTTTGCAACAGATTCTATGGTTTATTGGTCTTTGGTTTACTAACTCAATTGGTATTTCATTGATTTTAAGCTCAGGTTTAGTTCTGCAAGACCAGTTTTTCGCCATTTCAGGGCAGCAGACATGGATATGTCATCTCCTTATAAAGTCCATTTACATGTCCAGCAGTCACTGGACAAAACTGTCATTCATTTGGAGATGTAAGACCACCTGATGAATATTAGTCCAATATTTAGCAGCTACAGCCTCCACTGTGCTCACCAGATATTGACTAACTGTCCTTTGATTGTAAACTTAATTGATAAGTTTCTGAGAGAAACAGAACTGGTCAACTAATCAATTTTTCATTTAACCACTCATTGAAGTGAGGAGTCGAAAAAAGTCAGGGAAGCTGAAATGTTGGGGTAAATCTCGTACTAGGTAATTCAAGCATCTGTGATCCATTGTTAACGTAAAAGTACTGATTTGACTAGTGTCGTAGTTAGATTAAACTGAAATTGTTTTACAAAATGTTGTTGTATGATCAAGTTTGAATACTTTGTTTGGTTTGTTGACTCTACCTTGGGCTTGTTGGTCTGTTTTTTGTGCTGGACATCGTTCTGTTCGGTTTTCGATTCACTGTTGTCACTGAGCCCACCATCCTCTCCCAGCCCGCTGTCCTCCGTGTCCACACTGCTGCTCCTTGATCCCAGCTTCTTCTCCTGGAGCATGTGCTTCCTCTCCTGGATCACTCCTCCTCCTGCATTCTGTAGCGCCCTCATCTGGCGGCGTCTTGTCGGCGACTCGTTGCCCAGGAACGGTTTGCTCTCCTCAGGACCTGACTCCATCTTGCCTCGGATGGCGCTCACCAAATCGCTGCTGCTGACCTCGCTGCGTTTGGGCTGGATGGTCTTGGTCACGGAGCAGGTCCGGATCTTATTCCCACTGGACTCGTTGGGGTCTGTTGCGATCACTCGTGGGGTGACAGTGAGTTTGACTACATGGTTGCGCTCTCTTTTGTCTTCCTCCTCCACAGATGAAGGCATCCATCCGCTGGGGATGCAGTCTTGCTTGTCGGAGTGCTCGTTAGCCCAACCCTGCCAACTCTTAGCCAAACTGGCCACCATGGCGGCACATTTTATCTTCCGTACCGCCCGCTTGAAAGCCTGTGGCTCCTGTGGTGAAACAGTGGAGGTCCCACCGCTGCTCATGGTGATGATTCCGGATAATGTTTTTCACAAAGATTGTTTCTGTGTTGAACTTTTCCCCAATCAGTGTGGGTCTGTCTGCAAGAAAGCCAAAGTGTTTCCAAAAAATGAGAAGTTAGCTCAATGTGAAAGGCTTTACGACTCTTTAAATCTCTCAAAACGGTTCTCGTCTTCTGTTGGAAAAGCTGACGTGATCTGCTTCTGTCTGAATGAATATTCAACTTCTTTCGGTTCCAGCTTCCACGCTTGCAAAGTGAAACTCTCCAAATTATCACAGGCGCACCTCAACCTTTATAGCCGCGGTGGATCTTCACGGAAACATCCGGAGCTTTCCAGACCATCAGTCGGTCAGTGGGTGAAGCCACTGGTGTGAAGAGTGCGAGGACTTTGGCTTTAATCCTCCTGAAGCCTCTCTGGCTCCACACCGGCCTTTAAATAGGGGGGGTCGTAAAGGAAGTGATGTTGCGCTGCGTCCACGTGAGACAGGAAAGTCGAGTGTCAACATTCTTGTCACAGACACACACACTCATGCACACACAGCGGAGTGGAATTTCCCCCGGTGGGATCCGGGGAACAGGTGCCCAGTGTTTTTAGCAACTCTGTGGATTCAGTTCATACACACAAATAGGCCGAAACAAACAGGCCTTCGCTCTGAGTCAGTGTGCTGCATGACTTTATTGTTTAAATATAGAGACATTTTTATTCAAATACGCAACTTTCCTTTATTGCATTAGATGCAGTAGGTCACTTGCATGGCTGCCTAAGTGTGAATTCCTAAAGCGGAGGTCATAGAAAGCAACAGGAGAGTTAGTCTACATGTCTGTGCATGTGTAGCTGCAGCTATTTCAGTCTCTGTGTGTATTTGTGAATATGTGCGTTCGTGAGTCTCTGGATTATGGATGATGTGGGCTGCAAACGTTTTCGGCTATAAAACTAAAGCCAAGACGCAGTAAAGAGTTTTTACCGATCAGTTGACTTAATGCAGAGTGCAGTAATGAGAGAAGAGGTCACGCCAAATGGATCATTTAAATGTAACCAGGGTGTTTTTCCTTTTTGCTTGTTGTTACAAACATCTCTGAACATTTGCCACAGTTCCTCTGTGGATTTATGATGCATCAGTGTCTTCCGTCTCTTCTTGTAATCCCAGTCTGACTCCATGATGTTGAGATCAGGACTTTGTGGGGGCTTCACCATCTGTTGCAGGACTCCTTGTTCTTCCTGTTGCTCAAGATAGTTCATTATTGGAATTGTTGCCATGCTGATGAATGAATCAAAGTGTGTTGCATGGCAGATTAGTTGCGAGGCATTCAAGAGACTGAAACATAGTGTATTTATTGTATATTCCACTGTTTATTTATTCATTACTGTAACTGATTGTTGACTCTTTAACTGTTTATTGTTTACTGTGGTATTATACTTTTTCATATGCATGTGTGCCCTTTCAAATTAGACAGAAATGCAATTTTCATCAAACTGACTAGTTTAAATCTGAAAAACTCAGTCTATGTGAATCATAATTTGTTTAGATCTGATTAAATAAAGAAGAAGTTCTCATAAAAACACAAACAGGAGAATAGAATACAGAATAGAACCCATTTTCTATAAAAGGGAAATAGTGAAATTACATACTTTTTAACATTTAGTGGTAAGATGCAAGATCCTAGCTGCAGGCAGAAAGATCTTAGGTCTGGATGCTTAATTCAGAAGTTTCATAAACCTTGTGATTTGTTTTTGGAGAAGCAAGACAAGCAAAACCATTTAAAAAGTTAAGTTCTGAATAAATATTAATCAGTTAAAATGGATTTGCTGCCTTTCTCTTCAATCTGTCTTGGGATGTTTTACAATATGAAAGTGACCCGACTTCCCTTGGCCCCAAACAGCCACAGAGGCAGATGATCAAGGTTTCATAGCTGCCAGATTTTATATTCAATTTACACTATCGGTCAAAATTTTTAGAACGCCCCAAGTTTTCCACTTTTTTAAAATTAAAATTCAAGTAGTTCAAGTCCAATGAATAGCTTGAAATGGTACAAAGGTAAGTGTTGAAGTGCCAGAGGTTAAAAAAAGGCAAGGTTACCCAAAATGAGAAATAATGTACATTTCAAAATTATACAAAAAGGCCTTTTTTACTGAACAAGAAATGGGTTAACAACTTAAAGCTGTTCTGCAGCAGTGGAGGTTGATCAAGCCTTAGAAGTTGGTGCTGCCAAATCCTACAGGTGTCACAACTTTTCCTGATTACTTCCAACCCCCTCTGTCTGCATAAAAGTAGTGTTGGAACACATCATGGCACCAAACCCTCCAGAACATTATTTCAACAGTATTGTACTGCAGAAAGTTGTGTGTTGGTATAAAATGGTGAGGAAAAGGCAAATAACAATAGAAGAAAGACAGACCATCACAACACTTAAAAATGTAGGTCTTTCCTACAGAGAAATTGTGAAGAAAGTCAAGGTGTCAGTGAGTAAAGTTTTCTTCATCATCAAAAGGCTCAGAAACTGGAGCAAACTCTGACAGGAAGAAGTCTGGAAGAGCTAAAGTCACAACAAAATCAGAAGATTCTGAGAGTCAACAGCTTGATGACAGATGACTCACAGGACAACAGCTTCAAACACAGATTAATAGTGGTTGTAGTAAGAAGTCTCAGTTTCAACTGTGAAGAGAAGACTTGGATTTGCAGCAAGAAAGTCATTGCTAAGACACCATAATAAAATAAAGAGTCTTGCCTGGACCATGAAACACTATCAATGGACTATTGAAGACTGGAAGAAGGTATTATGGACTGATAGATCAAAATAAAATTTGAAGTATTTGCTTCATCATGCAGTATTTTTGTAGCTGTCAAGTAGGAGAAAGGATGGTTCCTCAGTGTGTGACATCAACTGTCAGACATGGAGGAGGAAACATGATGGTCTGGGGCTGTTTTTCTGGATCCAGGGTCAGTGAATGAGAGTCAGAGTGAGAGGAACCCTGAACCTAAATTGTAATTTTCTGACCTCGATTTTAGTGTCAAAGTAGTCTAACCCACAATTCAATAGTGTTACAGTGACTGTTAGGCCATTCTGTGAAAACACAAAACCTTGAACCCGTTTTTCTCAAAAACTACAGAAAGTGTGTTACACCACTCTGCTTCCAAACCCTTCATATAAATCTTGAGCATTTCCTACATCGGATGCAAGAAAACTAAAACTGTAGGCACCTTCTGTCCACACCCAGTCTGTCGCTCAAAGGTTTGGGGTCACCCAGGCAATTTCATGTTTTCCATGAAAATTCACACTTATATTCATGTGCTAACATAACTGCACAAGGATTTTCTAATCGTCAGTCAGCCTTTCAACATCATTAGCTAACACAATGTAGCATTAGAACACAGGAGTGATGGTTGCTGGAAATGTTCCTCTGTACCCCTATGGAGATATTCCATTAAAAATCAGCCGTTTCCAGCTGGAATAGTCATTTACCACATTAACAATGTTTAGACTGTATTTTTTGATTAATTTAATGTTATCTTCATAGAAAAAACTGCTTTTCTTTCAAAAATGAGGACATTTCTAAGTGATCCCAAACTTTAGAATGGTAGCATAAGACTATCTTTAACACACAAATACAAATTAAGAAACGAGAAATTGCAATAAAAAAGTATATCACAAAGTGTGCTGTTTTTTAAGTGTACTGTATCTACAAATAGATGTATTCCTCTTCTTTACTGAGTTAATTTTGCTGGTTTTGCATAAATTGGTTGGAAAACAAACAGTATCAACCAATTATCTCATTTAATAACTTAAAGCACACATTGTCTTTTAAATTACCAACTTCTGCTGAGTACAAAGGAACCTGTTTATCTTTCTGCACATGTTCCCCAGAGATTCACTTTAATGTGTCTGCTTACATAATATAGAGAGTCGTGTAGCTCATTAGTGGGAGTTATTCCAGTCAACACTGGAGAAAGTAGATTAAAAAGCAGCATAGGTGCTGTAGATTGAGTGACAGACTTTTTTATTAGATGATTAATCTGGGGTATCCAGTTCTTAGTTTCCAACAGCATCGACTGGGGCAACCTGATAAACCAACATAATGTTAATTTACTAATAAGTTTTCATCCTTTTTTAATTCCTTTTTTATCTCTGCTACATCTCCTTTTGCCTCCTTTAAAACTGAATTAATCCTTGTTGATATCTGTTTGTGAATCCCCCCCTAGAAAACTTATATTTGCATTCAGTATCAATCGTGGCATTTATTTGAACTTTGTTGCATCAAACATAAACTAGGATGGAAAACAGCCTGCGTAGGTGGTTTTGATTTACACGATCAACCGAGGCACGGTTATTTATTAGCGTGGGGTGAGTCGATACTCTATCTGGGAATTAGGAATACTTTTCAGTCCTGCTAACACATTTCTATGTGTGTTTGAAACCCGGCCAGACAAAGCAGAATGTGTCTTCTGAGCGTCTGTGGACCAAAATATCCGCATGAGGAGCCGAGCTCAGGTTTCCAACATATGTGAACGTGTGCTTCAGGTTCTCATCCCGGCAGCTGCTTCACGTGCACGCTCCCGCCGCCTGCTGTGCACGGCAGGCCTGCACAGAAATAGCTCTGGCACTAGAAAGCTATACGAAAGGTGTGAGAGCCATGTGTAATGATTCAAGTATTTCTGCGTGACTTAATCAGAGGAGAAGCTTTTTATACTGTATGTGAGCCGTGAGTCACCGCCTGAATAATGATATGACTTATTTTGTTGATCGCTGTGGGAAAAACTTGTCTCCTCAGCTGCAACACAGGAGCTACATCAGCGGGTTGGTTGTCTGGTGTTTTGCTAAAGGGCACTTTAGTAACCTGTCGGCTCACTGAAATTCTAACTTTGTAGGATTTATATTATCAAATAAATAACAACATGAATATGTAAATAATAAAATAAGGATATCCAAACCAAACCATACTTTGTGTAATTAATTAGAGGATTTTGTGTTTAATTAACTCATCACATTTTTGTCAAACAGCAATATTTGACCTAATAAGCAAAGTTTTCCAATTCAATTCGAGTTTGGTTGACGACTGAATCGATGAATAGACACATACATGAGCTTAAACGCCAAAAATGGTTGCTTCATTGATATTTATCTGCCTTTTTCATCTGTCTACAGCATTAATACAGCTGCTTTTGAAGCTACAGAGTCTGAAACACTCTGTTGAGTACAGAATTGAAACCAAGGATTATGCAGTCATGGTGAAATGACCCATCGCTGCACTGGAAAAATGAAAGAGACATTGTAGTAACATGTAAGGCTTTAATTAATTTGCTGAAACTGGGGTACAATATGGGGCCTGTGAAAGAACTAAATTCCAGGATTGTTTTTTTCTGGCTGGGACGCACGAGTTTCAGGGATTCCATCACTGAAAATAAGAGTTATAGTACAAATGTATGGAAACTTGTACCTTTCAAAAGCTTAGGGTCACTTAGAAATGTACTTATTTATGAAAGGAAAACCTTTTTTTCAATGCAGATAACATTAAATGAGTCAGAAATACAGTCTAAACATTGTTAATGTGGTAAATGACTATTCTAGCTGCAACGAATGATTTTTAATAGAATATCTCCATAGGGGTACAGAGGAACATTTCCAGCAACCATCACTCCTGTGTTCTAATGCTACATTGTGTTAGCGAATGGTGTTTAAAACTCTTGTGCAGTTATGTTAGCACATGAATAAAAGTGTGAATTTTCATGGAAAATATGAAATTGTCTGGGTGACTCCAAACTTTAGAACAGTAGTGCATTTTTTTTTTACATCTGCACTGCCTGTAGACACCATATTGTCACACTTGAACTTGTTTCATGGTACTTATGCAGGTGTTTTCTCCTGACCAGATCCTTGTTTGTGTTGTATCTACTCTCAGACATATGTGGCTTTGGATAAAAGCATCTAATAAATTAAATTCTAGATTTGTCGGATTGTAAAACTGACTTTTAAATGGATGTTTTCAGAAGATAATGTACAGCCATGGCCATAAGTTTGGACACAGCATGACTTCCTATGGCTGTTTTGATGTCTATTACAGAACATAACTAATGTTTTTTGACAGCACCAGTTTAATTAGTCAACAAATCAACAAGGGATATAATATTATCAATAAATTCCAACAATTGGAACAACTTTGTTCCCAAAACATAATATTAGAAGAAAATAACAAAAAAATGCAGTACTTTCACAACCGAATTTGGTAAGAATAACAAAATGACACCAAACTCTTTTGATGTTTTTTTAAAATATGAAACTTAATATAGTTCTCAGGAGTTGTGTATTATCACCCAAACACTTCAGTATTTTGTGGTATTTTCTAAGATTCACAAGCGTCATGGTACTTGTGTCCAAACTTATGGCCATGGCTGTAGCATTGGTCAGTATTTTGTGATGTTTTTATGCCCAAAAGAGGCAATGTAGCTTTAAAATAACTCTTTAAATAATTAATAAAACAATAAATCTGGCATAACTAATGGTGTTGAAAGGCTCATTGATGATTAGAAGACCCTTGGGCAGTTATGTTAGCACATGAATAAAAGTGTGAGTTTTCATGGAAAAGAAGAAATTGCTTGGGTGGCCCCAAACTTTTGAATGGTCGTGTATGTGTGTACAATAATGCTGCGTGGACTCTAGAAGCTTGAGTGTATTTTTATATTGTACTGTGGAAGATCTCAAAGTTACTCATCATTGTGACGGTATATTATAGTTCACTTCTATCTCAATCTTTGTTCTCGGTGTGCTCCAAATAATCCTAACCACCACAACATTTGTGCTGTGCTAATCTTACTCTCAATCTAATTATTCAAAACACACACGTTGTACTTCTTAAATATAAAAACATTAAAAAACACTAAAGTTCTTGGTTAAAATCAAGTGTTTCTTTTGACCCTATCGCACACAGCCAGGCCTCCGTCTGGTCAGACTCACGATGATAAGCTGTTGGTTTACAAGAATAAATAACACTCTGAAATTTATGTCAAAGGGAAAACAAACTTTAAAAGCACCATTCTTTGCAGTCTGCACGAATTGTAGTTTCTCGAAACTGATTGATCCAATGTAAGCAGGTTCACTGGGCATTCAAGACGAAATGTATTGAAATACTGAAAGAGAGGATTTATGAGCAGGACTTCAAAAGAACACACATCTGTAATCCTTCAGCAATCTCTCTGTGCAGACAGTCAAATTTCCTTTTGTCATAATCCTTAATGTGATTATTCAGCTGAATCAATGACAAACGCTCCTACAGTGCTCTAAAGTGAATCTGAACTTCTTACTGCGTGTTGATATTTAATTAAATCGTTAAAACTGCATGTGTTTAGTGAGAAAAAAACAACAGGAGAATGTTTAACCCACCTCTCTTCAATATCATGCACTACATTTCAGGCTGACATTTCATTTCCCTTCCCTGCTGGAACCAAGTTTCTCACAGCGTCGCCTTTAGTTCTGATTGTAATTAGTCTTTATTCCAGCTTAATGGTTTTCTACTAGTTTAGTTAAAACCCACTTGCAGTACTTTGTTTCCTCACATCATAAAACACCTGCCACATGGCCGCTGTTTTAGAGAACTGAGTCCGTTTTCCATTTAATTCAAGCACAGCTGGAGTGTATTCTAACCTTTTTTGTTTTCATTTTAAAATCTGTGCCTGGAACCAAAACTGAAATTAGGAAGGGAAATTCATTACATTTTCTAATTTAAGCATTTATTTTATATTCACAAAACTATCATCATGATAAAACTGTGAAAGAAAAATGCATTTTAACTCATAATTAACTGATTAATGAAAACAACAGATTTCCTGTGGATTTATGAGGACACTGAAATTGTTTTGGCTTTATTTGACAGGTTAGTGAAGAGGCAGGCAGGAAAGTATGAAGAAGAATGAAGACCTGCAGCAAAGAGCCATGAGCGGGAATCAAACCCAGGCTACACCATAGGAGACTATAGCCCCTGTTCATGTGTTGCCCATTTAACCTGCTGAGCTATCTGGGCACTTAAACCATCCATCCATTCTCTATACACCGCTTTATCCTCACTAGGGTCGCGGTTTGCTGGAGGCTAGCTCAGCTGACTCTGGCGAAGGCAGGGGACACTATGGACAGGTCACCAGTCTGTCACAGGGATATATATACAGACAGACAATCACACTCACATTCACACCTACGGACAATTTAGAGTAAACAATTAACCTCAGCATATTTTTGGACTGTGGGAGGAAGCCGGAGTACCCGGAGAAAACCCACGCATGCACAGGGAGAACATGCAAACTCCATGCAGAAAGATCCCAGGCCGGGATTTGAACCAGACATCTTCTTGCTGCAAGACAAAAGTGTTAACCACTGCTCCACTGTGCAGCCCTGCACTTAAACTAAAATATTTTAATTAAACTTTCAAACTATGAACATTCCAACTCATTCACACATTCTTATAGAACTCTCTTTTCAGCATCTTGTGCCAAAACTTTCTCAGGGTGGTGAGATTGTGTTGCTAAAATCCTATTTATGGCCTCGGCTGCATGATGGTGTCATTTTCCATTTTTGCCACAAAATAATTTTTCTCTATTTGCTTCATTAAAACACAAACATTTGTGCAACTTGTGCGCTTCCATCCAACATCATCTTAACTCTTAGATGCATGAGTGGGTCAAAATGAGCCGCTGAAGTCGGTTTCTTGCGATATCTTTGTAATGAAAAGGTTTTATCGTATCATTTTCCAGCTATTCTTCAAAAAGCACACTTATGATATTGTTCCATTAAAATTTATACTTTTAAAGAAATTGTAGTATTTGCAGTACTATCCCAAGCTCTTTATCTTTGATAGTATCATACAAAAGGTGCTGTAGCGCATAAACTTGAAGCAACAGCTGGAGGAAAAGAGTGGAAAAATGTCAACAATTTGGATGTTGACATTCTTCTACTGCTGCCCTGTGTAATATTCTTCTTTCTCAATCATCAAAATCTGTTATAAAATGAAAAATAAACATATTTCAAACATGTAATCATTCTTGCATAGACAAAAATATAATACAAACAATAATACAAATTATTATTTTTAATCAAAATGACAAAAATGTCATAAAAACACATCGATTCCTATACTAGTCATTTTTGACCCACTTAAGGAAGGTAAAGGGGAGAAAGTATTCTTAAAAGAAAACACTTTAACAAGAGAAAACTGACGCCACATTTCTATTTACTGACAGACCAGTTGTGACGCGACAGTTGTGCTCGGGTCGCAGTTTCTTTATTTGTTTCTCTCTTGCATAATGGCTGCATTTATGTCTAATTGGAGGACGTCTTTTTCAGTGTCTGCTGACGCCATCGCTGCAGGAAAGGGAGCCAGAAGCACGATCTTATTACTGGTTGGTTCCTCCGGCTGAGCCAAGTGCCAGTCCTGGCAGTGTGAGAAAAACACTAATGCACATTTTCACTTCTGACACAGACTCTCAAAGAGCCCCGTGAAAAAACTTGACGACAAAATGAGCTCACATTCCCAAAGTGTCTGCGCTCCCACGTCCAGTATAGTTGACTGTGAGGACAAGTAGAGTTTTTAGACACATGCGTAAAAGCTCAGGCTAAACAGGTCAACATACACACTCATGGATTCCTCGTCCAAGTCTCACAGCAAGAAGACAGATTGGAGTCAGTGAGAGAAGAGTGAGAAGAACGTTTCCTTGGCTGCCCGTGGTGAGCATGACTTCATCGCCCGGCCGTGGCGGTGAACAATGTGTTCTGATCCATCGCTGGCAAAAAGAGCAACTGTCCCTGGCTCGGTTTCCTCTGCAGCCTGGATCTGCACAGTAACAGCTTCAGTGTGCAACAAGAAACACTTAGCGCTCACTCACAGTTTACTTTTGTTCTTTTTTTTTTGTAAATTAAACGAAAACTCATCAGGACATGAAACCTGGAAAACCAATGTGCTGCTGCAGTCAAAGACACTCTGATATGTGGGGTGAGGTTCACTGCATTAACACCTTCAGTCATCCCTCACCTGACAGTGTCACAACCATTCACACCTCCAGACATGTGAGCCTTGGGTCGGTAATGTGCCTTTAGCTGTGTTTTGGGGCCGGAATAGATTCTTAAGACTCCCAACCAGTCAGTCGGGAGTCTTAAAAATTCTACATTGTCATTTAGCATTTGCTAAATGACATTTCTTTAGTTGTTTTCTGCTGAAGCACTTCATGCTGCTGGTTTTAATTAATAAATCCACTAAACAATAGATCAGGTACTTAATTGAAAAATGTTAAAGTACTCTATGGGTTCTTGTGCATATTTACTATATTTTGTTGTTCTGCAAAGAAAATTTACTTTGTAGCTCCACGTTCATATCTTTTGTTAAGAATGCGGATGGCAACAAAAGCCTCTCGGACTCTATCGTATCATACGATACACTTCATCATAAATACTCATAATGTCTCCTAAATCTAACTCTTACCAAAACCTTTAAACAAGCCCTCATACTAAAACGTAATGATTTACACTATAGTGACTTGCATTTTGTCTCCAAAAAGAAGATGCATGGCACCATGTGACTGCGAACAAACTTAGACTTTAAAAGTTTTGCTTCTCATTCCACATGATGAAGTATCATCAGGAAGGCGATTGCAAAAAATACATTCAGCTGCAACAAGAATGAACATGTAACCAGAGTGATAAAGAGGAACCTTTAGAAGTAGGAGGCCTGCAAAAGATGCCAAGGTGTCCACTTAGCTCTAATCTTAGCATTATATAGTCAGTATGGCCTGAAACGATGAGACAGAAGACAATGAGATGGACTGAATTCACTGAAGAACTGTGACTAGTTCTACAAGACGCTTGGAACAATCTATCTGCCAAGTTCTTGAAAGAAAAAATGTGACTAACAAATTTGGTGCTGCTTTGCAGTAAAGATTGACATTTTTAGTGTATTTCTTTTTATATGAAGGTTTTATGACGATTAAAAAAAACCAAACTACTCTTGGCACTTTTCTGCTAAAAGTGTTTTTTTTTATGCTTTAATGTGAAAAACAACATGTTTCTGCTCATTGCCTTCATTGGGGTCAGCATTAAAGACAGTGGAAAGCACAAAATAGGTATGAAAGAGTGGAAATGTGAAGGTCTGAAAGCCTTTCAAGTGAAAAAAAAAAAAAGAAATCGAGCACTCTCATGACCTTTACAGCACTGTGCATGTACCACACTATCTGCTGTTCTTATCTGGAAAAAGGGCCATTACTACATGATTTTCCCCATGTCTTGTCCGTCATTTAATGCAATTTCTGTCTGCTTTGTGACAGAAATAAAAAAGGAAAGAAAAGATCTTAACCCATCATGTAGATAGATGATGTATACTTTAGCTCACTGGAGACTTAGGCATAGATCTGCTGGCTATATGGTCTACTGATAACCTGTGGTTTTAGGCTGTAAATGTAGATTTCAAAAGCAAGAAATTTACAAAAATTCTGCGTGGAAGATGGAAAAATGTCTAAAAATGCATTTAAAAAAAGGTTGTTGCTAGAGGTACGGACCCGTACCCGTAGCCTTTGGACTACGGATACGGCACTTGCCATTTGCCAATCAGATACGCGAGATCTGGTCACGTGACTCCCGGTAGACGCTAGCGGTACGGACCCGTAGCATCGGTACGACAGGTACGGACCCTAAACCTGACCCTAACACTAACCCTAATATCTTAAACCTAACCTTAACCTTTGCTTACCTTTCAACAGTTTGCAGTGGTTAGCAGCTTCTTGACTCGCGAGACTCGCGTACGGGTCCGTATCTGTCTGGCAAATGGAAAGTGCCGTACCCGTAGCCTGTGGGCTACGGATACGGACCCGTATCCGTAGACACTACCTTAAAAAAAATGGCCAGTAGAGACTGTGCAGGATTTATGTGTGATGGATCAGAGAATCTAATGCTACTGGTATGTATTTTATTTTTTGCTGTTTACTCTTGTTTTAAGCTGCTTTCCAGCTCTCTGGGTGAACCGATGAAAATAGCAATACTTCAGGTAACACACGAGTGATTTATCTGTTCACGTCCCTACAAGAGACAATCAGCTGCAACGATATGCCGCATCAGAAACACCAGTACGAGCAGAGAGTCGGTGTTTGCTTTGGTGGAGGAAGTTGCCGCATCACTTGCAGGCTGTTTTTGTTTTTACTTTTATTTTTTGCCATCATCCGCGGGAGCAGAGTGAGGGGACGAGGAAGTGGGACAGCAGCAGATCAGAGCATGAAGCTCCGTTCACAGCGAAGGCAAGAGCCAGCCGGAGACAGAAATAAACCTGACAGGCGTTCTTTAGTTCTGCACTCCTCACTCTGTTCCCTCTCAACTGTGAATATGACACAGCTGAGTCACACACAGGCCAACGTGTGTGTGTGTGTGTGTGTCTGTGTGTGTGTGTGTCTGTGTGTGTGACGGAGAGTTTGTTAATGTGCCGCTCACTTGTGTGTGTGTGTGTGTGTGTGTGTGTGTGTGTGTGTGTGTGTGTGTGTGTGTGTGTGTGTAGATTCTTCAGGTGTGTGTTAATGCGTGTGGGTATCAAGAGAAAACCTAATAGGATCAGTCAACTTCAATCTTCTGTCTTGACAACACACCAACGCACTTACGCACATCTCCTCTTTGAAGTGTGCATGTGTGTGCGTGTGTGTGTGTGTGTGTGCATGTGTGTGTGTAAAACTCCAGCAGCTTGTCCTTATTTCCTTCTATTGGCTAAGTTAAGCTGATTATAATGGTTTACCATCTCACCATTGTCATCTCCAGTAGACTCCAAGCACTTGCATGACTGAACAGACAATACCAACAGCTATCCATGCAAACTGCACACAAAAAACAGCACAAAAACAGCACATTTTGCTCTTTCCTCTCTCTCCCCTCCATTTCTCCTCACATATTTATTAAGAGAATCATTTTTCATTGGCCGAGAGCAACAACAAGCTGCTGCGTAACTCTTTTTTCTTTTTTGCCTCTCTAGACAGTCTGCCCCATTTCCCTTCTCTGTAGTTATCAGCTGTTATTTCTGCACAGCTTGCTCACTTGTGGACCTCCAAGATGTACACTACCATTCAAAAGTTTGGGGTCACTCACGAAAAGTTAAGAAAAATTGATAATGCAGCCTTCTACATCACCAAAGCTGCTCATTCAAGTTGCTGTATGCATATTTTTGACCCACCAAATTTAGTCACATTTCTAGAAAACCTATAATAAATAATACATATATGAAAGATGCTAAATGCATGATTGTGTTTGTGACAAAGATATGTATGTTTCAGTGATTCTACTGTAGAAAATTCAGACACCATTACAATAATGTAGTAGCCTAGCCGCGCTAGACCCATGCTCTGAAGACGCAAGGGTCTAGGCACGCTCGACAGGGAGGGAGGCGGGCTAAAAGGTTGTCTATCAAATCACTCTGCAGCAATTGGGTAGGTATACAACCAATAGGCTCCTAGAGCGCCGGAAATCAGAGGATGCGGTAGTTCGGTGAAGCCTTATTGATTCAGTCAATGGGTGAAGCTCAAGTATATTACAGACATGTTAACAGAAAGATTATTCAGAGTCGGTGCTAATGGAGCTCAACGACTGTTGTCGTTTTTGTTGTCGACCCTGGCAGAGAATTAAATTCGTTGCCGTGGGTTGTCTAGCACGGCTAGGCTAGTTGTTTCCGTTTGTTTCTGTCAGAATCTTCGTGCCTCTGTTGTCACTTAGTTACGCTCGCCTTCTGACTCTACACTTCATGGTGATTGGTCCGGCCAGTTTTAGGAGCATCCAGCCTCGATCCTTATGGAGGGTAACTAGACCCACCCTGGCAGAGAATTAAATTCGTTGCCGTGGGTTGTCTAGCGTGGCTAGGCTAATAATGTAGCCTACTGAACATAAATGCATGAACAAGTTTCTCCGTGTTTTCTCTAGACAGGAAACTCTTGATTCTAGCAATGCTATTCAGGTGGTAATAGGCAGATTTAGTAACAGCTTTCAAGTGGTTGTTAAAATTCACATCTCAGCCAATAATGACACCGAAGTTTATGATTTGATTTGTAACCTTTAATGACATGGAGTCACGGTGAGCACTGATCTTTGACCTTTCATTTTTCTGGGGCCAAAAACAATCTCTTCAATCTTGTCTGCATTGAGCTGAAGAAAACTTTGACACATCCGCTCACTGATTTGATGGATACACTGGCTGAGAGCAAGTAAAGGACTGTAGTCATGTGATGACGTTGAAATGTAAAGTTGTGTGTCATCCGCATAAGTGTGGTCAGAGATATTGTGGTATTCTACTTAGTACAGAACTAAAACCAAGGATTATGCAGTCATGGTGAAATGACCCATCTTTGTGGTATTTAGAACTGAAAAACTGAAAGAGACATTGTAGTACCATGTAAGACTTTAATTCATTTGCTGAATAAGGGGCACAATATGGTACGTGGGAAAGAACCAAAATGCAGGATTGTTTTTTTCTGGCTAAGACACACGAGTTTAATTTATTCCATCATTGAAAAAAGGAGTCATAGAAGTCTTTAGAAACTCAAGACTGCTATGATATACATGGTCTGTACAAGTGTGTGGAAACTGTTATTGACAACTCCCATTCAAAAGTTTGAGGTTGCTTAGAAATGTCCTTATTTTTAAAGGAAAAACATTTTTTCAGTAAAGACAACATTAAATTAATCAGAAATACAGTGTAGACATAGATAATGTGGTAAATGACTATTCTAGCTGGAAACAGCTGATTTCTAATGGAATATCTCCATAGGGGTACAGAGGAACATTTCCAGCAACCATCACTCCTGTGTTCTAATGCTACATTGTGGTAGCTAATGGCGTTGAAAGGCTGACTGATGATTAAAAAACCCATGGAAAACATGAAATTGTCTGGGAGATCCCAAACTTTTCAATGGTAGTAGCTCATAGATCTGTAAAGCAGATGTATTAAAGTGCTACAACACCAGCAATAATCCCAACATTTCTACATTTGCTCCCCCTCCTCTACTTTTTCTACCTTTATCCACCTTCTCAGTCCTGTGCTAGCAGAATGGTATGCTATATGTCAGTGAAGGGTTGGTTTAAGCTCAGCAGTGATTTATACATGGGGTTTCAGGGGCGGATTGTCAAATACGTCGGGGCTGCTCACCAAATTTGGAAATTTTTTAAAAAACTCTAATTTTGTTGGGATAAAATATCAAGTTTGCACAGAAAGCAACAATCCAAAATGATGTAACAATCATTTGACACTTAATTTGACTTGTAAAAGCAGAGTTATTTACAATATTACAACTCATTTGCCATTCATTGTTTTTACGTTAACATAATAATAAATTACTAATTAAACCAGATCATACAAATGACATATTGTGCTTCAATCTGTGCAGTCCTCCCCAAATATATATATATATTAAAAAAATGGATGTTCACACTTTTCGGCTCTGAATAAAAAAATTGGAGACCTAGAAGAGTTTCAAGCTCTCCAAATATGTATATTTGAAGAGTCGAACAACTGCAAAGTAAATGCTAAGTTAAGAAATGTCAAAGCATTCTGTACATTTTTTGTTTTTTGTTCTTAAGTGTTTGCCTGAATGGAGAATTGTACACAAGTAACATAGCGTCTAGATGTCAAAAACTAAGGAAATAAATAACCCTTTTCAACTGAAATTATAATTGCAAGTTACTAGAAGTCATTTGAATTTATACTTTGGACCTGTTTTTTCTTCTTTCACAGCAATCCCTCCAAGAATTGTTGAGTTTTGTACACTTGGTTCTCTCTGAAGAATGGGCCGACTACACACACACACACACACACACACACACACACACACACACACACACACACACACACACACACACACACACACACACACACACCGCCATTGAACTCAACTGCATTACTTTGAGGATGAATTTATTCAGTAAGGCAAAATTTACAAGTTTGCCAACCACTTTTCTCATCCATTTTTTTCCTCTTTTGTCACCAAATTGTTCCTCTTTCTGCCTCCACCTCTTTTTCTTGCTGTTGTGGTTAAAGGAAAAATGAGTCTGCATTCTTATAATGGAGATGAAGAAAGTGATATTAGAAACTGTATTGCCAACTATCGGCACCATTTATCACATTTTATCTTTTCCCCCTTGTTTCTTCCTTCCTTTGCAATAATCAAACTGAGAAGTGAATCAGCAATAGTGGAAAATAATTTGATGACCCATAGTGTTCTTCCAAACTTACTGTAAGTGCTGCGGTCGTGTCCAACCCCATTAGATAATGGAGCTAATATTGTGTGGGATGGGGGAGATAAAGTCATCCTCGGCTCAAATTTCTTCACACAGTGTTAAAAAATATATAGATATGATACATTTCCTGGACAGCAGCACTCAGTTTTAATTTGCTTTAAAACCTTAACCATATTTCAGTGTTATTACAACCATTTAAAACATTCTGTCACTGCACATCTAAGCAGGAAATAGTGCAAACTCATCAACTCCCTGCAGATGTATCCAAAACATTTTGCTTTTGCAAGACAAATTGTGGCTCCCAGCAGAAAAAATGAAGCACATATGTGGATCATATGGACGGCAAACAGTAACAACTGCTGCTGGAGTAACAAGAGGTGTAATAAACGAGCCTTTAACTTTGCAACAGGCTCCACCATCGCTGCCACAAAACACGTTTTTAACATAGTCATCAGCCTCTTCTTCTTCTTCTTTGGTGCTTAGTGATCACCGTCTGTCTGCTGTGAGCTCATGTCAGACATAGACAGCCGCATCTTCTGGATCTGTGTTCGGCCTCATTGTTTGACTGCAAAAAGTGTGTTTTATGTAACAGGCTGCGAGATAGATGATGTGTCAGTTTTTACATAGATAACCTCATAGATGGAAAAATATTGCTGCTGTTATGAGTCCTTTGATATATTGCTGTTGTGAGATGAGAAACAGATACCCGCAAAAGGCACGAAGATGCACACGGCGATTCATCGATGTTTAGCATTAGTTAACAGCTGTGCCACAAATATGAACAATAATGAGACGTATAAGTGAGAAATATTACTATATTTTCTACAGACATTTATGGTTCCATATGTATCCTAATAACTTCAAATGCGTTGGTGATTTCCATCTGCATCAGGATAAGTAAAACCTGTAAATGAATAAAACTGCAGGTAAAGTTACGTCCCATACAACTAAATTTCATTCTTAATTATATGTTGAAGGAAGTGTATTTTCAGTACGGCAAAAGTGTAATTTCAGTCGGGAATTGTGCCACTTTTAAAGACACTGGGGTTTTGTATCCTGTGTGGGAGCTTTTCACAAACTGTTTATTTAGGTATAGACACCATACTGGTTAGATTTAGGAAAACATCATGATTTGGGTTAAAATTAGGGCTGGGACTTTAATGCGTGAATTTCAATTAATTAATTACAGAAAAAATAGCATGTTAAAAAAGTGAACACATTTATTCGTACCTTTCTCAGTTCCCTAATTTCTAGGACACCAGTAACACTGATGAACACTCCAGCCCAGTAGGTGGTGGTAATGAACCTAAAGTCTGTTTTCCACTCGTGAAGAAGATGCAGAAGACGCACTCTCAGAAATTTTGGTGAACAGTGAAGGAAGACGAGACCACACTGAGCTTGTTGGGCGGAAAATTTTCTTTTAAAAACTTCCTGATTGGATAAAAAGCATGGTTGTGTGCAAATTGTGCAACAAAGACTTTTCTTAACACCGCAGCACTTCAAGCCGACGGCATCACCTCAATGTAAAACACATTGCTGTTAGCACCAGAGCTAACATTAGCCACAACAGTCCTGGTACCTGCAAACGGTGTAGCCAATCCACAACGGGCCACTTTTCAAGACATTGAAGGTGCTTTAGTTTGGAAAAAGTCTTGAAATTTTGAATATAATTGCGACTTTGAGTTTGCAGTAATCTGTGAATGTAGTAGACAGATGAAAAATGCAGATAAATATAAATGAAACAAACATTTTTGTCGTTTAAGGTCACATATATGTGTATTAATTGATTCAGTCGTCAAGCAAAATTTACTTGAATTGAAAATTTTTACTTATTGTGTCAAATATTGCTATTTGACAAAAAAGGCAATTAATTGTGATTAATTAATTACAGAGCTCTCTGTATGTAAGTTGGTTTGTTTGTCCTTACCAGGATTGGTTCCTGTGCATCCTCCACCTACTGCCTGTAATCCACCCCGATTGGCTCCAGTCCTATGCTCCAGATCTTAATGTCTGTCTATCCCTGCGACTGATTGGATCGTTGCCCAATCAATAGCATCAGTCACTACACCTGGTATAAATGTGTACCTATCTGTCAGTCTTGGCAGCTTATGATTTAAAATCAGCAGCTTGCTTCTGTGCCTCTTGTTGTCATTTTGCACTATTTCTTAATTCTGTAACTCTTGCTAACAGCCTTGATGTACTAGCTGCTGGATTCTTTTTGTCCTTGTTTATTTTGTAGTAATTTCATACTGTTTGCTCGTCGTCTCTGTACATTCGTAATCGCATAATAGCGGTTAATCATTGTCTTTGTGCTGGCTTTGATTTGATTTAACTGAGCCGTTCCTCCCACTGCCTGGAAACTGGGCCAGGCTCAGTTCATTTAACACACCTGCACACACTTTGTCAGCTACTCTTTGTAGGAACAGGGATGTTACTGCTTTTGTATTCCAGTTTGGGTAGTTAGCTTTTATCTTTTGCAGATCATTTAGCAAGTTAGATGGAACTTTGTTTTACTGGCTTAGCGACACCAACAAGCTGTGCTTTTCTTTGCAGTTCTGCCTCTTTTGTCAGTTAGTTATGCCACAAAAATAAGTCAATAAATAACTAAAACAACTGCTTTTAAGTGGCTTTCTTGTAGCTACCCTAAGCTGGGACGTAACACCGTGCTAAACATTATCGTAGTGTTGTTGTGCTGGGCAGTCCGGCCTCGGAACTGCAAGCATGGCTGACAAGTTGTACATCCCATGACCCCTTTTCAAGTTTTCTTGATAAATGAAAGGTCCGGAGTTATTCTGTCTAATTAGACCACTGCTCAGCCTGAAGTTGGTGGAGCCACGCTGGGAATTACTTAAGTTTACCAAACTTAATGTGCTAATGATAGGTCTGAGGAAGATGTTAATGAAGCACCGGCTGCAGACACAATCCAGAGGAGAGCTCTAATCAGGCAAAATAAGTCAAACACCAGTGGTGGTCCATGCTCCACATCCGCATGTTTTTTCTTGTTTAGATCAGAAAGGCCTTTGTACTTGTAAAGTCCCTGAAGTTAAACTGGATATTCCCCACATCATTTCTGCTCAATAAACTACCATCTGCAGAGAAACATGAGGTTGTTGGGCACAGATAAGTCTTCATGTTTCAAAAGGTGACTTATGAAGAATGGTTTCTTTATTACAACACGTGTGCCTGCTTGAAACTCGGCGATAAATGAATTTGTTAACAAAGTCGTTGCTCCAAGGAGACACACTGCTGGCGTCCATTAGTTCTCATTGTGCCTTCCTCCTCCTGGCCAATAAGACAAACTGTCTGCTCTCCGCTGTGAGGAGTCGCTCCAGCAGCCCTGACACTGATATATCAATTAGTCTGGATAACGAGCCGTTTGGTATTACACACAAACACCTCATTTTTTGACCAATCTGGAGTTCTCTCAGTGTGCATCTAAAACTGCATCGGCCCCCTGGCTGTCGTCATTTGTGTGCCGTTCTATTTCTGTTCGCGCTGGTGTGTGTTTGCCATTGACATTGTTGGAGCACATTGTCATTACAAAGAGCCAGTTAATGTCTGTGCGTCCTGTTGCTGCTCCGCTGAGGTGAGCCAGCGACCCATTAACAAGTCCTTGATTTGCAAACACACTCTGAGATATTATTAAGCGGCTGCAGGGCCGTCATCGAACTGCACCTGACTTTTCATATACAGTTTTAAACCCCAGTTTTAACATGTAGAAGCGTAGCAACCAGTAACGTAATAACAGCCAATGATGTAACAACTTTTTGGTGGGTTATTATGTTAATGGTGTAGCGTTTAAGTACTTTGAAAATGTAATAACTGCAGCCAATAATGCAATAATACATAAATAGGACTGCATTTCTTGGAAATATTTTTTTTTCAGTTTTTGTGCTGTTTGCTCATCAAAAATAGGTATAGTGAATGGTATAGTCGTTTCATCAAGGATACATCCCATGTAGCTCTTACTCTTCTTAATGATGGTTTTAAGCCAATTTAAGAATTATTTGTTGGACAAAATCTTTACTTACAATGTTGCGTATTTCCTTAAATATGCAAATTCAAATTCCACGTTCCATTTTTGAAACAAGATGGTCGTTTGACATGGTCATATCAGAAAATAATCCGAATAATAAATCTTTGGGGGCAAAAGAGGAAAAGGGAACAGTAAGATTTATTTTCAGTAACAAAAACTCATGAACTTCCTACATCAATGTAATTTCAACTTTTAAATACAGAAATACTTATATCAAGGATCCACTGCAGAGCTTTTATTTGATATATAGACTGTATAAGATGGATATCGTGTCTACATTTGAAAACTGAAGCAGAAGTCTTGTAAGCCTGCATCTTTTCTACTGACCAGCAGGGGGAGACTCCTCTGGTTGCAAGAATAATGTAAATGACTCAACTTATCATGTCATTTGTTTACTAAACAAACATTTTTGTATTTAGTTTATGGCCACATTTGCTGGTTTACAGTCTTCTGTAGTGCAGCATTATGTTCATGTTTGTAAATTATGCTCCCATTAAGAGTAAAATAGACAGTAAAGCAGGGTTTGTTTTAGAGCATCACTGCCTTGTGATTGACAGACCACTACCATATGGACATGCGTAAAGTCCTAAAGAGAAAAAAAAAATCAAGATCTAAAAGCCAAATTCCAAATTCAAGGCTTCAAAAATGCCCACAGCATTGGGTGACAATATGGTGGCTACATTTCTATACAGTCGATACTTGATGCATGCATTTCATTTGCCCCACAGATCCAACCAGCATCCCTCTGACAACAGACTATCAATATATACTGCTCTCCGCCCTCCTTTTGCTTCATTTTTCCTTCCTTTCCTCATCCTCTCATACATGTGCCATTTTTCTTCCACCCCATTGTCGTCTTTATCTTCATCTTCTCCTTCTCAGCTTTTCTTTGATTTCCCTTTATTCCTCCTCGGGACCGTAGGAGATGATAGCAGTGCAGCCTCATGACAGATAGCTTTCCTCTCTGCCTGCTCTAATTCACATTGCTCCAAATAGCCGGCAGTGGGTCGCAGCCTAAATTGCTGTAACTCCCGTCTCGGTAATGGCTTTCTGTCACAGAAAGCAATCGGACACAGCGAGTTCTACCCAAGAAACTTATTCTGGTGCAGGGAGCTTCAATGCCACGGCGTCATGTAGGGTTTTATTGACTTTGATGAAATGTTTACAAGGAATTAAAGCTTGTTTTCCTGCTTGCAGTCCATCCGTGTGAGTCATCCATATGTTGCTGTTAGATGACGAATGGTCTTCTGTTGTTTTTATCCAATGCAGAACAGCTTCAAGTGGATTATATTTGCTCTTGACCTCAGTAGAACAAATCTTGATTGGCATGTAAAAAGAAAACCCTACGACGGATCATTTAGATTTAAGATTTAATGAACATTCACATACAGTATGTGGCTTAGTGTCATAAAAATGCATTAAATTCTTCCTGCATTTTAAGTGGAGATACCTAAAACACTTGAAATATAAAGTGAAAATGAGCCCTGGCATCTCTTTTTTAAAAGCAGTCATGATGAAATGATTACAAAAGAATACATTGAAAGCCAAATAATGGAAACCCACAGCATCCAGTTTCCATTTGATTCGGTGTGACTGATACGACGCCCCTCAACAAAGGGAAATGCTATTCATTGCTTTTGTCCATTTTGCAACGAATAATGAAGAATAGGTGTTAATGGATCATGTGTGTCCTCTGCGGGCTCGGCCGTCCTCAGCTCTGCCTGTGTTTTAAATAGATCGAGTAGAAATAGCTACTGAGGAGACAAACTGCTCTGACGAAAGTCGGCAAAAGTGCGTGAGTCTGTGTGACTTTGCCAGTGCAAACATATTAGTATGTGCATGTGTAAATTCATCTGTGTTTCTGTCTGCTCCATTGACTTTGTCTTCATCCATAATTAAATTCCTATAAGTCAGGCTGTCAGTTACTGCTGTAATGTGAAGAGCTCAATGACGTTTTAACGACTGCGGGGCTATTCTAGGGTCAGGCCGACCTAACAGGTACGCACTTTCATCACTCATATTCAACCATTCATTATTCTTCTCCCATAACCCTCCATACAGTTTTCGGCTTTAATCTCTTGGCCCTTCCTCTTCTTGACAGAGTGTATTTTTAGATGCTTATGTTGGAATATGAATCTCATCTTTTTTAAAGGAGAGGGGATGGTATTTTACAACGCACAGGGAAACTGTGATTAGCCACTAGCTGCTGCACCCTTCCAGTTATGGATGCTTTTCATGTTTACCGCCACAGAATGGATGCAAATGGAGATCAAATATACATGATATGGGCTGATTTCTGCTTTTGTGCCCCATATTTAAAGGAAAATAAATGCAAATAATGCAAAGATTGGTGGTGACAGATCTGAAGTAGAGACAGCAGCATCTTTTAATCACAGAGTAGTGAGAGATTATTGTTCAGTATGATCAGAAAGAGTAACTCATGTTGAAGTAATCAGTAATAAATGCGCAATTTTGTGCCACTTAATGTTTGAATTATGGTTAATCAGGAGGGACCCCTGAGGAAAGTGGGGGATATGATTGATTTACAGCCAATTATGAGGTTATTATTACCTGATGATTCACGGGCGGCATAGCTCAGTGGGTAGAGTGGCCGTCTCGCAACCGGAGGGTTGCGGTTTGAGCCCCGGCCTGTCGTGCTCATGTTGAGGTGTCCCTGAGCAAGACACCTAACCCCTAATTGCTCCAAGGGCGCTGTACCGTGACTGACCCTGTGCTCTGATTTTCACATGTGAAAATCAGAATTTGCCCTCGTGGGATTAATAAGGGATATGTACAGTGCCTTGTGAAAGTATTCGGCCCCCTTGAACTTTTCAACCTTTTGCCACATTTCAGGCCTCAAACATAAAGATATAAAATTTTATTTTTTTGTCAAGAATCAACAACAAGTGGGACACAATCGTGAAGTGGAATGAAATTTATTGGATATTTTATACTTTTTTTAACAAATAAAAAACTGAAAAGTGGGGTGTGCAATATTATTCGGCCCCTTTACGTTCAGTGCAGCAAACTCACTCCAGAAGTTCAGTGAGGATCTCTGAATGATCCAATGTTGTCCTAAATGACTGATGATGATAAATAGAATCCACCTGTGTGTAATCAAGTCTCCGTATAAATGCACCTGCTCTGTGATAGTCTCAGGGTTCTGTTTAAAGTGCAGAGAGCTTCATGAAGACCAACACACCAGGCAGATCCGACATACTGTTGTGGAGAAGTTTAAAGCCGGATTTGGATACAAAAAGATTTCCCAAGCTTTAAACATCTCAAGGAGCACTGTGCAAGCAATCATATTGAAATGGAAGGAGTATCAGACCAATGCAAGTCTACCAAGACCCGGCCGTTCCTCTAAACTTTCACCTCGAACAAGGAGAAGACTGATCAGAGATGCAGCCAAGAGGCCCATGATCACTCTGGATGAACTGCAGAGATCTACAGCTGAGGTGGGAGAGTCTGTCCATAGGACAACAATCAGTCGTACACTGCACAAATCTGGCCTTTATGGAAGAGTGGCAAGAAGAAAGCCATTTCTCAAAGATATCCATAAAAAGTCTGGTTTGAAGTTTGCCACAAGCCACCTGGGAGACACACCAAACATGTGGAAGAAGGTGCTCTGGTCAGATGAAACCAAAATCGAACTTTTTGGCCATAGTGCAAAACGATATGTTTGGCGTTAAAGCAACACAGCTCATCACCCTGAACACACCATCCCCACTGTCAAACATGGTGGTGGCAGCCTCATGGTTTGGGCCTGCTTTTCTTCAGCAGGGACAGGGAAGATGGTTAAAATTGATGGGAAGATGAATGGAGCCAAATACAGGAGCATTCTGGAAGAAAACCTGTTGGAGTCTGCAAAAGACCTGAGACTGGGACGGAGATTTATCTTCCAACAGGACAATGATCCAAAACATAAAGCCAAATCTACAATGGAATGGTTCACAAATAAACGTATCCAGGTGTTAGAATGGCCAAGTCAAAGTCCAGACCTGAATCCAATGGAGAATCTGTGGGCAGAGCTGAAGACTGCTGTTCACAAATGCTCTCCATCCAACCTCACTGAGCTCGAGCTGTTTTGCAAGGAAGACTGGGCAAGAATTTCAGTCTCTCGATGTGCAAAACTGATAGAGACATACCCCAAGCGACTTGCAGCTGTAATTGCAGCAAAAGGTGGCGCTACAAAGTATTAATGCAAGGGGGCCAAACAATATTGCACGCCCCACTTTTCAGGTTTTTATTTGTTAAAAAAGTTTAAAATATCCAATAAATTTCGTTCCACTTCACGATTGTGTCCCACTTGTTGTTGATTCTTGACAAAAAAATAAAATTTTATATCTTTATGTTTGAAGCCTGAAATGTGGCGAAAGGTTGAAAAGTTCAAGGGGGCCGAATACTTTCACAAGGCACTGTATATATATATATATATATATATATATATATATATATAGTGCAGTGTCTCCCAGCTATTTTCTCAGATACTACACACACTTTTGCAGACTATTTTGTCAAGTGCTACTCCATCCATCCATCCATTAGCTATACAACACTCAATCCTCATTAAGATCACGTGGGGTGCTGGATCCTATCCCAGCTGGCTTGGGACAAAGACAGAGGACACCCTGGACAGGTCACCAGTCAATCACAGGGCTACATATAGAGACAAACAATCACATTGACACCTACGGGCAATTTAGAAAAATCAATTAACCTCAGCATATTTTTTTTTACTGCAGGAGGAAGCCGGAGTACCCGGAGAAAACCCATGTATGCACAGGGAGAACATGCAAACTCCATGCAGAAAGATCCCAGAAGGCCGGGACATGAACCAGGGAGTTGCAAGGCGAAAGTGCTAACCACCAAGCCACTGTGCATCAGGTGCTACTCATGTTTTTAAAAATCTAGAACACTGTGTCTGGCTCTAGACCTGCTGTTTACATCTGTAGCAACGTAACTGGGCAGTTACTGTGCTAATGGAGCTGCTCCTCCAGTTGCCAGGGTCACAAAAGATCCACAAAGATACAACCGGTGTGACTGACATCAGTGCAGTTGTATGTTGCCTTTTTAAAAGTAAACCCACAGAAATACCTCATCAACCAATGTTAAATCTGTGAGGAAATGTGAACCTAACCTACCAGGATCGCCATTTTTGAGCTGGAAAATGGCATTGGTTGAACGAAAATGCAGTGAAACAAACCATACGTAGACACTGCGATCCCAAATTAAAGCAGGAATAATGGTATCAATAGTTGTGTACATTTAGGTGGTGAAGCAGTGGCTTCATGTTTGTCTGAGCCAACCGAAGATGATGCAAGAGAACAGACTGACTTATGGCCGTGAGTCTGTGATCAGGCTGAGACGACATAATGATACCAGCGAACAGACAAACGATGGTGTCATGCCACTTGGACTTGTTGCCGTATATTTTTAGTTTTGGATGAACCTGCCAACAGCATGTTGTTTTTGGAAGCTCCCGTGTTCTGATTGACATGTTGTTATGTCATTTGTCTGGATCTCTGATGAGTGTAAAGAGTAAATGTGTGAATTGATGCTATTTTGATGTCAGAGTGATTCAAAGTTTAGAATCAGTGGCTGCTTAAGTATGATATTTTTAACCTTAATTTATGTATAGTGTGCTTCCCGTACACAAACACAGTGTTGAGGAATTCTTTCATTTGCAGTGATATACACTACCGTTCTAAAGTTTGGGGTCACCCAGACAATTTCATGTTTTCCAGGAAAACTCACTCTTTCATTCATGTGCTAATATAATTACACAAGGGTGTTCTAATCATCAATGAGCCTTTCAACACCGTAAGCTAACACAATGTAGCATTAGAACACAGGAGTGATGGTTGCTGGAAATGTTCCTCTGTACCCCTATGGAGATATTCCAATAAAAATCAGCCGTTTCCAGCTAGAATAGTCATTTACCACATTAACAATGTCTAGACTGGATTTCTGATTCATTTAATGATATCTTCATTGAAAAAAATAACTGTTTTTTTTTAGGACATTTCTAAGTGACCCCCAAACTTTTGAAGAGTAATGTAGTTGTTCATCTACACCTGAAGTCAGTTTGTAATGCTACGTTTGCATTTAACTCTATCTTAACACCAAAGCTAAGCTGTATAGCCTGCATTTCTTCTGACCATTATATTCAGACTCAGAAATGTGCCCTTCTCACCCACAAGATGCTTTCAAGTAGGGGTGATGGTATCAAGATGCAAAGTGAATAAGGTAGTAGATAATTAACAAAACAACAACAGTGGAAAGCTCACATGCTTTAGAGAGAAACATGGTGAAGACTGCCAACAAAAAGAAGCATGTGGTGTGTTTGAAGACTGCAACAGACACAGAAGAAAAGACATTTTAGAAAGTGTAAATGTTAGGAGGCCAAGTCAGTCAGATTTTGGGATTTTGTCAACATTACCAGAGTCACCGCAACTTTACTATCCTTCTTTTCCTTGACATTAAATTAAAACAAATGAAAACGACATAGATAAAGCTCAAGCTACCCTCAAATCTGGAGCAGTTTCTCAGCTGCTCGGCTTGCAAATCGCATTGTGAACTGGTAGGTCTATCATATTTGAGGTTTTCCAGAGCTACAACATGCAGCTCTCCGGTGCTGTTTGATGATGCAGCAAGCACATTGTCTGATGAATACTGATGCTTTAAGTTTCTAAAGCTTCATCAAAATGTGACCATGGTGCAAAACTCAAAGTTCTCAGGGAATACGCTGTGCAAAGATTTGGACTTTTTCTAACTTTTGGTTGCCTTATGCTTATGTTTTAGTGTTGAAGGTTGAGCAACCATATTCCATGTAATGGTATAGGGAAATGAGACAGAAACAATCTAATAACAAAGCAAACAAGATATTTAAAACCTCTGATGTCCAAGCAGTTTTTGGGCTTTTTTAAATTTGTTCCTGTTAGATTTGAGCCACACTTTGAACTCATATTTCAACATAAAGTCTTGTACTGTTTTTGAAATAGATGTTAGAAGTTTAGATGAGTCACAAATGTATTCTGTGCAACGTGACAAATTTGTAATTTCATAAATTATAAAAATCAAAACTGATGTTGAGCTTCTTTGATTATTTATTTTTTTTAAAAATTGACAAAAAGTAGTACCTACTATAGATTGCTTTTTATTTGTTTCCATACTTGCCTCATATTTGCTGCTGTAAACAATGACTGCAATTCAGCCCAGTTTAGCCAAAAAGTCTCTGTTGAGCGCAGCTGAGTCACTAATGGCTATTCAGTTGTGACGAGGAGTGTAGAATTTGTTATTTATTTATTTTATTTAAGCAAACATTGTGAATTTTAGAGTTAGTGTTAAGATTAGGTAAGGGTTAGAGTCCCTAATAAAAGAACTGATGATCATTTTAATCATAGATTTGATTAATTTTCCAGACGAAACCTGCAAATTAACACATGACTGGTTGAAGGACAGTTTGGAAATGATGATTATTCTTTCTTTTTTGTTTTGTTTTGTTTTTTACAGTGTCTTGCTCCAATAAATAGTGTTATTTTTGTCAGTTTTTAAAAATTATAACACGTCTTCCAGACCTGACGGCAGGTTTGGGCATTCAGAGGGTTAATTTAAAGAACTTGGCTGCCAACTCAGACAAACATACAAGGTAATCGGAACCAATAAGATAACATATCTGGTGCACACATACAAGCAGAGAAAGGGAACTGTGGTCCAGTCCTGTCTGAATAGCCGTGGTGATAACACCATTTTCACAGCATGTTTCATGCTGTGAAAATGGGAATGAGCGAGGCAGACACTGCACAGAAGCAGCATTTATTAGCCTACATAGGGATCAAACCCATCACTTTCACATTGTAACGTTGCACTCAACCCACTGAGCCAACCGGCCATTTCTCCGTAATGACGCACAGAACAGATTTATGCTTGGGCTGATTGTTAAGCTCTGTGACAGTTCTAAGTCCTGTAATTACCCAAAGTGTCAATTTATATATGAGGAGAAAAAATATACGTTGGTGCACCAGGACTCCATGTGCAAAACATATATAACAGGAAACAGCTTTGTCTTGTGCAAATAGTGTTTAACCCTTTTGGTGCTCTCTCTCAAGGAGATTTCTGAAGTTCCTCACCTTTGTCTTTGCCTTTTAACTTTTAAAATGGTTCTTGAGGAATTCCTGCTGCGGAAATTACTCAAGGAACCTGCAGGAAAGTTCTTTGAAGAACTGAATTGTGGGGTTTAGGATTCCATTTTGAACTCTTTACTATTATAACTATTACTATTATTATTAAAGTGCAATATCTTGTGTCCACGACTGAAAAAATATATTAGGTAGTGTTGTAGATGTTCCTGCATACAACAGGTTTTTTGTTTGTTTATTTTTTATTTATTTTTTTTAACATTTAGGAAAATTCAACATCAACACCGGTGCTGAAAGAGAGACAAGACCCCCAAACAGTCTCTAAGACTTGCATTAATATCTCCAAAATTAAGCTCTGTAATTTATTCCCTCCAAAAAAAAACCTCCAAAATATTTTTTTGAAAAAGTTTTTCTTATTTCAGTTTAAAAATGCCATCAATGCCATACCACCAACACTGACTTCTCCAGACTTCTAGCACAAGCAGAATATGCATAGTAACATGCATATTGTTATATTACAAAAAGTTTGAACTTTTGAAATGTTTTTCATATCCAATCAAAATAAAGCATTATAGTGCTTTCAGTCCTCTTATTCCTTTATTACAAATTAAAGTAAAATGATTAGATTGTATACATGCATGTTGAAATCCTGCAACCAACAACTACAATGAAACAGCAATTTAGAAATAAAATCAATAAAACATAAAGTAAATGCAGGTTTTAAGTGGCAGTTAGTTGGACACCTAAATTTACAAGAAATGATAATTTTAATAAGGTTTGTCCAGGAACCTCCAGTAACCACTTCTCTGAACTGAGGTGATAAAAGTTCACCCAAGCAAGCAGAGTTCCTTGAATATCAACAGAGTTCCTTGAGGCTCTCTGAACTCTAGGAAAATATTTTGTCAGTGTCCAAACAAGTAGTGCACATGAACAATACTTAAATTACTTTAAAAAAGCAAGTTTGTCATGATCTAATTGTTGATCCCTGAGCAGCTCCTTTGGTAGAGTTTGTGGTTGAGCTCCCTCTTGTAACCTCTTCCAACAGTTCTCAAATAGTCTTGAATTCCCCTTGGGATCTATCTATCTATCTATCTATCTATCTATCTATCTATCTATCTATCTATCTATCTATCTATCTATCTATCTATCTATACAGCCTGTTCCCTAAATTATCACATTACTAGCGCCCGTCTTTGGAAATCTCTACTGGCATGCTCAATCTAAATTGCCTCAGCACTGGTGAGAAAGGTGAACACTTGCCATTTTTAAAGTGTTTTGTTCCTATTTCCCCTGTTTTCTTGAACTGTATGGATGTCAAACCTGAGTGTACCGTGTGCAGTTCACTGACAGCATTAA
Organism: Acanthochromis polyacanthus; assembly: GCF_021347895.1. Classification (NCBI taxonomy): domain Eukaryota; kingdom Metazoa; phylum Chordata; class Actinopteri; family Pomacentridae; genus Acanthochromis; species Acanthochromis polyacanthus. The sequence continues at coordinate 31,744,257 of NC_067117.1, read as the reverse complement.
ATTATTTCCACCTTGGAGCTGCCAGAATGAGAAGTTGCTTAGTGCAGCAGCAAGTGACCTGATGTCCTTTAAAAAAAAGCCATAATGTTTAATTATATCCCATCAATCATTTTGTCAGACAAGGTGCCTTTTTTAAAAAGAAAGTGTGCGTATCTCATTTCAGAAGAAAGCCTTTACTTCGACCCCACAGCAGCACTGTGAAAAGTGACACGATGACAAAAACAAGGCCGAGCATGTGTGGCATGTTTGACTGCACAGAGCAAATTAACCAGTAGTTTGTTTCTAAAAGCAGCAGCAATTCAGAAGGGCTTTAATGGCAATAGAACAACACGCAGTCTAGACCTTATTCCGTGTTCGACATCATAAAATGCTGTTTTCATGGCTGAGCGTTGTCTTAACTGGGTCAGTGTTGGAACATTATGGTCCATATAAATATAGCATCAGATGAGTGTGTGAGCAGCAGAGCTGGTGGCAGGTTTCTTTAGCTGCATCTGTCCTCGTCCAGATGGAGAAGATGTTATTCATGGGAATGCGTCAGTATGAGTAATCTTCCAAAACAATGCAGATGAGCAGTGCTGGTGACGAGGTGTGAATCTACTGTAGATGTGTACGTGAGTGTTTGAGGTTATGTGTGTGTTTATTTTTGGGATGTTGTGTCGTGACAGCAGTTGGTTTGTCCCTTCAAAGTGTGACTTCCTACCTGCTCTTTTATATCCACAAGCTCAGTGTGGCTGCTTTAAGTGGTTTTGGCTTTGTTTTATTGAAACAAACTGAACATTTTGGGCCATAGAAGGCCTGCAATGTTGTGGCAACAGTTGACAATATCCTTGCAGGATTGGTTTTCCCGCTTTGGTATGGAAGAACTTAACCATCCATCTATCCATCCCCATCCCCAAAACATATCTACACCTGCACATATATGAATCAGAGGTCAGGTTATGGTGGCAGAATGCTAAGGAAACCATTCCAGATGTCCTCCTGGGGATCCTAAGGCATTCCCAAGACAGATGAGATATGTAAAACCTCCAGCCAGTTCTAGCTTGACTCCTGGGTCTCCTCCTGGTTGGACAAGCCCAGGAACTCTCCATTGAAAGGTACTCAGGATGCCTCCCAGCTCCAATTCACACGAAGGAACAGCGACTCTACTAGGAGCTCCCTCCAGATGTCCAAGTTCTTCATCCTATCTATAAGGATAAGCCCATCCAACCTGCAGAAAAATACCATTTCAGCCACTTCTATCTGTAATCTCATTCTTTCTGTAACCACCAATCAAGAGTCTTACCCACCAACTTAGCTCCCTCTCCATTTTGACATTCTGGTACAAATTCCACACAACTACACCATTCTGTCTGTCCATCTCAGGCTCCCACAAACCCATCACTTGTGAACAAGATACTGAGATATTTAAACTCCTTTGCTTTCGATAGCGACATACCCCAAACCCAGATGGGGCAATCCACTGATGTTGGACTTAGAGATGGTGACTTTCATCTTGGATGTTTGGCTGCAAACGCGCTGACTGACACGGTATGATGAAGCCAACAGAACCACATCATCTGCAAAAAGGTCCACAATCTTTGACCAGCCTCCACAGAACTCACACGTCAACACCATCCGACACCTTTGGGATGGACTTGGACACCAACCTCATTACTCAGCATCACTGTAGAACCTTGTTAATGCTGTTGGCACTGAATGGGATCAGATCTCTGCAGCCAGGTTCTGCAATCTGGTGTAAAGCCTTCCTACAACTCTACAGTTTCATTTAGCAGATGTTTTTATCTAAAGTGACGTACATCTGAGAGTAGATAGAACAAAAGCAAGCATCTAGTCAGGGGAAAACAACCTGGATGGGTGCCATAAAACATCTAACCTGGCAATAGCCAGATTAATAATTGTGTAGTACTTGATAGTACTCCACAATATCAATCTGGGACCGCTCCATGTAAATCCGTTCGGAGGAAAGAGGCACGGATTGGACAATGCAACAGTATGTCCCGCCTCTGACAGGTTTGTTTTTAGCCAATCGCGGGATCTTCACAATGAGCGGAGCCAATTGGTAGATTAAACTCTTACCAAAACCCATAGGTAAAAAAGCACAAACATCTTTACCATCCAGAAATGCGCAAAGCGCCTCTTGTTGTTCTTCCTTCAAAGAAGTGATACGAGATTCAGCTAAAACTGACTTAATAGCAGCATCTACACGATCGTTGTCCTCCGTTGCCATGTTTGTTTTGATCTACTGGCACTTGGTGTCATCTTCACACCCAGATATCCCGCCCCACACACGAATACTGCTGCGTGATTGGCCCGTGCCAACTTGGCTCTGTACGAACAGTGAATGCGGGAGCGGAGCAAGATGGTTTCTTGAGAGATTTGTGAACTCACAAATATCGCGAGAAATCAACTTGCTGGCAAGGTTATAAAACATCCTTAGTTGAGTCCAGTTTGTCCTAGTTGCAGGTTATTATCAATAAACAATACATGAGTAATATTTAGGTGTTCTAATACAAAGAAAATGTCAAAATGAATGTGTGTCAGTTAATTGTAGTACTGCTTTAAGATAGTTTGTAAGCTCTTCATGGGATTAGGCAACCTTTACATGTGTGGCATCTCACATTTCATCGTCAAGTAAATCGGTAACAAATTACTTATTGGTTTGAATCCAATCCATGACATTTGACTCTATGTCTAATCCCTCCTCTTCCTAGAGATTGTTGATTGAACGTGAAAATAGAGCAACATTTAAAAATAATTTCCCTCATTTGAGCCATTCTTCATGTTTGGCATGTAGGTAGCATCAGTCATCAGAACATAACTTTTAAAACACAGATAGCTGATGTGTTATTTTCATAGAATTGAAATTGTTCCAGTTGAAATCTGTTGAAAGAAAGGAACTGGACAGAGGGTGGAACACTGAAAGCTGTGGTCCAACACTGACCTTCTGTGGCCACAAATGAGACTGCAGCTGCCTGGTCTTCAGCAGAAAATGGGCCTCACTGGCCCCATATTTCAAAATCAATCCTTTAGAAGTGTTAGGAAGCTGCAGCCAACAAGGAACTTAAAGCATCTGTTTTCTATCCAGGTTTCTTGAAATGAATGTATGTAGTTGGTTTTAGTTTTCGCAGATTTGCTTCAGATTCATTGATTACGAGCAAGAGCATTCATTTCTTTAAACTTATACAGCTTTACACAGATATGTATTAACCATTTTGATTTATTTTCATACTGTGCACCTGAATCAACTCTTAATTTCAGTATTTTTAAATCTTATTAAGCCAGCTATTCATTTTTACAAATACATTTTGCAGCTTGGGGTACATGTCAGTCAAACAGTCAGTTCTTTCGGTCATTCACCATCCTTGTGTTAATATGCAATCTTGAGCCATATAACTTTGTAGCCTCTTTTATTTCTCACCTCTGTCCTACTAGTCATAGATTCAGAAACTGGCACGAGCACAAGCACGGCCCTTTGAAAAAGAAAACTTTCTGGCATGCCACCATTGGAAAATCACAGGTGTACACAATGAAATTAATGATTTATTTTAGCTGCTCCACTGTTTTAGGGGCCTGGGGCTTGTTATGCAAAGATAACTCAAGGTGGAAATTATTCATCTGATCTCATTTGCTACGTTAACTTTTAGGTATTTTTATTTACACTGGTCTGTAAAGTTCACCCACTCTTAATTTAGCTGACAACAGCTGTGCAAAAAGATTATTGATCATTTGACAAATAGTCATTTATTTTGAGTATATATGTTGATAAAATGAGCCACGTTTGTACTCTCTTTTCTCATTTGCTTGTTCTGCTGTGTTGTTAGCAGAACCATTTGCATTAATGTACATCTCAACAAGCTGATGCAATATTTGCACTACTATCACCTCAAAAAGCTGTTACATATTCCACTACCACCAGTTCATAGGTTGATCTTTTATCTATTTTACTTTAGCTATATTTTATTTACCTCCTTTTTTAAAAATGTATGGCACTAATACAAAGGCATAAGAGAAATGTCTTCGGTTCCTCTGGACGTCTTGGATATTTTTAGATATTGACAATAACAACCTTCTATTCTATTCTAAAACACAACTTGTGAGCTATATTGTCTCTTCGTTCCAGCAGCTTTCACTGACTGTTAACATTTAAACACTGGTCAGCAAGTGACATTGTTTGTTTCCATGGAAACGTGGTGCACAGTTCAGGTAGCCTGGGTTTAGAGTGTGAAGGAAAATTACTCTGCCCCCTTTCAAAGGTATTTCATTTGCAGATTCAGCTGACATCTCTAATTGTCCTACCTGTTGGAGCAGGTTACCACTTTTGGTCCACTTTAACCTCTGCGGGCTCAAGCCCGTCTTCAGGTTCAGACCTCGTCTCACCCTAATATGGCCTTCTGACTGGCAGACTCTGTAGAAGGAAGATATACCAGGACTCTGCTCTGGTCAAGGTTAGATGCTGTCTATTCTGATGTCACTAAGCACATAGTCTAAATGTGACCCTTCTCCCATCTACAATGTATACCTGAAGATCAGAGACAATCCTCAGAAGTGATGCTTGCATGAACTGCTGCTCTGCTGGTGTCACTTCAACTGATATTTGTACACCTCAGTCGCAACCCAAGTCATCTGAGTCTCTAGTGTGTCTCTCTGTGTCTGCCTCCTCATCCTCGCTTAACTTCCACAACAAGAGGGGCGATTTTTGAAGCCTTTAAAGACGCCGATTAGCCACTATGTTCAAACCTCTTGCCCGATAAAACAGCTGTGAACCACTGGAACACAGGATCTGTTGAGATGTTGGCGATGGATCCTTCAGGTCTGGTAGGTTATAGATGAGGTCTTACAGCCTTACATGCTGTAGACACTTTAACATATTCAGATCTGGGGAGACCACAGCTGTAGGAAGTGTTTTTATGAGGCGTGTGGTGCATGTCAAAGCAACATCCACATGAATGCAGGACTCAAGGTTTCCTAGCTTTGAAACAAGATCATCAAAGTGGCTCCCCTCAGCTGTCAGTGGTTGTAATGTTGTGTCAGATTTATTACTGCATTCTTTCCTAAAATTAGCACAGGCTTAACATATTTTAGTGAAACTGGATCTTGGTATTGTCTTTGCCATCTAAGGAGAAAATGACCTCCATGCATTGAACAGCAGTAGGACCTGTAACTACATTATGATCTGTTGAGCTTCAGCACATCCCTGTTTATGCTACAGATTTTCAGCAGGGTGCAGTAAATCAGCACTATTTAAAAACAGTTTTTATTAATGGCATTCTTGTGTATCGGTACAACATGAGAATATTATGATTCACAGTACTGAAAGACTGAAATAAGTTCAAGATAACATAAAAGTGAAATATGCTTCATTAAATTCATATACAATCTGCATCAGTTACACGTTCCTGCTGCAACAATACTTTCCTATCATGTTACATGAAGTATTTACACAGTAAAAGATGTGTTTACTATAATTATTGTTTCACTGCAATACAAAGTTTTATAAATAAAAATGAAATCAAAATGTACAACAATCTTCACACAGAATATATAAATTTAGAGATGAATAGTTCAAGGACGATTGGAAAGTTGAAAATCAGGTGATTCTTTGTGTTTCTACAGTTTGTAGCTCTGGTAAATGTTGTACTTTTGTTTTTGGTTTTTTTTTTAAAGAACTAACAAACCTCATAATTACAAACCTCTTTTGGGGTTTTGTGCTTCAGAGGTTTTAATACACAAAATCAAATCATACAAAGTGAAAACATGCAAGAAACCATTTTGCATAATTTAATATAATAACAGGTAAGATAATTTCATATCTTCTTCCCAGTGTCTCAAAGCTTACAAGAAATAAAAAATACAACTCTATGTTTTCCTTTTAGTATATATATATATATAACATTGTATGTGTTTATACTTTAGATTTTTTTTAGCTAAATGAACATCTGTATTCTAAAAATACCAGGTCAGGTGAAGTTGATGATCTACGTTTGTGACTGTTATCATATTTTTTCTTCTTTTTTACCCCCAGTGAAGACAGTATTAAAAGAGAAGTTGACGTCATCTTCTTCCCTGCTGTTGGGCGCCATCTTTTGGCCTTTGACTCACACTGGACCCTATTGAGCAGAAAAAAACACAACAGTAGTAGCAGCTCTGTACCATCTGGCATTTCTAGCATTTCTAGGCCGCCGCCCCCTCATGTGTGAGTTAATCATTAATGATGAATGTTTTGCCTGCTTTCAGGACACGACAGAAGCAGGACGAGCTGGCATGAAATATTTCTCACTCTGACACACACTCGCCTCGTCTCTGCTGGTTTCAAAGTGTAAAAATACGAACTCTTTAAAGACAGGGTGCTGTTAGAGGGCTGGCAGACGCTGTGTTCAGGACATATGTTTGTTTTTTCTTTGTAGCAGGGATCTCTTCCACCTCAGAGCTACGCTGCAGCTCAGGGTAGAATGGGCAACACCACTGCTCTGATCTGCCTCCTCAGCCTGCATGCACACCCAGTATGGAGCACTGGGCTGGACTGGGAGAGGAGGCATGTACACAACAATAGACACAAACCCTACGCCTGGAAGTACAGAAGAAGAGGAAGATTTGTCCAAAAAGGAGTTTAGTGTGTTTACCTGAACGCAAACATATGGAAGAAGCAGGGCATAAAGGTAAAATACAGGTTGTATGTAGAAAGCTCAATAGTTTTATGGATCCCTGAGTGGGCATTGCTTACACTGCATTTGTTCCCACTCAGAGTCAAAGCAGTGCAAAAAATACGTAGACAAACATAAGCACAAAAATGTGTCTTTAAAAATATAAACAGAAGTACAAAATATGTCTTAAAAATACAAACATAACGTTAGAAAAATTACCTAAATAAATAAACAAAAGTAAAAAGAAACAAAACTTAGAAATAGTAGCAGAAAAATATTAAATAAAATATGAACAGAGGTACAAAATATGTCTTAAATATATAAACATAACTTTAGAAAAATTGCCTAAACAAATAAACAAAAGTAAAAACAAACAAACTTGGAAATAGTAGTAAAAAATATGAAATAAAAATATAAACAGAGGTACAAAATATGTCTTAAAAATATACAAAATATGAAGAAAAATATGGCCTACAAATATAAACATAAGTAGAAAAATATGGCTTTAAAATATAAACATAAGTAGAAAAATAATTCATAAACATAAATAGAAAGACATGTCTTAAGAATAAATAAAAAATTAGCTGAAAAATATGCCCAAAAATATAAATAAAAGTAACAAACATGGCCTCAAAATATAAACACAAACAGAAAAACGTGTCGTAAAAAAGAAACATAAGCAGAAAAACATGTCATACAAATATTTTAAATTTTGTAAAAAAAAAAAAAAAAAAAAGTGCCCTAAAAATACAAACATAAGTTTAAAAAAATGAAAAAATGTCTTAAAAATATTTTAAAATAAGTAGAAAATATGTCATAAAAAATATAAACTTAAGTTAAAAAAGTTTTAAAAATATATATTTTTAAATAAGCAGAAAAACATGTCCTAAAATATACATTTTCAAAAAGTAGAAAAAGCATAAGCAGAAAATGTAAAATGTGCATTGTCCTGAGAAAAATGTGAAATGTTATCATGCAGTGTGACAAATAGTAATGAAAACTGCTAGAAACACTTTAATTTCTAAAGCAAAACCTATTTCATATGAATAAAATTTAAATAATTTCAAGTAAATGTCTTTAAATGTGTTTGTGTCTAAATGCGTCTGTCTAAAGGCCTAAAATTGTCACAATTTTTGCATTTACTGACCATAAAATATAAATACTTTTTCCTCCTAATGATCAACTATCCAATAAATATCAATTTCAATTAAGTTTGAACTTCTTTTTTTTTTTTTTTTTAACCAAAGTCAGTAAAAGCAACACTCAAAGGAATAAGAACACCCTGAATCTGAATTAACTTCTTAAACTTTCCTCCCTGCAGGACTCCCTGTGAGGCAGACACACGTGGCACCAACAGTCTGAGTCCACCAACTTGTAATGCAGGCATAAATCATCTTTATTATGCTACAAGAGAGCAAACGGCACATATTATACGTGCATTTAACTCAATTAAACCTCCTTTATATTCAGTTTTACTCTCATAGACGCTAACAAGTCTCCACAATTGTTCGCAGCTGTGATGTGCAGTCCACTAAAGCAGCCAGCGGTGCCGTTTTTACGAGTAGTTTGCCTAAAAATAATTAAAAATATCCCATTACTGGCTTATTCTAACCCGACCCTACAACACGGCTGACCTGGTAACACGATATTACACTGAATGTGACACTGCGAACTTGAGAGTTTTTGCTTTCCAGTCGCTCGAGGACACGCAGCTAATGTTGGTCATGTTTAAGGTTTACACTCGCAAGTAAATGAGTCACAGGTGACAGAAAAACGAGAATTTGTGAAGTTTCCTTACCTCAGAACAGTTCGCTGTGCCGTTTCGGAGACGTGGAGGATGGAAAGGTCTGGAAAGGAGGAGAGTGGTACTGCTTATCTTCACGTAGCGGGTTGCCAGGTTGGCACTTCATCCCCCTACAGGTAGAATGTGAACATGTATGTTCTGTTTTAATAGACTTAGTTGGATATGTGTGCTTTATCAAGTCTGTGCAGACTCTCAGTCATCTCGGTCATGATAATAGTAGGATAATAGTAGCAACCAGTTACGTCATTACAGTTACGTTAATCTAATAAATGTGGCCGTTATAAATGTATTAAATCCAATAACTTACCAATAATGTAGTAAGTTATTACGTTAATGGCCTAGCATTGAAAAATCTTTTGTAAAAATCCCTTGAAAATGTCATAATGCAAAAGTAGGACTGCACTGCACCTACATTTCATTCATATTCGCACTGTGTATGTTACTAAGCTGTGTTTTTTTTAATCTTATTTCCCTATTTTTTATTTTTATTCATATATTACTTGTTCTAGATTTCTATACATATTTATCCCTATTTATTTATTGCATCATTGTTGCACTGCCTGCTCTACGTGCCTTTTTAAATTGCCCCCTGGGGACAAATAAAGTTTTCGGAATCTGAATCTGAATTTAAAAGATATTTTTGCAGTTCTTGTGCAGTTTGCTCATCAAAAATAGGTACAGTGAATGGCATAGTAGTTATATTCATTCATCAAGGATCTGTTCCATGTAGATCTCACTCTCCTTAGTTATCCTTCTAATAGCCAATTTGAGAATTATTTGTTGTTCAAAATCTCTTTTTAGAATATTGTCTATTTACTTAGATATGCAAATTAATAATTCCATGCCAGTGTCTCTGTTGGACGTTGTATTGTCAGATGAATTTCTCACATTTTTTTCCTTGGAAAACAGTCCATTAAAATGTTTTTCAAACTTTTCTCAAGGAAAAACGATTCAGTCCTCGCTTAAAACTGTCTTTAAACAACTGGACTGGCACTATAATGGCACTTAACACCAAAAAACTGAGGAGAATTATGTACATATTGAAGTCTGAAGTGCACCGGGATGTTATGTTTGGAGAAAATCCTCCTGAGTTTTTGAAGATTCCAGCTACGTATGACTGCGTTGTTCCTCCTGCTTTCTTCGCTGTTTGTTTAGGTGTTGTGTTTCCCAGATCTTTCTGTAGTTTTGATGAAGGCCCAGGCTACAGTTCCTCGGTGCTTTCCTAATCTGAGAACGCTCATTCTCCTTTCCTATAATTCTACAGTTTCATTCAGCACACGCTTTTATCCAAAGGGAGGTACATCTGAGAGTAGACACAACACAAGCAAGGATCTAGTCAGGAGAAAACAACCCGGATCAGAGCCATAAAACAAGTTCATGTGTGATAATAGGACTGTGGTGTCTACAGGCAGTGCAGACGTTGTTTTTAGTCTTTCCTTAAAGACTGAGAGAGACTCTGCAGATTGAACACAGTTTGGAAACTTGCTCCACCACCGGAGAAGTAAGGACCGGCCCTGTTCTGGTGGTTGGATCAAGAGTCTTTTGCTGGCTGAGCGTAGTGAGCAGGAGGGAGAGTAGACCGGAATGACAGTTCAGGTAGGAGGGAGCTGTTTTCATTGTCGTTTTCAATGCAAATGTCAGAGTTTTGAATTAAGCAGGTAGCAACTGGAAGTCAGTGAAGTGATCTGACAACTGATGTGTGCTGCTTTTGACTGGTTGGAAACCAGACGTGCTGCTGCATTCTGGATCATCTGCAGAGGTTTGAGCGTGCATGAGGGGAGGCCTTCCAGTAAGGAGTTGCAGTAGTTGATATTACGAGAGTCTGGACCAGGAGTTGTGCTGTTTGTTCAAACAGGAAGGGTCTGATCTTCCTGATGTTGTACAGGACGAATCGACACGACCGAGCAACAGAGGACACATGAGCCTTGAAGGTTAGTTGGTCATCTATCATGACACCCAAGTTTCTGGTAGACTTTGTGGGTTTGAGTTGGGTTGAATCAAGCTGGATGTTGATTTCTTGTTGTATAGAGGGACTGGCTGGGATGACAAGGAGAGGTTGAGTTCAAGTTGCCGTTTTTTTCATCCATGCTGAGATATCTGCAATGCATGATGAGATAGTGTGGTCATCAGAGGCGGATTCCCTCTGTGTTGGAAGGAACATCCTCAACCTGGTGCTTTAAGGTTCTCATGACCCCCAGTTTATGTTCCAGTGGATGGTGGTAATCAAACAGCAGATATTGATCTGCTGTGTAGGTTTCCTGTAGACTTCAAGGCTAAGGCCTCCATTCTCATCAATAGAGCTCCGGACGTCACGTGACTCCGTTTGTTTATGCCGCCATGTTGGCAGGAAACTCCGCTTCAAAATGAATGGCGCTGGTAGAAAATTTACGCCGTCTGAGTTTACTTTTCATTTTAAATCAGACGATATTATAAAATATACAAACAAACTGGACAAACTAAACATATCTGATCCATATCATGCCCCCGGTATCTTATTTAAGAATCTTGAGGCGGTTGGAGCGGACCTTTTACCGCACCTGCGGTACCCTGACATCTACAATTACCTGATAAATTTTCCTTCATCCTACTCCGGTGAATCTCTTAAAGCGTATAAAAGCCTTGAGGGGTATAAATGGACACAGGCTAACTTTGTCACCGGGATTCAGATCTGGAGTCTTCCTGCGAAGGATATCGCTGTCGTCACTGGGAGGGTAAGTGTAGCTTAAACCATACAGGTTTAGTAATTGCAGATGTCTCTTAGTTGACTTAACATGAAACATATCAGCATCATATTGCTAGAAATTACACGATCAGATATAAAGCTTAGGAAATGGATTCTGTACATGATACAAAGTGGTCGCTACATAAGCGGAATCCGTTGCCTGTGGGTTCCCACCGCTCCGTTTTCTTCTGCTCGCTTCTTGCGCGTTTTATGGCAGTGATCCACCTCTGTCGTCTTTCAGGATCTTTGGGAATCCGATAAAATGCTCTCCCCTTTGCTCGTCCTCGGCTGTTCTGGCATCCCGGGGCGCAACAACTGTCCACCATATCTCTGATGTCGACGCTGAAGAACGTTTAGGAGTTAGCTGGCAGTAGTTTAAACAGCGCGCCTCCCTGCCAATATGGCGGTGTTTTGATTTCGACTGTTGCGTGCTGGGATTGTGTGACGTCATCTCCCGGAGCTCTATATGCACTGTGCAGTTCAAAAAAGGCAGCTGACCATCCTTCATGTCTGCCTGAGTGAACTTGATGTTGCTATCCATTGAGGTAATATGCTCTGTGAAGGGTTCTGCTTGTTGGAGTTTGATTTTGACCCAGGTGTTGTCCATCTGTCCCAGTGGCTCCAAGATGTTCCCTTAAACAAGCTCTGTTTTCCACCTCCTCCATGTAGAGGTTGGTCACGAATGGGCGACACCAGAGAGTCCGTGGACCAGCCGTGCTTCTGTCAGCAGAATCCTTCATTGTCTTCAGTGAAACTTAGCACAAATGCATTATCTCTGACAATGTCTTGATATACAGAAAAAAATAACAGAAAATTTATTGAAGTCACTAGGTCTGCACAATGTATCGTTTTAGCATCATGTGATACAACTTTTTTGCTGATAGACTCAAAAAGAAATATTGCACAGCTCCAATTTTTCATCATTAAAATATATAAGATCAGTTACTCCATATTAGGGGTCTCTTGATCCTGAATAACTTTATTTAAAAGGATGGGTTTGTTGACATGCAAAGGAACAGGTGAAACAGCAGGAAAAAGAAGATTTGGTTGCAAATAAGAAATGCAAAGTAGTATGGAAATAGTTTGGCAACAGGATCATGGGTGAGGCAACACAACTCATTTGTTTGAACATTTAAATCAGCACGACAAAGCTCCGCATAAAGCAAAGCATAAATACAGGCTTTTGTCAGTGTTGCGTCATACGAGAAAGTCTCACATGGCTATCGCTATTTTGTAAAGAATTGTTTAAAAAACTTTTGATGACACACTCCCTTACAAAATAACCCTAATCATACAAGAATTATTATTTCATAGATTTTTTCCCCCAAATAGGGTTATTCCAGTAGCCTGGTGAAAACACCTCTATTCTTAATATAGCAATAAATATGGGGAAAAAACAGCTTTATTTACACCATTTTATTGTGAGTGGTCAAAAGTTTTAGAACACTCCAGTTATTCTAGTTTTTTTCTGTTAGAAATTATGCAGGTTAATGTCTCTGAAATGAAAGCATAGAACAAATTTTGATGGTGAAGAAAACTGTTCTCACTGATACAATGACTTTCCTCACAATTTCTCTGTAGGAAAGACCTACATTTTTCAGTGTTATGGTCTGTCTCTCTTCTGTTGTTATTTGCCTTTTCCTCACCATTTTTATAGCAACACGCTACTTTCTGCAGTACAATACTGTTCAAATAATGCTGTGGAGGGTATGGTGTCACAGTGTGTTCCAACATTATTTTTAGGCAGACGGAGGGAGTTGTAAGTAATCAAGAAAACTTGGCACATCTGTAAGGTTTGGCAGGACCAACTTTCAAGATTTGATCAACCTCCATTGCTGCAGAACAGCTTTAAGTTGTTAACCCATTTCTTGTTCAATGAAAAAGGCATTTTTTATAATTCTGAAATGTTGATTATTTTTCAGTTTTGGGTAACCTTGCCTTTTTCTCTTTTTTTTTAACCTGTGGTAGTTCACCACTTGCCTCTGTACCATTTCAAGCTATTCATTGGACTTGAACTACTTGGATTCCCATAAAGAAGTGGAAAAATTGGGGTGTTCTAAAACTTTTGACCAGTAGTGTACAATAAACTTGCATGATGTGTATCAAAGCTTTGTTTGATAGAAAGCCAGAATGCACACAGAGGGTGTAAATATTAAAAAAATATTTCTTAAACTTTATTGTGAAGAAATCAAAATGCTTGTCATCAGTTTTGTAAACCTGAGTAATCTTCAGCACTAAGATGACTGTTACATTTACAGAAATTCTAATGCATATACTGTGACGTTCAAAAGTTTGGTGCCACCCAGGCAATTTCATGTTTTCCATGAAAACTCACCCTTTTATCCATGTGCTAACATAACTGCACAAGGGGTTTCTAATCATCAGTTAGCCTTTCAACACCATTAGCTAACACAATGTAGCATTAGAACACAGGAGTGATGGTTGCTGGAAATGTTCCTCTGAACCCCTATGGAGATATTCCATTAAAAATCAGCCGTTTCCAGTTAGAATAGTCATTTAGCACATTAACAATGCCTAGACTGTATTTCTGATTAATTTCATGTTATCTTCATGGGGAAAAATGCTTTTATTTTAAAATGTAAGGACATTTCCAAGTGACCCCAAACTTTTGAACAGTAGTGTATGTGCACTTTGTATTTATTAAATACTGAACTTAGTCATACGTTTACACACAATTGTGCCTTATTTGTACTTTTTGTACTACACTTCTGCAAATGTTCAGTAATGTGCAATAATGCAGAAGTGCAACATGGGTTACACTGCTAATTTTACAGTCATCTTAACACACCAAACAAGCTATCTTTGCAAAATGTATGCTATTTTATTATTTTCAAAGATTACACCACATTTTTTTTATTGCATTTATTTCAGACTGTTACTTAATTTATTATTTTCTATTGTCTTTTTATTAACCCCGCCTGACGGGTTCGTCGGCGGGGTTATTGCATTCGGTGTGGTAGCTGGCTGGGTAAGTATGTATGTATGTATGTATGTATGGATGGATGGATGGATGGATGTATGGATGTATGGATGTGGCTATGTCCGATCCGATATCTCTGCAACCGCTGAAGTCAGGATAATCAAACTTGGCACTGAAGATCAGTCTAAGGTCCCCTGCTCAGTTGTGGAGTTACAGGTCAGCAGATCAAGTAGGGAGGGAGATACGTACGATGATCAAAATTAATACATATTGCATCAGTTGTATAGGGAGGACAGGGTTTTCGCCAGCAGAGGGCGTGGTTCTGCCCTCTACTGAGGGCTCATCTAGTAGTATCTATTTTCATGTTTCTGCAGATATAGTTTGAAAAAACATCACCCAAAATGAGTACTTTAGAGTGAACAAGAAACAGATTAGTTTAAAGAATTAAGCTTAAATGAAAAATCACACTCGTGCAGATCATTACACTAAATATGCGCTATGTTAATACTGCAGAAATGTCTTGAAAACGGAAGTATAGATCTGTATCTTGCATCGTTTCCTTGGTACTATGTGAAAACGCGTTTTTCCACAGATCTGGCAACCTGCGTACCGGTCAGTTGACGCTACGCAGACTCAAAAATCATGGCGGACGAAGTAGAGCAGGTTGGTGCAGCTCCATTTAATTTATCCTGTTATTATAAACGAAGCGTAAATTTAATTATCTCCAAAGAAAACCGACAAGCAGTTTTACTCGTGTGCTTTGTTCTCTGTGTTTATCGCCTTTGTTTGTTCGTTGTTGATACGTTAAAAGCGCGAAGCGGCCTGTTAAACAAGCTAGCTGAGTTAGCCTTGCTAGCATGTGATGCTAACTTCAAACCGTTGTTGGACTGACGCTACTGCTCAGATAAATTCACTAAAATACAGATTAACGGTATTAAATGTAAAATAGCACCGTTTACAGGTTCTCCGTTTTGTTTATTTCACGTTGGATGGCAGCTAATATTAGAGTTTGGATTTTTTTTAAAAATATGTGCTTCTGGCTGCACTAACATCCAACATGAATTTAAAAGCTCTGATATTTATGGTAAATGACTAGGTTAGGTGTGTTTTTGTGAGAAGAACGGACTGCATTTTTCTCCACAGCTGCATTCCTTGTGTTCATTTCTTTCCAGTCTGTCTTCCAGGTGTTGCCACAGAAGTTTGCTTTATGTTTCAAAGCAGAATTAGTTCCACATTTTACTGCAATTTACTGAAATATAAATGAGCTGCATGACTTTTCAAGAACAAATTCTGATTTATTTCACCAATGTGTTTGACTACTTAAGGCAAGTTAGCTGAGAAGGTCCAGATTTGATTCTAATAGCCAATAAATTAATCATTTGAAAGATAGCTCTGCATAATTGATTGAACTTAACATAACAATGTAAAAGGTAAATCTTCTTATGTTTCAGCTTCTCTAATGTGCATGCATTTGCTGCTATTCTGTTTCCATTATTGTAAACTAAACATTTTTAGTGTGGATAAAATAGGAAATTTGATGGAGACAGCAAGAATGATAAATTAAGAAAATGTGATGAGTGATTTTTACCATTTTTGATATTTTACAGAGTAAGGAAGTAACTCATCAACTGAGAAAATGGGTTGCTTACACCTGTTTTTTTTTTAAAATATTGGTGAACATAGAAACTATAAACTGTAACGCGATAGCTCCAATGGATGATGAAAATGTCCCCCCAGGTATCTCACTGATTTGTTAATGCAACAACAGAGAATCTAAAAAGATAAATTCATGGTGAAGTAGTGCGAGATGTTTCCGAACTGAGTTTTTAGTTGCAGTCAGCTGCACATTAAACATCTCTTAGCTAGCTTCCTGTTTGGTAAATGTGAATCAAAACGATGAAGTTTAGTTACTGTTTGTTCGTCTGTATTGGCGTTACTGATCTGGAGCTACTAAGAAATGAAGCTGTAACTTGTGAAACAAATAGAAATGGTTTCCATGCGGCAGCAGACAGAATATTACTGCATTTGTTTATAAGAGTCGGTGATGGTTTTGGAAATATCTTTTCAAACAGCTTCTCAGAAATGATGCTCTGGGTTTTGTTAGAGATTGCAACAGATCTGTGCGTCACTTGGTTTAATTACATCAGGGAGCAATAGAGGCAGCAGTGGTGCAGTTAGTTTTTGTCTTTGAGGATGGTTAGTAGCATTAAAAGCTTCTATCTTTAATGTGCTTGCAGCAACCAACTACCAACACAGTTGAGGAGCCCCTCGATCTGATCAGACTCAGTCTCGATGAGCGGATCTACGTCAAGATGAGGAACGACCGGGAGCTTCGCGGCCGACTGCATGTAAGCTGTTGACCTTGATTTATTTGTATTCTAGTTTAACAGTCCTGGACATGAGAGCAGTCAGTGTGGCATGCTGAGAAATTCTTTGAGAATCTTTGGTGACTCGTGGTTTATTTTGAAACTCTGTTTTAAACATGGCTAAGTTATTCTTCCTGTTTGCATGTTTGTTTTTCGGTTGAGCCAGGCCTACGATCAGCACCTGAACATGATCCTGGGTGATGTGGAGGAGACGGTGACGACGGTGGAGATCGACGAGGAGACTTATGAAGAACTTTACAAGGTACTGCAGCGATTATTTCTCCTGTTGCAGTCTTGTTTCTTTTTGCTGAGAACCCATTTTTGATTTGAAACAATAGAATAGTGCTTTTGTACCACCATCTGTACGTTTTAGACATGAAATACATAACACATTTGTGGTGTCTTTCTGACACTGGTGAGTGTCACTGTCATGCTTCTTAGTTACACCACGGCGAAGTTATGTGACGATCGCCGTTGGTTTGTCTGTCTGTCTGTTAGCAACATTACTCAAAAACAGACAAACAGATTTGGATGAAATTTTCAAGGAACGTCAGAAATGACACAAGGACCAAGTGATTAGATTTTGTCAGTGATGCAGCTTATAGTCTGGATCCACGGATTTGTGAAAGATTTCTGTATCATTGAGAGATAGCAGCACAGTGTCACTGTAACCATGACAACAAGTGAACACTACATCAGCTGCCTGCTGATGATCACAATTGTGCTCCTACTAAAAATCCACTGCTGAGGACTTGTCCGTCAAAAATGATACAAGGAACAATTAATGAAATTGTGGGGGTGTTTTTTATTTATTTTCTAAATAAAATGCTGCATTTCTGACATTGTAATATGAGGGAATGAACAGCCTTGGTGGAGTACAGCGCTGTCTGAGTGCTTTTCGAGTTTAGATATGTTAAGACCATTAAAGCCGTGGTACATGTGTGATGTTTGGAATCTCACACGTTCAGAAAGTTCTGTATCTGTGAGACCAGAGTTTGTTCGTTCTAACATGGTGGATAAACTTTTCCTGTGTGGTTTTTTGATGTTCAGAAGAGGACGTTTCCACTGACCAAGTTATCAAAAATGTCATTTTTGTATTGAAATTTCTGAATGTCCAGGATGAAGTTGCGTTTTTTAAGCATCACTCTAGATTTTGTCATGATTGGTAGGCAAACTGTTTGGAAAAAATGTTGAAAATATGCGTGGCCCTCCATTAGTAAGACAAGCATAAATTATTCCTACAGAGAGGAAATTTGCAGTTTTACAGCAGCAAATGGGTTAGTGCAAAAATGTAGGGACATCAAAAAAAGAAAATAAATATTCTAAAGTAATATAATTAATAGGAATGCATTCATTTATGTGTTCTATGAGTAAAGTGATAGAGAATTGTTACCAGGTCTGGTTGTCTGTTTAGTTAGTAGTGGCTCTTCTCTGATTACGCAGCATCAATCGTCTTATAAAGTAGCATTTCTAATGCTGCTTTTAATACTTTGAAACTATGAGAGTGCTTCATATTCTCACGGAAGATGTGCACTCTGTAGAAAGAGAAGATGCACAGTAGACACTTTACATCTGTTTGCCTCTATTTTTATGCATTTTTTGCATCTATTGTATTAAAGAAATGTGTGTGTTTGGATGCTTTTTGTCAGATTTGGTTGGCAAAATTCTGAAAGTCTCATGTGAACACTGAAATGATTGCAACATGTATTCCATCATGCCCATTAAAAGGCTTTATTTTTCTGTCCTTTCAGTCGACCAAGAGGAACATCCCCATGCTGTTCGTCAGAGGAGACGGCGTCGTCCTCGTAGCTCCGCCCCTTAGGGTGGGTTAAACTCCGACCACTGTGAAGAAGGGTTTGTGCCAGCGGGGAAGTTTCAGATCCAAGGGATTGGGTTTTCATCCCACTAAGTTCAGACTTTAGCCAACATCGTCCTGTAATTTGACAGTGAAGTTTCAAAAACATGTTTTGAGTAAAGGAAAGAAACGAGGTCTTTTTGGAAAGACAGACGTGTTATTTTTTCTTTTAATTTGGGCAAACTGATTGATTTTGGGATTATGGCGAAATCAGGCCACGTTTGAGTTCCATTTCTCTGCATATTCTGAATATTTCAACCCGTGTTTTTCAGTGCAGCCATTAATTATTCCCCACAGTTTGAAATGTGAGGCCACGAAATTGAAAACCAAATTTTACTGGATTACCCTTTGGTCCCCGTCACAGCTGAACTGCTTCAGATCTCTGTAAGATATGTAACCATGTCTCGGCCTGATGTGAGTGGACTAAAGAACCATTATGTATGAGGGGGGGTTTGTGTGAGTATGGATTTTGAAATTCCTCATTTAACTATGTTGGTTCCCTGGAACAAAAATCTCAGAGTTACTCCAAACCTGTTGATCTGTTAATGTTGAGATTGTGTTGGATGGTTTTAGTTGAGTCTTTTTTATATGTATTTTTTTAGAATTTTTTTGTGGAACTTGGGAGTAAATCCTGCTCAGATGTGTAAACATTGGTTTTCATTTGGTTGAAATAAAAAAAGGTAATTGCAGAAAGAAGCTGTGTTTTTCATTTAGTGTGAAAATTCTAACACCATTTTTCCTCAGAAACTTTTAGAAATGTCAGTGCTCAGTTCTGGTTGATGCACGATGCAGGTCAGGCTGCTCTAAATGTATGTTTTGTTTTAGGAGTTTACAGTTTTCTGTAGACAAACGGGAAGCTAATTTTTCCCTCCAATATAAATGCACTCAAAGTAAACCTCTTGCAGTGTGAAATCACAAGCAGACTGAGCTAGTTGTAAGTACATGAAGTTTGTATACTGTTGGGCAAGTTGTGTTAATAATGTGGCAAATTAAGACCCCAAAAGCTCATTGTGTGTTGACTGGTTTTAATAGAAATAGAAGAAAACACATTGTTTTTTATTTACTTCTAATGGGCCTTATGTCAAAATGTAGCTCTAGACCTGAGGCCTGTTTAGTGCTTAAATGAGCTGCAAATTCTTTGAATTTATGGGTCATTCCAGAATTGGAGGATATTTTACATCAAATTTCAAATAATCCATTTACAGAATACTAAAACATGCAGTTGTTAATGTAAATTTACTTGTCCTGAGACAAAAAACACTAGGAGAAAAGTGTTTGAAAATATTTTTTTAAAATGCCAAATAAGTTGAGTTCTCCCTAAAAAGCCCTTTTTCTCTTGTCCCATCCCAAAGATGACCAAATTGGATCTAAAATCAAACGGTTCAAATGAAATTTAAATCTCCTTCTTTTCCATTGATGTTTCTTGTAATTGTGGGAACATTTTTTTTATTCAACAGAATATTTTAAATAATTATTATGCATTGAACGTGAGTCCCACAACATGTTAGCATAACCCTTTTTGCTGGTAGAAGAAGAAAACATTGAATCACATGATACGCTGGAATTATCATCAAACAGTTTTCCAAAAGAACTAAAACAAACTGCGCTTTTTGTAATATAACAAATGTCATAAATTCAAAAACGAGAAAAAATAAATTTCTTTGATAATTACAATTAGAAATTTAAAAAGTTAACTAGTACAACATTTTTCCAAGTGCCAGCAGGTGTAACAAATACTGGAAAAATATATGGTGGCTCTACATACTCTAGGTTTTTAACATTTACATTTTCAAATATCCCCGCCACCCTAGTGAGGATGAAGCGGTGTATAGAGAACGGATGGATGGATTTTCAAATATCTATTTTATACACACTGCCTGCAGTTAGCCAAGTTCATCAGAAAAGTCCCTGAAGTTTTGCCACCAGACTGTTGGTCACGACTGAGTCACTAATGGCTTTTCGGTTGTACCAAGGAGCTCGCATGTTTGTGTTTTTAGCGAAATCTGGTTAGAGCAAAGTTTGTTTGTTTTTTTTTAGCAAATTTTTAACTAAGATGTGGAGTAAAACGGGATTTTGATGAAATAGTGAGATTTGGTTCATTTTCAACAGGCCGTGTAACAGCTGAGAAGTTTATCAAGCATGCAAAAGTTGAAAATCGGAACAATTCTTTCTGTTTTTCTCATTTTCAGACAGAAAAAAGATGTCATTTTGCCGATTTATTATTATTTCAACACGGTCTCACGGGGATTCGTGAAACTGTCACGTCAGTTTTTGTTTCGGTTTCGTGCGCACCAACACGATGTCGTCATGTTTTTCGTGCCGCTCACCACGAGCGAAACCCGCTGTGGTAATCACATCTGAAAGTGGTTTATACCGGCGGATTCATGACGATCTAAGCTGTCCATCGGTGTTTGTGGCTGCCGCTGCGGCCGCCGCTGCGGCCGCCGGACATTCTTTAAATTCCTATGCAAATTTGGCGGATTCATGACGATCTAAGCTGTCCATCGGCGTTTGCGGCCGCCGCCGCGGCCGCCATTACTGCCGCCGGATCACATCTGAAAGTGGTTTATACCGGTGGATTCATGACGATTTAAGCTGTCCATCGGCGTTTGCGGCCGCAGCCGCGGCCGCTGCTGTGGCTGGATGTCAAACGCCGATGGACAGCTTAAATCGTCATGAATCCGCCGAATTTGCATAGGAATATAAAGAATGTCCGGCGGCCGCAGCGGCGGCCGCAAACGCCGATGGGCGGCTTAGATCGTCATGAATCCGCCGGTATAAACCACTTTCAGATGTGATTACCACAGCGGGTTTCGCTCGTGGTGAGCGGCACGAAAAACATGACGACATCGTGTTGGTGCACACGAAACCGAAACAAAAACTGACGTGACAGTTTCACGAATCCCCGTGAGACCGGGCTGATTATTTTCTTAAAAGATAGCCTGCCTTTTCAAATTGCTGCCGGATTTTGGGGCTCACAAGGTTAAGAAATGTCAAATATTAGGTACATTTGCTTCGTAAGTTAATCAACTGTCAAAGTAATTAGCAGATGGGTGAAGTAGGTAAAAAGGTAACAAAAAATTCAGTTTGACCTTTACTTGTGCACTAAAAGCACCTTTAATTAACATTAGTACGCATGATACAGATATTCCAAAAAAAGCTATGTCCTCTCTTCTATTGTTCATATTTTTATTACATTGTCAGCCTTGATTGAATGTCTCACTCTACCTCATATTATCAGGAGCAGACTAATTGTTTTGACTGTTTTCCATCAGTCAGTTTGTCCTCTTGGTCAGCAGTAACAGCTAGCTAAATATCTAGCTTCTACTGCTGAGAAAAAGCTAACATTAGCATGGATTAGCAACCCTGTTACTGTGATTAGAGTAAGGTTAGCAAACATGGAATAAAAATGGTACCATTGATGTGCAAGCTGAGCCAGTATGTAGCAGAAAATTGTAAAACAGTTAATTTTTCAAACATTTTCAAGCCCAAATGTCCTCCAGTTGTGGAATGACCCTTTTATAGTCCCTTTTACGAAGCACTCAACAATGTTTACATGTGTTTACACGATGAATTCTACAAATAATGTGTGGAATCAAACTGTTTACAGGCCTTAGAATTACTCTTGCTTTAGCACAAGAGACTGAAACACATGCTTATCTATAATATTACATCATATTGTTTGAAATGTTCATGATTTAAAATCGTATTCTGTTATCTAATTACTAGCTATAACTTTCCAGTATATTTAGCAGTATAAAGAACATTTCCAAAGAGGTAAAGTAACACCTCAGAACCTTATTGAAGTGCTTAATGTATTGATTTGTTGTATTGTTGCAGTGTAGCCACTCGATGTCAGTATAGATCCAGTAAACCATCTGCAGTGTCATTGTATTTAACAGGCGATAATAGTGCTGATCTCTGACTAACAGTAAATCCTGTTGGTGTCCTCACAGACTGACGTTTCACTTTTGCATAACAGAGGTCCATAAATTTGAATAATTAGCTGCTTTCATCTTTATCGCTCCTTCAACCTTCAGAAAGATGGAGCAAATTGGATAAAATTGGATAAAAATTGCATGCTCAACCATTTTTTTTCTTCCTCTGAAAACATGAATTGATGGTTAAATCAGTGACTCATCCTCTTCAGATGCTACCTTTTTTTTGAAGTGTGTTTCTGTGGTGATGTCAGCAGAAATCAATAAGCTGGATTGTGATTCACTAATACTTTACTGACCGTGTGGGTGCAGAACTAGTTCAGATGATCTACAAGGACTTGCACCAGTGGAGGAGTGAAGCTGTGAGTTCAGCAGAAGAACATCAGGTAGATTGTTACTGGTCAGATGTTGTTTTTGAAAACGGTGCTTTCAGGATTTTATCAAAGCATTTTTGGTTACGTCAGCGTCGGTCCGTCCACAACTTTGGCCCAGAGTGAAATAACTCAACAACAATTGGGTGGATTTCTATCAAATTTTCTCGAGACATTCATGGTCCACAGAGGATGAATGTTGTTACTCCACCCAGGAGGCGCAAGGAGTTGTATGATGATCAGCGGACATTTGTATGTCTGTCTGTCTGTCTGTCTGTCTGTCTGTCTGTCTGTTAGCAACATTACTCAAAAACGGACAAACAGATTTGGATGAAATTTTCAGGGAAAGCCAGAAATGACACAAGGACCAAGTGATTAGATTCTGTCAGCAATGCAGCTTATAGTTTGGATCCATGGATTTGTAAAAGATTTCTGTGTCATTGCCAGATAGCGGGACGACATCACTGTAACCATGACAACAAGTGAACACTACGTCAACGGCCTGCTGATGATCACATGATTGTGATCCTACTACAAATCTTCCGCTGCGGACTTATCAGGACTTATCTGTAGGAAATCATATGAGGAACAATTGATTAAATTGTGGGGGTGTTTCTGAGTCCTATCAATTCCCGCCACCCGTGACACATTTAGGTCACGCGATTTGGTATCCGATTTTTTTGCAAGATTTCAGCCGTTGGAAATCATACCACTGAGCAGCCTCGGTGGAGCACTGTGCTCTCTGAGTGATTTTCTTGTTTACTTTGGTGGTCACCTGATTTAACTTTTAACTTTTTCACCTGTTTAATTTTTGTGTCTAGAATTTTTTTGTTTTTGTTTTTAAGAAATTTGCATAATGGATAAATAGATGCAGTGGTGAGAAAAGTTTTCGGACACCATTAAAATTTTACACAATCTCAAATATTACCATTCAGTGTTTATGGAAATATGTTTTTTGTGTTTCAAAAGGTGTGGCTGCATTAGGCAGACACAAACAAATACAAATGATTTTTATTTTTTATTTATTTATTTTTTTTACCAAACTGACTCAATGGAACCGATGAATTTTAAGTGTTTAATGGCCTTTTAAAAATTTGTTTAGTATTATGGCAGTGATTGTACTAAAAGAAACTCCACTTGAAGACCTAAAAGTGATTCTCAATGCAATATTTCACACATTTCCAGAAACTTTTTTCACCACTGTAATCTTTCATCCAAATACACAATCCATGTCTGAATAATGTTGCTGACAGACAGACAGACCAACACCGATCGTCACATAACTCAACCACGTTCCTTGGCAGAGTGACTAAAGACTTTCCCATCAGTCTCAGCTGGCATTATCTGGACCTTAAACATGATACCTTTTGTGAGAAACCTACAATTATGACATTTCACTTTTAAAAACACAGCCTCATCGGGCTGCTTTCATGTTTAATCCACCTTCCTGATTCCCTGAAATCAAAACTGATCTTTCATTTGGAGCCGTGAACACAATGTTTCAGAACAGTACTTTTATCATTCTGGCAGCTGACGCTTTGTAGCATGTTTGGTGGATACTTTCAGTTCAGCACAGGACGTTCCGCTAAAAGAACACAATGTTGCAGAATGAGGCTGAATTGTGCTTCTTGTGACTGAGAAGCTTTTTCTCGCTTCCCTTCACTTTGTTCTGAAATATATCCAAGGTTTTGTCCAATTTAACATCAGTGCCATTTCGGCTGAGTATCAGTGACACTAATATACAAAATAGTGGAATAAACCCTTTGTTTGCAGGTTTCATTAATGTCAACGATGTGTTGTGGGATTGGAACCACTACACCAGACAGCGTCTAGTCACCCGAAATAAACTTACAGCATAAAAGACTCAGTAAGAGTTTCGACTATCTTTAAAATGGATCTTAAAAAGCTACTACTACTGACTGGTACAGGGTGTATATATTTATAGACTTGCTATATATTTCTATGTTTACTCTGCCAAGGAACTCAGCAGAGTTATGTGATGACTGGCGTTGGTTTGTCTGTTTTTTTTCTGTCTGTCTCTTAGCAACATTACTAAAAAAAGATTAAAATTTCACTGGGGGACTAATAATTTTATCTTCAATCATACATATATATATATAAACTTTCTGCTTTTTCTATTTAATTTAGGGTTTTTTGTTGTTTTTTGGGGTATTTTGTTTTAGTTTTTTCTTCTTTTGCACATTTCTGGTAGCACTTTGAGCTCTATTTGCACATCCACTGTTACTGGCATTGTATTTTAGTGTAGTATATATATATATATATATATATATATATATATATATATATATATATATATACATATATGTATATATATATATATATATATATATAGACAGACAGTGTTAATTACTTGCATCATGTTTACATATTTACAAAGTTGCTGCAGTATTTTAGAGATTTTGTTGTTTTTTGGAGTATTTTGTTTTGTTTTAGTTGGGTTTTTTTTTTGCACATTTGTGGCTGCACCTTGTGCTCCATTTGCACATTTTGCTGCTACCTGCTTTATATTTTAGTGTATTATATGTTTTTTGTAGTGCTGAACACACAGTACTGCTAATAGACAAAGTGTTTAATACTTGTCATGTTTCCATATTACAAACTTGCAGTATTTTAGAGTTTTTTTGTCGTTGTTTGGGGTATTTTGCTTTTTTTATTTATTTTGCACATATATAGTTGCACCTTTGCAGATTTTGTTGTTACCTATATTGTATTTTAGTGTAGTATTTTGTTGTAGTGTTAGACAGACAGTACTACTGATATAGTGTTTATTTCTTGCATCATTTACACACACACACACACACACACACACACACACACACACACACACACACACACACACACACATATATAAACTTGCCGCATTATTTCATTTTTGTGTTGCTTTTGTTTATTTTGCACATTTTCGGTTGCACCTTGTGCTCCATTTGCACATTTTGTTGTTACCTGTATAGTGTTTTATTACTCCTACAGGGGTAATAGGTCGCATCATATTTCCATACTTACAGACTTGCTGCAGTATTTTAGGTTTTCATTTAAACATTTCTGGTTGCACCGGGTGTTCCATTTACACATTTCTTGTAGCCTGTATTTTGTTATAGTGTTGTGCATATATGTTGCTATATATTTATTTATTCATGTTTTAATTTTTTTTGAAAGCACGGTAGATACTATATTGAGAACGTGTGTCACTGCACTTATATGATGCATGAGAAAAACGTCTGGAGTCACCACCGTGTGTACTGATCTGTAGCAGATTTTTGCAAGAAAAAACTGTTTTTAGCTCAATCATTAATGTTTTTTTTAACAGCAGAAATTGGACTTCTGTAGTTGCAAAACCTCTGATGTCTTAACAGGAATATAACCCGTCTGCATGTTACCATTTATGGGACATTTTCATCTTTAATTGAAATGAAAGCTGCGCGACAGTTTCTAGGAGGCAGATGCTGACTGGTAATAAGGAGTGGGAATAAAGGGAGATGTTTATTAGTTCCTCCTGTGATTCCAGCATCAGCGTTTGCATTAAGCACTAATCATGTGGAGGTTCTTCACCGGCTACATCACCATCACCGCCCATTATCACTGCACTAATCTCTCTCCAAGGGCCAATTACTGGAGGCTAACAACAAAAGGACAGGACCGTAATGCACTTTAACGAGGAGCTTGGCTTACATCTATTATTCAATCAGAGTAATTCAAATAAAACATAACTCTAAAATGAGTTACAGATTTCATGACAAATGTCCAGGCTTTTACTTAAAGCTTTTAACCCTACCACACTCGCAATAATAGTCATTTAATATTATAAATATCAACACACAATATTACACACATTTCAGATACCAAAGTATCTTAATATATGAAGCAAATTTAGTTAAATCAACTTCATGATACAGTGTGCGGCTTTGCTTTCATAGTTCCCCAAACTTTGTATCATAAAGGGATTTTTAAACGTGGAAGCTGAAATGTTTCACATCTTCCCCTGTGGGTTCGTTATCTCAGTTGGTGGGAAGTCAAAAGTAGAGTGTAAACCACTGCACAGGAGGTTAATGTCCAAGAACTGATCTG
This sequence comes from Acanthochromis polyacanthus, assembly GCF_021347895.1. Lineage (NCBI taxonomy): Eukaryota > Metazoa > Chordata > Actinopteri > Pomacentridae > Acanthochromis > Acanthochromis polyacanthus. The sequence goes on along the minus strand of NC_067117.1, from coordinate 31,717,533 downwards.
CTGCAGGTTAAAAAACATTTCCAAGCCCCGCTGACCATGAAGGCATCAAGAAAGTTTGATGCTTAATGTGGAAGAGTCCAGCTAACTTCCCCAGTAGTCGAACGTCTACTTTGTTTTGTCCATGTTTCTCCTCCACGGTGCCCAAAAACCCCAGGAATGATTAAAAATTCCCCCAAAACCCTGTGCTATGTCTGCCCACTGTGCTCGACACACCTCAGGAATAATCACTTTGAGGCAGTGCTGCTTCACATTCTGTAACTAGCTTTTGTATCTTGTCAAAAGAACAAAGTCACAGCCTTTCAAAAACAACTACAGGAGTCTCCTGTGTTTGAAAATGCAACCATCTTGGTGGTAGAGAGCTGCATACATATTATAGTACGAAGAGAACCACGTGCGAATCAGCGATCTGTTCTTAAAGTTTGTATCGACCTGATAATGTCATTGCACGCGGACATGAAATACGTTCGGAACACACCGTGACTGCTTCGAATGCCTTATCTTCTAATGTTGTTGCCTTGAAACGAGCAGCAACAGTCACAACTTTCAACTGAAGCCAAAGTGCAAAAACACTGAATTTTGCCAGTTGCTGCCTCCAAAAAACTCTCATCAACTTCTCTTATGAAATGCTGAAGACAGTGCATTTTTCCACAAGCAATTAGCTAAATTCACTCCGTCAAATAAGTGCGTCGGTGGTCATTTAGGAATAATTCCATTTTAAGGTGTCAGACTTCAGAAAGAGGCTTGATTAATATGCCTGGTGTAGAGTACAGCCAGGACGATTATTTAAGTAAAGAGAGGCCATCTACACGTGTATGTTTTGCTCTTTGTTAGTCTTTTTTAGTTGGTTTTAGGTTAATATTGGCGTTTGGTTAATTAAATTTAAAGGGCCCCAGCAGATTCCGATGTCCAGTTTTCTTTGGTGAGTAAATGTTTGTTTGCCTTCCTATTGGTTTTAATGCGCTTTTTGTGCAATTTTTGAATTTTGACTGCAGATACATATAATTAAATAATATGTTTAATGATTAAATTTGTATTTTCATAGTTTAGCCGTGCCTATAGATATCACACACACAAACAAAAACACATTCATTCATCATTTTTGTTGTGAAAACCTCAATAATTTACAAGATATCTATCATTTAACAAATGTACACTTCAATATCTGCACATTTTTCTGTATAATTGCTGAATTTTTGTGTTACATCTATTTGCATTGTATAATAGGGAAATATTCATGAAATTATGATAGATTTGCAAATTTTAATTATTATGTTAAATAATTTAAATTTTCTTGATTTTTTTCATTTAAATTTTATAGCTATTCTGAGTTATCTTGATGTTATTTTATATTAGATATTTATTAATATATTTTGTGTATTTTAAAAATATATTTAAAAATTATGTGAACTCTTTTTTTCTTCTTCTTCTTTCACGGTCTACACTAAGTAGCAGCGGCTCAGGAGAGCTGAAGTGGAAAACTATCCATGAGTGCCTGTTTGGGTTTATCCACCCATGAGGTCGTCTGACTTTAAATTGCTCAATTCTCCAAGATGAGGGTCGGTAACAGATGCAAAATTGCCATCCGGCGCTGAGGTAGCTGCAGGCAGTGGAGGATTCTTGGAGTGTGGTTTTAGCTGCTGAGTGACCATCCTTATTAAATTAGACTTTTTTTTTTGTTGCTGCACCTTTCACTTATGCCTATTACACAGACAAACACTACTTAAATGTAAACACCTCCACATTTTCATTTACACTTCCAGTCAAAAGTTTTAGAACACCCCAGTTTTTCCATTTTTTCATTGAAAACTATGCATGTTGATGTCTCATTGTACACTGAAATGAAAGCACAGAACAAACAATCAAATGAAGTTTAAAAACAAATTCAATTTAGAAACCAAAATGTATTCCAAAGTTTTGACTCATCAAAATACCGCCTTTGGCAGATATAACAGCTGAGCACACTCATGGCATTCTTTCCACAATGGAAATTAAATATTCTTCAGAAAGTTCTTCCCAACTCTGTAGCAGAAGTTCCCATAAATGTGTGGCACTTGTAGGTTGCTTTGCTTTCAATCTTCTTCCAGTTCATCCCAAACCAACTCCATGTGGTTTAAATCTGGAGACTGTGCTGCTACTCCATGTTTTCAAGCTCACCATCTGTTCTTTTTTCCTAAGGTAGTTCTGGTTTAGCTTGGACTTATGTTTTGGGTCATTATCTTGCTGTAGGATGAACCTCTGACCAACTAGAACATACCAGAGGGTACTGCATGGTGCTGCAGAATGCTGTGGTAGATGTTTAGGTTCAGGGTTCCTCTCAGTCTGTACAAGTCACCGACTCTGGATTCAGCAAAACAGCCCCAGACCATTACGCTTCCTCCTCCATGTCTGACAGTTGACGTCACACACTGAGGAACCATCCTTTCTCCTACTGAACGGTGTACAAAAATGCTGCATAATGAAGCAAAGATTTCAAATTTTGATTCATCAGTCCATAATACCTTCTTCCAGTCTTCAGTAGTCCATTGGTGGTGTTTCATGGTCCAGACAAGCTTCTTTTTCTTATTCTAACATCTTAGCAATGGCTTTCTTGCTGCAACTCCAAGTCTTCTCTTCACAGTTGAAACTCAGACTTCTTACTACGACCTCTATTAATCTGTGTTTGAAGCTGTTGACTCTCAGAAACTTGTCTTCTGATTCTGTTGTGGCTTTGGCTCTTCCAGATTTCTTCCTGTCAGAGTTTCCTCCAGTTTCTGAGCCTTTTGATGGTGAAGAAAACTGTACTGATGCCTTGACTTTCCTCATAGTTTCTCAGTAGGAAAGGCCTACATTTTGAAGTGTTATATGGTCTGTCTCTCTTCTGTTGTTAATTGCATTTTCCTCTACATATTTATAGCAACATATTACTTTCAGCTGTACAATACTGTTCAAATAATGTTCTGGAGGGTTTGATGCTAAGGTGTCACACTACTTTTATACAGACAGAAGTTGGGACACCTGTAGGATTTATTAGCACCAACTTTAAGGCTTGATCAACCTCCATTGCTGCAGAACAGCTTTAAGGCGTTCATCTATTTCTTGTTCCCTAAAAAGGCTTTTTTTTATTGCATAATTCTGAAACCTACATTATTTTTCAGTTTTGTGTAACCTTTTTTTAAAACCCTCTAGCTTTTAACACTTATCTTTGTACCATTTTAAGCTATTCATTGGATTTGAACTCCTTGAATTTCAATAAAAAACTGGAAAAATTGGGGCATTCTAAAACTTTTGACCAGTAATGTAAATTGAATTTCCCTTCGGGGATAAATAAAGTTTTTGTATTGTATTGTGTAAATGGAGGACTGCTTTTATTGCAGCATTTAATAACTAAATCTCAGATCTGACATGTTTAGACCGTAAATGTAGAAGAGCTTCACTCTTTCATTGTCTTTTATGATGCTGCAGCAGCTGACTGGCAGCTCTGCCCTCAAAAGTTATGTCATCCAGGACTTTGAGGCGGCCAGCGAATAAATAGTGAATGACTTCATGCTTCACAAGTCTTTGCACTTGTGTCAGAGATGCTCTCCGGGTTCTAATCACTGAAGCTCCGATGTGATGAGGCCACATTGCTGAGCGTTCACACTCAGGCTGAGAATGTCTCTGATGTGGCCGAAGTTATTTGAATCTGCTCCTGTCACTTTTCCTGCAGCAGCCAACAGCAACACCGGTGTCGTCATTTATGGATTAGAGAGGTGAGCTTGTGACTGACTGGAAGGTTATCGGTCAGGACTTCTGAATTTTTTGCTCAAATATGTCTAAACACACGGTTTCTCAGTTTTATTGTGCCATGTTTGGGGAGACTGATACAAAAGTGGGTTGAGAATTGAAATCTGTGCAGATCATAACGTCTTCCAAACCAACCATATGGTGAGTTTTTGAGTGTTTTGTGGGTCAGAAAGTTATATTTAACAGCCTCTTGCTTGGTGTGAGATATGGGCCTCCTTAGATTGAGACATTTGAAGTTTTTTGCGAAAGTACAGAGATTAATAAGTGATGATTCTCCTTCTGCTCAGTGTAGCAGCATGACAACTGACCCACACCTCTGACATAGAAATACAATCAATTTTCATAGATTATAAGCAAAGAATTCAATCGACATCACCAGATTTTGCCACAAAAAATCATTGTTTAGTTGATTCCTTGTCTTTCCATACCCCATTTAACTTTCCTTTTGCTTAACATATTTTAGCTGCTATGTGCAGATGCATCCAGTGTGAAAACTCCGTCTCTGACTTCAGATGTGCTAACAGTTCCACCGAGATTTGAACTCAGATTGCTGGATTCAAAGTCCAGAGTGCTAACCATTACACCATGGAACCCACACCTGCTGGCATTTTAATTATTCACACCTCAAAGTGCACACAAGTGCAGAATTAATCCTCTAATCCAATTCTGAGAAAGTGCTCTTCAAATGTCAGCCTAATGAAGATGCAGGTGGGGCTTGTAATGGCTAGAAGTCACTCAGTCGCTTTATAAGATTGATCCAGTTTCCCTGTGGCCTCAGTGAAGCAACACTAGCAGTGCTGTTGTGTTCATGTGCATTTCTGTTACGACATTAATAAAGGGATCCACTAGCATAAAATTCATGACACTGTGTTTGTGTCAGATCTATTGTTTTATTTGTTAATTTAAAGAGTCGTTTTAAAGCCACATTGACTTTTCTGCGCATGACACTGCATTACCTTCTAAAAACATTCATTTGACAGTAAGTTTTACAATTCTACAATTTTATTTAGCACACACTTTTCTCCACAGCGACATACATCTGAGAGTAGATACAACACAAACAGGGATCTAGGCAGGAGAGAAGAACCCAGATAAGGCCTAACATAAGTTCAAGTGATAATAGGACCATGGTGTCTACAGGCAGTGCAGACGTAATAGAGTTTTCAGCTGTGGTTTGGAAAAAATACACTACTGTGCCAAAAGTTTGGGGTCACCCAGACAATTTCAAGTTTTCCATGAAAACATACACTTTTATTCAGGTGCTAAAAAAACTGCATAAGGGTTTTATAATCATCAATGAGCCTTTCAACACCATTAGCTAACACAATGTAGCATTAGAACACAGGAGTGATGGTTGCTGGAAATGTTCCTCTGTACCCCTATGGAGATAGTCCATAAAAATCAGCTGTTTCCAGCTAGAATCAGGCGTAAACTAACCGTGACGTCACCCGTTGGTTTCAACGCCGAGAAAATGAAGCCTGGATTTTGCTACTTCCTGGTCGCCATTTTGGATTTTTTGGAGCCAGTGACGTAAAAAGCGTCATCAAACAGTCTGGACCGGAGAGCAACTAGGGGCAGGATTGGCTGAGGACTCTCTTATCCCGCACATGTTTTACCGCAGAGGCTTCTGTTGCTGTCTATCAAGTATAGCCACGCCCCCTGGCTCCGCCAACTTTAACGATTTATTTAAAATTCAGTATTGATTTATTTTAAGATCGGCCACCTGATCTCTCATTTTGACCATGAAAACTAACGGGGAAAAAAACCTGAGCTGTAGAAAATCCGTCTATCAAATTTTATTTTCTCCAAAAATGAATTGGGGTCTACGGAGAAAACGCTTCTTGGAGCCAACCCTAGCGGATGGCGTGATATTGCAAGTTTTTGACACTTCCGGGTTGGCTTCAATTCTGGAGCCAGATGCTACGTCCACTATAGATACAGTCTATGGATAGAATATTCATTTACCAGCTAGAATAGTCATTTACCACATTACCAATGTCTGGACTGTATTTCTGATTGTTATCTTCATTTAAAAAATGCTTTTCTTTAACAAAATAAGGACATTTGTCAGTGACTCCAAACTTTTGAACAGTAGTGTTTGTCTCTTTACCTCCTAAAAACTCTACTTTCTTCCCCATCTTTGGGTGACGCACCGCGGGGTTTATCACACTTTGTATACTGGGAAATCACTTAAAACGGTGCATGAGCCCTAAAACCAACAACAAGACCTGAAAGAGCCCACGGAGCTCTTTAGAGCCACAAACAATACTGGGTTTTAGGTGTTAAGCCGGCGCTGACGTGCTGCTTTCATCTTCCAGGCTTTAGTGTTTGCGGACTACATGTCAGTACACGACCACAGACGCAGCTGATAAGAAGAACTGGAAATAGACTCACAATGGAGCTTTGTCACATGGCACAGCGTTGTGGACGAGAATAACATCAGACAGACGGACACGTAGCGCACATAAGCACACACACAGACGTGCACAATCACACGTTAAAAGTGCCATTTAGACAGGCATGTGGCCCACATACTCAAAAATAAACCAATCTGAGCCTCGGATCAATGTGTCCTTCAATGAAAAGAAAAAAAAACAACGACTCTCACAGTGCTTATCCTCTCATGGAGGTGTCAGAAATACCACAGGCCTCCTACTGTCTGCTGCCTATTTCTGGATTTAACACCAGGCAGTGTAACACAACTCGTCTCCGAGTGTTTAACTTAATACTGAGCTGTTATGGGTGTCTGGGGCTGCTGCCAGATGTTGCTCTGAGCTGATGTTTCAAAAAAATTCCTGCTAAAAACTCCCCTTATTGAGTGGGCGGGATTACGCCAGATCAAAATTCTCCTTGGAAACCCGCTTTCAACTAAATCCTTATGTAGGTTGTTTTTATTTTTGCTGTTTTGCATGAAGTGTCCCACAGGTGTCCTTGAATGCAGCTGTGGTTGTTTAGGTGACAGCAACGGGACTGGAGAAAGCTGCACTTCTAACACTTTTGCAGGCCGCTGGTGTGGATCATATTCTTCGAGTGTGTTATGTAATCATCTGTCATCTGTAATTTTGGCATCCTGATTGCCTGTATTTGTAAGTGCTGATCTGGGCTTCACATACAACATCTGTTGCTTGTTTCTGCAGCATAGAGGAGGTGTGGGTGTCATATGCTGTGCAGACTGTAAAGCCTCCAGAGGAACATTTGTAATTTGTACTCTCGGGCTATAAAAAAATGACAGTGGGGCGTGCATGAGCTCTTTTGTGGGTGTTGTTTTTGTCTGAATGCTAGAAAACTCTGAGAATGCCAGCGTGCTGCAACTTTAATGGACTCGTGGACTGTCACAAACAAAAAGACCCATAAAGTTTGTAGCGGCCTCTTTACTGTTCCCTGTGTGTGTGTTATTTGGGGTCCACATGAGAACGTGCAGCGTCTGTGTTTATATGTAATCAGCCTTCAGCGAGCCGACCCCTCCCTCCTTCCCTGCCGGTCCCAGTGGATCAGTCCTGGACTGAATTTCTTTCCCAGTCCAACTCTGTATTTGTGTATGTGTTTCTTTCTCATAGGTTACATAACATCATGTCACGGCTGCTCGGCAGAACACACACGTGATCTCGTTGCTAAATCCCTGCAATCCTCTTTCTGTCTGACTGTTTTCTGTACATTGCACATGTAGCCTACTTTGTTTGTTTTTTAGGGTGTGTGTGTGTGTGTGTGGTCTACCTGCTTTGTGTTCATGTAAAAGCGTTGCAATGTGTAGGCGTTGATTCCACTTTGTTTTTTTTAAAGTGATTTGATTGCATGTTTGATGCTCACAGCTGTAGCTAAACAATCTTTTATTCGTAGTTTTTGTCTAAGGTCCAGCCTTTCTGTTCATAAAACACTGGTTACACATGAGTTGGTCGCACGCCACCTCGTATCGAAAGCATAAAAAACACGTGCTCCAGTGGATGCCTCCAAAAAGGCTGTGAATTTGTACTTTTTAAAGGGTTTAGAACTTTTCTGTGAAAAGCAAGTACAAATGAAAGCGCCTCCAAGGTCCAGCTGTTTCAATTATAGCTGTTTTAATGCCGATTTGTAAAAGAGTTTATGCTGGAGAGTCTCCCTGTACAGTCTCTCTTCATAACAAGCCTTTGCTTTGAGCACCATTTATGTTCCTGGCACATGTGCGGTAAGTGTGCTCGGAGTGCGAATGCTATGTGCAGTCACACATTTTGAGCTTGCACGTGGACGACTGCAGAGGAGTTGGGTGGAAGACAAACCTGATATCACAAGTACCCTCATAGGTACTCAGAGAACTCATGCAAAAGAGAAGGAACTTGTATGTCTACACTTTTATTCAAAAGTTTGAGGTCACCTAGACAATTTCATGTTGTTCATGAAAATTTACACTTTTATTCATAAGCTAACATAATTTCTAATCATCAGTTAGCATTTCAACACCATTAGCTAACACAATGTAGCATTAGAGCACAGGAGTGATGGTTGCTGGAAATGTTCCTCTGTACCCCTATGGAGATATTCCATTAAAAATCAGCTGTTTCCAGCTGAAATATTCATTTAACACATTAACAACATCTAGACTGTAATTCTGATAAATTTAATGTTATTTTCACTGAAAAAAATTGCTTTCCTTTCATAAATAAGGACATTTCTAAGTGACCAAAAACTTATGAAAGGTAGTGTACATGTTTGTGGTTTTCAGCTACTGTTTCATAACGTTTGGCTGTCAGACATAATTTTTCAAGATATCTTAATGTGTACACTCCTTGCTAGCGTCCATAAATATCTAGAATCCACCCATATCCTTACTTCCATCATCTCATTTTGTTCCTTTCCTTAATGCTTGTTATCTCTGTTGGAAAAAACAACTACTTTTCTTTCTCTTTCTAAGCAACCCCAAACTTTTGAACAGTGGTGTAAGCGTTGGACAGCGCTCTCCACCACCATCATCAAAGCATCAAATACGAGAATATCTTTGGGAAGAATGATGTTTCACCCCTCTAGTAGAATTTCAGAGACGTGGAGAACCAATACCAAGGTTTACTAAAGCTGTTCCGGCAGCACATGGTGGCCAAACACCTCAATAAGATTCTATGTTGGATTTTCCTTTAATCTCTCAGCTGTCTTGATGGAAAAATTGCTTTTCTTTCAAAAATAAGGACATTTCTAAGTGACCCCAAACATTTGAATGGTAGTGTATGTGTTGCTAGACGTGAGAAATAATAAATGTGTGTTCTCTACCCAACCTGGAATCCACAAATTCTCAATTTTCTCTGTTTGTGTCAGAAACTCTGGAAGATGTTAACACTGCCTGCAGCACAAAGGAGAAACAATGCATACATCCATAAATATGTTTTCATAATAAATCACTCCAGTAAGACTGCCGGTGGGTACAAAAATCCTCAGTAACAGTAGCAAAGATGCTGGTTTTATGGAGGCTAAATGTTTTGCTGTAAGAACCCAACTGCATTACATAGTCCTGTTTTTGTCCATGTGATGCATTTAAGGTCAATAATAAAAAGATATATGTGGTTTAAAAGTTTTTCTTTGTCTAAAAATCAGTGCTACGGAACTGTAAATGACAAGGCCGCTGTTTTCAAAACAACATTTCAAGATCAAGATGATCGTTGCCAATGAAACTGTAGAAACATCTTCTCACCCAGAGGATGTTTTTGAGAAACTGAGCCCAGCAGCCATCTGCTCCAAGAAACTTTTAAATCAACTTTGGGACACACCAGCGACACAAGAAACCATGAAATTCGCAGAAAACGAAAAAAGAGTGATTAAAATTTGGCCTTCGGATTAGCTTTCGAAGCAACGGGCCGCTGTTTTATGACGACCGCGCTAAATTTTTCCCTGTTTTTCCTTCGTGTTGTTGTCGAGCCAGGATGAACTCACATTTCTACGTCTGTCCCTGAGGTCTTATAAACTGTGGAGCTGTAAATCAGGCGGCAGCAGCAGCGAACCACATGGACCACAGAGCTGCACACTGTTTGTCATCAACAGCTTTCCACTGACTTCACACAATCCCAAGCAACACATGGAACTAAAACAAATTGTGTTAATCCCTCTTCTATCAGAAGAAAAACATCACATAAATATAGAATGTAGAAGCTCAATAAAAAAAGACAAAAACTATCTCTTCATGTAATAGCTCACAGGCATCTGCAAAACATCCCAAAAACAATGACCATGAAGCTGATTTTTATCACTTTATCATACCAGATGTGTGTTAAATAAGCATGCGGGTGTGCACGTTCTCACCTAAGTGCATGGATCCCACTTCCTGTGAGTAAAGTGACACATGCATGGCACAGTCCTTTGTTTAACCTATAGTGATGTGATATTTGGAGATAGTTTCTTCTATAAATTAAGGCATCATATTCATTTGCTGCCACGCCAATCCATGTAAAAAACTAACTAATGGTGCATTCAGGAAGTCTAAAATTTCTAAATTTACAATCCAGACATTTGTAGCAGAGGAATGTGGCCTTCACGGGGCTCAAAGGCTAAATTGTACTCGTATAAATTAAATGTGCTGGTGGTTATCCTAGAAGCTTCAGTTGAAAACAACTGAACTTCTTCTTTTAGGTTCGTGATGAAGTTTCACCTTCGTCCAAGAGGCTTCAGCACTTCTGAACACAGCTGTGAACTGCAGAAGCATCTTGGATCAGAAGTGAAAAAGTCGAGTTGTTTTCTACTAAAGCTCCCACGATTAACCATCACCTGGAGGACTGAGAACACTTCAAGCCCCAAGGAAGGTGATTATAAGCTACAAAAACACAGCACAAAAGATCACCGGCTGTCGTGTACTCACACTGGAAGAACTACACCGCTGTCTTAAAACAGCACAGAACATCATAAAAGACACTTCACAGCCCGGCCACTCCCTGTTTGAACCTTTGCCGTCAGGTAGACATTTCAGGTCTATCAAAACACGGACAAACAGACTCAAAAACTGTTTTAAGCCAACAGCAATAACCACTCCTAACTCTGTTTAAGGAATAAGTGCAATATATCACAAGTGCAACTAGAAAAGCACTCAGAGAAAAGCACTCGTGGCAGAAATCCCTGCACCATAGAATGCAGACATTTAATATAGATGTACCCACAAACAAAATGACATTGTGTTGAGCACAGGCGTGTGTTATGCATGTGTACATTATGTACAGATACTGAATCACGTGATCTATATATGTAGCGGGCGGCGTGAATTGATGGGACTCTGAAACACCCCCACAATTTAATCAGCTGTTCATTGTATCATTTCCGATGGATAAGTCCTGATGAGTCTGCAAAAGTTCGTAGGATCGCAATCATGTGATCGTCAGCAGGAAGCTGATGTAGTGTTCACTTGTTGTCATGGTTACACTGACACAGTGTCGCTATCTCAATGATACAGAAATCTTTAAGAAATCCATGGATTCAGGCTATAAGCTGCATCACTGCCGAAATCTAATCACTTGCTCCTTGTGCCATTTCTGACTTTCCCAGGAAATTTAATCTATACCCGTTTGTCCGTTTGTGAGTAATGTTGCTAACAGACAGACAAACAGACAGACAGACAGACAGACAGACAGACAGACAAACTGCGTTGGTGGAGTAATAATGAGACTATGTAATAGGAAGTGACTATGTACACTTGTGTGTGTGTGAGGTCTGATGTTTCATTAATCTATTCTTGTGTTTTTATATGAATTAAGCTACTTTGTGAATGATGCACTGACTGGATTGCTTAATTTGATTGTACTTGTTACAATGACATTAAAGTTCTATTCTATTCTTTCCTATTCTATTCTACTCTATTGAGACGTCCTGGTAAATTTCTAAATTTCTGGCTTAAAAAGTACCCAAACGCACCATTATTGGAACTTTAAAAGTAAACTAGTGACCAGCAGGTTATGAAGGAGCCAGACACAACTGTACAACTGAGACATTACCACATGTTGACTGAAAATGAAATGGTTTTTTCCTGACCATAAGTTCAGTGTTTCCAGGACAAAATCAGTTTAACTTTGTGCAGCTTTGTGGATTCAATCAAGACACCGTTTCAGATAAATGTTCAGCTTAGCACTCATGATAAGTTTAGTTTTAGTCTTTTGGCATGACTTTCAAATCTCTAAAACTGGAAAAATATTTAACTGGGGCAGGACAGGACATTAGACGCCAGATTAAATCACAATAATGACAGTGAAAATGATCTTAAGTAAGCAGAATTTGTTATTTTCAAGCAAAAACAAGAACTGCCAATAGGACTAATAAAAATTCTTTAAACGACGATAAAACCTCAGAACTACTTTAAAAGAGGCTTTAATTTGAGCCTGTGTAGCTTCATGTATCGATAAATTGTCAGAAATTGATGCTTGAAACTAGACTATTTGTCTTTAAAGCTACCCCAGTTAAAGAGTTGTTACATTTTCTAAAATTTACATTTAAAACTGGGCTGCACAGTGCATGCTGCTCAATCTAACCTTCATATTTATGTATTTTTCTTGCTGAAAAAGGTTTAAAACTAAGGGAAAAATCACGGTTTCTGTGGGTGTTTCCTCAAATGCTTTATGAGTTGGACATTGTGATCCTACAGTACCAGTATGTGGTAAGGGCCTGCTGGGAGCCAGAACTCCTGCGTTATTTACCATGTAGCTGATCACTCACAGAGTAAACACACAACAAACGTACTGTGTGTGCATTACCAGCTCATTTGTTTGCAATTTGACTGAGATGTAAGGCCGGCGAGTTGAAATTATTATTCAAAAAACAAATCAATGTGCTGCGTCCTCGGGCTGCAACAAGTGACCCATTGTAGGAGTTGAAAACAACAGCCCAGAGGGATCTGTTATACAAGAGAGCAGGACAGACAGCCAGAAAATACCAAGATGCCACGACTGTTTTATGATGCCAAGGCAGATCTGCCTGCTGAGCTCCGGAGCAGAGACCCAGGAGATGCAGTGTGCCTCTGAATGTGTGTCTTTTTTTTTATGAATGTGAATTATTGGTGCCACTTTGTCTTAAAATCTACATTTAAATTGTTATAAAACAACCTGACATCAGTTCCTGGTAATATGGATGTTGTATGAGCCAGAGTCTCTGCTAGAATATTCAGTGCATGTGTTTTTCAAGTGTTTTTTTCATTCCTGGCGTCAAAGACTAAGAATGAACCGCTGACCAAAATCATGTAGCCGAGACGCTGTTTGCTAGCATTTCTCCTGCAGAAAACTTAAAAACAGGGAGCGTAATTTGCGGCTTTGTCACATAATCTTCCCATGACTGAGGAATGAAGACGCTATTATGTAATCATACGAGAAATAAAATCCTAATATAAATTTCTTTGCTCGTTTCACAACGTTGTGAGAGAATTACCCAGAACTAAAGAGAGGTTTCTGTGGTGACTCCAGACATTCATACCTGAGAGCTGCCAGTGCGACCACAGTCTTGGACTTACATGTCTTCACTCTAACCAGATTTCCAAACCGACCTGCTGGTCAGATACCAGCTCCTCCTTAAGCGTCTGCTGTTTCTCGTCTTTGTTTTTGTGCAGTAATGAAGGCTTCAGAGGCTAATGAGTCCGAATTCCTCTGAAATTGACTACTGGCACAGTCAGCAGGATGCAGAGGACACAGCAGCCTCATTTTTATATTGTTTTTTTTCCTCCGAGTTCCATGAGTCAAGTGTAGATTCTGGAGGATTCTGTTTGTCAAACCTCATGCGGTTGCTTCCCGTACAGTAGCCACTGTTAAAGCTGTCACTTGAATGTGAAGCTATAAGCAACAAAATGCATCATATTCATAAAGTTACACTCATTTACATTGTCGTTCAAAAGTAGGGTCACTTAGAAATGTCTTTTTTTTTAAAGAAAAGCATTTTTTTTTCAATGAAGGTAACATTAAATTAATCATAAATCCAGTCTAGACCTTGTTAATGTGGTAAATGACTATTCTAGCTGGAAACAGCTGATTTTTAATGGAATATCTCCATAGGAGCATTTCCAGCAACCATCACTCCTGTGTTCTAATGCTACATTGTGTTAGCTAATCGTATCGGAAGTAGGGCTGTCAGTGATAGCACATTAATGTTCATGATTAATCTGGAAACACTGACGTGTTCTTTTTTTAACGCAAATTAATGATATTGCCAAATTTGACCCCCACTTCCTCCCATATTTTCAGCAACGATCTATACGTGTAAATTTACCAAATTTCGTCAACTGTGAGGGAAACACAGAAAACATGAACATAAGTCTCGGTGTACTGAATGGAATTTTTTGTTTCAAAATGCTTACAGGTGGAACTTCAGATGAAACCAAAGTTGTCTGCACATATCGTAGTCTTGACCTGTCTTTTCATTGAAGTACAACAAGTCTGAAATAACATCTTCCGGCAAAGCACATCACACATCTTTGCCGATGTTAGTAAAACTGCTAGCACCGAGACCGGATCAAGCCGAGCTCCTCAAACTATTTTGGCAGAATGCAGCCAGGGCATGTCTGTCAACAAAGCTACAGCAGCTACGTTAACACATACAATCACCAAATGGATTGCTGTGGACTGTAGTCACATCAACAGTGTTGAAGACCAGAGACTTCAAGGTCTTATCCAGATCCCTTTAAGTGACCCATCATACATGCCGCCGTTGTGGGGAACTATTGTTAGTAGAATTCATGCAGCTCTGACATCTGAAAATGTAAACAAGTTTGTCTGCCTGTTTAAAAGAAAAGTAAACCTTGTGAACTGTTTGATTGAAGTCACGCCCCACAAGTTAACACTGTTTGGAGTGATTGAATGATTGATTTCTTTATTTTCATGTCATGCACACAAGTGTCCCCGACCCTCATGGATTTACAAGACACCAATATACCAGCATTGCAGCAGAATATATTTAAAACGCACAATATTCTGCAGCTCAGTCCTGAAACAAAACATGTTGCCTTTTATCCCAAGTCTGGCCAAGAAATTCTGCCATGAAAAAGGTTCCTCTTCTAAAACATAACTCTAGTTTTTCATGGTCATCCAACCAAAAGAAATCAAAATAAGCAGAGGACATCTTACTGAAAAGTACCTCTCTTACATCTTGGCATACAGGACAGTACAACATAAAATGATCCTCACCTAAATTAAACAGCAAACACAGTCTGTCTTTCTCTGGAGCAGCGTTAAACCTCCCAGTCTCTAAAGCGCTTTTACGTCCATACAGTACTTTTAACTTGGAAAATGAAATTAAAATGATGGTTCACTGTAAAAACAGATATTTTTTGAAGCGCCAGAGAAGCAGCAAGAGAATATGTCTATGGTTTGCAGGTTTTTAATGTGAATATGAGTCAGTCCCTCTGTGTTACATGTGCCTCTATAACGTGACTTCCTATGGCCATGTGAGTTTGTGTTTACTTTGATGCTATCACTGAGATGTCCTTTCATTCAGCTGAGGGGCAGCAGTGACTCATGGGAGAGCAAATGTTCTAAAAATGCCTCAGTCCTGCCCTCGACCTGCCTATGCTATGTGTGCGTATTGCCAAAGTTGTGCTGCATTTTTATTCTATATGCCAGTTTGCCAGTTAATCGTCTCTCTGTTAACTTGTTTTTCATCATTATCTTAGCCTTAGAATTCAGCTGAATGCTTTTTTTTGTCACATTATTCAGACTGAAATTGTCTTTTTAGTGAAATTTTCTGAGACCACTTCAGTCAAATCATTACAACCACAAGCTGAACAAGTTTACAGAGATTAGAACTGAGATCAATCCCATTAAAGGTGAAAGTTCTTTGTTTGTATCCAGCTTTTCTTACCAAAACCCACTGTGCATTCTTGTGGGCTAGAGAAATATGTTAACTGCACGTCCCCTCTCATGAAACATCTGCAAAACCAATTTTACAAATATGCTAAATCCTGCATTGTTTACATCCATCTTTCATGCTGACAGGTCTTCAAAGTGAAGAGCCCCAGCTCCGTCCAGACACACAACAATTCATCAAAACAACTTTAAAGAGTCTGTCAATTTAAATGCTCCACATTTCTAAATCTGTTTTGCAAGAGATGTAAGACCACCCAATTTTTCTTTTCAAACATCATGAGAAGATGAAAAACATTCATTGACAATGTATTCAAAGCATTTGGAGAAGGACTGGGACTGCTAAATGGTGTGATCTTCCACTCTGTGGTTAATCTACGTATTACAAAAGTTCGCAATAACTAGAGAAAATAGTCCCAGCAGGTGTATTCCTGAACACATCAATCTTAAGGATTTTAGTTTCTGATCATTTTTTTCTTGTTTTAACATTCCACCTTGAAAATAAGATTGTGAGCTCTGCTGATTCTGTCTTTGGATTCTTTTTTATTTAATAATATGCTTAAAATGCTTTTTTTGTTGTTGTTGCCTATTGTCACTAACTTTATGAAGCAAATGCATTTGAAGGTCAGTCCTTTTCTAATAGACTGTGTTTATGTTAACAAATAAACCAGCAGCCTCAAAAGTAGTGCCCTTAAAAGCTGAACATTTTTTAGCCTTTTGGAAACAAAGCACCTATGTGTTGTCCAAACCCATAAGATTCAGATGTTTTGCTACAACAGCAAACATCTACAGCAGGTGGTGCGTTGGCTTTTCAAAATAATATTGGCATAAAGGGACGGCCAGCTGTCAAGGAAAAAGCTTTACAGTCTGGATTTGACCCACCTATTGGGCTCATTCGAGGACATGTGTGAAGTTACGCCACTCTGTGTTACAGCAAAAAGGGCATTTTTTTTTGTGACTATGGAAGCGACACAACAGGTAGACACCTGCCATTAGCTGCATCTGCTAGGTGTGGAGATTGTCTGCAGACTTTTACCCAAAAATAAAAACTGCCCATGAAGATTCAGCTACTTGTTTTTCTCAAGGACATACTGTGCTCATGATACTGAAGGCCATTCTGCAAGACTTTGTGTCAAAGTGGGGACACAGAATGAACTTCAAAACAGTGCAGGAACACTGTATCTATGTTTTTTCATCAGGTTTTTTGGTAGTTGTTTGTCTAGCTGTTGCACTTTTGTGTTGCTTCATCTTGTGATGCTTCTACTGCTAAATGAGGAAATTATGCGGCTTAATGCAAGCTTTTACTGCATGTTTGTTTCAGCTATAGTCAGTTTAATAGGATTAAGTCTCATGCTACAGTATACTGTATCCTATTATTTAGCTGGCTGTTGGTGTTTTTACAGGTTTTTTTTTTGCCTGACTTGGTGATTGAAATGCATGTGGGAGACTCATCACAATTTTGTGATGATGTTGTTTCACCACAGTTGGTGCAAAAACTCAACAAAAATCAAAACAAGGGAACTGATCTCTCTCTTGCTTGCTAAGTAGGCATACATTTGGGTGTCATGGTTTGGTTCCACTCTATCCTTTCTATCCGATGAAGAAACATCCTTTATCCTGATGGGAGAGACCTCTCTCAGGAAATTAAAATGATAAGAACCAAATTAAATAACTATATTAAAGATGTATCAGCCAGTTCTTCCCTTTCCCCACCATCGAGGAAAATCTTTTGGAATAAAGGCATTTCATCCATTTATTGGAGTTCCAGAGAGACTTAGAGAATCAATGCTAAGGTGTGCTGGAGCTGTTTTGGTGGCACAAAACCTCACAAAGATGCTTTGTGTTGTTTTTTCCGCCAATGCTTTTGTAAGCTCGGTATTGGCAACTTACATCAACTCTGAAATTACATTTATACAGTATTCATTTGCATCAGCAACATCAAAACAGCATCTAAGAAGGAAGATTTGTCACCTGTTTGTGTATGTATGATAGAAACCAGGGCGTGAAGGTGGCCTACATGACAGGTGTTTTATTCAGGCTAATTCTGCTGCTGACACTCAAATGAAGTCGGAACAGGATGCAAAAGTTTTTCCTTTATTAGCACTGAACTGAGAGCACAACCAAGATGAACCTCCAGGTGTCCTGTGCTGTCTATGTCCACCACACACCCTTTTATGTAGCTGTAAGCAACATTCCCAGTGCCTTTTTGAAAATCAGAAGGTGCCTAATTTTGAAGTAATAGTAATGGAATGATTTACACTAACAAGCATTGCACCTCACCTTATTAACCCCAGTTTAATGGGCTGATTCAAAGGAGCTCAGTATGGAGTCATTAGAGCAAATGATTGCACCTGTCAGGGTTTTGTCGTGTGATGGAAGCTGCAGAGCTGAACGCCCTATTTATGGGTGTTCATGCTCCGCTTCCACGCTCCGAGTGCAGCGCAAACCTTTAATGGCAGATGTGTGCTTTCAAAATGAGATGCCTGAGAGTAGCTGTGGCCCAGTTAGCCAGGTTTTGCAGTTCTTGGCTGCTTCTCAGAGTGAGGAAGGTCCTTCATCTTCCCGGGCCTCAGATCTTCACAGCATCGGACAACTTTTTCCACACCAGCCTGAGGGTGAGTCAGAACTCCCGGGTAAGTTATGTGTTTTTAAATGACTCCATTCCTCATTAAACATTAGCTTGTATCTATGTCTATTAGTTTTTAAATACCATTAAACTTGGCTGAAGTTTTTACTGCAGTAGCTGGAGGCGACCTGGTGGAACTTTTGCTCTGTGTCCCTCTTATATGTGAAAAATCACAGATATTCTTCTCTGTAATCTGAGACATGCACACTCCATTTGAAATAATGGTGAACACCAAACTATAAGATATAATTAATATTATTATATAGCAGTAAGGGAGCAGAGTGCCACCTCATCTGATCTCAAAAGGAAGCAGATGTAGAGAAAATGGAGACTATGATGCCACAACAATGCTTTGCAATGGTAAGAATTCAAATTGTAACTCTAAATGAAGAGTCTGGATGGGAAAATGATTGGAGATGTGTGGTCAACATGAGTTTTCTGTTCTTCAGCATGAACTGGAGGTGAGATTTTTTCCATTTTAATACATGTACATTGCCTATCGCTAGCCTGAAGCGCTTAAATGTTGCTTAGTAACTGCAAATGCACTATAGGCACAGGTGTGATGATCATATTTATCCAGATTTCACTGTGTAAATATGAAACAGATGGCATTATCAAGGCAGTTCTGGTGACTCTGTGAGCAGTTTGGGTGGTTTAAGATCAGATCTGTAAACTCTTCACATTGGTTGGACACAGCATTAGTACGTATTTCAAAGCAAAAAGTTTGACATTTTTATAAATATGCATATTTGCTTTCTCATCAGAAGGTAATTAGAAGATTTATACAGTTCTCATAAAGGCACATGAAGTTACGAGAATCTACGAAACAATCGGGGTCAAACATCGATTCAGCAAAACATCCCAGACCACATTTCTTCTCCGATCGTTTGCAGGAGTAAATCTGTGATGTTCTGAGCAGAAATCCGCAAATTATCACTACATATCAGCCTTGTAGTTCTGATTAGAAATGAGTCTGTCGTAGTTATCTTCCAGTTGTGAAGAGAACTGCAGGAGTGTCAAGAAAATGGTGCCAAAATGTTAATGCATGTCAAATCTGATATGAATGCATCACTTTGTGAAAACCACACGTTTGGTTAAATGTCCATATTTGGTTAATCTTGTTAACAAAGCTCTTCGGTTTATTTATTTATTTTTTCCAGGGATAGTGTAAATAATAAAAGAAACTGCAGCAGCGTTAGCTAGCTATCTGTCTCTGGGCAGATATAGAAAAAGAACCACAGAGCAGTAAATACATACAACATTACAAAACTTAAAAGTCCATCAGTGTGAGATAAATAGCAATAAATTAAAGGTAATTATTCGTGGTGGCAGTTTTGTGCTGACTTCAGCCAAGCCTTGAGGCTGGTATTAAAAACTGCAAAACCTTCTGAGCGTCTACTGTTTGTTTGAATGAAATTCCACTTTTTTTTTTCACTCTGCTAAGGAACACGGCAGCGTTATGTGATGATCGGCATGCGACTGTCTGTCTGTCCGTCTGTCTGTTAGCAACATTACTCAAAAACAGACAAACAGATTTGGATGGAATTTTATGGCAAAGTCAGAAATGACACAAGGACCAAATGATTAGATTGTAGCAGGGATGCAGCTTGTAGTCTGGATCTATGGATTTGTTAAAGATTTCTGTATCATTATGAGATAGCGACACAGCGTCACTGTAACCATGACAACAAGTGAACACCACATCAGCTGCTTGTTGATGATCATATGATTGTGGTCCTACTACAAATCCTCCACCGTGGACTTATCAGGACTTGTCCATCAGAAATGATACAAGGAATGATTGATGGATTGTGGGGGTGTTTCCAATCCCATCAATTCCTCCCGCCCACAACATATTTAGGTCACGTATGCGCAATACACCCCTGTTCTCAGGTCATTTTATTTGTGGGTTCATCTATGTTAAATGTCCACGTTCTATGTTGGCATGCTTTCTGATCATCATTAAGTAATAAACAAATGCTGCTTTTCTGACAAGGCCATATGTGGAATGAACAGCCTTGGCAGAATACTGAGTTCTCTGAGTGCTTTTCTTGTTTGTTTTTTTTGTTTTGCTTTTTTTACTGCTTTAACTGAGGAAGCAGATCGACCAAAAGCTGTCTTTCTGAACTAAGGTACCAAATCACCTCTAGCTCGTCCTGCTTCTGCTGTATTAAGAATTTACATCCACATCTAGGAGGTGCAACTTGAACAGGTGCATTGCAATGATGTGAAGCCGGTTCATAAACCATACATGCCCTGTGTGTTCAGTTATATCACACACACCTGGTTCCTCTGCGAGTGTGTGTGCGGTTTTAGTCACCTGAGTCCATGGACGTGAGGTCAGAGGCAGGCAGAGCGTGAGGCCTCGGAGAAATTAGAAAGGCAGAAGGTCACGTGGCAGTAAAGAGCGAGCGCACGTGGCAACGCATGAACACAAAATTGCAGATCCTGCTGACCTGGAGGTGCTTGGTTACATCACTAATTTCTCAGCAACCTCACACCCATCATGGAGCATCATCAGAGAATTAGCTGAGCACCAGACGTGACAAACCAGGCGACGGGATGACAGCCGGCTGGCAAATCTCATAAACGGAAAAAAAATCACTGAACAACTCAGTGGTCTTATAGCTTGCAGTTGCATCGGTTTCTACTGCTTTTATGCTCATATTTCACTTTGTATGTGTGATTACATCATATTTGTCAAAGCAGATGTTGCAGACCGTTTTAATTGAAAACTAATTTAAATTCTCCCAGCATTTTGTGCTGTCAGCTTCCATATTGTGCATTTTATTGAACATACTGTTTCCAAAACTTGTGGCAAAAAACCTTAATTAATTAGTTGCTGTTTGGGGGAAAAAATGCTTATTTACTTTCTTAATTTAACTGAATTCAGTTCATTTCCAAAGAAACAAGACCACCACAGCATCAAAACAGATTTTGTCTGAATATATGAACAGTAAGGAATAATTATAATTTAATGCAACATTTACATTGAGATCTAGAGTATGTAGAGTACATTGGTTTGATGTGAAGTTTGCTTTCAGCTTTAATTAGTTTTAGTGTTTTATCTTAATTTTAGCTACCTAGTTCTTTGGTGTGATGTCATCTCAAAATGTTTTTAAATTCTCTAGTTTATTGGTTTTTAATTTCCTGTTTTTAACATTCAGACTTGCTCTTTAATTTTTAAACTGTCTGGTTCCTTTTTTTGAAATGCATGCTAATCTAGGTAATTACTCATTTAACTTGCCATTTTTACTCTTTATTGTACTTGACTGTTTTGCTATGTCTTCTCCTTATGTCTTGTTTGATTGTTGATTGCTGTTCTTAACCCTCCTGTCGTCCTGCGGGTCAAATTGACCCGTTTTAAAGTTTAAAAATGTGGGAAAAAAAAAAAAAAAATTCACAGTAAAAACTTCCACATTTCCAACATTTTCTGGTGGAAAAAAACAAATTGAAAAAAATGTTTAAGAACATTCAGAAAAAAATCAATCCAAATCCAGTGAATTTCGCTGTCAAATTTGAGGATTGTTTATTGAAAAAAATAAAACTTTTGAGGGAAACTTTTCAGGAATTTTCTTCCTGAAGATTTTTCAAATTTTTTTTTATAAATTTGGGGAAAATTTTCTGCTTTTTTTTCGGACTTTTTTCAGACAAGGCAACAACATTTTTTGGTAAGGACAACGCAAGGGTTAAGGGTGCTATACAAATAAAGTTATTATTGTTTTGTGTGTTTCAGTCTTTCACTGTCACTCAAGCTGTGACATATTGACTCACATTGTCTTATTATTATTAGTTTTTAATACTAAGAGGTCAATTAACATTTCAAAAATCTGACATAATACAGTTGACCTTGTTAAAATAAGTGTTCCTTTTTTAATTCAATGTATTTTGTTGTAGTAGGAAGTGTGTCTCTGTCTAGTTTCAGATATTTGTATGAAGCTAAGCCAAACTCACTACCAGCAGTAGCTTCATATTTACTGTGTAAACACGTGTCTTCTCATCAGTCCTCTCGTATCAGTTTTTGTAAGACAAGTTGTACTCCCCAGGATGTTAAGTTATATCTTAAAGATGACAACATGGTTAAACGAGTAATCTCACACTAATTACCCAATCAATATATCTGTCAACCAGTATTAGTGGCTGACACTGACCTACACTATCGTACCAAAAGTTTGGGGTCGCCCAGACAATTTCATGTTTTCCACTAAAACTCACACACGCTAACATAATTGAACAACGGTTTTCTAATCATCAATGAGCCTTTCAACACCATTAGCTAACACAATGTAGAATTAGAACACAGGAGTGACGGTTGCTGGAAATGTTCCTCTGTACCCCTATGGAGATATTCCATTAAAAATCAGCCGTTTTCAGCAAGTATAGTCATTTACCACATTAACAATATCTAGACTGTATTTCTGATTAATTAAATGTTATCTACATAGAAAAAAAACTGCTTTTCTTTCAAAAATATGGACATTTCTAAGTGACCCCAAACTTTAGAACGTTTGTGTTTATGTTGTCCAATATGGCGTGATAGAAAAGCTTTTTGAAGAACATAATGTGCAAAAAGATAATTGGGATGATTTAGAAATGGTGCCATTGCACAGTTTGTCCAGACACTGAGCACTGTGTGCAGCACATGTAGCAGAGTATGTATCACCGTTGAGCTGATGGAGCTGAGGAGCTAAGTGGTGTCTTCATGGTAAATCGCTAAATACTTTGAAATTACATTGCTGAAAAGTTAAATAACGGCACTGTCACTTCACTTTTCTATAAATTCAAAGACTTTTGGCCATTACATCAATCTTGAAATTACTCTCTAATAATTGGTACCGGAGTCAAAAGCCCAATTTTGGTTGGACTATATTTGAGTCAACACTTTGGAAGGATCCAAGGAGTTGCCCCATTTGTATTCAAACCCACTGATAGTTGACTGTAGCGCAGGTTGCTGTAGAGGTGCAACACGGGAGGAAGAAGCATTTTCACTGCTCTAAATTTACATCTGAAAATCTGTCACTGATATCACAAAAATGCTGCTTATGCCTTTGTTAACACTGGAGATGAAACTCCAGGCAGACAAATTCAGGCATTTTGATCTTGGTAGCCAATTATGGTTCCACATGTCTGCTCTGGGATTTGATTGAAAAATCTGTGCTCCAGAAGAGGCATCAAAATAAAGGGCAGTTTCAATTATTAAAGGTGAGCAGTGAGCTAGCGGCTGTTTTGCGTCAGGGATATTAATTTAGCAGGTGAACCACATCTGCTGTCAGTTGAATACAAAGTTGATCTAAATCCTCCTCAGACCTTCCTGCTACAGAAAATTGACACTGATGTCCACTTTCTATGGCTTTTATAGAATATACTGTGGGATATTTTCCTATTTCAGAGCTTTTCAGCTGAAAGACCAATCTCTATTGCTTTCATTGTAGGTCTAGACTGTGCACTGGATGCTGTACTATGAAGGGACGAAAACAGAGTTGGCAGACGTCTCGCCTAGGGCATCAAACTGTCCGGAAATACTTGAGCATGTTATTCCAAGGCCTGCTGAGTCATGAGCAGCTCCCATACACTCAGTGAGTCTAGCTAGCATAGCTGTCTTTATTTTCACTTCATCCACTGCTGTGATTTCGACATCAGAATTCGACAT
Organism: Acanthochromis polyacanthus; assembly: GCF_021347895.1. Taxonomy (NCBI): domain Eukaryota; kingdom Metazoa; phylum Chordata; class Actinopteri; family Pomacentridae; genus Acanthochromis; species Acanthochromis polyacanthus. Next base: position 31,693,721 of record NC_067117.1, on the reverse strand, counting down.
TCAACTACTGTATGTGTAAAGGAAATAACTGGGTTGCAAATTGGCAAACAGTTGTTGATTGACACTCATTCTCTAAAACAAGCATTCACATGATCTTTACTTGGTGTGAAGTTGTTCTGTGTGGCAGTAAGTGTCTGCAATTAAGATCTAAAAAAGCAGTAGACTTTGTTCTTTTGCCCTTTGGATACATTTCATTAAAATCGCTTAAGAGTTACTCAAAAAAAAACTAACCCTAACCCTGACTGACCTAGAAACACTAATCCTGTCTGCCCAAGGGTTTTTAAAATTGAAAATGTGCATCGAAACAAGAAATAAAAGACAATGTTGGAAGACCTTGTTCAGACATCATGCAAATCAGATTTGTTTGTCAAATCAGATTTTTAGCTCTCCACATTGCTATTTGCAAGTGATCAGATTGGATTTGTGTGTCCAGCCCTTGCTGACCTGTCGTTGTGGGTTTCCATGGTAACAACATAAGCGTCAGTCACTACGTAGCTACGTTACTGATGTTGAAGGTTCCTGAAAGCTACACTACTGCTCAAAAGTTTGGGCACACTTAGAAATGTCCTTATTTTTGAAAGAAAAGCAATTTGTTTCCCATGAAGATAACATTAAATTAACCAGAAATACAGTCAAGACATTGTTAATGGGGTAAATGACAATTCTTGCTGGAAACGGCTGATTTTTAATGGTATATCTCCATAGGGGTTCAGAGGAACATTTCCAGCAACCATCACTCCTGTGTTCTAATGCTACATTGTGTTAGCTAATGGTGTTGAAAGGCTCATTGATGATTAGAAAACCCTTGTGTAGTTATCTTAGCACATAAATGAAAGAGTGAGTTTTCATGGAAAACGTGAAATTGTCTGGGTGACCTCAGACTGTTGAACGGTAGTGTATGCACAAGCAAGATGTTTATTTTCGCTTCTGATAGTTTCATGGTAGTTCTTGATGTTGTAGCGCTCTGCTAGTAGCAGTACCTCAGCGCTTTCATCAACTGAAAGTTGTTGTTTGTCCAAGTGACACAAAAGATATTTTGCAATCCCATTTGATCAGTTAGTGTTCAAACTGAGGAACATTTGTAGAGCTGCTTGGAAGTACACTTCTTTTACCATGAGTTAGAATAATAACAGGAGGTTAATGATGAAAATAAGTCAATATAAGTAAACTGAAGCATGTTACTCTTTTTTCTTCTTTCATTGGAGTGGATGTGGGCTGCTCAGTGACTTGGTGGTTAGCACTTTCACCTTCCAGCTAGAAGATCCACAGTTCACATCCTGACCTTTCACGGATCTTTCTGCATGGAGCTTGCATTGTCTCCATGTGCATGTGTGAGTACTCCGAGTTCCTCCCCAGCCCGATCTCACGGGGATTCGTGAAACTGTCACGTAAGTTTTAGTTTCGGTTTCGTGTGCACCAACACGATTTCGTCATGTTTTTCGTGCCGCTCGCCACGAAATGCGCACCAATGTATTTTAAACGGCGGACTTTTCATGCCACTCAGAACGTATTTCAAAAGAATGTGTATATTATATTTTTAATGTAAAACCGTGGCGAATCCAACGCTATATTTTGCATGACATCGTCCCTAAACATAACCCTAACCATAACCCTAACCATAAGCCGGTGGTACACTTACCAATTTGCATAGGAATTTCAAGAATGTCCGGCGGCCGGCGGCCGCAAACGCGATCACACAAGCAGTATACGCCGATGGACAGCTTAGATCGTCATGAATCCGCCGGTATAAACCACTTTCAGATGTGATTACCACAGCGAAAAACATTTCGTGGTGAGCGGCACGAAAAACATGACGAAATCGTGTTGGTGCGCACGAAACCGAAACTAAAACTTACGTGACAGTTTCACGAATCCCCGTGAGACCGGGTTGTCCTCCCACAGTCCAAAAACATGCTCAAGTTAAGTGGTAACACTAAATTGTAGATGTGAATGTGATTGTTTGTCTCTATATGTAGCCCTGTAATAGACTGGTGATCTGCCCAAAGTGTCCCCTGCCTTCACCCGAAGTCAGCTGGGATCAACAAGTCCTCAAATTCATACGACCACATCGGTCGTGTGTAACGTTCACCGAAATACGACCCATGAGAGCGTATTTACGTTAGCGCCCCTACGGGGAAAAGGAACGCATTACGGGATTTAATTCGAGAAACGGCTTTTCCCTCGCAAAACGGCTTTTTCCTCACTTTCCCAGCACGGGTTTAGGGTTATGGTTAGGGATAGATATAGTGTTAGATAAATGTTTGTTCATGGTGATGTTTCACCTGCGACACCGGAGTGTCGATATTTACTCAACTGCCAGAGGTCGCATAGTCAAAACGTAACACTCAGTTGTAATACAGGCGTGTACAAACGACCTATGTGGTCGTTTTTGGTTTGAGGACAGGCTGGCTGGGATAGACTCCAGCCCCCTTGCGACCCTAATGTGGTGTATCAGCCCGATCTCACGAGGATTCGTGAAACTGTCACGTAAATTTTTGTTTCGGCTTCGTGCGCACCAACACGATTTCGTCATGTTTTTCGTGCCACTCAGAACGTATTTCAAAAGAATGTGTGTATTATATTTTTAATGTAAAACCGCGGCGAATCCAACGCTATATTTTGCATGACATCATCCCTAAACATAACCCTAATCATAATCCTAACCATAACCTAACCATAAGCCGGTGGTACACTTACCAATTTGCATAGGAATTTCAAGAATGTCCGGCGGCCGCAAACGCGATCACACAAGCAGTATACGCCGATGGACAGCTTAGATCGTCATGAATCCGCCGGTATAAACCACTTTCAGATGTGATTACCACAGCGAAAAACATTTCGTGGTGAGCGGCACGAAAAACATGACGAAATCGTGTTGGTGCGCACGAAACCGAAACTAAAACTTACGTGACAGTTTCACGAATCCCCGTGAGACCGGGTTGGGTGTATATATAATGGATCAATGGACTGAATGCTTTTCTTCCATATCACAACATAATTGCTGCATTATAATGTCAGTTGGATTTTTGCTGTGCTCCAGTTATTGGTAGGCTGCACTCAACGCTACAGTTTTAGTAAATGGCAGCTGCAGCAAGGTCTGACTCAGTTCACTGTAAAAGTTCCCAAAGACTGAAAGCCCCAGAAGCTTAGGAATACTTCAAATGATCACAAACCAAATGATGGTTTGTACTCGGTTGTTACAACCCAATTGTCTGGGGGAATGGGAAGTAACAAAAACAGTCAGGTTGTTGTTTAAATCAGGGTTTGAAATTGTTTTTTCCATTGAAAATTGGTAATTAACATAAATCAAGACCACAGAAGATGAAGTGGCACAAACTGCAATTAACAAAATAAAAGTTTTAAAGACCAAAACCTGCCTTACTCATCTACACTAACTAAAACTAGAGGGCTAGAGACTACTGTAGAGGCTAGAGTCTCAGACCTCCTTCCTGTTAACTACAATCAAACAATTCTATAACAGAGTCACAAGACGAGCTGCCTAATATATCAAAGCTGCCAGTAAATGCTGGATTGGCAGCTTTTAAACACAGGTGCAAAGTAATTGATGTGATTTCATTGGCGGTCTGTCCTGCAGATGCTGCTCCAATCCGATTGCAGAACAAGAAGGTGGGACAATGAAGCCACCAATCACTTGTAAAGACTGGCACAGACACGTTTGCACACAAAATGAGACGGGTGACTTCCACGGAAGAAGAGAAGGAGTTCAACACCCCAGGGTCATAACAACTGTGCAAGCCTTGATGGAATACCACAGCACTATGTATGAGTACTTGATGGAAAAACACTGGAATCTGGAAGGTGCACTGAAAGCAAAGCCACCCTGAGTGGTGTCTGTTTGTTGGTCAGAAGAGTTTTACAGATGGACAGACTTAAAGATACTTTATTGATCTTTAAGATTATTTTTTGCTGAAAAGACTGAAGAACACATTTAGACAGTAGAGAAGATGTGCAGTGTGCACAATGACCTCCATATACACTACAAGTCAAAAGTTTGGACACACCTTCTCATTCAATGTGTTTTATTTATTTGTATTATTTTCCACATTGTAGATTAACACTGAAGATGAACTCTTTTTGTTTACAACATAATTCCATATGTATTCTTTTATAGCTTTGATGTCTTCAATATTAATCCACAATGTACAAAATAATTAAATAAAAACCATGACATAAGAAGGTGTGTCCAAACTTTTGACTAGTCGTACATCCATTGTGTGTGTATAAACGCAAAGCTGCACATGACAGGCTCCTGTTTCACCAGCGCCATCTTTGAAGTAATACTTCCTGTTCTTGTAGCTCCTAATTACACTTGTAAGACTCAAATGGAAAATAAACTTTAATGAAACTACCACGTGCTTAGATTTATTCATAAGGGCTTAAAATAGTCAGTAATTGGCAGAAAATTAGTCTTTAATGGCAGCTCTACAAATGTGGTTTGTACCCAGTTTGAAAATAATCACAATTTTTGTGCTTGTTGTTTGGATAGAGTGTGTCATGGAAATATACTGTCCTACAATGTACACAAGGTCACTGGAAGTCTCAACAAGTGAGCTAAGTAATTAAACATCTAAAGACGATTTTTAGTTAATATTTTGCCAGTACGCATTAACTCTGATTAAATCCTCCATTCACAATCTGTGCACAATCTGTGGAATAAGGATGCTTTATAATGCCTTATGATCTCTACTTTAACGAGGCGCAACTGTCATGTCCAGTAAATGTTCTTATAAAGACATTTCAGCAGTAAGCTCACGGAAGACAGAAATTTGTCACAGTGAACATTCATTGGTAAGAAACTAACGCATCAATTGTACTGCAAATTCAATTCAATCCACATGTTGAATGTTTTGGTTTTCTTTATTTCTTCCACACTGATACATTCCTTGGTGCCTTCTATGATGTTCCCAAAATGTTATAAGTATCCGAGTTGCTGTGTCAGTTGCCACCGTTTTAAATGTACATCATCACTGTTCAGTACAGAATTTCACAGAAAGAGGCCCAGTAATGTTGTTGATGATGTTATGGCAAGAAATCAGTGTGGGCTTACACTATGAATAAGGCCAAAATATTTAACAACACTAATTGTCAAGTGAAAACTGTGCATCTCCAAAATATTAGAAAATATTACCGAAAACCTTAAAGGCAACATGTTTTCAAGTTTATTGTTGTTATTTTTTATTGTAACAGTTCCAGCTGATCGTAAGTGTAGTTTTCGCATGTCAACAGCAGCAGACAGAGGCTGAAGCAGCAGCATGTGGTGTGGTTAACATGTCCAAGCTTGTTAATATTTACCGCTCTCCGCTTGTTATGACCGCGGCAACAATACTGTACGCGTCTGAGGGAGTTAGTTTCAAACTGCTGGCTTCCCGTCGAACCTTTGTCGAAGTCTGTTACAGGACAATGCTCGGGATTAATGGCATGCATGCTGTAATTATCAGGGACCAGTGGACAGGAGTTATTTCAGCGTGGAGGAAAAGGAAAAAGAGCAAAACATGTTTTTCGTGGGCACCGGTGGCTTGTGGTTGGTGCGTGCGGACACCACCCACAGGAGGACAGTCATCTCCAAACATGAGGAGCACACTGACTGTCACAACATGGAAAAGTTTGGACTTGAAAGTGACAAATTGGTCAGATGAAATGGACAGTTACTGTGTCGTTAGGTTTAAGAAGGGTTTGGACCTCTTATGCTTTGTGGGAGGAGGTATACCAACACTTGAACTACTATTCAAAAGTTTGGGCACACTTAGAAATGTCCTTATTTTTTAAAAGAAAAGCATTTTTTTTCAATGAAGAGAACATTAAATTAACCAGAAATACAGTCTAGACATTGTTAGTGTGGTAAATGACTATTCTAGCTGGAAACAGCTGATGTTTAATGGAATATCTCCATAGGGGTACAGAGGAACATTTCCAGCAACCATCACTCCTGTGTTCTAATGCTACATTGTGTTAGCTAATAGTGTTGAAAGGCTCATTGGTGATTAGAAAACCCTTGTGTTAGCACATGAGTGAAAGTGTGAGTTTTCATGAAATTGTCTGGGTGACCCCAAACTTCTGAACTGTAGTGTATATATTGCATATAGTTTCATTGCGTTCTGACAGGTATATGGCAAATAACTAGAAAAGTGGCCTTGGATGTAAAGTAGGTCCAGTGGGTCCTTATTGTTGGAGGTGAGCAACACACTGATCTGTTGGTAGGTGTATAAGATGAAACATTACCAGCCCATCGTCGCAGCCACTGTGAAGTACATGACGACCGACGAGATCAGGTTTCTGTAATCAGACGTTAAGTGTTTGCATGGTCTCACATGTCGACTTCTGCCTGCCTGCCACAGCACGGCTTACGTGGAAACTGCCGGATATCGTAATGACATCACAATTACATCATTACCTCTCTGTTACACCATTACCTCTGTGTTGTACTGCACTTTACTCTGTATCTGTAACCTCACACAATTGTATCGCACTGCATGCTTTTCAATATTTAGTTATTTCTAGACATACAGCATAGCATATACACTACCGCTCAAAAGTTTGGGGTCACTCGAAAATGTCCACATTTTTGAAAAAAGGCATTTTTATTCAATAAAGATAACATTAAATGAATCCGAAATACAGTCTAGACATTGTAAATGTGGCAAATAAATATTCTAGCTGGAAACGGCTGATTTTTAATGGAATATCTCCATAGGGGTACAGAGGAACATTTCCAGTAACCATCACTCCTGTGTTCTAATGCTACATTGTGTTAGCTAATGGTGTTGAAAGGCTAATTGATGATTAGAAAACCATTGTGCAGTTATGTTAGTACATGAATAAAAGTGTGAGTTTTTATGGAAAACATGAAATTGTCTGGGTGACTCCAAACTTTTGTATGGTGGGGTATATATATATTTATTTGGCACAGTGTGTTACATAGTAAGATACTGGCTGCCTTAACTGATCCATCATCCATCCATCCATCCATCTGTCTAACATTATTAGACTGAGGAGTGGCGTTTTCCATAAGCTTCATTTAAACCTTTCAGAATTTTGGTTAATTATGAAACTGTGATCGAACAAATTAGAATTTCAGTCTGATGGACTTCTTGGGTTTGGTCCTAGATTAGGCCCAAAATTTCATACATATAACAATGATTTTACTGAAGTAAATAAAAAGGCAGTTAAAACAACTTTTCTAAAATCTAAGCTAGGCTGTCTCCTGCAGTCACCAATCCACTGGAATTAATTTGTTGTGTTTTGTCGAATTGTGAAATGTTTCATTTGAAAATTAACTTTGTTTTCAGATAGAATGTTGTCCCAGATCCATATCTGCCTTTAATTAACAAGCTAAACGGTGCTTTACTAAGATGTTCTTAAAACAACAATTCTACTTGATATCAACAGGAAAAATGAGTGAACAGTGGATAGACAACCAGAATAAAGCTGTGGTTATCGGTGATTTCTCATGTTTGGCCTCTTGATTGATTAACTGATTTGCATAATAAAGAATTAAGAAATAAAACATGGTCATTGTCAAGCCTCATAGCCAAAAGTTTTTTCTCCTCTATGGCAAAACCAGCAACAAATCTGTGCATTAGAAGAGCTGGACACAGTATGGTTGGAGTTCTTCCAGGAAAACTAATGAACCGACTAACTGATGAACAAAATAATTGGCTCTGACAGTTCCACAACATTTATTGCATTGCAATTCATGAACTCGTAATGGAAAAAACACTCATTTGGAATCTTTAACAATGTGGGCACGATCAGCTAAGGGTATTGTTTTAATCTGATAAATATCTGCATCCTTTGCAAGTTATGTGAACAAATAAAGCAGAAAGTAACGTTTTCTTCACTGGGTTTTGTTCCAAATATTATTTTTATTTACAGCCCTCAAGATGGACACTTGTCAGTCATGGTGGATGAAGTAAGTTTCATGTGGCCAAGCTTTTACAGGGGCTCACATTAAGAAATACAAAAAAACAAACCAGTGAAAAAATAAGCAGATGATTGCAGGATGATCACACCTGTGAAGCTTTTATAGCACAGTGAACATCAGCACCAGCTCAGCCTTGTGATCACCATCTGCCTCTTGAGCACCTGTGGAGGTTTTAATGGACGGCGGGTTCTGTAGCCTCTGGAGAGACGGCGGCTCGTCAAGACGACTGACACTTTCTAATGAGCTGAGGGGGAGGAAAGCAGCGCTGAACGCAAGCTGTGCCAGTTTCCAGTTTAACTTTTCACATCACTCTTTGTTTCCGTCACCTAATCGCAGATGTTCTCTCCCATCTTCACTTTTATTTGGTTGAAATCCCATTTTATTGCAGTTTAGGGGCCAGGAAGTTCAAGTTCAGGACACTATAGTTGTGGAATACAGATAGCAGTTCAATGGAAACGGGTAGAGCAAGATAAAGTTGCAAAGCTTCAAACTTTGATGATACTTGGGGTGTGTCACTGGTTTGCATTACTGGTCCCAATTGCAGAGACTGGGGCAGTACTCTAGTGCACATTTTAATCACCTGCTCTTGTTCTTTCTGCAGGCATTCACTTTATCATTTATAACGAGTGTTTTTGTTGATCTGCATCCTAGCAAATGCATGATTTTTAGCAACTTGTAGTGAGCTAATATTGCCATATAGAGATATTTGCCAGCTAGCGATAAAGATAGCCCCAAATTAAACCGCTACCATTGCTGTTAATGGCTTCATCGAACTCTAGTGGTGGCAAAAAAGTTCACCTGTCAGCAAATTGAACACATTTATCTGGCTAGTGAGGCCGCAGACGATGATGTGATCATGCTTTCTTTCACTTTCGCTAACCTGTCGCCCTTTGAATCCTCTCAACAAGTCGGCTTCTCTGCCAAGTTTGACGTGTCGGCTGCCTCGGTCGGCAGAGTTAAAGCCTCTTTACAGACGAGCTTTGTGGCGTCGGTCGGCTCACCCTGACTGTCAGCTGTAAGCAAAATAACGGCATATTTTGCTTTGTGCGTCTGCTTTGTGGACAATCGGTGCACGGCTCTTGTTTAATCACCAGTTGTAGTGTGCTCATAAGAGAAGGAACAAAAAAAAAAGTGGCTGGCACGCTCACTATGTCTGCAGATAGTGGAATCAGAGCACTGACCACATGCCACCCTTTGTGTTGCACATCGTGTTGCAAAACACTGTCAATTATTAAAACTCTTGCGCTCTTTCGGTACTGAAACTAATAAAATGTGGTTTAGTATCAGTAATGTCTTTTAAATTCCTTCTTTTACCAGAGACATTCCCCTGATTTTACATTTCATACACATTGCATTTTATTTTCTTCATTATCTTTTCCCCATTCCCTGGAAAGGTATTTTATAGGTCTTTTATATACTATATCTTGTCATCTTTCCTTCTCTGCATTGGTTTATATATATATCTTTTCTTTTTTTTCCTGCCTTTAAACTTGATGATTCATTTGCTGTCGATGTGAGACACTGTGTTGTTGCTTCTTCCCCAGAGCTGTGGAGAGTCTGAACTCATAATCCATAATAGCACACTGAAAAATGTGCAATAACTGCACAACGGACATTTTATAAATGCACCTTAGTGTTCACTACATCCGTGCTACTACTTGTGTACATACTTGCATATTTATTTGATTTTCTTTATATACATAGAGTAGAGTAGGCCTGTAGTTGTTTCACTATTTGCTTCACATTAGATCTAATTTATCCAAACCATAATTTCAAACCAGTATTTCATATCCCTTATTGACATTTTGGAAAAGTTATTAAGCCGTTTCCTACAATTTTGCTTTCAATTTTTATTTATGAATTTATTTATTTTAGTTTTTACAGGGATTGTGCGTAATGGCAAGCAAATTAAATCCAGAGCAACAAAATGTTTCCAAATAATAGTATATCTTTGTGATTTCCAGTGACCACTACAACTCTTGCTGCTACCAAGAGACATTGTATTTTCATGTGCATTGACAATAATACATCTCTCATTATTTAAATAAAGTTTATTATTATTTGTAACAGCAGGATGTTGCAAAAATCTTTCTAATGATAGCAAATCATGCAACATATGCATGTTTAAACCCTAAATTAAGGTCAAAATATTGTCCCCAGAGATGAAATTTAATCTGTTGCTTCACTTTCAAGAAACAACTGTGACATGCACTAGCACTCAGACGTGATAATGGTTCATTCTGTAGAATACAGACTTTTCTCTAGCTTCTAGTCTGCAGCTTTTTCCCAGTATCCCGCTAAATGAGACCGCAAAATGTGGGCACAAACGCTATCCAAGAAAGCCCACTAAAGAAGGTGAAGCACGTTAAAAAAAAAAACTTCTTTTACCAAAAACAAACTAATTTTCCCTCGCATGCTTCATTCCCTTCGATTGAGAGCAATTTCCAAAATGTGCTGGTTCAGGTTTTAAAGGATTCCTCTTGGTAATACATCTTAGAACACTGACACTAAATTTGTGTGCATCGGCAGAATCAAAATAGCTCACATATTTGATTGTTCACGGTTTTTTGGTTTGCCAGCAGTCACCACAGAGGCACAACGATTTCATTTCCCTCAGTCTTTTTCTAAATTGACCATAATTGAGATGATTTTGGTCACTTAAGAGAAAGCGGAGCAGGCGAAAACATGGTCATGTCACGAGACTTACAGTAAAGTTTGGTCAACCAGAGCTGACCAATTAGCTAAAAAATAGTCTGACAATGCGGATTACATCCAGAAACATGAGCAGAATAACAATTCTCTGATGTTTTTCTTCCATTTCTTATTCTGAATCCGTGTCTCCTCACCCTCGGCCAATGACCATCGTCTAATATCGTAATTCTTCTAGTAACCACTGAACCAGTTAACCTGTTATTGTGTTTTCTTGTACAACTTTGGAAGACTTTTGCCATTTTCCCAACACATAAGATGTTTCTTTGGTGCTACCACGTCACAGCGTGTGGAGGTAGATGGATTTATGAGATGTTCATATTGGTTTTAATTTTCTGTTGTCACTTTTCTCCATTCATGGGGGAAAGGAATGTTTTGATGGATTTAAATCTTAAACAGGATTATCTTATTCCTCGGGGTCTCAGCCACTCTGCTTTGTGGGTAAATGTTTTCTTCTCAAATTGAGGCTGTAAAAAAAAAAAAAAAAAAAAAAAAAAAAATCTGGATTTTTCAGCTGCTGTTTGATGGAGCTGTTTTGACTAGCGCAGCTTTGTGGCAACCTGCCGCCCAGGGTGTCATTGTGCCGCCACGAGGTCTATGAGAAACAGGCATCAAGGCCTGGACCGCAGTTAACCATGTGGTTCACCACTGACCAGAAGGAGGAGGGGGACTGACAGACACAGTAAGAGAGGGAAGAAAGAAAGGATAAAGTGAGTGGATTCAAACTACAGTTCAAAATGTACTTTTTCCCCCATTCTCTTTATCTTTTTCTTTGATTCTTCCTACCTCTATCCATACCCCCGTCTTTCCCTCCATGACCCCATTATTCTCTTCTGGTGACTCCATTTAATTGCTGACATGACTTATAATAACATGAATTTATTAGCTTCAGGTTAATGTGCACATATTTTTTTCACCTCCACCTGTGGGTGTTGGTGGCACCTATGGTGATGCATCATAATTTAGAGAGGACAGAAAGGGCAGCGAGGAAAGGAGGAGCTTAGAAAAGGCATCGGGAGACAATGAAGCAAAGAGTGCAAGTCATTAACGGAGGATGGAATGTGTGGGGAGAGAAATGACGGGCATAAAAGTGAAAGGTGGATGGATGCAGGGAGGGAAGGATGCGATGAGCGGGAAGATGAGGAAAAGGGGGTTCGGACGAGGTAAAGGACAGGGAGTCAAAAATATGGAGATGACGGAGGAATATGAGGTGAAGATGATGCCAGCATTAAGGAAAGGAACAAAATGAGATGACAGAAGTAAGGATCAAGGTAGTTTCTGGACATTTCTGGAGGCCAGCATGGAGTGTAGGCATTAAAATATGTGGAAAAATGGTGTCTGACAGCAAAACCTGGGGAACCAGTAGGACACATGTATACCATAAACATACACGACTGTTCTAAAGTTTGGGGTCACTTAGAAATGCCTTTTCTTTTTTCTATATATATTAAAAGCAGTTGCTTTGAATGAAGATAACATTAAATGAATCAGAAATACAGTCTACAATTGAACGGCAGTCTAGTTTCTAGATATTTCTGGAGGCCAGCAAGGACCGTAGCCATTAAAATATCTGGAAAAAAAGATGGCTGACCAGTAGAATAGATGAATACCACAAGCATGTAAGTAACATCCAGACAGGTGGACAGGGGCTGGGTGACCCATTTTTGGAGTGACATCCTGAACTCGTGCAGCTTTTTTTTCCCTTTCAGCAAAACTGCATGATCCTCCTGACAAACAGCACACAAAATTTGCAACCTTGTGATTTGTCTGAGGTGAGCATTTAAGGCTCGTCTCCCAGCCTTAGGAAACCTGATTTGCATTGCACTTTAAGATGAAACAAATAAACAGAGGTGGATTTGAAGAAAGACAACCCTGCATGCGAAATGGCTGAGAGTTCCCAAGATGACAAACAATTGAAATTCAGTTAATTTGCTGCGACATAAAACACGCCTAGGTTGGTTGTTTTCTTTTTAATTGGTCAGTGGAAAGGTTTGTTTCAACAAGACTTCCAAATATCACGGGACCAGCATACTGCACTTGCACAACCCTGAAGATGACTATGACGTTCTGAAGAGAAACAACTCATCCCTATTGTTGTATTTGGATGTGCACCAAGAGCTTTCAAATAATCTCAGGTCCTGAATCAGATTTTTGTCAGTCGAATCAGATTTGCCTATCGACATACTTCATGGCTGATTACAGCAGCTTAACGCCACAGTGGCTGTGACTACGTGCTGGTAATGTTCCTTCTTACACTAGAATCTTTCATTCCCAATACACTGGACCTGCGTCACACAAAGGTTACTCAATTGTTCGTTAGAAAAAAGGATTTGCAAGAGCATCACTCCAACTCAGGTATCAGCTTCAGTAATCAACACGTTTTCACATGGATAAACTGTGTGTAAACGGACGCTCGACTCAGTGAATCAAACATGATCATAAAGGGATTAAAGTAACACGACGAGATAGTAAATGTTAATATGCGAGCTGCAAACGTCTTAGTTGATTTTGTTATGTTTCAAGGGAGCCAGGTGAGCTAACCGGCTGCCAGTGGGAGTCCAACGCTACGACGCATGTGATGCTCCTCAGCAGTTTCCCAGCCTCCCTCTGCTCCTGCTATTCTGTTATTCTAGTCTTACTGAAAACTGTTCTAGCATTATTTCATACACCCTGAGAGAGTACCAGGCATCATTCAGGCTCTGAAAGTCATAAATCATAGATACTGTTTGTGCTGGCAAAGCAAAACATTTCACAATAGTTATACGGGTTGAAGAGTTTGAAAGGCCAAGCTGGCACCAATTCAGAGCCAGAAATTTTGAAAACAAAGAAGGCTTTAGGCACTTCAATTTCTGCCGTCTGTGTAAATTCTCAGTCATCCAGGTTTTTGGAATTGTAGGAGCTTCAGGAGAAATAAACTAGACTTCTCTTGTAGCTTCAAGAGGCTTCTTCAATTCTGACTAATGGAGTTCTGACAGTTTGCTTGGATTCTATTAAAACACAAAAAAATCTGAGCTCCGTGGTGCAACTGTGACGTTATTACTGACCAGTCATGTGACAAAAACCAAGGACCTTTTCGGCTGAACTGCAGGCAGTCCTTGCAGCACTAGCTAGAAATGCATTCAGAGAGCACAGTACTTCACCACGGCTGTTCCCCCCTCCATATGACATTGTCGGAAATGCAGCATTTTTTTTTAATAGCTGTTGATTGGAAATCATGGCAACATAGAACATAGCCATTTAACAAAGATGTACCCACAAACAAAATGCATGCATGTGTACGTTATGTATGGATACTGAATCGTGTGACCTAAATATGTATGGAATAAATTTCCTATCATAATTCAAAAACATTTTAAATTGATTTGAGGGCAGAATTTATTGATTTCATTCTCAGATTTCGTGATATTGTCTCTCAGAACTTTGCTCTTGCGCTCAAATTTGCTCTGCGCGTGCTCAAACGGTGTCCTCGCACTCGGTTACGATGCTGCTCGCGCAGATTTCCTGCGCTCAAACTCAAACTCTTCCTCTTGCGCTCACGGATCTCTGCTCTGCTCTCGGATTTTTTGTGTATCAACGCTGTCAACCAATAGAAGGCCGGCTCGCTTTGACCAATCACATTATCCCTGTTTGTATACGGGTGCGTTCGCTGTTTTTCCGAGGAGCGTCGCATACGGGCGTGCACTCTTTCAACAGGTTTTATCCACTCCCTACCTCCGGGGCTGTAATAAATGTGATTTCTTTTATTTTTTGACCACTGCTGGAATAAAATATCATTCAATACATACAACAGCGTCCGAGCTTCTCATTAAAATGGCTATATTGTATAATAATAATGTCACCATCCTGAAGCTAGCAGGACTACATACTTGATACTTCACACAGCAGCAGCAGAGGTGCAGATGTTGTAGCTGAGAAAGTTTGAAGGTTGCCATTTCTTGCATTCCCAAAATAGTAGGGGAGTCAGATTTTGTTAAGTGACCCAACAAAATCTGACTCCAGATTTTATTTCATATCATACAATCTGCACAGTTAACTCAACCTGCATATTTCTGTTAAAGTCCTAGTTTTGAAATAGTCTCTCTGTTCTTCATCTGTCATACTGTGATCATTTAGCCCCTTTTTTATTATTCTGTTCTTACAGACTGTAATTTACTAGTTTTTTTTTTTTTTAAACTTGTTGTAATTTGGTGTTTTAGCTTTTGTAGCAAATAATTTCCCAGGTGTGGGATAAGTAAAGAAATTCAATTCTATTATATTGTTCACTGGCCCAATAAAAATAACAACAATAACAAATGACTTTATACTTAAGAACTATACTTATATTAAAGACTTTATACATAAATACCAGACATATTTTGATGCCATATCTTGCATTCTTAGGGGAGTCCGATTTTAAGTAAGGAGAAATAAAGTTTTCTCAGTGAACAAATATTTTATTAACACGTGTAGAAGACTGATGGAATATGAACAATAATTGGCGATTCTAACCTCGCCTGAAAATTTCATCCAAATCAGTTTGTCTGTATTTGAGTAATGTTGCTAACAGACGACCAGACAGACAAACCAATGACGATCATCACATAACTCCGCTGCATTCTTTGGCAGAGGCAATAAGAGACAAATACAGAAACAAATTAAAAATGTAAAAACATAAATATCTATAGTATGTGGAGCCACCATTTGTTGCCAGTAATGGTAGTACTTGTGGGAAAAATGTTGCACATGTTGATTCCAACTTTAACGATTTATGGCGTAACTGTTTTCTTGAGTTCTCTCTACTTGTAGCCATGGTTGTGCTGCTTCCATAGAGGTGCAGGACCTCATACTGAGGTGAACCCATAGTGAGAATATTGTGGCAGGAGCAAAAACAAGCTTGTTGGAATACAGAGGATTAAAAAAAAAAAAAAAGATTTATCTTCCAAATCTTTAAGCAGGAAATGGTGACTTCTGACCACAGTGAACAATAACAATGTTGATAAGAACCTGAGGAATACTAGTGACGCACATGAAAATCTGTTCCTTTCTGTAGAATAAAAGCACCTCGGCTGATAATTTGCCAAAACCCTTCCACGGATTACTAAAATTCCCATTTGTGATGCTCAATTTCAGGAAGTCATCGCTTCTTCCTTTTTCATATGTCACCTCGACCGTAAAGATGACCTCAGAGGTAAGCCTGAGCGATAAAAAGCACTTTGGTTAACAGCACACGCCAGGCGCAGCCACAGCTGTTATTGTGCCGAAGCCTTAATATCCTGCCAGTGCTCAGACTGCTAATAGACAGGCTGGATGCTGCAGAGTGTATTTCTGCTGGAGAGAATGAATGCATGAAAATTTAATCTCCTTTCAGTGTTGTGTTCCACATATCACTTCAACTCCCACCTGATCACCAACTCCTGCATTTCAGGAATAAAACCGGACGGACATCTGCAGCCTCTCTGTCAATATTCTGCGTGACCGACAGCATGAAACATTGACTGGATGTCAAGTTCATTCACACAGCTCTGGGGAGCAAAATAACAAAACATATGAAGAAATGCTGGGAAATCTAATGAATCAAGGAAATGTCTGTTATGTAATAGAAGCCATAATGAGGTCTTGTGAAGCCGCAGGCATTTGTTTACTTGAAATCCTGGCAGGAGCCATATGTTCCTGCAGAACTTATTCAGCTATATGCATACAGCAAGCACAAAATAGTAACTGGTTTGGGTTTAAAGGCCCCAAAAATCTGCAGAAGTATAGTCTAATCAAAAACTTATGTCCTTTAATGCATGTAAATTCAATTATATAGTATATTTACTGTAAACGTTACCTGACACAATATATAAATACATTTATATTGTCATGTTGATTTAATGGTAGGCTGATGCTTTTGTTTACATCAGACTGGCTTTCTAAAAAGAATTCTTTTGCTAATCTTATGTCTGTGACCCCTCATCTGGGTCACAGATGTGATTTCATGGGGTTGCGCATAAAAATCACGCCACTTCAGGCACATATCACATGTCATGGCGATGCATTTTAAGTTTTTTTGCATGTTATTTCGCAGTGTTAAAATAACATGCAGATTGCTTAAGGTCGTGGGAAGGTTCCATTAAATTTATCAGTCAAATGCATTCAAATTTGGTGACCCATGTGGGGGAAAATGCTTAGAGACAACATGCTAAGTGAGTTGAAATGTTATTAATGTGTCATTTAATGATACCAGGCTGAGATCTGCCCTCGGAGCAGCATTTGTATTGTTAATATTACAGTGAAAACAAATGCAATGCAGAGAAAGAGTGACTGAATGTCAGGGAAATTATTATAAAAAGGTGAGACATTAAGGAAAAAACCTAAACTTTTCATACCCCTTCAGTGAGGGGATCCTGTGGGGCCGTTATATGCTTTGGGGGACATTTTACTGCTATGGTTTGGGTCCACTTTGGTTTGAGAATTTGGTCAATGTTCACCAAATCTCAACTCAGCTGAAAACCAAGGGGAGATTTTGAACCTACGCTACCCTTCAAAAGTTTGGGATCACGGAGGCAATTTCAGGTTTTCCATGAAAACTTACACTTTTATTCATGTGTTAACATAATTAAACAAGGGTTTTCTAATCATCGGTTAGCCTTTCAGCACCATCAGCTAACACAATGTAGCATTAGAACACAGGAGTGATGGTTACTGGAAATGTTCATATTCCATTAAAAATCAACCGTTTCCAGAATCCATTTAGAATAGTTAACAATGTCTAGATTGTGTTTTTGATTAACTTAATGTTATCTTCATTGATAAAAAATATTTATGTTTGATCCCTCCAGTAGAGACTTGGAGGCCCAATACCAAGTCTTACTAAAGCTGTTCTGGCAGCACATGGTGGCCAAACATCTCAATAACATCAGTTTTGTTGGTTTTTCCTTGAATTTCTCCTCTGTCTGGATGCTTGGTATCAAAATTTAGCAACTTCGATCTACTCTATGTCGGACATTACTTTTATATAGCGCTAATTTGCAATAGCAAAACCAAATTGATTGCCAAAAACCTTCTCTCTGTACATCCAACTTCCACCCTGACCTTACTATGATAATGACTATAGAGAAGGTAAAACTCGAGGAAAGAAATGTGTGTTTTTGACTGATCAGGCACTGTATGTTATTGGATTTAGTTGGGGTTTTTCATATCGTTTTAGGAGTTATGTTGGAATCTTATGAATCTTTTATGCATTCAGTTTGAAGTCGCCTTTGTTTGTACTTTTGATGTTTGTTTGGTTATGTTGTTGGCTGTTTTTATCATGTTGGGTACGATGTTTCATTTGTTTTTTTTGTTTTTGGTTTATGAAATGGTTTATTGTTGTAGCCACACTGTACAGTTTAGTTCTAGATATTTTTTTGACCACTTTGAGAGTCCTGTCTGATACTTTTGTTCTCTTCGTAGTCCCGTTTCTATGCTGTCAACAGTTTGTTTTGTAAATACTTGCATGCAAAATTTTATTGACATTCTGCATTTAGATGAAAATAAATAAAACCTTATTCGAAGCACAGCCCTTTGTTTTGCCTCTCATACTTCTGTCTTCTCTGCAGTTGACACAGCAACACATTTACTATCTAAAACATAAAAAATGCTGTCCGTGAACACGATGCTGCCAGTTTGCCATCAGGATTTAATTGGGAAAACAAATTAGCACAATACAAAGTAATTTCTTTGAGACAGTGCCGAACAGACATGCCTATTAACATTTCCTCATTAGACTGATTAAAAAATGTCATTTCATTACTGTAGCAAATTAGCAGCATACAGATCAGGTTGTTATGAGAATATCTCAAATGTTTGTCAGTAGATAGCAATGAAAGCCTCTGAAAACAGCAAGTAATGGGCAAGACTCTTTACTTTCTGACGTCCATCAGTTTTGAAAGATTTAACTTTGTACCACCTTGAATTGTTGTATTATGACTGATACAAATGCAGACTGAAAATAAAAAGAACATCCCGCTACCTTGAGAAGAACATTCAGAGGTATCGGCTTTCTGGATGATTATATTAGGTTTGGATGAGTCGGGTTTAATTTGCACTTCAGAACTACCTTTTGTTGCCGAACTTGGTGATTATAGAACCACGAAAGGGAAAACAAAACAAAAAAAGTGCAACTGCATACAGGTTTGTCATCACTTTAGATCCAGATGTGGTAGCTAACTATAGACCAATATCCAACCTACCATTTCTCTCTAAAATTCTGGAAAGAACAGTTGCAAATCAATTATGTGAACACTTACAAAGGAATAATTTGTTTGAAATGTTTCAGTCAGGCTTCAGAGTGCATCATAGCACAGAAACAGCTCTAGTGAAAGTTACTAATGACCTTCTCATAGCATCAGATAATGGACTAGTCTCGATATTTGTTTTGTTAGATCTTAGTGCAGCGTTTGACACAATCAACCACAAAATTTTATTACAGCATCTAGAACATTCAATTGGCATTAAAGGGACAGCACTGGACTGGTTTAAATCCTACTTATCAGATAGGTTCCAGTTTGTGCATGTCAACAATAACTCTTCTGAACATACTAAAGTTAATCATGGAGTTCCTCAGGGTTCTGTCTTAGGACCGATACTTTTCACATTATACATGCTTCCTTTAGGCAATATTATTAGGAAGCATTGTATTAACTTCCATTGTTATGCAGATGACATACAATTGTATTTATCTATGAAGCCAGATGAAACTGATCAGTTAGCTAGACTGCAAGATTGTCTTAAGGACATTAAAACCTGGATGACTTAACTTCCTACTGCTAAATTCAGACAAAACTGAAGTCATTGTATTTGGCCCCAAACATCTTAGAAACTCGCTTTCAAAGCAAATAGTTACTCTGGATGGCATTACGTTGGCCTCCAGTACTACTGTGAGGAATCTTGGAGTTATTTTTGACCAGGACATGTCCTTTAACTCACACATTTTTTCACCTGCGTAATATTGTAAAAATCAGGAACATTCTGTCTCAGAGTGATGCAGAAAAATTAGTTCATGCTTTTGTTACTTCCAGGCTTGACTATTGTAATTCCTTATTATCGGGTTGTCCAAATAGCTCTCTCAAACATCTACAGTTGATCCAAAACGCTGCTGCGAGAGTACTGACAGGAGTTAGCAAAAGAGATCATATTTCCCCTATACTTGCTTCTCTTCACTGGCTTCCTGTTAAATCCAGAATAGAATTTAAAATCCTTCTTCTGACATATAAAGCTCTTAATAACCAATCTCCATCATATCTTAAAGATCTGATAGTACCTTATTATCCTAGTAGAACTCTTCGCTCTCAAACTGCAGGCTTACTTGTTGTTCCTAGAATTTCTAAAAGTAGAATGGGAGGCAGAGCCTTCAGTTATCAGGTGCCTCTCCTGTGGAACCTGCTCCCAGTTTGGGTTCGGGAGGCAGATACCCTCTCTATTTTTAAGACCAGGCTTAAGACGTTCCTTTTTGACAAATCTTATAGTTGGGGCTGACTGGGTGACCCACAGGGGTTCGGCCTGTGTCTTCATTGCACAGCTGACTCCCTCTTGGACGTCCCTTCGTTCTGCCCCTAGTCATGCTGCTATAGGCCAAGGCTGCTGGGGGACTTCTCTTGACGCACTGAGCCCTTCTCTATCTACCTTTACATTTAATATGTATACCGTTATTGCAGTACATTCACTCTGTTTCCCCCTGTGCTATTTCCCCGAGTGTCCCTGGTCCCAGAGCTGGATGCTTCAGATCTGCGGTCGATGTTCCACCAGCTGGTCCAGTCTCCATCATGCCCACTGTGGGATGCTGCTGCTGACCTTCCTCCAGCCCTCTGCTTCCAGCTCCCCTTTTTCCACCAGTCAACTCTGCATCGCCTTCACTATACTTGTTATGCTAACTTACTTACTGTTTGAATTTTACTGCTAGCTTTATATGGAGTATGTTTAATGTCAGAGCCGTACATCATAAGAGTAAACTATGAGTCAGTTTTCAATGTTAGCTTATACTTTGTCTGTGTCACATATCCTGTCATGCATGTATCCAAATGTGTGTTGTGTTTTCCTTGCTTTCCCACCCCTCCCTCTTCTCCCATCCCTCCCCCTTGCCCTCCTCTGTCCTTCTCAACCCACCCGGCCAGCAGGCAGATGGGTCCCTCCTATATAGAGCCGGGTTCTGCTCGAGGTTTCTTCCCTGTTAAAAGGGTGTTTTCCTTGCCACTGTCGCCTTTGGGCTTCCTCTGGGGGTCAGGCATTTGGGTTCTGTAAAGCGTCTTGAGACGATTTGACTGTATTTGACGCTATATAAATAAATTTGAATTGAATTGAATTGAATTGAATCACCAGGATTTCTTTGTGTAATCCGACTCAACAAAACCTAAAAGCCCAATCAGAGATAATTAGTGTCAGTTTTCTTTGTTAACCAGGTTTTCTACTTTAGATTCTGTGTCAATTTGCATAAAAACTTAACAGAAAAACATTTAACTCTTCTACAGAAAATGAATGGATGACATGTGGACTTCTTCAGTCAACCGGTTGCTATAATAGATGGCTGTGAAGAAAAAAATTGATTAAGGTGAAAAGTATCGTATTTGCAAATAATGGAAGAGAGGAGTGTTGGTAGTAACCCGTCATTCCTTTGAAGTAACATACTGATGTAACAACTGCACATTGCAGCTCCTAAACTTTAAAATTCAGAGCATTTACGTAAGACACTGTCCCATAATAAATGGTATATGGAAATAACTTTAGTTTTTTGCCATATCCAAGGGAAATTAATGGGACTGGTTCATTATTCTCTGCAATAAATACCAAAAGACTAATCAATTGTCTCATGTGTTCTATTAGCTACCAGTACCAGCAGTGTAAAACACACACAGGTCTTCACAGCAAACCACATATAAAAGCATTTCAATACTTTTTTTTGCATCACCATTAGATTGTATATCAATTCCCATGGCAACGCAACGCAAAGAGCGTAATATACTGCAACTGCACGACATTGTTGAGTGGAATGACAATACAGGTCTGCAGATGTAACATGTTTCTTCAGCTGAGAGTCTTTATAATTCAGAGAGAAATGTCAAGAAATTAACCGGCAAAAGGGAAACACTTTTTACAACCAATTTAAATATCTGAACTTAACCTTCACACCAGGTTAGCATGGTGATTTAGCCAGGTGATACTGAAAACTCTGACTCATCATACCTCGATAAACCGCTAAAAACCACCGCAGGTCTGTATCTTGTCAGAACCAGTCCGACTCTGTAGTTTAAGCGTCTTTATATTGAAACAAGACTCCTCCAACCACAAGCAAATCAGTTACCAAACAGCAGCTTGCATGTGAAAAGGAACTTTGAATGGGTGTGTGGATTGTGGTTTGGGTCGGCCATGTTTCTCTCCCCTGCTGATGCGAAACCAATCGAATGGAGAGTAAACAGGGAATCAGCTTGTTGTTTTTATCTCCAGACGGCGATAAAAGCTCCACTGCGGGAACAAAACCCGGTTGGGTTTGGAGGCTGTTGGTGTTTTTGTACGACTAATGCGACCACAGACTCTAAGACAAACAAACCGTCGACTAATAGCTGGTTTTGGGTTGCAAACAGGAGCACGACGAATGCTGCTCCTGACAAGATGCAATTAATTTTCTAGAGATTATCTTTTATTAGGACAAGTAATCGGAGTATTTTTTGTTCGTATTGGGAGCCAAAAGATGATTTAGTCTCTCAGCTCTGGTGTTAAGCAGCTGTACAGAGTGTTAAAACTGTCAAAGTGAGTCTTACAGCTGGCTCAGTGTTTTTCTGGCCTGCATTTCTGCTTATGATGTTTATGATCAGCGTTGTGTTGCAAATACTCAGCAACAGCCTGATGTGATTTAAGTGGATTTTAGGATGATAATCATAATAACGTTTGGTCTGGCCTGAGTTACAATGAGACTGGTCGGGGTCTGTTTTTTGGTCTATCTTTAGCAGTCTTGACTGTAAGCAGCTCTGCATGCTTGTGGTGGGTTTGGCTTCCCGCTGGGAGGACTCTGGATCCAGTCTAATGGAACTGACAAAGTGTTTAGGCCGGGGTCTGTAATTGGCTTTATGCACGAGACTGTTCTCTATTATACAACTCTCCAACCGCTTTATTTACTCGATTCATTTTATTTACAGCTTGCTAGGCAGCATAACTGGAAAACAAACAGATCAGCTCAGCTATGCTTGAGGCTGACTTAAGCAGACAAACTGTAACATAGAAAAAGCTAAAAGCAAATCCTGAATTACTAATATTTTAAATGACAACACTGACAGTTTAGATATTTTACTTCTCCTGATCTATTTCAAATTTGAATAATTTATCTGCACATGATGCATATTTTTTCACCTCACCTTCAACCCAAGGCTGTGGGCTTGTTAATCAAATGTGAATCACAATCATGACTCTGGCATCCCACAATTAAATC
Source organism: Acanthochromis polyacanthus (assembly GCF_021347895.1). NCBI lineage: Eukaryota > Metazoa > Chordata > Actinopteri > Pomacentridae > Acanthochromis > Acanthochromis polyacanthus. The sequence continues at coordinate 31,670,652 of NC_067117.1, read as the reverse complement.
CAGATCAGCAGAGATATCAATGTTTAAAATACATGCTCACCCATGCAAACCTGTCTAAATAAAGTCGCTTTGTTTCGACCTGCTACATCTATATTAGAATGCATTATTTTAACTGTTTTCAAACTACTTTTCTGTCCAAATTGCTAAAGGAGACCAGAAGCCTCTCCTTTGTGTACAACTGCCTAGATAGCTACCATAGCTTGCATGTGAGGCATTTAGGGGATGTCGATATATTGTAGCTTTCTTTGTTCAAAAAGTCAGATGTTTTGGATATAAATTTAGATATATTTTCAATTCATATTTTGCATTAGAAGACAAAGAAAAGGAGCGCTACCTGGACTCGGCAGAGTTAGTTTGAGGTGCTCTTTGGAAGGAGATTCAAAAAATCCTTGAAACAAAAAGAGGAGACTCCAAGGCACTCTCTAAAAATATTAAGATTTAAAAAGCCTTTATTAAAAAGTCCATGTGGCAGGTTTTAATTGGTTGAGCATCCCTTTAAAAGGGCCTATTGCAGCCTGACATCTGTTTGCATTACTTCCTGATGAAGGCTTGATGCCGAAACGCGTAGAAGTTTTGTAGGTCTTTATGACCATGCCGTTTTAATAAAGGCTTTTTAAATCTTAATATTTTTTAGAGAGTGCCTTCGAGTCTCCTCTTTTTGTTTCATATTTTGCATTAATTTCATTCTTTCTAGCTATATTTCTGTCCAAGTTGCAAGGGGAGACTAGAGGTCTCTCTGTGCACAGTCACATAGCTAGCTACCATAGCTTGCATGTGAGGTCTTTAGGGGGTATCTATGAATTGTAGTTTGTATGTTCAAAAAGTTAGGAGTTTTGGATATAAATTTAGATATATTTTTAATGTATATTTTGCAGTTGCACTCATTTCTAGCTGATTTTCTGTCCCAGTTACAAATGAAGACTAGAGGCTTTTCTGTGCACAGCTGTCTAGCTAGCTACCATAGCTTGCATGTGAAATGTTTGGTGGACATCTGTAAATTGTAGTTTCTGCAAAAGCATATGTTCAACATGTTAGACGTTTTGAGTATGAATTTATATATATATATATATATATATATATATATATATACAGTGGCGGCTGGTGGTGAAATTTGTTGGGTGGGCTACCAAATGCATAATACTGATTAAATGGTTAACACAGCTGCAAAAGCAACATCACCTATGATACATACAGTTAGATCAATTACAGGTACACTATACTTTTTAGTGCTCTACATCAACACTCTCTCACTCACACACACACACCACTACAAAATGTGTTCCAACTGCAACGACTGCCCACAGATAGCCTGCTGCAACTGTCTTATTACAACTGTTTGGCGACATGTAGTGCAAAACACGCCTTCAGTACAACAGATGACCTCAGCAAAAACAAGGTGTCACAGTCCTTTAACAGGTCAACATGGGCCTACCTTATTTGAAAAGAAGCTCACATCGACGGCCGATGTGATCCCAGTCTCTTAACTTCCAGCTTTTCCTCCAAAGACATTGAGGAAAATGGACATGAAAGCAAATAATCCACCTCGTTCATGCTAACGCCCGCCATAGCTTAACCTTTTCTCCCTCCTTCCCAATTCTGGCACAAATAGCAGCACCGCTGTGCTAACTCGCTGCTATTGGTCAAAAGTCAGTGGCCTGTGGGCTGCCTGAAGTTAGCCCAAATGATCAGTAAATCACGGGGGCGGGACATGACACCTGTCAATCACTTACAAGAACGAAATGAATGAAAGTGGATTGTATCTGCTGGGGCTGTAAAAAATAAGCCCATTTAGAGATATTCTATGTTTTTCTTTTGACTGATTGGTGCTGTTGCTGCCTTTGTTTTCACCTAAACTTAAAACAATCTGTTGTAAGTTATTTGAAAAATAATTTTTTCATCTTTTTTGTGTTGGCCTGGAGTTAGCCCATTTATACCAGCCGTCCCTGTATGTATGTATATATATATATATATATATATATATATATATATATATATATATATTGCATCTACAGCCATGGCCATAAGTTTGGACACAAGTACCATGACGCTTGTGAATCTTAGAAAATACCACAAAATTGTCACTTACAATATAGTACACAACTCCTGAGAACTATATTAAGTTTCATATTTAAAAAAAACATCAAAAGAGTTTGGTGTCATTTTGTTATTCTTACCAAATTCGGTTGTGAAAGTACTGCATTTTTTTGTTATTTTCTTCTAATATTATGTTTTGGGAACAAAGTTGTTCCAATTATTGGAATTTATTGATAATATTATATCCCTTGTTGATTTGTTGACTAATTAAACTGGTGCTGTCAAAAACTATTAGTTATGTTCTGTAATAGACATCAAAACAGACATAGTAAGTCATGCTGTGTCCAAACTTATGGCCATGGCTGTAGGAGGTGAGGAAAAGCATTATTTTGAGTCTGGTTTGTGGCAAAGATTAGCAGGAATGTAGCATAATGTGACAGTGAAAGCTGTAATCTTTTTATTCAAAACCGAAACTGCAATAAAACTCATTTTGTCTCCAACATAAATGAATAATCACTGATATCAGTATTGATTAAAATAATAATTGTGGCCATAATCATGCAGTCCTACTACAAGAATGCCAAATCAGATCACTAGCGTGCTACCTCATCATTACATTCGTCATTTTTCATCATTATTTGAATTTGGAACAAAGATAGAAGCATTTGACTCGTCTGAGTTAAGTAATTTATTTAACCAAGTCGAATTGAACGAATTTGAGTTCTTCATCGTGACTGAACTTTGTGCAATTTTTATCCTCTAGCTATTTGGCATACACCGTACCTGGTTCTCTTGATTTTATAACCCATAACCCGCTGATTTGCGACGATCATTTCCCCCTCAACAGGTTAGTAGGTCAGAACACTCACCATGTCTGAGTTTGTGGTTGTGTATCCCCCCCAGACGCACACAGACTGATGTGTGCTCTGATTACAGGTGACCTATATTGCTCCTGTGAGAATCAGGGTGTTGACGTTCGCCTCTCAGCGCTGTTTGCCGTCACTCTGCTCTTTTTTGTCTGTTCATCCTCTCTTTCCCTAACATTTTCTTGCTTCGCTGTGGGTCACAAATTCTTATCTAAGCCTGCATACTTGTGTTTTTTAACAATGCAACAAATGTATTTAAGAACAAAATTAAAGCTCCTTTTATAACCCAAGTAATAAAACTACAAACCTATTTCGAAAATAAATCATCTTGCATGTTTGAAGCCGTTCTTTTGAATTTACAAATGCTGGACAGTGTATGATTGCTTTGCTGTGATGTGTTTTGTATGTTGGAACTGATACGATTCACCAATCAATCATTTAGTCCATTAATAATCAATAATTAATAGTTTGAGTCAGTATTCTCTCGTACTATTAAAGTGAATATGTTTCAGACTGAAGGATCCAGCTTGGGTTACAGTAAGGTGAGTATTTTTTTTCACAATTTTTGGGCACTTATTACATAAACAGTCAATTAATGGGGGAAAATAATCAGCAGATTAATCAACAATGAGAAAACTGCCCAGTTATAATATATTTACAAGCTATATTGTCAAAATCAAAACCAGGCAACAAACAAAAGGCAAACAAGAATATTTTTTTTGAAAGTTTTAACAACATTTTGCTTTAAAAACACACTTTATCAGCAGTGAAGGCATGAATTTTTCTAGCATCTCCCGTCTACACACCACCATCCTGGCATTTATTTTCTTTATTCCTCAAAATAAAAGGCAGCCGGTAAACGTGACATCCCTGCAGAGCTCTTTGTGGATCTAACCTCTTCATCCTGGCTCCTACAATATTTAAACAAATAATTTACTACCACCTAATATCTGCTTCACAGCAGGGAGCAGGGAGAGGAATGCAGAGAGCCAGGATAAGATTTTACATGAGGGATTGTGTGTCCTGGGAGGAGGCGGGGCATTTGATTCTTCCTGTTTGGCTGTTTTCATGTCACCTGATATTTAAATGTATTTCCCATCCAGCTGTGCACTGTGTACTGTTGTTTCACTTTATGTAAGATTGAGGAAATGTACAACTCTTTAAGGAAAAAGTTGTTTTTAACAGGGCCAGCTCTGTTCCAAATCAAAAAAAGGACATTTTCTCGAGCGAATGGAAAACTATATCACACACACAGAGTTCAATAGCAACATGTCCCTCCAGAAAGAATCTGTTACAGCTGAGACAAGAAAAAGAAGCTTTTTGGAGACGCTGCAGTAGCTTCTCACATAATTAAAACAGAATAATTTGCTTTGGTTGCCACAGTGGAACAAGCCGCACCACATATTACAATGTAATAAATTTAAAGTGGTGAATTTGTTGGCAAACACACTTGCCTATTTCCACACGCAGCGGCATTGGAATTTATTCATCATTAGCGGTTTGGTTTTCTGACTATCTGGCACATGTGGGTCCAACATTCATGCTATTTTGCTCTGGTTTGGGCTCCACTGACTCCTGAAAAATGTGTAGCTTCTAATTGCTAATTAACTGTGTCTGTTTGTGTTCTGTTGCAGCTGAACTAGCAGCATGTAATGGGTTCATCAGAGATGTAAAGTCATGTGTAATTGTCAGTGCAACTTCTTTAATTACCATGGGATACAGTCCATTGTGCTTTTGGCTGAACAAAGAAAGTCTAGAGAAATGCAGAATATACAGCAGCATTTCACAGCAATCTAAAGTAATTATTAGACCTTTTTTTTTTCTTTTTTGCCTTTTCGTTTGTAGTTCTTGGATGAGCCACATTTCTCCTTAAAGTTTGTAATGGACAGCTGTTTAACTCATTTCAAGCTGGTTAAGAATCGCTCTCGTTGTTTCTCTCTACTTTTAGTGCAAAGATGTCCGTTGTCTCGTCATCTCACGATTCTCTTTGTTGAATGTAGTTTCAATGATCTGTTCACTTTACATGTACAGCTTACACATGAAATAACGGTGACTCAAAAACAGGTTTTATCACCTAGTGTGAATTTTAGTGCCTCATATCTTGAAACAATTTATTGCATGTATTGAATTATTAGAATACTGTTTCATGCAGCATTAGAAGATGCTGCATCTATTTAAGCACTATGATAAAACTGTAGCAAAATTGCCAGTGTTGGTAGACTTTGTAAAGAAAACTACATATCCTGTTGCATTGTACAAACTAAATCTTTCAAACCCAAAATTGTTTCACATTTGAATATTTTAAATGAAATTAGTCAGAGCTTAGAGAAATTTAAATTAAAAGCCAATTAATTTTATAATCATCCCTCCATTTTAAAGAAGAATATCTACTCAGACGGACCAATTACTGCCTTCAATATTCAGCATTTTTAATTCGATATAATTATTTTATTTTGCTGAATCTCTGCAAAATAAACCAGTTTAAAAAGTAACTACTTTGGTTTGAATGCAGCCACATCTCTGTCATCTCCAGCAATGAGTTGAGTGATGTGGATTTTTGAGATCACAGCTTTTATTTTTTACTGTAAATGTGCACTACCATTCAGACGTTTGGAGTCAGAAATGTCAAAAAGCAGGGTTTTTTTTTCAGTGACAATAACATTAAATGAATCAGAATTGCAGTCAAGACATTGTTAATGTGGTAAATTACTATTTTAGCTGGAAACGGCTGACTTTTAATGGAATATATACATAGAGGTACAGAGGAACATTTCCAGCAACCATCACTCCTGTGTTCTAATGCTACATTGTGTTAGCTAATGATGTTGAAAGGCTAATTGATGATTAGAAAACCCTTGTGCAGTTATGTTAGTACATGAATAAAAGTGTGAGTTTTTTATGGAATTTTGTCTGGGTGACCCCAAACTTTTGAACGGTAGTGTATATTAGTTATCGGTTTACTTGATTACCAAGAGTTAGCATTAGCATTGACCCAGCCACATTGCACATGTCAGCCTTTAACATCTGCTTTCTTCAGACAGCATTAGAAAGTCAAAGCTATGCTGTTGTTATGTTTATGTAATTTGTGTCTTTCCTGAAAATGCCTCTGTTTTGTCACCGCTCAATGAAACCAAACCAGACATGTTTCAAACTCTGAATCAGTGAGTGTCTATGTTGCAGACATTTACCCTACATGTCCTTTCATCTCAGCTGTCAGTACAGCAGCCCTGCCAGTATAACTTTACACTCAGCTGATTGATGGCAAAGTGAAACTGCCCGTGCGCTGCCTTCCTCTCGTCTCTTATTCATGTAGTTACACTGCGATGCCAGATCACTTTCCTCAGCACGGCCGTCCGTCTCATCCCGTCCTGCCTCGTCAGCTCCTGGCAAAGGATAGCCGGTAACTGAAGACCTTGGCTGACAAAGTGACAACACGGCTGCAGACTGGAGCCTCTGTTTCTTAACATGCTGAAAACATGACCTTCAAACTGCAAACTTGTGATTTGACTGGCATCAACAAATTGCAATTTTGTCAATCTGTCCTATTGTTTCAGGGCCGTAGAAAGTAATACGCTTCTGAAGATACATTTTGATTTTTTTTTAAATGTTTGGCCTCACTTTGTTGCACTCTTGTACTTCATTCCAAATCACTCTGAAAAGTTACAGCCAATTTCTGTTGTGGTTTTATAACAATCCGCCTCCAAACTCCATCAAAATAACTGGTTTAAGGTGAGAGAAAGATTGTGTTTAGGTGGTTCAGTTATGTTGACTGTATAGTTTAGTCTAGTCCTTATTGTTGCTGCACTTGGATGCTGTTCCTGCTGGAGAATGGTCTGACTGCACAATTCTACAATTTCAGTTGTCAGATGCTTTTATTCAAAAGAAACATACATCTGAGAGTCGACGCAACACAAGCAAGGATCTAGTCAGGAGACAACAACCTGGATAAGAGCCATAAAACAAATTCAAGAATGATAGGACCTTGGTGTCTACAAGCAGTGCAGGAGGTAATAGGAATTCCTTTCTTTTTGCAGTCTGTGAAGTGCCAAGGTGTTCAATGAAGAGCCCGGCTTTTAGTCTTTTCGTAAAGACTGAGAGAGACTCTGCAGATTGAACAGAGTTGGGCAACTCGTTCCACCACCAGGGAACCACAGGGAAGAGTCCAGCTATGGACTGGCTCTGGAGGGAGTGTAGACCTGAAGTTTTGAATTTAATGCTTGCATTAACTGTAAGCCAGTGAAGCAATCTGAACAATGGGGTTCAGAACTGCACCTATTATCTTTCTGGTATAGGGGTGAAAATGCTGTGGCTTGTTTGTATTTCCTTAAATCAATCAGTCATCTTGAGTGGCGCTAAGCCTGGGATGCAGGAACAGTGCCCCTGCAAAATAGTGTTGTGGTTGAGAACTTATTTTGGCGGAACAAACTCGGAAAGTGAAGCTGTTTCCGTACCTTGTGAGCAAACATGCAAGGACATCTCTGTTAGAAGGCGAGACATGTTCAACTGTCCCACTGTTCGCTAAATGAACCAAACGGATGTGCTTTATTGTAAAATCTTCAGCAAAATGTCTCATTTTTAGTGTGGATGCTGCTGTTTGGAGATTGTTGTTCCTGTTTCCTATAGCAAAGGGGATTTGGAAAATGGGAACACACAGCAAACAAGACAACAGAAGGGGAGGAGGTCGCTGGATGAAATTAGATTAGATTCAACTGTATTGTCATTGCACAGCGCACTAGGACAATAAAATGCAGTTTAGCGCCTAACTGGATTTGCAAAATCCAGCATGTACAGTATGTTACAGTATAAACAGAATGCTTAGAGTGCTGTGAACACACTTAAATATAAGTTTAGAAATATATGGATGCACTATAAAATAGATCATGTAAATCTACGGGTAGAGATAAATGCTATGAGATATATGCAGTATATACAGAGCATTAACACTGGATTACACACTAAACATTCAACCAAACAGTGGGAGCAATGTATAAGATACAAGATGGAACATTTATGGAATTTAAAAACATTATAAACAGTGAAATAAGTGGCCAGTGGCAGGCCACAGTCACATTTATACCCATAGTCTATGTTCAACGAGTCAGACTAGTGCAGAGATGGACCGAAACTTTAAGTTTGAATTTTCTATGTATTTATTAGAGATGACAAGATTGGTTTGGATGTCAAAACTTTCAATAACAGTTTTTTTTTAATCAATGCATGTTTTCTTTTTGTTTTTTGGGGACAATTATTGCCTTATGACATCTGTGGTTTTTGGCTCTGGTCGTTGGTTAGCTTCAGTCAGTGACACAGTTTTAGCAGCAAATCAATTCATTATAAAAGTGTCTTCAAAAGTCTGGGAGTTTTTGAATGATCCCAGGACAAAACATCAACTAGCTTTTCTCCTGCCCTCTGTGGTCCCACATACTGAACCCCTGTTATTTATGTGAAAATACATCAACGCAAAGGACAAAATAAACTATAGGTAGTTTATGTTGGCAAGCAGAGAGCACTGTGGGAGTTTAGCTAGCAAGGGGCACCATGACAAAGACTTCTGTGGCGGTTAATGACCTTCAGCCTTAAATTTCACATTCAAGCAAACACATGTAACTTTTAAAATAATTGCAATAATTTAAAAATAAGTAAATCAGAGTAAAGACTAGGTTGATATGACATGTATTTTAGGAAAACAAAACAAGAACTTCTTCAAGCAGAATGTTTTTTACGACTTTAAACCTTTAAGCTTTTACGTGCCTCTCCTGACAGTGGGAAATTACAGAAATCTTCACTGCTGGCTTACTTTCAAAAGAAGCACTATCTGTTGAAGGATAAACATGAAGCAATTTATGATTAAACCAATACCATATGTTACCAATACCCAAACTACCCAACATGTAACATGTCTGGAAAATCAATCAAAATCAGTCATCTGTACATCAAATAATAACTCTGTTTGATAATGCTCAAAACATTTGGTTGTTTAAACACACTAGACAGTACAGCCATCTGGTGTATTTTAATAAAAAAAAGGTGGTGGGAGCTCATGCCTCCCCGCTTTCAGAAGCAAAACAGATGAAGCCTTGTTAATTTTTGACTCGGCATGAAACTGCAATGAAACAGTGTTGACTCAGTGTTATCAGTGCAAGTGTAGCAGAAACACAATGTGAGGAATGTCTTGACCTCGCAGAAGCATTCATCACTTTGTGGCCAGCGTTAATACAGAAAAGAACCAGATTATAAGTGCAGGTGAGGTATTGGCTCGTGGTGGAACATTTTCAAGTACGACTGGATTCAACTTTACGGTCAAGTTGTTCTGTTGACAGGTCGAGTGCTGGAAGAAAGCATTCAGAGTGTCAAGAAGCATTTTTCACCCAAACACGACCCAGTAGTTCCTGACTTGTTGCTGTGAATATTTTTCTATAAATTATTTAAGCGCAGCAGTAAGTGTCTCATTATCCACTTTCATTTGTTTCGTGCCGTATTAAATTACTGATCTGCACTTGAAGCGTTGGGCCACCGAACGCGGCCCTTTTGGCTGATGAAGGTTTTGTATTACAATGAAACTCTTCAGCTGTTTACATACGTTTGTGTATTTGATTCTTCTGCTGTTGAGTCTGAGGAGTGAGAGCTCTGAAGCATCTGTCCACACTCTCTTTCCCACATGTATTAGTAGCGTGCTGCTATTCATCCAAGCTTTGTTTCACTGCTGCAGGGTGCCGTACAGTACTCAAACTGAAACCAACTGTACCACTGAGGATCTTCGCTGCACCACTGTGAAGTGTTATTTCCCCCCCAAAATATATCTATGAACGGTTGCTTTAGCTTGCTTGAAAGACACATTTTTTCCACATCTTATGGAACAGAAAAATGGTTTGTATTAATATTCAATGCTGTAAATTGTTTTAAGTGAAAGGTGTGGGTGCCCAGATAGCTCAGCTGACTGAGTAGGCGACACATAAACCCCGACGCAGTGGTCATGGGTGCAAATCCAGCCCATGGCCATTTACTGCATGTCATACCCCACTCTTCTACCCATGTTTTCGGTCTCTCTTTCCATTGTCCGATATAATAAAAGGCAAAAAGGCTGAAGTGAGATAAACCTTCCCGTCCTCCCAAACTTACGGCCCATTGGCCAAAATCAGCCTTCCAGAGGGTTTGGAAAGTGTAAAAATTAGAGAAGACATCAACTGCAAATTGCAACTTTATATGAGTAAATTTTGAAAAAATTTCAAGACCTTCATTAGTTGTTTTGATCATAAAGTAAAATATGTTATGGTTCAGTTCCAGATACCTGTGACGAAAAATTCTGTGGATAATGTTGTTGAAATTTAACATTTTTCATGAGAAATTTCAGGTTATTACCTCATGTAATAGTTATGTAATCGTTACCTTATGTAATCACCGGAGTTTGTTTGTCTGTCCGTCCGTCCGTCCGTCCGTGTGTGTGTGTGTGTGTGTGTGTGTGTGTGTGTGTGTGTGTGTGTGTGTGTGTGTGTGTGTGTGTGTGTGTGTGTGTGTGTGTGTGTGTGTGTGTGTGTCTGTTTGTGTGTTAACAGCATAACTCAAAAAGTCATGGACGGATTTTCACCAAATTTTTACAGGATGTCCAGAAGAGCAAGAGTAAGAATCGATTAGATTTTGGAGGTGATCCGGATCACCGTCTGGATCCAGGAATTTTTTGAAGGTAGAAGACAGACAGAGACTCTTGCTCTTCCGGACATCCTGTAAAAATTTGGTGAAAATCCGTCCATGACTTTTTGAGTTATGCTGTTAACAGACAAACAGACACACACACACACACACACACAGACAGACAGACACACAGACAGACAGACAGGCAAACGGCATGGCGGAGGTATGCGCTCTCCGAGTGCTTTTCTAGTTCATAATGTTTTATAAAAGGACAGTTCAGTAAATATTTTCAGAATGTACACAATCAGTCAAAAGTTTTTGATCACCCAGGCACTTTCATGTTTTCCACAAAAACTCGCACTTTTAGTCGTGTGCTAACATAACTGCTTAAGGGTTTTCTAATCATCAATGAGCCTTTCAGCACCATTAGCTAACACAGTGTAGGATTAGAACACAGGAGTGATGGTTGCTGGAAATGTTCCTCTGTACCCCTATGGAGATATTCCATTAAAAATCAGCCATTTCCAGCTAGAATAGTCACTAAACACATTAACAATGTCTGGACTGTATTTATGATTCATCTTATGTGATCTTTTTTGAAAAAAAGTCTTCCAAAAATAAGGACATTTCTAAGTGACCCCAAACTTCTGAACAGTAATGTACTTTTTTGTGCTAAAACAAAGGGGAAAGATTTGGAGTTGTTGTTATTTATAGATTATTATGGCATGATTTTATTGGTCTGGCCCACTTGAGATCAAATTAGGCAGTAAATCGGGCCCCTGAACTAAAATGACGCCCCTGCTTTACATTGTTCCACACATGCACGTATGTAAACAAACTTGTAGCTACATTATTTCCTCATATGTTTTTTACAAAGCAGGCCTGTGCGCTGGAGCAGAAACATGTAATACCATTAAATATATTTGCATGATAACTTTCTGACCTTTATGTGCTAAATGTCACATTTGCATCTAAGAGTCAACTTGAGCTTGAGCAACCATACCTTGCTAAACATTTTGTTCCTCTGTGGTTTGGATTCCTTTTGTTGCTGATCATTATCGCAATATGCAAGCTGTTCTTGACTCATGCTGCCTTGAGGGTCCTCCCTTCATGGTAGCTGTGGTATTTAGGGACATATTTATTTTACTGTATAAATAGTGGCTACATTGTCAGATAATGACATAATGTTAACAGGCTCTGTGGCATCGCAGGTTCAAGGAAACTCGGAGCACAGTGACCTGACATTGAGGGAGCTGTATGTGTGTTGGAGATACGCTGTCAAGTGGGAAGTCAGGCTGGTGATGTAAGATTTGGTCTGAAAGAAGAATATTATTTTGCTCCATGATAGTTGGCAATTGTATCTGTGCATGCTGTACATGTGGGCAAACCATATCGGGTTTCTTTTGGTTTAATGTCACCTTAAGGATACAAAATGTATTTTCTTTCACCATTTAATGCCCTAAAAGACTAGAATTAAGCTCTTTCTTGCTCTCGGTAGACTTTGATTCGAGTTTTCAGATTCAAGAATTTTCTATAAACCTGTACTGATGGCTATTCTAACAGCTGACAGATGAGTATAGCACAAATGAAAAGACAGTAATGTGTTTTAAAATAAATTTTAATAGACTGTAAAACCTATTGTAAAAGCAAACAAAGCAAAGAAATAAAATAAAATTACAATTTTCTTTGACTTATTTACTCCTTTATATTTATATTTTTAATAAAGCAAAAATAAAAAAAGAGAAAATAAGTCAAATATCGAATTTGATTAATTGCTGAAATAATCAGTAAAATGATTCCTTTATTTTAATAATGTCCACCTGCAGCCATAAAACAAATAAATGGGTTATTTTGATAATTACCCCCACCGTTTGTTTTGTTTTACTTATTTTGTCCGTTTGATCTGCATAGTGACAACCAAAAGATTAGCAAAGAAGCTCTAAAAGCACCAAGAAGCATTAAGAACTGTTCCAGCGGTTTGCATTTTGACGTTAACTTTGGCATTAATGATTGACCGTCACCAAACATCCACAGAAAGAACAGGAAATACCTATCAAGCTTAAATAATCCTTGGTGGCATTTTATCTGACCAGAAACAATATTTTCATTTTATAACATGCACCATGAAAGAGGGATGGTTCTGACATACACTACCAGTCAAAAGTTTGCAGTCATCCAGACAATTTCATGTTTTCCATGAAAACTCACACTTTTATTCATGTGCTAACATAATTGCACAAAGGTTTTCTAATCATCAGTTAGCCTTTCAACACCATTAGCTAACACAATGTAGCATTAGAACACAGGAGTGACGGTTGCTGGAAATGTTCCTCTGTACCTCTATGGAGATATTCCATTAAAAATCAGCTGTTTCCAGCTAGAATAGTCATTTACATCATTAACAATGTCTAGACTGGATTTCTGATTAATTTAATGTTATCTTCATAGAAAAAAACTTTTTTTCTAAGTGACCCCAAACTTTTGAACAGTTGTGTGCATATTAGGACTTCATACTTGTAAACCTGAATGAAATAGCAATGAAACCAAAGTGTGACATTTAATGTTACAGACTTCATTTTTTTGTTTCCCAGTGATCGTTGTGGACCATGATAGACAGATTTGCTTCTTATTGTATCGTCATATTTGAGACATTTTTGATGCTGTCCATATTCTGGGCAGTATCTGGACTAAAATATAGAAGAAGGAACGAGCACCAAGTGAGAGCAGAGCGCTTCATGATGAGGTGATTTGAGGAAACCTCAGTGTCAAAATCTAATATGCTGGGATGGCTTTGTTTGTTTGTCTGTTTGTGTATCCTGGTGCTTAATGAGATCGAGCTTTGCAATCAGAAACCAGAGCAGGTCACCTCAAGGTCGCCTTACACCTGTTGGTGTTGTCCTCAAAGTGCCAGACGGACAGATGGACAGAGAAAGGGAGATAATAGCTGCGTTTCCATTACCCTTAGATATGCGCAAAATGTGAATAGCGCAATAAAAAACTGGTAATGGAAACACCTGAATTTCAAAAAAGGACTAAAATATCGCTAAAAAAGTTTTTACGCTCTCATGAGGTGGTTTTTCAGACGTTTCGATATTGAAAAATATCGCAAAAGCGCAATGGAAACACTTTTTCCGCAATTATACGTCACCGGATGTGACGTACCTGGTCACATAACAGTTCTCTCGGAGTAAACATGGCGTGGTACGTGTGGACAGAAGAGGAGACCGAGGCTTTTCTTGCCATTATTCTTGAGAAAAACATCACTGCCATACTAGACAGCAAACAGCAGAGGAATGCAGAGTGTTATAAGGAGATAGAAGCGGAAATGAGGGAGAAAGGGTTCGACATCGAAATCTCGCAGGATGATATTTTACGAGAGTTACGATGCTTCTGCCCAGAACAGCCTTCAATGGAAACACGTTCAAAGCGCAAATATACTTTGTTGAAATTTTAGAAATATCGCTTTTATTTTGCGAAAAACTGTAATGGAAACCCAACTATTTTGGAAGAAAGATGGGAAGAGAGGAGAGAAAACAGTCAAGTGATCCCAAGACAGAAAACCAGCAGTAAACTAGAAAAAGGAAGCTTTAAAAGCAGAATCCATGATCAAAAAGGAAAGAAAATAAACACAAAATGTAGGATTTCAACCTGCCTCTGGTATCTTCAGTAATGATCTCTTGAGAAACAGACTATTATTCTCTGTTACATAAGCAAAAACTTTCAGAAAGAGAAATATGGCTCTTTAATCTTCATACCACAACTCCCATTTTTTCACCACACGGATTCTTTTCCACTGTCTGCAGGATGCTGTCTCAGCCTCCAGCTGTGGCCGAGTGCAGATCAGTTACGCTCATGTTTGTGTGCATGTGTGTTGGCAGGCTGCAGTCACATTCATCTAATCGATTCCACGACATGACAATGCGGCTGCGAGGCTGACCTAAAAGTCAGAGGAGTTTTACATAAACTTCTTAATAGTTCCTCGTGTGGCTGTTCCCCATAGACGAATGGAGATCAGATTTCTGAATGGATCGAGGAGTCTGCTCTGCCTCCGAGGCTCCAAGACAAATGTTTGGAGTGTGTTTTCAGTGAGAACGTCGTGGTTTCAGGATTTTTTTTACAAGGTTTAAAAAATATATCAGCTGTAGTCTGAATCCAATCACGATTAATTGCTTTTTTTGAGCTGATTTTAGTGCATTTTGCTGATTTACTGAACTTCTTCCTTTGAGAAATCAACTCTGTAACATAATTGACTTGTAAAGTGTTCCCTGTACACGAGAAGTATCTCAATAGCATTTACACTACCGTTCAAAACTTTGGGGTCATTTAGAAATGTCCTTATTTTTATAAAGAAAAATAGTTTTCATCAATGAACATTAAATTACTCACAAATACAGTATAGATATTGTTAATGATGTAAATGACTGTTCTAGCTGGAAATGGCTGATTTTTAATGGAATATCTCCATAGGGGTACAGAGGAACATTTCCAGCAACCATCACTCCTGTGTTCTAATGCTACATTGTGTTAGCTAATGGTGTTGAAAGGCTCATTGATGATTAGAAAACCCTTGTGGAATTATGTTAGCACATGGATGAAAGTGTGAGTTTTCATGAAAAGCATGAAGTTGTCTGTGTGTCCTAAACTTTTGAACAGTAAACTATATCAGTAATATAATCCAAAAATAATGTTTTTGTTCCTATTTTTGTAGGAATAAAAACATAGTGTAGCTGTAGGGACTGTCAAGTGCATGCTGATAGAGGCGATAAAGTTTCTGTAACCAGCCAAAAAGTGTGTGAATACATTTAAAATCCAGTGTAACAGTTAATTGCTCCATCAAGGAATGCGGCGGTGTTATGTGATGATTGGCGTTGGTCTGTCTGTTTGCAACATTACTCAAAAACAGACTGATGGATTTGGATGAAATTTTCAGGGAAGGTCAGAAATGACACAACGACCAAGTGGTTAGATATTGGCAGTGATGCAGCTTATAGTCTGGATCCACAGATTTGTTAAAGATTTTTGTATCATTGTGAGATAGCGGCACAGCGTCACTGTAACCATGACAACAAGTGAACACTACATCCGCTGCCTGCTGATGATCACATGATTGTGATCCTACTACAAATTCACCACTGCAGACTTATTAGGACTTATCTGTCGGAAATTATACAAGGAGCAATTAAATTGTGGGGGTGTTTCTGAGTCCTATCCATTCTGGTCACCCGCTACATATTTAGATCTCGTGATTCGATATCCATACCTAACGTACACAAGAATAACACATGCCTGTGCTCAGCGAAAGGTTATTTTGTTTGTGAGTATATCTATATTAAATGACCACATTCTATGTTGCTGTGATTTCTGATCATCATTAACTAATAAACAAATGCTGCATTTCTGACAATGCCATATGGGGGAATGAACAGCCTTGGTGGAGCACTGGGCTCTCTGAGTGCTTTTCTAGTTGTTCGCTGCCCCGGATAAGTAAATAAACCCATGTTCATGCAATGTGTCTCTCTCCTCTCACTTCTCCTCCTCACTGCAAAATTATTTGCTACTAATCAATGCCGCAATGAAGTCACTTCCTGTAAAAACAAGCATTCACGAAGAGATAACGCGATACCTTACATGCTTGAAATCTCTGAGATTAGCAGCGCTGTGTGGATAACGGTACTGGAGTATTACAATAGCCAATACAGTGCCAATGCTCTTATAAGGTTTTTTATACTTTATTATTTATTGAATATATGTGTGAATAAGTGCTTGTATGGGTGTTTTTTTAAGGTGTCGCACAGCAAATCTTGTACTACAATGGCAATAAAGATTTCTGATTCAGAACCAGCTAATCACAGTTAACTTGGATGCATCGGACTTGGACAACTTTCTGCAGAGATGTTCATGACTGTAACCGTTTGTGAATTGTTGATTGATTCTGTTCTGTGAAGAAAAACAAAACAAAAAACTGAAGTACGGTTTCTCCTGTGCATTGATTCAGAGGGTGGATGGAGAGGAGAAGCTGTTCTCCGAATGTGACAATGTGTTTGTGAGACAGAGAACGATGCAATTAAACAAGACTTTACCCATTTTAAATGGAGAAAAAAATAGAAAATACATAGATTTAGTGGTCAATATGAATACTCTGTGAACAGGAAACATTGATCTGACACCAGTGGACTCATTTTCAAACAGTGCCAAACACCTCTGCAAACAAATCTGCAGTTGCAGGTTAAATTTTAACCAACCACCCAACACGAAGCCAAACATCTATCTAATTTCCATTTTAGCACTTGTATAGGATGCATAGTGCTCAGAAATGTAAAGCCATGGCCTTGTATTTAAGCTAAGTAAAAGTATTCACACCTGAAGCACTGTGCTCTGCATCCTGACTACAAAAAAAAACAACAAAAAAACAAAAACACAAAGTACACGTCCTGCTTTAGTTCTACAACCAAACCAACACGCGCACTTAGCAGCTCTCAAGTACTTCACAGAATAGAACATGTTCGGCGCATCACAGAAGGAAGCCCAGAACTGCACCGCTGCGATAACAAACATTTTACCTGAGGACTTTAATTCTTCCCTGGCTGATGCACAGTGTGGGTATTTTTGAGGCGACTGCAAAACAATTTTCGCCTCAGCAGGGATGAGTCACAAGGACAGAAATTCATCTCCAGCTGTTCCAAGGTGATGTGTGACATATCTGTTCTCTGCTCCTGTCAAAACATGTCACATCACATGAGTCACACGGGAAGCAACAGAGAGAAGGAGAAGAAAGAAAATCACATTCAAGTGGTCAGAGTGTTCGCTTTATAAATGACTTGCAAATGTGGCGTGGATCCAATATTTTAAGGCTCAGTTTATTTTAAAGTGATGGGTGACAAAATGCAATATTAATATGGTGCATTTGGTGTTTACAGATTAGGTTTTGCAGGTTTGTTATTTGAGCTTTGTAGGGAGGAAAAATACACAAGATGCATATTATCAATTAAGAAAAAGTACTATTTGAAAAGTTTGGGGTCACCCAGACAATCAGCTTTTCAGCACCATTAGCTAACGCAATGTAGCATTAGAACACAGGAGTGATGGTGGAAATGTTCATCTGTACCTCTAGTCAAGTCAAGTCAAGAGTCATGAAATCTTTATAGTCCCCGCAGGGCAATTTTTGGTGCAGCCAGCAGCAAAAACAACAAACAATCCAGCACAATAAAATGCAATACGCAACAGTAAAATACACAACAGGAACAACAACAATAACAGTAATCAATTAAAATGCAATAAGATACAGAGATAAAGATAAAACCCAAGGAAAGTTAAAATGACCACAATGCAAAGTGCATTATAAAGGTGTTAAAAACCATTCATTATTAAGAAGGCCAATGGCCAATGGGACCCATGATTTTTTTGAATCTGTCTGTCCTACATCTAGGCACTTGAAACCTACATCTGGATGGAAGCACCCTGAATTCAGAAGCAAGAGAGTGGCTAGGGTCAAACAGGACAAATTTTGCTTTTTTTTTTAGAGATCTAGTTTTATATAGGACAGAAATATCTGTCAGTGGAGTGCCAACAATTTTGCTGCGCATTTTGACTATGCCTTGGAGTCTGTTTCTGTTTTTAAGGTTGACTGAGCCAAACCAGCAGATAAAAGCAAATGTCAGGACAGGTTCGATAAAACATAAGTAAAACATATACATAAACTTAGTTTCGATCTTTATATTCCTGAGCTTCCGAAGGAAATACAAGCACTGGTTGGCTTTCTTGCACACAGCATCAACCTGATGCTCAAAGGACAGTCTGTTGTCAATTATCGTCCCAAGATATCTACAGTAAATGCATGAAAATGTGGCTTCCACCTTGTCAGCTGGAAGAGACTCCCACCCCTTTTGAGCCACTACAGGCTAAAATTATGATCAACACATTGGATGGATTAACATTGGCTACACCATACAGCCATGGCCATAAGTTTGGACACAGCATGACTTATGTCTGTTGTGATGTCTATTACAGAACATAACTAATATTTTTTGACAGCACCAGTTTAATTAGTCAACAAATCAACAAGGGATATAATATTATCAATAAATTCCAACAATTGGAACAACTTTGTTCCCAAAACATATTAGAAGAAAATAACAAAAAAAAATGCAGTACTTTCACAACCGAATTTGGTAAGAATAACAAAATGACACCAAACTCTTTTGACGTTTTTTTTAAAATATGAAACTTAATATAGTTCTCAGAAGTTGTGTATTATCACCCAAACACTTCAGTATTTTGTGGTATTTTCTAAGATTCACAAGCGTCATGGTACTTGTGTCCAAACTTATGGCCATGGCTGTACATTTTAACAGACCTACTTATAGAAGAGCATTTTTCCCCCACAATTAATTTTACTTCTACTTGTGTGAAAATCAGCTGGCAGATTCACAACACCTGCCTTTGTGAAATCCAATATGAGCAGCAGTTTTTTGTGTACTTACAGCACAACCTGGGAGTCATATTTGGATGTTTTTAACTCGTTCTTTACTGTACACTGGGATCTGATCAGTTGAAACTTCACACTCCTGTCAGTCTTTGTCCATTTAGATAGAATCCATGGAATCTGTTACACCACAGATTATGTTCAGGGTTTACTTTTTTTTTCCTTTTTTTTTTTGAGCTCTGAAATATTTTGACTGACTATTGAGGATTTCATGTTATCAGACCTGGGAATTTTTGTATTTTTACCTTCTTTAAAATCTTCTTACACTGGAAGGTATTTTAGACGAACAATAACTAGGAAAAAAAACTCTGAAAACCATGACATTTCTGAAGTACACAGGTAATATAGTACACAGCAGATTCAAATGATCCAGCAGAGGTCAGACTTTGAGTTATTAGCTCTTGAAAATGGAACCGAGTGCAGCATTATCAAGCAATGGTGACATTGGAGCCACAACAAGGTCCTGTGAGTGTGAATATACGGACATATCATATCTCTTACAACAAATACACAGTCTTTGGTTGACATTTCACCAACTTTTGAAGCCTCTACCATCAGTAGAATTTGATGTCTGACAAGTGTGGCAAGCCAAGATTGCTATTTTGATATGTCCAAATGGTGATGTGGACTCAACAGTAGGATCACAAAAACTGCTGCTCATATATTCATTCATTATATGTGCAAAGTTACATGCTGGCTGTTGCTTCTGTGTAATCTACATGTTAAAATTTAACAATATGTGAGGCTCATTTTGCCATAGGGAATGTTAGGAAGCACAAGTCCCTACTACACCACACACAGACCTTTGATGTGGAGAGGTGAAAGACACACTATTTTGTTTTTCTGGCTACAAAGCAAATTGTACTTTTTAACATCATGTTTACTTGTGCGCCTTACCTCATTACCTGAATTTCTTTCTTGAAGAGGCCATCTTGTCCTGGTGTTGAAAGCAGAGGTGTGCCTCCCAAGCAGCCCTTCTATGGGTTCATTGAGTAGGTGTCACCTTATCGGTGTGTCCTGATTGGCCAATTTAAACTGGAAGACAAGCCCCCTGCACTATATACAGTGCCTTGTGAAAGTATTCGGCCCCCTTGAACTTTTCAACCTTTCGCCACATTTCAGGCCTCAAACATAAAGATATAAAATTTAAATTTTTTGTCAAGAATCAACAACAAGTGGGACACAATCGTGAAGTGGAATAAAATTTATTGGATATTTTATACTTTTTTAACAAATAAAAAACTGAAAAGTGGGGTGTGCAATATTATTCGGCCCCTTTACTTTCAGTGCAGCAAACTCACTCCAGAAGTTCAGTGAGGATCTCTGAATGATCCAATGTTGTCCTAAATGACTGATGATGATAAATAGAATCCACCTGTGTGTAATCAAGTCTCCGTATAAATGCACCTGCTCTGTGATAGTCTCAGGGTTCTGTTTAAAGTGCAGAGAGCATCATGAACACCAAGGAACACACCAGGCAGGTCCCAGATACTGTTGTGGAGAAGTTTAAAGCCGGATTTGGATACAAAAAGATTTCCCAAGCTTTAAACATCTCAAGGAGCACTGTGCAAGCAATCATATTGAAATGGAAGGAGTATCAGACCACTGCAAATCTACCAAGACCCGGCCGTCCCTCTAAACTTTCACCTCCAACAAGGAGAAGACTGATCAGAGATGCAGCCAAGAGGCCCATGATCACTCTGGATGAACTGCAGAGATCTACAGCTGAGGTGGGAGAGTCTGTCCATAGGACAACAATCAGTCGTACACTGCACAAATCTGGCCTTTATGGAAGAGTGGCAAGAAGAAAGCCATTTCTCAAAGATATCCATAAAAAGTCTGGTTTGAAGTTTGCCACAAGCCACCTGGGAGACACACCAAACATGTGGAAGAAGGTGCTCCGGTCAGATGAAACCAAAATGGAACCTTTTGGTCACAGTGCAAAACGATATGTTTGGCGTAAAAGCAACACAGCTCATCACTCTGAACACACCATCCCCACTGTCAAACATGGTGGTGGCAGCCTCATGGTTTGGGCCTGCTTTTCTTCAGCAGGGACAGGGAAGATGGTTAAAATTGATGGGAAGATGAATGGAGCCAAATACAGGAGCATTCTGGAAGAAAACCTGTTGGAGTCTGCAAAAGACCTGAGACTGGGACTCCAAAACATAAAGCCAAATCTACAATGGAATGGTTGACAAATAAACGTATCCAGGTGTTAGAATGGCCAAGTCAAAGTCCAGACCTGAATCCAATGGAGAATCTGTGGGCAGAGCTGAAGACTGCTGTTCACAAACGCTCTCCATCCAACCTCACTGAGCTCGAGCTGTTTTGCAAGGAAGAATGGGCAAGAATTTCAGTCTCTCGATGTACAAAACTGATAGAGACATACCCCAAGCGACTTGCAGCTGTAATTGCAGCAAAAGGTGGCGCTACAAAGTATTAATGCAAGGGGCCGAATAATATTGCACGCCCCACTTTTCAGGTTTTTATTTGTTAAAAAAGTTTAAAATATCCAATAAATTTCATTCCACTTCACGATTGTGTCCCACTTGTTGTTGATTCTTGACAAAAAATTAAAATTTTATATCTTTATGTTTGAAGCCTGAAATGTGGCGAAAGGTTGAAAAGTTCAAGGGGGCCGAATACTTTCACAAGGCACTGTAAATGAGAGTAATGGAGGAGGAGTGAGGAAAGTAGAGGGTAATGAGATGGGAGATATGGTGGCTAAAAGGGCATTGAGGAGGGAGGTGGAATTGACTGTGGGCATCGGGATGCCTGAATGTCGCTCCATCATGAGGGATGCCATGTCAGCTCAGTGGCAGAAGCAGTGGGAGAATGAGGAAAAAGGGCGGCATTACTTCTCAATACAAAGTAGTGTAAAGGCAGACCAGTACTGTCTTGGACATGAGCGAAAACATTCTGTGTTAATGACAAGACTAAGACTTGGACACTGTGGACTGGCATGGGATTTGGCTAAAATCGGCAAACATAAGGACGAATTATGTGGAGCCTGCAGGAAACAGCAAACTGTGAAACATCTGCTTATGGAGTGCAGCCTGTTTGAGGAACAAAGAACACAGTTATATGCCAAATTGTCACACGAGGGAATGGAATCAATCACAATGAGGAATCTCCTTAATCCCAGAGAGAACCAGGCAAAGACGGTGAATGCAGTCCTTCACTTGATCGACTCCACAGGATTACATCTTTGGATGTACGAATGGTCTAAATTCTGCATTCTCACCCTGACCTGTGAGAGGCAGCAATGTGCCGCAAGTCATCCAGCCTGCCGGAAATTTAAAAGAAGAAGAAGGAGCGAAAAGTTTTATAATGATGCAGAATGGCTGAACGTTGGATGCAAGTTTTCTTGTAAGTAATTTTTCCTCCTTGCTACTTCTGTTTCTTTGACTTACTTCTGGAGATCTGCTATTTGTTTAAAAGCTTCCAATTTTCTAGCTATTTTTTTAATGTCAGCATGTTTGTCCTCCACTTGCCTCACAGCGCTCCCTACAACCCTCTTTGCAATACCAATTGATATATTTGAGGGTGAAATTGCAAACACTTGACTCTGACACTTGTGAAATTCTGAAAATTCAGCCAAAACATTTTATACAACTTAGTTTGGGGTCCAGAATAACAACTAAGTTAACTCTGAATGAAATCTTCGATAATGGAGCAACACATTTATCTGAAATGACACAAACTGACCCCATGTTACTTCAGTTATTGCATTTGCCTTTTGGACAGTAATGTATCAAAAACAATGTAAACTGTCATTTATCAGACTTAAGTTCCCAGAACAATAGTCAGGGCAGGGATGGCTTTCCAGCTTGAGGTGTTCTTTGCTCAGTTTTCACAACATACTCTGTTTGATTGAAGTATTAAGCTTTGTTATATCTCTAAACAATGGAGGGGAAAAAAGAAGAACTTTAGGGGAATAACCCAAACATTGACACTGTTAGTGCTTTATCTTTGTGCTGCATTACAGGAAGAAGAAGAACAGGCAAACCAGAAACATGCATGTATCACAGATAACTGTACCTTTTCTTTGGTGACAGACTGAATGTAACAGTATAACACGTGTTGAATGCTGGTTTGGCACAAAAAATCTCTTCAGTTTGAGCTTATTTGTTCAGTTTTTTGTGCAAGAGCCCTCGCATATGCACTCAGCAAAATAAAAATCATTTGGCTTTGTCCTGTCTTGCAGGTTTCAGTCTCACCTGTGGGAAAGAGCTTTTAACACAGGAAGCCCAAACTGAGAGGTAAGCTGCTGTTAATTCCCCCTGCTGCAGCGAGAGTCGGAGGGCATTAGGTTGGACACCCTGTCAGGTTTTGGATGAAAGGTTACTCTGTTGTTGGTCTCCAAGATTTAGATTAATGGTCTCTCTCTGAGCGGTCTGCCCTAATTATTATTCTGCCTCAGCGACAGCTGGGCCACTTTGGTTGTGTTTTCAAAGTGGAAAAATACAGCAGATTTACTGGAAAACTCTCTTATATATAAAATCCTTTCATTGTTTGTTTTTAATGAACGTGCCCCCAGGTGAAGGGTGATGCCGCAATGCTTCGTTTAAGTACAGAGCTGTGAAATAGCATCTGCCCCCTTTGCCCGGTATCTTCTATTTTTGCACGTCTCACCCTTAAATGTACCAGATCATCAAACTAATATTTACACTACCATTTCAAGTTTGGGATCACTTAGAAATGTCCTTATTTTTGAAAGGAATGCAGATTGTTTTCAATGAAGATAGCATTAAATTACTCACAAATACACTCTAGACATTGTTAATGTGGTAAATGACTATTCTAGCTGGAAACGGCAGATTTTTAATAGAATTGAATGGTACGCTACCGTTCAAAAGATTGGGGTTACTTAGAAATGTCAAATGTAATTTTGAAAGAAAAGCAGATTTTTTTTCAGATGAAGATGACATTAAATTAAAAAGAAATCCAGTCTAGACATTGTTAATGTGGTAAATGACTATTCTAGCTGGAAACAGCTGATTTTTAATGGAATATCTCCATAGGGGTACAGAGGAACATCCCACAACATACTAGAGATGAGAAGTGAACGAAAACCTCCACATTACCTGGCGATCGTTCTTTGTTGTGGTCTGTATCCAAATCTGAGGACGCTAGAACGCAAATCTCGTTCCGAAATCATGCGAGAGCTCGCGCCAAAACGAGATTTGCGTTCTAGCGTCCTCAGATTTGGATACAGACCACAACAAAGAGCGATCGCAAGGTAATGTGGAGGTTTTCGTTCACTTCTCATCTCTAGTATGTTGTGGGACATTCATGGAGACTATCTGAGCCGGTCAGTGTGGGGCAAAAGCACGTTAGGGCAGACTTTGACGCGGGGGGGCCAGCTGTCCCATACTTTTCGCTAGCTGAGCTGCTAAGCTGCATGCCTGGCAAAATACTGGAGCTAAGTCGAAAATTCATTTCTCCATCACTCACATGTATGAAATTACATATGGAAACAGACCCAGGTTGAAAAAAACAAAGTTCCCCTTTAACTTCATTTTGTGTAATTTCCTGGGTGTTAAATATAACCTATGTATAAAGTTGAAATGAATTTGTTGATGGTAAGGGTTCCTTGAGGCAAGGCCAACATTAAGCCAGACTTTATCCCAATCAAGGGTGCAGCTCATATCAGAGGCATTTGCTCTCCAAACAGAATCTAGATGGAGGGGCCTATAAGCATGTTGTAACAAAAAGTCATAAATTCTAGAAACAAGACCTCTAGCACCTTTAGAAGCAGATATAATTTTATATAGAGGGTGTGATGGAAGTGAAACATGTAATGGGATCTTATTGGCAAACATGGCTGATCTTAGTTGTAGAAAGAAAAAAAAAGGTTTTGCAGGATATATTATATTTGTCACATAAATTCTGAAAAGAAAATAAGCCCTCTTCACCAAAAATATCCCCAAGTGTAGCTATGCCCTTACTCTCTCAGAAAGAAAAACAAATGGGTTTGTCATTAATTAGTAACCTTTCATTAAAGCTTCAGTGTACCGCCGGCGGTACACCTACTAATTTGCATAGAAATTTCAAGAATGTCCGACGGGTGCAAACGCGATTATACAAACACTATACACCGATGGAAAGCTTAGATTCTCATGAATCCGCCGGTATAAACCACTTTCAGATGCGATTACCACAGCGGGTGAGAAAAACACATTTGTCCGACAAAAACAAATATTCATCCATCCGTTCTCTATACACGGCTTCAAAGCACACAGCGCGACTCACATTTCCGGGTTTATTATTACACACAAAAAAAAAGATTCCACAAAAAACGGCCATAATCCAACCTTTTACATCAGATGACACAAGCCAGTAAACTATTTTATCCAAAACATGTCCTGAAGTCGGTATAAAATCCCCGAATCGGTCGTTTTCAAGGAAATGCACCTCCCGATGCGCGTTCAATATTCCCCGTATTTTTCGTAATTTTTTTTATTTAAAAATAGAATATTAGCGATTTTTTGTACTGAAAACGGCTGGAATTGACTGAAGCTTAAAGGGTTAAACAAAGGAGTTTGTGAATACCATGAAGAGAGGCAGCCACTAAATTTTTCTGCCTTTTTCCACACTGAGAGCAAATACGAAATGATAGGGCCGAACCCACGGCAACATATATTAGCAGAAATACCTTAGAACAAAAAACTTTTAAGGGAATGACAGCCAGCAAGTTTCTCCTCTAATGGCCGCCATGACACCTCAATATTTGGTTGGAGCCAGGTTAACAAGGGTCTAAGAGTGAATGCTCAGTTGTAATATTCAAAATTAGGAAGAGAAAGGCCACCGGCTTGTCTTTGACGCTGCATTGTTGAGAGTTTAGTCAGGGAACGCTTGCCGTTCCAGATATATTTTGTTATAGCCGACTGTAATTTATGCCAATACTGTGAGGGTGGAGAAAGAGGGCTGTATAAGGCTGATGAAATTTACCCTTGGCAAGATGTTCATCTTCACTGTGGCTATCCGGCCCCTATGTGAGCTTTGTAACTTGGACCATCTTTCACAATCTGAAATAATCTTGTTGAGCATACCGTTAAAGTTGTGTTTAATAATTGATTGTATGGAGGAAAAGATTTCAATACCCAAGTAAGTAAGGTGTGAGACAACAGGGATGGAGGGAGGGACGGGGGTGCAACTCATCGCCTGGTTCAGTGGGAGCAAAGCTGATTTCTGCCAATTTATCTTGAAACCAGAGACCTTGCCATATTGTTCAAATACAGACAGTATGTTTGGAATACATTGAGATGGGTTGCTAATGTATAATAAAACATCATCGGCATATAACGATATATGGTGATGTGTGCCCTTAATAGATATAGGTGAGATCATAGGAGAGCTACGAATTAATTGTGCAAGAGGCTCCATAGAGAGCGCAAACAACAGAGGACTCAATGGACATCCTTGTCTCGAGCCCCTTGAAACAGACAAGGGGGAAGAGCTATGTCTGTCAGTAAGAACCACAGCTGAAGGATTTTTATATAACATTTTAACTATATTTATAAACTGAGGGCCAAACCCCATTGCTTCAAGTACCAACCACAAGTAGGGCCATTCCAAGCGGTCAAAGGCCTTCATAGCGTCCAAAGAAAGAATTGCTAACAGGGAGTTTAAATCTTGAGCCTGATCAATGACATGTAGCAGCCTCCTAACGTTGTCGGAGGCAAGCCTTGATTTTATAAAACCTGTTTGGTCACAATGCACTAGGCTAGGCATGAAGCTTTGCAATCTGTGGGCTAAAATCTTTGCAAATATCTTCGAATCGGCATTTAAGAGAGAAATGGGCCTGTAGCTTGGACACTCTACTGGGTCTTTACCTTTTTTAAGAAGCAGTGAAATCAAGGCCAAGTTTATATCCCTAGAAAAAGAACCAACCTTAACCGAGAACTGAAACATGTCAATCAATAAAGGGCTTAATAAGGACCAAAAAGTTAAATAAAACTCCGGAGGGATTCCATCTGGGCCTGGCGATTTACCTTTTGGCATACTTCTTATGGCAGATTCACATTCCTGAATAGTTATGGGACTGTCCAAAGATTTAGATTCATTCACAGACAAGTGACTTAATTGCACCTGATCTAGAAAAGTCTTGCAGGACAATTCGTTGCAAACAGCTTCTGTTTTATATAGTGTTTGGTAAAAGCTGGCAAAAGTAGCATTTACACATTTAGGGTCTGATTGCACAACGCCATCAGCATCTCTAACGCAAAAGATGTCTGCAAAATGCTCATCAGCCCTAAGTTTCATAGAAAGCAGACGACTGGGTCTTGAGGAGCTGAAGTAATAAGTTTGTCTCGTTTTATGCATTAAAAATTCTAATTGGCGTCTCAAAAGCGCGTTAATTTCTTTTTTTATGATTTCTTTCTGAAGTGCAGTAGCTTCAGAGAAATTTTGTTGAAGTGAGGCATCTAACACTGCGTATTTAGATTCCAAAGCATGTAATTTAGCAGCTCGCTTTTTCTTCTGTGTAGAGGCATACAGAGTAGAGTTGCCTCTTATAAATCCCTTTACAGCCTCCCACAAAATTCTGGGGTCAGAGACCGATCCTACATTAAACCTTAGAAATTCCTCCAGGTTTACTTTAAATTGAAGAATAAAGGACTCATCCAGTAATAAGGAAGTATTGAAGCGCCACCTCGGTGCCTTAGTTGAAATCTCACGAATAGTAGCTGAGCAAAAGATGGGTTTGTGATCGGTTCATGTAATTGGTATATGATGAGAGATGTGTATGTTACCGAACAGCTCTTTGGAGGCAAAAATAAAATGCAGTCTTGCAAAGGATTTATGTCTTGCAGAGAAGAAAGAAAAATCTTTCTGGGATATCGGTTCATAAAACGCCATATATCAATAACACCAATATCAGATGCCCACTGACGCAAAGCCCCTGAAGCCAAAAACTGGTCTCTTTTCTCGAGCCCACCCGAATAGGGTGATCATACGTCCTCTTTTGCCCGGACATGTCCTCTTTTGAGAGACTGTCCGGCCTGTCCGGCCAGCGTTTATAAAAGTCCTTCAAATGTCCGGGTTTTTGATCCCCTAAATTCCACATAACGCGAAACCACCGCGCCGTGCCGCGCCGCGCCGCGCCGCGCTCTTGAATCGTACTGCGCAGCACTTTGAACCCATTCTCTTCTATCAGACAATTTCCACTGCACACGCTGCGGAGCGCCAGCGCCGCGTCTCTGAAGCGCCATGGCGCTGGAGATTCGCTTCCTCGCAGGCTGACAGGCAGGTAGGCACACTGCGAGTGAGCACTCGAACCGAAAGAAAATGCTGAAACGCAAATGTCATTTCACTGATGAAATGCGAAAAAAGTACCCCTGTTTTCGTCCGGGTCGTGTCAAATGGGAGGCAGAATGTACAGTCTGCAAAGCTGGGACTTATGTCTCTGTAGCTAATAAGAAAAGGAAAAAGAAGGAAAAAAAGGACTGTTGACTTTTGGCATTATTTCTATATTTTTTTCATTTGCCATTAGACACATTATTTTGAAGAATGGGCTAACTGAACATTGAAGAATAGGCTACCTCTCTTTTTCTTTTTGTTTAATATTTTGAGGCATTATTTCTATTTTTACATAATTGATAATTGGGAGGTTATTTTGAAGAATGGTACTCTACCTCACTTTTCCTAACTAAGGTGTAAGTGTCAGACTTAAGAGAGATGATTATTTCTTATTTTGTTAAACATCTGAATACATGTGTTCCTACACAACTTGAGTCAATAACTATTAAAGACTAGAGCATGCCATATTTGTATGTGACTGATTATATTGTTTAGGAGAATTGCTTTAATTTAATAAATATATTATTTATAAAGCAACTGTTTGTGAGTGTTTTGGGCTATTTTTCTGTATATCCAGGTAAAGTGTTATTTTCTGTGGAATTCAGAATATCTGTTTAACTGAGTTTAAAGCACATGTTTCAAACTCACTATGTTTTCAGCCCCCCCAAAATTTTTCGCGCGCGAGCTGGAAGTGTGTCCTCTTGTCAGAGAAACAGAATATGGTCACCCTTAACCCGAATGATCCAGGCCACTGTCCCAAACTGCATTAAAGTCTGCCCCCACCACACACAAAAAAGCCAGAAAGCTCAAGTAGCGAAGTTGTTAGTGTGTTGTAAAAGGTAGCGTCGTATGTTTTAGGAGCATAAGCTGAAACAAAAGCAATATTTTTACCTGCTATTCTAGTTTTTGCAATGGCCACCCATCCCTCAGTGTCCGCCCAAGATCCAATCAGATCACACCTTAAGATACGTTTACATATAACCATAACACCTTTGGATTTTGTCACAGCAGATGACGAAGTGATGCAATGGTAGAACTTATTGGAAAATCGATTAATATCCTTTAGTAATAGATGAGATTCCTGAATCATTGCCACGTCCACATCTTTCCTCCTTAAAAATTCCAGTATGGTGGTCCTTTTATGCGGAATATTAAGACCCCTCACATTAATGGAAATCAAGTTAAGACCTGTCATAGGTTATTTTACAGAAAAAAACAACCTTCATGTAGACTAGGTAAAGGCCTGGATTCTAAATAATACCAATGAACCCCAACATTAAAAAAAACTAAGAACTAAACAAAACATTATTAACAAAAAGAGATGTGAGGAGACCAAATCCTACCCAACATCCCTGTGTAATAAGTCAGACTAAAGAAAAATAACTTAGGGCTGTCCGGCCACCTAACCGAGATGACTCCACCAAGAGCTTTAAGATGTGCGAAGTTACTAACAGCATCCAAATTGTACACCTCTTCATTATAACAGTTAAAGGTAAGAGTTTCTGGAACGAACCTGAGATATTAGCTTCCAAAGCATGACAGAATAAAAACTTAAGCATGTACATATACTAAAGAAAGGACTCTGTTATCAAAATATTAAAAGAAAGAACAGAACAGAGTAACATGCAAAACCTCGTCATGGAGGTAGATTACTTACATTGTTGAAAGTACTACACTCAGAACACAAACAAATACTCCTGTTTAAACATATCTAAACTTAACTTACTCCAAAAATGTCTCTTAATACAGAAGTAAATATAATCACCTTGCTGACATATAACCGAGCTTAAGATGAGAAGGAGTGGGGGGAGAAGCACACTGGCATCATTTATACGTTTTTGATGCACTGAAGAGCTTTCTTCGGGTCCTCGAAGCGATGTTTGATCCCCGCAGGAGTTGTAAAAGACAGCACCGCCGGATATCCGAGCCCGAATTGGATCTTGGCCGCATGCAGCAGACGCTTGCACTTCAGGAACGCATGTCGTCATCCCTGTGTAGCTCTGGAAAAGTCCTGGTAGAAGCTTATCTTGTGGTTGTTCCAGTGCACATCACCGATTTCCCTGGTACATTGTCTCACCAGCTCCTTCTGCTGAAATCTCAAAAAGCGAACTATGAACGGCCTCGGTGGTCCTCCAGGCTTGATCGGCAGGGGAGACCAGTGCGCTGTCTCGAGATCCAGGCCGCCACCAAAGTCTGTCTCCAGAACCTCCGGCAAAACTTTCCTCAAGAAGGACATGGCGTCCTTATTCTCTGCGTGTTCAGGAAAACCGTAGATGCGAAGGTTCACCCGTCTGTCTCTGTCCTCATACTCTGACAATCTGGAGCTCAGCTCTTCCACCTCAGAGGCCAGAGCTGACGAAGAATCACAGCGCTGCCTTTCAGCCTCCTCCAGCATATCTATTCGGGCCTCGGCCTCAGTTAGTCGCGTTAGCATGTCAGCAAGCTTCGCTTCAACCGCCGACACCACTCTTCTCGTATCGGACAGTTCTTTCTATCAGCAAAATGCCTGTTTTGATCATCGACCAACTTACTTTGGTCGTCTGACACCTTTTGGAGCAGTTGCAGAATCATGGCGTTAGACGTCTGCTCCATACCAGCCCCGCTAATATCCTCAGAAAACGATGCTGGATTAGCTCTGTTGCTAGCGTTCGAGTTAGCATTAGCCTTGCCACTCGTCTGTTGCTGAGGCGAGGTATTGACTGTTTTCCAAGAATTTGGCATGTCGACCAGAAGCACAGAGGAACTGAACCTGGCAGGAACAAGGAATAAGCCAGTGGATCAACGGACGCTGGTAGTAAACAGAAAATTAAAAGCGGTGGAAGCCGAGCCTCAAACTTAAGCAGCCATCTTGCTCGGTGTCATCACGTGACCCATTGATGTTGGATGTTACAGTTTCATCCCAAAGGTGTCATATGAGGTTAAATTCAAGAGTCTTTGCAGGCACCTGGATGTTTTCCAGAATACACTCTCTTGGAGGAATCTAACTTCTTGTGATTTCTGCTCCTACTATGGAGGAAGTAAATGTCAAAAATCAGAATCGAGTCGTCTTGGGAGGGTTTTTGTTTGTCCCTGCAGGCCTCAGTGTTCCTTCCTAAACAGAGAACCTTGTGTGAACTGTAGACAAGATCTGTGTGATGATTTTGATCTTTGTTACTGCTGCTGGCAACGATGGAAGCACAATGGGACACACAGTACTGTACCAGCGAGGCAACCTGCTAACATGATCTGGCTTCGGTGGGTGTTAAATTATGCCACCGTCATGTGTGGGGGGGGTGAGACTGTGTGAAAGGAACTGATAGGGTGAGAGGAAAAAGAGAGGGAGCCAGAGAATGTGATTAGAAAAAGGAAAAAAAGAGTGATCAGAGAGAGCTGGAGGAAAAAAAAGAAATGTCACGAGAGAGATAAAAGGAGAGAGTGGCGTGGTATCGGTTGTTTCTGAGTGAGAACACTGACTGTCATGATGCCTTCTCATATTCTGTACAGAGACTCACACACACAGTCGTGAGGAGTTATATGATCTCCTTGGCTGCCAGTTAGATGGTCCAGTCACTTATCTTGTTACTGGCTCTGAGCAGCCACTTGTCTCCATCATATCGTCATTGTGTACAAATAAATCACTGTAAGGAAAGAAAAAATGGAGGGAAGAAAAGACTCGATGCCTAGTTTGTCCTCGAATCTTTCGACTGGAGGCCATGTTCTGAGGTGCCTAGGAGCAGCTACACTTAGGATTTGAGATTATTGAGGTAACTTGAGGTTCCCCGCTTTGTTTCTGCTGCACCATCGCTAAACACCTAAACATCTCCAGAGCAGGTAATGCTCAAGATAACAAATCAAAACCTACTGACCAATAGGTTCTTATAGAAGATGGTATTGCTGTTCCTTGGATGATCCCATTCTGTGTGGGATCTTCATTTTTCTACACAGATCTTAAAGTTCAACATCCTTGTTCATCTTGACTTTTTAAGAATACCTACACTACTGTTCAAAGTTTGGGGTCACTTAGAAGTGTCCTTATTTTTGAAAGAAAAATCTTTTTTTTTCCAATGAAGATGACATCAAATTAATCAGAAATACAGTCTAGACATTGTAAATGTGGTAAATGACAATTCTAGATGGAAACGACTGATTTTTAACCATTTGATGCACAACATGGTCTAGACCAGGGGTCGGCAACCTTTAACACTCAAAGAGCCATTTCGACCCGTTTCCCACAGAAAAGAAAACACCGGGAGCCGCAAAATCCTTTTGGCATTTAAAATGAAGACAACACTGCATATATCGCTTTTGTACCTCTATGTCCTTGTTAATCAGTCGTGATTAATTAATTACAAAGCCTCTAATTAGGTAGATTCATTTTTTTAATTGTGTCCTACCACTAATCTTACTTGGTCTTACTTGGTTAATGTCATTTTTGCTCCTGGACCTCATATGTTATGTAATGTTAGCTGGAAATCAATATTTTGCGAATGTCTATTTAACTTGTAAAATCTACTCATCTATTTACCTTAAGCTAATAACTTTTCTCCGGTAAGTTGCTGCCCTATTTTCCAAGATGACACTCCTCTGACTCTCTGACCTGCTGCCTGGATGCTGGACGTGACATTGAGCCGTGCTCTCGCGAGTACGTCGTATTAACCTGACATATCAAAGAGTGGATACTGAGCAAGACAATTATCCATAGTTTACCTTAGTACTCATGAGTACCCGACACAGTGCAGCACTCTGCTGTGAAGGCGGAGACGTGCAGCGGTGGTGTATTTGCGACAATAAAAAAAAAAAAAGAAATTTGAAGGAGCGACGGCTAGGATTTAGGAATGGTAGCCCACCGCTGCTGAATGAATGTAGAGCAAATACTGGGATCCAAAGATCAACAGGACTCCAGATGAATACACACAGGCCGGCAAGTGTTGGAGATTAACGGCTGGGACGCATATTTTGACAGACAAAAACTTAAAACGTTTTATTTTGATGTTACAAGCTCACCATAATCTTCAAATTTGGAATTAAATTCTTAAAAATTAGCAATCTAAAATAAAAGAAATTTTAATTAAATAGTCTGCTAATTATTTATTTTCCAAAGTTACAGGGAGCCGCGACAGAGGGATGAAAGATCTGCATGCGGCTCCGGAGATGCGGGTTGCCGACCCCTGGTCTAAAGTGACCAATATTCAATGGAAAATGGGTATCTCTTGACCCATGTTGTGTATCAAAAGGTTAATGGAATATCTCCATAGGGGTACAGACGAACATTTCCAGCAACCATCACTCATGTGTTCTAATGCTACATTGTGTTAACTAATGGTGTTGAAAGGCTAATTGATGATTAGAAAACCCTAGTGCAATTATGCTAGCACATGAATGAAAGTGTGAATTTCCTGGGCAACCCCAAATTTTTGAACAATAGTGTATATATCAACTTAAATGTTTCTGTATCTTTTTCTTTACTTTTCCCTAAAACCATTTAACAAAGCCAAACATCTAAAAGAAACTAATTCTAAAACCATCTTACGTGCCATTAAGGTCCTTCTCAGCGCAACGAATAGGCTGACGTAGTTCCTAGAGCGCCGGATTGTGGCTAAGTCCCATTAGCTTCCCAACCAGCGGAGCCAACCGGTATATTAAGGATTTGCCATATCCCGTCGGCATAAGTCCAAATACGTCTTTCTTCTCAATGAAACACTTCAGTGCCGTCCTTTCTTTATCTTTCAAGTTGAATTTTAGCTTCAAATCTTTAAGGGCTGTGGCCAAAGCCGAGTCGAAAGATAACTGTTTATTGTGCGCCGGTTGTTTCTGTCAGAATCGTCGCGCCTCTGTCGTCACTTAGTTACGCCCGCTTTCTGACTCTACACTTCATAGTGATTCGTCCGGCCAGTTTTAGGAGCATCCAACCTTGAGCCTTATGGAGGGTAACTAGACCCACCCTGACAGAGAATTAAATTCGTTGCCGTGGGTTGACTAGGCTACCATTAGCTAACACAATGTAGCATTAGAACACAGGAGTGATGGTTGCTGGAAATGTTCCTCTGTACCCCTATGGAGATATTCCATTAAAAATCATCTGTTTCCAGCTAGAATAGTCATTTATCACATTAATAATGTCTGGACTGTATTTCTGATTAATTTAATGTTATCTTCATTGAAGAAAAACTGCTTTTCTTTCAAAAATAAGGACGATTCTAAGTGACCCCAAACTTTTGAACGGTAGCATATGTTTTCTTTTAATCACTGGTTTCTTTGTTCTTTAAATAATTTATTGTTTTATAAGAACTACATATGTAATATATAATCAAAATACAAGTTAGGCAAATACTGATAAGTGATTAAATAATATAAGGTAAACAACAAAAATCAGACAATCTTGTGCTACATAATGAGTTATACAAAATGAAACTTGCATATAACGCACAAATAGCTTTCCTGCTGGGTTTTGGCCATAGTTGCTGTGTTGCTTTTAGCCTGTACTTTAGTTGCACATTCTTCATGTTGGTTTAGGATTACAGTTTGTTCTTCTTGTGAGAACACTGTGACTCCAGACATGTCAAGGTTTACTGTTGGTCATCTTCCAACTCCACCCGTTTCATGTGAACATAGAATCAGAAACCCCGAGTTGACTTACCAAGTTGTCAAATTAATCGGTTTAGTGAAACCAGAAAATGACAATATCCCCTCAGAATGTTGAACTTTGCAGTACAGCAGAGCATTTAGCGTAGATGTAGCTCAGCAGCTCACTATTTAAGAAGCTTTTGAATCCATTCTAGTTCCTTTCTATAAAGATCTCATGAGTTTGATGGTGGCTATTGATTGAATAAAATCTGACACTTGGAACCAGTTTTGTGTCATAATGCTTGAATAACCAGAAAAAACAAAAGTCCTGAAAGATCTTACTTGAAGAAAGCTGCTGCCTTGGCTTCACTGCTAGGTTCATGTGCAGTTCAGTTAATTTGTTAAGCAATGGTGCAGATCACAGAGAGCAGCCAAACAGTGGAATGGAACTTTATGTTCTAGTTCAGACAATTGATGGGAATGAGAGTTAACAGTGTGTGCTCAAAATAGACAGTATGTACACTAGTTTGATCTGGTACAGATTGCTAAAGGATTTCTGATTCCATTTCCTTTTCGCACTGTGTAAATTAAACACATGGTTTGGTTAATACTCATTGGCACAGATGTGATTGCTTCCAGCTATTTTTAGAAGTAGAGGGTTTCCAACCTGCACAACTGTGTTTTAGGTCTGACACCAGGGACTGAACTAGAAAATATTGCTTTCATTGTTAGCCTTCCAGTACTCAGCATGTGAACATTTGATATCTGGCGATGGTCCTTGTTAGCTTGCACTCATACACCAAAAAGAAAAGTTGTTTTTTTTTTTGCACACTGTACAGGTTGTTCATTCTCTGTGGACAGACTTAACCCAGTTCGTCTGTTCTCTGGGGAGTTTGGAGTCATCGGGGAGAATACAGCTCTCTTGGTCTGACTGGGGGCTTCACTGTTTCACTCATCTCAGCGTGTCCCCTGATCTTCGCAGTTTTTTTTTGTTTGTTTTTTTGTTGTTTTTTTTGCTCAAATTTGGTCTTTATTTCTGGGCCAACCAATTTCCTCGAAACACACAGGGGCTTTCCTGATTCAGGCCTTTAGAGGTTGACTGTGGATGATGGTAGAGACATGTTGCCTTATTTGACAGAAATATACACATTTTCCTTTGGTTTCTGAGCAGAAATGTCTTACTTCAGCAAACACTTGGGTGAATGAAATTACAAAATTAGTTATTTAAACATATATTATCATAGGGTTGCAAAGTGACTTGGTGGTTAGCACTTTCACCTTGCAGCTGGAAGATCCCTGGTTCACATCCCAACCTTCCCAGGATCTTTCTGCACGGGGTTTGCATGTTCTCCTTGTGGCTATGTGGGTTTTCTCCAGTCTCTCCGGCTTTCTCTCACAGTCCAAAGACATCCATCCATCCTCTATACACTGCTTTATCCTCATTAGGGTCGCAGGGGATGCTGGAGTCTATCCCAGCTGACTTGAGCGAAGGCAGGGGACACCCTGGACAGGTTGCCAGTTTGTCACAGGGCTACATATACAGACAAACAATCACACTCACATTCACACCTACGGGCAATTTAGAGTAATCAATTAACCTCAGCATATTTTTGGACTGTGGGAGGAAGCCGGAGTACCTGGAGAAAACCCACTCATGCACAGGGAGAACATGCAAACTCCATGCAGAAAGATCCCAGGCCCACCCTGGGATTCAAACCGGGATCTTCTCACTGCAAGGTGAAAGTGCTAACCACT
Source organism: Acanthochromis polyacanthus (assembly GCF_021347895.1). Classification (NCBI taxonomy): domain Eukaryota; kingdom Metazoa; phylum Chordata; class Actinopteri; family Pomacentridae; genus Acanthochromis; species Acanthochromis polyacanthus. The sequence goes on along the minus strand of NC_067117.1, from coordinate 31,634,037 downwards.
ACGCCGCTGTGCAGCCCAGTCCAAAGACATGCTGAGGTTAATTTGTCACTCTAAATTGTCTGTAGGTGTGAATGCGGGTGTGATAGTTTGTCCCTATATGTAACCCTGTGATAGACTGGTGACCTGTCCAGGGGGTCTCCTACTTTGCTCCATGTCAGCTGGGATAGACTCCACAACCCCCGCGACCCTAATGAGTATTAGATAGTAGACGGCTAACAGATGGGATGGATATATTGTCATTTGATGGTGGTGCTTTTCTTTTAGATCTTGCTGAAACCTCTTTTGGAGGCACCAAAAATTCGTTTACACAGGAAAAACTTTGAGCATTTCCGTCTGTTAAGATGTTAAAAATGCGTTCTTCAGTTCTGAAGCTGGCAACATGACAAAAAATGAACTTTATTCATGCGTGCATGTTGCCTATAAAGTGCGACAATACCCTGTGCCATATAAGTACCTGATTTAAAGCAGATTATCCACTGTAGAAAACTCATCATTTCAGAATGTGCACTTATGTCTTCTAAGCTTATGCAACGATAACTGCTGCAAGCTGATTCTTAAATATAGTTCTTTTTACACAACATATTAAAGGGTATTAGCCAGCAGCATGAGGCTAATTTATATAAATATACACCACCATCTAAAGTAGATGTCAGTTCAAAGATGAAGCATACTGAACAGGCTATGGTTTACCCAGTTTATAAGACCTAAAGTATGTGAGTAACTTATAAGCAGTTGAGTGAATCAGAGAAGTCTGTGTTGCTTTTGCCAAATAGCTGGGAAGTTGAGTATTTTTGCCATTTAATGCTGAATTAATGCTGAACTAATTTAATTGTATAAATCTGAAGAGTGAAGCTTTGCTGAGACAACTGACTGATATTGTGTACACATGTGGCGTGCACTCAGTAAGGACACATAATCTTGTAAAATGACTTGTAAAATTACAAAAACGCAGGGTGATTTCTCAGAATTCCATCTCCGGAGTGTCACATGATTCATTTCTATTCTTTCTGAGAATAAGGGGCACATTATAAGAGGATGTCAGCTGTCAGTCTCCACTGGGTTTAACTCTCAACTCCAGTCATTTTGTGCCTAGAACAATCCTATAGCCTGAACTGAAATGTGCTAACAGTACATTGTTTTACATTTTACGCACACACATCTGTGCTGCAAGTGAAGATATTGATGGCATTTCAAAGTCTCCTTCAATGTGCATCATATGTGTTGTCAACAACAGCTACAGGCTCCTGTCAATATGGAGTCAGCCTTCGGGAAAATGCCTCAGTATGAATTTAAGAATATTTTAACCTCTGCAGATCCTTCATTTCCTTTTTTTCTGTGGCGTTTCAGTTGTGAAAGGAATATTTTTCCACACCTTCTAATGGATTCATACACAGTAAATCTCTAAAATATTTCATAATAGATGGCTTGGACATCATTACACAGATTTCTCCCTAAAATAACTGTTATATTTGTAAAACTTGTAATCTCTAGAGTTGAAAATGAAGTTATATGGCTTGAACTAGACAACATGAGTTTGTAGTGATGTGTCGTTTGATACCTCAGCGCTGCAAAGCAGACTTTCCATCATGACCTCAGATTTTATCTCTATTCTCATGCACAGGTTGTGATAGCAGCTCATGTCCACGACACATAAATGTACACTTAGAAATTCCTTATTTTTGAAAGAAAAGCATTTTTTTCCCCCAATGAAGATAACATTAAATGAATCAGAAATCTAGTCTAGACATTGTTAATGTGGTAAATGGTTATTCCAGCTGGAAACGGCTGATTTTTAATGCTACTTTGTGTTAGCTAATGGTGTTGAAAGGTTAATTGATGATTAGAAAACAATTATGCAGTTATGTTAGCACATGAATGAAAGTGTGAGTTTTCATGGAAAACATGAAATTGTCTGGGTGACCCCAAATTTTTGAACAGTAAATTATATCAGTAATATAATCCAAAAAGGATGTTTTTGTGCCTATTTTTGCATGTCATGCCTGTTAATTACAGTATACAGTAGAGCTATGACAGGAACTGAGTAGACAAATAGCCGTATCCAGACGGGAAGTGAGATGCTGCAGTTCTTGTGCTGTAAAGGAACAGTTTGACATTCTGGGAAATATAAAACTGTCTCTTCCTGCTGTCTTGAAATCTGTCCTCGCCGACCTCAGAGGATAACTGGGCCGACATGAGAATGTCGTCAGCTGCTCTAGTTCTGTAATTCGACTTTTCTGTTGACTCACTTCTTGTAACTTTATCTAAACCGGTTTGTGAGTAATCAGTGCTGGTACAGGATCAAACTTTCTGGTAACGGTAACTCTATCCTCAGTGTGATGAATGGTAAACTATTGAACAGGACGCACTGACTTGCAGATAGTGACTTGAGATTAAGAGCTTTCAGCACCTTTGATAGTGAGTTTTGGGATTAAGCACTCTTTCATTCTGCTGTTGAGATTGGTCCTTGTAGTTAGCTGGAGTTAGTTTTGGCAGGTGTTGAATGGGAGCAGTATTTGTTTTCAGTTTCTTTGGTTTGTCTTAGCACAAAGACTGGAAACAAGAAATGGCGGCACCAGATCCCAATCCACTGCACCTCAAAGCCCAGCAACAACGTTTACAAAGTATCTTTGAGGTTTATTGCAAACTGTAAAGTGTCGACACACCACTGCGAGTTATACTCTCGGGTGGGATGGACTGCTTTAGCCACCAGAAGGATTCATCATTGGTATACTGTCATATATAAGGCAACACTTGGACTGCTGCCCTCCTGCATTTGTTCTCTAACTGCACAGGAAAGTGCTGAGCTTCACTCTCTCTGTTCACAACAACATCTGTTGCTTTCTGTTCCATATGCCTGTAATGAACTGGGTAAAAAGACTTGTTTTTGCTGCACCGTTTGCATGGAATATGTTGCAGAAAAATAGGAAAGTAACCAAGTTAATCTCTTTTAAATCCAAACAGTGAGTTCTTGAGGCCGATTCCACAACATGCACTTATTTTTCATAACTTGCTTGTAAATGTAATTTTTTTATTCGATTTTGTTTGTGTTTTAATTATGTTTTAACTGTGTAATTTTGTAACTGTTTTGTATTTGCTGCTGCCTATGTTGGCTAGGACTTCCTTGTTAATCTTAGTGCGATTTCTCCTGGTTAAATGAAGGTTAGGAACAAGTTAAAAAGGCCCGTTACCTTTTAAAAACCACCAAAATCACACAATTTCTCATAGTAAGAAACTGTAAAAACAGGAAAAATGATCAGAGTTCCTACTTTTTATCTGTGGTGTGCCGTTCTTTCAGATAACAGAATTAAATCTAAGCTTCAAATTTTAACATTTCTTTAAAGTCACTTTGTTCCACATATCACATTTTAAAAAACATGCTCAAAATAACGAGTTTGTTCTAATCAGATCCTGTAAATTCTGCACTCCTTTACTCTCGACTGAACTGCGGGCTGTGTTTAGACTGAGCAGATATAGACAATAATTTAAACAAATTAGAAATGCAAATAGTAAAATATCGATAATATGTACAGTGTTAGCATCATTTATAACTCCTATTGGCAGCTCTAATGGGAGAAATTCAACTTTAGTTTGACTTTCTTATGATCTGAGGCAGAACAGCTCCACCATACTGCACAAAAAACAGTCTGCTTACAGCCATGGTTGTGCTGTTTCTATAGAAGTACATGACTTTATAGCAAGACATTAAATAAAGTTGCAAAAGTTAAACACTTTCCTAGAAAAAGAAACTCAAAGTGTGTGTTTTTTTCCCTGTTAAAAGGGTGTTTTCCTTGCCACTGTCGCCTTGGGGCTTGCTCTGGGGGTCAGGCATATGGGTTCTGTAAAGCGTCTGGAGACAATTTGACTGTAAGTGATGCTATATAAATAAAATTGAATTGAACTGAATTGAATTGTCCTGTAGATGGGATGAGGGTGGCGTTTTTAGGTTTTCCAGGTTACCACAGGTCATTGAAAAGTGACTCCACCATTTATAATCAATGCTGTGGGGCTGCTGGAGATCTGAAGCATTTTAGGAGTGGGCGCAATGTCTGCTGATCCTCCTGTCTGCTGCAAATCATCTGTGGAATGCTGCGATGACAGACGGCCCCACATGCTGGACAGACAGAGGGAAAGACTATAAACTGTAGTCTTTTAACGCTGCAGGAAAATGTAATTTATGACATTATGTACACTGCGATCTCCAGTAAGTACAGGATTTCAGTGTTCAACACAATGTAGCGTGATGTTTTTCTGTCATTTTTACATTATTAGGGAAGGAAAATACTAATGGTACTGTCATGTTTGTGGTGGATATTTGCAATTTTAAGAAACTGACAAAAAGGGAAGGACTGTGATTGGAATTTTAGTTGGTTTACTAGATGTGGTTTTTACACATAAAGGCACAAGTACAAAACATGCAACAAATACCTGATCTACATTACAGTCAACATCAGTGCTGTTTTTTCTCACCAATGTCTCACAGTGTTCATAGTGCTGTACATAACAGAGCTTAGTTCGCTATGTTTCCTACCTGGTGCCAAGTTATTCAGTACTTAGCTCGTCACGATTAGCATCACAAGTGTTAGCAAAACAAGACCTAGAATACACTTATTCCCTAATCTAATAAATGTAATCTGTTATGTTAATGGAGTATTACGTCATGCATTTATCATCTAGTGACCTCAAGGACAAACGCGGTTATTTTTGTCTGAGGGTGAACTGAACAATGATGCCAGAACTGACACTTGTCCAGTACCGGTCAGTGGTCAAAGCAGCGGTCAGCGGTCCCCAACTTGGACCTGCAGGATGGAAATCACCCATCTATGACAACAAATGTAAAAGCTTGGGCCTTAATCTCCTGGAATCAGAGTGAAGGGTTTTTTTTCTGGCTCCATTTTGCAGCAAATTATCATTTTCAGACACAAAAAACAGACCAACTGGTGCAAAACAGCTCCGAGGTTCACTTCTGACATACACTACCTTCACTTAGAAATGCCCTTATTTTCGAAAGAAAAGCATTTTTTCCAATGAATATAACAATAAATTAATCAGAAATCGAATCTAGATATTGTTAAAGTGATAAATGACTATTCTAGCTGAAAACAGCTGCTTTTTAATGGAATATCTACAGCAACCATCACTCCTGTGTTCTAATGCTACATTGTGTTAGCTAATGGTGTTGAAAGGCTAACTGATGATTAGAAAACATTGTGCAGTTATGTTAGCACATGAATAAAAGTATGAGTTTTCATGGCAAATATGAAATTGTCTGGGTGACCTCAAACTTTTCTTTTGAATGGTTGTGTATGTACTTTTTTTTTAATCGCTTTCCACCAACAACAACCTGCAACCTACAACTAAATGGAACAGTTTAACACCACATCACACAAAATGGGTTAATCACATGATTCAAGAGCAAAATGTGTTGAAAAATATGTTCACAGGAATATCAAGGACTAGCTAAATAAGTGGGTGGTCATGATTTATGTATTTTCTGTCATAGTTTGTTCTTATGTAATAGCTATTTTTTAAAAATATTTTACCAACTGCTTTTAGGAAATTTCCATTCACAAAATCCTATTTCGTAATGGATGTTTGGGACAAATTCTCTGTCAACCCTGCTGGGAACTCAACAAGACAAACCTCTTAAACAAGTTGTTTCTGTTTTAGATTTATGTCCTCATAAAAGAAAACGAGTGTAAAACAGTCACCCTGAGAACTGGGTTCCAAAAGCAAGCTGACCTCATCTATATATATTTTGTTTTGAATTTTTATGACTTTACTGGAGTGTGTGGGAAATTCTACAGACATTTAAACAGCCATAAAGCCACAATAAAGGCCTGTAGGAAACAAGCAAGGTGAAATCTGTAACAAGGCAGCAGCTCGGGCCACGTCACCTGAGACACACTTGTTTTATGTCCTGATGGTTTACAGAGGAGGCCATCGGATCATGTGAAGAGAGGATATCCCCAGAAGCTAGAAACCAGACTCAAGAGTGTTTTGTAAAGAGAAGTGTGTAATTTAGCCAGTAACTTTAACAATATGCTCCACTATTAAATGAGAATTGCTGTGGAGGAAATTTGTGAACATGATATGAAAATTATCTGAAGCTATTGTACGGTACATCCATGGCTTGATAAATCTTTTGGCACACCTGAAGCTGTGCAGTTCACTCAATATCAGCTTTAACTTCAGGTTTAGGTTTAACAATGTGCCCAAAAGTTGATATTATAGATGTTTCAATCAAGCTTTATCCTCTAAATTGAATAGAGTCCAAATCAAATAATAATAATAATAATACATTTTATTTGTGTAACGCTTTTCAAAATACTCAAAGACACTTTACATAGTTACACTATAACATCAGCAAACATAACAGAGGAACGTCATGAAACAAGTTGTAAAACACTTCATAAAAAAATGTTATTATACACTACCGCTCAAAAGTTTGGGGTCACTCAGACAATTTCATGTTTTCCATGAAAATTCACACTTATATTCATGTGCTAACATAACAGCACAAGGGTTTTCTAATCATCAGTCAGCCTTTCAACACCATTAGCTAACACAATGTAGCATTAGAACACATGAGTGATGGTTGCTGGAAATGTTCCTCTGTACCACTATGTAGATATTCCATTAAAAATCAGCCGTTTCCAGACAAAATAGTCATTTACCACATTAATAATGTCTAGACTGTATATATTATTAATTTAATATTATTGTCACTGAAAAAAAGTTTTTCTTTCAAAAATTAGGACATTTCTAAGTGACCCCAAATTTGAATGGTAGTGTATATTAAAAGCAGTCCTGAACAGGCTGGTCTTGATGAGTGATTTGAAAGTGGTCAGGTCGGTGCAGTAACGGATGTGTTGGGGTAGGGAGTTCCAGAGTGTGGGGGCAGATATGGAGAAGGCTCAGTGACCCCAGGTTTGGTGCTGCGGGAGGGAGTGTGGCAGTGGAGCAGGTCTCTGAGGTATAGGGGAGCTTGGTTATGGAGGGCTTTGTGGGTCAGAAAGAGGACTTTGAACTGGATGTGTTGTGGGACAGGGAGCCAGTGGAGGTTTTGGAGGACAAAGGTAATGTGTTCATAGGAATGGGAGTGTGTGAGGAGGCGGGCAGTGGAGTTTTGAATATACTGAAGTCTATTAAGGACTCGTGAAGATGAACCATAAAGAATTCTTTTGCAGTAGTCAGTTTTGGAATGTGATGAATGCGTTGATGAGGGTTTCAGCAGCAGGAGAGTGAGTTGTGAAGGTGGGCAATGTTTTTGAGGTGAAAGAAGGTGGTCCGGATGATCTGGTTGATGTGGTGGTCAAAGGTGAGGTTGCTCTCAAGGGGGATTCCCACTTGACGGATATGAGGTGATGGGGACAGAGTGGAGTTGTCGATGGTCAGGATGAAGTTGTCAGTGTTTTTGGGAGGGATTTGGGCCAGATGATGGAGATGAAGTAGACTGTTGGGGTGATGGATTTGATTGAAGTGTAGATCTGCATGTCATCTGCATGAGAGTGGAAATGGAGAGCATGTTTAGGTTGATGTTACCAAGAGGGAAGATGCAGACAATGGACAGGAGGGAGGCAAGCACCAAATTCTGAGATCTGATACTATTTTCCTTGGTAATACATACTTCAACTTCATTACAGCTATTAAAATCAATCCACTGCATACGCTTGACAACTGAATAGCTCTGCAGTGCATGAAAGTAAAAATGCATTCTTAAATCTGTTCTACAAGCTCCAAAAGAGAGTATAAATAAAATGTAATTTCTACATGAATGCCAGAACAGGAATTGTGAATTACTGTAGTGCCTGATTGCACCACTAGGTGGAGTTCCTTACTGTTTACCACAAGCAGTCACACCTTGGCAAGAAAAGAGCATTGTCGGAGTTTAGCTAGCAATGGGCACCATGACAAAGACATTTACAGTGCCTTGCGAAAGTATTCGGCCCCCTTGAACTTTTCAACCTTTCGCCACATTTCAGGCTTCAAACATAAAGATATAAAATTGTAATTTTTTGTCAAGAATCAACAACAAGTGGGACACAATCGTGAAGTGGAATGAAATTTATTGGATATTTTAAATTTTTTTAACAAATAAAAACCTGAAAAGTGGGGTGTGCAATATTCCACGCCCCACTTTTCCCACTTGTTGTTGATTCTTGACAAAAAATTACAATTTTATATCTTTATGTTTGAAGTCTGAAATGTGGCGAAAGGTTGAAAAGTTCAAAGGGGCCGAATACTTTCACAAGGTACTGTAATGTCCTCCGGCCAGAGCTGTGAAACATTAAATAAAGCGTACCTATGCAACTAATGTTCTCCAATTCTGATACACGTGTGATGACAGATAAAACAATCTCTGGTTGGAATGTGTTACCCAAGCAACGATGAGAGATCAAACGCACAAACAAACGTGTGCAACACATCTGCAACACCTGACAAATGTGAGTAACACATACAAAATGTTCTGGTAGTTTTCCATACGTCGGTGAGATTTACAGTGATTCACTTAGTGCTGAGATGTCCAAGTCAGCCGGTCGATTGTTTGGTCAAAATGCTATCATGTGGCCAAGTTCTTATTGATCTGAGGTTCACATGTGTTACTTTCATAAGGAGGATAGTGCTACTTCAACATCCTTCAAAGATGAATCCATCATTTTTGCAGGGCGATGGAACAGACTACCTGTGAACACCCCCACGTTTACATGACTTCAAATTCGCCCAACATAATGGAGACTTCTAAATCAAGCTTAACCCTCCAGTTATGTTGAGGGTCAAATTGACCCATTTTAAACAAAAAAAATAGTTTAAAGCATTTTCTTGGAATGATATTTCTTCTGCTTAGCTTAATAAATTTAATTAACATGTAAAATGAAAACAATTAATTTTACATATTTGCAAACCCACCCTGAACTGAACAGTGTTAATTTATCAACTCCATGAAAAGAAAAAAATGTCAAAATATAAAATAAATAAAAAAACCAATGTCATGTGAAACTATTGTATTTTATGTGTAGATATTCCCAATACACATTTTTTTAAAAAAGTTTTATCATGCATTTTTTGTGAAAAGCAAGTGAATTATCCCCACTGAACCGTCATCTGTGACAGGTAAAGAACACCATCACACTAAATATTGATAGAAATGGTTACTAGTGGAGTTAACAATGTTATGCCAATTTGTATTGCCAATTTTTTTTTGGTTTCTTACACTTTTGGATAATTAAACATGACCCAGGAACATTTTTGCTGTTCCTGAGAAATAGACCTAACAGAAGGGTTAATTACATCAAATGAACATTTATGAGTTATTATGAGTCCAGTCTAATGAGCAGAATGGCAGAAAAAAGTCAACAGTGTGGCTGCATTTATTTCAAACAAATGATCAAAAAGTTGAATGTAAACTTGCATATCACAGCCTAACAACTAACTTGCGGGATCATCTAAAAACAGTAGGCCAACTTGTCTGCGCTATGTCTTGTATTAATGTGTTATGTCATGATCACCAATTGATAGATTGTATTTCCAGAAATCCGATGAATATGGGCAGATGCATTCTAGTCCGTCTACTCGAAGTCAACATAAAATTGAGAGGTTAAAATGTTGTAATATGCGCCAAATAGAATCTTTTAGTGTTTAAAAACTAATTATGTAGGCTAGTAGATAAACTGCTCTTAGTCCACTGTGGCAGATTTCATTTATCAGCGGGCTACAAACACTGTTATTAAAATGAATGATCCATAGAAATAAAGCCTTGCGTGGCTGCCTTACTGCACAATCCAACTCCTTTGCAAAACCTGGATTCCCCGCCCCCCCCGCAGTGACGTAAAAATGGGAACTTGAAGATAACAGAAGGGGAGAATGAGATCGACCGTCTAAAATGAGCAGCCAGTGGCAGGCTTTTACCCTGCATCGGAAATGTTACAGGGAATAACTGATTAAATTGTGGGGGTGTTTCTGAGTCCCACCGATTCCTGCCGCCTGTTATATATTTAGGTCAGGCAATTTGGTATCTGTACGTAACGTACGTAACGAACACATGCCTGTACTCACTGCAACATAGAATGTGGCCATTTAATATACATGTACCCACAAACAAAATGACATGATTTCTGATCATCAATAACTAATAAAGAAATCCTACATTTCTTTAAAAAAATGCTTTTCTGATGATGTCGTGGGGGAATGAACAGTCTTGATGGAGTACTGCACTCCCTGAGTGCTTTTCATGTGTAAAAAGTCTCTTTGGCGGCTACGTTTCTCTTTGGTTGACCACCACCCAACACTTATTTCGCTCTCTTTCAATAGACCATTGTAGAATACTTGTACCAAAACTGGGCTTACAGAGGAATAGATCATTCCCTTGACTGATGATTGATTTCAGTTTTAATCCAGTATCTGACAAGGCATCAGCTTCAAAGCATTCCTTAAGCAGACCTTGAGTAACAAAGCGTCCCGCTGTCATCTATCTGTATGCCGGTTGCTTGTAATGTTGTTAATCCAGATCAGTTGGTGGGTTTATTTTTGTCTAAACAGGTCAAGTGTTTTAACAGCACAACCAGAGCTACAGATCTGATGTGGAAAGTGCATGTTGAGAGAGATTAAAAGGGGGAAAAACAAAATATACCAGCTTGGGTGGTACGAACCAGAACCTATCAACTGCATTAGAGGGCATATAACAGATGTATAATATATGCAAAGCAGGATGTGTGTGTTGTAAGTTGCTCTCATTACAGACAGCACAAGTCAGATTGAGGATTAGTGTTGAATGATACTGAAGGTCTGTGAATACAGTGAAAGGAAGGTCAATAGCCAGAAAAACATGATTTATCCATTGAATCAATTACAGAATAATGACTGTTTACTCAGGTGTAGAAGACAGCTGCTATCAAGATGGATTTACAGTGTTGGTTTGATCTTTGAGCTTCTTCCCGCTAGTTATTATTTTGACTTGCCAAGTTTCTCAATTGCTGTTATGGTTTTTTTGGGTCAGACTTGCAGTGAAATCGGCTGTTTTTCTGACTGAAGCTTGTTGATAATTCTAAATCATTTATAGTTGTCTTAGTTGTTCTATGATCTCTTTTTGTCTAAACCTAATTTTCCTTTGTTTTGGCATTTTTAAATATCTGTATGTTCTTTATTTGTTTGCATGGTTAAAGCTGAGCTATCGTCTATTGTCAGCTGTCAAGGCAGCAGGCTTCCTGACTGGCTGTTTCATTGTTTCACAAAGAAGATGTTAAGATGCACGCCGTAACCGCAGTGACTGACATGTGCAAACACTCTAATGAAACTCCATTAGACTGGAAGCTGCTGAGGCAGTGCAAGCAGGAGAAGGGCTGTTACTGCACAGCTTTATTCAGCTGACATATAATACTGTGCATTAAACACTAACAAAAACAATCAATGTTTTGACCATTTGAATTGTGGTGCTGGAAAAAACAAACATTCAGAATATTCAAAATGGATGAATTAGTAGAAAATCTTCCAGTGTTTCCTTTTTATTAAGCAAAAAGCACAACATACAGCCAAAATCATTGCCTTATTTGATTGGTTTCAGGCAGGGCCGGCTCTCCCTATACGCGAATTAAGCAGCTGCTTAGGGCCCCGTCACCACTAGGGGGCCCCCAAATTGACTGTGTCTGATGGTCTGACCCACAGATTGCCATCTAACATTACTTGGTTTGGACTAACCTGGCAACCCCCCAACACGCGTTGTAAGTTCAGTGTCGCTGATTGGGTGGCAGCCGCAGCCCCAGACGTGTCAAAATATTTGGTTGGTTGATCAAAAACTGGCATCAAGGAGGATGTTTAGAAGAAGAACAGAAAAAAAGCAAGATGAAGCGCGTTTATCCTTCAGGTGCGGAAAAAAGGAAAAAGAAGAAGGAGGATGAACAAAAGAGAGATACGCAAGGTGATTTTTGAAAACATCAGTTGATTGTTTTGTGGATACTATGATCGTGAGTCTCATTTTTAAATGCACTTGTTGTCCTTGATATATTCAGCTCAGCTGACGGTAACCAAATCGTTGTTGCTAATGCTAGCGCTGTTTAGCTAGGTTTTCCATACAGTTGCTGGTTCGCGATGGCAATACTCTACTAACCACCGCAAGGCAGGGCCACAAAGTGATCCTGCTTAGGGCCCCCTGATGTCCAGAGCCGGCCCTGGTTTCAGGGTACTGTACAGAGGCGTGGTGCAGCTAGAAGATCTCTGGTTCACGTCCTGGCCTTCCTGGTATCTGTCAGAATGGAGTGTGCATGTGTGGGGTTTTTCTGGGTTTTCCGACTTCCTCTCACAGTCCAAAAACATGCTGAGGTAATTAGTAACTCTAAACTGTCTGTAGGTGTGAATACAAGTGGGACTTTTCTGGTGACCAGTCCAGGGTGTCCCCGAGCTTCACCCTAAGTCAGCTGGGATCCATACCCCTGCGACCCTAATGAGGATTAAGTGGTGTATAGTTATGTTCAGATCAAAGATTCTTTGTCACTGTCTGATTGTGTGAGCTGTTGCAAAACGCCAAACGTAACATTGTGACTTTTCAGTGCTGCTTGTGATCATCGTCATTCAGTCTTGGATTCTCTTCTGTCCGTTGCTGGTTTGCTTTGTATTGTTTAGTTCGGTGTGCAACCAAACTGAGAACAGATTTAGAGGTTTTGTCGTCACAACTGCTTTTGTGGAATATACTGATTGTTTTATTTTCTAAACATACTGTATATTTTGTCCTAGCTGACAGCTGAATGTCAGAGCATTCGGTCACAAATGATAAGATATGCAGTGTTGAAAACCACAGATTCAGTCAGTAACACTGGTGAGTCAGAGAACTCAGTGCAGCTCAAGGATTCAGCAGTAAAGATTATCTTATTTCTGTGACATAACCTCAGTTGTTGAATGTGCATTTTTTTAATGCAACAAATCCGTAAATCTTTTTTCTCTTTGAAACTAGCCTCCCTGGATATTCCCCTTGCCATGTGCAGTTGAGTTCTTTCAAGTTCTTACTTCTCCTGATAATTTACTGCTTCCTGTCATTTGAGTAACTGGAGATTAGATATGGTCATGGCACCAGATGAACTCTTTACATTGTTGGCACTGGTGCGTCTAACTTTGTTATTCAGGTGCAGCAGCATATAAAAACTTTCCACTGCACCGTTTGGAATGGAATAACAGATTTTAATCATAACCTGTTTTGTGAGCTCCAACATCCAATGGTGATGATGTCTAAACACGTGATGTATATGACTGACAACCTGGATAAAGAATTACATAAGTGTTTTGTACATATAACCGTTTCTTTGTTGGAAGGATGATATGGGAAGTAAGTCAGAGGTAGCTGCTCTTAGGCTATACTGTGAGCTTTGGCTTTCTGTTGCATGTTTTATTTTACCGTTTCAGTTGTTTTCAGACCATTTACACTACTGTTCAAAAGTTTGGGGTCGCTTGGAAATGTCCTTATTTTTGAAAGAAAAGCATTTTTTTCAATGAAGATGACATTAAATGGATCATAAATCCAGTGTAAGCATTGTTAATGTGGTAAATGACAATTCTAATTGTAAACAGCTGATTTTTAATGGAATATCTCCATAGCGGTTCAGAGGAACATTTCCAGCAACCATCAATCACTCCTGTGTTCTAATGCTACATTGTGTTAGCTAATGGTGGTGAAAGGATAACTGATGATTAGAAAACCCTTTTGCAATGATGTTAGCACATGAATGAAAGTGTGAGTTTTCATGGAAAACATGAATTTGTCTGGGTGACCCCAAGCTTTTGAACGGTAGTGTATGTACTGTACATAGAGATAATAGAGAGCGGTATGATCGCTGCGTAGAAGATTGGACATTGGACAGTTTTGACCATTATTGGCAAGGTTGTTGGTTCCAACCTGGACACTCAACATGTTGAAGCGTTGCTCTTGTTCAGCACATTGCATGGCATCTCTGTCTCCACTGGTGCATGAGTGGAGGAATGAGAAACACATTGCGTAGCGCTGTAAGACCTAGTTATGGTTAAGTGCAGGCCGTTTATCATTTACATCAGAGCAGTACCGCACTGATCTTTAACATCAGGCTTTGTCAGCTACCTCTAAATTAGAGACGTGGAGTCGTAAACATCTCTTCTTCAGTGCTACTGTTACTACAGAACTTGCACAACTGCTTTTAAATACCATGCGGGGCTGTTGTTGATTCATGTGTTTGCCGATTTAATGAATGAATTTATTTAGGACCTGTCTCTTTCTTTACAATTATCAACAGGACACATAATGACCTGGAGCAGAATGAACACTACCGATTTTTAGAGAAATACATGCTGGACACAACTAAATTCTTAAATTTTACTGTCTTTAACCTCAAAAAAGTGTGTTTGTGCTTTTACATCTACATTGTGAAGACCAGCTGGAGACACTTTAGGACAGATCCTCAAAACAGCAAGACTGTTTAAGGGCTAAAAATTGGCTTTAGTACACAGGCTAGACTTAGGATGAAGGTTTAAGCATTTAGTTCAATGTAATAATGAGTAAGTTTAGGATATGGGGCTAGGGAATGCAATGGACAAGCCCAAACGTGTCTGTGTGAGCATATCTGTCATGAAGAGGTGCACTGTAAGCGAAGGGCTGGCATAGCGTTACATAACCACACACATACATGTACGTGTTCATATCCATACACGTCCCAGAAGATCACTGTCACAACTTGTCCCCTCCAGTTCAAAACAAACAATGTTTTGTTTCCATTCAAAGGATGGATTTAAGTCGGTGTGGAGACGTTATTGTTAAATAGTTCTCATCCTAAACATCTAACTTCAGCTCCCACCATTAATCATTAATGAATGTAGAAACGCCCTTTATCACCCATTTGTGTGTCTGTAAATATTCCTGCTTGTTCCTGTACACTGGAGTAAAGATTGCAAAATGGTCACGTCTTTTAGTTATATAAAAAAGAGAGAAAAAGCAAACAACAGAGGCAACTGTTTTATCACGAGATACCGCACATTCCAGCTTTAAAATGGCTGGAAAACGTTCAAATCACTGCTAAATTAAGGTTTTCTAGGAAATAGCATCCTTACTGGGAAAATAAGAAATGAGTCATCATTCTGAAGAAATAAAGCTGGTTCCAGAAGAGTCTGAAATTCCAGCTGTGAGAGGACATTAGTAAAATTCCTTTTTTTCCCATCACTGGACTTGAATATGTAGAAAGAAACTCAGAGTTACATTGGTATGAATCCAGTCTGTTTGAGTTTTGAGAGTTAAAAATGCTCTATGGCAAAATTTTGTGTCTTCCAAATTGTGTTTCAGTCTGCATTCATGTTCTAAATCTGCAGTATTTCTTGCTTTCATTCCTGCTGTTAGTAAATGGGATTATTTTAAGAGCTAGAAGGGACTCTTTGTCTTGGGTTTTCACAAATGAAATTTAATACAAGCTGGTCCTGTCCTAGCGTGAACAGACCTGTGATTTCTTTGTAAGCTATAAATAATAACTCTGAAGCAGTAAATGAAACATTAAGTTACGTGTTGCATCACATCACTCTTTTATAAATACCAGTATACGTGTTGGATATGGAATATGCATGGTTTAATGTGTTTGGTAAATTATTTTGTGATCGTCACCTACAGATGGGCCGTAGATTAGAGAATCCATGGAAGACACACAAGTTCATCTGTCAGCATGAAAAGGTCAGTTTAGAGTAAATTACCCAAGTAAAGAAAATTAAGTTAAAAGTAGTATTGAACTGAAGTTTTATATCAATTCCATTTTTTTTTCTATATTGCCATTTTACAATATGTCTCATGTCAAAGTACCAATTTAATAATAACGAATGACATAAAACTACTGAGGGAAATGAACTTTTAGTTTGTTTAAATAAAACTGTTCTCATTCTGCAGTGCATTTATTTTAAATAAAACAAACTGGATCAATTAAATGAATGAACCTGCACCTTGAAAAATACTGTCTGCTATATTATAGGTTGCTGCAGCATCTCCTACTACTGGTTAGGTAATCTTATTGAATCTTAGCTCATGTTGCAATAAGCATAAAGCCTATTGTGTCACTTTTGTGCATGGTTCTGTGTTGCTGGTTACAGTTGTCATTTATCATCACTCACACATCTTAGCTCATAAAATAGCGCTGAATCATTCATTGCAGTGGCTAGCTTCCAGTCAGGACATGCAATTGCTCTACTCACACTGGAAAAAAATGCCACTCTCAAAACAAGGAGAAAAAAAAAACTTACTTTAAGGAACTTTAACCTTGAAATAAGTGGGAAAAAATCTGCCAATTGAACAAATGAAAAACTGCTTGGAAAGATTTCTTGAAATGAGATATTATATTTAAAATACTCAGATCTTAAAATTAGCTGGGAAAACTTATTTTAAGCTCTATTTTACCAGGATTGTCAATCTTAGGTGTCTTAACCCTCCTGTTGTTCTCCTTTCTGGCACCAAAAAAATATATATTTTTTTTGTCTGAAAAAAAAATCCAAAAATTCAGCAAAGAAATTCTCCAATTTAAAAAAAAGCAATATCTTTAGGAAGAAAATTCCTTAAAAGTTTCCCTTAAAAGTTTTATTTAAAAAAATCCCCAGATTTGGCAAGAAATGAAATTTTTTTAAAAATTAAAAAATATATCAAAATTGTAAATATTTTCAATAAATGAATAAAAATCCTAAAAATATCTAAAGTGATTCCATATATATCAGTAAAACCTCTAACATTTTCTTTAAGAAAATTCAAAGAAAAATGGTTGATTTTTTTCCTGAATGTTCTTAAAGAAACAGTTTTTTAATATTTCTTTTTTCCATCAAAAAATGTTCAAAAATTTCCCAAAAATGTTGAAAATGTGGACATCAGAAGTTTCACTATGAATATATATATATTTCCACATTTTTCAGGATAACACAAGACTTAAAACAAGATCATTTCAAGATTGTCTGACTTAACAAGATATTTAAAATGCATTGTCTTAAAACAAGTCCCTCCATGTTGCTGAAATGTCACTTGTTAAGTGAAATTATCTTAAATCAAGTGGGATGAGATATTTTGACTAAAAATAAGACAAGTATGCTTGGTAAGATTTTGAGTTTTTGCAGTGCAAGCCTCTGTTTTGCAAAATTTCCTGCTATCAACTTCATGTGCTGTCTCAGGTCCACTGGCTACTGTAGTTCGTAAAGCTTTCTCAACTGGAAGCACGACTCTGCACCACAGAAAATGACCCATTAGCTGCAGAAGCTAGCCAGAATCCATTAGCCGGTGCAGACCAAACCCATCAGTTTAGGTTTTTTGTTTTTTCTGACATGTTAGCCTTGTGAATTGTACAGTGCTCCTGCATGAAACTATCATTTCATTGACGTACATGTGCAAAAAAACCATGGGCGCGGCTGTTTTTTCAGTTCAGATCAAGCCTCAGATAAAACTCACTTTTAAAATGACGTCTAAGTGATGCATAAATACACGCTGCTGGTACGCGCTGATGGTGCGTCACAGCTGTGAGCATCCCTGAAATTGGAATGAGTCACTTGAAGTTTATGCCTGAGGTCCAATGAGCAGGAACTTGCTCTTAACCCGCCGTTTGGCCGCAAATAAGCCGCGGAGCTTTGAGGTCCTCCATGCGTGTTAATTCAAGTTATACTGTAGCATGAAAGGTCGCTATGTTGCGTAACTTGTATGTGGTTTTATTTTCAGTTTAGCTCAGAACACGTGAGGACAGCTCACAGTGCACTGCTCCTCTGTCCTGTTTTGTAAGTCTCATCTGATCAGCTGCTTCATCCACCTGACGCTGCTGATCTCTGATCTGCAGATCACTTTTGTTTCCTTATTTAACTTCTCGTTTTTTTGCTTACAGTCCCCTGATTTGGTTCCCTAACTCGGGTTACTGTCACCTTGTTGTCGCTTGTATAAAATAGACCTGCATGGCCTTAAATAAGTCTCTATTTTGTTTTGTTGTTGTGTGCATGAGCTGGTATTATTGGGTTATGAAACTAAAGATGCAAAGTTGGAAGTTTTTTTTTATCAGCTCTAACAAACTTGCACATTCTTCCTACAAGTTCACTTAAAGCAGGGGTGCCAAACATATGGCCCATGGGCCAAAACCGGCCCGCCAGAGGGTCTAATCTGGCCTGCGGGATGATTTTCCAGTAAGTATGAAAATTACAGAAACAACATTAACTGCAATCTTTCAGCTAAAGATACTGCTTTTTTAAATTTGTCCACTGCATTGCCACAACTTTTAGGTATTTTTATGTGTAAATTTAGTACATTTACAAAGCGAAGGGGACACCTTAACTTTCTTCCTTAATAGTTAACCATTTAGTTTGTTTGGTGTGTGGACAGCATCGCTACACAGATGTGAAAATAAATGGAAATTTAAAATCATTTCTAGACCTTGACAAGTTGTTTTGATCTTAAAGTAAATACTATATTGTTTAATTCCAGAATGTACTTTTTTTGCACTAAAACAAAGGGAAATATTTGGAGTTGGGGTTATTTATGGGCTATTATTCTATGATTTTACTGGTCGGGCACACTGGATTGTTTTGACACCTGTGACTTAAAGGATCAGTACATTATAGCTCCAGTAGGAGCCTAAGTTTTACATTTATTTATCTATCCAGGTGAAGAATTGTTTGGTCTTTCTTAATTAAATGAATTTTATATCCAACATATTCCAAGCACAATTAACTAAGTGTCCAGAGTTTTCTCTCTGGTTGTTAAACTTGGAGATATCATATGTAGTTTGTTGATTGTAATTTTTTTTTTTACATTGTACTCATCAGTGTGCAACCAAGAGTATTGCTGGCTAATGGTTCTGAGGATGTAAACAGAGAAATCAGGGGCCCAGGTGGAGTGGTTAGATATCAGTAAAAGGGTTAGATGTTGGTGAAACATGACGTCACTGAGTCCTGTCTGCCTCTCACAAAGGACAGTGTGAGGTGACCAAACGCTTATCTCACAGTCACACTGTAATATTTACATTTCAGTGAGCAATCAGATAAGCTGATGATCTGCTGATTCCCAAAATAGACTTAACTCACAGGGAAAATGCAGCATGCAGTAAGTGTTTGAGGGAGGCATTATGCTGATAGCATTAAAGGTTTTATTCCCTCTGAGAATACCAGAGGAAAATGCCATGACTCCATATACTTCAGTACACAGGCCAACAGGCTGCTCTTTCTTCTTCCATCAGTTCTTTTTTTTTTGAAGTACAAATGCTTCATTTATTAGGTTAAAAAAAAACAAATAAATGCTCCAATGTTAAGAAATGTGGTGCAAATAGTCAGGATGGCCAAGTGGTCTAAGGTGCTGCGTTCAGGTCACAGTCTCCCCTGGAGGTGTGGGTTCAAATCCCACTTCTGACAATAATTATTTGGCGGTGCAATGGTTAAGTTCTGCCTTCTCTATATCTATCCCCACACTTGGAACTCCCTACCCCAACACATCCGTGACTGCATCGACCTGACCACTTTCAAATCACTCAAGACTCGCCTGTTCAGAGCTGCTTTTAATAAACACTATCATACAAAAGTTTGGATTCAGTCATAAATGTCCCCATTTTTGAAAGAAAAGGCAGTGGTGGCGCAAGGGTTAGGTTTCTGGACTACTGATCTGAAGGTCAGAGGTTCAAACCCTGCTGTGGACACTGATGGGCCCTTGTGCAAGGCTGCTGTACTTCATCTCTCATGTATAAATATATATAAAAAAGAAGTTGTACCATAATGGCGTAGGGTGTTTTTGTCTTTTAAAGTTCACTCACTCAGAAACAAGGAGACTATTTTTAACATCCAGTCGATGAAGACTTAATATTATACTAAGTTTACAAATCAATCAACCTCTACGTACATAGCCATACAAAAGTTTGGGGTCACCCAGGCAATTTCATGTTTTTCATGAAAACTCACACTTTTATTCATGTGCTAACATAACTGCACAAGGGTTTTCTAATCATCAATTAGCCTTTCAACACCATTAGCTAACACAATGTAGAATTAGAACACAGGAGTGATGGTTGCTGGAAATGTTCCTCTGTACCCCTATGGAGATATTCCATTAAAAATCAGCTGTTTCCAGCTAGAATAGTCATTTACCACATTAACAATGTCTAGACTGTATTTATGATTCATTTACATTATCTTCATTGGAAAAAATGCTTTTCTTTTAAAAATAAGGACATTTCTAAGTGAATGTACTTGGAACAGTAGTGTACTTGCAACACCAGCTGCAGTACATACTTAAAGCAAAAAGACAAAATATGTGACTTCCACATCCAACTTGTTCCTCAGATGACTTTCTTCTGACCTGCTAGTCGCCATCCTGCTTCTCATTTGGCGAGCATCAGATCTGTTAGCCTACAGCTGTTTCATATTTGGCCGACCTCCTGAATGATCCTTCTCCGGAGTTGTCCAACCTCCTACCCGACTCTGATAAATCCTCCCTGAAAGTCCCCAGGAGACGCTTTTCTTGGGGACATGCTTCACTGTCTTCATTCACGCTGAGGGGCCCTTGTGTCCAAACTCCAGCTCCAAACACTGCTCACACTCCAAAAAGATCCTAGCTAGTCCACCACCATTGTCCTACTCATGCTCACATGAATTTGCTGCTTTGATGGTGTCACTTCTCCTCACGTAAGTAAACCTTATTCTCAACCTAAGTGTTCTGGGTCTCCAAATTGTCTCTGTGTCTGCCTCCTCATCTTCTCTTGACATCACAGAATTTCCCTAACACCTTCCAGAGCTGTCCTTCCAGGGATGCTTCTCTCCACTGGAGAGAACTAAATACCAGATAAGGAAGGTAGTGTCTACAGATACGGACCCATACCCGTAGCCTGTGGCCTACGGATACGGCACTTTCCATTTGCCAGACAGATATGGACCCGTACACGAGTCTCGCAAGTCAAGAAGCTGCTAACCACTGCAAACTGTTGAAAGGTAAGCAAAGGTTAGGGTTAGGGTTAGTGTTAGGGTCAGGTTTAGGGTCCGTACCTGTTGTACCGATGCTACGGGTCCGTACCTCTAGCATCTACCGGGAGTCACGTGACCAGATCTCGCGTATCTGATTGGCAAATGGAAAGTGCCGTATCCGTAGGCCACAGGCTACGGGTACGGGTCCGTACCTCTAGCAACTACCGATAAGGAAACGGCACCTCATTAATTTGAATGAAACTTGGTCAACAGTGCATTCCCCCAAAAATCTATGAAATACTTGGTGGTGTTGCACGCTTCTACCATTTTAGGCCTGTAGAGCAAGCACATTAGCATCCTTCTCTCTCGAATACAGATTCTTGCCATTTGAGACGGGCAAGAAATAAAAATAACTGTTTCTAGGGGTTACTGATGCACATAAAAATGTATTTATCCTTTCATAGCCACTGTGATTGCATGAGGGGAAACATGCTTTTTGGGCCTGGGTGCTTTGCTTGATGAATGCAGAAGTTGTGGTAACACCGTTTGGCCGCGATGTCAAAACCACCTTATAGCCCAGCAGTGCTTGGAGAGGATTATGTGTTCCCATTGACACTGACAAAGCAACTCCACCCACCTGTTCCACTGACATTCTTCCCCACGGCTCCACAGACCACCTGCTCGGTTTCTTGTTCCACCATTCTCCAGCCTCTGAGCCGTCTGACCGAGATCTCCCGTTCGTCTGCTCTCCTGTCTTCAGGCAGTACACCAGAACCCTCCTGACTCAGCTTGTGTTTGTGTTTCTGTTGATGCAAGTTTAGCGTCCAAATCGCCTCATGCCGAGCAACCTGATAACTACAGATATCAGTCATCAGGTTGCTCAGCAGGTATTTTTAATAGAATTCACAACCTTCAGTGTACTGTCTCACATGGTATATAAGAAGTAGGTTGGGCATCTCTGAGTTACAACATCAGCATATACACTCCCGTTGAAAAGTTTGGGGTCACTTAGAAATGTTTTTTACCCCAAACCTTTGAACGGTAGTGTACATGTAGTATGCATACAGCTGAGAGAGACAACTTATTCATAATGCCGCACCTTTAACTTGACTACAGTAGGACATGAGCCGCCATCTGTCTGAGAGTTTTTGGCAGCTCGAGCTTGTTTAAACGAATGCGAGACCATGCATAATGGTAACGCAACTACACAGGGGACTGAGGGTCAGAATTACCAGTAAGGTATGCTAGCTTATATACTGCAAAATCCAACTGGATGTAGAAGAACATCCTGGTATTTTTGGCATTTGATGTACTACATGTTGGGACACTAAATCTTTTTGTGGCGTACTATGTGGTATGGCAGTAAGAATGTTGGAAGGCACCTGATGTCCTTTCAAGAATCCCTGGCAGCACCTGAACAGATAAAAGCCCTTAAAGCACCCATGATTAGAATTGGTGGGCAAGTCTGGAGGCATCAGTTGTCTGAATGAAGAACAGCGAGCTAGATGAGCAAGACAAACAGAGGAAGGACGGGAAACAGCACCACAGAAAACAATGTTCAAGAACGTGGCGTCTCAAGGACTCGTGAAGTTGCTATATAATTCGTCTAATGTGTCACTGTGACATTTAATCTCCTTTGCATTCCAATTAATTCTCAATCAGTACTGCAGACTTCAGCATTTACAGATTTTTAAGCCTCATTCAGATAGGATTAATATTCCAGCGAGAGGTGGACAATTAGATGTATATTAGGAAAATCATGTGACCACTGGAGCCCAAACCCTGCTCATTTTATTTAATTTAACCTCTATTCAACCACGTAAGTCCTCTAGAGGTTAGCAGCCTCTTTTTCGAGGAAATTCAGCAGTGACCGTCATTAAATTCTTTCCAGGATGGCAGCATTTCAAGTTTCAGACATTACAGCACAGACTCGGGCACACAAATAAAACAATACTAATACTATACTAATACAAATACAGCGTATAAATGTTCCTAGATTAACATGCAAATGCCTAAGCGGAGTTAAAAATCTGTATTTAATTCTTTATTTCCACCAATGGCCTCATGTGCATCTCTATATACTGGATGATTTGACTTCTTTGACACTCTAAAAATTGCCAATAAAACAGTCTGAGAGGACAAAATCAATCCTTAAATTAACTGCTGTTGTGTCACAAGAAAACCTTGATTTGTTTTAAAGGGTCGCATAGAGAAAAGGTCATGAAGCATTGGTTAGATAAGCAGCAGTTGCTCTTTGCTGATCCAGGAAGGACGCTCTGAATATGGGGCTCCACCTGAGCAAGTCACTGTTGCTCAAAATGTTTCCAGGAATCAAGGTACTTTTAAAGAACTCTGGTGGCTTCATGTTCATCCTGAGTCAACATTCAGGCTGAAAATACATGGATTACTTGTTTGTTTATGAGATTCTGTAAGTTGAAGCATATGTGGAATTGAATCGTCGCCTGTATTCGCTGCTAGAAGTTCTTCAGAGATATAAGCGTGCCTCAGGAAAAAGTGAAAAAGAAATCTCATATAAATGCAAATTCTTCAGGGTAAAATACCTCATCTATGGTCATTTGAATAATTGCGTTTCTCAGTGCATGTGACTGTCAGCGTGCCTTCAGTACACTTCCAATAACAGCAGCTGTAGCGTTCGTCAGAGGAATGCGTGGATGGAAAGTAGCGCGGCGCTGGAGCTGCACAGTCGCATTCTCAGCTAGATTCGTCTGCAGCACCACGCAGAGAGAACGTCAGGCATCCAGCACACAGTGACACGCCGTGGCTGTTGCGATGGAAATGGGGGCAGATTTATGGTCAGGGTCCAGCTTTTTTTCCCACCGCTCCTCCTTCCAGCAACTCTTAACACCTCCCACCAACAGGCATCGCTGGCATTCCTCTGATTGCACCCAGACAGGATTTCCAATTAATGCAAGAGCATAAAAAGAGCCTGCAACTTTCATGCTACAATCTCACATCCTTTACCTGGAAAGCATTTTGTAAAATCTATATTGTATATATTCTGTAGTCTATCTCAAACGTCCTGTCACTACATTGGCAGTACAGGCTAATTTTCAGAAGATATGGTCAAAAACTTGCTTAACATCTACAAAATAGGTCCTCATTGCCTGTAGTGTTTTGTGAATAGCATACCAATATGTCCTTCAACATAGTGTTTTCTAACCTTTTTGGCACTTTAAAACAAGTTTGTTTCATTCAAACATTCCTAAAGGCATCACAAGTCAAAACTACCCAGTATTTTACAACAACAGAGCATATATTTCTTTTACTCAAGGTCACAGTTGTTTTTGAACCTTTATTCAGGTAAACAATCTTTCTTCAACCTAAAGCGTTTTCACACTAAGCATAACTACACCCTAACAAGAACAGTGTAAAATCAGGGGGAAAAAAAGGTTTAATCGCTGTATTTCACAGGGTTAGAGGGCTGACTAGGAGATCCCAGTTTGCTTTTGGTGAGTGAAGAAAGAATGAATGAATGTCACTCTGCAGTTACAGAAATTACAAGAAAAAAGATTTGTAGCCTCTCTCAGAAGCGGAAGAGCCAGAGTTTCAGTGTTTGATCCCTGAGATTAGCTATGAGGCCAATGTGCAGTAGAATGTGTGACTGAACCGGTTTCAGTGTAAACAAGTTAGACAGTGCAGATTCTGCAGAACAGAGTCACATGGTTGTTTGTTTTCCTGTTTCAACAGTGTGTTCAGATTCTTACATAACAGAAGACCTGTGATGATGCTGAAAACCTTTGAAACTGATCAGGAAATAAACAGGGAATCATAAGCAATTGGACTGATACACAGTGATTGAAAATTGCATTAGTATTAATAAAAGTGCAATCACCTGATGTAGTGTTACTCCTTTAAGCATATAGCATTCATTTCTAGAACACATTTTGAGCGAGTGTGGATCACTGACAGCCAAGGGTGCTTACCTCATCAGATCCCAATCTCTTTAAGAGACTTTAACAAGTCAAGTCCATGGTGCCAGACATAACAGGACAAAATCCTGTTGCCAGACATAACAGGACATTCCCAGTGAACTCTCTGTCCATGTTTTTATGATTTAGAGATGTTTTGGCAGCTCAAAGGTAGGAGGTTTTAATGTTGTGACTCATCAATGTGCCCAAATGTCATTAGTTCTCCAAGTGAACATTGCAAAATCTATCAATATGCTGACGATCTTGTATTGTATATATCTGCTCAGCCAGGCCTTCTTCATATCACAGCCTGCTTGTGATACTCTCCAGACTTCTTGTACTAAAAAAAATCCAGATTTTTTTTTAAAGTGAGTGCATTGTTTTGATGTTATTGTGATTCAAATTCATATTGGACATCTTAAAGACGCTATAGAACAATATAACTACCTTGGAATTTGGCAAAAGTTTGGCCTCATGTAGAAACAAGAGATACTAAATGTATTTATAAGGCAGAACAAAATTTATTTCCCAGCAGAAGCAGCAGAAGCTACACCTGCTTATAGAGATACCCTGTATGCTGTTGTTGCTGCAATTACCCTTTTAAATGAATGAATGATTTAACACAGCACCATTTGATTTCTTTTGCTGAACATTTATTAAACAAATCCAAGTGAGCTGTGTCACAAAATATCATTAAACAGTGCCTGGTTTGTCTTCTGGCCTGCAAATGACCAGCTTCCAGTAACAAAGCTACTCTAAACGATACAAAAAAAAAAAAACCTGAGACAAATTCTCAGACAGATATTTTTGTTTTTGTCCACTTCTCTTTTCCCCTTACACCCTGGTTCTCCATCTTTCCTACACAATATTACTGTTTCATGACCTCTAAAGAAGTGTGAAAACATAATGAGCCACACTTTTGTATTCTCAAACTCACATTATGATTGCTTGTTTCAGAGCTGCAGTGTGGCAACACCCTTCCCTTGAACTTTAGACCTCCATCACACTGGTTTCCTTCCTTACACTTTCTTCTTTCATCACTTTCATCGAAACATATCTGAAACATTGAGATAATAGCCCAAAACCATTTCCCTCCTGACTTCCCTGTTTCCTTTCCTTCCCGTCTCCTCCCTCTTCACCTATCTCCCTTACTCCTCACCCATTTTCTTGTTTCCAAATTCATATTTTTTTCTTTTCTGTCCTCCCCCTGCTCTTGCCTTAATGCCATTCCACAGCTTTTAGTGGAACTACAAGAATCAAAAAACGCTGTGCTTTCTGGAAACCCCCACATGATACAGAAGTGGCCGTTACAAAAATCACCAGCAATGAACTGCTGCAATGCCGGACAACCTGATAGAAGCAACAGTATAAACACATTTGTCAGCATTCCTTTCGCATTTACATTAAGAAAAGAGATGTGTTCCTCTTTCCCACTGAAAACCCCAGTTGTAGACTTCTTGTTCTGCTTTTTTTCTTCCCCCAGTCCAACTCTTTTATTGACTACAACAAAACTGCACTCTAAATGTCATTGCCATGTTTAATCAAGCTAATAAGTGTAAATGGTTAATTTTTTAAATGCAAATCCAACCATGTATGTGTATTTCTGGGGAAAGCACTTTTAGGAGAACCTTGTAATTTAAGCCTAAGCAAAAGAAAAAACTCTGAGTAGAACCACAGGATCACCAGTTCTTCTGGGGAGTAGATCCCCTTTGTGGTTGTATCTTGCATGTAGACCGTGCTACACCTAGTTTTTTTGCACAACAAAGCTAGGGAGGCACAATGTGACCTACACGCTTGATTGTTTTCCAAATAATGCGGATATGTGGTTTGCTTATATACATCCCAAAGATCAGAAATTAGCCGCAGAGACACCAAGACCACCAAGAAATGCAACCGTTTACCAGTAAAAATGAAGAACCAGTTATTTTCCATGAATGTACAAATGGTGCAGATTATTAAAAATGGTCAAACACTGTTATGAAGTTATTTCTCTTAGAAAAACTGTGAATTTGTAATGCCTCAAGGTTGCTTGAAATGTGTTTTGATGAGATAAAACTAAATCCAAACATAGCATGTAATGCAAATAGATTTAGTTTCAATTGTGGCTGGTTCGTTTGAGCGACTTGCTTTTCTCTTACACATTTCTTAAGTCAGTGGTTAATGTTAATGTAAAAACAGCATAAAGGAGGTTTAGGACAGGCTGGGTCATCTTTTCAGCAATACATTCTTAGCAAAGAAAGCCCCACTGAAAAACCTTGGGCTCTTTATTACAGAGAATTAAAGGACATCAATGGAGTGTTTACACAACATTAGAAAAAGGAATGTTACCTGGATTTAACTCGAACTGTTGCTGTGGTGAATATATTTAAAGCTTGATCATGTATAATGATGTACATTTTCCTGGTGCTGAATTCATTACCTCTTGTTTTCAGCACGAACCCAAAGGACTAGTTTAGAATGCTTGAAGTCAATTTTGATTTTTATCTTTATGAGTCATTCCTCCTCAGGTTATTTAGCTGAACTGGAATTCTGAGAAATGTGTGGTGCTCAAAAATGCATTCTGAAGTGCAGCAGAGGCAAACATAACACTTCTGCCATCTGAATGCACTAATTCAAATGGAATAATTAGAAGTTAGTTAGATAGTGTGATGGAAAAACCGTTGTGTGCTGACTTTGTTTCCAGCTATAGCAACCAAGGAGCAATGCAGCTTTCAGACTATCAGAGTATCTTCATATACAATGTTCAGGAATCAACATAGTCAGTCTTGAGAAACACATTGGCAGGCTTTACATTGGTGCAATTCCACACTGAGATAAATGGAGGATGATTTTAGTTGCTGAAGCAATGGTACCTTCTTTTGTCAATTTTGGTGTTTGCCCACCTAATTCAATGGACAGTTGCCATTTTGCACAAATTTTGGTCATTACACCAGAAGATTTTAATTGATAAAAATCACCGTTTTAAATTTCAGATATCATTGAGACTGTTTTGGGAGCTTATTGGAAGATAAATAAAGCTGGTTAGCTGAATTTTCTGGGACATCCAGTCCTGGACAAGTTGTCAGTTGTTTGAAATCTACTTGTAGAATGATTTTCGCAAAAGGGGAACACTCACTACCATTCAAAAGTTTTGGGTTACCAAGATAATTTCATGTTTTCCATGAAAACTCACACTTTTGGTCATGGGCTGTCATAACTGTACAAGGGTTTTCTAATCATCAATGAGCCTTTCAACAGCATTAGCTAACACAGTGTAGCATTAGAACACAGGAGTGATGGTTGCTGGAAATGTTCCTCTGTACCCCTATGGAGATATTCCATTAAAAATCAGCTGTTTCGAGCTAAATCTTTTGGCACATTAGCAATGTCTAGACTGTATTTCTGATTAATTTATTTAATTAAT
Organism: Acanthochromis polyacanthus; assembly: GCF_021347895.1. NCBI lineage: Eukaryota > Metazoa > Chordata > Actinopteri > Pomacentridae > Acanthochromis > Acanthochromis polyacanthus. The sequence continues at coordinate 31,605,822 of NC_067117.1, read as the reverse complement.
TAATTTAGTGTTATCTTCATTGAAAAATCTACTTTTCTTTCAAAAATAAGGACATTTCTAAGTGACCCCAAACTTTTGAAAGGTAATATACATCAAATAATTCGTAGATCTATCCAATGCCAAATTCAGTGGCTGTTTTCTGAAGGTGTAGGAGACATTTGTAGGTTTTGACATAACAACATCATGCACTTCAACAACACAAAGAACAGCTGACCTGTGAGATCAGAGTTCTGCAAAGAACAGCTCACTGCTTTGGGAGGTTCTAATTATTGACACCCAATGTGGAACCCTCGTTTCTAGATTTAGTGACTTGCTTTTTCCATTTGATTGATTTTTTTTTTCAAATTAAGTATTAAATAATTTTTTTAAGTCTGCCTGTTGTCTTTAAAATATCACCAAAATGGCACAAGCAGAGACAGAAACTGTGAATAATCATTCAACTTTCCAATGGTATTAGAATTACAAATCCATGGCATGACTTTCCATTGGAAAACTTTACCAAATATAAGCTTAAAATTGTGATATTTGATAAAAATCCCTTTATTCTACATGTCTCATTTAAAATTCTGGAAACATATTTGGGAACAAATTAAAAATCCAAATTTTCTGTTGTATATAGCCACCATTTATTCTAATTATGTTAATATCATTCTTTTTGGTAGTAAAATAATCAAAGAAAGTCAATTTTATATTGTCGTTTTTTTTTGTTATTTCCACAATTATAGCCCTGTCAGATTGAGCAGAAACTACTTTCGATTTCCTCTATAGCCAAAGTTGTGACGTTTCCATTGAGGTGTGGGACTTTATATTGCTGTGGAAAGTGAGACCATGAGTAAAAGGGTGACTGAAGAAAAGTAGAAAAGCACTCAGAGAGTGCAGTACTCCGCCAAGGCTGTTCATTGTCCCATACAGCATTGGCAGAAATGCAACATATTTTTGTAGAAACGCAGCAATTTATTATTGATGATCAGAAATCACAGCACTATAGAATGTGGTCATTTAGATGCATCCACAGATGCATCCACAAAGAAAATGACCTTGCACTGAGCACAGCTGTGTGTTATGCATGTGTACATTGTGTACAGATGCTAAATCATGTGACTTACATATGTATAAATTGCTCTTATAAAGGGCTGTTGATCAGTTCATCACTTTTTGCAAGGCTTTGTTTTGTTAGTGTTAAAATAACTGTTCCCTTCATGCTTTTATTTTGAAGGCCTTTTTTATTTTACAGCCTTTTATTTTTGGCACCATTCCTGCCACACAGGAAGTGTTTTTCTAAGAAGCAGTTTCTTGATATGAAGAACTATGTCAAAAAGTCTGAAAACTCAGAAATACCCCAACATTTTAATCAGTTGTTTCTTGTGTCATTTCCGATGGATAAGTCAGTAGTAGGATCGCAATCATGTGATTGTCAGTCGGCAACGGACTCAACGTTCACTTGTCATGGTTACAGTGACACTGTGTCGTCCCCTATTTTGCAATGGGAAATCCTTAACAAATCCATGAATCCAGATTATAAGCCACATCACTGCCAAACTCTAACCATTTGGTCCTTGTGTCATTTCTGACCTTCCCTGAAAATTGCATCCAAATCCATTAGTCTGTTTTTGAGTAATGTTTCACACAGACAGACAGATTCGCAGACAAACGTACGCCAATCGTTGCATAACTCTGCCGCGTTCCTTGGTAGAGTAAAGATGAAAGATCACGAGTTGATTGGTTATATGTCACAATGCTAAAGAATACACTTTGAAAAGCTCTTTCTTCATTAAACACATATAAAACACAATGAAACAAAGCAATTTCAACAAAGTTTTGTGTTGAACTTGCTAATGTATAATGACTGCAAACATCAATTAATGGTCTCCATGATTACTAATGGCTCTGAAAACAAACATGTCGGTCGATTCCTAAATATTAAAGCTGAAATATTTATAACACTACTCATTTTTGTGACTGAAACAGCCAATTACTGTATGAGACCTCATTCACCCTACTGCCCTGACTGTAAAGCTGCATATACAGTCAAACACAGTTAAACACCCCAGACTATCTACTGTAAGAGCTCTTTAGTGCAGCTGCTGTTCCTCAGCTATCTGTAGCTGAAGGCGATGCTCCAGGCTGTGACTCAGCCTCTATTAATGGGACAGTGGGACGGAGAGCCCAGCCTGGATGACTTAAGAGCTTACAGTTACAGTTGGACTCACTGGCCGTGCTGACTGTCATCCACTGGGAAAAGGGGGAGTTCCATACATGCAGACTCAGTGACAACTCATAGCCAGCTGAAATCAGCTGAGCGAGTGTGGGTTGATAGCAAGCATGCAGACATTTGGAAATAATGAATCCCATGTCTGAGTTTCATTCTGATTCAATTTCAAACATTCAGCTAAGACTCACTGTCATGCTCTTTGCACAACTGAATATTTTTGCATACATTCCTGTTTTGTTTTTGGGTTTTTTTTGCATCCTCTTTGCTCATATAAAGTATTCACCCTCCTTGAAAGTTTTCTTCTGTTGTTGCTTTCTAACCTTAAATCATAGTGAATTTGACTGGAGTTTTTTTTGACAAGATGCTATTGCCAAAAACTCTTTCCAAATGCAATGAATGTCTCCCAGGTGATTGTAGTATAAAGACACCATATGTATCTGGGAGGTCCGGTCACTGATGAATCAGTACTCCTGGCTATGAACCTGTGAAAAGTTTATTGAAAAGTGCAAGTCGCGGATGAATACACAAAAATTTTGAAGTTGCAGAATACCTCTTGGAGTACAGTTCAACTCATTATTAATCAATGCTCTTCACAGTCAAAGTTGTCCTGTCCAGTTTTAAAAAGCTAACATTAAATCTCAACTGGAGCTCACCAGAAGGCACATGAGAGATTCTGAAGTCGACTTAAAATAGAGTTATTTGGTCTGATGAGAACAAAATTGAGCTTTTGGTCATCAGACTAGATGGTATGTCTGATGGCAAACCCGTCTCCAGAAAATTACATTTTCCCACCATCCCAAACACAACGTTTCCACTGTAAAGCATGGTGGTGGCAACATTGTGATGTCGGGATGCTCAGCAGAAGACCCTGGAAGGCCTGTAAAGGGTAAAATAAATGCAGCAAAGTCTGGAGAAATCCTGGAGGACAACCTGATGAGGACTGCAAGAGATCTGAGTCTTGGGAGAAGATTGATTTTCCAGCACGACACTGACCTGAAACTTACATTCAAAGCTACATAAAAATGGTTTAAAGACAACAAAGTGAGTATTTTAAAGCTCAGACCTTAATCCAATTGAGAACTTGTAGCTGTTCACTCACAATCACTGTGTAACCTGAGACCTTTGTAAAGAAGAGTGTGGTAAAATGGTGTACAAGGCTGATCGAGATCCATCTACACAGGTTCAATGCTGTAATGCTGTCATTGTAAACTCAAGTGTATTCACTAAGTACGGGTTTGAAGGGGATAAAAATATATATTGTAATCTATAAAAATTAGGCAGTCATCTTTTAAATTTGACATGGAGGAGACTGTCTTTGGGACATTCTTGTCCAAAAAAAAGCCAAATTAAATTCACTGAGATTCAATGTTGAAAAGCTAGTTGATTTGATTTTGATAAAACTACTATATTGTAGCATTTCTTGTCTTCAGTTGGTTGATTACACATCTTGGAGGGATCACTTTTACAACGATGGTTACATACAGAAAGCACAACATCAACAATGTGCTTTGAATCTCCATCTGTGTGTCAGCATTATCCAGGCCGCCCGCCAACAGATCCTGTCTGTCAGGAGTAGGCTGCAGAATCTCAGTGGGCTCTGAAGATACCATGTTTCCATGCCAACCATCTGTTAGCTCATATCCTTCAGCTTGCCCTCACACTCTCCCTCTCCGGAAAATCACTCCTGATCTGACTGAGACGTCCGTTTTGAATGAGTCTCTGAGGGCTGCCGTGACATGTACGCCTGATGCTGCCATTGTGAAGCTGAACTCAATCCCCAAAATCTGTTTGTACTTTGTGTCATTGAAAATGCAGCTGACTTATTGCCTACAGTTGAATCTGCTTCTTTGCGCAATAAGAAAATTCTCTTATTTTCGGCGAGGAAACAAACAAACTTCAAAATCCGGAAGCATTTGTACATGAAAAACAACTCATCAGAAGATAAATCATCCCCATTAGATAGCTTGTATTCAAATATTCTTACAATAAGATGCAAACTTCAAACATGTCATTCAGACATTGCAATTGCTATACTTCATTATTATCTTCCTGCACAATTAACACCACCCACAGAACTTTGACCCAATGAACCTTGCCGTTAGAAAGTAATTAAATTCGAGCTGCATTCTTAATTTATTGATTTTCATTTTGAACTGTTACAGTTTCTGCACCCACCAATGAGACGTGAGGATGTCTTTTGGCAACGGTAAGACCAAGATGAGCAGATCCTAAAACTAACAGCATTACTTATCAAACCCAACCAGAACCACTGGCGAGTCTGCCAGTTAGATTATGTAAACGGTTACCAAACAGCACTGGAATCAGCTGATCAAGTCACTGTCACCGTGTCTTTGATGCTATAATATCATAAAAGAACATGTATGCTCAGTGGTTACGCCAAAGTACTGCTAATGCAATATTTTTAATGCAAAAGTCTCATTGTTCATTGTGTTAGCCAAGCGATTGCATAGTCCAAGTCTGCTGACTTATAAATCAGATTTCAAAACAACAAAGCAAAACGACTCGTGTAGAAGTTACAAAGCAAAACTGGAGATGGAACAAATTTTATAAAAAATCGACAATGATCAGGCCAGATATGGTCAGTAATGAGCATTAGTATGCTTCCATGATGCCATGATGATATGCTACTGACTGCATGATAAACAAGTCATGCTCACTCTGAAATGGTAATGCTCCAAAAGAGACTCTCATATTTATCTGAAAGCTATGCTATATGTAACTCCATTTATTATGTAATATTTATTTATTCCTTGTGTCCATAAGTTGGCCATTAACATCGCCGAGGTTAAGAGTTCACTTCCCACGTGATCTGCTTTTATCAAAACAACCAAATGCACCCATGGCGCATTTGTGCTCTCGGGATAAAAGCATCCACCAAATAGCATTCAGACTGATGTAAATGCTCCTGTAAGAGAGTGAGGAAAGCTTCCAGGAACGCTGACAGGGAAAACATTAGACAGCATTACCAGTTAAATGTCCATCAATACCAGGCTGGACGTGACGTCTCTGTTGAGTTCAATAGTGGAACAACAGGAAGGAGGATGGTGTGCTCTCACACTTTTTCTGTCTTTTCAATGCACACATCCTGCTATCTCTGTGTTAATCTTCTTAGTGTGTATTTACTTTGTTCCTGTCCATCAGTACCATCATAATATATTCTCACGGTGTAAATTTGTCTCATATTTATCTTTCTGTCTGTAGCTCTCACTGCCATGTCTTGATTTCCCACATTAAAAACAGTAATAATCTCCTTTTTCCATTTGGCTTCTCTCCATCTTGATTCATTTATCACTTACGTTTACTGATTGTTAATTTGTGATAAATCAAATTTAAAATGTAAGATAAAAAGCTTTGAAAGATACACTACTGTTCAAAAGTTTGGGCTCACTTAGAAATGTCCTCATTTTTGAAAGAAACACATTTTTTTTCAATGAAGATAACATTAAATTAATCAGAAATACACTCAAGACATTGTTAATGTGATAAATGACTATTGCAGCTGGAAACGGCTGATTTTAAATGAAATATCTCCATAGGGGTACAGAGGAACATTTCCAGCAACCATCACTGTGTTCTAATGCTACATTGTGTTAGCTAATGGTGCTGGAAGGATAACTGATGATTAGAAAACCCTTGTGCAGTTATGTTAGCATATGAATAAAAGTGTGAGTTTCATGGAAAACATGAAATTGTCTGGGTGACCCCAGACTTTTGAATGGTAGTGTATATCACTATTTATGTCTAAAATTGGACTCAAAGCTGCACAGGAACAACCTGTACCAACAATGAGTCTAATATGTAGTCTAATGGGAGAATCCTCACGTGACTTTTTCAGCTCTTTGTTTTCCTCTTTTAATTTCCCACAACTTCATTGTTCCAGCTATCCTCACCATTCTCATTAACTTTGTTTCCAGTAGCTGCAGACATGTGTTTTCATCCAAAATAACCAATAAACCAGCATTACACAACTTTACACGTGACCAAAATAAAAATAAAATGCTAACTCGGTAGGGCGACCACAACGTCTGTTTCTCTATTGATTAATCTGTTGTCTAGGTGTGTTTTTGTTAATGTCTCAACCCCACTGAAAAAAAGGTCTTTGACTTTTCAGAACTACCTAGATTGAATAGATCTGGATTTTTAAATATTGTGTTTTCGATTGTAATTCTTCTGCCCTCCTTAATCTATCATCAATTTATTGACCACTCAAAATACTTCCTCCCAAAAGACCATTAATTTGAAGTCCATTTTATTCTGACAAGCTGTATGTCATTTTATAATGTGGTGACAAAGGTTTACACATTAAAGTGTAAAACTGACAAGGTAAAACTTAAACTTAAACATGATAAAAAAATAATGAAATTAAAGAGATCTTTTTATTTAAGTTGGTGGTTCCAAGAGAAATCAGAGCTTCTATTAAACCTTGAACAAAGTGAATCATTTTGGACTGTATATTAAACAAAGTGAAACATAGCCACAGTGGAAATTGGAAAAGCACGGACCACCTAAAGCATCTCCTTTCCTCAGATGATGAGTTCTGGTTATAAAACCTGGATGTCGGTGCAGAACAGCAGCTTGGAAGGAATTGCTGGTTGACATGTGGTGTTAATGGGACACATTTTGGTCACCATTTCCTACCTTTTCCATCATCTCTCAACAGAAACAGAAAAATGCTTAAATGAGAACCTTTCACACTGAATAGCTCCTGTGTTTTCTCTCCAGGTCCTTCTGCATCACACTACTGTGGTAAGATGACGAAAAGAAAGCATGTTGGTGTAAAATATTGATGTTGATGCATTTTCTGCACCAGCACCACTGGTTACGCTAACTATTCATGACAACCAAACAGCTAGGTTGAATATTTGGTGCCTTCAACAACCAAAAAGTCCAACACTTTGACTTATTGAGCTCTTTCCCCATGCCTCTTCTCACACCTTCTTGGCTCCCAAAAATATTTGCTGTTCTTGGACCATGTGGAAGAGCTGGTCCTAATCTTTCCTGTTTGGTCAAATTTAAAGGCGTCCTGTGAAGATCATTGCATTCAAATACAGGAATGGATGTCTACAATAATACTGTAAGCATCTATATGTTTTAAAATATTTGGCCAACAAACTCTCAGAGCCATTTCTTGGAATAATTCATACAAATTTTCATCAGCAACATTGCTTTGTTGAAACGCTGTTCACATTTTGGGGAGTTTTTCAACTCATCTGTCATATCCGAGTCAGATCTAATCAGATTTGGGAAGTCAGTTTGATCCACTCCTCACCTCCGCATACTTGAAGTTACGGCTCAGTTTACTCCCTGAGTTAGCAGCTAACACTCCCTGATTCCCTTCTTGTGCTGTCATCTGACCGTTAAAGCAACATGAGCTAAACCTACCTAAAAAAAAAAAAAAAACAGGACTGGTGCCTTCCTCAGATTCTGACTAAAGAGAACCTAAATTCAAAAAAATAGTGAAGAATCTTTTTCTGCTTTTGTAGAGGATATTGTCTAAACAAGCAAAATTCCTGAAACTTCAGCTTGGTATGATTAACTTGTCTCTGCCCAGAGGAAAATTTTACTGCTCAAAGCTTGCTCTTCTACAGCTCAGGAGACAAATTTGAGATTCTCATGTCAGCCTCATTTTAGTTTCTATTTTGTCTAAAGCTTTCTCATACGTTTGTCCTAAAATTCACTAGGAGAAATAGGTGAGACAGGATAATTAGAAGGGGTCATACTTGAGACTTGTGGGAGATACCTTGCTAATCTCAATACAGTGTTTTTAATGGCTCCTTTATTTCTCCTCTGGAAAAGAAAATGAACACTAGTGGAGCTCCTACAGAGCAATATGTGAGACTCACTCACACCTCCACATGAGCACGACAGACTTGGAATCAAACCACAACCTTCTGGGTGTGAGACAGCCACTCTACCCACTGAGCTATGCCACCCTATGCATATATTAATCTGTACACACACACCTTACAAATGCTGCAACAAATAAGAAGTTGCCAGGATACAGCCTAAACATCTTGAGGCACTTATAATAATATATGGTGACTTCAATCATGTCACCCTCTCCTCCCACTTGACTGGATTTATCATTCTAAACAACACGGATCATCCACTCATAATATCGTGATGGGCCTCTCTCTGGACTGCAGGACGGAAAGATATAGAAGATCTTTGTACCCACAGCGATCAGGCTTTATAATTCTATAGCAAATAGCAGATGAGCTGACAGACAAATGAATTTCCCTTTTGGGATGAATAAAGTAATCTGAATCTTTATTAATTAATTTAAAAAAAATATCATGTGGATTACAATAAAGTCAACATGCTAGATGATTAAAAACAACCAAAACGTTGATCTGAGTCTGAGAATTCAATGAGCGCTTGTGGAGATCTCTTCATTTGTTCTCTCTGAGCTTAGTATGAGATGCATGAACTGAAGCTGGGATGAGAACAGATGGAGTTCTTAGAGAGAGCTCTCTGATTTCTCTGCCTGAGATCACAAAGAGACAGAAAAGTTGAGAAACTCTGAGAATTATATGAGAGCTTGTTGAGATCTCTTCTGAAACTTTAAAGGAGACTAAACTGAGATTTAGTGCATCTTATTGCTCAGGAGAAAAAAATGAGACACAGGAGAAATAAGCCTTAGTCTCAGTTTGGTGTCACGCAGATCTCAAAGTTGTCTAGGAGAAGTAAATGAAACATTTTTGAGATCTCTTTTTGAATTTTCTTTTCCTCTGGGTGTTCCTCATGTTTGGGCTTCATAAAACGTTTACAGTTAAGCACCAGCTTCTTTACATCTATGCCAAATTTTGATTTAAAGTGATTTTTTATTCAACAATCTGGTTTCCTCTGGATGGAAATAAAACAATGACATTACCAAAGAAAAGACAGCAGGACATTCTGTTAACAATTTCACAAAAACTTTGGTGTCACATTACAAATTTAAAACTGCTGATGATGTGGTTATTGAGTCAGTCAATGGACAGATGCAAGTCATGGCTGAAACCAAAGAGCAGGCTGTGCTCGTCATTAGGGTCCATCAATTCAAGAGAGCTGCACATTGTGGCTACAAGGCTATAAAATCATATCCGAGTGTTTTCAAAGTCCATAGTCCACAGCGCAACGCATAATCAAAAAGTGCAAGGAGCTCTACACTGTGACAAATCTCAGAAGGTGTGGTAGAAACCTAAAGGTGAAAAAGAATCCAAGGATCAATGCCAAGATCATCAAGGTACATCTGAGCGGTTCTTCTACCAACACTTCAAAGCAGACACTGCACAATACTGCCATCCTTGGACGACAACAATGAAGAACTCAGTTTCTCCAAGGTGAAAACAGATACTCTCCTAACCTTTACAAAGTTTAATCTGGACAAAGAAGAAAGCTTTCAGTCATTAGTTCTAGGGTCAGGGACATGACCTTCAATTGGAGAAATAAATGGAGAAGCAAGGTGACGGGAATTGAATGGTTTGTTGGTGTTTTTCAATCGATGGTCCAAGCAACCTTGTCAAAGTAAATAAAATGAAGAGAAAAGAGGAGCACAAAAATAATCTTGCAGGAAAATATCTGGCATTCAACAGAAAAACTCTCCCATTAGTAGCATTTGATCATCTGACAAGACCATGATCAGAAACATTCAGCCAAAGATGTCAAGAAATGGTCCAAACCTGAATTACGTTGAAAATTTGTGAAGGCGGCTGAAGACTAGAGGTGACAACAAGGAAGCACTTCAACCTCCAACAGTATTACAGTGGAGTCGTTTAAGAACTTTGTGAGCAGTTATAACGACTGATTGATTGCTGCAGTGATGAATAAAGAGTTTGTCATTACTGAGAAAAGTCATCTCAAACATCTCTAAAACATTGCCTTTTGTTGTTTCCAGCCAGAAATAAAGCAAATCTAATTTAAAAAGCGAACCTTCTGTCTTCCTGGACAGTTGCTTGTACATTATTAATTCCTTGCAGCCTTGAGATTTATTTGTAAAATTTGTGTATCTTTGTTGCTCTTGTAGAGTGTTTTGTTTTGGAAATGTTTGTACTTCCTCTTTTGATTGAGTACTTCCTATTTTGATTGGTGTTTTTCTTTCTTTTGGTATTTGACTCAAAGAGAGCCCTGCACAAGAATTCCAATGTGCCGAGACTGTCTGCGCACGAATGGCAAATAAAAATCTTGAAAATCTTGAAATTTTAACCCTTGTGTTGTCTTCAAGTCAAAAATGACCTGGCCACTATGTTAGAGATAATAATCATAATAGAACAGAAAATACCTTAAAGGACCTTTTTTTATAAACTTGATATTCGATGACTTTTTCCTAAAGTGACCCCAACATTAACATGTTGTTGTACATGCTGGTGTGTAAGTGTTATTGTTGTAGGTTATGCACTTTGTGAGTGGGAGCAATAAGCTTTAAAAATGCATTTCTAGCAGCTTTCTGCAAAATTCTGATACTTATTTAGAATATAAATACTATTTCTTGATAAACCAATATTGTTTACACCTATGCCGTGCCTTTAGCAGCAATAATAGTGATTATACTTTAGTAAAGAAAACAGTTATAACATGTGTGATGCAATAAAAACGACTGGTGTCCACTGACTAAATAGAGTCTTTCTCCCTCTGAAGAGCAAAAAGCTCAGACATTCACAAAGTGTGTGATGCATGGCAGGTTAGTTCCTCATGTAAAATATATTTTTGGTTAAAAATTCAATTAAGCTTCTTTATTTTAGAGGCTCAGTGGAGGTGAGTCATTTTTGACCCTTAGGACAAGCTGAATATACAGGATCTTAAGACAACACAAGGGATAAACAACTGCTTAGCAAGCGTTCTGCAGTATTGTCTAAGACTATTCAAGAACATGAAGATGGACGGACAAAACGTACACTGACATTTTCAAAGTTCATTGGAACCCACTGTGACTGCAGTGAATCCAACTTTCAACCTACAGACTGGGTATCATTTCAGAAGCAAAACAGATATTTCATTGAGCTTTCTCAAGTGTTCACATGAATAATATCCAAAATCCAAGTAGTGTAAGAATTTCACATGCCAACACATTTCATAATCACTTCAATAACTCAAATCCGTTCAATTATGTCCGTGTTGGACAATGCAAAAGAAAAAAAATGCACCAGTGGCAGAAGTTGCTCCCTCTTGTGAACTTCTCTTGCAAGGCCACTCCCACTTCTTCCTAACTCATGACTGAAAATGGGTGGCTTTGGCTGTCAAGTTAAATTAAGAAGTAAACCTTTAATCGCCTGTGTCCCGTCTGCATTTAGTGCAAAAACAGGAGCAAATAAACAAAAAAGAGAGAGGCAGGGAGAGCGAGGAGGGAGTGAGTGTGACTGAGACAAGACAGAATGAAGAGCAAAGTAGTAGAGTTGATAGCAAACAGGGAGAGGAGAGGAGCACAAGAAGTGATGGGACAAGAAAGAAGAAAATAGGAGGAGATGGCTGATTAAAGAGAGAAAATGAGATGCTGTAGGAATGTTGTCAGAAGAACTAACAAGGAGCCAAAGATGGAGAAAATTGGAGATGATAGGAAGATCATTCAAACTAGATTTCAATACAGAACCTTTCCACAAGCCAGGGCTACAGTGACTATATAGTATTGCAATTGATTTAAATTCCCAAGCAAGTACACAGTTGCTCTTTGTTCTTCCACCAGTGACGGTTTTTCACGGAGGCCAAGGGAAGCCTGGCTTCCCCAAAAAATATGCAAGAAAAAAAATATAATCTTCACCACTATGTATTTTATGTTTTATATTTTTGTCATTCCTTGTTATCAAAACACTACATCAGGCATTTCTGCTTTGTGAGGAGCAAAACAGCGCCCCTCTTGTCAAGCTCTTTTTGTGCATTACACGACGTCTCTCATGCCCTCTGCGCTGTCTGTCTGTTCAGAGGCCAGCTTCGCCTTGCCTCCCTCAGAGAAAAAAAAACAGCCCGTATCAGCCAATCAGATTGAAGCAAGGCTCATCGCTTAATGGTCGATGCATCATTAAAAAAAACATAAGGGAGGCCAGATCAAATCTGGCTTCCAACCAATCACAAACTGTGATGAACAATACCCACACTAATGCAGCTGTCCCACCAGGCGAAAGCAAGCCCACACAGCAAGTATAGCCATCAAGCTAGCCAGAGAATGGATGGTGACAGGGACCTTGAGTTTCTTGTAAAAAATGACTTCACAAAACTTCCTTTTGAAGTTCAACTACAAGTCAAAAGGGACGGTAGGCCAACTCCAAAGCTCAATCTAACTAAGTGTAGAGCTAATGGAAAAGCTCGCTCTTTTTGTGAAGCTAACTATGCCAGAAACGAGTGGCTAACGGGAAGTGCCAAGCTTAACCGGCTTTTCTGCTGGCCATGTCTCCTATTTGACCGGTCTACCGGCTCCCTGAACAACCCCTGGAGCACTTAACCTCTTTTTTTTCACTGAAATGAATGAGAAGTCAGTAGAATAAAGGTACTGTAACAGTAGGCTGATTTGTTTACATGAAAATAACAGTTAAAACACCAAATCTAATTTGTTGTTCACACTGGCTTCCTCGGTAATTTTGGTAACGGGCCGCCACTGTCTTCCACAAGGTTGAACTTGTCTGATTGGCAGGTGCTATTTTTCTGAGTGAACATAGTGATTTTCTTTAAATTAAAGGCAGAGTTTGTGTCTTTAGTACAAAATCTGAAGTTGGTCTTATGGGGAGGAAAGTCGGAGAAGCCTGAGTTACAGTCAGGAGAAGTGACCCAACAACCAGGAGGTGAACTGGAGCCATGATTAGGGATAAAGACATTCCAGAGGGTATGTGTTCATCCCTGATCCCTGAGAGAGACACAAAGAGGGGAAATGGGGAAGAGAGATTCCAAAAAATGTTGGGAGGAACAGATAGTTGGAGGAATTTTGAGCAAAAATAGACGAAAAAACAATAATTTTACATCTACAAATGAGACCCAGAATGTAGCTTCAAATGAGAGAGGCGAATGTTTGAATGTGTCAGTTCATTTGTTTGGTGAAGTGAAATTGTTTGGCTTACAGAGGGAGCGAGAGAGAGAGAGAGAATGTGTTTATCCGTTAAATCAAGGGAAGAAGAGATTTGACGTCTGTTTCTAAGGAGAAAAAAATAAGTGACTTGGAGCTTTTAATGAGCGAATAGCAGAACAGGAGCTCAGCCAACCGGATAATGCTTCGTTAAGGAGACGCTGATTGGCCTGCCGGCTAAATCCCCCACCAGCCGCACGACAATAATGAGGTCTTTTGTTAAGTAATAAGTGAGGGATCATAGACACAAAACACAAAGAAGTGGGCACTCCTGCTATATAACAGAAAATTTTGGATAATTCCTTTTAAACTTTTTGGCCTTTTGTTTGTTTCAATTTGAAGCAGTTTGGAGGAAAGTGTTCGAACATTTAAAGAGCAGAACGTGCACCTGATGGGAAAACAACTGGTTGTGAAAGAAATACACCTTTTAGTTTACACTGAAAGGATTAAACGATCAAGAACAAGAATTTGGAATAAACGTACAAATTATGTGTCAGTGTTTAAGCTTTACATTTGTGTCTTTTTTTCCTCTAACCTCTGACAAGACATACGCTACCATTCAAAAGTTTGAGGTCACCCAGGAAATTTTTCTATGAAAGCTCACATTTTTATTCATCCGCTAACAGAATTACACAAGGGTTTTCTAATCATCAATTAGCCTTTCAGCACCATTAGCTAACACAGTGTAGCATTAGAACACAGGAGTGATGGTTGCTGGAAATGTTCCTCTGTACCCCTATGGAGATATTCCATTAAAAATCAGCTGTTTACAGCTGGAATAGTCATTTACCGCATTAACAATGTGTATTTCCGATTAATTTAATGCTATCTTTGTTGGAAAAAAAATGCTTTTCTTTTAAAAATAAGGACATTTCTAAGTGACCCCAAACTTCTGAACGGTAGGGGATAGAAATAAGCGCATTTACTAAAATGTTGTAACTTTAATGTTTAAAATGACCTGGCTGTCTAGGGTAGTTGGACCATAGCAAAAGAAAGTGAAACAACACTATTTAAAAGATGATTCATTTTGAAAGTGGCATGTTTAAAAAATAATAATAATAATGGTGAGGGGGTTAAAAAGTAAATGTGTGCTGCCAAAACCAAAGAAATAAACATAACAGAGAGCAAGCTTCACACTGACGCTGACTGAAAAACTCCTCTAAAACCAAAATTCACAGCAGCAGCACCGTTGACTAAAAACTAACAACGAATTCTCCAGCAGCATTTCTTCACAAGTCAAAGATTTCTAGCTAGCGTTTGTCCCCACACAGGCTGAACACAAGCACAACTGTTTACAAAAGAACCAAGCCGCTCAACTTCTCTTACAAACTGCCCCGAAAACCACATAAACGAGTCTTTTGACGTCCAACTGGCACCCGGATTGGTGGAGGTTGTTTCTGCTGGACCAAACCATCTTCAGTTCCTTGGGCTGCAGGTGGGACAACACCACGGAGACGGGGCGGACGAGGATGTTCAACAGGCTCACAGCTGTTCACAATACTAATCATAAGAGGAGGAGGAGCACAGCGGCCCAGGGGCGTCACGATGGTTAATTGCTTTAAGGAATACATATGCTATATATGCTGAGGAACTGGAAAAGACAAAAACTGCATCAGAAATCCTATTATATAGCGTCAGTGACAGCACTATATTCAAATATACAGTAGAATTGTAGAGTAGTGGAAAACAACTTCATGCAGTAACTTGAGAAAAATCATTTTTACTTCACCTTAGTTAAAAGGTTTTAGTTAAAAGGTTTCCATTTCCTAAGGTTCTGGAGAGCTGAGGACAGTTTTTGTGGCCCTCATGTGAAGCTTAGACAGCATTAATGCTACTTGTATCTTCATTTGCAGTCTTTTGGTAGAAGTTTGCAGCCTTTTCTGCCCCACAGACTTTCACACCTTTCTGGGTATTTGTTTGTCTTTCTGATGTGTGTGTGCTCTGCAGTGAACGTGACATGTCACACACCTCCCAGCGCGGTGACAGATACCCTCAGTACACGTCGAGAAAATGAGGAATGTTTCATGCATGAGTAACAGACTCTGGAGAACACAACTCTCTCCAAGAACGCTCTGCTAAACACAGCCTCTGCCATGGTAACAGATCGACTTTCTGTCTCATGCAGCAGCGGCGATGATTATTTCCATAGCAACATTATCAAAAGTTGCATGGCAACAATCAGAAGCATGCCAGCCAGATCTGAACAGTAATGCCTTTTCTATCTTTCTTTTATCATTCTCATTCTGTGCATGCAGAGGGATAATGCCTTCCTTTAACATCTCATGTTCCAGATCTTTTTCATATATTGCTTTTTTGTTGCTGTGACAAAAGCCCATTTTACTGAAGGCTCATAATATAAAAGCTAGATTGATCCATTTATTTGCATGAAAACCTGAACAGGAACATGTAGGCCATGTGAAGCCATATTTTTGCCTTTGCTTTACAGCATGAATTGAAATTATATCTCAAATAATGCCTAAAGAAACAATGATCATATTAAAAACCATCTCCTGAGTCACATTAAATGCAAACTCAGCCCTGCTGCGATGTGTTTAATATCATAAAAGACAGCACAGCAGTGATATCATGACAGGACATCCTGCCCCTTTTTTGTTTGATCAGCCATAAAACTGCCTCTGGCATCACTGCCAACTGCACTTCTTTCCACACATTTACTTTAGTTTGGAATTCCTTGTCCTGTTTACCACTTCACATGGCCATCATTCATTTACTGAGATCCGAAGCACATTTTAGAGCAGAAAAGTTAATGCCTAACCTTCGTTTCTGCTTTCATTATGCTTTTGGTTATCCTCACCACTTAAGTTCACCATCTTTATTCAGGTTTCTTTGTAAGCTTTGCTACAATATACAAAGAATACAGGAACCTTTGCACATGTTCCAACTGCAGGAACTGCCCCTGTAGAACCTTTTAAAGGGCTGTTTTAGTAGTAAAAAAGTACCTACTCCAGAGTAATTACTTCCAAGCAACCCTCAGAAACAGCTCAGCATGACTTAATACTGATATGTTCAACTTTGTGCACACAGCTCTGTTTTTCTTCCCTCTTGTTATCTTCTAATTCTAACATCGCCATCAACAACATGACAAACCATCATTTGTTATATTTCCTGGATAGATGTCCTGATCAGGTTTTTTTGTTCCCCATCTAGTCTGAGCCTTTTCATATGTTGTACCTGTTGATGTCAGGCGTTATTTTCCAAGATAATACGCATTTCTAGAATTGTAGATTAGCTGTAGTACCTAGTTGTCCCACGAGGTGGAGCCTCTAATTGTGTGTAATGCTGTAATGATCTTAGGAGGAATGCAGTTCCATGTTAGCAAGCAGAGAACATGGTTCGGGCTTAGCTCTTAAAGGAGCACCGTGACAAAGATTTCTGTGGACTTATTGACCTCTGACCAGTAAACAAGCATGAGCTTTAGCTGGCACAAAGCAAGTTACTGTTCTAATATCTTAGTGGATTATATAATGAACACATATGTGGCATGTTTATTTATCTAAGTATGACAAAAGTTCCAAACAAAGTTGGCATGGGTTGATTATTCCTTTGCGCTGACCAAAGGGTTGGGTTCGACAAATCTCCAGTGTCTTACGGGGTCGTTGAACTGGAGTTACTTCCAGAAACTCTTATTAGTTGTTGTTTTTGGTGCACTTAGAGTTGATGTTGTCCTTGAAGATGTCAACTGTGATTGAAGCAGAAGAGCTTAAAAGGCTGTTCCTAAACATTCGTGCTACCATGTGCCTGCCCCAAGTTTCTGCAGTGGAAAGCCGTCTATTGTTTTACAGGTTGCAGTTTTGAGCAAAGAAAAAAAAGCATACAGCAGCATGCAATAGCAAAGTGTGAAGACTGCAATGAATGCAGTGAGAGTGTGACTTCAAAAGAAAGTATGTTGTGGTGTGTAGTGGTCTGCGAATATTCACTGAGAAGCTGTAGTCTCTTTCACTTTTAACACACTGGCTAGAGAATGCTACCCCCCACAATCATTTTCAGAATCTACCTGCTATTCTGAAGAATGTAAAGCATCGTGGAAACCCTTTGAATAAACTGTCTCCCAACTATGTGGTTGATTTTATCAAACCACCATCAGACAATCTGCCATCATGTGACACTGAGTTAGGGTGATAAACTGTCTGCCTGCAGGGCCAAACTTGTTGCTAAAAGTTGAACTTCGAGTTGCTAAAAGGACCAAAAAACAGCTTAAAGGAGAATACTGACTTTATTGTCATCATTAACAAGGCACTGGAGCACTATTTTAACAAGAATATTTCAAGTTTTGCTGAGGATTTGGATCATGCAGTGCTAGCTCTTTTTTGTTTACGTCTTCTTCGATGGATGATGCATTTTAATGTCTTTTACTACCTGCTTGTTTTGTTCTGGGATGCTGGTGTTTTAGCATCATCAAATAGTTCCAAATGTTGCATATAGAACCTTTAACGAACCTCATGGGGAAGCGAGAGAATAGCAGCTGACACGTAGAGTCATCCTCCATTTCGAAAGCAGTCTTGATGACAGGGTGCATTTCTAGATACGGATCACACATTCCTCTCTGTACTTCACGTTATGAATGCAAAACAATTTTTATGTGGCAAGTGTGAAGAGGGAGAAAGCTGAGTAAGCAAGGTCTTTTCTCTAAAATTAGTCGGGGCAGCCATGCCGCTACCTAATAGAGGAAAATTCCTTCACAAGGACATTAATCCATAATGAAAAGAATGATTAGGTGCAGCCTTATATAAGTAGCTACAAATTAGCTCCACTTCATTCAGCTGCATTGAATGAAATGTAATGGTCATTTATCTCCACTGAGCACACTTATTTTCAAGTGCCTTTAACTGATTATGCTTACATGCTTGTACTTCAGTGGCATTTACAAGCAGTTACTTTTACTTATTAATAAGGATAGTAAATTGTAAATGTACATATTTTTGCATTAAAATGCAGCTATGTTCATTTTTAAATGTCTGATGCTAGATATTTTTTCATAATAACAGACTGATAACCAATAAAATAGACACTTAAATCCAAAGCCTGCTTGAAATGTTGGAAATCTTTATTAGAAACCGGTGTTTATTTAAAAAATTTTGGTAGGTGTAAGAATCCTGAAACATGCTAAAGGTGTAAAATGCAAAACTATAAACAAATGAATGAAAAAACTGTGGTATGGTCCTTTAAATAATCCTGATGCCATGACCAGAGGTAGCTGCCTGACCGTTCAGAGCTGCATGACACTATGCATGAATGGAAGCGAGAAGCAGGCTGACTAATGAGATTGTGCGCTAAGTTGTTGGGGGAAAGGTGGGTTTAGCTCCACAGGGGATAAAGGCTTCAACCTTTAAACAATGTCAGAAGGTTTTTACTCAATAAAGTCCAGCGACTATCGATTCTTTCTTTCAGGAGCAGTTATTTCAGCATCTCTGATCTGAAATATCTCCAGATAGAGGCAATAAGTCAGTGGATTAAAGGAGTACCTAAACAGCAAAGTACACTTTGGTATTTTTAATGCTGCATCGAATCATTTATACAACTTGTAATTCTGAATCTATCTGGATTAATAACTGTCATCTCCTATATGTATGAATGTTTAGAAATGCCATTCTTGCCTATCCTAAAGAATCACAATAAGCAAACTCGCAGCACTAATTATAATGCATTTGTTCTGCTCAGAAACTTACTGACCCCTCTTTGCCTGTAATGCTGGTGTTTACTGGGAAGTGGTGCATTTATTTCGGTTTAATCCCTCTCTGGTCAGCCGGGGCGGTCAGATGACAGGCGCTAATCTCTGGACTCCCTCCCTGACTGACTGCCAGCTTACTAATATGGGATTAAAACCCAGTGGCATGCCTCCATCACATAGCAGGCTCTCAACTCGACAAGTGGGGTGAGATGATGACGCTGGTGAACCGGAGCAGGCCGATGATGGGATGTCTTACCTGTCATTTTTTTCTTCCCCCTACCCCCTTGTCATCCTCTCGAACCCTCATTTCTTTGTACATGTTTGGGTTCATTTTCTTCCAGTTCTTCATTTGCTGTGATGTTTTAGTTTTAACAAAACACAGTGGAATAATTTTTAAATGTGTGTGAAGGCTGTACCGATTGAAATGATTTGAAAATGGATACAAGAAAAGTAATTGGGCCATTAGAACCAGCATCTTTTATTATTTGCCTTTCATTTTAGTGGCCACCATCCCAGGTAATTAACCTTAGTTCTCTTCAATGAAACACCCATGTCTTGACAGTTATTCACTAGCTTACCGTGACCTTTATTTACACATTCATTGATCTATGAATGCATGTCCTCTTCAGGGTAAACTGGAATCAGTTTAACTGTTTTTCTACTGCAGCACCATAATCACTTGTCAGATATTTTGTTTCATGACCAGATACCACCAAAAGTATTGATGATAATCCCAATAGCCTCAGATGTGCTTTCTGTTTAATGCCGCATAGTTAACCTGCTAAAATAAGGCAGCAGTGTTGCTAGTTTAACTACATTTCTCAGTAACTCAGTGGCTGCAGTATTGCTCTCTTAATGATCAAGAAGCGTGGTAGTGCTAACATGAAGTCCATTTTCCTAGCTATTTCTGAAGCAACAGGCAGAGCAATGCTTTTATTATGGTCTGAAATAAAACGAAGGATCAGTACATGATGCCAACTCCATGCACAGACATATACAAATGGTTAGCCTTTAATTACCAGACCTACAGTGGCCTATCTCTATAGTGCTGGAGAACAGTCTGGCTGCACCTCAGTATTTCTAAAGAGAGTCTATGATGGTGCTGAGCCCTGGATGTAGTGATGATGTCCCTGTGAAATGCTTCTTCAGTAGAACATTTGCATGCAGGGAGGCTAGCACTGTCATTAAACTGGTTTCTTTTAGTTGTAAATTGACATGAACTTACTATGAACATGTTCAAACAACAGTCCAGTCTTTCTATAATCCACAAGAGTTAAAAAAATTCCATGATTTTGAAGCAAATTCTTGATTGTAAAGAAAAACAATGAAAAAAACAAAGGCAACACGAAGTTTCACATAGACATCAGAGATTCCTCAGGGGTTTCCATAGATATGAATGAACTTCTGATTGATTCACATAGACCTTCAAGCACAGATGTATGTGGAAAAAAGGTGTAAATAGTGTGACTGTTTCATGTCACAAATACTTACTGTCAATAGTGCCAAAAGTCACCAAATCATGATAGACATCTGCTGTAACTTCTACAATTTATTGCATAGAAGCAAAAAAAGAAACAAGAAGGAATTATTTCTGAACAAATCAACTTCCAGACTACGTTCAGGACTTTAGGGAGTGCTGATCAGTGGAGCATCATGCTTGAAAAACACATATTTTCTTTTTTCAAAGTTTTGCCACTGGGAGCAACACTAAACATTGTAACAGTTTGAAGAAAAACTTGACAAAGCACCTTTTCTACCTGTTAAACCAAAAAATTCTTGTTGTGATTCGATTAATTACCACCATGCGCGAAACATCACCCAACCTCTCCAAACCAAAATGCCTTCTTAGAGATACTGGATTGGGTAGCGCCGTTTTGCACAAACCCTCTCTTGCGCTGACATTTTGTTTTGACATTACAGAAGCGAAAAGCTTTTGAAAAGCAGCTTCTTTGGGAGTCGAAGCTCCCAGCCTGCCTTCCTCTTTCTCACTCTGTTGCTTTCTCTATTATTAGTCTGTCGAAAATCAACCTCTGTTTTCCTCTGGGGATAAACACTCTTCTTTTTCATCTCAGTCTTCTGAACTGTCTGTCCATCTCATTTGGTTCAGTTTGTTCTTCATTTCATGGCCATCAGAAACGACTTTACAAAGAATAAATAGAAACAAAACACGGACAGAAATTCAGTGCAACAGCGTACACCAGGTAGAACTGTGGCAGAGCTTTTTATGTGCATCCAAAGACACAGAGAGCAAAAGCTTGTGATGAAAAGTTTTTAAAAAAGACAAGTACAGATGAGATTTGACATAAAACACAGCTTTGCATTCATTCTCTTTCTTTGCCTCTTTCAGGAAGTCTGCAATCTAGATGTTTGTCAGTCTTCCTGTCACATGACATCGAATGACACTCACAGCAGCCGTGCAAACACAGCAGCACTCCTCTGTGTGTTACAGTTTGCAATCTGCACTGTGAGCTTTGTAGCCTGTACATGGAGGAGAGACTGAAAGACGTTTAATAGAAAGAATGGATTACATAACTTACACAAACATGTCCCTCTACTGCATGCATCCTGCAAATGTCTAATTATCTGATAAACCAATGAATTGTTTTTTCTTCTATTTATAAATGTTCAGTGGTCTGTTTCAAAAACATATTTTCTGCTGTCTCCTGCTTCACCGGAAAGTCTATTTTAAGGGACCTCGAGGCTTTCAGTCTTCACATCACATTTGCGTTAGCTGCATTTGAAACATTAGTTTCCAGATCACTTGTGACGCTGCAAAATCATGCTCGCAGGTATGCATGTGTTCACACAAATCACAGACAAATTTTATTTATGTCAAGCGACTTGCCCACCCCTCCCCAACCTGCAGCGTCAGAAAATAGAAGAAAAATTATATAATTTTATCTTCAAGCCCCAGTTTCTGACTGTTTTCTCAATAACTGGAGCTAAAAATCGCAATATCATGTCAAGGTGGATGACATCCCATAATTTAAATGATGGAAAGCTTTCCCTTCTCTCCCTATTTAATATTGGATTCTTTCTTTACATGGAAATCGCCGCTGCTGATGCTTGTAATCATCATTCATGTGCCATCAAACATCAGCTTGTAGTGATTGTGAACACTTCATTTCGTAGTCCTGTAGCTTAATCGCACAAAGTAATGTTATGCAGACTCATAAACAGGAAGACATTGATTTTAACTTAACTCGCAAATTATCAACAAGCTCACAGCTTAATCATTTTCTAAATCAGTTTACTTGAGATAAAGATGTGAGCACAACCATACTGTCACTTACAATTCCCCCATTGCAAAGTTAAGTGCAGTTAAGGTAAGTGCAAACGTGATACATATATATATGTATATTTATATATATATATATATATATATATATATATATATAAAGTTTGACGTTGATTGAAAAGCATTGGAAAAAAAGCAGTTGTATTAAATGAAGATGTCATTAATCAGAAATAGAGTCAGACCAGACATGTTCGAGATGGAAACGGTTGATTTTTAATGGAATAGTTCTAATGCTACATTGTGTTAGCTAATGTTGAAAGGCTAATTGATGATTAGAAAACCCTTTTGCAATTATGTTACCACATGAATAAAAATTTGAGTTTTCATGGAAAACATGAAATTGTCAGGGTAACCCCAAACTTTTGAGCAGTAGTCTACAAGGGCTTGTCATCGTAAGTCAGAGCTTACATACATAAGTACCGTTTTATTATATCTACTTTCACTTCCATGGAGGTGGCTTTCCTTTTCTTCGAAGCACTGCCATCAAAAGATTCTGACTGAAGCTTGGGAACCATAATGAAGGGCAAAAAACCCAACACAAACAAAAGAAAGTGAATGTAGCCCAATCCAATGTAGCGTACAACCAGCAAATGTAAGTAAAGCCATCTTCCTCTTATAATGCTGCGTGACGATGTATTCATCCACTCCACTTTCCAACTAGTCACCACATGAAATTAGTTTTAACATCGCAAACGGTGTATGTTGGAATGATGGAACAAGGCTTCCATCCAGCCATCCATTCTCTATACACCGCTTAATCCTAATTAGGGTCGCGGTGGGGCTGGAGCCTATCTCAGCTGACTCGGGTGAAGGCAGGGGACACCCTGGACAGGTCACCAGTTTATCACAGGGCTACATATACAGACGAACAATCACACTCACATTCACACCTACTGGCAATTTAGAATAACCAATTAACCTCAGCATGTTTTTGGACTCTGAGAGGAAGCCGGAGTACCCGGAGAAAACCCACACATGCGCAGGGAGAACATGGAAACTCCATGCAGAAAGATCCCAGGAAAGCCAGGACGTGAACCAGGGATCTTGTCACTGCAAGGTGAAAGTGCTAACCACTATACCACTGTGCAGCCCGGAACAAGACTTTCTTCATAAATTTATGGGAGATGGTGACATAACCACGAAAAACACAAACTGAACCTGAGAGACAGCCCAGTCTAAGTCACAGAAATGATCGACTATTTCAAGCTATTTCCAACAATCAGGGACAGACTCCTTACTTTCCACGTCAGTTCAAAATTCACTGGCTTACTTTGCATGTATGGGGGAAAAAAAACCTTCCCTTGTTTATATTTTTGGGATTTAGCCATTTGATTTAACGTTCAGAAGTTTGAGGCTGGAGCAAGGCTGCAAGTGCATGAATGAGCGTACTAGATTTGACATCTCCATACAGAGTGTGTTTTGGATCAACAGGTTGACTGAACCTCATTTTGTTCTGATTTGCTTAAGAGAAAGAGACCAAACAAGGCAAAGCATCAAACAAGTTTGCATTCAATCCTCAACCATAATTTGCATGACAGTACATGCTTTGAAAAGTGCTGCCTGTTCACCAGTGGCCTCTGGAAGTGACTGATCACTGCGATGTGTTAACATACCAAGTCACATATTGAAGGAAGTTTGTTTTTGTCCCAGTAAGACACACCCAACTATGAAACTTCTCCAAATATATTTTTGGACTTTTGAATGTCACAGTCCCAATTGTCAGGTTAGGATCAATTCTGATTAAAGACACATTTGATGAGAATCAATCATCAGTGAAGAACATTTTTAAAATCAACACCCATGCGACTGCAATTACAAAGGCTGGGTGTTGATTTTAAAAATGTTCTTCACTGGGGTTCAGGGATGCTATCCTAGTTGATCCAAGCACTTTTTAGCATATTCGCTCTGGCTGGAGGTCATCAAACATCACAAAAGACTCTGTCATGGTGGCCCTTTCTATCTAGCCCTCGACCCTCTGACCTCTGCAACATGGAAGTACCTGCCTGTTCACTAGAAAAGCACTCAGAGAGCGCAGTACTCCGCCAAGGCTGCTCATTCCCCCACATGGCATCGTCACAAATGCAGTATTTTTTTATTAGTTGCTGATGATCAGAAATCACGGTAAAATAGAATGTGGTCATTTAATATAGATGTACCCACAAGCAAAATGACCTTGTGCTGAGCACAGGCATGTGTTATGCATGTGTACGTTATGTACTGATACCGAATCACCAGCCCAATCTCACGAGGATTCGTGAAACTGTTACGTAAATTTTTGTTTCGGTTTCATGCGCACCAACACGATTTCGTCATGTTTTTCGTGCCGCTCACCACGAAATGCGCACCAATGTATTTTAAACGGCGGACTTTTCGTGCCACCCAGAACGTATTTCAAACGAATGTGTGTATTATATTTTTAATGTAAAACCATGGCAAATCCAAAGCTATATTTTGCATGACATCGTCCCTAACCATAACCCTAACCATAACCCTAACCATAACCTAACCATAACCTAACCATAACCCGGTGGTACACTTACCAATTTGCATAGGAATTTAAAGAATGTCCGGCGGCCGGCGGCCGCAAACGCGATCACGCAAGCAGTATACGCCGATGGACAGCTTACATCGTCATGAATCCGCTGGTATAAACCACTTTCAGCTGTGATTACCACAGCGGGTTTCGTTGTGAGCAACACGAAAAACATTTCGTGGTGAGCGGCACGAAAAACATGACGAAATCGTGTTGGTGCGCACGAAAAAGAAACAAAAAATTTACGTAACAGTTTCACGAATCCCCGTGAGACCGTGTTGCAGCCCAGCCACGTGACCTAAATATGTAACGGGGGGTGGGAATTGATGGGACTTGGAAACAGCTCCACAATTTAATCAATTGTTCCTTGTATCATTTCCAGTGGATAAGTCTTGATATGTCCGCAGTGGTTGATTTTTAGTAGAATTGCATCATAGTTACAGTGACTACTGATTATTGACACACAGCTCTTACTGGCACATCCTGTATTAACATTCTTAGTCAATTATTTAGTTTTCCCCTCAATTTGTCATAAAAAAAGCCACTTTCATGTTTAAAATGCATTTTGCAATGAAAAAACTTTTATAAACATGGACAAATGCAATTTTGATTCCATATATTTTGATGATTAATGTAGTGTACTGTGTTTATATTTGGCTTTCACAATGAGGAAGTACTGAGCTGAGCACAGATGCAGCGCAACAGAAGGAAACATGACAGTAAGGAATGTTACAGCCTTTCAACTGTGGCACAATAAAACGTGAGAGTGAAGGCCATGCTGCAGAAATTGCCTCACATGACATTAGCAAGAGGGGTTTTGACGGGTATATAGCTGCACAAACATGCTATTTTAGGACTTCTCAAAACAGTTAAAGTGAGCTTAGACTTCTGTTTTCTAATTCTGTCAACCATTTAGCTAACCATGTAGCCTTGCTGAATAACACTGGATGATCGTATCTGTGTTCCTGTTACAAGTCAGTGGAACTTGAAAACCTTTCTACGCCAAGACAAAAAAGAACTTGTGTATGCTCAAGAGGAATGTTTGGCCTGTTGTCAAATTAACTGCTGAAGATGTCAATAAGTTTAACTGGAAAGATTAGCTAAACTAGGAAGAAGATCGTAATGGAAATTTCCACTGAGCTCCACAAGGCAGTCGCGGGTCTATCTAAGATGATCTAGTAGACTTCAATGGAGTGTCAAAACAGGTGCACAGCGCACCGTATTATTTTTTTCTTCCTATTTTGCTTCATTTTGAGAAACTGTCTCTCGTGCTGTTTAAGCTAGGTTGGGATTGGTACCTACAGAGAAAAAAATCTGGAAGCCTGTAACTGAATCTTTGTGGTTTGGAGTTTAGTTTCAATCCTACATTCTAATTATTACTTTAATGTAACAGATCTCAGGGTTTATCACGTTGCTTCCTTATCTCGCCACTGCACAGATGAATGGCCAAATGGCTTCAGCATGTCTTGTTTTCAGAACCCAACTGAAGGTCAGCATGTACAACTGCATCACAGAACACTTAACTCCTTGAGCGCTACTTTATTATCCAGACCAGACCACTTCATTTGGTAGGAAAGTAAGCAGGATGTTTGGCTGATCCGAGCAGATTGTCAGTGGCCATATTGAGTCATTTGGGTGATGCAAAGTTGCCTTCAGGAGCATGTTTGTGTTTGTGTCATTTTTTAATGAATCCTTTTTTTTCAGTATGTAAGAGGCAAAGTGGGTGTGTTTGGGTGTTTGCATGTGTCTCTGTGTGTGTGTTTAGAGATCCTAAACAAATCTGTCCTCAGTGCTTATATAACAGGCAGTAAAAACAATGCCTGGGCATGGGAACTGATGTGCAGGGGCTGTAGAATAAGGCCATCGTGACCCTACTACTCTGGGCAATATAGCTGCTAAATGTATCTCGATAAAATATTTCAATTGCCACTTTGCATTTTCGTTATGTGCTTCCATAACGGTGTGCATTTCAGTTAAACTATCATCAACTAATATTCTTCAACGTTTTTAATCAATCCTAGCATCTCTGTCTTCTGAATGTGAGTAGATTTAATTGCAAACCATAGACCACAATTGATTGTTGTAACATAATGAACAAAAATCTACTCATATGAACAGACATCAATGAGTTTTAGTTGAAATATGAAGTGTTTTAAATAAAAAAAGATCTCAGACTTTCATTTGAAATAGCTTGAAGTCTCAAACATTGTAAACATGTATTGATTAGCTGCTCTGTCAGATCTGCAAAAAGGAAGAAGGAACTTATTTACAGCACAGCCAGATCTCAATCCAATGGAGCATCTGTGGGTTGTGCCGGACAAACAAATCCAATCCATGGAGGCCTCACTTCACAACTTCCAGGACTTAAAAGATCTGCTGCTAGCATCTTGGTGCTACCACAGCACACCTTCAGGAGTCTAATGAAGTCCAGATACCACAGCACATCTTCAGGGGTCTAGTGGAGTCCAGATACCATAACACACCTTCAAGGGTATAGTGGAGTCCAGATACCATAACACACTTTCAGGGGTCTAGTGGAGTCCAGATATCACAGCACACCTTCAAGGGTCTAGTGGAGTCCAGATACCATAACACACCTTCAAGGGTCTAGTGGAGTCCAGATACCATAACACACCTTCAAGGGTCTAGTGGAGTCCAGATACCATAACACACTTTCAGGGGTCTAGTGGAGCCCATGCCTTGACTGGTCAGGGCTGTTTTGGCAGCAAAAAGGGGACCAACACAATATTAGACAAGTGGTCATAATGTGGTGTCTGACTGGTGTATCTCTTTATGTTAAACCAGAGATGTAGTGGTAACCTGTCCAGAGTGGATTTACCCCAAATGCTGACCAGCG
Source organism: Acanthochromis polyacanthus (assembly GCF_021347895.1). Taxonomy (NCBI): domain Eukaryota; kingdom Metazoa; phylum Chordata; class Actinopteri; family Pomacentridae; genus Acanthochromis; species Acanthochromis polyacanthus. The sequence goes on along the minus strand of NC_067117.1, from coordinate 31,578,183 downwards.
ACAGCTTAGATAATCTCCAGCCCAATGTAACCCACAACAGGACAAAGTGAGTACGGCTCACAGGTAAATAATGAATTATTTGAAATGTGAGTGTTCTGCTTTTCTTGTGAGCTTGCTAGGATTCTGAGTGGGAATGCTGGACACCACCTACATTTTGTTTTGATAGGGATTTTTTACCAGCCAGAAATAGTTTCATAACTATCAGAAAACACAAACGCAGGACAGAATAAATGAGGAGTCAGGGCAGAGTAATTATGTTAAATGCATTAAATACATTCCTATGCAGAACTACACCATAAAGACAAAAGAACAATCCAAGCAACTCAATGAAGAGGCTGTTGAAAAGCATATGTCAGGAAGTGGATACAAGTAACGGAATATCCTGTTAAGTACAGTTAAATCTATCGGCACATTGGCACATGCTGAAATTTGCAGGAAGCAAGCCAAGTTTGAAATCTAAGTGACACTGCGAGAAAGAGACAAGTGAGGAGGCCACCAAGACACCTATGACTCCTCTGAAAGAGCTACAAGGTGAAATGGTGTGTTTGTGATGTTTGCAGTGTTTGGTAGACACCAAACGCCGAGTCTGAAGGCCAACAAACTCAGTTGAGTCTTATCAGACAAAAGGAGGCCTCTTCCAGTTGACTTTAGAGTCTCCCACATGCCTTCTGGTAAACTGCTGTTGAAAATAATTATGAGATTTGTTCAACAGTATAGCTTTTGCTTTGCTGCTGTACCACTAAAGCTTTGGCTGATGAAGAAAAGGCAACTGTTGCTGTATGTAAAGTCTCTCCCATCTGAGCTGCTGAAGTAGCTCTGTCAGAGGACTCAGTGCACTCATTGGATGATTTCTAGCATCATTTAGCTGCACTGATCTTGAATTATATTAGTCACCCATTGTTTGAGAGTCTTGTGAATACTCACGAAATCTCTTATTTTTAAATGTTTTTTAGAAATCTGTTAAATTTGGGGTGGGCCTGGGATCTTTCTGCATGGAGTTCGCATGTTCTCCCTGTGCATGCGTGGGTTTTCTCCGGGCACTCCGGCTTCCTCCCACAGTCCAAAAATATGCTGAGGTTAATTGATGACTCTAAATTGCCCGTAGGTGTGAATGTGAGTGTGATTGTTTGTCTGTATATGTAGCCCTGCGACAGACTGGCGACCTGTCCAGGGTGTCCCCTGCCTTCACCCGAGTCAGCTGGGATAGACTCCAGCACCCCCCGTGACCCTAGTGAGGATAAAGCGGTGTATAGAGAATGGATGGATGGATGGATGGAAATAATAAAATCCTCAATGATACAGGAGCTAGCATTCTTTATTTCAGTTAAATTGTGTTCAGTGATTGTATAAGGTCACTGGGTTCATCACCTTGTGGTGGAAATTAACTGTGCTGAGAAATAAGTTGTCCAGTGACGGGGCTCGCTGGAGGGAATGTGGCATTTATGCCATCACATGCACACACATTTCATTTCAGTATAAATCTCTTAATCGGACCAATAATTTGTGTCATTTCTCTCTATTTTTAGCTGCCTATTTTGAGATGTTGTAAATTTCCACAAAGCAATGAAACAGAAACCATCCTTATCTCCACCCTGCTGCTTCGGCCAGTCACTGACTTTGCTGGTTAACTTTAGTAACACATGGACCCTGCCCACTTGCTCCGACCAGATAAAGCTCCATTATGGGGGTGATGTGGGTGCCCTGGTTCTGAGTACATGTTACGCCTTTGATAATGAAGTTGTAGCAGTAATCAACATTAACAGACATGTGGCTAATTAATGGAGAAACCAGTATGAAGACTTTTTATATGGTGTTCAGTCACTTCGTGCTGCTGCAAGACATTTAAATTATAGCCATGGCCATAAGTTTGGACACAAGTACCTTGACGCTTGTGAATCTTAGAAAATACCACAAAATTGTCACTTACAATATAAATACCAGTCATAGCCATCAACCAACCTTTTGGCTGATGGCTATGACTGGTATTTATATTGTAAGTGACAATTTTGTGGTATTTTCTAAGATTCACAAGCGTCATGGTACTTGTGTCCAAACTTATGGCCATGGCTGTATCTTGGTATTGGTTCTCATAGTCTCTGGTGCTGCAAGAGGGGGATGGAAAACCAATTTTACAAAACACATTCCCTCATTTGGTGTTTTGATGATGGCGGTAGAGAATTTTGTCCAACACCTCGGTCCAAAATCTCCCATAGGTGTTGATATCTGGTAAGTGCGAAGGTCCAAAGATAAGAATCACATTCATTCTCAAACCATTCAGTGACTCGTCATGCATTATAGATAGGGGCATTGCCATCTGGAGACCATCAGGATAGAAATGTTTCATCAGAGGATTAAGGCGGTCACTTATACCTGCACTGGTCTGCAGTAAGCTTTCCCTCCAAATGAACACCTGGACCCAAACCATTCCAGCAAAATGTCCCAGAGCTGCCAGATTTCCTCACTGAAGGGGTCAGAGGTTCTAAATTTTCCTTTTAGTTTGCCCCTCATGTATGTAAAATTGCTTTTAAAAGCAGTTTTGTTGCTTAAATACACCCTCTGATTTGGACAAAAGACAAAAATCTAGGAGTCTAAACAAATGATAGTAGATATCCACTGAAATAATCTAATGAAATGAAGACAGAAGTATATATTTTTTTCTCTTTTTGTCACACTTCAAGAATATTTACAGAATATCCATAGTACTTTAAGAGGTTCCCTTAGAAACCGTTAATTAATTTTTCACTGTATCTGTACTCAAGTTTTTGTTTATTCCTGCAGATAATACTGGTTCTTGTCTTTGGGACCAAACTTATTTCTGAAGAAAACTGGATGAGATTTACAAATGATTCCACTTTTACCACAAAATCAATTTTATTGGATCTAATACTGCTCTTTTAGTAGAAATTGTAACCTTTTTCCTGCAATTTGAATATTCTGTTTAAATAAAGACATATGTGTGTTTTTACCTATAGAGGTGTGTGGTAATAGTTTTTTCCTGAGACAAGCCTGGTAATCCACTCTCAGCACTATTACATAAAACATGTCAATGATTTGTATCTCCTCATGTTTACTGTCTGACAGTTTTGTGTCAGATAGAGGGGCCAAATAAGTTTTATCATGCTGCAATATGGTCCTCCACAGTTCTCTTTGACATACTTTGAGCTTAAAGTTCACTGGCTTTCTCTGGTATGCCATGCCTCGAGGCAGCAGCTTATAGTATAATGTATGTTTATGACTTAAGGCTTAAAATACCATAAAAATGACATAATAACATCATTGTGTTTAGCGCACTGAACTCAGTTATACTAGCGTGCTTATACACAAAACAAAGATGGGGATCCTGGTTGACATCACACCTCCTTAGCTTATGGAAGTTAGGATAGTCACTGTAAGCGCCAGATACAAACTCAGAGTCGATAAAGTGACTAGACTTATTTAACTGTACAGTCTTCTGGTTGTCCTCCAAAGTGTATGTTTGTTCCCACTCATACATACACCACCATTCAAAAATTTGAGGTCACCCAGACAATTCCATGTTCTCCATGAAAACTCACCCTTTTATTCATGTGCTAACATAATTGCACCAGGCTAATCATCAATTAGCCTTTCAGCACCATTAGCTAACACAATGTAGCATTAGAACACGGGAGAGATGGTTGCTATTTAGATATTCCATTAAAATAGTCCATTTCCAGCTAGACTAGTCATTTACCACATTAACAATATCTACACTGTGCTTCTGATTAATTTAATGCTATCTTTATTGAAAAAAGTTTTTTTTTTCCTCAGAAATAGGAACATTTCTACGTGACCCCGAACATTTGAACAGCAGTGTCGATATAAACCAACTAAACTGGTGTTTTGTTATCAAATTTGTGTTTTTGTTGAGCGCTTCTGTTCTAAGTGTCTGTCCTTGCCTCTGATGAGAATGGTACTTTGAGATTGCATGTCTCTGTTTTGGTTTATTCACCAAGATTTGCCTATTTAGATTCATCAGTTCTTTTTTAAATTACACTCTTGACCAATGTATCACTACAAATGATTTCTGATTAAACTCAATTTGCAGATCTTAAACACTCTGATTTGCTTTTAGACTCCGGTTTTGGTCGTATATTCACAGTTGCAACATTTTAAACTGACAGATCAAGTGAAAACCATGGATTATCTTGTTACCACAGCACCTGTCAACTTCTGGGAGATATTAAATGGTTTAGTGAAATGTTTATGAACCTGATGTGTTGGGAGAAGGAAGAAATTATAAAGATTTGAGGGACTTTGACAAGGGCCAGGTTGTGATGGCTTGAAAACTGACTCAGAGCATCTCTAATACCGCATGTTTTGTGGGGTGTTCCAAGTCTGCAGACCTGCAAAAACATGGTCCAAGGAAAAACAGGACACTTTCATCAGTTTGTGAAGTCCAAGCCTCAACAGTTCAGAGTTGTTTGGTGGCACAAGGGGGACCTACACAATACAGGACAGGTGATTCTATTGTTGTGGCTAATTGACGTTTAGTCCTTTAAATCTGTTTTTCTCATTCAGCCTGGTGCATTTAACCTGCTCCTCCCAGACAACCTACTTCTGGGAGGTTACTCTAAGTCATTTCAGAAAGCCAGTGTCAACAAAGTAGTGAGATAATGTTTGAAAAAAAATATATGTGGGGGTGACTTAGCAGTCAAGGGCTCAAGATAAGAGTAGAGTTTTTAGGACAGAGGTTATTGCTGGCAGTCAACATGCCACCCTGAAGAGATATAATGGGATTTTGACTGCGAATGGAACAAGACGTTCTCCATCATGGCCTCAGTAAAACGCCCTCTCAAGCTGCTTTAAAACAGGTAAGCAGAAGTATTATAGGACTGAAGATAAGAAAACAGAAAAATGGAGCTAAATGATCCCAGAAGCACGAGAGCCGACATCACAATCTCACAAATGTATGTTACACTTAAGAGAAATGTACAAAAGACTCTGCAAAATGTTTAGCCAGAAAAGGTGAAAGTACCCAGAATATGTATTCACATGCCGAAGGAAGGTGAACTGAGCTCATTTCTCCCTCCACCACACAATGGACAGCAGGACATTTGGGTAATCATCTCTCTGTCTCCTTCCAGTTATTTGAATATTGTATCAGATATGTAAACAAGCCTCTGTTATTGTGCTCGCTCTCAGACGTTCTCCAGCCTCATTACCATGTCTGTCCAAGTATTCAAATATTTCCACCACTCCTCTTCTTCTTTTTCCCCATCAGGTTATCTCCATGGTAACAATGAAATGGGGTACAAATTGAAAATGTGACCTTGCAGCGGTGCTAAAGGAAAGGAGAAGAAAAATAACCAAAACATTAGGAAATTGTCCTCTCGGGACGATGAATATTCACAGCTTACTTCACGGCGGTGCTGGAGAAAAAGGTTAGAGGTTCAAGAAAACCCTCTTCTTGGGCCAATTAATAAAAGGCTCTTAAAAATCTCATTTGAAGGCAAATATCAGCATCAAATATAAGGAAAATGAATGTAGAACAAAAGCTGCAGATTAGCGCATGATGCTGTAATGCATGAAAAGATACTTAGCTTACCCACGAATGGAATATGGAGACAAGATGCCGTCTGAAAATCATAGAAACACCAAAAACAAGTCTGCCAATCCAAATGATTATATAGATCATTTGTCCCTACTCTGACAGGAGCAGGAAATACTAAAAATGACCAAAACAACACATGTAAAAACCTACTTCTGCAAGAAAAAAAAAGCGTATTCTTGCTATGATTTTGTGGTTAAAGTTTAGTTAGGTTGAGCCCAAAAACTACTTGGTTGGGTTTAGGGAAGCGTCATAGTTTTAGTTAAGATACACTACCATAGAAAAACTGGGGTCACTCAAGCAATTTCATGATTTTCCATGAAGACTCACACTTTTATTCGTGTGCTAACATAACTGCGCAAGGATTTTCTAATCATCAGTTAGCCTTTCAACATCATTAGCTAACACAATGTAGCATTAGAACACAGGAGTGATGGTTGCTGGAAATGTTCCTCTGTACCCCTATGGAGATATTACATTAAAAATCAGCTGTTTCTAGCTGCACTAGTCATTTACCACATTAACAATGTCTACACTGAATTTCTGATTAATTTAATATTATCTTCAAAAAAAACATTTTTTCTTTCAAAAATTAGAACATTTCTAAGTGACCCCAAACTTTTGAACAGTATTGTACTTCTTTAAAGTTAGAGGAAAGAAACAGTGCTAGCTGGAAACCGCTATATGCCATGTTGAAGTCCAATGTTTGTTGACCCCTCCATCCTCCCTGACCTCGCCCCCAAACGAACTTAAAACTAAATTACTAGTTTCTGCACCCCTATTCATCCCAGCCTCTTCTATTCATACTACAGAGAAACCATCTAGGTTCCCATAGATGTTTGAAAATGCAGACACAGCACTTAGCACGGGCCTTCTGGAGAACTTAGAACTTCCCGCTGTTTTTGGGCACCATTAATGGAAAGGCATCTCCAAAGTCCTCCAGTAACTATTTGAATTGCAATTTTTAATGACGAATATAAAGGCGCCAATGATGGAGAAGCTCTTTGCACAGTCTTTTCCTTATAACAAGCATTTGTTTTGGACACCATTTGTTTTCCTGGCACATGTGCTGTTCATGCGGTCACTAAATTTCCGGCTCCACAAAGATGTCCGCAGAGGATTTGGGCAGATGAGAAATTTTCCGTCACGTGGAACATTGCAAACAGATGAATGCCGAAAGTATCAATCAGCCTTTAAGTGGCTAATTATTGCAGCCACTAGAGGGCGCAATCAGTTGATCATTAACATCGTGACTGTTCCAAATACTTTTTCCATTTCACTGAATACAGAATTGGGACACACTACTTGGTCATAACATTGCGCTTGAAGCTTTAACCGTCTTCGTCATATATCTGTCGTTATTTGTAAAGCACAATGAGCTGTCATTCGTCTTCTGCAGAAAAAAATTTGTTCATACTTGTGCAAGACACCATGAGGATTGTGGGTCAGAATTAGGTGTAGTATGACACTCTGACTAGTTGTTTTTTTTAAAGACATCAAATACTGAATCCTTTTTCTGGCACACTATATAATATCTTAGCAAGGATATTGTAACACTCTTTTTGTAAACATGCGGACACTTGAGGTGGATTAACAACAAAACAGAGCTATTGTTCCTAGTAATATTATACTAATCATGAAGATGCTAAAAGATTATCTGTACTGTAATAAAGTACAGTATGTTCCTTTTGAAATGTACCACAACAAACACTATTGAGAGTTGTGTTCAAGCCACTGGATTTCATTACAATATTGCAAAGTACTTTCAATGCCTGTGTGCGTAGAAGGGCACTAGGACCCAGGAGCAAGTTGGCCAGTCCAGGTGAGCTGTTTATAAAGATGCTGCACAGGTGTCAGTTTTATTCCTGCTCCTGTGATCACAGCTGTAGGGACACTTTTTCGGTAAGCAAAGCGATCTCTTTGGGTTTCAGTAAGTGCTATTTTGCTCATTGTGTTAATGCAGTGATGAAAAGCCCACCTCTAGGTATGGATTTTTTATTTTTCTTTATGTAATAATGTCTTTTTGGGCTTTTTTTCATTATTAGATTGATTGACTGGTTAAATAAAACTTGCACCAAGGTCGTAGTACATGTGGGCCGCTAAAACCAACTGAAAAAAGAACAGAAGAAACAGATTTTTGGTCTCTGAACCTCCAGATGAAATGATAATAAACACATCTGCGCACCCTGTTCCTTTATTTCTAAAGCCGCGCGCGCACTCCAGAGCCCGCTCTCGGCCACGCGCGCAAAGGGGAGTGATGCTCCGCGTGAGCGCGCCCGACACGAGCGTGTGCCCGCGAGAGCCGGTTAAGATAACAACTAAATGGGTGGGGGGAACTGCCACTTTAATGCTCCTTAATGCTGCGTTCAGGGGCTGCTCGTAAACCCGCCACTCTAATTAAAACACGTATCGCCTTCAAGCGCTTGGTATTGGAAGTGATGATAACATAAAATCTGAATTAAAATGAGGAGACAAAGTGCACCACACTTGAGTGTATTTAATGTTTTGCACTTGGCATGTGGCGATTTAGCAGATTTGGGAGGAAGTTGCATCGGCTTCTGCAATTATTCAGTTTATTTGGTTGCTTTTTAACTTAAAGAAACGTGGTTTGGAAACTGAAATAGGTCATAAACATAAATATATAGCTATTGAAAACAAGGAAACAAAGACAATTAAGAGGAATTCTGTTTAGAAACAGAATTCAGCGCGTTTTTGAGGATTAATTTTGTGAATGTGGCCAGATGCATTTATTATCTGAGTTTGCATCAACGCGCAGGAACAAAACATAAATACAGCCTAGTTAACAGAAAGTGAACACAGACGTATTTTTTTTAAATCACCAAAATGTTCCCTTCGCTCTTCTAACGGCGCACTTTCAAAGAAATCCGAGGTTGCCGTTGGTCTCTGAAGGCATCATCTCCTGTTGCTCCGAGGAGGCAGGCCGGTGATTTTCCACTGCTGATGCCTGTGTAGTCCCCACCAGACTCTCCCCCTCGCCTCTCTGGTGAAAGACAAAGGTCAGAAAGAAGCTTATAAATAGGCTAAAATATAGGCTACCGACGCGTCCAGCCCTCAGTCGCTCTCACGGACGCAGGAGGACACGGACAAGACGGAACGGACAAGGGACCGCGCTCAAAGGACATTAAAAGGACACAAAACCATCTACAAAATTACACCAACATAGCAGGTAAACGAATAACGACATTCTCGTCGCACACCTATAAAACGGGGCAGGGAGGGATGGTCGCGCTGCTTTCATTCATTTATTTCTCCTCGTTTTTTTTCTTTTCTCCACAATTCCAGCTTTTGTTCGCATCTCTGTCTGAATGAGTCTTTCTTTCAAATTGCAAAGCCTAACGAGCAATTAAGAAAAGTTGACGAGCATCTCTAGGTGTTGTTTCCTTGTTGGAGGTCTTGGTGATGGCAGCGAGCGTGCAGGGATGTGTTTCCTGGTGGGGAAGCTGTAGATTTCGGGGGGTTTTATTTTAGAAGAAAAGGAGGCTGTTTCTCTCGCTGAGCGTTCATTGATTCGTGCGCTCACGAGGGAACAGAACTGGTTTTGGGTTTTTAAATTCAACCTGATGTGCTCTTGTGTTTATTTTCTGCATTTTTGAAAAAGGAAAAAAAAAAATCTCCTCGTGTCTTTTTTTCCCCATCCGTTAGATGCAGACTGTTCTCACATGCGTGCGTCAATTGTCTCCAAGGGATCTTTAATGTTTCATCAATCATTACCATGTGCTTGTTCCGTGTGTGTGTCTCGTTCAGGATGTCAGGCAATCTAATTTTATGCATTATCACGTCCAAAGTGTCCTTTTTTGTTCCGTATATTCACACATTCATGCAGTCTTTGTGTCTTTCTTTAATTATTTTTCGTGCGTAAAAGATGCGCTTTTCAAAAATTATTTATCCAAACGCGATGAAAGCAGCGCGCAGCTCACTCTGGCTTTAAAGTATTGACTTTATTTGGCTTGATGCCGTTGCTGAACTGTTAAAGAAAGGGGAAGTGAGGCGCTCGGAGCGGTGAGAAGGCGGAGATGCTCGCCTGTCAGTCGACATCGTGCGCTGCTTCTCCTCACCACGAGTCTCCAGTGCGCGCTCTCTCTCTCCGCCTTTTGCGCCTCTGTCTCTCTCCCACTCTCTCTCGCTCTCTGTTTCTGTCGCCTCGCTCTACCTTTGTTTCGCTTCCTCTTCCCTCTTCTCGTTTATGATTTTTGTGCTGCGTGATGAAGCACATGTCTCAGTTAGGAGGGAATATTTGGTGCTTGTTTAAAAAGAAAAAAAACCTATGCAAATTGTTTTAGGGGTAATTTTGAAAAAATACTTGTCAGTATGCTCTTGGAAAGTAAATACAGTCTGATTCCAGCACCTCAAATAAGGCATGCTGTTATTTTTACCAAATGCATCAAAAATATCATTGATTTGATGATTTATTCTAGTGTTTTTAATTCATATGTAACTGAAAAAGGTGGAAAAAGGGTTAAATAAGCATTCAGAAGGGCTCCAGTAGGGTTAACTTCTTTTATTAAGTACTCAGTTCCGTTTTTGGATCAGTGTCGGTGTTGGAAAATTACCCAGAGTTGTTGACATCCAGAGTGTAGCGAACCTGTAATGGAATTTCTTGTTACTAGTAGTGAGAACTGTGCAAAACATCCAGGCAGCAGTCATACAGAAAGACAAAAAGTAATGATTTTGAGCCCCTATAAAGGCATTTATACCAATTAAATTGAAGATTGGTGAAGTTTAATGGATTTAGAAATGGCTATGTAACACCAGCTCTTGTTTTGAGGATGTTCGGCATTGCACGCTGAAGGCTTACACTGATATGTGTCTTTTTAAGGGTGATAGTTATATTTTTTGGATTCAGCAGTTTTCCCTCAAGTGTGTTTTTGACAGGTTGGAAAAGTTACCGAAACAGCATTCAGAGTACAAGTTTATTTTTAGTTTTTTTTTTTTTTTTTACCTGCAACACAATAAATTCATTTTTGTTGGTTGGCAGGTCTGTAACATATAGTCGGACTTGAGTGATGTCAGAAACGACGAATAGGATCGATTTTTGGGGCAAATGTTGAGGTTAAACATCAGAGCTGGATGACCCTGACTGGCAGATAAAGCGGTGGACTTGACTTTCCAACTTTGGTTACTACGTTGTCGCTTCTGTGTGCATCTTCTCACTCTTTGGCCCTCAGTTTAATCTAATCCCGGCTGCTGAGGAGTCCTTGTCGAGATGATTTGTAACGCTGGTTTAAATCAGCCACTGCGAGCTCAGCGGAGCCACACCTCAGGGCTGATCACTGTGCCGTCTCTATGGCAGCATCTCATGGGGTTAATTTCCAAGTCTGGGCTTGAATGTGACACGTCTGATGGAGAGAGTTGATGGGAACTGATCAATCAGTTAAAGACTCCTGTCAAAGATTGCATGATACAAGACTTAAGGTAGTTATCCTCAAGATCCTTGGATCACTTGTGACGTGCAACGGGGTATTTGAACAGAAAGGCTTTGGGTCGAATGTTTGCAGACATAACAGCTGGCCATGAAGTAGATAGATGTGGTGGCTGGTGTGTTGTACCTAACGGCCTCTTACATAAGCAGAAAATGTACTGAAATTTAGCAGTTTTTCAGGGACGCTCATTTGTCTCACTGTCAGTCTGCCAGAGCAGTTGCTGTGTTGACTGCAGGCTTGTTTGTTGTTAAATGATTTATTAAGTCAGTAACTTGAGTTTAGTGGAAAGTAAGAGTGTGTGTGTGTGTGTGTGTGTGTGTGTGTGTGTGTGTGTGTGTGTGTGTGTGTGTGTGTGTGTGTGTGTGTGTGTGTGTGTGTGTGTGTGTGTGTGTGTGTGTGTGTGTGTGTGTGTGTGTGTGTGTGTGTGTGTGTGTGTGTGTGTGTGAAAGTAAGCGTGTGTTGGTGAAATCTCAGCCACAAGGCACGGCAGCGTTCCCAGATGAAAGCCGAGAGAGTGTCTACAGTGACACGGTAGATTAAAACATCACTCGGTCATGTTGCCGGAGCCGCTGTCGAACTTTTATGACCGCGTGTCCTTGACTTCGGCTCCGGCCGGACCTTCACTGCCACTGTATATATTAACCAGAATGAACCACTGGCCCACATAGACTCACACACACAATAGAGCACAGTGTCCTCAGTGTCATTAGCTGCCCCATTAATCTTGCATGATTTTGTATAATTGTGTTCCACTTGTAGTTTGAACAGCTAATAAATGCAGTTTGCAGCTCTAAATGGTTGTATTTAGCATTTGGCAGCTGAAGGTGAAAGCTGTAAAGTACCTGGCACCAGAGTTGGCCTTAGTGTTATTAAAAGGAATAGCAGTTGTTTTTGCAGCCGGATGCCAAGAGCGCGTCTTTCTGCGTGGTCAGGGTGATGGAAGTCAGTCAGTTTAATCTTGAACGAGAGTGGAACAGACCGGCATCCCCCTTGTGGCCATCGGACCCAATTTACTAAGAGATGGTGGATGTGTTGGATTGTTTTTCTTTCCGCATCAAAAATGGACAACCAGAACAGCTAGAAATAAAAAAATAAAACAGCAAAAATGAATCTGAAAAGACAGATCTTACACAAACTTTGAACTTCAACTTGTTGTTTTTTTTTTATTTTGCAAAAAAGCTCCACAACAAGTGATTTGGTGGGTGTTTGATTGTTTCAGTGGGTAAAAAAACAAAAGGCCATATGCTGACATTTTCTATTCAGATACTGCATTAACAAACACACAGATCATCAGGAAAGGTTTTGTGGATAATTTTAACATCTACAGCTACATAGCATCTCAACAAACTCAATCTGCTGATGAAGACAATGTGCTGTAGTCACAAGTGGGTGGACCTCAGGTCAAGATCATTTCCAGCAACAACAGGGAACTGTGAAGTTCACATTCAAGTCAGCATGAATGGAAAAATAGTCCCAGAGGTGCTCAGAATCATTCAATTCACAAACCACAAACGGATACTTTATCAATCTCTTAAATATTGTTTGCACTTGGGGGGGGCCCTGTGGAGCCAGTTCGTCAGAAAAAATCTCTGTGCTGGCAAGAAATGTGTGGACAAGTACGCACCTGTAAATACTGAGATTCTGATGCTGAGTAATATTTATGCAAATCTGCAGGCCCGAATCTTAAAGCTACTATGTGAAGAGTTTTACTTTGATTATGGTATATTCTCTGTCAGTCTGATGACATATGTTCAGGATTGAATAGGATGTAGTTCACATGAAGACATGGTTTTTCACCAAAAACAGTTGACATAGTAGAAGTTGAAAGGAGAGTGAATGCTGGACTTATAATCCTCAGTTGGGCACAAATTTAGCTCCAAGCTTAAACTTACTGTTAAAGCTGCTCCCATTGACTATATACAAAGATGGACAAACTCTCCACATCATTAGGTGTCCTTCAGCAGCATCTCTGTGGTGGCTCCAGCCTTAAATATGTATAATTTCAGGCCTTAATACAACTTAAATGAGTGACATGAAAAAACTCTTAATGCCTCTGCAGGTGTCACGAAGAAGAAAGTTGGTTATAGAACGCAAAACTGCTCTTTGTACTGGGAAGTAAACATGTTTATTTTGGCTGTAAAGTTGAGTAGTTTAAAATGAAGGTCTATGGGGATTTACTTGCTTTTCGAAGCAGCCTCAAGTGGTCATTCAAGGAACTGCAGCTTTTGGCCTTGGCTTCATCTTTCAGCCCTGCAAAAAGCAACATAGTTTGCTTTGTACCTTATTAATGCCACAAAACCAACAAAATCTGTTACAGCTTGTGTAAAAAAAAAAAAAAACAAAACATTAAAAAAAATTTGCTATGAAAATGCTACTTTGCGAAGTACATCATCAACTTCCACCCGATGTCGAAGTGCTAAAACACAATGCTGTGTGACTTCATCAGAACAGTCAGTCTACTAGCGCCCTCTAGCAGCTGAAAGAGTTCTGAAAAAAATGTACCAAATAAAATAAGATCATACCTAAAGTGCAGATTAAGCGCCATCTTCTGGCAAAGTGGAAAAGTTCCTCTTGTGTTTTTTTTTTTTGTTTTTTTTTTATTCTTTTGAAACTCATGACTCAGATTTACTGGCAGCTGAGCATCTTCTGATTGGATCAACAGACTCAACATTGTTTATATGAAATTTCCAAGATTGCAGTTTGTACTGCCCATATATCTAATATGACATGTCAGTGGAAAATGTTTCTTGACCATCAAAATAACACCATTAGTTTGGGTAATTTGGGAAGTGAGAGCGATACTAATGCTGATTACAGATCATTTAATGAAAACATAGCAGGCTTTATTCCTACATTTGAGTTTCAGTCCTTGGATGTGGGATTTTGAGATGCATGTAGACAGTGTACAAACAGAGCTAAAGATCTACTGTAACTTGTACTACTAGAATGTGAAAAACAAAAACTTCAGGATCAACAGTGACTGTTGACTGTGGTTACATAAGACTCAAAGGTATGCACCTCTGTTTTTCGTTAACTTTTGCTCTTCCTGTTATCTCTACTGCAGTTTCTGTCTTCCACAAGATTAGTCATTCTTATTGTGATGTTCCCCTTTTCAAATTCAAAGAAACGCCATGCTGTCTGTTGTCTTTATCGGTTGGCGTCGAGTTTTATCGTTGTCTGCTTGTGACTCTCACATTTTGTCACCTTCCGTGGCAGCTTAATTCTTAGTAACCGACGTTTGTATGCTTTTCGTCTACCCCTACACTCCCCTCCCTTTTTTCTCTCGGTTAATTTTTAACAGCTTTCATTCACTTTCACTTCGTCCCTGCATTTCACAAATGTCTCCCTCCCCGTTCCTCTCTTCGTTTTCCAGTTTTTCTCTGGCACATGTTTCCATTTCGCCAAAAATGAAAGTGAGAGAAAAAGGGGGACAAGGAGGTGTTTAAGATGAAAATGAGGCTGAGGCACTGAGTTGGAAAAAAGGGAGGATGCAAAAAGAGGTAGATGAAAATATATATTAAGGGGAGAAATGCAGGATGAAGAGGGAAAGAGTGGAGGGGGAAAACAGACTACCAGCGAAAGAGGGTGTAATCGAGATGAGGAGATGGTGAAAAGGGAGTGAAGAAGGAAGAGATGAGACGATGAGAAGGAGCTGATTAAAAAATAAGTGACACAGGAGGAAAAGGGTGAGTGAGCTGAATGGAGTAGAAGAGGCAGAAAAAAAGGAGGTGAAATGGAAGAAATTGAGGAGAAAATTAAGAGAAAGCAGAGGGAAAGAAGCCCCACCAAAGCTTCATGCCATAATATAGAGTCTGTTTGGAAGATTGGAAATCAAACTGGATTGTTTAACTAAATGATCTGCGACAGTCAGCTGCGAAATAATCACATCTGCCATCTTCAGGATTTAAATCCGGCGATTCCAATCACTGTTCATAAACTAATAAACTCCTAGAGCATTTGCTTACAATGAAATGCAACTTCTCTACGATGAAGATGAGGAGAAGGAGTGAAAAATTTGGGGAGGCAGAGGAGAAGTGAAGGAAATATGGAGCAGAGGACGAGAACGGGGGGGAGATGAGTGGATTTAATACATGGTCAGCCCAGTGGAAATGTACATGGTCTTAAAATAGGAGAGTGTGTTATGTAAGTGGTTGGGGAGTGAAGTAAGTGTGTGTGTTTGGTGCTGGCTGGGTTCTGAAGTCACTACTGGGTCCAGAGATCACACACACCCTCACAAACATGGAGCGCCAGACAACGAGTCTCTGTTTCACACCAAACTTTTGGCCCGAGCTTTAAATCGTCCCACAATTCAGTGTGGTTCCCACGACATGACTTGCTCTCTGGAGGCGGTTTTGTAGGCAACAACAGTATACATCGCTGCTGTTGTCTGAGACGTTATGACAGCAACCCTCGTTACCTTCATAACTGTAATAAGAAAACTCCACTTCAGTTGAGAACTTCTTATGACAACCCATCTTGAAATCATGTTTTCTCCGGATTTGTTTCAAGCTTCTTGAGGTGGAGCTCTTTTCTTGGGTGGACCAGCCTTGACATCTATGGCTGCTCATGCTCACCACTCAATTACATCAATTTTCCACCACTTATCTGGGTCCAGGTTTGCAGTGGCAGCAGAGTACGCAAGGTAGCTCATATCTTTCTCTCTTCCTGGTGGATCCTGAAGCGTTCCCATGGCGGACGGCATATATAAACAATTTGGCATGTTCTTAGTCTGCACATTTTAATGCGACTAAACTTGGAGACGTCCAGGAAGCAATCCCAATTCCGTTCAACTCAGTGGAGCATCAGTTCTACTGTGATTGCATGAGGTAAACACCCTATCTCTAGAGGTAAGCCCAGCCACTCTGCAAAGGAAACCAATTTCATGGATCTTCTACACATCAAGTATATCATCTTGCACTGGTAATGTCATTTCTTTGGTCATTACCCCAAGCTCGTGACTATGAGATTCCCGCCTAGTTGTTTGTGTGTTTATGCATCAAGTCAGTCAACACACAGCCTCATGGCACAAGATCCTTTAGCACAAGGCGACATGCTATGTCTTGACATTGTGAGATGCTCTAGCCTTACAAAAAATTGTGCAGCTTTCTCAAACGTAAGACATGCAGCGACTATTTTTCAGCAATGTAAACAGATTAGTAAGCATTTAGCAGTACCAGCATGGCAGTACAAAATGCATAACAAGCATACATGCATCATGTGCTTGGCCTCCAGCACTTATAGCAGCGAATATTAGAGGTTTATTGAGTGAATGTGGCACAACAAGAGTACACCATTTCTTCCAAAGTGCTACTGGCGAGTACAGTTGTAAATGCTCTTGTGAACTTGATATGGATTGAAATAGAACGGAGGACCATAAAGTAGCAAAACAAATGTTCGCTTATATCAAATGATGCACAACTTCTCTTTAATAATTGACTTTAATGTACATCAGTATTGACTGTGGATGTTTTCATTGATCAGCTGCAGCATATCTCATTATGTTTCATCATCTGACCACTCTCTACATTCATGTTTTAAACATTTGTTTGCTGATGACATCCTACTATATATAGATGATTAGAAATGACGCTACATCTATAAGTCATGATGCAGTGTTAGCAAGTGATGCTTTAATGCTTGTTCCTAAACTTCATACATACAGGAACATGTCATTGATTTCATTCCAGGAACTTTCCAAGCAATTTATCACTGCGGATTCATTCATTTCTGCTTCAAAAAAATTCAATATCAGAGCATGTCACAGTGTTACAGGATTTCCTCTTACGACTCAAGCATTGTAGTTTGATTTCTTTTTTAAATTCAATATGTAGGTCTACTGGAAGTAATATCACTGTCTGCTGCTGTTAAGAGTTTGTCACAGACATAATGGAGTCCACTGTCTGCCCAAGCAGGAAATACTTGGGCACAAGCAAATGCTTTCAGTTTCCTCTTTAGTATTATTAATTAACTGGCTACAGGAAGCTAGTCATGAAGACAAATGTGTGTGGAATTCGCTGTGAAATCATTAACTTATGTGAGGGAACCTGAGACACATCATGAGATAAAGAGCTGATAGACTGTAGATGGACCCATCTGAGCACCCGGTTATGGTGGAAAAGCTAATATTAGTTGTATCTGTGCAAAAAAAAAAAGGCACTAAAGAAAAGTTCATTTAAATGGTCAGACAAAAATAGTGCTTTCAGAGTAAGACAACATCTTTAAAACAGTGGATGGAAAACAAAGCGTTTGCCCACAGGCAGCAACCGAACAAGCCACAGGGGATTGATGTGAAACGTGGTATTGTCCTCGGTCTTGCCCTCTGTAAATATCTTGCTGAAAGTCAAATTGAGAGTGAATGAATGAGAGAGACAAAGGGAGAGTCGCTGAGGGCACAGCAGCCTGGCAGATGGAAAGAGATAAAGACATGACATTTTCCACAGTGACAGACATCTGCTGACTACTAAGTATGTCTGTCTGTCTGTATCTCTCTCTCTCTCTCTCTCTCTCTCTCCCTCTCCCTCTCCCTCTCCCTCTCCCTCTCTCTCTGTCATGGTCATGGTCGGATGGAAATTTACAGCTATGGTGTTGGTACATTGTGACCCTGATCGCTTTAATGCCTGGATGTGAGCTTTATTAAATAGTTTTAGAGAGGAAGAGAAGTAGAGCTTAGTTTATTGGGTTTTTCTCTCTTAGTTTCTAACACATGTAGTCGGCATGCAAAGCCATACATCCTCAATGTAAACCATTATTTCAAAGGATATTTGTTTGGTTTTGATCAGCTGTAGCTTTCATTCACAACAAAATTAACTTTAGCTCGTTTTTTCCCCCACCTCTTAGTGCATCTTGTCGCATTTAAGAACTTTCTAGTGTATTTGTTTGCTGTTTTCTTTAAATCAGCAGAGCAGTCGTTCTGAGTAATAACAGCTCTCATCTTTTGACTATATGGAAAGATGGCTAAAAATACTGTGACGCCACCCTTAGGTTTTCTGAAAAATGATTTGGAAGCCACCTTGGTAGTTCTCCTAACCCCGACTCCTCCAAAAAAATTGTAAAAACATTGTTTCTAGACCTGTAGCGAGACCAATCTGTCGCTCAAAGCAGCCACCCACTTAATTATGCAGAACTTTAAGACTGAATATAATTTTTAAAAGGTGAGTTATATGTAAACTCATTCTCTGTACAGCTGTCACGAGCAGAAAAAATAACTACAGAGAGCAAAAAAAGTTTTTGTATCAGGCTGTAAACAAGTTTATTTGTGCTGTAAAGTTGGGCATTTTAACGTTAAGATCTATAAAGATTGACTAATTTTTAAATCCACCTAAAGTGGCCGTTTGAGGAACGGCAGCCCACAAGTAGCAGTTTGCTCTTACCACAGCTGCAGTTCACATCAAGCTGCAAAACCGCAGTTCACACCATGAGGAAGGACTTCACATGCTTTATACTCCTTGTTAATAAAGAAAAGACATGACCAGCAATTTGTTAAAACTCTGATATTAACAAATTCAGCTTTGAATCACATCCAAAATGGAGCACAACACTTTTCTGTTGCCAGACTTCAACTACCACTGACTAATGTTGCAGTCAGTGGGGAAAAACAAAAACAAAAACATGAAGCTTCCATCGTTTTTTCAACAGCATTCATATGTGATATGCATATCAAAATTGCAAATAACGCAAGAAAAAAGTGAGGAGTTCACAGGTTTGCGAATGTTAATGAAGAGCGACATGAGCTGAGAATCAACCAAATCTAAAGGGATCCAGACTCTGCCCCTCTGGCTATGATTTAGCAGCACAGAAAGTAATTCAAGCTGATTGGTCGAACATAAAGGTAGAATTATGTCCTTAGAGTGGAGTCGATTGCAGATAAACTGCAGCTACGGTGGCGTTACTACACGTGAAAACATAGTCAAACAAGTTATTGTTAATGTAAACTAATCTGTAATTTACTGAGGAACCATAGCCTAGCTGCGCTAGACAACCCACGGCAACGAATTTAATTCTCTGCCAGGGTGGGTCTAGTTACCCTCTATAAGGCTCGAGGTTGGATGCTCCTAAAACTGGCCGGACGAATCACCATGAAGTGTAGAATCAGAAGGCGGGCGTAACTAAGTGACGACAGAGGCGCGACGATTCTGACAGAAACAACCGGAAACAACTAGCCTAGCCGCGCTAGACAACCCACGGCAACGAATTTAATTCTCTGCCAGGGTCGACAACAAAAAATGACAACAGTCGTTGAGCTCCATTAGCACCGACTCTGAATAATCTTTCTGTTAACATGTCTGTAAGATACTTGAGCTTCACCCATTGACTGTATAAATAAGGCTTCACCGAACTACCGCATCCTCTGATTTCTGGCGCTCTAGGAGCCTATTCGTTGCGCTGATTGGTTGTATACCTACCCAATTGCTGCAGAGTGATTTGATAGACAACCTTTTAGCCCGCCTCCCTCCCTGTCGAGCGTGCCTAGACCCTTGTGTCTTCAGAGCATGGGTCTAGCACGGCTAGGCTAGAGGAACCATGTTGTAGAAGTACAATACCCTCTTTCAGTTTGCATTTATCCAGTTTAAGATGATCATATATGCAACTGACTTCTATTTTTTCACATGCATTTGTCCTTTGAGGTTGCATGTTTGTGTCCCATTCTGTTTGATATCTAGTGGAGTACAGATCACTCTAAACCTTTATCTATCCTGAACTTGACTTTCATGGCGGGCTTATTGAGAGAGGCAGAAAGTAATCACACTTAAGTCAGGGGCACAAACAAAAGTCCCTTTGTCAGGTAGCTTGCCAGCAAATACTGTTGACGTTCTCAATCTAAATGGTCCCTTCAGATGTGTGAAAATGACTTTGAATAATAACTTCCACATGTGCACATCCTCACTGAGCAAACAGTCCAGAATATATGTATAATGTTGTTGTCAAAAGTATAATTAGTCATTATATATCACTCAAAGGGCAAAGCAAGCTTCATGTTTCCACCAGACCATGACTGGGCTCTGAACTAGTTTTGATATCACAAATCATTCTTCAGATCTTAGGTGACCACAGACCAATTTTCCACTTTCAGCAGGAGAGATTTTAAGCAGTCTTCTAGCGTCAACTGTGTCACAATTCTCTATATTGTGGTTAAAACACCCACAAGAGGTAACATCAAATGAAAACGCATTTTTGAGAGAGGAACTTTACCCATCAAAGCTTGTGTCGACTGAATTTTTCCAACCGATTCTTGCCTGATCTTTTCTTTCTATTGTCTCTACAGAATGGCTCAAAAAGAGAAGCTCCAGTGTCTGAAGGACTTCCATAAGGACACTCTGAAGCCATCCCCCGGTAAGAGCCCTGGCACCCGACCTGAAGATGAGGCGGAGGGCAAACACCCCCAGCGGGAGAAGTGGGCCAGCAAGCTGGACTTTGTTCTGTCTGTGGCTGGCGGCTTCGTTGGTTTAGGGAACGTGTGGCGCTTCCCGTACCTCTGCTATAAGAATGGTGGAGGTGAGGTCTGAAAACACCACAGTGACTTATAAACCTGGAGATACCAGTGCTCTGATTGCTTATGGATGGTGTCATAATGCCTGTGTTTTATCTTCATTGCCTCGTCTAGGTGCGTTTCTCATCCCCTACTTCATTTTCCTGTTTGGCGGAGGTCTGCCAGTCTTCTTCCTGGAGGTCGCCCTGGGTCAGTTCACCTCCGAGGGTGGCATCACCTGCTGGGAGAAGCTCTGCCCCATCTTTACTGGTATGTACCCCTTCATCATGACCCTTGAACAATACATAATGTGGACTCTAAAAGAAGAAAACAAAATGATTGAGGAGGTTCTGGTGGTAGTAAATCGGGTGTTTTGTCCCACGGATGCTGTCTGCGTCTGGTAACCTATCATTTACCATTATGTTGATGGAGTCTAAACTTCTGAAATTGCATTAACTGGGGAACCACATAAACATTGTTGTTTACCTGTCCAGAGCACAACTTCGGTAATTTCCTTCAGTCTCAATGCTTTTCAACATTGTTTTCAGCTGCTGCAGGTAGGAACTTTCATTGATAAACTGTCTAAAAACCCAAATAGTGGAAGAATACAGTTAGCAACCACTGGTCAATATATTGTTGAGGCATTTAGCACCTTGGTTTAGTTAATTTCATTTATTTTTGCAGGGAGAGTGCACAATGAAAAGGAATTGAACCAGAGTTAGCTAGCAGCTAATTTGTGTCCATTGTTCCTGGGCAGAAACAAAGAAAAGAGAAATGCAGCACAATAAGAATAAACTTAAAATAAAACATTAGTGTGAGATAAGAGATAATATCAGTAAAAACTATTTAATGGTGGAGATGGTGGAGACCAAAAAGAGAGTGACTACCGCACCACGAGACCAGATATGACTGAATATGTGATAATGTTGTTCAATGTCAAAAATAAGCTATTTTACAAGTCTTTTGTTATTTTTGACACACTTTCTAATGTAAACTTTTGTCTACATGAGAGGGCGGTAGCAGTACTATGAGTTATTCCACGTACGGCCTTGTTCTGTCACACGATAGACATCATATTACAAATAATACTGTCCATCGTGGTCACCTCCACCTTTACCTTTCCACATAGCTCCGCCCCCTGCCACGCCTTCCTGATACCTCTCCAGTCACATCACCTGATTAACGCACAGCCGCCGCTCTGACGACGGGTTTTGAATTTTTCCAGACCTCTGTTGTTTTTCACAGAGGAATGCCTGTGCAACATAAGGCTGAGTCACACCAGCATCTCCTCCAATCAGACGGCTGAGACTCTACCCTGCAGCCGTTACCAGGCAACCGGGTCTGCTGCTGGTACACCAACACACTGAGGCCTCTATTCTGCTTTAACCTTCTCCGGCTCTCACCTTCTCTCCTGTAAAAACCTCGTTCCTTCCGAGAGAATGCATTTAGCCATCTTACCTGACGTTTCTTCCGTTTAGTTGTTTGTTTAACCCCTCGTTATTCGTTTTTTTTCTTAGGTCGTTCCCCTTTTATTGCACTTCTTTTATCACATTTTCTTCGTCTTCTCTCCTGAGCTTCCCCACTTCTTTGTTTCCTTTCACCACCTTCCTTCTCCTCCCATCCGAATAATATTAACACTTCTCCTTCCTTCCAGTTATCTTTTTAATATTCATACTCCGGCAGTCGCTCACAAACCTCCCTGCGAATACATTTAGTTCTGTAATTTTAAACAAATCCAGACCGCTTGTTTTGTTTCGTGATCTTGATTTTAATTATTTACTGGTGCCGCTATTCTGACTTTCGCGTTTACGCACACGCCCGCCGTCTTTATTCCTTTCAGACACATTATCCTCTCGCCGTCTCGCACACACATGTACACAAACACACCAACACACGCACACGCATTGGAGACGGCGTACACAGTGTCCCGAATCACACGTTGCTACGGCAACAGCAGAGCAACACATCAGAGAAACGGCGAGAGAGAGAGAGAGAAAGAAAAAAGAAGCAGAGCAGCGAGATCTGAAGAGAGGACAGATGGATTGATAAAGGCGGGGAAAAGAGGGAGAGAGAGAAAGGTTGTAGTAGAAAAGGATGGAAGAAACAAAATAAAAGAGAAAGAACAGAGGAGAGAATGAAAAACGAGAGAATAAAGGCAAATGGAAGAAAGATGGCGTGTGTTGTTTACGGCGCTAGTTTTGGAAGCATAAATGTGCAGTTCTGTTATGCTAATGCAGCGTCATGGATCTGAACATCAGTGAGGAGAGAGATAAGAGAGAGACGTGTGATTAGCCTGATTCCAGACATCTGAATTGCTGCCCACATCTCCCAATTTTTCAGGGATTGAAAACGATTTCATGTTGTGCCCATTTTAAAACAGCCGAGCCAATCAGAGCTGCGTAGGTGGAATTAAGAAAGCGGGTTGTCATGTTTTTAGTTTTTTTTTTCTTTCTTTCTCTGTGTTCAAGCCAGAATCTATTCCAAAGGAGGAAAACGGCAAGAAGATGAAGAGATCAGAGCGTTTTTTACAGATAAATCACAGACTGAGTGAACAATGAGGACAGAGTGGATAAGTCAGTCAATACTGATTGGTTTAAGCAAACAGAAAACGACACAAACGCAATGTCAGGCTGATTAACGAGGAGAAAACAAAATGGCAACTGAGATCTAAAGATTGTCGAAACCTCTAAAGAACACAGCCAACAAATAGCTGTTTCCAGCAACAAACACGGATTTGTTAGTTTTGGCACTCATGAATGAACACAAATTGAATGACTGAGTAAATACGGAGAAAACACACTAGGCGGGTCGCAATTTCATCGCTAGGCAACAGCCGAAGCCTCGAAAGATCACAAATTTTCACATTTTGCCGAACCAGAATCGGGCGTTACCCACAAAACATCTTGACTGGTGACCAAAAACATAGAAAGAGAAGAAAAATTATAAATTTGGATGAAATCGCAGATGAAACATCTGTATAAACTGCAGTACTTGATTGTTTTTGTTTGATTTTTTTACTTTTTAAAGCAGACATTTCAGCAGTCAGTTGCCGTGATTGACTCCAGTGAATGGCTGCTTTTTTTTATTTTTTACATATTAATTTGCTCCTGTCACATTTTCACTCACTGTAGATTGATTTTTCACAGCAATATAAAGTCCTGCACCTCCATGGAAATAGCTCGACCATAACAAGAAGTAGAGAGAACTCAGAAATGTTTTCAGTGCAGTAGGACACAGGATTATACAAACCACAAGGAAAAGGAAAAAAAAGAAGCATGAAATGTATTTGATTGTAAATTTTACCAAATTGACACAACCTTTAATCAAAATGTGCAAAATATTTCCTCACCTGTAGGTGTTACCATGACTGGAAAAATGGTGACTACACACTGTAAATACTTCACTATTTACATTTTCAATTGGTTTTCAGTTTATTTAGTTTCTTCTGTCTGGGCTGTGTGTACACCGCCTGCAGTTCATCTCAGTTCACCTGAAAAGTTCTTGAATTTTTGCTACTTAACTGGTGGTCAGAGCTGAGTCATTAATGGCTTCATGCTTCCCCCGCAGAGTGCAGAATTTTTAAATTTTGGTTAACAAATGGTTATTTTTTGGTGAATTTTTTTTTTTTTTTAAAGTAGACCAGCCAAATAAGTGATTTTGATGAAATATCACAATTTAAAGTACATTTTTGGTTAAGCTTGTCATAAATGAGTAGTTCAAAGACGTCTACAGTTGAAAAGTCTGATTCTTTCTGTTTTTACAATTATTATCCCCTGCCTCCACGAAGTGGAAAAGGGGGATATAGGTTTGGCCTCCGTCCGTCCGTCCGTCCGAGATGAAGGGGACAGCTTTCTCAGAAACTATTACAACTAGGATTACGAAATTTAGAGTGTAGCTCACACCATGGACACCTTGATCAAGTTCGAAAATGACACCTGTGCGATAATATTTAACAGAGTTATGGCCCTTGATCACTATCTTGGATATAGACTCATAGACATCACATGTGGCGGGGGATATTGATGACCATGTCGTCTTGTTAGTTTTGTTAAATGGTGCAGTGTTGGCATTTTTGTGGAGAAATGGTGGCAGATTTTGAGATTCAGTAGTGTCAAAAGGTCACCAGCAGTTTCATCATCACGCTGACAGTAATATTACAGACGGCTCAATCCTCCACAGAGTCACAGCAGACATTTTAAGTGGGAAAATGGTGATTACACGCTAAAAAATTACTGTTTCCATTTTTAATTTATTTTCCAACTTAGAATTAGTTTGTTCCAACTATCTATACAGCGCCTGCAGTTCATCAGAGTTCAGCTGAAAAGTTCTTGAATTTTGGCCACTTGGCTGTAGGTCATAGCTGAATCATTAATAGCTTCATGTTTGTCCCGAGTAGTGCAGAATTTTTTTGTTTTTTGCAGAATTTGTTTAACACAAATAGTTTATTTTGGTGTTGTTGTTTTTTTTAAAATGAGACCAGTAGAATTAAGTGACTTTTTTTGTTTTTTTGAGGGAAATGTCACAATTTAAAGCACATTTTTGGTTAGGTTTTCCTATATAATGGCACATCACGTCACAAATGTGTAGTTCAAAGATTCAAACAGTTGAGAAATCTGGTGATTCTTTCTGTTTTTTACAGTTTGTAGTTATGATAAATGATGCAGTGGCAGATTTTGGGACTCAGCGGTGGAATAAGGCCACCAGCAGTTACATCACGCTGTGACAGTAATATTACAGACGGCTCAATCCTCCACAGAGTCGCAGCAGACATTTTAACATGTCATAACAGGGAGAGCACACGGGCATTAATCATGGCCGTATTCCATTTATTGGATGTCCCGACTTTGCTGGGAGACTTAACAGAACTGAGCCATCATTAACGTTATTAATTCTCCAGCAGCCCAAAAGCTTTCGTTACCCGTCAAAGAGGATTTTTCTGGGAATCATCTCGTGTAAAGTGGAAAAATAAGTGGACGCATTCAAAAAAAAAAAGATAAAGAATGTAAACAAAGCGGGTGAGGTCGGCCGAGGTCAGCAAATGAGCGTCGAGAAAATGACATCATGGAGGAGGATTCATCTGTTTGTTTGATCAGCACTGTACCATGTGATCCGTGTGACTGTGTGTGTGTGTGTTTGTAGATGTAAATGCTTGGCAGTTTCTAATTAGCCGAGTGATTAAAAGGACATGATGCGATGGTGAAGCGTTCACACGTTCGCGTACACACTGACACACACAAAGACACGCAGATGGCGAACCAGGCTCGAGAACTTTCTGTCAGATTCATGCTGACCGTTCACCACACACACACACACGCAGATGGCCGGTGACGTTAAAACACATTAATTTGGATGAGTGGCCTCCGTCGACTGTGTGTACATACAGAGCTTCTTCTAATACACTTACGAGGACCGTCAGTGACCTCTAATCCAAATCCCAATTCTACACCTGCTCTCATTCTTTTTGGAAGAGATTTTCTTGCCTTTACATGATTGTGTAGTAGATACATAAGTACAAACCCACACACACACAGCCTTGATCCTGTGTTTACCAGCTCTGTGACGAGGACGGCACTGACGCAATAAAACCCAGCTGATAACTCTCCCTCGACATGTCAGATGGAATATGAATGCAGGACAACGGAAGCAAAACAATGGATTGCTTCTGAATCTTGAGCTCAGTAAATGTGCTTTACTCTGCCCGTTCAAAGGTTTGGGGTCACCTGCCACTTTTATTAATCGTGCTAACATACAACTGCACAAGGGTTTTCCTAACTCATCTAATTAAGTCTCTTCAAACACCATTAGCTAAACACCAATAGTACGCATTAGAACGCAGGAGTGGATGGTTGCTGGAAATGTTCTCTGTACCCCCTAATGGAAGATATTACCATCTAAAAATCAGGCCGTTTCCCAGCTAGAAATAGTCAAATTACCGACATCTAACAATGTCTACGACTGGCATTCTATTCATTTCATTTAATGTCATTCTTCATTGAAAAAAACTTGGCTTTCTTTCAAAATAAGGACATTTCTCAAGTGAGCTGCAAGTTTGGAATTGGTCATGTATAGCGGCATTTTACAGTTTGATCGCCGCACATAAAGTTAAACTGTAACACTGTAGGTTTACCCTCTATATGTGTACTCTACGCGTTTCAACATAACAGAAAAATGGGGGAGCAGCACCTATCAGTTCGCCACAGACATGCACAGAAGACAGTGTGTAGAAACATTTATCTTTTTAACTGTTAACTGTCGAGCCCCAGCAGTGCACCGTGAAGTCTAGCACCACAATGGAAACGGAACAACGTGATTAGAAGCAAAAATGTCTTCCATGTAGCATAACACAGTTTTAGTGCCAAAATCATAAAAAAGGAAAGTAAAAGTTGAATTTTATTGATTTTTTTTTTTTTAAACTTGAAAAGACCAGAAGTCAGCATGTACAACATTTTTCCAAAAGCCAATACTGGAAAAAAACGTGTTGTCTCTGCTGAACAGTTTACAGGTTTATGACCCTTTTCACATTCTAGAAAGATGTTTCAACATGCTTGATGTATCTTCCAGCAGCTTGCTCCTCTGTATATCATTCTTTACGCGGCAGAGTTGTGTGACGATCAGCGTTGGTTTGTCTGTCTGTTTGTAAACAACATTACTCAAAAACAGACCAACGGATTTGGATGAAATTTTCAGAGAAGGTCAGAAATGACACAAGGACCAAGTGATTAGATTTTGGCAGTGATGCAACTTATAGTCTGGATCCATGGATTTGTTAAAAATTTCTGCATCATTGCCAGATAGCGACACGGCGTCACTGTAACCATGACAACAGGTGAACACTACGTCGCCTGCATGCTGACATAGTTGTGATCCTACTACAAATCAACCACTGCAGGCTTATTGGGACTTATCCATTGGAATTTCCCCAAAGTCCCATCAATTCCCGTCATCCGCTACATGTTATACATACATATATCTAGTAGAACCATGCGGCCTTTTCTTTTATTTCATCCTCATAGTGAACTGCTTCACTAAGAACAAGTAATTTGTTGTCTCATCTCAGCTCTGTGTAAACACCACCTGCAGTTCATTCTAGTTTTGCTGAAAAATCATAAATGGCTACCTGGTTACATCAGGAACAGAGAATATTTTTGTTTCTTTATAGAATTTGGTTATAATGGTTTATATTTGGTGACATTTTAGTTGACACATGTAGAATACAGTGATTTCTATGAAACATCATGATTTTAAGCTCAGATTTGGATTAATTCTTTCTCTTTTCTGGGTTCTGTGATAAATGTTTCCTGGGTTTTAGGATTCAGAAACTTAAACATTCAATTCACCAGTTTTGTCTCTTCATGGTCCTGGTAAAATAGTTTCCCTTGTTTAACTTCATAAATCTATATTCATTCATGCAACACTGCAAGAATAATGAAATTCCAGATCCTACTGATGCTTGTGAAACAGTTTCTCATCTTTACAAGCTCTTCAAACTAAGATTTTGTGGGTTTTTACCGAAGGGAGCATTCAAAACCAAAATGAATAATCACAGCACCTAGACTTGGTCATTTTTCATTCAGGAAGCATTTTTTTATCAGCTGCTCTTTCATCCACCTAGCAGTCTGTTTGTGGTTTCATTTCATTACATGTGACTTGTTTTCACCAGAACTGTTACATCCTGGGTCTTGGCCAGAGATGATAAACCTTCCTCTTACAGTAAAGTGATAAACACTGTGAGCCTTTGGAAGGAAACTGAAAATGCCATTCATCTGACACGGTGTCATTTATCAGAGCCTTGTATTACCTCCCGAGTTTAGGACCTTGAAAATGTTTATTATATAAAACAGTGATACTAAATGATACTGTCACCAGAAAGGCTGATCCAGCTGTGACCTTGGTGGCTTGTTGCCATTTGGCTGCGGTGCTGACGTCTGCTCGCATCATCACCTTGACCTCTGTCCTCTTTTCAGGTATTGGTTACGCCTCCATTGTGATCGTGTCCCTGCTGAATTATCTACTACATCGTCATCCTGGCTTGGGGCCTCTACTATCTGTTCCAGGTGGGTTTGAGAAAAAAATAATTCCAGTAATAAAAAGAAATCATCTCCTACTTCCACCTTACGCGATTTACTTTGTCGGCATGCTTCCAGACGTCTGATTCTTGTTCCCTTAAGTTCTGGCTAACTGGAATGCCAGTTTTGTCAAATAAATGAATAGAATGTGAGCAGAAGTCGATTATAAAGCTTAAAAACAACCCTCAATTTGCAGTTTGAGTTAATATTGGACGTATAATGGATGCAGTGATGCGTTTTGAAACGGTGATTAAAGTGTCGGACAGCTTCCAGTGAGTCAGATTGGTTGATTTCTGCTCAACCCTCATGGCTTTACATGACACCAATATGTCCAAAACACACATTTTTCTGCTGCTCGGTTCTCAAACAAATTATATTTCCTTCTCTCACAGGCCTGGCAAAGAAATTCTGCCATAAATAAAGTTCCCTTCCGAAAACAACTCAAATTTTTCATGGTCATCCAACCAAAAGAAATCAGCATAAGCAAGACATTTTACAGAAAAGTGCCTCCTTTATATCTTCATGTACAGGACAGTAAAACATAAAATGAACCTCATTCTCAACTCTAAACAAAGTCTGTCCTTCTCTGGAGTAGCTTCAAACCTCCCCCAGGTCCCTAAGGCTGACGGTAATTGTTCCGGACTGTGGCTGTGTTTTGCTTAAATTATACTTCACATAAGGTTCCACACTATCTATCCTTTATAAGTCAATAAGCTCATAATTTTGGTTTATGCCAAATATCAACAGACCATTTTTTTTCTAAACCTCAGGGACATATTACTGTTCATTGTCCTGCATATCAGAGTGACTTATTTATGAAAAATAAATGATGAGTTGTTCAAATGGAATCAAGATTTCAGCCCATCTTGCTCAACATTGACCTTTTGGAGACGTCCTGATTTAATATCCTTTTTTTTTGTGATTCTTTGATTGTACATCTTACAAGTCTATTCAAAAGGCAAAACACTTGGCATTTATATCTGCTGTTTGGAGGGTCCCATCCCAAGTTGTACTCCAACTTAACTCCTGCTCTTTTTTCTTGTTTTTTGTGTTGTTTTTGCATATTAGTGTTTTCAGCCAGAGCTGCCCTGGGCCAAGTGCAAGCAGCCCTGGAACACCGATCGCTGCATCGAGGACACCTACCGCAAGAACAAAACCCTTTGGGTGGCTGCCAACGCCTCCAACTTCACCTCCCCCGTCACAGAGTTCTGGGAGTGAGTTACATAAGACCCCACACACCTGCTTCCTACCACATACCTGCTCACTTGCATAACAACGTAGTCTCCCGGCCGTTTGCCATGCTAACAGTTAAACTTAAATAGCAGCGTGCCGCTTTTGAAGACTTCAGATGACGCAAACTGACAGAGGCTTTTTTTGTCCTTGGTGTTGCAGACATAATGTGCTGGGTATCACCAGCGGTATAGAGGATATCGGTCCTGTTAAATGGGACCTGGCCCTGTGTTTACTGCTCGTCTGGGTCATCTGCTTCTTCTGCATCTGGAAGGGGTCAAATCCACTGGAAAGTAATCCTGTCCTGCCCTGTAGTCGTTGCTTCTTTACCGGTTATGTTTTTCACTAAGAACAAGATTTTGTTCCTTTTCAGTTTGTTGAATTAGATGAATAAGAAACTGACTTTTATTAAACTGTATCACAGAAACCCATGATGGGCTGATGCTCATATGATTTCTTCTGTGGTCTGACACAACATGTGCCTGGTCGGACTGCTAAAGTGGCAGAAATGTGAATCCTTGCTTCTCTTTTCTTTTCCTTTTGCTGAATTACAGTCCGAATTAAAATAACTTGTCAAAATCAATGAAAAACAAATGTGCACGGCAGCATTTGTGTTATTGATCGCTTCTAAATGTTCCGATGTAATTATTTAGACGAGGCTTGAAGTGTTTGCCAGAATTGAGTTTTTCTTGTGGCAGTAATTCTCAGGAGGAAAATACCGTTCTCAACATCTGGATCCATTTAGCGGTTGTTGTTGTTGTTTCCCCTCTGAGCCTTGCAGCAGGATTTCCTCAAACAAAACATGCATCTTTTGCGGAGAAGGTTTATCAAACCTCCCGAAATAAACTGCTTAATGGAGATTACAAACAGTAATATGTTGGGGAAAAAGTGGACTAATGGGCAACAACAAAGGGGAATTTTTTTTAGAAATATAGATAAAAATTGAGATGGCTAAACATGATTAAGGTTACAATGTATTTTGTTGCCAGAAAGCAGAAAGAAAAGCTTTATTTGAGATTTTATTGTCATTGCACTACTTGTTTCACATTGTTTTACATGTTTTTAAATTCATAGATTTATCTGCAATAAACTGATATGAAATAATTATAAACGTCAATAAACGATTTGTTTCATTAGAGGACTACAGTTTATCTTAATGTTGGCATCATTTCTACACAGTACTGGTCCGTTTTCTGCATCTCTGCCCGTGTTCCTCCATGTTCCTCTGTTGCAGGATGGATGTAGACTGGTGAAATCACACGGGGAACATTTTCAGGCCACGTTAAATTGCAGCTACAACAACAACAACTTGACCCGCGACCAAGAAGCAATCAATCCCAGACTCAGCTTTTTATAGCCTCAACACACACTTTATCGATTGCTGCAGCCTGATTTATGCTCTATGGTTGCTCCAAATTGTAACTCTGGTAATAAAGTCACTCCTGCAAGGCCAACTGTGGTCACCGCTCTCCGCATAACCGATACTGATACGCCGCTATTGATTTAGGGGACAGCCTGTGGTCTTTGAGTGTCGTAATCCAAAAATAACTCGCGGGGTTCACACATTTATCAAATGTTTGTGCTGTAGTTACATGAAAGATATTGACTAGTTGGGTAAATAACGAATGAATGCGACCACATTTGGACTTACAGCGTGGGGAAAAAAATGGCTTTGGCGTTTGACCCTTGTTTCCTCTGCATTTTCTGCCTCAGGTGGTCTACATCACAGCCACGTTCCCATTCGTCATGCTCATCGTGCTGTTGATTCGTGGCGTGACGCTGCCGGGTGCTTCTGAGGGCATCAAGTTCTACCTGTATCCT
The DNA here is from genome assembly GCF_021347895.1 of Acanthochromis polyacanthus. Classification (NCBI taxonomy): domain Eukaryota; kingdom Metazoa; phylum Chordata; class Actinopteri; family Pomacentridae; genus Acanthochromis; species Acanthochromis polyacanthus. The sequence continues at coordinate 31,546,590 of NC_067117.1, read as the reverse complement.
GACCTCGCTCGCCTGAAGGACCCAGAGGTAGGTGACACCCGGTGCTGCGAGAAAAACCTGAGCTCCTCTTAGAGCTGCTCTTTCAGAATCACAAGGTTTTATCGCCAAGTAGGTTTTTTTTACTTACAAGGAATTTGACTTCAGTCGCATATAAACTATTAAAAAAAAGATTTGTAAGACAAATAAGAAGCAGAGTCAGATTAGCAGCAAGTGTAATCAAACGTTTCTGAATCCCAGAAAGTAACAGAAATATTTGTGCCCTCCTATAGTTTACTATTGAAGATACAGATCAGAAATACTTGATTTATCCCCAAGGAGAAGCTGTTGTTGCAGTAGCAAGCAGAAGGAGCATAGCGTAACATAAAATATACTACAGAATGCTACAAATAAACTATGAATAACACTGAAGTTGAAAATGCACCTTTTAGTGTCAAATGCGGAAGTTCTAGTCTTGTAAACAGCAATGCAACACGTGCAAGCAACGCAAAAGCAGCAGAGAGTGAGGTGATGAGCAGTTTAAAACAGTTATTGCAGATGGCAGGAATCATTTCCTCCATTTCCTGTCTGTGTTTACCATCCTACTCGCTCCGCAAATACTACAGTAGGTCTTTCATTTGCAGTTAAGTGGACAATCTAAGTGACAAATTCCCATCTATCTATAGCTTTTTACCTCTAATCGCAACAGGAAGTAGAAGATGAGAGGCTTTCATTTTCCCAACGGAAGTAAAATTCCTGGTTAAAACTAGGGCATGCGACCCCCTCATCAGCAGGCCTCAGCCTTTCTGTCCCCACTCCTTCCCCCCACCCTACCCCTCCACTTTGCTAGGTGTGGATCGACGCCGGCACGCAGATCTTCTTCTCCTACGCCATCTGCCTGGGCGCCATGACGTCCTTGGGGAGCTACAACAAGTACAAATACAACTGCTACAGGTGAGGCGGTCAGTTTTCAGTGAGGGCGGGAGGAGGGGGCTTTAGCAGTAGACGGGGCAGAGCTAGGCTGGGGGGTTGGGGGAGGGGGTGACGGGATCCTTGTGTGTTCATTAACAAATCCTCCTCATGACGTATGTGTGACATAGGGACTGTTTGCTGCTGGGAGCCCTCAACAGTGGTACCAGTTTTGTGTCTGGCTTCGCAATATTTTCCGTCCTGGGCTTCATGGCACAAGAGCAAGGGGTGGACATTGCTGATGTGGCAGAGTCAGGTACGAGGGTTCTGTAAAAAAAAAAAAAAAAAAAAAAAGGCGGCAGTGATGGTGGGCGCTGCTTCCTGGTTAACCAATTAAAACAACAGTTGATTTTGAAGCGAGAGAGAGAAAATAAAGAAAAAAAACAGCAACGAAACCCAAAAAACAACAACAATTAGCCCCAAACGTTCGATTTCGAACTGAGTTGCAATTTGGAATTGAGTGGATTCCCTGATCAATGACAAATGACGGCATCGGAATATGGAAGCTTCCGCAATCAAACACTCCTTGACGAAAGCAGAATGTGAGAAAACAGGAGGATATTTGGTCGCTTCGGATAAAGCGAGTTGGGGAGAGGCATTGGAGTTGAACCTTTCAGAGGTAGCTGTGCATCTTGTGCCAGTGCTTTAACATGCTGTCAGAGTTTTGGGCTCTGAGATGCTCCTTTTCTACCATTGTTGTGGTTCCTGTCAATCAGAATGACATTTTTGGCATATGTGCTCGTTAGCTATGTTTCTACTCCAACAGCTAGAACAAGCAACTGTATCTGTTTTGTCTTGTCTGTTCACAAAAATCACGAAAAACCAAAGAAAAACTAGGCTGCACCTCAGATATGAATCATTTGGTTTCATAGCCACAGGGTCTTTTATTGCAACAAGTGCCAGCATCTTTTTCATGGATTTAGAGTGTGTTTCCTACAGTTATTGGTGGAGCCTTATAACAGAGTGACTTTGTTTTTGCAAGCAAACAATGATAGGCCAGTTTATTGAGTCACGCCTGGTTTTCAGACCCAAGGTTTTCATTTATGCTCGTCTTTCAAGTCCCAAATCAGATAATGGTTGATCAAGGATGACCGATGACTCATTCTATTGAAGCTGATTTAATCTACATGCTTCACTTGACATGTTTTAATATTTAACCCTCTGAACCCCAAGCAATGTCTGGTCACTTTTTTCATACTCTCCTGTCCTTGTTTTGATTAAAAAATTAAGAAGGGAATTTTTGTGACTGTTGGTCATGGCAGAATTTTTACTTTAATTTTCTTTTTTTAGAATCTGGTTAGTTTAAATGTGTTTTTTTGGCTAAAGTTTTGAATAAGATAAATAGACTAAAGTGATTTTGATGACATGACGATTTTAAGCATAGATTGCATCATTTTCCCGATGAATCTGTAGATCACAGAGAGTTACTAAGTTGAAAATCTGCTTTTTTTTTTTTACAGCTTCTTTCCATGAAAGACAGTGTAATTTTAGTGTTCTTTGTGTTTGTTGTTTCTTGGTTGAAGAAAAAAGAAAAAAAATAACATTTTTCAAACCCACTGATGGGTTTTGGGGTTCGGAGGGTTAATGCATCTTGTTTGACCTTTAATGAGACAACAGCATGGAAAAAACAAAGATATTGCTCCATCTACTCCATCTAATGCTCTAAAAGCATACCGTTTGACAAGATCAAATATAGCTTAGCACAGTTGGCTACCTTCAAAAATGGTCCATGCTGCCAACCCAGTTGAGAAAATGTTGCACAGTTCTGTCGTGCCATCTTAATGTAAGATAATGTCCAAAGTCAGAGTTCTTTAGTGAGTGGGCCACACCACAGGAAACTGGAAAAGAAGTGGAACTACAGGCAGAACACCACACATAGATAACACAGAGCTCAGATATTGATGTAGAGGGAGACTGATACCAGAGCAGGTCAAGTAGATATCAGAATATATTGACTATTTAAACGCCAGCGAGGTCATCAATCTCAGCCAGGCAAGCAGATTATCAAAAGTTTAGGAACATCTCAAGTACGTCTGCCGTAACTGCGACTGCTTGATCCTGAGGTATCTTAACAGATAAGTAAATGTCATCTGCATAGAAGAGTATAAACACACAGAGAATATGGTGTTTATTTTCACAGAGCAATGTAAGTGCACATGCTGTGGCTTCTGTTGACTGAAAAATGTGCTACAAAGAAAGAAAACTGTAAAAAGAAAAGAAAACGTAGGATTTAAAATGCAGTATTCTTGTACAGTCAAGTGTTTGATGTGATGTCATGAGTTAATTTACTAGGTTTAACGTTCTGCAAAGCATTTTCCCTCTCGGGGACTGGAAGTTGGTACTACTTTTTTTGAGTCAACGCGGTGTTTGGTTGGATGCCTTGTCATAATTTGCTACATCAATGGAACATATTGACATATCTTGCTATCAGCTGCAATGCTGTTTTGCTGTTATGGCTGCTTCCTTGTTCCTTAACTTCTGTTTTTACAGTTCCCAATGTAGCATCGATGTCAAATTAGACCTTGTAAAAAAAAAAATATTAAAAAAAAAAAAAAAAAAGAAGAAAAGAAAAGCCTTTGCTTTTTATTTGACCACTCAGTTTACATCTGCTGCTGTTTTGCAATGGTCATTTTGCATTCCTCAGAGAAAGGCTCATGCTTTTTTCAGGGAGGGATGCAAAACGGCTCAAGTGGCGTAGGTGTTGACATACTGAAATTGTTTGAGGAATTAAGATGTGCTTGATTTACCGTTTTTGAAGCAGTTGAAAGTAAATCAAACACACCTTAAGCAGGCTAAACTTTAGGTATAATTGCTGTAATGTGTACGGTGGTCGACTGTCTTATTGGTAACCATACATGTGCTAGTTAGAAATCATCATAATTGTAAATGCTTCACGATTTCTCTCATAACTTACTTACTTCCACAGAGATGCAGCTACACTATACTCAGAAATGTACATTTAATATTGCACTTGTTTGTAATAATTCTTCTGTTTTCTTCTGCTGCGTTATTTTAAGATGTTCATGTAATATGTCGTAAATGTTATAAAGCTATGTCATGTGTTGAGTGCACACAGCTAGTAATGTGTCATAATGTGTTGCCGTAAGAGGTAAGTAAAGACGTGTGTAGGTATGCTAGCATCTAATTTTATACAAATACACACGACACACACAAACATACCAGCAGTATTGTAGAGAAGCTTTGTTTTTTTACATCTTGCTCTGCGTCTCCGATGTTTGGGGCTTCGTTTCCCCCCCTACAGGGATGCAGATCAGATGAGCTTATCACGTGATACTAATGTTGGCCCCTCCCCACCTCCTCTGTCTGCTCTTGCCCCCCTCCTTCCCCACTCCTCTGCAGGTCCAGGCCTGGCGTTCATCGCCTACCCCAAGGCTGTAACCATGATGCCTTTTCCTACACTCTGGGCAATCCTCTTCTTCATTATGCTGCTGCTGCTTGGCCTCGACAGTCAGGTTAGTGGAAACTTCCACACACGAGCTGCCATTAGAGTGAGAGCAGTTGGAGGTTAAAGATAACATTCACAACTTTCAAATTACTTAACTGCTCCCCACACAGCGGTTTATTTAGCATAAATAGATATGCAATCAGAGGTGATGATAAACGGTTAAACATTGTAGAGTACAGCTACGGTATTTGAATGCGACGCTCACTTTGCAGCGCTAAAAGCCTCTGCATGTGCTGCCACTGAAATGACCACTGGTCTGCATGTGAAAGCAAAAAGCGCACACGTCCCGAAAATAGCCGCATGTACTCGCTCAGCCCTCCGAGAATAAAGCTTCATGTCAAGTTACACTTCAGTACCTCAGAATTCTGTGAAGTGACAACAGTGAAATCTGTCTGTGTTTAACCACACAGGGGGTCTGTGATCCTTTTTTACAAGAGGGGGACTGAAAAGATGAGAGGCGAGAGATGTAACGCAGCAGAATTTGAAAGCGTAAAATAGCAGCTCGGATTGTCGGTGGATGTGCATTCACGTGTTTTTCTGATTAAACCACTGCTTCTCTGTGTTCTCTCACAGTTTGTGGAGGTGGAAGGGCAGATCACATCACTGGTGGATCTGTATCCGTCCTTCCTAAGGAAGGGATACCGCAGAGAGGTCTTCATCGCTATCATCTGCTGCATCAGCTACCTGCTTGGACTTACCATGGTTACCAAGGTAACAACACCACTACAAAGGAACAGAAAAAACTGAAACGTAATGTACAGTAGAATTAAACTTGACGAGAGCATACACGACCGTTCAAAGGTTTGGGGTCACTCAGAAATGTCCTTACTTTTTTAAAGAAAAGCATTTTTTTTCAATGAAGATAGCATTAAATGAATCAGAAATAGTCTATTTTATATTATTAATTTGTAAATGGCTATTTCAAGCTATTCGTTGGACTTGAACTACTTGAATTTCAATTAAAAATGGAATAATTGGGGTGTTCTAAAACTTTTGACTGGTGGTGAATATACACACTATGAACATACAAAATAAAATGTTTTTTCAATGCAGTTTTTTGACACAGAATGCTTCCAGTTCAGCTCTCGGAAGTTAGAGATATATGCATTATGATTTCTTCATCAGTTTTTTGCTACACATCTCAAACACACCTCTCCTTCCATTGCATGTACAGTAAAATAGCACACTGTAGGCGTCACCTTCATTATTTTCACATAAACCTGCATTTTAAACAGCGCCTAAAGTAAATTAATACTCTGCAGCCACAAGTTTTCTGTCTCTCTTGTTACATTTAAAACACATCACAATCAATGTAGATCAAGATTACAATAAAATATTACCCGTAATATATGCTACTGTTCAAAAGTTTGACATCACTTAGAAATGTCCACATTTTAGAAAGAAACTGTTTTTTTTTTTTCAATAAGGATTACATTAAATAAATCAGGAATACAGTCTAAACATTGTTAATGTGGTAAATGAAATGGATCATTTTTAATGGAATATCTCCATAGGGGTACAGAGGAACATTTCCACTCCTGTGTTCTAATGCTACATTGTGTTAGCTAATGCTGTTTAAAGGCTAACTGATAATTAGAAAACCCTTGTGCAGTTATGCTAGCACATGAATAAAAGTGTGAGTTTTCATGGGAAACATGAAAGTGTCTGGGTGACCCCAAACTTTTGAACGGTAGTGTAAGTAAATAGTGTCAACACTAGGCTCTAATGGTCCCTGAATCATAGTAAAACAGAACTACAGAAATCCACACACCACAGTTCTAGTATTTCTCCAGTGAAGCTGCATCACCTATTGATAATCACATGTATATACTGTAGCTGCTGACCTCGTTTCAGCCCCCAGCTCAATACAGCAGGAACAACAGCGTTCAGACAGCTATTAGTGTCGATCCCTGGAGAGATGACAGGCGGCTATTTATACTGTCAAGTCATGAGAACTTCCCATCCCTCCTCCGGTATTAATAGATACAGTAGAACTGATATAGCGTTTCCAAATCTTTTAGCATCCTCCTCCTCCTTCCTTCTTGTTCCTGCTTTCATCCCTTCTTACTTTATCTCTCTCCTGTCTTCTCATTCGCTTCCATCTCTCATCTTTGTCTTTAACTGTCCCTCACAACAAATTTCCTTCTTGTTTTTCCTATTTTTGTTCCGTATCCTCCTCCTTTTTGGTTGAAGATTAAGCTGCTGACAGTTTGGCCCCAACTTCGATCATACTGATGCATAATTTTGAGTTTTTCAGCACCTTTTTCAGCACATGCATATGTGCATGTCGGCTCTGTGGGGTTGCTTAGAGGGACGTGTGCTTGAAATGGACCATGAAAAGCTAAAAAAAAAATAATATAGAAAACCTTCACAAAGTTTGAAAACTTGACCTTTACTGTGAGCATTACCAAGTCTGCATGTTGAGTGTTTTCTGAATGCGGCACCAGAAAGCTTCATCTGCCAAGTTTCGTTCAAAGACCCAACAGTTGCACGACATTTGATTGGCCCTGATTTCACAGCTCATGACCAGCGTTGAGTTAAACAATAACGACCTAACATCTGAAGGTCTGCGTGTGATGCAAGTTTAAACAGACACAATTAACCTTGACAGCAGACTTCTCAGAATTTTGTGTGTGTGAGAATGTGTCACACAATAGCAGAAATGGCAGATGGCTATCAGTAACTTCCTTCTTTCACTGGAAATGTCGGGTTGCACATTACAAATAGCACAACAAGGCATCTTTTATTTTAAATATTTGCTCAAGTTTCTTCCAGTCAGACTTTAACTGAGTCACTGCATGCATGTTAAACCAAATAGAAAAATGCATAATATCAGTATTTTCCTGGAGGTGTCGGCTATTATTCTGAAGAAAAAAAAAACACTTTAAGATAAGACATAGTTTGATGAAATACCTGTAGGTTGATGAGTAATGAGACAAGAGAGCGCATTTGACCCTAAAATCAACATATTTTCCTATATTTATGGTGAAAACTGTCTGATCAAGCAGTTTCTCCGACTTCTATCTCCAAGATGATCTTCCTTTCACCTCCGATCACCCCCCTTTTCTCCCTCCATCCTCATCCTCTCTTTCCTCCCAGCCTTTCCTTCTGCTCTCACACAGCAGCCTTTTCACTGTCATCCTGTTTTCTGCTCTCCCTCCCAACCTCCTCCTCTCTGCTCTCTGTCTCTCTCTCTCTCTCTCTCTCTCTCTCTCTCTCTCTCTCTCTCTCTCTCTCTCTTTCTTTCTTTCTTTCTTTCTTTCTTTCTCTCTCTGTTGTTCCCATGACAACATCTTTTTCTGGCTGCGTTGGCCTGGTTCAAGTTTAGGATTCCCATGATTGTTAGCAGTTTTAACAGTGGACACACACGTGCAGGCCTGGACGTGTCGCACGTGTGAACAAGTCGGCTGCTCACGTTTGCACCACGATTCTTCCAGAAAACCCGTGTACGAATTACAATCTTATAGGTTAATAAATATTCCTGGTTAAAGCTAAACTACCTTCCTGTACTGAAACCACACAAACAGATGTTGTTTAAAAAAGGAACTAAAAAGTCCCCGTGGAAGAAAAAAAACTGTCGTTTTTTTTTTTAACTCTCGCTGTTTGCCTTCTTGTCTTCCTGCAGGGTGGCATGTATGTTTTCCAGCTGTTTGACTACTATGCAGCTAGCGGTGTGTGCCTTCTGTGGGTGGCATTCTTTGAATGTATAGCTGTTGCCTGGGTTTATGGTGAGTATCAAATATATTAAATACATGTGGTAGCAATGTACTGCCTGCTTGGAGTGTATTTATTATTTTACTAGTTCACTTTAGTGTACATAAAGTTATACACCCGATCAGCCACATTATTCGAAGGGTCATTCGAGAATTGGAGGACATTTTCAGTCCCACCCATTGAATTTCAAATAATCTATGTACAAAGTACTAAAACTTGCAGCTGTTAATGTAAATTTACTTGTCCTGAGACCAATTTTACAATAACTAGGAGAAAAGAATGTTTGAAAATGTTTTTTTAAATACCGCAGAAGTCCGAAGTTTCCCCCAACATGCCATTTTTCTGTTGTCCCACACCCCTGATCATCAATTCGAATCTCAAATTAAACAATTAAAATGAAATTTAAATCTCCCTTTTTCGTATGATTTTAGGAGCATTTTTTTTATTCAACTTAGTATTTTAAATAACAATTATTATGCATGGAATGTCCCACAAAAACCCCGTTAGCATAACCATTTAGCTGGTAGAAGAAGAAAAAAATGATTGAATGTCTCACTCTACCTCATGCAACCCTGTTATGCATATTATCAGGATAAGACAAACTCTTTTTACTTTTTTCTTGCCTTTTTTCATCAAAAAGTTTGTCCTTTTGGACAGCAGTAACAGCTAGCCAAATGTCTAGCTTCTACTCCAGACGAAAAGCTAACATTAGCATTGATTAGCAACCCTGTTAATGTGATTAGAGTAGGGTTAGCAAACAACATATAAAACATGGAATAAAAATGGCACCACTGACGTGTAAGCTGAGCTAATCAAACCTTTGATGTTTTATTACCCATTACTGATGAATATGCAGCAGACAATTGTAAAAGATAAGGTTTGTTTTTCAAAGATGTTGAAGCTCAAATGTCCTCGGATTCTAGAATGACACAACATTAAAAGCACCTGCCAAACCCTGCGTAGGTCCCCCTTATAGCAGTGGATCCTTTGGGTACTCTGGGTTGTGCAGTAGTTCCTCTGGGAATCAAACTTGTTCCACTGAGTCCTGTTGATGCTTTATCAGAATGCGGTCCAGGAAGTTTGGAGGTCAGATCAACATCTTGGGCAATTGCCATGTTCCCCCACATGTTCCTCAAGATGTTTGATGTTTTTGCGATGTGGTGGGGTGCATTCTCCAGCAGCGACATTGAGGATTTTATTTGCATGAGGGAGTGTGTTTGTTCTGTTTTATTTTGTGTCAAAGTCTCATCAACACAGATGCCAAAATCCAAGATTTTCTAGCAGAACACCACATAGCACCAATATGATCAATGTCATTCATTTCACCTGTCAGTGGTTTAACGCTGTGGCTGATCGGTATATATTCGGTGTAATTATGCATTTTTAAGCTATGTTTAGGTAAATAATGGCACTTTCCATTTCTGAAAGTTTAGAAACCACGGTTGTAATTGCAGATCTAGTGCAGCAGCAATGCAGTACCTTGCAGACTTACCGTATAAATAAATGTGGAGAAGGTACAGCAGTGAATATTTTTGTTGTCTTTGCAGGCGTTGATAATTTCTACGATGCGGTTGAGGACATGATTGGCTACAGACCAAATCCTTGGATGAAATGGAGCTGGTCTGTTATCACTCCTTTACTGTGCATGGTAAGAGCCGCACATATCCAGGAAACTAGTCGACTTCAGTCTGATGCAACAGTGTAACTTCTTCTTCCTCTTTTCATTTCAACAATTCTCCTGCTTCCTTAAATTAACACTAGTGTCATCGTGATCTTTCATGTTTGCTTTAATGCTGTTCACCATGTTGAGTCCGTATTATGTCTAAAAACTCTATTTTATATACATTAAATTAGAATTTTTGCCAAATGAGCACGTATAAAAATGTTCTGAATGGATTTTGGATTCAAACAAGTGTCCCTCTTCCGTTTCAGGGCTGCTTTATCTTCTCCTTGGTCAGATACAAGCCATTGACGTACAACAAGGTGTACCAGTACCCTGACTGGGCCGTTGGAATAGGCTGGACTCTGGCCCTGGCCTCCATGATCTGCATTCCCATGGTGGTGGTCATCAAGATCATCCGATCTGACGGGCCGCTCATTGAGGTGAGTGGATCAGCCATCTGGTAGTTCACTCTGGAGCTGTCAAATCCCATAGTCACCCTGTAGAAATGCATTCAAATGTTCTAAGAAATACTGACAACCTGCAAGCATACAGATTTTTCCTTCTATATTTCCATAATAAAAAAAACATGATAATATTAATAAAATTGCAAAAGCAGGTGGTGAATTAACACGTGAAATGTAAAACAGCACTAGAAACCTGCATTTATTTTCACAAACATTTCCTTTTTATTTAATAGATGAAACTGCTCAATACACATTTAATGCTGTGAATGTATTTCTAAATTTAGATACAGTTTGTGACGATTAACAGAAAAAGAAGTGTTGGTTCAGTAATTTTACATATTGGTTGGTTATATCCAGTACAAGTACAGATGTTTTCATGACCAAAAGCAGTGTTCATATCTATTTGCATAAGAAATCTGTCAAAATACAAATTTTATCTTTATTTATGATTACGCCATCATTCCAACATCATGTCTATTTACCCATCCATAGATCTATAGTCACATATGTGTATATATTTTACAATATATATGCTTTTGGCCATGTAAATATGCTTCTTTGAAGACTGTGAAGCCAAAAACACAGGGTTCCTTGCTGGAAAAGGAATTTTATTCATGGAAATTACAGTGTTTTTTAATGATAATTATTTTCCAGTATTTTTTGTGCTCCAGCTGCTGAAATGAAACTATGTTTTGTTATTATTTTTTGCAGTGCATGTTTTAAGTTTGGGTCAGATCTGCAGTGAAATGTATGCATACTGACTGGCTAAAAAAGCATAAAAAACACCCAAAAAACCCCAAATGATCTCTTACATCACTTGTTCAGATTCTGGTTTTGTAGGTTGGCTTGTAATTGGTTTTTAATCCAGTTTTTAAGCCTACGCCTCATTCTAACCCTGTTTAATCTCCTGTTTTGTGTGTTTTATCCCTCCCATCTCCCCTCTTTTCCCTGCTGTCTTCCCCTTTGCATTATTGCTCACTCCACTCCTCATCCTTCCTCCTCCGTCCCTGCAGAGGATTAAGGCGGTGGCAGCCCCGGTTCGTGGCGGCGCCAGCTCCCGTCCAGCAGACCACCGCGGCCCCAAGGACCTCGCCTACCCGCTGGACCCCAACGGGAACAAGGGCATGCTGATGAAGGCTCCCACCCACACCATCGTAGAAACCATGATGTAAAGGAATGAGGCGGAGGCTCTCCATGAGATCGCTCTCCTCTCCTCTTCTGTCCTCTAAAAATGCTTCTAAAGCTAGCTAGCTTTCTGTCTGTCTGTCTATGTCTGTCTGGTGGACTGATAAGGGTTTTAAGGATTTAAAAAAAAAAGTTTCACTTTTCAAATCTTTTAGGAATACTTGAGAAGAAGTTTGCTGTTGGTGGTTTTCTTGAGAGGGTAGCCATCACATTTCAAATCTATTTCCGAATTACTCACAAGCTGTTTTTTTTTTTAGTTAGTTTTTTTTCCTATTAGTCAATTTCATGTGACTACATGCTCCACTGTTGTCTCATTTGAAGGCAATGTGGCAAATTTGCACCAGCCTCTGGTCACACGCTGGATGATTTCTGTTTGTTCCACCAGCTGATTCTGCAGATAGCCAGCCGTTGTTCTGAAAAAAAAGCAGGAAGAAAGCGATTATTGAGTCTTGGAATCAAACGGCGTTTTGTAGCCATGAAAAATAGAAAAGGTTCCTACGTTGATCATGGACCCCCCAAAAACAGATGTTTCGGGGAATGATTTTTTGCTTGTGATGCACTAATCCGAGGACACGTGCCATTAGGGTTCAGCTTTGGCTTATTTGATTCCACTGCGTTCAGTCGAGGCCCTGTTGAGACGAAAGACAGGCTTGTGCTCCTTTTAATCAGCAGAATTTCTGAAATCAGCTGCACTAGGCAAGACTCTCAACCAAACTAAAATTCTAGATGGGGAATGTGCCCCAATCACATAAATTGTGAATTTAAATCAAACTCCAGTGGCAAGAAAACATGGCAGACCAAATCTCAAAACAAAACTGCACAGCTGCAGCCACCAGAGTCAAATTATTTCCACGTATCGCCTCTTTTCCCCAGATTGTCAGCAATGAAAATGGAAATTTACCACTCTTTTGGGTCACGAATGCACAAAATCCCCCGTGCTGCTGAAAAAAATAAAAAAAATCAGAAAAATGTATCCTTTCCGCAGTCGTAACAGCTGTTGACCCTTATCGAACCAGAATCCTGGTTTTTAAATGCACCTTAGCACAAATATTTCCATCTTCCATAGAGAGAACACGAGCACTGAGCCTACAATGGGGAAACCTGCTCCTACACAAAGAGAGACGTATCTGAAAGGATTTGAAGTGTGGAGGTTGAACCCTTGAGTGTGTCGTCTGTGGCGTACTGTACAGTAGTAGCTAATCAGTCTATCTATATCTATCTCTTTATCTATCTCTCTCTGTCCTAGACCAGTTTACAGTACATTAGTGACTGCACTAGGCACTCTTGGCTTAAATTTTTTTGTTTTTTGGATTGGATTTGTTTTTTTTCTACAGAGGAAGATACATTATTATTAGTTTTTTCCTCTGTCAATGTTTAGATTTTTTTATTATTATTATTAATGTTATTGGTATTCACTATTGAATTGCTGTAGTTTTACATAGAAGAAGGAACACTTCTTTCATCTGGTGAAAATACTAAGCTATTATACAAATCATGCATTTACAATGGCAGCCATTGTAGTATAGTTCCCATTATGCGTTTTGTTCTGCCTTGGTCCTGACAATTCAGCCTTTAACATCACACAAACACACAATTCAGCAGATTTTTCCCAAATATTTTCTCTCGTTGGGGGGTTGTAGGGCTTTCAACTGGCAATCAATTTACTGCACAGTCAAAAACACCAATGGGAATTCTACAATGGCCGCATCTGTATGTTTGTAGGTGTTGGGGGTTTATAGCTTTTCCTCTTCTGTAAATACCAGTCGACAGTATTTAATTTGGATAAAATCAGCCAGCCAGCGGTTCAACAACATGTCACTCACCCAGTGACTTAAAGCAACCACTGGTTGGGTTACACTGCCAACAGATCGGCCAGCGTCACGCTGTCGACCCATCAGAGCTCCTTCCAGATGCTGTCAAATGTGGCATCTGGCTGCAGGCAGATTCAGTCAGTGACTGACAGAGTTTGGCCTTTTACGGAGTCGCCGTGTCACTTCACCTCAATTAGAATTCAAGATAAGGAGCTTCGTTTCAAGAGAAAACTGCTCAGAAAAAGTGCGAGTTGGGCAGAATTGCCATCCAGGATTAACCGAATGAATAGCAAATGAAATGCCAGACTGTGCAAGATCTGAAAACGCTGCAACAACAGAAACGAAGCGACAGCAGCCGGATCTCCCTTCGCTTAGATTAATATATTCTTGTTTTTTTTGGATTGGATGTCACAACAGACTATTTGTTGAGAAGTTGACACGAAACTAGCAATATCCAAACTCTGTTAATCGTTGGCTCCGGGTTAAAACCTGCCCTGCGATACATTAACAGCCTCCTCGATGCTGGCTGATTTTTAACCGCAAATCTACATTGCATCAATCACAATAACAAGGGGCCATTTTACTGGTGATGTGAACTGTTACCAACTGAGAGCAGACTGTGAGAGGTATGACAATTACCACTGCTACCTTCATTTCAATCCGTCTGTGTAACAAGGGGTTTCCCATGTGTATGTGTCACCAGCCGACCATCCACTCAGGACCTTCTCTGTAGTGCTTTTGTCTACTGTATAGCTGCATTAGCCCAGCGTTCCAAAAAATTAGACTTTCTAACTGTGGGTGACAAAGAGCTGCAGCAGTAGTAATCAGAACCGATCCAGCTTGAAATGGCAGCTCTTTGTCACGTGGAACGGGAAAAAAATCACACCTTAACTGCCTATTTTATCCACAATCAAAGGCAAAAATTGAGAGAGAGCGAGTCGAAGTGAGCCTTTAATGCACCTTATTTGTATAATTTGGATTTCATATCAAATGGCGAGGCCAAAAACGAATACTGCCATCTTTTTATTCAGGGTTCTCAGTGGCCTCTCCTGTAACAAAAAATAAATAAAAAATCTATCCGAATACTGTCGAAACACTCTGCTTCGGTTCTCCCAGAAGCAGACACATGAAAACAGCATGCATACAGTTATACAGTACACGCACATTGCAGGAATTCGACCAACATCAGAAGTAATAGCCAGACCAGGGCCTCATTTCATGTTTCGTGTTAAGCTCTGATCATTTTTCGTCAGTTTTATTTCATTTCTTCACATAGAATAAAGTAGTAGATATCATTAAAAGGGATTTGCGAAAACCAAATCCACAGCAGACATCTATTTTCATACAACTTTTCCTATATAAGTCGTCTTTGTACAGCTAAGCTCCCATTTTAATACAGATACAAAGCTTCATTTTAATCGTAAACTTTTTGTACAGATCTGGCTCTTGGTTCCTCTGAAGGATCTTTGCACTGAGGAGAAGAAAACTGTCAGTCACTAGCAAGAACAACAGCATCGGAAAGTGTAAAAACCTTATGCAAAAAGGACTTGGAAATTTGTTTAAAATTGTGCAGAATTCAAGAAATAACTGCCGGTAGCAAAAATAAAAATCAAACATATATCGCAAAACTATCTTGTAAATGAGGCTAAACTTACCTCGTGCTAAGATCCTTCTTTTAAAAAGGAAATATGGGCCAGAAATAATAACTAATGCAGTCATTTATCAGTTTATTCTGCCTCTCTGTGTATATTTACAGTATGTACCAGCCCCTCTGCCTTCTTACACTCCCTGTCAGTTAGCCTTCGTAAACCTTCCGTTAACCTAAGCTAACCGATTGTTTTCTCAGAGATAATGAATTTGCAAGAGAATTGAAGCATTAGCGATGCACAAGTTTTTACCGCCGAATGTTGAAATGTGAAAGTCGCCTTCAGGGTGAACGTAAAAGTTTCTGAAGATTTATTTTTTAGCGTGAAAAAAAAGAAAAAGAATTGCTTTCTTTTTATTTTTACTGATCTTGTTTTTTTTTTGGTTGAATTCAACAGTTTCTTGTTTTATTTTTATTTTTTTTGATTGTGTGTCTGTCACATTTGCCTTTTGTATTCCAAATATAGTGTATTTGAAACCTCTGTCATTGGAGTATCATGTACAACTATCAATCAAGAAAAGAAGAGAAAGAATAAAAGCAAACCGCTATGATTTGTTACGTGCAATACTTTGTAGAATACGTTTATTTTTCCATTCTGTTTTTCCTTAATGGTAGTACTAACCTTTGAAGTGAGACAATAACTTGTGAATTTCAAAATTCGAATCTTCAGGGTCCAGTTTAATTGAAAAAAAAAGGTCAAAATGCGGAACCTAAACCAAACAGAACCACTATTCCATCAAAAATCTTGTGGTTTGAAATGCACTGAGAATTAAATGATGATTAAGCGCTGTCACATCAAACTGAATTTTCTAGCGAAATGCGATTTTCTTTTTTTGGTTTCTGTGACGGACGTAAGTTGTGACTTTGTGAGGGGTAGAAAACACAGTAACACTGCCACTAAGCCCACCAGTTCCTCCTGCCTATCTCAGAACTGCTGTGCTGCTAAAAGAAAATTAAAATGGGGCAGATCTCCAAAACCACACCTCCACCAAAGTTCCCCTACAAATGTCAGTACCATCCGCAAAATCCAGCCAGAACCTTGGAGCTCCAATTTGCTTGAGATGGAACAAATAACTTGATTCTGGGTGTGTTTTGAAAACCTGCCCGGCAACGAAAGCAGCACATCCATTTAAAAAACCAGATCACACCATATCAAACGTGGGCTTTTCCTTTTAAAACCTCGTATGCAAAATTTTGCATTCTGCTTTTTCCAGACATTTCAGTCGAAATCATTCTGCCAAAACCCTGCGACCTTTAGTGCTTTACAACGAAAACAACCAAACTACATGTACACACGGGAATGGATTTCAAATTTCACATT
This sequence comes from Acanthochromis polyacanthus, assembly GCF_021347895.1. NCBI lineage: Eukaryota > Metazoa > Chordata > Actinopteri > Pomacentridae > Acanthochromis > Acanthochromis polyacanthus. Next base: position 31,530,376 of record NC_067117.1, on the reverse strand, counting down.
GCCGATGTCGTATTTATGAACATATCCGCAGGATCCACAATCTGATTGTCTGTTTCTGTGATATAGATGCATCGTTAGATCAAACAGATGTGATGCAACATCTGTTTGATCGCTGAAGTCAGTCTCTGGGCTGGGCTCCATTTCCTTAATGGCAAAGTCGACCTCTATCTTTGAATTTGATACCAAAAAAATGGAAACTGTCAACAACATTTGGTATTTAAGTCTAAATTCTAAAGAAATTACGTAAAGTTGAATGTGATCTCCATGCTAAGGCTTCTGGGAAATGGAGTCCTGCTCGTCCTCCCTCCATCTTCTCCGTCTGTCAGACTGATCATGGTCTCCAATGACAACACCTCTGTCTTTTCCTGCATTACGCCGTATACCAGCCCTTTCCTTTTTTTGAGAATGTACATGGGAAAATGTTTTTTAATTCTTGGCGAAGAAAAAAACATTTTTAAAAAGAATTTGAAAGGTTTTTATTTCTATGGCCAACCTGTAAGCTAGAAGAAGAAGAAAAAAGACAAAAAAAATGACAATAATAATATGTGTTTGAACAGGTTTTACAAAGGTGTAAAACTTTTTTTATTTCTTAATAAAAAATTTGTCTTCAGAGAATGGACTTGTGGGGTTTTTTGTGTCTGGATGGTTGTTCAGTATTCTTACACACAAACATACACATCATTCCTTTCAAGTTCAATTTTCCAACTCGTTGGACTTATGTACCTTAATCCCCCGACAACATAATAAACTCTAATCCCTCAAAGCCTGTAATACAAGATTTAAAGTATTCGAGCTGGCGCAGGAGGGCTGCATTCCTGCGCATTCACTGCTGCCAGTGTGTCTGAAATATGTGAAAGTAATGAAACGGGTTGGAAAACTTTTCGTGACAAATTCAATAACAGAACAGCAGTAGTCTGGCTGTAATTACGTTATGTTTTCTAAAGCTATGTGTTATTATAAAGCCTCAAGGTTCCGAGTCAGTTCTTGACCGTATGAGCTTTGAGTCAGATTCTGTGATGTGATGAATTACAGGTCAAAGACGATTAAAACCAAATACAGTATCATCTTAATGTTATTCACATGAAACTGAGTCAATAGAATTTAATACTAAACACATCCTCACTACATGTACAGTGGTTACGGAAAATATTCATACCCCTTGAAATTTTTCACTCTGTGTCATTGCAGCCATTTGCCAAAATCAAAAAAAGTTTATTTTATTTCTCATTAATGTACACTCAGCACCCCATTTGACAGAAAAAAACAAATGTAGAGATTTTTGCAAATTTATTAAAAATTTACCGTTCACAAGGTTGGGGTCACTTACAAATGTCCTTATGTTTGAAAGAAATGCAGTTTTTTTTCAATGAAGATAACATTAAATGAATCAAAAATCCAGTCTAGACATTATTAATCATTACTTTTTGTGCTCCAGTATTTCAATTTCCAGATCTGCCCTTCTAATCTGTTTTTTTGATTTTTCTCAGCAAATGCAGTTTGTAAATCTGTTTTACTGATAACTGGGAATACATAGAGGACATTAAATTATACAGTTGCACATGAATTCCACAGAATGAACCTCTGGTGTTTCCTGAACATCCATCTCACTGTGTCAGTCTGTGCAGTGGAAGATGAGGAACCATCCTGCTGCTGTCCAGCCATGCTCTGTTAAAAAAAGATGAGAATGTGCAATACTTCAGTGGAGGCTAAATGTCACACTCTATATTCCACCCAAAATCTGAATGGGAAGAGAACTATCAGTAACATACCTCTGTATGCCTTTCTGGATCCCCCTCTGTAAAGGCAGCAGACACAGTTTCATCCTCTTCATCCCAGATCAGTGACATGTTTCAGTAAACTTAAACTACCATTTGGATAAATCTTTGGAGTGTTGCCTACTTAAAATTACAAGGTCTCTTGTGGTGTGAAGGAGGAGCCAAAAGACAAAAAAGACACAAAAGAGAACTAAATAATCATATATATATATATATATATGTGCATCCATGACCTTTTATACCACCGTTTTACAGGCATCTGCTTTCTTTCTGTTGGCTGAGCAGAAGTCTATGTTAGTTTAAATAGGCTTAATTATTTAACAGGACATGATATGGATGCAGACATTTAGGCTATGTGTGGATAAAACAACTGCACAGTCAAACAGCCACTTAATATTTAGGCTACTTTACAATGTAAAACATGATCAACATGAAGTACCTCCATGAGATAATGCCGAGGTCTGACCTGTTTGAACAATGTTTTTATATTTCATCTTAAGCTGCTGCCCCGTGCGCTTCTCCCCAGCGAGATTTCACCTAAATGAAATAACTTACTAGGCTGCCATTCAGACAGTTTTTCCCTGTAATATTATTACGATTACAAAGGACTACATTTAAACTTACGCATTGATCCGGGCAGCAGTGTTCTCCACACCGTCTCTCTCTCTTTTGCAGCTGCAGCGGTGTTGCACTTCTTTCTAAAAACGTGTTCAAACTCGCCATATGAGCGCATTGAAAATTTCCAGTTCAAAAACGCAGCCTTTCGCTTCCCCGTTGCCATGGTGACTCGTCGAATTGGGGCTCCATTGATGCTGTCTTTTCAGAGTTGTGGTCCACACGCTAAACTCCGAGTGAAACTACTCCGAGTTGATTAAACCAACTCAAATCAGCCGTTGTGAAACCGAAAACTCAGAGTTTCCTGTCTCAGAGTAGATCAACTCAGAGTTGAGGATTAAACTCAGAGTTTGTTAAACCTGCTTCGTGAAACAGGCCCCAGTAATTCAGTTCTTGTTATGGTATATAAAATGTCAAACCCAATTATAGTCAGTTTACTGTCATAAAAACCAAAAAGATTCACATTCATGATGAAGGAATCAGGCAGTTTTCCGCTTTTTATCTTAGTTTAGTCAGAAAGATAGTTGATAATGTGTGAATTGTTGCAGCTTGTGAGCCGTAGAAGGTTTTAATCTTTGGGGCCGAGTGCCAGAAAACATTTAGAAACCAACATCAACAAAACACTCAACAAGGTTTTGAACATCATGAAAGGGAAATCCAACTTTTGCATGACAATATCTAATTAAAGGACATTTTTTTTCCAATGCAAATGTGTGATATTCATCCTCTGGAGCTTCTCTTCACACCGTCTTCCATCTGGACTGGTTTAGTCGGGAGCATGTGCAACAAACATCTGCAAAACTGCACTTTAACATCAATGAATGACACTGAAGTTTAATCTGTACATAAATGAGGCTGAGTCTGGATGTGCTGCTCTGTCATTAACTCCTAAGTTTAGGGAAAGTTCAAACAAAAGAGGACAGTTCAGATAAGACTTGAGAATGATCTTATTTTGAACAAACATCTCAGACTTTCTGAGCTTCAGCACCTATAGCAAGATATTTGAACAACAAGCAACTCAAGAGATCCAGAAGCTGGAGAGAGTTAGCTTTAGCTGAGCCAAAGAACATGTGGGGACGCTAACCTAGAAAACATTTCAGACTTTTCTCTGTGAATTCTGAGAAATACACTGCTCAAAAAAATTAAAGGAACACTTTGAAAACACATCATATTTCAATGCGGGGGGAAAACAAAGTGGATATTAGCATTGATATGGACTGGATAATGTGTTAGGAATGAAAAGTGCCACATAGTTTGACGGAAATGAAAATTATCAACCCCTAGGAGGGCTAAATTCAAGACATTCCAAAATCAAAGTGAAAAACTGATGTGGCAGGCTGGTCCATTTTCTGAAATTCCTTGGCAGCAACTCAAAATGGTATTCAGTAGTTTGCATGACCTCCATATGGTTGTATGCAGCCTAACAATATCGGGACAAGCTCCGAATAAGACGATGGATGGTGTGCTGGGGTATCTCCTCCCAGATCTGAACCAGGGCATCACTGAGCTCCTGGACAGTCTGAGGAGCAACCTGGTGGTGTTGGATGGAACAAAACATAATGTTCCAAAGGCGTTCTATTGGATTTAGGTCAGGTGAGTATTGGGGCCAGTCAATGCTGTCAATTCCTTCATCCTGCAGGAAGTGCCTGCATCCTCTTACCACATGAGGCCAGGCATTGTCGTGCACCACAAGGAACCCAGGACCATTGCACCAGTGTAGGGTCTGACAATGGATCCAAGGGTTTCATCCTGATACCTAATGGCAGTCAGAATGCCATTGTCCAGCCTGTAGAGGTCTGTGCATCCCTCCATGGATATGCCTCCCCACACCATCACTGACCCACCACCAAACCGGTCATGCTGAACAATGTTACAGGCAGCATAACGTTCTCCACGGCTTCTCCAGACCTTTCCATGTCTGTGACATGCGCTCACGATGAACCTGCTCTCATCTGTGAAAAGCAAAGGGCGCCATTGGCAGACCTGCCAATTCCTGTGTTCTATGGCAAATGCTAATCGAGCTCCACAGTGCCGATCAGCAAGCACAGGACCCACTAGAGGACGCTGGGCCCTCAGACCACTCTCATTACATCTCTTTCTGATTGTTTGATCAGAGACATTCACACCAGTGATCTGCTGGAGGTCATTCTGTAGAGCTATTGCAGTGCTCATCCTGGTCCTCCATGCACAAAGGAGCAGATAGCTGTCCTGCTGATGGGTTGAGGACCTTCTACGGTCCTGTCCAGCTCTCTTAGACTAACTGCCTGTCTCCTGGAACCTCCTCCATGCTTTTGAGACTGTGCTGGGAGACACAGCAAACCTTCTGGTAATGGTACGTATTGATGTGCCATCGTGGAGGAGTTGGACTGTCTGTGGAACCTCTGTAGGGTCCAGGTATCGCCTCATGCTACCAGTAGTGACACTTGCCCTAGCCAAATGCAAAACTATTGAAAAACAGTCAGAAAACACAAGAAGGGAATAAAATGTCAGTGGCCTTCACCTGTAAACTCATTCCTGTTTTGGGGTTGTCTCATTGTTACCCCTCTAGTGCATCTGTTGTTAATTTCATGAACACCAAAGCAGCTGAAGCTGACTAAAACCCCCCTGTTTTACTTACTTGACCAGATCAATATCCCACATGTTTCACTGATTTGATGCAATACTTAGATTAAAAAGTGTTCCTTTATTTTTTTGAGCAGTGTAATGTACTATTTAATGACAGAGCTACACATCTGAACTCAGTCTCATTAAAACAGACTCTAATTCAGTGTCATCCATCCATATTAAAGTGCAATTACCCAAAATGTTTGTTGCATGAGCTCCAACAAAACCTGTCCAGGTAGAAGGCCACTTTGACAAACAGGAAGTGGAAGATTCCAAGCAGATTTATACAATTCTACAATTTCATTTAGCAGACGCTTTTGTCCAAAGCGACGTACAACACAAGCAAGAATTCAAAATGAATCTATCCAATTAGATCAAGGCAAGGTGGGTTAAGTGTGCCCAAGGACACAACAGCACATGATTAGGCGAGAGCGGGAATGGAACCGCCGACCCTTCGATCGTTGGACGACCTGCTCGCTCACCTGAGCTGTTGGAGGTCATATAGAAGGGGGAACCAGACTGTACTAAGTGTGGTCCAGTATAGAGGGGTGCTTTTTGCATTTTTAAGGCTGATAATGATTATTAATGAGACATTTGGAGTAGATATCCATTTGCAGTAAATGAAAGTATTTAAAATCTTGGAGCTGAACTTAGAAGAACACAAACTCTCATGGAAAACTTTGCTGACACGCTTTTGTTTACAGATGTTAAGTTAAAGGAGTTTTATTTGTGACGTATAACCAATCAAATCACTCCAGAAGACAGAGCGACCACAGGTAGATAAAAGTTCAGAGCCAAAGTAGCACCATTTTTAAATGCATTTACTTTTGTAAATCAGTAAAAAAAACAAAATACTGATAATCAGTAAATCAGTCAGCCCACAATTACAATTCTAAAATGCATGTCTCTTTCCTTTGACTTATTATTTGTACAATATACAATGGCGTTTTTTCATCCCAAAGGCTATACTATGATGCTTTCTAAGAGACATACTATGCTACTCTGCTGGTTCTGGCCCTGAGCCGCTGCACTCCTCCTCTGGTGTTTTCTGGATTGTACTCAGCTGCGTGCCTTTGTCCACCCGGCCTCCGTTGACTCGTCCCGCCTGCTGTCTCTGGAGCTGAGGCAGTTACTTGGATCAGACCAAAGTACCGTCCAATCCTGATGCCAGCTGCCTCTCAAAAGGCTCCTTCATCTGGCAGCACTTCTTCTGACAGCATGCTATACTATGACGTTTAATGGACGACATGCTACACGATGATGTTTTTTGGACGATGTGCATCTGTGGCATTGTGCTTTGTGATAAAACTGCACCTTTCAGAGTGGCCTTTTATTGTGGGCAGTCTAAGGCACACCTGTGCACTAATCATGGTGTCTAATCAGCATCTTGATATGGCACACCTGTGAGGTGGGATGGATTATCTCAGCAAAGGAGAAGTGCTCACTATCACAGATTTAGACAGATTTGTGAACAATATTTGAGAGAAATAGTGATATTGTGTATGTGGAAAAAGTTTTAGATCTTTGAGTTCATCTCATAAAAAATGGGATCAAAAACAAAAGTATTGTGTTTATATTTTTGTTGAGTGCATATATATATATATATATATATATATATATATCATACATATATATAGATCTATGACAGATCAAAAGTAGACACGAACTACTGCTGCTGATAGTAGCACTGCTACTACAGCTTGTAATACTGTCACAAATGCTGATACTACTACGACTCTAACAGTTATTTATACTACTACTTGAATATGGAATTACTATTGCTGCTTGTACGTTTAGTATTACTACTACTGCTCACACAACTATACTATAGCTACTATTAATCGTCTGGTATTTGGTTGTCAAGCTGCTAGCTACTGTAAGCTCTCATAGACTGGAAGCTCACAACAAGATTTAATAATGAAAAAAGAGCCAAAAACTATTCTTACCTATGAAAAGTCATTTCAGGTTTCCTTGTCGGAATCGTACAACGTAGTGTGCAATTGTATGCAGCACTAGGGCTGAGTACCGAACTTCGATTGTTTAATGGCACCGACCGAAATGTTTCGGTAGTACTGACTATCAAAATAAGCCTCGTCTTTCGATTCCATGTTCCGGTACTTAACACGTGATTATGATAAAGCAAACCTGTGATTGGCTGTAACATTACACGTGATTGCGGCAACCCGGAAAAAATACATGCTGTCTCAGTATGTACTGAACTGTACATTGCTTGCAAATGTTCTTTTGCACTGGAAATCACAGGAAAATTAAATTCAAGATGTGAAAAGTAATGTGTAATGCAATTTTTATTTTCATTCAATTAAACATACTAAAATTTAAAGACATTGTAAATCTTACCACACTGCAAATTATGTACAAGGCAAAAAATGGTCAGTTACCACAAGGTATCCAGACGTTGTTTAAAGTCAGAGACAGAAGATATAATCTCAGAAGAACCCTACTGTTTGAAAAGCCAAAAATACGTACGAACGTTAAAAACCACTACGTGTCAGTCAGAGGTGTTAATCTGTGGAATGATTGCTGTGATAATATCAAAACTTGTAGTACATTAAGAATAATGAAAAAACTATGTAAGAATGGTATGATAATGAGATATAATATGGAAAGATAATTAGAGACCTGTCCGCTGTGGTAATATAAACTCATATAATTAATGTGAAGATATTAATTTATGTTGTTTGTTTAGTAGGGTAAGAGGGGTAGGCATAGCAATAAAAAGCTTTTGCTTCTGCCTACACCCTTTCGGTTGTATATAGATTTAATGTATGGTTTTGTTTTGTTTTTTTTTGTTCTTGATCTTTTAAAGAACCGAATAAATTTCTTTCATTCAGTCATTCATTTATTCATTCATTTTCATTCTGTTAGAGTATATATTGTAAAACTGGTATCAAAAAAAGTATCATTTAGGAACTGGTATTGAAGTGAAGGTATCGGTATTGGTACTGGTATTGAAACTTTTAGATTGATACCCAGCCCTATGCAGCACAGTGATACAGCTTACTTGTTGTTTCCGTTTTCATGCTGTCTACATCCAGGGAGTGCCATGAAGCTTTGTCCCCACTAGCTTAGCTTCGCCTTAGCACTCAGCTCAAAGGGGTGTGGCCTATCTACTGAGTCATATTTATGGTCCCATCTACTGATTCATATCCGTGCACACTAGTCTGGTCCGATGCAGTCTCAATGATGACGTTTCACAAGTATGTGAGAATGCAAGTAGGGACAGTTACGTACTGAGAAATGGCCATAGTCTTCTTACCGCAAAGGTACAAAGCTGCTCCTCTTCTCCTCCGGCATCAAGAAATGTCTTCAAAGCTTCTTCAAATCCAGACAAAATACAATCAAAAGATCAAACTAACCTCATTGGTGCATTCATGTACAGTCGGATAACGAAGTTGCATTCATGAGCGTTGGAAATCAGAGTGCCAGTAATGAAAATTTCCAATGAAAAATGTTTTTTTTTTTTTTTTTGGGGGGGGGGCAGAGTGGCCAATCAGATCACGGGGGGTGGGGTGTGTGTGTGTGTGTGTGTGGGGGGGGGGGGGGGGGGGGACTGCCCCCTCTCCCTTCCCGCCCCGACGGAAGATCCGCCACTGTTGATTGTGATCGTATGTCTGATAAATGTTGTAGGCATTGATAAACTCTTTCTAAACCATTGCAACTACTGTGTGTGATTTAGGTAATGCTGTTTAGTCAGTGCATATTTCATAGATTATGTATGTAAAATTTGGTGTCACCCAGGCAATTTCACATTTTCCATGAAAACTCACACTTTTGTTCATGTGCTAGCATAATTACACAAGGGCTTTCTAATCATCAATTAGCCTTTCAACACCATTAACTAACACAATGTAGCATTAAAAATCAGCCGTTTCCAGCTAGAATAGTGATTTACCACACTAATAAAGTCTATACTGTATTTTTCATTAACTTAATGTTATCCTCATTGAAAAAAAAAACTGTTTTTCTTAAAAAAAAATTAAGGACATTTCTAAGTGACCACAAACTCTTGAAAAAAAAATCTACTGTCACTCTGAGTAAATGCAGTAAAATAAACAGTAAGTGTACCAAAACTGAATCATTTAACGGTACTTAAATATGGAATTACTGACGAACAAACGTGTGTCACATTGCTGAAACAAAGTACTGAATCTGGCTTTTCATTTCAGAAATATTTTAAATAAACTTGATCATTTCTGATTGGTCATCTGTGCGTAACAGTGGATTGTACACTGCTCATGTATGGCATAAAAAGGCTTCTATATAAGCTGTGGTTTGTGTTGGAGTGGATCTATTTCTCTCTTTCCAAGCACCTGGGGTCAAAGGGCAGCTGCAGGTGAGCTGCTATGATTGATCAGTTTGAATGATTGACTCCTCATCGCTGATTGGTTCCTTCATTGCAGCCTTTGAGGAAATGTTTCCTGCCACCATGTACTCCTTTTCCAATAACTCAGCCTTTGTTGTTGCATCCGAGTTGTGTTTTGCAGCAAACGATGCGATGCGGAAGCCTTTTGTAAACTCTGAGAAATGTTCGGGCGAGTAGATTTGTTGGCACCCCAGAAAGAAGTTACCAAAGGGTTGGCTTTATGGAGGCAACCCACAGTAACCGACCAATCCAGCCCTCTGCTTACCTAACAGAAATACACCAAAACAGAAGCACTTACCTAAGCTAATAACTGCTCAAAACAGGAGGGGACCAGTAGGAAAACAGCCAACCCTCCCATGCTCGAGCCCATTCTGAAACAATTGCAGTAAGCAGGTCTGAGAAGCCACAGTAAGCAGCTGCAGTTTATGGAATATTTTGACCCAAACATCCGTTTCACAGTGAGGGGGCAAAGGCTCAGACATGCTGGTGATTAATAGAAGCTGGGTACTGAACACGGCTAATTTTCCCAGACTGTATTTTTCCCTCAATAGCTGTGGTTACATGAGCTTTTGTTTTTTTTTCAGCGGAGTATTCCCATGATAGTATTTACATGATATGAAATACTAGCTCAAAACGTCCTTTTAATGTCACACAACTCCTCAGAATCTGTTTGAATCTGGTGACAAATCTTGATGATTTCACTCAGGAATGTAGTATGGAAACAAAACCATGATTATAATGACCGTTGCTCCCATGCGGCCCAACAAAAGCAGGGAGGACGTCGACGGCTTGAACCTGCTGCAGAGGACCGCGGATGTTGATGCTGCTGTTTTGTTGCTGAGCTTTAAATAACTGGCACTGCAGAGAAAGAAATAAAACCCCAGCATTTCCATTTGCTGCCTGCCAAGTCCAAGAATAGACTTTTCTGTTGAGAGTTTTTTTTCTCTCTTTTTCATCTTCAAGATAGTTTTCTTCTGGCATTCACATAAAGCAAAAGAAAACAAATCAGTGTTCTGGAGATTAGTTTTTTTCCCCCCTGTGCCACTTTTGCCTTTTGTTCTACATTCTGAAATAGAAAAGGGCAGGAAATGGAAATGTCAGGGCAGGAGGGATGAAGTGGAAAATCAGATGAGGACAGTTTTGATCCCAGGATGTGACAGCTACTTGATGGGGACACCGGATATGTACTTTTCCATTTGTTTTCGCAAAAAGATTATTAATCGTTTCCAGATGGCAGCTGCAGCTCCTTATGTATGGGTAATTATGTTTGCCATGCAGCATAAAATGTTTCAGATGTGGTTTATCTGCTATGGAAAAGTTACTCAGCTTTATTCCTAATTTTCCACACGTGATGAGAGAAGCAACTTTTTAATAGCCGACTTAATTCTCAGTAACACGCTTTTCAAACTGCATGTGTTTTGTATGAAACAGTCAAAATCTACAAAGTAACCAGTGACTATAAATGTAAAATCAATTAAGTGGAGAAAAAGCACTGTACTTTCATCTTTATTGTACTTTATAAGGAAACACGGTGCATATATTTTATAATGAACTTGTCTGTGAAACAGTCACAAAGAAATATTGTCTCTATATTGGTCTGTAATCTAATTCTGGCCTTGTCCCAACTACAATATGTAGCTGAAAGTTGGAGAAAATCCTCAAAACTGATGCTGGCACTGTCTTGCATGTACTGCTGCTGCTGGTGTCCCTTTTTCTAAGGACACTAAGCCTGATGCCATCTGAGTTTCCCGTTTGTCTCTCTGAGTCTGTTTCCTCATTCTCTCAACATCGATGAATTTCCACAACAATGCCATCAAATAAGACGTGTTTCTGAGGTGATCTATTGATGTTTGTGCTGAAGGTTCATTACTCTTTTTGAATGTGTTGATAAGGTTTTTGGGATCCCATGAAGATGCATTACCTTGGACTTTGAATGAAGAAGATGTACAACAACATTGTTGAGCTTCCTTTCTGATTTCTTCTCGGTGAGACTTTTCCTCACATCCTATTGATCACATACTTCATTTGCAAAGGTGTCTGGTAACATGTGGTCAGTAAAAATGGTCAAGTATATTTCCATGAAAGGAGGGAGTAGATGTCAAACATGCATAATGGCACCTCAGAATTGTTGTGGTTTATCTCTCAAGTCTCTGTTTTGGTACATAAACACATCGTAACTCGTGTTACTAATACTAATTCAAACACATAAGCTCTATGCCTGTCTGTTGTCTCTTTATGTACTAAAGCTGCTGTAATTAGTCTTCACATTGGTGGTATTGAAGCTGTAAATGCATCAACATCAAGTCTTTTAACCAACACATGGTTTTCTTTATATACAGTGCTATTGAAAAGTTTGACGGTCGTTTCCAGATAGAATCATCTACATCCACTATAAATTGTCTTGGGACTGGTTGATTAAATGCAGCATTCAGTGGTATGAAAAAGTTTGGCACCCCTGATAATTTTCAAGATTTTCCTTTATAAATCGCTGGTTGTTCGGATCAGCAATTTCAGTTAAAAATAGCATATAGCAGACGAACACAGTGACACGAGAAGTGAAATGAAGTTTATAGGATTTACAGAAAGTGTGCAATCATTATTTAAACAAAAGTAGGCAGGTGCATAAATTTGGGCACCCCAACAGAAAAATTTCATCAATATTTAGTAGATCCTCCTTTTGCAGAAATAACAGCCTCTAAATGCTTCCTATAGCTTCCAATGAGGGTCTGGATTCTGGTTGAAGGTATTTATGACCATTCTCCTTTACAAAACATCTCCAGTTCAGTCAGGTTTGATGGTTTCCAAGCATGGACAGCCTGCTTTAACTCACACCACAGATTTTCAATAATATTCAGGTCTGGGGACAGAGATGGCCATTCTACAATGTTGTACTTATTGGCAAGAATCTGCTGGTACTGACTGGAATCCATGTGACCTTCAACTTTAACAAGATTGCCAGTACCTGCACTGGCCACACAGCCCCACAGCATGATGGAACCATCCATCCATCCATTCTCTATACACCGCTTTATCCTCATTAGGGTCGCGGGGGATGCTGGAGTCTATCCCAGCTGACTCGGGCGAAGGCAGGGGATGCCCTGGACAGGTCGCCAGTCTGTCGCAGGGCTACATATACAGACAAACAATCACACTCACATTCACACCTATGGGCAATTTAGAATAGTCAGTTAACCTCAGCATATTTTTGGACTGTGGGAGGAAGCCGGAGTACCCGGAGAAAACCCACGCATGCACGGGGAGAACATGCAAACTCCATGCAGAAAGATCCCAGGCCCACCCCGGGATTTGAACCAGGGATCTTCTTGCTGCAAGGCAAAGTGCTAACCACTTACTCCACTGTGCAGCCCCATGATGGAACCACCACCAAATTTTACTGTGGGTGTTTGTCTTGGAATGCTGTGTTCTTCATCCACCATGCATACCGCCCCTTGTTATGTCCAAATAACTCCACTTCAGGTTCATCAGTCCACAGCACCTTATTCCAAAATGAAGAAGACTTGTCCAAATGTGCTTTAGCAAACCTCAAGCAAGTGTTTGTGCCATGTGTGCAGAAAAAGCTTCTTCCGCATCACTCTCCCATACAGCATCCCCTTGTGCAAAGTGCGCAATAAATAGTTGAACGATGCACAGTGACACCATCTGCAGCAACATCATGTTTTTGGTCTTTGGAGCTGGTCTGTGGGTTGAGTTTGACTGTTCTCACCATCCTTCGCCTCTTCTTATCTGAGATTTTTCTTGGCCTACCACTCCGGGCCTTGACTAGAACTGTGCCTGTGGTCTTCCATTTCCTCACTATGTTCCTCACAGTGGAAACTGACAGCTGAAATCTCTGAGCCAGCTTTTTGCATCCTTCCCCTAAACCATGATGTTGAACAATCTTTGCTTTCAGGTCATTTGACAGTTGTTTTGAGGCTCCCATGTTGCAACTCTTCAGAGAAGATGCAAATAGGAGAACAACTTTTAATTGGCCACCTTAAATACCCTTTCTCATGATTGGCTCCACCTGTGTATGTATGTCAAGGGTCAGTGAGCTTACCAAACAAATTTTGTGTTCCTGTAATTAGTGCTAAAGGCATTCAAATCAATAAAACAACAAGGGTGCCCAAATTTATGCACCTGCCTACTTTTATTTAAATAATTATTGCACACTTTCTGTAAATCCTATAAAACCAGCAACCAGCGATTTATAAAGGAAAATCTTGAAAATTATCAGGGGTGTCCAAACTTTTTCATACCACTGTATATGACAAAGACAATTCAAGGCCACTCGAGAGGTCTGAAAAGAACGAAAGGAATTCAATGTTCTACACTCTATAGTTAGATATATTGTCAAAACAGACGGTTGTATAAGCAAACCTAGAAAGACCAGCAGTCAACTGGACCACAAAATTAAATGTAAAATCATGAAAAACAAGCAAAATCAATGAGATGGTCAGTTCACAGACCATTCAAAATTTCAGTAAGTGTGGGTCTAGAGTGACAGCAGCTGAAAGAACAAGACATCTAGGATTAAATTTGCAGGAATGTACACTGCTGTTCAAAGGTTTGGGGTTCTTCAGGAAATTTCATGCTTTCCATGAAAACTCACACTTTTATTTCATGTGCTAACATAATTGTACAGGGGTTTTATAATCATCAGTTATCCTTCCAACACCATTAGCTAACACAATGTAGCATTAGAACACAGGAGTGATGGTTGCTGGAAATGTTCCTCTGTACCCCTATGGAGATATTCCATTAAAAATCATTAATTTCCGTTTAGAATAGTCATTTACCACATTAACAATGTCTAGACTGTATTTCTGATTCATTTAATATCATCTTTAAGGATTTTTCCCTGTTAAAAGGGTGTTTTCCTCACCACTGTCACCTTAGGGCTTCTCCTGGAGTTTCAGCCATATGGGTTCTGTAAAGCAGTGGTTCTCAACCCTGTTCCTCAGGACCCCATGTCCTGCATGTTTTAGATGCTTCCCTGCTCCAACACACCTGATTCAAATGATCAGCTCATCATCAAGCCTCTGCAGAAGCTGTAATTACCTGTATCTGGCGCTCTATAAACAAAATTGAATTGAATTGAATCTTCATTGAGAAAAAAACTGTTTTCCTTTCCAAAAATGATCCCGACCTTTTGAACAGTAGTGTATTTTCTTCCATTTGTTACATGTAAAGTGAAACATTTCAAGCCTGATGATTTAATTATGGTTAATTGCTCTAATGTCTGGGGCAATTTTTTGAGCTGCACCTGTATTTTCTTCTCTTTTGCTCACATATATTGTAATGTAATCAGGCTGAAGTCCTACTAAAGCTGTTCCCATTTATATAGGAGCGTGTGTTACAAAATGACAGCTTATTCAGACTACATTAACCAGCTTAAATCCTGATTTTTATTTGCCAAACTCACAATACACAGGAGTTAAAGACTACAACAGTGCAGAGAATTTGTCTGTGCTTTCATAGACCTCAAAGCTACTACAAAAGTCAAAAGAATAGCACAGTAAGGAGAATAGGTGTTGTTTTAGCTGCTTGTAATATATCCACCATGTCCATGTTGCACTTCATTTATTATACAGACTGAACTTTTGTGCTTTGCAGAAACTTGAGTTTCTTTTAGAGTTGGAATGCTGACTTACTTAATAAAATTTCTTGTAGGAGTTCTCGGTTTACTTCTATAGTTTTACACTTGAATATGTGAACCTTTAGTTTCCATTTTGTACTATGCTGCATTAAACAACATATAACTTGAATGCAATGGTCGGTTTGCTTTTCTGTAAGAAGAAAAATGGTTTTGATTAGTCTACTAATCAGTAAAATAGATTATAGAATGGGAAACGTAGAAGCAGTTCTGGTATTTACTCAAATACTAGTGTCTCTTTGTGGCTGTGTGGAGTTTAAATCCAGTTGTTATGCGTCTGGTTCGTTCAGTCACCGCTGAGTCTTCAGGTCTGTCTTCGGTTACTTTCCACCGCTGCTGGTCGCTTGTTCACGTGCGTATTAGTAGAACTGTTCGTTGGTTGCAACAGTACTTGTGTATGTGTGCGGATATATGTGCATGTACAGTAGTGTGCAGAGGGTGTTTAACTGCTTCACCATGTGTTGCTGCTGTGCTTGTGTGTGTGTGTGTGTGTGTGTGTGTGTGTGTGTGTGTGTGTGTGTGTGTGTGTGTGTGTGTGTGTGTGTGTGTGTGTGTGTGTGTGTGCGTGCGTGCGTGCGTGCGTGCATGCAGTTTATGTTCATGTTGGACCCAGTTATGTAACCGTAGACCCTTGGGGGTAATTAAGTCGGCAGATGCAGAATGTACAGTAGAAACACACACAGACACAATCAGCAGAGGGAAAAAAAAACCACATGTACACACAATTGGAGCTTACGGTGGGAAAATGCATACAAACTGGCTCTAATACATACATTAAACCTCTTTTCTTTACATGAACGGACACAAACATAAACACTTTAAAACAGATGTTTACAGTACATGCAAATGTATAGAAGCTCAACACACACACACACACACACACACACAGACGTGTGTGTGTGTGTGTGTGTGTGTGCCCATGTTTTTGCTATATTGTGGGGACCAAATGTCCCTACAACTGTAGGAAAACCGAAAACAATGTCAGTTGTGGGGACCTCAATTTGGTCCCCACAAGTTTAAACAGTGTTTTCTTGACCATGACCCACAATGATAGCAAGACACACACACACACACACACACACACACACACACACACACACACACACACACACACACACACACACACACACACACACACACACACACACACACACACACACACACACACACACGCTTAAACCACAACATGCAGAGCTAAGTGATAGTTAACAATAAAAATCAGCAGGGAGCCTTTCAATATGTTAAAATTTGTAAAAACTATTAAATATATCTGAATGTAGTGTCTCCAAAGAGAATTTAAACATTTAAAAATGCAAAAATTTCATGGATTTAGATGACAAAATGTCAAAGCAAACGATGTTTACTTGATAGAAACCTGATAAACGATAAAACAAAAACAGTATGAAGCTAAGTGGCTTGTTTACCAATTGATCGGCAGCTTCTGGTGAAGTTTCTGTGGCTGTGGTGAAAGTTTCCGCTGTGCTTTAGCCAGCAAAGCTGACAGTTCATCCATGCTCGATGTTTTTTCTAGGTGATTTATGGGATTTGGCTCTCTCGCTTTTTTTGTTGCCATTTCCACCTACTTGTTCTGTCAGTGCAGCCTGGTTGGAGTTCTTTCCCTGGTTTTCCTCTGCAGAAACTTTTTGCTTTTGTTTTCATATTTGTTGACTTTAGACTTCAAAATCAAATGTCTTTTGTGCATATGTCACCATTCAAAAGTTTGGGATCATTTAGAAAAGTCCTTTTTGAAAGAAAAGCAGTTCTTTTTTCAATGAAGATAACATTAAATGAATCAGAAACACAGTCTAGACATTGTTCATGTGGTAAATGACTATTCTAACTGGATACGGCTGATTTTTTAATGGAATATCTCCATAGGGGTACAGAGGAACATTTCCAGCAACCATCACTCCTGTGTTCTAATGCTACATTGTGTTAGCTAATGGTGTTGAAAGGCTAACTGATGATTAGAAAAGCCTTGTGCAGTTATGTTAGCACATGAATAAAAGTGAGTTTTCATGGAAAACATGAAAATGTCGGGGCGAGGTCAAACTGTTGAAGCATAGTGTATGTTCTTGCAAATCTAATCCTAGATGTCTTGTTCTTTCAACTGCTGTCACTCTAAATCCATACTTACTGATATTCAGAATGCTCTGTGAACTGACCATCTCATTGATTTTGTCTATTTTACATTTAATTTTATGGTCGAGTTGACTGCTGGCCACAAGTCCTCATTTTTGTCTCTTGTTGACAATATATCTATGGAGTAGACACTATGGAGTGTAGGATATTGTCTTTCCTTCTTTTCAGACATCTAGAGTTGCCTTGAGTTGCCTTTGCCATATATGCTGCATTTAACCAACCAGTTCCAAGACCATTTATAGTGGATGTGGATATGTTCCACCACATTTCCCAATCAGAGTTTGTTGTTGCTATTTAAAGAGGTACATTCATGCTTAAGTCGCAACCTGATTCATTTATTTTTGTCAATTTCTTTCCTTTTTACGGAAGTTTGCTGCTAGTTAAACAGCCAAATTGGGTATCTATATATGCAGTGTAAGTGGTAGGAACACGTGATATGATTTAAGACTGATACCATTTTGACATAAAGTTCGTTGGTGTGAGAGAAGAGGATGGAGAAGATACTGTTAGATGGAAATGGATCATTTGCTGTAGCAACTCCTTAAAGGAAAAATGAGAAGATCCAACTGTGTAGCATTTTATTTTCTCGAGGATGTGACAGATTGATCTTCTTTGTTCAAATAATCTGTCAGCCTGCTTCAGTTGCCTTTGCCATATATGCTGCATTTAATCAACCAGTTCCAAGACAGTTTATAGTTGATGTGGACATGTTCTAACCTTGCCAGCAAGTTGATTTCTCGCGATATTTGTGAGTTCACAAATCTCTCAAGAAACCATCTTGCTCCGCTCCCGCATTCACTGTTCGTACAGAGCCAAGCTGGCACGGGCCAATCACGCTGCAGTATTCGTGCGTGGGTTAGTGTCCGGGTGTGAAGACGACACCAAGCACCGGTAGATCACAACAAACATGGCAACGGAGGACAACGATCGTGTAGATGCTGCTATTAAGTCAGTTTTAGCTGAATCTCCTATCACTTCTTTGAAGGAAGAACAAAGAGAGGCGCTTTGCGCATTTCTGGATGGTAAAGATGTTTGTGCTTTTTTACCTATGGGTTTTGGTAAGAGTTTAATCTACCAATTGGCTCCGCTCGTTGTGAAGATCCCGCGATTGGCTAAAAACAAACCTGTCAGAGGCGGGACATACTGTTGCATTGTCCAATCCGTGCCTCTTTCCTCCGAACTGATTTACATGGAGCGGTCCCAGATTGATATTGTGGAGTACTATCAAGTACTACACAATTATTAATCTCGCTATTACCAGGTTAGACATGTTCCAACATATTTCCCAACCAGAGCGTCTTGTTGCTATTCAACCCTTTGATGCACAACATGGGCCAAAAGTGACCCATTGTCAATGGAAAATCTTTTTGACCCATGTTGTGCATCAAACAGTTAAAGATGTATATTCATGCTTTTCGTAGATTTCTTACCTGTTTATGGAAGTTTTCTGCCAGTTAAATAGTCCAAATCGGGTATTTACATATGCAGTGTAAGTGGTACAAACACATGATGATTTAAGACTGATACCAATACTATTTCCTCTCCAAGTATTTTTAGTGCAGTGTTTTCTTTGGGGTGCTGTGGGCAAGGAACCGAAATTGAAGCCAGGTTGCTTTAGTTGTAAATATGGCTCATGTTCAAGTTGCTTATTTCTCGATGAGAAAGTTTTTCATTTAAGAAAATGTGTTGTTAAAGCAGTTTCTCCCACCGTAACTTATTTTGTCATGGTTACACATGAATGTGCAGTATTTCAGAGGCTGCTTCTAGCAGTATTCAAAATGTCCTTATGGTGTTTTTTTTTATATGCTAAAAAATCCATCATAAATGGCTGAGTATTTCTGTCTTAAAGCTTAAGTGTACCGAGAGCCGGCGTTTCATGTCTAACAAATGTAAGGCACCAATCCGGTCTTTCTGTATTACTATTGTTCATCAGAATTAGTTTCTGTAGAGCATGGACGTCTGACTTACTCCAATATTACAACTTCCCATTGTGTACAGTAGTTTAACAGTGTTTGAGTAGAGTTGTGAGCTGGTGTGCTCAGCTGCCGCGAGGATGAAGAAATCTTAAGTTAAATTTAAGCCTTTTTCCGCCATAAAATGATTACTTTCATGAAATTTTGTCTAAATATATGAGTTGGATACACAGATGGGTTTTTAGGAGTTAAATCAATACCAGGGAGGGGTTTTATAGTTTGCAAAAAGACAAAAATAACAACAGTCCACTCACCCAACATAAAATTAGACATTTTATTTTTCTTGCTTTTAATCTTTTCCCTTCTCGAAAAGAGAAGTATAGCAGTACACCTTGTTTCATAGAAAAAGAAAAAAAAAGAAAAACAAAAAGGAAAAAAATCAAAAATGACAACAACAACAAAGTTATACAGTTTATTTTCCATTTTATAATTTTTGTTTTTGGATTTTCTTCCCATGTTTCGGAAGAGTAATATTGTCATAGAAAAATACTATATTACATAGAATAGAACTTTACACAATTTGAAAAAAATACACAATATCAATGTGTACATTATTAAGAGCCCAATCCCGAATCGCAGTAATGTTTGACACGTAAACACTTTTGGAAATGAAAGAAATACAGAAAAAATACAAATGTGACAGGCTTTATGCAAAAGGTGTCCATGTCATTAGAAATTAGAAATGTGAACCCAAGATTGGAGACACATAAGTTATTAAATTTTGTTTTTTTTTTGTTTGTAAATATGCATGAAGATATTTCTTTCCACATGTACAGTCACAGTTACAGCTGGCTGGAAGTCCAGAGATGAAGTTTGTTCATGTTTACAGTAATGGCAAGAGGCTAGTTAGCAAATGGTTAGGTTAGCTATTCACAAACTATAATAAATAAATGAATGGGATTAAATTATATATAGGTAGTCTTCTGATGCTTAGCAAACCAGATAATATAGGTAACTGCAAAATGTAGTAATCCAGGCAGCAAGCTAATGATTAATGCTAGCCGTCCTCATTAAATTAAGCCGCAAGCTAATGGTTAGCTGAATAGGTATCATGGTTACCATGTTAACTGTGGTTACCGAGGCTGAAAGCAGCTAGCTAGCTAACTCCAAAAAATGTTCAATTAACTTTCTTGCATTAGCCTACTGTTAGCTGATCAGGTATTATGACTGATTAAGTACTTTTGAGTGGAGAAAGCTATCTGTTAGCTCAACACTCTGGCTAGTTAATTATATGCTAATTGTTAGCTTACCAAATGGTACGTGAAGCTACAAAACTCTGGTTTTCAGGCTCTAATGTTATTTATGATTAGCAAATTTTTAGCTTCCTGAGGAGGTAGCTAGCAGCTAGCCTGCTATAGTTTGTTAGCTGCATCTAAATTACAAGTTAAGCTAACTATATTAGCTCACCTTATTTAAACGGTAGCGATAGTTTTCTGAAAGGTATGAGCAGCTATTGTGTTTTTCTGACAAATATTTAACATTATCACACAAATATAGAAGTCATTTTTGAATTCTGATACTGTGTATAGCATTTATAACAATAGCTTTTGCTATCAGCTACCAGCTGAGACTGTCCAACATAGCCACAGCAGGCTCAAAAAAAACCCCTCCTCTGACCTCAAGCAGTGCTAACAGAAACAGTCAGTAGGTATCTTTATTATCTCCACGTTTCCAAATTAGAAAACTAAATAAATAACTGGTTTCCATTACACAGTAACAATTCATGCAGCAGAACAGCCACATGTGCTCCATCCTTGACAGGAACTTCTTGTAGGAACACACAGTAACGTCCTGCTCCCATTAAGAGGAAAGATTAATGCAGCATGCTGGGATTTTAACCAGCACCCTGTAGGTCAGAAGCTGGATAGTTTATTTTTCAGCCTTTATGTCAAGATGAACCATAAAAACACAATATATTTTTGTGCGTTAAACGGGCACAGGCAGGAATAGCAGCCATGTGAAAGTGCCTTACTGCAGCTGATGATGTAATAAATGTTAGATTATGTAATGTCTTGTCCAGTGTAATGCCATCTTTTAATGGGTTCAGGGGGGTAATGACAACCAGCCAGTGTAATATAAAAAAAAAAAAAAAACATCATAAAATCTTCAATCTTCTGACATTCAAACATTTCTCCCACGAAAGTGAATCCTTTGTATTCAAAATGAATGACAATAACAGGAATATGAATCCTACATTGTCATGACAGTTGAATGCTTTGTCATTTTTACGTTGACCCAATCAGTGCAAATAATTCCATTGCACAGCTGGGATGAATTTTTATTTCTTTAGCTATTATTGGGACTTCTGTTACGATTCTGGATTGGGCTTTAAACTGACCTTTGATCCAGAAATGCATAGGGAGAATGGGTGACCACACATACACACATACATACATAAAAATCAACAGAACAATTTGGAAGGCTTTTCTCAGCATTTTCATTTTTTGATGCTGTACAAAACTTTTTTTTTCTTTTTTTTTTGTTTTGGCCACTTGATATTGCGTAAAAAGCACTCAGACAGTTTGTTCTGCTATACATGAAAATACTTACAGTGCATGGTATTCAACAGTGTGCTTCTTATTTTGTAGTAAGTGCTTAAATGTCCCTTTATATATTTTTTTATGTGCGTCGGGTTTGTTGTGTTTTCAGTCTTGTCCGGGTTTCAGAAGGGAGAGTTTCTTGGCCCCACAGCCCTAAAAAAAACATCTGTACTGTACAATGAAATGTACACCAGCTAGTTCAGTTTCTGTCACACACACACACACATGCTGAAAAGCTCATACGGTAAATGCTCCGAAGGGGAAAACTGACATCCAGAGATACATACATTTAAACGTGCATGTATATAGTACACACTAAAACCTCGACACACACGGAAAACTTACACAGTCGCATACACGCTGGCTTTCTCATTCGCAAACACACATGGGTGTTCTCAGAGGGGGCATCTGGATGCTAACTGTATTATGTAACAATGTGAGGAAAGAGTGAGACACACAAGACAGTGACAGAGAACAGAGGCTGCAATTGTTCTTGTCAAAGTTTTTCCAATCCTTCGGAGGACAAAGGCTATTCTGTCCCTTCTCTTTCACACAAGTATCTCTCACATGTTTTATGTTGCATGTATTGTCCTTCCCACACACACCCACTGTTTATTGCATCTACATACACTACAGTGCAAAAGTTTATGAGAAGAACAACATGTCACCTAGACGGTCGTTTTCTACCTTTGTATTAAAGCAAGGATGTAAAACGATTAACCTAAAAAAGAAACGATAGTGTTGAAGGGGGATAAAGGGCGAGGCACAGTGTGGTCGTCCTGCACCAGCGAACTCTTTGACAGGCAGAAATCTTGCAGCAGACATCCGTCTGGAGCTCTCCAACACTTCTGCACAACGAAGTGGCCAAGGTTGACAGCCAGAAACGCAGTCATCTGCTGAGGAAATTGAGAGCAGACCAAAGACGCATGAAGCTAAGTTCCCGTAAAAACTGGAAGACGTCCAGCGGCGCCATCTGCTCGGGCCTGGCAGAAACTAGTGGTACACTCCTCTACAGTCTGGACAAGAATGGTCAGATGTGGACTTATGCAAAAATGCCAAGTGATCACGGACGCCTGACAACACAAGAAGTGGGCTGCAGAAGACAATAGCAGAAGGTGCACCGGATTGATGAATCAAAATTTGAAATATCTGCCTATAACAGAAAGCAGTTTGTCTGCCAAAGGACTGGAAAGAAGTGTGAGGATGAGTGTCTAAATGAACTGAGGAAGCGTGGTGAAGGGCCCTTGTTTGTTAGCTGGTGTAGGTTTTGCAAATGGAGTCAGATTAGGATTACAGCCTTAATCTACAGACGAACTGTGACACGTTTTCCAAGATGCTTTGAACTAAATACATGCCAAATACCTTCAAAAACTGTGTCCAATTATCTACGTAGAATCAGTGCTCTTCTAGTGGTAACTCCAAGCACTAATTTGATTTGGATTTTCTTCTGGCTACAACTAGAATGGAGGTATTTTCAAACTTTATGGCATTATTTCTGAAAGAATCCCCACTCAACAGCACATGAGTGCTTACTTTTGCACAGTACTCTACATACAAGCACACGGGAAAATAAAAAATGTTGCCATCTGACCAGTTTTTCCTTTGTCGCACACACACTTAGCCAAGTGCAGTAGGAGGGGAGCGACAGCCAGTCTCATTTCAGTTAATCCACAGATAATTGGAGCAAAGACAGTTTTGGCAGGAATTGGAGAAAATCGTGAAAAACAGGAGGTGAAAGAAGTGGAAGGAATGTCTGCTGTTACCAAACTAAAACAGGTGGCGAGGAGTTGTGGGAGTGTTAAGGAAAGTCACTAAATGACAGGTTTCTTCAAGTCTGTGTTACTACAATACCACATGCCATAGCTGGGAAGTTGATAGGAGCTATTTGAGGTGCTTTGCCATGTCTCCATTGACATTAATGGCCATGAAAATATCCCAAGTGAATCATCCATGCAGAAGATTAATGGCGTTGGAAAATAATTGGTACTTTGACTAAAATAGCTGATGGTGAAACTCAACTACAACTCCCAAAGTTAGTTTTAGCATAAAAAATCTAATCAGTGTTTAAAATATGGGTATCTAATGGCGGTTTTAAGATTGCAGCATTGTGAAAACTTAAATCAATGCATTCATTTTGAATTCTGTCATTTCTGGATGAATTCTGCAAATCCGAATTTGCTAGAGCTCTGATTTGCACCATTTATCATCGCAAGAACTGCTGAAGCCCGTAGGTTCTGCAATACTGAGTGGTGATAGAACAACCAAGTGATTTTATCAAGCTGATTTAATGCCATTTTAAGTAAGTGGCATTGGCCAATTAATTGATGGATTTGGCCCCTAATTGTTGCACATGACTAGTAAACAAATGTTACATTGTAATGTCACCTGATACAAAGCAGTAGGAATTAAATGCTTATCTTTTAATGCTCAATATACTTTTTCTGTCCAATTTTTTAATATGCAGCACTTGCCGTCTGCATAACTGATTCTGGTGTTTCAATGAGCAACACTACTTATGTTAGTTGGGAATTGTAATGTAGCAAGCCTGTAGAAACCAGGTAAACTAGTGTAGAGGGCTCAAAAACCTCTGTATGGACATGTTCAGACTCTACTCCTACTCCTGATTGAAACACAGTCACATTTGTCATCTGGGATGACTGCTGGACAGCAAATAAGTCTAATCATTACCCTTAATAACATGATACTTGATGCTGGGATTTCATTTCTTATAAGTGTATAAGATGATTTGTGGCTGAATGACAACAATATTGCATCCACATTGAATGTTTTCAGTATTCAGAGCTGTGAAACTTGATTTCTCAGAAAGTTGAAATAATTTGCCAGTGGTGGTTGTAACATGAACCTCAAACCTAATGAGGATATCCTAAAAGAAATTAGTAATGGGAGTACAAAACAGGGAAACATTTAGGGAAATAGAAGAACCTTCCAACATTTCTGTAATTGCTCCCTAAAGCGACTGCACAAAATGAATCACAACCCAACAAACTTTAAGACAAACGTGTAATGACACACGTGCACAAACTGCATGTTTTCATTCTTTAATCTGTGCAGGCTAGCCCTGTTCTGTAAGAGTGTGTGTGTGTGTGAGAGACTTGTCCATAGTCTGGTGAATTCAAACTGTTTGCAGATGATGCCACTAAATTTGTTCATATTCTCTGTGCAGCAAAAGACCAAGTTTCCCTTCAAAACCAGCAGCAGTAGTGATCCGTACACAGCATTTGGAGAT
Organism: Acanthochromis polyacanthus; assembly: GCF_021347895.1. Classification (NCBI taxonomy): domain Eukaryota; kingdom Metazoa; phylum Chordata; class Actinopteri; family Pomacentridae; genus Acanthochromis; species Acanthochromis polyacanthus. The sequence goes on along the minus strand of NC_067117.1, from coordinate 31,505,443 downwards.
GCTGTATGTAGGTTTTCGTAGTCATAAGTTATTGATGAGACCTGTTGCTTCCAACAACAAAGAGGATGTTGCTCGCTTACTAGTTTGCTTGTTGCTCACACTTGTTTGCTGAATCTCAGAGATGGCGCATGAGGAAGACTAGGAAGTGGTGTAATCTGAAATCAAAATGGGAACCCTCAGAAATGGAATTTGCCATTCTAAAGTAAAGTCTTACTCTTTCCTGCTATCAGTGGCTCTAGTTTTGATGACTCAGCACTGGTGTTATTGCCTGCCCAAGCCAATTTTGATGGCTGTTTGTGGGAAACACTAACGGGACCAATTTTACACATTTACTGTAAAGTTTAGCCATGTTGAGTAAACATGTTCCCATCTATCCGTCTTTCAACCATCTGCTTTAATTGGGGACTTACAAGCTTTAGCTCTGTTTGTTGTTGAAAAATGCGGTTAATTATTATTATTATTCCCATTTAAGCAATCATCCCCAAGTGGCTCACAGTGTAAAATACAGTTTTGAGGCTGCTGACAACACACAGGGGGCCTTGAGTTTGTATGACAACTAAACTATTATCTTTTAAGTGCAACACAGAGTACCGTTAATGCCATACTTAAGTTTTGTTTCTGATTGTACCGCCTGAACCTCCAATCAAATCATAACCTCTATTTAAAAGGCATACATAGTAGCTACTGCTATTCGACCTTGTAGGCCAGCAGTGAGTTTGAGATAAGATAAAATGAACCCAGTGCTCTCAAACAACTGTAGTGACAGACTGGGCAAAGTTTCAGCATCTGGCAAAAAAGAAAACATAGAAAAGGGTCAAAAATCTGTGTTAGAGGTTAATGTTCTTCTGTTGGCAACAATGTTTTCTTTCTCTTTCGCATGCACAGCTGCCCATCTGTGTCGAAGCAAAAGTCGCCTTAAGCTTCCATCTTTCATTATGAGTCTAAATCAAGCCCTCTCCTCATCTTTCTATTGTCTGATGACTGTATAAAACAAAAGAAAACTGTTTGGCAGTTGTGATGACATCATTATCTTGTATTGATGGGACCAAATTAGATCTCTGTCACTGTGGTGACATAATAATGAGCATTTGTGTCCAATATAGAAGTCTGCCTTCATACAACAGCTGTAAAAAAAAGGGCTCAATTTGACTGCAGTTGCAAGAAAGCAGCAGTATCTGAGTAGATTTTTAGCAGCACTGTGGACTTCTACAAGTAGCTACATCTGTACAGACCATCGTCAGACACAACTCCTTTATAAACTGTTAATTCAATCTGCTGTTGAGCCTTACTAGTCTTCCATAAAACAAATGAAATCTGCAAACAGGACAAGGGCCTTTTTTCCTCTAATCATGCAATTTCCTAAAACGACCGACAATATTGGATAATAAGGCAGATCCCTCTGGTACCAAGACCACAGTAGATTTATGCCCATCTATGGCCTGCAGGTTTTATCCATTTGTTTTAAGGAAAAATATGTAGTCAAAATCAGTAAAAATGGCTCTTTAAAGTGCCAAGTAAGTGCTTCTTGATGCTGGAACAACACTGTAAGGACACCAAGCCAAGAGTCAGGATAGCCCCTGGTGTTTTTTTTCTGTACTGTGGTAGTGTTTCCATAGAGAATATATTGTATGACAGCCCAGCATGAATGGGGATGGGGTGACTGTGCGAGCATGCAATGCTTGGATGTGTGTTCCAGTAGGAGTCTTTGTGTTTAAGTAGAATTATTGCCAGTCAGAGAACTGTGTTGTGTGTATTGGGCCAGTTTCAGTATAGTATAGTATGTATTCTGCCTGACATGCATGTGTGTGCATGTTTTGTGTGTGTGTTACAGGTCTAGTGGGTGGTCTAAAGTGTTGTTATTGTCCTCTGGATCGTCGTTGGCCAGCGGGTTGCGGCTGATGACCAGCTCCAGTCTGTCTCCAGCCTCCGTGATGAGAGGCACTGCCAGGCAGCAGTCAAAGTCCCTCGTCCTCACGTGGTTCACCTGGACGAAGACGCAGAGACACAGAGAATGGCTGCTCTGGTAAGTGACACTACTGTTTGGCTCGTTACCTGAAAATTAACTGTTGTATGGGATTAAATGATAAATCAAGAATACAACAAGGGTCTAATTTTTGTCAATTTAGTCTTTATATGCCAAGATCTTGGACTGTGGCGGCATTACTGAGTTCTAAATAAGCAGTGATGCAATCAAACAGGCTGGAAACAAATCCCAAGGTTGGCCAGGGGCCAGTGCAGGTGAATCAAGTTCATTGTAATGTTGCTCTGTTTGGGTTATCTAACTTCACTAGAGCCTGACATTGGCCATCATAGTACAACCAACAGTTCAACAGCTGGCACTGTCATTTGTAGGTTTAGCTATTCTGCTTTCAAAACAGAGGCAAAGATGTTAACAAAAAGTAACACTGTCAGAAACCATGAAAGAGTTACTTACTACATTGTAATATCATTACTTTAGTTATAATGACACCAAAAAGTGATACTGAAAAGGGTATAATTTGAGCAATATTTTCAGATAACAGAATAAGAAGTAAACATTTTAATGAATAATAAAGCCGAAGAACAAAGCATAGCGTCTATCTGAATTAAATGTCTAAATCATATAATAATGGGGAAGATGGAGGGTTTAGCTTTTATTTAATGCTATTCTGAGCAACAGTGAAATAACAGGACAATAAGAACATGAAATAACAAACACAGTCAGTAATCCTATTATAAATGAAATAATGTTTGTGTATTTAAAATGTTAAATTATCGTCACTTGTACATTCAGTGTAATAACCTCTCCCTCTAAATGTTAAAACGGCAAATTGGGAGGCAGGCCTGCAGAAATTGTGTAATAACATTGCTTATTTAACTCAATTCATGTCATAATTGCATTGTTGCACAAATATTTATGCACGAATATTAGCTCTACAGTTCTGCTTTAATAGTTACAGAGCTAACAACCTTTTGAATAGTCTGCAAACTCAAAAAGGAATTGAGATAAACTATTTTGAATCCTGGAATGATGCCACAATATTTCCAGGGCTCTGATGAATCAGTAGTCCAAACTCTTGATATCTTTTCAATCTGACCCTCTAAAGTTCACCTGCTTCACAGTAATTACCGGTGTTGATATATGACGGACAAAAGTTAGCCAGATTCACGATACTGCAAATCTGGAGTGAAGTGAGCTGAAAAACCTGGCAATCTTGCTTTGTGGTATAGAGCAGGATTTAGAATTATGTGGAAGACAAAGATAAATTAATCATCCGTGTTATCATTGTACCTGTAAAAGCTGTTTACAAACCTGTCTGATTATCTGACTGCTTGTGTTTTTGCCTCCATTGTTGTAGTTCTTTTAGTCCGATGTTAAGGTACAACCAACTGGTATGCATGACAAAAAAAATCATCCTGTGACCTTGCTGGACTCATGTAAAGCTAGCTCTTTCTGTGAAGTTTAATAGTAGTCAAGCTTTTTCTGTGTGAACTGTGTGATGCACAGTCCTACAAATAGCGTCACTTCATTTCACTATTCCTTAAGGTAGCACGAACATGCCAAAGTAATGCCAGTAAAGGCAGGGAAGAAAAGGGAAGCTACTAAATATATAAATGATGCTGGGTTTGTAATAATAGCAATGCAAGTGATTTATGAGGAGAGAAATGTATTTGACATGTTTGTGAGAGCTTAGGGATACAAAAAATAGTGAGTAATCATAAACAGAACTTGTGTTTTCCATGCAAACTCCACAGGGTGTCTTTAACCTTGCAGTAAGGTGAAAGAGCTGTGTTTGCTCATTAACAGGGGAATGCAGAATTAAATGAATACATGGTTAAAACAGAGAATTTAAGCTTTAATTTGAGGGAGTGTCCTCACATAATACAGTAAATATGTACTAACTCTAGACCTGTAAATAAGCTCATCAAATTCTTCATTTGCTAAATCCTGTTGCAATAAGTAAACGTTAGACTCGCACACATTAGGTGTCAGACAATGCGATTCTCTCAGATATGTACTGCTGCCACCCTTACATCTTGCTTATTTTGGGAGCTTTGCCAGCTGCCAGGTGGTCATAACAGTGAGGGTTCTAGACTGTTGCCTAAATATGGATTTTATCACCTTCAAACAGTATGCTTACTCTCTTACCTGCAGGATCCTGTCATAGGGTTTGAGCCCGGCTCGGTCAGCTGGCCCATCTGGTCTGATCATGTTGACGTAAACACCTTTCTCCAAGAAGCCGTCTGACACGCTGAAGCCAAAGTCGTCACTCTCTGGGTCCTTTATCACTGTTACCTGGAGAAGGTCAACACAAGGACGTGAGGTGGGTTTAATTCAATCCAAGTTTATGGAAAGGAAAGCCTCGAGTCCATAAACAGAAGTAAAATGTTCAAAAAGTCATATGCTTTTAAAAAATAAATGAATGCCGGTTGTGTTCAAGGTGCCTGACAGAGAAAGAAAATTAGACCACACTGAACAGGTATAATCACTCTTTCAGGAGGCTGAACGGCTCTTTCATAAATGCCAGATTTAACGCGCTGAACTAGCGAAAGTGTCGGCAGACGCATCACAAAAAATACAGATGATGACTAGCCACAGATGCTAAATGTCTGCTTGGTGTGCCAGAAACCTTGAAGTGAATCTAAAAGTATCAACATCCAGCGAGTTATTGAGACACTCGACCAAGTTTTGAGACTTGTGTGATTCTTTTAAGAAGCACTGACAGCAAAATCAGCTATTTTCAGTGTCACTTGTTTTCTTGAAATTTGACTGCACACCACGGACTTTCTATAGTATTGTATTTGTTGGCACAGGGTACAGGAATTGCTATTTGCCGATTTAAATCAAAATTATTACTATACACGATGTACTTATCCCACTGGATTACTGCTTAAATACAGAATAAGCACACAATGACCACTATATAATGATCCCCACACAGTCAAGTTTCCTTACAGAACAAATCCAAAAACAGAGGTCTTAACAGCTGCTAACACAGACCAGATGTTTCAGTAAGAACTGTGGGTTGATGGAAAACCTGAAAAGGAGGTATTATGATACATGAATATTGCATGATCTTTTAATGAGACACCATTTAAGGTTGTAACATTCTGGCAGATGGCCAAAGAGTCCATTATTGAAACAGCCAAGGACTCGGTTCACTTTAATGTATTTTCCCCCTGTGGATCATTCTGGCTCCACAAGTCAGAGTAGACTTGCATGGAATAGTGATTGTAAATCCACAGGAGGGTGAAGACATGTAGCTGACAGCATTTAACATTTGCCTTGGGGGGGGGGGGGGGGGGGGGGGGCATTACTGTACATTCTATACGGTATTACATAATACCCCGTACTGTAAAACAATAATAGTCATTCTCAAACTCAAAAGAAGAGGTGTTTTTGAGGTTTTTTTGAAAAAATTCGAACCATTTCTTTGTGCACGCTAACTCACAGAGCCCTAAATAGAACGGCACCAGTTTAAGTTATTAGTGAAACCAGTGCTTTTCCTCTCATGTCAAGTCAAAATTTCCACTTTTAAGTTTGGGAACAAACTACACACCCTCACAAAATGACGAACACCTTCTTTTTTTTTGTCTTGACAGAAACAACTGGATGACTTGGCGGAAAGACGAACCCGGACAACTAGTACCCGACACTGACAAGATCCAGAGGTGAACAAACTTTCTAACAGTATGCTGAAAAAGACTAGACTGATGTTTTGAGAAATCTGATTATTCACTTTGTTGCTGTGAACCATTTCTTGCCCACAGCCATTAGCTACCTGCTAAAGTCTTGTACTGACTGTTACGCTGCCAGGCAGGGTGGATTGATTTGTCAAAAACTGCACATAACTTCCCCTCACACCACAAATCAACATTTTTTTGGATGAAACGAGATGTGATGTAGTAACTACTACACTTTAAAAGGACTAGCAGGCATATTATACAACATCAATCTTGTCAGCTAAAGCCTAACAAGCAAATACGTGTATTTCCCAAAGTATTAAACCATTCCTTTAAGCTCAGTCTTTCACTGGCGGCAGGATGACATGTTAATTCTAAGCGCTTCACGATAAAGCAGCTGGATGCCCTGGTAGTTATCACCCAAAGCTTACATGACTGATATATAAATCATAGTGAGACTGCAAGGGCTGTATTGTATGTGGCTGATAGCTTAGATATGTTCCGCTTCCTTCACTCCTCACTGACTTCTCTGTTCTAAAAGTGCGTCCCTTGACCTTCAGATGCAAGTGGACTGCTGAGTCTTTTCCAAAGAAGCTGGCCCTCCTGTGTTCCCTCTATATAGGTCTGAGTGCTCCTCAGTTTATGGGACTACATATACAACATTGCACAGCTTGTATTTTGTCAGTAGGGTGAATCAGTTTTGGCTGTCTGAGGTGCACTGGATATTTATGTTTAGAGAAAATCTTAATTTCTCTGACACTTTGGTTTCCAGATTCTGTCAAAGAAGAGGTATTGTTCTGTGTGTGTGGGCTTCTGGTAAACTTCACTGACGAGCCCTCCTCAGAGTGTACAGAACAATCCAAAAAGGCAGCTTGTTTTCCTTGACACTCTACCCTGTGGAGTTGATGCTACTATCCATCAAGTTTATATGTTCCATGAAGGCTTCAGCTTCCTCCACGTAGAGAGACTAGTCACAATATTTAACAGTGGAAAACCTACAGCATCACCATGCCTCTGTCTCACTCTTTTTCAATAGGTGGTTGCCAAGCAGTAAACACTTCTGAGTAAGGGTGAAGTTGGTCTTACTGTTTAAGAGCAGTCACTTTCTGATGACCTTCATTGCTTCAGATGTAGGTCGACACATCAAAAGTAAGGTTTCATCTGGGGACAGTTTCAGTTTAGTGGCCTTGTTGACAAAATTGGTAAAAATTTTGGATTCGTTGAGACTTCCAACAATGATTGTGGTAATATGTTTTGCAGTGTCACAGGTGGCGGGGGATGCTCTCACGTCTCACTCCAGAGCCTTTCCGTGACGGTACATCTCTTCTGGGGACGTGCAATTGGTTGTGCGCTGCTCAAAAGGTTGATCCAACATCGTGCAGATGTTTCTCCAGTGTGGTAAGTGCTGATGAGGTTAACAGTGCAGGTACAGCTTATCTTGTTGATCATGACATTCTGATGTGTAAGTGGTCACCTGCTAGGTCCGATGCCTCAGACCCGAGGGTGGTGAAGCAGATTGTAGTTCCATCTTGCTAACGTTCATCCATTTTGTCTTTGGGTCATGAAAGTCAGTGGTCAGGGCATCTGGGGATTACCAACATTTATCAATTTCTGCTTAGACACTTTTTCTGGCCCTCATCCTCCTCTGTTAATTGTGTTCAGCTGAGAGCCTTCGTCTGCCTTGCCTCCAAGTTGTTGCCCCGCCGACAACCCCTAGAGTTGAGGCTGGATTGGACCAGGCTGAACTACCACTCCAATCGGGGTTCCAGCTGGCTGTTTAAAATGATCATTTATGCCGGCATTCAGCGGCTGTTATCAGGAGAGGTTGAGCTGCCCGGTGAACATTTGTGCTTCTGGTTAGTGTGTGTTTGGGGGTAAAGGTTAGCTAAGGACCGTTGGCTGGTGAAGAAACACTGTTAGAGAATTCTATAATAGTTTTCAGTCAGGGGTGCTGCTGCCGTGTATGTTGGTTAAGAGTTTACTTTGTATTGATTTTCTTCCAGTTTTCTGGTAGCACCTTCTGAGTAAAGTCAGTTATGTTTGTTTCTTTGATTTCAGTAGCACCCATTTGCTTTTAACGCCTTCACATTTTGTATTTTTTTGACCATACCTCTTTTCAAAATAAATCCCAGTCTTTCACTCTGGAACTCAGCATTTGTTTCATTGGGTTTTTTTTGTTACTGTCCGGTTACCCTAGATCAGGGGTCGGCAACCCGCGGCTCCGGAGTCGCATGCGCCTCTTTCATCCCTCTGTTGCGGCTCCCTGTAACTTTGGAAAATAAATAATCAGCAGGCTATTCAATTAAATTTTCTTTTATTTTAGATTGTTAATTTTTAAAATTTAATTCTAAATTTGAAGATTATGGTGATCTTGTAGCATCAAAATAAAACGTCTTAATTTTTGTCTGTCAAAATATGCGTCCCAGCCGTTAATCTCCGACACTCGCCGGCCTGCGTGTATTCATTTGGAGTCCTGTTGAGCTTCGAACCCTGGTGTTTCCTCTACATTCATTCAGCAGCGGCGGGCTACCATTCCTAAATCCTAGCCGTCACTCCTTCAAATTTCTTTCTTTTTTTACTGTCGCAAATACACCACCGCTGCACGTCTCCGCCTTCACAGCAGAGTCCTGCATTGTGTCGGGTACTCGTGAGTACTAAGGTAAACTATGGATAATTGTCTTGCTCAGTATCTACTCTTTGATATGTCAGGTTAATACGACGTTACTCGCGAGAACACGGGTCGATGTCACGTCCAGCATCCAGGCAACAGGTCAGAGAGTCATAGGAGTGTTGTCTTGGAAAATAGGGCAGCGACTTACCAGAGAAAAGTTATTAGCATAAAATAAATAGATAAATAGATTTTACAAGTTAAATAGACATTCGCAAATTATTGATTTCCAGCTAACATTACGTAACATATGAGGTCCAGGAGCAAAAATGACATTAACCAGGTAAGATAAATATTAGTTGTAGGACACAATTTAAAAAAAGAATCTAATTAGAGGCTTTGTAATTAATTAATCACGACTGATTGACAAGGGCATAGAGGTAAAAAGCGATATATGCAGTGTTGTCTTCATTTTAAATGACAAAAGGATTTTGCGGCTCCCGGTGTTTTCTTTTCTGTGAGAAACAGGTCGAAATGGCTCTTTGAGTGTTAAAGGTTGCCGACCCCTGCCCTAGACAGTTGGGTGGTAACACCGAGTTAACGCTGTTTCAGAAGTCCATAAATGCACAATGTGACTTCCAGAGTATTCCAATGAATGGTCAATGGTTTTCTCGTTTAACACCTGTTCGTGAAGGTCCATGGCCTTCTTCTTGTAACTGCCTGTGCAGTCTCACCTCATACAGTCTTGTCATCGAGTAATGTTGTTATTCTGGTTGTGTTAATCGGCTGTGTGGAGTGGCACTGTGCACCTCCCCTCATCTGCCTGCAGGATGTTATTGAGTACCTTTCATGGGTTGTAAATTAGGCAGGAGGTATTTTTGTGCTAGAATCAGCTATAAAGAGCAACAACCTATGACTCAGTATGAAGGTTTCAATGGTGCTCTCCAGTGCAAAAACATCGTCCTGCAGGCAGACAAAGGGAGACGCATTTTACCACTGAACACCGCTGATTAGATGACCAGAATGACTACGCTACTCAGTGACAATATCATCTGGGAGTTTAGATTGCACAGGTATTTACTAAAAGAAGGTGACTACCTCAAACTAATTAACAGCACCATTAACCCAGTCAGTGCAAAACACTATACAATAATAATAATAATTTGCAAGTCTGTTTGGAAATCTTTATCCGATCCAAAATTCTGCCAATTTTGTCAACAAGGTCCTGAAACTCATCATAGACAAAGCCATAGTATAATTCAATGTTAGCTTAGTTTTTACAGGTATACCTACACCTGATGGAGTGGAGACTATCAACTATCATAAGAAAACTCACGCCTGACAACCAAGTACAATGAGAGTTTCTACAGACACATCAACTCTGTGGCTCACAATATAAAGTTCACAACAGAGGTGATCAGTAAAAACAAGCTTTTTACCAAATTTCAGTCACATTCAGTGGAGTCCTGCCATTCTTTCCCAGGGAGTTTCACTGCCACCATACCTTGGATAATGTGTTCCTTGGAGAACTCCCACAAGTCAAAACTGAGGAAACCTCTTGGATAAGTGTTGAAACATCTTCAAGAACCAAAAAGAACTACAGTACAGGTCTAAACTCACCTTGTGCAGCTCCAGAGGTGTTGGAGATAGGATACCCTGCATCTCCTCTTTGATCCGACGTGACTCCCACGTTCTCTCTGATACTCTCAACGAGGCCTTGGGCTTGGGCTCGTGGTGAAGCAGAGGGGACTGGTTGTCTTGGTGGATGTGGCCTCCCTGGTGCAGGTGTGCTTCCTGGTTGAAATGGGCCTCATCATGCATGTGGGGATCTGGGTGGAAAACGAGGGCAAGTTTTCAATTCATGTGTTTTGAGAAACATTCAGCAAACAGCCCTTCTATAAATGGTCACTTTATTTGGAATAAATGTGAAATCTAATGCAACCCAATGCAACAGCTCTGCCACAAAATCTGGCCCTATGGAGCTTCCACTTTGTCTGTTGACAGCAAAAATTTAATGATTTTAATTTGTTTATTCTGAGGGTCATAGCGGGTAGCGGTGGAGTACAGGACTGCATCAGTACAAAAAGTGTCCTTATAATTTTGTCCCTTCCGATAGCATAAACAGTAGGCAGTCCTGTACAGCAGCACTATCCACTGTAACCTAAATAACAAGGCACAATAAGCACCTTTTCGACAATATCAGCAAAAAACTAGAAATGTGTGAGTTTATGTGCTGGTAACTTGTTCCTTCTATTAATAAAACAATGAATGATTTTTATCTTGTGTCTGTTCAGTATTGAAAATTGGGAGAAACGGACACCCTTGGTTCTGTCACATCTGCTACTGACCTTGGTGTAGATGGGCGCCTTCATGCAGGTGGGCTTCCTCGTGCAGATGGGCCCCCTGGTGGAGGTGTGCACCCTGATGGAGCAGGTTCCCCTGGTGGAGGAGAGAATTTCTCCGCAACGGGCTCATCCTGCTGTGGCTCAGTATGGGCTCAGCTGGAGGCTTGTTGACACCATCTACACCCAGGCTGATGGCTGTGCCTGTCATGATGGACGCCTGCACAAACAAATACACACACTTTAATTCAAGCTAATGCTACCATGACTGTCTTAACAGCAGGGATGTGCATTTTTACGCATCTCTTTTTTTTTCTCTATTTGTGGTAGTGAATGAAACAGGGAATAAAGAGCGTGCATATAAAGATCTTTTGATGTTTCACAAATATTGCTTCTTATAGTCCAATTGCCAAAACATACAGAGAAAAAAAAACTCTTTGATACTCTTGAACAACTGCACATACCTATTTATATGCAAATTCTGAACATCGTTGATGTTTTTGCTGTTTGATTCTGTATTTTTTTCTTCCTGCATTTTGTATTCACATGCTTTACCAGTTGCTCCTTTGAGACAAATAAAGTGCTTGATATTTGTTTTCTTTAAATATTCAGTAGCTGAGAACAGTTTAAAGGTTTTGATACTGTGATAACTCTATATTTTTGTGTTCTGTACTCTCACAGCATTGTACATTATTGTAAATACCACCAATTTGCACCTTATTGTAAACATTAACGATTTTTGCACATTTCTATATATTCCAGCATTTTTGGCACCTTGTTGCTATTTCTTCAACCAGCACAATTTGCACTTCACTTGCATGCTCTTTTGTACATTGTTCCTTTATCTATTGTGTGTAGCATTTGTGAGCTATTGGACCTACTTTGAATCTCCCCGAGGGGATGAATAAAGTATGTATCTATTGTGTACATAAAGCTGGGTCTATAGCTCTAAGCTAAGGGGTTATGCTGTAGCACTGTTACATGTCACAGAGTCTGCCATTTTGTATTAATAACAGGTAAACTAGATATGTGTAGTCCTCCACCACTCTGCATCACAAAGTAAAATAAAGGAATGCAGACATACTCTGGACAATAAAATGAAAATTAAAACGAGACCTAGTCATATATGACACATCTATTTAGTGTAAACAATGGATGAAATGTTGTATTCAATAAAAAACTTGCAGCAGGATTGTTTATATATGTATAAAGAAGTAGCTCACCTCTATCTCTCTGAGTAGTTCTGACTGGCCACAGGTCTCCAGGTCCTCCAGAGCCTGACACCAGAAACTGTCGTCCGGATCCAACAGAATACCGTCTGGTTGTTGGCCAATAAATCTGTGACAAACACAAAAGAAACCAGTTATGTCATTGGTTACAATAAAAAGCCATCAAACAAAAACATATTTCGGTTTTAACACTGCAGATCTGCCTGTTGGTAAAATATATTGTTTATAACATGAAACATTTCTGTACTACAATATCTCTAATAGTTACCTGACAAAAATATTAAATGCATACTGTGAAACTGAATGTTCACATTAAGGGAAAAAAATCCTTTTGCTCTTTTGTATTACTAACAGAGCACCAGCATCATCAATAAAGCCAATGAGAACACAGAGCGGTATCTGCTCTGGTTAAAGCCAACACGAGTAATCTTTTAACACTGAATGTTCCCGACTGACAAGATTAATTCACTTTCACTGTGGAGCTGATCCCCCCCCCACCCCCCCTCACATCCTTCCTGTCTTTCTCTCCACCCCCAGCGGTGTTATATAACTCCAGTGAATGTTACTATCCTCACAAGGCTTAACCTCCGGACTCATCACTACACACACACAGAAACAAACACAGATACTCAGTCTGTCTCACTGGATTCATGACTCAACCTCTACACTGAAATGTACACTTCATCATTAACTCTCGGTGCTGATGATGGCACAGTCAATCAGGGAAAAATAAAGCTGAAATACCCTCCCAGTGAACACAGTCAAACCCTGTCTCCTATGTACCCGATTTGAGCAATGTGGCAGGACGGACATCATCTGCATTTAATATGAAGGAAACCACCCTTAATTGGAGCCTTTCAATACTGTATGATGTTAACAACTGGGCAGAGAATTATGCCATGAACAAGTTTGTTTCTTCCGTCACATTTTTATATACTGTAGGCTCATTTTTGATGGAAAAAATGAAGAGAAGTCATTTAAATTTCTGTAATTACTTGCCCACAGGCTCTTACTACTGGATCTACCCACAGCAGATATTTCACTAATTACAGTTTTAATTTGTTTCCAAGCTTGTCTCCACTCTGCTCTGTGTAAACACAGCCTGCAGTTCAACCCGGTTCAGCCAAAAACTCGTAGAATTTTGGTCACACTACTGGTGGACACAGCCCAGTTGCACTCACAATGCAGATTTTTTGTTTTGTTTTACAGAACCTGGTTAGAGCAAATAGGTTATTTTCGGAAAATGTTTAAATTAGACATGTAGAATACAGCAACTGTGAATAAATATCACGATTTTAAGCTTAAATTCGGTTAATTTTCCAAATATAACAGTGTGTCACAGATGATTACACAGTTAATTTTTACAGTTTGTTTCATAGAGTTAAAGTCTCATACCAGTAGTTTAGTATGTTTGAACCCATTTACTACAAATTTACTACAAATTCTATCATCTTTAGGTCACAGACAACCATTGTGAAAACCGTGCTCCATGCCTCCACTAGTTTTAATACATACATTAATTTCAATAATGCATTCACTTGAGTAATCTGTCTCACCGCAATGAATATAAAGCTTGCTTTAATTTTAAGCTTTTAAAAAAATTAGCAAAATTCAATGCAGATTTCATGTCCAGTGTGAATGACCAAACAAAGCAAACCGGCATCATCAGATTTTGTCATGCAGTGCAACAATGACTGGAAGCTAAATGGAAATGTGGTGTTAACTAACCCTAAACACACACAGAAAGAATACGTCGTGTGTTGAAAAGAAGGTAAAACTCGATTCATTCCTACCCTGGAGGTTTATCCCAGTCGTCTTCACTGAAGCCTCCGTCACTGAAAGGATAGTTCTTCCGGCGTCCAGGTGGAGGTGTGGTGCTGCGCTGCTGCTTGGCACTACGCCACTCATGTGGGTGAAGGGCGATGCCAGCTGCCTGATGGCTGTATGTACCTGCAGGAGGATAGATGGAAGCCTGAACGGTGCTCATTTACAGATTTCTGCTTTACAGAAAGTTATTTTGGAATAATAGATGCTGCCTCATCATCATCAGTGTTTATAACGATATGTTTACAGAAGACAAAATACAATAATTTGCATTAAGTATGTTGGTAAATAAAGACTGAATTAAGAAAGCAAATTTTGAACAGCTTTTTTCTTAACCGGTATTCTGCAGCGTTATCAGTCAAATAATAACACAAAGTGAGTGATGCAAAAACTATCTGCTGAAACAGCCACTTTCAACACAGGACACATTAGCTGTTAACACGAGTGATTCTAGGCTGGAAAAGCTCTGTCACACTAGACCACAGCACACCTTCAGAATGAGAGCGCTCATGGTTAACCATTAGCTGTCACAAAAGACGAGGCTGTGTCCAAAATGGCATACTAACGTACTACTCATACTAAGTGTGATGTCAAAATAAGTATGTAGTGCGTTCACATTAGATAGTATGAACAGATTGAGTACGCGAGAAATACCCGGATGTATACTATATCCGGAAAATTTTTAAGTATGCGCGGTGACCACACTAGTCATACTCAACCGCCCCATAATGCTTTGCGAGCTACCCACCGAAATGCAAGCCTCCGCGGGATATGTGGCCGGACCGGGGCGATTTTTATTTTATGTTATGTGGTTAAGTAGTCATCCTAATCACCCCACAGATTTGAGAAATAGGCGTTTTCTGACCAACGTTTTAAATTTGTCAGACGCCTCACAACGTGCTACTGAATGCTAGCAGCTAGTTGCAGCAGCTCGCTTTGCATACAGAACAAGTAGCAGCTACCTCCAGTAGCCTGCAGCTACAATTGAAACGATTCGCATAATCTGGCTAATAACTGCATGAGGAGTGCCGGCTTGAAATTGCCACATTAATTATGCGACTGTTTGTTAGCGTAAAATCGACCTGAAGCCGGCATTCAGTCGAAATATTTGATAGCTGTACTTCCGGTTTTTGTCGTCGGAGGTTTGAAATGCATTATGGGAAACGGAGTAGTATACTACAGTGTGAACGGTCGGCATTCTAATCATACTTATAGTACGTAGTATACAGTATATACTCATTGAGAATGTAGTATGTAGTACGTTAGTATGCGATTTCGGACACAGCCGATGTCACGGTGGCCCTTTGTGAGCTAGAAACCCCACAATGCTCTCTGTTTGCCAATTTCTCACAACCCGAGCGACCAACTTTTTCAGTCTATACAGTGTCAACTACAAACAAGCTGTGGTCGTCCATCTCATCAAACAGTAGTGCAGGTAATACATACAACACATATTTTATCGATTGAGAGAAATTAACTGTTGACGCTGAACACGACTTGAATATGTGTTTTGCAACGTACAGCCATTCTGCTCTTTCACCATCTACAGTAAGCGTGTTAATCTGAAACTTACCTTGGCTGCCATAGCCTGCATCCAGCCCTGAGCCATCCCATGACTCCATGGCGGAGTCAACGCTGGGTATGGTTGTGGAGTAAAGCTCCGATAGCTTATTGGTCTGTTGGCTGTCGGTCAGATCATCCTCTTCAGGGTCACTGACCTCATTCTCTGTCGTGTCCTCTACCTCGGCTGCCTTCCCTTCTAAGTCTTGGAGAAAAGACAAAAACAAAAAAGTAAACATTAGTACACCTTCTTTCAGACAAGAATGCTTCCTTGAATAGTTGGTAGAATGCACACCACGGATTGTAGAGATTCTCAATCTCACTGGTGTCAAATCTTTTCTGCATAGACCCTTTAGAAAACCACATAACACATGCTTGTAGGAGACAATTTATGGTACAACTGAAGCTAGAGCTGGCTAGCTAACAGGCTTTTCTGATGGATGGATGGATGGATGGATGGATAGGTCATTAACCCAAGGGAAATTCAAGTATTCAGCAGCTTACATACAACAAAAAGATTAGTAATATTAAAGTCTAGTATATACTCTAAAAGAAATGCTCTAAAATTTGATAAACAAACTCTAATTTAAATATCTATACAGATACTAAAAGTGAACCCAAAGTCAATATAAAATATTTCTTTTACAGCACAGTTATTTAAAATGACTCAGACAAGTAGAACAAGAAAACAGCTGTAGTCAACTACGTAAGGTGCACAGACATTCTACAATCACACCGGATCAGTCCTAATGTGATCATGACTGCCACCCCCTCTGATTACTCAGTGATGAGTTGTACAGTCTGATGTATTTTCCTTTAAAAAAAAACATTCATTTTGATCCACAGTGAGATACAAGTGCTTCCAAATGGCTAACTCTTTCCATACCACATATGCAGTGCAAATGTTCAATACATGTTTTGAAAAAGTGGGTTTACTTCTGGTATTAAATTTATGATTGACATAGCATTTAGGAGACTGTCCCGCAAAAAAATCTCTCTGCTGCAGGTCCTGTTCCTTGAAAATGTCTGAAAACCCCTAAGGCCTGTGCTGCAAAAAAGGTTGAACATGCCCAAAATGTCTGTCAAAGAAAGGAAAAGGTTTAAGACACTAAAAACTTGTGCCCTCTCACTATCCGTGCACTGAACTCCACAGGCTCCATGGGAAAAGAATCAACTGCTCAATAGGTGGCATTTTTGTATACGTTGATCTGCTATCTTGAACATAACTTGCTCCAGAGCAGTTCAGGTGTGTAGCACAAACTATAATGGTGATGCACCAGGAAAATCCCGAGTCGAAGTTACCTCGCTAACCTCTAATCCTGCTTCACAGTTCTGATGTAAGAAGATGCATCAAGAACACCAGAAAATTTATTTTTTTGTTGTCAAATGATTCAAGGCAGAAGTCAAACTTACAGTCACATCATAATACATGCAGAGCTACTATTAGGACTTTTCATACTCACTGTCAAGCTGTTTCTTTATCTTGAGGGTGACGGTCTCTCCGGCCATCTGCAGCAGGTGGATGGCTTCACTCAGCGGTTTGCCTTTAAGACTGACGCTGTTGATAGCCAAGATCCGGTCGCCAACATGTATAGCCCCTGTCCTGCAGACGCACAAAAACACACAAATTGGTAACACGATACACACAGGTACACAAAGAAGAGTTTAGTCTTGTGCCCACACAGGAAAAGAGAGCATTGTAAGACTAGCAATTTGGGCTAAAGGCTGTTGTTTTAAATGTGCTATATAAATAATGGGGACTTAAACTAAGGGTAAATGGGTTTATAAATGATTACTCAAAAACATTTTTAATGAGCCCAAAAAGGGCTCTAGATGGGTTAATCTAGTGTTAAATAATATGTTTTTTATTTAGCAATTCTGCATGTGTAGTGTGTGTGTAATTTAAGGACAACCCTTTGAAATTTGAAAACCCCATTTGCTTCAGACATTAAAACGAGGTCATAATCGATCCCTAACTTTATCCAATTACCCCTTAAAATACTTTTCAAAGCACAAGTTAGCCGCAGAAAAATCTAATACAGGAATTGGATTAGGATCAAAAGGTGAAACGCTGTGTCGAAGGAATGCAGTGTTACTGAGTTTGAGAATTGAATTTAAAGTTAATCATGTTCAAAGAGAACCCATGTAAAAAACAAAAACACATGACTAGTGTAGGGTCGCAACAAGGTGACTCAGGAATGAATATCGCTGGCTCTGTTTAATCCCACTATCACTGGCCACTGTATTAAAAATGCAAAACAATCCTTTATCTTGTGTCCCACCTTGACAGAGATATCATTTATTTGGAGGTCTTACCTTACGTGCAGATTCGTGTACAAGGGATTTAAGCCAGGGAAGTGTGTATTTAAGAAAGCATGTTAGGTTTTCTGGGCTCAATATCTTAAGTTTGCATTTACTTTGGCTGGTTTACTAAAATGAAAGCACTCACATGGCTCAAAGAAAACTGGGTCGGCGACGTTGATATCATCTGTATCCCTGCACTTCCTTTCAGTGTCAAGCTGTGCAAAGTTTATTTATAGTGCTTTTAGCCAACAGGTCTGAGGCAAAGTGCTTTATCGACAACAGTTTAGAATAGGAAATAGAACAATTACATCACAGACTCCAAGAAATGGGGTCGCAGAGAGTGAGTGAGTGAGTGAGTGAGTGAGTGAGTGAGTGAGTGAGTGTGTGTGTGTGTGTGTGTGTGTGTGTGTGTGTGTGTGTGTGTGTGTGTGTGTGTGTGTGTGTGTGTGTGTGTGTGTGTGTGAATTTGGAAATGAATCAGGTTAAGCAGTATGCTGCCTCCATGGGTGTGTTTTTGATGGAAGAATATGTGAGCCTGTTATAAAAGCCGACATTTTATAGTGAAAAAGGCACCGTGTAGTGGACTGGGTGTAAGGTAAATTAACCAGAGGATGTTTATGTCTCAGGGAAACTATTACATCATCTTCTGTTCAGTCTTGTTACTGTGGAGGCTGGCTGCTATCCCATTTCAAGTTTCTCATTGTCTCATCTGTCATCACTTCACTTCGTCAAATGGCATCTGCTACACACTCGTCTGCTGGTAGGGAATCCCTCTATTTTTTGCTCAAGGCCTCCTCTATTATCTCTCCTAATAAGGTTATTATTACCCCTGTAACAGTGAGGCCTAAATAAGGAAACATGAGTTGGCTCCGTTTTAGCTGGGTTTAAGTTCCTGCATGTGTTGCCATAATACCACAAAGTGATGACATGATTTATCTACTTTTTAAATCCTGATATGAATCTTGAGCATACAAGGTAATAACTCAGTTCTGGACGTACCTGTGGTTTGATTATGCTGTTTCTACATCAGCCACCTTTGATCTAGAGCCAGGACATTTACCACCAAGGAAGGTAAGCATCATTCTGACCAATTATTCTGTCTTTTCTTTGTTTAATGATCTCCCGCATGACGCACACATGTATATGAGCATGTGCAGTGTCCTGGCCGGAATGGAAAATACAGTAAATAAATATGGTTATCGGTTATCTTACTCATTGATGGGAGCAAATACCCCACTTGTGTAACAAAGCGCGTCGGTTTAGCTGTATTTAACAATACGCCTGGAGACTCCGGTCATGTGGGCATTGCAGATTAAACGCTGGATTTATTATATCATGTAATGCAGACATTGCGGAGTCTTTGCCGTATCAAAAAGATCTTTCTTTCTTTGTGTGTGTGTCTGAATTTGTGGGAGTCTCTGTATACAATCAGTCACTTTCAACCCTGTGGCCCTTGCACATCAGTGGACGTTAAATGTGATGCTTCCCAAGATGTATGTAATCAACCAAATTTAATCTGGCATTATAGCATGCCAAAAAGCCATCATTCACAGACGTCAATGCAAAAATGTTTTTAGAGAAGTAAACATATCCATCCGCCAACTAAAGGTGTAAGGAAATACAGAACAATGTCCAACACACACTACCACAGAGAGAAGGACGATGTCTACTGATGAATTCAAATACCACTTGTAAAAAAATAAAATGCTGAAAGATTTATCTAGAGAACATAAATGATATGCTTTGTGCTGACGTTAGACATTAATGCTGCTAGTAGAAGGGGTGTAGATTGCCCATGTGACTTCACTTGACCCACAAACAACAGCGCACACCCACATGATGTCTCTTTAAAAGCCCAGAGGAGCTGCAGATGAGCTGTTTTCATGTTGTGTAGGCTGATGTGCGGGCTCAGGCTCTCAGTGAATGAAGATTTATGCTGGTTTGTCACTATCACTGATGGAGCACAAATTGTGTTTTAGGAGGGAAATCATTTGCATGTTTGACACTGAATGCTGACGAGGCACAATTATAAAAGGGACACACACTACTGTTAAAAAGTTTAGGTTCACTTAGATATGTCCTTATATTTGAATGAGAGGCAGTTCTTTTTTAAAATGAAGATAACATTAAATTAATCAGAAATACAGTCTAGACATTGTTAATGTGGTAAATGACTATTCTCGCTGGAAACGGCTGATTTTTAATGGAATATCTCAGTCAGTCAGTTGTACCCAACAGAATCGGTGAAGTGAATAAAGTTCTTCCTCCAGCTTCCACTGTCCAACATTGCAGCCAAAAGTTCTTTGCCTTCCTGACAGTGGCTGTGTCCGAAATCGCATACTTACGTACTACTCATACTCAGTGTGACGTCAAAATAAGTATGTAGTGCATTCACATTAGATAGTATGAAAAGACTGAGTACGCGAGAAAAACCCGGATGTATACTATATCCGGAAAATTTTTAAGTATGCGCGGTGACCACACTAGTCATACTCAACCGCCCCATAATACTTTGCGAGCTATCCACCGAAATGCAAGCCTCCGCGGGATATGTGGCCGATATGTTATTTTATGTGGTTAAGTAGTCATCCTACTCACCCAACAGATTTGAGAAATAGGCGTTTTCTGACCAACGTTTTAAATTTGTCAGACGCCTCACAACGTGCTACTGAATGCTAGCAGCTAGTTGCAGCAGCTCGCTTTGCAGACAGAACAAGTAGCAGCTACCTCCAGTAGCCTGCAGCTACAATTGAAACGATTCGCATAATCTGGCTAATAACTGCATGAGGAGTGCCGGCTTGAAATTGCCACATTAATTATGCGACTGTTTGTTAGCGTAAAATCGACCTGAAGCCGGCATTCAGCCGAGATATTTGATAGCCGCAATTCCGGTTTTTGTCGTCGGAGGTTTGAAATGTATTATGGGAAACGTAGTAGTATACTACAGTGTGAACGGTCGGCATTCTAATCGTACTTATAGTACGTAGTATACAGTATATACTCATTGAGAATGTAGTATGTAGTACGTTAGTATGCGATTTCGGACACAGCCAGTGTCTTCTTCTAGCACCTTCCATAATGTTGTGCTCAGCCTACCAGTCCTTCTGATCGTATCAGGTTTCCATAACAGTACTTGACCAACTGCTTCGTTGTGTCTCATCCAGTCAGGGATAGTCTACGTTGCCTAATGATGGTCGTGTGGATGTGGACCATACAGCGACTTGTTGGCGAGGTGTGATTTCCAGGAGATGTTTTGTTCCATCTGTAACATTCTGGTATAAGTCCCATCAATTCTTTTAAGAGTGTCTTCATTGGTGACCAGAAGTCAGATCCATAAAGCAAAATGGAGTCCACTGATGCTAGTTGCCGTTTTAATTGGAGATACCCACATGTTTGACAGAGAGTTTAGTGTTCCTCAAGCTTTAATAATTTTTCTTTCTATATCATGTGCTGTGTTGGTGTAGCCTCCAAGATAAAGGAAATCATCAACTTTTTCAATTTCTGACCCATCTAGTGCATGCAATGTCTCCTCAGACGTCGGGTTAAGGTGCATGAACTTCATCTTTGCAACATTTAGGAAGAGTCCAATCTGTCTTGTTTCTCGCTCTACCCGATGTAGAAGGTCTTCTGTTTCACTGAGAGTGTTTTCCAGGCAAGTTCTGGGAGGACTTCTTCAGGGTGTCTTCTAGCTTGACGACATTTTAGAGTCAAACCATCTCAAGAGCAAGATTGCATTCCTCAGTGCACAATTTAAGCAGATGAAGAGGAAAGGTGTGAGGGAGTCTTCTTTAATATCTCCATAGGGGTACAGAGGAACATTTCCAGCAACCATCACTCCTGTGTTCTAATGCTACATTGTGTTAGCTAATGGTGTTGAAAGGCAGGTGATGATTGAATGACGAATGATTCAAAACCCTTTTGCAATTATTTCAGCACATGAATAAAAGTATGGGCTTTCATGGAAATCATTAAATTGTCTGGGTGAGCCCAAACTTTTGAACAGTGGTTTATTTCAATAATAGAATAGTGGCTCTTTCTGTTGAGCTTTCTCGTAAACAAATGTTAAAAACAAAAACCTGTGTTTATCTCCAAACATGTTTAGTGCATTCCATCCTTACACAAGATTTTAAGCCACACACTGTCCATGTTCATAAGCTTGTGTCATTTTTCTTTTTAGACTTATTGCTGACATTGTATGTTTCTTTCCGCATTGTTACCACCAGAGGCTTGTGTCAGAAACAATTTCAGCATGATGTCTTGGAGTTTTCTTTGGATCAACACTTAACTCTCTTCCATAACAATTTCAATGTTTTCAATGAAAACTCACACTTTTAGTCATGTGCTAACATAGTTGCACAAGGGTGTTTTTAATCATCATTTATCCTCTCAACACCATTAGCTAACACAACGTAGCATTAGAACACAGGAGTGATGGTTGCTGGAAATGTTCCTCTGTACCCCTATGGAGATATTGCATTAAAAATCAGCCATTTCCAGCTAGAATACTCATTTACCACATTAACAGTGTCTAGAGTGTATTTCTGATTCATTTAATGTTATCTTCACTGAAAAAAAACTTCTGAATGGTAGTGTATCTTAAGGTTTCCCCATCTGGATAGTAAGGTGTTCATGGAAAAAAGTGGGAATTGTTACTCAAAAGCAACATCATCAGAATCATGAACAAATCCTTAGTATTAGATGAAATGAAGCTGCTTCGCCGCAACAGCAATAAGCAATATTCCTGTGAAATGAAAACAATATGACCAAATAGCTAGAAGAGGATTAGATTATGTAGAGAGTCCAGTTTCCAAATATTATGCAAGGCTAAAATATAAATAGATGCAAGGTTTTTTATGTGAATCTTTTGTATAAAATGAGTAATTTTTATTTTGTGCGATGATAAAGAACATATTCTGAATATATGATGTAATGCACATAAAAACATTACAAGTTATGTCAGACTGTTTCTGCGGCCAAAACAGATTTGAATGGAAAGGAGGATTTAAAAAAAGAAAAAGCATGCCTTATAAGGCCCGTCCAACAAAAAATGTGGCATTTATAATCATGGGAAATATGCAATAGTCCATGGATTGCTTCTTTTAATAAAAGAAAATAGAAAGAGTTTCAGTCTGGATTTCTAATTGCCATTAAAGATTATACATGCCATTTTGAGCTGAAATGATGAAAGAAGAGTTAAAATGCATCAAAACTGCCAGAAATCCTGTAAGAATGAAGGAATCTTCAGTAGAAGCTGTCAGAAACTTTGCTTTAAAAAGCATGAAGTCAAATATATTTACTATTCTGGAAGCTAAGTTGCTTTAACTTTTCGATGCAGCAATGGAAAAGCAATTTCTAGTAGTAGTGATTTGGAAGCTACAAGCACTGTAACTGAAACTATGAATCTGGAGCTTCAGTGTCTTCCTTCATCCTTTACAACACAAACTGGAAACCTAGATTTCCAAGAAAAAGACTGTGTGTGTGTGTGTGTGTGTGTGTGTGTGTGTGTGTGTGTGTGTGTGTGTGTGTGTGTGTGTGTGTGTGTGTGTGAGAGAGAGCATGTACCTCTCAGCAAGGCCTCTCTTGGTTAGGCCTGATATAGTGATGGGGTCAAAAGGCTCCTCGGTGCCTGAGATGGTGATACCCAGAGGGCCTCCATACCGCTTCAGTTCCACTGTGTAGATAATGCTGCCTGACGTCTCCTGCTCATCTGATACGCACACACAGACCACACAACCAATGCACGATATTCTTAAGTTTCAACTCGCTGCTCGTTTGATGCGCATCCACACGCAAAAAACACTTTAGGTTCACTAGGTGACGCTGCGTCGCATTACCTGCTCACTGGAAATGCACACACAAAACACATTTCATTCTAGAAGTAGGTCAAAAACACTTCTCAGGACTACACCAGTGAGGAAGGCACTGTTTCCATGGCAACCAGGGGGGAAAAGACTGCCCTGTCATCATATAGCACGAGCAAATGATCTCTGCATGTAATTCCCCGTGTCTGCGTGTGATTATAGCCTTGTGACTTAGCATGATTACAGTTTCTCTCTACTGTGTGTGTTTATTCACATCATATCATATCAAAGCACACAGGGTGTCACCCCTGAGTAACAGCTTGAAGGTGTTCTTGTATTGAATCACACATATTCAAGAAGACGGCTGTAAGATCAACAAGACAGTATGTGGCCATGTGCAAAGCTAGACTAAGACTCAGAATATCAAGGGTCTTCCAAGTTGTTCTTGGTCCATACATTAGGTCATTCAAATTGTCTGATTATATTTCGTGTCTTTACTGGTGTTCATGTTCTGTTGTATCTTAACTTTTTCACTGTTTTACACTGGATTTATTTTATCAGTAATGACGCATCTGACAGTACTGTGTGATGGACAAAGTTAATTTAACAGCAACTGTAAGAGTAACAGACTTGTGGACAACAGCCCCACCTGGTGGACTACCACTGTTAATGCATCTCTTTTAAATTTCAACTTCCTGAGCAGAACAATAAACAAAGCCAAAGAATGCAATTAGTTTCAATCAGAGAGCTATTTTTGCAGCTTAATGCACAAGCCCGCAATTTAATATTATCATGTTTAGTTCAAAGTAATCTTTATTAGGCCCGAGGGGCAATTTGTCAGTCAACAGCACACCACAGTGATACACAATCTCACCACATTCTAAAACCACACAACAGATTAAAAATACGACAATAAAATTAAATAGATGAAGAATAATTCCGCCTCAGTGAGGCACAGAAGAAACTACTGTATATTCACAGAAATACCTGAGTTGTCTTCGTCTTTGCGTATCTTTAGCTTCACCAGTTCCTCACACTGCTGGAGGATCTGCTCTGCATCATCTCTGGAACAATTCTCCAGTCTGATGTTGTCGATGGCCAGCAGCTTATCACCGGGCTCCAGTGTTCCTGTTCTGAAAGAGAGAAAAAGAAAGACAGAGACGGAAGCGGATATTACAAGGTCCGCTGTGGCTGTACAAAAGCATCTGTTGTCAGATTTCTGCCAAACTGTCGTCATACGACCCGCACTGCACTGTGTGAGTGAAATCTAAACTACAAAATGGTGCTAATTAACAAATATTCTGAGAGCAAAGTGAAGTTTAGAGTTGAGATGCAAGACTGGTTTCAGGACATCAGAATGAACACAGATGGGGAGATAATGTCAGTCAGCGTAGAAGTTCTATGGCTTATTCTAATATGTTACATAAAAATAAATATGGCGCATCTGACATTAAAGTTGAAGTAGTTTTCAAATTTCCAGAGTGAATATGTATATTTGTAAAGCATTGCATTTTATGTCTGCATCTGTCGGAGGGTCCTAACAATAAGTGTAGGCATAATAATATGGGAATTCCACCACAGGGCAGATTTTATGTTTTCTGCAATTAGGAGGAAAAATATGTGCATATCTCAGTCACTGGCCCAAATGAGTTGGAAAATGTCAGCATATTGTCAATAAACCAATATTGTGCATCCCTAAAATAGAGTAGTAACTATAATCACATAATGTATTAAGTACTCTAGACAGCTGGGCTTCACCAAGTAAAACATCCCACAAAAGAATATTACACACTAGACTTTGAGATACCTGTGAGCCATGCTGCCCTTCTTGATGTCAGAAATGATAAGGGGCTCCCCCGACTTCTTACTGGCTGTGGAGGGAGATGACATCAAAATAAGAATACCAGCAAAGTACAACACTGCTGCCAAATACAGGAGTTACTCCTACAAGCACTGTTATCAATACTACTATTGCAAATAATAATAATAAAAATCAATGTCAGCATTGTCATCTTAAAAAATCATAATCAATGAGGAACAATAACATGAACCCACAAATAGTCAGTGAAGCTACTGATGCAGCGCTGTGATTTAATGAAAAGAGAATAATAAATTGTAACTCTCTGAACCTCAACATTCACAAAGTGGTTTGAAAGACATGAAAGAGGTGGGGATTTTTTGGTAAATAAAAAATACACAACTTCCCAGAGCAATAAATTGTAGAAACAGCGTAGAACACTTGATGTCCAACAATCTTGAACCTTGACTTTGCATTTTATCAAGAAAAACATTTATATCTAGGTTAAATATGGAGAATTTGAGCAAAAGCACTTCATTCTGCACATTTCCATGTAAACAACTGGCCAAAAATAAACTGTTTGCAGTAAACAAATTCATTAAAGCTATGACTGTGAACATGAACAGTCGTGTAACAAAAATTGGGGGACTTTTCGGTTGAACTGCAGGCTGTGTTTACACAGAACAGACAGTAGACAAGCATGGAAATGGATTACAATGTAAGAATAAAATGCTTATAGCATAGAGTCACCATTTTTCCCCCCAATATTGATAACATCTGTGGGCACAGGGAACAATGCTGTACATGTTCATTTCAGGTTGTCTTCAGTTGTTGAATATTGAAACTATTTTTCACATTCCTATTTTATGCGATATGACATTATAACTGTGTGATACTGCACAAAAGATATTTCTGAGTTGTCTCTTTTTCTACCTATGGCTGTGGTTTTTCCACAGAGGTGCAGGACTTTATACTGTAGTGAAAAATGAGCCCACAGTCATTATAATGTGAAAGGAGCACAAACACCCAGAAACAGTTTGGGGTTCAGAGGGTTCAATACAAATTGTTTTTTTTAAAAATGCAGTTCTACTCATCACAAATTCAATACTCTTTGACACACACTGGAACAGTGGAAGGCTGGAAATGTTTTGACAGCAATAGCAGTGAAATGCTAATTTGCAAATTTACATTTAACCATCCTTATTGTCCTATCAGGAGAAAAACTGTGTTGGTAAATTTGTAGAAAACAGCCAGTGTTTTTGTCTTGTAATATCCCTGTCATCTTGCGTTCAGAAGATGGCACCATTGCACCGTTTTCCATCTCAGAGGCTGCCACAGTCCAGCCTGGTATACAGCATTAGAGTAAAGTGAAAGCTGCTCATCCCATATCTGGTCATGCCATTTTCATTCTGCAGCAGCTATCAACACATCAGGGTTGTCAGAATTTCCACATTTGATTAAAGATGCTCAAGTTAGTTGACATTCCTTCTAAAATTATACACGTGGCTTTATTGAAAACACTTTTCCGGGGATCTTTAACTGAGCTCTACATACCTCCTCAGCAAACCCCAATTTCATTCTGCTACAGTTTTACAAGCAAAGCAGTTCCATGATGCTTCTACATACTCATGTGTTAAATGGGACTCTTTTGTAAAAATGAAATAGGTTACAGAGGAACCAGAGTGTGGCGATGCTTTCCAATTATCTCAGCTAGTTTGGGAATTCTGCTGGTCTTAAATTTGCTTTTAAATTTGTGCAATACACAGTGGTGTTTTTTAAACTCTTATTAATATGCAAATATGTGTCCCTGGAAACACAAGGCCCTGCTTGACATTAGCAAAAACCAGAGACAGGTATTCAGGTACACTTCATTACACAGAGATCTGTGCAGTGATGCCTGATGTAAAAATTCATTCTATTCAGTGTCAATTTCCACCAAGCAACACTCATTTCATTCCATTTTTTTCACTCCTTGTCTGTCTATAGACAAAAAGGGATAAGTCCTGTGTTCCATGAGTTGCATATAATTGAAATTTTACTTTTTTTTCCCTAAAAGGTGCACAGTAGGGGGGTATCTCTGAAGCCAGGAGCTGGTGACAGCTTCTTTTCATGCAACCAAGAGAATCAAGAAATCATGCTTATATATAGAAAACTATTAAAGTAAGTTCAAAATGCACAGAAAAAAATGACAACAATGTTTTGACTTTGACAGAAAGGTTAAATGCAGACACATGTATTAGAAGAATGCTCTTTTCTCTTTTGTTTCCTTTCCTTGCCACTGTCACCTTTGGGCTTGCTCTGGGGGTAAGGCATATGGGTTCTGCAAAGCGTCTTAAGACAATTTGACTGTAATTGGTGCTATATAAATAAAATTGAAATGATTTGAATTGAATTGAACAGCATTTACAGGTAGACAGGACACAACTAAAACTATGTGTTGATCCACACTCCCTCCAGCAATGTTTCTGGATCCCAGCTGTAGTTCTGTCTTTAATATTGTTCTTCCAAATATTTAAAAATGTGCCAGGTTCAGCAGTTCTCCTGTCACGTAACTAATGCTACTGAAAATAAACCACTGGCAGACTATAATATCCATACACACACTGCAGACTCAGTCTAATTAATGAATGTAGGTCATTCCCACTGAAGTCTGGAAATTGCGTGTGGAAGCTGAATAGTGTCATGAATTACCTTTATTTAATAACCACAACGAGCTTCTTTGCTGAACTCCACAGCGTGCATGACTTTGATGATGAACCTATTTAAGATTTTAAAAGCGTTTCTGTTTACGCTACACGATCACTGCATCCCTGTGCTAAAGTTAAACATCTCATCTCAAAACCATTAATCTTCTCCTGGAACAGGTTCCTCCACTATTCGGGGAAGGTTCTCAGGATTTTAAAGCCCGGCTGCAGGGATTTATCCCCATTTAGCCACAAGGACACTGGTGAGGTTGAGCACTGATTGTGGGAGATAAGGATCAGTTTATAGTATAGTTCATCTCACAGATGTTTAATGGGACTATGGACAGAACATTCTCTCACAACCGAGTAGGAAAACATTTCACTCAATGGACCTGACTTTGTTCAGTTTTACAATGAAATAGAAAAAGGCCATCTTTTGAAGTTCGAAGCGTAGTATGATCTAAAAATTAGGGATAAACTGATAATGATTGTAGCCGATATTTGGGACTTTTCTGTTTATTGTATCTGTATTTTAATACTTCGGTTCTCATGCAGCCTCCTATAGTCTCAGAAATGTCTCTCAAGCAGCAAAAATTGAACAAGAAACACAAGCCGTTGCTAAAAACCTCATAGCAGCTAAGGCTATGCTAACAGGTAGCATCTAAATTAGAAGGCAGCCACAGATTAACCTGAAAAAGAGTCTAATAAGCAATAATTAGTGAAGCCTTATGGTGTGGACTTTAGTTGGCAATAATAGTGACAGAAAATTCAAAGATTAAGAAAGTAGAGAAGAACAACAGACATAACTGCAGGAAACAAAGCGATGAATCTCAGTCAATTCCATATAAACAGAGGAAAGTGTCCTAATTTAATCACTCCTATTTCTATTTTACATATTCAGTGATAGCCACCCTTATTGATGAGGAAGCCTAGTTATGAATGACAGGTTCTCTGCTATCAGCTCCAAATATCAGTCACCGGCCTTTCTCGATCACTGATAATCGGCATCGGTCCTAACAAACCCATATCGGACTAAAAATGTCAAGCTCGAGCATCACAATCTTCCTCAACTGGAACTATGGGCTAGAATAAACTATGACAAACAGCTCCAGACTAAAAGATCACCAACAAATGCGCACAGGTGAACATGATGTAAGGCCAGCGGTATCCGAATGAGAAATGCTATCTGTCCCATTTTTAGAAACATTGAGCTTCCCTGCAGGCAAGAGTAACGTGAAAAATGGATGCTTAGGTTTGCATTCTTATGAGAAGCAGAGGGTGGTCGGGTGAAATTTAAACACTTTCCAGCAGCCTCTCAAAACAAAAAGTACATCATGTGAACAGTGTTTGAAGTGTGCATTCCTACCACTGATGGTGAGCCCCAGCTCCACTCCTCTCTTCTTCGGCAGTTTGACATGGAAAGTACCACTGCTAGGCACCACCGACTCTGCAACAAAAACACACACCCACACGCAGCGTTACGCACAAGCAGAAAAACCACTAATAAACAAAATTAAAAAGCAACAAGTGGTTCTTTTCATCCTGCTTAACATTTGTAATTACAAGGCATTTAGCTCTTGCTCTTATCTTCTCTGAATTGCTCTTCTCCGGGGCAAACAGCGACTTCAAATCCTCACTGTTTGCCTGCATGACTCACAGCACTAATTCCAGCAGTAAAACAACCCTACATCCAGGCGCAAACATGACAAGTGAAAACTGTAAGCAGAGCAGCCACTTAAGACTTTTATTTGGATCAGTTCCTCACTTCAGCGTCCTTCCAGCTCTTCTCATTCACTTATGCTGCAAACAAGATAATTAACAAGTTTATTTATTTCCTCACGGATGACTGAACAAATCAGAATGTTGGTTTAGTGCATTGGATACATTTCTTTGTGTGTCACAGTGATTTAATTTCCTCGACAACATTGCACTTGACAACTACAAGAGGTAGACAATGGCCTTTGAAAGACTTCAAGACCAAAAGTCTCAAACATTACACTTGGAGATTTGCTGCGTTTACATTTCGGGTTATTGTTAAGATGATTTTATTAATAAAATTCTTCTCTGTAAGCTTAATTTGTAACTGCAAAGAGTTACACAGCTCAAATCAAAGTCTTTCAGTGTGTGAATATGTAAAGAAAAAGTAGTTTAAATATCCACAAAGCTCTTATAGTACTTCGGAGTAAACTATGCGCATAACAATATATCATGAGGTGTTTTTTTTAACATTTACTAGAATAAAAAGTGATGTAGATCATTTCTAAACCATGTGCCTCTTTTGAGTCAAGCCTTTCTACTCTTAAAATATCTTTAATAAAACAACTAAATCCTGATTGTTTTAACAATAAAATACATTAAAACAGCGGACTGCTCCTAAATGTTAGCAATCAGCAGATCCCCTTAAAAAGAAATACTTTAACTTTAAAAAAAAAAAACCTGATTGATTCCCGTGTCCTAGGTCAGAAACTTTGTTAGAATGCAGCCTGAAGTGACTTTTCTTCTGTACAAAAATCAGGACTAAAGACAATAATACACTGCTTGAACTCTGAGTACTTTTCATGGGTTTAAAAGCATGCTGATAGGGCCATGCCCCCCAGTGAAGAGCTGTAATTATTCTCTCTGCCCTTGCATGCACTGAAACAAAAGCACGAGGCAGTAAGTCTGAACAGTTTATTAAGTCCGTGCAAATGCGTTTATGCACCGATCGGCCACAGCATTGAAAATAACAGGCAGGTGAATGACACAGATGATCTGGTTACAATGCAACGCTCTGCTGGGGAAACTTGGGTCCTGGCATTCATGGGGATGTTACTGTGTGCCACACTCCAGATCAATGGCGGTGGCAGGACAATGCCCCCCTGCCATGCCACAAAAGCTGCTCAGGAAACAGCTCAATGAACACCACAAAGAGCCAGAGGCATTGACCCGGCCTCCAAACTGCCTGGAACAAGCCTCTTCCACAAAAGCCCAACTGTGCAACCCTCTGGACGCAAAGGATTTACTGCCAACATCCAAGCGCCAAACACCACAAATACATCCCCAAATACCCCATGTCCATGCCTCAGGGGGTCAGGGGTGGTTTTAATGCTGTGGCTGATTTCTGTATGGACTTATGATCAAATTAAACTAATAAATGGTATCAATTTCAGAATATCTAATAATTTTTCTACTCAAAAAAAACGTATAGATTAGCATGAAATTGGTGTCTGAGATTACTTATTAACAGATGTCTGACACATAACATAATAGAAATCTAGAAAAGAGGCAATATAATATGATGTAACAATGCGAGAGAGAGAGATGCAAGAATGGGTCTGCTTTTAGTTAATTTCACAAACCTGCTACATCAAATTCTATTTCTAGTGTGACTTTGTTGGTCAGCGCGGCGTCTCGGAGAAGCTGATTGGCTTCCTCAAGTGTTCCGTCTTCTGTGGGGATCCCGTTGATGGACAGGAGACGGTCTCCAACCTGCAGCAGGCCACACCTTCAACGACAGGTAACAAGGTGACGTCAGAAAGGCTATACAAAAGTTTAATCTTTCACAGCTTTGAGGCCTGAAACCATAACTTCTGTGAATCTCAGCTTTCAAAAGACATCAAAGCCAAGCTTTGGACATAAAAAAAAACATTTTAAAAAGAGACACAAAAAAATGAAAACCCTGTTTTTATGTTGTATTCCTACTGCAGGAGTTAAAATGCTATCAGCTACCTGTAAAAATGTTGTGCTGCACAACATATTGTTTCAGGATTGGCATCGCAATGTGTGCAACAGCCACATCACGGGTAGCACAATGTCAAGCAAGGCAAATTAACTCAAAGACATCAGGCTACAACCTTTGTTTTTGCTTTTTTAAACAAACAAAACCCTCACACAGGTCTCATTTTCCATGATTCGTCTAAAAGAGAAGTCTGTCTTAACATAATTTTCGTCAATTTAAGGGTTTTTGGAAACCCGAGATTTATTTTTACTTTGTTAAACAACACACAGAGTTTTGTGACATCCAGTCCACGCTGTAAAGGAAGACCTGGTTGCAAAAAAGAAACACATCATCAGTTGTATGAAAACATTTTAATGACAGAATATAGAAAGAATGATGCTGACCAAAGACTGGCACTGTGTCAGCAGTGTCTTGCAGTTGTTGCAACTACAGGAGGCACCACAAAATTGTGTGGCAGTGCAAAGCTAGAGACCATCCTAAGCAAAAATAATAACATTATCAGACGCCCTTGCCAGTGTTCCACCACATGAGAAAGGTTCCCAGAAGTCTTTTCAGCTTTTTTAAAAAAGTATTTTTTTAAATAATTTATGATGCAGATGCATTC
Organism: Acanthochromis polyacanthus; assembly: GCF_021347895.1. Classification (NCBI taxonomy): domain Eukaryota; kingdom Metazoa; phylum Chordata; class Actinopteri; family Pomacentridae; genus Acanthochromis; species Acanthochromis polyacanthus. The sequence goes on along the minus strand of NC_067117.1, from coordinate 31,473,307 downwards.
CCCTCAAAATCACCATAATCATCCTGTAGTTATAAATAACTACAGGCAAGATGAGCAAGATGTTCAGTGAAGATTTCATTTTCTAACATCAAAAACACTATTTAAAAAAACGTTTTTTGCAAATTTTGTCCAGCCCTACCAATGACTTAATAAATATACAAACAATAGCTACAGCTAATGTGTCTCGCTTTTCTGTCAGTCTTTTAGCATCATTTAATATGCTTGTTCATTTATGTAGGAGAAAGCATGGAAATGTTTTCTCATTCAATCTGTAAAGGATACATTACAGGATGCAGACTTCCCAACATGCGCACTCAAACAATTCAGGTCAGAAGCCACAGCCAAATTAATAGTTACAGGAAAGCAGAGCTGATTTTTTATTTTTTTAAATGATGCTTTGTGTTTGTGAGCATCTGAGGTGCCTGTGTAAAAAAAGCATGCAGAGTAAGTAAGTAACCAGGATACTGGAATTCAATAATAATACAAAGATATGTTGCAAAATAAAACTGGTACAATCCTAATTATGAGGATACCCAATGTAAAAACACTATGCTCAGGTACAATGTAAGGGTTTCGTTGGGCAAAATCTTGTTCTTAGATGGACTTAAGATCAATCTTAGACTTAAAATGTGGTTACCAGGTTTTAAAGCACCTTTTAAAAACAGAGTTTTCCACTGGGGATTATAAGCCTGAAGAGTTTTTTTTTTTTTTTTAACAGATTTTAGAACAAGTACAGGTTTGGTTAAAAGTGGTATTGTAAGGATTTATGGAGCCATTCCAGCTATACAAACATAAACATCTCCTTTCTCCAGCATGTATATGTCTACACTTCCTCCTGCCTTAAATAAACCTGTTTGTGTCGCTATTTTTTGTGCCTTTTTAAAGATCAGATTGCCCTCAGGGTAAAACGCTCCCAAAGGGGGTGGAAGAAAAAGAAAAACTCGAGCATGTAGGTGCACTAATTGCGAGCAGCCCCCCTACCTGCGTTGTTTTCCCTTTAATTCATTTTAAATAGACAGATGATAGAAGGTGAAGCTTCAGGCTCCCTGCTGTGTTCGCATTATTTTTAGCCACTGTCACTTCTAATGCTGCTGTTTGGGTATTAAGAAGCACCCACCAAGCCTGGCTCCTCACTACACACATATCCATTGGAATGGAGGAAAAGCATATTAGTTCTGACTATTAACATCATGATTCATGTTAGTACCTTTTCCTTGTGATATCAGCCTGTTAATTCAAACAATTTTGAGAGATAAGTCTCTAAAAATGAACCGCAAACATGAAAATAAGAGGCACACTGAACAGTGACAAACGCTGTTGCTTTCATAACCTCAAAGCTAGCAAAACTAAGCTACCCTGTGCTAGCACAGTCAAGTCATGGCTTCTTTTCATAGTTTAAACAACAGTCAGGGTTGTAAAAACGTCAATGAAAGAATGAATTGCTGAAACACTGATTAGCTTCCAGGCAAAAAATGGGGATTGTTGTTAAAACAACGACACTAATTAATTGATAGCTAACAGCTATGCTAACCAGCAATTACGTAAGAAGTTTATTTATAGCAAGCTAAATTCACTAAGTGCTAACTCCTGTTTACTGCTAAACTGTGGCAAAACAAAATACTTTCAGGTAAGAAGATAACATAACAAACATAGGCAGCAAAATTTTCCTCTCTGGCGCCTCAGAAACTAACATGTAAAGAGAACTAAATGATAAGGAACTGTTGTTTTGATAACCTCATAGCTACACAGTGCTAGCATTTAATAGAAACAAGTCATAGTTTCTTTTAATACTTACAATAAATACACAGGTGTGAAACTGCAACAAATGCACCTCTTGTCTAAGCAGTGATTAATTTTCAGGCAGAAAATGGTGAATTTAATGAAAAGCGAAGCTAATTAATTGATAGCTAACAGCTATGCTAGCCAGCAATTACATGAGAAGTACATATAAAGGAAGCTAAATTCAGTAAGTGCTAACTCCTGTTTACTGCTAAACTGTGGTTAAAAAAAATACTAACGTATAGATACAGACCAGGACAGTAAGAAGACAGCATAGCAAACATATGAACAGTTAAACTTTCCTCTTTGAAACTACCAAGAAAAGAAGACCCATCTAAACAGTTACGAATGCTGCTGTTTTGATAACCCCAAAGCTACTTTAAGGTATATTGTGCTAGCATTTAATAAAAACGAGTCATGGCTTCTTTTAACATTTATTACAGCCCCGGAGGTAGGGAGTGGATAAAACCTGTTGAAAGAGTGCACGCCCATATGCGACGCTCCTCGGAAAAACAGCGAACGCACCCGTATACAAACAGGGATAATGTGATTGGTCAAAGCTCGCCGGCCTTCTATTGGTTGACAGCGTTGATACACAAAAAATCCGAGAGCAGAGCAGAGATCCGTGAGCAGAAGTTCCGTCAGAGCAAGAGGAAGAGTTTGAGCGCAGGAAATCTGCGCGAGCAGCATCGTAACCGAGTGCGAGGACACGGTTTGAGCACGCGCAGAGCAAATTTGAGCGCGAGAGCAGAGTTCTGAGAGACAATATCACGAAATCTGAGAATGAAATCGATAAATTCTGCTCTCAAATCAATTTAAAATGCTCTTGAATTATGATAGGAAATTTATTCCATATTAAAACAAATCCAAGGTCACAAAACTGCAAATAAACCATGACTTGCTGAAACAGTGATTAACTTTCAGTCAGAAAATGGTGAGTCTTGTGAATCTGAAGCTAATTAATCAAAAGCTAAGAGCTAAGCTAGCAAGCAATTAAATCAGACCTGTTTGCAGCAATGCTATATATCAACCCGGTCTCACGGGGATTCGTGAAACTGTCACGTAAGTTTTAGTTTTGGTTTCGTGCGCACCAACACGATTTCGTCATGTTTTTCGTGCCGCTCACCACGAAATGTTTTTCGCTGTGGTAATCACATCTGAAAGTGGTTTATACCGGCGGATTCATGACGATCTAAGTTGTCCATCGGCGTATACTGCTTGTGTGATCGCGTTTGCGGCCGCCGGCCGCCGGACATTCTTGAAATTCCTATGCAAATTGGTAAGTGTACCACCGGCTTATGGTTAGGTTATGGTTATGGTTATGGTTAGGGTTATGTTTAGGAACGATGTCATGCAAAATATAGCGTTGGATTCGCCACGGTTTTACATTAAAAATATAATATACACATTCTTTTGAAATACGTTCTGAGTGGCACGAAAAGTCCGCCGTTTAAAATACATTGGTGCGCATTTCGTGGTGAGCGGCACGAAAAACATGACGAAATCGTGTTGGTGCGCACGAAACCGAAACTAAAACTTAGGTGACAGTTTCACGAATCCTCGTGAGACTGCTACCTGCTGTTTACAGATAAATACCGTCCCACCTTGTAAGAAGATAGTACAAAAAGTATACACAGTAAAAATGTACTCTCTGACTCCTCATTAACCTACAGTAATTTTACTACTGTTGCACAATCAGCAGCAGGTGACAGTGTGCAAATAATCTAATAAATCAAGAGAACACAAACAGACAAATTTCATAAATGTAATCATATTTATTTTGATTTATGCAGAACATTTTCACATCCTTTATGGCTTTGAGTACTACAATGTTTCTTTGATTCTATATTTTTAAGCACTTTTTGGTATTTAAAGTTTATTCCATCTGAAATCTTCAAAAGCTTTCTGCTTGACCATCTCCAACTTGCTTATTTAATTTTTTTATTTCTTTTCCCCCCGTTTTTTTAAATCCCAGACTGTGTGTATTCACACTGGTATCTGTGAAATATTAGCTTTATATATTAAATAAATTGTTTTGTGTTTTTGTTTTTTTTTATTGCATCATATTTTTTGTACATTGAAATGTGACTATGTTTTAACGACAACATCTCAGAAATTATTAAAGATTAAAGCCTGAAATCTTCACAGTTGTTTCTCATCATGTCATTGATCTGTAATATTAGATCAACAGATCAAATAATCTTTGATGATGGCTGGGTTGCAGTATGAAAAAAGAAAATGAAACTATCATGAAAAGTCACATTTTTGAGCAGATATTAACAAGAAAAATCAGGATAATGCAGTAATCAACTGGCAATGTTTTCTAAAGCATTAGTGGTATGTCATAATAGCAGAGAAACAAAGCATATAAACTGCTTTTTAATGAGTATTATTTGGTCAGAGAAATAAAAAGAAAGTTATTTTATTGAACTTAGTTTGTTGATTGATTGAGTATGTGTGACAAGTTGTATCACAAAAACAAATGATGTGATTATATAACTGCATAGATAAGTGAGCTAAATAAGTAGCTTTGAAACCTAATACCATGGAATGGTACATGAATGGCCTTTGTAACAGCAGCCCACCGTACAAGGTAGCCATTAAATTTTTTTTGGGTGACTTAAGGGTCAATTGTCATGACTTTGAATTGCTTCACTGAACTAAAATAAGAGTCATGTAGCTCTTTGCCAGAAAATGATTACAGTAGTTATCCTCTCTGCACCGAGGAGACGTCTGACAGCAGAAAATGAAGTTGAAGAGATTTTAACTTGGCCTCACCTCCATTCAGTCACTGCCCCTTTTGGATTTTCAGGCCAGCTAGGATTTTCACTTGTCTGAATGAGGCACACATACGCAGCCCATGCACTGCGTCTCACATTAAGTCATGAGTGGGTGACCTGTATTAATATACAGTCAGACAGTTTCATTATGATCTACTGAGGGTTAAATGGCCTGCCAAGACTCTCATTCCTGCCTCTCTCCCTCCTCTGTTTCCCATTATCTGGTCAGGAATCACATTTTTTCCCTTCTTTCTTCTGCTTCTCTGTCTTGTCTTTCCAATATTTGTAATAAAGTTTGACTCACTGCCTTATCTATCTCCTCTAATCATTTGCTGTCCATCAATCTGTGGCCCGCTTGTTTTTCTTCTCCTTAACTCAAACCACAAGATAAAATTGCTTATGATAGACTTAATCTAGCCTTAATCTGTAATTCTACCACCTTATATCTGTTTATATTGCATTGGTTTAAACACTGCTCACATCTGAATGTCCTGGTGCTGCTGGGAACTTGTGCATCATCAGTACTGACAAAGTGCAGAGCTAATGCATGAGCTAAATTGGGATGAGGACATGTCTGGGTGCATTAATTAGACTCTGTCTCCTTCAGCTCAGCATTGGTTCCTAAATGTTAATGCTTGTAAATCGAGTGTCAAACGTAAAACATGAATTATTCCCACAAATATCTGCAGTTTGACAACGACAGCTGTACACTGATCCATTCCTTGCCTCATGCACAAAAGCTTTCTTTCTTAAATCATTAGTATGTGATCTCTTATTTTAATCGTTCGTGTGCTTTTGCAGTCGTGTGGTGGGAATGAGATGCGAGTGTGATTTTTAGATCACCTCCATCTTGTATGCAGATGTCTGGCAGATTTTTCCCGGTGGTTTGTGTTGTACACAGCAACTACTGGCAGTGACAATGAAAAGGATCTGAAGTGGCTCGCTGCCAGCTTAACTATATCACACTATGCCATTTCCATTGTGGGGGGAAATGAGCCAAATGAAACAAGCAACTGCTGCAGCATAATTAGGTTTGCTTGCTTTGAATATTTTCCTGAGACTCAAGACTTTTTTTTTTCTTAAGCTGGGACATTTGGCTCGCAGGAATGAATAGCAAATGTAAAAACTTTTAATTAAAAATATCATATATTAACAGACAACGGTGCAGTTTATATATTGCAGATTGTTGATTTAACCTTAAAAATGAGTAATTTGTGCTACAATATACATATTTAAAATTATGCAAAATCGCATTTATAGGGAAAACTTCCCACAACAGTAATGTGGGATGATTACAAGATAAAAGCTTAAAGGAGGATGCCCTTATTGGTCACTGCTGCATAAGACTTATGGTTTTAAAGGCTGTAAGTTGTGGTTAAGTGTAATCCAGGGCAATGTGGAGGGGTTTATTTGGATTCACACTGTCAAGCGGAAAGAAAGGTACTTATTGATTCCTCCGGCGTGGGCGAGGGGAAGCTAGCTAATTAGTGTTGTTAGCGTGGGCACTAATGGAGAAGGGAGAGAGGCCTCGGGGTGCAGAAACACACCCAGCACTTAGAGAAGCTGTTAATATGATGGAAACATCAATCAGCAGACATACACATATGCACCAAAAAAAAAAAAACAGCCACTATCGAGGATTCATACAGAGAAACTTAAATGAAGCTGCGTGCACAAATTACCGAGCAACAAATCACACGATTCGTGCAGAGGATTGTGAACACGCGCGTCAGTGTTTGGAAAACCCTTCCCACGCTCGTGCACAGAGATTCTTCAAAATGTTTCATACGCCCACGCACAACACGGAGCCAAGTGGAGCTGTTAATACACTGCAACATCAGTGTCACACACCCACCCACACAGCTCAACTGACATTCAACGGGAAAGCTCAGAAAAGCTGCTAATGCGGCGTTAAAGTCAGCACATGTCCTCGCACACAAACACAGAAAGAGCCATTAGCGCAGCTGTAGCACAACAGCAACATAAATCACACAAACATACAGTGCCATGTACAACCTTTTCAAATAACACACCCACACGTTACTGCACTGTACTTGAGGCGATGTTCACTGAATACTTCATGTGTTAACCTCAGTATTCCAGCTTCTCTTGACCAGTAAAACTTCAAAATCAGAAAGGTATTGCTGTCAAGTAGGTTTCTATGGAGTTAGAACAGTCTCATAATTCACAAATGCACACAGAAGAATTCGCAAATGTAAACTGCAATCCACAAATAAATTAAGAAAGTTCACAAATGTATTTCTGCATTCACAAACTGCTTTTGTGTGTGAATCTTTTTTGAGACTGCTCTGCCGTCACCTTGATCCACAAATGCATTTTTTTCAACACGGAAGTTTCTGTAGCCAATCAGATGTCTCCCTCCTTTCAGCCAATCACAAAAACTCACCCCACGTGGGGGTGGGTGTACGGTTCAGCCAATCATATGAACGCGTCCGCACAGCGTTATACTTCACCGTGTCACTGGGCTGAAGAGTGAAGCTGCCCGTCGGAGAGACCATGGCGTCTGATGGGGACAATAGACCCTTTATTTGTTTACAAACATTGTGACGTTTTTGTGGGCGGGGCTTATGCTGGAGGCAAAAGCGGAGCGAGAAGTCAAGCGGGACTGGGAGTATATAGTTTGCGCTGGGAGTTTGCAGCGCAAACTCGAGCATTTTTAACCCGTTAAACTTCAGTGTACCGCCGGCGGTACATTTACTAATTTGCATTGGAATTTAAAGAATGTCCGAAGGCTGCAAACGCGATTATATAAACATTATACGCCGATAGAAAGCTTAGAGTCTCATGAATCCGCCGGCATAAACCACTTTCAGATGTGATTACCACAGCGGGTAATATAAACACATTTGTCCGACAAACAACGAATATCCATCCATCATTTCTCTATACACGGCTTTAACGTACACAGCGCGACTCACATTTCCGGGTTCATTATTACACACAGATGAAAATATTCCACAAAAAACGGCCATAATCCAACCTTGGACATCCAGACGACACAAGCCAGTAAACTATTTTGTCCAAACATGTCTTGAAGTCGGTATATAATCCACGAATCGGTCGTTTTCAAGGAAATGCACCTCGCGATGCGCGTCCAATATTCCCTGTATTTCTCGTCATATTTTTTTATTTACGCATGTTCTCAGAACTTTCATTCACAGGTGGCACTGCCCTCCTGGAAAAGACTCTCAGTGAAGCATAAGATCTTCTGCATCGGGTAGAGCGAGAAACAAGACAGATTGGACTCTTCCTGAATGCTGGAAAGACAAAGTTCATGCACCTTAACCCGACATCTGAGAAAACATTGCATGCACTAGATGGGTATCAAAATCAAATCAAAAAAGTTGATGATTTCCTTTATCTTGGAGGCTACACCAACACAGCACATGATATAGAAAATAACTTGTAAAGCTTGGGGAGCATTGCACTCTCTGTCAGAAATATGGGTATCTTCGATTAAAATGGCAACCAAAATGACAGTATTCAAGGCATCAGTGGAATCCATCTTACTCTATGGGTCTAACTCCTGGTCACCAATGAAGACACTCTCAAAAAGAATTGATGGGATTTATACCAGAATGTTACGGATGGAACAAAACATCTCCTGGAAATCACACCTCACCAACAAGTCGCTGTATGGCTCAAATCCACGCTTGTCAACCACCATTAGGCAACGTAGACTATCCCTGGCTGGAGATGTGGTTAGATACAATGAAGCAGATGCTTGAGTGCTGCTATGGAAACCTGATACTAACAGAAGGACTGGTAGGCCTAGCACTACATTAAGGAAGGTGCTAGAAGAAGACACTGTCTGGAAGGCAAAGAACTTTTGGCTGCAATGTTGGACAGAACGAGCTGGATGAAGAACTTTATTCATATCACCGATTTCATCGGATGCAACTGACTGAGTGACTGAAGCATTAAAAAATAAATAAGAAGCAGTGTTAGCAGAAAACCTAACAAAGGGTTTATGAGTAAGAAAAGTAATGGAAATACTGAAAGTGTGCAAGAAATTTAAATGCTATAATAGCAGTATGTCTTCGCTCTGAGTCAGCTGGGATTGGCTCCAGCCCCTCCAGGACTCTAATGTGGATTTAGTGGTGTATAGATAATGGATGTGTTAATGTGTTAATCTGCAATATTAGTAATATCTGTTTCAGAAGTCCTTTAGTTTTCAGTCTTCCTTTATAAAAATCTGTACTTTTTGTGTTTCTGCTATTGCAGTATTTTTCTCTACACATCAACATACAAAACGAAATTACCCTCAAAAATAGATTTACAACAGTTACAACTCAAAATGTATTTCTGACTTTTCCTTCATAAAATTCTCAAAAGTATCTTTATAAGCAGTTTTAATGCACTTCACCATGTTATTGTAAATGTAGGTTATGTTCTATAATTATATGTTATAATATTTATGGTTTTTATACTTATTTAGATGACAAAAGTATGTATATTACTCAAAATAATGCACACAACTGCAGCCTTTGCATATGTAAGGTATGTCTTGAAGCAAACATAATTGTTTGTGCCATTAAAGACTTTTCACATTGTAGTGCCAAAATAAAGGCATGTTTTTAATGAAAGGGTATTCATCATAGAGCATGTTTTATCAATTTTACTCAGGAGGCAAATGTATGACTGAATAAACATGAATGAGCTCACCTCTCTGCAGAGCTGTCAGGCTCTATGAATCGGATAAGTGGCGGTGCAGACAGTGTTTCGGTGGCAAATATCCCGCCTTGCAGCTGCACACCGAAGCCGTTGAGTGGGTCACCGGTTAAGACAACCTCACTGGTCTCCACATGAACCACCTGACCGCCCGGACCCACCGAACTGGACGCCAGGGACACTAAACACACACGTGTACACAAATTAGATAGACTTCAGAGAAATTAGACCACCATATAGATACAGACATAGATGGAACCTACATGAGCTCTTGTGCTCTTTCTTCCTTTGTCGCCGTTTGAGCAGCGAGTTACGAGGACTCATGGGAACTGTAGTCCTGGGCAGGGTGCTGGAGCTCTGGCTGCTGGGGCCCGACGTGGTCGTAGAACCCGGAGAGAAACTGGCAGATACCAGAGCTGGAAAGACAGAAAGATTGTAGATTGTTCCAATACTACAATGCAAGTATTTAAAGGCATATATTTAAGGATTAATTAAAACCAAGAGGAAACAGAAGAGGAAAAGGGTAACAGATAAATCTTGACGCTACAGGTGGGAGAAGAGCAATGAGCAATCAAGGTTTAGCCAGAGCACAGGATAATTTTAATGAACACAAACAGCCCTGCAAAAGTTATGTATTGAATGTTTTTTTTTCACAACAGGAGATTCAGAAACAGTAGATGTAGCTTCAAACTTTATATCCAGCTAAAAGGATCACCAAGCTGTGTTCACATGACGTCTGTGTTCTGTGTTCTTACACTTGCAGTAGTCGAGACTGTTGATAGTGTTGTTGTTGGAGGCGGTCCACGATTTGTTGAGGGTGGAGCTTGCGTTGCAGAGGGTGGAGTTTTGGGGGTGACAGTAGTTCACACAGGGGTCCCAGGAGTGGGGATGGTCCGACTTCTGAACCTTCACTGGAACACATACATGGAATCTGGTTACTCGTGAGGAAATTAATTTGCCCAAGCTTACCCTAAACATAACTTTAACCACTACAGGCCTAAAACTAACCTTTACCCTGACCCTGACAAAATTACAACCTTGATCAACAGCAGATTTTTACCTTGTGGGAACTTTTTTTAGTCCCACGTTGTGAGGCCGAGAATTTATCGGCTTGTTTATCTGTTCATCAGTTCATGAAAATTCTCAATGATTATGATGATGAAAATGGTATGTTTTGGGCATGCCTTCAAAGGATGGACACCTCTGTTGCCATGTGTAAAAGCACTATAAACTTTGCTAATCTCCACAACTCTTTTATGTAAGCATCTGTCTGTTTTCATCGGCTTATCCAGCGTTGGGTCGCAGGGGCAGCAGGCTAAGCAGAGTGTCCAGACACCTCTCTCCATGCCACATTTTCCAGCTCTTCACAAGATCCTGAGGTGCCTCAAGGCCAAATGAGATATACAGTGCCTTGTGAAAGTATTCGGTCCCCTTGAACTTTTCAACCTTTCGCCACATTTCAGGCTTCAAACATAAAGATATAAAATTTTAATTTTTTGTCAAGAATCAACAACAATTGGGACACAATCGTGAAGTGGAATGAAATTTATTGGATATTTTATACTTTTTTAACAAATAAAAAACTGAAAAGTGGGGTGTGCAATATTATTCGGCCCCTTTACTTTCAGTGCAGCAAACTCACTCCAGAAGTTCAGTGAGGATCTCTGAATGATCCAATGTTGTCCTAAATGACTGATGATGATAAATAGAATCCACCTGTGTGTAATCAAGTCTCCGTATAAATGCACCTGCTCTGTGATAGTCTCAGGGTTCTGTTTAAAGTGCAGAGAGCATCATGAAGACCAAGGAACACACCAGGCAGGTCCGAGATACTGTTGTGGAGAAGTTTAAAGCCGGATTTGGATACAAAAAGATTTCCCAAGCTTTAAACATCTCAAGGAGCACTGTGCAAGCAATCATATTGAAATGGAAGGAGTATCAGACCACTGCAAATCTACCAAGACCCGGCCGTCCCTCTAAACTTTCACCTCCAACAAGGAGAAGACTGATCAGAGATGCAGCCAAGAGGCCCATGATCACTCTGGATGAACTGCAGAGATCTACAGCTGAGGTGGGAGAGTCTGTCCATAGGACAACAATCAGTCGTACACTGCACAAATCTGGCCTTTATGGAAGAGTGGCAAGAAGAAGGCCATTTCTCAAAGATATCCATAAAAAGTCTGGTTTGAAGTTTGCCACAAGCCACCTGGGAGACACACCAAACATGTGGAAGAAGGTGCTCTGGTCAGATGAAACCAAAATCGAACTTTTTGGCCACAATGCAAAACGATACACACGTGGACAAAATTGTTGGTACCCCTCAGTTAAAGAAGGAAAAACCCACAATTCTCACTGAAATCACTTGAAACTCACAAAAGTAACAATAAATAAAAATTTATTGAAAATTAAATAATCAAAATCAGCCATCACTTTTGAATTGTTGATTAACATAATTATTTAAAAAAACAAACTAATGAAACAGGCCTGGACAAAAATGATGGTACCTCTATAAAAGATTGAAAACTATTTGACCAGAGTGACATGATTAACTCAGGTGTGTCATTTAATTGACATCACAGGTGTTTCCAAACTCATAATCAGTCAGTCTGCCTATTTAAAGGGAGACAAGTAGTCACCCTGCTGTTTGGTGAAAAGGTGTGTACCACACTGAACATGGACAACAGAAAGCGAAGGAGAGAATTGTCCCAGGACATCCGAAAAAAAATTATAGACAAACCTCTTAAAGGTAAAGGCTATAAGACCATCTCTAAACAGCTTGAAGTTCCTGTGACAACAGTGGCTCATATTATTCAGAAGTTCAAGACCCTCGGGACAGTAGCCAACCTCCCTGGACGTGGCCGCAAGAGGAAAATTGATGACAAATTGAAGAGACAGATCGTTGGAATTGTATCCAAAGAGCCCAGAGCAACCTCCAAAGAAATTAAAGGTGAACTCCAAGGCCAAGGTACATCAGTATCAGATCGCACCATTCGTCGTTGTTTGAGCCAAAGTGGACTTCATGGGAGACGACCAAGGAGGACACCACTGCTTAAAAAAACGAGACTGGAATTTGCAAAAATTTGCCACAAAGCTTCTGGGAGAATGTCCTTTGGACAGATGAGACCAAACTGGAGCTTTTTGGTAAGGCACATCAACTCTATGTTCATAGACTCAAAAACCAAGCATACGAAGAAAAGAACACTGTCCCTACGGTGAAACATGGAGGAGGCTCAGTAATGTTTTGGGGCTGCTTTGCTGCATCTGGCACAGGGTGTCTTGAAAGTGTGCAAGGTACGATGAAATCTGAAGACTATCAAGGCATTCTGGAGAGAAATGTGCTGCCCAGTGTCAGAAAGCTTGGTCTCAGTCGCAGGTCATGGGTCTTCCAACAGGACAACGATCCAAAACACACAGCCAAAAACACCCAAGAATGGCTGAGAGAAAAGCGTTGGACTATTCTAAAGTGGCCTTCTATGAGCCCAGATCTGAATCCCATTGAACATATGTGGAAGGAGCTGAAACATGCCATTTGGAGAAGACACCCATCAAACCTGAGACAACTGGAGCTGTTTGCTCATGAGGAGTGGGCCAAAATACCCGTTGACAGCTGCAGAACGCTCATTGACAAATACAGAAATCGTTTAATTGCAGCGATTGCCTCAAAAGGTTGTGCAACAAAATATTAAGTTATGGGTATCATCATTTTTGTCCAGCCCTATTTCATTAGTTTGTTTTTTTAAATAATTATGTTAATCAACAATTCAAAAGTGATGGCTGATTTTGATTATTTAATTTTCAATAAATTTTTATTTATTGTTACTTTTGTGAGTTTCAAGTGATTTCAGTGAGAATTGTGGGTTTTTCCTTCTTTAACTGAGGGGTACCAACAATTTTGTCCACGTGTGTATGTTTGGCGTAAAAGCAGCACAGCTCATCACCCTGAACACACCATCCCCACTGTCAGACATGGTGGTGGCAGCCTCATGGTTTGGGCCTGCTTTTCTTCAGCAGGGACAGGGAAGATGGTTAAAATTGATGGGAAGATGAATGGAGCCAAATACAGGAGCATTCTGGAAGAAAACCTGTTGGAGTCTGCAAAAGACCTGAGACTGGGACGGAGATTTATCTTCCAACAGGACAATGATTCAAAACATAAAGCCAAATCTACAATGGAATGGTTCACAAATAAACGTATCCAGGTGTTAGAATGGCCAAGTCAAAGTCCAGACCTGAATCCAATCGAGAATCTGTGGGCAGAGCTGAAGACTGCTGTTCACAAACGCTCTCCATCCAACCTCACTGAGCTGGAGCTGTTTTGCAAGGAAGAATGGGCAAGAATTTCAGTCTCTCGATGTGCAAAACTGATAGAGACATACCCCAAGCAACTTGCAGCTGTAATTGCAGCAAAAGGTGGCGCTACAAAGTATTAATGCAAGGGGGCCGAATAATATTGCACGCCCCACTTTTCAGTTTTTTATTTGTTAAAAAAGTTTAAAATATCCAATAAATTTCGTTCCACTTCACGATTGTGTCCCACTTGTTGTTGATTCTTGACAAAAAATAAAATTTTATATCTTTATGTTTGAAGCCTGAAATGTGGCGAAAGGTTGAAAAGTTCAAGGGGGCCGAATACTTTCACAAGGCACTGTATATTCCCTCCAGGGAGTCCTGGGTCTACCCTGGGGTCTCCTCCCAATCGGATGTACCCAGAAACCTTTAAAGAATGTTGCCCAGGAGGCATCCTAATCAGACGCTCGAACCACCTCGCTGGTTCTTCTAACCATGAAGCAGTCAGAGCTCACTGCTGATGGGTGAATCTCTTTCATTCAGAACTAGCCATAGGTGAGGGTTACAGCCTGTACCAACGGGTGAATCAAAAGTTTTACCTTCTGGTTCACTTCCTTCTTCACCACGATGGTCATGCACAACGCATGCTTTACTGCTGATGATGCACCACTCTATCTGTCCATCTCAGGCTCCAATTTCCCGTCAATTGTGAAAAAAGATCCCAAAATTAACTTCTTTGCTTGGGGCAGCATCCCCAACCCCTAAGTCAGCATTCCAATTTGTGACAATGTCATAATTCCAATTCAGGTTTGACACCAGTGGCACAAAGAGTTCAGATCTCAGACTGTATATGAAGATGGATTAACAATTTCTAATGCCAAAACATGGTGGAAATAGATGTTTAGTCAGCAGTGACTGATGGTGGTCAGTCCTGGAATCAAGGTCAGCCCTTTTATCCAGCCCACATATGAACACACACACCTCTACAAACTTGACTGGCCTTGCTCTGTTGTGTTGCTCACTCTACATTAGCCATTTTCTAGATTACAGTTAGCGGTAATTGCTAGTTGTCTACCCATCTAGTTACATATCAGCTGCTATCCCCAATATATTAGCTGTGCTTTAGCTTGGTTATTTAAATGCCCAGCCCTTCATACCGCATCTCCACTTACCAGTCTCAGTCTGCTAATATGTCACAAGTGCAAGATGAAACTACCCATTTCTGACATATGGTGGTTTCACTTTTGGGGAACTGTCCTGCCCTTCACAGATAGAACTTAAGTATAAGAAACAAATCAGAGACATATCTGTGTGTACATATGATATGTCACCAGTGGTAATAGACATTTACCAGCACGAAGTGAGGTTTTGATCACTTTGGAGATCATTTAGCAGATAATGGGACACTTTAAATAATTCATTGTAATGGATTTGAAGTGTTTATACTTGTGTGCAATATCCCCCTGTTTTACCGATTTGCTGCACTTAATGATTATGAATAAGCTCTCTAAATCTTAACTGAGACATCTGTTTATGGATTAATGGATATAAGTCTGTATAACACATTCTGTGGTTTGTGCAAATTGCTATCCATTAAAAGTAGTTTTTAGTGAGCCTGGTGTCATGCTACAATCTGCTGTTTTGATTTAAAAAAGTCACCAAACTGTGACTGAATCAGCTATATAGATAGACGCACCTGCCAGCCAATCAAATGCAAGTATTTTCCAAAAAGTCAATTATGCAGGCATCTATGATTCATTGGGTTATCGTCAGACATTCTAAGTTAAGTCATTCCTTTGTCACTTCATTAGATCGACTACAAAGCGACTACAAAACACAAGCCTGATGAAAACACAGAAAGTCTGGTGGGCTGTGCCATCTGTTAAAAAGTTGCATTTCCTCAGAAGTCAGGGAGAACCTCTTCTGGGGAAACTCCCACTGTGAGTATCAGCATACAATCAAGGCTGAAGTCAACCTACACAGCTTCGTGTGTAATTCCTCACTGCACACACTCATCAAAACTCTGAAGTTGATCCTAAGCTGCCCTGCGCTGCTGCATCCATCCGGCAGAGCTTTTGTTTCCTCGACATATGTTGTCGTTGTCTTATCTGCGCCACTTCGATGCCGGGAAGTCTGTTGAGCAGAGTAGCTGGGCGACCTCAGGGTGAGATCTGAGAAACGCGGAAACGTTTCCCCCCGTCTAATCCTCCGTGAGTAAAAATAAAGTCATTACGTCCAATGAAACACAGCGACAAGACAGATCTACTGACTAGAGATGGCTGCAGATACGCACAGACATACAGCCAAGTCACTCTGCATGCACAATTATCCCCAATTACATATCATACATGCATGGGAGAAGACACAAATAAAGACAGTCTTACGTGTATGCAGATTTATGCTGCAGATCTGCAAACCCTAATCTATGCTGAAGTAACAATCACACACGCACACAGCTGCAAAACCTTTAATCAGAGTATCTATTAATAAAGCTGGCTGCAAGGTCTGCTGCAAGGCCATCAGTGTCCTAATGAGCTGTGTTCACTGCTTAACACACACTCAAGGGAAGCCGCACAACTGTGATTAGAAGAAGGAAAGAATGAATTTTGCTTCTCGAAGGAGAGGCGAGATGAGACGGTGACCTTTGGAGCTCGTGTGAGCTCCGGTTTCACATGTGAAAGACTCTAAATTTTAGGTTTTGCCACTTCAGAATAACAATAGATGCCTAAAATCAAATGGAGACAAGTTGTGAAAGAAAGCACACTTGCAAGATGAGAGATATGCGTAGCCTAGGAGGCAGGCGGAGGAGAGATTAAGAGCAGAGAAGAGATGAGAGGAAAAGGACAGGAGAGAGGAGGAGGTTTCAGGCTGTAAGCATTTTCTGACAGCTGTGAGAGAGGTGTAATGTCTTTAATTAAATACCATCCTGCCTTTACACTCCCTGTCAGTCTGCTTCTCATTCATCCATCACTTGTCTTTTCAAGTTCCTCCCTTCCGGAACCTTTTCATGCTGAAAACCAACTTCCACCCCACACAAATTCTATAGAAAGTAAAGGTTTTAGTCTGGTACAAGTCTAGAATATCTACTTTTTATTCTCTGCCGTTGCCTTAATCCTGCCTTTCTCATGAGTCTCTAATCAGGTCAACAGAAAAGGAAAAAAAAAATGCTGTGCAGATTTTTCCATTGAACAGGGTGAAAAAGGTAAAAGGTGTGTGTGCACATACAATCACAGGTTCTACATGTGTGATCATGCTTGCTGCTGTGTGCTTCTATTTGTGTGCATGTCTCGTTGTACGAGAGTGATGTGTGCGTACATTTGTCACACTTAAGCCCCTCAGCTGTGAGCATTAACCCTGGATAATAAAGCAGCCGCTGGAATCAGCGTTTCCCCTGTAAATCCACTGGCACCAATTCTGTCACAGATGAAAGCTTGGCTATGGGTGAAGAAATACTCCTTCAACTAATTAGGCACAAAGTTGCCATTACAGCCAAAATATTTCCTCAATCAGAGTAGTGTGAGAGAGGACACTGGAATGAATGTGATATTTTCCCCCTGTGATCTGCTAAATGCGCAGGGAGTCACTTTAGCGGGACTAAATCCAACCAAAATCTTTATTAGTGGATTCTGGGTGTCTGTCTTCTACACTAGTGCAAATATTTGTTCACTGTCTCACTTATTTCAATACAACAAGCGCTGGCAAGCTTAAGTGTAGTAATTGTTCACCTTTGTTCAGCGGCAAAAAGCTAAAGACAACACGTTCTTGTGTTCCAGTAAAAACAGACGACTGATAACTCTCCATTTCGCTTCACACATCAGTACCTTGGACTGCATCCACACACAACAGGTGTCCACACAAGCCACTTCTAAATCACATTAATAGCAGTCAAGAGCGCAGCGTATTCATCACAGAGTTATCACAAATCTGACACAACATAATCAAACAGTGGTAACAGCTGCTGTGGCACAAGGTGTGAAAGAAAAGCAACAAGAGTTGGAATTTGACCACATAACACAAACCATCTGGTTAACAGTCCTGCAGACACAAGAGAATAATCTGTTTGTATTAATACTTTTTTATATTTATGCCATGATGATTGCTTATTTATTTGAGTTGATTCAATTAATTCAGACTCAAACTATTTTTTTTATTCTGTTCTTTTTTAATAATTTTATTTTACTATCATCATAGTCACCATCTTATTCAATTTGTTTATTTCACTTCATAAATTGTCTTCCCCTCTCTCTTTTTCCAATTGCATCATCGTTGATGTTTTGGCAATATAGTTCAGCTAATGTTCATGTCCAAAAAGCATATTAAACCAACTGAAAAACTGAATAAATTGAGTATATCCTGTGGGGGATATTCCTTAGCTTTTATCTGAGGGGTTAAGAGACACGCATGTCAGATTAAAGTGGCTGCATCTGTGAATATAATTATAGAAGTACCCCACAACTTACTCAGAGTTGACAAGCTTTTGATGTTATATTATGTATAAACTGCATAATTTCTGATACATATGTGTGATACTAGAGATACACAATATATTATTGTAATTTATAATTACCAGTTTGTGTTTGTGTACCTTCACCAGTCAATCAAGTCACTGTCTACACCCATGTCTTCTAAAATATGTGTAGTTCAGACCTTCAGGTAGAGCTGCCTCAATCAAGCTTTTTTATTTATTTTTATTTTTTTTACATATTATGCATTTCAAGTATTGTAGCTTAACTGTAGTACCTGATTGAGCAACCAGGTGGAGCCTCTTCCTGTTTAATATTGTAGTGAACAGAGGAGGCAGTCACTTGGACTACGCCCAGTTCCATGTCGGGAGGCAAAGAGCATTGTGTGAGTTTAGCTAGTGAAGGGGCCACCATGACAAAGACTTCTGTGATGCTTATTGGCCACTATTTGTTAGAGGCCTGGTGAGATTGAGTCTGAGATCTCTCCTATATCTTGATGGATATGTAACAGAGCTGCCTTTAAAGTTCACATCATATGTCTATTGACTAAAGCAGGATCAGCACAGGGTATGTATCCACTGTGTTAACTTTGAGTCAGCAATTGATTAATTATAAATTAGTAATGCTGCAGATTATTAACATTATTAGTCAAAATACATCCTTGCTGCAAACGGTGCTCTCCCATTAAGCAAACTGTGTGATAGCGAATGCAAACAAAGAATGTGGCATCAGTTAAACATTGCCCGTCTTCCTTTATTAAGACAAACAAACAAAAAAAAACTGAGTATGATATTATATTATATGAATGTAAATATACTGATGGAAATAAGCAATGAATATATAAATCAAAGTGTCAAATAGTTTGTGTACCTTCACCAGTTGCTTCAAGTTGCTGTCTACACTCATGTCTTCTAAAATACGTGTAGTTAACCTTCAGGTAGACATTTCAAGTACTGTAGCTTAACTTTAGTACTTGATTGGGCAACCAAGTGTAGCCTCTTACTGTTAAATACTTTTGTGAGTGGATGCAGTCACTAGAGCAGTTCCATGTGGGAAAGCAGAGAGCATTGAATGAGTTTAGGTCGTAAGATTCATTAATCAGAGATCTGCTGAGACTGAGTTACATGGTGTTCCTATATCTATATCTATCTATCTATATCTATATCTATCTATATATATATATATATATATATATATATCAGTCTGTGGTAGCAAGTGTCCTGTTTTATGCTGCAGTCTGCTGGGGAGGCAGCATAAAACAGAAGGATGCAAGGCGTCTGAACAAACTGATTAAAAAAGCTGGCTCTGTGGTTGGAATCACAATGAACACATTGGAGGATGAGGTGGAGAGATGGGCACTGACCAAGATGGAGGCCATTCTGACAAACATGGATCATCCACTTCACATCTGCCTCAAAGAACAACGAAACATCAGTGGACGGCTCCTATCCCTGCGCAGCAAAACCGAAAGATTTAGGAAATCTTTCTTGCCATCAGCAGTCAGGCTATTCAATTCAAAATTAAACAGATAAGAACCCTGACAACTGAATTTCCCTTCGGGGAAGCATAAAGTGATTCTGATTCTGATATGCAAGTGAGTTTGCACAGGCATTATTGACATTGTAGATTTCTACAATGCTGGCCACTCTGTTTTCTACACTACACGTTGCATATTACTAATATTTTATTACTTCACTCTAAGCCTGTAGCATATTTTAGTACCTCTGTGGAAAGGTTGTTGATTTGGAAATATTTTGTGTTCACTGTTAGATGTGGGGCTGCACAGTGGAGTAGTGGTTAGCACTTTTGCCTTGCAGCAAGAAGATCCCCGGTTCAAATCCCGTTCTGGGCCTGGGATCTTTCTGCATGGAGTTTGCATGTTCTCCCTGTGCATGCGTGGGTTTTCTCTGGGCACTCCGGCTTCCTCCCACAGTCCAAAAATATGCTGAGGTTAATTGATAACTCTAAATTTCCCGTACTCTAAATCCCCCACCCCCCCACCCACCCCCCCACCCAGTGAGGATAAAGCGGTGTATAGAGAATGGATGGATGTTAGATGTGGGTTTTTGAGTGTGATTGTAGATGCTGTGACAAAGAAATCTCCCGCAAAGGACCAATGAGTTATCTATTTACACTACCATTCAAAAGTTTGGGCTCACTCAGGCAATTTCATGTTTTCCATGAAAACTCAATCTTTTATTCGTGTGCTAAAATGTTCCTCTTTACCTCTATGTAGATATTCCATTAGAAATCAGCCATTTCCAGCTAGAATACTCATGTACCACATTAGCAATGTCTCGACTGGATTTCTGATTTATTTAATGTTATCTTCATTGAAAAAATTTTTTTTTTCTTTAAAAAATAAGGACATCTCTATGTGACCCCAAACTTTTGAACAGCAGTGGATGTATCTACCTAATTCATTATCGCACCAAAGGTGAAATCTGGTCAGAGCTCTTGTTCCTGACTTATGGTGCTGATTAATGGCCAGAAAAGCGCTTTTGCAGATCATAATGTTGTCACAGTGAAGCTGAGTTTTGACCTTTCAGATGTGAAGTGTCATCACCTCATCCTTTTATCCTTTTAGACATTTGTGTGAAATTTTGTCACACTTGGACTTCTTGATTAATGGTCAAAAATGTGAGCTCACGGTGACCTTTGACCACCAAATTCTAAGTGAATGCTTGTGCAAAATTTGAAGAAACTCCCCTAAGACATTCCTTAAATATCACATTTACTCAAAAGCGCCTGTGGCTACATCTGCTGACAGTTCAGAGGCATAAAAAGAACCACAAATGCAATCAAGAAATGATCACAGCATCATGAAATAATGAAGGGTGTTGCAAGATGATGATAATAGATGGACTAATGCATGCTGTTGCTCTTCCTTTCCACTAGTAATTAGCTGTGGCTTTATTCCCAGTTTCCCAAACGCTGTGGTCGATATAACTGCGACAATGTTTTGATTACAGTTGACTTAATGAAGCTGTAGCATAAGTAATGACGGTGCAGCGGGACAAAGTGGAGCGTTCAGTCTGATACGAGCTGCTAATGCTGACTTTTCACAATGTCAGGATGCTGAACCTGTTGACACCACATGCAAATGCAAGAACGTGCAAGAAAAACAGGGCGTAAAACTGCACAACAGCACCGAATATTATACTTTCTGAAGCCACACACTAAGAACTGATTTAACACACCCACCTGTGTCATGCTGTTTCCCAGTTAGCCTTGTTTGATGTGAGGGGAGTATTTCTAATTTGACTAGTTCTGTTGTGCTTGCTAGTAGCTGTGTCGCCTCCAGGACTGTGCAGTGTTCTGTCGACGTCCCATCTATGGACAGCAGGTGATCCCCACCATGCAACGCTCCACATCTGGTGCATCAGGCAGAAAGGGACAACAAAGAAAGGATGTTATCATCGAACCGTACAGGGAAAACAAATACAGTGCAACACATTTTTCAGAAATACCTTCTTGATGTTATTCTTAGCTCAGATTGGCTCACATTAGCATGCTGCAGAGCTGGTCAGCCTGACATCTCTGCTCTTCAGCTGGCTTCAGATTTAAAAAAGAAAAGAATTTGAAGCTGTGTGGGAATGAGTAGTGGCAGAGCGTAGCCCTCCACTGTCAACCTGTTCTGTTGACTGAAGTTATTTTAGTTCTTGTTACAGCGCTGACGCAGAGTTCAAGTGCTTCATGTATATTTTAGAGCCAGACTGAGGCTCGGGGGCAAAATCCTGTCTCCTACTATCTGTGTTAGTTTTGGACACAGCCGACGTGTGTTCGTCTGTGTGAATGTGTTTCTTGTATAGGCGCGATATACTGTACATAAATGCAACCGCTGTATGTTTGTAATCCTACAGTGTGGGGCTGGATTCAGAGGTGGGAGGAGAATCAATGAAGTCTGAGATTCTTCTACAAAAACTGGCTGTACTGATAAGAAAAACACCAGTCTGTTCCCTACAAATCAAATACATTATGCTTTTCTGAACTTTATGAATAGATCTGTCAACTGTTATTTATTTCCATTTGTAGTATGTGGTATCCTAATTATACCCTTTTCTGGCATGCATAAAGTAACAGTGAGCATAGCTAAAGTTTTGAGACAATCTTGAAGGTCTTTGAGGCCACCATTGATTCTGCAATGGTCATTCAGAGCTGAGCCTGTTTCTTGTCCTCAAAGCTAATCTAGCAGACAAAAATTTAATACGGAGTATCAAATGGAGGGGCAGAATGTTGCACATTACAAGAGATACACTGATCAGGCATAACATTATGACTGCTTGCTTAATATTGTGTTGGCCATCCTTTTGCTGCCAAATCAGACTCCACATGGACTTCACTAGACCCCCGAAGCTGTGCTGTGGTATCTTTCACCAAGATGTCAGCAGCAGATTCTTTCAGTCCTGGAAGTTGCAAGGTGGGGCCTCCATGAATCGGACTTGTTTGTCCAGCACATCCCACAGATGCCCAGTTGGATTGAGATTTGGGGAATTTTGAGGCCAAGTGAACACCTCAAACTGTCAGTTGTGCTCCTCAGACCATTCCTGAACCATTTCTGCTTTGTAGCACAGTCCACTATCCTGCTGAAAGAAGCCACAGCCATCAGGGAACACTGTTTCCATGAAAGGGTGTACATGGTCTGCAACAATGCTTAGGTAGGTGGTACGTGTCAAAGTAACAGCCACATGGATGGCAGGACCCAAGGTTTCCCAGCAGAGCATTGCCCAAAGCATCACACCGCCTCCGCCAGTTTGCCTTCTTCCCATAATGCCTCCTGGTGCCGTGTGTTCCCCAGGTAAGCGCCCACGGACACTCGACCATCCACGTGATGTTACAGAAGACATGACCAGGCCACTTTCTTCCATTGCTACTTGGCCCAGTTCTGATGCTCACATGTCCATTGTTGGTACATCAGTGCTGCACAAAGGTCAGCATGAGCACCCTGACTGGTCTGCACCTATGTAGCCCCATACGCAACAAACTGCGATGCACTGCGTATTCTGACACCTTTCTATCAGAACCAACATAAACTTTGTCAACAATTTGATGAACAGTAGTTCATCTGTTGGATTGGAGCCTTCACTCCCTGCATGCATCAATGAGCCTTGCCCGCCCATGACCCTGTCACCGGTTCACCACTGTTCCTTCCTTGGACCACTTTTGACAGATACTGACCACTGCAGACCAGAAACACCCCACAAGAGCTGCAGTTTTGGAGATTCTCTTATGCTTGCCCGTTTTTCCTGCTTCTAACACATCAACTTTGACAGTATATCCAACCCACTAACAGGTGCTACGATAAAAAGATAATGAGTGTTCATCACTTTTCCTGTCAGTGGTCATAATGTTATGTCTGATCAGTTTATATATCCAATGGATGCACTGTAGACCTGAATGTTACTTTTTACTGTGAGTGGAGCTTCTCTTAACATTTCTGCACATAAATTCATTTGAAAGAAAGCTGCAGGAGTTCAAAAGGCTCTTCATACATGAAATCAGCTTCCATCATGTTTCCCTTCCATCTATTACACCTTTTTTAACATACAGTATGTCATAAAGGAAGATTAAAAAAATAATGACCAAAAACATACAAAAAGGGATAAACAATTCAGGTCCAGCTCTCAAAGCGGATTTGAAAAGTGAAAGACATTTATGTTAGTGGGCTAGAGGCATAAAAAACACACCAAATCATGACAGCTTGTGTTTTCTTTAGGGTATTCAGACATGCCATTTTCTTGGTCATTTTCATGCCATATTTTTGGTTGTAATTCTTCCACCGTCCTTCATCATTATTCCCAGTTGTCTGAGGAGCATCAACGGACCTACTGTCATTTTTCTCCTTTCTACAGGACGTCATGTTGATGCACCTGAACACATCATTGCTGATGTCTCCTGGGTTCATCGGCTGTTTTGGGTCCTTCAAAATCCAGTCCAGGTAGGGCTGAATCACCCACAGATGTCAGTCATTTCACTCAAAATACAGCTACTGACCTACCGGGAAATGTGCCTGGTTCCTGTCGAATCTTACAGTAATGTTTCTGAAGTGACACTGAATGTAAACTGGGATTTTGCAGAAACATTAGCAGACCTGCTGCTGTCTTGTTTGCTTCCCACAGCTGGCTGCGCATCAGATTCTTCCCTTTAATAAATACCTGCAGCACTGCACGGCAGCAGAAATGTTAAGTGGCTCTTTAAGCTGAGAGTGATGAGCACATGTGGCACAGCAGCGATAACTTCAGTAAAGCAAGGTCCGACTGTGAATGGTGCACTCTGGTGTTCAATACATCTGACAGGTAAGCTGTTACACACAGATTCCAAGTTTACACGGTGGAACTATTTGTGTTGGAGCTTCTCTGGATGACTCCTTAATTCCATCAGGGCTATCAGGACAGTTTTATGAAGGTAAACCTCACATTCACAGTCACCCAAAATGTCTGACTGATGACTTTGTCCTTAATTTCCTGCAGTTCCAGCATTATCTACCCGATTTCAAGCACAATCGGTCTTCTTGTGCTATACTGTGTCCAATTCACTGCATATGTTAAATAGTTGCATGTGCACCAAAAATCTACTCAAACGACTCACTGCTGCTTTCCCAACTGCACTGTAGCTCTGACCAGATGGTAATAATCGAAAGCAACCACTTTTATCTACTCAGAGCTTCTTTTGTCCTTGGATTGGCAGATGGACAGAGATTTAATGGAGTAAATCCAGCTGAGAGTGTGTTTGTACGTACCTGTCCACCACGCTGCCAGGTTTAACCCGGTCGATGACAATGACCTGTTTGTTTCGATGGCTGGCCGATGTCAGCGTGATGCCCAGCGTCGCTCCCGGTGATTTGGCAATTTCCACTAACAACGGACCCGAGGCATTCGTCACTGTGTCTGTTTTGAGGAAAAAAAGTGCTTTCATTTGATGCTCACAGTGTGCAGATGCACCGACAATAACACAGCGAGAGTACCTTTTAATATCTGTTCCGCTAATACATAAAAGTAGCCCGGCAGAGAAACTCAAGGCATGAACGTCCTTGAAAGTATAAACCACCAGATGTGATAACCAGGGGGGGTTCTTTTCAGTGCTTTCTGGTTGAAATAAAATGAGCAGTTCTTACATAGAACAGAAAAAAAAGCAGAGAGCTTAGCCTGAGGCGGCAGAAAATGCCAGCACATCAGCAAAAAATAAACACAACAAACCAATTTTTAATTTCGCTGGCATTTAAGAAAAGAAGTTTCGCTGCAAGATTGAATTCTTGTCCGAGTGTGGCTCTGTGTGTGCGTTCTCACTCACCCATGATGGTGACGTCATACTCTATCTGGAACAAAGCTTCCTGTCCGCACTGAGCCAGCACACTGAGGGCGTCGCTGTGGTTGGCGTTGTGCAGAGGAACGCCGTCCACACTGAGGAGACGATCGCCGGGACGCAGCGTGCCCTCTCTAAACACACACACAAAAAAGAACTTTAGACTATAAAATACACTGACTGTAGAAGACAAAGCTGGAATTGAGTATTAGTATTTACCTTTTACTTCTCTCCTACATCACCTCATTTAGCATCTTCTCTTACAGCTCATGAGTTCATTCTCTTCTAAATCAGTCCATGTCAGGTGTTGCTGCAGTGTTGTTTCAACCTTACTTATTTGTTATGTGGTACGCAAAACCAACTTTTTTTGTGTAAAATATTCATTTTTTAAATACATTTTTACCCTTCAAAAAAAGGTCTTAACTGAGAAGCCATGTTTCATGTTTAATATCTGCAGTAACAAACTCCTACAGCCATGAAGTTTGGTAAGGACACAGACAGAATTGTTTAAAGCAGATTTGAACAAGTCAAAATTTTCAAATGAGGGTGAAAACTCTTATAAGTGTAAACATATGGATGTATCATGTTTCCTACTAAAAATACGGCCATTAGTAGAAATTTTACCAACTTACCAGGTTGCAGTTTTTTGGTATTTTGACATGTCAAAATGGTGAAATAAAGTCCTACAAAGTTCCTGTTTTTGGAAATATATGGAAGTAGCCATGTTTCTTACTAAAAATAGTCTTTAGTTGACATTTCACCAACTTTTGAGGCCTCTAACAACAGTTGAATTTGATGTGTTGCAAGTATGACAAGCCAGTCTTACAGGTTATTTTTTGCTATTTTGACATGTCAAAATGGTAAACTAAGGCCTCAGAAAGTTCATCTAAGTGTAAAAATCTGGATGCGCCCATGTTTCCTACTAAAAATAAAGTCTTTGGTTGATATTTAACCAACTTTTGAGGCCTTTACCATCAGTAAAATTCGATGTGTGACAAGCCAAGGTTGAGGTAGTTTGCTATTTTGACAAGCCAAAATGGTGACGTTGACTCATTTGTAGGACCATAAAAACTAGTTTACATAGGAATTTTTGTGTTGTTATTAAATGTGCAAAGTTACAAGCTACTTCTGTGGTATCTCAATGTTGAAATTTAACAACACAAGAGGCGTATTTTGGCTTATCGAATGTTCCAAAGGCGCCATTCAATCTTTGGATCCGCTGGAAATTATTCTGCCTGGACCCTAAGCAAATTCATGACTGCGGGAGTTATATTTCTGGAGATGTTGAAGGTTTAAAATTGATTAGTAAATCTGTTTTTTAAAGGTGAAAATACAAAAATTCCCTTGTCTGAAAACATATGAAATTGCCACAACATCACGTATTTCCATCCCTTCCTCTACTTCCTAAGCTCAGTCTCTGAGGTTCAGACATGCTTTGTTTGCATGATTAGGCAAAAGTTGAAAAAGCAGACATGTAAAATGTATACTTTACTTTAAAAAATGTGAAAAATAATCACAGATGACAAAACTTCTCTGTTAACTTCCTTGTCTTTCTTTAATCGTTACACTCAGGCTTCATCCTATCTCTTCATCTTAGTCGTTTCTTTTCTGCCTAACGGGATCCAAGCCTCTTTCTTCTCCCAATTCCACAATTCTGTCTTGTGATCTCATCCTCCCGCTTTATTCTCTCCTCTCATCAGTTGGAGAATTATTTCACCTTAATTTCCAATTGAGGACGCACTGCGGAAATAGCACTGAGATGTCAGGTTACACTGCTGTGCTTTTGAATATTCAATATGCCGATCTGGTTTTGCCCAACAAAAAACACCATTACACACAGGACCGCTCAGTGTTTTTAGAGGCATTCAATAGCCCGATTCAGGCAATTATTTATTTTCCACAAAAATGGATATGCAGCATTTTGAATTTTCAATGCAGAGGAGCTGCATTAGAGAGCTGATAGATGCTTTATGCACCGTGCCAGAGTGTGTGAGTAATTCAGAGCTGTCATCATCACAGCCAGAAGTTTCAAAATGTGACGCTGATAGCCCTGAAGCTTTTCAACAACATGATGCAAGCTGAGCTGAGACCAAAAGGCTTTATTACAGCAGGAATTAGGTTACACGATCACAGTATTTTATGAAGTTACAAAATTTTTTGAATCGTGGAGGCTTGACGTGTGCTCAAACTCTGAGATTCAAAACCTGGCATTATTTAAATTTGACAAATTTTTCACACAAAGAGGAAAGAAAAACTAAAAAAAAAGGAACCACACCTACAGCCGGCTGTGGGTTTAAACAGTGTTTCAGTGTGGATTTTCCCTTTAAAGTCAGCTCTAACATAAATTTTTGCTTGAAACAACCACTCTTAAGGACTTCACTGACATTTCGCCTGCAGCATCTCTCGGTCTGTTTCTGATGATGCAGTGAAAACAGTTTCTTTGCGGTCCTGCATAAAACACCACAGCTCTCTAACACTTTGAGAGTCGGCGCTGTAATTCCCAGTGGGTAATGCTAAAAATGTAGGCACTCCTGGGACTGTATGGTGCTGTGGATTAAGTTTTCTCCAATTGGCATTTAAATGGGATATAAAGCAGCATGAATATCTCATTCGTTTCCCCTGGACTGACCCACATTTTGGAGATGATTTTCTTTAGAATGGTGTTAGATGAGCTTCGGGGCGAAATAACTCAATAGGAAGAATTTAATCTTTAATCTTTGTGCCGGTCTGTCAACTCTGTCTGTGAACCTGTGGAGGTTTATTCAATCTGTGTATGAACTCATGGGTTTATCTAAAATAACTTCATAAAGAAAAATCTAATTTGCGATGTGTGCTCATTTCCTTGAAAATGAAGACATCTATTTGTGTGGGCTAAAGCCATGGCTAATATAAACTGATAGTTCTGGTAGATCTGCAATCAGTTTTGACAAATGTACACCAGATTATAGTGAAAGGGCCCTTTCACCAGCCCTAAAGATGGTGTCAGAGAAGCGTGAAATCGCTCGATCGGTAGAAATGTGACACATTAGCTACTTTCATGCAGTGATTCTGCATCTGCCCTGATTTATTTCTGCATGCAATCCTCACACAGATAGGTGCTAGCAGAGTAAAAATAGCATCCTACAGTTCTAAAGTGATTGAAGCTGCTCGGTGATCAGAGAGGAGGGTTACTCGCTCTTTTCCTGACTGAGCTGCAGCAGCAGCGTAGGAACAGATGAGTCAAGCTGCTTTTTAAGCTGCGAGATTTGTGTCATGCTAATACTGATGGGTGCCAAATTAAAGAAAA
Organism: Acanthochromis polyacanthus; assembly: GCF_021347895.1. NCBI lineage: Eukaryota > Metazoa > Chordata > Actinopteri > Pomacentridae > Acanthochromis > Acanthochromis polyacanthus. The sequence continues at coordinate 31,444,718 of NC_067117.1, read as the reverse complement.
AAAAACTAACTCAAAGTGTCTGAGTCAGGTGCTGCTTTACCACAAACCTCTAGGAGGGCTTCAGTGCTCCGTGCCATAGGTGTGTCGTTCTTATTTATGTATTTGGTGTTTTAATCATCATGGTGGACAGTACAATGCTTTAAAATCTCCCACTAGTATTCACTTAGATGAACATGTGACTAAAAGCCATACTCCTACTTTTTTGATATTTTCTATCTACGTCCACTCATATTTTTCCTTTTATTCATCACTTGTCTGCCTGTGATTTATGCAGCCAGCTCTATTTCAAGTCGTTTCAAGAAAGCATTTTTCACAATCAAACCTGGATTGGTGAGGACACAGACAGAATTGTTTCCAGCAGATCTAAATAAGTGCAGAATTTTCAAATGAGGGTGGTACTGAGGCCCTAGAAAGTTCCTGTAAGTGTAAACATATGGATGTATCCTCATTTCCCACTAAATATACACTTTGGTTGATATTTCGCCAATTTTTAAAGCCTCCACCATCAGTACAATTTGATGTGTAGCAAGTACGGCAAGCCAAGGTTTCAGGTTTTTTTTTGCTATTCTGACATGTCAAAATGGTGAACTTGGGTTCCAGAAAGCTTCTGTAAGTGTAAACACATGGATACATCCATGTTTCCTACTAAAAATACAGTCATTGGCAGACATTTTACAAACTTCTGAGGCCTTCAACATCAGTAGAATTTGATGTGTGGCAAAGTATGGCAAGCCGAGGTTGCAGTTCTTTGGTGTTCTGACATGGCAAAATGGTGAAATGAAGTCCTAGAAAGTTCCTGTATTTAGAAATATATGAATGCATCCATGTTCCCTACTAAAAATACAGTCTTTGGTTGACATTTCACCAACTTTTGAGGCCTTTACCGTCAGTAAAATTTAATGTGTGGCAAGTATGACAAACCAAAGTTGCAGTTTTTTGGCATTTTGACATGTCAAAATAATGAAATGAAGTCCTAAAAAGTTCCTGTATTTTGAAAAATGTGGATGTATCCATGTTTCCTACTAAAAATACAGTCTTTAGTTGACATTCTACCACCTTTTGGGACCTCTAACACCAGCAGAATTTGATGTGTGTCAAGTATGACAAGCCAAGGTTGCAGTTTTGGCTATTTAGACATGTCAAAATGGTGAAGTGAGGTCCCAGAAAGTTCCTGCAAGTGTTAATACATGGATGCATTCACAATTCCTACTAAAAATACAGTCTTTGGTTGACATTTCACCAACTTTTGAGGCCTCTGACACCAGTAGAATTTGATGTATAGCAAGTATGGCAAGCCAAGGTTGAGGTATTTTGCTATTTTGACATGCCAAGGATCTCAAGGATCATCAGACTGTGGTGCACACCAACATGTCTGGGTGGGGGTTTTGCATTAAACTAAGCAGAACCTGCACAATTTGACAACAGCTGAAAGCTTTAAACCTTTATTGCTCTTCAACACTGAAATAAGGGCACTTCATTTTGGCTATTTAAAAAAACAGAATTTACAAATAAAGACTCTTTCTTGTCAAATTGCAAAATATTCTTGAGTGATCAAGTCAGAAATCAGACCTCAGTCCAAATGAAGAACTGTGGCTGGACTTGCTGTTCTGCAAAGGGGGTAAAATGGGTTAAAATTACAGTGCCCAGATGTGCAATGCTAACAGACCTATCAACACTTGCTCAGTCCACTAAATGCTGACTTGAAGGGCATGCAGACTTATGCAATCAGTTATTTTGCATTTGATATTTGTAATTAATTAACATTAGTTAGTAGAAATGTTTTCACTTTGACATTAAAGGTTTTTTTTTGTTTAATTCTTGTCTAAAAAGCCAGATTAAATTGACCATGAGTCAATGTTTAAAAGCAAAAAAAAGGTGAAAACTTTCAAGAGTTGTGAATACTTATAAGTGTATGATTTTTGTGCCAATAAAAATGAAAGTTTCTATAAGGGAGAACATCTTAAAGTGGGCTGGATAAGAAATTCATTTATCTTACAGGCAGTTCTTCGCTGATCTAAACCTCATCTGGCTGCACTACTAATTTAAATAAAACTGTGCCAATAGTTTAAATTTTAACTCACCATCTGAGCACAGAAACACAACATTATGCAGCCTTTTGTTTTTCAAGCTGCATTATTTATTGCATTTCGTGACACAGCAAGGTTCCTCGTCTGAGGGCAGGAAGCAGCTTTTAGTTCAAAATTTGTTTTTTTTTTCTTTCATTAATTAGAAATAAGTGTTGTATGTCCTTCTGGTTTCATAAGTTCATCACGCTGAGGTTTCTGTTCACTAAAAGCTGTGCAAGAAATGAAGACGTAACATCTGCGTTTAAGAGCATCAGACCTGATTCTGTCATCTCTTCATTAGGATTTGAAGTTTGATGTCGTGTGAATGGCTCTGCTTTTTCCTTTCTGGAAACCAGAAAAGTAAAATCTAAAAAGGCATTCTCTCCTCTGCAGTACAATATTCCTCCCAGGAGGATTTCAGGGTTTGTAAATATGCAAAAAATCCTGTACTGGATCTACAGAAGGTTGAATCATCGCTGTGTTACATCAGTTAAACAGTCGCAAAGCTGACATTTATACGAAAATGTCACGGATTATTACTTGAACATGAAGGTTGAGACAGACACATGATGACAACATTAAAGGGATATGAGGTGATTCATGCAGCTCTGAGTAACACATAACTGTCAACATACCAGTGACGGTCACTGGAAACGACACCGTTATCCTTGGGCTTTATTCACATGAAGGCTCAGACGAATCTCCTGCACTCCTGACTGCAACTACGCTGCTCTAATTTTATACTTCATGGAGGCCAGCGCTCGTCTGGCTTTTATTTTTCCTAGACATCGCTTTTTTTGGAAGACAGTGCCCCTTTCACTCTATAAAAAGGTCTAAAATGATCCCTTTCTCTGGCTCTGGCAGTACGTGTGTCTGTGTCTTTGTTCAGATGTCTTTTTGTGACTGTATGGCAACAAAAATATTGTTGAATCTGAGTAGTATATTTAACCCTCAGTTTAAGGGTGTTTTGCTTGCTTCTATCACATTCTTTTTCACTGTGGGCTCATTTTTCACTGTAATATAAAGTTCTGCACCTCTATGGAAACAGCACAACCATCGCTAGAATTAGAAAGACCTCAATGATGTCTGATGTACAGTCATATAAAGTATAGCACATCCAAAGCCAAAAATCATAGCAAAGAAAAAAATCCTTTATTTATTATTACTCTAATAATAATAAAAAATAATAATAATAATAATAACAATAAACCCAAATAACAATAAAAACCAAATAAAAAATATTTTTAAAAAGTCCTCCACAAGACAAGAAAATAGTAATAATATGAATGAATGTAACAACAACAATAGTATCTATCTATCTATCTATTATTTGGGGGGTGGGGAGTATTTTCATTTGTTTTTTAACTTTTTCTTTCTAAAACTGGGGGAAAAAGTGATCCATTTGCGTAATAAACATACTTTATGAGTTACATTTTAATTTTGTTTTCAAATTTGTGTTATTTCTGTACATCCTGCAGCTCAGTCCAGTTTACCCATAAAGTCCCTGAGTTTTTCTCATATGATAATTGGTGACAGGTGAGTCACTAATGGCTTTAAAGTTGCACCAAGAAACACAGAATTTTTAGTATTTAGCGGAATCTGATGAGAATAAAGGGTTTATTTTTGTCAAATTTCTTAACAAATCATGTCGACTAAGGTCGGTGCCGTACAGGTGAGTAGCTCAAGGACTGTTGGAAAGTTGAAAATCTGATGGATCTTTCTGTCTTTATGATTTCTGACTCTCAAAAATGGTGTGATTCTGACAACGTTGCCTTCCAAACCCACCAGTAGATCCTGGGGTTCAGATATGTATATGCATATATGTGTGTGCACTATCTTTGGGTTTATGTTTGCTTCAGCATGTATCCAGTCCCACCTGTCTGCAGGGCCTCCTGGCCTGACGTACGTCACCACTAAGGGCCGTGACTTGTGCCAGTCCTCATGGGTTCCACCTGCAGTAGGAGCAGGAAAAAGTAATGTTTACACTCACTTCCGGACTCATGAAAAAAAAAATTTGCTTCTCCTTCAAATACAGGGTGACACAAAAAAAACGGGAACTTTTTAACAATCCAATAAAACCAAGAGTGATGGAAGAAAAATACTTTATTCATAGTAATTGAAACCTTAAAACATGCCATTTACAAAACAATGATGGAATTTTAATTTTTTAAAAATAACTTCCTGTAGATGGCGTCCTCCTGTACGAACGCATTCTTGAAATCTACCTGGGGCTATCTCAAGAGTAAAGTGTACACGACCAAGAACTCTGGATGAGTTAAAACAGAGAATTCAGGATGAAATTCACAGTATCCCAGCTGAGATGTTGCAGCGGTCAATGAGGAATCTCAACAGCAGATTTCAAGAATGCATTCTTACAGGAGGACGCCATCTACAGGAAGTAATTTTTAAAAAATGAAAATTCCATCATTGTTTCGTAAATGGCATGTTTTAAGGTTTCAATTCCTATGAATAAAATAATTTTCTTCCATCACTCTTGGTTTTACTGGATTGTTAAAAAGTTCCCGTTTTTTTGTGTCACCCTGTATTTCCAGCCAAACCACAACAACTGAAAAACGTAATTGCTAAAGATACAAACAGCAAACCATTTATTTATTTATCTTTCAGTTCAGATCAGCAGTTCAAACTCAGACAACCATCAAAAGCAAAACATGGACTCTGACTAGGTTTTCTTTATTCTGTGGTATTCCTTTACCATTAGCTAAATAGCTAACATAATCAAATTCTAAGCAAAGAGGCGGCATGTCACTTATTCCACAACGACAAGTGGACTGAAAATACGTACCAGTTAAAACCATGTTTATTTAGCCTAAACCAAGATTCCGTTATGACAACTATTTATTACTAATATTGTGCAACTCTTTTTAGCCTATATAAATATATATAACTGTAGAGTACTTTTGTTGAGTTTTGGTAAAAACAAACAAAATAATAATCGACAATGTAGCTACTGGAAGCCAGAAAACAAACAAAAAAACCAACAGTGTAATTTAATATTTCGTCATGATTTATTTTTTTAGCCTGACTGTCTGTATTCCTGTTGTTGCTTTGCCTTCTGGATATCCTGCTTTTACTTTGTCCGTCAAAACATTTTGCAAATTCTGTTTTTAAAGATGCTATATGAATAGCTTTATTATATTATTCCGTATTTCTTAGAATGTCTGTATCTCTGCAAGGCAACTGCAACAGTACCTTAATTAAGTGACACCTTTTGAGCAGAGTGTGGCATCAGGAGTGATCACACGGTCCTGCCAACCTACAGTAATTGGCTTCTTCTACTGATAGTTACCTCTCATGACGAAACCAAAGCTGTTCCCCTCTTTGTGCAAACAGATGTCGATTGTCTTTGATATAACCCCTGAGCTGCTGTCTGGTGCTTTGAGAAGGGGGAGATGGAGAATAGAGGAGAGAAAGAGACACAGAAACAGAGAGATGTAATCCATACTGAAGCTGTTAACTGTTTCCTACAGTCTTATTGCTTCTCTGGAAATTTCAACAAGTCCACAGAATGACTTTAATCTAGTTACAGCACGACATATTAATGATAAATTGAACTTGGATCCAGATTAAGTATGTAGTCTTCTGATGTTACAGTAACCTGCAATTCTATTGTGTTAAAATGATATGTATAAAAATAATAATACACTGCCTATCCAAAAAAAAAGTTGCCAGGTAAAGGTGGTCCAATGAAATATTAGCGTGCAACTTTGTTTGGATGGACAGTGTACATTATTTGGGGTACTTGGAGTGTTTCAGTCAGATGAAAGTATAATGAGGCGCTGTGTAAACAAAACAAAATAAAAAAATCAGGTAGGTGCTTTGGCTATATCGACTATAAACTATAAACCAATTGTCTGTCAAAAACATGCACAAATCCAGAAAAAAAATGTATTTCTATTTTTTTCTCCCCAGAGGGAATAAACATGATGTGGTAGGAAAATCTCCCAGGTTAAAAAAAAAGACAAAAAAAAAAGACACAAAATCCATATTGGAAGATGGAAGTTCACCAGGAAGAAAGAGGTTTATGTCACCTGGCAGACTATTAATCTTACAGCGAGATTTAGTTTTTACTCGCTGTTGGTTGTTTGTACAAAACTATACAGCTAGGTTCAGGATATTAACATGCTTTGGGTTAAAATAGGACCCCTTCACAACATGTTTGATGCTTCTCCTTCCATCTAATATCTGACTGATTGGCTGAAAAGGAGTTACTGAAAAACAAATTAATAAAAAGCAAACTTATGTGCATTGGAAACTTATTGTGATGCAATCATAAATGTAATCTAGGAGAAAATATGTTCCCTTTAAACATGCTTGAGAATGCAATTTAGCCATTTTAACTGTTTTTTAAGCAAACATGGCTATATGTTAAAATCATTTTAATAATAGATCTGATCAGGTAACATAATACTGGACAGCATTTTATGACACTATTTTTAAGTAATTACAGCGACAATCATTGAGCCATCAAGGCCATTTCTTTTTCTTGCACATAAAGGTAACTGTAAAGGTAAATTTATCGACATTTACTGCAGACATCTTTATGCAACATAAAAGTTGCTACCACGCAGGCTGTCTGCAGACTGTACATATGCTAGGAAAACAAATGATCATCATCTACACCTTTATAATTCATCTTTCAAAGAGTTGTACTTGAAGAAGTTGCTGACTTTGGAGGTGCTTTGATGTGTACATGCTTTACACTGAAGGTGCCCAAATGTAGCAGGAAGTACCAAAGTCTGCAGAAATCCCATGCTATATCTACAATCACATGGATACCGTCCTACAGTTCAAACTGTAACTAGCTGCTACATCCTGTATAAAGTGCAAAGACACACTCAGACTTTCAGAAGCATCCACAGGAGCCCTGTTTTTCTGTTTGATATGAAGGGGCAACGCTTGTTTTAGTATGAATAAACCATGTTCTAGTTGCAAGCAAATGAACTTCTCTTTTGGGTTCTTGAAGACATTTCATCCAAAATGCTACTACAGTTCTAGATTCAGTTCTTGGATGAGAGGTACAACGTCTTCAAGAACCCAAAATAGAAGTCCAGTTGGTTTCAGCTGTAGGTCGGTCTTCATAAGTCTGGACATGGGATTCATGAGATTGTAGCAAACACATTTCACATCATGCAGTGCGTTGTTGAATTCCATCACACTGCATTTGATAACTCTGTGTTTTTATTCTATAGCCCTCTGCATCGGGATCCCCAATGTACCAACATTTGAATGAATGTAGAGGTTCCATATTGCAAGGAGATACAGTCATATCAATAGATTCATGATTTGTATTCAGTGCCAATGTTCAGTGGTGATGCAGAGGTAGCATGTACTCTATCTACTGAGGTAGAATGTAGGTGTGGAGGTCATTCCTCAGCTGCAATCATAATGTTGTTTCTGTATACAGAGGTTGCAGAAACAATGTTTGCCAACCACTTTGTACAATGTGGTAACATCACATTGGATATGGCCTTATTGGAGCACTAACTTTGTGACTAATAAAAACAGGTTCGATGATCATTCCATCTAAATCATTACATTTTCAGAAAAAAAATTAAATCTGCTCTACCATCTGATTAGCATGATGTTTTTATAGTATAAAACACTTGTAAAGAAATTTTAACTTGATACATTAGATACTTTCTGAGCAAATTTTTGTTTTATTATTGCAGCATGTGACATTTGGATGACAATATCACAGGACCTATTAAAGACAAAAAACTGAAACTTCTGCTGTTTTTTGCCATGCCATTAAGAGAACTGACATGAACTCTGTTCTACTTGAATTTGGCTTGATAGCAATGTTTATGTTTTTCTGGAACAACTTGCCATACCTGCTCGAAAAGTAAAAGTAAATTAGAAAGTATTCGATATGTCTTGCTTGGTATTTTTGTAACATGCAATTCCATGTGGTTCAGAAAACATCACTAATTGAATTCTGCAATACTTTCTTGGTAATGAGTGCTCAAAGATGGGACTTTTCATGATGTCTTTAATATTTGTTTTCATATTTCAACTTTCCTGTATTCAGATAATGTTTGACCTACTTGTCCAGTATTGCAGATTCTGAACCAATGGCATGATAAGAAATAACTGTGAAAATGTCAGTGTTTTATATTTGAAGAGTTCACTTGTAAAAACAGGTAACTCCGTTTTCAGAAAACTCTTTTTTTTATTCTTTACTTGAGATAATAAAATAATAACAATAATAATTTATTTTTTCTCCATTTTGTCATGTATTTTTCTACTGAGTCAAATCCACTAAACTTCAGTTTGATTGATATTATCTCAAGTAAACAATAAAAAAAAAGTTTTCTGAAAATGTATCAAAACGGAGTTATCTGTTAACTCTTCACTTGTAAGTTCACAAGATATTATTGCTCAATCAAAGCCTTATATTTCAATGTGCAAAAGACATGTTCAAAGTAGGTCGACAGGCAAGTTTTTAAAAACATATAACTATATATCTTGTGAAGTATTTGATATATCAAGCCTACATTTCACAGATTCCATAATTTATGACGATTTCAGATGAAATAACTCAGAAGTAAGTTGAACTTATGTGTACCTGTAGGCGGCAGTTCATACTCCACCTCCAGCAGAACTCTCTCTCCTACATTCTTCAGTAAACTAATGATCTCTTCGTGCCGCAGTTTGGTCAGATTGATGCCGTTCACCGACTTGATGTAGTCCCCGACATTTAGCTGGTCGCTCCTGCTCAGAAAAGAAACAAAACCGTTAGCTTGAATGTATGGCTTTAATCTCGGTTGCCTTTGTACAACATGTAATTACTAAAAATCAAGAAAGTGTGAACATACACTCACTGGCCACTTTATTAGGTACACCTTACTCGTAAAAGCTTGGACTCCATTTTGCCTTCAGAACTGCCTCAATTTTTCAAGGCATACTTTCAACAAGGTTTTGGAAACATTACTTGGATATTTCGGTCCATACTGACATGATAGCATCACACAGTTGTTGCAGATTTGTCGGCTAAACATCCACAATGCTGATCTCCTGTTCCACCACATCCCAAAGGCTCTACTGGATTGAGATCTGGTGACTGTGGAGGCCACAGGAGTACAGTGAACTCATCATGTCATGTTCAAGAAACCAGTTTTACATGACTTGAGCTTTGTGACTTTGTGTATTATCCTGTTGGAAGTAGCCATTAGACGATGGTACACTGTGGTCAAAAAGGGATGGACATGGTCAGCAACATTACTCAGGAAGGCTGTGGGGCTTAAACGATGCTCAGTTGGTAATAAGGGGTGTGGCAAGAAAATATCCCCCACACCATTACACCACCATCACCGGCCTGAACCGTTGATACAAGGCAGGATGGATCCATACTTTCATGCTGTTCACACCAAATTCTGACCATCTGAATGTTTTTCCAGTCATCTGTTGTTCAATTTTGGTGAGCCTATGCCAATTGTAGCCTCAGTTTCCAGTTCTTAGCTGACAGAAGTGGCACCCAATGTGGTCTTCTGCTGCTGTAGCCCATCATCTTCGAGGTTGGACGTGCTGTGCATTCAGAGATAGTACTCTGCAATTTTTGGTTTTAATGACTGGTTATTTGAGTGGGCTGCACAGTGGATTGATGATTAGCACTTTCGCCTTGCAGCTAGAAGATCCCTAGTTCGTGTCCCGTCCTTCCTGGGATCTTTCTGCATGGAGTTTACATGTTCTCCTTGTGCATATGTGGAATTCATTTGGGTACTCCGGCTTCCTCCCACAGTCCAAAAACATGCTGAGGTTAATTGATAACTCTAAATTGTCCATAGGTGTGAATACAAGTGTGGTTGTCTATGTGTAGTGATAGAGTGTCCCCTGCCTTTGCCCCAAGCCAGCTGGGATAGACTCCAGCGCCGAATGAGGATTAAGTGGTGTATAAATCATGGATATTTTAGTTTCTGTTGCTTTTCTGTCATCTCCAAACAGAATACCTGTTCTCCTCTGATCTCTCACAACAACAAAACATTTTGTTCCACACAACTGCCGCATACTTTCTCTTTTTTGGATCATTCTCTGTAAACCCTAGAGATGGTTGCGCGTGAATATCCCAGTAGATGAGCAGTTTCTGAAACACTCACACCAGCCTGTCTGGCACCAACAACCATGCCACGTTCAAAGTCACCTAAATCCCCCTTTTTTTTCCATTCTGATGCTCGGTTTGAACTTCAGCAAGTTGTCTTGAACATGACTACATGCCTAAACGCAGTCATGTGATTGGCTGATTAGCTATTTGTATTAACGAGCAATTACAAGGTAAACAGGTGTACCTAATCAAGTGGCTGGTGAGTTTATGTATTATATTCTTTCCTTCTGCGGTTTCACCCACCTGGCTGCCAGTCCTCCGGGTCGTAGGTTCGACACCCGCGGCTTCCCGTCCTTGTCGGTTCCTCCTGAGATGGTGAGTCCAAGCGTGCTGCCTTCTTTCTTCACCAGCTCCACCATGGTCACCCCCCGCAGAGCTTCTAACCAAAAACACACACACACATAAAGACGATAGACGCACACAGAACGAGCAAAGACAGAGGAGGACAAACCCAACACACAAACACAAAATACAGCACAGACAAAAGTGGTTAGCGGCTGCTCTGTCCATTCTTATTCCTGGATTAAAGTGAAACTGAGATACAAGAAAGATAAACTAAAATCTGCCTGCTGCTGTGTGTCCTTGAGCAATACACTGATCTCCTGTTGCTCCAGAGAGCTGAAACGACTAAAATGTAAATTTAAACTAATATAGGCCTCAGCCAAAGAGAATTAACAAGTGCCTCGTTGTCTCTTGCAGTAATTGCGCTTGGAGAGTTGCTGGCGGGGATGAAAAGGTCTTTAAAGGTTAAATCACATCACTGCAACAGCAAAACAGTCAGAGCTCTTCAAAGGAAACTATCAATGGCAAATGCAAGAGTTTGTTTAAAGGCAAAATAATGTATACGCAACGGCTTAAAATGCATTGACCTCGAAACAATTCCATCAATATTAATTGCAGTATTGCTTTTCTCAGTAGTTTGTGCAATATTAGCTTCTGTATCATGCGCATCATTTCATTCAATGCTCAATATTTCACATTTTTCTGTCACCGGTGGAAAATTTCTGTTAAATGTGTAATTTTCATTTTTTTGCAATGTTTTGATTACACGTGCAATATTTCACTTTCACGTACAACGATTGCTTGATTGATGTAATGTGCAATATTTCATTTTAACTTTCATTTTTCAGGTGCAATATTCATTTCATTATTTCAGTATTGTGTGTCATACTATTTTCCCCTCTGTATATATTATCTTTAATTGTTCTATTCCAGCCTTATATTAGCTCAGTAAAGTATGGTACTTATATATTATTGCTCTGTGTTTCTTATGTTATGGTTTTTTCTAAGTGATATCTGGAACAAGAATTCTCTTCAGGGTTAATAAAGTTTTATCTTACCTTATCTTAAAACAGGCTTTTGTGCCATGTAAACCCCTCCTCTGAAACCAGTATTAAAGTAATAATAAACCACAATATCCTAAATTTCTACACTGAACCCAGAGCTGTTGACACACTTTGAAACAGCCTTTACAGTTGTTTTGTACAATTAAAACCCTCCACTGAACCCGCTGAAGTAAATTCTCTGTGGACCTTGATAACAAGGATCAAGGAACGCTTCCTCCTGTTGACTATTTCAACAGGAGGACAAAAAAAAGCATTGTACAATACCATATTCCCTAAACACTCAATTAAACTACTGTATAAACAAATGCAAAAGAATTAGCCTCTTCTCTAACAGCTACAGTATAAACTGCACCTATTCTTGGCCTGAGTCAAGGTTTCCTGAGGTAAACAACTTAATGGGTTGACTTGGGGAAGATGCTGACTTCACCTTCATCTTTCTGCTGCTTTGAAGTTCGAGCTCATGATAAAAGTTCACGGAGACACTTTCTTTTATGGCTGTGTGCACATCTATCTGACGCTTCTGCTGCAAAACATAATCTGTGTGAGTCTGGTCCGGCATCTTCAGCTAGGTCTTTCAACGAGACACAGAATAACCAACCGCTACGATAAATAATGTAGAGGCACGAGAGCTGCCAACAGCAAACTGAAAACTAAACTGTGCTGTTCTGTTTTTACAACGATCATACTGTGTACAACAAAGTGCAACACTGTTCATTCACAGCTTTCATGTGCAACAGCTGTTTTTTTTCTCTCGATAACCTTTAGAGTGCAATAATAATGTAGCACTACTCTCCTGTTTTAATGCAAGTGCAATTCTATACATGTGTGTCTCCTTCAATGGGGTACTTTATTATCATGTCATACATATTCATGGTGACAATTATATGGATCTAAATATGGAAATGTATGACGAATATACATATCCAGATGTCATGTATCTTTATTATATCTTCATTTTTAGCCTCGTATTTCTTCTTCCATGCTTCATTTATATCTAGCGGCTCTAACATGCAGTTCTCACCTGGGATTGATCAATACGGTTTGTTGGATTTGAGCTCATGAATATTTGGTACATTTAAGAAGCTCTACATATACAAGAATCTGTGCAATATCAGCATTTTTTTTCTATTTACACTACCGTTCAAAAGTTTGGGGTCAACCAGACCATTTCACAGTTTCCATGAAAACTCACACTTTTACTCATGTGCTAACATAACTGCACAAGGGTTTTCTAATCATCAATCAGCCTTTCAACACCATTAGCTAACACAATGTAGCATTAGAACACAGGAGTGATGGTTGCTGGAAATGTTCCTCTGTATTCCTATGTATATATTCCACTAAAAATCAGCCGTTTCCAGCTAGAATAGTCATTTACCACATTAACAATGTCTAGAGTGTATTTCTTCTGTTATCTTCACTGAAAAAAATCTTTCAAAAACAAGGACATGTCTAAGTGATCCACTTTTGAATGGTAGTATACATATGTGCAATATTGTTATTTTCCACATCCACAGGAATCTGTGTAATACCTCAATTTCCACATATGGAAGAATCAGTGTTCATGTATTCTTGTCTATTTTCTACTGATCTCTACACATTTGCACTTTCCTCTTTACTGTTTTAATAAGTGCAAATTTCCCACTTTGAGCTCAGTACAGGCTGATCTTTTGTTATACTGTGTTATTTTATCTTATCTTAATTGACATTTGGAGAAAGACAGTTACATATTCCTATACTGTAAGTACCAACAATAGAGGGAAAACAAGAGTTTTGGGGAGAAATTTAAGTGACAGTGCACCACGTAAAGGACAGGAAAATGTCATGGACTGTATGACTTCAAACCAGGAGTGTCTCGTTTTCTCCTGCCAAAAATGTGCCACAAGTTAAATTCGACTTATCTGAGGTCAGGTCACAGTGATAGCAGGCTGAGGAAGGCCTGCCACATGTCTGATTCCCAAAAAATCACTTTCTAGTTCCTTCTGGGGCATCCCAAGATGTTTTAAGTCAGATAAGATATCTATTCCCTCCAGCGAGTTCCTGGTAACCCTGAGGTTTCCTCCCAGGCGCCTGAAAAACTTCCAAAGGAAAGGTGTCAAGAAGGCATCCTTATCAGATGCCCAAACCACATCTACTGGTTCGTTTTGATGCAAAACGGCAGCAACTTTACTCCGAGTTAACTCCAGATGTCTGGGCTCCTCACCCTATCTGAGCCTAGTTAATCTTCAGAGGAAACTAATTTCAGCCACTCTCATTCTTTCAGTCACCACCCAGAGCTTGCGACCATAGGTGAAGGTTGGAATTCGGGCTGCAACTAACGATGAATCGATGTATTGTCTGAGCACTACACATCATCAAAAGTAGAAGTGAGCGCACAGACGACTCATCGATTCATCGTTAGTTGCCGCCCTAGTTGGAGCGTAGATTTACTGGTAAATGGAACCTTTTTCACCACAACTGTTGTGTGTAACATCCAGCACCAACCGCTCATATAAAAAAAAGACAGTAACATATTTAAACTCCTTCACTTGGAAGCAACTCACCCCTACAGTTCTGCAGGTTTCCTGGAGAGATGGAGGCAGACTTAGAGGTGCAGACTCTGAGGCAAGTCTTGTGGATTTGTTAAGACTGAGGCACCAGGGAGTGAATACTATTACCACACGTCTTCGAAAAATGCAAGTCTCATGGCAGTTAATAAAATACAGCAATATAGCAAATACTATAATACTGGCACAGTGCAAAGAAAATTTATCTATTTTGGGGTTCATGGAAAGGTTAAAGGATTTTAGTTTGAAGCAGCCAAAAGAATCTTGGAAGGTAAAATGAGCACGAGGGCACTGAAGAAATAAGTAAAATAAAACCCCGGGGCATTGCTGATAGAGAGATGCCTCCACATTTGACTGTATTTGTACCATTACTATTTACACACACACACACGTAGCTTGGGCATGATAGATGGCTAGATTAGGTAAATCCCTCAGGCGACACTCAGGATCAGTGAAGTGCTTCACACCACAGTTATCTCTGGTGAGTGTTATAACACACACACACACACACACACACACACACACACACACACACACACACACACACACACACACACACACACACACACACACACACACACGCTCACACACACACACACACGCTATCTGCAGAAAGGCACTCATTCATTCATTAGTCCCTCTACTGTTCGCATTTGCATAAAAGCAAAGCTTTTACAAATGTAGTCTGATGCCATGAACATCTTCAGAACCCAATCCATCACTAAATGAGTTGTTTTTTTTCCGTCTCTGCAGAGATGCAGAGCTGAATATGTTCATAAAGTTTTATCTACCTCTTTAATTTGTTGCTCAGGGAATGATGTTATGAAACACTTTCATTCTATTCTACACAGAAAGAAACTCATGAAATGTTTCTGTTATGTAAAAGAGAACTGAAGAAAAAGTTACTTCACATTTAACGACCATCGGACTAATGGAGAGAGTGAAATACTATCTGAGACAAACAAAATATCAGACGCTTTTGAAGTTACACTCAAAGTTAAACTCAACTAATAGGAACAAAGAAAACAGGACTGAAAGGGATGTCGGAAGTGAATGGATCTGAGTTATGCATAATTACAGTATGAATAAAGATTGATAACGAGATGAGGCGAAAAGAATGTAATATGCAACAGACATTCATAAAGAAAGAAAGAAAGAAAAAAAAGAAAGAGAGAAAGAAGGAAAGAAAGAAGGAAGGAAGAAAGGAAAACTAAAAGAAAGAAAGAAAGAAAGACCTTTTATTGTGGGCAGTCTAAGGCACACCTGTGCACTAATCATGGTGTCTAATCAGCATCTTGATATGGCACACCTGTGAGATGGGATGGATTATCTCAGCAAAGGAGAAGTGCTCACTATCACAGATTTAGACAGATTTGTGAACAATATTTGAGAGAAATGGTGATATTGTGGATGTGGAAAACGTTTTAGATCTTTGAGTTCATCTCATAAAAAATGGGAGCAAAAACAAAAGTGCTGTGTTTATATTTTCGTTGAGTGTATTTTTACAAACTAACTGGCAGCTTACATGAAGACACTGCCTGACTCTGTACCACCACCTGTTAACTGAGATGTTTACTCTGCTACATGTGCTGCAGACGGTGCTAGGGGAATTGCAAATAAACAGCTGCTTCTCTACTAGATGAACTACCCCACGTATTGTTTTCTGTACGATGTTTTCATATCAGACAACATAAATGTCAATATGGATGCCATATTTGTTATCTGTTAGCTGATAGACTTCAGTTGCGATGAAGGCATAGTTGATGGAGTGATGGTGAATCTACTGAAAAATGGACTTGTGATTACTTCCTACTAGAACTATCAGGTCACAAGTAAAGACAGATCTATCTTAGATTTCTTTATAAAAAATACCAGAAACAACATTGTGAATGTGTTGATGCATGTATATTATTGCAACAACAGAACAAAAAAGGTTTCGTGGAGCAGTTTGTGCAGATATACTGGGACCAAAAACAGAGAATCCTGAGCTCCCTGCAGTCGCCAGGTTACTCCATTGCTCATACAGAAAATACATCACAGTGTATCTATAGGAACAATTAGCCTGACTGGATGTTGAAAGCTATTTTTTGAAATGTGTCAAACTAATTAAGCAAATTGCTGCTGTCATTGCCAAATTGGGCTTTAGGTGTTTGTCTGGGACAAAAGATCATTATGACGCTTACGTGTGATGACGCAGATTCTGGTTGACACAGTTTACAGCAGAGGTGGAAAGTAACTGAAATCAATTTAAGTATTGTTATTAAGTATAATTCTGTAGAACTTATATTTGTATTTGCGCTCCACTTTATTGTACTTACTCGACTGAATTTGTTGGAGAATTTTAGAAGTAAACATTAAACATTAAGATCTTTTCACCGGGCCCTAGAAACATGTATTAACCCTGTGAACCCCAAAAACCAGTGAAAAAAGTGAAAGAAAGAAAGAAAGAAAGACATAATACAGTTCGTCAGAGCCAGAAGTGATGAAAACAGAACAAATGGTTGCATTTTCAACTTTCTGACTACATACACTACCGTTCAAAAGTTTGGGGTCACTCAGACAAATTCATGTTCTCCATGAAAACTCACACTTTTATTCATGTACTACCATAACTGCACAATGGTTTTCTAATCATCAATTAGCTTTTCAACACCATTAGCTAACACAATGTAGCATTAGAACACAGGAGTGATGGTTGCTGGAAATGTTCCTCTGTACCCCTATGGAGATATTCCATTAGAAATCAGCTGTTTCCAGCTAGAATAATCATTTACCACATTAACAATGTCTAGATTGAATTTCTGATTAATTTAATGTTATCTTCATTGAAAATAGCTGTTGTCTTTTCAAAAATAAGAACATTTCTAAGTGACCCAAACTTAGCTGGTAGCGCATCTGACTTGTCAGAAAACTTTACCAATCCTAACCTTTAAATTTCACTAAGATCACTTTGCTGTACATATCTCTTTAAAAAAAATATCCTGAATAAAGGATTTGTACCAAACAAGTTCCACAAAATATCTTGCAATCCTGAAGCTAGTCATGACTTAGCTACAACCAGCATCCATTGGCAAAAATTCTGAGACTTTATTGTACTGAGGCTACTAAATATGTTGGAGGGCTTTCGAAGTTAACTTTAGAGATAACAATTTTTTTGTTCACACATTAACCCTCTGAAAATCCAGGTTTGAAAGGCATCTACTCTTTAAAAAATCATAATAAATAACATTATTTATAAGAGCTAGGAGCTATAAAAACTGAAAGAATTGTCAGAATTTCAACTTTGACTAAATATCTGAAACTTGACCAAATCTAAGCTTTAAATGTTGATATTTCACTAAGATCCCTTCATTCTATGTGTCTCTTTAAAAAAATACCCAAAATAAATTGTGTGTACCAAACAAAGTCCATAAAAAATATAAATTCATGCTCCTTGTTACAACCATGAAGCCATTTGTGACTCAGCTACAACCAACATCACTTAAACTTTTTTTTAAAATTTTATCTATGACATTATAACTGTGTAAACTGCATTGAGGAAGTTCTCTCTCGTTCTAGATGTGGTTGTGCTGTATTCACAGAGGTGCGGGATTTTATATCACAGTGAAAAATGAGCCTACACTGAGTACAAATTCCCAGAATTGGCTTGGAATTCAGAAGGTCACTTTACATTTGCGGTTTTTGTTGTTGTGATTATTTACACTAAAACTGTGTAGTTGTAAGCAGTCTCGCACTAGACACAACATAAATATTTAAATGGACATTTGAGAAAAGTCAAAAAAAAACAAACAACACATTTCATGCACCAATGCTTAGTTTGTCCTTCTTTCTTTTCTAATTTTGAAAATTGAGATTTATCCAGTGATCCTTTGGAAGAAGTCTGAGCCTGAGGTTGGGAACATCTGGACTAAACCTACTAACAGTTCTTCATACTTGTTCAATTTCAAGCAACAGTCTAATAAAATATCAGTAACATGAGCCATTTTAGCGTAGAATGGGCGCTTTTTCTTTTGCTATTTCACATACTGAAAGAAAGTATTCACATTATACTTTTACTTGTACTGCAGCAATTTTACCCAGACAGAGGAGCTCCATACCTGGTATACTGTGTCTTCTCGAGGCCATGGTGTGTTCTGGTCCAGAGATGTCCTTAGTTTTTCCATAGGGTCCATCATCTGGAGAGAAAAGAGACGTAGAACAAATCATCAGTGTTGGTTTTTAAGCATAGTAACGCTGAAAGTATTATAGTCTGACAAGGAGCTTTTTGAGAATGAAACGTTAACACTTGATGTTGAGAGCTGAGCTTTCAGATGCCCAGATGAACAGATAATCTTAAAAACAAATAACAGCATAGAAAAGCATAAAAAAGTAAGCGCAAATATCACTCGCAGATTAATAGCGTTCGTCTGAGCATGAAGCTGGATCATTAAAATAACTAAAAAGCGCTCCTCACACCAAAACCTGGAAACGCACTTGCAGGAATAATTCACTCTGCTGCTGCATGAATGTAGATTTTTCACCAATAGCTGTTCATTTCTGAACACCCCTCAACACAAGAATCACATCTCATACCTTCATCTCAGGAAAAACAAGAAGTAATTCTCCATATTCCCCCAGTATGTTAGCGAAGAGGAATATAATAAATGTTATTAGGTTTCTGGACTGGATTCCGGTTTGGCTGTATTGAATTAAAAGCTGAAGCCCAGCGGTTAGTAACTTTTAATTAGGATGTTATGAAGCTAGGGCTGTTTTCATCAAGAGAAGCTTTTCATTCCTCATGTACTCTGACATAAATTAATATATCAGAGAAGTCCTTGTGGTAGATTCAGCATGTTTTGTTGTGTAATGACGTGGATGCTGTATTCATTATGTGCTCTGTAGGCTCCTAATTAATTAGCTTCCAGTTCAAGAGTGAAAAGGTGTTGCAGGAAGTGAGGATGTGGAGGTTTCTGTGGTAGGCTATTGTGACATTTTATTGGAACTTTCTTGTGATATTCTAAGTTTGCGCTACAGCGTTCAATCAGCTCAATTTTTTGGTACATGAGTTGAAATATAATCCAAGAAGGATGAATTCTAATGGCTGTAATGCCCTGGCTTATCAGGGACCGATTATCGGCCTGGTCGATTTTCATTGCCGACATTTGGCATTTTCCCAATCATTCCAACTACTGCTAACTTAAATTGACTACTTCAGTCTGAAGCAGCCTTCTATCTGTCTGTGTCACTCTGTTGTCTCAGAAATGTCTCTCAAGCTGCAAAACCTGAGCAACAAACACAAGCCACAAACCAGGAATTAGCTTCTTTCACAGTGGCAAAGGCTACGCTAACGGCTAGCAGCTAAGTAAGAAGGCAGCCCCAGATTAACTAAAAAACAGAGACTGGAAAACAACAACTAATAATGCTTTAAAGTCTGGATCTTAGTCGGTAATAAAAGTGATGAACTGTGAAATATTAAGAGAATAGAGAAGAACTGCAAGAGACAAACTGACTGATCCCAGTCGATCCCACACAAACAGAGGAAAACATCTTAATTTAATCACTCTCTCCATTTTACATATTCAGTTAAACTTACGCTTATTGATGAAGAAACTTAGTTATGAGGTAGTCTCAGAAGTACTTCTGAAGCTGCAAAAACTTAACAAGAAACACAAGCTAAATTAGCATCTCTCACTGAGGCTAAGGCTACGCTAGCGGCTAAATTAGAAGGAAGTCATAGATGAACCCGAAACAAAGTCTGGCAAACAATAATTAATAAAGCTTTAAAATGTGGACTTTAGTAAGTAATAAAAGTGATAGAACAGTGAAAATAGAGAAGAACAGCAGACATAACTGCAGGAGACAAATCTCAGTTAATTTCTATTTTACAAATTCTGTTACAGTCACCTGTATTAATGAAGAAGCCCAGTTATGAACGACAGTTTCTCTGCTATTACATGCTGACAAAACATTACATTTAATGTATATTGGTTCCAAATAGGGGCTGCACAGTGGTGTACTGGTTAGCACTTTTGCCTTGCAGCAAGAAGATCCCGGTTCGAATCCCGGCCTGGGCCTGGGATCTTTCTGCATGGAGTTTGCATGTTCTCCCTGTGCATGCATGGGTTTTCCCGGAGCACTCCGGCTTCCTCCCACAGTCCAAAAATATGCTGAGGTTAGTTGATTATTCTAAATTGTTCGTAGGTGTGAATGTGAGTGTGATCGTTTGTCTGTTTATATATCCCTGTGACAGACTGGCGACCTGTCCAGGGTGTCTCCTGCCTTCGCCCGAGTCAGCTGGGATAGGCTCCACCCTAGTGAGGATAAAGCGGTGTATAGAGAATGGATGGATGTTCCAAATATCCACTATTGACCTTTCCAGGGCAACAAACAAAGATTTCTACTTATTATATAGTGTCACTGGCAGATCAGAGTTTTCCACAAGTTTAAAATTTCAGTTCATAATTGAACAATGACTAAAACTAAATAAAAACAAAAGTGCAGAAATTAAGACTGAACACTGGAGTCTGAGCAGATGTGATACTAGCAAAGTACAACTGAGACTTAACATTGCAGATCCATGTCAGAAAATACAAAAATTATTCTGAAATTGCACATCTGTCTCTCCAACTAATTAGTTTTTCACTTAAGAATCACAGATTTCCCAAAGTGTCCTGTCAGATGCAGACGCAGCGGGTCTTCCTACCTTGAAAGGGCTGTAAACTGTTCTTTGAATTCATTTTTCAAAGGGAGTTTCCTCCCTGACAAGTGTAAAATTGGTAAGAATTGTACAAAAAAATTGTACATAAATGGTTGAAAAACATCCATCATGCATAATCTACTTAGCAATGCCATCCATTTTGTATGTACACCCCTGTAAGAAGATTACACATAAGGGAGATTTTCCAAGTACCTACACAGCGAAGCACTTTAACTACCTTTCATTGGGTTCATTCACTGCTAAATACCCGCTGAGGGAATTTTGGGGACGAGCTGATCGGCGGAGTCTCCTGCCTGTTTGGACACTGAAACGGAGGCCATCGCTGTTAAATGTCACATTTGGGGGAACAGATGTCCTGTTTTATAGGCTCTGGCAAAGACTTTCTGGCAGAGATGTGCGGGGCTTTAAATATTTGATAAGGTATTATTTCACGTCTGCTCAGCTCGCCACTGTTATCTGAAGCTTTTTAAAGTGCTGAATTGAATGCGAAGGCTGGAGTCGAGGCCCCATCTAATCTAACCAATCAATGAGCAAATTAATTCAGCAATCAATCAATCAATCAATCAATCAATCAAAGACTGTTAGGGGAAGGACGGAGGCAGGTCACAGGGTGAAAAAAAAATTGGGGAACCGCTCGTAATTCAGCTGATTAGTCGGCTCGCTGAAGCAGGAGGGCGTGACAGTGCAGTACCACTGATATGTGGATAACTGTTATTTCTATAACTAGTACTTGTGTGTATTTTGGTTTATTTTTATTTTCATATTTTATGCCTTAAATGAGTGCCCTATCTTTGCTGCTGTAGCACTGCAAATGAGGTTGAAAAAGGCTCATCTTACCTTAAATTATCATTATATGAATTGTAAAAAAAAAAAAAAAAAAAGCATTATAACCTACATTTAATATCCAATGATGCTACAGTCATTTTCTGCTGAAAAAAAAAATAACGACACATTTCAGCTGAACTGCAGGCTGTTTATGCAATAGAAGTCAAGTATGGACACAAATTAAAAATGTAAGTATCGATAATATATAAAGCTACCAGTTTTTTCGAGTATTGGTAAACACCTATGTGCACTTAGAAATATATTTTACATGTTGATTCCAGGTTTTATAAAGACATAGTTAACCCTCCTGTTATGTTGCGGGTCAAACTGACCCATTTCAGTAAAAGAAATCTAAAAAAAAATTCAAAAGTATTTTTTCAGTATGAAGCCTCTTCTGCTTGGCTTAATAAAACATACAGTGGGTACAGAAAGTATTCAGACCCCTTGAAATTTTTCACTCTGTGTCATTGCAGCCATTTGCCAAAATCAAAAATGTTAATTTTATTTCTCATTAATGTACACTCAGCACCCCCCATCTTGACAGAAAAAAACAGAAATGCAGAAATTTTTGCAAATTTATTAAAAAAGAAAATCTGAAATGGCTGCAATGACACAGAGAGTGAAAAATTTCAAGGGGTCTGAATACTTTCTGTACCCACTGTACAAAATAGAAATGGTAATCTCACATATTTCTGGTTCAAAAATGGTACTTAAAGTTTACTTTCAACACAAATCCTCATTTGTCTTTATTTTAAGTCAGTGGGTCAATGTGACCCTGAACAGAAGACATGTCTTGTGTTAATTTATCAACAACAGTCCATAAAAATAAACAAAATGTATATAAAAAAAAACGTTAAAAAAATCAATGTGATGTAAAACTATTCTATTTTACATGTAAGCCTTTCCAGTGTACATTTTAAAAAAGTTTTAACATGCATTTTTTTCTGGAAAAATGAGGGAATTATCTCCACTAAACCCTGATCTGTGTTGAGGTAAAGAACACCACTGCAGTAATTATTGATTGAAATGATTAGTAATGGAGTTAACAATGAGATATAAACAATGTTTATTGGGATTTTTTGGTTTCTGATACTCTTAGATAATTAACCCAGTAACGTTATTGCTGTTCCTGCGAAACAAACAACAGGAGGATAAAATAAATGTCCACCTGTGCAGATTCTTACTGGTATCTCTTTTCCTTCTTTGGCATGTTTCTGTCAGTGATAGAGGAAGTTTCATCATTAATGTGACTGATCTGAAACCAGCCTTAGAAAACATAATCCAATTGCAGAGCTGCGGTTTCAGCTCTAAAGCTGTGAACGTCTAGCTGCAGTCCAACAGCTCCTTCCTGCTGGCAGGGACAGCAGAGATTCCTCGCCTGAAGGAGGTGGTGTCAATGTGCAATTTCTACAGGCAAAGGAGATTAACAGCTTTTGGTATTTTGACACGTGAGCCACCCGCTAACAATGTGCAAGAGCGATTGTTTCTTTTCTTTTTTTCACATGTATATCTGCGGGGCTGGTTCTGCACAGCATGAATCTTCCAGGGCTGAATATTTCAGAAAGGGATGGAGGAAGATCCAAAAGGAAAAAAACAACACCACAAATAAAACACAGTATTGTGGGATGCAGTGCTCAAAACAGATGAACACTAGAGTAAGAACAAGAAAGTAGCTGATAGAAGACAGTGTTGTATTTATAGTGATTTGTAGCCTGTAGCATATAAAAACCCTCTCAACCCTAAGAGGTTTCTGAATGTTTTATTCTCATTTTTCTCATTGTGGGTTCATTTTTCACTGCAATATAATGGCCTTCACATCTATGGAAACAGAAGAACCATGACGACAAGGAGAGAGAACTCATAAAACTGGTGTCTATGCAATATAACAAAGTTATAATGGAATAAATCACACGAAAGTTGATTATTTCTTGAATTATCATGTACAACACTTTTTGTAAGTGCTCATAGGTGTGACAAATACCGCAAAGAAGAGGTGTCTCCTGTTTGCTTTGTATAAACACAGCCTGCAGGTCAACCCAGACTGAATAACTATGACATTTGTGTTACGTGACTGTTGGTCAATACTTCTTGGTTGTAATGTGAGCTGACAAAAAAAAAAAAAAAAAAGTTTTATTTTTTTAAAGAACTTTGTTATTTCAAATCGTTTATTTTTGGCTATGTTAAGGTTTGATTTAGTACATTTTCCCAGCAGAAGTGGTTTAAATACCATCAGAAAGCTGATAATCTAAATATTCTTCACTGTTTTTACAGCGTGTGGATCATAAATGGTGGATTTATTTGTTTTTTTTAACACTTTGATGCACAAATTATTGGACCCTACACTCTTCCATCAGTGTTTCAAAAATGACCTGTATAAAAATCAGTGTGTTTTTATACCATTTTTTGTCATTTTGGTTAAAAATCATATTTTGCATTATTGCTTGTATTATATTTTTGTCCACACAAGAATGATTTCATGTTTGAAATATGTTTATTTTTTAATTTCTAATAGATTTTGAGCATTTTTGAGAACTGAAAAAGAAGAATCTTATACAGAACAGCAATAGAAGCATGCCAACATCCATTTTGTAGACATTTGCCCACCTTTCCTCCAAGTTTGTGCACTTACCATCTCCTGTGTGATATCAGCAAGATAGAGCTTGGGGTAGTGATATAAATATTTAATTTCTTTAAAAGTTTAAAAGGTAACTTCAAAATGTGAATGGAATGATATAAAAAATATGTTTTTTGAGGAATAGTTTGGAAAATGAAATGATAAAAAACACTTTCATAACAAAGATATTGCAAAAAAACGACCTCACCGGGTCATTTTTGACCCACTCATGCATCTAACAGTTAAAGATGACATGCCTTTGAAACCCACTGGTAGGGTTTAGACCATAGACTGTATATATAGTGGACGTAGCATCTGGCTCCAGAATTGAAGCCAATCCGGAAGTGTCAAAAACTTGCAATATCCCGCCGTCCGCTAGGGTTGGCTCCAAAAAGCTTTTGCTCCATAGACCCCAATTCATTTTTGGAAAAAATAAAATTTGATAGACTGATTTTCTACAGCTCAGGATTTTTTTCCTGTTAGTTTTCATGGTCAAAATGAGAGATCAGGTGGCCGATCTTAAAATAAATCAATACTGAATTTTAAATAAATCGTTAAAGTTGGCGGAGCCAGGGGGCGTGGCTATACTTGATAGACAGCAACAGAAGCCTCTGCGGTAAAACGTGGGTGGGATAAGAGAGTCCTCAGCCAATCCTGCCCCTAGTTGCTCTCCGGTCCAGTCTGTTTGGTGACGCTTTTTACGTCACTGGCTCCAAAAAATCCAAAATGGCGACCAGGAAGTAGCAAAATCCGTGCTTCATTTTCTCGCCGTTGAAACCAACGGGTGACGTCACGGTTAGTTTACGCCTGGTTTAGACAGTTAATGCAATTCTAATTATTAGAATTTAAGCTGAATTTAATGACCATTTGAAGTTAGCTGTGACACAATGACATTCCATTTTCAAAAAGCAATGTTGTGAAACAGTTTGTTGTGTTATTCTCTTTCTGCACTAGGTGATGTTGGCATCCAGTGTCCAGTATTCTCTAAACTACAGTTTTCTTTTCCACAGCTGGTGAAAGGTGTTTGTAGTTCATAAAACTAGTTTGGAGCTTCTGTTTTCCCTCCATGAAGGAAAGTCTCTCGGAGGTCATATTTCCTTCCTTTAAGGCAGTTTATTGTCGAGCTCATTGAGATGAATGCACTTATTTAAAGGCTTCATCTATGATATATGAAGGATATTAAGTATTTTGCCATCCCACACTCTGTAACTCAGTGTGACAGCAGCTGTGACAGTGGAGCTGAGGCTGTTGTTGTTGTTGTGGCTCTGAGGGGAGAAGAGGAAGTGTCCTACTTTACAACCTCTGCTCCGTCACAGGGGCGGGAGAACTTTAACAATTCATAAGACCACTTTTCAGCTACTTTCACATCCGTCTCCAGAAGTGTCATTAAGTTGCAATAAAATTGGGAACAATTACACCACGGCTTAAATGTTTTTGCAGAGTAAATATGTATTTTTAATGCTTTCCAGCACCTGGAGCAGCGTTTTAAACCGGCTTACTATCGTTAATGTGGTGAAGCAGTTGGAAAGGATTTGTGCAGAATGTCCAACGACATCCTTTTCTCTTCGAGTTGTGCTTTTAATTCTCCTAAATTACATTTACACTCCGTTCCACGAGGCTGCCTTCAAGCATCAGTTCCAGTGTAGAAAAGAAACTGCAACAGTTGGTGAAACTCCTGCATGTGGGATGTTCTGCTTTCTACTGTCACCATGCTTAACTATTCACCCATCCATAAAGAATACGATTGAAGTTAGAAATTAAAATCTTTTAAAAATTAAAGAAGAAAAAAATGACAAAAAATTCATAAAAAATGGAGACATCACACCCAAGAACTAGGCAGCTAAAACTTAAAATAAAACAACTGAGAACATATGAAATAAAAAGACGTAATACAAAATAGAACACTAAAAATGATTAAAGCTAAAAGTAAAACCTAAAAGCAAGTCTATAAAAGTGGGTTTTGAGAAGGGATTTACAAGAAGTTACTGACTCTGTGAGCCTCATCTCCTCAGGCATGTCGTTCCAAAGTCGAGGGGCTGCATGGAGAACGCTCACCTTCAGACTTAAGCTTCGACTTTGGAACCATCAGAATGGATCCACCTGAAGATCTAAGGCTGCCAGCAGGTTGATAAGGGGTCAACAGATCACAAATGTAGCTTGGGCCGAGACCTTGGCGGGATTTAAAAGTCATCAGCAAAATATGAAAATCAATTCTAAAATGAACGGGGAGCCAGTGGAAAGAAGCTAAGAGAGGTGGGATGTGATGTGAAACTGGTGAGGTGAACTACTCACTTGTTATTACTCCACCAAGGAATGCAGCAGAGTTATGCGACCATCCGTTTGTTTTTCTGTCTGTCTCTCTGTCTGTCTGTTCACAACATTACTCGAAAATGGACAAACGGATTTGGATGAAATTTTCAGGGACTGTCAGAAATAACGCAAGAACTAAGTGATTACATTTTTTTTGCAGTGATGTGGCTTTACTAAATATATATACATATCATTGCAAGATAGCGGCACAGCGGCACTGTAACCATGACAACAAATGAACAGCTGATCCTACTTCAAATCAACTGCTGCGGACTTATCGGGACATATCCATCGGAAATGATGCGAGGAATAATTGATTAAACTAAGGGGGTGTTTCTGACTCCTATCAATTCCTGTCACCCGCTACATAATGATGTGACGAGATTCGGTATCCGTACATAACGTACACATGCATAACACACGCTTGTGCTCAGTGCAAGGTCATTTTGTTTGTGGGTACATCTATATTAAATGACCACATTTTATGGTGCTGTGATTTCTGATCATCAGTAACTCATAAACAAACAAATGCAACGTTTCTAAAAAAAAAAAGTGTTGCATTTCAGACAATGCCATATGGGGGAATGAACAGCCTTGGCGGAGTACTGCACTCTCTAAATGCTTTTGTAGTATTTGAAAATTAAATTGTTTGGATTGTGTTTCATGTCAACATTTTTTGAGTGCTAGTCAACTTTTTCCACTTGCTAAATAAAACCTGCACCTGACAAATACAACAGAATCAAGCATTTCATTAAAGCATTCCATGATTGACACAGGTTTGGCAAACTGCACAAATCCAGCGTTCATATAGTGAATATTTTTGATGTTATAACATAAAACAGTGCAATTTCCTTCCATAGGGTGGGTGGTTTACCACTTTCAAACAACTCATGATTAAAAAAAAGCGTTTCCCATCTAACAATTTCCATACATGACACATTTTCCTGCCCTCCGACAACTTTGAAATATGCAGCAGCTCTCCCACCGGTGATGCTTAGAAATCAGTTCTCTTCCCAGCAGTGACAGCGGAAAGGAGGCCATTGTTGTTGCATTGCAGAGTTTAGCGATCTTCACAGAGGTGTAATAAGTTTAATAATTCATAAGTTGTGGATTCAGTTTGGCTTTAAAATGCTTTCAGAAGTTATCTGGCTGCCTGCTTCCCTGCTGGGGGGGCTGTCACCGTCATAACGGACCCCAGAGCCTGCTCATCAACGCACACACAAATAAACAGAAACTCATGCAAACTAACATGCACGAACCTCTGGCGGCAGATAGTGATGCATTCCACAAAAGGACTCGGGCACCAAATACCCACCTGGGCGTGCACGCTTGGAGGATATATGTGTGAAAACGCAGGAATATACAAACAGGAACTTGGGCACCGACATCGAGGATGCTTTGGGCAACTGGATGCAAGACAAACTGTTTCAGTCACAACTCCCCCCTCCGAGCGATACACCAATTCTCAACTCTCCAGACCCACAATTCTCTCATGCCAGAGCTTCTCTAAGTGAGGTATCAGCTCACAGCATTTTTGTGCCCGATCTGCTTGATTTTTCAGCGGATATGTGCATCATCTCCGCTTTTCGAAGGCCTCCTCTCTGCTGCCTCTCCTCTCGGTTCCCCCAACTCTGTCTGATAAATTAGTGTCTCCTGGTGAATAATTTGAATGTGATTAGGCTAATGACGGCTGGCGCTGTCAGCCTACTGAACAGGTTGAGTTATAGATGAGGCGTCGGGCCAGATTTCCCCCCTGCAGCAGAGGCACTCGCATAATGCTTACAGCAGGAGCATCTTTTCAAACCGAGACGGTAATGACTTGAACACGTGCAGAGCAGGTTTGACAGAATAAAGGATGGATGCCGTCAGGAAAAAGTGTAAGTAATTTTTGTACGACATTTTTCAAAGTCCAGATTTGCTGCTATGATGCTGTTGCAGCTGCTGAGTGAGTGAAGGGGTGTGCACACATTTTTGGCTACAAGCAAACTATCACTGATTGTAATAAAAATACAAGCTGCTATAATGTCCCTCATAAAAACAGAAAAGCCAATGATAGGACATTTATACTGATAAATCTTAAGCTTAGTGCTTAGCGAGTGAAAAACTGAATGACTATTGAAATTCAAGAAGTTTTAATCCAATGAATAGCTTGAAATGGTACAAAGGTAAGCGAACTGTCAGAGAACAGAAAAAGGGAAGGTTACTCACAACTGAAAAAAATAATGTACATTTCAGAATGATAAAAAAAAAGGCCTTTTTCAAGGAACAAGAAATGGATGAACAACTTAAAGCTGTTCTGCAGCAATGGAGGTTGATGAAGCATTAGAAGTTGATACAACCAAATCTTCCAGGTATCTCAACTTTTCTTGGTTACTTTCAACCCCTCTGTCTGCATAAAAGTAGTGTTGGAACACACCGTGGCACCAAACCCTCCAGAACATTATTTGAACAGTATTGTAAAGCAGGAAGTAGTATGTTGCTATAAAGAATGGGAAGGAAAATGCAATTAACAACAGAAGAGAGACAGACCATCACAACACCTAAAAATGTAGGTCTTTCCGAGAGAGATTTTACGAAGAAAGTCATGTGTGAGTGAGTACACTTTTCTTCATCATCAAAAACACTCAGGAATTGGTTGAAACTCCAATAGGAAGAAGTCTGGAAGACCCAAAGCCACAACAAAATCAGAAGACAAGTTTCTGAGAGTCAACAGCTTGATGATAGGAGCTCACAGGACAACAGCTTCAAACACAGATTAATAGAGGTCGTAGTAAGAAGTCTGAGTTTCACCTGTGAAGAGAAGATTTGGAGTTGCAGCAAGAAAGCCATGGCTAAGATGTTAGAACAAGAAAAAGAGTCTTGCCTGGGCCATGAAACACCACCAATGGACTACTGAAGACTGGAAGAAGGTATTTTGGACTGATGAATCAAAATTTGAAATCTTTGCTTCATCATGCAGCATTTTTGTACACTGTTCAGTAGGAGAAAGGATGGTTCCTCAGTGTGTGACATCAACTATGTGAAAGGAGGAGGAAACATGATGGTCTGGGGCTGTTTTTCTGGATCCAGGGTCGGTGATTTGTACAGACTGAGAGGAACCCTGAACTACCTTAGGAAAAAAGAACAGATGGTGAGCTTGAAAACATGGAGTAGCAGCACAGTCTCCAGATTTAAACCACATGGAGCTGGTTTGGGATGAACTGGAAGAAGAGTGAAAGCAAAGCAACCTACAAGTGCCACACATTTATGGGAACTTCTGCTACAGAGTTGGGAAGAACTTTCTGAAGAATATTTGATTTCCATTGTGGAAAGAATGCCAGGCTTGTGTTCAGTTGTTATATCTGCCAAAGAATACACTTCAGTTTCTAAATTTTTATTTTTTATACTTCATTTGTTTATTTGTTCTATACTTTCATTTCAGAGTACAATGAGACATTAACATGCATAGTTTTCATTAAAAAATGGAAAAATTGGGGTGCTTTAAAACTTTTGACCAGTAGTGTATGTATAAATAAATGCACACGTGCAAGAGAAAGAGAGACAAAAATAAGACAGAATTAGATAAATGTTCAACTGTAAAGGCTGTTTTCAGTGTGATTTAGACCCACTCAAAGAAGCATGCATGTGTGACTAGATTCTGCTTGTTTTACAGGTTTCTAAGTCCACAAATTCACCTGTCAGGTTCAAAACATCCTGTTTTACTCAGAAACACCTGCGAGGCTTGTGAGTGTGCACGTGCCTGTGTGAGTATTTACGTATGTGAATGTGTATCTGTTTGTGTGTGCATGCATGCATGAAGGGAGTACTAAAAGACACTTCTCTGTAGTATCTCGCAGGATTCCCTCGAGCTTTCACCCAACCTTTATGCAAACACGCACATGAACACCAACAGTAGGTATACGGCAGAATCGCAAACTGTTGGGGAGGAGGCCGTCCTGTCAACATCTGACACTGAAAGCAAAATATCTTTTTTTTTATTTTGATCAATCAGGTCCTAAACACTTGGCTGGAAAATATATCAGAGGTGCCCAGTCCTGACATCTTCATTTCTTGGGGTAAATTGATTATAATGTGAATATTTTTACATGTCTGACTTACAAATAACTGTTTTTTTTTTTTTAAAGACTGTATTTCAACATGCAGTGGAAATCTGGTAGCAAAAATTCTGCTGAAGCAATCCAGATGTGCACACGAGTTTCGCCCAGTTTTTCAACTAGACGTCTGGGGTTCTTTTGATCTGCAAATCGCGGTTATTTGCATATCAAATGCCGACTTTGAGTCTCATTGCAGTCGTGCGAGAGTCATCGGTGCTGCATGAATCGGGCTGTGAATCGGTGTGAAAACACCTGGGAACATGGTGTCAGGACGGCGATGTGAAAAGGCTAATAAAATAGCAACGGAGGTTTTGGGCAAAGCAAAATGGAGCTATGTGCAAACTGTTTAGCCTACCGAACGACTGACTTGTGACTAAATTATCTAAAATTTGGGTGCATTCCCCTCAAAAGCTGCCATAATCCCTTAAAAACTCCACTTTTTTCCTCTTAAGCTTCCACCAAATCTGTTCAGACACACAAGCAGCAGAAACACGGACATGAATATGTATCCTGTTATTTCACATTTTGCCTCAAGGTTACTGAAAACCTATTAGACAGGAAATGGGCCAGACAGCAGAGAGAGAAAGAGAGAGAGAGAGAGCTCGGGGTTGTCCACAACAATGCAGCCAAACACAAACACAATTTCACACACACGACGCAAAAGCCATTCCTACTGTATGAGCACGCACTGACAGATAGTTTAATACCACGTTATTAGGCAAACACATTCAGAATCTTTTGTTTATCTCTCTCTCTCTTGAACAAACACACACTCGTATAGCCTTGCCAGAGGACAGAGCTGTGCGAGCCACAATAACCTTACATTATCTGTGGGGACTGTGGGTTTTTCTATGCAGAGACAAATACATTGAATATGCATTTTATTCCAATTTCTTTTAGACAAAGATGCACAGACTTTTATTTCTCATGCACAGAAAGCCTGCATCGTAGCTGTTTATCACACAGACAGATAACAGCACCCAAAAACCCTCCTCACAGGTGTGCACACATGAACACCTACGCAGGGGAAAAACTCTCCGGTGATTTCTCCCGGTGTGACAGGGTTGTGGTTGTGTGGGCGAACCTGCATCATGATCAAAGTTTCACCTCGCTGTGTTTAATGTGACATACACGCAGACGCACACGGTGGAAACGGTAGGAAGAGTAAGGCTGTGCCATCCTAGATTAGCATCGTGTGTTTTCTGCGTTTATGGGAACATGAAAATGGAAAAAAGAAAAACGCAGTTCTACACAAAATCTTGTTCACCTCAGACTCCTTGAACACTGCAGCTCAAGCAGTCAGAGACGAGGCCAAACAGTGTGAAGTCAGAGTTCTGCTGCGGACTCAAAACGGATCCCGAGGTCGGGTTTTGGGGCATTTTGCTGAGCTTTGAGGCTTCCGGCTGGGTTTTGTCATTTTCAATTAAGTTTTTTTTTTTCCGTCTGAATGTGCTAATCGTGCATTTCATGTGTGTCAAGTAGATTAATACCTAAAGAGAAAAGGAGAAGCTAATGCCTCACGACTGTCCAGTGAACTGATGTAATTCAAGTGCTGCATGAAACAGACTAAAAATGGGGAAAAAGGGAAAAAGGGAAGCAGTGCCATCTTTCTTCCATGTTTTCTGAGCTGCTGCTTGTGGTTGACACTGCTATGAAAGCTTAGACCGCCTTTTAAAGCCAGGATTTGTTTTCACTGCATGCAGTAGGCTTGTCAACTTCTGTGACTTTATATTACCGTTCAAAAGTTTGAAATCACCCAAACAATTTCTTGTTTTCCATGAAAACTCACACCTTTATTCATAGGGTTTTCTAATCATCAATTAGCCTTTCAACACCATTAGCTAACACAATGTAGCATTAGAACACAGGAGTGATGGTTGCTGGAAATGTTCCTCTGTACCCCTATGGAGATATTCCATTAAAAATCAGCTGTTTCCGGCTAAAATCGTCATTTAGGACATTAAAATTGTCGAGACTGTATTTCTGATTCATTTAATGTTTTCTTCATTGAAACAAAACAGCTTTTCTTTCAAAAATAACAACATTTCTAAGTGACCCCAAACTTTTGAATGGTAGTGTACTTAAGAGCAGGTCTACTAGTTTTGGACACCATAACTATGTGGTTTGGGTCAGTAAAACACGAGAACACTTCATGACCATACCAACTTGTTTAACCTGTTTGAGGTTCAAGTACCAAAATTACTAGATTAGGCTGATTGAAAATAAGATATCATGGTCATGGTTTGGGTCAAAATACAACCCTTCAACTACATGCATTCACAGAAAAAAATGCTTTTCTTTCAAAAACAAGGACATTTCTAAGTGACCCCAAATTTTTGAATGGCAGTGTATGTTTCTCCACTCTATTGCATGTTTCTAGTCTCCTGTCACATTTTACTGATTTGAACCTCCCTTGTTAGGAGACAGCTTTAGTTAAAAATGTGTAGGATTTGCACCTAAATATGGGAAATTAATGATGGTCTTTGCTAATGCTAGTTAATAGCATGCAACCATTAAGATGAGGTTCAGCTGAAGAACACAATGAATATTCTATTTCTGCATGGAGTTTGCATGTTCTCCCTGTGCATGCATAGGTTTTCTCTGGGTGTTCCAGCTTCCTCCCACAATCCAAAAACTTTGCTCAGGTTAACTGGTGATTCTAAATTGTCCGTAAATGTGACTGTGAGTGTGCTTGATTGTCTTGATGTGTAGCCCTGTGACAGACTGGCGACCCAGCTGACTCGGGCGAAGGCAGGGGACACCCTGGACAGGTCGCCAGTCTGTCACAGGGCTACATATACAGACAGACAATCACACTCACATTCACACCTACGGGCAATTTAGAGTAACCAATTAACTTCAGCATATTTTTGGACTGTGGGAGGAAGCCGGAGTACCCAGAGAAAACCCACGCATGCACAGGGAGAACATGCAAACTCCATGCAGAAAGATCCCAGGCCGGGATTTGAACCGGGGATCTTCTTGCTGCAAGGCGAAAGTGGTAACCACTACGCCACTGTGCAGCCCTAATGAGGATTCAGCAGTGATGAGAGATCTCCCTTACAAAGGAGACCTGGCCAAGAGGGCAGCAGCATAGTCACATTAAAAACAATAAACAACAGACACAATGAACAACATGAAAACTTGCACACAGACACGGGAGACTGTAATGATTTCACCAGAGCTATAAACTCATTCAGTCTAACAAGGGCCTCAAACTGAAGTTGAGATCGTAATTTATTAGAATCATTAGGTGCAGAAAACTTAAATGCTTTCTTGTCCAGTTCAGACTAATTACAGACTGTCCATAGATTGGAGATTGTGACTTTCATGTTTCCTTGTTAAAAGACAAGACAAATAGAAAAGAACAATCCCCAGAATGACTCTGTAAATAAACACAATGACTGAGACGTCGGGTATTTCAAGATGTCCGGTTAACTTTAGAGTACAGTGCACAATGGTGAATAAGGAGACCACATTTGATAATGAATCTCAGCGTATGGTGTGAGATTCATGACCAAAGTGAGATGTGAAAATGTGTTAAATATTATTGTTAATAAATATGATGAAATATAATATTTTCTTCCTTATTGCTTACAAAAAACTGTATAAATATGACATCTTATTGATACTAGAATAAAAATTACCTTTCCAACATGCTATAAAGAGTTGTCAATACTGATAATTACCAGTGTTTATAAAGTCGTCATGCATGGCTTTTGGATAATTATAGTAAGGTGCAGATTTAACCAATTAAACTACTGATAATTACTACAAAAATAGTGTGTCAGGCTGTTAAAATCAGCCATATTTTGCAGAATCATGCATCACATTGTTCTGATCTGAGGAGAGCTGCAGATAGATGGTTTTAAAGTCAGTGTAATCTATTATCTGTCTCACTCTAATGGTTTTCTATCAATTAATAATAAGACCACTGGTACGACTGAGAATTCTGCATCATTTTTTTCTTTCTTTACTGCCCTGTAAGATGATTTTTATGGTGGAAAACAAGCTCTGAATGGCTTTTCCTGACTTGTTCTGCCATATGAATAAAAACCTTAAATACCACGACTCACCCAGTGCTACATTTCTGTATGAGTAGTGTTTCACTGGCAGCGTTTATTGCACTAAAATGGCTCTTTAACACCGTGAATGAGTTCAGATTAACAGCACAAGTATAGAAAGCCAAAAGTGAATTGTCGGTATGTCCTTTACGAGGAAGAAACGGTGAACAGATTAGTTTAGGATGTACAATAGTGGAAACACGGTGAATCTTTGCAGCTCAGCTTGTTTTTGTCACAATAAGAGTAGCTTTTTCTTAATCATGAGAATCTAAAAGTGTGATTCATCTGAGCAAATCATGCATTCCACTATTTTTTAATATGACAGAGAAGATATGAACATTCTTCATAATGCAAAACCAGAAAACACCAAATGAAAATCTGCCAACCACAACATGCTTGGAAGAACAAATGAATGCCCAGAAAGGACCAGCACTGTAGTACATATTAACACAATAATGTGTATTTATGACATTTTGTTGGTGAAGCTGATATGAATAATACAGTAGAATGAACTGAGGCTACAGCAGTGCACTGAGTTTGCGGCGAGCAGCTGTCAGTTACCGACGAGAACTGAAAAAAAAAAGAAAAAAAAAGAGCATCGATACTCAGCAAGGCTTCTCCGAGTACACAAAAGAAAACACGAGGGGGAATTGAAAAGGAATCGAACTGAACAGAGCAACACGCTCAGCCTATTCATTTTTTCTGAATGAGGCATTTAAGCCATCGCACCATTATAATCAACCGGCTATTCAGCAAGCCGCAAGGTAGGCGTCGCAATACAGACGAACCGTCGTACTGCAGGAGAGTTCAGATAAAAACACACGCACCTGCTCATTCACAGCTACAGTGCTCAGCGATTGGCAGAAAAAAATCCCCTGATTCTGGAACCAAACAAGACTTTCTCCAAAAAATTAAAAAAATTGCTGCATATTCTCAGTCATTGCTTACAAATGTCCCATGGCAGGGTGAACATTATGCTCATTTTGCATTGTAACAGGATCTAAAGCATGCCACTGTTTTGTGTGGGTCAAACAGATACTGGACGCTGATAATAGGAGGCTAACTTTAATGGAATAATTTAATAACTATTTATTTTCGTTCAATAGCAAAGACAGACATATCGTGAAGCTGTTGCATAAGAAAACATACTACATTAGCATATAAACATTTCCAAGTGACCTGTTGGCAGTTCGCTGTGACCTTTGATTTCTTGCATTCATGAAGAAAATACTTGTTACCTTAGCGAGTAGGTTGAACCACCTATAATTACTTAATCTAGCTGCTTTTAGCTGCTTTTTAAATCTACCTGGGAAGGTGTGGTGCAGCATTTAAGATTCCAGCAAAGATCAATCAGATGCTGTTGAGTCTCTGGTGAAAAAATGGTTGCAATCGAACATCAACAATGCAAAGGAAGTGGACAGCAAAAGAAAAAATATTTCCCTACCAGTCAGAAGTTTGGACACACCTTCTCATTTAACGGTTTTTCTTTATTTTCATGACTATTTACATTGCAGATTCTCACTGAAGGCATCAAAACTATGAATTAACACAAATGGAATTATGTAGTAAACAAAAAAAGTGTGAAATAAGTGAAAACATGTTTTATATTTTAGATTCTTTAAAATAGTCACCCTTTGCTTTGCACACTCTTGGCATTCTGTCCATGAGCTTCATGAGGCAGAAATGGTTTTCACTTCACAGGTGCTCCTTGTCAAGGTTCATTTGTGGAACTTTTTGTCTTCTTAATGGAGTTGACCATCAGTTGTGTTGTACAGAAGTCAGGTTGGTCCACAGTTGACCGTCCTATTTGACAACTGTTAGAATCCATATTATGGCAACAACCAATCAGAAACGACAGTCCATCATTACTTTAAGAACTGAAGGTCAGTCAGTCCGAAAAATTGCAAAAACTTTGAATGTACCCCAAAGTACAGCTTCAAAAAACGCCTTGTGCTATGATGAAAGTGGCTCACATGAGGACCGCCCCAGGAAAGGAAGACCAAGAGTCACCTCTGCTGCTGAGGATAAGTCCATCTGAGTCACCATCCTCAGAAATCACAAGTTAACAGCAGCTCAGATTAGAGTCCAGATAAATGCCACAGAGATCTTTGGTATCTTTATCCCACCATGAAGCACGGAGGAGGAGGTGATGGCGTGGCGGTGGCTACCACAGAATCCTGCAGCCACATGCCATCCCATCCGGTTTGCATTTAGTTGGAACATCATTTATTTTTCAACAGGACAATGACCCAAACACACCTCCGGGCTGTGTAAGGGGTATTTGACCAAGAAGCAGAGTGATGGAGTGCTGTGTCAGATGATCTGGCCTCTACAGTCATCTGACCTAAACCCAATCCAGATGGTTTGGGATGAAATGGACCTCAGAGTGAAGGCAAAAAGGGCCAACAAGTGCTCAGCATCTCTGGAAACTCTTTCAATACTGTTGGAAACCATTTCAGGTGACTTCCTCATGAAGCTCATCAAAATATAACTAGGAATACATACATACATATATATATACATATATATATATATATATGTGTGTGTGTGTGTGTGTGTGTGTGTGTGTGTGTGTGTGTGTGTGTGTGTGTGTGTGTGTGTGTGTGTGTGTGTGTACTGTAGGCAAGACTGCCTTGAAATATTCTTCATGTCACCGTCAAACTTAAAAAAGGTGAAAACTAACAATGAAAAGTATCTAAAAACTGATACTTTGAAGCTTCATGGTCATCCAAAAACCATTAAAAACACATCAGTGTGCCTGTTTCTGGGTAAACCTTCATTACCTTTTTATTCTATCCACACACACCACATATGTCCTCAACCCATTCTGAATGATCTGTGTCTTCCAGCCAGTGGAACCAATGGGACTGACAGTGTGATTTGTTCATAATAAAACATGCAGGATGCCACTATCTGTATTCCAGGAGTGGGCATCTAACCTTGTTTTTCAATCCCATAAATGACACTGACATAACACAATTCTCCATGTACAATATAGGTGTTAAGGTGGCAGATCAGAAACTGCAGGAGGTTTCTGATAAATCAAGGATCCGCTACACAAAACAAAGAGGGCATGCGAAAGCAAACACAAAGCAAAGCAAAGCAACATAACTGTGCAAGTGTAAGCATCTGTGTGTGTGTCTAAATTGCACGCATACATGCACACACACTCATACACACTAAGAGTTATTGAATACCTCAGATTGCTGCCATTATGATGCTGACAGCAGTGGAGATGTGTAATTAGCTATTGTCTGTGACGGCGCAGGCAAAAAGTGTGACTGTGTTCGAGACGCACACACACACACAAACTGTAACTCCCCCACACACTCAGGAAATATAACACAGACAGGAAAAATAAACACCAAAGAACAAAAGAGAGGACATGCGCAATAATACACATTTATCCTGATACAAACTCTGTCACCCCTTGCGCTTTTTTTACACCCCCTCATCCACCGATTCACACACACACGCACACACACACACACACTGAGCGTCTATGGAAGGAACAAGCAGTAATTAGGATGGTTAATGGCTTGTCTGTTGTGGTTAATTGCAGCCTGTATGGATCTGGCTGGGGAGGAGGAGAGCAGGCTGACGAGAGGTCTCATCACCACTTTAGATCTAATGATCTCATGTTTTTTCTCTCTTTAACTCTTTCTGTCAAAGCTCCAAACTTTGGACGTGCGAAACTTTACAAAACAGACGACACAAACACACTTGATTGTCAGCACATTTGTCTGCATCAGAGGGGCTTCAGATGCCGCTCCACTCAGCACATCATTGTGACTGTGTACAGCTGCAAGGTTTTCTGTGTGATTTGTCAAATATTAAAGGTAGTGTTGATAATAATATTGTCTAAACATAGATTCATTGTGCATACGTCTATAGTATATGTGTGTTTTTCTTCCAAATAAAGACTACATTTCCCATAAACACTGGTGTGTCTTGTCCTTCATTTCCAAAAGGGTGAAAATATAGTTCTGCTCTTTTAAATCAAGGTTGAAAACTTTTTTGTTTACCTATTTGGGTATTTTAAATTCTATTTGCTGTCCATTTTGTCTTTTGTTCTCCATTTAAGTGTTTTAATTGTGTTTAAATGTCTTCTTTATGTTTCTTTGTGTGTTTTATGTACAGCACTTTGAATTGTATTCTTATAGAAATGTTCTTGTGTTACAATGTTTTTGCAAGTTGGATGAGAAATGTAGCGGACAGCGTTATATTCTTTCATTTTAATTTGTGGTGTCTCGCCATAAAAGTGCCTAAAAATAAGCACAGCGATGCAAAAGTGCATCTATTTGGTATGTAAGTGATGGACTACAAGTGTAACTCAGACACATTTACTTTCTTCTGGAGAGTTCTGATGGCAGCAGCTCCGTAAATGAAGACATATCCGAGTCCATTTTGGTGCCATTCATAAATCAGATGATTTAAAAGCCGAAGCAGACCATGAATATAACATATCAGAAAATATGCGCTGTGAAGTTAATGAGGGAACCTCATATAGTTACATCAACTGCCTCGGCTCTCCTCGTACAAATGCAGAAAATAGTTTTCCAGGACTAATTTGCAATTTGGGAACCAGAAGAAGTCAAATGCATGCACAAGATATTACAAATGGAGGCATGCAAGGAGGAGAGAGGTGCTGCAACTTCCAAAAGTAATGGATGCTCTAAAAGTATTTAGTTTGTCCACACAAAAATCTCATCTGTAAATCCACTCTTAACCTCAGCTGTGTGCAAAAATTATGTTACAAAACTGTGCTGACTAATTTGAGAAACGACAGTGGGATGCTCGTAAGATAAGACAGCATCTACATGAAACACACCAGCCTTTCCTTAATAACAGAACATGTGTGTATCCCCCATTAAAAAGGCAGAAATTAGGTCTTTAAACTCAAATCTTAATATAATAAAATTCCATTCAGGCTCCAACGGTTTGCTCAAATTGAATTTTCTGGCTGCGGACGATGAATAAAAGTATTAGAAGGCTGCCAATAAAAACTCAGTGGCTTCAAAGAGCAAACCCTATCATGAGACAAAAGCGTCGACAGAGCCGCTCCGGCATGGTGGAGGTCAGGGAGAGATTGTGGATATTGAAAATGTGATTAAACTGCTGGGTTTGGGAGAGATTGTGGCTACAGGTAATAAAATGGCAGGACACAAACACCGGAGTCTGCATGGAAATGTGACGGTTACGCATTCATTCAGCATCTGAACTTCCACAACCTTTTTTTACTCTATATATACACCGCAGTACGTCTTGCATTGGCATTGGATGTAAACAGCGAGTGGGCTGAAAGGCTTGTGGGCGCCAACATCGCCAGAAACTCTAAAGGTTTTATCCTTGTTCGGTCTGAAACAACAGCAACACTGAAATGTTCACTGATCCAGTCCATCTGGTGGGTGGAATCCAATAAAAACAGCAAGAAAGAAGCTCGAATTTTGTGTTTCAACACGTAATATGTCACCAAATCCTCCATAATAGGAGGCAAACCTCCCTAAAAAAGCATGTCAAACAAAAGGAGAAGCTGGTTCTTAAAAAAAAAACACCAAAAAACAAAACAAAAAAGAAACATCTCACAGCTGAAGAGATGCAGGAAGCACAAGGAGAAAACAGCTTGGCAGGTGTAGGGCAGAGAAGAAGAAAAAAAATACATCAAATGCTCCTTTGAAGTTACAGTTTAGTTTCTTTTCTGCTTCTGTGCCGCAGATCCGACACGACGCTCGGTTAACTCTGTTGACAAGGTTCATCAGAGGGCTGGCGGAAGGGAGGCGAGGAGAAGAAAGATGAAAATGGGAGGCAAGTGGCGAGAAAAGACACTTTCCTTCATTAATAAGTCACATGGCGTGATGCACCTGCAGCTCTTGTAAGCCGCTCGAGGTAAGAGCATTATGGAAGTGCCTAAAAATGTAAATGACAGAAGGAGGGGAGTATGACACGAGGAGGAAAAGCTGTTATTGAAACTACTACAGTATGGGGAACAGTGAAGTGCAACCAGAGTTAATTAGAAGTTAGAAAAATGCATGTAGAGTTGATGTTCAGTGACTTTGCATCTCTGCGTTTAGCTGCGTCGCCGTCACGCTTGCAAACACACAACAGATGCCCTGCTGGAGGATTACGGCTACGACACGCTGAGCAAAATGGAGTTTTGTGAGGAACGTCGGAGGAGAGCTGCACGCATCATGCACAGCTGACGATAACATCCGACACTATTAAATTCTCAGCGCGGTCAGCTCTGTAATGCTCCGAAAATGAAGTGGATCAAGTGGAGCAGTCGGCAGGAAGCCGAGGCGGCGATAAACCTCTCATTACTCATTTATTGTCCATTTCTCCTCCGTTGGTATTTTATGCGCTCATCTCTTCAGCGGTAATGAAAAGATTAAATCAATCTCCGAAAGCAGTGCAAACAGAAGGAGAAGGTGGAGACAGTTTGTCTATTACATCCAAAAAAAACCACAAAAAAGTGAACAACACATTTCTCAACCTGCTGTTTTTTAAAACATTCATTGCAACTTGTTCTTTTTTTTAATCCCTCAAAGCAACGAAGCAAAATTAGAGCAGTAGTTTGACAAAGCATGCAGTGAAATGTGAAACCCTCTAAAGTGTCTGTATCTACATAAAACAAAAATAAATAAAAGCAGCTTTGTGAGTTTCAGACATCCCGGCACTGTTATCAGCTTAGTTAGTCTCTGAGGCCATTGTGGAGAATATAGCTCCCACTGTGTTCATCGGTGCACGAAATAGGATGGCGCTCACCTTATTAATACCCCCGATGCATCTCGTTAACTTTACTACACTAATGTGCTGGATATTATACAGGAACCCGCCTCAAATAGTTCTGTATCATGTCTCCTAGTTCTGAATCTTGGCTCTGACGGTGTGCAGAACGCTTAAAGTTCAGTTTGCTAACAGCTTCTCCTGATAAAATGGGGAAACTTAAACGCTACAAACACAACTCTGTATGTATAAAAATGTTAAACAGAAAGACGTTTTTCTTCCAATGCATAAGCAGCAATGTGTAGCAGCAGTAACAGCTAGTTTATACATCGGGAGGCATTTCACATATGGAAGTTTAACAGGGCTGATATTCAATAGCTTCCATCATTTCTAGCTACAGCAAACCAAACAGAAGTGACAATGCAATGCATATCATGAATTTCAATATTACAGCTCAAATGTTCAAACCCACTGACTTCCAGGTGAAAAAAACATTACAGCTACAAAGGTGTCATGCCTTCAAATTCTCCCTATTTGAGGGGACATGCACAGGATTAATTCATGTTGGAAGGTTCACACGACTGTTCTCTTTTTGTTTCCGTCTCTTAATTGAAATGAGATAAACTGATCTCTCAGGTTTCCGATTCAGATTTGGGAATTCTATTGGCTCCAGGTTCTGCCTACAGCTCCAGCTAGAGTCAATAGTAGACTTGTAGGACCATCATTCACCGATCTTCAGGTGAACCACAGGGACTAGCATGCATTCATGCACCAACAAGTTAAACTGCAAGAATCTGCACAACATTTCGATGCTCTTTTGCGCTCCGCTTTGTGATTTAGTCGGAATTTGTTGGCCCTGCTAAACTTGTGTGTTTGGATATGTGGCAAAATAAGCTATGGTGCTTTAATTTATGTTTTGAAACAAGCATATTTTCTCCTTGGAGTGTAACACTGTGACGTAGTTAGAAAGGATTCCAGTTTGAAGGCACTGCAAAATCTACGCTAGGATTCAGTTTGGGGTCACCCAGACGATTTCACATTTTCCATGGAAATTCACACTTTTATTCATGTGCTAACAGAACTGCACAAGGGTTTTCTAATCATCAATGAGCCTTTCAACACCATTAGCTAACACAATGTAGCATTAGAACACAGGAGTGATGGTTGCTGAAAATGTTCCTCTGTACCCCTATAGAGATATTCCATTAAAAATCAACTGTTTCCAGCTGGAATAGTCATTTACCACATTAGCAATGTCTAGACTGAGTTATTTGATGGGAATTGATTGATTGTTTTTTGATTAGACTAATTGATTTAATGTTATCTTCACTGGGGGGAAATGCTTTTCTTTTAAAACATGAGGACATTTCTAAGTGCCCCCAAACTTTTGAACAGCAGTGTATATAAAAGCAGAATAAGTCTGCAGCAGGACTTTGGATCTCCTGTGTGTGACCATTATTCTCAGACTTAAGCTTTGTTTTCTTTTCCAGCTGGGAGTAGCTTTAGACACCATAATTCTGTGGTTTGGTTCAGTAAAATGCCAGACGTTGGTCAACACTTTCATGACTATACCAGCTTGTTAAAAGTGGTTAGGTTCAGGCACCAAAATTACTTGGCTAGGTTGGGGGGGGATCATGGTCATGGTTTGGGTTAAAATACGATTGTTTTCACTACACGCTTGATGCATTTCCTCCATTTTCTGGGTTACTTGGGTGATGAGTTCCGTGACATCTAACATATCCTTAGTGGGCTACACTCGAACGACAAGAAAGCAGTAAAATAAATAGCAACGTCATGTTGATTTGACTCTTAAAATGTAATCAAGACTGCAGTTTGGTTGTATAGGAGTGTTTTTTGAGGGGGGAAACAGGTGATAGCAGGATATGACATCAGCTTATGCTTGCTGAAAAAGCTATATGTGCAAAACGACCAAGAGTGACTGGTTGGTT
Organism: Acanthochromis polyacanthus; assembly: GCF_021347895.1. Lineage (NCBI taxonomy): Eukaryota > Metazoa > Chordata > Actinopteri > Pomacentridae > Acanthochromis > Acanthochromis polyacanthus. Next base: position 31,401,365 of record NC_067117.1, on the reverse strand, counting down.
TTGGGCTGCTACTGTTGTTTCCTGTTGCTGACGCTGGTTTATTTTGACAATCAAGTTGAAGAAATGATCAGAAAGGTTCTTAAGAGCTCACTGGGTAACACTAAACACATTTTTTTTTAATTCTTTGAGGTAGCGCTGATCATTAGTCATCATGGAAAGCAAATGAAAAGTGGAAACATGATTATTTGGATAGCCCAGAAACATACAGTTGTAGGTTTTATTTGCTAGAGATGGGGAATCTTATCTTTTTGTATTGTAAAATTTGTTAAAAATGTAAACATATTTAATTCAGGTACACAAAAAAATGCATGGGATAATGTAAAATAGCCACAGGTTCGGACCAAAAAGGTAGTTCAAATAGATGCACTCATGTTGAGATTACAACACCTTACACAGAAGCATAAAGCTGAACCTTTCCCAAGAAGAAGGCAGAAAAAAGAACTAAGTTAAAAAGCAAAATCTCCTCTGAGGTCCAGTGGCACGTGGATGAGGAAACAATACAAAACACACATTAAAAACACGTTAAATGAAAAAAGAACAACACGGAGCACCACCTACAATTGAATTGTTGAATGACGGTTGATTTCTGGGAAGTGTAGTTCACCATCACCACAACGATGCCACCAATAAACAATCAATCAAACAGCCAAACACTGCTTCATGTTCAAAATTAAAACAAATTTCCCTCCCGGCTCGCACACTCACCGACACCGTTTGCACCGACGTCCCTTCTCAAACCGCAGAACATGACGGCAGACATTGAGTTTGTCCTTATTGGAGTTAACATCCACAGAGGAGCCGAAAAAGAGAGACGAACAGACACTGAGAGAAAAAGAAGAGGAGGCAAGGGAAGAAGCAGAGGGAGAGAGATGTGGACTGCCGAGCGCTCAGGGAACACAGTGGCGATGATAAGAGATGACTGGCGCTTACGTTACGACCACTCAACCCCCGAGAGGGAGAGAGAGAGGGGGAGAGAGGGAGGTAGACTCAGAGAGGAGAGAGAGTAGGTTGAGCTTTAGAGAGAGAGAAAGTAAGTGTATAATAAGATGCAAAAAAAGAGAAAAAAGAGCAGCATTTTAAAAAGGAGCAATGCCAAGAGATTATGTTTTACAATGAGCGAAAAAGACGTAAAATCAGATGGATGAAAGAGGCAGGGAGTTTATTTTGAAAAGAGGAAAGGCAAAGGGTGTGTTTTTTCCTTCAATGGGCCTGTATTGATATTGCAGCTTTATTTCAGACATTTTTATGTGTTCTATACAGTATTTGGGTTGCAGTTTGTTAGTGGGAAACACCTTCAGGTGGTATTGTGCCTCAATGGGGTGACAGTTCACATGTTTCTGAACCTGAAATCTGTCATTCACAACACTTCTCAAATGTTAACAATGCAGTGCAGTGGCAATTTTTCAGTGATATTTCAGCATAGCACTACTCAAAGTCGTGGTAGCACACTTTGAAAAGAAAAGTGAAGTAAGTAAATAAGTAAATAGATAAATAAATACAGCTTGTCTTTTTTGAGTTACAATTACTTTAAATGTAATTATGTTCAATCAATGAGCTAGATTGAATCAGGAAAAGGAGTCTTTCCTCGATACCAGGTCCTTAGTTTATGATGTCCTCAACTTTCTCCCATAAATTCATGTAGAAAGTCTTGTTTCATAATTCAAATGTACACCGTGTGCGACATTAAAACTAACTGGTGAGTAGAGCAGACCAATACGTCATCATGCGGTGCTATACGAGGAAGACGGCTTTGTTCACATTCACCGGTTGTACGCCACATTGGATTGTGCTACATTGGTTGTCTTTCATTTGTCTTGTTTTATTGGAAACTTTTTGCCCTTCATTTTGGCTCCCAAGCATAAGTCAGACTCTGAAAAGGAAAGCCCTCTGTGTTCGCGTAGGTGAGTGACATAGGTACATACCGGGCTTTGCAAAAGTTCTGTTACACGGTTTCATGATCTTTAGAGACGTTTACATGTCGGAGTGAAAAATTCCATTAAACAAACTGAAAGTTCTACCTTATAGGCAGGTGTCCTTAATACAAATTTGTTCTCCGGTGAAGTTGTATCAAGATGGAAGTCAAAAGGTTCAAGAATGGTGAAGACCCGAAAGATCTTCACCATTCTTGAGCCTCTCCGCGACTCTGTGGACGGTCATCCGGCTGATGTTCAGCTGCTTGGCTCTGTCAGACTTGTTGTGGGCAGCATGAAGGAGAGCAGATATCTCAACTCTTTTGACTTCCATCTTGATACAACTTCACCGGAGAACAAATCTGTGTTAAGGACACCTGCCTATAAGGTCGAACTTTCAGTTTGTTAAATGGAATTTTTCACTCCAACATGTAAACATCTCTAAAGATCATGAAACCGTGTAACAGAACTTTTGCAAAGCCCTGTATGTGAGTTCCAACTTATGGGGAAAATCGAGTTGTGTTGCACCGTAGGAACAGAATTCCAATGTCAGTCGAGGACCCCCTGTACTGTTACTTGATATTTTCCAGTATAAACTCGAGTTTTTATGTATTTAAAGAATTTTTAAAATCCTAATCATTAACTTCCACACCTTAAGTTTAATCCTAAATTTAAATTGTAGAAAAATGAAGTTATCAAAGTGATTGAATCAATTTACTCTGACTTGAATTTTGTCTCAAATCAATCGATACAGAAATTGCACCTTAAATCACACACAATAAGTTAGTTTAATTTGCTTACATTATTATGTCAACACAACCCATCAAAACAATGTTTAATACCTAAACTAAATGGAGTTTGGTCTTGCAATTATGCATTTAATTAGGTGTTGTTAAAGAGTCCTCTGAATTGCTTTTCCGTGAGGTTTGTTGCCTCTTATGTCATCATCATGTCTATTTTGGTAATAAATCCAAATTCTTCTGTGGTTTTTAGGGCTGCGTAGCTGTGCAGTGAGCTAAATGTGAAGCAATAAGTGACAGGAGAGTAAAAAGAGTTTTCAGTAGGTTTTCCATGTTGTCACGTGCATTTCTGTAACAAAAATGTTATTTTTTTGTTCAAACTGGAGAACTATTAGAGAGTTGTATCAGTATATCGCCAGCAGGTGTTGATATCTGACCAGTTTACATGTCTCGTGAGTAAATCAGATGACAAAACAAAGTGGGTGTAATAATACCATTTAAAGCTTGGAGCATACCTGAAGATCAGAATTCTGAAATGTTTTTTACCATGACAAACAAAGGTGGTAACTGCCAGCTTATACTTCTAATCTGCAGAAAAGTTGGACCTAGAATTACCTCCTCCCATTTATAAGCCTCTGCAAACCAGTCGAGTTACAGTTCACATCTAAATCCGTCTAGACTTGACCTTTAGGATATGAAATGTCAGTACCTCATTATTTCACTCTATTAGACATTTGTGTGATAATTTGTCAGAATTAGCGCATGAATTCTCGAGGTACGGCCAAGATTGTACTTTGTGAAGTGACAGAAACTGTGACGTTTGTCTTCTGACCACAAAATTCCATCGGTGCATCCCCGTTCTCTTCCCCTTGGAGCTCCTTCGGTATCAGATCAACCTTTAACACTGCTTTTATCTACAGCTCTTCACAAACAGTCCAAGTTTGCACCCGTACAAGCCAAGGAAAAAATGTAAAAGCGCATTCTCTTTTTACAGCTCTACCAGATCAGTCAACAAGAAATAATAAGACATAATGATATCATGATAAACACTGTTTTTTTTCTGTCAATAATGTTTTTTTGACTGCAATAACAGTATTGTGGGTACATTATCCCCCATGCCAAACCTGTATATATTAATCATGTCGTGTGTGTGCACATCCATATGTAAACTCACCTTATCATAAGTAAACATATTCATATGTAAATTTCACTATGTCATATGTCCATGTGTAGATTAGTCATGCCTGGTACACTACTATTCAAAAGTTTGGAGTCACCCAGACAATTTCATGCTTCCCATGAAAATTCTCACTTTTATTCATGTGCTAACATAATTGAACAACAGTTTTCGAATCATCAATGAGCCTTTCAACACCATTAGCTAACACAATGTAGCATTAGAACACAGGAGTGATGGTTGCTGGAAATGTTCCTCTGTACCCCTATGGAGATATTCCATTAAAAGTCAACTGTTTCTAGCTGGAATAGTCATTTACCACATTAACAATGTCTGACTGTTTTTCTGTTTAATTTAATGTTATTTTCATTGAAAAAAAGTTTTTGTTTCAAAATCAATGACATTTCTAAGTGACCCCAAACTTTTGAATTGTAGTGTATGTTCAGTAGATTAGTCGTGCCTGGAATATTGTCCGGTATAAGCCTGGTGTATAGGTCTCTGTGAGACCTGTTTTATTATTATTTTATCTTTAATTTTTGTTGTACTTTTTGTAATTCTTATGCTCCTTTCTGCCTTATCTGTATCCAGCTGCTGTAAAGTGAGTTTTCCCAGTGAAGGATCAATAGAGTTTATCTTATCTTAAGTCTACGTTTACGTTTGTGCCACTTGTAGTGAAATTCCAGGTGTTTCTGAGCTACTGTGCTCACAACAATTGGACAAGCATGAGGTTAACTCATTAGTAAGCATGGACCATTTTGTGTTTTACGTCATTCTCTTTGCACAGCAGGGGAATAGAATTTGAAATGATGACTTCTCTTATTTAGAAAAAGCCCACTGTGGCTGCTTGCATTCTTTGGCTTTGGCAGATGTTTAATTAAGTCAGTGATGAGGGAGCTTAATGGGCTGTGATTAGGCAGAAGTTGTGGTTTGTATTTTACAAACTCTTTCATATTCTAACGTTTGAGCCACTTTTGAGCCAGTGAGTTTAAATAAAAGGATTGTCAGTATTTCTAAAATGATAGTGAGTTGGCAGACTTCTTATGAGTTGAAGACATTAAGTGAGGCAGAAAAAGTTGCCATGTAGCTGGAGGACTTAGCAGGAGGTAATAGAAGGGTGTTTTTGCAAGCCGGTAAACAATGAGTGACTAATTTAATAAGTTATTCAGGGACCAAAAAAACAGCAGAACTACACCGGACTCCTTCAAAATTTGTCTCCCAATACAACATTTGTTACCAAATTGTGAATTTGCACACTTAAAACGTGCTTTGGCGTTGCTACACGGAATTGCAGTAAATCATTTTATTTATTTTCAGTCTTATGAAAAGGAGTGATTAGATAGAGGCTTCAAGAAAGAGTTGACTGGTTCCAGACATCCCCCACCTCTTCTCCTCGTCCAGCTTCTTCCCACATTTCCATTTTTGCTGACACTTTTATCCTCAGCAGCTTCCAACAAGTCAAACACACGACAAGATTCAATTACTGAGTAACTCGATGTACAACAATGCAAATTAAGAGATCGTGTCCCACTTTTACCTCCAGGTATTTTTTGAATTTGTTGTATAAGGCGTTGACTTTCAGCATGGCTATGGGTTGTTAGAAACCATAAAAATGTGAAATGCATTTTCAGTGCGACAAAAGATTCAACATGTTGGCAGTTAACACGTTGCAGATATGTTCGACAAACATTTCCTCGGGCTTGGATGCATGTGTGGTGATGAAAAGTAATTATGTATGAGCACAAAGGGTTGCAAAAATGATACGTGTTCCTGAATAACATATATCAGCTAAATGAAACACTGGGATATGTGAATGCATGTGTGCATACAGGCCTTTAATGTGTAGGGAGTCCTATTTGTGGCTACACTAAAACAGAAGCAGAGGTCCAAATCATTTCTCTGCATCTCATGCATTCTCTCCCCCCTTTTTTTCTTCAGAATTCTCCTCTTTTCATCCCTCCTCTCAGTAAGGTATCTGCTTCGGAGTGCTTTTCATCTCCCACTGTCTAAAATCAAAGCAGAGCACGGAAACACATACAGTAAATACATGCAGATCTGACATGGCTGCACATACACCAACATGATCTGTCTGCCGGCTGGGCGAGGGGGCAGAGACACTAACAACCCGACTTATTACTCTCTCTCCCCCTCTTGGCCAGTTCGTTATGAAGGTTGCTCGCCCCTGCGCAGCCTGACCTAGATTCATCCCAAACAGCTCAGCCCCGCATCTTCACATCGGCAGAGGTTCTGAGTCACATCGCTCAGTCTTGTCTGGCTACGAATCGCTCGGCAGTCGGTGCCAGCGGCGCAGCAACTATGCAAATGGCTCCTTTTGCCTCTTTGAATGCTTAAACGGCACAAAAAATAACACACGGAACGCCGCTGCGAGTCCACAAAACACATAGCCAGAGTGAGCAACCTGCAATTACTCCTCTAGTAACCTTGCACCGCTGAGAACTGCTTTAAGTCCTCATCCACGACCAGGGAAGGCCTCTGCTTTGCTTCTGCTGTCAGTCTGCTTTCCAGCTCCCTGACAGATGCTTTCACAGGGTCTGACAGTCGCACACATGCCACATTGAAGAGGTGTCAGCGAAGACAGGCCTACAATGTCCAGAGAATTTAGCCTCAGAGTAAATCTCATCCACACCTTGCTGCTGCAGAGCCTTGGAACTACCTCAGAGAGCCTAGCCGTGGATATAGATTGTTATTGATTAGGCTTCCTCTAAGTTTTCAAACTCTGTCCCGTCTGCAGATGATGTACTGAACGCAGACCAGGCTAAGTCCCGCTTTTCCTCGGTTGTCTGGTGATTTATCAGAGCTTCCTTGAGGGCAAACACAAGTTAATCTCAGACTCCGATGCAAACCGAGCAAACTTTTACTTTTCTGAAGTTTCACAATATTTCCATCAATGTATTAAAGATCCGATACAAAGGCAGCATTATGCTCCTTTAACGTATTTTAGAGTATTTTTGAAGGAAACTGAACATACAATAGCTAATTGCGGCACAAATAGGCAGTACAATGAGCAATAGTGAACACACAACACAACTCAGCCATATTTTAAGTGTCAAATCCTAATCAACAGCTGCACAGCAATTACAAGATGGACCCTCTCACCTCTCCCACTCATACAGCTCGATTCAAATTTAAAGTCTGAGCTATTCTGTAATAATTCGCTTCTCACATCTCCCACGATAGTGTCTTGGAGTTGACCTTTATGTTAGATTTTGAAGACAGAAATATATATATATATATATATATATATATATATATATGGTGTTTATGTTAAAATCTTGGACTTGTTATTTAGTTTGGTGCTTTACCTTTATTCCTGCAGAGGTGCAAGTCTTTAAAACTAATTTCAATGCATTTACATACTTCTGAGGGGTATAGACTTGTCTTAGGTACTTCTTTGATAGGAACCTTTCTGTATATATGAGAAATACATGTAGATTCCACATGGTTGTGGTTTTATGCAGATGAAACTTCAAACTGAAGCTTTGTTGTGGAATAACTGCTAAACAAGTCAATTTTGTTCTTCTCTGAAGGTTTTCAAACAGCTGATAGTCACTGATTTGAAGATTACTTGTGTGAGCTTAAAGATGGGACTGATGTAAAATTAAAGTCCTTAAACAGAACCAATTTTTCTGACATTTTCTCCTGTCATGAATTGAGTTAGACATAATTTAGAGGATCGCCAATGACTTTTAACAATTTTGAACTTCTCTAAAGAATTATTTTTTACTTTGCCAAGGAATGGTGGAGTTATGTGATAATCGGCGTATGGTTGTCTGTCTGTCTGTCCGCAACATTACTCAAAAACGGACTAATGGAATTGGATGAAATTTTCAGGGAAAGTCAAAAACGACACAAGGACCAACTGAATAGATTTAGACAGTGACGCAGCTTATAGTCTGGATCTACGGATTTGTTAAAGATTTCTGTGTCATTGTAAGATAACGACACTGTAACTATAACAACAAATGAACACTATGTCAGCTGCCTGCTGACGATCACATGAATGCGATCCACCGCTGCGGACTTATCAGTCAGTAAAGATACAAGGAACAATTGCCTAAATTCTGGGGTGTTTCTGAGTCCCATCAATTCCTGTCACCTGTTACATATTTAGGTCATATGATTCAGTATCCGTGCATAATATACACATGTATAACACATGCCTGTGCTCAGTAAAAGGTCATTTTGTTTTTGGGTACGTCTATATTAAATGGCCACATGGCCAATGGTTGTGAGGCTGGTTGGATGTACTGCCAAATTCTCTGAAACGCCTTTGGAGACGGCTTACGGTAGAGAAATGAACATTCAGTACACGAGCAACAGCTCTGGTTGACATTCCTGCTGTCAGCATGCCAATTGCACGCTTCCTCAAATCTTGCCACATCTGTGGCATTGTGCTGTGATAAAACTGCACCTTTCAGAGTGTCCTTTTATTGTGGGCAGTCTAAGGCACACCTGTGCACTAATCATGGTGTCTAATCAGCATCTTGATATGGCACACCTGTGAGGTGGGATGGATTATCTCAGCAAAGGAGAAGTGCTCACTATCACAGATTTAGACAGATTTGTGAACAATATTTGAGAGAAATGGTGATATTGTGTATGTGGAAAAAGTTTTAGATCTTTGAGTTCATCTCATAAAAAATAGGAGCAAAAACAAAAGTGTTGTGTTTATATATTTGTTGAGTGTATGTTGCTGTGATGTCTGCTACAATTTTTCTTTTTTTTTTTTAATTCAACCGTTGGAAATGATAGAACGACTGAGCAGCCTTGGTGAACTACTGTGTTAGTGCTTCTTGTTCATTTACAGATGAAGTGAAAGGGAGACACAATGAGATGTCTGTGTTGGATGTAAAGTCACTGCTGGTCTATTGAGTTAGAAAAAAAAGTCATTATTTTCTGAATGCTATAAATGATCAGCCCTTGCATGTCTGTGTATATATTGCTATATTTGCATGTCTGCACATCCCTGCATCTATCCCGATAAGTGTGTTTCATACACACGTGGACAAAATTGTTGGTACCCCTCAGTTAAAGAAGGAAAAACCCACAATTCTCACTGAAATCACTTGAAACTCACAAAAGTAACAATAAATAAAAATGTATTGAAAATTAAATAATCAAAATCAGCCATCACTTTTGAATTGTTGATTAACATAATTATTTAAAAAAAACAAACTAATGAAATAGGGCTGGACAAAAATGATGGTACCCATAACTTAATATTTTGTTGCACAACCTTTTGAGGCAATCACTGCAATTAAACGATTTCTGTATTTGTCAATGAGCGTTCTGCAGCTGTCAACAGGTATTTTGGCCCACTCCTCATGAGCAAACAGCTCCAGTTGTCTCAGGTTTGATGGGTGTCTTCTCCAAATGGCATGTTTCAGCTCCTTCCACATATGTTCAATGGGATTCAGATCTGGGCTCATAGAAGGCCACTTTAGAATAGTCCAACGCTTTTCTCTCAGCCATTCTTGGGTGTTTTTGGCTGTGTGTTTTGGATCGCTGTCCTGTTGGAAGACCCATGACCTGCGACTGAGACCAAGCTTTCTGACACTAGGCAGCACATTTCTCTCCAGAATGCCTTGATAGTCTTCAGATTTCATCGTACCTTGCACACTTTCAAGACACCCTGTGCCAGATGCAGCAAAGCAGCCCCAAAACATTACTGAGCCTCCTCCATGTTTCACCGTAGGGACAGTGTTCTTTTCTTCGTATGCTTGGTTTTTGAGTCTATGAACATAGAGTTGATGTGCCTTACCAAAAAGCTCCAGTTTGGTCTCATCTGTCCAAAGGACATTCTCCCAGAAGCTTTGTGGCTTGTCAACATGCATTTTTGCAAATTCCACTCTCGCTTTTTTATGAGTTTTTTTCAGCAGTGGTGTCCTCCTTGGTCGTCTCCCATGAAGTCCACTTTGGCTCAAACAACGACGAATGGTGCGATCTGACACTGATGTACCTTGGCCTTGGAGTTCACCTTTAATTTCTTTGGAGGTTGCTCTGGGCTCTTTGGATACAATTCCAACGATCCGTCTCTTCAATTTGTCATCAATTTTCCTCTTGCGGCCACGTCCAGGGAGGTTGGCTACTGTCCCGTGGGTCTTGAACTTCTGAATAATATGAGCCACTGTTGTCACAGGAACTTCAAGCTGTTTAGAGATGGTCTTATAGCCTTTACCTTTAAGATGTTTGTCTATAATTTTTTTTCGGATGTCCTGGGACAATTCTCTCCTTCGCTTTCTGTTGTCCATGTTCAGTGTGGTACACACCTTTTCACCAAACAGCAGGGTGACTACTTGTCTCCCTTTAAATAGGCAGACTGACTGATTATGAGTTTGGAAACACCTGTGATGTCAATTAAATGACACACCTGAGTTAATCATGTCACTCTGGTCAAATAGTTTTCAATCTTTTATAGAGGTACCATCATTTTTGTCCAGGCCTATTTCATTAGTTTGTTTTTTAAAATAATTATGTTAATCAACAATTCAAAAGTAATGGCTGTTTTTGATTATTTAATTTTCAATAATTTTTTATTTATTGTTACTTTTGTGAGTTTCAAGTGATTTCAGTGAGAATTGTGGGTTTTTCCTTCTTTAACTGAGGGGTACCAACAATTTTGTCCACGTGTGTACATGTCCCTGGATGGGCCTGTTCATTTGCCTGCCAATGTGTCTCCGTGTGATTAAGTGTGATGTATGACACAATCTGCATGTATCAGTGGTTTGGCCAAATGCTGCATCACTGCATTAGTAAGCGTGGAGTTGGGCATCCTGGTGAGAGCTGAAAAAAAGAAAGCTGGAATCAGAGAAAGAGAGAAAAAGAGAGAGAGAGAGAGAGAGAGAGAGAGAGAGAGAGGCTGAGGTGGAAGGAGACAAAATAAGCAGTCAAGAAAATGAGTCCCGTCAGCTTTCTCCTCCAGACACACACACAGTCTGCAGACACTCGAGAGCACAATTTATGTCGCACATGGTCAGAGTTTCTCTCATCTCGTTTCTGCGTCTTGTTTGCTCTCCTCTCTCTTCCCTCTCTCATCCCTCCCTCTCTCTCTCTCTCTTTCTCTCAGTCTGTGGGGTTTCAAGTGCAAATGAATCCACACTCCGAGGATTATGGGTAAGTACTTTGAAGTGGCAAATGATGGCCTCCTGTGGTTTGGTCGGTGCTGGAAACACACATGTGGCGTAGACACCCACTCGTGTGCTTTTACACAAGAAAGGGTCACTTCATCTGCACTGGTACCCTCGTAGCAGACAGCTGGCTAAGAAAACACAAACATCTCGGAGTGGAGAAGAGGAAAAGATCTCAAAAACACACAGAAACATGCGCCAAGGTCTTACTTAGACAGAAGCGCCATTATGCAAAAAACTCCAATTAGATGGCACTGATAACTAGGTTTTAATAGGACACAATAACAAAAAATTGAATGCAAATGAAGAAATAGTTTTTTTAATTGATCATATTCGTGTCTTCATTAGTGCCAATATTTTAAATGTAAAAAAATATGTATGTATATGTAGAGTCCAACATTTAAAAGGCTTCTAAATACCAGCCATGTTGCATCTTCATTGTAAATATCCCCAATTTTGGCACCTAATTTTCTTCAACCAGCTTGATTTGCATGTTTATTGCATGCTCTTTTGTACATTGGTTTCCTAAGCTTTCCTGTGACCTACTTGATACCTTGTGGATGAATAAAGTATTGATCTATCTCCGAAGATCCTTGCAATGAGTCAAACATACTTAAACAACGAATTATGTACCTAAATAACTCGAGCAACTGGTTCCAGAAGTTGATATGTTCCTCAATTGATGATTTTCTATCCTAATTAATCTGGAATAGCAATCCTACAGGTGTATATTATGACCACCTGCCTTAATTATTACACCGTTGTCTCTTAAAAAACACAAAAAATGGCAAAATACAGGCCTGGTGAATGGTCTACATGCTATAATACCCATAGGACCTGGATGGTTTTGCTGCAGAAAAGACAGAGTGAATTTTAAATTCACTCCCATGTAGTTTCCAAATAAATAATCCAAAAATGACCCAGAATCTGAAAGTAATTTTATTTAAGCTGTAGATTGTACTGTTGGGGTTCTCAGTCATTATCATTCAGGGGCTGGAACTTTCATCTTCTGGAAATACTGTTTTGCCAACTCTGTCTCTCAAAAATGACATTCCTGTACAACTAAACTGTATTCTCACTTACATTCTCACCTGAAAAGAAATGTGTTTTCTCACCAGAAGATTGGACTATAACTTCCACTTTGGCCTCCAGTGTGAAAGAGTAACAAAAGCATAAAGGAGGCAAAAGTCAGCAGCAGGACTTTGACCCATTTGAGGCTTGGGTTTGTGCCCCAAATAGGAATATTATTATTTCACAGACTTACTTTTGGGTTTTACTTGTTTACATTCAGGCTCATTTTGGTTCTGCCTTCCCAGATAGCAAACTATGGGTGAATCAATGCTGAATCTATGTTGAGACCTAACGTAGAAATTATACAGAAAGCGCAAGGTTGATAAAATGTTGAGTCAACGTTTGCTTACATAGATTACATGTTTGCAAACATAGATTCAACATTAATTAAACATTGACCTGTCAAACATTTTAATTAAACCAAAATAAAATGTAGATTCAATGGCATCTTTTAAACACAAACTTCAATGTTGATAAAATGCTGTTGAATCAACGTTGATCCAACCATCAATCTTCAACCGTAACCAAAATTCAACCTTCTTAACCCTAATTCAACATTGATTTAACATCTTTTGCTATCTGGGTAAAGTGTGATTTATGGTTGAAAAGCAAACGTTGACTCAACATTTTATCAACCTTGCGCTTTCTGTATAATTTCTACGTTAGGTCTCAACATAGATTCAACATTGATTCACTCATAGTTTGCTATCTGGGTTGGCACCACAGCTACATCTTTAAGGTGCAGGAAAACATCATGCTTCAGTTGACACAATAAGTACTTGTTTGGTTAAGTTCAGGGTAAAATTTGGGTTAAAGTTCAACATTTCCATTCCAGTTTTTGGGTTGCCAGTTTGACAAATCATGGCCCATCCAATCAAGCTAGAGTCAGGCATTTTATTTAAAACATATTTGTGCTAAATCACAAGCAAATGTAACCCTGCAGAAAATCAGTTTCTTTCCAAATATTAACGAAGATGCAATTTGGTTATACAGAAACGTGATTTCTGAGATTTTTCTTTTTAAGACTGTGCCCTTTCCCCCTGATTTCTGTGGCTTCAGTTTGGTTATTTTCACTTTTTTTAGTTTTAATTTTTTTTGATAATGTTGCACATTTAATGAGGAGAAGTCTTGCCACTATTACAAAAATGTACATGTGCAGTAAGAAATTCAGTTACTTAGCTCTGCAGAGGCGACTAACTCAGATCTTTCGTCATTAATATAAGACATCTTGATGTCTTTTCTCTGAGTAATCTTTGAGACCAAGTTCTCCATCACAAGAAGCTGCCCAGTAGTTGGTTACTTTGATTAATATGAATGTGTTTCCTTTCTGTTGCACCAAATTTGAGATAACTGCAGTTGAGGTTTGTTTTAGAATGGGTTCGGTAAATCACAGCCACTGACTCATTGTATTAAGTTTGTGACTTCCTTTCCATTACAGTTTACAGTCCGCATTTTTCATTTTTCAAATCTCATAGCCATACAAAAAGGGGACAAAGACACGAATTTCAAAACTCTCCAATCCATCTCTGATCCACAGAGCCTGAGGTTGTTCAGCTTCCTACTTTCAGCTGCAGATCTGTTCCTGACTGAATCTGTGGATGTTATTTCTTATGGAAATTTCCAAAACGATGGCTACAGGCTCAAGAGGTTAAAGATAATAACCTTGTTTTACTGTTTGCTATGAACATCGAGCGTCTCCGTCTGTCGCCCTATCTTAACTTCTCTTTATTGTGGCTCTACCTCCTTTTCCACTCTCCTTAATTCCCTCCGTTTCCTTCTCCCTGAGTCTATATCTCCCCCTGCTGTGCATCTTCATTCTATCACTCTAATAGCACTCCACACTGCAGGACACAAATGAGGACAGATAGAGGCTAAAAAACTGTCAAAGAGACGGAAAGGGAACTTTAAAAAACTGAGGAAAATAGATGAATAAATACACAAAGATGGAGCATTTTGAAGAAATAGTGGAGAAAAGTACCAGACAAGAATAAAGGGAACAAGACGACATGGTCATCAATATCCCCCACCACATGTGATGTCTATGAGTCTATATCCAAAATAGTGATCAAGGGCCATAACTCTGTTAAATATTATCGCACAGGTCTCATTTTTGAACTTGATCAAGGTGTCCATGGTGTGAAGCTACACTCTAAATTTTGTAATCCTAGCTGTAATAGTTTCCGAGAAAAGCTGTCCCCTACATGTCGGACGGACGCACGGAAGCACGGACGGACGGAGGTCAAAGCTATATCCTCCTTTTCCACTTCGTGGAGGCGGGGGATAATAAGATGTGGCAGAATCAGGAGCAGGGGAGCAATAAGATACGTATTTTAATCTCTTTAATGTTGACTTTACTGCACTACTGTCGAGTAAAGGTGGAAACAAATCACTTTGCTGATTTGAATCACTTAATTCAGTTCAATTACAGTCTCTGCAGTTGATACTAAGCTGAGAGGTCACATCACAGTTCAAATACACTTCAGTACGTGCAACTGCAGGTGAGAGTATCAAAGGCACTTCAGTGCACACGGCGGTAAACAGATGCATCATCGCTCACATGCACTTCAGTGCTCTGCGAACCAATCATACAGCTCAATATTCTGCACTTATCCAGACAATATTCACTGTAGTAGGTCATTCAGTCTGCTGGTATTCGAAGCCATGATGCTCAGTTCAGTGCAAAGCTCCTCTGCAGAATCACAGGAAATAAGGTTAAGGCCAGCAGCACATTTACAACTGAGTTATTCTTGTGTTTCTGTAGCTTCTGCGGTCTTTTAATACGCTTTTAATGAGGAAGGCACTAACTGTGAACATGAATGAGCTGACAGAGGCACTCTCTGTAGTCACTGAACAGAGTGACGATAGTACTTAAATGCTGTGATTTTACTTTGAAAATCCATTTACGAGGTGTACTTGCAGAACACTATCATCAGTGATAAACACTGAATTAAGCAAAGAATTAGGCAAAAGTATTACAATAAACTGAATTAAGCGAATTAAAGAAAATATGAATATCTTATGAATCCAGTTCTCCACATACTTTAATTTTCTACAGGTTTTAAATGTGGAGAGTGGCTATAAAGCAATGAAATAATAAGTGCAACATAATAAAAATAACATAAGATATTGCACAATCTTGAGATGAGCACAGCAACAGGCAAACTGAATAGCTAAAGATACGATACATGTCAAAAGACTAAACTAATGTGCAATAGAAACAGACAGAATAAGCTGCAGTAAATCAGAAAAATAGTGGAAAACGGAGACAGAGATAAAGTGAGATAGACAGCGAGAGTCGGAGGAGAGGAGTAGAGTGCAAATCAGCAGGTTTCTGGCATTGCAGCCTGGAAGTCGGGCGAGTTTGAAATGCAAATTAACCCCAAATCTGTTTTCTGCTCTTCCTCGGTGGAATCACAGCTTTCTGCCGTGCCAGCTACCTTACCTGTCAGTCCTCTCATAACTCACTCTCTCATTCCTCCCTCTGCTCGTCCTCTTTTCTATTGCCCTTTCTCATTCTTCCCTCTCGCAGTGCGCCAGTTGCCAAGTTTGGATTAAACGCTCTGGTGTTTCTTTTTGGGGTGGATGTTCTACACAGAGAGCTAAAATAACTCAAACAGAGTCGTGCTTTTACTAATCTGGAGCATTTTTTTCTTTTTCCTGTCAACGGCAAACTGAAAATCTCTACTGTGTAAATCAAAAAATATGTTATTCATGCCATATATACTGCAAATATAAACTGCTTGAGCTGCACTGCATGCTACAAACCACCTGGCCAGAGAAAATATCTGATGCCGTAACAGCTTTTTCTAAAATCCCACGTGTGATGAATCACTGTTTTGGCCTTCAAACTGGATTTCCTGGGTCCTACTTAGTCTTTCACTGGTACCTGATGAAGCGCAACCACTGGCATTGGCTTTGGCACACCTTCCCATTTGGAAAATTCTAGATCAAGGTTGTAAAGCCAATGCAGATCAATTGCATTTTAACAATCATTAACAGTCTTCAGTTTGAACACACCTTCTCATTCAATGTTTTTCTTTTAAATTTAAGCTTTTTTCGACATTGTGGATTTATACTGAAGACATCAGAACTCGTGGAATTCTGTAGTAATGTCAAGAGTGTGCAAAGCTTTCATCAAAGCAAAAGGAGGCTACTCTGAAGAACCTAACATAGAAAACATATTCTGGTTTGTTTCACACTTTTGTTGTTTACAACATAATTCCATTTGTGTTCTTTCATAGTTTTGACATCTTCAGTATCAATCTACAATGTGAAAAATAATTATATAAAAAGCACTGAAAGAGAAGGTGTGTCCAAACTTTTGACTAGTACTGTATCATGATCACAATAAGCTACATTGCACATAAATAGCCTAAATTATTGGTGACCTTCCATTTTAAGAAGGAAAAAACATGTTTTTTCTGTGAAATACTCTAAGTTGAAGGTAACTTATCCGTATACCACTGCTGAACACTTGTGTATATTGTTTATACTGGTTGTTTTTCTTTATTTATTTGACTTCCAACCGGGACTTGTGTACTAATTTCATGCCACCACATGTGAATATGTGCGCTGGCAGGACAATAAAGAACCTTGAATCCTGAAGTAGTTGCAATCCATGCTCAACAGACATATTGCTTTTGATTTACAAAGTAATTATTTTGAACAATAGAAATGAAAATGCAATGGACAAAAACCTCATTACCCATAGCCTTAAATTTTGTAACACATCTTTTGCAATCAAAACCTTTATGTGCGAGGTTTAACTTTTATGGATGTCATAAATTAAGGACAGCCGGAGGTTTCCTTTCTGCTGTTCTTTGGGTGCCTTTAGATGAATGTTTATGTTTATTGTATCACTGAAGGGACTCGAACTTATCCATGTTCCACAGTGGAGTGATGTTTTTGACCTTAAGGATTTAAAGACATTCTCCTAGAAGCAAGGGCGTCAGTTTGTTTTTAAAAGTAGGGGGGATGGAGACCACAGCACTTTGAGAAAATGTCGAAGAACGGCGGCAAAATGCCACAAGCTGGGCTCGAACTCACAACCACTGCACCAAAGGCGGAGGCTCAACCTGTTAAGCTATCGGTACATGCAGGTAAAGGGGTCTGTGGGCCGCTATAGTACTAATTCTCCCGGGCCGAAATTTTGCCCCTGCACGCCTCTGGTCGGAGCTTCCACTTGGCACGGGTGCAAATTTAGCATCTGCGCATTTTTTTTTAACCTCACGAAGGTGTGCTGCGTGTCTGTGCAACTCTCGGCCGAGTGCGGATGGTGCGTTCAGGAGCGTCGGAATTTTCTATACGTCTGAAAATAACTGGGTTTACAACGGCTTACATGTGAAGAATTTGAATGTGTTGGAGACAAAATGACCCCTGACAAAAAGTGGGGGGGACACGTCCCCACCGTCCCCTCCTAAACTGACGCCTATGCCTAGAAGTATTATGTCTTGCCAACAAATTTGAGTTCCTTTTTGCGGTTTCTATGTCTTTTTCCACATATTCCACTCGCATTCAGAAAGCACCATTTGGTGCAAACAGACACTTTTGGACCTTCATTGTGGAGATCAATTTGTGCTCGTTTCGAAGTTTCCTTTGGTACTTTTTCCACTGTCCCAACTATTTTTCCTTTTTGTACTTGCAACACTTGGGGAGGTTGGCTATATTTTCCAGGCTACAGAAACACCAAACTACTTGGCACTGTAGCCCATCCATCAATCAATCCATCCAGCCATCCATCCATCCTAGGTCCACCCTGAGCTCTCTTTCCAGCATGCCTTGAAAAACCTCCTAATCAGATGCACAAACAGCCTCATTTGGCTCCTTTGGACATGAAAGACTCTACACTGAGTTCCTCACCCTGTCTCTAAGGCTGAGTCCAGCCACCCTACGGAAGAAACCTACTTCTGCCACTTGTATCAGTGATCTCATTCTTTCAGTCAATACCCAAAGCTCAAGACCATAGATGAGGGTTGGAATGTAGATCAACTGGCAAACTGAGAGCTTTCCTTTCCAGCTCAGCTCCCTCTTCATCATGACGGTCTAGAAGAACGTCTGCATTACTGGTGATGGCACACCAAACCTTCATCTATCTCACGTTCCATTTTCACATCGCTCATAAGACTCTGAGATATTTAAACTCCTTTGCTTGTGGCAACAACTCATCCCTGACCCAGAGGGGATGGTTCATTGGCTTCCCACAGAGAACCATGGCCACAGACCAGAAGGGGCTGACTCATCCATCCCTGTGCACACTGAAGACCATGGTCTGAGGAAGTAACAGGTTCTCCCACCTGGAGATCCTGTCTATCAACATCACAAATAGGATCAGAGACAAGGAGCTACCCTTGTAGAGTCCAACATCCGTCAAATTTTTTTACTTGTTAAGACTACGAACACAACTTTAACTTTGGCTTTACAAGGCCCCAATGGCTCCAGTTATTATCTCTCATTATGATTTCCAATTATTGCCCTCCTTATCTATTCAGACAACTGTCCTTTATTTCTTGCCCATGTTCAGTGAGGTGCACACAGTGATACCAAGCAGTCTGAGTACTTTCCTCCCTTTAAACAGGCTGAATGACTGACTATAGAGAAGAGACGTGCGTGATATTGATTGAGAACAACAGCCAGCTACAGTCTCATTATTTTTTCACTACTTCTCAGGCGTATCAATAATTTTGTTCACGCTATTTCTAAAGGTCTCTGTAGAAAGAAGCAAGAACTGAGCTCTCTTCACGGCTTTTTCCATTTCACTCTATGGCAAACAAAAGGCAGGGGAGTATGCACAGTAAAAGAACTTTTAATTTCAACATTATCCAGGAAGGAGTAAGGATACCAGCACTTTTGGCCATATCTGTAATATATGACGTGCATTCATTCCATTGAGGGTCTTTTCTTCCTCTCACACAGGTCTCAGCTCATTGTAGGCTATTCTACCTCTGATTAAAAACACATTATGTCCTTTTCAACTACAAAACAGGTCAACAAGACTCCAGCAAACATACTTCTTCTGAAACTGGAGCACATTCCTACCTGCTGGTAACTGAGGAAAATAATATCATGTGTTGGCTTACATGCAAGCATCTCTGACATTTCCTGTGAGAACACAATTTATTGACTAGACATCTCCATGTTTACTATCTCAGTCACTTTCTAACACATTCACTATACAATTGCTTGCCTGAGTTAAACATTAGCATCACTTCAGGGACTGTACATTAAGGTTACCCTATCCTAACCCTTCTACGATTATATGAAATGACCATGGTCATTTTGCATTTGGATTGCATGTCTTCAATTACTTACCACAAGTCTGACTGAGTCAAAAATAACAAATAACATTGATAAATTGCTCAAACTGCCAGAACGCCTTTCCCCTTTTAACTGGTGTGAAAAATGACAGATTGCTTTGTGTCACTGATTGCACAAAATAATGATTGGTGCATAAAACATAGGAGCAGAATGTTCCTGTAAATTCAATCTCATAGGGGAGTGAAAGGTGATAATTGGCTCTATAGATTGTCCCTTTTTTAGAAGCAGTGCTTCCTAACAATCATCACTACTTCTTTAAACCAGCATCAAAGTCTCTCTCCAACCCTAACATGGAGGGTTTTTTGCCCTCTTCCTCCCCATTAGGTGGAATACAAATAACTTTTTATGTAATATATTAATTAAAAGTGAGGCACTTTGAATTCTGCCTGGCCTAAAAACACAGTTCCCTTCATTTAACTTCAGTTACTGCACGTGACCACGACGAAAAGCATTTATATATCCATGTTTTGTTCAATCTTTAATTGGTTTAGGCAATAAAAACTGACAAAACCTGCAAAAATATTGTCATTATTTAAAAAAAACTCGAGCCAAACTCATACACTTTCACTGCACTATAACAATGCACTACTCCTGTTTCAATCTCTTGTTATGGACATGTGAACACATATCAGTTTAAGCATCAAACAAACAATCAGAGCTGCTTCTTTTTTGTTTTAACTGGGCAGACAAGACTCACTTCTGAAGTATTTATCAAAAGAGAGCTGATGTTAACCCGTGAAATGCTTCTCTAAATACGCTAGAATCTGTTATCTTACCTAAAGGAGCATCATTTCATACTTTTCTCCTCCTCTTTGAGCATTGTCAGTTCATCTTTCTTCATTCTCTTTTCAAATTTCACTCCCTCTCTGTCTTCCTTCTTCCCCCTCTTTTCTCTCTCGTTACCCGGCCTTGACATAATGAGGCCAGAGTACCAAAAGTGTGAAACCTCTGTCTCTGTTTCACCCCGTCTCTCTCTATTACCGTCTCTCCCTCTCTTTTTTTTTCGGCTTTTATTTGTTGGCTGTACTTTTTTTGCCTATTTGATGGGCTCATTGTTTTCACTGGCAGCAGTCTAAGGCAGCTGAGAAAGGCCAAACAACGGATTTTGAAAAGGTTTCTTCTTGAAGACGTCAGCCAGGGCCCTTATCTGCCGTTTACCACCAAACTACAATGGCACTTGTCACTGCCTCTGTTCTTTACCCCCAACATTCAACACATCACTTCCTTGGATTTTCTCTCTTCTTCTCTTTCATTTCGCTCTTTTCCCTCCCTCATAGTTGCTCCTCTTCTTTTTTGTTTATCTCGCTCCTTCTCATGTCCTCCAGGCTAGTTTGCCTCCCCAAAATCTCTCTGTCACTTATTATAGCCTTTACCCCTCATTGCTCATCCCTCTGGAGTTCCATCCCTTTTTAATTCTTCTATTCCCTTGTGCAATCATTGCTTTTTGTCTTCTTCTTATAAATTATCTTATCGTTTCATTTTCCATCACCTATCCTTCTCGTTCCACTTTCATTTTATCCTTATCTTAATTTCTGGCACCTATTGTGCCAAGGCTCGTTCTCACATGTGCCTCCGGCCAGACATTACAGAGTGTAGACAGCAGCAGCACAAAGCAGACATCCCTGCCGGTGATATCCATAAGAAATAGGTGCAGCGTTCACTTGTTTGCTCCCGAAGTGCGACCCGAAGCCAGTTCTCATCAAGTCTGCAAAGATCTGGCAGCAGGCTGCTCCACACAGATGGGTGGCATTTTGAAGTGGGCAAGTCACAAAAGCCCAAAGTCAGCTCCACAGCTATAAATTATGTTGGTGGAGTTCACATTCTGCTGTCAGATATGCATTGAGTGTACACAAACTGAACACAAAATGATTAAATAGCTGCGGTATTATATATTGTGCAACAACACTAATTTTGAGCCTTCGCCTTTCATGTCCAGGGTTTGACACTAAAAATACTCACTCAAATCACTTAAGCCGTATTCCAGTTGCACCTGGATGGGAGCTCCAGTTGCCTTGACTAGCATGATGCAGTATATGAGTATGATGTAACAAAGGCTATGCAGTTTGGGAAAATTAAAAATGCACACGACAATGACAAATGATTTTCCCCTTTGCTCTTTGACAAGATCAAGAAACTGTTTGTTAAAGCCCCCGTCTACTGTATTTTCCCTTTTTAACATGCCCACATTGTGTCTGTATATGCTGAAAGACACATAATGAGAAAAACAAGCATTCAGTGCCGTGGCTGAGCATTTCCTGAACATTTGCGCAAATGGGTGAAAGTTCTTATTGTTTCATAAGAGAAGACTGCAGCTTGTTTGTTGTGTTCAGTCCTGTTTGCAAATAAGGGACCATTGGAATGTTAATGCTCAAATTCAAATAGTTAAATGTGTAGTTGTTATTTCAGTCCTGTTGTGCTATGTTTGATTAGCGTGGATGAGTGGATTTTGGTGTTTGTGTGTGAGAGAGCCTTGAAGGGTTTTAGCTAACAACAGGCCACAACGACAGAGACTTCGGTGGCGGTTAATGGTTTGCGCTTATCATCAATTTCTTCAAATTAAGCTCATCTTGGGCTGGGTGACATTCCCCTATGAAGCACAATGGCTGTGGGAAACATTTGTCCACTGAGGATGTCACACCCAGGTTTTCAATGTACTTACCATTGTAAAACTGTTAAGTTGTAATTAACTGATATACCAGTGATTTTTTGTTCCATTCCACTCACTGGGAATCCAAAGGCAACTTGGATTTTTCTCTCTTCTTTGTTTGCAATTTGAAAGGTCTGTACCTTAAGGTACGTGTCCACAGGATCCATCAATTTCTCACATTCCATTCATTGTCTACGTGAAACGCACCGCAGTGCATGCTGGTTGCACTGCAGTGCATTACTGCGCGTCGACTCAGTGCTGCGTGCAGCTCATTTGCATAAAATAGTTTGATTTCTACTTCATGCAGATTCGGTGCGGTGAGCGGAGGTCTGACGCCTCGCAAAACTTTCGCTGAACATCTACACTAGACATCATTGAACTAAAACAAGGACAGATTCAGCAGCTTATTTCTCAAGTCAAATGCTTTCAGAAATAATTTTCGCTGAACTGATGTCGTAATAATGATCATCGATTTCTGCAGATCCAAACCAAACCCCCTCTTTAGCCAGTGAACACTTGTGGCGTGGATATCGAGATGGTGACATCATATAAATATTTAGGTGTCCACCTTGATAATAAGTTGGACTGGTCTACAAACATAGACTTCATCTACAAAAAGGGCCAGAGCCAACTTTATTGCCTCAGAAGACTTCGATCACTAGACATGTGCAGTAAGATGCTGCAGATGTTTTATCAGTCTGTGGTAGCAAGTGTCCTGTTTTATGCTGCAGTCTGCTGGGGAGGCAGCATAAAACAGAAGGATGCAAGGCGTCTGAACAAACTGATTAAAAAAGCTGGCTCTGTGGTTGGAATCACAATGAACACATTGGAGGATGAGGTGGAGAGACGGGCACTGAGCAAGATGGAGGCCATTCTGACAAACATGGATCATCCACTTCACATCTGCCTCAATGAACAATGAAACATCAGTGGACGGCTCCTATCCCTGTGCTGCAAGACCAAAAGATTTAGGAAATCTTTCTTGCCATCAGCAGTCAGGCTATTCAATTCAAAATTAAACAGATAAGAACCCTGACAACTGAATTTCCCTTCGGGGATGAATAAAGTGATTCTGATTCTGATAAAAGAGAAAGTTTGCGCCCAAGCCATCATGTTGGTCGGACGCATCTCCTGGCCAGAAGCTAAAGCGCTGTCATGTGACCACTATGTGGCCCACAAGTCACACGCCCACCAAGCCAGCGATATTCAGATGCGGTGCATTTCCATGCAAGATAAAACGTCCATGTGGACACGACCTTTACTATGCTGAGCACTTTGAGATGGCATATATTATGAATCTGTGCTGTATAAAGCAAAATAAATTGACCTGAATATACAATATGTACTTCCATGTATACTTGGTATTTACTTTATCGGTTCCTGAACTTTCTGAACAGCAAGCAATGTCCGAGGTTAAAGAGGTTTTAACAGCATATGGGAAAAACTCCATTGTATTTTGTACATTTTGAATGATTAATCAACTCTTCACTGTCAGTGTGGTTGATTATCTGTGAAGGAAATCTTTTAAAATCCGCTTCCCCATAAAGAACCAATCTTGTTGGAGATGTGACAAGATGTTCTGTGTCAGTACGTTCAAATAGGTACGACTGGCTTTCTCCAACATCACAACTTGACATTGGTAGTTGAGCTGGTGTGCATGAGCTGCAGTAAGTGGGAAGAGTGGAAAGAAGCAACATTGTAGAGGTACATCCAAGTGATTTTAGGATATAAATGGATTACTTTTATTTACATAAAATGTCTGAATATCTAATTTTTAGTTTTAGCATTAGCATTTAAATCTATTGCTGAAGTAGATCTTTAAATGTGTCTAATGATAGACACTTGAATGTAAAATGTGGTGTGACGTGACTATTAGCCTTTTTGACACTGGTGTAACGTGTGGCTACATGACTCACGTTCATAAATGTCATACAAGGTAAAGTCCTTGTGTCTCCTGGGTGGTCTACATGACTATTTAAGAACGAGTTTTAGCACAAGGATCTTTTGTCAGCTTTGTCTCAATGCTTAAAGTCAATTTACATTTCAAACTAGTTTTAGAGGTCAGGAAAGTGCACATTTACCAGTTTTTGTTCGTGTGTTTTGTTATTTTACATCATGTCACTCCCATTTTCTCACCATTATCACCTCATTGTCCATCTTAACTTCACAGTCCTCTCCATAACAATGTTTATCCACTCTCAATCTTCTCCTTCAAACCTATTTTTTCTTCATCACAGCATCTCTTCAAGCTGCTACTTCTGTCTCTCCCGCTTGCCTCTTGCCGTCTCACAACTCTATCTTCCTCACATCATAAATTCTCACTCGTCTTTTTTCCCTTTCATTCATTTTCTCCCTCGTTCTTTCACCCGCATCCTCCGGTCTGACTTTTCCTTCCACACCCGCCACCTTTCTTTGCTCCTGCCAAGACCTCAGAAGAAAATCGATGCTTGGTTGGTTGTTCTGGTGTTTACGTTTAGCTGACAACCACCCCTCTTGGCCGTGCAACTCGTTTGTTCTCCTCATTACGTTTAGCTGCGTTCATCTACTGTAAGAAATGACGCATTTTAGACAGCGGAGATTGGATTTACACCCTAAATCCTAAGTGTGACTAATGACCTATTTTTATATGGTTTGGAGAACTTGTTGTTCTTGCCATTTTCCATCCCCCCCTCTTCTTCTATCTTCCTGTTGCCCTTTCATCCCTCTGTATCTTTATGTCTCTTCCCCATCTGCTGTTACACCATCTCTGCCTTTTCTTTTTTCTGCCTTTTGTGGTCTCTGTTGACTTTTTCCATTTCTGCACTTGTCTTATTTTCCGCCTGCCTCTCTTTATACTGGATGTTTTCTCATCTTCTCTCTTTCCTCCCACTCTGTTTCACTTTTGGCCCACTTCTTTCCCTTCTCCCATCTTTTTCTGCTATCTCACCGCATTCGTCTTTCTCCTCGACGCGGTGTCTGCCTCAGCTTTTCACACTTTCCCTCCTCATCTCTCTCTCTCCCTTTCTTGCTTTTCTCTCTCTGCTGGAGGTATAAATAGGACTCCTAATAAAGTACTAATTAATCTCTGGTGACAAAATCAAAGAAAGCACATCTGCATTGCTGAGAGGAGCGACGGAGGGAGAGGAGGGAAGGAAAGGGGAGAGACAGGAAGAAGGGAGCGAGGATAGAGAAAGAAGGGAGAGAAAAAAACTGCAGATGAGCGACGAAATGAGAAAACAATGAGAAGAGAGGGGGATCGAGCAACAGATTTCGGCAAAAATCTTCAAGGGCGAGACTGTATGTTTGGAGAAGGTATGATTTGAACATGAGGAATCCTTCAATAAATAAATAGAAAAAGATGTAACTATAATTTAGAAGATCATTTTTATCATTTTATTTAGACCTGAGGTGGACGGTAAGCAACATAAAATCACTTTATAACAGCCATTAGTACGTTAGCGATGGACCCATTATCGGCCTGGCTGATTATCATGGCTAATATTTGCCTTTTTAAGATTATCGGTAATTTTTTTGGCTGATTTTTGCTAAATAAATGTGTTGTTTCTGGTCTGATGCAGCCTCTTCTGTCTGTCATCACTCTGTGGTTTTAGAAATGTCTCTCAAGCTGCAAAACCTGAGCAACTAACACAAGCCACAAACCAGTAAATTAGCTTCTCTCAAAGTGGCGAAGGCTACGCTAATGGCTAGCTAGCAGCTAAGTAAGAAGGCAGCTACAGATTAACCTGAAGCAGAGTCTGGAAAACAATAGTTAAGAATGCTTTAAAGTCTGGACCTCAGTGGGGAAATAAAGTGATGGAACTGTGAAATATTAAGAAAATAGAGAAGCATTGCAGGAGAGAAATTCATCGTTCTCAGTCGAACACAGAAAAACATCCTAATTTAGTCACTCCTATTTCCATTTTACATACTCAGTTATAGTCATCTTTATTGTTAAGGAAGTCTCGTTATGGATGACTGGTTCTCTGCTCACATGCTTAGCATATTGGTTCCAAATATTGGTCTTTCTCGATCACTAATAATTGGCATCAGTATCAACCTCATAACTCATATCTGTTGATCCTTGGTCGACATCTTTTGAGAAGCTGGGAAAACAAATGATACTGTTGAAAATGACAGGCAGAAATAGGCTATGTGGTGGAAGAGTACAAAATAATTGGGAAAGCCATTATTTTTAGGGAAGGAGAAAGAAAATGGTGAGAAGAAGTTGTAATGGAGAGTCGTTGAAAGATGGGATGGGAGAACTTTCAAACTCTTCACCAGGATTTATATACAAAAAAGGAAGAAAAAAAAGAGTGCTGCATAATTTGAGTCACATTAGTCATCTCAAGCTCAACTTCCATTTAGAACCAGAAGGTTGGAGCCTCGACTCGGTCGTCAATCAGCCCATTTCTGCTTCTAAATAATTTAAACGGCTCGCCTCAAGTCCACATCTCAACCACACCGTCCAATCACTGCCATTTAACAGTCATTTATTTCCTGTACTCCAAGTTAGAAGTCTGTGATTTACACACTTTCAAAGGCAAACTGTAAAATTAAAGCAGTGCAAAATGCTTCATATCATCACTAATGAATGAGAAACTTAATCTCTTAAATGTCACACCGACTTTAGCTTGACAAAGTGCTTCACCGGGGCTTCCCCAACAGACTTAAAGGTTTCATAACGCCAAGGTGTTTCATATCGCTGCCAAAAGTCAAGCGCCTACTTCAAGTCTGCACCGTTTCCTCCTCCTCCGCCTCCTCCTTCTGTTTTTGGCAGATTGGGAAATTTTTTCAAAGCTCCAAAGAAATTAATGTACTTAAAATATATCTTCAGAGAAAAACAGAAAATAACAGCAAGGAGGGAACCACTTTCCTGGGGGAAGCCTTAACTTGAACCTTTACATGGAAAATCACCACAATATTCATCTGTGCAACACAAATTTGACAACTCAGGTTGAAATTTTGCAGACAACACTTCTTCTTCTTTTCCTTTCAGCTTTTCCCTTCAGGGGTCACCACAGCGAATCAATTGCCTCCATCTAACCCTGTCTTCTGCATCCTCTTCTCTCACACCAACTACCTTCATGTCCTCTTTAACCACATCCATAAACCTCCTCTTTGGTCTTCCTCTAGGCCTCCTGCCTGGCCGTGGGAAACTCAGCATCCTTCTACCAATATATTCACTCTCTCTCCTCTGGACATGTCCGAACCATCTCAGTCTGGCCTCATTTTGCAGACAACACAAGTTTACCAAAATTTAGGACGTAGATAATCCTGGAGATATCTAGAGCAAAAAAAAAAAATGCAAATTTGAACAAATTATTCATTTCAGGTATTATTTTCTGCTTTGTTCATAGGTCGAACTAAGCATTGCTAATCTGCACTTGCTGCTTCCTTTGTTCTACATGTGTGAATGCAAATGAGAAATGTTTTAACATTAACCATAGGAGCATGAGAAAGCATTGCAAGAAAGAACACGTGCAAGAAATATTACAGAAAATGCTAAAGAAGCACCACTAAACATCCTATAGGGCCACTTTCAAGGAAAGATTTAACTCTGATTTCCACAACACATATGAAGTTTGTAGGGATATTACAGAAATACCGCTTAGGGGCACTTTAAACTCACTCCTGACCAATTTTATCACCCTAAAATTGATACCGCACAGGACACATTGTCATGTATATACACACGTGGACAAAATTGTTGGTACCCCTCAGTTAAAGAAGGAAAAACCCACAATTTTCACTGAAATCACTTGAAACTCACAAAAGTAACAATAAATAAAAATTTATTGAAAATTAAATAATCAAAATCAGCCATCACTTTTGAATTGTTGATTAACATAATTATTTAAAAAAACAAACTAATGAAATAGGGCTGGACAAAAATGATGGTACCCATAACTTAATATTTTGTTGCACAACCTTTTGAGGCAATCACTGCAATTAAACGATTTCTGTATTTGTCAATGAGCGTTCTGCAGCTGTCAACAGGTATTTTGGCCCACTCCTCATGAGCAAACAGCTCCAGTTGTCTCAGGTTTGATGGGTGTCTTCTCCAAATGGCATGTTTCAGCTCCTTCCACATATGTTCAATGGGATTCAGATCTGGGCTCATAGAAGGCCACTTTAGAATAGTCCAACGCTTTTCTCTCAGCCATTCTTGGGTGTTTTTGGCTGTGTGTTTTGGATGGTTGTCCTGTTGGAAGACCCATGACCTGCGACTGAGACCAAGCTTTCTGACACTAGGAAGCACATTTCTCTCCAGAATGCCTTGATAGTCTTCAGATTTCATCGTACCTTGCACACTTTCAAGACACCCTGTACCAGATGCAGCAAAGCAGCCCCAAAACATTACTGAGCCTCCTCCATGTTTCACCGTAGGGACAGTGTTCTTTTCTTCGTATGCTTGCTTTTTGAGTCTATGAACATAGAGTTGATGTGCCTTACCAAAAAGCTCCAGTTTGGTCTCATCTGTCCAAAGGACATTCTCCCAGAAGCTTTGTGGCTTGTCAACATGCATTTTTGCAAATTCCAGTCTGGCTTTTTTATGAGTTTTTTTCAGCAGTGGTGTCCTCCTTGGTCGTCTCCCATGAAGTCCACTTTGGCTCAAACAACGACGAATGGTGCGATCTGACACTGATGTACCTTGGCCTTGGAGTTCACCTTTAATTTCTTTGGAGGTTGCTCTGGGCTCTTTGGATACAATTCCAACGATCCGTCTCTTCAATTTGTCATCAATTTTCCTCTTGCGGCCACGTCCAGGGAGGTTGGCTACTGTCCCGTGGGTCTTGAACTTCTGAATAATATGAGCCACTGTTGTCACAGGAACTTCAAGCTGTTTAGAGATGGTCTTATAGCCTTTACCTTTAAGATGTTTGTCTATCATTTTTTTTCGGATGTCCTGGGACAATTCTCTCCTTCGCTTTCTGTTGTCCATGTTCAGTGTGGTACACACCTTTTCACCAAACAGCAGGGTGACTACTTGTCTCCCTTTAAATAGGCAGACTGACTGATTATGAGTTTGGAAACACCTGTGATGTCAATTAAATGACACACCTGAGTTAATCATGTCACTCTGGTCAAATAGTTTTCAATCTTTTATAGAGGTACCATCATTTTTGTCCAGGCCTGTTTCATTAGTTTGTTTTTTTTAAATAATTATGTTAATCAACAATTCAAAAGTAATGGCTGTTTTTGATTATTTAATTTTCAATAAATTTTTATTTATTGTTACTTTTGTGAGTTTCAAGTGATTTCAGTGAGAATTGTGGGTTTTTCCTTCTTTAACTGAGGGGTACCAACAATTTTGTCCACGTGTGTAAGTATCAGAAGTGTAACATTTTATCATTTAAGTGCAAATTCAGCTTAATCAATACCATAATCACCAAAATAAGATGCAAATTTGATCAAAAGGATCACATTTTTCACTATTAACTGTACTATATGTGAACATCATTTGTGGGAAATAGCACAAAAATTCAACTTTCTTCTGCTATGGTCAAAAACTGAAAAAAAATAAGCTGAAAATATGTGAATAAAACAGTTTTTAACTAATCTAATTAGTGATTTATATCTAAAATTAGAAAACGGTACAACAGGTTTGATCTGCAGATTGTGATTTCTTAGATAAAGAGCAACTAGTCATCACCTTTCTTTCATGGATTGCTTAAAAACGCAACTGTTTTATGCATTTTTCGGGTAAGTAAGTGGTAAAAAAAAGTCTTTAAAAGTGTGAGATATTTCCCCCTGGAACTGGCAGATACCCTGTGAGAGGAAGCAGGACGGCTGGCGTAGCACGAAGGCTCCCGGAGGACGGGCAGCTAATCTGCAGAATGCGCAAAAGAAGCGCCACTAAACATCCTATAGGACCACTTTCAAGGAGAGATTTAACTCTGATTTCCACAACACATCTGAAGTTTGTAAGGATATTACAGAAAAACCATTTAAGGGCACTTTAAACTCACCACTGAACAATTTAATCACCCAATAACTGACACCACATGGGGCACAGCGTCATGTATTTTTTCTCAAATTTAAGTGCAAAACTGGCTTAATTGAGATCATTATCAGAAAAATGAGATGCAAATCTAATTAAAAAGATCACATTTTCTACTATAAACACGATCATATGTGAATATCATGTGAATGTAAATGGGGAAATGTTTATATATATATATAAAGATATATAAAAAAGATTACAAGCCACTTTCTTCTACTGTGGTCAACAACAGAAAAAAATAAGCTTAAAATGTGAGAATAAAACAGTTTTTAACTAATCTAATTAGTGATTTATGTCTATAATTAGAAAACTGTTTAACAGGTTTGGTTTTCACATTTTGATTTATTAGATAAAAGAGCAACTGGTCATCACCTTTCTTTCACGAATGCCTTAAAAATGCCACTTCTTTAAACATTTTTCGGCTAAGTAAGCGGTAAGAAAGTCTTTAAAAGTGTAAGATATTTCCCCCTGGAGCTGGCAGATACTCTGTGAGAGGAAGCAGGACGGCTGCCGTAGCATGAAGGTTCCCGGTGGATGGGCAGCTAATCTGCAGAATAACCATCAGCCGTCTGGAGAGAAGAGACGGCGTTTTTCAAAGCCACCGTCAGTTAGTTATCCCCGGAGGTTCGGCGTGTAATAGGTTTGATGTGACTTCACAGGCAAACCTGCAGGTCTTGGAATAATTAATCGTCAGAGAGACTTTGACTGGGTGGATAAAAAAAAAGAAAGAAAAAAAAAATCATAGTCAACCTGTAGCCCTGCAGCACTACAAAGCAGAGCGACACTGTGGACCGATGCCGGCGTTTGCAGAACAACTAGAGGGCTTTGGTGTTTATTTTTTACGAGATCAAACAAAGGATGATCTGTGACTCGGAGCATTGTGGCGACCCAAAGAAGAAAACGGGTTGATGATCCTCGTCTTGAACACCTGATATCCTGATCCTGACTTCTGACCTGCTAGTAAGAAGAACAGCTCCACGCTGATAAAACTACAGGGTTTTTTTCATCTACGACATTAAAGAACATATGTTTATTTAAATATCCCCAAAGCAGCAGATGGTTGAGTGTTTTTTAATTATTGTTTAACCACAAACAGGTGCAGCGACATGCGGTGATATTGCTTTGTCTTGAGATACTACAGTGCTTAGTTAAGATGTGTTCAGGCCTTTAGAACATGGGGGCACTTTTTCATTTTTATGACTTTTTTTTTTCTGTGTCTGTTTTATTTTAATTACAAAGCAAACATATAGAAGATATTAAACCGGAACATGCGCAGTGTTAGTTAGGCCTGTCAGAAATTAGAATATTTACTGACATTACAGTGAAATGGTGATCAAAACAGCTCAATGAAACTGACAGAAATGTCAAATTTTAGTCTCTGTTTCCATTTGTTTTTTATTGTTTGCGTCTCTTTTTGTTGCGATGTTTTAATGCAACAAGCTGTTAACTTCTAATATCTGATTACACATGTAAGAGCACTGTTTGACATTACATCATGGATTTAGTTGCAAAGTCAAACACAGAAAAGCATTTCTGTCATCTTTGGCTCACCGTTTTGTTGTAAGCCATTTGAAAAAGGAGACATAAAACTTATAACAATTTATTGCGTTTACAGCCACAACTTTGTAGTTCAAGGTTCCAAAACCACTGATCTAAAACTACTATAGGCATGAAATGAACTGAAAAAGACAATGAAACTGTTAATTATGCAATTACTCGCATGACAAATAATCACCACCTAAAATGTCATTATCATAACAGCCCTGAAGCAAGCTCGTGGAAACATCTAATGCTGATTTAAAACCAATGACAACACCTTCAGCAGAAGAAATGATATTGTATTAGCATATTTCAGAAAAGTGGAAAGGTTTAATTTGGAGAAACTTTGATAATTCCCCCTTGTTTACAGACTAATGAGGCAACTGAACAAATGACATTTCATGGTATCTTTGTCCAAAAATGATTATCGGCTCATTATGTTACTTCAGAGAAGCTCATTAAGCTAACAGCTAATTGAAAGTGTTAGAACAGTCGGTCTGAGTAAATCATAGAAAGGCCACCGCAAAACTGCTGTCGGGTTTAAGAGATAAATTCAAATTCTTCGTGGCTGTGTGGCTTTGAACTTTGACCTTTTCACTGTCTTTTAGTGTTGAAATATGTCCTCCTCTGCAAGACAGCTCCTCCTAAAGGTCATAAATTGAGCATCCCATACACTACCAGTCAAAAGTTTGGACACACCTTCTCATTTAATGGTTTTTCTTTATTTTCATGGTAAATGGTTGTATTTATATAGCGCTTTTATCCAAAGCACTTTACATGATACATCACATTCACCCATTCACACACACATTCACACACTGATGGTGGGAGCTGCCATGCAAGGCGCTAACCACGACCCACCAGGAGCAACTAGGGATTAGGTGTCTTGCTCAGGGACACCTCGACATGAGCTCGGCGGGCCGAGGATCAAACTGGCAACCTTCCAGTTACAAGACGGCCACTCTACCCACTGAGCCATGACTATTTAAATTGTAGATGATTTGAGCTTCATGAGGTAGTCACCTGAAAAGGTTTTCCAACAGTACTGAAGGAGTTTCCAGAGAATGTTGAGCACTTGTTGGCCCTTTTGCCTTCACTCTGTCGTCCATTTCATCTGTAACCATTGGATTGGTTTAGATCAAGGGACTGTAGAGGCCAGGTCATCTGATGCAGCACTCCATCACTCTCCTTCTTGGTCAAATAGCCCTTACACAGCCTGGAGGTGTGTTTGGGGTCACTGATCATCAAGTAATGATGGACTGTCGTTTCTATTTAATTAGCTGATTGATTCTTGCCATAATATGGATTCTAGCAGTTCAAATAGTGCTGTCAACTGTGCACCAACCTGACTTCTGTACAACACAACTGATGGTCTCAACCCCATTAAGAAGGTGAGAAATTCCACTAATTAACCATAACTGTGAAGTGAAAACCATTTCAGGTTCTACCTCATGAAGCTCATCCAGAGAATGCCAAGAGTGTGCAAAGCAGTAATAAAAGCAAAGGGTGGCTGCTCTGAATAATCTAAAATAGAAACCATGTTTTCACTTATTTTTGTTTACTACATAATTCCATATGTGTTCATTCATATTTTGATGCCTTCAGAGAGAATCTACAATGTAAATAGTCATGAAAACAAAGAAAAAGCATTAAATGAGAAGGTGTGTCCAAACTTTTGACTGGTAGTGTGTGTGTGTAGGATGAATGTCTGAACTCTTATCTGTGGTGTCACTGTGGAGATAAAGTTGCAGATGCAGCCACTGGAAGTTTTTTCCTGCAGACTGGTTGAAGCTCTGCAGTGAAGTTGCTCTCTTTGGTTGTCAGAAGTTACCCCGAACGCTCTGGTTTCTAGTTAGGAAGAAGCTTTTTGATGCGACTTCCACAGAGAGATCTCCACAGCATTAACACCAGACAGACGCAGGATACGTGACAGTGAGTTGTCTCGTACACTTCTCGGCAATAAAGGCGACATTTCCCCTGCACCTCCGCTGGGTGTTCACGCTGTTGTTTCTGATAATCTCAGGGCGGGATGCAGTTCGCCCTGACAGGCCGATAGGCGGCGTTTTGTCCCCGTTTGCCTCCCTTCCCACTGGGTCTCCAGGCTTCACTTCAAAGCAATAGATCTCCAAATTCATAAATAAATCAGCAGGAAAGGGGGGAAGAGAAAACTGCTCATCTCTCTCCCACAAACAGACACAGTGGCGACAGTATAGAAGTCATAACATCATAAAAAAACACTGCGAGGGGGAATATGTGCAAGGAATATGATAGAAAATGCAAAAGAAGCACCACAAATCATCTTTTAGAGCCACTGATAAGCAAACATTTACCTCCAGTTTAAGTAACACGTATGGGGATTATAGATATTTTAGAGAAAAACTACCTGAAACTCAACACTGACTTATTTTATTACCCTGTAACACACACCACATGGGACACATCATTAAATAATTATAGAAGTGTATCCTATAAGCACAAAATCTACTCAATTAATACCATAATGCCACTATTACTGGCTATTAATGATAGAAACAAGAAGCACATCTGAATAAAAAGATCAAACATTTCACTCTAAACTCTACTACTGAACACTTGAAGTTCTCACATATCACTGATAGACAATAAAGCAAGAAAAAAAAACAATTCAATTAGTGCTTTAATAACCCTGTAGACTCACCATTAATCCCAAAGGTGAGCCATAAACCTGAGAAACGCGCACTGTAATATCATTAAAGAGAACATTTAACTCAGCAAACCTGCATTAATTAATATTTAATTCCACGCAGACACTTAATCCTGATATATGAGAGTGTTATGTAAAGTGGTAGGAGTTTATCTGTATGCTAAACACGTAAAACTGGAGGCAGAAGAGGTGGAGGTGGGAAATTAAATCTGTTTTTAGAGGTAATCAGGTAACCAACAAGGTGAAAACATCGAGCTCCCAGATAAACACATGAAAAGAAACATAAACGAATGAATAATAAACGAATGCATTCAAGTTTCCCGTCAATGATGACTGATACAACATCCCGCTGAGGTGAGAAATCCGCGCCCGATGTGGGAATATATTCCGCTCAATCAAAACCGTGATCGATGGCAACAGACGCGCAAAAAAGGGGGGAGAAAGTCGCCCGAAGCGCACCGGGAGCGTCAAGTTGCAGCATGAAAAAAGTGAACAAATAATTCAAATAACGAAGAGAAAGGGTTACATAAAGAAAAATAATGTTTGTATTTATGTTTTCTTTACCTTTTTGCAGCAGCCTTCTCTTCAATATCGCCTGAAGAAAAAGCATTTTCCCCCACACGGGCTCCAGAGTGGCTGCGTAATTCTCTCCTCATGGAAGAGCGGAGGAGGAAGAAGAAGGAGGCAGAACTTCTGTCTGCACGCACCGATCTCTCTCTCCTCCCCCCCCCCCCCCCCCCCCCCTCCTCCTCTATCTCCGTTTTCTCTCCCAAAGGGACCTCCTCCCGATTGACACCAGCTGAACTGCAGGCTGCGTTTATTTGTTTATTCATTTATTTTTGCGCAGGAATTTTTTTTTTTTTTTTTTTTGAGGGAAAATAGCCCTCGTCTCCTATAATCGACTTTAATCAAGTCTGTTGCTTCCAGTCTGGTTCTGTTCTGACAGAGCTTGATCCGTGTTTTCACATGTTCTCCTCCTCGTTTTCTTTATGCACTAATTTAATTACAGCATTTTCCCTCTCCTCTTCTTTTCCCCCCTCTCTCAGTTTCTCTCTTGATTATGCAAAAAATAAAAAAAATAAAAATGTAGCTCAAAGCCTTCGGGACTTTTGATGCCCTAGTTTTTTTCCTTCAGAGTATCTGTGTCTAGTGGGCTTGTATGTGCAGCAGGTTTATGTATGTGTGTGAGGGCATCAAAAGTGTTGCCAAAAGATGAAAGCGTCCAACACTGAAACACCAGATCATGACTTCTTCCTTGGTCTGGTCAGTTGGCGATTGTAAGGTGTGGCTTGAAGAAACCAAGAACCCTGTTCCATGTATCCGCCCTATTTTAAACCCAAGATTCCTGCTCAGAATGGGAATGGGAACTGGATCCTACCTCGGCATCCTACGCGTGAGATTTTACTCCCAATTTTTTCCTGCATTTGCAGCCAAAAACTAGAATAATGCACTGAGATACTTCACTCTGCGGAGGCTTTTTAGGTGAACTCGGACATTTTCACTGGACACATTTGCATTGGACTATGAGATCGAACTGCTGACTGGCACCTTTAATCTGAAGGTGCCTGCCTCCACATCACATGAACTATGTAGAAACCCTTTTAATGCATACCCTCAGGGCTAAAAAAAACAAAAACAAAACAGGCCTACATTGTTAAGCCATTATGGATGCGAACGCCCCTTTAACGTCCTGTAATCTGAGAGTCAGCAATTTAACCTCATACTCAAGTGTTTCATTTTCACGTCTTGGAGTGCAGCAGCAGTAGAGCCACTGTAATGAAAAACACATCACTCCCCCAATACTCGTATACTGCTCTGTAGTAGTCCCTCTCTGGCCATTGATTAAACCCCCAAAATCTCATCTCTATGCGGCAAAGTTGCATATTTACGAGAGTTTATTTCCACAAAATAATCCACTCCTGCTTTAAAATGGTCTCCACACTGTTGCTTCGTTTAAAATGTGCAGATCTGTGAAGTCCCAGTCTCTTTTCCATCCACCCTGCTGCCACTCCATGCAGCTCAAGCGCACCAACTGTGCTCGAATATTGTAAAACTGCTCTGCGCTGCACAATGGCAGGTCATTCAGCTGTATGGGTTTCAGACGCAACATCTTATTACGCGATACAGCTTCCAGCATATACAAAACACCATACAGAGATGTCAACAAGACTTTATTTTCAGTTTTGCTGAGCTTTAGAATATCGGAAATTGTGCTTGGGAGCTTGTAGAGGTGATGTGCATTACTTTACACAGCACTGCCTTCTATAACTCATTGCAAGCTCCGTGGTTATGAAGACACCTCTAGAGCATTGCAAATATGTGGACATGCATTGTGTACAATCTCAGGACCAAATTTCTCTTAGGAGCAGTGGTGGCTCAGCGGTTCAGGCTCCATGCTGCTGATCACAAATGAATCCTTGGTCTCTGTTGCACTCAGACCTCAGATTCCTTTCAAGTCGGGATAAGTGAAAAGATCCCTGTCCTTGCTTGCCTCTATCTGGTTCACATTCGCCCTTTCTCTGTTTCCATCCTTTTTTGGTTACTCTCATCAGTGGCACCTGATTGCTCTAATCAGTGCCTTTGATTTGTTACTCCACCAAGGAACATGGTGGTGTTATGTGACGATTGGCATTGGTTTGTCTGTTTGTTTGTTAGCAACATCACTCAAAAACGGACAAACGGATTTGGATGAAATTTTCAGGGAAGGTCAGAAATGACACAAGGACCAATTGATTAGATTTTGGCAGTGATGTTGCTTATAGTCTGGATCCACAGATTTTTTTTTTGAAGATTTCTGTATCATTGCGACATAGCGGCACAACGTCACTGTAACTATGACAACAAGTGAAGGCTATGTCAGCTGCCTGCTGATGATCACATGATTGTGATCCTACTACAAATGCACCACTGCGGACTTATCAGGACTTATCTGTCAGAAGTGATACAAGGAACAATTGATTAAATTGTGGGGGTGTTTCTGAGTCCCATCAATTCCTGCCATCCACTACATATTTAGGTCATGCGATTCAGTATCCGTACATAAAGTACACATGCATAACACACACCTGTGCTCAACACAAGGTCTTTTTGTTTGTGGGTACATCTATATTAAATGCCCACGTTTTATGTTGCCGTGATTTCTGATGATCAGTAACTAATAAATAAAATTTGCATTTCAACAAAAAAATGCTACAGATCTGACAATGCCATATGGGAGAATGGACAGCCTTGGCAGAGTTCTGCGCTCTCTGAGTGGTTTTGTTGTAGTTTTGTTTCCTGTTTTATTTTGAAAAAAGCCCTGTCCTTGTGTGCCTCGAGCCGTTTCACTTCCTCCCTTTGTCAGTTTCCCTCCTCTTTTGGTTGCTCTCATCAGTATTACCCGATTACTCTACTCCATTTTTTTGTACTCTGTGCAAAAAACAAAAAACAAAAACAAAAAAAAAACAAAAACAAACAAAGTTGCACCTTTCTGAAACATTTAAGCACAGCTACAGCAGGTTAATACTAGGACTGTCATTTGTGGGAGTAAATCCCAGAAAGGAACCCCTGAAGTTTGAAATGAGTCACCCAGCACACGTTGGCTGCTTGCACAAGTTTGAAATGAGAAATTGAAGAAAATAACCACATCGATCAAACCAAAAGAACTTATTAGGGTAAAACCACATTTCAGCACCATGGACAGCGACTATCAACTTTGTACTGTTTTCTCACAGTGAGAATTTCTCATTACTTGTGTCGTCTGTTTAAAGCTACTTCCTATCACACAGGACTGAAACCTTTGCATGCAAATATATGAACTGAGCAGCAGGAGAGGTTGCCAGTCATGGTTAACACACAGAGGCTAAACTCTGATGTACAGACTCAAAAACTCCTGCTGAGTCCACAAGGGCTTAGAATGATGCCTCTGCACGATCAGCAAGCGCTTAGCAGCCCTGATGTGAACTTTGGGAGACTTCAATGAGTCTGCAGCCTCACGCATTTTGAGAGACCGTTGCTTAGAATATTAAACATCTGCGTTCAAACATTTATAAAACAAACAAGCATGCTAGTTAGCCCTTAGCTAAACAAATCTGTTGAATCATTTAGATGTCTAAGCATGTTTTATCCTTTAATCCTTACAGACTGTTCAGGTCATATTTGACTCGGTTTGACATTTAAAAGCAGTAAAAATACCCCAAAATGAGGTATCATGAATTCCAACAGTTCCAAAATGTTCATGCCATTTTCAAATTCAATAAAATACATTTAAATCATGATGGCTTTTATGTTTTTATGGAAAACCAGTTTGACATTTGACAGCAGTAAAAATACCCCAAAATGTCATCCACTGAGCCTGAAATCTGATGATTTTCCCTAATATGACCCGAAAAACATGAAAATTAATTTAATTGGAAATATTATACAAATTTGTGTACACTGACGCCGTTTCAGTTCAGTTTTGACCCGTAACTATCAAGATGGATGTTAGATCCACCAGCGATTACAGCCTAAGTGATGATGATTTCTTATGAGGTAGCAGTGAGGACAATTTTTAATGTTTGCAATGATTAAATATGGTTATATCATGAATTCCACAGTTCCAAAATGTTCATGCCATTTTCAAATTCACTAAAAATATATTGAAATCATTATGGCTTTTATGTTTTTTATGGAAAACAGGACATGTTACTGTCTAATAATAGATGTTTTTCTCCAAAATATAGTGTTACAAAACTTAAAAAATACACTCTCCCTGCTCTGTGAAAGATTTATTAAGGACTAATCATACATTTA
The DNA here is from genome assembly GCF_021347895.1 of Acanthochromis polyacanthus. Taxonomy (NCBI): domain Eukaryota; kingdom Metazoa; phylum Chordata; class Actinopteri; family Pomacentridae; genus Acanthochromis; species Acanthochromis polyacanthus. The sequence goes on along the minus strand of NC_067117.1, from coordinate 31,362,382 downwards.
TTGATGTGACACGGGCTATTTAGGCATTCTAAATTGATCTGTAATTGATTTGGACCATAAGGTGAAGGCATAAAACATGAACAGTATGTAAGGGTTAGCATCTCTTCATCAAGGACACAATTTATCTGGAGGTCATAATTCATTCAGAACCAATTCTCTAACCGTGTGCAAACCAACGTCAGCCCTTTTTTACAATTTCCAATATCACTTAGCAGACGCTTTTATCCAAAGCGACATACATCTGAGAGTAGGTACAACACAAGGTAGGCAGGCAGGCAGCACTAAGGACCTGCCTAAGGGTCCTCATTAATGTCCTCTGAACTGTATATGCCACTCTTACACACTGGCAACCAAATGGTAGAAACAGTGAACTTTTTCATCCGCCATGCTACAGCAGCTGAAGGCCACGGTCCCAGCAGGCAGCTTCCAGGCATGTGACACTATAAAGCAGGACACTGCGTAAAACAAGCAAGTGTTTTCTGTCACCTGGGTAAAAACAAAGGTTTAAATAAAACTACAGTCACCCGGCTGCTGTCTGCCTACATGCGGAGGTGCTGCATAGTTCGGCTGCAAACTGTCACGGAGAATTCAAGAATCTATCTCTGAAAGGAAACCTTTTCAAGTCTTCGCGTGTCAACTGTGAAAAAGCTGCAGTAAGGGAAACACAAGGTGCTGCAGGATGTTGATGAGATATTCACCATTGTGCACCTGTAACACACACCGCACACACACACACACATATATATATATATATATATATATATATATATATATATATATAAATAAAATGTGTTACAGGAACATGTGTCCTTGGCTTCGAAATGCTAACAATAGATATTTTAAATGTTCCACATACTGAACAAGGCGCTTCAGGGAATAAATTATTTTAATGAAAGCATAAAAATGAGAAAACGAAGCACAGAAGCTGTCACATCTGCTGTGATAACTGTCTCTGATTTACTAAAACAATGCTTGCACCCCACTAAAAGGTGTTCAAGTCGTGTGAAGCAATGGGAAATTGTGCAAAATGGGAAATTTCAACTTCAAACCACTTAAAAAAAAGTAAAGAAATAGTGCAGATGAAAGTATGCGTGTAAAGGCTGAGGGGCAGAACATGCAGCAATACAATTCTCCTCTTGACAGCAAGTTCTCCATTTTTTTCCTGAGAGAAGTTTCGATTCTAAGTGCAGACTTTTACATATAAATGAATGTCTGTTACATCCGAAGCCTCCAGCTCCAGGAAAATCTCTACGCATCTCACAGTATAGAGTAGAGTTTTAAATCTGGTTCCTGTGGTGACATTCCCTACTGGTGCCTGAGCAGCAATGGGTTTTACATCAACCAGCGATGATTGACTTGCTCTACTATTTGCACTGAAGTGACTGAGATAGAGTAGGAAGCAACGACTTGAAAAACTGCAGGGAACAAACGTAGGAAGCAACCAAGAAAAGTTTCTTATTTTCCAGATAAAAGAGAAACTCAACCTTCAGGGGAAGAGTTACAGCAAAAGATGGTATGGAAAATGTTGTAAGCACACACTGACAGAGTTTTTGTTAAGTTCAATTTTTTTTTTTTTTTTTTTTTTATAAATGGGGAGCTGAAAGTTCTTCACATCAGGTTAAAATGATCTTTCATGTTATTGTTTTGATTTGTTGTAGTTTTGGTCCTGTTTTATTTTGAAAGGTTCTATGACCTTGTCTAACTAGAGCTATCTTACTTCCTCCCTTCGTCTGTTTCCCTGCTTATTTCATTGCTCTAGTCAGTGTCTTTGATTTACTGTAGTTTTGTTTCCTGTTTTATTTTGAAAATATCCCTGTCCTTGTGTGCATCTCACTGTTTCACTTCATCCCTTTATCAGTTTCCCTCCTCTTTTGGCTGCTCTAATCAGTGTCAACTGATTACTCAAATTGGTATGTTTCATTAGTGTAGTTTTGTTTCCTCTTTTACTTTGAAAAGAGCCCTACCTTTGTGCATCTCCAGCTATTTTACTTCCTCCCTTTCTTTGTATCCCTCCTCTTTTGATTGCTCTAATTAGTGGCACCTAATTGCTCAGATCAGTGTGTTTGATTTATTGTTGTGTGGATTTCCTGTTTTATTTTGAAAAGAGGCCTATCCTTGTGCATCTCCAGCTGTTTCACGTCCTTCTTTTGTCAGTTTCCCTCCTCTTTTGATCACTCTAATCAGTGTCATCTGATAGCTAACAATAGTTTGTTTGATTTACTGTGGTTTTGTTTCCCGTTTTATTTTGTAAATATCACTGTCCTTGAGTCTCTCAAAGTGTTTCACTTCCTCCATTTGTCCGTTTCCCTCCTCTTTTGATTGCTCTAATCAGTGTCATCTGATTTCTCTAATTGGTGTGAATGATTATTGTAGTTTTGCTTCCTATTTTATTTTGTAAAGTTCATTGATCTTGTGTGTCTCAAACTCTTTGACTTCCTCCATTTCTCTGTTTCCGTCTTTTGATTTCTCAATTTCGGGTCAAATGATTATTCTAGTCAATGTCATTGATTCATTGTAGTTTTGTTTCCGGTTTGATTAAAACAGATCCCTGTCCTTGTGTGTGTCTACCTCTTTTACTTCCTCATTTTGTCCTTTTTCCCTCCTCTTTTGCTTTCCCTTCATTATTTTAACCTGTATCTCGTCCTACAGATCCCTCCGTCTGGTTTGTGCATTTGGTTTTGATGTCCAATTCTGTCTCCTGTTCGACTTCCTGTTTGTTAATAACGTTTTCACCTTTCTGAATCATCGCCGTGCTCCTTTGGTTTACATTCTTTGCATTGATTTCGGTGGATGTTTGGATTCCGTCCTTTATTTATGAATGTTTTTCTCCCTGGATCACACGCCGCCTTTCGTTTGTTCACTTGTATCACTCCAATAAGTTTCTTTATTAAAGTTTGTTCTTTTATTTGCCACAACCTGCCTGTGGTTTTTATGTCTACTCTTGGGTCCCTTCTTGAGAAACCCTGACACTTAAAGCATTCAAAAATCTGGAGTTTCACCGTTACCCAACACCATGTTACTAAAGTGAGTCCAGTTTGTGGCGTTTCTTCTCACAGAATGTAAGATTTTTATTTGATCTCTAATTATTTACAGCCATTAGTGAACTTTTGAACAGGAACAATAAATGGATCTGATCTTGTTCAGTGATCTAAGCTAGCACATGAGCTAACACAGCCTATGTGTGGATCAGTTATGTTCAAGTGGAAGATTATTACTCCTGTGTGTCTTTAAAGATGGTTTGTGGCACCTGGTGTGAATGATCTTGATCTTATTTTCATCTTTCCCTATTGACCCATTGGCCTCTATTCAATGACTTTGACACAGATATGACTTCAAAAAAATAAATGAAAATACAAGTGATTTGTATTCCATTGTAAAGATCAAATTATTTGTTTTTCATTTTACATCATGATTTAATCCAAAGCCAGTAGCTGCTAATCTTTCACCACACGGTTGAGTCCAAACATCTCAGACTCAGTCTTAACAGTGGCATTACAAGCTTCAAAGTTAGTGTTTGTTGCAGGGATATTGCATTTGGTTGCATTAGACTGTCGGACACGACAACACATGTTCATGTTTTCGTCCTTCTGCTGTAGTGTGAGCGTTTCCTGACCTGACCGACAAAAAAAAAAAAGTGAGAATAAAGTAATTCATCACTGATTCATCCTGCATGATGCAATCTATTCTTTTAGTCATCAGTGTGTCCCCAGCATAGTTTCATTTCCACTTGCTAATTTTCTCAAGTCTCCTTTCTCTTTCAGTGCCAGTGAATTTCAACAGATTATTTTTTACCAAACTGGTCACAGAGGCACAGTCGCAGAGAGGAGCGTCAAAAAAAAGTTTTCACCATCTAAAGGGAAAAAGGGTCTTTTCATCTTTTCCTATGTCAACAGTGAAGCATCTGAAGTGAGCAGTCCTGTGAGAGAAAGGATGTGGAAGTCTGGCTCTGACTCCTGCTGCGGTCTTTTCATCCCTCATCTGCGAGGAGAGCATGACCTCAAACTGCACGCTAAAAATTGGTAGCTCGATGTTTCTTTCAGTTGTTCTTTTTCCTCGCACTGAGACGCTGACATCTGGTTTCTGTGAATGATTGAGGTATTCTCACCTTGGTGTGCTCATGGTACATGATACATGACAACAGGGAATATCTGCTTAAACAAACTGTAGTTTGTTTGATGCGCTGTGGTACAATAGGCATTTTTGTGAAAAGCAGGACTCACACTTTTAGTAGGCCAATCTTTCGGAGAGCCTCAACATTACAGAGAAAGAGAGAAATGTTAGCGGATCTTCTCAAGCTATTTGAATAAGGAACTTTCTCAGGGTTTCAATGGAACTGCAGCTCCAAACCTCACAGGGTTGTCATCCATCAGTATGTGGCAGTTTTTGGTAACAGACACAAAAATGCAGAAACTTTAACCTGGAGGTGAGAACAATGGGTTAGCGAGGTATTAAGTGTGGGGTTTTGTTCAATATTCTGACTTGTTACTTTCTGATGAAGTTGTTTCTCTTTTATCGTACTAGATCACCATGGTAACTGATGCGACACAGCTAATCTGCTCCAGAAGATGCTAAGTTGAAATCTGGGATTGAATTCTGGTAATTTTAATTTTAAGTCCATTGTACGTGTTCAGATTATAGAACACAAATTAGAAAAGCGATTGGTCTATTATGCAACTGCTCTGATGTGCAGCAGTCCTTCTGCCAAGGCTGGTCATTGCCCCTTATGACATTGTCAGAAATGCAGCATTTTTCTTGCAGGAATACAGTATTTGTTTGCTAGTTATTGATATAGATCTACCCACAAACAAAATCAACTTGCACTGAGCACAGGCGTGTGTTATGCATGTGTATGTTATGTATGGATAATGAAGCGCATGACCTAAATATGTAGCGGGCGGCGGGAATTGATGGGACTCGGAAACACCCCCACAATTTAATCAATTGTTTCTTGTATGATTTCTAACAGATAAGTACTGATGAATCTGCAGCGGTGGATTTGTCGTAGGATCGTAATCATGTGATCATCAGCAGGCAGCTGACATAGTGTTCACTTGTTGTCATAGTTACAGTGACACCGGCAATGATACAGAAATCTTTAACAAATCCGTGGATCCAGACTATAAGCCACATCACTGCCAAAATCTGATCAACTGGTCCTTGTGTTATTTCTGACTTTCCCTGAAAATGTCATCCAAATCCATTATTCCGTTTTTGAGTAATGTTGCTAAGAGACAGACAAACCAACGCTGATTGTCACATAACTCTGCAGCATTCCTTGGTGGAGCAAAAAGTGGCTGCACAGAGTGGCTAAACTTGAAATTGATATAACAATTTTCTAACAGTGTTTATTCCTTGCATCAAGTGCAATAACAGCATTTTTTGACCATAATTTGTTTATATTCCTCATAGCTCTTTTTATAACAACCTGCACATGTTAACTGAAGTAAGCAGCTAGCTTCTATCCACTTTGCGCAGAACAAGTGTAAAAATAATGCATCAAATGCCCACTTTTATGTGAACATTCATGAAGCATTACCTAGAATACACATCAGACAAAGAGATAACAACTGTGGTGACTCACATTTTCTTTCACTGAAGCTTAAGTGTTTTTTTTTTAAAGCCTGCTAAGCTAAAGAAAGCTAGACTATGTCGAGCTTGTACAACTAGTACAACCCTCTGGTCTCATTTCATCTCCTTGTTCTTACAGAAAAGTCCTGCAGACAAGCTGCTGCAAAAAAATAAAACTTTTCACAGTAAGGTTGGTGAGAGAAACACGTACGAAAGTTTAAAAAAAAGAACCAGGAAACACTCAGATCATTCCTTCTGTGGAGGCTGTCATTTTCCATTTTTCAATCTCAGCTTCCTCCAGGTCTCTCTTCCAGCAAACATCCAGATATCACAGTTGTGAAGCGGTATATCACAGAGACCAAAATCAATCCAGCTGACTAGAAATACTGTATAACTTTTTCATTCCACACATTCCTCAGCTTAGATGAGGATTTGGGTGATCATGCTGGTAGTGACTCATGTTGCCTCGAGCATCTGGCCTCAGGCTGAGATCAGGAGCGGAGCACTGAAGTCTGATAAACCAAATCTTTGTAACTTTTTATATTTTCTGCTCATTTTGGGGGTCATCAGACACAGACAATACTGAGTCCAGTTTATCAGTCTGCTTCTGGAGACGTGCAAAGGCAAACTACTAAAAGTAGGAGTAAACGAAAAACGTTGAGTTTTTTTTTTGGCCTTTGAGTTTCTGATTATCAAGTCAAAAAAAAGGCTGATAGCCACAAACCCGTATTGATCATATCACCACATTTATCTCCAGTGAACAGCAGCATATGGCAAAGTCACTTAAACAAGCTCAGCATTTTCATTTTCTCTTCAGTATTTATTACTTTCATCCACACTCACGCCTTCTGTTTTGTAATCAGCTTTGATCTGCAGCATTCAAACCGGCAGCAGACTTTAACGGGCAGCTAAACTGTTACTCTGTCAGTACATCCATGTCCACATCATTCTCATTGTATTCTGTCATCTTCTTGCAGAATACATCATCAGCATACATTGATATTAATTTACAGCACTCTCTTTTTATCATGAGAATCATTATCATTGTCAGGATTAAAGATTAAAAGCTGTTTTCAAACCCATCTTTCTATTTTTTACTACTTTTTCCTGTCTGTCCTGCAGCTGACCCGTCAGTTGAGACGTGGCTCAGGCTCAGTGTAATATGGCTGACACAACAGTTGCAAGATGAGATAAAACAAGCGCCGCTCATGTTTATTTCATGTAGTCAAACACGGTTGTCTTTCCTCAAGGTTTTTTTCACACCAGAGCAATGTGAGTAAGTCATATGTAAATGCTAACATTTGCATCGGGTACAAAGAAAGACTTTCTTGTGTTATTATGAATAAAGTGACTGAACACATTCAATTCATATCCACCATAATCTAACTAGCGTATGTACAATCATACATGGCTAACATTGGCTTTTCAGCATGGCTTGATGAGGTCAAACTAACTAGACAGAATGCTTTTGTGGAGAAAAACAGGTCTGGCTCTTAACTGAAAAATACTTTCTCAATCAGATCATCTAAAGGTGTCTGTTTTTGCATTTTGGTGCTGATCCAACAGCCTATGTTTGGTTTTGTTGTGGAAGTTCAGCGAGGTCGAGAGAGAACGAGGAGGCAGATACAGAGAGACACACTGGAGAATGAGATGACTTTAGGTTTGCTGAAATCAGGAGAAGTGACACCAACAGAGCAGCAGTTCATACAAGTAATGCCAGCATCAGTTCTGAGGATTCTCTCTGATCTTTGGGTACATATTGTAGTTGGGAGAAGGTCAGATTTAGATTACTGACCAATATGGAGACAACTCGTCTGCTTAGTCACATCAGAATATACATATCTGACCTTGACCAGAGCAGAGAGTTCTGGCATATCTTCCTCCTACAGTGTCTGCTGCCTGTCGGAAGATCATTTGTCATGACATCAGCTAACAGCTGCAAAGAAATACCTTAGTAAGGGGAAAGAGTCATTTTTCCTTCACAGGTTTATCAAAACTTTTTAAGGCAGTTTGATACAAAAAATACTGGAATAAACAACTGTGAAGTCAAAACAACGAACCGAATGGAGTTAAAAAACTCAGCAGAGTTGTAGAATTGAAAATAATTCTCTGTGAGGCTGATTTTTACTGTCTTTCTCTAGTGTCACCATGAACTAAAATCATAAATGAGGTGACCAAACTGTGGTGCCTCTCATCCCTAACCTTTAGTCTGTGTGCAGCAACGCTGATTTGTACAAATCTGACAATGAGACTGCAGTGACATTTACACTTATCCCTATTATTTCATAGATTTGTATAGGGATGCATGAACGCTCTTCGTTTTTGGACGCTGCCTCCTTTCACCTTTTGATACTGAACAAATGCTGAGCTCTTGCCGTTGGTGCATTGAGCCACACAGGGACACCGAATGAGTCATGATGTGACTCAGGAGCTGATGTGGAGACAGTCGACCCATTAGAGCATCCTCTGGAGTTTCCCCGTCTCTAATATTTCTACACAGTGCCATCTGATGCTTTTTCTCAGGGCCCTCATACCATCTCTCTCTCTGATATCTCTGTGTTCTTGTCACCCTGCTTCGTGTGGCATGATAAACTCAAATCGAATGTATTGGTGGGACTTCTTTTCCCCCTCCGGGTCAGGTCAGGGTGATTAACTCCGTCCCACCTGGTGTGTCAGGCTGATTAAATCAAACGGCAGCCTCTGCTGGAGACTGCGACAGCCGACAGGAGCTAAATGTTCATCATGCACACACACACAAAGAAAGAAAGGGTAAACAGGACTAAGCACTGCCGACAGGTCCCAGCTACAAACAACCTCCTGCACAGCCACTCAGTCAGTCAGGGGGTTAATTTTATTAGACAATCAAGGACCCCTGGTGTAATCTAATTCGACAAGTGGGGCTAGAGTTATAATCTAATTGGGCAGCCTCTTGTTAGCAAACACAGGTGCAACTCAGAACGGTGTTTGTCAAAGTCTCCCTCAGGATACAGCAGTCAGTCCCTGATGGAATAAAGTGACATTCCAGAAATATCCTGCAGGGACAGAGCTATTTTCCAAAAAACTCCTGCTATGATATTATTGAAACTAATACTAACACTATCAATAATTAAGAAAAACAACACCCAACAAAGACCGGTAGTAATAACAAACAATAAATAAGATGGAAATATTCCATTGCAGTTTAATGCATATAAACTCAATGCAATTCCCAGTGACTGTGTACATTCGTAGTTGAATACTGAAACTCTCACAGACACCAACAGACACACTAAAGGTTCCCCAACACTTTCACAACATCCCCTGAAAACTCCATATAAAGTCCATATGCTTTCTTATTACAGAGCTACTGGAGCATTTGAATGGGATGGCAAAGATACTATTATAAACGGCTCACAAAATGCATAAAAAAGAAAGGTTTTTAAAGGTTATATATATGACATTTGAAAATGAATAAGGGTAATATAGCAGCAAATGACAATCCAGTCTCACTCCTTCTGTTTAATGTTTTTGATGCTGGTCCAGGTGTATGTGGATGTTCGTCCACGTGAGACTCTCCCTTTGAAACTGCTGACCCTGTCCGCATACATACATACATACATATATATATATATATATATATATATATATATATGTCAGGATAGAGACTGCGATTTGGTAGAATTGGAGTCTCTACCAGTAGAGTTTGCGATTGTAATCTCTACCAGTAGAAACTCCAATCCTACCAGTAGAGATGGAACTTTAAATCTGACCCCTGCTCTGACCCCTGACCCTAACCTTAACTAACCCTGACCTTTAAATCTGACCCCTGCCCTGACCCCTGACCCTAACCTTAACTAACCCTGACCTTTAAATCTGACCCCTGCCCTGACCCCTGACCCTAACCTTAAAAGTCTAACCTTAGCCCTGATAAATCTCTACTGGTAGGATTGGAGTTCCTACTGGTAGAGATTGCAATCACAGTCTCTACCAGTAGAAACTCCAACTCTACCAAATCGCAGTCTCTACTTTGACACACATATATATATATATATATATATATATATATATATATATATAGTACAGATGGAGTGCATCTGGTGCTCAAATAACTACCCCAAAACAATTAAAAAAACAAGTATTTAGTTCATGTTTTTTTTTACCTATTTATGAGCACTTAGCTATTTAATTCCAGCTCAGTGTAAGAGTCTCTGCTGCTGTTTATCTGCTGTCCTTTGTTACTGTCTGCTCTTTGTTTCCCCGTGTTTTTTTATCCGATCTGCTATATGTCAAAGTGAAATCGATGCAGAAGAAGCTGAGTGGACATGAGTGAAGTGAAGGTGAAGCAAATCAAGTGTAGATAACATTACTCGAGTACAACAATCTAGTACGGTCATTTGATGTATATGTTGAAATGCTTATGTGGGCTAATGGTTGTGGCGGGGTTGTATTTGTTTCTGATTTATCTGTGATGTACACAACTTTTCAAGATGTAAATTAAATATGAAGGATATATTTTTTTTTATTATATTCTCAGTCCTTTATCCTCTATGTTTCTATCAATCTTTCCATCATTTTGAGCTCAACAATCATCCCTCGAGCTTAGCAAAAGGTATGAAAAGACGACAATTAGACAGGATCATATATATTTTAGAGAAATTAAAGCCGTTTTTGTCCCTGCAGAGGAATGAGCTGCGGTAACACGAGTTAAGTTTTAAATAGGCTATGTCTTGATTTGAGACTTCCACCGACTACCGCTGTGAATAATGGATTAAAGATTTGCTGACTTAAAGGTGTGATGCTGCAGATGAGATGAGTACTCTGACTGCAGTCGAGCTGAAACGAATCAACTCTTCTAGCGGTCCGTGACAAGGACACATGAATAATTTGAATAATTTTTACTTTGCTTCAGTTTGGATTTTAACTTTTCTTCTGCCTGCTCTTCAAATGCGGGCGTCTGATTCAATGAGGGCGCGCATTTGTCAAAACAGACCATGGACTGTTGGGTATTTCTTGATGCAATTACAATGCAAAGGATCTAGTTGAGGGTCTTCAGAGCAAGTAAGGAAATGTTGATCTGCTCTCATCTCATTTCCACAATAATATCCCTTTTCTTGCTTTCTGTCATGTGTTAGCAAAACATAACAGTTACACATATTCTTCTTCTAAATGTCACTGCACTGGAAAAGCTCAATCAGATGGCATGAAGCTATAGCAGATCTTTTTCTCATTCTTTTTCTTTTTACATTTTTCTTCCCTGGTAACTTTTCCTTGTATCCTCATTTCTTTATTTGGTTTTTGCTCTCTGTTTACTCAGCCTTTTTTTCTTCCAATGTGCACAGTAGCGCAGCCCTGTTTGTTCACATGCACATCAGACACGCATTAATATGTGCATGCAAGCTGGAAAAAGTCCTGCCACAGTTAATAAGGATCCCGTAGATGCAGACGCACACATACAGATTTGCACACGCAGAAGAAAAAAAAGAATTCCAAGTGAGTTCTGCTCGGCTTAATTAGGATCACGGACACACACACACACACACACACACACATAAGAGTTATGCCACAGCTAATGAAGCATACCGGATGAGATGCATGGCGCTCATTATTTCCAGTTGTTATTTAAAACATGGAGAAAAAAATCCAGGAATAAATCAGGATTGATCTTTAAAGAGCAGCTCATGTTCAGATAAACAAAAATCAGTAACGGTGAAGGTCGGATTATAAAAAATGTAATTTGCAGCAACAACATTTGGTGCATTCATTGTATATTTATTTATTATTTAGAGAGAATCTGACTCACGTGATGTAAAATTGGTGTCTTTTTTTTCCATTTTTACTTTGATCTTGTAGGATCTCTTGTGCCACTATAAAGAGCATTCCATGACACAAATATTATGATCTGTTTTGGTAAAAATCTGTTACATCATGTTACATGGGCTAGATATACTTTACTTTGCTGGCGTGACTTTCTGTCACAAAAACTGCAGCTGATCAGACACAGTGATTGCTGTGAAAGCAAGTTTAATGCGTTCATTTTGATTAATTAATTACAGAAGAAACAACATGTTAATGAAAATAAAGCATTTAATTGTACTCAGTTCCCTAATTTCTGGCACACTGGTAAAGCTGATGAACACTCCAGCCCAGTAGGTGGCAGTAATGAACCTAAAGTCTGTCAGCCATGAAGAAGAAGCACAGAACACACAGTGATGTCAAGAAAGTTTGGTGAGCAGTGAAGGAAGACGAGACCGCATTGAACTTGTTGGGTGCAAAGTTTTCTTGTAAAAATTGTCCCAATGGCAGCTTGGATAAAAGTGTGGTTGTGTGGAAATTGTGGGGGGAAAAAAACAAACAAAAAAGAGTTTTCTGATCCCTGCAGCACTTCCAGCCAACAGCATCACCTCAATGCAAAATATGTTGCTGTTAACACCAGGGCTAACGTTAGCTACCACAGTCCTGGTACCAGCAAACGGTGTAGCCATCCCACAATAGACCACTTGTCAAGACATTGAAAGGGCTTGAGTTTACAAAAAGATTTAGAATGTTGAATATAATGGCTATAATTGCACTTTGAGTTTGTAGTAATCTGTCAATATAGTAGACAGATGAAAGATGCAGATGAATATAAATGAAACAAACATATTTGCTGTTTAACTTCACAAATGTCTATTCATCGATTCAGTCATCAACCAAAATTTATTTGAATTGAAAAATGTTGCTTATCGTGTCAAACATTGCTATTTGAAAAACATGCGATTATTACAAAGCCTCTAATCAATTAGATACATTTTTTAATCGCATCCCACCACCAGTTTTTGATGATTAATAATTTCTGCTTATTAAATCATAAAGAAAATAGGCGTCACAAGGTAAATACACTCCAAAAATCAATGCAAAAGTCTGGTAAAAATAGAGCATAAATGGAATTAAAATCACAGAGAAACATAGTCACAATATGGCAGACATAAAGCAATGGAAAATAGGCATGTATTTAATGTTATTAAAGACAACTGCTCCAGTGAGGTGCATAACCCTATTCTTATATTAGAATCTTTACAACAAGGATGAAGTTTTTCTTTATGACTCTGTGGACTCTACAATAACCGGATGTGGCCACTAGAGAAACACAGAATGAATTAATTCACCAGAGCCCATGGGCTGAAACAAACAAGGCTTTTCCACAGTGTTAACGGCCTCATTAATAATCAGCTGTGGAGGGAGGAGAAGATGTATACACGGCTGACCTCAGACAGGGGACACAAGCGTTTGTTAAGCTAATTCGGGGTGAGAGCATTCACCTCCATGGCTCTGTAATACAGCGAAGTTAAAACACTTTGTTTCCTTGCCTTACTTTTGTCTCAGATGAGCAGTGGTATGAGACAGCACCAGTCATTACAGAAAATTAACGAAAATGGCATTTAATGACAAAAGTCTCTAGTGGTAAGAGGTGGTAGTTATGACAGGAGCAAAGGAGGGGACCAAGTGGCATTGCTAAGGCCAGTTCCTGTTTTCATGTGGGGTTCATAAAGGTATATTTGCTGCAAGTTTTGTAATTTGCCCAAATAAGCGAGGGCAAACCCAAAATCTGTAGCTGCACTGACTGCACGTATACCAGGAAGCAAATGGTCCTCAAAACAAATGCTTTTCACAAGGAGATCAGAAGCTGTGCGGGGAGATTCTCCATCATCCACACCTTCATAATTCACCGTTAAATGACTTGTAATTGAACTAGTCCCTGCCAGACTTTGAAAGCGCTTTGATGTGCACATGCTTTCCATCGATGGTGGCCAGGCACATTGGGAAATTCTCCAGGAATCCTGTCCACCCACTGTGCTCAGTTCACCTTGGGAATAACAACATTGACATGGTGCTACAGCCCATCTGGAACCAGCTGCAGAACAAAATCATAGTCAGAACATCCAAGGTAGTTTTTTTTTTTCTGGGTTTCGATATGTGGGGCAATGCAACCATCTGAGTGGCAAATCAACGCTATTGCTGAACCTCATGCATGTCCACTTTCAACGTTCTCATTGGTCTGCGCAAAGGGATGCAGAAACCATGAAGTAGCCTTTAAATTGTAATTATACCCACAAAGTCCACTTGGGAGGAGGTCAAGGTGGCTGGATGGGCCAAAAAACATTGGACTTACACATGGGAAACTGCTGTTTCTTTCTCGTTTTGAACCAACAGCCAACAGTAGTTTCTTTCAACCGTTCTTTCAACCGTGCTAAAGTCAACTTTATACAAAGAAAAATCTGGTCAAGGGAATTAATGTGTGTGTGTATACAGACAGACAGTACTCTTCTGTTGAAGATTACTTTGGATGGATATGAAACAGGCCTGGACAAAAATTGTGTTACCCTTAACTTAATATTTTGTTGCACAACCTTTTAAACCAGTCACTGCAGTCAGGTGATTTCTGTAACTCTCAGTGACACTTCTGCACGTGTCAACTCCTGGTGAGCAAACTGCTCCAGCTGTCTCAGATGTGAAGGCTGTCCTTCTCCAGACTGCATTTTTCAGCTGCTTCCACAGATGTTCAGTAGAATTCAGATCAGGGATCATTGGAGGCCACTTCAGAACAGTTCAGTGTGTAACTGTGTGTCCCTCTTCATCTCGCTGCGTCGCGATGTTAGCCTTGCCTAGCATCGTTAGCTTAACGGTGTTCTCCATATGTGCCCTCCTACTCTCGAGTTTCTTTATTTTCTCGGACAAATGTTTCATATCTCTTACTCCTGGAACAGTCCATGCCGTGTCTGTCCCAGCCGTTTTATAGAACAAACACGGGAAGCGATATAAAGCATTTGCATGACTAGATCCACCAACCAAGCCTTCCTCTTGTACCAATTACGAGAGAAGCCTTTTGTATAAAATTTACCTTTCTCACTGGTTTGTTGACTTATTTTGATATTAGGTTGATCTGGGCCTCGCTGTTTTATTTTGAGTTTTTCCCACCATCTCCTTTCAAATGGGATTTAGGAGAAGAGATTGTACACTTTCACCGTCCGCCGTCGCCCATGCATTGTCACTGTCAACAGTTATCCACCGCACTCACATCATGCCTCAACCTGGCTTGGGGCGATATTCGTATCGCCCCTCTGGGCATCAGAATCGATGACGCTGATTGGATAAATTTTCTGTTGCTATGTCGAATCTCTTGTTTGGTCATTGGCTGCTCTCTGCACTGGAAGGGCTTTCTCTAGCGCCAACCAGCAGCTCAGCAGAGATGAGGCAGGAACTAATTTTCCCCCCGAAAAAGTCTAATTAAATATTTTGTTACATGACAAATTTAAACACGCATGGGTGCTTAAAAAAAAAACTGATTTATTGTTCTATTTTAAAAAATCTTTATTTAAAAATGAAAAACAAGCCGGGGGGGGGGGGGGAGGGGGGGGGGGGGGGGGGGGGGGGGGGGGGAGGGGGGGGGGGGGGGGGGGGGGGGGGGGGGGGGGGGGGGGGGGGGGGGGGGGGGGGGGGGGGGGGGGGGGGGGGGGGGGGGGGGGGGGGGGGGGGTGGGGGGGGGGGGGGGGGGGGGGGGGGGGCGCCCTCTATTGGCCAGCAGCCACTGGTTAAATATTTATCTTGTTCTACTAATCAGTTGGGATTTGTTCTTTGCCACAGAGCTCTTTTTATTAAGGATGCATTGTGGTCAGACTTGCTTGGTAAGATGAAGATCGACTTGGTTAGAAAGAGCATAAATTTGATTTCATAAATGCATTCCATTTTAATAAGACTGTGTTCTTTGATTAATACAAAGTCTGGTTATACTGCCCTGTTAAAGACAAAGAATTCTTAACCAATGAGAATAATCCCAGTGAACTGATATTTCCTTAATAAAATGTTACAGCTGAGCTACCATGTCAAGCAGTTAATTAAGAGGCTTCTCACATATTTCCTGGTTCGAAAGTAACACGTCCACTTGCTTTCATGTGTAACTAACGAACGTGTTCTTATCAAGTTCAGCGTGCTTTTCATCTGCTTGTTAGTTAACTTGTGATGTTAAATGAGGACAAATACAGATTTTTTGTATTTTTTTTTTTTAAAGCAAGCTGTTTGCAGTGAAATTGTTTGGCTGAGGAAAGATTTACAGCCACTTTAGCAATAATGCAGAAGGCTTGGTCGGATAAGGTCATGTTCACAGACTACTAGCCCTGTTCAGAAAAAAAAGAACGGAAAAAAACAGCGTCTTCTTAGTAAAGATGTAAAGCTGCTTTGGAAAGCAAATTAGAACTCCTGAAATATCAACAAGTCTTTCATAGCGTCTTAGTGCTGAACAAGTAAAGTGTCCGCACAGAGAAATTGGATCCGCCGGAGTGTGTTTGAAGTTCTAAAGTCACAGCGTGGCCTCAGTGATCTCGGCGATACAAAGCGCAGACTTACTGTTGGCTCAGCCCCAGTTCATGAGACAGTCTTTTCTTTTTTTCCAGAGCATTTGCAAATGAAGGTCTTGTGACTCAGAGCTGCTTCCCCCCCAAAAATACATCATGCATCTTTAAGCAAGCAGCATATGAAACACTTTGTGAGAGTCTCTGAATTTATGACTGCTGTTTCTCCTGACTCTGAAGCTGGAGCGCCATAATTGCAGCATTATCATAATTATACTAAATTGCAATCAGTGTGATTATAGAATTATTGGAATTTTTATTGGATGAACATTTTCCCCATCACAGAATCATTGTGTTGGCACTTGATTTTAAGGACTGATGGACCTAATTGCCCCTGCTAGTCTCTCACCTTCTTTCTTTTTTCCTCTTTTCATCATTTTCCGATCAACTCTCATATGGATGCATATCCTCATTCTCTTAATTATTCCTCCTTCCTCACCTCCTGTCTCCATCTTAATGATCACTTCTTCCTCTATCTTCAGGCTCGCAGACCTCATCAACCTCTTTCCGCTGCTCGTTTTTACTCTCTTATTTTTGTAATTATTTCTCGTCATTACTGTGCATCCATACATCCGTCTGTCCTCCCCCTTCGTATCCCATTCCTCATCCATCTCTCACCTTCCTTTTCCTCTAATGAGCAGAATGTCATCTGTTTCTGCTCCAGATATGTCAGATATCTCCTCTGACACAATCAAACATTCATCACACACATATACAGCAGGATGAGCTTCACCCCCTCCTCAACTCCGAGGCTTCTGAGAAATAGTTTGATCATATGATCAGAACATAGGAGGTTTGCTGCCTTCCGTGCCAACATCCTTCCCTCCTTTCTGCTTTACATGCAGATAATGGCATGTTTAAGACAACGTGTTGCAACCCTGCACTCTCTGCAGAGGTGGAAACGATTCCGCTGGGATTCAAACCGCAGACAGCTGTGATCACGACATTAGATGCAAGACAATATGCGACACGTAAGGGAGCTTACTTGCTTGTTCGATCTCACAATGAATTATCTCACATACATTGAAATGAGGCGCACTTTAAAATGCAAGATGTGAGGCATAAAGTGATCAGCCTTCCTGAGTCAAACACATGCACTTCTTCTGTTTCAGGGGATTAATGAGCATCACATCCCATGGCACCGATTTTAATTTCAAGTTCAGTGTGAGAGTTTGGCCACCAGCAACACCACCCCAACACCAGATGAATGTATTACATACGAGCAAGCCATACCACCACTCTTTCATTTACAGCAACACTGTGTTGCTATGTCCCGACAATTTGTCTTTTGCCCCCAATCCAGTCCAAGTCATTTAATATTCTCTCACCCATACCCTTTTCCTCGATAACAGTCATGCACATTGGGGTTTCAGAATCAATCTGATGTATATGTTTGACAGCTTAATAACTCTGCAATGCCAATAAAGAAAAAAATATTTCTGCATACAGGCTGTTCTTTAATGTTACATATTTGATCAAAAACCTTGTTGTAAAGCTACAGCAAGGCATGTCATGTGGAGAGGTTAAGATGTGCCATGGCTCTACAAGCGAAACCAGTATTTGCTCCATGCATGTCACGAGACGTATTGTAGTTTAGCTGTAGTACCTCATTACACCACCCAGGTGGAGTCCCTTACTGTTTTCTATACTGTAGCAACTCATTTATTTGTGCAGTCATTTGGACTATGGGCAGTCCATGTTGGAAAGTCGATGACATTGTGACAGTTTAGCTAGCAACAGGCACCATGACAAAGAATTCTGTGACACTTAATGACCTCTGGTAAGAACTTACTGGAATCATCAAACTGGGATGAACTAGGACAATGTCCCTATATTTCAGTAGCTCATGACAGAGCTCTCTTAGTAGCTTAAATCATGTGTTTATTGACTTAAGCAGCAGTGCCAACACATGCCAAATTCCAACAGCGTTCAGTTTGTTGTTAGTTCACTGATTATTTATTACTCCGCCAAGGAATGCGGCCGAGTTTTGTGATGATCGACGTTGGTTTGTTCTGCTTGTTTGTTTGTCTTTCTGTTAACAACATTACTCAAAAAACAGGCTAACGGATTTGGATGAAATTTTGAGGGAACGTCAGAAATGACATAGACCAAATGATTAGATTTTGGCAGTGATGCAGCTTATAGTCTGGATCCACGGATTTGTGACAGATTTCTGTATCATTGCAAAATAGCAACATGACGTCACTGTAACCATGACAACAAGAGAACACTACGCCAGCTGCTCGCTGACGATCACATGATTTTAATCCCAATACAAATCGACTGCTGCTAACTTATCCGTCGAAAATCGTACAAGGAAAAATTGATCAAATTGTGGGAGTGTTTCCCAAGTTCCATCAATACCTGTTGCCCGCTGTATTTTTAGGTCACACAATCTGTTACCTGTACATAACGTACACATGCATGACACACGCCTGTGCTCAGCACAAGATCAATTTGTTTGTGGGTACATCTATATTAAAATGTCACATTCTATGTTTCCATGATTTCGGATCATCAATAACTACTAAAAACTGCAGCATTTCAAAAAAAAAAAAAGTCGCATTTCTGACAATGCCATGCGGGGAATGACCAGCCGTGGTGGAGTGCCACGCTCTCCGAGTGCTTTTCTAGCTGACAATGCTGCAGATTTTCTGACAAAATAAAAATATTCAAAAAATAGCATCCTAGTATCCTGCAAACTGTGCTTTGACTTTGCGTTACGTGTGTGACACAAACAAAGGATTGGGGAAAATTTACGCTGATCAGTTTAGAAAGTGCCTCCATTTACACCTAATTCAATCTTTGAGATTGGATCGGGATGTCCTCAGTCTCAGTTAAGTGACTTGTATTTCACCTCACTAAAATGGGACTACTGTCATGCAGTCATTGCGTTTGGTTCTTCCATTCATTGCAACTGAGAGCGACAAACAGAGAGAGCAAAAGTTTGCCAGAAAACAGCTTCTGCAGCTTTGAAAAGGAGCAGATTCCTGAACGTTTACTTAAGGCTGTCTTCCCTCAACATCCTCCACCAGCATCGGAAAACACAAGCTGCCCAAGTCGATCAATCACAACCCTTATGTTCTCCATCTGATATCTCCATAGGCTCTGCATCCCAGCGAGCCACACACAGCCAGGATTCACATTCCTTCTAATCACAGCTGGATCTCTGCCCATGGGACGAGTTGTTAGCTCGGCTCAGCAGTAAGATCTTAGACTTTGCGAGTGATAAGAAAGGATTAGAGAGCAGTTCATAGTCTTAACAGCAGCATGTTAGACTACAGTTTTTGTTTGCTCTTCTTTCTAGTCTTGTGCTAGTAGTTTGGGCATAAATTCTTTAATATAGTCATGGATATGGGATAAATTCCCGATTCATTAATTCCATTGTACCACAGCAGAATGAAGAGCCGCATGGTGAACATCATCTCATCCCTGTTGATGTAAGAGCCAATATGTGAACTGCCATTTGTTTCTTACGAACAGCGACGGCATAGATGGCTGCACAATGAGTTGATGAATCTTGCATTAACATTTAATGGATATAAAACTGTGCAAACAGTTAACTTTGGAGGGAGGTTTTAAGATATCGTCACGCATGAAGGACTTCTCAGTAACTGTTGCATGAAATATAAAACCGTAAGGAGAAATTAATAATAATAGAAAGAATGAAAAAGAAAGAGGAGGGCTGAAATGTATCTAGTGAAGTCAGACTGATTAGAAAAAAAGAGAAGAAAATTGGTTTGATGATGACAGTGCATTTTCCCCACACCAACTCCTCCTCTGAGTGAATTTTGGGTAAAAAAAAAAAAAAAAAATGTGATGGACTGACAATTTCATCACTCTATCCAACGTGGCAAACAGCAGACAGGAGGGAATATCTGTGAGGCAAAAGGGGCACTAAAAGCACGAGCATTTAGGTTCCAGCCGCTCAGTAAAACCAGAACAGTGTAGGACACCGACACAAGCAGCACCGCTGGGATTCAAGGCCTTGCTAAAGGATGGAAGCACTGCTACACCACATTTTCTCAGCCTCTTCGGAGGGATGCGAAGCTGCTATCAATCAGCAGAGGGCAGTGATGGCACAGAAAGTGGAAGAAATAAGAGGAGGAAAATCAACAGAGGGACATTAGAGGGGTGAAATAGTGGAAAGGAGAGGAAAGGCATTTTATAAAAAAAAAAGAGAAAATGTGCGTATTGAAGAAAAGATGAAAGCTGGACAGGCGAGGAGGAGGAAGGAAATTATATACCGGGGGAAGAAATGAGAAGCGGATGGAAGACATTTAAAGAGAACAGTGAGGGAGAAGGTACAATACAATATGTGCAATGGAGGGAGAAAGGCTGAGAAGAAGGGGAGAGTCAGAGAGAAGAAGCAGAAGAATAAAGCCATGGGAAGTAATATGTAAGTAGAAGATGAACAGGAAGAGACAGGAGAAGGGATAGCCTGTTCAGTGCTGGGTCAATGGGGAAGTCTTCACTCTAATTTAATCAAATATCTGTAAAACGCGTATCCCAGCGAAGCACATGCTTTGATCACCATCTGTTCCTTCTAATATCTAAAGGCTGCTATGACAGACATAGTGTGTACACTGCATTTAAATGAAGTTTAATCACATTCTTTATACGTGAGAATAATCCAAACCACAGTGTGATGTGAAAGTGTGCTTTTATCAAGGTTTAAGAAGTTTATTTTAGACTTATACCATATCCACCATCTATTTATGTTATCTGGTGAGCATAATAAAGTTTCCAAATGAGCTCGAACACAAAGTGCAGCTCTTCTGATGGGAATGTCACCAGTTTCGCTTGTATTTATTCAGAAATATCACCATACGGGGCAACATTTGAGTCAAAAAGTGGTGTTGGATGAAAAGAGGAATCACTGGAATGATTACAATTCATTTTAAACACCAACAAACCTTTGTATCAAACTTTAAACCGAATGGAACTAGAGGGAAATGGAAAGTGTTTCGGCAAAATAAATTCATCTTGGGGAACAAAGAATGTCTGAGCAGCATGCTCTGGTGCTGGTGTGGCTCTGAGGATAAAAAATGTGGATAAATTACTCCAGTATTAAGTGCCATTGCGTAGCGTGTGTAGTTTTACACTGACAAGAGTTGGACACTTTAAACAATTAAACAAATAAATAAAATACTTGCATAATTTTCACTTCATTCTCAACAGATTTAGGTAATTATGGACATTTTTTGAGTCATTGTGTGCATTTTGAAATCATTTTGGTCAATGTGGGAAGATTTTTTGTTATTCCCTGACAACTTCGTCTAATTCTGGACTAATTTTGTGTAACTTTGGATCATTTTCAGTCATTTTAGACAGATATTGAGTCATTTTAAGTATCTTGGACAGATTAAGTGCCATTCTGCAAATTTTCAGTCATTCTGGATAATTTTTAATCACCTGAGAGAAATTCTGACTTATTTTGGATACATTTCCAGTCATTTTCATGTCATTCTGAACATTTTTTTAACCATTTTAGATCATTTCTAGAAATTCTTCTGTAATTCTGGATAATTTTCAAGTAACTTTGGACATATTTTAATCATTTTGATGCATCTTTGACAATAACAGTTTGGGACAGAGTGGTATAACCCACTTTATGTAGTTTTTGAGAAAGACTGGTTCAAAGTTTTGTGTTTTCAAGAATGCTATAATATTCCAAACTCTGTTGTAACGCTGTATTTGGGTTGTGGGCTTAGACCACTTTGCTGCAAAATCTACATCATAAAATATAACAGAAATGATAGAAAACTCAGTTTGGATTTTTTGCTGGTTAGACCACTCTGCTTCTAATCTCCTCATGTCATTCTGCAAGTTTACAGTCAGTATTAATAATTTTGACTTAATTCTGAACAGATTTAAGTAACGTCGGAAAGCTTTCAAGTCATTTCCTGCATTTTGAAATCAATTTGGTCAGTTTGGGAAGATTTTTGTCATTTCTGACAATTTGTCTAATTCTGGACAAATTTCTGTTATTTTGGATTAACTTCAAGTCATTTTAGACACATTTTCAGTCATGTTGGATTATTTTAAACCATCTTGGACAAATTAGTGTCATTCTGCAAATTTTCAGTCATTCTGGATAATCTTTAATCATTTGAGAGTTCCCATGAGATTTTGGATAATTTTCCAGCCACTTTAGACCATTTTAAATATTTTTAAGTAAATCCTGTAAAACTGGTAAAATATTGGGCAGCAAAGCTGCCAGAAAAAAAAAAAATCGGTAAAAAAAAAAAAAGGTGAAACACTGTAATATTAAAAAAATTGTCACAACAGCAACTGAAAATAAAAGCAAATATCTGTAAAATAATAAGATTCCTACTGGATTTAAACACAGCAAACCTTTAATTCCAGACACATTGTGATAGAGCAAATGACTATTAAAAAAATACAGACTTTATAAGTGGAAATTACAGTTTTGGTCATCTTTTCAACAAAAATCTGTAAAATTGGGATATTTTTGCTGATTTAAACAAAGCATAAAAAGTATTTTACAGTCAAAAATTGTAAAAGTATGAACCACCACTTACAAAATTATAGATTTTTTTATATGGACATCATTCGTGGACTGTGTTTTTCATGGTTAAAATTCAAATGAATGCTTTTTTCCCCTGTAATTTTACTAATTATTAAACTAAATGAGCGGGATCTATAAAACAGCAAATTGTTTGCAAAATTTAAGTTAAAGAATATTCATTTTTTTACAGTGTAGAAGAGCTGGTGAGCAATGGCACAGAGATGTAGAAGTAGAGGTGCCCTTTGAATATACTTGTCATCATATCGGGCAACAGTGTGGAGTTACATCGAAGCCATTTTAAGGCAGGAAGGGATTATTTTCACGGGGAGAAAACAACTTTTAATGTGCAACTTTGATACACAGAGATGGATTTTTGTGCATGTAATCAATTACTGGAGAGTGACTTTAAGCACAAAGGTCACCCACATGTGGAGCTTTAACTGTATCTTATGCTCTTTATTAAGCAAATGAGGTTTGTTTTGCAAGAACAGTTTCTAGCCTTCATCTTGTTTGAAGCTGAACTTTAGCTCTCAATGTTTTCCTCTGACCTTGCCTTCTGAAGACTGACCCCAGCTTCTTCTGTCCACATGTTAAAATGACAGCTTGGCAAGACAAAATTGCTCCCCTTGGTCAGACTAACACCTTACTGCCACTGCTGTGTGACGCAAATCTCAAAGCTCCTTGCCTCCCCTGTGAAAACTCTTCACCTCCGTTACAACTGACATGAATTCAAGCTGACAACTGCTCTTTCCTGTTCACCCGTCCATCCCACGGGTGGCGACTATCTGATGCTCAGATTAACTGAAAACAAAGACAGTGTGCCACCAGCGTTTGTTACTGTTGACCTTACACAAAGCAAATGTGTAATTATGCAAAAAAAAAAAAAAAACACCAGAAAGAAATACTTTGCTCCTTGCTCGTCTCTCTCTTCAGTAGTAGAAAACAAACTCTCTCCCACCTCGAGCAAGCAAATAAAAATGTGTGTACAAATTATAAATGGTGATTATGCAAACATATACAGACATAATAGTACGCCGGCTTATTGTTGTACAATCATAATGACTGTGGGAAAACGAGCTATCCGTGACTCTCAATAAACAAACACGATGTGTGCAAATAATGCATATTTATGATGAGAAGCTATACAAATATGGTGATTAAGTTGGCTCGCCTCTCAATCCAGCATTGTGAAAGAGTCCAGTCCTGACTAAATGAATGACACAGGTTGCAGGGTAATGTCTTGGCTTTACACTGTACTGACAACAGCTGCTAAAAATAGCAGACGATGATGCTTGTCTTCGACATTCTTGACTATAAACGGCATGGTTCCTGCAAAATAGTACGTTTTCCGGCAGTTCCAGTCACATTAGTGCACATATATATACATCACTGTTCACGGGTCTATTTGTATACACTGTACAAATAAATCAATTTGATGCAGTCCCCACAGCTAACTTTACAATGGATTATGACTACACATCACTGTCGCTTTTGTTTTGTTTGTGGAGACTCAACATTGTCGCCTGTCTTCAAACTTCATCTGTCATCTGATGATATCTGAGGAGATAGGCGGTGCGGTATCATTATTTTATGTTCAGAAACATGATAGACAGGGGAGTAATGTTGACGTTGCATCCTCAACAGTGATACAGCTAGTAATTTTGGCACAGCAAACTCTCACAACCGATGCATAATGTACCTAAATACAGTAGTACGTTTGTAAAGTCCATGTGTATCATTGCAGGCTTGAGTTACAATGACTACTATAAGTCTTATTTTACTTTCAAACATGCACGGTATCGTTCAAAAGTTTGGGGCCACTTAGAAATTAACACTTTTTTTACAGAAAAGCATTCTTTTCAATGAAGATAACATTAAATGAATGATAAATCCAGTCTAGACATTGTTAATGTGATAAATGACTATTCTAGCTGGAAACAGCTGATTTTTAATAGAATATCTCAATAGGGGTACAGAGGAACATTTCCAGCAACCATCACTCCTGTGTTCTAATGCTACATTGTGTTAGCTAATGGTGTTGAAAGGCTAATTGATTAGAAAACCCTTGTGCAGTTATGTTAGCACATAAAAGTGTGAGTTTTCATGAAACATATGACATTGCCTGGGTGACCCAAAACTTTTGAATGGTAGTGTATGTCTTTGTCACAATACACAATCCTGCATTTTAGCAGTTTTGTATGTTATTCTAAAAAAAAAAAAAAAAAAACTGCTCCAAAAACATACATACAGAAAATAAAATTTTCAGGTTTAATGATGTATAAATCATCTGTTTTTCCCCAATTACATAAGGGATTAGATTTGACTACAGCTGGTGACTCCACTGAACAAGTTTAGATAGGGACCATTTGATCCACCAGCCAAGCTTTTTTCTTTCCAGTGATAATCAAGCCTTTTATCAAGTCAATGTCTCCATGCATTATCTTTAATATGCTACATCATGCGTGAAATAAGAAGCTAAGGCTGTTGCTGAGGACTTCCACCTTGAAACTGCATCACAACAGTGACTTTTTCAAAGACATAAATTAAGACTTCTAGGGTTTCAGATGTAATAAGCTTAAGGAACCAAATCCTGCAGGACAGAAAGTCTCGGTCAGAATCAGTATCAGAATTTCCAGTTCAAACATAAAATTATCCCATACGCTACTGTGTAATGCAGAGTATTTTTTCTGTGTTTGCTATAGATGAGCTGCAGCAAGTGCAGAAGGGTAACTGAAGAGAGTCAGGGGCTTTCAGGTCTGCATATTCTAGAGAAAGCAACAGTATAGTAGTTGGTCTTAACCACTTTAAGACTGGAAGGGATCATTTTCATTGATAAAAAAAATTCTAAATATGTTACTCTGAAATACACATATGGATCTTTAGAGGTTTAATCAATGGTCACAAAGGGACTTTATTATTCATAAAAGAGGGACTCATTTGTGTCTATCAGAGAAATGTGGCACAGTTGCAATTATTCAAGAACATAAAGGTGGTTTCTTGCAAAAGCAGGGGTGCCCTTTGAGGACATTAATCATCATATCAAACAGACAAATAGCAATTTCATTGTTCAGGTGATTGTAGTTTTTTTCTATGTGTTAGCTAAAGATAGCCATGAGGTATTAATGGATTATTTTTTAATAGGAAATCCACATATTCATTTCACTTTCCATGAGGTCAAGGGCTGATTTTTTCTCTCTCTTCTATTATATAAGGGAGTGAAATGATTTAGTAATTTATGCCTCCCTGTTGTCTTGTGTGCTTTAATGAATCATGCACAGGTGATGCAATGCATGGAAAGTTTCCCAGTTCCACTGGTGATACGAACATTGTAGTATACAGGAAGTTGAATAACTGCCTTTGTGAATGTTTCATGAGGATGAGAGAATTTCGATACATCTGTTAAAGCTCGAGGATGCAGGTGAATTATACTGAATAAACATGACCGTTTTATTTTTAGCGATACATCTACTCATGCTATATCTGGCTAGTTGTTGCTATGACTGTGTTTTCCAGCACTACGGCCACAGTTGGTGCAGTTGTTGTGCCATGTTGGACATGTGTCTTTAGCTGCTGTCAAAAGTAAATGAGAAACTATTCTAAAATAGACAAATGATGCCTATTTTAGACCCGGTGCTTCTGTGAGATTAGACAGATGTGCTATCATACGCCACAGGAGTTCCCCACAGCACAATCATATCACTTGACAGAACAGAATCATTTTTTATTTGATTAGGAAGTTTATTTTGACTGGAAATGGCACAAACCTCTGACAAAAGATGGCAGGATAGATTGAAATGTTAATGATAAATGTAGACTTAAGATTTTAAGTAAAGCTGTCACGTCTAAAAATTTTCCTACCCTTTCTTACTAACATTTGCATTTTATATCACAGCAATTCGATGGTTCCTACAATTGCTAACCACATTTTTTTGCATTTTGGACCACTCCAGTTTTCAGTGATCTCCAGGTTTTTGAGGTTGGAAGGTTTCCCTGCCATCTCTCTCATCTTCTTGATGGGATTCGGGTCTGGACATTGACCAGATCAGTCCAAAATGTTGATATTGTTCTCTGTTGACCATTTTCTTGACTACTATATTTTTCAGCTCACTGAATGTTAGGATTGTTCCAGTGCTGCACAAGTTTGTTCTGTAGACTTCCTGGTGTTTTCTTTTAGTATCTCAACATCATCCTTGATTCTCATGATGCTTTTTACTCCAACAAGGCTGCGTGACACATCGGCCGAAAAACACCAGACGATGTTCTTGAGGTTGAATGCTTTTCCTGTATTTCACCCAGCAAAAACCACATCTCTGTGTATGAAAATTTTGATTTTTGAATCTTCTAACCACAGGATTGATGGCAAAAAAATGGTTACTTTGTTAGCCAGCTGAGGTTTTGAGCACCTGTTTTGGAGAAGTCTAGAAGAAGAATCCTTCATCGTCTGTGTCCACTGAGACCAACCTTGTTCAGTGTCTGCTTTGCGATGTTGGTGGCAGAATTTCTCAGACTCATCAGGATGGTCTTAGTGGTGATCCTTGAACTCATCCTGAACTACCACTTTTGCCATTTCAGGGGTCACTTTTGGCTTCCTAAAAGTGGAACTCCTTGTCCTTCTCGATAAGGCTTTGCACTTCGGCAACTGACACTTGAAAACACTCAGATATGCCTTTATAGGCTTTCTTCATCTTGTAAACAGCCATAACGTTCAGCTTTTTCCTCTGTGACAGAACCTAATAGCAAGCTCACCTAAGCTTGTTGATATTAGCCATGACTTGTAATTGACTAGTATGTGACAAGGGAAGTACAACATCAGCTGTTCTCAGTTTATAGTGTATTAGAAGACTTTGGGATATGGTAGATTTTACTGGGACCATTTGGGATTGAAGAGAAGAAAAAAATGATGTAAATTTCATCTGGACATAGGATACATAGCAGGAAAAAACCACCAAACACACATAAAAATAGTTTAAGTGCATTATTGACATCTCAAACACAATGTCTCAGTGTCTTTTGTCATTTGTTTAGGTCACTTCAATTTCCACCCAGAAGACACCTCTTGTTCAAATAAAAATCCACTATACATCACAATTTGGCAGGGCCACGAATAACTGTGTGCTTCAATGTAAATTCAAATTTGTGCTCTATTTAATCAACATCATGAGATCTAAAAATAAAACGATAACAGAACTGTGAATATGTAACAACGTCAAATATTTTCTCACAAGTTAACGAAAATGCTTTTAAGATTCAGCGCTCAATTTAGATGGTTGGCAGGTCGCCGCAAGCGCCGGGAATCATGGGAGGTTGATGTCATTGTACAAAGTGGCTGCCTCCATGAAGAAACATAATAGGTGGTTCAACTCGATTGAGCGCTCGATTTAGACGGTCGCCAGGTTGCGACGTTTTTAGTCGCAAATGGCGACCTGGCGACCGTCTAAATCGAGCGCTGAGATTACACATCCAGAACACTGTGAAGACTTGACGCACTCTTCAACTGCTTCTTGGTTTAATCTCTGCTTAAGGCTTTCTTTGCATCCTTTATTGCTTCATAAAGCAGCCTGTGGTAGATATTTGAGATGTGCACCTCAGACACAGCAGACGGCAGCTCTTTCAAATAATACGATTGAACCTTTTAACCCAGCTACCCTCACACAAACTCATTCACCATTCAACCAAGTTTGCTTTCATGATAATCTCTAATACTTCATATTAGCACACCCTCCGTGTGTGTGTGTGTGTAAATGTGTGCGGGCTAATGTATATTTATCATATTACAACTACCCCCTACACCAGTGCGTGTGGATGGAGGTGTGTGTCATGTCATGATAGTATGAATAATATACGATGTGAGTTTCACACTGCAGTGACACCATAAATAATATACGCGGTGAATTGCTCAGGCTGTGGGTCTATGCGAGCCATGACACTATGTATAATGTACTCAGCCACAGCAGAACGCTCCTGATCTTACCGAGCAGAAGCAGCGACAGTGAAAAGCGTCAGCGGCAGACTTAACAAGCTCCATCCTCGCTGTTTAAGAAGACTAAGCTCTGATGACATTGTGTGGGCTGCAGTCTCCATTTTTGAAACACAAAAAGTGCAGTCGGGTCTTAAAGGCATGCTGAAAAACACACCCCCAGTCTTCTATTTAATGCTGAAAGCCTGTCGCCTCAGTAGAAATATGAGTCTATGACTGCCCTAATAAGTATCTGCCTTCTCTCACACATGCTAATCCAGAGGTCACAGGAACATGTTGTTACAGCAGCTATCATTTTGTGGGGGCTTTGACCTTTTTTTTGCTTTTCAGGGGCTGTTTGCGTCCGAGAAAGAGTCACTGCAATTACAAAATACCAGCTCAACGGAAAAGGCACTTAAATATGTTGATGAAAACAAAACAAAAAAAATTAAAAATCAGCCAGCCTCTTCACTAAACAAATATTA
Source organism: Acanthochromis polyacanthus (assembly GCF_021347895.1). Taxonomy (NCBI): domain Eukaryota; kingdom Metazoa; phylum Chordata; class Actinopteri; family Pomacentridae; genus Acanthochromis; species Acanthochromis polyacanthus. The sequence goes on along the minus strand of NC_067117.1, from coordinate 31,333,477 downwards.
CAGACCCCTCAAAAGATCACAAGTCACCTTGCAGAAATGTTTGCATTCTTTCTTTTTTTTTTTTTGCATGATCTACGCCACTGTCACTTTAGTGGAATGACCTGCAGATACTACAGAAGCTGCTGTGACACCTAACCTATGCTTTTATTGGTCATTGCTCCTTTGGAAAGGCCAGACTTCAACTGTGGCTTATTTTTTTTAGCTCTACAATAACCATTGTTGCTATTTTTATGGCACTTTCTCTTTACTGCTTCTATTAATATTAGACGAGAAAGCATTGTAAAGCCAGGCACTTAACCTGGTGATTCTGTCAGATAAAGTATAAAATGTTATCATACACCTTCGTAGTTCACCACAGTCCTCAGCCGATACAATAATGTCACTTCACAGGACAGACACACCTTGTACATAGCCTAGTTACTGTCAGATCCTTGAAAGGAACTTGTCAGTCATCAATTTATCCCATAAACTGTCATCTCTGTGTACCAAAGTTACATATTTAGAAGTATTTTGCATGAAAATCACAATTCCCTGCCTTAAAATGGCTCAGCTGTAATGCTACCCAAGATTGGTTCCTGGGTTCAGTCTGTCATTGGCTGTTTCAAGGTGGAGTTGCTCTGAAATAGAGTTGACAGCTTATTTGATGTGGATTCGAGTGTATAAAAAACACCATATAGACATTCTGACAAGTGAAAAACACTGATTTTCACTAGAGGAGGGTCTTCAAAATCACAGCTAAATCATCCCCAAACCCTACTTCTGCCTGTCAGTGTCTTTTCTGAATCCCAAAATATTCATTCCAAAGTGTGGTTAAGAAGCCTGAGAAATCAGACATGAGACACACGGTTGTAAGAAATGGAGAAAAGGTGCAACAATGCAGCTAAAAGTACCAGTCTGGAACCTCAGGTGAGTGGTGGAGGAATTGAAATCTGCTGCCTCCATTTTTCTCCTGGAGTTAATATCACAAGTTGGAGTCGGTAGTGTTGAGTTTTAGCAGCTTCCCAGGTGTCAGGTGCATTAGTGAGTGCGAGAGAAAGATGTACGATAGCTGTGAGAAAGAACAACTTTGGGCCAGTTGGTTAGCTGAACAAACTTCACCTCGAGCCAATCAGACCTCTCCAAGTTTCATGTGAGTGAGGCAACAGAAACCCTGGTTAAGGTCAAAGCTGATAAGACTCTCCAGTATCCCCACAGAAAAGCGTAATTCTGTCTAAAATCTGCATTTCATTACTGCCTCCCCAAACACTTCAAGAAAAAAAAAGTTGTGTGTGACCAAGAGAACTAATCAGATCCCTCGTGTGCTTTACTGTGATGAACAACCTCAGTAAAGAGCAGAAACACACCAGTCTGTAAATAAGATCTACATTAATACATAAATGAATAAATTCATTTACAACACACCCAGCAGAGTACATCAAGTCCCCGAGTTTAAAAACATGGAGTGAAGATGACTATCATCGCTATTTTTTTGCCTGCAGATAATTTCCCAAGGATCAAAGAACCTTTAATGAACACTTTTAGGAATATGAAATGTTATTAGCTTCACCAGCAGACATCTACTTTCAGAACATAATCGAAAAATTGGTATCCTCTTTTGATTCTTTAAGTCCCTTTAAAGAGGATTAATCTATTGATTAAGCTAAAAGTGTGAATCAAAGTTAAATATTTAGAAGTTTTCCCATTAAAATAATCCATCCCTGCTTAAAAATGGCTTAGATATAACTCTACACTTTACTTTCTGCCTAAAGACGATAGAACTACTCTACAGTAAACATTAATAAGTGGTCGTACTGCAGTAAGCTAGACATGTTGAAAATCAATTCTAAAGGAGCAAAATGACAGAATTAGTTCTTTAGGTTTGCTCTGTAAGAAATTCCACAAGTGTGAGTCAGTGTTTCTGAATTTTGTGGGTAGAAATGCTCTACCATGGACAGGTAAACCTGATTTCCATCAGAGCGATCTTTAATGGCTAAACTTAAACAAGTTTGTCATTCTAGCATTTTCCTTCGTCTGGGTCTCTATGTGACACTTAATGATTAGATGTTAAGAGCAGACTGACAGAGCTGAGAGCTGAACCACTGAAGTAATTCACTGAGTTTTATAAGTGACAAGAATTGATTAGGAAAAGCCAAATGAAGTTAATCAAACTCTGCACTGATTAACTGACTAATGTAATTAGTGAGAATTTTGAATTAGACCAATCAAAGGTTGGATCAAATTAAGGTCCTTGGGGTGGAAGCCAAAGAAATCCCCAACATCACTGTTGCTGTGGAGACATTTCACTTCACTAGAACCTCAAAGGTCAGCCTCACGATGGGTGGGCCATCGAAAGACCTAAGACAAAAAACTGCTGTGTGGAAATAAGATAAAACATCGAGAGCCCCAAACTCCTGTAGAAAAGCAAACCAATGAGTGTGGGATTTCCATCTCCTTCTCTTTTCAAAATCCTATTTTTGTCCCCTTCACTTTCAGAGTAAGATTTATGCAGGTTTTTTTTCCCATCTGAGCCACCTTCAATAATTACTGTGCAATAAAAGCAAGGAGCTTAAGAGCTGCAGGAAGTATGTCATGGACTTAATGTTTGCAGGATCTTCTAACACAGAGGTTAAACCTGCAGCCTGTGATGTGCAAACAACATATGACATATATATGACTAGAGAGAATTACAATTAGAGCTCCGAAGCAACTAACTAGGACAATAATATACAGACTCCAAGCGTCTACTGTCTCACTGGTGCTGTACTGCTGCAGCTGAACAGCCCCACATCTAAAAAGTTACTTCAAAAATGAAAGAAAAACAAAACTGATGATTTAGTGATCAGAATAGACAGGTATATACTACATTAAATTACTATTATTACAATTACTATAATAAATAAGCTATATTTAATATGTGTAAACAGATAAATGGTTCCTCACATCAAAAACAATGTACATGTGGAAGAAAAGGAAATGGAAAGATCATTCATTGTTAGGAAATGGTGACAGAAACCTATAAAAAAAATGACATACATTGACTAAACACAATTAATATTACTATTATTTGTATTTAAAGACTGTGAAAGAGATTCTTCTTATGAACCGACCATCAATCCACGGGTTTTCTTACTGAAAGCAGCAGAACTTCGGCAGTATCGGCGCCACTTCACCTATAAATCTGATCCCAGTTAGCTGCAGCTTTAACATGATTTTACAGACGCTCGAGCGTTGGAATTTTGTCTTTAATATTTTAAGAGTTTAATTTCGATACGATTTATCCCAAGTTTGAAAAATGGGCCACTTAGGCTGACAAAATGAGTGCTGACATCAAAGTAAAACTCACTACTGATTAAAGCCATTTGCTACATTTCAGAGGATGGGATGTTTGACAGGATTTTTTATTTTTTCACAGAGTAACAGGCACAAAGTTATTCTTTTCTTCCTTCTCCCATAAAAAATAACATTATACAAGAGCACAGCAGTTCTTAGCTTTAGAACCAGAAATCTAGTTTGCTCTCAGTGTTAGATAGGCTATCGCAGGATAAAGTTCTATGAAGGTGTTAAGTTGGTAGACAGATGGTTGGTTGGTAGATAATAATACTAATATACTCTGTTTTTTTTCCTAGAAATGTCATGACAATATATTGTCAAGTTATCATTACAAAAATGGTCTCTAAACCAGACACTGCAAGAATTTTATAATAAAAAAGCAAGATAATTATAAAAGGTTTTACATGTCTGAAGAACTTTAACTAGTGCACAGAACATACTACATTGCTTTAAATCAGTTTATGTCAGTTTTATTACTCTGTACATGGTTTTAAATGCAAATATTATATTTACACTGTATTTTATACTGCGTATATGTGAATATGAATGTCCACATTGTCAAATATTGCTATAGTATTCAGTAGTAATAGTAAGGGAGAGTGGTGCCAAATGAGCCAGTTTGTACTTGAGGTGTCATTCCAGTGGAGCCATGACAGTAATGTCTAAAAATAAAACATGTACATACACTTCAGGATGCTGGGCATCCCTGGGAATAATTAGTTTGGACAGAAAATAAACAGTTTTGAAAATGTTGCTTTCCAAACAAACAAACAAAGAAGCGTTTTCTTGTCTCAAATTGCCCATGACAAGGGGTAAGTTTAGCCTTTGGATAAAATATGTTGGGGTAAATTGTGCCAAAAGTCATTTTGAAGTAAAATTAAAATTTTTATGCCTCATATAATGCTATGTCAAAGAAAGACCAATTCAATACCAAATGACCCTTAAAAGTTGTATTAGAAGATAAAATGTACAACTTGTAATCACAGTTTTCTTCAATAAGGCCCACAGATGATATATTTTGAAACAAAATCATCTTCAAACTGAACAAATTTTGCTGTCATTAAAAAAAAAACTGAGCTATTATTCAACATACAGCTATAGAATTACAGTAATGTAATGGTTTACCAGTAATCATAGCTGGCCTCGACTTTTTGGCTCAACTTGACCCCAGTGCCATAATTTTACCAAAAGCGCATCATCCAGGAAGCTTAGCCTCACATTGTAGCTTACTAATGCACTAAGACGTGTGAAATTATTTCAGACGTCTCAATAATTGTTAAGACACAACATTCATAAACCCATAAACAGGAAAATCTTACTTTGAACAGCAGTAAACTATTTTGTCAACTAAAATGTGCTTCCTCTTACTCCATGTTCTCCTTCTCTTCACTGGGAGAGTAGAACTAATACTTCTTCAAAAACATTTGGGCACATGGCCAATTTCTTCCATTTCTTCTCTAGAAACAAGGGTTGGCTCAACTAATCCACACGTTCATCTCACCCCATTCTCTCCTGTATGCTATTTTTTATATTGTGTACACTACAGTTCAAAAGTTTGGGGTCACTGAGAAATGTCCTTATTTTTGAAAGGAAAACAACCATCACTCCTGTGTTCTAATGCTGCATTGTGTTAGATAATGACGTTGAAAGGCTCACTGATGATTAAACAACCCTTGTGCCATTGTGTTAGCACATGAATAAAAGTGTGAAATTGTTTGGGTGACCCCCAAACTTTTGAATGGTAGTGTTTGTGGACACGCTCATCTACATTTTCACACAGTACTTTAGATCTTGTGCTGTTTGGTTTGGGTGAAGCATCCGAGTTGCCAATTGAGGAACATCAGTTTGGAGAATGCCCATTTCTGATCATGACTTGTGCTCAAAGCCAGGAGCAGTTTGGTGAGAAAAAACCTGACTTGTCTCCACAGAACCCTGACCAAAACACCGTCCAACAACTTTGGTAGGAACTGGAGCTGTGTGCAGCATCACCCAACATCTGTGAGTGTGTTCATTACAGCTCATGTGGCAGAATGGAAGAGCTTCTCCAGCACCCAGGTTATGATGGAAAGACTTCTGAGAGGCTTCTATCGCAGTAGAGTAATGCTAGTAATCCTGAAAGATGTCCTGTATGCAATGCACATATTTGGAATACATGTGCAGTATAATGCATATCACTATGGTAGTGGTGACATCATCAGTATCAAGACATGTTCACTCTTTTTTCAAGGATATAGTGAAATAAGCTGTGGCCTTCTATTAAAAAAATCTGAATTATGACTTGTCAGCACTGTGAATTGTGTGATGTTCATTGCTTTTTGGGCTCCTATGGGGTGTGTAGAACTTCCATATTAGCTACAATGTCTAATCTAAATGACAACTTAATTGCTTTGCTGTGAAAAAAATAACCACACTCCATAGAAACCAAAGAATTCTTGCACACTGTGCTCAGTGTCCACTGACTGTTATCCCTTCCCTGTTATCTGTACTAATACAGTACTTGTGGGAAAAGAAAGTGCCAAAGTGAATCCTCTAGAGGTTTCACGCTGTGACAGAAACACATCATCTGAAGAGGCCCGAGGACGGAATTAAATCGAGCTGTGACAAACAAAATGAGCCTGCAACGGGGGAAGCAGTGGTGTTTTCCTTTAGGTACACACACAGACATCAAAACCTGCAAATATAATCCAAGGATTGCCACTGACAAACATAAAAATACTGAAAATAGAATTTACATATGAATTCTGAAGCATAAACCTATTCTGAATGCTGGAAACGCTTCAGTCATCAGTCTTAGTGCACCACAGTAAACATTTTAGAGTTCTAACAGTGCTGCTGAAGTCATTTCACCAGACTGAGGTGTCCAACTTCACTGATGTTTTAAGAAAGTTAAACAGAAACAGCAGTAAGTAGCATGACATGTCACACTTGTTCAGTCCTGGCATCACAATTAATCCATCCTGGCACCTGTTGCCTCCACTGACTGATGGTGTTTTAAAAGTGAGCTGAAAGGTATTTTAGTGTCTTTGCATACTGCTGAGGCTTTTTAAAAATCTCAGCTGCACAGGTCAATTTACTGAGCAAACAATTGTAAACCCGCACAGACTTGTTATATTGAAAGACGGGAAACATTCTTTCTCATCTTCCTTAAATTCTCATCAAGACACATGGCTATTAATGCTATTGCAATTTTGAAGCTCGAGCAAGTGACAATGACATTATAAGCCTGTTTTTCACTCTGTAAATCTATCTGTCACCCACAACACTCCCTATTTTGCTCCACAAACACAAGACACCCTGAAACAAATGGATACTACGCAACCCTACGGAGCCGTTGCAAAAGATGCAGAGATGAGTTGCAGCTTACAGATGAAATCCCCTCGAATCCAGGAGCAAGCAGACAGAAAATGTAATGCTGGAGCCGCTTTATAAGACTCATAACTCTAATCCAACAGAGCAACTACACAGGATGCCCTCTGGGCGCTGCTTCACAGACCGTGACTCTGTAGTTCGTGTGCAGCTCAATGGGTAGAACAAAGCATCAACACTGACAGGGTTAGAGGTTCAACTCCCATCTGAGCTAGCCAAGGTAAACAAAGGCAAAGCGCTCGGGGCCACAAGCATCCACACACAGATTATGCTAAAAACAAGATTTTTTTTTTCTCTTTATATTTGCAATAAATATAGTACACCATATAGGTCTGTCTTGCCTAAATCCAGGAAGTAGCTGGATGAAAAAAAACACAAAGACATTTTCTGAATGTCTTTTTACCAAGTGTGGCTTACACCCCCTAAGCTAAAATCTGTCTTCTATCCAGTCAAATATATTTTCTCACTATCTGTTATCTGTTCTGAGTCATCTGCTGTCACACATGCATTGATCTAAGTAAATATTCATCAAGCCTCAGTCAACAGACATATTCAAACAAGCCTCGTGAGCTCTCTTTCTCTGTACTCCTTATCTCTACCTCTGCTTATTCACCAATTACCAACATTTCTGTTAGCTGAGTGACAGATACCATCATCAAACTACCACTTTCCTACAAAAAACAATAACATAATGCAACTATCTACCATTCTTGATATACAGACTGTCAAGGCGTTCATGTTGCTGACCATAACAACCCAACTCAAGGCCGGACAGAAGAGGCACAACTAAATGTAAGTTGAGCTGAAAAAGAGTTTAATTTACAGACTAAAGAGGAATCAATGTAAGTAAAAACTGAACGAAACCACACAACTTGGAAGTCAGAGGGGAGGGAGATGCTGGCTGACAGCCACCAGTGGAGCATGACCATCTGAGCTACTGAATCCCCATCATGGTCCGACTCCACCCAGTAGACTCTTGCAGGGATAACCCTCACCCTCCCTCCACCACAAACCCTGATACTAAAATAGCAACGGTAAGTTACAGCTGAAACAACTCCCAAGTTCTTATTTTGTAGTCCCTTTGGCTGATGAGGTTGATACACAGAAAGCACAACTCCCAACAATCCCTGACAAAAGATTCTCCATCCACTCCACAGGTTTCTCTAACGTGTCCACCCTCAAACATCTGCAGCCTCATGGATTTAAACAGACTCACCCTGATGATTAAACAAGTATGATATAACAATTTAAAAGTGGACACAAAAACAACAAATGGATGAGAATATTGCTCTGAGCAGGCAAACTTTCCAGTTTTGCAAACACATGCCACCACAAAATGCCAGCTTACTCCTGAACCAATCGTTGTTGTCGTGACTTGGCTCAAGGGTAAACCTTTCAAGTTGGAACTGAAAACAAGTCTTTTCAGAACTAAAAGGGGAAAAAAAAAAACTTTTTCTGGGTATATGCGGCAATATGAAGTAGACCAAACACAAAATGGGACAGAACAGTTCAGGCACCAGTTCTTGACTACATGATACTAAATAAGCAGTTAACTAATAATCAAAGGTAGAAACAAAACAGACATGAGGACTAGAATAATGCTCTTTCCTTTGAGGGAAAAATACAACATCATGCATAACACTTACCAAATCTGAATACTAGCAAGTATGCAAACTCTGCAATTTTGCAAACGTATCAAACCACAAAATGCTAACTTGCTAGTAAGCAAATCTTTATTTTAACAGGAGTAGCAGCCACGATGCAAACTAGGCCAACTTACCACAGAGACTACTTCTTCTCACCAAAATGGTTAATTTGATCTCAGATGAGCCCTCAATTTGTCACAGCTTGCCACATGGAGAAACCATACAAGTCATGACTATAAACTAATTTATTTTACAGAACTAAAAGGAAACAACTTATTAAGCAGCGATTAAAAGCAAAGCAAACACAAAGTAGGACAGTACAGATAATAGTTGCACTACCGTTTAAAAGTTTGGGGTCACTTTGAGATGTCCTTATTTGTGAAAGAAAATCAGTTTTCTTCAATTAAGACAACTTTAAATGAATCAGAAATACAGTCTAGACATTGTTAATGTGGTAATGACTATTTTAGCTGGAAACAGCTGGTTTTAATGGAATATCTCCATAGGGGTGTTCTAACGCTACATTGTGTTAGCTAATCGAGTTGAAAAGTTAATGATTAGAAACCCTTGTGCAATTGTGCTAGCACATGAATAACAGTGTGCGTTTCATGGAAAACATGAAATTGTCTGATGACCAAAACTTCTGATGGTAGTTTATGTGTACGACATGATCAACTCACTGACTGGACAACACTAAACAATATGTTAGGTCAATGTCTCCATTGAGGTCCAATCCCTGACTACATGACACAAAACAGGCGGGTAAATAACTCCCACCACTGAATAAATTTGATTAAAAAAAATTAGAAGTGTTGAATCAAAATCTACAACAAATAATTTAAAAGGTAGACACAATACTGGAGTCACCCCCAAATTGAGCTAACAAACATACCACTAATAAGTTGGATCTGCAACCCTTGTCTTCAAGCAGGTATTAAAAAGGGCCACTTATTCACTGGAAAACCAGAGACCCCAGAAGGTCTCTGCAAAGCAGATAATCCCGGATAGCCACGGATGTCATCCTGAGTGTATAGTTCCATTCATTTTCATTCCACTGAGGGTTTAACATGCTCACAAAAAGAGCCTGCCACTTACTATGAAAGCTCAGAACCAAAACCAGACACCTTAAACCAAAATGCCAGCAATAACAGAGCATCAAATTAAACCTAAACAGAACCAAAAACAGGTCAAAAAATACTAGAATATTGCTCTTCCTTCAAAGAAATATACAAATTCTTCATTATACTCACCAAATTGAATTTTAAAAAGTAGGCAAACTCTGCAATTTCAACATCAAACTACAAAACGCTGACTTACTACTGAGCAAAATCTTTGTCATCACAGGTGTCGCAACCACACGAAGCAAACTAGGCCAAACTACCGACAGCGACGAAAACTTCACTTTCACCAAATTTGATCCAGACGAGCGACAATTTGTCACAACCCAGTTCAGGGAGTTCAGGCCGACACTAGCAGCTAAAGGAACAGGAAGCTCGGAGCAACGGAAGATGTAGAAAAGAAGGCAACGGCAGAGGTTTAACAAAAAAAAAAGCTCCTGCTTCTTCACCACCCACTGATTGCCTCAGCCTCAGGTTATGTGACAGTTCATTAGGATGAGTGGACAACTTTGGAGCGAGAGAACTGTCTGACTAACCGACAGAGAGGGGAAAAAAGGCGTTTGCATCCCTTGAGGGCTGTAGCTTTAAAGAACCAGCAACTCATTAAAGATGTGAGGATGGTCCTGGAGCAGCTGATTTTCAGGTGAACACAGGAAGTCTGTGTGTGATTCCCTCTCAAAAAAAAGAGAAAAAAAAAGAAAATCATCGGCAGTAGAGTTTTCCCACCTGCCCGCCATGGAAACATATTTATATTAATTACCTAAGAAGGCCGGTTGGGAACTGGGAGTGAGAACAGCACCCTCATGCAAATTACAACCACACTGCATTTTCAAGCATCACACCCAGCGTCATGTTCGTCTCTCCCTCATTTAACCTTCATCTTAATGTGTTCCGGGGGAGCAGATGGGTGGCGGTGCACCAGGACGTTGCTTGTACAGTCTGCACGAGTGTGAGACTGGGTTAGCCTGTCTAATGCCTGCTCTCCATTAAGTAGGCTCCGTTCAGAGCCTCGGGGCTCACCTGAGGTATGGGAGGGTTTAGCTGATGAACAGCAGAATTTAAGAAGTGCATTATGCTGCACCTTGGATTAGAACACACTTTGAACACAGCGCCGAAGGAACAATGAAGATGAAACCACTAGAAACTGACAGCTTGCATTGTTTTTCATTTCCTTTCTGAGTCAGTTGCAACTTGTAGGGAACAAAAAAGGGTTACAAAAAGGAATATTTCTAACAGTTTTCTGTCCATTCGACAATAGACCGATGACATCCTGATCATGGCAGGTTTATTTCGTACTAAACCAGACGACACTGCAGCCTGAACACTTCTGGGGGAAGTGGAGCATATTAGACACACAAACACACCCTCTTTTTCCACCGCTCTCATGATCTGCAGACACAAAGTGAGCGGCAAAGGATGCAGTGACAGAAACTCGAACATCTTGTTTCAAGCGAGATTCAGAGTTTCTGTCGTAGATGCTTCATCTGTCTCACAGTGTCTGTCTCTTTGGAATCTTAAGTCAAGAAAACAGCTTTTGCAGATAGCCCAGAGATCTTCTGAACTATAATTCAGAGGCAGAGGTCATAGGTATGTATAACATGCAAGACCTCCAGTGTTCTGGCAGTTTATGTTCCAAACCGAGTATGCAGAGGACTTCTGACTATTTTTTCCAAAATTTACAGCTCAAATAACCTTTAAAATATATATTTAGAGCCAGCTGTGAATCAATTCTGCATCAGGACTGGCAGGCAGATCTTACTTGATTGTTAGAAAAGTGACTTTTTGGAGTTTCAATTTCTCTGCTCTGAACTGCGGGCAAAAGCTTAGTAAAATATACTCAAAATGAGGAAGTTGCAACATGTGGTAGGATGGAAAGGCCATAGTTGAGTTCATTTGTAAATGAGATTTGTGTAAATATCTCATAACAAAATCAGAATGCAAAGTAATGTTTCAATGTATCTTCTTTTAATATCTGCGGTTTCATTAACATGTGCTAATAATCCTGTAGGTGAAGTGCTTTAAAATTCTATATCATTCGTTTTTAAAAGATACATACTTCCTATCATTTTCTTCCATTTCTACACAAGTAAACAATGACCGTTTGGTTATCTTAAAGCCAAAAAATTATCAAGGTACAAGATGGAAACTTTCCTTTGAAAAGTTTCTTTCCTAGCATTTGTTTTTCTCGCTCCAAAACAACCTCTTTTCTGGCATTTTCTGACTGACTTCCACCTGGACTGATTCCAGCACAGCTGTTCCTGGGGTTGACTAACGACAAAGAATGACTGAAAGCTGTCCAATCAGGCCAGCTTACGCATTTGGACTGGAAAGGCTCCACTCAGCCAGGTTTTACCTCAGTTAAACCAACATGACTTTCTCTTGATGACTAATCAGGCTTCGCTAATGCCAGTTGTTCCATTTTTTTTTTAAACCTTAAATGACGGCTTCAATCAAAACTAAACATTCATTAATTGAGCTGTGATGGGTTTTTTAATCAGGAAAGTTGAAGCAGGGTTTTTTTTTTCCTATTTAAGAACAAGTCATAGCACAAAAGCTGCCTTTGAAAACAGACAGGATCTAAACATATTAACATAAATGGTAGACGATGGCTTCAGTTGTTTCTGTTTCTGTTTCAGCTGGTCATAATGAGAGAATACTTTCTCCTTAATTCAGTGACAATGATGAGGAATAAGTGAAAATTCCAGCTTTCATCTTTAATAGTTCCTGAGATATTCTCATCAAAAACAGAGCCACAAATTTAAATCTACATAACATGCATTAAAGGTGGGTTCTACGGGCAATTAAAAATAAAAAAATAATCTCACAGATACCATTTTGGAAAAGTAATAACTCAATAACATTACACGATTGCACTTTCGTCATCCTACCACATATGTCAATAACTTTGGCTTTATTGCTTAGAGCACTATAACTTCACACATAAAACTCTGCTTTACTTTAATTTCTTAATATTTCTACTGAAACATTTTTTTTCCACATGTATCTGTAATTGTACAAGTAGTATAACACTCCTTAGATGATTGGTGCCCTGGTTTGAATACAACAAGTCTCAGTTCAATGTGATCTTACTGGTGTAACACTTATTTATTTGTCATTTTTCTTGGAGATAACAGCCGATAAGATACCAAACTAAACCCAGTCTAGTCGCACACCGTCAAAGGCATCAGAAATGAGCACAAGCTTCCACAAAAAAGGTCACAATGAAAAGATATTTACACGTTATACAACATGAAGTATAAACTGGCATCTAAAGCACTTGGATTTTGCAGCTAATTGGCTCAAACTGGCTACATAAAGAACATTTTCTCCTGTATTTTCCGCATTGTCAGGCCCCTTTCAACTATTTCAGATGCCTGCTTCTCTGATCTGAGCGTCATGTTTACCGCAGCATCTTTTCATGTCCTCCGCGGTATGCATCTATACATGTATGCATAAGGGAGACGGAATCAAACAGAGGAGAGAAACATCTGTCTCCTTTGAGAAATGATGCACCTGTTTGGCTCTTTATCAGGCTCTCCGGGCTTTGATGCCGCTGCTGTTTTCTCCCCCTTAAACCTGCTGCTGCTGCACCCTGTGATGCAACCGGGGACAGACAGTGGTGATTTGTGAAAAAGAAAAATAAATTCTGAAATGTTCCCTCTGCTATATCTCCAGCGCTCTCACACAGAAGGGCGCTATGATGAATGTCTGGCAGGAGCTTCGCTGTCTTGCCGAGGACATTTGTCAGCTGTTTTTGGTCAGTTTACACTGAGAGGCCAATCTGTTGCCACTTCTGTTTATACACACAATGTCAACTACAATAAATGGCGTCGTATTGCACGGTGGCGAGGAGTTTGCACAGAGAATGTGATTTTCAGTCCAGCTATGCAGTGGATAACTGAACACTATAGAAACGTAAAGCAATCGCTTTTTTGATTGCTTAAACATGCTGAAAAACTCATGAAACATCGGAACTGGTGAAAAGTTGATATTTATGGGATGTGCGCATATAGTTGTAGCAAGATGGCTTCCCTGCAAATTGTGCAACATCTACTACAGCAGAACATTTCACCTACATCTACAAAATTTGGTAGCCAAATATAGCACATCAGGGCGAACAAAAAAGCCTCTAGGAGTTATATCCTAAACCCAACAGGAAGTCTCCCATTTTGAATAAAGTGTGAGATTTTGGGGCATTTTTCATCATTTTTAAGAGCAAACTCCTTAGAGGGGATGACTCCAAGATGTCACAAATCTGTCCAGTACATACAACCGGCCTTAATAATGAAAAGGTAGCAAAATCAACCTGAAAAGTCATAGGGTGGCAGCCCCCTAAACTTTAATGCTTCGCCATGAAAGAGGAAGTGCTGTCAGTCTACACTGTACATTCTTCAATCTGCATCAAACTTCACACATTTAATCAGAGTCCTGCCATGATGACATTATGTTACTAGCTGTTCACAGTCATAGCACCACCTGCTGGCATCAGGAAAGGACATGTTTTACACTTGGATTAGCTGGTTGACCATATTAACCTCAAATGTCTTAGAACATTAATGATAACTCTTGGGGAAAATGGTGAGTTTTTCTCTTCTCTTACGTCATGTTTATGGTGGCATGGTGAATTTCGATGTCTCACCATGACAACTGAAGTGTTTATATCCCAGCTGCACATGAATCAGTCTGGTCCAGATTTATATGTGGGATAAGAGTCCATGTCTGAAGACATCCTTGCTTGTGTTGTATCTACACTCAGATGTACATCGCTTTGGATAAAAGCATCTGCTAAATGAAATTGTACAAACTGTAGATCCAACCTTGAGTCATAGTCAAAGCACTATCTTTTGGTAACAGGAAGTTACAGGCATTATATTTGCATGTGTCCTTGCTAGAAACTTTGTGATATAATCCTTGAAATTGGTCCGCTAAGTCTCAACACCTTGACATTCCTGTCACACCCCGACATACACCACAACTCCATTGTGCCCCACATCGCGACTTGTAACTTTAACTGAATAACTGTGTTTTTAAGCAAGCAGATTCCCTGCATATTTTCTCAATACGCCTCATTGAATATACTTTTTGTTTTAGTATAATTTGGTTTGAAATGTCAATTTCTCTTGAATTAGGCTGACAAACACCTGAGCGAGGCAGAGCTGCAGTTTAACAGAACATGTATTTCCCCTGGCAACAGATCTGCGTTCTAGCTTCCCTTGAGGTGGGTAAATAAAAAGAACACTTCCCTACAGGCATCAATGGGAAATCACATTATTATTACAGCGAGGTACAAACACGCCTTCAGCCAGGCAAACCGGAAGGACGGAACAACTCTGACATCTTGTTACTTGTTGTGTTCGTTTGTTTTGCAGCTTTTTATAAAGTTACTCTTGCAAAACTTTGTGAAAATAACCAACTAAATTAAAAGTTACCTAGCAACCACAGCTACGGAGCTTCGGCTGCTTCTCCACAATTTACAGGAAAGTGAGGAGGAGGCAACAGCTGATTAACACCGACAGACACTGGAGCGGATTTAATATGTGACCTTTTCACTCTCTGAGCATCAAAATAAGTGATTAGGCCAACCCTGTCAATTATCAACTGTCACTCCAGCTTCAAACGAGGACAGAAAGACTGATTTCCTTTACAGTCATGAAGAAATTCAGCTTGACCTTTTGTGTGCTAGAATAAAAATACTGTTTTGAAAAATTGCACACAGCAGGATGTGCGGAGGAGGGCACCTCGCAAAACAACCTGGAGACAGAAAAACATCCTAAAAAATATATATTACATCGTGTAAGATAAACATCTGCTGAACCACATGTTGGAAACAGTGAGGTTAAGGTTTTCAGGCTCCTACAGAACAGCTTAAGCAAGTGTGTGTATACTGAATAACAAGTAAAGAGCGTCCTAAAGGTCAGAGATCAGCAGCGGGGGACATCGCCACAGGCACAAAAACCAAGTCAAGTGTGGCAGAGAATCTATTTTCCAGCTCAGGTGGTCCAGTATATTGGGATCATGGACCTGGGGACACAACTGACCTCCAAGTAATCACCAGTAGAGCCTTTTTTATCCAGTCACGCTTACAGAGGAAGGCTCTGCTCAGTGGAAGAAATACAGTCAAACAGGAGATAGGCTGCACACAGGAGTTAAAGGAGTGTAGCCGACCCAGTAAAACAGACAAGTTGTGGGCTCGCCGGTTTTATTTTGCTTTTTCTGTGGGATCCTCAGAAGCTGATAAGTACCCACACCGACATTTCAGCTTCCCAGAATCCTCCTCTGCTTTATTTATCGAGATGTTAATTGTCCAAACATCCGACTACAACCTCACCACAGTGCTGTTCAAGTACAGGATTTTGCTACAGCTGCTGGTATGCTTTTGTGCACAATATTCAGAGCGTACTGAGAATTAAGATGTGGCACTTGATTTAGATGTTTCTTCTAAATTATTACATGTGTTTTTGTCGCTTGGTATTACCTACTATTTAGCATTTATGTCCGGATCTTGTTTTTGCTTTACGTTTAGATATATTTAAACAGGCTCCACACTAGATTAAATTGGATTAGATTAGTACAGATCACATTACATTAATTCAGAGTTCTGTCTTTCCTGAGTGAAAAAGTGAAAGCCCATCATGGAACACATGCTGTTGTTTTTTTTTCCGTATTTGTCTGCTATCTGCAAGATTGGTGTTGCTTTCGTCAACTAAAATTGGGCTATAACACTTAAGGATGAGAAAGATTAGACTAGATTAGACTACATTAGATAGGATTTACTTAGAGTTCTGTCTTTCCTGAGTGAAAAAGCAAAAGTATATCATGATTTCGGGTTGTGTTTTCCCATTTTTCCTAGAATTTGGAATACGTTTGTTGTTTTCATTTGCTAAAATGAGACTGCAACACATTAGGATTTGATTTGATTCCATTCGACACGATTTGATTTGACTTGATTAAATTAGATTAGACTAGATACCATCAAATTAATTTATAGTTCTATCTTTTCTGAGTGAAACAGTAAAAGAAAGTTTTGTTTTCCTATTTTTACCTAGCATTTGGAATACTTATGCTGTTTTCAGCTACTAAAAAAAGGTTACAACACTTGAGGATTAGATTAGATTAGAATAAATTAATCTAGATCATATTACATTAATTCAGAGTTCTATCTTTCCTGATTGAAAAACAAAAGCAAATCATGATCTCATGTTGAGTTTTATATTTTTTTTTCTCTAGAATTTTGGAATAGTTGTTGTTTTGTCTACTAAAATTTGACTACAACAATTTGATTTGAGTAGATGTGACTAGATTGGATTAGATTAAATTGGACTAGATCACAAGACAGAATTTAGAGTTCTGTCTTCTGTAAGTGAAAAAGTAAAAATAAATCATGATCTCATTGTGTGTTTCCTCATGTTCGTCTGCTATTTGCAAGATTGTTGTTGCTTTTGTCTACTAAAATTGGGCAACACCACCTAAGGATTAGAAAATATTCAGTTAAATTAGATTCATTTCGAAGTACATCTTTCTTGATTGAAAAAGTAAAAGCAACATGAATGATTTCATGTTGTGTTTTCCCATTTTTTTCCCCCTACCATTTGGAAGATTTGTGTTGTTTTTTTGTCCACTAAAAATAGTCTCCACAGCTGAGGCGATGTCTCACAGAGTTTAGCATTGAAAACAGAAATGATGTAACTTTTGCACTTGGCCGTTCGGTCCCTGTTGCTTCCTGCTGCTGCAATCAACAATCAACAAGGATCCCCACCTCAGGCTGTGTTTGCACCGTGATCTAGGGTTCGTTGTATTCCTGGTCGCCAGCAGGGAACACTGCGGGGACGGCGGTTCAAAAACAATCCGTCTCATTTGGGCAAGGATAAAATACAACACAGTAGGATACGCGAACAGATGTGTCGGATAAAGGGGGTTCTTTCGAGGTCTTTGCATTAATATTCGACGTGCCCTGCTGTTCAGGGGCAAAGACACAAGTCCTGAACTCTGCGAGGAGTGACAACACTCACAGTTTAAGTTGCGTGATGAAAGAATTCTACACAGGAATCCACTGTCTGATTAGGCTCAACTTCAGCAGTGTAGCAGAAAATTGAACTTTTCTGCTGAAATCACTGGTGGGAAATCTCCACCTACGCAGAGCGATGAATCACTTAAGAACTCAATACTCCTCTTTATCCGAAAAAGAAGCAGGAGAGCGATATGTTTAGAAAAAACAAAACCAAACATCGTCATCTTCACTCAACCCACTACTGGCTGCTAATCAGAAATTCATAAGAGGGAGAGTCATAAATCATGTTTTCTGTATACTTTTCCTCATAATTTCGGTGTAATGATGCTTTTGAAAGCTAAAAAGACTCATCTGGTGCAAATTAAAGTTTTACCTTGTTAACGTGCCCATATGGTTTTGTTTATATGCTAAAAGACATACAACGAGCACAAATTTCTAATGTAAAGAAAGCAACAGAACCAATCCCTTTTCTGTGTCACTATTCTTAGTCAGAGTTGCTTTCCGGCTCCAGCATGTATGGCTGAATTATTCTAACATGACAGCCTGCCATTGTGTAGCTCAGACTTCTTTAACAGTGTTTTAGCTAAGTCTCAGGTTAGCTATTGATTGACTCTAATAGAAGGATTGGTTCATCTAAAATCACCAGATTTTTATAACAGTTTCTCGCAAAAAATAAATATTTATAACGATAATTGTGAAAAAAACATAGCTTGAAATATCACATACTTAACAGATTCTTCATTTTTATTTGTTTTTTTAATTGCGATGGGACTCTTTTAGATGGTTTCAATTGTTTTTGTGTATATTTCAAGTCACCCATAACCAGAGATTATTTGATCTCCTAAATCAATTACACGGTGAGAAATAACAGTAAAAAAATCCAGGCTTTTATCTTTAATGGCCCCTGAGATAGTGTCATCAAAACAGAGTCCGATTTTAAAAGAATGTGCTAAAAGTGGGTGGACAGGCAATTAAATAAAATTTTAAAAAATTCACAAAGTGCTTTAAATATCAGTCCAAAGTTTCACAGATGCCATTTTACACATTCATAATTTATGATATTGCACCATTGCGCTATTGTCAGCCTACTGCATGTGTATAAAGTGTCAATAATTTTGTTTTGCTCATCAACTGCATTTGCACCAAACTTTGGTTCATTCTACTTTTACAGTAAAACTTTGACTAACTTCAGTTTCCTTCCATGACTGTTTGCCCTGGTTCAAATGAACATGCATTATATTTTGTGTAAGTACATTACCAGTCAGACGTTTTAAAATGTACCAATTTCTCCAGTTTCGGAAATGAAATTCAAATAGCTCAAGTCCAGTCATTAGCTTGAAATGGTACAAGGTTTGACAGATCGAGTTGCAGCAAGAAAGCCATCGCTAAAACGTCAGAATAAGAAAAAGAACCTTGCCTGGATCATGAAACACCACCAATGGACTGTTGAAGACTTTAAGAAGGTATCATGGACTGATAAATCAAAATTTTAAATCTTTGGTTCATCAGGAAAGATCTTTGTGTGCTGTCGAGTAGGAGAAAAGATGGTTCCTCAGTGTGTGACATCAACTGTCAGACATGGAGGAGGAAACATGATGATCTGGGGCCGTTTTTCTGGATCCAGGGTCAGTGACTTGTACAGACTGAGAGGAATCCCGAACCTAAACATCTTCCA
Source organism: Acanthochromis polyacanthus (assembly GCF_021347895.1). Classification (NCBI taxonomy): domain Eukaryota; kingdom Metazoa; phylum Chordata; class Actinopteri; family Pomacentridae; genus Acanthochromis; species Acanthochromis polyacanthus. The sequence goes on along the minus strand of NC_067117.1, from coordinate 31,314,355 downwards.
CACCATTCTGCAGCACCATGCAGTACCTTCTGGTATGTTCTAGTTGGTCAGAGGTTCATCCTACAGTAAGATAATGACCCAAAACATAAGTCCAAGCTAAACCAGAACTACCTTAAAAAAGAGAAGATTGAGTAGAAGGTCCTTGATGATTTGAAATGGAATAACCTGGAAAAAACTTCAGACTGTGCAACTTTGATACTCAGATATGAATTTTTAAGAATCAAGTCAGCCAAAAGCAACACTATGCAACTTTTGCTAAGCAGTGACAGATTCTAAAGTGGTACATTATTTTTGGGGGGATTTAACACTGAGTGGAAAAGAAACAGCTTAAAAACTGCTCACACGACAACTTAAACTCACCATCTCAACAAAAAACAACAATTTTACTGTCGACAGCAGGAGGTACATAAAGTTAGTTCACTTTTTGCCATTTCAAAGTGGAGAATTTTGCATTCAAATATCAAACAAGTGCAACAAGGACAGCAAGCCCGCCAATATCATTTACTAATCCAGCAGCTACCTTTTATTGTGCAAAGCTCCAGCTAACAGCTAAAGCCAGCATGAGATTTATTCTAGTTTGACCTTCAGCTCAGTCACACTCTCCGTTTCTCTTCTTAACTTCATCCCTTTTGGTCTCTTGGTGTTTGCCATGATTTCCATAGTGAGAATCATTAAGCTAATGTGCGTACTGAGAATACTGAGCAAGTTTCTTCTCACAGCTCCCTGAAAAACCACAGTTGTGGTGCTGAGAAGTGTTACAGACTTCTTGCAGGAGATTGTGCCTGATACTCAAGTTACAAAGTGCCAAAAACAGGCATTTGGGGCAATTAGTGGAAACGAGAGAGGAGCCATTCTCCCTACCACATCCCAGCAGGCCATTAAAATAATACTAATCTCTTATTTGAAGGTAAATCCGTTGCATCATGTGACTTTAACACCAGAATGAGGGCATATTTATAGCCCATTGTTCCAAATGGTTCCTCAACTGAACATAAATATGAAGTCAGCGCTTGGCAGCGTGCAGCTGCAGATACATCAAACACTCATGCGGCAGTGATATGATCATACATGACTGAGGAGTGTGATGAATAACAAGAGGCTGAGCAGGATGCTCATTTAGATAAATTGCAGAGCTTCGGCTGTCTGAATCGTACGAGCCTCTTATCTAATGCACCCAGGGACGCGTCTGCTCTATTGATTTCTGCACCTCCTGCTAAGTGAGGAATCCTCCTCGTGGGAGTTTTCCACACGAGCCGTCTCAGCTTTATTTATTTTACCCAGGAAAAGTTTGCTGAGCACACCTTTCTCATTTCAAACAACGGAGTCCTTCAGATTAATACGTTTTATCGCTGTTAGAGCAGAGCAGCTCAGTTTAGAGCTCAGAAGCGACACTTCAGCAAGTTCATGGGAGCTACGCTAAATGCTAACTCCTGTCAAGTTGGCTTAAAACAATCCGCTAGTTTCTTTAGCTTCAGAAAATAAGTTTGAAAAAGTGAGTATATTATTCCAAAATGGAAACTTGCATCTTGATTAAAATATAGATGTATTTTTGGTTATTTCTAAGGTGTTGAATAAACCTATATGGACTGACAATATGAATGTGTTTAAGAGTCCAATTTTATAATACTTTATTTATATAGCAACCTTAAGAACGGCATTCACAAGGTGCTTTGAGGGTCAAAACATGCAATACAGAGAAAATCAAGCAAAATATAAGGCCACAAGGCAGAGCTGTCAAATAAAATAAATAGTAAAAATGACAATAAGTTAAATGAATAATTACTTGATTAGGACACATACCAGACAAAGAAATTTGGCAGTTTAAAGATTAGAGAAAAAGACTGAAGATTAAAAGTTCGTATTTTTTAAAAATAAGAGAATTAAATAGTTAAAGGTAAATATTAGATGACTTGAGAGAATTACTCTACCCATATTGAAGTGTCAGTTATATAAAAAAGCTTGTTGTTTTAGCAAATAGCTAAAATTTCCCCAAAATAAATAATAGAAATGCATGTAAATACATGAAATTAACATGCTTTAATTGTTAAAATATTTTGTTAAAATTGAGTTTTTATTTCCAACAGACATAAAGCACTTTTCTCAAAGAAAATTATTGGATTTGTTGGATTTCTCTCTATAATGCTCACTGTAGTGTCAACACTATTTACTTTGTTGCTGCTGTTCATATTGGTCATACTGTCTAAGCTGTTTATACGGTTTACACCTTTTTTTTTTTTTTGCTGTTTATACTGTTTTGACTGTTCATACCACTATGTAGACCTGTACATGTAGATGGTCTTGGTTTAAATAATCCAATATATTAAGATTTTTAAATGATTACGTAAAGTTTTTTTGAGATTAATTATGTTATGAACTAGTGCTATATGAATACAATTGAACTGAATCAGTCTAATTGAATTTTAAATGTTTGTACTGTAGCTTCCTAACTTTTATAGGGAGCTGGTTGCTCGTTGCCAGTCTTTATGCTAAGCTACACGAGCTCTCTGCTGGTGGCAGCTTGATATTTATTCATCAAATACACTGATAGTCAAAAGTTTGGACACACCTTCTCATTTAATCGATTTTCTTTATTTTCATGACACTGTAGGTTCTCACTGAAGGTATCAAAACTACGAATAAACACATATGAAAAGTGTTAAATAAGTCAGAACATGTTTTATATTTTAAATTCTTCTAAATAACCACCCTTTGCTTTGTTCACTGCTTTGCACGCTCTTGGCATTCTCTGGAGGAGCCTAATGAGGTAGAACCTGAACTGATTTTCCAACAGTCTTGAAGGAGTTCCCAGAGATGCTGAGCACTAGTTGGCCCTTTTTGCCTTCACTCTGCGGTCCATCTCATGCCAAACCATCTCGACTGGGTTTAGGCCGGGTGGCTGTGGAGGCCAGGTCATCAAAGCCTGGAGGTGTGCTTAGAGTCATTGCTTTTCCAGTAATGATGGACTGTTGTTTCTCTTTACTTACCTGACCGATTCTTACCATGATATAGATTCTAACAGCTGTCAAATAGGGCTGTCAACTGTGCACCAACCTGACTTCTGTGCAACACAACTGATGGTCCCAACCCCATTAAGAAGGTGAGAAATTCCACAAATTAACTTTGACAAGGTACACCTGTGAAGTGAAACCATTTCAGGTTCTACCTCATGGAGAGAATATCAAGAGTGTGCAAAGCTGTCACGAAAGGAAAGGGTTGCTACTTTGAGGAATCCAAAATATCAAACATATTTAGAGTTATCTCAAAATTGTTTGTTTGCTGCATAATCCCACATATCTCGCTTCATCGTTTTGATGTCTTCAGTATCTGTCTACAATGTAGAAAATAGTAAAAATGAAGAAAAAACATTGAATGAGAAGGTGTGTCCAAACTTTTGACTGGTAGTGTATGAAAGTCCTTTTTTCCCCCCTTGCCCTTTGCATGAAATAAAACTCAAGCAGAGAGGAAATTCAGATTAAACACGAGCTATTGTTGGAGCAGTCAGCTGGAAATTTATATAGCAGTAATGTATCAATCAGGTCTTGGGGAAAAAGAAAAATTGGATTTGAGGAAATGCTAAGCAGTGACTGGTAGATGTCACAGAAATGCTGAACAGTGGAAAGTGAGATGAGGGATGATTTGTATTCGGCTGCAGCTTCCAGCCACATCCTCTGTTGCAGAGTTTTTTCTCCACTGAGAATAAACATCCATCCAAGCACACACATGCACATTCAGTGTTTAATGACATATTTCTCACTTACGTGCACACGGACATGTCCAGCACCTTTCACAGAGGCAGTACAGATCCACCGCTCACCTCACCTGCTCTTTCCGCCTCATAAACACACACACACACAACATACCACATACTGCGAGCCGTGGCCTCATTTATAATGAAAGTCAGTCAGCACACACAGTGAGGGAGAATTTAGTGGTCCCAACAGCTCGCCCAGATTTGAAGATCAATCTTCGACACACATAACAACAACATACACACAACAAACTGGCCCAGAGCTCCACTGGCAACTAACCATGTATCTCACTCTCTCTCCATCTCACACACACCAACACATAAACATAAAAAGGAACTCATCCCCACACTGTGTCCTACATGAAACATCACACACGGCAGACCTCTGCTGCAGAGATGGCACTCAGGTACACTCCAGCATGTGGTGCACTAGAAACATAGAAATGACACACTGGAAGTTGAGAAATCACGATTGAAGCCTTTTTTGTCGCATTTAAAGGTAAATAAATGCGTGTATGAAAGGATGGAATACACAGAGTGTCAAAGAACATTTTTTGTGATTTTTTTTTGCATTGAAAAGGCAAATACCTGAGCAGGAAAACACTACATAGTAATGAGAAAGTGGTGCAGATTTGAGGCTCAAGTACTGTGGTGCACTAGAGACAGAAATAACACACTGGAAGTATAGAAATCAAGATGATTGAAGCCTTTAAAGGTAATAGAGGCATGTATTGAATGACTGAAAGCATAAAATACCATTGTTTATGCCTTTTTTTGTATTGAAAAGTGACAGAAATGAGCAGGAAAACACTATTGTAATGAGAAAGTGATGCTGAGATGAGGCTCAGGTACTGTGGTGCACGAGAAACACAGAGATGATACACTAAAAGTTTAGGAATAAAGATGATTGAAGCCTTTTTGGCACATTAAAGGGTAAATAGAGGCATGAATGAATGCATAGAATAGCATCATTTATTCCTTTTTTGCATTGAAAAGTGAAAGACATGAGCAGGACAACACTACACTGTGAAAGTGGTGCAGAGATGTGGGCAACAACGCAGAAAGAGCTGGAGGAGAAGAAACTGCAGCAGAGTGTGGTGAACTTCACAAGAAGGATTATTTTTCTCAACTGACTAAGAAGCAACAGAACCTGGTTTATTTTGACCTAATCAGTTGTGCTGCTTGAATCTGAACAGTAAGTGCCCTCAGAAATATAAAATGCGCTCTCGACTTTACTGGCTGCAGTGGGACTGGAAAGATGCTGGTTCAAATCTAAAAAATGAGAAAACCTGAGCAGGAAATTCTGTACTTTCATAAGAATAGTTTACAATAACTATTAAAGCAAAGGTAAGTTCTGGGTGTTGTCTGTCTGTAGATTAAAACTGTGTTTCATGCATTCATGTGTAAGATTTCTATAATATGTTTTTTCAGATTTTTCTTGGTAACAGACACGTGCAACTTTACAAATTACAACCTTGTTTATCGTTGGAATAAAAGAGGAGCCATGAACTTTATATACAGCGATCATAAAAGTTTATGAACTGACACTCATCCAGGGTGAGCTGCCGTCTCCTCCTCTCCCTCTTTCTGTCTCTCTCTCACTCTAGCTGTCACCATTACGTCCATCACTTTCCATCATAAACTGTTGAGCTTGTCTCAGCGAGCAAGATGTGCACGATAACTGCTCACGATACAGCATTCTCACTCTTAAAAAAATAAAACGGAAACCATTTGAAACCAAGCACAATACAGATTAAAATGGCAGTGTCGAAGATTTCAGTCCTCAGGGCGGCAAAACAAACTATCGAAGAAGCCAGGCAATAATTGGCCTTTTTTTCCCCACCACGCTGGGAGCAACTGTGATGTGATTTTATGCCGCGCACAACGCGAGTCTGCAAACAGAAAGTTACCTTTGCTGAGAAGTTGTAGGTGTGCGGGCTTGTCGCCTGCAGCTCTTCATCTAACACCCGACCGCGTGGCTGCTCTTTCTTCTTCCATCAGCCCCTGTAATATCTCAAACTGTCGAAAAGTGCCCTCAATATGACCCCCTGTCTGGTTTGGTAGCCGCGTTTTTGATGGACGGCTCATTACAGTCACCATTTTATAACAAACGCCAACTCGCGTTTCATCAGTTAAATGTTTTGAATGTGATGCTGCAGCAGAGGCAAACTTATTGCAGCACTTTTCCTGGAAATGTCACTGCAAACACCGAGCTGGCATTTGTGTAAATAGATAAATATTGCAATGCTGTCATCAGCTATAGACTCAATCACCATTGCACTACCTCATTTGGAAATAAATAGTGATTTGACAGGCATTTAGATGAATGGAAATCTTCGAGAATGACACTACAACCAATGTGCCAAAGTTAAAAAAGAGGCTAATTCAAAGTCAACACTGTTATCAGAGATGTTAGTCAAGTTAAAACCAAAGATGAAAGGTTTAACAAAGACAGACAATCTTCTACCAGGTTTGGGTTATCGCCTAATAAACCTGCACTGAAACACACCTCCCCCTTCACTTAACTGATTTAAGCTACTTTTCTGCCCCTTTATCAGAGAAATTTAAGTTCAGAAGACATCAAACACCCCTTTCTATGATTACATTTGCTCGAAATCAGTGCCTACACTTGATCCAAACTACTGTTTCCATGTGATTTACATGAAGCTCACATCCCTGCCCAGAAACAAATCATCCTACACACTTTGCTTACTCACATCCAGAAAAATCAAATCGACTTGCTGAGAGGAAAATGAATCTTTCAGTCTAAGTTTGTGCGGCTTCCAGTGGATGTGAAGCATTTAAAGCAACGCTAGTAAAGTGGAGGCTGAGAAAAGTGAAGATGGGGAAGAAGAAGGAGGACATTTGAGAAGGTAACAACAGGAGAAGGGCAGTATCATGCACCAGTTACACCTGAAGCACATAAAACACCCAAAAATCCACAGTAGAGTCGCGACAAACTGTGCACACACTTCCATGTGACTGCATTAAACATGACACACATGAAAGATGCGATCAAACAAGCATCAAAAACCACTTTCACACACATAGTAGCGTACAGTTGGCACCCAGAGCGCTCTCTAGCAAACACACAAACACACACACTGTACCCTTGATTCGCCGTCTGATGACCCCTAAGCGGCACTTAAGCGAAACGGAGAACATCCTCCCTCTCTCTCCTTTCTTTTTCTTCTTCTTCTTTGTCTCTTTATCTTCTTCCTGCTTTCTTCCTCTCCTTCCTCCTCCTCCTTCTTCTACTTCTTCCTCAGTCAGACATAGTGTGAGCCGAGTGAAGGGAAGGATGGAAAGAGGGAGAGAGTGAAAGAGAGCGGCGTTGGAGCTCCGGCCGGTCACATGGCGAAGAGAGGAAAGAGAGGAGAGAGCCAGCGAGTCCTCTTCCAGTGATTACACAGTCCTCCCCTCTTCTCTCTCTCTGCATCTTTCACCCCTGTCTCTCACTCTTGTTGTCTCTCTCTCTTTCTGTGTGGGAAGTAGTGTGAAATTAAGCTGCCTCCTTCCCTCTCACTCTCACTCATTTTCTCCCTCTGTGTTTGGATGTTAACTCCCATCCTCTTTCTCCTCCAGCGTGCCATCTCGTATTTCCTTCTGAACCTTCCCTTCTTTTTAAAATCACTCAGACTTTTAGATTCTCATCCGCTCTCTTGGAAGAACAATGCAACCATTTTTTTTCTTTTTCTTGGGCTTTTCGTCGCCGTTCAGTGCATCTCGGCCAACCACTTTTGCAATATCTCATCAAGCGCTACAAGATTTCATGACACTTGCCCCAGTAACCCTCTGACATGACATCTAAAGTCCATTTTTCTTGCTTTTGGTAAAATATCTTTCCAACCGTGAGATGAACTCTTAACATCTCGATCCACAGAAGCGAGCATGTTCCTTTCTTCTCTTTGTTTCCCACCTGCACTAAAATGAAATCAGTCTTTAGCATTAATAAAACATGATCCATCTCTATGTTTCTCTGCTCGCCTCCCAGCCCTAATCTCCCCAGTCGCTCTTTCTGCAGTCAGTTTAACCTTTCATTGCTCCAAAATTCATCTCGTGCAGCCTCACATCCCTCTCGTTCACCCTACACCATCATCCCTGCACTCCACGGAGGTCTCCCCGCCATTCCCAGCGTCATGGTAACGCAAGTTGAGGCGGTGGAGAGGGGTTGGAGGGTAAGCTATAGCAAAATGACAGGGAGATCAAAGCTGCAAACGCCTGGGCTCAGCAGAGAGAGAGAGAGAGGGAATAGATGGATGAGGAGAAGTACGAGGTGTTGAAAGAGGAGATGATGGAGTTGAGAAATGGAGGAGGAAGTCAGGAGAGCATCTGACGAGGCAGAACATTCGGAAGAGAAAGAAAGCGCGGACACAAGGTGGAAAAACAAGGAAGGAAGGATGAAAGAGAGGAGAGTAAAGCAGTTTAGTTGCGGCGTGTCATGCGAGGGGGAGACGCAGATTACAGTCCTCAGAAGAGGGGAGGATGAAAAGGGGGACAGATGAGAGGTGGAAAAGGAGACATGACAGGTAAAGGCTAATGGCAGAGCGAAGAGGATGAACGGGGGGAAATAAAAAATCAGAAGAGGTGAAGCATTTGAAGGGATTGCTGCCTTATTTAAGTCGTTTCCATTATGCTCTTTGCAAATAACGTTCAGAATTTCAACAAACCAATGAATCGATACATCCTCCGGAGCGCTGCGGGGAAGCAGCAGAGGTTGGCCTGAAAATGCTGAAAAAGTTGAAGGAGTCGGCTGAGTCTTACAGTGAGTGGACTGACACCCACATAGCAACAGGCTATTTTAGGTACAGCATGTGTATTTCCCAACCGAGTTATTGTATATTTAGAGATTAACCACAAGAAAGGGGAGAAAAATAACATTTTTGTCCCTCTTCATGCTTTGCTTTTATATTAAATCTGTATTTGAAGCCTGTTTTTTTTTTCTTTATTAAGACTCGTGATTTTAGGCTCTGTGGTTCCTTCTGCTTTTCATTGTAATTATTCAAAATCAATCAGAGATTCTCGCCAGGAAAATATGATACTTAGTCATTTGGCTGATTAATGCAGTTCCTGCCAGGATTGCATTGAGGCTATTCAACATGAAAGAACACATGCCTCTTCAAATCTTCTAAATGGCTGGCCAACAAAATGGTTATATACTATTGTCAGTGATTTAATACAACCTTTTGAAAACCAACATTTTCTTGTTCAATAGTGCCATCAAAGGCAACAGTGAAGAGAATGAAGACATGGCGTTTCAACTTGAACAGAATTTGCACTGTGTAGCCCAAACACCTTGTGATATAAATGGCGAGAAAAAAAAAGAAAGCAACACAATTCAACAGCACCATGAACTGCAGCCTTCAAACTGACCATGAAGTTGAAGCAAAACCTCTCAAAAACAGCTTAAAGACAAGAAAGCGAGCGCAGTACTCTGTCGAGGCTGCTCAATCCTTGTATGATTTCTCAAGGATATGTCTGCAGTGGTGGATTTGTAGTAGGATCACAATCATGTGATCGTCAGCAGGCAGCTGATGTAGTGTTCACTTGTTGTCATGGTTACAGTGACGCCATGCCACTATCTCACAATGATACAGGAATCTTCAACAAATCCGTGGATCCAGACTATAAGCTGCATCACTGCCAAAATCGAATCAGTTAGTCCTTGTGTCATTTCTGACCTTCCCTGAAAATTTCATCCAAATCCGTTATTCCATTTTTGATTAATGTTGAACACAGACAGAAGGATAGATTAACCAACATCCGTACGCCCATCATCACGTAACTCCACTGTGTTTCTTGACAGAGTAAAAATCTGAACATTGCAACCTCAGTGAAACATAGTTATTACTGAGTTTGCCTAATAAACTGACACAAGAGTACATGTTGCAACTGTGTCTCCTTGAAAAAGTTTGGTGAAAGTTGATCTCGTTTCGAAGCAGTATTTTTACTCCACCAAGTAATGCGGCAGAGTTCTGTGATGATCGGCGGTGCTTTGTCCGTCTGTTAGTAACTTTACTCAAGAACAGATTTGGATGAAATTTTCATGGAAGGTCAGAAATGACACGGGGAACATCTCATTTGATTTTGGCAGTGATGCTGCTTATAGTCTGGATCCACAAATTTGTTAAAGATTTCTGTGTCATTATGAGCTAGCACAACTGTAACTATGACTATAAGTGAACACTACATCAGCTGCCTGCTGACGAGCACATGATTGGGAGCCTACTACAAATCCATCTCTGTGGACTGACCGGGACTTATCCGGCGGAAATGACACAAGGAACAATTGATTAAATTGTGTGGGTGTTTTCAAGTCCCATCAATTCCTGCCGCCAGCTACATATTTTGGTCACACGATTTGGTATCCGTACATAACGTACACATGCATAACACACGCCTGTGCTCAGGTCATTTTGTTTGTTTGTACATCTCTAATAAATGGCCACATTCTATGTTGCTGTGATTTCTGATCACCAGGAACTAATAAACAAATGTTGCATTTCTAAAAAAAAAAAAAGGAGGGGCTGCATTTTTGGCAATACCATATGGGGGAACGAACAGCTATGGCAGAGTACTGTGCTCTCAGTGATGTTCTAGTTTGTTCTAGTTGCGTTTTTTTTTAGGTGGATAGTGTAAAAACCTCAAGACTTTGACCCCAGTGTCTCATTTAGGGTTGTTTTTAGGCAACAAAATCCCTTTGTCAAGGTTGGGGAAGGATTATACTTCAGCAAAAAAAAAAAAAAAATACTGTGGACTTCTCTTCTTTATTAAACTGAATCCTTCCCTAACCTTTACCGAGCACTGTGAGTGCTTACATATGTAACTCTCGTTTGAAATTTGCAGAGATCAAGAGAAAGTGGCCTACATAGTTTGGCTGCAGTCACGTGTGAGCGGAATTAAAAAGCTGCTCAGACATTTCTGTGTTAATTCTCGATGGGTTTGGCTCAAATCTAAATGCATCAAAACTCACTTCTGCCATTTTAAAATGAAAAGAATATTTTAGCGCTGAGCAAACACTGGAGCGTACAAACACGGAGAAATGGGGAAAACGCAGGCGTCGAGTTGTCAGATGTTGAGCTCAATCAGTCAGGAAGTGCACCAGGGAAGAATGGCATTTTGTTAAGTTGCTTGTTGTGATGCACTTTTATGTGTCGTGTAATGCCGTGGAACACTCCCATTTAAATTATAAATGAGCCAAAACACACTTCACACAGCTCCATCGAGGCTCATTAATGGAACGACTTAACAGCAAATTATTGGTCTGTTAAACAAACAGTCCGCAGTCAGTGGAAACACTTCAGCAAGTAAACGATCTATCATCCATTCCAGCCACAAAATGACATTATGCTGCATATATAGCCTTCATTACAGATAGTATCTTTTCTTAGCACAGTAAAGTGTAATCTGTGATAAAGACTCAAGAGAAGCAAACCATATTTTTGTGAGTTTCTCTCAGATACGCATCTTGTATCCATCAGGTGCACTGCATCTCGACAGCCTTCCCCATTGGCTTCAACATTACCTGCCCTAAAACCAACAATCCAAGTAAACAGAGTACGAAACAGAGCAGAAGAGGAAAAACCTGACCTAAAGGAGCTTGCTGCAGCACCCTGAGGGAGATTTTGGCATTTCCATCTATCATCAACAGAGAGGCTGATCAATATTTATGATCTTCCATCTCTCTCACATTCCTTGGGACCATCCTGCACCTAATTGTACACGTGCACACAGACTGCATCTCTGTAATCACACATGAGTGCACACTCATAAAAATAAACCTTAAACAGTAATCAAAGTGATAACGAATCCAAATCCTGCATTAAACTCACAAAAGGGAGAGTTCTGGACTGTCTTTTTCTCCGTCTTATTGACACACAAACAGATATTGTCTGTCAGTTCCGTGCACATCCTCAGAAAATTGCAGGCAAAGAATACACCCACACATCTGCCTCGATAATAACAGCACACACGCTAAATATTATATTGGCTGAGGGGGACAAAGGGAGAAGAAAAAAAGAAAAAGAAAAAGCGTGATAACGAATTACAGAGTCTAAACAGAAGAGTGAAAATGGAGTGAAGTCGAAATGCTGCATTTATAGTTGAGGTTCAGTTATGTTGCTTTTAGGTAACTGAAACCACTTGGTAAAGATACGCTCGGATAAAATCTCACATCCCCGTGACTGCAGGAACAATTTAAATTGGCACACACAATGTCAATGTGGAAAGCAGGAACATACAGTCCAAAGCTCGTTTAATAAATCATCACAACAGCACAGTCCACAGAGTATCGCAAGGAGCCGATGTGGCTGCTCAATGTGGAAATATAAATGTGTGCTGGGTTACACACATTACCATCAGCCTGGGTACGTTCAATTTAGCACATTTTAACAAATAAAACCTACTTTTTGAAACTAGTTTGGATACTTTGGCGGCTGCACCTGCAGTCCAAGGATACTGCTATGTTATACAGCATCTCAGCAAAACACTGTTTGTTCTTCATGGTTTATGGAGTCCTTTAGAAAACTGTGGTTGCAAAGTGCTCCTTTTGTAAAGTTCAGTCTTAGCATGTTCTGTTCACTCTATCAGACAAGCACAGAATAAAAAAAAAAAAAAAAAAAAAATCACTAAGTGAATGCGACCTGGAGTCCACAGCATGGTTTATGCAACAAGTGGAGAATAAAAACATTGATTTTTGCAGTGTTACGAAAATCCTCCACTCAGCAGCCAAATCCTGGTTCTGGCAGTTATAATAAGAGGCAGCCTGGCAGCTAACCAGCAGAGGGTTCCTGTTCTATACTTAAAGCCACAGCTGGCTCGCAAATGTGTGTAACGTGTGATTTTTTAGAATCAAACGCTCAGCGGACAACAATTATGCCTCAAAGTGGAAATGAAAAGGCAACTTCCTGTGAAATTCAAAAGCTGGGTACAAAAGTTAAAAAATATGAAATATAAAGGAAATGGAACAAGTGAATAGTTAAAAAAAAGAGCTGCAATCAAAATGAAACCACTTTCTTCAACAAAATTGCTTCCCCTTTGACATTTTTAATCTGCTCACCGCAGGCTATTGGAATCCATTGTTATCCATTCATCCTCAGTGGCCATGAGCTTAACAAAAAAGCACAGAAACCATGCCCGAAACAAGGCAAAGCAATCACAGTTAAATGCTAACAAAACACAAAGAGGAGAAGAAAGCACAAAAAAATGTAAAATGACCAAAATGCTGTGGAAAATGAGAATGGAAGTTATATGAAGAGATGAAACAACCAAAATATGATGCAAAGCATTAAAAAAAAGATATAAAATGAGCAAAACAAGGCAAAAAAGGGACCAAACTATAAAATTAAAAATATACAAAATCATATAAATTAACCAAAACAAGATACAAAAAACCCACAAAAGACCCAAAATAACCACGGAAAGACATAAAATAATTAAAATGTGACGCTAAACAACTATGAAAAGATGCAAAACAGTCAAAATGTCAGACAAAACAACTAAAAAAAAACATTTACAGTAACCAAAGCAAGAAAAGATAACCAAAAAAGGAGTAAAACAACCAAAACAAGGCAAAAAGTGACCAAAACGCCATGTAAAATAAGCAAAAAATCATGTAAGTTAACCAAAACAAGAAAAAAAATAACCACAAAAGAGCCAAAATAACCTATTAAAATAGAATGCCGAAGAGCCTCGAAAAGGTGTAAAACAAATGAAATGAGACAGAAATTAACCACAATAAGATGCAATACAATCAAAATGTAGGGCAACTAGAAAAACAAGTATAGCAACCAAAGCAAGACAGAACAACCAAATTCAAATGGAAACAACCAACAAGAGGTTTAACAGCCAAAAAAAAAAAAAAAGAGAGACAAAAAAGCCAAGATACAACGTAATACAATCAAAATATAAGGCAAAACACCCCCCAAAATTAAACTTAAACGACAAAACGAGGCAACAAAAGGGTCCAAATTGCAATGCAAAATGAGCACAAAATCATTAAACAAAATGAAACAAAAGGAAAGCAAAATATGTCACAGAACCCCATCAAAAATACATCACAACAACATGTAAATTGTTGATGAGACGAAAAGAAAAAAAAATGTGAGCAAACGTAAATGTAAATGACAACAAGTGCAATGCAGAGAAAGAACAGTAATTAGCTCAGCATGGGCAGAAAGAAACATTAAAACAAGGTGAAACCTCACAATGAACAAAAAGACACAATAGTAAAACTACTGAGTGTGTAATCACAAGTTTACATGCTGCGTTTAGTTTATTGATTATCACGGGGTAATAACGTTCCCTTTACAATCTGTTGTGATGGAGTTTAATTGAAGCTCTTCGCTCCCCTTAAAACTTAATGAGCTTTTTTTTTTTTTTTTTTTTTTCTATCAGTCAACTAGTACGATTGCCCTCATTCCATTACAAACCCAGCACACACACACGTGCACACACACAAACACATGTGCACACACACAGAGAACCAAACTATCATGTGGGGTCCGTATAAGGCAACGGAGAATGAGCGCTATGGCTGGATTAGCTTTGCTCTGCCCTCATAAGCCTAATCTTCTGTGTCAAATACACATATGCACGCACACACCCACACACCCACACAGACCCAGTATACCCATAAATGCACAAAAACATATGCATCCTCCTGTTTTTAATATGGTATACATAGGAAGGTAGAGGTTTTGCATCATTCATATGCACACTAAAGTGTACTGAATCATATTTTTTTATGTACATGCATTTTAAAGGTCCCATATTCTGCAACTTTTCAACTAATTAAAGCCTCAGTGTTTCTGTCAATTTTTTCAGCTCATGATACTGCAAGGACAGTTAATTTTACCATGACTGTATTGGTTCTAAACAGGCTGCTTCAGTGTTTGTGGCTTTAAATGCAAGTAAGCTACTATTGTCCACGCCCCCTTCAGGAAGAAGACTCTCTCTGCATCTATGATTGATAATGTAGTGCAAATAAAATGACCATATGGCAACCGACACTGATGCAAATGACTGAGACAAGAACCCTGTATTGCAAAAATATCAAATTCATTGCATCATTGTTATATTTATCTCGTGTTTGGTGAGTTTGTCAGACATTGCTGTGGAGATAAATTCAGTATTTCAATGGGGCAGAGGAGCAGCTTGTAAATGGCTCTGACATGACCGCTGATTAACACGCTGCCCTAATTGGCTGCATTTCAGTCACTTTTTTCAGTCAGAAACATGGAAATATGTAAATGAGACCAGCTTTATTGGGAATTTGGAAGTAATAAAACACAGTAAATGTGAGCACAGAGAGCAGGGGAGAAGCAAACAGATGTTGACAGCAACTGAGTTTCGATTGCATTGAAGCGCAACAGGCATGAAGATACAATAACCCCACTGATCTTTGGTTTCTGGTTTCAAATTGGTCTTAAAGTTGCCACCATCTTTGAATGTCCCGCAGCTTTACAGTTTCCACAGAGCTTTGACATGTGGCTATACAATCAAAGCTAATGGTAATGCTAGTCACACAAGCCACACAAAGAGTTCCCAACTGCTGTGGTGACACCATCATCAGTCATGAAAGTAATCCAATTTATCGTCCTCAGATACTGGAAGTGCATGAAGATTGTTGTGTTCACTCTTGCGGCCAATAGAAAAACAGCCAGTGGGCTTTGTGTCTACATGTTGTAAAAGCTTACACTTCATCCTGTTGTGGAAGTTAAGCGAAGTCGGGAGAAGATGCAGAGAGACGCACTGGAGACTCGGATGAGTTAGGTTGTGAGTAAAGTTTACTGGTTTCAGGGGAAGTGACACTGACAGAGCAGCAGTACATGCAAGCAATACCAGCATCAGTTCTGAGGATTCTCTCTGATCTTTGGGTTTATATTGTAGTTGGAAGAGGGGTCAGAGTTCGATTACAGACCAATATGGAGACAATCCCTCTTCTTTATCACATAAGAATAGACAATATCTAACCTTAACCAGAGCAGAGAGTTCTGGCATATCTTCCTCTGACAGTGTCTGCCTGTTGGAAGATAATTTGGGATGACATCAACAGCTGCAAAGACATACATTAGTAAGGGGACAGAGTCATTTTTCCTTCACACGTTCCACCAAGTTTATAATTCACGAAAACACAATAAAATTGTATTTTTACCATACAGGACCTTAACAAGCATGTTTATGACCAAATAGTCAATACATACTGTTAACAGTATCATTTTGGAGTATGGTTTTATTTAATATACTGTCTTTGCCTTTTACACATGCCTCACCTCTGATTCTGTTTTTCTCATCTGACACTACTTTTGATTGGCAATAGTTCTCAAAATGACACTGCAAAAACAACAGTTGAGTGTTTGCATCTGGGGCGGTATAAAGAGAGAAAGTCAATCACAAGTCCCACAAGGGGAGTGGGATTTGTGCAGAACCACTATTTTTATATGTCCTTGACTTTGTTTAGTTGTTTAGTTTCTCTTTATTTTTATTTTCAGTCGCCGTTTGTTTAAGCTGCAGCCACGAAACTGCTCGTGTATGAAAAGATCATCGTTTGAGTTAAAATAGACCCACACACATCTGTTTCTTCAAGTTTCGCCTCCATTTTTTCGGTTGCCAGGGTGATAAGTGCCAACAGTGATGACGCCAGCGCCCTTCTGAAAAGAGATTTTACGTGCACTCATTCACACGTCTGCAAGAGGTTGTCTACGCAAACACTGGTTGTTCTGACCCACTTAAACCGTATGACCTGTCATTTTACTGCTAAAGTTGAGTTGTAGAATAGAAATGGTTTCTGTTTTTCATCCCTCCCAGCTCCTCCTCCTCAGTTTGGGCAGAAATGGAAATCAGTGCTAAGTGTCAGAGTGCGTATTTTGGTGACTATCTGTTTACAGTCAGGGTGTATGCACTCACAGCTTTCCACCCACGTTGTGTTTGTGTGGTTTATCTTTTTTTTCCTTTTTGCTCTTGGTGGCTGTGTGTGTGCTCTCATACAGCAGCGAGAGCGTAGAGGTTCACACTTTTGTAGTGTTTGTGTTTATGCGAATTCTGGCCTTTTGTGCATGTGGGCATCTGTAAGAAACAAGTTCTTGCAGTGCATTTGAGACGTCTGTTTTCTTGCTATTTATTCTATGTGTACGTGCATGCAAGTGTGGTCCGTATTTGCGAATGTGTGTGCATCTTGAATCTAGGCCACATCTTCAGATCTTGACACTAGCTCCACATTAGAGTTGCATATTTGGAATGTGAAAGCAGCTCAGCAGCCAATGGGGAGCGGTGATGACGAAACAAGCCCAACCTCATCCTGTGGCATCACCGCAGCAATCGAGGCAGGGCGGAAACTGGATTGGCAGCGATTGGAGAAACATGTTCAGTGATGCCTTTGAAGTGAACAGAAAAGATTTAAGCATAATGGAGGGATAATGGAAAGAAAAGGAAGAGAGAGTGAGTGAGTGAGTGTGTGTGTGTGTGTGTGTGTGTGTGTGTGTGTGTGTGTGTGTGTG
This sequence comes from Acanthochromis polyacanthus, assembly GCF_021347895.1. NCBI lineage: Eukaryota > Metazoa > Chordata > Actinopteri > Pomacentridae > Acanthochromis > Acanthochromis polyacanthus. The sequence goes on along the minus strand of NC_067117.1, from coordinate 31,297,111 downwards.
TGTGTGTGTGTGTGTGTGTGTGTGTGTGTGTGTGTGTGTGTGTGTGTGTGTGTGTGTGTGTGTGTGTGTGTGGACGTGGAGGTGAGGGAATCCCAAAGCTGTTTAGCACTGCTCATCTCTAGATTGGAAAGTAAGACGGGGAAGATATGCGAGTTTTCTCTCTCTCACACCCTCCAGTGGTTGTATCATAACATATTCGACAAACGCACAATCCAAAAGACACATAGAAATGTTTTCTGAGCTCGCGCCATCACAGTGGAATCATTTTTTAACCGACTTCAAAATTGGTACACATACGCTTCACACAAACAAAGACTGATTTACGTCCAGCTTAATTAAGATTTGGGATTCATTTAGAGGCAAAACCTGCTTGGCTGCTGGTGGGAAGTGACTTTCTGGTTGACTGATGTGTGTCATCTACTAATTACAGGGTTGGTGGATCTATCCAAGGGTCCTGGATTAGACACTGAACCCCAGTTTCCCCCTAAGGACAGGTTGTAAGGCGCCTCAACTGATCTTGGTGTGTATACTGTGAAACCTGTTTTGTTCATTAAGGTAGATAAAGTCAATACAAGCAATCCAGGTGCTAACACAGATACACTGCACACACGTGCACATATTTCTATGTGTATTTCTTTACACTTAAGCCATCAAATACAAGTCAAGATGCCGCAATCCTAAAGCCGACACATTTACACACATGGGGGCATTAAATTCCCTATAAAACAATAAAATGAAATACAAAAGAACTGATTGGGTCAATCATTACGGAGCGATCCGTCTTCGTTCTGTAACACAGCAAAGCAAAAGCAAAAACAGCTCAGAGAAAAGCAGCAGGATTGAGTCACACAGGCTGAATAAACCGGAGCAAACACAGAGAGACGAATACTGCACAAAGTCATATGTGAGTTACACTGGTACACAAACATTTAGACAACGTGACTGGAACACAAATAGGCGGACGGGGGAAGTTCAGTAAGCAGAAATGCAAATATGAATGTGAACATGCCAAACACGACTAGATAGATTAGATAAGATAGATAGATAGATAGATATCCCATAAGTCCCATGTAAGTCTTTCTTTGTCTTTCTCTAGACACTAAATTGATTTCTTTCTGTCTTTGTCCTCCATTATCTTCCTCTCTTTCAATCAATCCTTTCCTCCCGTTGCTTCTTTACCTCTCTTGTCTGTCATGTAAATGTCAGACGTTTCTTCCACCCGCCTCTTTTCTCCTCTGTGCCCTTGTCCTTGTTCCCCATTATCTCCTCATCTACTGTTTCCTCTTCTTTCTTCTGACACTGTCATCTTTTTTGCCCTCTCTCTGCCCCATTATTCTCACGGCTTAGTCGTTTATCTGACATTCATTTTGCTCTTCTCCATCCCTATCCCTTCTTGCGTGTCACTGTCATATGCTTCAAACCTTCTCCTCGTACCTTCTTACTATGTCTCCCTTAACTATTTTCCATTTTCCAACCCGTTATTTATTTCCGTCCTTTTATTCCTTTTTCCCTCCTTCCTGCCCACCCTTTATTTCCTAAACATTTCCTTGCTGTTTAAGCATCTGACGCAACCGAAAGCAACAGCACCCACTGCTGCCTCAGTGCTACAATGCCATGCCGAACTCCCCTGGCTCGCAATGCCACAGAAAGAAGATGACAGCTGCTGTATTGTTCCCACAGTGACGGCTGCACAATAACACTAAATATCTGTTTAAACTTTCCTGCTGAGTCTGAGGCTGTTTTCCTCCAAGCGGAAATGTGTGTAAACAGAGTTCGGCTGAGACTGAAACTGCACCCATCCCCAGTGTACGGTCTTAATTTCAAATGTTATTATCCCGTAAGTGAGATGTGGCATGCAGACAGGCTTTGAAACAAAAACCACGGAACACTAAATGTACGTGACAAGACAGGACCAAATAATACCAACATCATTTATTTTGATTTTGACAGCTAATTTAAATGGAGAGAGTATTAAAACTGAAAGGTTTGGAACACACAAAAGTCTTTCTTTGGGGATTGTGGGGGCACATTCGGCAGATCATATCCATGTGCTCAGCTAGAGGCAGTTTAAATTATGGGACACATACTGGTCTTAAAGTTAAGGGCAGTAAACGGGGCCTGCAGTCGAATCGCCCCCTTGTTCGCACATTCACTACTCTCTATACACTCAACCATCAGAGCTTTACTCGATAGTGAGCTTTAAAGCAAGATTTTAAGTTGCTGAATCACATAAGAGTCACCTTGATGACCATAAAACACAGCAGCAGGAAGTAATGCTCATGCCCTGGACAATTATTAAGATTGTGGGCACAACATAAAGACTAAATTTATTCAAAGATTTTGCACACTCAAGTAAGATGGCAAACAGTAAAAAGTAAAATTCTGAAAGATTTCAAGCACAGATCTAGATTTTTTTTGTTCAAATGGCTTTCAACAAACGCTGGCTGACTGATTAGCAGCAAGTGAAAAGTGTGCAAAACTAAATAAATAAAAAAAAAGGTGGAAGTTTAAGGATAAATGTATCAATTTTTGAGATCTGTCCAACACTTGTCCAGAAGGTTTGTGTGTATTGTAGCAGTTTTGTTTAGTTTAATGAGCCCTTAAAGATTCCAAAATCCACCTACCAAATGTTTTTATGTGCATTCTATTTGGCATAATTGAGTAAGGGATAGAGGAGAGCCAATCAAAGCAAAACTGTCAATGTTCCTGACATTGGTACCTTATTTTACAGTAAGGGTTCCCATTAGTTGAAATATTAGGTAATATCTAGTGACCATCAATAAAAGCAGTTTTAAAATGTAAAGGGGTGATCCAAAAACAAGAAGACAGCCAAGACATATCACTGTCCATGCTTATGGCTGTGTCTCCAGCTGTGTGTGCACAGAATATAATTATTACGCCAGTGTGTCACCAGAAAAATGGTGGCTTTGTCGTTCACGGGCTACCTGAGAAAGCAGAAACGTTTCAAGACCTAACACAAGGTGCGATCAAAAAGTTGAGACTGTTCATGGTGCACGTGCATGGCAAATCACATTACAGTCATATGCAATGAACATTTGCAAGCAGTCACCGTCATGAGTCAGGATGTTGTGTAACATCACGCTATCAACTCTGCTTTCCGTGTTTTTGTGTGACCACTGGTTGACATACATTTGTGGATACAGAGATGTGATGGGGCAGAAAGCAAACAACACATTCAGAAGCCATCGATGTTTATGTTGGGAATCATGAGAGGTGGGTCTGCAGCCACCACCAAAAGGAGAAACATCAGATTTCAAAGTGGAAGTAGTAAGGTTTCTAAGAATGGACAAGATGCACCAGGTCAAGACATTGTTTTTTCAACTTTCATGTGGTTGTGCACTGGGGATTAGTCCACCACCAACAAGTTCTGTTGTAATGTCCTGAGGAGTCTGAAGAATGACAGTCACAGTGAAATGACATATAGGGACACTAGTACACCGTGAACACACAGGTTTGGCCATAACTCACTCGTCACTCTCCACCCTCCCCAACTTGGTTGATTTGACTCCACAGGACTTCTTCCTCTTTCCCAAACTTGAAGGCTTGCTGTTATGGCACGCTGTAGGAGATTCCATGTTCATCACAGATGGAGACCGACATATTTATATATCAGGACTTCTAGGGAGGCTGCACAGTGGATTGGTGGTTATCACTTTCGCCTTGCAGCAAGAAGATCCACAGTTTGTGTCCCCACCTTCTTGGGATCTTTCTGCATGGAGTTTGCATGTTCTCCCTGTGCATTCATGGGTTTTGTCTGGGTACTCTGGCTTCCTCCCACAGTCCAAAAACATGCTGAGGTTAATTGGTAACTTTAAATTATCTGTAGGTTTGAATGGAAGTGTGATTGTTTGTCTGTGTATGTAGCCCTGCCATAGACTGATGACCTGTCCAGGGTGTCCTCTGCTTTTGCCCTAAGTGCCCTGGGACCCTAATGAGGATTAAGTGGTGTGTAGATAATGGATGGACTTCTAAGGAGCATAAAAAGCATTTATAGAACTCCTGCAGGGGGTGTATCACTGCATGAGGAGACTTTTGATCACACTTTGTACATATGTTCGAAATATTCAAGCTTATCACCAAAACAATCATCCTGTTCGGCACTGATGACGTATTACGTATGACATTGCATTCTAATCAAGGACGCATCAGGACACATTACTTATTCAAAAGAGTGATTGAATCACAGTGGTGCTAAGTTTGTCCTTGTGTTTAACACGTTCGAATTGCAATCAGATTGCCAAAGACAGATTTTAAAAACCAAGTGTAAACAGGGTCACAGTGTCCTCTCTGCTAAAATAAATTAATAAATCAAAACCACAAGCAGAAATCAGGGCTGTGAAAGAGAGACTCCCAGTGGAGACACAGACTGTAACAACAGGCTTCCACATGAGAGGAACTGCCACAGGGCAATATCCCTATATTTGACAGTACACATGGTGAGCTATTTGTGCCACCTTCTCTACATTCAAATCAGTGATGGGGAAAAAAAAAGAAGAGATGAAGGGAAGGAACAACAGAGGATTTCTTTTCTGCCTTCCCTCCACCCACGTTCCTCCTATCCAGAAACAACTGTCTGTTCTTCCCACTATTCCACTCTCCTCCCCTACATCCTTTCCATTCTTCTTTGTACATCTCACTTTGTGTCAGTGCTTCATGTAGAACACATTGTTTGCAAAAACTGTGTCCTCAGAATGATGGATAGTAACATATTTAATGAAGCAATAGTTTTAGGGATTGCCACTAAATCAAGTATGGTTTCATGTTTTAAAAAATGATCTATAATGTGCTTGAAGCAATTATTGTATTTCCTTTTAGCTGTTGAGTCAAATACTTCAACTGAAAAATCCTGAAGGTTTAAGTGGATAAATGATCTGAATTCTAAACTGCCAACATCAAATGGAGATTATTATCATTACTAAGACTTTTAAGACCTATTTAAAAAATATTATCTGCCTCCTATGTCGTTGGTCCTTCATGTGCATCCAAAGCAGCTTGGACCTGCCGAGGTTTGGACTCCACAACAAAGACGTTTTGTGGTATCCAACCCAAGGCATCAGCAGCAGATACACACGTGGACAAAATTGTTGGTACCCCTCAGTTAAAGAAGGAAAAACCCACAATTCTCACTGAAATCACTTGAAACTCACAAAAGTAACAATAAATAAAAATTTATTGAAAATTTAATAATCAAAATCAGCCATCACTTTTGAATTGTTGATTAACATAATTATTTAAAAAAACAAACTAATGAAATAGGGCTGGACAAAAATGATGGTACCCATAACTTAATATTTTGTTGCACAACCTTTTGAGGCAATCACTGCAATTAAACGATTTCTGTATTTGTCAATGAGCGTTCTGCAGCTGTCAACAGGTATTTTGGCCCACTCCTCATGAGCAAACAGCTCCAGTTGTCTCAGGTTTGATGGGTGTCTTCTCCAAATGGCATGTTTCAGCTCCTTCCACATATGTTCAATGGGATTCAGATCTGGGCTCATAGAAGGCCACTTTAGAATAGTCCAACGCTTTTCTCTCAGCCATTCTTGGGTGTTTTTGGCTGTGTGTTTTGGATGGTTGTCCTGTTGGAAGACCCATGACCTGCGACTGAGACCAAGCTTTCTGACACTAGGCAGCACATTTCTCTCCAGAATGCCTTGATAGTCTTCAGATTTCATCGTACCTTGCACACTTTCAAGACACCCTGTGCCAGATGCAGCAAAGCAGCCCCAAAACATTACTGAGCCTCCTCCATGTTTCACCGTAGGGACAGTGTTCTTTTCTTCGTATGCTTGGTTTTTGAGTCTATGAACATAGAGTTGATGTGCCTTACCAAAAAGCTCCAGTTTGGTCTCATCTGTCCAAAGGACATTCTCCCAGAAGCTTTGTGGCTTGTCAACATGCATTTTTGCAAATTCCAGTCTCGCTTTTTTATGAGTTTTTTTCAGCAGTGGTGTCCTCCTTGGTCGTCTCCCATGAAGTCCACTTTGGCTCAAACAACGACGAATGGTGCGATCTGACACTGATGTACCTTGGCCTTGGAGTTCACCTTTAATTTCTTTGGAGGTTGCTCTGGGCTCTTTGGATACAATTCCAACGATCCGTCTCTTCAATTTGTCATCAATTTTCCTCTTGCGGCCACGTCCAGGGAGGTTGGCTACTGTCCCGTGGGTCTTGAACTTCTGAATAATATGAGCCACTGTTGTCACAGGAACTTCAAGCTGTTTAGAGATGGTCTTATAGCCTTTACCTTTAAGATGTTTGTCTATAATTTTTTTTCGGATGTCCTGGGACAATTCTCTCCTTCGCTTTCTGTTGTCCATGTTCAGTGTGGTACACACCTTTTCACCAAACAGCAGGGTGACTACTTGTCTCCCTTTAAATAGGCAGACTGACTGATTATGAGTTTGGAAACACCTGTGATGTCAATTAAATGACACACCTGAGTTAATCATGTCACTCTGGTCAAATAGTTTTCAATCTTTTATAGAGGTACCATCATTTTTGTCCAGGCCTGTTTCATTAGTTTGTTTTTTTAAATAATTATGTTAATCAACAATTCAAAAGTAATGGCTGTTTTTGATTATTTAATTTTCAATAAATTTTTATTTATTGTTACTTTTGTGAGTTTCAAGTGATTTCAGTGAGAATTGTGGGTTTTTCTTTCTTTAACTGAGGGGTACCAACAATTTTGTCCACGTGTGTACTTTAAGATCTGGAAGTTGCCAGCTGGAGCCCCACAAATCAGACTTTTTTTCTCAGATATCCCCTAATATTCTGTCGCCAGGTCATGGTTTGCCCCTTCTCAGACCGCTTACAGGAAATATCCCGAAAGTCTCTCAGTTTCAAAGCATCTCTAACCCTGTCCTCTGGCCACAATGACTGTGCAAAGTCATTCCAATTTTTAAACGTGGCCATTCCCGATAAAGACCGACTTTTCATTAGCATGCCACTAATACATCCTAGACCTTATGTGCATCATTGTTATGAGAAGATTCATCTGACTCACTGGATGTAGATTGTGGGTATCTACTTTTTGCTTTCTTTCACTATCCCTGATCTACCATTTTCTTTGTGGCGGTAAACAACAAAAACAGCCTTTGAGTAGCAACCTACCATAATGACAGCTTAAACTTTGGATCAGCCCTGCTAGATTCTTTCAGTAGATCATCAATTTTAAAGACAGTGCTGATCTCCCCACGTGCAAATATTCCACCATAATTCCATTCACATAGTCCTGCCCACCAAGACAGCGATTAGCATGAAGAAATAATTGCAGATTCAGGGTGTTTTTTTTCCCCTCAAGCGGAATGACAGTGAGGTGCAGCCAGACCATTGTGTGTTACAGAATGAACTGGCCAGACTATCAGAAGACAATCAGTATTTGTCAGATAATTATCCAATAATCTTCAATAATCTACATGGTCTCCTGAACCAAAATGGCACTACAATACTAATCCAAATGAAGAAAGTTTAATCTTAGCTTGTGAAATTTCAAAATTGATCTCTAACCCTCAAAGCAATACGGCACTGATGAGGTTACTAACAGAATATTACAGAAACTTATCAAGTCAGTTCTGTTGGTTCAGTCGGCAGTGTTAGCTGTGTCGATTCAAGCCAAGGAAATGCAATATTCTTCACTGAATAGTTCTTAAACAATCTGCTGCCACAGTCATGAATAATATTATTTTCCCAAAGCAGGAACTCCATCCATCCATCCTCTATACACCGCTTTATCCTCACTAGGGTCGCGGGGGGTGCTGGAGTCTATCCCAGCTGACTCGGGCGAAGGCAGAGGACACCCTGGACAGGTCATCAGTCTGTCACAGGGCTACATATACAGACAAACAAACACACTCACATTCACACCTACGGGCAATTTAGAGTAACCAATTAACCTCAGCATATTTTTGGACTGTGGGAGGAAGCCGGAGTACCCAGAGAAAACCCACGCATGCACAGGGAGAACATGCAAACTCCATGCAGAAAGATCCCAGGCCCACTCCGGGATTCGAACCAGGGATCTTCTTGCTGCAAGGTGAAAGCGCTAACCACTTACTCCACTGTGCAGCCATCAAAGCAGGAACTCTCGGGGGATTTTGTTTGCAGGTGGGATGCAGGTAAGTAAACATTAGAAGTAGGTCTGATCTTATTTTAAATACATTCAACATAAATCGTCATCACAACACCTCTGTAATAGTAACTGGATCTCCAGACAGTGTGAATTCATACAAGTACAACTCTCTAAAAGTGGTGCATTTCATTATGGAAATTAACACAAAAAATTCATGAAAACTAGGACAAAGGCATTATGAGATTCTGAATATCATTGATGCTGTAATTAGCCAACCACTATCACCTTTATAGGAAGTTTACATTTTGTTTACATGAGTGCAAGACAAGGACAGGCTGTTTGATGTTTAGCTCGATTGTCGGAGGGAAGGCACAAAGACACACAGAGGAATGTGTTAAATGCAGTCACATTATCCACCTTTTTGTGTATTATTTAGTGTGGTTCTTCAAACATCTAACATGCGGTATAAAGTCAGACTGCTCGTTATAAATTCATGCTGCAGTACTTATTCATATTACTCACTTTGATCACCGACTGGCAGTTAGAGTTTATTCGCTTCTTCCACTGAAATAATCCTTCATGGGACAAAATAATAGGCTCACATGTGCAACACTTTTGAGAATTCTTTTCCTTTTCTCAATTCTTGGCAAAATGTCACAGCAGTGTAAATTTCTTATGAGCAGTGTCCTCAACAATGTCATGTCTCTCCCAAAACTGTCGGCCTTATGTTTCACATATTAAACATTGATAAGCACTCCAAAGATAACTTTTCAAACAGTTGCATCTAAAATAAAACACATAACTGAATGCAGTGAGGTTAAAGTAGTGGTTATGGCATCAGTGGTCACCTCATAAACAAGACACTAAGATAATTATGCAATTTTACAGGGTTTGCATTTTTATTTTTGCATACCCATGATACAAAAATGGAACTCTTTCATGCATGACCTCAACAAAGTTATGTCATTCCACTACTTTTGGGAACTCAGTGCATCGATTTTCAACTCATAAAAAATTAAAACCCTACAACTCAAGCCACATAAACTTTTACAAAAACACTCAACTCTAACCTGAACCTTTCCCAGGAGCATAAACAGTTTGCCTACCAGGAAAAAGCAATCTTTTCTCTAAAGAACATGAGATCAAACTGGTCATTGTTATTTCCGTTCTACAGGCTGCAGGTCAGAGATCATAGATTCACAAATGTATCTTGGATTTGATATCCTCTTATCTGTTGATACTTCATGCTAGTGTATGCATGAGAGTCTGACTAACATACATATTGCAATATAAAAATGTAAATAAAGAAGACCCCAATTGCACATGCACTGGGAAATCGAAAATGGGCCACTTTGATTTGATTCACAGTGTTCATGCACAGAATACATAAAGGCCAATCCACTGCACATATAAGGAACATGCCCTCTGAGCGGACTCCCAGCAAACTGGAAAGTAGTATAATAGGAATAATTATGCATCTATGGTCTCTGCAGCGGCCAGCTGTTGCAGCATCTGCAAGAGAGTGTAACCAGGCCTTTATATTGTAGAGCAAAGCAGAAATATATCTGCTCACCAATCTTCACAAAAGTTGCAAAAGCATCACCCTTCCACCCCCAAAAAACAGTCATAGTGCAACTTTTACAAAAAAATAAATAAACACAACCTAAAAAAGTCATGAAATAATAAAATATAAATTCCAATCCGTACGAGGATGTCGAGAGTGGAGGCAGAAGGCACAAGTTTTCTTGCCGATGACAGCACAGGGCAGATGTAAAGACTAACAGAACACATGATGTTCCTCATGCTCCAAATAGCATCAAGGAGAGCGAGACAGAGGGGAAGACACATTTTTTTCCTCCCCATCAATGGTAGAAAACTCTTGAACGCTGTTCCTCCCGGGCCTCCCCCACCAGTAGATCAAGGTTTGAGCAGAAAGGAGATGTTCCAGAGTCGGGCGTTTCGGTTCTGCTATGCCATCCTGCTGATATCTGTCTCTGACTTTGTGCACTTTATGTTTCAACATTATGCCATGCAGGAGTGTGTGCATGCGAATGTGCACTTTAAGTGTGATTTCTTTTTAATGCTAAGCTAATTTTAAGGATAGGGCCTAGGTGCATGTATAGGTGTACATCTCTAAGCGAGTTGTAAAGAACAAACAGGAAGGTTAAACAAGAAAAGATAAAACTGATAGTGTCAGGCATTTCTCTCCACCTTGCTCTTTCGTCCTCTACATCACTATCTCTTTCTCGATCTGTCAGGTTTCACTGTTAAGTATTCATGATCCTTCAGCGTGTTTGGCAGCACTGCGGCTAAATGCTGTCTACAGTAGAGGCTTAATTATGTATGAAATATTGAAAAGCACACTTCAAGTTGTAACATTATCTGACTTTAGTATTGAAATGTTAAGTAAAAAGATACTGGTATATGTGATATAACATCAGTCCCCAGCCTTGTTTGTTCATGACTAAATCCTTCAGTTGTCTGGCTTATCTTGTAAACCTTGCAGGGGTTAGAAAGCTCCAAGTCAGGATGGACAGCTCATCATGATGACTGAAAGGGTGTGAAAGGAGAACCTGACAAACTGAGATAAGGTGAAGGTAGAGCAGAGGTAGAAGTCTGTAACCCGAGGTGCAAAAGATACCCACTGTGACAGGATTCTTCTTCTTTTGTTGTTGTTGTTGAGAATTTACATACAAAAGCCACAGTTAGCATTGTAGATTTTAGTTTGGTTTGTTTTAAAAACAAAGCATGTTTTCCTTAAGCTTAAATTCTTAAAGCTGCTATCCGGAGTTTCCGTTTGTTTTCAATTTATGTATCATTTTTTAACAAAGCTTAAATGTGTTAGTCTAGTTCGATACTATAATATAAAGTTAGTATAACGCGATATGAAAATTTATTCCAGAGCTCCGCCTTCCTTTCATAGACCCCCATGTTATTCCAAAAAGCTCCGGTCGCTGCCGACCAATCAAGTTCGAGCTTCAGCTTTGTCATGCTGTCAATCAACGGTTACGCGCACAGCAAGCAAGCCCATGCAGTGGTGGGCGAGCTACGCACTACGCAACCGCACGCACATTTGTTTTGCTTGTGGACGAGAGAGCATCAGGGCTCAGCAACTTCCAGAAAAGTTACCAATCCCACAGCTTGTCAGGCCAAGAGACTGCAGGACGTTTTTTGGCTCGGGGTGCTCGCGTCGCTCCCCGACCACGGCCTCCATAGCCCGCCTGACGGCTTCGTTTAGATGCCCGACCTCTGGAGGAAGATGTTGGGGCGTCTGGGACATACTCTTTGTCAGAGGAGTCATGCAATTCTGAACTCTAGATAGAAATAAATAAACAATGTAACACATATACACGCGTAAATGCACTAAGTTTGATAAACAACGTCATCGAGAGGGATACACGAGTGTAATCACATCTTGAAACTTTACTCGTTCGTCCTAGCAGATTCATGTTATTTTGGTATTAGGGCAAGTTAGACTCAATACAGCACTCTAACGTAATTCCTTTATGATTTACTAAATGTACTAAATGTAGAAGAGGGGAAAACAGCAAAACAGGCAAGATGCTGCAGCACTCCGGGCACTCCTGTCAGGTACTGCACACGTGCACAAATAAAGGGGCGAAATCAGAGGGAGGGTGGGACCAACAGTGTTTTGGGAGACGCTGCGATTCAAACTCCGGACAGCAGCTTTAAGGTAACTAAAATGTCTTGATTTTGACCAACCATTATTGACATCTACAAAGACTTGTAGAAACAAACACAGGTTTGCGTAGTAATTGAATTATCAGAAACTGAGAGCATACTTAAAAAAGTTCTTAGTCTCACCCACAGAGAATGAATCCCATAGTTAGTGTTTACAACTCAAACGTTTGTAGCAATTAAACATAAAAGACAAGGAAAGTTTGGAGGTGGCTGCCATTATTCCAGGATTATCCACACAGCTCAGGTGGTAGAAGCAACCAAATGTTGCTTTGAACTGTTGCCTCATGAATCTTATATATACTTCAGGCGGTTTGCCAAAACTGAAATCTAACTTACGTAGTCGCCATTTTCAGAGTGATAACATCACAGCTATTGAGAAATATCTTGAACTCATTCTTTAGGGTTCTGCATGACATCATGCGATTTGCGATATTTGCACTTTGTGACCACTGACAGGTGTCCACTTGCAAATTCACCATGGACCTCAACCTGGAGCAGAGCAAACATTTCATTGCGTCAGATCCTCGACCTGAAGGCTGACCTTCAGATCAAAGATCGTTAGTTATGATAAAAGGTTGGTCTGCAGCTATGACCCAGACACCAAACAGGAATCCTCACAGTGTAAAAGTGTGCCTCTATACCCTGAGGCATCTAGAAGAGAATATTCAGAGCATTAAATGTGGTGCAATGGCATTTAGATACTCCAATTATGCCAAGCAACCAAACAGAGTTTTCACTCTCGACCTGGCAAACTTGTAAGATATGGGCCCCTGTGACTTCCACCTCTTTAGAAAATGACATTTGAGTTGAACAGTTGTTGAGTGGAGTGAGATTTGGTGTCCATGACAGATGGTTGAAGACACTTTTTGGCTGCAACTCGTGGGGCAAAGTTATCTACACTTTCCTTCATTTATTTGCACAAGTTTCATTTTTTGCTCTGTCACATCCAAACATCATCTCCTACTTGCCTTATAAGATACACTCCAGCCAACCCCCAAAGTTCTGCAAAAATACACCAAGGAACAAGGTTTCTAAACCCTGCAAACATACAGAAGAGTATGAACTTTGTATGGCTCTGAATAGACGCTGAACCTTGGATGAACTACTGAATAAGCTAATGCTATAAAAGTCATGCAGATACGCGAATTAAATGAATAAATTGTCTGATTTTGTCTCCTGATTGTCTTCACCGGCTAGAGCAGCTACAGTAACAACTTGCTCTGATCAACTATGGCAGCTAAACTATTACCCATATGATTGCTTAGGAATTCTCTTATGCGTACTAAGACCTGCTAACAAAGACGACTTAAATGTGATATAAGTGTGATGAATATAAGTACCTCTGACATCATGAACCAACGGAGGTACTGCTGCAGGGCCAGCCCATGGAACAAGCACAGAATTGATTAACCATCAAGAAGCTTCCAGGTCTTTCAGGTCTGATCTACGGCAGCACTTTTCCTCTCAGACGCCATCGGTAGCTCTGTATGGCTCAACTCCACCGGCCTCTGCACAGGAGGTGAAATGAATCGACCTCTGCAGGCCTGTGGTTCAAACGAGAAGCAAATTGCCAATTTTGCTGGCAGATCAAATGGGAGAGGTCGGACTCCATTAAGAAGCACAGATGGCAGATTTTTCATCTACCGAATAATGTGCTTTCCGGTGAAAAATGCTTTTTAAAAGCTCCCAAAAGGTGATATTAAAACATTTGGATTGAATTACTGGCATGAGACCGTGTCCCAAATGTTTTCAGTAATATGATGGTTCTACGTATTGATACAAATAGATACAAATACCCAGGAGTCACTGGGTGGTGGCGCGTGGCCTGGTTATCTTCATTCTATCATGAGTGTCTGCCAGCCAATCGACCTTTTGACCCAGACGATACAGAGTGGTAGCAAATTGCCAATTTTGTTGTCAGAGCCTGCTGAGTCGGCTGGATAGCTGTCCTTTTTTGACATTTTTTTTTTTCTTTCTTTCTGTGAGCCGCCTGCAGTCACGGTTCTGCCTCCACAGTGTGCATCAGCTCTGTCAAGTGCCCATCCAGACAAGTGGCCTTTCTATCAGAGAGCAAGAGTTGATGGTGAGAGTGTAATCAAAGGAGAAATCCACGGAACAACTTTCAGCATCGTGAAAAACAGGCGCTGGTGCTGCTGCTTATATAACATCACGTTGAGATTCCAGTGCAGCTACTGTGAAGTTTGGTAGCAGAAGTAGTTTTGTGGTTTTGCTGAAGTACACAGCAGAGATACTGTTATGCTGGTTGATGTTGTTGTAACCACCATTTGTTGTCTATACTATGCTTTCTATGGAATGAATGCAGGTATGAAACAGATTTAAAAGTAACAAGAAAAGCACTCAGAGATCGCAGAAATACAGCATTTGTTTATTCGTTATTGATGATCAGAAATCACGGCGACATAGAATGTGTCCATTTAATATAGATGTACACACAAACAAAATGACCTTGCACTGAGCACAGGCATGTGTTATGCATGTGTATGTTCTGTATGGATACCGAATTGTGCGACCAAAATTTGTAGCAGGTAACAGGAATTAATTGGACCTGGAACTCCCTCCAATTTAATCGATTGTTCCTTGTATCATCTTCGATGGATAAGTCCCGATAAGTCCACAGCAGACAATGTGTAGTAGGATTGCAATCATGTGACGTGGTGTTCATTTTGTAGTCTTAGTTACAGTGACACCGATGCTATCTCTCAATTATCCAAAATCGTTAACAAATCTGACTATTCTACGATCAAGACAATTAGCTGCATCACTGGCAAAATCTAATGACTTGGCCATTGTGTCATTTATGATCTTCCCTGAAAATGTCATCTAAATTCATTAGTTCGTTTTTGAGCGACAGACAGAAAGACAAACCAACGCCAATCTTCACATAATTCTGCCACGTTCCTTGGCAGAGTAATAAAGTTAAAGTAGGAGTCAGATTTACTTTATGTGACATGATTTGTGTGGACAACTTCACACTTGACCATAAAAAATCATGTTGAAATAAAGACATTGAGCTTCCAACAATCTTTATCTTTGTTGCACATTTGCAACAAACCAGACTTAAGTAAAAGTCACGCAGGAATCAAAAGTAGTTTTTAAAGCCTGAGTGCTGCCAAACTCTCTCCCATGAGATTAGAACTTTGTGACACAAGCACATCTGTCTGTTACTCACACTAAGCATGATGGACTCTGACGGATGGACTCATGATTGATGCTGCAATTTACCTCCTCTGGTGTTCAGAGCAGATTTATTCCTCAGCCCAAATAGTGAAGCAGCTCTTCACCTTATGGCAAGTTTTTCGCAGTGAATCTGGCAAATATGAAAATTTGTCTTCACACATACAGCCTTTAATGCAGTTTATGTACTTCACTGTCCGAATGCTACATACTAGTTACATAGAATTTAGATGCATATCAAGTTTAGCAAATTAAACTTTACAGAAATACCATGGGGCTAATCCACAGTTTATTATGAGTTTTTGAGGTCACAAGTTTGGCAAGGTAATGATATCGATTCATGCAGACGTAGGTAACTAATATGAGACAGGCCAAAGTAAACTGCTTTAACGATCTCCAGAGGACAGGAAGCTTGAATGCACCGTCTGCAGAAAGCATTTCACAAACAGCAAGACCTCCTTACATTTTAGGCATTTACCTTGATGCTCTTAAAGTATGGCTTCTGACTTAAACCGAGCACAAAAAAATGAAATGAGCTTCCCTTCCTATATTCACCAAAAATGAGACACAGTGAAAAAAGATGCACTGCGAGGCCAGAAAATAGAGAGACGGGATTTTTGGAAGATCAATTACACCGAGTGGAGGAGATGGGAATGTGAGAATCAGCGGGGGGAGTAAAGTGTGAGGTACATCTTATTTAGATGAGTTCCCAACTTGTGACAGATGATTAGAAGTTATACTGCTGTTAGCTGGTGTTAGGGTGGTAGATAACTGTCACTAGTAAAAGAAGACAGATGGTTCAAATGGAGTGATAAAATCCTACTGTCGTTATGAGAAGATCTGCGCTTTTCAGCTCAAGGTGGTTTTCATAAATGGGGCAGTTTTCTGGGGATAGCGTCCTTCAGGTCTAAGGTGAACATCAGATGCTAAAATACAACTGTCCTGTGGACAGAATGGTTTTTGAGTGACTTTTAAGCCAATTACAACTTAAACAAAAACAAACTAAAAAAAACAAACATACAGCTTTGCTTTGTTCCCTCTGCCATTGCTGCTCTTAATCACTGGTAGTATGTTTTCTATCCACCTCTCATCAGCATGTGTGTCCTGTGTTTAACTGTTTATGATATGTGTATCTCTTATGCACCTGTGATAATGAATATCCCCTTGGCAACAATACAGATCTATCTATCTATCTATCATTAAGGTGTGATTGTAGAGTGAGTTTAGTACAGTGAGTTTAGCATGAGAGCTTGTGATAGAAACAGTTTTCTCCTGTATCCGTGCTTTGTTTGCCCTATCACACACCCCTACCTCCACAATAAAAGGTTTTGCTATGGTGACAACAGCATCTCACTCTTTCTGTCTTTGTGCCTCACAGATAACCGTGATTAATTGCATGTAGGTTTGCCTAGAGGCACTGACCCTGGATATATTGGTTAATAAACGCAGACAACACAAAGCCATAACCACTAAAGACAGGATCAAAAGGAAGTTTTATGGAAATGAAAAAGGTCTGTGGTATACACCTTCCAATCTTAAGATCCCCGTACTGAAACCACTCTACTATTAAAACACAATTTGTCCACATGACAAATTAAGGAAAGTGATTGTCTGGTGCTACTATGATTTAACCCTCAAGCGACCAAGCTATTTTAGCGACTAAAATGACTGGGGTCATTTATGACCCCACTATATTTTACACAGGAATATGTCTACTTTAGTGCCTCTTTTTGTGCTTTCTTACCTATTCCACTCCACTGCAGTTTAAGATGGATATTCTAAAATAACCTTCTGTAATTATTCATGGATTTTAATCATTTTTGACTCAGAGCTAAAGTAAAACATATGAACAATATGATGCATTGTAAGAACGCAATGACATTTATTTAGACACGCTTTGTCTGCCACTTCTTTTAAAACTTTATTCATTTTGTTTCCTCAATAGTCAATCAAAAGTACATAAAAACAAAATCTACAAAAAACATCTTGTCTGTATGTGTGCAATGTAACATGCAGAGAAGCATTTAGATTAGGGGCGGCTGTGGCTCAGGTGGCAGAGCCGTTCGTTCAATGCAAGACACTTTACCCACCTTACCTCCAGTGCTGCCACTTACACTGGTGTATGAATGTGTATGCTGTGTAATGTTGGTGGTGGTCAGAGGGGTTGTAGGAGTGGATTGGCAGCCAGTCAGTCTGGCCCAGGGCAGCTGTGGCTAAAAATGTAGGTCTGCCAGCTATAGTGCACTGCAGATCACTGAAATATAGCGATTAGAGGTAGAAATAAATAAAACTAAGGCCTACAATAGTGAAAAACCTATACATCTTTCTGGGGTCATAAGTGACAAGTTTCCATTATCCTTGTCACACCAGTTGGCCGAGCTCTACAAAAAACTATGAGCAGCTGTAAGACAAGTAGATTGACAAATTCATGGCACATTTTTCAGATAAAAGATATAAAAATGGCAAATATAATTATATGGCTGGGGTCATAAATGACCCCACTCGGTCGCTTGAGGGTTAAACAGATATAACATTGAGTTTCATTTGTTACATGGAATACAGCAGTTGCAGCTGAAAATCTTGACAAGTGTTTTAATAGCACCAATGTTCAGTCATTAGCAAGGCTAATTAACAGTTCTGATTAGGATTTTTTCAAATCTCGCAAAGGGATTTCTTGTATGTTAATCTTCTCCCAAGTGTCTCTACTTCATAGAACCTAGTGGGGTTCAAGTTAGGTCACAAACTTGTGAATTTGTCACTGCAAATTTTGTCTCAAGTGTTTAAGGGGTTCCACACTTAGACAGGAATATTGACTGGGCCTTTTATATTCCTAAATTAGGAAGAAATCCATTAATTGCATTGTAGGATCAATAAAATTAATTAAGAACAGCCCAACAACAATTTAAAGGAGTCCTAAGATGTAGCAACATTGCCTAGTAGCAGTAAACTGCTTGCTGAACGTAATTTAACACCACAGATAAGATGAAACCAACACATTAGAAACACAATGGTCCAACAGTGGTGTTTGTAGAAGCAGGTATAGTAGAGGATGCTTTACTAGATTTGCTAGGTCATATGACTCCTATAAAACTTGGGATAAAGGAATAGGTCTTTATGCAAGTTCAATCCAGCAGACTAAACATTCGAGGATTGGAGGACACATAAGATTTTCAGGAACCAAACTGGAAGTGTCTGAGATGGTTGACTGGTCTCATCTGCCTGGCAAGAAGATAAGACTTTTCCAAAACAAACATGACTCAATTTCCAAATTTGTGTTATTTGGATATCTGAACTCAAAATAACAACTTTCTTTCATGAAAACAACTTATTGAAGAAACACAACAGCAGTCCTCAGAGACAATTTTTCACCTTTGAATTCGGCTCAAAATCTCTCTCACCAAATGTGCTTTGCGATATTTTGCTTGGCCAAGAAATCACAGATCAGCTCCCAAAGGGTTTTCAATAAAATGGGTGAAGCAAGAGCACCTATGTTCAGTCATGTGGAAAGTACTTGGCTTGGAGACTTAGCGGGCTTTGATTTGGCATGGTACTTGGGTTGTTTTCAGTGAAGTCTCAAACACCCACAAAAACACAAGTACAGACAAGATAAATGTCAAATGTCAATTAAACTGTATCTGCTATAATATTGTGCCAGCAGGGGTTGCTATTAGCAACTGAATATTCAACTGAAATTAAGTGCTGGTGGCAGAATAAATGAATTTTAAAGTAGATGTAATTATACATGAATATTCAATTAAAAAAAGAGGAAAGTGAATTAATACATAACATAATGCATTTCCTCCCCCCACCTAAAACATATGGCTTGTAGTTAATGCTGACTTGCTAATCTTCAAAATGCAAATGTGAATCACACACATGGAAAAGCAAACAAAGACGGAACAAAGCAGTGGGATAAATTACACATGGACCTGCAGCCAGTGATAGAAGGCTGGAAGGTTGGAAGGAATGAAACATCCACCCACACATGGCTGGAGTATCACCCAGAGAGACAGAGGGAGAGATTGAGGGCAAAATATAGGAAAGAGGGAGGGTGACAAAGAGAGCAATGGGAGAAGCAGGGAGAGAGAACACCGAAGGGATGAGACAGAGAGAGGGCTGAGGGGAGAGAGATGAGAGCAAAAGAAAGGGAGGATTTAACACCTAAATTTAGCTGCTAAATGCGACACAGCAGTCATGACATCTGATATCTAGGGTGGAGGATTCCCTAATTCAAAACCTCTGGCATCATTTATCCAATGCGTACACGTGATTTATGATTTACAGAAAAATGTTTTGTTCATAGTCTGTCTTTGAACGGTACCAACATGCCTTTATGTGCATTTAAAGGGCTGCTGGTCGCTGAAAGTGTTCTTTTTTGTGAAAGCCGGTGGCAAAGAAATCCCTTCTAAAAGTGTTTTTAGTTTAAGTGACGCTACAAATTTCATAGTTCTGTGCAAAAAAATGACTTCAGCTGAAGTAACATGAGGCTTCAGTTGGATAGAGTCAGACAATTTCACAGCTTTTTTGGTATGAAAGTCCTCTAACAGAGGGACAGGAGCACAACACAAGATTTCAGTACTAAAAAGAAAAGAAGACGGTCATTTGATGTGTCTGACTCAGCCTGCTGAGGAGTCACAGTAGTTTTCTCAGAACATTAGAGAGCATTTTTGCACAGAATAATGATAGCGGATCTGGTCGGGTGCATGGATCTCACCAGCAAGTGACTGCTGTGTCTTTGGACTAAGAAACGGGTATTTTCTTTTCTTTCTTTTTTTTTAGAAAGCATTGGCTATTATCAAGGGTCTCATTCATATCAACACCTGTAGTTAAAGACCTACTGCTCTCACTCCTGACTTGTCACATACCATTGCTTTGTTGGACCACTTGGCGTCACATTTGAAAGTTCTTTGCTTTGATGAGACAAAGTTTTTGGTGCACACCAAGTACTGTGAAGCATGGTAGTGACAGCATCATATGTGAAGCACGGTGGTGGCACCATCATGATGTGGAGCATGGTGGTGGCAGCACATTTAAAGTCAGTTTTCAACCTATAGTGCAGTCCAATAGACCTATACAGGTCTCTGAATTAAATGTCATGAGTTTGTAGCAAAATTTTCTTAATGTTGTGAATTTTAGGGAATATTTTACCCCAAACCATGAATTTTTTTTCAAACTAACCAAGTAGTTTTAGTTTCAAAAGTTGCGTCCCTGATCTCTAGTTAACGAGGGACATTGAATTTTTCTATCAAAGGACTCTCTGATTCAGAGGACTTCAGTTGCCTGACAGATTAAACCACAGACTACCCAGTGCTTTGTGACAGTCTTCACTGTATTAAAGGCTGATTTGCTTTATGTTAATATAATTGTCGGGATAGAAAAATCTCTGAAACAACAGATCTCCATGTGAGCCAGTGAAGCCAGGGCTACTAACTGTGCTTTTAGGGTGCCACTATTTATTCAGTGTTAATGAAAAAGTAAATGCAACCAACAGACTGTGCTTAATTCTAACAGTGCAACATTGAATGAAATCAGTTTAAGTGGAGAATAGTTTTCATTGAAAACTTGATCCTAACTGGTTATGTGCAGTCCTTTTGCTAAGTCAACTTGGGTCACATCTCAATGTCATTTTTCAACACATTTTAGATTAACAAACCAATAAAAATCCAAGAACGTCAGAAACAGATGCCACGAGTTTGCAGACACATTTCTCAGCTTTTGTAGCTTGCTTTCAAGCTGCAACAAGTTTCCCTTTTAACATCTATTTTAACCTAAACAATGTTCTTTTGGTGAACTACTTGCTTACACCTAAATTTAATGAGTGAAAAATCCCCAAATGATATGAAAGTAAATGAAAACTATTGGTCCAACACATGACTTATGCTGCCACCATCCCTCCATCACCCTCATGTCACTCTTTTTAACCCAATCATCTATTGTCACTGACTATTTATGCTGCCTACTAGTGCCAAATAAAACCTTATGTGTATGTCTGAGATGCCAAAAGACATTCTTCTACAATTCTACAGTTTCATTTCATTTCTATCCAAAGTGACGGACATCTGAGAGTAGATACACTACAAGCAAGGATCAAGTCAGGAGAAAACAACTTGGATTAGAGTCATAAAACAAGTTCAAGTATGATAGGACCTTGAACTCCTGCGGTGCAGGAGGTAATAGGAATTCTTTTCTTTTTGCAGTCTGTCAAGTGCAAAGGTGTTCAGTGAAGAGCCCGGCTTTTAGTCTTTTCTTAAAAACTGAGGGCAACTGCAGATCTGACAATGTTTGGTAACTCGTTCCACCACCGAGGAACCACAGAAGAGAAGAGACGAATGAGAGAGTTCAGGTAGGAGGAAGCTGTTTTCATTATACTTCTGCATGCAAGTGTCAGAGTTTTGAATTTTATGCGGGCAGCAACTGGAAGCCAGTGAAGCGAACTGGCTGGATGAAATCAGTAGGGTAACGTGTGCTGTTTTTGGCTGACATTTTTACACTTGGATGAAGAGAATTTATGTTTACTCGTATCAGGTTTTGGTGTGACATAAACAAATATTTTCCTGTACTTGAATATTTTAACCTGAAAGGCTTTGTATACATAAAATGCAATAAAATATGCACCGTATGTCTGCACCGCATTGGGGCAAGTAATTACACACTGATAGGTTCAATAAACACAAAGTAGGCAAAGGTTTTGATTTTAGTAGTTAATATTATGCTTGGTTATAACAGGTTGAGATGGGTTATAGTCGTTTACTGTAAGTTGTGTCTGATCACAGTAGGTTTGTTTGACGTTGACTGAACTTGAATATGGAAAAGCATCAATTCATCACGAAGATATACACTACCATTCAAAAGTTTGGGGTCACTTAGAACTGTCCTTATTTTTGAAAGAAAAAAGTGAAGATAACAGTGAAGATAACATTAAATTAATCAGAAATACAGTCTAGACATTGTTAATGTGGTAAATGACAATTCTCGCTGGAACCGATTGATTTTTAATGGAATACCTCCATAGGGGTACAGAGGAACATTTCCAGCAACCATCACTCCTGTGTTCTAATGCTACATTGTGTTAGCTAATAGTGTTGATATTTATGTTAGCACATGAATAATAGTGTGAGTTTTCATGGCAAACATGAAATAATCTGAGTAACCACAAATCTTCGAACAGTAGTGTACATTTACTTAGAAAAGACATAATATGACATCATATGGTGGGGTCACTTTCAGCTGAAAGTTGTTGACCGGGGTGGGGGTGGGGGGGTTGGAAGGGAGGAATTATATATACTATAGGGCCGTCTCCACCGCAGCCGCGCACCCCCTCGCAGACAGTCTCGTTGGTCCGGCGGGTTTTGCACTGCACTTTTTTTTTTTTTTTTTTTTTTGCCGCGGACCAGTGAGACGGCAATGTCGGCAGAATTTTAATGAGGCGGTGGCCTATACCGACGAGGCGGGCCGCCTCGCTGATTATATGGGAGAGGAAACACTGTCGTAGCTGTAAAATATAACCAACACATGTGCATAAAATATTTTAATATTCCAATATATCACCAGAGACAAACAAAATAAGCGCATAATACCATATTAGTTATGATTTTTCTCCATCTGAGATGCTGTTTTGAGGCTTTAGTGAAGCGACATGTCTCAAGTCAGCAGCCACTTAGAACAAAATAATGATGCTAAAAAGTGTATTATCACACAGGAGTAATGAGGTTGATTACACCTTTCTAACCACTATGATTACACATTGGAAGCTGCTCAGTCAAGCCCTGCTGTTTCCTCTCTGCTAAGATGACAGGATAACACCACTATCAGTCTTGTTACAGATGTAGCCAATAAGATAGCTTTGTTGATCCCTGAGGCAAAACTGGGTCACTTCAGCTGCAATAAATAAAAAATAAAAAAAATCGCCCCTAAAAATATGGACACTGAAATACATTTAACACTACAAGGACTCAGCATCGTGGTCTCAATCATGCATGTTTCGTGTGAATTAAATGTCATAGTGACAGACATCTGGAAGGAGGGAAGAGGCTAATTTAAGCTAATCATATTTAATTCTCTTTGTCCAATTTGTGACACAAGAAATGCAGCTTTAAGTGACATATTCATGGCAACAGTAACATTTAATGACATTTAATCTCAACAAGGTCAAAGGTCATTTTTTTTGCTGATGAACTTCCGCTTTATTTCTTAAAGCCTATTTTGCTCTTTTCTTCATTAGTCAAACATTACCTCAACGACTAGCTGACATTAGATCTCTCATATGCAGCACGGCACTGATTTGGTTCTCCTGAATAATGTTCAACAGCACGTCAAAGTCAGATGGAGGATAAAACGGGGGAAAACAAACTTCTCTGCAGCCTCTGAGGATGTTTCTCTGAAAGCGTCCGCCTGTTGCGAAACCCGCCGTAACTCCAATATTCTCATTTCTCCTCGACTTTCCCTCCTCAGTGCTCACACATTAACAGCGCCCCACGCCTGTTTGTGTGTGCGCCATGCTTTAGTTCCACTTGTGTATTCATGCAGTGAAAAGACGCTCATATATTATGAAAAAGTCGGTTTTCTGAGCACAGGGTGAAATCAGCGTCTCCATGCTGATTCTTGTTGAAAGGAAGAAAAATATAAAGCTTTTCATTCCCCCTCTGCGGTGAATTTTAAAAAATTAAATAATAACCAGGAGGTATCAATCTTTTTTTTTCCACAGCGAATTTAAAAGTGCTGCTAAAAGTAATATGTGGGGGCAGAAGAAGAAACACAACTTTAATCTTACTTCCAAAGTTTTCCAGCTGCCTTTAGTGTGTTCTCCAAAACAAGAAACAGCTGGATTGTGACTCTCCACTGTGTATGAATGTGAAATTTAACCCTGCCTTAATGAAAAAGTAGATTTAGAGCCAAGTATTGACCTTCTAACTCTTCCTGCAGTCGGGTTATTGTCGGTTTAAGGCTAAAGCTGGCATATGTTTTGTAAACAGTCTTAATTTTTACTTAACCTTCAAATAACTGGTTAATGATGTGTGCTAGAATGCAGGAATACACATGAAACTTTCAATTGCACCTCCACAGAGGCAAAGAAATCTTAGCCACTGACTGAAAACCTGACATTTAGATGCAGAAATGGTTTTCACATTAGCAGGTTCCTGAAACGACTATTGGTTTTTCAAAGTGTAACATAACGGAGTTTAGATTAGCTGCACAGACACACAGTATTAAAATGCAAATCTGTACCGTGAGAAAAAAGGATTTGCAAAAAAGTGATTTTTGCTGATTGTATTTATTTTACTTATTTTTTTCTGTATTTTTGAAATGATGAAATTGTTATTAAAATTGCAAAAACTGTGAATTTACATGTCTGGTGCAAAATAACATTAAAATCACGACACTCTGAACAACCACACAATTTCAACTTTTTTTAAAAAGAATATTTGCTTCTTTGATATATATATATATATATATATATATATATATGACTGTGGAGATACATTTTTAAATTTATTGAAATTTCACGAATATTTTCTTTATATAAAATACATACATGACGATATAAAAAAGAAGATCTGACAACAAAAGTTTTATTCAACAAAACTTCTCTAAATGTACAAGACACCTCTCATTTAACAATGAACATTTTCAAAACATTTTACCACTATTATTTTTTTAATGCCACTTGTGGCTAATTTTATGTAATTTTAGAAACATTTATACAGTATCAAACTTATATTTTTACCTTTTTAAATATTAATTTATATGTATTGCTAGAAAGGAAATATTTGTGAAATTCCAATAAATTTGTAAATGCATTTGCACATATTATTATTATTATTATTATCATTATTATAGCATTATCACTATTATTTTATTTTTATGGCGTAAAATGATCCAGAAAACTTCGCTTTCCTGTTAGTAGTAATTAGTGAGTAATGTGTTACAGTAACAAATGCCAGCTATGAGAGAATGATGAAAACAATATGCCTTAACTGGCAAAACATGACTTTGCAACTTCAGAACTAAGAAACTGACTTAAGCAGAGTTTCTGGAGTACTGTTAAACACTAAGACAAATGTGTCCACGCTGCTGGCAGACCAACAGCACATTTCAGTAGTTTCATTTTTGAGAAACACACTGCAGCACTTCTTATTTCAAAGGTTGTTTAGTCTCACGTTGAGCATGACATTTTCTAAATTCTGCCCTTCACTGCCTTCATTCAATCTGAGACGATAAACATTTATGACGGTGAATAAATTGGAACTTAAAACAATACCTAATCGTCTTAATATCCCAGCATACTGGTACATGAGGAGAAGATCTTCAACAGAACTCATATCTGGACTGTTAAATGACACTTCACAGTGGGCCAGAGCACCACACAGTAGAAAACAGATTATCAGGGTTTCTATTTGCTTCACTTGGTGTGAAGTTGTGACGATCATCATGACGCTTTTTTACCCAGTTGGAGCAGGTTTCTAATGTCACATTTCATTACCTGCCCCGCTTGCTGCCTCCCCTGTCTGCTGTGATCTTTTATTTAAATATTTACCGTTTTATTTATTTATCACCACCCATCTCTGTTTGATGCCGTTGTAGCCGTTTAGCTGGTTCCGGATGCCGCTCAGCCTCTTCAGCCTTTGTGACTTGTTTTTAACACACAATTTAAATTTGTTGTGTGCATCTGCAGTGCTTATGATGTGAATGCACTCATGGTTTCATTTTTTCCCCTCAGTTAGTGGGCCTTTCACCCACTTCAGTTATTGTAAACAAGTCATTTCTTTTGTCCACGATAACAGCCAGAGCAAATTCATCCTCAAATCAACCTGGCAGGTTCATTATATTTTTTTAACAAACAATAAGATGGTCAGAATGGAAATGGACCACCAAACTGGCAGCGGTTTGCTGTCAACGTGCCAAAACCCAATATTCCCTGTCTTGCAGTTAATGATAGTTTGTCATCGTAAGTTGGCTCCTGCTGTTTCCGAAAGGTATTTATACCGGCCGAGCCTTTACAATTTAATGAATTCAGTGCAAAAACTGACACCTCCGTGTGCACCACAGACAGTTTAAATCTAGGGAGGACAACTTGGAAAACAGCATAAAGTACTGAAGCTGTTTTTAGGAAGTAGTGAGTTAATTTCAAATATCTTGACCCAACATTTATGGTTCTCTTTGCATCATAACTGATTCTTGTTAATCAGTGTGCAACACTTAAATTAGCTTTCAATCCATGCTTGACAGTATTTTAACTGTTATATTCCCAGTAGTTGGGTATTTTTTTCTACTGAATTGTAGAGCCACACAGACAAACGCTTCTTTAACACATTTTCTGCTTTCTTAGAGAGGAACAAAGCTGCTCTTTTGCCAAGAAAATAAACATACAAGATGAATGCAGAGAAACAGAAACTTCATTTAGCGCACTAATTGTGTGAAGTATCGCCATCACATTCATTTGTCAGTGACAGTCTCTGACAGTGTGTTCCCTCGTCCATATGGTCCATATTAGACAAGCTGTGTTTTATGTAAAATAGCTTAAATATGACCAGCTCCTAAGTTTTCTCTAACTAGTTCAAAATCTTTTAAATCTATTTATTTTCCTGTTTGTAAAGCATTTATATGTGAAGTATATATGTACATTAACCTTCAAGAGTTTGGGGTCACTTAATGTCCTTATTTTTGAAAGAAAAGCATTTTTTTTCAATGAAGATATCATTAAATGAATCAGAAATACAGTCAGACATTGTTACTGTGATAAATGACTATTCTAGCTGGAAACAGCTGATTTTTAATGGAATATCTCCATAGAGGTACAGAGGAACATTTCCAGCAACCATCACTCCTGTGTTCTAATTCTACACTGTGTTAGCTAATGGTGGTGAAAGGCTCACTGATGATTAGGAAACCCTTGTGCATTTAGCTTAGCACATGAATAAAAGTGAGTTTTCATGGAAAACATGAAATTGTCTGGGTGACCCCAAACTTTTGAATGATAGTGTGCATCTACTGTATTAATGCCATGAGTTTCAGTGTTTGAAATGAGGGGATATAATACAACTGCTACTTCACCATATAATAATGTGACTTTTTGAAGGTTTCACACATTTCTAACTGAGTTGTGTTGTGCAATTACTGTATATTTAACACATCCTATGAATCAAACTTGAATAATTACTCTGCCAAGGAATGCAGCAGAGTTATGTGATGTCGGTGTTGGTTTGTCTGTCTGTCTTTTTGCAACATGATTCAAAAGCAGACTTACAGATTTGGATGAAATTTTCAGAGAAGGTCAGAAATGACACGAGGACCAAGTGATTAGATTTTAGCAGTGATGTGGTCTGGATCCATGTTTAAGATTTCTGTATCTTCGGAGATAGCAGCATGGAGTCGCTGTAACTATGACAACAAATGAACGCTACATCCAACTGATTGCTGACGATCACATGATTGCGATCCTACTACAAATCCACTGCTGTGGACTTATCGCGACTTATCCCTCGGAAATGATACAACTTCTGAGCAGCCTTGGTGGATTACTGCGCTCTCTGATTTTCTTGTTGTGGTTTGCCATTGCCATCTCTAAATTGATTAGGTTTAAACATTATAATTAGTTGCATTAGGTTAAATGGAAATGTTACAGCAAACAATGATCACTGGACTTCTGCACTAAAAAACAAAAGTCATGTACAAAGTATAAATGAACTCATCTGATCAGTGAAGGAATCCACTGTGACTAAACACAGAAAAAAGTAAAAATAAGTCCAGAAGAGTGGACTATAAAGTAAGTTTCAACATAACCAGGCTGAAAACACCAATCAGACATGTGATTGCACCAATCACATGCATCTGACTTTGGTTAAAACAACAGCTTGTCATAATAGAGAACTATGAAGAAACTTTCTATATCAAGGCAAAGTGCACTACTGACTGCTGCAAATGATTCAAGTTAAGAAAAGCTGTTCATCATGTATGTTAATGTATTTATTGTACCACACAGTGCTGCTTGTGGTGCTCATTTCCAATGTTTTCTCCACTAGTGTCATTACCATCCGTGTGAAATTGCCTCAGCAGCAAATTAGGACCAAACATAAAAACATAATTAAGCATTTTCTGCATCACTATCCAAGCACATGTTGGTTACCGTGGCAACGCAGTGCATACAGTTAGCGCTGCTGTACCTGCAGGGCTTCACTCAGACGCTTTATTAACAACAAGTTGCACATATAACTTCACATAACCCTTCAGTTGAGAATCTCAGAAGATTTATCCAGGAAACAAACTGGCGAAATGACGGCGCTTCTTACGCTTAATTTAAATTCACAACTCTGCACAGAACCTCCTCCGGAAAACATCAAATTTGCTCATTTAAAGTTAGTCTATGTTGTCTTGAGAGACAAAACTTTGGGAAAAGTGTGAGCAACTTCCGCCAATGGGAGCTTCAGTAATTTTGTTTATGCTCCGTCTGTCACTCTCGGTATGCTGCAGGATGAAAAGGTCACAGAGTGTCAGATAAATGCCTTTATTGCAGCGAACGAACCCGCCTCAGCTCTGAAATCTATCGCGGTGTTTATCTGCAGCTCCGGTGAAACTGAAGGTTCCACTGTTGCGGGTTGCCAGCTGACGGTAATTTTTTTCCCTCAGCCCTGATCACACATCTAGTTTGCATTATCTGTCGACTGCTGCACAAGTTCAGCTGGAGTCTCACTGCCGAACAGCTAATTTCAGCACATCAGGCACAATTAGGAGATGCAGATTTGAGATGAAAATTGGCTCTCGTGAAAATAACGCAGAGGCTCAGCAGCTCAGGATTATATTTAGATTCCAGAACACACGTGCACAAAGCGAGTCTGAAAGGGTTTTTACCATAAATTCACCATCTGGAAGGACAGTCTCTTTTGCTTAGACATATCTGATCCTTATACAGTATCCTCATTGCTTGTACCTTGTAGATAAAAGCATGTTGCTTTAGTATGTTTGTTTTATGATGTATTTTTTAAACCACAATATGAAACAATGACTAAAATCTGCTTGAATGTGGTAGATGCATACTAAATGTTGCAATTCAGGCCCTTTTAAGATCTCTTCTCAACCAAATTTGACACTAATTTACACCTACAGCTTGTTTTTGTGCGATATGTTCTCAGCACAGGATGTTTTTGATTTAACTAAAGCTTTAAATGTATATTTTATATGACTAAATAGTCCTGTTTGTTCCCAAACAAATCTCAGATTTATAATTCTTTCTGTTCCTGTTCGAGGCGACTTATCATTCAAACTTTTCCATTGTTTTCTTCAAATTTGCAGGATTGATAATTAATAATAACTAATTAATTAAATTAATTTTTTATTACTTATGAAAACGTATTACTTAATTACAGTATTGTGCTTTTTTATATTTTTCTGTTGTGGTGGAGGTCACTTTACTCTTTCTGCTTACTACTGTAACAACGGATGTTCACCTTGGGGCTCAAAGAGTGTTTCATTCTTTTCTGTTCTATTTTATTTTTCTATTTTGGAGTCAGACATGTTTCCAGTGGGTGTTGGACTCCACCAGGGCTGCCCCTTGTCTCCGATCCTGTTTGTGGTGTTCATGGACAGGATCTCAAGGCACAGCTGGGGTGAGGACAGTGTCCCGTTTGGGGACCGCAGCATCGTGTCTCTGCTTTTTGCAGGTGATGTGGTTCTGTTGGCTTCCTCAGAATGTGACCTTCAGAACGCACTGGAGTGGTTTGCAGCCAAATGTGAAGCGGCGGGGATGCCGATCAGCACCTCCAAGTCCAAAGCCATGGTTCTCTGCTGGAACCAATGAATTGCTCCCTCTGGGCTGAGAGGGAGTTGCTTCTCCAAGCGAAAGGGTTCAAGTATGTCGGGATCTTGTTCATGCGTGATGGGAAAATGAAGCCATGGACAGGTGGATTGGTGCGGCGTTAGCAGTAATGCAGGCATTGCACCAAACTGTCATGGGGAAGAAGATTCTCGAATTACCATTCCATCTACGTTCCAACCCTCACCTATAGTCATGAGCTCGAGGTAGTGACTGAAAGAACAAGATCAAGGGCACAAGTGACCGAAATGCTGTAGGATGGCTGGGCTCAGCCTTAGAGATAGGGTGAGGAGCTCAGACATCTGGAGGGAGCTTGGAGTAGAGCTGCTGCTAGCCAGTGGAGGTGGTTTGGGCGTCTGATTCGAATGCATCTGGGGAGGCTTTCTTTGGAGGTTTTGTGAGCACGTCCACCTGGGAGGAGACCTAGGGGTAGGCCCAGAACCTGCTGGAGGGATTATATATCTCGTCTGGCCTGGGAACATCTTGGAATCCTCCAAGAAGAGCTGGAATGCGTTGCTGGAGGGAGGGATGTCTGGAATGACCTGCTGTCTCCATGACCCGGTCCCAGATAAGCGGAAGAAAATGGATGGATGGATTCTATTTCATTCCATTTTATTTTGTTCCATTCTAGATGGACTATGAGATGTCTAATTTGTAGTCAATGGACGCACACATAAACATTTTTATTCCGGCAGGTGTAAAAACTCATCACCATAGACCATGTCTTCAATACTCTTCTTCACGGTTCAGAAAAGAAAAGAGAACTTCCCTTACATTAGAACAGGTGTCTGTCCTGAAGCTTGTAAACATGTTTCTGCACTTGAACTCATTGCTATTCATGCACATGTCACCCAGATTGCCTCATTGAGGTGAGTTTCCTCCGATTGCATACACAGCTTGCTTTCTACCTGTGACTTGCTCTCGGCTTTCAAGCAATTTGCCAGAGGTTAATTTGAAATTTTTTCTGCTGCAGGGCACATCCACGGTGCTCATTCGAATTTTGAATAAAATGACGGTTGGCAGTGTTATTGCTACTACTCACCTGTGGCACTGAGCCATCGTGTTTTGAGACCGATATGATTGTCCGACGTCGTTTCGGAGCGGTATTTCATCCTCTTCTAGCAATTCCTTATATTTTTCGCTAGTAATTCCCCTCTTAATTCCTCACCTAACATCCATTCATCCTTTACACTGACATGCATGTACAAAGAGATGCAAGTTTTTCTCAGATTGCAGTAAGTTGTTTCTATCGCCATTTGTCAGTTGCAGCACTTAGCTGTGGAGAATAAGTGCCCTATGATCTATAGTTAACAAGGAACTTTGAGTTTTTCTGTTAAAGGACTCTTTGATTCAGCGGACTTCAATCGGCTGACAGATTACGCCACAGATTGCCCAGTGCTTTGTGACGGTATCCGCTGTATTAAAGGCTGATCTGTCTGAAACCTCTAAAACAATAGATCTCTATGGGATGTCATCGAAGCCACAGTTACTGGCGACGCTTTGAGGCAGCAGTTATTAATTCAAGGAGATATTCTAGGTAATATAACCAATAAACTGTACTCAGTCTAACTGTAGATGGACTGGTTCAGGTTCAGCTGCAGTACAACCAGAGAATATAATACATCAATTCATTGCCAGATGGGTGTCCAAATCAAGTAGTCTCATACGATTGCTTGTTCAGAACAGCCTTTGAACAAACTGTGTACCCTTTAGCATCACTTCACAACACACAGAGTAGTTTATTAGACCGTTAAAAATATGTAAATGTGGGTGAGTCCACTGAAATTGTTCTCAGCTGGTGTCATCACTGTTCTTTCTTTACAGGCAACAAGAAGCTGCCTTGTAAAACGGATTTTAACCACAACCATTATCTGGCACATGACTTCAGTCTCTTGAGTAAAATTCCTGTGACTTATTCCACCACCATCCCTCCAATATCCTTAACAAGGCTCTCTGTAAGTGGAAAACCTCCAATATGTCTTTCTGTGTTAAATATTGATACTGACGATCTCTGCATATCCCGGGGACACCGGTAGCTTTGATACAATGGGCTGGATATATTTAGGTAAAGAATTAATATAGCTTTTCACATCTTTTTTAGCCTGTAAGTACAATCATAAGCTTACATTTGCTCAGTGTCTCACAAAATGGTCAGCCAACAGCTAATCATCTGGTTTACAAGAGGGAATGAAAAGGTGCAGAGTTATGTTTTTGTGGACCAAGTTCTTCAAGTGGAATGTGGTTTAAAGAGCAATTACAAGTGTGAAAGCAAACCAGTGACCCTACAGAGAAAGAAGGCATATTTGAACTCTGCATTCATGGTCAGTAAACTTGGCAAACAAGACTCCTAAAAACACTCCCCACACCAACAAACACACACATGCATGCACTGCCGTCTGCAAAGCAATTAAAATAGTCTTCCAAATAGCATAGCATTAAACAAAACAAATGGCATACACATCCTAAAATACAAGCAGACACTCATATGTCATGCTGTTATCTCAATAAAACCAATGTGGAATGCATGTCTTGTTAACAGAATAGAAAGGCGTGTTCTTCACTTCTTTGCAGTTCCTAAGCACCATTGTACTTTTTCTTTAGTACTATTATTATATTTCTTACTCCCAGGTCACTATTTTCACATTTTCTCAGTGAAAATGGCTGGCCAACAGTCAACCCGGTTTGGAAGAAGAGGTAAAACTGCTGCACATATTTTTCTTTTTTTGGATGAAGGACTATGAGTGGACTGTGGATCAAAGATCAATTACCAGTCTGAAAGCAAACCAGCGGCCTTAAAGGGAAAAGCAGATTATTTGAACTCTGGTTGAGATATGTGACTCATTTTTCTCCCTGACTGCAGCTGTAATCGCCTCATACATATCAGAAAGGAGATGATTCACACTGATACGCATCATTAAGATAAGACAAATATCACTACGAGTTATTTGTGAAGCAATCCATCAGACAAATGCTTCGGCTTTCATAGCAGGGATGAATAAAAGCATCGAAAAAAAATCTGTAAAACAAAAGAGAAAAAAATTAATCTTGTGTCGGCGCGAACGGAGGAGGATGTTGGGACGTTTGACTCAATATGCCAAAGTTCCCTCTTGTTTTCAAAGTGACCTTTCCCCGCCTGGAGTTTAATGTTTGGTACTCTGATGGCTGTTTGATGCTGTTTGAAGTCTGGCTGGAGCAGTTTCTACTGATTAGAAAGATTGTTTGATGAAGGGATGTATGGAAGGGAGGGGGGGGGGAGGGGGGGGGAGGGGGGGGGGACCCTCACACTTCCCTCCCTCCTTCACACATTTACTGTACTGTGTACACTTCCTTCTATACATTTCCTTCCACACTCACCCTCTCCATCTCCTCTTACTGGGCCAATTGTGTACGATCAAAGCAAGTTAAAAAATAAACCAGAAAAAAAAAAACTGAACTCTCTGCAAAACACTTTCCGAAAGTCTTTGAAGAACATGAGGCACCTAAAACTGTAGCAACAACACCAACCAGCTCAGAGCTAATTAAATGGTAGCAAAAACTACATAATTAAGTCAACTGTGCAGCAATGCAGCAAACACTGGCAAACGGTCAACCAAAGAGTTTCACAGAAAAAAAACTGAGCCAAACTTTTCTGTCCCTTCAGAAGAAAAATGTCTTAGTGGTGCCAGTCTCTTCAGGTCTCCAGAGAATTCAATATGCAACACATTTGCACTAGCAATTCCATTTTAGATCAGCACAGTACAAAGACAAGTTTAATTTTCAAACGTGGTTCAGAGGTGTTGGAGATTTATGTGTTTGCCTTCAAAAGGTGCTCAGTTAATATTGAAATATCCTGCTATGACTAACTTTAAATTGCATGATAGTCTGGCAAAAAAGAAACAAAGATAAATCTTTGCTGGTCAGCAAACCCAAGCATGTCCACCAGGTGGCTCTGTAACAGAGTATATTTCGGCCTTTGGCCGATTTGATGGCGATCCATCAAAACTGTCCATCTGGTGGGCGCTATGACTGTGAATGTAGATTGGCTTATGGATGTGATGAGGACCACACTCTGATCACACATGTAAAGTTTCAGGCAGATTGAAGCATGTACAGGCTAGTTACAGAGCATTTCCTGCTTCATGACAAGTGATCAACAATGTCCACCAGGTGGACTAGTGAAAGACTATAAAATATTGTGTGCCACCATCATCCTTCAGTGCTGCTGTCCTTTGTCTCCCTGTATTTGTCCTCATTTCAATGAAAACAGTCACAACTTAACTCTTTCAGTCGGAATGGAAAAAAAAAGATAAAATGATTATTTAAAAAATACTCAATTTATAAATTATATTAAAAACAGCATCAAAGTACAACAAAAAACGCAATATGTAACATGATATTAAAAACTCAACTTTCCCTTCTGTCAGCTTCTCAAAGTGATGTAGGAGTGAGAATTGTGTACAAACAGTATCCAGTATAACATTCACAGGCTGATATACTGGGACTGTATCTCAGCCTGTGAATGTCATCTCTGATCACACTTGTAAAGTGGAGCATTTTGATATCTTTTGATCAGCCATGCCTGCTGTACCTCCAGCCAAATTTGAGTTCTGTTAGGGCTACTCCGTTTGAGTTTATAGCTTTTGAAAATGTGTAAAAAATTGGTCCAAAGTTCAAAATATGACACATAATACAAAATGGCGGACTTCCTGTCGTGTTTTAGACATGATTGCATATTTTTTGTGTGTCTTGTTAATTTCCCCTAATAAATAAATATATATATATATTTTTTTTTTTTTTGCCAGTACTGATGTGTGACAGTGGCGTAGTGGTTAGCACTTTCGCCTTGCAGCAAGAAGATGGTTCAAATCCCGGCCTGAGCAAGAGATTTTTCTGCATGGAGTTTGCATGTTCTCCCTGTGCATGCGTGGGTTTTCTCCGGGTACTCCGGCTTCCTCCCACAGTCTAAAAATATGCTGAGGTTAATTGATCACTCTAAATTGCCTGTAGGTGTGAATGTGAGTGCGATTGTTTGTTGTATATGTAGCCCTGACAGACTGGTGGCCTGTCCAGGGTGTCCCCTGCCTTCGCCCGAGTCAGCTGAGATAGGCTCCAGCACCCACCACGACCCTAGTGAGGATAAAGCGGTGTATAGAGAATGAATGGATGGAATGAGCTCACCTTCATATCAAATAAATAAAGCACATAAAACTCCAAGGCAAAGCAGGGTGAAGCTGCTACTCTGTGCTCAGGTTAAGGTTCCTTATGGCTGACCTGCACCTGATGTCACCAGACAAAAACCCACACCAGACTTACATGTTAAGTTTTACAGGCATAACTCTCCCCTGCAATCTGATACCAAGACGGCTGCAGACTAGCATGCCTCTGGAGCCCTGCACAGTAGCCACGGGGATAGCAACGGTGGACGAGGTATGATGGCCTGTTTGAGAACCAGGAATGGGAGCACGCTTGGAGCTGTTTCATACACTTCGGTGAAACTGCTTAAAATTCTTTTGAATTGTTGTCTTGCTGCTATTGGTGACGTGTCCATTGCTGGTACATATCGCTATTGTTTTACTGCCAAAGTCTAGTTTTCTAGTCTTTCAGCTATGTTAAGCAACCTAAAAATGCATACTTAAAGTTAGAAGAAAAGCAAACGTATTGGTGAAAACAACATTGGCATTTGTTGTGTGTGTTGCACAAGTTTTATTACATCCAATCGTGCCTTTCTGCAGGGGAACGAAACGTTATGCCGCTTGGCTGACTAATCAACCACTGCTGCCATTCGTTACCAGGAAGAGTCATTATTCACATGCGTGCAAGCAGTCACTGACTGCTTTAAGTAATTTGGCCAAACAAATCAATCTTGTCTGATAAAATTGACACATATACTGAATGTATGCTCTCCAGCTTACAGCAAACTTGTTTAGCATGACTCCATTGTTCACTCAGAGGTGCAAGCGTCAAAAAGACTCCCAAACACACACATATTGCTGTCTGCAAACCAACTTAACAATCTTGCAATATGTAACGTAGTCCACCCATCGCAGCCAGATGTACACATGAAAGTATACAAATTCTGGAATGCACGCAATCACACATGCTTACGATTACAAGTGAGGGCAATGCCTTTCCCCAATGCAAAAAGGTTTGTTTTTTGTGTCAATCCGTGTCAGAAACAAAACAGACATCCCTGAATCACACACACACACCCACCCACCCACCCTGGTATTGTCACTCACCAACACCCTACTTCACACACACACACACACATACACAAATACACAAACACGTGGAGCTGCAGCGTCTCACCGCTGATGCAGAGGCTGAAACGACAGAGTTCATCACACAGGGTGTCCGGGCTCTCCAGCTCTCCCGGTCCTCCTCCTCCTCGCCCTCCTCCTCCCTCTCTCCTCTTCTTCCTCGGTGACATCCTCTTCACCATCTTCATCACGCGCTCCACTTTGTCCATCCTGGAAACAAATCAGGCTTCACCTGGCAGCTGCAGATGTGGTCTTGCCTCGCTCTCTTTTGATTTTTTTTTCTTCTTCCCACACTTCCAACTATTTATTCAAAGAACGCTGATAAGTTTCACGCCTCTGTCTACTCGTCTCTTGCCTCTCTTGTCTTTCCTACTCAAGCACTCCTTTTGCTTTCCCAAAAATTTCTCCTCTTCCTCCTCCCTCTTCTTTCCTCTTCCACGGTCCTGCCTCCTTTGCCTCCAATTGATTTTCCTCTTCTTTCCAGTGCACCACTTAATTGCTCAGGTTTACTTTTACAAACACCATCCTCTTTCTCCTCTTCTTTCTTCTCTCTTTTTTTTGCTCCCCTGTTCTTTCGGCTCCACGGAAATCTGATGAACGAAACGACGAGAGTAGGGAGACACTGAGGGGAAAGAGAGGAGAGGGAGAAAAGGGAGAGGCTGCACATTTACTCCCTCCCCACCTCCTCCTTTCTTGCTCTATCTCCCTCTCTCTCTCCCTCTTTATACACCCCAGTCCTGCCTCTCCACCCCCACATTCAACGCTGAAAACTCTCAGCTGGTGCTTTGCTTTGCCCATCTTTTCCCAAAAGAGGTGGGGGACCAAAAAGATGCTCAGTGTGATACTAGTTTTTTTTTTTTTTGTCTCTCTGCAGTTCTATGCTTCATTATCTCTCTCCTCACACACACTTTCATTCTGCCAGTTAAGCGCTCACACACAGTTTGTCAGCAGCCACAGCTAACTTCTTCAATCAATCCATGTCTTCCTGCCTCTGCGTTTTCTCCTTTGCACCTTCCCATCTCTTCCCTCTCTTCCCCCCTTTGTTTATCTTTATATTCATCCTTTGCTTCCATCTCACCTCACAGGGGTTCTTCAAAAAAGTCTCGGCCCCACCCGGAGACAAGCGGTATAACTCCCACTTTTTTGCCTTGTATCACCTGTCCACCAAAACTCAAAGGAGAGGGAAGCTTTGAGCCGGCTGCTGTTGTTCCAGGACAATGTTTCCGTCCACTCGGGCACAGGTGGCAGAAGCAGCCAAATGTATTGTTGAACCGTTGCTCCATGAACCTCACTCATCCACACTGCCATCATTTGACTTCGGTCTGTTTCCCGAAGTGAAATTCGCCATTTTCAGAGTGACGATGACATCATGCATGTTGTAAGAGCAACGATGAGGTCGTGCATGCTGTTGAAGAGCATCTGGAGGCTCAAGATGTCACTTTCTTTCTCAATAGAAAAGTGAAGCTTCAATATCGGTCGTCCAAGTGCATTAAAGTTAAAAGGAACGACACTGAAAAACTATGCAGCCAAATGTAGCGATGAACTGTTGCTCCATGGGCCTCACTCACCCAAACTGCCATCATTTGACTTCTGTTTCCCAAAGTGAAATTCACAGTTGTCAGAGTGATGATGAGGTTGTGCATGCTGTTGAGTCTGGAGGCTTAATATGCCACTTTTGTCCTCAGCGGAAAAGTAAAGGTTCAATATCGGCCAATCAAGTGGATTAACATTCAAGGAAATTATGTTGAAAAATGACGCAACAACAATGTTTCTCCTGCGACGTTTTCTGGCAAGCTCAAAAAGTTTTTAAAATAGACTTGCACCTGACCTTTCTTCCATCCTTTCCTAACTGAACTGTTGCCCCGCCACACTTATGTTTGTACTGCTGATTATGA
Source organism: Acanthochromis polyacanthus (assembly GCF_021347895.1). Taxonomy (NCBI): domain Eukaryota; kingdom Metazoa; phylum Chordata; class Actinopteri; family Pomacentridae; genus Acanthochromis; species Acanthochromis polyacanthus. Next base: position 31,259,182 of record NC_067117.1, on the reverse strand, counting down.
AGCAACTAGTAAAATTAAAATAACTCAAAACTCCAATTCAAAATAACTTCATGGTAGGACATAGCTGTATTAGAACCTGTAAAACTCAAAAACACTGATGCAAACTTGTGGTTTTTTTTTCCTTTTTGTTCGTCTGTTTTTTTTTTAACCTAAAACATTAGATACAAAAGTGCATGCTGTATTATTATTATTGACTGAGGCCTAATTTGTATTAGTGACAATGACAAAGAAGACCAATGTTCTAAATGTTATCTTGTTATTTAATATTGGACAATGTTCACAATACAACCAACCCAGTGCAGACATTTAACCCTCTATGGTACAGCGTTGCCATATGGCAACACCCACATTTTAAGCTTTCTACACACAGATAATACATCCCCAGTTATGATGCAATGCATTAAAAAGAAATGGGGTTCTAAGTTAACCAATAGCAGTGTTTAAATTTGTCACATGACTTTCTGGAGGCCAGGTTGAAACCCTTTTCTGCAGACATCATTGACGGGAGGAGCCTCACCATTTGACTCCTAAAAATTCACCAAAAAAAGTGTTTTTTCGAAGTTTTTCAACGGGGAAAAAAATATACACTCAATAATAGGTGAGTTAAGTTCATTATTATGTAGTTTCTTGCAGTGTACTTGATCAATAAATAATAGAAAATGTTAAAAATGTGTATGTTGCCATATGGCAACACCGTACCATTATGGATTGCTAGCCTGGTATGTTGATAACATTTTGTATTTAGTTATACACCTACTTTCCAATTGCATTGGTGTACACTGATCTTCTATAGTCTATAAACTATAATAATGCACTTTGTGAGTCCTTTCCACATTGCATATGATGATATTTGACACATCCTTCTTCCATTTACAGCATGAATGCAAATTTTTTTTATGGTAAATCACGTTAAAAAGCTGAACTACCCCTCCCACTAGATGATAGTGAAGATGACAAAGGATTCAGTGATGAGAAAAATGAGCTGCTCGAAACACAGTAGAGTGAGAGTGATGAAGACAGTGAGACGGATGAAGACTATGAGCCAGAGAATGAGGACAGTGAGGGCAGAGACAGTGAAAGTGAAGTGACAGACAGGTGTTACCAGTAAGAGAGTGTAAAATGTATATGGCAATCATGTTCCAGCCTCCATTTATGTATTGCATTAAACTATTAGTTTAGTTAGCTACTGGGGATTGTTTATACTATAACATGAGTTTTAAAATAAATGTTATATACAATTTCAAGCAAAACTCTCTTGTTTTCATTACTTTCCATTATGGTACGGTGTTGCCATATGGCAACGAACCCTAAAAACTACTAAAAATATATATATTTTTTGAAAATGTCTCTTAATTATGTTTACTTGATCTGTTTTAAGACAAAAAAAACACCCCAAACATTTTTTTTACCAACTGGGATCATAGTGCGTACCATAGAGGGTTAATTAAAAATATAATTCATCTGAAAGTTTGATGAAAAATCCAGAAGAACCAGCTTAAACTCAACTTCTGCAACAAAACACCAGTGAATCTGGCTACTTCCATTTATCAGACAGACTGGTAAATGTTCATCTATGGTCAAATGATCAACATCTACATTTTTAAACTTCTCCTGGATTTGTAAAGCACAAGGCTAAGCTACACATTAGCCACGCTATTATTTCTTTCCACTTTCCAAAACCAGAAATCGGCTAAGCCTGACGCAGCATGCGGCAAAATTAGACAATTTACCCGTTTTTATCTGCATACAACTGTATATTGTGTTTGTCTCGAGTATGTGGTGGGCGGTTTTGAATGCAGCTTTTGTCTTCCTATCCATCCATCCCTCCCACTCCACCTTTCTCCTTGAACTCCCTCCTTCCTCCTATTCTCGTCTCAGCTTCTCTCTCTAAACATTTCCGTCTTTCTCTTTGTCCGCCTCCCTGCAATTTCTTTGTCTTCATCCTCATCCCTCCGCCTATTCTCATCTGCTCTTTAATCTCTGTTTCGTGCTCCTCCATAATAAGCTCATCATCTCCTCTGGACGGGAGGTCACACACACTGACGGTATGTACACACTCTGGTGTACTATTTAGCTGGTAAGGAAACACACTGTGGACACTGCACACACAAAACTTCACAAAAGTATACACCTTCCATTATACACACTCAGGCTTTTTTTTGCGGTCGCTCACACTCAGACACGCTGCAGGACTGAGATTCTGAACCCCAGGTAGTTTTAATGAAAAATTACCCCCAGGGCTTTTGGACATGCTTTTTAATCACCGACCCGAGACGATCCATACTACGATCCCGCGGCGAAGTTTTCACTCTTTGGAAAATGTGACACCTGACAAAATTGATTACTGGCAGGAAATTAAATGTCATCCCATGAAGATTATTGAGGGTTCTTAGTGTCTTGAGCCAGCTGCTTCTGAGAGAATTGCACTTTAGAGGAAGGTAATGCAGAGCTTTACTGTTTATCAAAGGACATTGATGGCATGAGGTCAGTGAGGAAATAACTTCTGCTAAGGGAGTACATTTGCATCGATGAACTGAAAGCTGTTGTTTGGCAGATTGTAAAGCTTGCTGAGGAAGGTTTTGTTCACAGGTGGAAAACCACTAAATCTGAGGTCTGTTTTGCAACTCTATGCACCCTCATTACAAACTTGCATCTACATTTGACTCTATAAAATACAGGCAGTTACTCATCTTTCAACCCATTAGATTCATCTGTTAACCCCTTGGGTGGAATCTTAACCACACATTGGGAACCACATGGTTGAGTCATGAATAGGAGCTGGCAGAAACCTCCATGTTTGTTAGATACTCAGACATATAATTTTAATAATAATAATAATAATGTTTGTCAGTGTTAGTGCTTAACAATTGATTCAGCTGAAATTGAAATCAGGATGTGAAACAAATTGCAAACACTACAGTTTAAAATACATGTTATCCAAACAGTGTGACCCAGGGTTTAAACTGTTATGTCAATGGTTTTACAGATTTATGCCACCCTGCTTGTGTGAGCCACACTTTGATGATACCTCATGGGGTTATGCGTAAATCTGTTACACAGTGAATACTAAACTGCTTGACTTCAAAGTGAAATTTCAGCCAAAATGTCTAAAAAAAAAAAAAAAAAAAAACAGCAATTAAATATTTTTCCCAAATCTCTCTGGCATAGCTCATATGTATTAAATGTTAAAATCCAATTGTCTGCCAGATTGTAATGGTCATATAAATAATGGCTGACATCCAACAGAAGCGAAGACAGAAGAATGGAGGAGTTTGGTCACAGCAAAACTTCAACAGGAGAAGATCATCAATGAGATGCATATTGGTATGTGCACCCACTACATCTGGGTTTAACAGAGCCAATATAACAACCTTTGGTGGCATTAAGGCAACCATTTATCTTTTTATTTAGCTTTGAAACATGTCTCTATGAGGTGCCAATTCCCCTGTTATAATCACAGTGGTTCTCCCAAGAACCTGGTCATGGTAACTTATGACATGGTATAGCTTACCATTTGAATATGGTAAATGGGTATATACTATGAATGGATGGGTCTCGAGAGTGAACTTGTAGCTAGTTTTCACTGTTTGGTTTGCTTTGAGTTCCATTCTATCAGTCAGTACTCGCTTGAAGTCTCTATATCAGCCCAACTTTATAATTTCCCAACAAGGACTGGGCAGAAACTGAACTGAGAGTTTTAAAAAGGAGGTCAGCAGCAGACTGGCAGACATCCTGAACGGTAGAAGGACAGTCCTCACAGCTCACTGTAATAACTTTCAAAAGTATTACAGACTCTGCAGGAGTCAGAGAGACAGAAATAGACCTATTCCAGCATTTTGGCTTTGTCAGCAGTTTCCCAGACTCAAAACCAGTTGTTTCTTTCTGACTACAGCAGTATGTTAAGGGGGGAATTAAACCAGAGCCGAGACATATTGCCTGCTCAAGTGAGGCAGTAGCATTTCTTGTAGTTGTGCTGTTGTCTGTTTGACTGTTCTTTGTCGGTTATATTTCATGCAATCCCTCGAGAGCTGACAGATACTTCTAACCTGTCACATTACTCTGTAATCATCACAAGTAAGAAGAAGAGCATTACTCTTCATATTAACATCAGTTTATCACTAAAAGGTCTCCACAACCCCAAACCCGAGACATTCACTTACAAATCAACACGTCTTCCTTTGCATTTGTAGTTTAACATGGAGATGAGCAGCCAGTCCTCACAGTGGAGCAAAAAAAAAAAAAAAGATCATTAATGGCCTTTAACCCTGAAAAAGCTTTGTCCTGAGCACCTACCTCGACACAAATTGGCTTAATTTGCACTTCAAACCCAAAAATAGAACATATTCTTGGATACCAGTAGGTAGCCTGCCTGTTAACAAGACAAGCTGTTATGAATTCTCTTTTATCCTTTATCTCCATCCTCTGCAGGAGGGTGACAAGTCCTGGACAAGTCTACTTCTTGGAGACAGTTGTGCAGCTGTGACATGTGGATAGACTTAATTTGATGGCGTTCTTGCTTGAGGGTTTTTGCACACTTTGGAAGAAGCTGAAAGTCACCAGTAAAGATCCATTTTAGATTTTATACATTGTTCAGATTTGATCTTTTTAGTATAAGTGTTGATTTTTTACACAATTTTGCATACAAGTTGCAAGAGAAACTGCTATATACCAACTGAGATGTATACAATATGACTTTGTTAGCAGTGAACATGCTAGCAGATTAGCTTGCTAGCACAATCCCTCGCTCAGCTGCCACTTGACCACCCTTTCGTCTTCCTTACACCACTTTTAAGTTGCACTGAAGTAACATAATGAGTCCAACTCATGCTGTTTGCCATCAGAAAACATTAAAATACAATTTCACTTGGCGCATAGCATTTACATTTCACTGCATTTTGGCTCATTTCACGGAAACCCCAGATAAGATTAAAACATTTGCGCTCGTCCAAACCATTTGGAATTCTGGCTGAACAAAGAGCGCATATGTTTGAGCACATGGTGATTTTGTCTGCTTTTACATAACCATCTGTCTGCACCATTGAGGAACGAAAAAGGCTAATGAGCAAAAATACAGGAGTAATTACTCGCACACAGAAAGGCGCAGAGACTCTGACATTAAATTAGACTCAGACCGTCATCGAAATGACTGATGATGAACCTGAGGTACATTTTCTCAATCGTCTATTTTAGTAGATCCTTACGAGGAAAGAAAGAGACACAAAAAAAAGCTCCAACAACCCAACTACCACTCAGACACACACTCACATGAGCTGTACAAACTTGGCTTTCTTTCATTAATTTACTACAGGAGGTTTAGAGGAATCCTTTTCTGATGCCAGGAGGGTGTTGAAAGTTTCATAACAAGATATATACAGTTTTTGGGTGAGCGTGTGTCACTGGCACTCTTCATGAACTGGTTATGAAACTGTCTCACCATGTGTGGGTGTGAATTAATCACTGCAGTTCAACTTCACATCACTTACACTTTGAACACGCACACAACTAATGTAAAACGCTTGTGACTTATTGATACCTGATTAAAGCGATATAATGAGAAGCTGTTAAAGATTGGGAGGTATTATCATCCCAAAGGGGCACAGTGTGTCAGTAGTGGTAAAAGGCTTCCCTCTTAAGAAATAAGTGCTGCTGGGTTCTCCAGCAATGCATTAACACTAGCAAACGCAGCGAGCAGATCCAGCTGATCCATTTAAGATGGTAGTGGTCCAATAATAAAGGGTTGGCTGCACTGGGAGGCTTCCAGATGAAATTATGTCAAACTGTGCTAGCAGTGCCAGAGAGAAGTGAGGATGAAGAAAGAGCTTAGTCAGGGTTTTCTTGAAGAGGAAACCATTAAATATAGCTAACAATTACACATACAAAGCAGACAGTAATGATAATGAAGTGAAAATGCATTGAAGAGATGGAAAAAATGGACCCAAGAACACGAAGATGCTGTGAAATTTTGTTGGGATTTTTTTTAGAAATGCAATTTATGTACTTGACCAAGAAAAGAAAAAAAAAAAAACATGTAGCACCTTTAATTTCAGTTAGTTTCATCTTTGAGGCTTGTCTTTCAAACAATACATTGTTATGCAACTAAATGCATTTACAATTATATCTAGATGAAGGTGTATTTCCTCCTGGATTTACTTTATTTATGATGTATTGCAAATAGATTTCCAATTAATGTACTTGATGTATCTTTACAACTATTGCATTGTTTTCCAACTATTACTTCTTTTTACTCAACAAATCAAATCATAGATGGGACAGGACTTGTAATCATGGTGTATAAAGGTGAATGTAACTACACCAAGCTTCTAGCATATAGCTAACCTTGTCAAAGGGTGAATTTGATCCAAAAGTGACATATTTTCCTGAACACAACCATGTAGTTTTGATACCTTAACCAATCCATGTTTCCAAAGTGTAGTTAATCTTGCTAAAAAAACAACAACAACAACAAAAAAACAAACATAGAAAGCAACATTTTCCAAAACTTAACCAAGTAGTTTTGGTGCCCAACCCCTAACCAAACAGCAAGTGAAAAACAAATTTAAGTCTAAAAGCAATTCTCCCAGAAAAGAGCCTGGTGTCCTGGGTGAAATTGGTGGATCGGATTTGGAAAAATCCATTTTACGATATCAAATGTTTTGTTTCAATTTTTTTGTTTCTATGTAATAGTTTGTTGTTGCTCTTTCTTGTAAAGCAACTTGTAACTCCACTTTTGAACGGTGCTATAGATATAAGTGTGATGACCATTATCTATGTACGCCTGACATCACAAAGAGCTTAGATATAAATCATTGATTTTACTACCAAATGTCAAAACTATAGATGGTCTTTATTGGAAATTGTCAGAATCCATTGTAACCAAAGAAACAAATGTTTAAAAGTCATCTTCCATCTTATAAGATGAGTATTTAATATGACATTCTTTTAGCAATTCTGGCTTGCTGATGCTTATGTGCACCATCTAAATACTATTTACACAGTGTATATTTACTGTCATTCATGCATGAATGCATTGGAAAATGTCAGAATATAAAGTATCAAAGTGATGTCAAAATTTTTGCTTCAAAGACAAAAAAAAAAGTCCAATCATCTGCATCAAAAAAACTGCTAAGATTCATTCGAAATCCTGTCATTAAGCAAGATATCATATCAGAAAGTGGGCATTTTTTTTTTCCTCTTCTAATGTCACTGTCCCCATTTCTAGTAGCAAAAAACATGAGGGCAAATGAATAAAAGGGGGCAAAATATGAGGTTCACAGCAAGAACTGTGGTGAACCAGTTGTGTCATCGACTATAAAGCCCAAAGGAGCTCATTTCTATACAACCCAAGTGTTTATGGGACACAAATCTGCCATCAATGCTTGTTGTTTCCACTCTTCCACCTAATCAGGCAATTAGGGCATTTATGTTTTCCAATTCCTGCCTCACACACACACAGGCAAACAGACTTCATACAGACGCAGAGACGTGCACTGATGCAGAGAAAAAATTAGGAGAGAATTCAAGAACACATCATTTGAGGCACAGATGCACATTAAACAGAAGTAAAGAAAAGGCAATCTCAGCCCGATTAAAACACCAAGATAAACTCTAGAGATGACTTTTGAAGGTTGCAGTCTTTAAACTGATCGCTTTAACTTAACTTTGGAAAGTCAGGCCCCAGATTTAGAATGACAGACGGGTATTTTTTCAGCTTTTTTAAGATATTTGTACCCTCTGCCACTCCTGCTGTCTGTAAATGTCTGCATGACTGTGCAAATGATAATCAAAATCATCATAATATTAATAATAAAGCACTCACAGATGTATAGATTTTTTTTTATTGTGAAATGCAGCAAATGGGGCACCTTCTGATTAACTTTAAATCTGAACAGTCCCTATTTTTTTGATTGCATATTCACTTTGCATTTGGTGCAAAGCACTTGGGTGCGACACCCAGGGAACCAGGCTCATCAAAACAGCCTTGTGTCATGTTGGCAAACCAGAGGAAACAAGCTCATGACCCATTTTTTGGTGCGACTCTGCTCTAAATTCACTCAAACTTTTTTTCTTTGCTCGCCTTGGATGGTGGGCTGACTGGCTGGATGACTGTACACCGGTATGTCATTCCGTCTTGCCGAGAACAACACCGATTTGCCAACTTGCGACAGGGCATGAAGATATCTGAAAATGCAGTTATTTGTCGAATTAGGACCTAAAATACTGGGGTATAAAGAGGTGAAAGGAGGGCATGTAACGGCCAGAAGCGTCTCATGTTTAGACAGCTAAGCAGAGGCGGTGCATGTTGGGATGAAGTGAATTTCATCCTCATAAACGTGCTGAGGAGTAGATTTTGTTAATCCCTCAAACCATAATGAAATATTCAAGCTACTAATCAAAAGGCGAGTGAAAAAATATAAGAAACTAGAATATGAATATTCATCCATTCAGTCGGCAACCAACATTTATTTGACCTGAAAAGCTATGCTTATTGTGTCAAATATTGCTATTTGACAAAAAATGTGATTAAAATTAGCTGAAAATATAAAAATGAACGGCAGTATCGTTACTTCAAAGAAGAGAACTCGGCTTCTTCTGCACAGTGCAGCTCTGGACAGTTCAACAGAAGATCTACAGTATAACACCAGGCTGGTTATAGTTCCAAATAAGCTCCTATGTGTTCAGAAATATGGTTCAATAACGTCCAGAAAAAAAAAAAAAACAACAACCATGTGAGACTCAAAAGTGCCTTTTCTCACCAACACAAAGCATCATAAAATCATACAGAATCCATGATTGTCATCCAAAATATTACAAGGCCTCCAATTAATAAAATTCATTTTTTTTCCCAATCGCGTCCCACCGCGAATATGAATATATACCTACACATACACACCCATACAGATGTATAATCACAGTGTAGCAGCACTTAAAAACAATTGAGCAAACTCTGGCTCTTTGTATTTGTAAAATCCTGTACTTGCAAACATCCAGTGCAAAGTGGTGTAACTCTGAGCTAAAACAGCTAAAACATCAGACACTTGGTGCTAAACAATATTTTCAGTATCACTTGTTATATAGCTTCTCAATAGTTTCTGTGACAACAGTTTCTCTATCATGGGCAGCATTTCATTTCATGTGCAACATGCGACATGCAGTAATTCATATTTTCATTTCTCATGTGCAATAGTTCAGCTTCATTTGTAACATTTTGATGCAGTATTTCCCCATCATGTACAATATAGTTGATGTGATGTGCAATACTTTTTTTTTTCAGGTGCAATATTTTATGTAATTATTTCATGATCATGTGTGTTATTATCCATTACCTTGGTGTAATTGCCAGCATTACTTTTTAGTCTTATTTTAGCTGATTTATTTCATTTCAGTAATGCATCAAACTTACATCTTGTTGCTTTCTACTTAGAGCATTTCTTATGTTCTATCCAGTGGCGGCTGGTGAAAAATGTTCTAGGTGGGGCTGAGTCATATCAAGTCAGTTTCAGTAACCATCCCGATACAACAGAAACGGCAGGATATCAGTGCTCTGTGAAATAATTATTTAATGCCAATATTAATAACTTGAGGCATTTTTGCACAAAACATGCACAACATATTGTGTAACCACAATTTTGGCAATAAATTATATATACAGCTGAGCACATGAAACAGTGCATTAGTGTTGTATTATGTTAAGTATTATGTTAAGTGGTAAGTATATTAAGAAATTAATACTAGAACAGAAAAATACTGTACAAAATTTATGATAAAGCTAAATGTTACTAACTGATCAGAACTGCAACAATTAAGTGATTTTTCAATTCGCAGACAAAGAAAAATACAATCTGCAACAATTTTGATGATTTCAACATTTCAGTGAACAAGCCAGGAAATGATGAGCAGATTACATAAGCAAACACATACAATTAGAAGAAATATCCAAAAATTACTCAGTGCAATACATTGCTTGATGATGTGCTAAAATCAACTTTAGACAAAGAAAAATCTGGTCAAGGGAATTAATGTGTGTGTGTATACAGACAGACAGTACTCTTCTGTTGAAGATTACTTTGGATGGATATGAAACAAGCCTGGACAAAAATGATGGTACCCTTAACTTAATATTTTGAAACGGCCCATGCCGTGTCTGTCCCAGCCGTTTTATAGAGCAAACATGGGAAGTAATATAAAGCATCTGCATGACTGCATCCAGCTATCCAAGCCTTCCTCTTGTACCAATTATGAGAGAAGCCTCTTGTATAAAATGTACCTTTCTCGCTGGTTTGTTGACTTATTTTGATATTAGGTTGATCTGGGCCTCACTGTTTTATTTTGAGTTTTTCCACCATCTCCTTTCAAATGGATTTAGGAGAAGAGATCGTACACTTTCACCGTCCGCCTCGCCCATCATTGTCACTGTCACAGTTATCCACCGCACTCACGCATGCTCACTTGGCTTGGGGCGATATCAATTTTGCCCCTCTGGGCATCAGATTCGATGACGCTGATTGGATAAATTTCTGTTGCTATGTCGAATCTCTTGTCGGTCATTGGCTGCTCTGCCGCACTGGAAGTGGGCAGAGCAGGTACAAGAATCTCCTTTTGGAAAAATAAAGTTCCACCTTATCTTTTCTTATCTTATGTACTGTAAATCAGAACATTGCATTCATTACTCAACTTTTTTCTCTCAAATCTCTAATTAGAACTGTTTGTACATCTAGCATAATGCATAATTGCCTTCTGATGTTGTGTTAGCTCTTTTTATGAGGTAAAACATTTCAACTGTTGTCATAATCCAATAAGACATCGTTACATAAAGTTCAACAAAAGGCTTGCCTTTTCTCATAAGGTTCTATTGTACCCAAACTATTGTCCTTTCCCTCCCTCGTCCATCAATCTCTCCCACTCCTTTCCTTAGCTTTTGTACAAAAGTGCAAAATTACAATGCGCAGCAAAATGGATGGAAGTGATGAAGTGACAGGCTAACGTGTTGCTTGACACCTTGGATAAAAAAAATTGCACGTTTCCCGAGGCAGCTTCAGACAATGATACAAAAAGACAAAATGTGTGGAGCTAATTAATGTCAAACAACTTACTTTCAGTTAGCGTCTTGGCACCAGCTTTGTGAATGTGACTGACTGGGCTGGTTCAGACTTTCTCAAACTGTGTATAAATGTCAGAGATGGATATTTGAAAGTCTGGACAGGAAGAAGGAAGCTGCAGCGAGAGCTTTTTGTACTTGGGTAAACCGATTTTTGGTTGCATTAACTCGGTGTTAACATGAAGTCTTAATGTGTCACTTGGATAATAACCACTGGTTATATTTCATCAGCCCACATTATGATCAGATTACAAAACGGAGATTAAGTGACTGGTAAATTTGTTTTTAAAAAGTGTTCCAGGTGAATGGAAATGATTTTACTGCTTGGACTCTGTCTCACTTTGCTAGATTTATCTGCAAGAGGAGGAACAGATTTTTTTGTTTTGCCAAACTATACACATTGTATTTACACCCTACTGCAAGAAAATCCATTTTAAACTGGGAAAATCTATAAAAGTATCTTTTTTCTCACCAATTCAAGCACTACCCAGAATAAAATCATGTTTTCCAATTCCCAAAAGCTGCAGCTTCTCTACCAAGGTCATAAATGCTGTAAGTTTGCTGAAGGTGCTAGCTAACCAGAAGCTAATGATATGGGCATACTCTGCTGTGGGTTGCTCAGGGGGACTTTGACAATTTATTCCTAAGATTGAGAATCTTATTAGTTCAACTTTAATGATTTCGCCAGCCTCCATTTCTTCTTACATGCTCAGTAAACTACGATTGGGCCTCACTGGGTCTCATTTTAGAGTGCAAAGTTCCTCATCGACTGCTGCAGCGTTTGAACGTACTGTGTTCTCGTCGTAGCTGTCAGATATTTGAAGTGAACTCATTTGTACAAAGACATTCGATGTGATACCAATTCTAGAGTAAATATAGAAAACAAGACTTCCTGCAGAACCACTAAAGAGATTCTAGACACATGCATGTAGGTGTGATTCTACATGTGGCTGTAAAAGAGCATTTGAAGCACTGATGAGTCAAATCAGAGCTGAGGTGACTTTGGCAGGAGTCTACGTCTGCACTGCATCAGTAAAAAGTGGCACAATCAGTCACACACACACACACATGCATGCACACACATCCCAGTAAAGGTTTTTTCCTTTTTTTTTTGGAGGCTGAAAGAGAGAAGATGAGACGGAAGGAACGGGGCGGAGGACAAATTAGCATGAGAACTGCTGAGCAAACACTTTCTCTCCACTGCGCTCTTAATTCGTCCGAGTTTCATACACAAACACACAAAGCATGCATGTCCTGAGAATGCTTCTGAAGATTTTTGTGGTTCCTTCTGCTAGTTACATGGAAGAAAATTCAGGAGAATATACACACACACACGCTGTAAGTATAAACCGATGGCGACACAAAAAACTATTTGCGTTCCAGAAATGTTCGGCTTGACTGAAAAACCTTCGAAAAACAAGTTGTGAAGACGGAGATGACTATAAAGACAGAAAAGACATTGACAGAAATAAAGACGGAAGATGGAAGAAGAGAAGCAGGTTTCGGGGAAAATATATTTTCTTATGCATTTTTGATATGACCTGCAGTTTCCCCGCTATATGGAAACAATATGAGAAACAAATGGAAATCACTACCTCTGCCAAAATAATACAAGTCAGCTGGAGCCAAATTGTATCTTTTCTATCTTTCAGTGAACACGTCTTGTATTAATGTTGTGATGATGTGGCCTCTTTCAGTCGGCATGAAGGTGCTTTAGCTGCAACTGACTCAACTTCCACAAACCATAAACCTTCACTCCAGCCATGATTTGATGCAAAGAAAGCCTCTTTCTGCTTTGAATACCCATGTGATTTCTGACATTTTAAACTTGTTCTGATGCCGTTTTTCCCACTATTACAGTGCTACTTATTAAGCAATGCTCTGCTTAAAAAAAAAAAAAAAAAGTATATTTTGAACAGTTGCAAATTATTTTTCTTAAACAGGCCTCTGGTGAGTCAGTCAAATCGATTATATAAACACAGTTTCAACAGAAGAATACAGCTCAAGGAAATCTGACCTTTTGTGCAGCAAAGTTAAAGTCAAGGCCACTAATTTGCTTACATTTGATTGTTGACCTAGAAATTATGCTTAAACTTTTCTTCAGGCTACATTACAAAACTAATGCTAAAACTTCCAGATTTTATTTAGGTTCACATGCAGATATTACAGATTTCCAATGTGGTCTCAAACTTCTGGATCACACCATATGGACCCAACTCTCATATTCATTCAGATGTTACTTCCCAGACTCAGCTGGGGGCTTCATGAACTCAGGGACAGAGCCACGGGACTTGGTGTTGTGTTCATGCTAATTTGTGAATTCTGGAGCTTCTCGTTTTTTCAAACACATGCTAATTCCCTCTAATAAATGCACACAAACCTACTTTCTTGCACAAGTCACGGGTTTAAATGCTTTTGTGAAAACACGCTAAAATGCCTCACGCATGCATGCAGATGCTGCTCATATCACACTCCTGTGTACTCTGGCACAACTGCACACACCAGCCCCCCGTGTAACACATGTGCTTTTCAAGCATGCGTTGTCATGGGTAATGCTAGTGTGTCAGTGGCATGCAGGAGAAGTTAAATGGGTCATGAGAGGAGCAGAGTGGTGTGTTCAGCAGAGATAATGTTGAGCTGTCTGTCACACATTGCAGCACTCTTGAACACACACACTGAATACCCAAAGGGTGAGCCATATAGTCCAGAAATGCAAATCAATGGATTTAGTCTAATGAATGGATAAGCTCAGCCTCATGAATTATATATTTATCACACTGAAATGGTGTGATAAATATATATGTGTGTGTCACTCATCTGTCTGTAAGTGTGTGAATGTTTCTGATAGAGGGGGAGTGTGTTTCTGTGTGAGGTTTGTGCATGTGCTGGGTGTAACCTATATCCATGTACAGTGGGTAATATGTTGTTAGTCTGCATAGTAGCCTACAGTATACTGTATGTACAGTATAGAGTATGTATACTGACAGTCCGTAGAAACTTTGAGGTAGAAATGTACGCAGAATTCTACTTGTAGGGGGGTTGTAATTATTCATTGTGGATTTACTGATGATCTAGTGCCCTGGTAGTTGAGATAATGATGAGTTGTCATTTTGTCATGATTCATTGCACATGGGTTGGTCACTTTGCAAAAGTGAACCAAATACACACCAAGCAATACTCAGTGAGTATCTGCACAATTTGAGAATGGGTTTTGAAGGCCTATATAAAGGCCCAAAAAAGGCCACCATTGTTAGTCCAGTGAACAGCATCATGCCGCGTCTATCACATGAACAACGTCTCCGGGCACTGGGTATGATGGAGGCCGGTTTGAGCTACAGTGATGTAGCCAGGCGTATGGGCTGTTCCCAACCCACAATCAGAAGCCTGGTCCAAAGCATGCGCCGACGGATTGCTGCCTGCATCGACGCAAATGGAGGCCATACTCGGTATTGACTGTTGTGACTTTGTGTTTGGCAGGTGCTGTTTTCTTTTGTGAAATTCTTAATTTTGAAATCATTCATGAAACTTTAGATTTTTGTTTCTGTATGCCAGTATGCTAAACAAATGATTCATATGAAGAAAATCCAGTTTCGGGCTTCAAAATAAAAATTATGTTGAAAAATATGGTCTCAAGGTTTTTAATGACTGTCAGTGTACATAGGCCAGCAACCAAATAAGAACAACTATCGAGTTGAAGTTAGTTCCAGACTATGCTAGCTATTAACCTTCTGAACCCCAAAAACTCACTATATTGGGTTTTGGTTTTTCCCAAAATGACATCAATTACACCATTAACCAGAAACTATGAAAACAAGATCTATGGTCAGATTTTCAACTTTCTGCCCGTCTTAACTTTTCACATGAAACGTTTGCTTTCATAGCCTCCTGACTAACAGTAGTTGAAATTTGTCCTCTCTGAAGGACATTTGTAAACCTGAACATCTCCCACCCACTGCATACTACTGAATTAACTCATTTTGTCTTCTACAGAGGACAATTGAGGGTTTGAAATGATACCGGATGTGACGAGGTGGGGTTTTGGTATCTTTTTTGTTTCCCATTAAGGAACAGAGTGTCCGTCAGTGCAAGCACATTTTAGGGGAAGAGGAGAAAAATAATAATAATAATACTTTTTATTGAGTAAATATTGGCTTGAAATGATGTTGGCCTATTTTATACAAGTCTCTTAACAACACATTAAAACACTGTATGAATTATTTTAGCTGTATTTTTACATAGTAGTTAAGTGTTTTTTTAAAAAAAAAAAGTCCTCCATGAACATCAGCAGTTATTTCCTCCATTTTTTTCTGTGATTTTCAAATGACAAGAAAGGGAGTTGTTCTTAGAAGCAGAGGAATTTTCAAGGAAGGTCAGAAATGACACAGGGACAATTAATTAGATTTTGGAAGCGATACAGCATGTAGTCTGGATCCACGGATTTGTTAGATTTCTGTATCATTGCGAGATGATTACAGCGTCACTGTAACCATGACAACAAGTGAACACTACGTCAGCTGCTGATGATCACATGATTGTGATCCTACTACAAATCCACCACTGTGGACACATCTGTTGGAAATGAGGCAAGGAACAACTGATTAAACTGTGGGGTTGTTTCCAAGTCCCATCAATCCCGCCATCCGCTACATATTTAGGTCACGTGATTCTGTATCCGTACATAACGCACACATGCATAACACCAACCTGTGCTCAGCACAAGTTCATTTTGTTTGTGTGTACATCTATATTAAATGCTACATTCTATGTTGCTGTGATTTCTGATCATCAATAACTAAATGCTGCATTTCTACAAAAATAAATAAAAAATCCCTATGGAGGGATTAACAGCCTTGGCTGAGTCCTACGCTTTCTGAGTGCTTTTCTAGTTTTAAAATGTTGCACTCAGACTTTTCAGTTATACTTTTCAATGCAGTCACCATAACTGCAGAGAAAACCCCCCACAATAACACCTTGCAAAAAACACTGACGGCAATTACGGAGGCGCCAATTTGCTGATATCACCACAGGATCCCAACTTTTGGCTAAATATTGCAGGTAAAAATTTACTTTCCTTTATAAATTCTATACATGGCAGTATTCAAATTGCAGATGACCTATGCTATTATTGCAGATTATCAGACTAGTATTATGTGAACACGATTTGGGTGTACAAATCTGACACAATCTCTTCCTTTTCTTTTTTTAAAAATTTAAACACAGCTAAAAACTGAAGGTCTTCAGGTATTCCACAGACTTTAACACCCTTTATACACCCTATAGTCCATCCACACGGGTGTTTTCAGTTATTTTTGTGTTATTTCAGTATGAAGGGATTCAGAATCTACCTGGAATGCAGTAATGAAAAAAGTTCCATTTAATGAGTCACTTTGTTCAACGCCTGCACCTTTTGTTTTCTGTCATCCACCACTTTGACGATACACTCAGCAGCCCTGCTATATTTCTGACGCGCATGAACTCTCCATACAAGCACAGCTGTAATTGCATTTATTTCAGCACACTCCGAGTTCTGTACCTCGACCTGTTCTATCTTCAGTAAGCACTTTCACTGAAGCGTCACTTCACATCGCTGCCGGTGTGTTTTACACTTTAGATCTCCATAGATCTAAACCAAACCACAAAAAGCAGTCATAAAATACCAACAAACTGACACAAAGTTGACGTATACAGCTCAGTTTCATGTATTTTTTCAGATTTCCTTAGTATGTTTCCACCCTGATGATAATACAGTAAAAATATGACAAAGGCTGCACCGTTGCCAGCTTCATAGCTTTTCACTGCCAAACTCATCAGCTTTGGGCAACACATATTATTACAATATTAGTTTCAGGATTAACATATGATTTCTATGCCAACTCTATTTCTCTGTGCGTATTTCTTACCCCTACAGTTATTCTTCCTCTCACCTGCTGTCTCACTCCGTTTTACACTTTCACAGCGTCTCTCTGCAAACTAAAATCATATTTTGTTCAGATCTCATAATCCCATATTCATAAAGTGCAGGAGAACCGGTAAAGTTTCCACTCCTCATAAAAGAACAATCAATTTTGCTGTCAGTCATTGTGAAAGAATAGAGGTAACATTAAAATGTTAACCTGAACTTTAATGAATCATGAAGAAAAAAATGACAACTTCAGTAAATGACAGGAGACTTTATTCACCCGACTGGTGCTGCCAATCGTCTTCTAATGTGTTTCTTTTTTTGAAAACTGAATTTCTTTGGAGTGTTTCTCTGTCAACTATCTATAAACAGCTCAGCCTCCAAACAGTTTATTTCCAAGAAGTCATTTGTCACAAGAGTTTTTAGATGAGTCATTTCAAAAACTCTCCACAACATGCACAATGATTTTTCTAAAAGTCAGAAATGATGTTTTTCCAGTGACATTAATCAAAAATCTGATTTAAAATGGGGACAACTCATATCAAATGCTTTGTTTATTCAAAGTATGGATGAAACATCATTTCTACACTCCACCTTTAAGGTGGGTTGTCGGTTTTCAATCACACAGGCATATTTGTTTGCTTCCACATGCTCTCGAGCATCTTTTTTTCTCTTCCATCAACATATATACTACTGTTCAAAAGTTTGGGATCACAAGTTCATGTTTTTTATTCAAAAACACTTTTTTTCCCCAATGAAGATAACATTAAATTAATCAGAAATACAGGCTAGACATTGTTAATGTGGTGAATGACTATTCTAGCTGGAATTTTTGAAAGGAATATCTCCATAGGGGTACAGAGGAACATTTCCAGCAACCATCACTCCTGTGTTCTAATGCTACATTGTGTTAACTAATGGTGTTGAAAGGCCAATGATGATTAAAAAACCCTTGTGCAATTATGTTAGCACATGAACAAAAGCGTGAGTTTTCATGGAAAACATGAAATTGTCTGGATGACCCCAAACTTTTGAACAGTAGTGTGTGTTTTGATCAATTGTCTGCAGAAGCATGAAGTCATTGGGAACAACTGGAGCAAAGCTCCACCTGCTGGACGCATAAAAAAATGTGACTTTAGTGGCAGAATTCGAAATAATTCTGGTTTCAATGCATAAAAAGAAATCCTTTATTCATCCAGTAAGGCAGAGGTGAGTACTTCGCTGCTGTTTGTCTTTCTGACTATTTGTCAGCAAGTTTGTAGAATCTGCTACGCAGAATTGAATGAAACTTGGTGGAGAAGGGGAGCACGGGCACAGAAAACAAAGTCTGGTGTGGATCTGCACCACTTTTGCTAAAAATACAAGAAACGAAAGTGGCCTTTAAGTTAATCAAGTCATCAGTCTGCAGTTGAAGTTAAGGACTGGAGAAAATACATTCAAGATCGCTGTAATTCTTGCTATTCAGTTGCTAAATGAGAAAACTAGAACGTTGCACCAGTGTGATACTAAGACTGGCCTGACTGTTCCATTTGACCACACAACTGACGATACTGTTGCTGCATGCAACAGCTCATTACTAAACTTGGCATGTGAACAAAAAGAACAGGAAGTTCTAATTTACTAAGATGTAAAGATGATGCTTTACATATCAAACGCACTGCAAACCTGTTTGTAATGGTTTTGTTGCACTTAAAAGAGGACCTGATGTACAGAAATTAGTTTCTTTTTCCGTAATAATGAATATTTTGATTTTTTTTAAATGTTTAATCTTTGTACCAGGAATTTAAAAGTCACCACTGATAGTAACTGCTTAAAAAATAACATGCACATTGAAAATTGATGTTGCTGATTGAATCTTTAGTTGCATTTTGATGTTGGTAGGGGCATGCTGCTACCGTTCAGTCCTCAATCTGTGGTCATGCATAAGATTCCATGGGGGGGTTTCTTATCTCATATCAGAGAGCAGGTTTCCTCAGAAATCTTCCTCTTACACTTTAGCACAGAGGTGTCAAACATGTGGCGAAAACTTTCCGGGACAATTTTGTAAAGTGTAAAAATTACAAAGACATTAACAGCAAATTGTAAATTTGTAAAACTGTGAATTCAAAATAATTCCTAGAAAATGACAAGTTGTTTTGTCTTGAAGTAAAATGCTAGATTGCTCATTGTTTTTTGTCATCGTTTCATTTTTGTAATATTTTGTCTTGTTTTTGTTTTTTAATGTGACATTTTTAGTTTGTCTCACGTTTGTCATTTTGTGTTTTGCTTTATTCATTGTTTTGTGTATTGTTTTTGTTATTTTGTTTCACACTTGTCATTTTTTGTCTCATTTGTCCATTTTATTGTCATTTGCAACTTGTTTGTCTCTTATTTTGTTTCTCGCTTTTGTCGTTTTGTATGTCATTTTTGTAATATTTTGTCTTGTTTTTGACTTTTTTTTTTAAAAAGTATAATACTATATTATTCAGTTCCAGATGCATATGACTAAATGTTTTGTGTTTGTAGATACACTGTAGGTTGTAATGTGTAAACAATAAACTGATGCATAATGTTGTTGTAGTTGAATTCATTTTTCGTAACAAATTACAGCTTGTTCATAACATTTTGTAAAAAGATAATTTCTTAAATTTGAAGTTTTTCAGAGTGTATTTTCTTGCACTAAAACAAAGGAAAATCTGGAGTTGTCATTTATGGGTTGTTCTGCTGTGATTTAACTGGTTCGACCCACTTGAGATCAAACTGGGCTGAATGTGGTCCCTGAACTAAAATGAGTTTGACACCCCTGCTTTAGCATATGACAGAAAAAAACAATCTATGTTCTTTGTGGTTCAAAATGCTTTTGACTCCAGTGTTAACTGTAAGTAAAATTCCACTTATTTTGTGCAGTCAAAGTATTGGTTCTTCCTACTAGTAGAATGATTTCTACTCGATTTTAAATATTAACAAGGTGTCTATTCTCCAAGAAAAGACCTGACCTGAAAGATGGCAGATGGAGTTTCTTTTCTCACTCAGCCCTGATCATTCTAAGATCACAGGAATATTCTGATCCAAGTGGTGCCAAGGTGCCAAGACTTCCTTGATCTGGGGACTTTAAGATAACTCGACCTACATACATAAAATTAAAATCACAGGACCTTGTTAAGAGGAAATGTAATAGAATGTTCATCCTTTAAAGCTGAAAGTAGTAGGAGTTTGGAAATCGGGCTGCAATGAAAGATGGAACAAACTAAATCTAAATTAGTCCCACAAAGCCTGAGATGAGAATTTCTAGTTTAAATAAAGTCCCACAGGCCACAAATAGCTCCTTGCTTACATGTAAGAGTGTGAATATGTGAATGTATCAGAGCTAAAAACAGCAGAATGTGCAGACAGCTGTGTTTTCTTCTGTTGTGTGTGGAGCAGGTGTCTCAGCAGACACAGCAGTGAGAATAGCAGCACCAAAATAACCCACTCGGTGAGAATTAGCTGAATTTTACTTCACCGAAATTTAATTTAGGCAAAAAGTAAAACAGTTTTTAATGAAAAGCTGAAAGTAACCAATTAAGCCTTTCTTTCTGAATGTTATTCCACCTGATTTGCTTCAGGTTTTCAGGTTACTCTAGTCTCACCAGAACTTGTTAAACTCGCAGAAAAGAGAATATCATCAAAAAAATTGAAGAAACTGAGAGCTTTGGGAAGCCTAAGGCAGGTGTTTGATTGAGTGCGAGTTTGAAAAGACTTGCCGGAAACTGTTGCCGTGCCAAAAGTTTCCCACAGATTTATTTTATTGGTTTGCAAAACAACAGCCCGCCGTGACTCGAGGCTTCATCGAGCCAAATGTGAGCCCTGAATTTATGAGATTAGACAGACCGACGGAAAAGAGCTAATGCCGATGTAAAATTCAAATTCAAAAAAACTGACGACCAAAACAAGTTCTTTCCAATCCACCGGGCAATTTCAATTACTTTTTAACCGGAGGATTGCAAAAATCCTGCTTTTACCTGCAGTGGGCAAACAGACACAATGCAAAGATTTACCTGCATTATTCTGTCGGCGGCCACATCAGCGTCCACCAGTGTGTGTGTGTGTGTGTGTGTGTGTGTGTGTGTGTGTGTGTGTGTGTGTGATAGTGGCTGAATGCAGCCTGAGGAAAGTGATATCTGCACGGCTAGCAGGAGGTGACAGGCTTTCTAATTAACTCCATGCTGGGTTGTTGTACAGGCTAATTAATAAACACAATGACCTAAGGACTCTGAGTGTGTGTCTGTGCATCTAACACGTGTGTGTTGCAGGGATGCCTAATTGCGTCCGTGTTGTGTGTGTGAAGCAACTGCACCGTCTCAGAGAAAAAAAAAAAGTTAATTAACGTGTGTGTGTGGCAGCGGATCAGAGATATCGTGACATGTTCGAGCACAGTTGTGTAGTTTTTGTCATGCCTTTCCATGTTTTCACTGAATACTGAAGACAGTGATGTTGGATTACGTGTCATACAGGTGTGGTCGAAGGTGCTTTTACTTTTCAACCCACAAAGTGTGCAGCTGTGCTTTTATTCCTATCAAGATGTAGGGTGGAGTTAATTATAAATTACCCAAGTGAACGTATTTTGGTGATTTTAAGGTAGGTGTGTGTGTGTGTGTGTGTGTGTGTGTGTGTGTGTGTGTGTGTGTGTGTACACAGGAGCCTGGAAAACAACATTAATCATCCTGATAAAGCTGAATCTCACAGCGAGAGGGAGCTGGATGTCCAGATGTTGGGGTCTGCCAGACTCTGGGGTGCTGCTGCAGCTGTGTTTATCAATTTAGATAAAGATAGAAAAAAAAAGTACAAATCAGCAAATTAAGATGAGAAATTATAATAATAACCAAGAGCCTTACACAACTAGAGTGTGATGAAGATGACAAATCTGAGGTAACACTTTCACAAAAGTTGCACTGCAGTTTCTACCTGCTGGACAACATGTGGGACTCCTAAACATGCATGTTCTGCTTTTTGTCCCTGAGCCTACATGTGTACAAATGGCTGGAGAGGTATAATTATATGGCATGATACTCCTGTGTTAACACTTTAAATTGGTACAAAGCGTAGAGTTCTGGTACTGCAAGGGGCCTCCAGGAAATCCAATAACAATTAAAATCCTATTAGCCACTTTTATTTTAACAGAATGGCTGCTTAGATTATCGTATTGGCATCCCATCGCCTGCAGCTTATATAATTACATCCAGTCTAATTCTTAAGGAGATCCATAAGGGAGAGAAAGGATAATAAATCATAATATTTGGTCCCCTGTTTAATGACTATCTATCTGGGGAGTCCTTATAGCCTCGTTTCTTCAGCAGCAGACTACATACTTTATGACGTGCAGTTTAATTGGTGGTGCTACTTCTCCTGCTTCTGAAGAGTCAGTTTTGTTTGAGCAAAGCTCCACCATTCACTGTCATGTAAAAACACAGATATAAATTAAAACTTTCCCCACTATGCAGACATACGGAAACTTTAAGTATTGTTAGCTGGAATGTCTGTAAACACCTTAATGCAGCCATGACAAGCTCGACATTTCGGGGTTTTGAATTTTCCGGTCCATCTATCTGTTATTTTGTGGTCTCAAAAATGTCTATCAAGCAGCAAAAACTGAACAAGAAACACAAGCTGTTGCCACAAACCAAGAAATTATCTCATCTCACAGTAGCTAAGGCTATGCTAATGGCTAGCAGCTAAATGAGAAAACAGCCACAGGTTAACCTGAAACAGAATGTGGAGAACCATAGTTAACATTTCAAGATCTGGACCTTAGTGGACAAGAAAAGTGATAGAACAGTGAAAGATTAATAAAACTGAGAAGAATAGCAGATGTATGTGTAGGAGACAAACTGATCAATCTCAGTCAATCCCACATAAACAGAGGAATAAGTTCAAATTTAATCATTGATATTTCTATTTTACATATTCAGTTAAAATGGCCCTTATTAATGAAGAAACCTAGTTATGAATGATGGTTTCTCCGCTATCACATGCTGTTAAAACATTACATTTAATGTATAATGGTTCCAGACATTGGTTATCAGTCTTTCTTGATGACCAACAATCAGCGTCAGCCCTACCAAAAAAAAAATCACCCATATAAACTCATCTGTAATCTGGTGTTCGAAGCATCATTTTGTGTTAAAATATCCAAGGAAAAACATCCAGACCCATATGAAAGCTTTGTGTTGGGTCTGCTAAGGTATAGAATTCTATGTGCTCAGTTCTACACTTTACAAGGAATAAATCATGAATTTTTCTCTAAGAAGCTAAATTTTATTCTTGACACCGTTCATCTGTAGGATTAAGTTACTTTGAGGGTAATATGCATTCTGATCCCTGCTTAACACCATATTTGATGTCTTGGATGAGGCCATCTCAGTTGAATCTTTTCATGATTTAACATCTCTTCGTGCTCAGTTTCTGTGATTATTGCCAATATTTGTGTCTTTCTCCTCCTTTTTGCAGCATCTCCTTTCTATCCACGTCACTCTCCCTCTCTCATTCAATTTCTACACTCCTAACTGCTTTGAGGAACCTCCAGCTGGCTCTGTGATCGACTCGCCCTCCTGTGGCGATCCTCTTAATAAGCTGTGCGCTCTTTTCGTCGTCCCGTGGTGATGATGATCACACGCTGGGTCTTGGCTCGCCTCGCCTCCCTCGAGAGCTCCACCACTCGGATGCACACACAATCGCGTTACCATAGACGCCTCGCTGCTGCAGCGCTCCTCCCCAACACTCGACTCTCTGCTCGTCAGCCTGAGCTGTGATGATTAAGTTTAACTAATCATCACAGCGGCCAGTATTCCACCACTTCTGGAATTTCAGGAATAATTCACAGAGGTAAAAGATAAGGTTGTAAAAATCTCAGGAAAACTCCAGAACATGGACTAGATCTTATTTGAACGTTTCTTTCTACGGTATTGGAAAGCAGTTTGTTTACCTCTCTAGAGGTTTTCTGAGCTGAAAATCATTAACAAATTCGTCAGGAATGCAACACTGATCAGTAAAGCTCAGTTAAGAGATTCTCTGCAGAAAAGAATCTCTTCTTGAAATTTGGAGACTGAGATGCTTCACCAGTCAGCAGTAATCAGGAGAGTCAAGGGGTTTGACAAAGCCAGACTTTCTTTGCGTTACCTTGATCCGCAAAACCCAGAACCCCAATCAGAGATAATCAGGGCGGTAGTTTTTAAACTTCAAAGTTCTCTTCACTAGGTTCTGTGCACATTCCCATTGTTTGATGTGTCATTTGGCTATTCTCCTCATAAACTTGACTAATCACGTGTTGTCAGGTTGTTATAATACAGAGCTATTATGTATATAGAAATATCTAGTTTGCTACAAAGTACTCTTTCTACAGATGATGCTGGCAAAAAATTGTTAATCATATTTGTACTGCGACAGCTATACTTTGAAATCTTTAACTTTTAAACTCTGTACACTTTAAAGGCTACTCAAGAAGTGAATTTAGGGCTGACACTGCTGCTAAATGAGGAGTACGTGGAAATCAAGGACATTTTTAGCAATAGAAAAGTGAAAGTTTTTCTTCTGTGAGTGAATAGCAATAGAATAATGCATGTTGTAATCTGTGCTCTATCAGCTGCAAAACTAGCAATGTAAAAGAGGAACCAATCGTAAAACCTGACATATGCACTTGTTGCATCACCAACTGAATGCATGGAGGTTTTTGTGAGACATACATTTTGTACTACTGTAACAGTATGGCTCAGTTCAGAGGAGAATCACTCAGAGAATATTGTCATGAAACTAAGAAGAGAAAATCTGGTACTTCTTCCCAAACTCTGAACAAAACCTCTGTAGCATGTTAGCTGGACAGCATCAGTTACCATGGTGATCTAGCAGATTAGAGAGCCACCTGCGTGACACTGAACTCTGAATTTGGGCTCAAACCCTCCAGATATGTCCTATAAATCTTCAAAATATCCTATATTCTTCATAAGTGATGTTTAATCTATTCTTTCATTTAAAGAAGATGTATTTGTTTCAGTGTATGCTTATATGATGTAGCCTATCTGTGCATATGTACATGTTTCCTTCTTTAAATGCCTCTTGGGTGTCATCACTTTGCCTGTAAGTGTGTAGGAGGTCAAGAAGAGGCCTGATGAGCTGTATTCTACAGTTATACTGCGATTTTAGGTCTCTGCTCTAAAAAAAAAAAAAAAAAAGGAAACAGAGAAAGAATATTCACCTTTGTAAACAAAGAATACAATATACTGCTGAACAGCATCATTTATCACTTCACAGAGGTTAGCAGCAGCCTAAAGCCCAGGAAGCAAATTAACATAAATTACCAGGTGCTGCTCTGATATTGAGAAACTGATGTTGATATTATTATATACAGTATGAATGTGAATATCTTCTATCTATAGGAGGGGTAAGTGCATGCAAAATGTGACACTGAACTGTCCAAAAGTAGTCACTGGTAAAACTGTAAAAAGACACTTGGAAGCATGGGATGTTTGTGTGCTTTTTCATGTACATTCACTTAATTTTAAGTAAAGTTTCTAGCTTTAAATATACATGTAAACACCAGTCTGAAAGAGGAATAAGACACAGTATTTACAGAGACGATCAGAATATATTCAAAGTTTCTCACCAATAGCACAGCACACCCCAGTGGTAATGAAATCAACTGCTATGTTATCTCTGATTTTTGTTCTCTTTAAAATAACCTCCCACAAAAAGTCTATAACCAGTGAAAAGTTGTATTTGTCTAAAAGCTGCAGGAAATAAAATGCTTGCATGAAGCTGAAGATGAATGTTGTGTGCTGCATATGGAGGTAAAGGCTATGCTAAGGGACTTTAGGTGTCAAAAAAGACTGTGAATCCTCTCAAGCATTAAAAGTTGAAAAAAAAAAAAAAAAAAGCATTCTTGTGCGTAGCAGCTCACCACCCATTGAGCTAAACCAGCCGGCAGTGACAGCTGATTGGTGAACGGTGTCTTTGTACAGACACACAAAGCATCCCAGGGACACATTCTGTCGACAAACGGAGAAGGAAAGAGAGAATAATAGAAAAAAAGGTGGGAAAAAATAACAATAATGCAACTTGGCAGAGGAGGTGGAGAAGTGTCAAGGATGGTGTAATGAAAATATGACAAATGGTGTTTGTGGGGGAAAGCAGACACAAGGGGAAGATACGTGGAGGGAGACGGCGCTGTCTGAATTTCCAGCTTGGGTCAGTCACTTTGGCACATTTTTCTGATCAAAATTAAAAATTCCCAGAAGTACCAGCTCAGCCTCTGCATTACCTATTCACTTGTGTGCATCATAAAAAGGCAATTTCACATTCTTTTACACAAATTGGAAACCCTTTGGTGCACTCACACAAGTGATTTCCGTGCAACTGCCTGCCGTTTCCTCCATTATCACCTGCCTGTGTCACGTTGATCAAAGTGTGTTTTATTGTTTCTCTGCTGAGTAGTTGTACCTGGAAAAACATCCAGAAATACCTCTGCTAATATATGCAAAATAGCTGAACCAGTCGACAAGGAAGTTTTCCATACATTTAGATTTGTGTCCTGAGGTGACCGTCTCAGTGCAATACACGCGAGAAAAACAACAATGAAAAGCAAAAGGCAGGGGAAAAATGCAGAATTAGAAATGCAAATACAGTAAAGCCTCCTTAGGCACATCTACAAATGCAGCTCTACAGAGAATTACAGTGCAGCCTTTATAAACTTCCTGATGTTATTGTCTGTCGGACCACAGATTCTCATTCACATCACGGCTGATATCTTCCCTTGCACACAGTGTGGAGAGAATTTGTTGGAATGTCCTACAGAGTCTCTGCAGGAGTCTTTTTCTTTCTGCTATGAAATGTTGCTAAACTGTCCGATCTTTTTTTTTACTTTTCTGTGTTGCAATGACACGGTCTGTTAACAAGTTACAGCACAAAGAGTAAAGGCGAGGATGTGAATCGTGTCCAGTCTCTTAAAATCAATCTACCACACACGATGTCGAACTTTGTGCTGCTGAAATTGATAGATTCTGTTAAGAAAAAGAAAAAAAAATGCACCTGTGAAGGAAAAATTACTCTTTCCCCTTTCTAAGGTATTACCTTGCTCAGTTAGCTGAGATCATCCCAAATTATCTTCGGACAGACAGACGCTGTAAGAGGAAGATATGCCAGGACTCTCTGCTCTGGTCAAGGTTAGATATTTTCTATTGTGATGTGACTCAGCAGACGAGTTGTCTCCATATTGGTCTGTAATCTAAATCTGGCCCCTCTCCCAACTACAATATACAGTAGGTCCTCGGTTTACGACGTCCTCGACCTACAGTGTTTCGTGGTGTCATTGCCATCTCTCATAAATGTATTAAGAAAGTCTTGTTCCATCCTTCTGATGTATGGCGTATATGCAACACAAATAAACTTCGCACTGGAACTAGTTGGCGAGTGGATTGGACAAATATGTCGTCATGTGGCGCTATACGAGTGTAGCGGTACGACGTTATGATTTATTGTTCTCGTTATCAATAATTGGGGCACCACCTAGCATTCTAATGGCTAGGACATTTATTAATTAACATTAATAAAATTATTAATATTCATAAAAATTTTGATCAATCTCATATCAAAAAGTCTTGAATCCTCGGTTAAATTGACCACATTCTACACAAAGAAACACAAGACTGTAATTTGGTCTATAATGAAGTATTTATTAACTGTTCTATGAAAATAATGACAAGTGAACTATATACAATGTAGATATGGTGTGTGTGTGTGCGTGCAGGACTACATGTGTGTGTGGAATGTGGGAGTGTGTGTGTGTTGTGTGTGTGCACGTGTGAGAGATGTGGAAGTGTGTGTGAGAGAGAAGGAAATATGGTGAGGATTAGCCAGAGCTAACCTGACGAGGTAACCGGTAATTTGGATTAAGAATTCTAATGATTTGTAAAAGAATAAATTGATTAAATGAATTAATTGACCAAGCGGTTAGTACATCACCCATAGAATGGAATCAGAGCAAACTCAGCTGGAGTTATTGAAGTGAACCGTCATGGGGCTGGGACGTGCGGGGCCTTCAGATTAGCCGCACAACCGTCTGGACTTGCAGGTTCGGAGCGGTGTGTCGTCGTTATGGCCGCCTGGATGTCCTGCCGCGGGTTGATCGGTTCTATGCAAAGACCTGATCCAGCAGGTCTCCGGAGTTCTCAGCTGAGTGTTGCTTGGCTTAAAAATGATGGTTCTCAGGCTTTAGCCAAGAAAAACGGGTGTTGATGAAAAACGGTCAAAATTAAGAAAAATAAATGCTGGTTCTGAATCTGTTCTTCAGATTAAACGAATAAAATTCGGCTTAACGTGAGCAAAATGTCTCCTTAAGTTACAAAAATATTAAGAGATAAATAGTTAAACTTAGATGGTGAGGGAATTTCAAAGATAGGAAAAATGCACTTTAGGTAAGAAAATAATGGGAATCTCTGTTATGGATTCCTCAGGTAGTGAAGAAAGGGAAGTGAAGCGGGCAAGAGGCAAGAGAGTAGGTCGGTAAGAGAGAGTAAAATGTGGGCTACGGCTGACTTTATCTGTGGGTCCAGCTAAGGGGAGGACCTGAGCGGAGAGAGAGAACTTTTAGGCGCGAGTCTGGTGGAATTTGGAATCTCTTTGTTCTCACAGAGTAGAGAAGAAAGAGGAATCCAGAATGGATTAAAATATATTACATGCGCAAAACACGATCTGTCTATCCCACCATATTCAGTTGTGTGAAAGTGAAATGTGTAGATTAATACATATGTTCATATGATGTGAATCATTTCATTCATAACTATATGTTTATGTTTATGACATTAAAAATATGTATCACAGTGAGAATATAACAACAAGTCAGAGATTTGGTAACAGGTAAATACAACGGTCATCATTCAACCTAAATGGAGAGGAAATTCAGAGATTAATAAGGGAATTCAGTCCAAAATCATAGTATCCTGGGGAAGAAATGATTAAACATCACAAATTAGTATCTAGACTTCTGTAACAGATATAACTATCAAATTCGGATATGATGTACAACATAATCTCACTATAACTTTGGTAATCAGGAAAGAACAAAATAAATTTTAGAAATATGAACTTTTAAGTAATTAGTCTCTTCAGTTAAAGAGTGTGTCTCTCTCTGTTCCAGCCTCCTGCCATAAAGTTTTACGACTTGTTATCTGATCTGTGGAATGCAGAGACATCTCTGGCTGAGGGTCTCCTGAAGCTGAAAAGGGATTTTAGCATGAAAGTTCATTAAACAAACATCCATAGCATATAATTGAAAGTCATTGTCTTTTAAAAAGAAGAAGTTATTCCAGGGGTTTAAATGTTCACAGGAGTTCCATCCTTCTGTGAATGAAAACCTACAGAAATACAAATGTCTCAATCCTCCTATAGAGATGGGTGTTGGTCAGAGCTGAAGAGAGGGACAGCTTATCTGAGTTTTGATCAGCTCAGGAATTCCAGGGCCTTTGCAGTCTTGCTACACGAGGAAGACTGCTTGGTTTACATTCGCCGATTTTACGTCACATTAGATTGTGCTACATTCGCTTTCTTTCGTTTGTGTTGTTTTTTTAATACTTTTGGCCCTTCATTGTGGCTCTCAAGCGTAAGTCAGACTCTTCTGATGAAAGCGCTTCAAACAAAAGTGTTTTCATGTCCTAGATTATGATTTTACCACTGTGTTAGTGAGTGACATAGATACTGATGTACACATGTACATCAAAAATTGCGTTAAGTTGCACTGTAGGAACGGAATTCTGACATAAGTCCAAACCCTCCTGCGTACCTAAATCCTCAGGACTGACATCAGTTGCATGTCGGTGTCACTTCTCTTAACGTCGGTAAACCTTACTAGCAATCTAAGTCGTCTGAGTCTCCAGTGTGTCTCTGTGTCTGCCTCCTCGTACTACCTTGACCTCGCTAAACTTCCACAACAGCACCTTATTTTTCAAAATCATAGTCATAGTTCACTTAGAAATAATAAAACAAAGAAGAAAAAATTGCACATGAAGCTTAAGCAATG
This sequence comes from Acanthochromis polyacanthus, assembly GCF_021347895.1. Classification (NCBI taxonomy): domain Eukaryota; kingdom Metazoa; phylum Chordata; class Actinopteri; family Pomacentridae; genus Acanthochromis; species Acanthochromis polyacanthus. The sequence goes on along the minus strand of NC_067117.1, from coordinate 31,229,167 downwards.
GCACCATGGGTGGTTGGTGTCATTTTTGAGCGGACTTGCAGACAAAAAAAATAATAATAAAACACTGTTAATTTAACAGGACATAGGATTCTTGACATTCTTGTGTTGTGTATTTTGTACTAATTGTTTGGAGATGTCCTCTTGGTGTCTGCAAATGCTAACAAGTCAATAAATGTAACAGTGACTTAGAGAAACTGTAAATGATGTTCAAGAGCCTGTACAGTCATCCTTTCCCTCACATCAAAACACACTCGTGCAAAATATTCAGTGTGATGCTAATGTCCTTGCCTGATCATTCATTCATTCATTCATACGTCATTCATTGAAGGGCTCATTTTATTTCATTAGAGCCCTAAGTATTGTGAGTGTGTGCATTTATATGTACACATGTTCTACAACTTGCCTGGACTTTTGTGGATCAAAAATTCAAATAGTTTTATTCTCCATCATTGTGCAAAGTGGGAACAAGTGGGAGATATTTGGTTAGAAAGAAAACATTGTTGGAAAGTGGAGGGTTTTTAGGACGAGAAAGACAGTTTGTAAAGTGGAAAAAAAGAGGGACATTGTTGCGAAGAAAGGTTACTTTCGGAGAGTGGAACAACAGCACAAAGGACATGCTTATAAGTGTTTTGTAAAATTAAGAACGTTTTTACGAAAATCGTGGACCTTGGGACCAAGTAAGGACATGTACTTTCAGAAATGGAATTTGGAAAAGAAAGGGCATATTTGAACTTTAAGGACATTTTGTAGAGAGTGTTTTTATGGAGGATGTTTGGTAATGAAACATTTTGGAAAGTGAAATCATTTAACAGGATGTCACTTTAAGACTTAAGTTTGTAAGTCGATGGTTAAGGCTCTGTGTAACTTATCAGAAGTTTCGAGCATTGAAAGCTCCGGTGTTGCCAAGCAAGACCTTGAACGAGACTATCTACTCCAAGAGTGCCTTACCATGATGCTGCACTCCAACATGTACTTCCTAAAAAACTAGAATAAGCCACAAAAAAAAAAAAAGAGAGAGAGAGAGAGTTTTGACCGTTTGTGACAAATAGCATCTTTTCCTTCGTAGGGTTTAGCTTAGAATATGGTTTGACCTAATGTTAGGGTTTAGAAAATGCATTAAATAAGTAAAGGTCCACACAAAGACACAAAACAAATGTGTTTGTGTGCACTGGTGCAGATGCCGCCCTCCGCCCTGTCTGCTCAGCATGATAAATAGGTAGAATATATTCACATCATTGAGAATAAATATGAGTAATATTCAAATAAGAAGAAATATATTCACAATAAGTAGGACAAATCTCTTTCTCCCTGCCCTCTCTCTCCTCTTTGACTCTTCCGTTTTCTTCCCATATCCTTCTTTCTTTCTCTTATCATCACATCTTTACATCTCCTCTGCTTCAGTGATCCTTTTTTTCCCCCTCTGCTCTTTAGCTTGTCTATCTGTATCTGCCTCTAATGCCTTCAACCTTTTCCTTCCTCCACTTCTGGTTCTTCCTTCCTCTCTTAATTTGACCTCCCCACCTCATCATCCTCTTCCCGCTCTCATTTATCTCCATCCTCCCCTCTGTGTCACTTCCACTCCCATCACCGGCTTCACTGACTGCCGCATGGCTACATATTATGGGATGGTGGTGCCCTCTTGTGGGGATGCAAATTTGCTCTTATTATATTCACTTATTCAAATTACAGGATGATTGCTAATATTACTACAACAGCAGCAGTGAGGATGAGGACATGTCTGATTATGCTTAGTTCACTTTCACTTTTTAATTTATCACAAAAAAAAAAAAAACAAGCCTCACTTACACTTATATTTTCTTCATACTGTCTGGGTCCTATGCTTCAAAATGTCTCTAATTTTCTTTCACAAATGGAACCACACCATTCAATAATGGATCGTGTGCCCTTAAAATGTGTGGTTACTACATTTCTAGCTTTTATAGATAGAATTAGGGAGGTACTCTGCCTATGAAAAGGTTTATAATTGCGCAATGAGGCAGGCCTCCTTAGGTAATTCTGAAGATTACAAAGTGTAGAGATAAGGAAAATATGTTTAGAGAGCTTTGACATGTATTTAGACTAAGAAACAGAATGAAAAGGAAGGTAAAGATATAACTTTAGAAATCTAACATCTTTTTCATACTTTCATCTGTCATTACAGCCCCTTCAGGTGTTAACAGTGTGTTTCTGGGTCTATACACACTCAGCTAAGTGTTAAATAGGTTAATTTTAGGACTAAAGCCGTTTTCTGTTCAACCTATTACATGTAAGAAAAGGACTGGAGGCTGTTTAAAATCAAAATCTGCTTCCGATTATCTCATTGTATGAAGAACTGGATCCATATACTTTCAGTGATACATTCCATTTCATCGTTTAGAGCTTGGTGTTGCTTCTGCAGCAACACTTCCAGTTTCTCTCACTGCTCTTTGCAGGCAGTTCTTTTTTTCTTTTGGAAGATTGCAATTCAAACATTGTGACATTACAGCACACCTTGTTCAATCAGCAGCTGCAAATAAAGAGCCTCATTCAAAATTCATTAACTGCTTGTTTGGATCGATACTATTTTAAAATGGATTTGTAATGTAAACTGCTGTCTGTATACTTGCCAGATTCCCATGTGCCATTGTCTAAGGCAGGAGTGTCAAATTCATTTTAGTTCAGGGACCACATACAGTCCAATTTGATCTCAAGTGGGTCAGAGCAGTAGAATCACATCATAATAAGCAATAAATAACAGCAGCTCCAAATGTACATTCTAAAAATGTTCACATTTAAAGAACTATCTTTTAGAAAACATTATAAGCATCCTGAAATTGAGAGATAAAGGTGATTTTAAGTAGGGTTTTTTTTGTCTTACCTCAACAGATTCTATGAAAAAAACAAAACCAATGATTTGATCCCACTAACAGGTAGCGTCTGTGTTGTCAGAGCCTGTAGTTAAAGGAACTACTCTGCAGAAAGTCACTGTAAACAAGCTTTTGATACACAGGCAATTTTTTGGTTATGCTGAAATTGGATTCACAGTAATAACTAAAAACGTACTTAGAGAGCGCAGAACTCCACCAAGGCTGCTCAGTTGTTGTATAATTTCCAACTGATAAGTCCTGACAAGACCTCAGCGGTCAGTCTGTAGTAGGATCACAATCATGAGATCGTCAGCAGGCTACTGACTTAGTGTTTACTTGTCATAGTTACAGTGATGCTGTGCAGTTATCTCGCAATGATACGGAAATCTTTAATAAATCTGTGCATCCAGTACATCACTGCCAAAATCTAATGAGGTGGTCTTTTTTCATTTATTAACAGACAAACGTACGCTGATCGTCATATAACTCCGTCATGTTCCTTGGTGGAGCAATTAAGTTGCAATTAGAGTTGGTCGGGTCCTCACAGAAATGCTGGTCAGTGAATCCAAGCAAGCCCATTAGGTGGCGCTGCAACTGAGAGTGTATTTCAGCCGACATGCTAGTTACACACAGGCGTGAACTAACAGTGACATCACCCGTTGGTTTCAAAGCTGAGAAAATGAAGCCCGGATTTTGCTACTTCCTGGTCGCCATTTTGGATTTTTTGGAGCCAGTGACATAAAAAGCGTCAAACAGGGTGGACCGGAGAGCAACTAGAGGCAGGACCAGTCTATGGGCGGGCCAGACTGAAGCCAGACAGCTGAAAGCCTCATCCTAAAGGATCTGTCAATCATTCCAGACAACACTGTCTATCAAGTATAGCCACGCCCCCTGGCACCGCCAACTTTAACGATTTATTTAAAATTCAGTATTGATTTATTTTAAGATCAGCCAAACTGTTCCATCTTGTTGCTGGCAGCTGTTTAAACATAACTACAGCATCCTGACAAATTTAGTGCAGCATCTGAGTGACCTTTTGGAATGGATTACACTAAACGTCTCTTGGGGTGTAACTTATACTGTGTTAACAATGCACGTTTAAAATCTATGTTTAAACAGCCAGTTTGTTACCGACAATCAAAACCCTTTGACCGCTCCATTATGCTTGAGCAAGTAATTGGGACGGATTCCCCAAAAAATAGCTTGTTAAGCAGTTTGAAATATCTAATTGCTTGTTAGAGTAATCATGTGCTTTAGGTATAAACATATTCAGGGGAAAGCGTGAGTTTTATTGTGATTGACCTGTATGAAACAAAGGCATAGTGGTAGGTAGGGGAGCTTTTTAACAGCATTTTCACTTTGGTTTTTCTCTTCTGCTTCCTTTTCACTTTTTGTTTTTGCACTGTCTGAGTATTAATCATTTTCTGTTGCTTTTTTGCTTCGACTAAACAAGATTGCATACTCTGAAATGGGATTCTTGTTCCCAGCATCAGCTTCACCTCTGAGGTTAACAAACCTCTCTGGGACAGGGTGACATTTATAGTTCCCCTACTGGACTTTGAAATACAAATTGAATTGACCATTTTTTTAAACGGGAGTTGGGTTGTTGTGAGGTTGATATACAAATTAGAGGCTGCTTTCTTTCACCAGGGGAGACTTTTGCATACGCCACACTTGCGAGTCTCTCAGACTCCCTGAGATAAATCGTTCAAACACCTGCAGCACATGCATATTAGCTTGGTCTTCCAGCTACTCATTGATTGTTTTTCCTGTGGCCTGTAATAAGAGATGCTGGTGATTTCAAAGCCAGTTAAGCTGGTGTCATAAGTAGAAAATTGAAAGAGTTTTGCTAGAAAATATGAAAAAGGGCGACAGGTGCATATGCTATAATACCACTGAAAGCACATTAGAGCTGCAAACATTACATTTGTATCCTGTAACAGTTATTTCTCTACTCAATACTGCAACCAGAGTGTGAATATAAAGAAACTGGGCTCCCTGGGGTTAGATGGAGAGCCTGGCAACCACTGCTCAATTCCACCTGAGACCAAAACACACAGCTGTTTACAGCAGCCTTCACTAATGGACCAGAGACAAATAAACACATTTTAAAAAATGATAAAAGCACAAACACACACACACACACACACACAAATGCAATGAATACAGATCCAAAATGACGAAATTGCAAGTGATTCAACTACGTACACAGATTTAATGTAGATACAACATCCCGCTGAGATGACTGTAAACAAATTCCCTCCAGGTTTTCACATTCATGTAGCCGGGATCAGGTGAAAACCTCATTTATTCAACACCATTACAGATATTCACCCCTCGCCAATCTTGTTGAAATTGTGGCGACGCTGTTGTTAAATATGTTTACTCTCGATGCACTCGGTCGACACATTTATCTGGAGCAATTTCAAATGACTTCAGGAGTTAAGCAACGTTCCATTTCTATATCTGGAGAAAAAACTGTGGTAGGAGGAGAGGAGGAGGATGTGGTATTAAATCCATGGTGTGTCTGAAAGAGTGGACCTTCCCTGAAATTCAATAAAATCACCAGACCTGAAAAACTTTCTAGCTGTAGCCATTCGGTCTGTTCTCAGGCTCAAATACTGGTTTCATCAGAACAGACTTTAGATTTTGAAAGCTGAATGCAGGAAACAAAGCTGCATGGATCTCAAAAAAAAAAGTCAAACTTGAAAAGTGATCCCTGAAATGAGTTGATTTCCTTTGAAAACAGATGAAATCCCTCAAGCAGATAATATTTTTTTTCAAATACTTACAAGATATATCCAACTCGAAATACCTCTAAGGATAAGCTTATTATATCGAAGAACACGATCATGAAAGACGGCGTCTGGCACCAGAAGCTCTGTAATAAGCGGAGTTAAAAAGCATTCCAGGGATTGTGCTTTCACTTACCTGAATCTTATGTTGCTAAAAAGCACAACTCTACATCTTTCTGTATTAACACACCAATCCTCTACACTGAACAGAAGCCTGGGATGTCCATTGGCAATTCCTGAAGCATTTGTTAAAGCAAGGAAACCACATCCTTAGATATACTGACAAAAAGAGAAGAGAAGCACTATTTTGTACAAATGTGAACCCACACAGGCTGAATGGTGCAGAGAACACAGTGTGTTGTGCTGTCCAGTTGAGTTTTAAATTGCAGCCGTCTCCAGAAAGACAAAAATTTCAGACAGGAAATGCAAAAAGTCTCCACTGTAATAAAAGACGGTGGGGGACAGTAAACACAATCCATCTAAATGATTAAAATCTGACTTATTTATATTAAAATTGGTTGATTTGATCTAATTTATCAACTTCTCAAGAATAACAGCTGCAACATAAAGAGACACCTTTAAAATACACACCAAGATAATGGCCTTATCAGTATTGTCTTCTGTGTTTTCAAATGAGCTAACCGTCCCTGAGCAAGTAATGCTTAATGAGTCACACTGATTAATTATTCATCATAATTGATTAGACAAACAGCTGCGTATTGTCCTGAGTGGGCACGAAACTCTAGAAGTTTGTTTCTTTCCCCAACTTGTACGACAATCAACCAAAATGTCTGACATTCCAGGAATTAAAATCAATGATCTGGCAGCCTAATTGGTGAAGGTTTAGTCAATTAACAACAGTTGTCAGAGTAAATTCTGCCTTGCTCTGGAATTAGTTGGTAGTAATTCAGGACTAAGTCGGGCTTAATTTGTCCAGCTTAACGTATACAGTGTGCAGGTACAGAAATCTGTGACATTAAACAAAACAGACAAGACAGACAGACATGCACTAATGGACATTTTATATAATCGCATGGGCTGGTGTTGTGATCTTTCCTTAAGGCTAGTCCTGGTGTCTGCTTGACCTTCATTCCCCACTGTCTTCCTCTTCCTCCTCTACTTTCCCTTCACTCGCTAAAAGCAGCGGTAATGCACGTATATAACATAATGCATCCGACTAAAACAATGGGCCGTTCTTATCTTAATTCATTCCTATTATACCCTGCGGATTGAGTTTAACTTGCGCGCACACACACACACACACACACAGAGACACACACACACACCTCATTAACCTGGAGAGAAGCTCTTAGTGCACAGGAAGCTTTCCACTCCATTAGCCAGTGTCATTATTGCAGGTACTTGGACTGTAAATGGGAATATGTATGTACTTTCTGCCAGATTTCAGAAACAGGTATGACCATTGAAAGACGAAAAATGAATAGCAGCGAATAGTAGAATTGATACTATGAACATGAAGGAGCACCCTAAAAGAATTTTGTACACAAATCGTCCCCCAAAAAAGAAGGCTACTGAACACAAAGAAGATTGTGCTGGATGAAACTCAGCTCAGCTCTGTTATATAAAAGTAACAAACCGACCAGCAGGCTTAATTAAAGGTTTGACTTTTTGTTCTCGGCGACTGTTCCGTATTATATGTGTTCTTGTTAAGATAAAATTAAAGTACTGCACTATAAAGATAGAAACTCATTAGCGCATACAGCTACTATAACTCTTTGTTCATCAGAAGTAATTACAAATGAGAAACTAGGCATAAAATAATCTCCAATAACACAGAAAAGAATCTTAATTTGAAGAGGTTAACTCACATTTTTAAATTAAAACAATCCACTATCAAGCCAATATGTGGTTGGTCCAACGTTTTACTGACCCATCTACGGACCCCAGCCTCCTCCCTGGATGGACTTTGTGGCTCCTGAACAAAGTCCATCAAGGGAGCAGGTTGGGGTCTTAATTTGAAGAGGTTAACTCACATTTTAAATTCAAAGAATCTATTGCTAAGCCAATATTTGGTTGGTCCACTGTTATACTCACCCATCTACTGACCCCAGCCTCCTCCCTCAATGGACTTTGTTCAGAAGGTGCACAGTTTATTGGAGCAGGAGGTTCGGGTCTTAATTTGAAGAGGTTAATTCACATTTCAAATTAAAATATCAATTATTAAGCCAATATATGATTTGGTCACAATTGTACTGGCCCATCTACTGACCCCAACATCCTCCTGAGCAAAGTCTATCAAGGGAGGAGGATGCACTTTTAATTTGAAGAGGTTAACTCACATTTTAAATCAAAATAATGCATTGTTAAGTCAATATGTGGTGGTCAACTACTTTCACTGACCCATCTACTGACCCAAACCTCCTCCCTCAGAAGGACTTTGTTCGCAAGCGACAAGGTCCATTGAGGAAGCGGATGGGGGTCTTACTTTGAAGAGGTTATAAAATCAAAACAATCTATTGTTAAGCTGATATTTGGCTGGTCCACCGTTATACTCACTCATCTACTGACCCCAACCTCCTCCCTTAAGTTGACTATATGGCTTGTGAACAAACTAAATCAAGGAAGGAGATTAGGGTCTTTATTTGAAGAGGTCCACTGCTACACTCATCCATCTACTGATCCCAACCTCCCACCTCGATGGAGTTTGCTCAGGAGCCACAAAGTCCATCAAGGAAAGTGGTTGAGGTCTTAATACAAATAGGTTAACTTACATTTTAAATAAAAATAATCCATTGTTCGGGCAATATGTGGTTGGTCCACCATTTTACTGACCCCAACATCCTCCCTCTGGTGGACTTGGTGGCCCCTGAACAATAAAACACTGCATTTGTTTGATGACTTTTTTTGCAGTCATAATTCTTACAACCACAAGAGGGCTTTGTAACTTCAGTGTTAAATGTATTGTTAGTGGAAACTTGCTGAAATAAAATGCTATTTTATGAGTAACAAATCCAAGATACATGAAATCTATATAATACTGTAACCAGCTAGTGTTGTCTTCTCTGCATGGCTTTCTCTCACACACACTTAAAAAAGCACAGCAATCTCATCACAGACATCCACTTATCACAGCTATGGCGAGACCTTCTTGGTGGTGACAAAAATCAATATTTCCTTTCTCACTCTTTTCATCCTTCTTTCCCCTCCATTTCCTCACACTGTGTCTCTCCATATCCTGCCTCTGGCCACACACACACACACACACACACACTCTCTCTCAGAGTTCATTCACAAAAGCAGTCAGTGTGTTCATTCAGAGTCCAGGTACTCCGTCACTGTCAGCGGCAGAGACGGGACCTGGAGACCGTCAAAGCAAACTGCAAAAACACACTGAAGGGACTGTTGTTTGAAAGCTCTTCAGGAAAAAGACAAACAAAATGCACATGTGTGTGTCCAAAGAAACACATCAGTGTTCCTTTATATTTATCAGTTCAGCGTGTTAAAGTCCAATATGTCTTCCAGCTCGCCCCTTTTCCTGTCTCCACAAAATTGCATTTGTATAAAACTAAACAGCACTCTCAGTCACATTTAGGGGAAACGCTATTTTCTGTAAAATTGTATTTTCTTGACATATCAAAAATATATTGCAAGTCTTGGTCATTTATTTTCATACTTTACTTTTTCTTTTTTAGTTAATCATATATTAGACTTTGCAGTAGTAACCCAGAAAATGGAGGAAAATCTTCAATACATACTGGAAAGATTGTATTTTAACTCAAACTGCAATGTTTTAGTAAACCAAGCCAAGAAATTACAGGGCCTAAACTTCACCAAGGTTTTCCTTTGCACAACCAAAGTGTGATATTTTCCTTCATTCATCAGCGATTAAAAAGTCTAAGAATAATATTCCCATGTATTGGTAACATTCTTCGGGTGAACGTCCTTTGCCGATTTCTGCCTTCATCCTCCCCTCTGACCTCTTTCTGCAGACTTAATAGCATTTCTAAACCACACGCCTTTTGTTCAGTATCATAGGTGAGAAAATAAGGAATAAGGGAACACATTATCATCACAGTATGACACCAATTTAACCAAACGTCTGGGATATTGATCTGTCCACTTTGGAAGCGTAAATGATTGTGAATCCCCCACTGTCCATTCTGGGGTAATTTTGTTCTCAATAAATCACAAAGTGTGTATCAGTGACTTAAGCGTCCCCTTAATCTTTTTTCAGCAGTGTATATTTGTGCCAAAACCAAATTATGATTCTTTCAAAATGCATACGAGAATGCAATTTATGCCCAACAGGAACATAGTTTTGTTGAGACAGGTGTTCTCGCTAACTAGCTCAGGTGTGACGCTAGCTTTCCATAGCAGAATAAAAGTTCAAGCTAATTAACTCTATAATGGGGAAATCACAAAATATGCATGTCTTGTGTGTTATGTATACACATCTAATGGGTAATGCTAATATTCACATTGGTTTCATAGGGCATTAAGTGCACAGAATTTATCACTTTTGAGGCTTATCTGAATGGTAAAGCCCAATCTACATATAAAATCATTTGCTCACGTTGTAGTTGATCGCTAGTGAACACCCCAGGCTCTGGTTGCCTTGGTAACCCTGTTGTATATTTCCCATCCTATGTGTATAAGTGAAGCTGGTTTGCCTATGCTGCAACACAGAGTTCACCCATGTTTCTTATCATTTAGTTCATTCATAGTACAGTTTATAGATGAAAGCAATAACTTTTTCAAAAGGACACGAGTGCAGTTGTACAACTGAGGTTTTCCCTAAGACTGTAATGATGAGCTGGTCTGAAATGGTAGAAACCAAAGCTCTGTACATTATTACCTTGTGGTAAAAGTTTGGAGACTCGGTGATGGCTCAACCATTGTTTTTATTCCAGCAGTAGGTGGCTCAGTTGTATAAATCCAAAGAGGAAATTAGTTTAGTACCCATCTACTTTATGGTTTTTATGGCTCTCATCCCTACATGTTGCTAAAATTCACTGACATTCACTTTCCTCTGGTTGCGACATCACTGCTGCCCTCTTAATGTGCGTTTGACCCTTTGCTCTTTAAAATTCCAGCACGTTATACAATTCAATTTCAAATGTCATTCTCCTAAAGGCAAATGTTACAGAAAAGTTTGGGTAATATTCCTCACAAAGCACCAAACCTACATGTCAAACAAGTTTGTTTTTCAGTTTTATCTAAGCACACATTAACAGCAAAAAAATAAGAAAAGTGGTTCATATATAAAATAATATCCTCCCACTATGTCACAAACCATTCAAACATTCTACACTGTAGTTGCCAAACTACGCTGTCCATTTATACGATCAACATTTTTCAAGATAGATAGACCTCTTCGTAAACTTGGAGGAGGTTCTAAGGATGTTGACAGCTAAAAAAAATTGAGATTCTCATCTATCCTGACGATGTGATTACTGATTATACTAAAGTATGGGTGCTTAAACACAAGCATACTAATAAAGTCACAATTCTGTAGAAATCCTGAAAATGCTGAGACACATTTGAATACTTAACTTTTCATTCTACAAAACATTTTATCAAGTTGAGAGCAGAAATCAGTGTAACCTCCAGTTCATGCAGTAACACCAGAGTGCTGTAATGCGTCAGTCAGTGGTGTAAAAACAACCCCCGAAATGATTGATAAGTTTGCCAGTAAAGAAAAATAAAACAATACAATGATGGATGGAATGAAGGTAACTTCAACTTTTCAATTTCAGAAACCTTTTCTGATAAATTTGCGGCCGACGGAGCAGAGGGCATGAAAGCTCCTCTGCCTATTTCAGTTTGGGCCCCAGAGACAGAAAAAGTAAAAACAATTCCTCTGACCGTGGAAGGCAATTTTCTCCCCCCCTCCCATTTCTCAAAAAATAAAACTGCATGAATAATATGTAGTAGACATCAGAATTGCTTTTCTTTATCCATGTTGCAGGTTTACATTTAAGTCACGTCAATGTACTGCAGAAACAAATTGCTCTCAACCTGGTAGTTGCTGGAATGTTCCTTGTAAAAGTGCAGAAGAACACAACTACTATAGATTAATTCAATCAATTTCCTCCTGGGCTGCTGGGTCACTGAGTAAGACGCAGCAAATGAGAAATGCATACAGAGCCTGTACCAAAGTGTACTGTATTCCTCTCAGTCTTTTATGCTTGCACTTGCAAGAAAACAATTTAAGGCAGAACAGCAAAAGAAAGCAGCAGGGCTTTGGCAGTCAGCAAAATGCTGCATTAATGAAAACCTACAGAGCTATTGGCTTATTGGCTAACAGTTAGGTGTTAAAAGACGTTAAGAGAACACATCAAATAGCCAATCAACTGCTTTAAATCAGTGTCAAAGGCATTTGAAGTTGCAGGTATACAGCACATCCTGAGTAGTTCTTAATACCTGCAAACTCTCACTGACTTTGTCATTGTTTAAATGTTTTCAACAACAACTTCGGCACATTAACCTTGCCAGCAAGTTGATTTCTCGCGATGTTTGTGAGTTCACAAATCTCTCAAGAAACCATCTTGCTCCGCTCCCGCATTCACTGTTCGTACAGAGCCAAGTTGGCACGGGCCAATCACGCAGCAGTATTCGTGTGTGGGGCGGGATATCCGGGTGTGAAGACGACACCAAGCGCCAGTAGATCAAAACAAACATGGCAACGGAGGACAACAATCATGTAGATGCTGCTATTAAGTCAGTTTTAGCTGAATCTCGTATCGCTTCTTTGAAGGAAGAACAACGAGAGGCGCTTTGCGCATTTCTGGATGGTAAAGATGTTTGTGCTTTTTTACCTACGGGTTTTGGTAAGAGTTTAATCTACCAATTGGCTCCGCTCGTTGTGAAGATCCCGCAATTGGCTAAAAACAAACCTGTCAGAGGCAGGACATACTGTTGCACTGTCCAATCAGTGCCTCTTTCCTCCGAACGGATTTACATGGAGCGGTCCCAGATTGATAATGTGGAGTACTATCAAGTACTACACAATTATTAATCTGGCTTTTGCCAGGTTATCGGCACATATTCTCTTTTGCATGGAGTGGTAAGTGGCCACATGGGATATTATGAAGTTTCCTGATATGCAAAACAAGCTTTACTTTTTGCTATCTCCACTCTCACCCAACCAGTCGGGGCAGATGGCCACCCTCCCTGAGACTGGTTCTGCCAGAGGATTTTTCCCCTCCCTGTCCAGGTTTTTTTTTTTTTTTTCCCCGTTTCTTTCTAACGTCTCTCATGTGGAATTCAAAGGCAACTCTAGATTGTTGGGTTTTCTTTGTTGTCTGTCTGTAATTCGTAACGTCTTACTATGTTAAGTGCTTTGAGATGGCATACAGCCATGGCCATAAGTTTGGACACAGCATGACTTACTATGTCTGTTTTGATGTCTATTACAGAACATAACTAATATTTTTTTGACAGCACCAGTTTAATTAGTCAACAAATCAACAAGGGATATAATATTATCAATAAATTCCAACAATTGGAACAACTTTGTTCCCAAAACATAATATTAGAAGAAAATAACAAAAAAAATGCAGTACTTTCACAACCGAATTTGGTAAGAATAACAAAATGATACCAAACTCTTTCGATGTTTTTTTAAAATATGAAACTTAATATAGTTCTCAGGAGTTGTGTACTGTAGTGTAAGTGACAATTTTGTGGTATTTTCTAAGATTCACAAGCGTCATGGTACTTGTGTCCAAACTTATGGCCATGGCTGTATGTTGTGAATCTGCGCTACATACACAACCGTTCAAAAGTTTGAGGTTCCCCAGAGAATTTCATGTTTTCCATGAAAACTCACACTTTTATTCATGTGTTGACATAACTGCACAAGGGTTTTCACATCATCAATTAGCATTATAACACCGTTAGTTAACACAATGTAGCATTAGAACACAGGAGTGATGGTTGCTGGAAATGTTCCTCTGAACCCCTATGGAGATATTCCATTAAAAATCAGCTGTTTCCAGCTAGAATAGTCATTTACCACATTAACAGTGTTTAGACTGTATTTCTGATTCATTTAGCATTATCTTCATTGAAAAAAAATGCTTTTCTTTCAAAAATAAGGACATTAAGTGATGCTAAACCTTTTAACAGTAGTGTAAATAAAATTGAACTGAATTACTTTTGTGTATTATTGCTTCCACAGAATAACTATGTCCAAGACAAGTCCTCACATCCAAATGTCAAACTAGATTCTGTCTAGCTGTTGAATTAAAAAGCATCATATTTGCTCCTGTTATTTATTTATTTTTTTCTGATGAAGTTTAAAGTGTCAATGCAAACTATAAGGCTTGAAGTTTGTGACCCTTTGTATAACCGTCCACTCACTCCAACTTCCACTTGCTTCATCCCTTTTTTGCAGCAAAACATCAGAAGTTGTTTGAACCTTTTGAAAAAAGTAAGTGTGCTACTATGTGCAGTTTCTTTTAATAGCTGTTCAGCAGATAAGTGTCAACATAAAAAGAGCAATTTAACCACCAACAAAGAGAAGCCCTCCAGGTGAACTTCAAAAAAAAAAAAAACTGTCGTTTTTATTTCACTAAAGAAACAAGGAGACTTCAATGCGAAAGCTCAATTCTACTGCAGCCCAATGCTTAAAATGATTGATTGTTCTCTGCATTTCAACCTATATATTCAGTACGTAAATATTGTGCTACACTATAGATAAAAAGGAAGAATATTTCCAAAGTCTATTTTAGGGGCATTGTTATAAAAGGACAAAAAAAGACAAAATAATCATTTGTGCAAGCGAGATAATGAACACTATGGGGCGTTTTACAGACTCAGCACAAACAAGATGCATATACAACAAACAAAAACCAAACAGAACCCCAACATAAAGAGCAAAGAGATAAAAAAAGCAGAAGTCAGACAACACAGTTTATGTAGCACATTCACGATGGAGTGAGACCGTCGAATAGGAAAATTCATGAATTGAAAAGGAAATGAAAAAGGTAATGAAAACTCTGTTGAGGGAAATGACTTTCTAGAAAGAAAAATGTGTGTCATAGCGAGAGTTCACATTTAAAACAGAGACAAATGTAGGGCGCACCGGTTGTACGAGTGTCAGCACAAATGGAAAAATCACCGTCCTCATTTGTATTCATAACAACACAGGAGTCATGAAAATTAAATTCCATGGAAATGCACCGACCTCCAAACCATTGCCAGGTGAAAACTTGATCAAATTAAACAGTCAACTCATCAGATTAGTAGCATTAAACCTCTGAAGCCCAAAATTTTTCAGTGGGTTTTCAAGTCACACGATCTTTAAAAATAAATCACAAAAATTATACCATTTATCAGAGATAGAAACTGTAAAAACAGGAAAATTTGACAGATTTTGATGTCCTCGAACTAACAATGTGGCTCTGTTGGAAATAATGATCAAATCTCAGCTCAAAATTGTGATATTCCATTAAAATTGTCATCGTACATGTTTTTAATTTAATCAATGAAAATGTATCATTTTAACTCATCAAATTTATTTAAAAAATGCTCTTTAACACAACTGAGAGGCAATTCAGCTGCCACAGACAGTCACATGATAGTCAAAATAATACAAGGCTATTCAGCTGAACGAGGTTGAACTGCAGGCCGCGTTAAGGCAATATGGGAACAAATTTAAACTAGAAAAGCACTCAGAGAGTGCAGTACTCCACCAAGACTGTTCATTCCCCCATATGGCAATGTCGGAAATGCAGTATTTTATTCATTTATGTTTTTTTTTTTTAGAAAAGCAGCATTTGTTTATTAGTTACTGATGATCAGAAATCACAGCGACATAAAATATGACCATTTAATACAAATGCACCCACAAATAAAATGACTTTGCACTAAGCACAGTTGTGTGTTATGCATGTGTATGTTATGTACGGATACCGAATTGCATGACCTAAATATGTAAAAAAGAAAAAAAAAAGGTTGTATTTATATTGCACTTTTATCCAAAGCGCTTTACATGATACATCACATTCACACACTGATGGCGGAAGCTGCCATGCAAGGCGCTAACCACGACCCACCAGGAGCAATTAGGGGTTCGGTGTCTCGCTCAGGGACACCTTGACATGAGCTTGACGGGCAGAGGATCGAACCGGCAACCTTCCAGTTACAAGACTGGCCACTCTACCCACTGAGCCCCATATGTCGCGGTCAACAGGAATTAATGAGACTTGGAAACACCCAAAAAATTTAATCAGTTGTTCCTTGTATCATTTCCAACGGATAAGTCCTGAAAAGTCTGCATCGTGGGGATTTGCAGTAGGATCACAATCATGTGATCGTTAGCGGCCAGCTGACGTGGTGTTCATTTGTTGTCATAGTTACAATAACGCTGTGCTGCCATCTTGCAATGATACATAAATCTTTCGCAAATCCATGGATCCAGACTAGAAGCCGCATCAAAATTTCATTCAAATCTGTGACAGACAGACAGACGCTGACCATCACAAAATTCCACAGCTTTCTTTGGTGGAGTAAATAAACACAAATAGCAAAATAGCTGCAGCACGTGGAACTTCCAGTTTTGGTTTTCTCTACTTCTAGTCATGGTTGTGCTGGTTCCACAGAGGTGCTGGACTTTATATTGTAGTAACAAAATGAGCCCACAATGAGTAAAAATACGTCAGGAAGCAAACAAACATCCACAAACTGCTCGGGGTTACATAATCAGACCTTTCACATTTTTTTGAGTAGTGAGTGTGAATGCTCATTACTCCGAGATAAGCTGTCAGCCGTTTAATAAAGCCAACTTTGAACTCAGACCCTGAACCCTGAACCGAACCCTCAGGCTCCATCAGCTGTACCGTCTTCCCGTTACCCGGCTGATTGACAGAACGGTGCGGCCCGGCCCACCCGCTCTCCACACTTTGTTTCATACCTGATGGAGCAGAGACAACCCCCATCAATCAAACTGTCGGCAGAAATGTTAATATAAATTCAGACACTGAGGCCGTTTCCCCACTATAGACTGAATTACAGAGTAACAAAGTTAATATACATTCACTATTATATCACACTGGCTTCCCTGTTCCCTTACAAAACCATGT
Organism: Acanthochromis polyacanthus; assembly: GCF_021347895.1. NCBI lineage: Eukaryota > Metazoa > Chordata > Actinopteri > Pomacentridae > Acanthochromis > Acanthochromis polyacanthus. Next base: position 31,212,478 of record NC_067117.1, on the reverse strand, counting down.
CTGAGTTGTTTTTTTAGAAACATCATGTCCAATATATTGCTGGTGTAAAATCAAGCTCAGTATACAGTATGCATACATCTTCTACACCCACAAATTGAGCTTGCAGAGCAGCTTAGATGGAAAAAGACGCCTTTCTTGCAAACTGATAAATGCATCAAGGCTACTTTCATTCACACAAGTGAAAAGTAAAAGTGAGGTTTGAAATGAAGCACTTTAGCTTTGATTTGGTGTGAGCATGGAAATGTGGTACTGAGATTAAAAAAAAAAAAACTATTATAAGATATATGTATACACTTATCTTTTTAAATTGTTATGAAACAAAAAATCTATGGCATCTCATCAGTAAACAATAAGCTATAACTAAGAGAAATATTACTCTTTGCTGGAACTATTAGCCTCTCAGCATGGTAGAATTTAGAGAGCACATCAGGCTTCCAATCGTCAAATTAAAAACAATACTAGAGCAAAGTAAGAGCAACAGCAGCTTAACAGATGGGCGACACACTTTTATATTAAAAAAAAAAAAAAGACGTTTTGCACTGCTGACTCCATTACGGCTTACAGCTCACAAAGGCCCACTCAGCACAAACCCAGAAACAAGGACTAAAGCAGGAAATTAAACATGCTCTGGCAACATAAGGGGATCAACAGTGATAACATCTATGTTAAATGACTTTAGAAAAATCAAACCTCTCCATTAACACTCACAGCTCATCTCACAACCTGGACGTGACACAAACAAACCAACAATTTAAAAGAGTAATATGAGCTTTAGATGATTTCTCCATGGCTAGTATTGTCTTTTGTCTATTTTTCAAGGAGCAACACAACCATTCTTCACCCTTACGCTGCCTGGAGATATTTGAAATTATAATAAAGCTGCACACCTTGTAATTCCCTCGTCTTATGCATGATTTAAGAAGTTGTCACTTTACATGATGTCCGGCCAAACCAATCAGAGTTGAATGAATTCAGTGTAATTTCCAGAAAGTCTGGTCGGAGCTAGTCCAGATCTCTCTCTGAGGCCTAAAGCAATATTCTGCTCAGGGGCTCTTCTACCTGACCCATGAGCCATGTCAACCATCTGCCACACAGTCGCACCTGATATCCCCGTTCTCCCACTACAATCCTCCCTCCGTCAAAACAGTCCTCTCCATCTGTTGGTCTGAGAATAAGTAGATCCATAATGACTCTGCATTGCTTTTCATTTTGCATTAGTCCACAGTAGCGACTAAACCTTGACTGAGACACTTTGTTTAGACTGCAGATTTCAAATAAGTAGCAGCAGATCTGGTCTTGTTAATAGAATGTCAGTATTTTCAGATTTGTGCCACCATTCTAGAGCTTGTCCGGTATACTTTCTCAGTTTTAAATTTGCTTGTATAAATGGATATTGCTCTGCAGATTCTTAGTCATGCTGTAATCAAGTGTTTTGGTAGGAGGCAACTTGACCCCTCTTTGATTCCACATTGCTTTGCACTTTGTGAGAAACACTCTTTGAATGGTGCAGGAGTATGAGAGGATGTCAAAGAAACTCACAGACTACAGGAACCACCTCATTTTCAACCTGAGATGCAGAAATGACCGGCTCGTACCATCGCCTACGTCTTGGCTCCACTATCAAAGACCACAGAGCAGAACAGATACTACTGAAAGCACAGATCTGGCTTCTAAAGCAAGCGAAAAAGGCAGGTTCATTTTACTGTTGAGGCACTTAAGGACAGGTTTGACCAGAACCACCAGAATCCTTTATCCAGTCTAGTCATAGAGGAAGTTTCAACAGCAATTTTTTTTAAAAAGGCTTAGTTAGCGTAACACAGACAGGGCAAAGAACAACAAACATGGACAGTTTTGAACATTTGAACCAGCTAAACAGAAACAGTATAATGCTACACTAGCAAAAACATAAGGGGGTGAAAAAAATGACCAGATAAGGACTGTGCTGAATCACACAAGAATGCTACATCTCTGCAATTACCAGCTGTGTTCAAGAACCAAAAGATAATTATTAGCTGGCTTCTCTGGACACATAAAGAAAGCATGGCCAAAACGTGTCATTCCTGACTCCACTCTGGTGTTGACAAGTCGTCTTGACGCAGATATTTTTGCGCCCATCTTAGCCAGAACATTCCTAATAAAAGAGGTACCTTTTCTCAATAAGCTTTTCTGCTAAAGCCGAAGTTAGAAAAAGCATGTCTATTACATATCCTCCCCTCGAGGAAGCAACAGCCTTCAAAAAAAAATCAAATGTTCTTCCCAAAAAGTAGTTCTATTCGGATTACTCAATATATGTAAATTTACACCTCCAAGTTGTTCAAGTTCTGAGACTTTCAATACATCGTATGTATGCATAAACCAATAAATTGGTAGAATGTGTTTGTTTCATTGAGTTTGGCATACTGAAGCAAGCACTAAATAGGTTACTGATGAACGTCATGTTTAGTAATAGGTTGTTTTATTTTGCTATTATTGTACTGATTGTGTATTGTGCAGCTGGAAACCCCAGTGTGTCAAACTCCAAAGAGAAAAGGAGGAGAAAACTAAGCAAAAGCTGGTCTCCCCAATCTCAAGAAAAACACAGTTCCAGAAAGTTTTGAACAAGTTCTCAGAGCAATTTGGTGCCATATGTTTGAGGAGCTGCAGAAAATAGATTTGATTTAGGTTAATCTAACGTGTAAAGGCAAGTATGACAACATGTTCTACTCCACCAGCAACACAGGGTTACAAATATAGGTTGATAAAGGACTGCTTTTGAACTTTCATATACGTCAGCAGGACTGTAAAGAATAAAGGGAGATAGATACATATAGATCTGAGAGTACTGGAGGACGAGGGCTGAGCTCAGGGCTAGAGAGATAAAGAAAAGGGTGAGAACAAGAGGAGAGGAGGAAAGAAGAGGAGAGTGTAGCATAAAAATCAATTCATATAAGAAGCTCTATTTTTGCTGCAGTCTTAATCACTGCTTCAGCATGGGGAGACACGCACGCACACACACACACTCATATTAACACACACAGGGGAATTTTAATTACATCCTGCTCTATGAAGGAGCTCTCAGTCACTGAACCATTTACCAAACCCACCAACAGAACAGAGCACCAGGGACCAATACTCATGACTCATGAATGTTGGTACATATCGGGGTTCTGGGCGGACGACGCAGGACAAGTTCACTGTGTTTGTGTGCAGAAGAGATAAAGCTGCAGGAAAGATAAGCAATGGAGTGAGACACTGCGGTTCAGGGGAGGAAAGTCAATGTTTATTTTTTCGATTAGCATTGTCTTGATGCTGTCACACAATTAATGCAGTGATTGTCTGTGTTACATTTTATGCATCACACATTATTTAGCTACACCAATATCCCATTAGTCAACAAATAATTTTAAATAAAAAGTAAACTAAATATGTGGTAATGTCTTCTAATTGCATGCACCGTCTGTTTAGAAGCTGTAAACACAAGGACGCGCAATTAGTCTGAATTACTGCATGTAAACTTACATATACGCCTGCAAATTTAATCTTTTGCTATCTGTATGTTAACATTTTCAAAAACAACAGCTTTCAAGCAGCAACCTACATGCTGAAAATGGCTTTAAGGAGTTTTGAACTGTGCAAACAGGCATCTCTGTTTGGTTCTTTCAGTGAATTGTCCATTCTAATGGCAATGCTCATTTCCCTGCATGCAAATGTTCCACCAACACAACACGTGCACCATCGATGTATCCCAGAGTTTGCAAAACCCAAAACGACTGTCACTGGTTTGATGAAATACAAACAAGCCAAAGCATTTGTGTGGTCCAGCCAGACCAATCTGGAGGACTGAAACAGCTCTGTGGAGAAAGGTCTGCAAATGAGACTAGTTTAATTTTATATTTGACAAATAACTGTGATTATTGAATCTTCTAATTTCTTAAATTAAATTGATAGAAGTGCTAAGACAAAGGCTGGAAAAGAGGCCATCAGATCATTCTCCAGCACTGAACTGGCTCTATGGAGAGAAGTCAGACAGTAATTTATGTTACAAAACTCAGACAAAACTGAAAACGACACCTGTTTAACTCTGTGTTCGACTAATGATTGGGATTTAATTTCTGCAAGTGGATTTTGTTAGATTCAGCTTCATTGTCATTGCACGGAGTGCATGTAGTAAGACAACGGCTGAAAAAGGTGCAGCCAGACTATTCTCTAGCACTGAAGCAACATTATAGAGAAAGCTCTGACATTGACATATAATGTTAAAAAAAAAAAAAAAAAAAAAACAGAGAAAAAATGCTGATTATTCACTTTCTGCACATGTATTTTGTTAGATTAGATTCAACTTTGTTGGCATAGCACAGAGGACAAGGACAATGAAATGCTGTTTAGCATCTAACATTTAGCATAGTATGAACAGAGTGACGTGAACACAGATGAAAATAGATATGTATACAAAATAAAACAGATAATCTAAAACTATGTACTGAGGATAGATTGATAGTCAGCCTCCTCACTCTGTCTGTCCTCACTTTGTGATCTTAGGAATGTCTCTCAAGCAGCAAAAACTAAACAAAAAATGCAGGACATTGCCACAAACCAAGAAATTAGCTCATCTCACAGCGGCTAATGCTAAGCTAATGACTAGCAGCAAAATGGAAGGCAGCCACAGATTAACCTGAAACGGAGTCTGGAATTAATAATGTTTTAAGATGTGGACCTTAGTGAGCAAATAAGAGTGATAGAACAGCGAAAGATTAAGAAAATACGTAACAGCTGGCACAACTGCAGGAGACAAACTGATCAACCTCAGTCGATCCACAAAAACAGAATTTACATTTAGCCTATAGCTGAATCTTAGTTATGAAAGACAGGTCCTCTACTACCGCAAGCAGTTAAAACATTACATTTAATATCGATGCCAAATACCCCTTTTCCCACCAGATCACCGATAAATAGCATCGGCTCTGAAAAACCCATATCGGTCGACCCCTACTATGTGCTAATCTGCTAATCATTGCAGCACTAATCAATACTGAACATAGTCATTAGCTGCAGCTCTGGCGTGACATCTGCTTCTAAACGTATGTGTATTTGTTGTGTTTTCCCAGCAGCTACGCTTGAAGCACACTGAATCGGAGCACTTAAAGATTCCCCGGAGACAGACAGACAACAGTTCCGGTGCGCTGCGATGAACGCCGCCGCTGCCACTCAGTCTGTCTGCTCGTACTGTATCTCTATTCTCTCGCTGTGATGTACAGTGGAGCCCTGGGCTCCGGCACAGACAGACAGCGCTTTATTGAAGCAGGTAGCAGGCCAGGTTAAGAAAGAACAGCACGCAGCGCCTACAGCTTTTCCTCTTTCTAACATTTTTCTTTTTCATTCATGCCTCTTTTTTTTCTCTCTTCCTGAATCCGCAGCAATTACCATCATCTTCCTTCCTCCATCCAGCTTTCTCTCATCCCTCTCTCCCTGAACATACAAGCCAAGGCTATTTTCTTTTCCTTCATCCTCTTTTCTTTCATGCCCTTCATGTGTCCTCTTTATTTGTTGTTCTTCTTTACTTTTCCTCACTCCAGCTTTCCTCCTTGCGCTCATTTCCTCTTCTCCTTTCATTTTTCACCTACCACTCTCTACCTCCCTCCTTCCTTCCTTCCCCCAAATCGCTTTTTCCTTGACTGGTTTTCATTTCTCTTTCTTCATCCCTCCATCCTTCACGGCATTAATTTACAACCTCCAGCTAAATTTAACCTTACCTTTCTTTGTACTTTATTTTCAGGTTCTTTTATTTTTTCCCACCCTCTCTTTATAGACCCTGTGACCTGAAGGGGCCATGGGTGTATCTGCATTTTTTCTCTCCGTCTTTCCGCTTCCCTTCTTCCTTCCCTTTCTCCATCTGCTCGAAAACATACTGTAGCCTCTGGCTGTCTGTATCAGCAATAGTAAAAGGCTGCAAAAGCCTCTTTAATAATGCAACAAACATACAGTGCAACAAGCTTACAGAGCCGACTGACTGATGGTGTCATGTGTGATATCCTCATGTGCTGACCTAAACGGAGGGAACATTTGTATTTCCATCGTGTAAATGACTCATTAATAATTCAACAAACTCTGACAAAGTCACAGGCTGGTAAAATATGTTGCAGCATATACAAGAGAAATACTTTTCTTGAGAAATCCCCATGCTTTACCACATGCTTGGCATTAACACTAATTTAATGCTGCAGTTTTGGCTTCGACAGCAGCATCAGTTCTGTCAGGTGTACAGAGTTCCAGAAGTAAAAAAAAAAGAATAAATAATAAGAGAAAGATTATATTGGGGGGAAAAAAACAGTTCCTGAAGAATTTTTGTTTTTATAATGCTAGCTTTGTTAGTCTTTGGACAACATTTGGAAAATTTACTGTTTTTCAGAACTCTAATGCATCAAATAACTACAAATCCTATAGAACATTCCAATTAAAAGTTGAAAAATTGTCATATTCCAAGAAAAGTAAACCTCAAGCACCCAGGTAGCTCAACTGGCTGAGTGGGTGACCCAGAAACAGGGGCAATATCCCCCAACGTAGCGGCATGGGTTCAAGTCTGCCCCCCCCCTTCTTCTCCCTACTAACCTATCCAACCTAATGCCAAAAAAAATCCCTTCAAATAAAGTAAACCTAAAGCCAGGAACACTCACGGCTGTTTTAATCACCTCACTGTCCGATTCTCAGTACTGAATTTATTCCAGCTCTTATGCCGCTCTCTCATTGGCATTTCCACAACATCCACGTGTATTCATGTGACAAACTGAGAAATAAAGATAGCTTCAACAAAAACGCCAAAAAAAAGACACCTGGTGACAGTAAAAAATAAACCATAAACCATTGACTGACCACCAATAGTGTTCAGGGATTATTATTGGAAGAAGACTTTCAAATGTAAATTTAAAATAGTTTTAACCTCCTGGAATCGCCACTTTCTCCATTTCTAGCATAATGGGTTCCTGTTGCACAGACAACAAATGGGTTGTTTGGGAGCAGAGTGGTCCAACCCACTTTCTGTAGTTTTTGAGCAAAATGGGTTCAAAGTTTTGTGTGGTAATTGATGTGATTGGGAGGGGTGGGGTGTATATTTTTATTTTTAAAAATGGTAAATAACTGTTTTAACTATTCTTTTACAGATATTCCACATTTTGATAAATTACAGATCACATCTAGTATAATTACTGGAAAAAAAAGGGAAAAAAGCATCATGCTTGTGAAACAAGAGGTCACAACTGCAGATGTGCACCTCAAAAATCTGTATTACATAAATCGTGAACACATTAATTTGATTAATTATTTATTGAAAAAATACAGTAAAAAAAAACAAACAAAAAAAACCCCGCATTTGATCGCACCTTTCTCTATTCCCTAATGTCTGGCACACCAGTAACACTGATGTATTCTCCAGCCCAGCAAGGGGTGGTAATGAACCTAAAGTCTATTTGTCAGCTGCAAAGAAGATGCCCAGGACGCACTGAGTGAATCAGCGCACAAGAAAGTTACATTACCATTAAAATCTAGACCATAAAGTATGACAGAAATGATATAAAAAAATTGTTTGGATTTCTTGTGCGTTAGACCACTCTGCTTCTAACCACCTTAAATGGAACTGAATACTACTGCAAGAAGTTCACATACTTCTGAACTGCAAATCTGCATCTATGTCCACAAATGCTGGAACAATCCTAATCCACAAAGTCAAACATGTTTCCTGTGGGTGCTGCATTTTGCTGAGGTTCCCCCTTGTTCTCAGTTCTGTTTGTGATATTCATAGACAGGACCTTAAGGTGCAGCCAGGAACAGACATATCTAGTTTGGGAACCTCAGAGTCTCATCACATCGTTCTCTTGACTTCATTAGTCTGAGACCTTCAGCCCACACTGGGGCGGCTTGCAGTTTGGAGACTCAGCACCTCCAACTCTGAGGCTGGGTTGGGGGTTAAGTTGCTGCCTCAAGCGAAGGAGTTTAGCATCTTGGGGTCTTCTTCACGAGTGACTGGAAAATGGAGTGTGACATGGACAGTTGGATTGGTGCAGCGTCAGCGATAATGCAGGCGTCGAAGAGAGAGCTGAGCCGGAAGGAAGAGCTCTGTGTGGTGACTGAAAGAATGAGATCACAGATACAAGCAGACAAAATGCGTTTCCTCCGTAGGGTGACAGGGCTCAGGGTTGGGGAAAGACGGAGGAGACTGGACATCTGGGTTACTCCTTAGATTGAACTGAGCAAGCCGAGTGGATTTGGGTATTTGATGAGGATTCCTGCAGGGTGCTTTCTTTCAGGGGGTTTTCTGGAAACTGGGAAAAGGCTTCAGAGTACTGGAGGGATTATATATCTCATCTGGCCTGAGAACATGTCCGGATCAGGTGGAACATTTTGCTGAGGGGAGGGACTTGTGGAATCTTAACCACTGTGAACTGACCTGGGACAAAGGGAATAGAATGGATGGATGGATTAAAGCGAGTAGTGGTTCCAAAATGTTGCCTCCTCTGAACCAAGGTCAAAACCGCAAGAAAATCAACTTGAAGACCGACTGATGTGCCTCTCAACATCAGAGATCAATTCACTTTAAAGGAGGGACTCTGCAACAATAAACTGCATGTATAAGAGAAAACGATGATCTGCAGATTAACACATAGCAGGAATGATCGTTTTCTGTGACTGAAATGTTGTTGTGGACTCTCTAATTTGTCATTACCCTTAAAAAAACCCTAACTTTTGACTCATATTACATTTGTTTTGATTTCGCAGATTAAAACAAATGAATTGCGGATTAAATGGTGGACAAATACATCGCTGTGTTTCCGCCAGAGCCTGTAAGAAAAAAAACAAGAACCACGTTGAAACACAACCAGGACAGACATTAAACATCTGCTATAAATTATTCATTGACTTTCCGTCAACGTGCAGATTGCCTGATGAGATCCAACACAAACCGTAACACCTTCTGTCTCCCAAACGTCGGCATTCATGAAGGCGACAGAGCGTAGGACTCATCGCTCAGCGTATCCATAATTAATAGAACAATCTGTAGATCTACATCAAACTGCTCATTCACTTACAGGGACGGTGAGAAAGTAACATTTTCATGCAGCTGCAGCAGAGGATAACACAATTGAAATTTACTTCAGTAGGTTTTCGTCAACAAAGGCAACAAAGATGGCTGTTGAATTCTGACTCAAAGTACACAGACGACACAGCACCAGACAAATTAGGTGTCAAAGAAAGCAAAGAATGGTGCGATTAATATTCATTTGCAGCCTGAATTACATTATTGGATAATGTTGGTGTTATTTTCTGTTTTTATTATCATATAGCAGCATCAGCTGTTTCCCAGAAGGTATGAAAAAATTTATTGAGCTGATGACCCACCTACTACAATGTTCAATAGTTGTATATAGAATACGTCATACAACAAATATTTCTTTTGTTCCTCCAAGTCAGAGAATAACCATATACAACTGAGAATCACACTGCAGTGATGATTTTATATTTCTGCATATGACCACAAAAACTGTTTGTGAGTAGGCACTGTAAACTGTTTAACTGTAATATTTTTAACAATTTACTGTTATTTTACAGAATCACCCTGCTTTGTAAAATTACAGAAAATAAAGTCACAGAAAAAGTTAAATTGATCGATTTACATTACAATAACAGGCGAAACCTGTAAATGCCACCTCAAAAAAATCAGTATTTTTGCATGTAAAACAAAAAAGTCAAAATTGTACACACGTGGACAAAATTGTTGGTACCCCTCAGTTAAAGAAGGAAAAACCCACAATTCTCACTGAAATCACTTGAAACTCACAAAAGTAACAATAAATAAAAATGTATTGAAAATTAAATAATCAAAAACAGCCATTACTTTTGAATTGTTGATTAACATAATTATTTAAAAAAACAAACTAATGAAACAGGCCTGGACAAAAATGATGGTACCTCTATAAAAGATTGAAAACTATTTGACCAGAGTGACATGATTAACTCAGGTGTGTCATTTAATTGACATCACAGGTGTTTCCAAACTCATAATCAGTCAGTCTGCCTATTTAAAGGGAGACAAGTAGTCACCCTGCTGTTTGGTGAAAAGGTGTGTACCACACTGAACATGGACAACAGAAAGCGAAGGAGAGAATTGTCCCAGGACATCCGAAAAAAATTATAGACAAACATCTTAAAGGTAAAGGCTATAAGACCATCTCTAAACAGCTTGAAGTTCCTGTGACAACAGTGGCTCATATTATTCAGAAGTTCAAGACCCACGGGACAGTAGCCAACCTCCCTGGACGTGGCCGCAAGAGGAAAATTGATGACAAATTGAAGAGACGGATCGTTGGAATTGTATCCAAAGAGCCCAGAGCAACCTCCAAAGAAATTAAAGGTGAACTCCAAGGCCAAGGTACATCAGTGTCAGATCGCACCATTCGTCGTTGTTTGAGCCAAAGTGGACTTCATGGGAGACGACCAAGGAGGACACCACTGCTGAAAAAACTCATAAAAAAGCCAGACTGGAATTTGCAAAAATGCATGTTGACAAGCCACAAAGCTTCTGGGAGAATGTCCTTTGGACAGATGAGACCAAACTGGAGCTTTTTGGTCAGGCACATCAACTCTATGTTCATAGACTCAAAAACCAAGCATACGAAGAAAAGAACACTGTCCCTACGGTGAAACATGGAGGAGGCTCAGTAATGTTTTGGGGCTGCTTTGCTGCATCTGGCACAGGGTGTCTTGAAAGTGTGCAAGGTACGATGAAATCTGAAGACTATCAAGGCATTCTGGAGAGAAATGTGCTGCCGAGTGTCAGAAAGCTTGGTCTCAGTCGCAGGTCATGGGTCTTCCAACAGGACAACGATCCAAAACACACAGCCAAAAACACCCAAGAATGGCTGAGAGAAAAGCGTTGGACTATTCTAAAGTGGCCTTCTATGAGCCCAGATCTGAATCCCATTGAACATATGTGGAAGGAGCTGAAACATGCCATTTGGAGAAGACACCCATCAAACCTGAGACAACTGGAGCCGTTTGCTCATGAGGAGTGGGCCAAAATACCTGTTGACAGCTGCAGAACGCTCATCGACAAATACAGAAATCGTTTAATTGCAGTGATTGCCTCAAAAGGTTGTGCAACAAAATATTAAGTTATGGGCACCATCATTTTTGTCCAGCCCTATTTCATTAGTTAGTTTTTTTAAATAATTATGTTAATCAACAATTCAAAAGTGATGGCTGATTTTGATTATTTAATTTTCAATAATTTTTATTTATTGTTACTTTTGTGAGTTTCAAGTGATTTCAGTGAGAATTGTGGGTTTTTCCTTCTTTAACTGAGGGGTACCAACAATTTTGTCCACGTGTGTAAATGTCCTCATTTCAATTTGTATCAACTCCATAAAATGCATCTATTGTGTTTACAATACAAACAGTAACAAAAGCAGTCTAATACACTGCTCCAGCTTTTCTGATCTCTAGTTTGTTGTGACATTTTACAGTCAGAATATCAACAAATGAAGCAAAACTCAGACATCCATCTCTGCATTTGTTTTTGGCTTTATGAACTCATACATGGCTTCATCCGGCTAAATATCAGTTTTCAAGGCTGGTAATCAAAGAAAATCCCATAACCACTTGATTTTGCTTTATTTGACCTAACATAAAAACATGCGTTTAACAGTAGCTGTGTTCTGGTTTAAAACCCAACAAAGTAGCTTTGTGAGCAAAGTGACACAAATATGACAATCTATTGTACTTTGACTCTATAGAGAATAAAGAGAAAGGTCAGATGGCTTTAATGTTTATGCTGAAGAATGAGATTCTAATTCGGAGGCAACTGTTGATTGTCCTGTGGGTCCTTGGCCATTTTTTTTTCTTCAGCAGTTCTGCTGTAGAGTGTGTGCTGTGTATGTCCTCCCTCTCGGTTCTTAATCTCTCTATGCTCAGGTGACTGCATCTATCAACTAGAGAAGAGTACAGAGAGGCAATGCAGCTGCAAAATTAGGGAGAGAAAAAAAAGTGCTGCAGAGGTATTGACATCATTAATTAGGGATGGTCATTGACAAGATTATGATAAGTAAATGTTTGGTTGCAATTTGTGCAACAGAGACACTTTGAAAAAGAACAAATGACATGTATTTGTTTTTGTAAGATGATAATATAAAGAAATACTGACACTTCTGTAAAAGCTGAGCATAACAAAAGTATGCAAAAATAATCAGCACAATGCATCTTTGATGAATCAGTCAACATCAACAATCTGATCATCCAGACAGTCCATAACCAGGACACAAAAACAGATTTCTTCATAACCCATTTTTCACAAACAAAAGGAAAACAAATTGGACATAAAAATTCAGGACAAGAAGAAATGTTTCACATTTTTCATCAACAATTAAATACTAAACAAGAAAAGCACTCAGAGTGAAGCACTTTGCCAAGGCTGCTCAGTCGTATCACTTCTAATGGATGAAATCTTTAACAAATTTGTGGCAGAAATCACAGCAGTATAGAATGTGGTCATTTAATATACAGGGTGGGCCATAACTTTCCATACATAGGAAAATTTATAAAGTAGATTTGTTGTATGTTTCAGATACCCGAGAAGAAGCGTTTGACACTATATCTTTTGGGGCACTTGAAGGCCATGGTGTATCAGGTTAAGATATGAGACAAAAATCATCTCAAGGAACGTATCACCAACACAGTGACAAGTATAACTTCAACTGTGCTAACGCAACTACAGGGGAAAACACGTATTACATGTTTTCGAAACTATGGTAATCATATAGAGCACATTTTATAAACAGAAAAAGTTGTCCAACATAAAATATTTAACTTTTCTATGTATGGAAGCTTATTGCCCACCCTGTAGATGTACCCACAAACAAAATGATCTTGTGCTGAGCACAGGTGTGTGTTATGCATGTGTACATGATGTATTATGTATGGATACCGAATTGCATGACCTAAACGTGTAGCGGGTGGCGGGGATTGACGGGACTCGGAAATGCCCACACAATTTAATGAGTTGTTCCTTGTATCATTTGACGGATAAGTCCCGGTCAGTCCACAGCTGTCGATTTGTAGAAAGATCAATCATGTGATCGTCAGCATGCAGCTGACAGTGTTCACTTGTTGTCATAGCTACAGTGACGCCATGCCGCTCTCTCACAATGATATAGAAATTTTTAACAAACCTGTGGATCCTATAAGCCACATCACTGTCAGTTGGTCCTTGTGTCATTTCTGATGTTTGGTGAAAATTTTATCGAAATCTATTAGTCTGTTTTTGAGTAATGTCTGCTGCATTCCTTGGCGGAGTAGCAAAGCCAAATGGATGGACAAATAAATTAACCATAACTTAACTCAAATTCTTACTCACTTTCTTGCAGCGTTGGTGGATTCACACAGTGCAGATTTCGTCTGCAAGTAAGTCTGCCACCACCATCCTCAAGATGTTTACTAAAGGAATACTGCTGGGTGATTGAAATGATGCTTTCCAACCATGCGGCGTCTCTTTATAGGCTAAACCCACACGGTAAATAGTCACTCCAGATGAGCAGGACTGACACAGAGCGATGCTGGTCAAACAGAGTTTGAAAAAGAGAACTGGATTTACTGAGGAGCCTGCAGCTATCGGATTTTTGCTTTTTCCATTAACTTTGTAATAGGTGAGAATCAGACCTGTAACCATGGCAACTGTACACAAAGAGAAGTGGTAGCTTCAAACTGCTTCAATGATATAAAAATTAAAAATCCAAAGAATGGAAATAAAACTTTATCAGCTAGTTGTGCTAAAAACCAATTAACTAAACTTGGACACAGATCATCAATTTTCATCAAAGTACTTAAAGAAGTCAACATCAGGAGCTAAAATGAACATTATTTAACACATCAAGTGCAATATTTGACATTGTAGGAATGTCCGAAGGCTGTTAGAAAGCAACCAGTGGAGGTGTGTTTTTATTTGTTTCATCATAACCATCTTAAATCATTTCTACACATGCATAGTTGGATCTGAGATGTCACCAAAGATCATACACTCAAACTATTTACCAACTAATTAGTGAAAGCGCTCAAGCTTTAAGCAGAACAGAATTAGTCCCGTCCCATCTTGAATTCAGTTTCATTAGCAAAGGTTATGTTCTTGCATTTCAATGAGCTTTTGAGCTCTTGGCTCCCTCTTCTCACTTAACTCTTGGTCTTGGTGTTGAAAGGATTATTGGCCGGGGAGAATATATTAATATCTGTCTCTCCACCTCAGAACCTTTCATCTGTTCTCTCGTTTGTTCATTTACTCAGCCTCTGATTGACGAGGTGACTGAATGTTTGGTGCTTCTTGGATTCTAATTTGGCTAACTTTCATTTTTTTGCTAGTGAATCCCTCATCCACTTTTCATTCATTCATCAGTCTAATACTTCCATGATGTTGATCTGTTTTGAATTCAAACACCAGGTTATTGTAAATTTTGAGGTTTTGCATTTAAATTCAGCTTCTTCTTTCATTGACTCCTCTGAGCATCTTTCTCTCTCTATACGCTGATGAAGGACACATTCCAAAGGGAAATGTTACTCCTTATTGAGCCTTATTGAGGTTACAGTCTGTTCGGTGGTTTGCATATCAATCAGACTAACCTCAGCTGTTTTTCTCTTTCCTCCTCTTTTCTGTTTCTTCTTCTCCATTCTCACCCTCTCGCTCTCCTGGTGCGGTGATCAAAGACTTATTTCCCAGGGATACGTTCGTAGTATTCGCTTCCCTTCGCTACCTCGGCACGAGATAATGTGCCAATTGGTGGAGACTTTTATCCAAAGAGTAAATGTTCCACGAGGCTTATACGGGATGAGCCGAGGGAATACAACTCTTTACTCTGGTGGGGTTAGTGCCTTGCTCTCCACTTTGAGCTATATGGAAAAATAATGGAATGAAACCCTTAAGCTTGAAAAAAGTGAGATAAAGAAACCTTTGAAATCTAAAAAGAGGGTCAGAGTTGTAAACTCTGGCCTCAAAGGATTAAAACATGTGTCTTTGTGTCCAATACGTTTGCTTCCTGATTTGTACAGCTATCTTGTCAAAGGGCACTTTAGAAAAAAATAAAGTCAAAGCATGTTTGGCATGAAGATTAAAAAAGTGAACTAACATGATATTTGTGGGTAAAGACAGATCAAAAAGTCAAATATTTTGATTTATCTCAGGAGTGTATAAGTTGCGCAATGTATTTTGATTACAGGAAGCTAAATTAAAAGAGAACATGTTTTAGATACAAGTACATTCAGATTTTAGATGTAGATATATAGATGTATACACACAGACATATTTGTTCATATAAGAATAGCACAGCCCCTTTATTTTTTGATTTAACAGCTATTTTGTGTCATGCCAGTCAATTTTTTGAAACATCCCCAGGAATTATTTATGGATTTATCACTTTTGAAACACAATTCTGCTGTTCTTTACATGTTAAAGACCATTTCCATCCGTTTTCTTCCTCGTGTCCTGGTCTCAGTGGCAGCCCAATAACCATGCCATTCCAGATGTTCCTCTCCTCCAGTAATCTTTTCCAGCTCTTCCTGGGGGATATAACCGTGCATTCCCGGGCCAGATGAAATATGTAATCTCTCCAGAAGTCCTTGCAGTTTAACAAACTTCCACAGAAGGCAACCAAGAAGCATCCAATTCAGAAGTCGGAACCATCTCTGCTGGTTTCTTTCGATGTGAAGTCGACTCTACTCTGAGCTCTAGATGTCCGAACCAGTCTTGGCGGCTTGCATCCATCATGTCATTATTTCAGTTTATTGATACCCAGAGGTGAGGTTTGGAATGTAGATGGGCTGATGAGTCGAAGGCTTCGCTTTCCCACTTGGCACCCTCTTCACCATTATAGTCCAGTACAACACCCATATTATTGCTCCATTTTACCCGTTGCTGTCGAACAAAAATCACAAAACTCTTAAAACCCCATTTCAAATGTGGTCAAGTTACACATAAGGAGGTGGTTTTCTAACATGTTGGGGTTATTCCACCTCAATCCACCAAATGCTCCACATTCAAGTACCTTCAGCTTGACTGTTTAGTTTTTTTGTTTTTAAGTAGTGGTTTTGATTTTAATTGAGTTGTGTTTTTGACATTCATTTTTGAGTTAAACATTCCTAAAGCAGGGTGGGTTCAGGTCAATTGTTGCATCTTTTTCTTGGCACTAATCTGTAGATCAATGTTTTAAGTGTCACAGCTTAAGAAAAAATGGACCTAAAGTTCTGACATTTTGCATGCTCATTGATATTTATTTATGGTCTTCAATGGAACAACCTTACTTTGATAGAATAATAAAAACCAGTCATATGATGGTGTTCCACAAACCAAAAAAGTTTTATTGTTCAGGCTGAATTATATTGTCTTCCTGTGATTAGCCCAAATAGGAGCTTTAAAATATAGTAATAGATACACCATACTCTATGTGCCAGTCACAGGCAAACTTTATGAGAAAAAAAAAAAAGAAATTGCATTGTTTTTTTTTTGTTTTTTTTTGCATTTATGGCCTATATTTGAACAATCACTGAGCAGGGAGGATGGTATAACCACTTCAATAGTGCCCTAACTGGGAGAGATCTATGATAACGTGACTTGGCTAAAAGAAAAAAAATCATGGTTTCCCAACTCAGTGCTTCAATTAATTGCACATAAAGTAGCATCAGGACAGTTTTTACTTATTTAATTTGGTGATTTGAGATGGTTTGTTCCAATACATATGAAATGTCAGTGCTTGTCTCTATAGAGTCTTCAATTCAGAAGTAAAGAAACCTCTTGTGTGGGAGGTGAAATGTCTTCAACAGCCCCCCTCCAGAAAATGGTGAAGTAGCTTTTTATTGAAGCTCGTTTAAGGTAAGGACTTATTAACAAATGGGATAAATTACACATGGAAGCTGATGTGAAATGAGAGTTTCCCTCAGATAAATCCTAATATAAACATGTGGTTGACAGGTGTTTCAGACTGTTGACATTTTATTTTTCTCTTCAAACTTTGCAAGAAAATGCAATTAATTCACTAAGTGACTGAGTGTAGATTGAGAGTTGACAGGTGGATGCTGAGGTGGGAAGCAGCCATGGGAGCAAGCAGATGCATAGCCTTTGGTGTACGACAGGAAATGAATTACCACACATACAGAGTAGTAAATAGTACAAGAGATAAGACAGAAAACAGCTATCCTGCTAGGTTTGTAAATTATGCGGTTAAAAAAAAAAAAAAGAAAAAAGAACTGCAGGCCAAAAACTGCAAACTACTTTATCTCCATCTGCAACATAATGAAATTATTCTGTCACATGATGCATTCTCCTTCGGTGTTTTACTTCTCACCTGGACCTTGACTCATTCGGTCATTTATCAAATGACATTTGGGGAGCCGAGGTTCGCCCTCCTTCAGTCTGTCCCTCTGTGCTCTGAGGGAATGAGTGATTTTCTGGAGGGAAAGTGTTCACGGTAAGTTTCCCTCAGAAGAGCTTTCCATTTCCCGAGCCTTTGTTGAAATATTACCACAACTAATCCTAAAGCCAGAGTTCTCTTTATTGCTGCATAGTGTGTGTGTTTGTGTGAGAGAGAAACAGACAGAAAAAAAGGAGAGACAGTATATATGCAAAGATTTACCTGCAACATAAGCAATTCTTGATGCATGTACGTATTTATGCATGCTCTCTTATCTTCATTAAATCTCAGTGTGGGATTTGATTAAACATCCTCACTTTTTCTCTGTGCGTGTGTCCATGAGTGCAGTGCAGAATGTTAGACATATTGTGTCATTGTGTGTGTGATTATGCGTCTGTGTGATAACCAACACTAGGCCTGGCTTCAGCAGCCTCATACTGCAGTAAAGCAGAATCAGGGTCTCCTGCCAAGCCCCGAGTGTGTGTGTGTGTGTGTGTGTGTGTGTGTGTGTGTGTGTGTGTGGTTTTAGTGACAGAGAGGCAGTGACAACAACAGAGGAAGACTGAGCAATTGAGTGAAGAGACAGAGATGGAGAGAGAGACTAAGCGCGAGTGTGTAAAGAATGTGTTCATCTGCATCAGGATGTGTGTGTGTGTGTGTGTGTGTGTGTGTGTGTGTGTGTTTGTGATAAGCCCTGGCTGACTGAATCCCATTCAGGGAAGTACAGGAGGAGGTTATCCCTCCACTGCAGAGGCTACACTTGCACACAACTCTCTTAGATTTCTCTCTCTTGCTTTGTCTTACGCACACAGTCTCGTTTAAACTTAACATTCTCCGTTTCATACGCTGCCCAGGACTCTCTTTGTATCGCTGTCTCGCTTTCTCACACTCAAAACGTAAGTACACAAAGCCCATCTCCATCTTTCGTCCACTTTCCGTCTCTTTCACTTCCTCCACATTACTTCCCCATCCTGCTAAATGTGCTTTGCCTCTGTCTCTCTCACACAGAAATCTGAAGCTTGGCAGGAATGACTACCGCAGTACCAGGGTGCTGAAGTCAGATTTGGTTGCGAGACAGACACGTGATCTCACACACACACACACACACACACACACACACACACACACACACACACACACACACACACACACACACACACACACACACACACACACACACACACACACACACACACACACACACACACACACACACACACACACACACACACACACACACACAGGGTGCAGTGTTGGAAGCTAACGTTCTATTACCTGAAGGTGATCTTGCTATTTCACCCTCCAACGGCCAACGGGGCTAAAGCAGCAGCCCAGTCAATGAGCGACACAAGCCTCAGCACAAATTCCTGTCCTCGTCGCACACACTGCCTCTCGTACACATCGGGGCACACATGCAGAGGTTGTCCTTAGTTGATGCACGTAAAACCAGAGGAATATCCAGAATATCTCCTGAAAAGTATTCAGTTGTTCACCCAATTACATTCAGGTGGAAAACAGTGTTTGGCTTCTTTTTTCTCTCAGAGGAACTGAGTACAACAGACACAAGGTTGTTGGAGTCCAGTTCTGGTAAAATCTAAAAAAAAAAAAAAAACTTACTAGCTGACTACAATATGACTATTTTTAACCAATTTGCATTAACAGTATTTACTACCCTGAAAAATGTCTTTTTACAGTGTGCGATCTGTTTGGAAAAAAAAAAATCTAACTAAGGACTTCAAGGACGGGTTAAAAAAATAATAAATGAAAGCACAGGTAGACTGAGCAAGAAAGAAACTTAACAGGTAAGACGAGGATCAATCTAAAAAAAAAAAATTTCGGTTTTCTGCTTGGCTTAATAAGTGTAATCAACATCTAAAATGAAAATGGTTCATTTCAAATATTGAACAGCAGGTAAATTTGACCCTGAATAGAAGAGTTCGTGTTCGTGTATCAACATCTCTCCATAAAAACAAAACAGACACATAAAAAATGTAAAATTAAAAAATAAATTAAAAAATATATGTCATTTAAAACTAATGTATTTCATTACAATGTATACATTTTTTAAAAAGTTTTAACAGTGCATTTTTTAGTGAAAAACAAATGAAATTATCCTCATTGAACCATGATCTGTGAGAGGTAAAGAACACCACTGCACTAAATATTGATTGAAATTGTTAGTAGTAGTTAACAATGAGATGTGCACAACGTTTATTGGGATTTTTTAAGTTACAGACCCAGAGTCAAATTGACCCACCAACATTGTTGCTGTTCCTGAGAAATGAACAGGAGGGATAAAATTAAGACAAGATAAACTTAATTGTCCCAAAGGAAATTACCTTAGACATGTGTAGGAATTACTCATAGGACTACAACTAAATGCACAGCATCGTTATTTGATTGTTTTTTCCCCTCAGCCCATTACATTGGCCAGTTTGAACTAAGCTAAACCATGAGTGGGACAGAAGCTGGGAATGTTCTGTTCCCATGCTGGAAGTAATTGTTACAGGTTTTCTTGAGGTTGCTGTTGGTTTTAAAACTGCAAATAAACAGTTTCCAATTTTTCAATGAAACTTTTTTCTTTGCTAGTGTGATGTTTGCCCTTGATATGCCTCACCAGTCTACTGACACCTCCACTTGCAACACAACATACTGCTTGGGGTCTTACTGCAATTGCATAATTTTTTTTTTCAGTTTATACTGAATTTATTTGTTATTTATGTGTTACACTCTTCAGTTTCAACAAACACTGGAAATATTTACTACTAATACTCACTGAATGGTTCACATGTACAAACCTATTGGCAAGTTTGGCTTGAAATCAGCCTGTATTCACCAGAGTTCATATCCCCACTGTTACCACATAATTCTGAAAGTTTTAACTGCACTGGCAATGGGAATAATATTCTGGTCATCTGTGACAAAAAACAAAACAAAGCAAAAAAGACCGGCTTTCCAGGATAACAGAGATGCCAAGTGACTAAAAGGTCGAACACAGATTAAATTTTGTGCTGCAACATATTTCCAACATGGTGTTTTGCCATTTTGTCATGGAAATGAACTCGGTGCCCAGTGCTGGTTCCGGTTTAGTGAACCCGTGTAGGTTCTAGGATCCAGTTCAGGTCACAGCGGACCGTCAGATGCTGCTGCCTGTTTTTAGCTGCCTTTATTCCAAATGCTGCAGTCGATTGTCAGAGCCAGACTGAGGCTTTACTAAAGCTAATCCCTGTTTTTCAAACAATTCCAGACTACACAATTACATCCTCTGGTGCTGACATTGAAACTGAAAGTCAGGTTCAGTGAGAGCATCAGAAGCTTCAGAAATGTAATATATCATGTTCCATTAAACGGGGCGAAGTGCTCGCTCAGTTAAGGGCATCCAAAATGACCTTTTAAATATCCTTACTGTCAGAAAAAACAGCATCTGTCACTGCAGGAATAAACGGACATTACACACCAACAGGAGTCCAAAGGAGACTGATTTCTCTTAGTCATTGTTTTGAAGCAGCTACATTTTCCTGCTGCCTTGTTAGTGGCTGCCAACTCCTTAATGCACTAAACATAATTACATTAGATATAAGATATGATTGTGACTGAAGTGTCCTTTAGTTTTAGTAAATACCAAATGTCCAGAATGTCACAAAACTAAAATAAGTGACGTATTTTATCATTATTTACCTTTGTTTGGAAATTGAAGCCACACTTTTGAGCCAAGATTTAAAAAAAAAAAAAATAGCCTTGATGATCAAGAATAAATTTCTATAAACCAGAAACTCACTGTTCCTTTTCAACCATGATGCAAAAGTTTCTCTCTTCAACATATAATAATGACAAGCCAAGATATTTTCTTCTAGTTTAGGCACAAAAATAAGTTACCAATGATATGCGGTAGAGAAATTTAACACTATACAAGCATCATACACTTTCTATGAGTTGGGTACAAGGCTTGCAGCACGTCTAAACTGACCTATTTTTCAAGACTTGTAACCAAAAGGAATGTCTCAAGTTTTGGACAACTCAAAAGAGCTTCCCAACTTTCTACCTCGTGCTCACCAATCAACTTTGCAGTAAAATGTGAACATGACTAACAAAGATGAGGAAAACAGTGGCTACCCTGAGGTTACCCATTCCTTCTTCAACCACTGTAATGAAGCCTTGAGTTTGCCGTTTTATGAAGTCAGAAGTCATCAACAAGAATACTGAGAGCGCTATGCACAATGTAGCCACACACAAAAACACACTCAGCTTTAGAGTCTGTTGTATACGGTGGCCGACAGGGGCAAACACGCTGCAAACCGCAAAAGCGCTGCAAACACAGAAATGATCCAAAACCAAAAACTCACAAATGCATGAAACACATGCAAGAAAAAAAAATGCTGCAAGAGAAACATGCTGCAATCACAGAAACAGATGCAAACGAAAAATGCTGCAAATATATAAAAACACACACAAATCCCCAGAACAACCGCAAGAGAAAAACGCTGCAAATTCAATCCACAACGGAAGTGCACCAGACACGAAGAAGAAGAGAAGAAGGAGAAGCAGAAGAAAGTGAAAGTGTCTGATATTTTTTATTTACGTTTTAGCATCATGTTTTACTTGGCTGGCATCTTTTATACAATATTATCGAAGAGCAGCGCACTTCCGTTGTGGATTGAATTTGAAGCGTTTTTCCTCTTGCGGTTGTTCTGGTGGTTTGTGTGTGTTTTTATATATTTGCAGCATTTTTCGTTTGCATCCGTTTCGTGATTTTGTAAGTCTTTGCTTCTGCATCGTTTTTGTGATTGCAGCATGTTTCTCTTGCAGCATTTTCTTTTCTTGCATGTGTTTTATGCGTTTGTGAGTTTTTGGTTTTGGATCATTTCTGTGGATGCAGCGCTTTTGCGGTTTGCAGCGTGTTTGCCCCTGTCGGCCACCGTAGTTGTACTTTAAACTGAACAAAAATTTACAAAATGTACATCATGTTGTTTTGAAGAAGATTTAAAAGTAGAAATAGAGACTACAAATTTACATGGAAAACGAGAAGTAGAATAATATTCTCATATATGGAGTCTCACCCTGCTGCCCATTAAAAAGAATGCAGGTTTACCACCATGACTTCACTTAAGTGTGTACTACAGAACAAGTTTTCACATAGTCAGGCTTTCTTTCTGTAAACTGGCTCAACAGAACATAAAACCAGATAATGCCTTCTTTGGACCCGTTCACATTAAAGAAGGCGTTTCATGTAACACTTGACCTGCCGTCTGCTATAACAGAAGAAAGCTGACAGAACACTGTTAATTATCCAAGTTAATATATTTATTCCACCACTCAGTGACTCTAAATGCACTTGCTCATTTCGAACGTGACAGCTACACATTCAAGCTGTTTGACTCTAAATTTCATACATATTTAAAGATGATATTGAAAACGTGTACTTAGGTCTGCCACTGTCAAACTTCATTCATTTAAACACATCATATTTAAAATGCATTTGGGCCCCATAATGGAGGATATCACTTTAGATGAAAGTGAAATAAATGTCATTGATTGAAAATTTTCTGTGATGAATATCAGTAGACTAATCTGGGCTCTATGAGCTGCAGTACTAGCAGTGCAAAATGGACTTCACAGCAAAACAGGACCAAGTATAAACACAACTACACATTTTCTGCATCAACAGCTGAATGCATGTAGGTTCCTGTGGCCACACAATGCATCCAGTGCACAATGATGTAACTGCACTGCTTCGTTTAGCAGCAACAGCTCCACAGGTTTTCAAAACATATTCCCTCAGCTGAGAATCTGTATCGCTCATAACAAATTGTCAGAAACCTAACTGATGAAAGGGAGACACGCCTACAGCTAATTAAAATCAAATTCTGTGAATATAAGCATATACCACGGCAATGTAGGAGGTGAAAAGTGAGCCACCTTTACGAAACTAAAAACGGAATTTTAGGCTCCACATTCCCTGCGAACCCATTAATCGTGCTGCATAGTACAGCCCTCTGGGGGAAAACTTCCCTTGTACAGCCTGTGTGCCAAAAGGACCAAATTAAAACCCTCTTCATCGTAGTATCTCGCAGTAATAATGGACTCTTCCTTTAGCAGGAGAGTCTGAGAGCATGGATGTTGATGTGAGCCTCGTGTGTGCATGTTTATGTCAGAGTCTGTAATTGCTGCCGAGTGCTGATGTGAGCCGCCGTCAAAGTGAGGGTCCGCATGTGTGTGTTGATGTCTCTATAAGTGCAGTGTGTGTGTGTGTGTGTGTGTGTGTGTGTGTGTGTGTGTGTGTGTGTGTGTGTGTGTGTGTGTGTGTGTGTGTGTGTGGGCTGTAGGCTCAAAGCCAGGGCATCCTTGGCAGAGTAAAGATACTAACAGAGACAGACAGGCTGCCATCTCCCTCAGCTGCTTGGCTATCACACAAGAACACACACATTTCTACGCACACGTTTTTACAGACACACACATAAGTTATAGATTGGCACTCGCAGATGCACAGAAATACACACAATTACAGACAATCAGATCAGCTCTGGCTTCGCTCTCACACATGGCAGAGTGCTCGCGTCAGCAAGAAGAAAGTGTCCATTGACAGAGAAAGAGGAAAAATCTTTGCTGACTCTTTGAAACCAAGTTAATTGTTATCAGAAGAGTGAGAGCGGTTCATGTGGGCCGCTATAAAATGCTATGTGAAGAGAGGAGAGAGTAGAAAAAAAAAGATGAGGACAAGCGAGAGCAGAGGAGAGGAAATGACAGCATTCACATAGTTACATTTACAGTACCATTCAAAAGTTTAGGGTCACTTAGTAATGTCCTTATTTTTTTGAAAGAAAATCTTTTTTTTTTTCCAATGGCAATAACATTAGATTAATCAGAAATCCAGTCTAGACATTGTTAATGTGGTAAATGACTATTCTAGCTGGAAACGGCTGATTTTTAATGGAATATCTCCATAGGGGTACAGAGGAACATTTCCAGCAACCATCACTCCTGTGTTCTAATGCTACATTGTGTTAGCTGATGATGTTGAAAGGTTAATGATTAGAAAATCATTGTGCAGTTATGTTAGCACATGAATAAAAATGTGAGTTTTCATGGAAAACATGAAATTGTCTGGGTGACCCCAAACTTTTGAACTGTAGTGTAGGTCAACTTTGACTAATTTTAGAGTGACTTTAACTCCTTTAGAGCAACTTTAAATATAATAGAGCAATTTTACTTCATTTAGAGCAACTTTTACTAATATGGAGCAACTTTAATAACATCAACTTTAGCTTATATGGCAACTATAGCTATTATAGAGCAATTTTTATTCATATAGGCTACCTTTCAGAAGTTTAGTATGACTTAGAAATGTCCTTATTCTCGAAAGAAAAGCATTTTTTAAATGAAGAGAAATACAGTCCAGACATTGTTAATGTGGTAAATGACTATTGTAGTTGGAAACGGCTGATTTTTATTGAAATATCTACATGTTATGTCAGCACATGAATAGAAGTGTGAGTTTTCATGGAAATCATGAAATTGCCTGGTTTACCCCAAACTTTTGAACAGCAGTGTGTATACAAGTACTGAGCATTGCAGTAGGTGTGGCATCAGCTCAGTAAAAGGTGTTGCTGCACAGACAGTATTTAGTAAAATGTTTCAGACCTACTGAGCAACAGCTGATGATGCTAAATGATAAGAAGAAGAAAGTAACACCAGTATTATCCAATAATGTAATCCAGGCTCCAAATGAATACTAATCGCACAATTCTTTACTTTCTTTGATACCTAGTTTGTCTGGTGCTGCGTCGTCTGTGTACTTTGAGTTAGAATTCAGGAGCCATCTTTGTTGCCTTTGTTAACTAAAACCTACTGAAGTAAATTTGGGTTCTGCTATCTTCTGCTGTAGCTGCATGAAAATGTTTGTTTCCCACCGTCCCCGTAAGTGAATGAGCAGTTTGATGTAGATCTAAAGATTGTTCTATTAATTATGGATATGCTGAGTGATGAGCCCTACGCTCTGTCGCCTTCATGAATGCCGACGTCTGGGAGATACAGAGGAACATTTCCAGCAACCATCACTCCTGTGTTCTAATGCTACATTGTGTTAGCTAATGGTGTTTAAAGGCCAGTTTATGATTAGAAAACCCTTGTGGAATTATGTTTGCACTTGAAAAAGCTTTCACACAAAACCTGAAATTGTCAGGGTGACCCCAAACTTTTGAACATTAATGTATGCCCCTTTTCACGCTTCTTCAATTTACTGGTGCAAAAATGCTTTATCAACCTTTTGAACCAGACTAAAAGGAAGATAATTCCACTATCTTATATTTGCATTTATGTTGGGGGGGGGGGATTCACTGTATTGTATTGACATCAATTTCATTTGAAACTGATTGGAGTAGAGATATTGTTTCATAATCGTGTTGGGGAGATTATCCATAATGTAAAAATGTCATAACTAATAAAATAAAAGACATGGCTTTATTCTATGTAAGTTGGCTGAAGGCAGCAGCCAAACAAAGGTTAACCCTCTAAACTCCAAGAAACATATAGCCCTATAAGGTGCAGTCAATTCCAGCCATTTTCAGTACAAAAAAAAAAAAAAATCGCTAATATTTTATTTGTAAATAAAAATATGACGAGAAATACAGGGAATATTGGACGTGCATCGCAAGGTGCATTTCCTCGAAAGCGACCTATTCGTGGATCATATACCGACTTCAAGACATGTTTTGGAAAAAATAGTTTACTGGCTTGTTTCGTCTGGATGTCCAAGGTTGGATTATGGCCGTTTTTTGTGGAATATTTTCATCTGTGTGTAATAATGAACTCAGAAATGTGAGTCGCGCTGTGTACGTTAAAGCCGTGTATAGAGAACAGATGGATGGATATTCGCTGTTTGTCGGACAAATGTGTTTATATTACCCGCTGTGGTAATCACATCTGAAAGTGGTTTATACCGGCGGATTCATGAGAATCTAAGCTTTCCGTCGGTGTATAGTGTTTGTATAATCGTGTTTGCAGCTTCAGACATTTAAGGAAATGTTTATGCAGATCTCAAAGTGTTCCGCGGGCGGAACACTGAAGCTTAACGGGTTAATGTGTTTCCTTTCCCCTCCTGTCACATTTTTCCTCACTGTGGGTTCATTTTTCACTGCATTATAAAGTCCTGCCCCTCTATGGAAACAGCACAACTTGTGACTAGGAGGAGAGATAATTAAGAAATATCTTCTGCATCATATGGCAGTTCAATCATGTCAAATTATTTACAAAAAAGAAAGCTGAATTTGCTTGATTACTTATTATACAAAAAAACCCCACAACTTTTGTTTTTTTCTAAGTGCCCTCAGGTGATGAGAATACTGGAAGAGCGTTGGTGATTGTCGTGGAAATTTGATATACTATCATTAAACTTAGAAAACACAAAACCCTTTTTAGGAGTGCAAAAATATCTTTTTTTTGTTGGCCTTAGACCTTTTGACCCTTTGGCAAGAATGACTTCAACAACTGTGCTGCCAGAATGTTATTCTACTAACAAAATAGTTCACATTTCCATAAAATGGACACAGATAATAAATGACAACTTAAAAGATGATTATTGATTGATCTTACATGTTATAGAAATCCTATTGTCTGTAATTTCCTTGCATATTTATCTCCTATCTGGTTCGTGTAAACACGGCCTGCAGTTCAGCCTAAAAGACCCTGAATTCTTCACATATGATTGTCGGTCACATCTGGGTGATGAATAGCTTACCAGTCGCATCGAAGAGCATAGCTTTTAGTCCTTTTACAGAATCTGGTTTGTAGCAAACTTTGCACTTTTGGCCTTTTTTAAACAAGACATGCAGTATGAAGTGATTTCAATAAAAATATTTTTAAACTTAAATTTGGTCGAGGACCATCAGTAAGCTGGAAATCTAACTATTCTTTGACTTTTTACAGTTTTTATGTTCAACAAATGCTGTATTTTTTTGCTTACGTAAAAAATTATGCATATGCCATGCATTTAATGCTGACAGTCAAGCAGCAAAAACAGCACTCCTTTTACAATATTTATGACATATTTACATGTTCACATACGTAAAGAACATGTATGTCAAAGCAGTCTAGTCTCCAATGACTCCTAGAACTGAATTTTCCATGAAGGAATCTTTGAGATGAATGCGTCTTTGTCACCAAAATACAATCAGGAATTTGAGTTCCTTCATAGTTTTATCATAGATCTGCTGGACATATAAAATATACATATAGCAACTTGAATTATTCATGTTGGTGATGTCGACAGTTGTGGTAATCAAATGTTCATAGCAGCATGTCCTCTGATTAGGATTAGGTGATAACAAGACCTGTAATGAATTTAATTTAATCTCAGATCATGTGTCCAGCCGCTATACATCCTACTTTGGAGCTTAAACCAACCTCCAGAGCCGTGCTTCACCAGGAAATACATTTTTGCTATTGTTTTTCTTATGACAGCACTGTAGGTCATGAATCTGCGGAAATTTTTCGACCTCAATAACTAGTTTTTCTTCATCTAGTGTTCGACACAACCACAAGACAGCGACAGCAAAAGGTGAGGAGATGGAGGAGCCACGGGAGAAGCACAATCAGGGAGCAAGTGGAGGAAATGAAGTGTTTTTCCAGAGATGTCAAAGCTGGAAATGCACACCAAGATCCATTCAAGGTCGCGGTTGTACATAGTTTTGACGTTCGTTGACAGTGTTATTCTGCCCTTTAGAATGTGTGAGAGTGAGTTGGCTGATCAATAAAATCACGCAATGGCTGTATCGACGAAGGCGACAAACAAGAGGTATTGAGTGCACCAAATGACAGCTCATTTTGTCTGCAAATCGCCAGCATCTTTCATCTTGCCTTCAGTTCTGCTTTCTGTTGTTTTGCCCTTTCCTGCCTGAGTTTTTTTGGGGGGAGGGGGGGATAATAGTGCAACGACCATTGATGCAGAGTAGAGCTGTGACAAGATTACTGTTATTAACTGAGAATTACAAGCCGAGCGGTCTTTTCTCCGCTCCGAGGAACAGACACATGCACTCAGTGCAGCAAATTGGTTCACATGCAGCCACAAATACAGTCGAGATATCAGCTAAAAGTCTGCGGCACTGTGACACTACTTCATATTGTGGGCAGTCTGCCTGAATCAGGTCAGTATGTTGGATTATTTTTTATGCACGTAGTTCAGCAAAACTTTGACGGAATTAAGCTACTCTTCATTTTAAAGCAGTTTAATATCAGTCAGTGGTTGACAGACGAAACACGTTTTGTGAGCTTTTAACACACGTTAAAGATGTAATTAGTTAAAACAGCTGTAAATATATGGCCTTCAAATATACACAACCATTCAAAAGTTTGGGGTCACCCAGACAATTTCATGTTTTCCATGAACTCTCACACTTTTATTCTTGTGCTAACATAATTCCACAAGGGTTTTCTAATCATCAAGTAGCCTTTCAACACCATTAGCTAACATAATGTAACATTACAGCACAGGAGTGATGGTTGAAAATTAAAGTCAGAGTAATCATTTACCACATTAATGTCTAGACTGGATTTCTGATTCATTCAATGTTATCTTCATTGAAAGAAAACTGATTTTCTTTCAAAATAAGGACATTCTATGCAATGAAACTTCATTTTTATAGTGT
Organism: Acanthochromis polyacanthus; assembly: GCF_021347895.1. Lineage (NCBI taxonomy): Eukaryota > Metazoa > Chordata > Actinopteri > Pomacentridae > Acanthochromis > Acanthochromis polyacanthus. The sequence goes on along the minus strand of NC_067117.1, from coordinate 31,183,431 downwards.
TTTGTAGTTCAATAAGCATGGGAGTGTGAAGTAAAAGCTGCTAAGATATGAAAAGGTTTACTTCTGTCATTTCTGAAGCCTCCAATCAGCTCGACGGCCTTCCAGCTTTACAAGCCACTAAGAATTTTACTCAACCACCAGGCTCAAATTGAAAAACCAACAACGTTCGAGTTTAGCTTCTTTCCTGCTCTCTGTGGTCACATAAACAGTGTTTATTACAACTGAATTCCCAGTAAAGCTGTTCTCATTTACATAGTTTTCTGTGTCTGTTGTCAGACAGTGGAACCAGTATGAGATAGTGATTGAAACGTAGCTCATTAAGACTACATGCTAACCAGCAGTCACTTCAGAGACATTTCCAAGCGGTAACTCTGCACCACTAAAATCTAGATTTTATAATTGCAATGTCATCTGACAAAAAAGAAAGAAGTGATATGAAGTCCTGGTCTTACACACTGACTCATGTCTTTGTCGGCTGCAGTTATTCGATATTCTATGCACTGTCAACCACAGGTGCATGGAGAGTCTTCTTCCTGAAGGGGGTGGGGACAGCAGCTGTTCAGTTACATTTAGAGACACTAAAACAACCCATTTGGATCGGTGCTAAAACCATAGGTTTATCTACTTATGGTAAAATCAACCGTCTTTGAGGTTTGAAAGTGGTATAAAATCAACAGACACATTCTACAAACATGTGAGACTTACTTATTTGCTCGAAAATGGTAAGAATATGGGAGATTTAAGTTTAAAAATAGCATAAAATGGAGATCTTGCAAACCTGAAAATGGTGAAGCATGAAACCTGAACTAATATAGCTTTGTCACTGGCAACTGGAAAGAGAGAAAACAACCATGCCTAATGAAATAAAACATGAAGAGAATTCATGAAAACTTACATTTTTAGAAATGACAATACCTGCTTCATTTCCTGCCAATGTTTAACAGAAGTCTGACCTTATTGTCTGAATAAGGATACAAACACATTGAGACATACACAACCAGTTATTACCATTGTCTCTGCAACAAAGAAGAAAACAGAAAAGTACAAATGAGCAGCCAGCAAATACTAAGACAACAAGAGCTGCATTTACAACCTTTGGCTTTTGGCAAGTCACTGTGGGCAACATCTTGTATGGTTTTAGGAAGTTAAACAGTTCTGTTGATTAAAAATAAACAAGTGTTACTTGTTGGTGGACAATGAAGAAGGATGGGTCTGGTTTTTACCATGATTCTGAAACTTTCTTTCACAGAGACATAACAAAATGTAGCTTTCTGAACTCATGAATTCATGCAAACAACTGCAGCAGGACTGTCCGGTACATGTTTGTGTGCCCACCTCTGAAACACTGGAGGAAAATAAGTGCAAATGAAAGCTGAGTAAATGAGCTGTGGCCTTTAACACAGTCAGCGGTGCAGGCCCTTTTTATGATCATTTCTGATAGCTAATGCAGTTTTTAAGGCTTATGTAAAAACACAGCAATTTTGATTTAATTTTTACTAACAGCACAGTATAAGGGCTTGTGGCTGTGACCATATAGCACCAGTAAAATGAGATTGTTCCTTTGCTATTATTAATGGCAACCATGGCAACAGCAGTGGTACTAATGAGGTGGTAATGAACAAAAAAAGAAAGCATAATTCATTTGTACTCCAACTAATATTCTAACATTTCACAGACACATTTAATATTATCCGAGTTTATTAATTCTGGCACCCTAAATTATTATTTGTAAACTTAATTTATTCACTGTAGAAGTGGAAGCAATTAATGGCCTGGTCTCGCTCACTAATAAATCAAACTGATTGATTAATCTGATCTAATTAGAACTCTTGCTGTTAGTAAGTTATCGGCACAGAGACAGCAATGAATTTCTGATTAGTTCAAAGGAAACTTTAAACATTTCAGAGTTGAACTTGAACGACACTCGCTGGCTAGATTCTTTCCAATCAAGGAATGAATATTAAATGAGGAGCAAATAGAAGTTTAAGCCTCTGAACCCCAAAACTAACCGGTGAAATTGATAGAAACATTATCGTTTGAATTAAAATCTCAGCCAGAACCTGTAAAAACACCAGGATTTTTTAGGTAGTCAACATCTTGATGGACCTTGAATTACTGATCTGTGACACGCAAGTAAGGTTATTTTATTGAAATCACTTTATGCTACACTGCTGAGTAAAAAATAATAATGCAATTCACAGATTCTGTAAAATATTAAAAAAAAAAATCTGGATTTCTCCAAGCAACTAAGAAGATATTAGCAGCTGAGGTTTCACCAAGAGTCATATTCTGAACAAGAAAGGCACTCAGAGAGTGGAGTAGGACTCAAATAATACGCAGACTGAGCAGCCTTGGCTTGTATTCCACCGAGGCTGGCTCAGTCGTTCTATGATTTGACGTATGAAGTCTAAGAATTTTATGGTTGCAGCGGCCGATTTTTAGTAGGATTGCAATCATGTGATCATCAGCAGGCAGCTGACGTAGTGTTGGCTTGTTGTCATGGCTACAGTGACCTCGTGTCGCGATCTCGACAGAAATGTTTACCAAATCCATGGATCCAGACTATAAGCAACATCACTGCCAAAATCTAATCACTTGGTTCTAGTGTCATTTCTGACCTTCCCTGAAAATTTCATCCAAATCCTTTAATTTGTTTTTGAGTAATGTTGTCAACAGACAGACAGACAGACAGACCAACGCTGATCGTCACAACCCCACCATCATCCCTGGCGGAGTAAAAATTCACAATAGGAAGGGATGGGAGACAAGTGAAGAGACAAATTCAAAATGCAAAAAGCAAAATAATACGCAACATGTAGAGCTCAAAGTTTTTTTCCAGTACTAGCAACACCTTTTGGCACTCGGAAAATGTTGCACAATCGGATTCCAGATATATGTTTTTATTATTATTATTTTTGTCAAACAAACAGAGAAATTCTGCCTTTTTTGTTTGTTTTTATGGACAACTTTTAGGATTTTTTTTTAGTTTAATCAACTGCTAGTCAAGGTTGTGATGTGTCTTTAGAGGAGCATGACTTTATATTACAGTGGAAAAACAGTTGTAAAAATGTGACAAAAATAGAAAATGTCCCAAAAATATTTACTTATGGAGAGTTGAAATATAAATTTTTGATTTCAGACGACACTGTAGACATTTTAGGAACACTTGACACTCACTCAGACTAGTCTAAAGTGTAACCTCGTAGTTTCCTAGAGCACCAACATCACAAACAACGAATCGGGAGCTTTTTCACTCTTATATGACCCTCAAAACTTCCGAAACTAGAGGACCGTGCCTCCTCCTCTGTATGAAAATCCACTCAGACACCCCCTGAACCTTAACCCCGAACAGCCCCAGTCTCCAGTGCACTGCTCTCACAGCTATTAAAATGCTAATCAATTCATTACTGAGAACATCATTATGCTCTCATTGCAGTTCACTATAAATCATGTCAATCCGCGCAAACATCCTTGATAGGGAGAAAGCAGCTGAGGGAGGAAGAGAGAGAGAGAGAGAACTGGAGTAACATTAGTTTTTAAATGAGGTCTGATTGAATCCTCATTCTCAATTTCATAATAAAAGTTTCCCCAATCTACACCCACCTCCTCCCTCTTCTACCTCGCGCCATCCCCTCTCCGGTTGAGTCAATCGCTGCTTGTAATGGGGAAGTGAGCGGAGATGTGCGAGTCTCAGAGGTGTAGTCGAACTCTGCTGATAACCAGTCGCACACACACCGGAGTCTGGAAGAAATTAGCTCTCTGTTAATCCATTCCCATTGTCTAAATGCATGCTAATTTCTAGGATAGTTGGGGTAGGAGAGGGAGGAAGGAGGGGTGAGTGAAACTTCAAAAACCAACTGCAGTGTGCAGCAAATACAGGAACAAACAGTGCATTACAGCTCCGGCTTAATTATTATGCTAATCAAGCCGCCTGCGGGGCCTCGGAGAAGAAGTGATGTAACGCAAAGAAATAAATATTTAAATGCACTTTAACACCGTTTCAGTCAATTTTGAATGTATTAGTGTGTAATTTTTTCACTTCATTGGATTATTGTTTTCGCCTTTTTTTTCCTCCCCCTATTACTCAGACAGCAGGGAGTTGTGACAGGAAGACGCAGATGAAATGGGCTGCGAGGTGGGATTTCGGCTCATGACTAAAGAAGAAACGATTTCTTTCTGAAAGACTGGGTTTTATTAATTTCGGCAGTTTCAAATATTTTGTTATCTGCAACAAAACATTCACTTGTACAAATCCCTCTTCACACATCCGTCTTCCAGTAGTACACTGCACACAGGTTAAAAAAAAAAAAAAGAAAAAACAACTCTGCAGTGACTCAGTTCTTTTTCCCCCCAATTACTTTCCAAGTGAGTCAACAAAACCGGACTACTGTAATTGCTAAAATCTCCAAAGAAACATTTAATTTCTCTCAGAAATTCCTCTTTTGAATCCCACCAAGCAGACTGTGGTGTTAAAAACATGGTGCTAAGTTTCCGTGATGGACACAATTGTTAAAATCTCTAATCTGCATTGCAGGGGCACTACATTTCTCCATTCCTTTGGTCAATTATGTGCTAAATACTTCCAACAAGCTATAAATCTAAGCTCTATGTTAGGCTACATTTTAGTAATTCTGCAGAATGTAATTGGTTTGGAGGTTTGAGATGCTTCTATGAAAATTGCCATGGAGTCGTGGTTGTAAAAACTCCACTGCAGCAGCTGTAGCTTCAAGTTAACAGAATTCCTTGGAATTAAATTGACAGCTTCTAAGCCTACAATTGGCATTTCACTCTAAGAAATCCAAGGCAAAGACAAATCTTATTGATCCTATATGTCTGTTGTGAACAACATTGTTAAGTAAGCTTTTGTAGACAAGGTTAAAAAAAAAAAAAAAAAAAAAAAGCCCCATTTAGACCTAAAACTCAGGCAGAGTACTTCAGATATAGGCTTTGGTCTGTGGAAAGCAATTTTAGCAAATTGCTTGAACTGACCATGCAACTCTCATGCATTCCACTGTGATTTGTGACCAGATGCACAGGTGTGAAAATGGGAAATGCTCCAAATGCCCTGCAGATTTTTTTTCCCTTTGCATTTGTCACTTTCCTGTTTGTCACTTTCCATAGTCTTACTCGACATTCATCAAAGCTGAGATATGTGGCTTTTTTGGCATTAATGGGAAAATATGTCATAAAAGCCTTTCAGAATATTGCAATACAAATTCACATTGCACCTCTTGGGTTTGGTTTCAAGCTTTGGAAGAAAAAATAACCCATTAGAGGAGATTTTAACCAATCGCAGCTCAGGTGAGATACTATAATTAGCAACAGAGTCTATGGTGGTGCAACTGGATAGATGGAGGACTCTTATTTGGGAGATCAAGTACCAATATGTCTACATTTTAATGGCAGTAGGAAGTTGTTGCATTAAAGTATAGACCAGGACTGGTCTACTGCTTGGAATATCAAGGAGAGAGAGAAAAGTTGCAGGAGGAAGGCTGTACATTTTAGAATTCTCCATCCATCCATCCTCTTTCACTTCTTCAAGGTCAGGTCCATTGGCAGCAGGCTAAGCTGGGCATTCTAGAAGTTCTTCTCCCCAGCAACACTTCATAGTTCCTCCTGAGTCATCCCAAGCTTTTCCCAGGCCAGATGAGATATGCAATCCCCCTAGTAAGTTTTTGGTCTACCTTAGGGTCTTCTTCCAGTTAGATACGCTCAGAAAATATCCAAAGGAAGGTGTCCAGACGGTCTGAACAAGCTCAATTGGCTCTTTTCGATGCAAAGAAGCAACAACTCAACTCCAAGCTGTTGATGTCGGAGCTCCTCAACTTATCTTCAAGGCTAAGCCAAGCCACCCTATGGAGGAAACTCATTTTAGTCGCTTGTATTGCAATGTAATTCGTTCACATGACCATAGGTGAGAGTTAGACTGTATGTTGACTGGTAAATTGAGAGCTCTGCCTCCATCTGCACCATGACACTCTTGTACAACGCTGCTGTATCAATTCGTCGGTCCATCTAATGCTCCATTTTCCCATCACTTGTAAATTTACAGATTTCTGGCTACTGCAGCTATAAACTGACATTAACACAGTGTGAAAGTACAGGCCTATACTTATTTTAATTAGACTGCTGTGGTGGCACAGCTGGGGTCCCAACACATAGGAAAAATGAAAAGATAAGACACATTTTTCACAGTTTAAATTGCCATGATGTAATGAAATTAAATCTGTGCACATAACATGATGGCAACACCTCAAATAGATCATGTTGTAATGTGAAAATGTACTGTTTACTTCAGTTATATCAGTTTCCAGACAGGAGCATGTAAATGTTTAAACAGATGCAGACTGCCCTGCCTCAAAACACAGCTAATGGACTATAAACTTAATTGTTTCCATAGCAAAAGTTAAAACGCAGTGAGTTTTTCCATTAGTTTGCATGCGTTGGGTCATCTCAGGATGCATCCATCAAACTGACATGAGATATGGGTCACATTCAGAAATGCCAGTCAAGAAAATAGGATCGAAGCAAAAGGTGAAATTGAGTGGAGCTTTGTAGCCCTTAGAGGTGTAGGAGCCGGCGGCTTCTTTGAAGGCGGTTATAGCAGAGTCGCATTTCACTGTCTGGCTACACGCGAGCTGCTGCCAATCATCCTTCTGTGGAGCACGGCGAGGGAAAGGTGCATCACCCCGGTGCTTTATGCAAATGAAGAGGTGGTGGTTTTCAGCAATGCAGCAGCCAGTGCCAATCAACAAACACCGTGTGTGTGTGAGTGTGTGTGAGTGTGGTTAGGCAGCGGCTGTGTGCGTGTTCTATAGATGTTTTGTGACACATTCTTGCAGCGTGACATCCGCTACATGTGGGCATTTATGTTTGGTGTAAATAATGTGCACATCTATATGATAATGTATGTGCATTATTATGTCTTATGTTTTCAGCTACCTCTGGCTACTTTTATGGTTTTTATTATAATGCATATAACGTCCAACTATCCTGGAGTCATGCCAGCTGCAAACGTGTTTGCATTGGCTGTCTGTGTTTTCATTTAAGTCAATACGCTCTGACAACAGAGGATGCAGCAGAGAGGAAACGTCAATGCCGTCTGGCTTTTAATGACCTGTGTGCCTTCACTGCGTCTGCTAAGTTACTGTCAGTGAAGCGGACGGACAGAATAAATCTGTTAACGTTTAAATTAGAGCCAACTTGAAACTAAAAACTGATAGACGCCAAATAGAGGTTTCCATAAATCATCTAAAAAAAATAAGAACGGCAATTGCTCTTGTGAGTTAGGTCTTTGCCTGGCCAGAATGCACACATTCATTGTATTTTACTTTAATTTGAGTATTTTTTTCTTCTGTATCACACTTTATAAAATTACATGACTTATAACTCATTTATCTATCTTTGGCGATGGAAGCTGAGTTTATAATTTCAGTGTATTTGAACAATAACCTAAATAGGATATGATACAATTGATTTATTCAAATGTCAGGAACACTAAAACACTCCATATGACAAAAAAAAATGCATTCAAATGAAACGTGCTGAGGAAATGAAGTGTCTAGAATCAAGTCCCAATATGTCAAATCTGTTGATGGTAGCAGGAGGTGGGTTCATTAATCCTTTGATGTATAACATGGGTCAAGAGATACCCATTTAAAGTCACTTTGGCCCATGCTGTGCATCAAAGGGTTAAAGTATGGACCATGGCTCCACAACATATCATATTAGCATAAACAGTACGTTGTGCATTAAGTGTGATGTGAAGTGAGGTCAATTTAACGCAAACACATCATGCTACAACTTTTTTCCTGCTTGAAACAAAAAGGAAACTTGTATGGTACTCATTTTCCATGAAAAATCTAGAAGAGAAGTCTGTCTATCCAATGTTTGTAGGTATTTTACACCTTCAACGACAAGACGTGGAGTTTATTAACATGCAGCCTCAACATGTGCAAAGAGAAATAAGCAAGAAACAGAAGAGAAGCCCTGAAAATGAAGATCTGGTTGCAAAAATAATGCAGGAGTTTCATGGAAATATTTCAGCTACAGAGAGACCTATATTGATCAAAAAAAGGTAGTCAGTCAGCAGTGTCTTGTAATTGTTGACACTACATGATGCAACAAGCCGTTTTGTCTGAGTGTTTAAATCATCGGGCTCTACATGTAAAGCCAAATCGGACTGCTATCCAAAGCAAATAAACTCTTTTAGATGACCTTTCCACTGCTACACCATCCGGTCATTGTACAAAGTATGCTCGACCATCACGAACTTACTTTCCTGAAGTTGCCATCCTCAAATTGTATATAAAAAAAAAGGCAAGGCACGAGACGAAACAAAGCTGTCACAAGTGGAATAATACCCAACACCTACAATGTACTTGTGGTCCAGCTGAACAACGAAGGCCTACATGCACTACCATTCAAAAGTTTGGGGGCACCCAGACAATTTCATGTTTTCCCGGAAAACTCACGTTTACTCGTGCTAACATAGCTCAACAAGGGTTTTCTAATCATCAGCTATCCTTCCAACATCATTAGCTAACACAATGTTGCATTAGAACACAGGAGTGATGGTTGCTGGAAATGTTCCTCTGTACCCCTATGGAGATATTCCATTAAAAATCAGCCGTTTCCAGCTATAGTAGTCTTCTACCACTTAAGCAATGTCTAGACTTTATTTCTGATTAACTGAATGTCACCTTCATTGAAAGAAAATGCTTTTCTTTCAAAAATAAGGACATTTCTAAGTGACCCCAAACTTTTGAGTCATAGTGTAATCCTTACAGTTCATGAGGACTTCAAAGTGAAAAGTTAATGATGGTGCAGGTGAGAACATCAGGACAGGAAGGAGGGAAGTGTTGGCGGCTTGGGGCCTCAATGAGAGACATCAAGTCTGTATAACAATAGACAATGTAGGGAAGCTGATTAAGGCTGCAGCCCTGAACAGGTAACCAGGCTGCAGTGTTGAGAGGTTGTGCCCATGTTATATTTACTACTCAGTATTTCTAGATTCATTTCTTTCCAATATTGTGCAGCCTTGGTATGGACACCACAACAACTCCAAGTCATGTCTCACATATGGTTTGAAATAACAGGCGTAGGTGAAAAGACTCAATTTTCTTACTCATCCATGACAGATTGCTTGCCACTGTATTGACAAATTCACTCTTGTCTTCGTGGAAAGAATTTCATTTTTGTTCTTTCACACTTTTTAGAACAATTGTTTCAGACTTTAAAGTCTTTTTCACCTCAGGTTCATCCAATATGAATGACGGCAGACATCTCTGATCTTTTATGTTTTTTTACATGAGACCTGAAAGACTTTCTCCTGTAAAATTGCCAACAAAACACCCAACTAGGTATGTCAAGCTCATCTCATGGCTTTTTTTTTTGTTTTTTGCTGTGTGCAGCAGATAGAAACATCTTTCCAGGTCATCATTCTGACACGCTTTCACAACACACTGCTCAACGAGAGATGAGCAGCAAAGCTGGTGGATGTAAACAGATGTTCCAACCTCCATCTCCACTTGACCCGCTGCCCTCGAACAGCTCTCGGAGATAACAACCTCAGACAGATGACAAGGAGGGGCTGTGCTATGTGAGCAACTTTTCCACCAGGAAGCAACTTTTTTCATCCTGTACAGGGATCCTCAGACAAGACACACTCGAAATATGACTTTAAATTGATGAAAATTGTTCCAGAGCAAAAACATGTACCCAAAATCACAGACCTCCATGTCTGGCAATTTAATTCCGGTTTTGGGTTGGTGTATTTTTGGCATCGACAGTTATGTTAATTTTGAGATTAACTGCTCGGTCACAGTTCTACATGAGTGTCTTCTTCTAATCTAAATACAGAATTAAGAGTAGCTTTACGTCCCACACCGCTTTTAACAGCAGTCCACTGGAGTCAAATTAGAGTCTCGCTCGAGGCATCATTCATTAATTTCCTCATCAAGATTTCCAGCCGTTCTGCAGTAGACTCTCTCGGTATGTCGACGGGATGTAAGAGTGATGTTTAACCTCTTTAAAATTATAGTAGGTGAGGGCCACGACCAACAGGAGTTAAAAAAAAATGTTCTCTTTAGATGGTCGATGATATTGAAAATGAATGTAATGAAGGCACATTCCTCAAGATTGAAATATTTTAAACGGAGAGAGTCCAGGTGTAATGACTCTATATGCTAATGGCTTATCTGACACCAACGGTAGAGCAGATGATGGAACATATGGACCTGAGACAGAGGCCTAGAAGGGACAATCCATGCTAAAAACACAATCTGCATACATAAACAGTTTCCTGGAAACAGGCTGCAACCTAATCCTCCAGATTAATCACTCGTGGTAATATGCCTTAAGGGTAGTCCTGCAAAGCCGACACTTTGAGTGGTGAGAAGACGTTACTCCCCCCATCAAAGCTTTGAATAAATCACTGTCCAAACATCCAGCATGACGATCAAATCTCACATCCTGGCATGCAAGGAAAAATCCTTAATTTACAAAGAAAACTACAAAAAAATTGTTGCAAAAACTGAACAGATTGAGTCATCTCTATGCAGTTTCCCGTGGTCATCTCTTATTCTCTCCTCTCTCTATTTGAGACGTAATGCAATTTATTAATAAAGCACGTTTTGAAGCAGTAAGGTTCATCCCCAAAGTGCCTCGTTAGGAGAAGAGAATTACAGAACGGATACACCGAGTGAAAAAATAACGTGACAGCTACAAAAGCACTCTGGACATAAGTCAAGCACAAGCCTGACCTGACTTCACATTTCAAAGATGACAACATTGACAAAAACAGTGAGCAGGTTCCCCGAGAGAACACCCAAACTTGTTTACTGATGACACTTTTGGCAGATAATGGCAAACTGTCCACATTTTATATTGATGGAACTGTCCCCACTGACACCAGAGAGCTTTATGAAAAACACAGCTCCGGTGTGGGAAAATCACAGACACCAACAAGACAGCAAGATAATGACTCATTTCTATGACTTTTTCTATGCCAGCTATGCAAAACTCCAGTACTGATCAGTGTCATTAATGTAATTCAATGCGATAAAGATCTATCAAACATGTCTCATTGCATTTCACTGTAAAATTCTTCACCTTTAATGAAAAGACGAATGATGTTGCCACAAGTCGAGTGTCTGATCGTGTGATTTATTAGCTTAAGTGTGATCTCTGGACGTGTTTTATTTGAGGGAGACTTTAATCAGAACATATGGGCTCTGCAGTCGTGGCTGAAGTGCTAATAAATTGGCCAGGCATGCGGTTTGGAAGAGGGATGCAATAAAAATACGCATTAGCGGGAACACAACGGGCCGATCGCTGCTGCTTAATTAGTTGTACGAGATCAAGCGTGTGTGTGTGTGTGTGTGTGTGTTCATGTTGTGTGTGTGTTCTTGTGTGTGTGTTGGTGTTGTGTGTGCATTAAAGGGAGAAAGGCAGTGAAAGGTACAGAGCGTGAAGGTTGCTTCCCTCCTGGCCATAATGTTTATGAGGGGGCATTCATGTCACTTCTCTATGTTTACATCTATCTCCCCTTTGCACAGCCACACACACACACACACACCGATCCGTTACAATATCACAGTGACTGCGTTCACATTAAAGAGGCGATGTTAGGAACAGATGACCAATCACAAACATGGACAAGTCTACTGGCAACAGAGTGGCATATTTTAGAAAGAAAGAACAGCTACATTATTCGAGAAATATGAAGATTTTAAACACAATACAGCAGGGGTGTCAAACATACGGCTCGTGGGTGTCCAATGCGGCCAGCGGGAAGGTTTTGAAAAAGATAAAGATTACAGACAAGACATTAACTGCAAATTGTAAATCTATAAAACTGTAAGTTAAAAGTAATTTCTAGATATTGTTTTGATCATTATGTAAAATCGTTTAGTTCCAGATACACTACCGTTCAAAAGTTTGGGGTCACCCAGGCAATTTCATGTTTTCCAAGGAAACTCACACTTTTTACTCCGGCAAGGAAGGCGACGGAGTTATACGACGATCACCGTTAGTTTGTCTGTTGGCACCATTATGCAAAAACAGATGGATTTCAATGAAACTTTCAGGGAAGGTCAGAAATGACACAATGACCAATTGAAGGACATTTCTAAGTTACCCCAAACTTTTGAATGGTAGTGTATCTGGTCCTAAATGTTTTGTGCCTTTCTACATAGACTGTGATCTGTAAGTTTTATTGTGTAAATGATAAATTGAGGCAATAATATTGCTGAAATTCCATGCATTTTTCTAAGAAATTTCAGGCTGTTCATAATGTTTTCTAAGAAGATAGTTCATTAAATGTGAACATTTTCAGAATGTACTTTTTTGCACAAAAACAAAGGGATATTTTGGAATTAGGGCTGCAACTAACGACGCGTCGACGAGTCGTCTGAGCACGATACGTCATCAAAAGCGGAAGTGAGCACGCAATGCAACAGAAATCACCTTCCGACCGGAGCGCGGAACACGGACGGACATCGGAGCTGCATCGTGCATGTATTATGTATGTTCACTTCCGCTTTTAATGACGTATCGTGCTCAGACGACTCCTCGACGCGTCGTTAGTTGCAGCCCTATTTGGAATTGGCATTATTTATAGGTTATTTTGCTCTGATTTTGTCACTTGAGACCAAATTGGGCTGTAGTGGCCCCTGAGTTTGCCACCTCTACAATACAGACTGAATGCAACAGTCAAAGCACGAGGGAAAGCTAAGAGGCTTATCAATACCACAACTTAATTAGAGCACTTTTAAAAGCAGCAAAATTAAACGCACATGCATAAAACCATCACTATTTATGAGACTCATAAAAAAACATTATGGCATACAAAAAAGCAGCAGTAAATAGTAAGAAGAATATTGGAAGAAATAAAAAGACAGTTTGAAGGAAGCTAAAATCAAATAAAATAAGGAAAGGCTCTCCAATGAAAGCATGTTTTCAGAAATTTCTTAAAAGGCGCCACCAAGTCAGCTGACCTGATTTCCTCAGGATCATTCGGAAGACCCTAATTTTATTATCATATATCTTATTAAATGAATGCATTGCTTAGATGTACTCTTATGAAAGTTTTAGCCTGACATTTTCAGCTGCAATCTTCACCAACAAGCTAAAAAGCAGATTCAGTTATTGATTAGCATATGACTCGACTAAAAGCATATAAAACAATGCAATGACTATGAAATCACTTGTAAGAACTAAAAAAAAAAAAAACCTCTTGTTTTCCCCATCTATCCAATGAGCTCTACGGGATCCTTAAAGTTGGGCTTTTTGTCATGTTCCTTAATTCACTTCAACGGTTTATGCAGTGAAACATTGTCCTGCCTGGTATCTAATGACATTTAAGTGGGTGGTATGTGTGCCAGTAACATCCATGTAAACGTCAGGTTAAACAGTGCAAAGCAGCAGAAGAATGCATTGTAATGACAGGACCAATGTCATTCACTTCACCCATCATTGGTCTTAGTGTTGTGGTTGAGTGCTGTACGCTCTCAGTATGACTGTCACACTGTGTCTTGCTAACTGGTGTGGACACACAAACACATGGTTGCAACATTTGTCTGTGTTTAAAGGGTTTCCTTCAAAACTGAGACATCCAGCAGTCTGAAAGCTACCGCACAGACTGACGAAACTATTTCCGAAGTCAAAGTAAAACTCTCAGGATTCTTAATGAAGTTTCCACTCTTATTTTCTCCCCAGTTCTCTCTCTAAAAAATTAAAATGATATCAGGGGAAGACTGGCTGCTTTCCTTGGACCATTTGGTTCTACGTTCACACACTGACACTGGAAGTTGGCCGGTCCTGCCACAGTCTCCTAAAGATCGCCTACAACGGAGCAACTGGGCTGTTAAATTGCCACAGATGTGAGTTTTATGTTCATCCACAAATGTTTTCTCAACGGCAGAGCAGCCAGAGGTGAGGAGATAATTATTTCTCAGGGTCCACTCACCTCTCATATGAAAGTAGTCATAAAAAACTCAACTGAGTTTGTTAAAAGGTACACAACAATTATTGAAGAGGAACAAAGATAAAGACTGGAAAAGGCCAATAACAATGGAAAAACCTGGCAGCAAAGGTGTCAGTAAAATAATGTGGGATACTTTAACATTCAAAAACTGTGAAAACAAGGACAAATGTCTGGAAAAAAAACTATGATATTTAGTTTTTTTTTCCTGTGACGGTACCAAATTTTATTGACATATTTCTAGAATAAGAATTAAAAAAAACAGTTACTCTATTCCAATCTTATACACATTTTGTTTTGCTTTCAAATAGTGGTCATTATCTGTAAAACAATAATTTTTCATAATTACAATTTATATATAATAAAAAAGTGAAATGTTCTAAAAATAATAAATTAATAAACAAATCACTGATTGTAGAATATTTTTTTCATGTGAATGCTAATTAGCTTTTTCTATTTTACAGGTAACATGTATAGTGACACTCTTTTCAGATTTAACAAGATATCTGTAACTGAAAAGGAGGAAGATTTTTTTTAAAACGTCAGAAACATTTAATTTTTTTCAAATAATGGCAATCATTAAATTATACTTAGATTTTATTATTTTTAAAATATATTTTATTTATTTGTTTATTGCTGATTGCCAATAGTCGAAGAGAATAGTGTATTTTAAAAGCAAAATATTCTAACGAAAATATTACCATTCATAAAATCACATACTTTTGATTTCTTGTCTTTTTTTCTACAGGTAAAATACTATTATTATTAGCATCAATTTAACAAAATTGAAAATCTGCCATGTACCAGTAAAATGTTATTTAAAAACCACTAAAATTGGTATTTCTTCCCTTCATTCACTTGTTGATCCTTCTGAAGTTGACTGCCTCCTCTCCTCCTTCCTCTCCTCATCTGATCCTCATCATAGTCTTATCTCCTCCTTTGGCGTTATGTTTCCTGTCTGACTCTTCCCATCTAACCATCGTGCTGCCGTTCATCCGCCTCTCTGTCTCTACGTCTGTCCCCGGCTCATGTTCCCGTCTACAAGCCAAGTCCAATTTATTCCTAAAGTGCCTTTATCAACCAGGTTTGTCAGAAAGTGCTTTGCAGAGATCAGAGAACAACAACTACAGATAAAAGAAGAAAAGATAAAAGGAAGGAAGGAACAACAAGCACATCACAAATAATGAGATAAGGCCAGTCAGATGCTGTGTGTTCATGTTTGCAGGTGTTTTCTCATCATCCTTCGCAGAAGCTGATAATGTCATAACTGCCACATAATATTAAAACTGTCAAAACGTAATGAAATGTCTCTGTGAATAGTTTTACAAATGTGGCGGCAATCTTTTGCTGTTTGCTGCTGTGAGATTTCATGTGGTGTCGCTCAGCCAGCCCATTCTGTAGAACATAATGGCCCGCCTGCACCTCACTATTGTTCCGCTATAGAGGAAGAAAACACTCGGGCTTGTTTGTGTTTCTTCCAAACTTCAATCTTTTCGACGAAGCTAAACCGAGGATGACTGCTTTCATTGCGTGTTCAAAACAGTGATGCTGTTTTAGTGGTACAGAAAAGAAAATTTTATCATTGCAAAGGCTAATTTCCTGCAAAAGAAAAGACCCCAAGAAACCAATAAAAGATGTTGGTTGACTCTCTGCTGAGACTAACAAAAGGAGACACAGTTTGATAACTGGTGCCGAACAGGTAAAGCCTGCCTCTACTACTCATTGGACTCATTAAAACCACAGACAATTCGCTAACGGAGTGTGGGTTTTGCAGAACTTTATTAAACCAATAGCAAAGAAGCTCGTGTGAGATAGAACTGATCGGTACACAAGTCACTGTCAGAGGTGAATACTACTTCCAGACTATAAAGATGCTTCAAATCAACCACAACTTATGATGTTTGTATCAGAAAATGGCTCAATGTCTGGCTCTGCCATCTGCTTTGCTACCAGATCTCCTCCACCACTGCAGTTTGTACTCACTGATGAAGCATCCCTCTCTTCACTCCCGCAGAGAACTACACTGGTTTCTGTCCATCAGCAGAACCAGTATTGGTAAAACACCACCATATCAGCGTTCATTATTTACCAGCCGTAACTCCACCCACACTCTCTGTTCTAACAGTCTCATTAACCTTCACATTCCTGAAGTCCGTACCACTCTCAGTCAATCCTCACTACAGCTAAAACTCACCTCATACGTATCGCTCTCGGTGTTCAAAATGTCAGTTCGAGGACCACTCCACTTATTTGCAGCCTTTCTATTTTACAAGTCATTGTGTAATTTGTTTTGTAGTATTGTGTCAATTGCTGTACATGCAATTTATTTTGTTGTTTATCTTGTTTCTGTGCCGCCTCTTGGCCAGGTCGTTATTGAAAATGAGAATTGGTTCTCAATCAACTTACTTGGTTAAATAAATAAAGGAATCTGCCAGAGGAGTACGTTTACAAGCTATTACTCCGCCAAGGGACATGGCGGAGTTATGTGACGACTTGCGTTGGCTTGTCTGTTTGTTCGCAACATTATTCAAAAACAGATGAACAGATTTGGATGAAATTTTCAGGAAACGTCAGAAATGACACAAGGACCAAATGATTAGATTTTGGCAGTGATGTGGCTTAGTCTGGATCCACAGATTTGTTAAAGATTCCTGTATCATTGCGAGATAGCAGCACAACATCACTGTAACTATGAAAACAAGTGAATACTACATCAGCTGCATGCTGCCGATAACATGATTGCGATCCTACTACAAATCCACCACCGGAATACTACAAGGAACAATTGATTAAATTGTGGGGGTGTTTCCGAGTCCCATCAATTCCCGTTGTCCACCACATATTTAGGTCACACGCCTATATTTAGGTCATTTTGTTTGTAGGCACATCTAGGTTAAATGGCCACATTCTATGTTGCCGTGACTTCTGATGTGATCGTCAATAACTTAATTGCTGCATTTCTAAATTTAAAAAAAAATGTATTCCTGACAATGCCATATGGGGGAATGAACAGCCTTGGCAGAGTACTGTGCTCTGAGTGGTTTCCTAGTTTTGGTTTTGCAACTGTAGGGACAAAACACCAGATTATGCAAACGTAAGCCAATTTATTTTTTTCCATGATAATTATTACCAATTGACGTGTTTGCCTGAAAAACAAAGCTATGCTATTCAGAGATGCATTAATGCGGCAATTCAACCAACCCTAGTCCACAAGTGCGTGGTTTTTGATGTCGCCAGTAACAACGTACTTTCAACACGTTAGTTTTCTTCTGCTATTAAAAACAAAATCCTTATTTTCTTCCTAAATATTGCAGACATATTCTTCGTAGATTTCTACAACAATTCACTCAAAAAAAAAAAAACAGTCAAGATGCCTGCATGATCCAAATCTTCAACAATATTTGTCATTGTCAGAGTGTAGGCTGCTACTTGGAGGCTGTTTCCTGCAGCAAAGGGAATTTGAAAACAGTAACGCATATCACGCTAAAGGGGAGGTGAAAGCTGGCTGAAAGGAGCAGCCAATGGCAGACTTCTATCAGCAGCCTCCATTCAGTGAGTCAAACCAGACTTCCTGCAATAAAATGTTCTAGTTTTTTTGTGTGCACGAAGTCCTTCAACTAAAATCATTAAGCTTCTCACAAACTACTATGACAAGAAGAGACAACATTTTAGCTCTAATGGCATAGATTTAGACAATATCAAGAGGATGGTGGCAACTTTTTCCAAACATTTACTCCACAGCCCCAATGATCCCGTTGTCCTTCTTGGTTGGGGCAATTGCTTCATGTGGATCCAACACATGCATAAGAAAAAAAATGATGTAGTGTAACAACAGTGTCTTCTAGACCCGAATAACCTTCTCCTGAGACCAACTAATGGATTTTATGTATTAACCCACATCTTTCTTTGCATCACAAACAGCTCAATCTGACTTTTTGTGTTTACCAGTATTTGAGCAGTGCGATCGGTAATGTGTGCAGACTGAGCAGGAAGTCACAGAGAGTTTCTAATACTCCTGCTGTAAGCCTTTCCTGAGAGAGGCTCTAATGTGCATGTTCAATGGACCCAAAAGCTTAGAAGCCAGAGGAAGCCTGAAAAATGTTTTCTGTATGTGTTTCCTGAGAGGAATTTGCAATGGAACTACCCCAGTGCCATTTTGGAACATGGTACACCTCTCTTCGTTTCAGGGTTTATTTTCTGTGCCAGGGACATTTTAGGATTTGTCAGACTGAACTTGTAATGTTCAGTTCTGCGTTATCAGACTTTGATCACACATCATTTAGCTATATTTTCAGTGTATTTTCGTGTCATGTAGTTGCCAGTTACTTATAAATACGAAGACATTAGAATCAGATGCATTTAGAGCTAAGACGGTATTTCTTTTAAGTATAAAAGGTCCGATACTGGGCCCTGTGTTCAGCAAATTACTAAACTTTCACATATCCCCAGAATGCAGACATTGCACATGGATTCAACTAAAGAACCAAAAATAAATAAATAAATGCTCACTACAACCTTTTTGAGCCAAGACAATTTCTAATTAAACTATGTCACTAACAAGCCACAACAGCTTATAATATGCAGGACTGCATTTCTATGACGCTTTTCGTTTCTATGACCTACCACATTGGATGTTTGCTGAAGTGCGTAATTTATTCCACCAAAAATGTAGTTCTAAAGGTGTATTCCACCAACAAAACACTACTTCCTGTTCAAGCATTAATAGTTTTAAAGGTTTGTTCAAGCCAAAAACACTACTTTTTGTCCAAACACTTATTGTTTTAACTGATTATTCTACCAAACTAGTACTTTGTAACTAATGGATTCTGCATTAAAAGCTTGTTTTTATTTCTCCAAAAGTGTACATTGCTCAATGCTGGCTAGCTAGTGATGAGACAACAGTGCTAACCGCACCACTAGCTGTCCTATTTCAGTGTTTGTAGCTCTTAATATAGTTGAGCTGCAGCTGCCCATACTTGCTTTCAGGAAGAACACTCTGATATTGTGGAGCTAAACAGTTGGCTGTTCAGCAGCTGACATTGACATCACTGTTGCCAACTCCTCAGTAAGGACAGTCGCTGTTGGCTGTCCTAAAAGTCGCTAGAAGTCGCTAAATGACGTCATCGCCTACTTTGCATATTTCCCAGTTTGCATGTAATTGTAATCAACGTTGTAGGAGAGAGGAATAACGTTGTGGAAGAGACCAAAAAGTGAATCTAAAACACCCAAAATATGTTTTTGTACTAGAGGCTAAATGCTGTGGTTTATTTTAGCATGACAGTGAAGAAACATTTTCGTTTATATGGCTCCGTAAGTCTGGATGGGATCTGTAGTGACTGTGCATGCGCGATTCATCTGTCGTCTGGCCGCGGAGTGATGTGGGTCTCCCCCTCCCCTCACTGGGACTGCTGCTGCGTTACTGGACTGACAGCCTGTGCTCTGGGAGGGGGAGAAGCTCACAGCAGCACCTGCTGCTTGTTGAAAACAGTAACTGCAGAATGAGCTGAGTTTTCCTATCAGAGTCTCCAAAACGGCAGAAAAAGTCGCTAGATTTGTCGCTAGTCGCTTTTGACAAAAAAAAGTCGCTAGGAGCTTTGAAAAGTCGCTAGATTTAGCGAGAAAGTCGCTAAGTTGGCAACACTGATTGACATGAATACATGTCAAACTCGGACTTTATAGCTTCTCTAATTTTCTCTCTAAGCAATCATTTTACATGGAAATATCACTAAATGTGAATCCCAGTTATTTTAAACTTGCAAGTTTGTCAGATGATGGTAAGGATGTAAAAATCATTAATCCGGATAATATATATATATAAA
The DNA here is from genome assembly GCF_021347895.1 of Acanthochromis polyacanthus. Classification (NCBI taxonomy): domain Eukaryota; kingdom Metazoa; phylum Chordata; class Actinopteri; family Pomacentridae; genus Acanthochromis; species Acanthochromis polyacanthus. The sequence goes on along the minus strand of NC_067117.1, from coordinate 31,163,628 downwards.
ATATGTAGATGAGAACAGCTGTATTGGGACTTTAGCTGTATTCAAATAGTGTGAGCACAGAGGGCAAGAGAGAATCTATCAACAGCCAAATAGAGTTCACTGAAGCACAACAGCCCACGAGAAAACAGTTACCCACCTTGTCCTTGTTTATTAGTTTCCATTCATTTTAAAGTTTCCATCAACTCTGCAGGTCCTTCAGTGTAAAAGTTTCTACAGATCTCTGACCTGTCAAAGCTTATGGTAACACAGTAGCTGTTAGCTGTACAACATGCTAACAGCAAGAATTTTGCTGTTGGGATGACATTAAAAATCCACACTAAAAGCAATCAACTGGATCTTTAATTCATCAGATGCTGGGAGTGCATTAAGACTCTTGTGCTCACTCTTGCAGCCAACAGCAGAACATTTGTAGAGTTTTGATCGTCCATACATCTTTTAAAGTTAGCATAAGCAGCTCTAAAAAGTAAGAAAACTTGGTGGACTGGAAGAAGTGATGGGCAGGTTTATGCAAAGTTTAAAGCTAGATGAATTAGCGGATATGTAGCAGGTCAGTAAAACTTTTAATATCTTGCTTCATTAGGGGCATGGGTCTTTAGAAACAGTCAAAGTTCATTTCTTAGCTATTTAACTTTACACCTTCAGGTTTACACCAACCACAAGACACAAAAATGGATTTTCACCATGTGGAACCCTTAAGTTGGGAAGAAGACACTCCAGTGTTTATGTTAGAATACAGAGGTATAGCTAGCAATGGTAATAATCAGGCATCTGGCAGGCATGAAATGTGAACTCAGACCTTTTTCGATTAGTACAGTGTCTGCTCTGACAGCTATACCCTGCTGTCCAATTACCTGGAACTGCTCCCCTCTCTTCATCCATCCTCTCCTACCTCTTTTCTCCGGTGTTCAGTCTCTTCCTTTTCCTTCCTACTCTGTTAGTATAAGAGTCACATCACTCTTGTCTACACATTTGTGGTCTTTGTTTCCGTTTTTCTTTCAGTAGTGTTGGCATGTCTGCAGTTATTCTATGCTTTTTCACCCCCTCTCTGCCTCTCCCTGCCATTTCACTCTCTGTCACGCCGTTGTTTGTTAATGTCATCATGGATTAAAACACAGAGGCAGCCATGTGTGCGTGCAGGCCTGAGTGTGTTTGTGCATGCGGACATGTATGTGGGTTTCTTCTCAGTTGCGACCGAATGTGTGTCAGTGTGTGTGTGTTTGCAGAGTCGAGTCATCTGTGTGGATCCCTGTGTGCGTCCGTATGTATGTTTGTGAGTGTATTTGTGTGTGCGTGTCCTCCCTGCAGCTGTGTACTCATGCATGGCTGCCACTGGAATCTGCCTGCTGCTGCCATTGAAGGCTGCAGCCCACTGCTATTCAGGACGAAATACACACACACACACACACACACACACACACACACACACACACACACACACACACACACACACACACACACACACACACACACACACACACACACACACACACACACACACACACACACACACACACACACACACACACACACACACACACACACACACACACACACACACACACACACACACACACACACACACACAAAGTGTCTTGAAAATTCTTTCCAAGCACAATAATAGGTCGCCGTTATGTACCTTCACTCTGAAACCTCCATCGTTCACCTTGACCTTCGTTATTTACATGCCATGTCTGATGTTCCTACCAATTACTCAAAATGACATTTGCATATTTTTATCAGGAAGATGTACACATCCAAGTCAGGTGCTAGAAAATGCACTCTCTGACCAGGTAACGAAAGAAAAGCAGCCTTTCAGTGATAAAAAAAAAAGTAAATAAAAATGGTATCTATAGAGGAGTGTACTGTCTGTGTGGCCTTCAAGGAACCATGAGCAGGTACAAACAGCCGTCCACATGACTTTTTCACCCCGTGTAAAGATGATGCCGATGATGCAACACGGCATTATGTCCAAGGTCAAAGCACGCTGATGATATCATTTTGGGTAGATGTTTGTGAGTGTGTGAGATGGTGTGTAGGTGAGTACAATCCACTGAATAGAATGCCTCGGGTCGTGCTTTTCTTATGCGATCACTGTTCGTAAGAGTGCAGTTGAGCTCAGTCGTCATGGGTTTCTGTTAGCTCAGCATGGCCTCAGTGCAGTAATTGGGAAAGTTTGTGTTTAGGTGTAAAATTAAAAATATTTGTGAAAAAGTTTAGAAGAATATAAAGTGTGTAGCAATAGCTCTGCATTTACATTTTACATGTATTTAACAAAAAGCTAATTTATTCTTGAGTGTTAACAGGTTGACACTCAGTGTGTAACAACTACTTCTCTGTGCAACAACAATTGTAACTGTTATTACTTATTACTCTGTCTAGTTTTTTGTTTGTTTTCCGAATACAATGATGATTTTTGACAATTTGTGTTTACACTTTTCTACCTATGTTTACATTTTTAGGACATTTTTCCTATTTATGGGAAACAAATAGAAAACTGTCCTAAAAATGACAGTATTTTCTCACACACACACAAGCTTTAGAACCAGAGCCTTAGAGATAATAAGAGTTGCGACACTCCCATAGGGTGCCGTTGTACGCTTTCTTTCGGTCTACTTCCGGGTTGTGGAGGCTTGTTTAGTTCCTAGCACCGCTTCGACAGTGATAGCCACCGTTCATTTGCACTGCAGGTTGTTGAGTATATGTGGAGGTAAGTTGATGAAATGCCTACCTCTTTTGAATTGTCAACTGCCTATATTTTATCAGAGGCTCTTTATGATGCATATGCTGAGCTTTATTTGTATTTGCACAGCGTAATTATATATATTTTTTATCTTGGTAGACGACCGAATTTCTGCTACTTTTTTTTAGCTCGACTCTGCTGTTAGCTGTGAAGTTATCTCCAGGGATATATTGACGGATTAATTGTTGATGAGTCGCTACCTCTTTTTAATTTTAACGTCTTTATATTATATCAGAAGCCCTTTGTGGTGCATACATTTATCTGTATTTGTGAATATTAGCAGATGACCGACTTTCAGGCATTGCCATGTGCTTGTTAGCTCTTCTTTGAAAGCTACCTAGCTACATCGCTACCTCTTTTTAATTGTCAAGGCTACGTCCTTTATGAGACCCTTTATAATGCATAAACTTATACTTGTAAGTATTTAACAAATATATTTATTAATATCTATCGTATCTATCTATCCGCCAGTATCCCGAGAGCCCTCACTGAAGACATGAAGACCCTCATTGTTTCTCCCATTGTCAATAAAACATACTATTTCATTCATTAAAGCATAATGAGTTGTTATTCTTGAATATATATTTTGTGTATGTCTTAAAATGGTTATAGTGAGTCAACTCCTGCCTCATCAGAAGTGGCTGGACACTATCTGCTGAATGGACTGTTGTTACTCTGCTTTTCAATAACTCCCAGACTACGGGTAAGTGAATCAGAGAAATATAGACATTGTCTGGAAATACAATAATCCAGCTGGGCAAAAATTAACATCTTCAATCATCTTACATTTCTGTGTAAAAGTCGATTTTCCATGCTAACACGAATGTGAAACATTCCCTCCAAAACCCCAAAAGTGTCTTTAATATGTCACCTTACGGCTCAAAATGTAAAACTGACATTTACATACATACTCCAATGAATTAATAATCAAACAAGTACTTGGAGGTGTGATTTTATTCCTTTTTTACCGTGAAATCGCCGCTCTCAGTCCCATAGAAGGAAATGACAGCGCTGCCTGTTTGGAACTATTCAGGCTTACATGAACCACATGACCGCCCCGCTGCGAGAGCATGAGTGTCGCAACTCTTACTATCTCTAGGGCTCTGTTTAGAACACCACAATTTTTCTTTTCTTTTTTTTTTTAAAATAGAAATTCAAGTAGTTTAAGTCCAGTGAAAGATTATAAATAATCAAGAAAAGTTGGGACACCTGTAGGATTTAGTCGCATCAACTTCCAAGGCTTGATCAACCTCCATTACTGCAGAACCATTTTAAGTTGTTAACCTATTTCTTGTCCCCTGAAAAAGGCCTTTTTATATAGTTCTGAAATGTACATTATTTTTCCGTTTTGGGTAACCTCATCTTTTTTCTCTGTTTTTCACACCTCTGGCAGTTCACCACTTACCTTTGTACCATTTTGAGCTGTTCATTTGAATTTCATTTTTAAAAAAATGGAACATTTGGGGCACTAAAACTTCTGACCGGTATTACGTTTTAAATTTTTCATCAGAGCCACAGTAACATCTTTTTATTAATTGCATATCTAAAATTGTGGGGGGGGCACACACACAAACAAAAATCCCAAATCTGTTCGGATGAATGCTGAATATTATATATTAGGTGACAATCAAATAATCTGTCAACCCCTAATCAATAATTCAACAACGTGATCCAAAAAGAAAATGCACAGACACCCTAAAACTGTTTATTTCTAAGAGCTCAATATAAAAATGAATTACATACAGCAAAACAACATCATTCCTGCAGTGCTGCAGCAGTCAAATTGTTTTTTCGGGTTTACAATGTTCCATCATTTCACTTCTGGTTTATTAAATAAAACAATGCTCTAGTCGTCTAATACAATGGATTTGTGGGAGCATTGATTGGAAATGTAATATTTTTCTGGCAGAGAAAGTGTCCCAGCGGACATTAGGAGAGAAAGAACAGAAAATAGGAAGAAGAGATGAAGTATATTGACAAAGAAAAAGACATGGGAGGAGTAAAGACTGAACAGACAACAGCTGGAATCTAAAGGGAGGGAGAGGAAGAGATACACATAGTCAGTCCATGAAGTAGTTTACTGATGAACAGAGAGTTGAATAAAAAAAGGGGAGACTGAAAAGTCGAGAGAGGGGTTTGAGGTAAAGAATTGCTCTTTATCGACCTCGTCTCTAAGGGTGGCAGTGGAGGGATTTAATGATTGAAGTCATTTCATTTGAAATCACACTTTGACTTCACATTTCACAGCCACACAAATCTGTCTCTGAATCTTTATCTCAACTCTGTATCCACAATGTGCTGTGTAATTCCTGTAACAAACATCCCAATTTATTATTCTTTTCTGTTCCGTTCTTTGTACTGAACAGTTGCATTACCAACTGACCAATAAGAAAACGTGATGAAAACATGTATATTCAACGGGAAAAGGGGAACGAAAGGCTGCAATGTCCTATCTAAAACACACAACAATTTACATAAACAAATGACTCCTTAAAACCTCTCAGAGGCATGTTTTCATGCGCACACAAAAACACTGAAATAAGAATAAAATATGACTTTATTACAAGCAGCTCATGCCAAAAAATAAATAAAAATATTACCCACTGGACTGTTGTAGAATTTGAAATGTCACATCACAGCGACAAAAACAGTCAAGTGGAAGTTTTAATCTCAACATGATAAGACAAGACAGATTTATCAAGATTACTTAAAGGGTGTTTCAGAAGACTTTAAACAAATCTATGAAAGAACCAAAACACACGTTTCAATAATTCCATCGTAGGAAAATTCTGAATTCTCAGAGTCACTGGAAACTAAAGACTAAATGATAAACGTTTAACTATTGCACAGGAATTCACTTGGTGGGGACTCATGCTGTTATACTAATTGAATCCAATATTTCAAACTGAGAAAATGTTCAAGGGCAGCACACTTGACAGCAACAAATTTCTTTTTACATTTTCTAAACAGTTAAGATGATTAATTATTCTGTCCAGTTTCATGTAACTATTTGTAAGGCAAGCAGATAAACTTATGTGATCTTTTGTTTTGTTTTATAGCTTTAACCAACTTAACATGATCTATGACAATGACATCTTGCCTTTCAAACTCAACTTAAAAATGCTTGCTAAAGGTGGTTACAGTATTAGATTAGGAACTTTAATCAGCAAACAAGGGTTAATTCAAATTTTATACAACAATACAATACATTACCAGTCAAAAGTTTGGACACACCTTCTCATTTAATGGTTATTTATTTTCATGACTGGTTTTGATGACTGCATTCGTTGACACATTCAAAGTTTTCACAATTTTCCAGACTGACTGACCTTCAGTTCTTAAAGTAATGATGGACTGTTCTTTCTCTTTAATTAGCCGATTGGTTCTTGCCCTAATATGGATTCTAACAGCTGTCAAATAGGGCTGTCAACTGTGTACCAACCTGACTTCTGCACAACACAACTAATGGTCCCAACCCCAGTAGAAAGACAAGAAATTCTAAAAGTTTACCTTGAAAAGGCACACCTGTGAAGTGAAACCATTTCAGGTGTCTACCTAATGAAGCTCGAGAGAAATCCAAGGATGTGCAAAATGGTAATTAAAGCCATGAGTGGCTATTTTGAAGAACCTAAAATATAAAACGTGTTGACTAATTTCACACTTTCTTGTTAACCACATAATTCCGTATGTGTTTATTCATAGTTTTGATGCTTTCAGTGAGAATCTACAACACCAATAGTCATTAAAATAAAGAGTAAAAAAAACATGAAATGAGAAGGTGTATCCAAACTTTTGAGTAGTAGTGTGCATATTTTAGCGATGCTGGTGGTGTGGCTGCAGAATTAGCAATGCTAGTTTTGCCTTCAGGCAATTCTTGAAAGCGAGGTAAAATATAGCCCTATAAAGATAAAATCAATTCCAGCCATTTTCAGTACAAAAAAAAAAAAAAAAAAAAAAAATCGCTAATATTTTATTTGTAAATAAAAATATGACAAGAAATACAGGGAATATTGGATGCACATCGCGAGGTGCATTTCCTCAAAAACAACCTATTCGTGGATTATATACCGACTTCAAGACATGTTTTGGAAAAAATATTTTACTGGCTTGTTTCGTCTGGATGTAAAAGGTTGGATTATGGCCGTTTTTTGTGGAATATTTTCATCTGTGTGTAATAATGAACCCAGAAATGTGAGTCGCGCTGTGTACGTTAAAGCTGTGTATACGGATGGATGGATATTCGTTGTTTGTTGGACAAATGTGTTTATATTATCCGCTGTGGTAATCACATCTGAAAGTGGTTTTTACCGGCAGATTCATGATAATCTAAGCTTTGCATCAGTGTATAGTGTTTGTATAATCGTGTTTGCAGCTTCAGACATTTAAGGAAATGCTTATGCAGATCTCAAAGTGTTCCGCGGGCGGAACACTGAAGCGCAACGGGTTAAAACAATTAATGGACGGATTACAGTAAGTAAAACTTTGTACAGATATTCAAGATCTTTAGAGGATGAATTTAAAATATCTTGGTTATCCTCTGAAATCTTGACATTTATTGGGGCACTACGGCATGTTTTTTTGCCATATTAGCAAATTCAGCACAACCTACTAAGATAGTGGTCATGTTAAAAAAAAAAAAAAAAAAAAATCACCTGCGAAACACCATTTCATGTTAGTATGTTGATTTTAGTTCAAAGCTTCTCATGGAGAGACAGTTTGTAAGTCTCAAATGCCATACAGAAATATTATTTCAAACACCCTGTGTCCTGAAAACATCAACCGATCAGATGTGTATCATAACAACAACTGTCGAGAGTCACATTCCAGCATGAAGAAATAACAGATATTTGATTTTTATCAGCTGGCTTTGTTTCGGTCTTTGTTTTTATGATCCTATTTGATAAAAAGATTCTTAAGCCGATCAAACATATTCCCACTTTTTGGATATTTTACAGCCCTCATTCCTGGCATGGACGGATGATTCCGATAAGACGTCTTGAATCAAGAGATAGACTGATACAGAGAAAGCTGCTTCTTTTCCTGTGATAAACAGCGCCAGGTCTGCTAGGATGGATAGATATCTGCTGTAAAATGATAAAAAAAAAAGAGAGAGAGAGAGAAATGTTTGAAGTTTTGATCTGCGAGGCTTCGTTGATAAGAGTTTCTCAAGGTAACACCCAAACTGTCTGGACTCAAGTTGCCAATTGCTGATAGAATCTTTAATTTATGAACCAAAACTACCAGAGAGTACAAGATGAATTTTTTCTCCAAAAAAAATGTAATAAATATATAAATAAATAATTTCATTCCTGGCAAAGTTTGAGGTTTTTTGTTTGATAGTGTTTGCACATGGGAAGGAGAAACAGGAAAAAGAAATGCAAACTGTGCAGGTAGACCAAATGCACTCTGGAGGGCTTATTAAACATCATACCTCAAAAGAGAAACTATGAGCTCAAATGATGAAAAGGAAGTGACATGCTGTTTGAAATTCCCAACTCTGCATAGCTGAACAGACAGGAGAGTTTGACTGTACAACAAAACACTGGCATCGGCGCAAAGGCAGATTCTTATACTAGCAATAATATCAATAATGCTTTGTTTTCCCTTTTTGTTGCACATTTGACATTTCAACAATTAGAAATTTAGTTTTAATTAAGATTTGGGTGATAAAAGAGTTTTTCCAATGGTTCAACAAGTGCTGAAAATTGTGCATGAGGAAAAATACCGATAACCTAACCTGTGTAATTATTTGATCATGCTGCCAGTGGTGGCAGCAGAGCAGCTTTGATTGATTTCAAAGGAAGCCTGTCCTGCCGTGACAGATGTGTGCAGTGGAGACGGGTGGCGAGTCGCTGTGTGGATAAAAGCTGCAGCTAAAAGGACTATAATGCACAAAAGTAGCCGACAGTGACCAAGTTCAGGTGGAGGTGCCCTCCTCCCTTCAGCTGAAATCTGCCTCCCTGCTGCTCTGGGCCTTTTAAGTCTGGATGAAATGGGATAGGATGCTGTTTTTCAGACACACCAGTGTATTATTCTCCCTCTCGCGCACTCCTTCCTTTACTCTTCCCCATTTTCGTGTTGCTTCTTTTTCCCCTCCTCTAAAGTCTGCAAACCCCCTGCTCCTTGGAAATCTTTTATTTGCTGCTTCTCCTGGAATGGTCCTTTCTTCCTTTATCACCTCCCCTGACCTCAGCGTTCTCCAACATACATGCGGGTGACAAACTACAGGAAAACCTGGACCCTTCGATCCAGACACCGTGGGGGTCAGGCGGCTTTGTGACACTGTAGGGGGCATTTTGTTGGCTTGGCTTGTGTCCACTTGTAACCTTAGTGGGAAGGGTTGCTGCAAATCAATACAAAGTGTTTGAGTGACTGATTTTATCCTATGATGAAATATTTCTATTCTGATAAGAATGGTCTCTTCCAGGATAACAGTACCCCTACACATAGGGTACCAAGGGTCACTGAATGCTTTCATGAGTATAAACGTGATGTAAATGATAAGCTATGACTTCAGCAATCACCAGCTCTCAACCCAACTGACTACCTGTGCAAGATTTCAGACTGAAGTTTGAGATCATACTCTCATAAAAACATCAAATGAGGAATAATCTTTTGGAAGAAATGAGTTGCATCCATCTAATAGAGTTTCAGAGACTTGACTAATCTCTGTCAAGGTGTATTGAAGCAGTCATGGTGGCACAACATCTTACTGAGATACTTACCGTTTTTCTTTTTTTCTTCTTCAGTTTGTCACCTGTAAATGTTTAAACTAAAGCAACAAAGCTTTCTAGCACGAGGAGCAAAAGGAGGAGGTCTGGTTTCACATGTTAAACTGAAGCTGTCTTAACTATGACAACCCGGTCTCACAGGGATTCGTGAAACTGTCACGTAAGTTTTAGTTTCGGTTTCGTGCGCACCAACACGATTTCGTCATGTTTTTCGTGCCGCTCACCACGAAATGTTTTTCGCTGTGGTAATCACATCCGAAAGTGGTTTATACCGGCGGATTCATGACGATCTAAGCTGTCCATCGGCGTATACTGCTTGTGTGATCGCGTTTGCGGCCGCCGGCCGCCGGACATTCTTGAAATTCCTATGCAAATTGGTAAGTGTACCACCGGCTTATGGTTAGGTTATGGTTAGGATTATGGTTAGGATTATGGTTAGGGACGATGTCATGCAAAATATAGCGTTGGATTCGCCGCGGTTTTACATTAAAAATATAATATACACATTCTTTTGAAATACGTTCTGAGTGGCACGAAAAGTCCGCCGTTTAAAATACATTGGTGTGCATTTCGTGGTGAGCGGCACGAAAAACATGACGAAATCGTGTTGGTGCGCACGAAGCCGAAACAAAAATTTACGTGACAGTTTCACGAATCCTCGTGAGATCGGGCTGACTATGATGGCTCCATGAAGCAAGTTTAGTATTATAAGTCGTATCCATGTTTAAATTCAAGCAAAGAAGCCTTCTAGAAAGAGAAAGGGAGGAGGTCTGGGTGGTTGAATGGGCCAATCAAACATTAGACTTTAACACTTCAGCCCATTTCATGTATTAAAACGATGTCTTCACCATGACAGCTCCATAAAGCAATGTTAATACTGCAATAACCTTCACAGTCTCCAGTACGCAACCGTGTTGAACATCTACACAAAATTTTTGATTACAGTGTAAGAGAGCACACTTCATAAAATACCAAATGAGGCGATATCTACTCGAAAAAGTGTCTTCCATGCCTCTAATAGAGTTTCAAAGCCTTGGGGAATCAATGCCAAGGCTGATGTATGCAATTTTTCCCCTGAAATTAGTCACCTTTTTGTTTAAATTAAAAAAGAAAGTAAGCCTTCTAGAATAAGCAAAGGAGGAGGTCTGAGTGGTTTAATCGGTAAACCAAACATTAGACTAACAATTATGTTCATTTCATGCACTATACTGACGTTGCCTTAACCATGACAAGTTTAACACTAACCATTATGACCCAAAACCTTACAATAGCACTTTATGCCGTTTTTTGCATTGAATTTGTCATCTTGTCTCAATATTTAAATTCAAGCAGAAAAGCCTTCAAGCGGGAGCCAAGGAGGTGGCCAGGGTGGATGAATGGTCCATCAAAACATCGCACTTTACTGCTACTCTTTGTATCAGATTGATGTTATCTTAACAATGACAGCTCAATAATCCAAGTTTGGCATTTTAACTATAATGACCCGAAACCTTACTAGCACATTTTATGTTGGTTCTTCATTGAATTTGTCACCTGTTCTGGTGTTTTAATAGCCTAGCCATGCTACACCCACGTTTCTGACGGCACAAGGGTCTAGGGAAGCTCGACAGGGAGGGAGGCGGGCTAAAAGGTTGTCTATCAAATCCCTCTGCAGCAATTGGGTAGGTATACAACCAATCAACGCAATGAATTGGCTGACGTAGTTCCGAGAGCACCGGCAGATTGTGGCTAAGTCCCATTAGCTTCCCAACCAGCGGAGCCGCGGAGCCAACTGGTATATTAAGGATTTGTCATATCCCATCGGCATAAGTCCAAATACGTCTTTCTTCTCAATGAAACACTTAAGTGCCGTCCTTTGTTTATCTTTCAAGTTGAATTTTAGCTTCAAATCTTTAAGGGCTGTGGCCAAAGCCGAGTCGAAAGATAACTGTTTATTGTGCGCCGGTTGTTTCTGTCAGAATCGTCACGCCTCTGTCGTCACTTCGTTACGCCTTCTGACTCTACACTTCATGGTGATTGGTCCGGCCAGTTTTAGGAGAATCCAGCCTCGAGCCTTATGGAGGGTAACTAGACCCACCCTGGCAGAGAATTAAATTCGTTGCCGTGGGTTGTCTAGCGCGGCTAGGCAAGTGTTTTAAGTGTTTAAAGCAACAACGTCTTGTAATGGGAGCAGAGGAGGAGGAGGTCTAGGTGGATGAATGGCTCGACCAAACATTGGATTTTAACACTGCTGTTCATTTCATGTATCAAACCGATGTCATCTTAACCATAACTGCTCCATAAACCAAGTTTAATATTGTAACTATTATGACCCAGAATGGTGGCTCAAAACCATAGTGTAGCACATTATTTTGCCATTTCCTTGAATTTGTCACCTGTCTCTATGGATAAATAAAAGCGACAAAGCCTTGAAATATGAGCAAAGGAGGAAGTCTGGGTGGATGAATGGGTCAACAAAACATTGGACTATAACACTATTGTTCGAATCTAACTGATGTAACTATGATGGCTCTGTTACCATAGTTCAATATTCTAACTATTATGACAAGCTTAAAAAATAAAAAAAATAAAAACACTTATTTTTACCCAAATCTACAGTTATTCCATACACCTAAGACTCTCCACAGAATAGGGAAATAAATCCTGGGAATCTTTGGGAAATCTCAAAATTCAATTCACTTTAGTTGCAATTTTTCATGTCACAATTTTAAAAAGAGCTAAATTCAAAGGAACTGTCCATTTAAACAGCAATAAATTGGGTTTGTAGGAGGTATTATTTTTGCATGTTTTTAGGTAATTTAGGTTAGTTACTGGAGTTCTTTCTTTAGTTGTACTAGACTTGGGTTCACATTTGTAAATTGTTGCAGAATGTTGGTCCTGGTTGTTAATCCAGTGTCCTCCCAGTTCTTCCCATTTCGATCTGTCAACAGCATTAACTAAATGTGTTCATCTAGTCCTATAGCTCTATGAGGACTTGTCTCTCTTATAAGTGGTCAGCTCTCATTCTCTTCCCCCTCAGTTCAGTTCTCCGTCACATAACACGTGAGCAGCAAGTGTCCACATATAATTAGCATAATAAACTGGAAAAAATAAAATAAAAAAAAGACTAAAAATACTGATCTGTTTTCTGTCTGTGTAGCTATGCTTCAGTAGATAGGTAAGCTGTCACAGTTAACACACAACCGTGGAGGCTGGCCCACTGGCACAAATGAACACACACTCACTGACTCACACATGAACAAGCAAATACTGGCAGCAACAAACACAGACACAGACACCCAACTTCCACTTCACTGTCTCCCTCTGCCTTGCCCTCTCTAAATACACCAACACACACACACACACACAAAATAAACACACTACAGGCACTGAAAGCACTCTGCTGTCAGCATAACCAAAGCAGTCCTGGCCAGCAGAAACTCAACGACCATTAATTGTTTGGATGTGTGTTCAGTTACAAAATCAAAGTCAATTATGAGTAAATGCTCTTGGAACTCCCCACAATGAAATATTGCACCATTTGTGCAAGTCTAGACTATAAGTGTGCGTTACCAACAAATGGCATTTTTTTTCTTTGGTAAATTGCGATTGTGATATTTAAAGCTTCAGTCATGAAAACGTTTGCTCATTAGCCAAAAAGCCATGAAAATAGTTGCCAGTGGTGCAGAAGCATAAAACACCAGAGGGCTTTATGCTAAATGACACCTCAGGGATAGTAAATGGAGGCAAAACTATACATTTAAACATTCTTGTACAATCACTACAAATATTACACAACTACTGTGATATTGAAGAAATAATATGCTGCACGAGATACTGTGGATTTTAATTATAAAGGAATTTAGGAGCAAGAGCTTATAATATGACTAGCTACAACTAATGATTTGAATCATTCTCAAAACTCAAGAAAATTAATTAAAACTGTGAGAGCAATTGAAGGATTCTGTCTCCTCTGCCACAGGTGCGATCTTCACATTCTGTCCATAAAAGCTCATCTGTCAGTGTCCTTGACTAACACCATGGGAAAAAAAAAAAAGAACTCGCTCACTCATTGTTAGTCGTATTGGATCAGTGCACAGGCCCAAAGTCTCAAATATATGAATGCCAAATGAGTTTAAAAGTATAAAACCGTTTGGGTGACCTGCTGGGAAATTCATTCTTTCCTCAGCGGTTCAGAAATCCACTTACGTGCTCCTTAAAGGTTTAAGAAGTGCAACTGAGGTTTTTGGATATTCTGTCTGAGTGGTGAAAGCCGGAGGATACGATAGAAGAAAAAAAAAAAAAGATCTTTGAGACAGCCATGTGAGGTGTGGAGGAAAGAGCTGACAGGGCGACAACAGGGGAGGACCTCACACTGCACACACACACTAACTTCCAAAGACAAAAACATCATAACCCTTCAGCTAGAGGAGGTGTGAACATCACTCTGCTCCCCATTGTGTTTTTTTTTTTTTTTAAATTTCCTGTAGCAGTTCCATATTGTAGATACAGCCAAGTGTGTCAGCCTATCACCTTTAGCGAGCATGAAAACGGGTGTGTTGCCCGCTTCCTCCCACTCGCGCATCACATCACAAACCGGCTGAGCGTATCAGACTATCACTTGGCGGAGTACGAAGATAAGCATTACAAGGAAATTCACATCGCAGACGTAAACAGATGGATCAGAGTGGGCCGTGTACCAATGCAGTTTTTTTTTTTTTTTTTAAGCTCGAAAGCAGACCACAAACCTCAGCAGCTTGGTGTTATGAAATGGTGCATGAATAACACTTCACCTGTTATCACAGTGGATCTCTTTGAAATCTGTGTCGTTTCACACCATGTGGCATTGACAGACTACATCTTCCCTGACCTTATCCCTAATAAAAACCAATAAAGCATTAGATTGAAACATGAAGTGTTTCTAAAGTGGTGCAATAATCTTGTGGAAATACTACCATGACTCTTGTTGTATTTTGCTGGGTCACTGGTAAATGTAACATTGTATGCAATATCCAAAAAAACAGTTACTACAAATTCTGTATTGCATTAAAGGGAAATCTACCTGGCAACCACCAGAGAAGAACAACAATGACAGAGTATTTATGATATGACAGTGAAACTTCCTAAAATATCCTACATTCCTACCTCTTCAGACTAAAACTCTATATCCGACAAGATCTGAGATCTCCATTTTTGACTCTTGTTGTGTAACAGCTGTGGCTCAGGCGGTGGAGGAGGATGTCCACTAATGGCAAAGTTAGTGGATCGATTTTCTGCCAAAGCATCCTTGTGCAAGATACCGAACCTGAAGTTTGTCCAGATGGCAAGCAGGCATTGCCGTCATTGATGTATTTTGATGTGTTAATCAGAAACATACAAATGAAAAGCAATATATTTACATTAGCCGGTTAATTGGAGGGACTCACAATTTAGCTGCACCCGTACGATGTGTGAGAACACTGGGTTTAAATGTACATTTTACCCTTGACAGAGTTGTGTCCATTTTTAAATTGTTCATTTGCCATTTGTTTGTTTTTTGAGCCATGAGAAATCTGGTGCTCAAGAAATGTCTCCAAGCTCAAAAATGTCTCAATGCACTCCCTGCATTCATAAAGAACCTTTGAGGAATTTATTTTATCATTTTTGGTTAATGTAGTCATCCTGAAAGTCCTCTGCATTATCATTCTCTAGTGGAGGGTCGTCACTTATATCGATGTTTGGCCAACATCATCCTCTTGGAGAGCAAAGCTTTGAGTACTGCCAAGGTAGAAACGTGCTCTATAGATCTAAAATTCTAAATTTTAATACTACAAAAGGCATCAGTTGATCTGTAACTCTGATCGCAGCTACATGCAAACAGAATAAAGCACGCAGTTAATCTTACATTGACATTATGTATCCACAATCGCATCATATAATGTTGACCTCTTCATATACTATGTCTATACTATTAAATAGATCTTTTTCCATTCAGATTTGCACAAAGATGCCCAAAGTGAGACGTACTTGAATATGCTGCATATGTTTAAGAAGGGAGTGCATCATTAAGGAATCCTTTCAATCCTTTCAAATTGGAGTAAGAATCCATAGTCATGCTGTGGCTGAGAGTCCTGTGAGGCTGTATTGAGGAACAACAATGGTTTAATCGGCAGTGAGTGCTGATGGCAGCATGCCAATGTGCTTAAAATGGTGGAAACATTTACACCCAATTTGTACATTATTATCCCATTAAATGACTGTAATCACTGTTGATTGTCCCATACGCACGGACCAGTAAGAAACTAAAGTAACCCCAGTGTAGGAAACTGCTTGTGGTCGTCATGCAAAATCGTAAGTGGAGTTGAAATGTACAAAATGGAGCTTGGCAACATGTGATAAATAAAGCAACAGGGTATATTTTAACTTAAGCTGTGACCCTTTCCTGGACCTAACCAAGTAGTTTTGGAGCCTAAGCTACACCAGCGAGTGGAAGTCAAAATGAGACAAATCAATACTAGCACAATAATGTGAGACAGGACTCAAATTCAAGACTCCTAGGTGACTTTTTGCTCTTGATTGGGAGCTCAAAAAATCGCTGCTCCACAGCCAGTAAATGAGGCGATAATGGAGCACAATAAAATGTGGTGATAACTGCCTATTGAGACTAAAAGGTAGAGGAGGTCCCTGGTGGCCCATACATATGGAACAATCTGTGGCTGATGATCTGGGCCGTTAACATGCAAAAGGGAGACATTTTAACAGGATGCATTTACTATCATCACCATCTTATTTTAGCACATCAACATTGAGAATTTGCACACAATGTAGACTCTCAGACAGCGATGGTGGCGCTCTAATGTTCAAGTTCAGACAGACGCCACAGAATGAGAGGCAGAGGAGGGAGCTCCACACCAGCAGCCTATAATACAATTCTCTTAGAAATCTCTAGTGTATGAACCCAAATCGAGGAGCTTTATCAAGACTGCGATAATAAACCTGATGACATTATCATCGGGGTTATTATCACAGACTTGGCAAAGCTCCTGATATCATCAGGATTATTATCACAGACTTGACAGAGCTCCTCCACAACCAGAGAAGACAATGTGAAACTCTGTACAAGCCGAGTGGTGTTCTCCATCACCAACAAAGAGATCTTGACGTGTAATTTAAAGCAGTGGTTCTCAACCCTGTTCCTCAGGACCCACTGTCCTGCATGTTTTAGATGCTTCCCTGCTCCAACACACGTGACTCAAATGATCAGCTCGTTATCAGGCTTCTGCAGAGGCTTGATGACGAGCTGATCATTTGAATCAGGTGTGTTGGAGCAGGGAAGCATCTAAAACATGCAGGACAGTGGGTCCTGAGGAACAGGGTTGAGAACCACTGATTTAAAGTATGGTTCTCGTTAAAGGTTAGGGCTAGGTTTAAAACAACTTATGGATTTCATAATTGTTAAATAGACAAACCTGAACTTTTTAACTTTTCATAAGGCACACATATCCAGATGGATCAGACTATCCCCTTGCCTCCACTCACATCTGAAACCATCCAACCATGACTGTTGCCTGCAAGATACTGCACTAATCTGCGAATTGGGGATTTTTTTTGCTGCATTTTGAGCTTCCGCTGTTGATCGAAATCTCGCCCAGCAGACAAGGCTCCTGCCTGCAGGAGAGCTGAAGAAAAACACTGCTCCCCCCCCCCCCCCAATCTCGTCTTACTCTCCATGTAAAATCATAGACCAAACCATGCAGAACAACAACTACAGCTGTAAGATATTATCAGGCTTTAAGCAGATATAGCACCCACACACAGTAATATGTGTGAACACCTCTGCATGCACTCATTATCGTACGGTAAAGAGATCAGTAGGTTGTGTAGAGTTCAATGCAAAGTTAACAGAGGTTCATAATGCTTGCTGGAGTTCACATTCCTTTAAATGGAGGTGGAGGTGATGCCTCAGCTGTCAAGAATCTGACTTTCAGGGTAAATGTTTTGGGGTTTTTTTTCCTAATCTCGTTCATCTTTAGAAACCTCACTGAGCACTTTTCTCTCCGGCAACATCCAGCTATTTATTTCTCTACACAAACACAGTGTCCATCTCGTTAAAATCATTCCACTTCTACTGGACACTTGGGGAGGAAGCATCTAGTTCAAGGGTGTCTTGATGTCTGTGGAAACCGTTTCTAATCCTCTTCAGCTGCTCAAAATGTACACATCTGCACACTAGTGTTGACTTGTCTTCTAAACATAATGAGCCATTCTATTTGTATCAGTTTGAATATGTCATTATGTGTCACGGTTTAATTTTTCTCAAAAATAAAAACAATAATTTCTGAGCAATACGGCAAAGTCAAATCATAAAACAACCCATGGATTTGAAACTTCAGAAACATGCGCACCAAAAACAACTTCTCAGCAAAAGAACTCCATTTTGAGAGGAGTTGTGAATTTCCTCAGACATCATGACTTAAAAAAAGCTTTTTACCTTCATATCTATCTTGTTTCTGATAGCTCTATGACAAACATATATGCAGACTGTTAGCTCAAAAAACATTGTTGGGTCACGGTAAAATAAAACCAACATTGACTGCCAGGTCAAGCTATTTGTTGCCCTGTCCATCCACCCCAACCTCCTCCCAAAGACGTCTTGCAGTCCAATAACAGCTGCATCTGTGCATTCTCAGAGAATTCAGTCGTTATTCCCACGAACACAAGTTACTGCTGTTCAGAAGGACATAAATTAAGACGGCTTTAAGTGTTTACCCATTCGACTAATGCATTTATTCATGCATCAATCATTTTTTCCGGGGATGCCAGACTCCTCTGGCTACAAATCAGCGAGGGCTTCTTCACAGCAATATTTATTTATTTCCAGACATTCTGTATTAGTGTACTCAACATCAACTATTTAACTGGATCTGTCAAAGCCAGACATTCTCATCTTTCCATTTCATGTGTATCTTAGCTATTGATTTTTCAATTTGTGGCAAAATATGCATCATCATCACAGCACAAGATTACTTATACACTGAAAAAGAGCTCTAGTTCTCACTCCATGTTGGAAATGAGTGTATTATACCACAAACAAGGGAGAAGAAGCTGCTCATCCACACAAAAAACTGAGCTAAAATTGGGTTAGTTTTGTGAAGACAGATGGTAAATTGAATAAAAAACTGATGTAAAAGTCATTTATCATTTATCTTCCTCAGAAAAGGCTTTGGAGGAAGTGCAGCCTGAGTGTGGAAAAACACTGACTGACTACGCAGTTTCTTTAAGATAGATTTCCAGTCATCTCAACCAAAGCATGAGTATTTATTTGGTAATTATACAAGAGGGCTACATCAAATATCCATTAGCTGATATGTAAGTAAGTGCACTTGTAAATGAGTCTTTTAAGATGTCACAAATCCAATTAAATATAACTAACAAATGTTGGTGAACGTTGGGTTGCATCCGGTTGTGCATTATCAAAAAATAAACAAAAAAAGTAGGCCACTTGCGCATCCACTGTTTTGCCGAGAAAAAAAAGACACATATACAACACCGTGGAAATTATTAGTTTGGCAGTATGCATGGGAGTCGAGGAGAGCAGTGAGACATGCCTGGGGGGGCGGTGCTGCATGTGTGCACTAAAGTGAATGTGTTCTGCCTTTTCTTAGCCCACGATCAGTTTAGCCTATAATTGACTTATAAGCTGCATGTGGGTGTGCAATTAACTGAAACCTAATTAAGGAACTGCCTGAAATCTGCATAAGCGGCTAAGCCAACCCAACAACAGAGAGCATCCACAAAGAAGGCTTCCTTTTATAGACTTTTGATTAAACAAACAAACATTTGAATAAACACAGATTTGATCAACCTGCACTTGATTAATCCAAGTTTGGAGCTTTCCTATCAGCTGTGATCATTCTATTCCACAATTTGTCCTTTGACAGAGAACAGTATTTGTATCACTTCTGTCTTAGCAGCTCACCTTCTTCCTAAATGTTTGCCGTTTAGAGAACAGGAAGCATCCAAGAACAGGAAAAATATATATTACAATTAAAACATTTTGCTATTAAAATTTCACAACAGTTTCCAACTATCTCACACTTAAACAGTGCTATCAGAACTCTCGCCGATTTTGCACTTAACACAAATGCTTAATTGCATTAACAGATGCCTTATGATTGCCAAAATATACATGAAAAGAAAGAAAAAAAATTCATAACAACTCATGAGTCTTGTAGGTATGGAAACTCTCTGACAAGACTCTCTGATGTTGCATCTGCACGAAAGCACAGCCAAGACCGAATCTAAAAGCAAATGTGCCCACATCAGTGAGGGCAGCACCACAGAGCACTGTGTTGGCATCGCATCCACCCAGCGGCAGCATCTGCAGAAACACAGGCAGTACCTGCATCGCTGCCAGCATGGCATCCAGTTTGATGGAAAAAAAAAAAAAAAACTGTGCAATGCTTGGCATGGAATTCTACACAATAAGTAAGCTTAAAACTTTTTAAAATGGAAATGAGATAGTGGTTTGGATTTATTTTTCATAAAATTCAAGCCACCTGATGACAGAATATATCGTTTTCAGTAATTTCAGAACTTCCCGTGTCATGTTTTGCTCGTTTGTGAGGATTAAACCACTGTGACATTTTTGCACAGCAAGTGAGCCATTGCAGAGGCTGATCTTGAGATGGTGGGACGAAAAAGGAATCTGCAGAGCACACACTGTGCAGATACTGTCAGTGTAAGTGGCTCCAATGCTGATCTTGGCGATGGGCATTTGGGCAGGGGACGCCGAATGAGGAAACTGGCTGTGCGTGTTTAGATTCTATGCTGCCAAGCAGATGGTAATGCCAAATGTCACGCAGAAAATATTGCATCTTAGAATAAAGCATGCTTTTTATTTTGCAAAGAGCAGCATCTGAAAATGCATTGGTTTTAATGCTGAGTAAAGGTTTGGTTTGTGTAGCGCTACTGAGGCAAACCCACAGCCAAGCAAAGCACAAGTGGAATACATGTTCGGTGTGTGAGCAGATTCATCGTAAACGGAGAGTGGGTCAGACGCATTACACACACAATCATGCACACGGATAGACAGACAGCAAAGCACACAAACTGACATTAACAAAGATGTCACACACACGCATACAGATTCACGTGCATGGACTGCCTTCACCAACAGCCGCTCTGTCATAAATAAACACAGGTTCACAAACACAGACGAGACACAAACACATGTACACACACACAAACACACACACGGTGCTGCAGAAAAGGCCAAAAGGCATAAATCTCTGTGGAGTTGCCCTGTCTGTCTGTAGGTCAGCCTGCTAAAACTGCAGAGCAGAAGGGGCCACGCATAAACACACAAACAGCCACACAATCACAGAGACGCACACATTCACACTCTCATTTCACACTTCATCCAAAGAGACCAAAAGTCACACACATCCAAACATACACACATTGCAAAAGTGCTAATTCACAGCCATCCAAATGAAAACACTTCAACAGTTTAAGGACATTTAGTGATAAGAAATACAAAGTAGAAAAGCACTCAGAGCGCAGTACTCCGCCAAGGCTCCTCAGTCATTGTATGGTTTCCAACGGATGAAATCTTTAAAAATTCATGGTCCGCAGCAGTTGATTCATGGGACTTGGAAACACCCCCCTAATTTAATCAATCGTTCCTTGTATCATTTCCGACGACTAAGTCCCGTAAGTCCACAGTGGTCGATCGATTTTTAGTAGGATTGCAATCATGTGATCATCAGCAGGCAGCTGAAGTAGCGTTCACTTGGTGTCTTAGTTACAGCGACACTGTGCCGCTATCTCATAATGATTAAAAAAAATCTTTAACAAATTCGTGGATCCAGACAACACGCCGCATCACTGCCAAAATCTAATCAATTGGTCCTTGCATCATTTCTGACCATTCCTGAAAATTTAATTAAAATCTGTTAGTCTGAATTTGAATAATGTTGCTAACAGACAAACAGGTAAACCAGTGCCGATCGTCACATAACTCCGCCGCATTCCTTAGAGTAACAAATAAGAAAAAAATTCAAGTGCACATGGTGACTGGACAGAAGTTTCTGCAGCCTCACAAGAATTTTAATTCTGAAGTATACACTCAAACACACACTATGGTTTATTCAATTTGAAGACTGAGTTTCAACTCAAAAAAAAGATACGTTTGTGTTTACATTTTATTTCAGAAAACAAAAAGGGACAAGCTGGCTTGTAATAAACAATGTGTGATGGTAAAATGCATTTCATGAATACTTCAGTTCAGTTATGCAATAATTATTAGTGCCACTGTCTCGCCTTTAGTCACGTGACCATTCATTGAGACTTTATAAGTACCATAATAACTGTTTTACTCTCAGATCAAAGTATGAATTATAGCCAACATTATCTGAATGAAAATTCATCTTTCTCCATGGTAATAAATTCAGTTTACCCATTTATCTTACGGATGTGCATGCTTTCTAACAGTCAGGAAAATGTTTTATTCTCAATCTCACCTAGGTCATATTTTATTTTTGTGAAATCTTCAAAGTTCACTTGACAGCTGGATTGAAACCTAAACCTCTCTCTTTTACTGGTTTTCAGTATCTCTTCCACTCAGTCTTCACATATACTCTTTTCTTTGGTCTTCACTATGGGGGAGACAGGCTGATGCAATTCTTGTTTGTTTTTTTTCCAGACAACGTATACTGGCAGTGAACCTTTGCTATTGCAGGACAAAAGGATGGGGTTCCCTTTCTTGTCATGGCCACATATTTCAGTAGTATTTTAGGCCAATTGGACTGATGTTTAGGGAATTTGGAGGCTCAGTAAACACCTCGAACTCTTTGTCATGCTTCACAAACCCTTCTTGAGCAACTTTAGTAGTGTGACAGGGATCACTGTCGTCCTGGAATACCACTGAAGGGGTGTACGACGGTCCTTCAAAAAGTTCTACCAATTTTTAAAAAAAAAAAAAAAAAAAAAAAAAAACACAAGAAAGAAAGATTGTTCTGGTGTAGTCTCATTTTCTCCAATTGTAATGCACTTGGTCCACTGACACCTCACGATCCCTCTGCATTAAAACATCACGTCTTGACCCTTCAGATACTTCTCAACAGCACAGATGCCTTCAACATCACTCTGAAATTACAACCACACGAGTGGGATTTCACATTAGGAAACAGATAAATCAGACGGTGCAGGTCGGGTGAATAAGGTTCATCGGGAAACACCTCAAAGCCACATTTGGCTGCTTCTTCTACCCATGCTGTGTGAATGGATGCAGTGTCCTGGAGCAACAACGGCCAGCTCGAAGCTTTCCTCTAATTTTTTCCCTTCATGGCTTAAAATATTTGAGCTTTTGTGGACAGTGATAAGGCTTCATAGTGGACAGTTATGCCCCAAAATGGGAAGTACACCCCTTGTTTGCAGAGAACTCTTAGAAGTACCCTCATACATGGTCTGCAACAATGTTTAGGTAAGTGGTATGTGTGAAAATAACGTCCACATTAATGCCAAGACCTAAGCTTAACCAGCACATCACTGTCCAGAGAATCACATCCTCTGTCCACTTCCTTTCTCCCCATAGTGCAACCTGCTGCTATCTCTTTCCCAGATAAATGATTTCTACACACAGACATCCATGTCACGTAGAAGGAAATATGATTCATTAGACCAGGCCGTCTTGTTTCATTGCTCCATGGTGCAGTTGTGATGCCCATGTGGGTGCTTTCGTAGGTGGACAGTAGTCATGTCCTCTCTGCCTGCTCTGTGCAATGCATTGTGTATTCTGATGCCTGTCACAGCCACAATTAAGTTTTTTGAGCAGTCTGGTACAACCCCACAGATGAGCTACTCTAGCACACACGGACCAGCCTTCACACTCAACATGCTTCAATCTCTCTCTCGCCAGTTGTCCTTCCTTGGACCATTTTTAGTGCATACTAACCACTACATACTCGAAGCTCCCTGCAAGCCCCATCATTTAGGACATGTTCTGACCCAGTCATCTTGCAATCAAACTCTGCCTGTCAGAGTTGCTAAAATCTTTATGTTCACCCAGGTTTTTTCCTACTTCCAACACATCAGTTTCAAAAACTGACAGTTTGCTTGCCGTCTGTTCAATCCCACCCTTTCAGACTCTTGTTACAACAAGAGTCTGAAATAGAGCCAATAGTTTCCTCTCAGACTACATGTATTACACCATGCTGGAAGACTGGTATTGAATTTTTACTTAAGGATGTCAAAATGACTGTCCATCCCAGCTTCAACATGTATTCTTACACCAGTGGAGGCAGGTGTGAAGGTAATGAATGTGTAAGAGCTTGGCTGGAAAAAATTGTGCCTATCCAGAGACTGTATGACTCCACTTGATGAACACAGACAATACGACACAAATGAGGCTCTAGAGGAAAGCAGTATACTGTGTGTCCTGACAAATCAGATCAGCCAGAGGTTAAACTGTGCACAAGTGCAACTGGGGCAGGCTACAGACTTTCAGATGATGAATATGTTGCTCAGTACTGCCACTGCTAACATCACTAAATTGAAGCAGATAAACACAGACTCCGTCAACCCTCCAGCAATCAAGTCCATGTGAATAATGCAAGGCAAAAACTGACTTTAGTGTTAACACACAGGTGAGAGCATGTACTAATTTATACATTGAAATGAAAACATGTTTATGCTTTCAGAATGAAAAAAAAAAAAACAGCCTTAATAGGGTGAGGCAACACTTTAAGGTCATTTAAAGACAGGCATAACAGTTCAGACAATCATTCACTCAGGTCTAAACTCAAGAGTCCCTGCTTACTTACATCACCACATACCTGGTCAGTTGCTTAGTGAAGACATAAATGTCAAAGTAATGGCTTTTCGAAGGTTACAGGCACACATCCTTCACAATTCTGACATGAGCAAGTCTCCTGATGATCACTAGTAGCTGCAGTGGATATCTGGGCTTCAATTCCTTCTATAGACACCTTGTCTGTAGCTGCTTAGGGAGACGGAGCACCAATTCCCTGTATGGTCCTTCTTTGCGCTTTTGATATCTCTCGCTCCCTATAATAACAGCCTTTTTTCATGTCATTGTTTTTGATGCTGTTGTTTTCAAGTCTTTATCAAGGGAAAAAATGGCTGATGTAATTCTATGGTTAGACACATTGAAATGCAGCTGTATCCTCCTGCTAGTGGATCGATAAAAGGGCATTTTAAAATTCAATTATCTTTTTTCCCCTCCTTTTCCTTCTCACACTCACTCCCTTACGACTTTCTTTCTCTCTCTCTATCTGGAGCTCATTGCTTTTCCCATCTCTCCGACACTGCTCACCCCCACCTTCAACCCACCACCAGCGCTACACACTCAGTTCTCTTATCATCTGGGATATTGTTGAGCTCTGGCTTATGTAGTGGAACTTGCAGCAGGATGTTGGATCGCAGCAGACAGAGTATGGCAGAGGAGTACTGGGGATATGTGGCAGTAAACAGCTCTTCACACATTCTCCTTCAGCAGAATCTTATTTGAAAAAGCAAACTTTCAATGGGGATTGGGTTTCAGTCTAGTTCATGAAGGTAAGAGTACATTTTTGGGGAGCAGACTTATAGATATAATTGACTGTGACCACTGTACAGTCACTTTGAAACTAACCATTTTCCATGTCTTTCAATGTTAATACTTCACAAAAAGATAAAAGTATTGTATAACTGACTGACATATGGCGTAGAAGTTGTACAGGGAGGTGACTGCAGATGTAGAAGCCTACAACTTGTATCCCAAGTTCCCTGTGTGGTCAGGATAGGGAAAGATCATGCCTTTCCAAATGTTGCTCCATGCTTCAAGTCCTAGTGACCTCTCTCATCATACTTCTTATAGACTTCTAGGTGACTTGAGAGAGGATTAAGCACAGATTAAAGATGCAAATGTCAGCTGGAATTCAGGCAACTCTCTAGAAAAACTCCAATAAAAAAAAAAATCCCTGGGACAGAGTGATGCTCCTGCAGTGCGTTGATGGAAATGGCTGACTGGATCCTGCTGAGCATCAATGGGGATCGAATAATGGCGACTCTTGGGATTTTATGTAGGCAAGATCAAGCAGGGTCGTTGGTCGACTTAGAAACTGAATCATCAAAAAGACCATCAGTTCCAGCGCTAGCTGATTGATTCAAGGGTAGGCTGGAGGTTTGCAAACTCAAGACGAGCAAGCTGGAGTCTAGCGTGTTGGCGAACCTGAAGGCAGGCTAGTGGTTCACCAAGTAGGAAGCTGGCTGGAGGTGAAGCAGTCCAACCACATGAAGTGCAGGCAAAATGTTAGCAGGCTAAGGGATGAAATACAAGCTTGCAATTCAAGAGAGAGATTATACTCGATAGGAGGCTAGCAAGCTGGTAACTAGCCCTATAACGCCAAACGTATCATATTTGATACATGAGTTTGTCAGCCCTCCACATGAGCAGTGTGGTATTTTTTTGCCTAAAAAAACCTGTTGTATACAATCAGATACATGCAGTGCACAGATAAACCAACAGGGGGTAGTCAGTCACTCATTAGTGGTCCTTCCAGTGACACTTCAAGATTGCCATGGCTCAGGAACTGGTCACGTGTGGATTTTCAACAAGAACTTTGCCAAGTTTGAAAAGGTTAAGGTAAGAAAAACATTTTTTTTCTGAAACATCAATAGGAACAGCTACTGGGTTCATGCAATGTGAAAAAACTTAAAATTTCATAAT
Source organism: Acanthochromis polyacanthus (assembly GCF_021347895.1). Classification (NCBI taxonomy): domain Eukaryota; kingdom Metazoa; phylum Chordata; class Actinopteri; family Pomacentridae; genus Acanthochromis; species Acanthochromis polyacanthus. The sequence continues at coordinate 31,137,467 of NC_067117.1, read as the reverse complement.
ATATGTTTTAGTAAAACCGTGTTGAAAATGGCGTATCAAATTTGATACAGCAGGTATATAAGGTCATCAAACACAAACAGTCAACTGTCATTCTCTTGTATTTCATGCATTATATAAAACATCAAGCAGCATACAGTCTTTTTTTTATTTTTAAATTACGTAATGTGGTACATTTAGAGTAAATAGATATGTAACTTGCTGTATTATCATGATTGATGACTAGTTTGGTGTCGCCATGATACAATTTCTTGTAACTTCTTTTTGCTTACTGCTTTTCACTAAAAACTACCAATTCAAATAAAATCACAATCTTTTTTATGTGCATGTCTGTTTTTAGATGGCAAAAAAATACACTGTTGAAGATGCTCTCAAAATGATCATGGACGGGAATTCAAGCGACATGGAGCAGCTACAGGAAGATGATGATGATGATGACGATGATGTGGAGGATGAGGAATGGACTCCTACTGCAAAGATTGGGGAAAACCCAGATAGCAGTGACGATGATGAGGAAAACCCAGATAGTAGTGATGATGATGAAAGCCCAGAAGTCCCAGAAGACAACAAAATCAAGGGCCACAACACTGAAGCAGTCGGCAAGGGGTAACATGAAAAGGAAGATGTATCAGTGGAAAAGAAAACAGTTTGAACCTCCATCTGTCGAGTTTGTGGAATGTGTTGAGGAAGACTCTGAAGAGAGGCTTGACTGGACACTATATATGTATTTTAAAGATTTTGTAGTAATCAATGCATGGATCTGGTACAGAAGAGACCTGGAGAAACTGCAGCCCGGGCAGAAGCCCCTGCCTCTGCAACGGTTTCAGGCTTCTGTTCATAAGTGCAGGAAAGGTCAAAAGGTGTGGCAGACCAATGTCCTCTCCAGAAGCAACACCAACCCCTCCCCGAAAGAGGAAAACCACTGAGGTCCCCCCTGATGTGAGAAAGGATGGCCTGGATCATTTTCCAACATGGGAAACCCGACAGAGATGCAAGAAGTGCACAGGCTACTTTACCTATGTGTTCTGTCAGAAATGCAAAGTGCATCTTTGCTTGAACAAGGAGAGAAACTGTTTTCAAGCCTACCACCATGCAAAGTAAAAAGGTTGTGAACCGCAAAATGAGTACAAATAACTGAAACGTTATGTTTTCCAGGCTTCCACCCAACCAGTTCCATTGCTAGATTTCTAACTTTGCATAATGGTAGCACTTTTTATGTTTGGAAATACTAATTTGTTGGAATTGTTTGTGATTTATTATGTTTTTGTATGTTCAGGGAAAAAGCAATCGTTGAGCATTGTGACCTGATGTATCAAATATGATACAAATTGAAACTCATAAATGGAAAATTATATTTGAATTTTTTGTTTGTTTGTCATGAGGGACCAATAAAGGCTCCAAGTTCAAAGAATTGGAATTTTCTGTCAATTATTTAATGGTTTGGGCTTTACAGGGCTAGCTGACTCAGGAGCAGGAACAGGATGGAGTATAGCTGACTAGGGAGGAGGCTTATAGCTAGCAGGCTAGTGGCAGTTTGACTCAGCACCGTCCAACAGGACTTGTATAGGTGTTAGAGAAATTGGGGGCAAACAGGAACAAAAGCAGGTGAAGTTATCCACCAAAAAAATAAATAAAATAAAAGGGCAAAGTCGGATCAAAAGAAGTCAGAACAGGTAATCCAAAAATACAGGCAGTTTAAAACAATGCTTAAATGCTTGGCTGAATGTACAGTGTTAACTGTGCCATGGCACCATGTGCAGATGCACTGAACATTATAAAACATTTTCATTCCACTAAATCCAGGGTTTTGCAGATTCATTCATTACAATCTGTCACAAGTAGGGTGTAACACTAAAATGCAATGACAGAAGAGTATATGTAGCATCACAAGGCAGTAATCAGGTAATGCAGAGTATAGTAGTACAGGAGAGCTTATGCAAGACAACAGCAGGACATTAGAGGCAAGCATAGAGCAGTATAGTTGGGCAGTGAAACAGCATAAAGCAGGATGTAGCTGTGCACTACCTGAGGGCATAGAAAGGCACAGCAGAAGAAAATAGCCCTTGCACAGTCGAAATCTGGAGGTCTCCTCAAGGGCAGTGTGACTTCCAAGTAACTCCACTTTATTACTTGAGGGCTCCTTCTTTAAAGGGACATTTTGTATGTTTTGGTCAGCCATATCTTGCCCACAAAAAAAAAAAAAAATATCACTAAAATCAGCTGCAATCTACTTCCATCAACCATTCCTCAATACCATTAAATCAGCAGCATCAACTTAACAGTGAATAACTTGTCAAACTGCCTTCATTTAATATGCTCTGATTCAGTAACCAAGGAATTTGCTGTTGCAGGGATATGGTGGAACAGCGGGTGGGTATATCAGGGTTCCACAGAGATGAGGAGAGGGTACAGCAGATTAGAGTGGAATAATTTAAAACAGAATGGAAGGTTTATCAGATAATGATAGGGTGCAAAACCAGGACATGAAAGAAGAACATTCAGAAAAGCAATGCAGATGTGTCAAGATTTTTTGCTATAAAACAGAAAAGGACACAGTAGGGTATACACATACATATATATATATATATATATATATATATATATATATATATAGGGGCAGTGGCTGGCGATGTAGCAGGGCATGCGGCAATTTAAATTTAGGAAGCAGTAAGGACAAATGAACAAGAACGCAGATGAAGCACCCTGCTCAAGACAAATGATTGCCTCTGCTAGCAGATAATGACAGCAGAGATGCAGATAGACGGAAGGCGCACAGATATATGGCGTGTCGGAGAGCAGTAGATTGAATGTGGGTTTTTGTGTGAAAGGAGGGAAAGATGAGGACAAAAGGTACTGAGTGTCTGTTGGGCATTTGCTGCAGAAACAGAAAAAAAGACAAGGGAGGGCTCTACCTCACCAATCTTCAATCTTGGCCTTCATTATGATCTCAACTACATATCCGCAAAGTTTTATGACTATCTTGCACAGATGCTACCGTGTCGACAAAATCTGACCTATCAAAATATTTCAATCAGCATTTGTGGTAGTTCCTTCCGCAGAAGATGTCTGAGACAACATTTGGTCATGACAAACACACACAGGGGCTCACAAAGTGAAAACAATACCCAATCCTGTATCACACGTGATAATAAAAGAGGTAGATGGAACAGAGGTAGAGGGGTACAGCAACAATAACACAGGGGGAAGAAAAGATGAGAAAGTTTGATTAATAGAGATGTCTGGGTGGCCTGGCAGCCATGGCATGCAACCATGTAACCCAAAAGACAAGGCTTTGATTCGGTCAAGAACCTTTGGCACACTTCGTTTTCTGTTACTCTACAGTACAAAACACCATAAATAAAGCTAATTCAAGGGAGTTTTGATGTAAAAAGAGTGAAAAAAGAAGCAAAAATAAAAAAAGACTAAAAGGAGAAGCTCAGTTGAAAGCAGGTAGAAAAGATGAGGTCGTGAGATTGATAAGTTGATGACCTTGGCAATATGGTAAAAGGGTGAATTTCCTTAAAGTGTCTGCGCCATCAAGATATTCAACATGTCTGTAAAACAAATGGAGAGAGAGTGATAGAAGCAGGCCCCCTGATGAGGAGTCTGTCGTCGTGGAACAATGCTTTCTACACTGCCTTTAAAATTTGCCGCCTGGGTTGTGCACTGACAAAAATTTCATTCTCAGGCTCATAAATCTCTCGTCCGTGGGGATAGGGCTAATCTCGGTTTGGCAAAAGAAACCACATACCTCTGCAAGAAGTGCTGCTTTTCTTTTTTTTTTTTTTTTTTTTTTTACTGGGACTAAAGAAAAGAAAACTTGTCGACACCAATATGTTTGTGAGATTCAACATTATGACTCAAATGGGTTTAAAGGGCCCGAGGATCATGAAACATAACCAAATTGAAGCTGTTCTTTGTGAAAAAGAGTCCCCCTGATATGTCGCACACAGAAGTTCCACAGAAAGCAATCAGGTCAGGATGAGACTTTAATCAAGACCGAGGCAGAGGGACAGACAGTGGGTCAGTAGTACTGTCACATCCACTGGGCCGGAAGGTGAAAAACAATCTGCAGTGTTTCTGTCTTGGATGTAGAGCGGTTCTGAGTTTTACAGACAGCCGCTGTGCGAGACGCAGGAAAGCAGCCTTCGGTCTGCACAGTTTGTTATTCACAGCAGTAGATTGCAGACATATTTAAGCAGGTGATTGACTCATCTTTACATAATTGTCCCTAATGATGCCAGAGGAAGAAAGATGTAATTGTGTCAGACGGGGTTTGTGTCTAGGTTAGATGAATTGTGATGTAACAGGTGCAATGTTCTATTTAGTTTAAGGCCTGTGTTAACAGTAAGAATAGATGACACAAAGAAGACTGATGCACAGCCTAGATCAGAAGCTCAAGCACATTTTTCATTTGTTCAACAATTGGGGGAACCAAGTGATGTGATTTTTTGGGACAAACTATCCTACTGACTTTGAAAGTTGACCTGTATGTATTTTTTATGAGAACACAAAGCACAGATACATGAATAAGTGAGGAATACTTCGTTACAGATAGTAAAGTTTGTCATGCAAGAGTGCTGGCTGTTTATTTAATTGCAAACTTTAAAACTTATAAACCACAGCGCTCATACTGACATTCCTTCTGGTACTCAAAATGAACTTGGCAAGTAAGAAAACATAAAACGGCAGGCAGATTTTTGGAAACCAACCTTATCTATGTGGGGAGTAAAATTATTATATGGTTGGAGATTGCAGAGTAGAAGAGAGGAAAAGAGATGAAATTTAAAAAAAAGGGGGGGGTAGTGCAGGAAAAGAGGGGAATAAGAAAAAGGACAAAACAAAGGAGGCAAAAAAGAAAATAGGGAATAATCTAAAAGGTTGGGATCAAAAGAGAAGTAATAGAAAAAAAATAAATTACGAGGATGGCAAAATACGCTGCCACAGGAGAGGAAAGCTGCAAAGACATGGGAAGAGGAGAGAAGACGGGAAACACGAGAGAGAAAAAGGAGAGAAGAAAAGCAAACCGATAAGATGCAAGAGGGAATAATGTAGAAGATAAAAAAACGAGGGAGATGAGGAGGAGGTGGGAAGACGATAAAAGAGAAAGAAAAAAGAAAGGAATCAAGGGATACTGGGGAAAATAGAGAGGGGAGAAGAGATGAGACGGCGAAGAGGAAGAGAAGATGAGAGGAGGGAAGAGAGGAGCGTTTGTTGTTTTTGCCGTGCATGAGTCATCGTCAGATCCTATTATGACTGAAGCAGCGTTACCGCTCTCGCCCACTGCTAACCTACGGCTACATGCCTTCTACACACAAACACACACGCAGGTTGCCACAGCTATTTTTGCGAGGACATCGCAAAATGCCAAGGTAAAGGCTTTACTTCCAGGGTCCTCAAAACCACGTTAACAAGATTACAATTTACACATACACCGACTACAAACACGATTAGGACTCATAATGCATCCCATTGTGCAACGTTTGACACTAAAATATTCTCCCATCACTTGTGTTTGTTTTCTAACCCTTGAACCTCACAATTCAATCAATACCTTAACCTACAGTGACATCCGGTTATTGTCGCCACAAAGAGGACTGAAATCAAACAGAATTGCACTGATGCGAATGGTTTGTTCAATGCTGCTGAAAAGGTGGAAAATTTCAGCGTTACACCGATTATATACACTGTTCCCTCTCAAACTAAATGCATACACTATCGGTCAAAAGCTTTAGAATGTCCCAATTTTCTCAATTTTTTTACAGAAATTGAAGGAGTTCAAGATCAATGAAGAGCTTGAAATTGTATAAAGGTAAGTGGTGAACTGCCAGAGGCTTTAAAAAAAAAAAGAAAAAAAATAGAGGAAGGTTACCAGAAACTGAAAAATAATGTACATTTCAGAATGATAAAAAAGGCCTTTTTTTAGGCAACAAAAAATGGGTTAACAACTTAAAGCTATTCTGCAGCAATGGAAGTTGATCAAGCCTTGAAAGCTGGTGCTCCCAATTCTACAGGTGTCCCAACTTTTCCTGATTACTTAAAACTACTTCTGTCTACATGGAAGAAGTGTTGAAACACACCATGGCACTAGACCCTCCAGAGCAACATATGAACAGCATTGTACTGCAGAAAGTAGTGTGTTGCTATAAAAATGGACAGGAAAACGCAAACACTTCAAAATGTAGGTCTTTTTCATCACACAGAACTTTTGTATGCCATCAAGTAGGAGAAAAGATGGTTCCTCAGTGTGTGATATCAACTGTCAAACATGGAGGAGGAAGCATGATGATCTGGGGCTGTTTTTCTGGATCCAGGGTTGGTGACTTGTACAGACAGAGGAACCCTGAACCTAAACATCTAGCACAGCATTCTGCAGCACCATGCAGTACCCTCTGGTATGTTCTAGTTGGTCAGGGGTTCATCCTACAGCAAGATAATGACCCAAAACATAAATTCATGCTATGCCAGGACTACCTTAGGAAAAATGAACAAGACTGAAAACACTGAGTGTCAGCACAGTCTCTAGACTTAAACCACATGGAGCTGGTTTAGGATGAACTGGACAGAAGAGTGAAAGCAAAGCAATCTACAAGTGCCACACATTTATGGGAACTTCTGCAACAGAGTTGGGAAGAACTTTCTGAAGAATATTTGATTTCCATTGTGGAAAGAATCCCATGAGTGTGTTCAGATGTTATATCTGCCAAAGGTGGTATTTTGATGAGTCAAACATTTAGAATACATTTTGGTTTCTACATAGATTGTTGTTTTACATCATTTGGTTTTTATTTGCTCCATGTTTTCATTTCAGAGTACAATGCATATTTTCCAATGAAAAAATGATGGGGGTGTTCTAATACTTTTGACCAGTGGTGTACGAAATCTTTGATTGTAATATAACGTTAAAATATTCACAGTATAACCCCTGATCTGTACTATAGGGGAATATAAACTGTAACTTTTGAATAAGAAACATTAGAGGGCCTTCAACAGAAAAGGTGAGATTGGTCAGTCTTCAAAGCACCACCATTTATACACATGAAGGTCAGAGTAGTCATCATGGGAATTCCAACTCAGCCTGAAGCCCAGAAGAAATGACTCAGGTTTGTGAATGTAATCCTGGTGATATCATTAGGATTGCCTCAACTTTGGCTCAGGAACCACAAAATTTGAAATGCAATTGAAAGTCTGGAGTGCCTTTATTCGAAAGGTAGAAGTAAAATGCAATATGGAAAGTGTAAAGCTTAAAGTTGTTGCAGGGTTGGTCTACAGTAGGGCCTAGAGATGATCGGTTTGCATCAATTTTGACTATTCTATATCATCTGTGATGGGCTCTTTGCAAGTCAACCAACTTGGCAACACAAAATTGCTTCAACAAAACTTCAGACAATCAGTGTTCACGTAGACGTGACAGATAACAGTGGCTTTCTGATCATTTCAGAAGAAATACAAAGAACCCCAACATGAGTGTCAGTTTGACTCATTGTCACTTTGCAAACAATATAAAACCTTTACCTCTTCACCACACATTTGAACCAGACTGATATTTTTGCTGAAATTATGTCAATGATTAAGCAGTTGTCGACACTGCTTATTAGCTTTCTGTTCATCAACATAATGATTGAGTATTCACACAAATCCCATTACCTTTCCATTAGTCATTCACACATTCTAAGCAAGGACACAATTACTCAACTGTTTCGCAGCTAGCGGTCATTCATGGCACAGCTCAGCACCAATACTCTGCCTACTCTGAAACAACACTAGCACTAAATTCCCTCCATAAAAACTAGTAGTTAATTAAAAGTTGGTTGTCTGAAAATGGCCAAGGAAAGCTCCTGGTGTCTGCCCTTTAACGTGCATTCCAGATCATTCCATAATAGAAATACTATTAAGAACTGACAGGTTTATATCCATAGAAATGCTAGAGGCTTTTAAATATGAAATGCATACAAGAAGCATCATGCAGACTTTTCCTTAGCTTAACTGCAATCTTTTTCTACAGTTACCTAAGCAGTTTTGATTGTTAAATTTTAACTGTACAGGTGACATTCTGAAACATGTCATTTAGATCATTTTGGAAGCAGAAACACGGGTCATTTAGAGGGATTATTGATGAAGTCGTAATATGATACAATAGTGTGGTTAATAAGGCTGATTGTCACTGTGACACTGACAGGGAAACCGGTCACAACTGTATAAAACCTTCCACCCTAAAACCACATTTGAACAATTCCACTGGTGTCCTCCCCCCTCATGACAACATCTAGGAAATGCATAAACGCAATATTCTCTGCAAATACTCGCACTGAAGAAACACCACAGGGATAAACATGATGAAATCACGAGCCCCAGGCTACTGCCACATGACAGACATTCTAAGCTGCGCTCTCCGTTTGGTTGAGGGCAGAGCCGGTGCAGAGAAACTCAGCTCAAAGCCGATGCGACAACTCAAGAAGAGCTGATACATATCTACTGAAGAAAAGCCCCTTCGCTACATATACCCCTATACTGTGCCATATCCCAGAAAATCTGAGATGTTCTGCAGTCTCTGTTCTAAGGATGAGCAGGACTGTTTTAAAGGATGTAAAATCTGAGCGTTTTGCGGCACCCAAGCTATTACCGTCACAAGATCTCGGCGTCAAGTTTTTCTCCACAGAAAACACCGCAATAGATAGCAAGGTGTTTACACTTTGGTACCAGAGTACATCCCATTTCTTTCTCCTTTATAGAAGCATACTGAAGAATGACAATGAGCTATCTTGAATCTTTAACAACCCACACTGGCACAAACAAACACCTGCAAGACACCCTCTGCTGACTCTCTGATGCTGGAGAATCTTCCATCACTGAGAGATTCTTGAGAAACACGCTTTATTCCTTTAGAGCATCGCTACAACAGAGCTCTGTCATATTCAAGTGCTCTTCTGTTCTAACGTCACACGGAGCTTTTTTTTTCTCCGTGTGTTTACAGTGCAGCATTTGAAATCCCGATCCTTAACAAGCACAAACATTATTTGAAGCCACTACGAGACAATCCCACAACTTCACTGTTGGCAAGGTTGTAAAGTTTTGGATATTCATTTGAAGGAAAGTAAGTATTGGTTCTGTCTTTTAGAGCAACACTTCGGCCTGATCATTGATGGTCGCATGCTGCAGGAATCAATCAAGTGACATTTACAGTGAAAGGTGATCTTATTATTAATATATCGTTAGAAAATTGGATGTAATTTTCAGAGGTGTAATAACTGTAAATGCATGAGGTCTGCTTAACACTGGTGTAGATAGGCTAAGTAGTGATTTTATCAGCCAACAAGGGTTCCTACTGAGTCTGACTATAGCGGGTAGAAAGTCAGCTCTTATAGGCCATGGGTAGGAATTAACCTCACCATTTCACACAATGGTCTACGGCACTGAAGGATCTCTGGTCCACTGATGAAAAATTAAAGGTCCTTAACAGTTTCAGGACTATTCGTTTTAGGTATTGATTCAGTAGTAAACACCTGACTGCAACCCTGTCTCCTAAAAATTTGACTTTGATAGAACAAAAAAATGCACTGACGTCTGCAAGATACACATTCTCCAACCTGTGACCTATTAAAAAAAAAAAATGTTGATTTGAAACACGTCATAAGTTAACTTAATTCTGCTGGTGTTACACTTAAAAAAAACAACAGCCACAGGCTGACATTTTTGCTTTCAAAATGACTTAAATGATTAAACAGTTGTTGACATTGCTGATTAGCTCGCTGTTCATCAACATGCCGATTGACTGAGTAATCAAGCAAAACCGTTGGGGGAAAAAAAAGGTTTCATGAATCCTATTACGTTTCCATTAGCCATTTACACTTTGCGTGAGCAAGGAAACAATTACTCTACTCTCAATTGTTCAGCAGCTTGCGGCCATTCACAGCACAACTGCTTTGCCTCCTCTGGATCAACAATAGCATCATATTTTCTAAAAATAAAAAGCAGTGGTTATTTTGAAAATACATTCTCCAACAACAGCCATGAAAAGTCTCCAGTGTCTGTCATCCAACGTGTGTTTCTGATAAGTATAACATATAATGCCCAATAAAAATGCTGTTAAGAACTGATGGGTCTGTCCACTGGAACGTAAGAGGGCTTTTATTGTGTAATGTGTAAAAGGAGTCTTTTAGGTGGCATTAACTGCATTTAACAGGGAAAATGAGAGCAAGCCTGCATCACATAAAGGTCTAGTACTTTGTTATATGAAGTAAAGAAGGGCGCCAACGTCAAATTGAGGAAATACAGATCCAAGCAGTATTATGTTGTAGCTCCGTTGTCTTTTCTATGGATTAAAAAAAAAAAATTGTAAATTTTTTTTAAATTTAAAAAAAAAGTAAAATGAAAGACGCTATGTAAGAGATGACCATGGAAGACCTTATTTTCCTTTCTACACTAAAAAAAATAAAAGATCTAAAAATTATTAATTTTATATTTTATTGTATTTTTTTTCTTGATTCTTAAAAATCCAATATTAAAATTATAAAAACGTACATTGTTTAAAAAAAATGTTAAAATCCTCTAACTTTTTATAACTACACAGTTTACATCCTTTTAAAATAAATATATTTGCCCCGCAAAGACAATAAAATAAATTAATAACTTATCAAATTCCAGTATAATACATTAAATATATTTGCGAAATGAGCCACAGTGACAATTAGCAGAAAAATTTATTTTGGTTGTGTAATTTTGAGATTTTTTTAATTTAATGATGATATCAATAATTAGAGAGTTGAATAAATGTTTTCAGTTTATCATCCATCAAAATGCATTTGCTTTTTTTGTATGTTTTGTGAATATCCCTCAAACATTAAAAAGCCAATAGTACACGTTCTTTTCTAAAAGGAACACGAGATAATGTGTCTTAGTTGTGGAAGACTGCTGCACTTTTATCATAGGTAGTTATTTTACAGTTGTTGTTTTTTTAGAGTCCTAGCTGATAAACCCTGGGATTTTTAATAGTTATATAGTGTACAAGCTGACAGACACTGATTCTGATTGCATTACTGCCCATAAATAAACACACCAAGGCTGCAGTGATGTTACATGTTGCCTGGAGCGCCTCCACTTCTGCGTTCGACCCTTTAACTCATGTCACTCCTCTCCGTCTTCTTCCTCCTCTCTTCACTCTGCTCCCCATCCATCAGCGATAACACAACTAAGCCTTATTAAAAGGGGTTTTAGCTCAATCACACACTCTCGTTTTATTACACACATACAGTGGTGGTGTGTTTCCGCGCTAACTAGCACGTTATTTGATCTTCCAGCCTCCTGATTAATGGGAGCTCCTCCTTTAGCTGATAAGCACCAGAAACCAGCTTTCCATCGTTCTCCTTCGTGTTCTCCTCTGTTTTTATCGGTTTCTCTCTCCTGACTTTACCTGCCAGCTCTTTCTCTCTTTGTCATTTGCCTTTTTTGTCCCTCTTTTCGGCCTCCTCCCCCCCATCTTTCATGCAGATCACGGAGGCCATTATTATTTGTACCCTTAAATTTCCCGTCCCCGGTCCTCTGCATGATGGATGAGTATTGCACGCACAAACATCATCTCTCCGGCGCACACAAACACACTCGCTGACAGGCTTGCTTATCCATAATCTGTCCTTCAACAGGGGAATGAGATGTTTTGATCAAACAATTGTTCCATGGTGGTGGTGAAGCTACTTATAAATGCATTACACAGCGGTCATTTCCTTTTAAGCGCGCGCACTCACACACAAACCCACACACCCAGACACGATGCAACACAACGGTTCACGCCATAAAGAAGTACCTCGGTCGCTTCTATCTCTCCACTGTATCTGTCGGACTTTTTATGTCTAAATTACTTTGCGTCTGGCCCCTGTGGCTTCGGGATTAAGGTTCCAAATATTTTCTTCAGCTTCACAGGATCCTGCAGTCTCACTGTTAGAAAAAAAAGACATGCCCCCCAGAATGACTTTGTCTCCAGCCTATCATCTGACATCTGGGGGGGGCTATTTCAGAATACAAATTGTAATTCCTAAACAAAGCTCTTTTTTTTTTTCTTTTTTTTTTTTTTAAGTTTCACTAGAAAGTATGAGTTGTTACTGCTGCCACTGATGGAACTGCAATGGATAAATGGAGTCAAATGCAACAAATAGCCTGGTAGGTAGTTTGGGAAAGGATAGGAAAAACTTCACTGAATGTAAATGTGTTAGTAAATGGACAGTTTTAGTGAATTCTGGGACAACACTTCATTAATCGTGACAATATATTCAGTAACTGACCAACATGCAGCTGATATCAAAGCAACTTTGACTCTCGCATGTCAGTAAAGCTCTCCTATATTGGAATGTTGGGCATTTGGTTTGCTTGATGTCTCAACAGTAGCTGGATGCATGGGTTTAATCAATAAATTGGTCCAGGATGTATTAGTTGTGCACATTGCTGCATGTAATGAAGGCAGTTTACTTCTACCAGAAGTATTTACTGCTTTATTGTTTAAATCCATCCATTAAAACAGACCAGAAGACATTTAAAACAAACTTTGTGGAGCAGGACTGGTTACTAAAAGCAGCCCAAAACTTCCCTGTAAAGCCCAGTTTGATACACCAGCATTTTGTCGATCCGTGAATCCTTAATTCAAAGAAACTCACCATCTGTCCGTTTGTATTGCTTGCATTTGTGTAAAATGGAGAAACTCATTATCTAAACTTTTTCCAGTGTTATGTTTGCAGCTAATTTGACTTAAATATCTTCTTTTATTATTAGAATTACTTGAACTATTCCAAAATACTTACCATTCATTCTATTTATTGTTCTGTAGCAACACAACTTAAATGATGTCCTGCTTGCTCATGTGAAGGATTTGCTGTGCTCTAATTTACTTCAAACAACAACATTGACGAGTGCAGCTCTAACTGGATCTGTGCTGCTCCCTCCTCATCCTTTCAAGAGTCATGTTCACCTGTTACTTTAGATTGTACAATATTTCAAAATATTTACATGGCTCATTGGCTGTAAAGTTGGAGAAATGAGTAATCTCTATGAAATCGCCTAAATTCACAAGTTCATCTTACACATTTAAAGTCAAAGTTGATGCCTATTCTTTTAAACCTTTTGCTAAATGTTTGTGCATTTTACCCAGACAGCTAAATCTTCAGAAACAGTCAAACATGCAGTAAAACTTTTAGCGCTGAAACCCTGATGTGAACGGAAACATTTGGTCCTTTAGTTAGTTAGTTCACTAACTAACTAACTGCTCTGTCATGTAAGCATGACAGAGCAGCTGCTCCCTGCTCAGTCCTGTTAAATGTTTCTGCTTCTTCATTGCCGTCCTCATCACCTGCAGCCCGCTTAATTGAATTTGAACAAATTCTGCAGAATCTGCCGGCAAAATCCTTTTCTCTGACTGGCTGTAGGTTTTCTCTTTCTGCAGCAACTGCTAAATATATTTAACAAGTGTTATCTGAGTGGTAGATACTTCAAGTTTTTATGATGACCTATTGGATATCTGTTGGTAGCCATATAGGCAACTACTGCTGAGGTTAGAGGAAATAAACACCAGCGCCAAATAGACTGAAAAACTCTTAAACTTCTGTACGTGCATGGACAACCTGATCTAAAAAATTATGTTCCTATACAACTGAACTTGGGCAAGTTTTGAAAGAAACTTAATTTCATTTTGAAACATATGTATTTGTGACATAGCAGGAAACACCTCCAGGTGAGAGGATGCCCAAGCAGACCTTCACCTAGGACACCTGGGTTCTCATCTCATTAATCTTACATATGACTTTCTCTCACTGTTTGGTTAGGCTTAGGGGAAGAAAAAAAAAGCATGCCTTGGTTGACCCAAAGTCAAGCAAGGATAACTACTTGTCATAAGTTTGGTTGAGAGTAGAGCCCAAAACAATGCTGTTAGGTTTAGGAAAATATCTAGGTTTGGGTTAAAATATGACCCTTACACAGTACGTTTTAAGCTTCTATGGTGGCAGTGGCTCTGGTTTTAAAGCAGGTTATCCACCAATTTCAAGGTTAGCAGTTCAACTTCTGCTCTCTCCACGAGCTGAAGCATCCCTGGGCAAGACACGGAACCTCAAGTTGCTCCTAGTGGCATGCTAGGGCCTTGCATGGCATGGCCACCATGTGCTTTGGAACCTATACAGTAAATACAATCCTATATAAAACCCAAGGGCAGTTGAAGAGGGAGAGGACTGCATGACTTCTTACAGTTTGTTCTTAAAGCCTCTATATTGAATAAACATTATTCACATCAGACTCTGAATACTCTTCTTTTGAGATTATTTTTCTGATGACTCCAACAGATGATCCAGAAGTGATGTTTTACAAAGCTGCTTGATCTTCGCTGGTCTTAGCCAGCAGACTGAGTCACTACATAACTGACATCAGTTTAGTTGAATAGCAACATCATTTTTGGGAGACCGGTCTGTTGTTGAAGACCTGATAACATCCTGCTGGTTTCATGCACATTTGGTTTAAAGTCACTTGGCAGTGGAGGGAAAGTTGGTATTCCCCACTGTGTTCTTAATCAAGCAGACTGCAACTTGGTTATTAACTTAAGGTTCTCTGATGCTTTACGTTACACTGTGATCATGGACATTCACATGAGGTACTAGCAAAAGAAGCCCACACAGATTTAAATCCAGCACATTTTGTGAAGAGCCCTCCCTCACCCCGCCAATAAAACATTAAAGAGTGCTACAATAAGGGGCCTCAAACAGCAATTCCTGGGTCCATAAGGCGGTAATCACTGGACAGCAGGGTCACTTTGTTTCCAGCATACTAATGTCAGAGCTGCACACATACATCCAGCAGCAAGAGAAAACACAGTTTCAGCACCATCTCTTCCTCACACATCATAAACAAACATTACTCTCTCTCTCCCTCTCTGTGTGTCACACTCATCTCGAGCAAAACGCAATTTTTTTTCCACTTACTCATAGAGACGTAAATATAGCTTCAGACCCAACACAACTGGCGCTCTCACGCACATATAAGGCAAACTCTGGCATTTATCCTGCACATCTATTCTCACTTAGCCCTCCACTGCACCTCTGCTTCTCGCTTTAACACACAGCGATTAAACAAGACGAGGATTTTCAGCCACAAGACAAACATGTGCGCAGGGTTAGAGGGTCTGCTAGCACTCTCTCACTTCCTGCAACAGAGACTGAATAAAGGACTACAACGGCTTCAGCAAAAGGCATAAGCTTCTGTCATTCACACAAACATTGCATTCTGTGTGATTGTTGAAAATCTCTTTCTGAAACCAAAAGCTTTAGTGTGCCGCTACCAGAGCCTCTGCTCTTCGGGAGGCTTTGCAGCAGATTTTCAGACCTGGATTTGATCTCATTCGGCCCAGAGACCATTAGCGAGGTCAGCCGTCGCTACACGATAAGGCCCGGCTTGCAGACAGCAGTACAGTTCATCCAAAAGGTTGTTTTCATTAGTTTATGGAGCTGGCTTTGTGCGAAAGGGGGATTTCTCCTGTTGAACGACGAGAAAGTCTTCCACAAACTGCTGAAAGATGGAAGAGCACGGTCGTCTAAAAACCGCATTTAGTACAGTTGATTCCTCTCCGAGTGGAACAACCCAAACCATGAAAAACAGCCAGTTGGTGGACAACTGTGTCCACTGTTAATGGCATATCTGACATATCTGACTGTACCATAGTAACAATGCATTGATTTTGCTCAAAAACAAAGAATTTTATGTTTTTTTTCTTCTTTCAACACTTATGCTGTTTCTTGCAGCAAGAAGACATCAATTTGTTGCAGAAACCCTTCAGTTTAGACAGCTGAACACCAGGATTTTTTTTTTTAAATATTGATGATTTCATCTGGTTTTCTGTTGATGCATTTGTAAACTGCTTGACTAATGTAATTTGCATAACTAATAAAATATTGCAAAAGTTTGGTGGTGATCTGGACAGTGACCTTCATCTCTGTTCACACATGACTTGAACATACAGAAACACAAAGTGCCCAGAATAACATATTGATGCAGCATAAAAATGAATAAATCTTCCTGCTCCTCTCTCATGCCAGTGTCAACACCACTGAGCCTGCGTGTCACATGAGACACGCACTCATATGCGCACCATCACGCACGAACATGCACGTTGTAGCTGACCAAGAGCATCACTGTCTGCCTCCTCCTGTGTTCATGCTGCAGGACCAACAAGCAGTCTGAGTGTGCGTCTCTATCACACACGCACGCACGCACGCACAAACACACACACACACACACACACACACACGAGCACGCACCCTGACCTGCCAGCATCAGTAGCCTCGCGCAATCCCTGCTGAAACGGCGGAACAAACCCGTGGTGACACGTGTGCGCACAGCGCGCGTCTCCAACAGACCAAGCGTGTCCATGCGCACTACACACACACAGCATACATGCGCACACGTTCACACAAACTCACACACGCAATTACCAAAGCTGCAGGTGCTTCTCAATCAGCGCACAGAACACATGCGCAAAACAACGCGCCGCGCACACACACACTTCCAGTGATCCAGAAAACTCCGAACGCATGAAGCAGAAATCACAAAGATTTAAAGTGTCTCCACAGACAAGCTGCTCACATTTCAGCTCAAATCTAACCAGAAAGAACCCGTTTTTTTCCCTGTCTTTCTCTCGCTCTCTCCAAACCTCACTCACTCGTGCACACACGGCATTTGTTTTGCCTTTTCCTTACCTTCCTCGTGCATCCGCTGCAGACAGAAAGTGAGGTTCCGCCGCCAACCCGGCATGGTGATGAAGAAGAAGTGGAGAGGTCCAGATAATGAGGAGGGGGGTGATGATGATGATGGTGAGGGGTGGTGAGGAAGAATGATGAAGATGATGGGGGCAGTAGATCCCGTCCGGCGGAGTTGATGGCACGCGGCAAATAGAAACGATTCCCGGTGTTTGTTCTCTCTCTCTTTTTAATCTTTGTTTTTTCCTCTTCTTCTCCCACTTTCTCCTGCTCTGGGTCTCTCCTCCCCGGTGTCGTTGTCGATAAACGGCGAGTAGCTGCTGCTCTCTCCCGCAACGACCCCGCTGACAGTCCGTGTGACAGTCGGTCCCGCTGCGGCACCAATGGTCGGTCTCCCGCTTTCTCCCGTTCTCTCTCTCCCCCATTCACTCTCTCTCCCTCATTTAACCGAGTCCACTCACCCCCCTGCCCCCCCTCTCGCTGTCTTTCTCCATATTCATCTTCCTCTTTAATTTACCCTCTCTTGGCACCTTTTATCCTCCTTGCACCCTTTATCTGGGTTCATTTGTAGTTCAGAGGTCATTTACTTATCCAGACGCCTTCCGCTGACTCAATTCCAGCTCTTTTATCAATTCATGTTGCATTTTTAACATTTTAATACACAAATAACCCTGCATTGAGACTATATGCAGCCTCAAAAGAGTAACAGTAAGCCCGTGTTAACCCTTAGAAGTTCCCGGTGCACCATTTATCTCCCTATAGCTATTGTGCAGGCAAACCTCCCTTGATTCCGGCAAAGTTCACAGAGATTTGCAACAAAATCAATCGATGCACGAGGACGATGAGCTTCTTTGCAATCAGCGTGGATAAAGATAATTACAGGGACCTTCAAGCTGTTTGCACATTAAACAAAAATAGGGAATCTCAATGCCTCGTGCTTCACACCCACACAGGTGTTCAGAGTTGCTCTAATTAGGCTGAAGAGGGGGCGGAGTTAACCAACACAGGTGATTGGTTAAAACAAAGAACCAGGAAGAGAATCATGTCCAAGCCTGAGAAAATAGAAAGGTCTAATTTGGTAAAGGAAGCTTAAACTCCTGTGTGGTTTGACTGTGGATGAGTGGCAAACACCAGGAGCATCTAATGCATTTGCCACTGTGGACAATTGGAGTGTTTGAATAGAAAGTGTGGTTTTTGTCTTTCATGACACACTCATGTCCCCTGTTTATACGGCCTATGCATTGCATCAATAGAATAATGACTAAATGGAAGTTAACCCCTTTCCTCTCATTGTGGTATCAAACAGGTGCGTTCTATTTGGACAGTCATGTGAATTTAAAAAACAAAACAAAACGCTTTTTCCTTATAATGTGGGGGGATAAACACGCAAATGGCATTTCTCACATTACTGCAGTTGTTATTCTTTATCTGTCAGAGGCAAAAAGGTCAAATAGATCTTTATCACATCTTGACATATAACAAGTTTAAAATCCATGCGCTGCAAATGAAAACAAATATGAACACTGAATTTCAAAAGGTGCTCCATCCACTTTCTATACACCGCTTTATCCTCACTAGGGCTGCAGGGGGTGCTGGAGCCTATCCCAGCAGACTCGGGTGAAGGCAGGGGACACCCTGGACAGGTCACCAGTCTGTCACAGGGCTACATATACAGACAAACAATCACACTCACATTCACACCTACGGGCAATTTAGAGTAAACAATTAACCTCAGCATGTTTTTGGACTGTGGGAGGAAGCCGGAGTGCCCGGAGAAAACCAGGGAGAACATGCAAACTCCATGCAGAAAGATACCAGGCCCAGGCCGGGATTTGAACCGGGGATCTTCTTGCTGCAAGGTGAAAGTGCTAACCGCTACTTCACTGTGCAGCCCATGTTCTGAACATGTAAATTTAAAAAAAATACTAACTTTGTTCCACCCATGAACTCACTCAACTCTAAGGAATTTGAAGGCCAACCTTAAGCTCTTTGTCATTTTCCTCAAACCTTTTCCTGGACACTTTTTGCAGTATAATAGGTAACATTATCCTGCTGCGTCAGGGAATATATATGTAGTGCATCTGTAAGGGAGTAGAGCATTTGATTGCAGCTCAAGAGGTCCCCAATTCAAATCTGGGTGCCCCATTTCAACAGAGATTCACAATGTTAGTAAAGTGTTTTGGGACTTTTTTCAAGGCTGTGGGCCACTGATCAGAAAGTCCAGGGAAACCTGAGCAAATCATCCATGTTCTGAACATGTAAATAAAAAAGAAATCCTTTGTTCCTCCCGTGAACTCATTCAGTTGTGGTTAATTTGAAGCCAACCTTGAACGCTTTGTCATGCCAATCAAACTATTCCTGGACACTTTTTTTTTTAACTTCGTTTTTTTTTTTTCAAATTCAACAGTTTATACATAGATATTCACAATTCTTCAGTTTTCTTTTTTTGTTTGCAGCTGTATCTATACATGTACAAGGACAGGCACAGTAATGATATAAATTTTAAAAAAAGACCCAACAAGATGTATAGCTTAACTCTATCATGGGGGGAAGAGAAACAGAGAAAAAAAGGGGGGGGGGGGTGAAGGGGCAAGAATCAGAAAGAGAATTCACCTATGTATATGTGTGTGTGTATAAGTATACGGTAGCATCAGCTTAGGAGCAGTATGGTAATGGCAGGGTTCCATCTTTCCATAAATTTCTCTTTCTGTAGTGTCAGGGTATATGTTATGCGTTCCATGTGGTAAATTTCCAATACTTTCTCAGTCCTACTACTGTATGTTGGAGGGTCAGGTTTTAGCCATTTAATTGTTATACATTTGAGGGCTGCTGTAATAAGTATTTGTAAAAGGTATTTTTTTAGCTCTACCATTAATGCCTACTGGTGTTAGGCCCAGTAGTGCCACAATTGGATCTTTTGTAAACTTTTGTTAAAATATCATTTCGAGAGCTTTAAAAACATCCTCCCAAAATGTTTTTAATTTTGTACATGTCTAGAATATATATATATATATATAGAATCTTGTTATTCCCTTCCACTTGAATTCCCTCCATGAATTGGAACTGCAAGACATTGCAAGAATGTCCAGGTGGGTACAGTAACACTTTAGAAAAAAACATGGACATGATTGGCCCGTCTGTGAGGGGGTATAGCTCAGTGGTAGAGCATTTGACTGCAGATCAAGAGGTCCCCAGTTCAAATCTGGGTGCCCCTTTAAACAAAACCTTGCAGTGTTGATAAAGACTCAGTCATTTAAGGCTTTGGGACATTGATTGGAATTCCCAAGGGCACCTCACCATGGTGCTGCCAAACCATCCATATTACGAACATGTAAATAAAGAAAAAAAAGGAACTTGTTACAACTGCGGTTGTTTATGGCTGTGTTTTTCCTGCGCTGCGTGTCCTGCGTATGTCAGTGATCCCATATGCAAATAGGACTGCGCCATACCATCAACAGGATTGGTTGCTACGCTGACGGCTTGGCTCGGTCTGCTGGAGGGCGGACATAAAAGAGGAAGATGACGTTGTTTCCGGGGGTCAGAGAGGGAGGACCAGATGCACGCGTCATTCTGCGAAGAGTCCCAACCGGCACACAGCACACAGCAGCAGTGATTTGTTATTTGTTTAAGAGAGAAGAGAGATCGAGCTGCCACTTTTTGTTTCATTCGTTCCCACTTGTTTTCAGGAAGTTTAGTGTGGTTTTTGTTTAGTAATTTTGGCTCAAGCTCTTTTTGTTTTTGTTTGATACAACCTTTGTTCATATTCGTTTATTGGAATTAAATTATTACTTTCGACAGAAAAAGCTGTGTGTGCTGCTTGAGGCTCCAACAGGATGATATCTTCATGTTACATTCCATGACCCCTAGGCTGGGCGTAACAAACTACTTTTGTTAAACCCATGAACTCATCCAGCTCTGGGGAATCTGAAGGACAGCCTTGAATTCTTTGGCATGTTCCTTTGTCAAGTATTCTTGGACGCTTTTTGCAGTGTAATAGGTAGCATTATCATGCTAAATCAGGGAATATTGTAGGTATGAAGGGGTGTTTGCTGTATACAAGAATGTCTGGGTAGGTACAGTAACATCTACAAAAACTATGGACATAATGTTTTCCTCTGTGAGGGGGTGTAGCTCAGTGGTAGAGCATTTGACTACAGATCAAGAGGTACTCAGTTCAAATCTGGGTGCCCCCTTCAAGCACAGAATTGTTTCTATAAAGCTTTGGGCCACTGACCCAACAGTTCAGGAGCACCTCAATGTGGCCCTGCCAAATCATCCATGTTCTGAACATGTAAATAAAAACAAAACAACTACTTTGTTCTGGTCAAATCTGGGTGCCACATCGTACATATAGAGTTGTTCAGTCAGAGAATATTATAGCCATGAAGGGGTGTTGGTGGTTTGCAAGGGTGTCTGGATAGGTATGTCTACCTATCCATATGAATGCAATATCCAAGAACATTGCACAGGTCATCACACTACCTCTATCAAGTCATTCCTACTGTCTTTTATACAAGTAAATGACACACACGCATCCAGCTATTCACATAATGTGAAAGAAAAACACTTGTCTGCCTTGTTCCATTGCATCATGGTCCAGTTGTGACACCCATATGCCCACCATATGGGCTTTTGGTGGTGGATGTGGTCTCGCCTCATACACAACAAGTTGTATTCTGAGATCTTCCTGTCAAAAGCACTAAGGCTTTTCAGCAGTTTGTGCTACAGTAGCACTTCTGTTGGTCCGGACCACACAGGAGAGCCTTTGCCCCCACCATGTGCATAAATGAGCCTTGGGTGTCCATGACCCAGTCGTCTAGCCATCACAAATTGGCCCTTATCAGCAGCTCAGATCCTCACGCTGCTGTGTTTCCTGCTTCCAGCACATCAACTTCAGGAACTGACTGTTCACTCGCTGCCTATTATATCCCACCCCTCTGTCAGGTGCCACTGTAATGAGATAATTAGTGTTTTGTAGGTACAGTAACATCTACAAAAAGTATGGACATAATGTCTTTCTTTCTGTGAGGGGGCGTAGCTCAGTGGTAGAGCATTTGACTGTAGATCAAGGGGTCCCCAGTTCAAATCTGGGTGCTCCCTTTTACACAAAACCTTGCAGTGTTGATAAAGAGTTGGTTATTCAAGGCTTCAGGACATTGATTCTAAATCGCAGGGGCACCTTACTGTGGTGTCGCCGAATCATCCATATTAAGAACCTGTAAATTAAGAAAAAAAGGAACTCCTTTTGTTCCACCCATGAACTCATCCAACTCTGGGGAATCTGAAGGACAGCCTTGAATTCTTTGTCATGTTCCTTTGTCAAGTATGAAGGGGCGTTTGTTGTATACTAGAATGTCTGGATAGGTACAGTAACATCTACAAAAAGTATGGACATAAGGCTTTCCTCTGTGAGGGGGTATAGCTCAGTGGTAGAGCATTTGACTGCAGATCAAGAGGTCCCCAGTTCAAATCTGGGTGCCCCCTTTAAACAAAGGATCTCATTGCAAACAAAGAAAATCTAATTTTGTTCCACTTGTACTCATTCAGATCTGGGAAATTTGAAGGCCAGCCTTGAAATGAAAATAACCTATATTTTTGACACTTTTTGCAGTATGACAGGGAGCAATATCCTGCTAACTAAATTAATACTGTAGCCATGGAGGGTTGTACGTGGTCAGCAAGAATGTCTAGGTGGGTACAGTAACACTTTACAAAAAAACATGGACATGAGTGGCATGTCTGTAAGGGGGAATAGCTCAGTGGTAGAGCATTTGACTGCAGATCAAGAGGTCCCCAGTTCAAATCTGGGTGCCCCCTTTTCAAAAAAATGTCACAGCATTGTTTTTTTAAGGCTTTGGGACACTGATGGGAAAGGTCAGTGGCACGTTTGTGTGACACTGCCAAATCAACCATGTTCTTTGTTATATTCCTCAAACCTTTACTGGAGACTTTTTGCAGTATAATTAGTCACATTATCCTGCTGCATCAGGGAATATTGTAGCCATGGAGGCGGTGTATGTGGTCTGCAAGATTGTCCAGTTGGGTCTGGTAATGGCTACAAAATGAAAAATAAAAAAATACTGACATATATGACACATGTGTCAGGGGGTATAGCTCAGTGATACAGCATTTGACTGCAGATCAAGAGGTCGCCAGTTCAAATCTGAGTGCCCCCTTTAAACAAAGAATTCCAATGTTAGTCAAGTATTTGGGATCTTTTTCAAGGCTGTGGGCCATTGATCAGAAAGTCAAAGGAAACCTGAGCAAATCAACCCATGTTCTGAACATGCAAATTAAAACAAATCCTTTGTTTATCCCATGAACTCATTCAGTTCTGGTTAATTTGAAGGCCACACTTGAATGCTTTTTCATGTTAATCAAACTATTCCTGGACATTTTTTGCAGTGTGACATCGAACATGATTCTGCTCAATCAGGAAATATTGTGGACATGGAGTTGTGTTTGTGGTTTGGAAGACGGAGTGGTTCTGAGAGGGGGTATAGCTCAGTGTATGTAGTTATGAAGGGGTGTTTGCTGTATGCAAGAATGTCTGGGTAGGTACAGTAACATCTACAAAAAGCATGGACATAAAGCTTTCCTCTGTGAGGGGGTGTAGCTCAGTGGTAGAGCATTTGACTGCAGATCAAGAGGTCCCCAGTTCAAATCTGGGTGTCCCCTTTAAACAAAGCCTCTCATTACAAACAAAGAAAAGCTAATTTTGTTCCACTTGTACTCATTCAGATCTGGGAAATTTGAAGGCCAGCCTTGAAATGAAAATAACCTATACTTTTGACACTTTTTGCAGTATGACAGGGAGTCATTTCCTGCTAAATAAATTAATACTGTAGCCATGGAGGGTTGTACGTGGTCAGCAAGAATGTCTAGGTGGGTACAGTAACACTTTTCTCCTGAGAGAGAGATAAACGCATGAAGACCTAAATATATATTAGTGCAAAAAGAGAAAAGTAAAGCAATTGTGAAAGTTACAGCCTGGTATGAGAATGCCTTATCTGTTAAAGGCTGGACAAACTGGAATACTTTACCTATAGCTATCAGAGAATGCTCCACCTTTGTCAGCTTTAAGAGACAGTATAAGGCATGGCTGATAAACAATAACGTGCAACCATGCACAGCAATACTCTGTCATTGGCTATTCCAAATCCCCCGACTCTGCATTGTGTATGTTAAATAAAGGAGTCAAAAAGGCCAATATCGTCTGCCCTGTGCCGTTTAATGCTGGTAAAACAAAGGAACCACTGGTCAGCAGGTCAGTCGTCTCAAGCACGGTACACTCATTGACGTCTCTCTGGAACTGACGGCGTTCTATTCCAATTATACCATAAATTATGCAATACAACAAATTACTGAAACAGAATATGTATCTGGTAAAACAAAGGAACCACTGGTCAGCAGGTCAGTCGTCTCAAGCACGGTACACTAAAGAAAAAGAGCACGTTCATTCAGCTAATGGTTGCTACATAGCTAGCTCACCCAGTGTCTCATATCCAAACACATATAAGAGAACACATAAAAACATAAAACCTGCAAACACTCTCCACTCGACATCCGGATGATCATATTTAACACCTACTCTAAAAACAAACAAAATAATAACACGAAAGAAACAATTTGTGATCCCGTGCTGCACTCTCTGACCTACCTCATTGACGTCACTCTGGAACTGACAGCGTGCCCCCAACACCAGCCGCACACCACAGCTCCAGAGAGGGCGCCACTGAGCCAAAAACAACAAACAGAAGCAGATTCCAGCAAGTGGAATTATATATCACATGTACACTATTACACAAGCATGAGGAGAATCAGGCAATTTCACTATAAGCACTTTATGACAGGCTTTGTCTAGTAAACTAAAATAATATTACCCCAGCCAGAATTAATTTATTACTGTCTTTGTTTTATTATACTGTTTTTCTATACATTTGTAACTCTATATGTTTTTCTTTGATGTTTGGGACAATGGATGGAAATTAACACTTGTGCTGAATCCAGCTTATTTACTGCAACCTTGTGTAAACCTATGAGATTGTATGTTCTTTAATTTACACTGTCCCATCCAAATAAGTAAAGAAATAAAATGAAAATGAGACTGAGATTGATGAGTAGGAATCTTGGTGCAGTGTTGAGAACATTGTAATTTGTGGAAAGTCAAGTTTTTTTATATCTTCCCTTGGCTCTAAAGTGTACGCCATCCACACACAGTCCATGAATAGTGAGTGTAAAAGCACAGAGAGGCCTGAACGCTTGGCAGTACGCGGCCAGAAGTTGCAGTGCAGTTAAAGTGAGTTGCTGCTGACCTTGCTGGCAAGTTCTTCTGTGAGTTGTTGGTGTTTGTGCAAAGATGTCAGGAAGACCAATCGCCGGTGCTGTCCCTTAAACACAATTAAATGAGTGCGAACTCCAGAGCATAGATCACATCATGTGGAGTTTTCACTGCAGCTGCCCTGGCTAATGTACACACTGCGCAGGACATGCTGCTTCGCTCTAACATTACCCATCTCGCTCATGTATTCATCTCAGTCCGTTGTGCAAAATGAATTGTCATTGGTTTGTTATCGCCTGCGGCACAGAGGATTGTGGGTTATAACATCCAGGAAAGCTTGCATACTGAAAAAGTGACCAGAAGTAGTAGGAGATTCTAGTGTACTATGCAGTGGGACATACTTTTCTCTTTCTGGCATATAGCATGGTACTGTGGGTATTGCAAGCACCCATAAGAGAGAACAATGGCTTTGTTTGTCCAGTGTTAATTAGGTTCTGTGGAAATGGCTTCTACGGGACAGGACATTTGTAAATGATTGTAACACCAAATGTTTGCTGCTACTAAAGTTTTGGCCAGTCACTAAACATGTTTGAACTTCAGGACTTTCAAAGTAAGTGTGCAGCTTTAAAACCCGTAGGACTGAATGCAAAGCGTGCTTTAAGAGTCGTTGTTTCGTCGATGTGCTTCAAGTACCCATGTGATAGTTTAGCTTGAATAATTTTGGCAGCCATCCAACTTGAACTCTGTAAATTGCTTATCTGCAAAGGGAATGTAATGCAACCCAATACTGGCATTCGGGTTAAAGTGTTTTCAATAGTCTGCAGCATTGGAAACAGAGTAGGGTACTGCAAGTGCAATGCAGCTTACTGTTCATTTCTTTTTCTTTCTTTTTGCTGGAATTACCTTAGTAACATGCAGTTACTTGATCTGGGATGATTGAAAAGGTGAGTGTAAATCAAATGGGTCAGCTTCTCAGGCATCTAGGGCAGAGGATACTTTGATGTACTGCAATAAATTAAGGGGAACTGGGTTTACTATTTTTATTATGAAGATACATTGCCTAAATAACTCAAACAAATTTTCAATACCTGGTGAGCTAACAGATATTGTATTTTTTTTAGTGAATGTAACAGCAAATATAGGTTCACATGCCAGTCCTGCTTGTCAGCTACATGTATATGGTTATGCTATTTAACACAGCATGTTTTGGAGAAAATTCTTGCCTCTTCTTTGGTACCCTCAGAAAAAAGTGGAATAACTTTTCTGAGATTTGGTCACTGAAGGTAAAATGTGTAAAGTGTCTTACTCTTGTTTTTTTCAGTTTCTGAAAACAGCAAGAGTAATCTGCACCTGTTCAATTTTTTATGTTTTAATGTACCACAAACTCTTCTATTTTCCGTGTTAAATTTGAAGCAACAGCTTCTACTTAAGGATGTATCAGTTTCCTTTAAACAACACTAAAAGGCATCTGAAACTCCCACGCCTTCCTCACTTCCAGAGTAGGAGGGCTGCATTTCAGAGTTTTTCTGAAGTTTCTGAAACTGCACAAAGCAACTGGTCAGGCATGTGGAGGTCAGAGAGTAAACTTTGACAAAAAGATTGTCCAAAATGGAGTGCATTTATTGAATTGTCTTATTCCTCATGTCTGTAATAGCTGTAGCTTAACCCAGAGGTCTGGGAACAAACACTGCAGTTTTAGAAAAAAGAACTATGCTACTACTTTGGCCAACTAGACCAGCCCTCAGTAGAGGGCAGAACCACGCCCATGAACGGACATACCCACACACATATTTACCCAGCCAGCCAGATACCGAAGTGAATGCAGTAACCCCGCTGACGTGTATGTCAGGCGTGGTTAAATAGAGCGACTGGTTGTTATTCTTAGTGGTGTACTACTTATTTCCATGTCTTACCACCTGATGGCACTATAACCCTACAATATACTGACTAACACACGACCAACTGTAACTAGTTTCATATATCCAGACAGTTCTGCAGTGCAGAATGGTCTGACTGCACCTTAATGTCATTCTATAATAGGAGAGAATAAAACAGCCGTCTGACTTGTTTGAATTTCTTTAAACTATTCATTGTCATCTTGGGCAGAGCTGAGCAGAATAGTCCCTGCAAAACAGTGATTTGTCTTGGTGGAACATTTCCATGAAAGGAGGCAAGCACTGTCATTAAAATGACTAACTTAACGAAAAACAGCTAGCATGGCTTCCTTACTGTGTGATCCAAATCCTTTGCAAAACTTGAAATTTTCAGTGTGATGGGTTGCTGCCTTGAGTTTCTTTGCTAAAGGGGATTTTGAAAACAGCCTACATCCGGTGAGTCAGACCGTGACGTACCTAAAAAGTTGCAATTTAACACAACGAGACAACATGCGGTTAGACACAGCAGTGGACATTTAAATGCATGCGACTGCACACTCCTCTGGGGTCGCTAACCCGCTAACTTGCAGAGCAGCAGAGTCAGCCATGGGTCCACATGGGATCATCGCTGCCCTTTTCACAAGTCAAACAGGATCAAACTCGATTAATTTCTCAGTCCCCTGCTGCCTGCTTTATCTGCTCTCCTGTCAAACCATCCATGGTTATTCACAAACCTTTAGTTTATTCTGTCTCGAGAATAAATATAATGATTACCACAAACAAAAAGATGAAAGAAATTTAAAGAACAACCAGACACAGACACCATGAAGTGGTGACAATTTTTTAATAGTTCATATATGTGTATTTTAATCTTTTTTGTTTGTTTTTGCAGAAAACAAACATTATGATTAGATACTACTTGTGTGAAAATATGCAACGAGTGTCTGTGCACAAGTCCTGCAGACTAAGCATTCTTCTTTTAAAATCTGTATTATTTTGATTGAATTTAACTCAAATGTGTAAGCATTTTATTCAGCCAAATATCAGTATGGGTAACAAATTTAGTTCCTTCGCCGAGTCGAATGTGATTCTAAGTAAGCTGACCACTCTGTTAGTGTGGTGAAGCAGAAAGACAAGTCTCAGCAGAACGGTTGTCAATGTAGCATTAACCTCTGAACTTTGGGCTCCAAACAATTTCATGTTTTCCGGGAAAACCCACACTTTTATTTATGTTCTAACATAACTGCACAAGGGTTTTTTAATCATCAGTTAGCCTTTCAACACCATTAGCTAACACAACGTAGCATTAGAACACAGGAGTGATGGTTGCTGGAAATGTTCCTCTGTTCCCCTATGGAGATATTTTATTAAAATCAGCTGTTTCATAGTCGTAGTCGTAGTCATTTTGTATTTCTGATAGTTTAATGTTATCTTCATTGGAAAAAACTACTTTTCTTTCAAACACAAGGACATTTGTAAGTGACCCCAAACTTTGGACAGTAGTGTATTTATGTACAAAGTGGTTAATTCAATCAAATGTAGTATATTATGAAGTATTATTATTATTATTAGTTTGGATCTGGGGCTGCACAGTGACCTATGCCTTGCAGCTAGAAGGTCCCCAGTTTGTGTCCAGGCCTTCCCGGGAACTTTCTGCGGGTTCTCCAACTTCCTCCCATGGTCCAAAAATATGCTCAGATCAGTTGGTAACTCTAAATTGTTCATGGGTGTGAATGCAAGTGTGATTGTTTGTCTCTATATGTAGCCCTGTAATAAACTGGTGACCTGTCCATGGTGTGCCTTGCCTTCACTCTAAGTCAGCTTGGATGGACTCCAGCCCCTCCGTGACGCTAATGAGGATTAAACAGTGTATAGATGATGGATGGGTCTTGGATCTGACTATTTTTCTATGTAAACAAGAGACACCTTGACTGGAATGGTGGCTAACTACTCTGTATAGTTGCAGGGGGGGGATCATTTAAAGTGTTTTTCTCTCCTTAGATTTTTTAAGCTTTCATTCTCATTTGCAGCGTTTTCTCAAATTCAGCATCGGCGTGACATCACAGATGAGGGGGAGGAACGTGCACTTGTTCATGTGGAGATATCGGACTGAAGACAGTCTTCGCTGGTACAAACTGAACTGCCCTGAGGCAAAGGAAGAGCAGATCTGAACACACACACACACACACACACACACACAATCCCACATACTGTAGTTGTCCTTGCAGCCTTCTCTTCTCTTTCTTTCTTTCTCTCTCTCTTCAGCACACAGCTCAATTCTGATGTTTCATCTTGTACTTTATAGTTACAAACTAAAACAGCCTTGTTGAGCTGTAGCAGATTAATTCTTGACCTTTGAAACAGCACAGAAAATCCTGATCACGGTGCTTTGCGAGCACTTGGACTTAATTACTTCAACATCAGAGTTCAGAACATGCGGATCAGTACAATGAGACATTTAGCACCACCAAAGTGCAAAAATCATTGTTATTATTTAGATATGTCTCTAATTTTCTGTTTTTTTGTTGTGAATGAAGAGGTCGGCTTCACAGTTTACCTCAAAATATTTTTTTTCAGAAACCACTGTAACATTAGCGGTCCCGTGTCATTGTTTGATATAGACTATTACTGTACTTCTTTTTAGCCACACTAGTAGCACGACTCTTGCATGCATTACCATGAAATTGGTTGAACATATTAATGTTCCCTTGAGGATGAAACTTAGTGGTCCCATAAGTTTTCATCTAGAGCCGTCATCAGATCATAAATCCAGCTGTTCCGGCACTGTGGTTTGTGACTAAACTCTCGCAGACCTTTCTGTCAACCTGAGCTTTACTTCAGCGCAAATTGTTCATGTGCCATTGTGAGCATGTAAGCGTATGTTCAAGGAGCTGTGGCTGTGGATGGATGGATGGACATCCACAAAAGCTGGCAGGTTGTGTCAATAAAAATGTGATAACTTTCTTCCTCCAAGACTCTTTTCTGAGCAAACACAGCACTGTCTGAAAAGAGAGTCTTGGAGGAAGCAAATTACACATTTTTTTAACTGAAATAACCTGCCAACTTTTGTGGATGTGGATCCATCCATCCATCCATCCATTATTTTTCGCTTGCTCAGGGGTAGGGTCATGGAGGCAACAGATGAAGCCGGTCATTCAAAACATCCCTCCCCCAGCGACTCTTTCTAGTTCTTTCTGGGGGATCCTGAGGGGTTCCTAGGCCAGATGAGATACATAATCCCTCCAGCAGGTTCTAGGTCTAGTCCGGGGTCTCCTCCCAGGCGGATGTGCTTGGATAACCTCCAAAGAAAATCTCCTCGGAGGCATTTGAATCAGATGACCAAACCACCTCAACTGGCTGTGGAGAAAGCTGTGGAGAAGCAATCTCATTCTTTCAGTCACTACCCAGAAGTCATGACTATAGGTGAGGGTTGGAATGTAGATGGACTGGTAAATTGAGAGCTTTGCCTTGTGGCTTATCTCCCTCTTCACTACGACAGTTTGGTACAACGTCCACATTACTGCTGACACCGCACCAATTCGACTGTTCATCTCTCACTCGATTTTCCCATCATGAGTGAACAAGATCCTGACAAACTTAAACTCTCTTGCCATGGTAAGCGACTCCCCTCCAACCCTTCTGTGGATATAATGAGTGAAAATGTTGCTGCGTTTTCAAGGTATGGGAAGGAAAAACAGTGCATGAAGTTCTGATAATAAATGCAGTATTCATCTTGGAAAACTTCCATTGTTTTAACCTGCAAATGCCACCACAGGACGCTGCGCCACCCCACTGAAAGGCAGATTCTGCAGCCTGCTCAGACTGCAGGTAAAGCCCTCACCACTTCTTGTTTATGGAGTTTGTTTGGCCCTTAATTATACAAAACAGTGGAGAAAGACAGGAAACAAGAATGAGGGAATGGCATGTAGTAAATGGCCAAGAGCTGGATTTGAACCCATGACCACTGCATCAAGATCTATAGCCCCTGCTTACAGGTTGCCTGCTCAGCCAGCTGAACTATCTAGGCACCCCAACCCTTAACCATTTCTGACAGGTGGTGGCTTAAAACATAAAGCACATCAGCACTCACCAACATATCAGAGCACTGCATTAGTCAAAACATGATCAAAGCCATTTATTAATTATTAATCTGAGCCAGAATTACTTTGGTGGACGATTTTAGCGGCTGCTCTTCAATAGAATTAAAAAAAATCAAACCTTGCATGTGTTATTGAGTGGATTAAATGACCGTATAATTATGAAGGATGAGCCTGTTTTGCACACACATGCACCAGCGTACTGTATCTGCTCGATCCCACGCCGAGTATTAAAGTGAGGGTTGTTTGAAAGCAGAGAGTGCTCTCTTGTGGTTACTCAGCAGAGGTGCAGTACAAGCTGTCTGCAATATAATGCAAATAAAGTCAGGGATCCATGGACTGCCTGCATTACAAAGTGCTGACATAATCAGATTAGTCTGAAACACCTTCCCTTTGCTGCAGTGTTGACTATAAACACACTATTTGATGCACATTCTCACCTACAGACTCTAATTTCTGCCCAAAGGTGCATCAGAAAGTGAGAATTTCCCCAAATCCTCTCATGCCCAGGGCTCTAAAATTCAAACTGGTCCTCATAAAACTAGCAAGTGCACACACACACACTCTCTCTCTCACACATGCTTCCTCCATTACTCTCACCGTGCTGCTCAGTGACCAGATGTTGCACAGAGGACAGACTGATTGTAGCAGAGAACACTGGCATCCAGCGCCGAACTGATAACATGCGCCCACAGAGCAGCACTGTCATCTCTCGCGAGCATTTTATCTGAATTTCCTCATAGCAAACGGACTCCGAGAGATAAGGAAAAGAACGCGACTGATAATTCAACATGTGATCACAAAGAAATCACCTGCAGATGTAATACAACAAATAAAGTATAAGCGCCTGGCTTTTGGTGACAAATCTGCAGGTCAGCGGAACTTCTGAACTCATCAGAGCCACAGTGAAGATGCAGTGTGGGCAAAATGCACAAAGAAATAAGAAGTAGTAGGAGGGAAAAAAAAATACACACAAAAAATGCTTAGGTTTGTTTCTGCTGCTCACAGCTGCAGCGCTGTGATAAGATGGGACAGAACAGACACCAAATAGAGAGAATAATCTTTATTCTCGAAATGCAGCTGAAGGTGCGTCACACCGACTGCCAGTGTGAAACAAAGACGAGGGAAAAAGGCCTTTTTGGGAGTTGTGACAGATCTAGACAGCCATTTTGTTCCGAAATCTATCAACCTGTCTGTCCAGTTAGTGACAGAGATGTGGGATCCGTAGCCCTTTCAGAAGACACAGGATTAGCAACTCTGCACGTACAACTGATAATCAAGTTATTGTGCCTGATATTGACCTTTTTTCATATTATTTTGATAATTTTAGCGATTTTTTTAAACCAATTTGCAGACAGATAAGTTCATTTAAATATGCCCTTCTTTGGTTCTGATGTGGCCGCCTCTCTTTATGCTTGGTTAAATTGCATTAGATCTGCACCCAATTGATTATTGGCTATTGATTGCTGCACAGTGAGTTATATTTCTGTACGATTTGATACCGATTTGACACCATGAAGAGATTGAACCGGCTACAGTTTCTACAGTGGGCATGATGGAAAATACCTGATCTAACAGCTGATTGGCTTAGCTGTTGGCCCATGTTCATACAAACTTTCAATTTGAGTTGAACTGGTGAGATTTAGATTTTATTTGTCTAATACTGAAGGTTTATTCCATTTGCAGAACACATGTGTGTTGACGGTGAACTTTACCGCACACAGGGGTTAAAAACTAAAAAAGAAAAAGAAAAAAAAATCTTGACTGCTGCTGCCCCCTGCTGTTGAAGGTTTTTTTTTTTAATTATTCAGAAATCAGCAAGCATTTCAGAAGTACAGTAGAGGAGAAAAAAAGGTTTTCAACACCCTTAAAATTTTACACAATCTGAAATTTTATCATAAAATATTTGTGGAAAAATCTTTTTTGTATTTCAGAAGATGTGGCTGCATTAGAGAGACACAAACAAATACAAATGATACACACGTGGACAAAATTGTTGGTACCCCTCAGTTAAAGAAGGAAAAACCCACAATTCTCATTGAAATCACTTGAAACTCACAAAAGTAACAATAAATAAAAATTTATTGAAAATTAAATAATCAAAAACAGCCATTACTTTTGAATTGTTGATTAACATAATTATTTTAAAAAACAAACTAATGAAACAGGCCTGGACAAAAATGATGGTACCTCTATAAAAGATTGAAAACTATTTGACCAGAGTGACATGATTAACTCAGGTGTGTCATTTAATTGACATCACAGGTGTTTCCAAACTCATAATCAGTCAGTCTGCCTATTTAAAGGGAGACAAGTAGTCACCCTGCTGTTTGGTGAAAAGGTGTGTACCACACTGAACATGGACAACAGAAAGCGAAGGAGAGAATTGTCCCAGGACATCCGAAAAAAAATTATAGACAAACATCTTAAAGGTAAAGGCTATAAGACCATCTCTAAACAGCTTGAAGTTCCTGTGACAACAGTGGCTCATATTATTCAGAAGTTCAAGACCCACGGGACAGTAGCCAACCTCCCTGGACGTGGCCGCAAGAGGAAAATTGATGACAAATTGAAGAGACGGATCGTTGGAATTGTATCCAAAGAGCCCCGAGCAACCTCCAAAGAAATTAAAGGTGAACTCCAAGGCCAAGGTACATCAGTGTCAGATTGCACCATTCGTCGTTGTTTGAGCCAAAGTGGACTTCATGGGAGACGACCAAGGAGGACACCACTGCTGAAAAAAACTGATAAAAAAGCCAGACTGGAATTTGCAAAAATGCATGTTGACAAGCCACAAAGCTTCTGGTAGAATGTCCTTTGGACAGATGAGACCAAACTGGAGCTTTTTGGTAAGGCACATCAACTCTATGTTCATAGACTCAAAAACCAAGCATACGAAGAAAAGAACACTGTCCCTACGGTGAAACATGGAGGAGGCTCAGTAATGTTTTGGGGCTGCTTTGCTGCATCTGGCACAGGGTGTCTTGAAAGTGTGCAAGGTAAGATGAAATCTGAAGACTATCAAGGCATTCTGGAGAGAAATGTGCTGCCTAGTGTCAGAAAGCTTGGTCTCAGTCGCAGGTCATGGGTCTTCCAACAGGACAACGATCCAAAACACACAGCCAAAAACACCCAAGAATGGCTGAGAGAAAAGCGTTGGACTATTCTAAAGTGGCCTTCTATGAGCCCAGATCTGAATCCCATTGAACATATGTGGAAGGAGCTGAAACATGCCATTTGGAGAAGACACCCATCAAACCTGAGACAACTGGAGCTGTTTGCTCATGAGGAGTGGGCCAAAATACCTGTTGACAGCTGCAGAACGCTCATTGACAAATACAGAAATCGTTTAATTGCAGTGATTGCCTCAAAAGGTTGTGCAACAAAATATTAAGTTATGGGTACCATCATTTTTGTCCAGCCCTATTTCATTAGTTAGTTTTTTTTAAATAATTATGTTAATCAACAATTCAAAAGTGATGGCTGATTTTGATTATTTAATTTTCAATAAATTTTTATTTATTGTTACTTTTGTGAGTTTCAAGTGATTTCAGTGAGAATTGTGGGTTTTTCCTTCTTTAACTGAGGGGTACCAACAATTTTGTCCACGTGTGTATATTTTTCGTTTATTGTTTACAAGAAAAACTAACAAAATTAAATTCTACCAAAATGACCCAATACTCAAAATTTCTTATTCTTATGGAACCAATCTGTTTTAAGTTTTTAATGGCTTTTTTCAAGGATTTGTTTAGTATTATGGCGGTGATTCTACTAAAAGAAATTTCATTTGAAGACCTTAGTGATTTTTAATGCAATATTTCACAAATACATGTTCGAAAACTTTTTTTCCCACAACTGTACTTGTGTCGGAGTTTGTGTTCTTCTAAATTTTTACATTGATATTTTATTGTTTAATTATTCTTTTCTTTTTGAAATTTTAAATGTTTCCTATTATTATTATTAGTAGCAGTAACAGAAGTAGTAGTATTTCATTTATTTATTTTTGCTCTAACCCCTCATAACTCAATACAATTCTTCCTGTCTTTCAATGTACCATGGCAGTTCTAGTGCTTTTTTTTAATCAAATCAATTTGTGTTTGCTTTATTAATTAATCTATGTTGTATGATGAATATTCTATATTTTACCACATTTAACTGTATTTCTTCACATGTATATAATGTCTACATATTATGTACACAACCATTTTGATATTTTGATTTGTTTCGATTTATTTTTTGATAACTGCATTTCTGATGCTTTCATGATTATATATAATGTTTGCTTTTGTTTTTGTGTTTTTGACAATTGTATATTTGAACAGTTATGTTAACTATATCTATTGTCTTTTGACCATCACATGCACTTCCCTTTGTACCACCGATGTGGACAAGACTCAAGTTGCTTTGCACTATTAAAAATATGACTGCAATGAAAACAAAGATCTATCTTGTTGCTTCTCTGGTCTCTTTTACTGTCTCTTTGACCTGATTAGCTCTCTGGATTATTGTCTTCCTGAGTGTCTTGTTTTGTGGGGTTGTCTGTCAAAGCACTTTGTAGACTAAAAATGTGACATATGCACAAAGTTATTGATTTCTTTATTCAATTTGGTTAATATATCTGGCTCATCCAGGTAGTTACTTACTTTACACAGCCTGTAAGAAGAAAACAAATGTTCATGTCTGACTATTTATGCTTAAAACTAGTTTAAATCTCTAAACTTCTGAGGAGGAAGAGCAGTATGTTTGATTGAGCTGTGAATTTGCTGCAGTTTTCCTCTTTTTGCTGTTTTGTTCTTGAAGTTTAGAAGGTAGCACACACCTCCACCTGAGCTCTACCTGTGCAGGCATTCTGATCTACCTCGCCTACTTCTATGCAGGAGGAGGAGGAGGACTGTCTATCTGACGTGGATCTGTGGAGGGAGTTCCACACGTGATGCTCTTATACAGGATCCTGGACGGAGGTAAAGACCGAGAGCAGAAAGACCTCAGTCAGTCAGCATCAGCACCCGGAAGGAGCAGCGTCTCAGCCTAAATACTTTTCTTTTTTAACATTGGTCCTTTTATCTGAGGCTAAACTCTTATTTTTATTTCGTTTCTTTTTGACCAAACGGCTCCGATTAGTACCAGAGTCCGTCCACAGCCTCCAGCCTGCATCTCTCCTCCTGCTCCTCTTCCTCTCCAGCACCTTCTTTCTTTCTTTTTAGGGTTTCTGACAGAGTGTTGGATGCATCGGCCGGCTGGAGCGGTGCTGGCGGCTCTGACCGTCTTCCTCTGGTGCGGACCGGCCCGGTGCGCGGTGATCCGGAACCACCAGCAGCAGCAGCAGCAGCAGACCGACCGGCCGATCATCGGTAAGACTCGGAACCGTCCGCGGTGCGTTCTGTGCGTCTCCGGGTTGGATCCGGTAGTGCGCGTCGGGATTATGATGCCTGTTATGTAATGTATGGGAGAATGTTCGAGAAAAAGGTGTGCGTACGTGTGTGTGTGTGTGTGTGTGCGTGTCCTCTGTATGGGTTTGGTGCGTGTTTAGGCCTAATACACCTTTCAGTGCAGCCAATGAGTGCATTTAGAACCAAATACAGTGAATTTATTCAGTGTTTATTTTCAAGGTGTGTCCTATAGGTTCACTGTGTGTGTCGGTGTCTCTGTATGTGTGTTGCCACGTTTTTGTATTTTTTTTTCAATTTCCCTCAATATTCCCGTCATATTTTGCTTAATATCAGTTAACCCTTCTGTTATGTTCGTTTCTCAAGAGCAGCAATAATGTTCCTGCCTCAGTTTGACTCAAGACATGTTTAATTATCCAAAAGTGTTTTAACCTTTAACATTTTTTATTTTACAGTTAAAATGTGCTTTATTCCATATTTTACTGTAAAAAAAAGAAACCAAGTTTTAACCTTTAACATTTTTTGTTCTACTTGAAAATTTACAATGAAATGCCAGTGTATTTAACATTTAAGATGTACATTTTTTTGCATGAAATAAATGAAAAAAACATTACTTGTAAATTTTATGGCATGTTTCCATCATCAGCACAACAATACACACATTTAACGATTAAAATTTGTATTCTTTTCGAAAAATAGATGCAAAAAAATACAGTATTGATCTTACAGCATTTTTCCATTAAATAACTGTGCAAGAGAAGGGAAATGTATTTTTTTCCAGAACCATTTTTCTCTTGATTAACTTATTTACGGTGATTCGGTGTTATATAAACTGTATCAAACTGTTTTAGAGTTTGCAGATTTTTACCGTCATGCTTCGATAGTTACCGTAAAATTTACGTACATTTTTTACTGCTTGATAAACTAATAGGAGACACCTCTTCTGTTCAGGGTCAAATTGACCTGCTGGACAATATGTGAAATGAACCATTTTTACACTCATTAAGCCAAGAAGGAGAAGTTTTACACTGAAAAAAAAAATACTTTTCACTGTTTTATTTTAGATTTTTTCTTAATCTTTAAAGTGGTTCAGTTTGACCCACAACATAACAGGAGGGTTGAAATTTAAAAAAAAAAAATACAGGACACGTGCACATTTGTGTTTTTAGAATAAGCATTGTACAATATTTCATCACATCAGTGCTGTCACTATGTTGAAACAATTTGATCCCAGTCTTACCTGCTACGTCTCTGCAGGGTTTTAGGATTTAACCAGCATGCTTACTCGACCTACTTGCTTTTTTTTAATCATTATTATATCATCATTATTATTTTTACCTGTTCTTTGAGTCCTTAGTTTGCCTCTTTTTTACAGATCACACAGTACTTTGTTGTGTTGTGTAAAACCGCTGCCATCATTGTGGTCAGAAGTGTGATGCGACTCATGGTATGTGGCTATGAGTAAAATAGGAAGGGGATTTACATTTTCATGCTAAGGATTTAGAGTCTCACCTCTTTAAGGTGTTTGTCTGGTTGCTTAGTTGCAGGTGTGGTGACGTAACATACAAAAAGAGTCTCTTTAAAGCAGGTTTTAGAGGATTCTGTAGTGTCAGTTTAGTTTTAAAGGATGGTAATGACCAGAAAAAGTCAGGAAACGGCACCACTATGCATTCCTATCCACCCTAATAACAAAATACAGTCTGTGAAAATGCCACAACTTGCCATGTGCTGCAAAGTAACATGATATATATACTCTGACAGTCAATAGAAACTTTGAGACCATATTTTTCAACATAATTTTTCTTTTGAAGCCCAAAACTGGATTTTCTTCATATGAATCATTTGTTTAGCATATTGGCATACAGAAACAAAATCGAAAGTTTCAAGAATGATTTCAAAATAAAGAATTTCACAAAAGAAAACGGCACCTGCCAAACACAAAGTCACAACAGTCAATACCGAGTATGGCCTCCATTTGCGTCGATGCAGGCAGCAATCCGTCGGCTCATGCTTTGGACCAGGCTTCTGATTGTGGGTTGGGAACAGCCCATACGCCTGGCTACATCACTGTAGCTCAAACCGGCCTGCAAAAGTTCTGTTACACTCGGTTTCATGATCTTTAGAGACGTTTACATGTCGGAATGAAAAATTCCATTAAATAAACTGAAAGTTCTACCTTATAGGCAGGTGTCCTTAATACAAATTTTTTTCTCCGGTGAAGTTGTATCAAGATGGAAGTCAAAAGAGTTGAGATATCTGCTCTCTTTTGTGCTGAACATCAGCCAGATGACCGTCCACAGAGTCGCGGAGAGGCTAAAGAATGGTGAAGATCTTTGAGGTCTTCACCATTCTTGGAAGATCACTGAAAGATCTTCACCATTCTTGAGCCTCTCCGCGACTCTGTGGACGGTCATCCGGCTGATGTTCAGCTGCTTGGCTCTGTCAGACTTGTTGTGGGCAGCATGAAGGAGAGCAGATATCTCAACTCTTTTGACTTCCATCTTGATACAACTTCACCAGAGAAAAAAATTGTATTAAGGACACCTGCCTATAAGGTAGAACTTTCAGTTTGTTTAATGGAATTTTTCACTCCGACATGTAAACGTCTCTAAAGATCATGAAACCGTGTAACAGAACTTTTGCAAAGCCCGGTATATTATATTTAGAGTATAACAGGGCTGCAGCTCTGTCACTTAGTGTTTAACAAGTTTAGCTGTAGCTTTGCGTGGAAACCAGTTAAACTGGATGTTTCCAGGGTTTAAAATGCTGCTTCTTATCTGATAAGTGGCCTGAATATGTGACCAAACAAGTTTCTACTTCATCCTGATGTGTTGCACTGGGAGTAAACCTGTCTAGTGGGTTACCAGCATGCACTGGGGCGTAGAAACTGAACAATCACTGCTGGTGTTTTTGAGATCCACATTGTGTTCTGCAGTGTTTCCATTTCAGTGCAGTTAATTAATATGAATGACTGATTCTACTGCAGCAGAAATTTTGTGCATGAATTTATCACCTTTGACAGTTACCTGATAACGAGATGAAACATTAAATCATTACAGCTTCTGTGTTTGTATGTCTTATGTAAAGCAGGACAAGACATGACACTATGTAAAAGTAGATGTTTAATGAATGTTTTAAAACTTAAAAAATACACCATCGCTGCTCTCTGAAACATTTATTAAGGACGGATCATACATTTATTGAAGTGGCATAGAGGCTATTTAGACATTCTAAACAGATCTGTAGTTTAAAATTTGGAATAGACACTTACTACGAGGGAACTCTTGCCTCAAAATTGACCCAGACCAAACTGTGATGGCATAAAATATGAACAGTATGTAAAGGTTAAGAAAGAAGTCAGTTCCACAAGTGAATCCGGTTGAGTGAGAGACCTCACACTGTTTTCTTTGTCTAAAAACCTCATTTTGACCAGACGTGTCCTTGCATTTTTGGAGATACAATCATAATTAAAGCCACCAGAAACCGTGTACAAACTAATACACATGTCTGATAATATTCTAATGTCAAAGCTCTTACTCTTTTTTTTTATACATACAGACGTCACTTCAGAGGTTTTCATTTGAGTTTAGTGTTATTCCCAATTCTGACACTGACATGTTTTGAGTATCAGCGTATTGTAATGGGAATCAGTCTGACACTACATATATGATTATTACCCTGCCAAGAAACACGGCAGAGTTATGTGACGATCGGCGTTGGTTTGTCTGTCTGTCTGTTCGCAACATTACACAAAAATGGACGAACAGATTTGGATGACATTTTCAGGGAAGGTCAGAAATGACACAAGGACCAAGTGATTAGATTTTGGCAGTGATGCGACTTATAGTCTGGATCCACGAATTTGTTAAGGATTTCTGTATCATTATGAAAGAGCAACATGGCGTCACTGTAACTATGACAACAAGTGAACACTTCGTCAGCTGCCTGCAGTGGACTTATCGGGATTTATCCATCGGAAATTATACAAGGAACATTTGATTAAATTGTAGAGGTGTTTCCAAGTCCCATCAATTCCCACCGCTTGCTACATACAGTGGGTACGGAAAGTATTCAGACCCCTTGAATTTTTTTACTCTGTGTCATTGCAGCCATTTGCCAAAATCAAAAAAGTTCATTTTATTTCTCATTAATGTACACTCAGCACCCCATCTTGACAGAAAACAACAGAAATGTAGAAATTTTTGCAGGGTTAGGGTCATTTTCCTGGCTCTCCTGAAGTCCACAATGATCTCCTTTGTTTTTGGTGGTATTCAAAGAAACAACAAAGCAGGGGGCTGACATAGTAAAAGAGTTCATCTTTTAGAAATTCATGGACTTGGAATATGTATAATAGCAGTATGATTCTGTCCTTTTACTGAAATTTATGAATTTTACGAAGTCGTAGTTAAACAATTCATGCCACAGATCAATGTTAAACCGTCTCTGCAGGAGTGAATGTTATTTCTACAGGAACCAAGCTCTGACTC
The DNA here is from genome assembly GCF_021347895.1 of Acanthochromis polyacanthus. Taxonomy (NCBI): domain Eukaryota; kingdom Metazoa; phylum Chordata; class Actinopteri; family Pomacentridae; genus Acanthochromis; species Acanthochromis polyacanthus. The sequence continues at coordinate 31,096,626 of NC_067117.1, read as the reverse complement.
AACCACAGCGCATCTTGCTGTTGAAGCTTGTGATCTTTTTGTGATATAATGTTCCAGAGAGATTTCCAGGAAGAATAAACAAAAGGAATCCTAAACTATGATGTGCATGTCACAGAAGATACCTGCAGGGGGTTTAATCTCTCTAAGAATGCATCAGTGCAGATGTTTCCCTCGTCTGGACATTTCAGCCCCCTGCTTTGTTGTTTTTTGAAGGCAAATTTTTGTGAGTTATGCAGCAATAGCAACCCTTCTGTGCGCGTATCTATGAAATATCTGTCTTCCATAGGTGTGTTGGCACAGGAAAACCTCCCAGGAGACCAGTTCGCTCGAGGCTCCTCTTACATCGCTGCCTCCTACGTCAAATACCTGGAGGGGTCTGGAGCCAGAGTCGTCCCCATCCGGTAAGACTGTTACACAGAATAGACAGAACCTTCTGATTTCAGTACTAGCTGATTTGCTGACAACCATAATTATCATGATAACACAAGATTACTTCTGGTATGCCATGTGATAACAGGACTATGCTTCTTCCAGTGAGGCGATTGCATAATATAAATTACTGTAGAGAAAATGCAGACCATAAATGGGTGATACTGGATCTTCAAGTGATCCTTAATCCGCAGACTCGGACATTTCATTCATTTCATTTTTCATTTATTCTTTTCCATGGTAATGCATGAAAAATCAACAAATGGATACAATTTATAAAGCACAGAATACACACATTCCATATACAAGAACAGGAGTAGGATGAAGAATAAGATCCTTTCTGGTGTAAATTTGCATATGGTTTCACTTTTGTCGCAGTTTCAATGGGCCGTTTCATTTGACAAAAAAAAATGTGACGTGCTAAAAACAGCCCCAAGTGGTTGTCAGGAAGAACAAAATGGTTCAGGTTACCAAGTAAGACAGTTCTAATTTAATGAATAAGATGGAAACTTAGAAAATATGGTAAGCATTTTTGGTCACGCTTCAAATAAATCCCCAAATAATAATTATGTATCAGGTGCAGCATTTTTGAAGATATTTGGATTGTAAGATAAGCGTGAACTAAACCAGGATTGTCAAACTCATTTAGTTCAGGGGCCACTTTCAGGCCAATTTGATCTCAAGTGGGCTGGACCCGTAAAATCACAGCAAAATAACCTATAATTGACAAGAACTCCAGAGTTTTTCCTTTGTTTTAATGCAAAAAAGTATGTTCTGAAAATGTTCACATTTAATGAACTATCTTTGTACAAAACATTATGAACCGCCTGAAATTTCTAAAGAAAAATAAATTTAATTTCAACACTATTATACCTCCGTTAGTCATTTACACGTTACAACTTACAGATCACAGTGTATCTACACAAGGAGCACAGCATTTAGTCACAAGCATCTGGAACTGAATGATATGGTATTTTACTTTTTGATAAGACAGCAAAAGCAAGAAACAAAATGAGAAAAATGACAAAAAAAATTGACCTAAAAGTTACAAAGCAACAAAAAATGAGCAAATGACACAAACGAGACAAAAAAAATGACAAAAGCTAGAAACAAAATGACAAAAATAAAACAAAAAAACACCGGCACGACAAAAGGGAAACACATAATGACAAAAACACGAGACAAACGAAAAAGAGACAAAAAACAACAACAAAACAAGACAAAATATTACAAAAAGAAGACATAAAATGACAAAAGAACAATGAGCAACCTAGTATTTTACTTTATGATCAAAACAACGTGTTATGGTCTAGAAATTATTTTAAATGTATTACTTTTACAAATTTGCAATTTGCAGTCAATGTCTTCCCAAAACAGAGACTGATAAAGCATAAAGGAATTGTTCACCAGCTGTATTATTATTATTATTATTTCTGTTTTAATATCTGTTCTTTACTTGATCCAAAGATTGTCTAACACAGTCAGGGTTACAGCTCAAAGAATAAAGCTACATTGTCTTATACTAGAGAAGAATTCATCTAAGCAACGCATTAATTAATTTAATGGAATGCACATTTGTATACAGCCTGATCTACTTACGCCTAAATTATTGGTTAGTGATCTAAATAAGCCTGTTAATTTACACATTACAGTCCCTGTTTCAGTAGCTTGTGTTATATTTGTAATACGGGTTTGGGATGATTGATAGTTTGTTCTGCTGACAGTTGTGGTTATGGGAGACGCCAGTGTTTACAAATAGTGACGTCACGAAGTCACGTGATTACGGCGCTGGTTGGCAAGAGGAACGTGAGGAACAATGGCTGATGATAGCAATGCGAACTATCCTTTCGTGAAATTGTCCGATTATGCTCAATCCTTATCACCTGAGGCCTGACAAATATACGTGAGTAAGCTGAGATATCAGGGAAACGGTAAAACCTTGCCAGATCCCTACAATTTGAAGACTGAGTGGGTTGACGATCCTTCATTGTGGCCGGACATTTCCTTCACCGACATTTATTTTTAATTGATTGACACCGCTGGGCCGTTCACCCACCCAAAAATATCTAATTATGAATTAAAAATAATATATCTTCTGTTAATCTTCAACAAGATGTCAAAGAAACGTCAAGAAGTTGCTGTATTTTTTGTCTGCAGTATGGCTTCTATGTAACAGTAACAGACCCACAGCATTGGTGATCGAAAATAGGACAATTCTAAAAAACGGTCGCTCGACGCATACGGAAACAAATATGGTTACAAATAGGAGGCTGCTGGCTTAAGGAGATGTTATTGAATATGCTTCATTCGACTTTAGTATACTTTCATCGCCTAAAAAGCGATCGGTAACACATGACAACACTGAACCAAACCGAAAGTGGAGAGATCGCTTCACACGAAGGATGCGACACTAAATCAATATCTTTTGGTAAATAAGCTCAAAGTTAGACATACTAAACATGCTAAACTGTTGAATAGTTTACCTGAAGAAAAGTGGGAGACACAAACACGATCTCTGCAGCTTACTGGGGTACAATTTTTCTTGTTGATGGCTGAAGCCACCGCCATCTTCTCTCTCCTGACATCGGTATTCGGTGAAATTTCAAGCCTGATCCCTTCTCAAAACGCTTCGTACAACCAACAAGTACACACGCTATTACCACTGTGGTAAATACATGTGCAATTTCATTCATGAAAAGCGATAACTTTACGTATTTGTTTCAAACCCGATACCGTTCTCGTAGCAAGCCGTTATATTACTGCCGGTTCTTGCCAACCAGTAGCAGTCTTGTACCACGTGACCATAGCAAATGACGACACGCTGGCGTCTCCCATAGACCGGTCTGTGTTTGTGATTAGTCAACTCCGCCCCTTTTATGTGCTCATAGTCTGATTCAGAAACCAGAAGCTGACTCACGGTGACTCAGGCTGCTTTGTGACTGCTGTCGTTAAGCTTAGAGAAGAAAAAAGACATCTTGGGTGTGCTGAAGTTGGTGGTGCAGTGGTTTGGCATAGTCACCTCACAGCTAGAACATCTTAGGTGTCGGGGGCCTTTCTGTGTGGTGTTGCTGCTAATTCTTCAGAGTGTGAATCCACAACAGACTCCTGCAATGACCAAGCTGTGTCTGGACACCTCGTTTGTTGTGTCCCAGACCCTTTATCTCCTACCTTTTAGCACCTACATGCAAACCAACCACTGGCAACTAATGCCCCGGTCATACCCTGTCATGTTTTCTGTCAGTGTTCTGAATCAACTCATCTGCACAAACTCACTCTTTGGGCCTGTAAACTCACCACATGCTGGAATACCAATAAAACACCATGAAGCAGCAAACTGTGGATCAGGGCTTTGAGTCTTCTGTTAAGGGTGTGGTGGCAAGCAATGTGTGATTTATTTGAGCGCTGTGCTTGTTGATAACCTCTGTACACTATGTCACAGTGGTCAAACTTTGTCTGTTTGGAGTATTATGGGCTGCACACCAGTCTATTTCCCTAAATCTGAAAATGCAAATTGTGCTTTCACTGTCAGGTCACATATATTTCTTAATAAATAAGATACACAAGCACTCGATGGCAATCTGCACTGTGAGGCATTTAAGGAACATTGGCAAATCTAGTGTCTATTCATAGGCAAATATTCAACTTGTGAGGTGTTTCACCTGTAACCCGGTGGGACCAGGTGGGTGCGACAGCCTGACAATGTCTGTCACACTTTATTATCAAAGACAATAATCATAGGGGAAAATAAACAAAAAAATACATTAAAAAATCATATTCAACAATGCAAAAGTAACTCTATGCAGAAAATTTAATGTAAAAATACATCTTAAAAGAGTATTTCCTATTTTAGTGACAGACGTATTCCACAAATATTGACCAAACTGTCAAAAATGAGCAATGCTTAAGAAGGTGAACCTTCACTTTGTGATTTCATCGGCAACCCATATTCTTCCTTGTCTGACCCACAGAAAACATACCCAGGAATTAACCTGAATCTTAAAACCTATTGTTCTTTATTCCAAACCTTGACCCTATACAGCACCTAACTTTTGTTATAAACCTACCAACTACTGAAAAATTAGTCTTCACTATCGGAATCGGCAATTCTAGCCCTTTATTTACTTAGCATTGGATCAACACTAAATCTTGCAGTATCACACACCCCAATGAGCCACAAATCAGCATTTAGTGCTTGCTGCAAAAAATTAAAGTATCATTTTGAGACAATATATAACCTATAAATGCTATCAGGACTTTGGGTTTTCTATTTACATATGAAGGAGGAACTCCATTTATCAGAGTCCTTCTTTTCTTTTTTTTATAGCGTTTATTAAGTTCATTTCAAATATACAAAGGCAACATTTTAAAAAACATCTTTCAACAACATTTACAATAAATACAATGGCAATGAAATTAAAAAGTATACATGACAATTATTACACAGGGAAGAAAATTCATTTTTTCCTCATACATTTCAAATCCATGCTGTGTTACATATCAGGTGAATCATTCAATGTCAACTTAAGTTTTTAGTGTGTAATCATGCAGATGAGTTTACACTGAAAATTAAGAGGTACTTTCCACACTTGTAATTTTTGGTTTCTCCCTTTGCATGATTTGTCTTTCAGGATATAATCTCTGAAGATGTTCAACATACTTACGATAACAGTCTCTTTTGGGATGGCATACTTTTTAAACACCCATACATTCCTGGCTTTCCATAGACTCTCCTTTACACAGTTTATGACTGCCCACCATCTGTTCACATTTTCTGGCGGCGTGTCATTTACAAACCCATACGCAATGTCATCATAGGTCGGCGGGGCCCTGTAGAGGTCCCGCAGGCAAGGGAGTACAAGCAACCAGACATCTTTTGAAAAGGGGCAAGACCAAAAGAGGTGGTGGACAGACGCATCGTCTCCACAAGTTGGTCTTGGGCATTTAGGAATACGAGCGCAGTGTCTCCGCTCAAGAAAGGCTCTTGTAGGTAAGCACTGGTGGGCAATTTGCCATGCTAAATCCTTGTGTGTGTTGGCCAAGATGCTGTTGTTAACATTGGCCCAGACTCTTTTGCATCTTTCCTCTGTCAGTGCACCCACAGGAGCCAATCTTGATAAGTGAGGGGACAATACTTTCTCAATATTTGCTCTCGCAATTTTTTTCTGGTGGGATAACTGGAAAGCCATTTCTTAAGAAAGGATCACTCTGTTGTAGATTGATGGACAGCTGTCTGTGTATGGGACACTTAGGGATGGTCTTTCACCCCAGGCATTTTGTACTTTGCACCCTACCCAGAAGTTTGCAAAGTAATTCCAAGTAGGGCCCTTACCACTGCTCAAACAGGCTTTCAAGATCAGGCTTAAAAACATTGCTTCTAAATTTATCAGAGTCCTTCTTGAAAATTACTGCAAGATCACTTCATCCTGTCAGCTTTGTGTCTCAGTCTGTGACGCCTTTCAGACTCACAGCGGTTTCAGTCGTGGTGCCTGATGTGGTGTAATGTGGGCGGAGCTTGTGCTAACAAGAGGAACATCACCCTATCAGTACCTCATTATGAGATGGGGCAATGTATTTTTGGTGCATTTATGGCTCTGAAGCAGCTTTCCCTCATTATTAAAAACATAGTAGCATTGTAGTGTTTTGTGCCATGGAACTTCAGATTTCCTTTTACACATAAAGGTGGGACTCTCTTTATAAGGGTCCTGCTGGAAAATTACTGTAAGATCAATTCATCCTTTCAGAGTTATGTCTCAGTCGTTGACCCCTTTTAGACTCACAGCAGTTTCAGTCGTGGTGCCTGATGTGGTGTAATGTGGGCGGAGCTTGTGCTAACAAGAGGAACGTCACCCTATCAGTACCTCATTATGGGATGGGGCAATGTTTTCTGGTCCTTTTATGGCTCTGAAGCACCTTTCCCTCATTATTGAAAAGATAGTAGTGTTGTGGTTTTAAGACATTGTGACAGTGTTTTATGTCACAAAACCAGGCGTGAACTAACCGTGACGTCACCCGTTGGTTTCAACGCCGAGATTTTGCTACTTCCTGGTCGCCATTTTGGATTTTTTGGAGCCAGTGATGTAAAAATCGTCATCAAACAGGCTGGACCGGAGAGCAACTAGGTGCAGAACCAGTCTATGGGCGGGCCAGACTGAGAGCTGAAGACTCTTTTATCCCGCCCACATTTTACCGCAGAGGCTTCTGTTGCTGCTTACATTACATTAACACATTACACTTCTGCCGCATGTATCAGGGTCCAACTAAAACACACAGGCGAGAGTTTGCTGCCGCTGTTTGCATAGCAAGCGTTGCGGCGTCAGCTATTACATACGACAGAATGGGATAGCTAACCGAGATGAGACGTCGGCTAAACCTAGCACTCGGCGGATAGCTAGCGTAATTAGCAAGGTGCATCGATGCTGAATGTCTCTTTTTTAGGCCACGACACCTGAGAAAAAAGACCAATTTTTGGGGTACACTGGACACATCATATTTAAGGGTAAAATTGCATATGAAAAGCAAACATTTACTTACCGAAAAAACTGGATAACGGAACCCTTTGAGGGTCTGTTAGTGCAATTAACGAAGGACCAAGCCATGGTTACATTGAACGACAACTAATAATAACAAGTCAACAAACTGGAAACCTGTGGAAAATATGAATAATTAGAGGACAACTTAATCTAAATGTGGAAGAAAGACAAGTTCCATGGAATAAGCCTGCTGAATGCCTCGCCCTAAAGTATCTGTCAATCATTCCAGAAAAGACTGAGGCACGCCCCCTGGCTCCGCCACCTTTAACGATTTATTTAAAATTCAGTATTGATTTAAGATCGGCCACCTGATCACTCATTTTGACCATGAAAACTAACGGGAGAAAAAATCCTGAGCTGTAGAAAATCAGCCTATCACTTTTTTTTTTTTTCCGGTGATGAATTGGGGTCTTTGGAGCAAAAGCTTTTTGGAGCCAACCCCAGCAGACAGCATGATATTGCAAGTTTTTGACTGTTACGTCCACCAGTATTGGTGTGCCGTTCGTTTTGAGGTGGTGTTTTATTGGGTCTTTGTGTGGGGGAAATTTGTGTGTGGGTTCAGCTGTGGCTTTTGCAGAGTCTTTGGAACCCCAGCTGCCAGCCATTTCAGCTGACGACACAGAGCTGATGACGACCTGTGCTCCAGTCTGGTTCTCCCCGCCCTTCGACCATCCGGATTGGGCCACCCTCCAGCTCCTCCTCCTTGGACCAATCAGAGGCAGCCAGGCACCACACCTGCTACCTATAAAGGTCCACCATGCCATTAGTCTTGGTGGCTGGTACTTAGACCAGTCCACCTTGTTGTCTCTTTGCACTGCAGCTCTGTATTGTGGTTCTGTGTGGTCTTTCGGTCTGGAAGCACTTGTGGTGGGTGCTACTGACAACTTCGACCTTCTGTTGGCTTTAGTTTAGTGTGGAGCCCTATGTGTCAGTGGAGACTGAGGCTCCAATTCGTAGTCTGCCAACTGTGTGTAGAAGCCACTTCGTATTTTGAGCTTTTGTGAACTGTGCTCAGTATGTACACTTATTCAGAGGCACCAGTTTTGTTTAGTTCGTTTTGTACACCTTTTGTATTAGTTTTTGTTCCTGGTGGTGGGTGTTGCTTCTGTAGTTCGGTTTGGCTCGGGAGTTTAGTTGTTTTCTTTGTGTTTAGCTTAGTTACAAACTCTGTTAGCCTTTGTTATGTTTTATTCTGTTCTTTGTTTTGGCAACACTCACCAGTCTTGTGTTTTATTGTCACTTTTTTATTCCTTTTACTACTAAGCAACAAATCCCTTAACCTAAACCAACACCATCTGGTTATTTTGTTGCATCCAGCCAACCCCTAGAGATTGGATTGTAACATTGACACTTGTGGGTAGGCTTTATTTTTGACACCGGATGCTATGTACATCTTTATATACAGTCAATGCACGAAACCTCAGATTTTCTATTCACACGCAAAAATGGGACTCTCTTTATAAGAGTCCTGCTGGAAAAATACTTAAAGAGCATTTTACCCTGTCACCTTTGTGTTTCAGTCTGTGACCCGTTTCAGACTCACAGTGGTTTCAGTCGTGGTGCCTGATGTGGTTTAATGTAGGCGGAGCTTGTGCTAGCAAGAGGAGCATCACCCTATCACTACCTCATTATGGGATGGAGCAATGTTTTTTGATCCATTTATGGCTCTGAAGCACCTTTCCCTCATTGTCCCCCTTTTCGCGAACGCACGAAAAGGGGGAACTAGTATTCGCCTCCGTCCGTCTGTACGTACGTATGTCCCGCATCCTTGTCTGCGCGATATCTCATGAAGGAATTGTCGGATCTTCGTCAAACTTGATGTCAACATGTATTAGGATGATCCCCCAACACCAGTCAATTTGGGTGAGCGTTGCATAATTTTCAAGGTCACACTGAGCGTTTGTTGACTGTGACTTTTGAATCCATGTCTTCGGCGGGGGACATAGACACGTTAGTGTCAAACACTTGTTATTAAAAAAAATAGTAGTATTGTATTTTTAAGACATTGTTACAGTGTTTTACGTCATAAAACAACATACAAAGGTGGGACTCTCTTTATAAGAGTCCTGCTGAAAAATTACTGAAACAGCATTTCATCCTGTCAGCTTCGCGTGTCAGTCTGTGACCCTTTCAGACTCACAGTCATGGTGCCTCATGTAGTTTAATGTGGGCGGAGCTTGTGCTAACGAGAGGAACGTCACCCTATTTGTACCTCATTATGGGATGGAGCAATGTTTTTTGGTCCATTTATGGCTCTGAAGCAGTTTTCCCTCATTATTAAAAACACAGTAGCATTGTAGTGTTTTATCTCACAAAACTTTGGATTTTCTGTTTACACATAAAGGTGGGACTCTCTTTATAAGGGTCCTGCTGGAAAATTACTACAAGATCACTTCGTCTTTTGAGCGTTGCATCTCAGTCTGTGACCCCTTTCAGACTCACAGCAGTTTCAGTCGTGGTGCCTGATGTAGTTTAATGTGGGCGGAGCTTGTGCTAACGAGAGGAACGTCACCCTATTTGTACCTCATTATGGGATGGAGCAATGTTTTTTGGTCCATTTATGGCTCTGAAGCACCTTTCCCTCATTATTGAAAAGATAGTAGTGTTGTGGTTTTAAGACATTGTGACAGTGTTTTATGTCACAAAACCAGGCGTGAACTAACCGTGACGTCACCCGTTGGTTTCAACGCCCAGAATTTGCTACTTCCTGGTCGCCATTTTGGATTTTTTTGGAGCCAGTGATGTAAAAATCGTCATCAAACAGGCTGGACTGGAGAGCAACTAGGTGCAGAACCAGTCTATGGGCGGGCCAGACTGAGAGCTGAAGACCCTTTTATCCCGCCCACATTTTACCGCAGAGGCTTCTGTTGCTGCTTACATTACATTAACACATTACACTTCTGTCGCATGTATCAGGGTCCAACTAAAACACACGGGCGAGAGCTTGCTACCGCTGTTTGCATAGCAAGCGTTGCGGCGTCAGCTATTACATTACAGCGTGATATTGTGAGTGTTCGACGCTTCTGGGTGGGCTTCATTTTTGGGGCCGGATTCTACGTGTATTTTTATATGTAGTCTATGCACCAAACCCCAGGTTTTTTATTTACATACAAAGGTGGGACTCTCTTTACAAGAATCCTGCTGGAAAAATACTACAGAGCACTTTATCCTGTCAGCTTTGTGTATCAGTCTGTGACCCCTTTCAGACTCACAGTGGTTTCAGTCATGGTGTCTGATGTGGTTTAATGTAGGCGGAGCTTGTGCTAACGAGAGGAACATCACCCTATCAGTACCTCATTATGGGATGGAGCAATGTTTTGAAGTCCATTTATGGCTCTGAAGTGACTTTTCCTCATTTTTTTATGAGTAGTGTTGCATTTTAATAACATTGTGATGGTGTTTATGTTATAAATTCAAGTGTCTTGTCTTAAAACCTATTTTCTGTGCCTTTCTTACATGATTTTTTTAGTTAACCCATTAAATTGTCTAGAATAGAACAGACTTTTAATGCTTTTGTTTTTGTTCCCAGAATCAATCGCACAGAAGAGGAATATGCTAAGATATTCTACTCAGTAAATGGGTGAGTTCATGGCTTAGCCCCCATCTTTATGACAAACTTGGCTTTTGCTCCCATGCATGTAATAATTGAACTAAAATTTGTATGTGTAAACATTTTTAAAAAATAAAAACATCTAACAACTGATAATAAAAAAATGTCACAGTTGTCACTGTAAAATCCAAAGATTGCCAGGTTAATTTAGCAAACTGATGAGCAGGAGATATTTGAACACTCTTGATGCTTTTGCTGGTTTATGATGCATCTTCGTTGCTTGGTGTTACTAAAGAGAAGCTTATCTGCTCATCAGCCTGAGAATATGACACTTCTGCTTAGACAACTTCTGCAATTTTATCAGCTTCCTTGTAGCTGCACACCAGTCATGCCCCTACTGTTTTGCAAGAAGCCACATAAGTCAATTGAAAGTGCAATAAAATACATAAACAGTGAGTGAGACTTTTGTCACAGCAACCATGAACAATGTGGACACTGCTATTTGCATGTAGTTCTAACACATTCGGCAGATTTGAAGTACATTTGTTGCACTCATCTTAGGTGATTTCTACACACTTGTGAAAAGAAGCAGTCAAGATTTCCCAGCAGCATGAATTTTTAACATGCAAGTGTGTCCTCAGGTTGTTGCTGCCGGGAGGAGATGTAGATCTGCAGACATCACAGTTCAGCCGAGCCGCCAAGATCTTTTACAACTTGGCTCTGAAGGTACGAGTGTCGGCGTGTTCGAGTGCTTGCCAAGATCAAGTGACAGCTCAGGATATCAGTCAGACAGAGATCCTCACTAAGCTGCAGCAGAGGGGCAGAGAGAAGAGGGAGTGTAGAACCTAACCAGACAGATTTATGCTAAAAAAAAATGGCCTCACACCTTCCCTTTCCCATCTCATTCCTCACTGTCTTGTCCTCTGCAGGCCAATGATGCTGGAGACTACTTCCCGATCTGGGGAACTTGCCAGGGCTTCCAGCAGCTGTCCGTCCTCACGGCCAACAAAAACCTGCTCACGCTCACTGATACCAAGGCTGTGGCTCTACCTCTCACCTTCACACCAGGTATCTCTTTCTGTCCTTGTCCTTTGCTGTATTTCTGCTCATCTTGAGTTTCCTTTTCCTCCTCCTTCTTCTTCTGCTTCTTCTTCAGTAGCCTCACATCTTGTTGCTTCTTGATTCTGGTTGTTGCTGTTCATCTCCCTTTGTAATTACTCCACCAAGGAATGTGGTGGAGTTATGTCACGATTGACGTTGGTTTGTCTGTCTGTCTGTTCACAACATTACTCAAAAACTGACTAACAGATTTGGATGACATTTTCAGGGAACGTCAGAAATGACACACGGACCAAGTGATTAGATTTTGGCAGTGATGCGACTTATAGTCTGGATCCACGAATTTGTTAAGGATTTCTGTATCATTACGAGATAGCAACATGGCGTCACTGTAACTATGACAACAAGTGAGCACTTTGTCAGCTGCCTGCTGATGATCACATGTTGGCAATCCTACAAATCCACCGCTGAGGACTTATCGGGACTTATCCATCAAAAATCATACACTGACTGAGCAGCCTTGGCAGACTACTGCACTCTGAGTGCTTTTCTTGTTTTTTTTAGTGTTGTACTTGAAGAGAGAGAGATAAATACTTTTTCTCTTATACACTTTTATTCTACCTGTTTCGTGTCTCGATTAGCTGTTTTAGTCAGTCACTTTAAATTATTCTTTAAATGTGTGTGCATTTTATCAAATTTGACTGTTTTTTTGGGGAAAAAATCATTTGCCTGATCTGACAGTTTATTTGCACTTTGAATGAGCTTTGCATATGATCGGTGCTATATAAGTAAATGTGCTCGGTTTTGTCTCGCTAAGCTAAAAGGATAATGATGAACGGAGCCTTCTATACTCAACAAAAACATGAACGCAACACTTTTGTTTTTGCTCCCATTTTTTATGAGATGAACTCAAAGATCTAAAACTTTTTCCACATACACAATATCACCATTTCTCTCAAATATTGTTCACAAATCTGTCTAAATCTGTGATAGTGAGCACTTCTCCTTTGCTGAGATAATCCATCCCACCTCACAGGTGTGCCATATCAAGATGCTGATTAGACACCATGATTAGTGCACAGGTGTGCCTTAGACTGCCCACAATAAAAGGTCACTCTGAAATGCTATTTTATTACAATGCCATCCAAATAAGCCTGCGTTTGATAAATAAATTGTAAATTAAGATTATACTCCATCTGCAGTCTTTCAATTTATGCTTGAGATCAAAAAACGCCAAATAACATTTATAATTTTCCAACCCAGCACCTGGATCGAACACTCATTTACCATCTGTACGTCTTTAAATGCCAAGCTGTTAAAATACACACAGATTGTGAGTTTACAGCTACACTTACATCCTTTGGAATCATACAGTGGCCGTCCACCAAAGCATTTTACGTTTACGCCAAATCCCAAGCACAAACTAAACAAAATATTTAACTTTGTTGTGTCAGGAGGGATATTATGGATAGCTTTCAGGTTTGCTGCTTTTTCACCATTGTGATTACACCACAGTAGCACTGAAAATATATCTGTAAGTGTATACAAATAACTCACTGAATATTCAGTTGTGATTCCTAGTAAAAATTGAGTAGGATGTTGTAGTGTTTCAGTGTTTTCCACTTACCCTCTCTTTTGAGTGTGTGTCCCATTCTGGTTACCCAATGTAAAAACCAAACTCTTCCAGCATCAGTCTATACATGGCCTGTTAGACTGGCAATGACTAAGAGTTAACTCAGCAGCAGCATTCTGACTAAATTTCACCCTGTCTGGTCTGAACTCTGCTCTCCACTAACTCATCAGTTCCTGCAGATCTCAGGGTCTTTCCAGCAAACATATCTCACACATTTGGCCCCAAACCATTCCAGTCCAGGACTCTAAGAACTGGAGTGATGTTTTCTGTCTTCTTGGTGTTAATCAATATTGTAGTGGCAGCGTTTGTAATAAATTGCAACTGCAAATGTCTACTGGTCCCATTAGGGAGGCGAGTGATGAGTGCATCACATTAGTCCATTCTACAGGCAATAATGGCAAGAATGTTTTTTTGTTTTTTTTTATCTTGCTTACAGCGAAAGTTTTTCAGTTTGTTTTTTTACGATGCGATAAAGAGGATTTTGTTAAAACTTTATGTGGGTCCTGAAATGTAGATCTTTAGCCATGATAAAACCAACATTGTTGTTAGTTTTAAGTGCTCTTGTGAGATCAACAAATAAAATTGTTTTCATCTTCATTTTGCTGAACTTCTTCAAGACAATGACCAAGCAAATATATACGACTGCAGTCATTTCTTGAGAGTGCTGGATAGATGTGGGTGTCATCTGTGCAACTGTAATAAACTAACCTAAAGTTTTAGAAAACTTGAAGTAAGGCTTCCATAAACAGACTGAAGAAGAAGGGCCCAAGAACTGATCCTTGTGGAACTCCACACATATTTGGAATTCTGTCAAATTCATGATTACCAAAACTCCCGACTTCGACAAAAGCTGTATTACACTGCAGTTTTCTATTTTTAGAGGTTATATGTACACTCTTGTCCTGGATCCTGCACAGTGACGCAAGTTCAGTTTAGTCAGGATCTTGGTGTTATTGGTCACCCTGGATAACCAGGCATTTATCAGCAGGCTCTGATAGAGCTCAGGTTCACTTGTCCTGTTAAGAGCTGATCATGTGAAAGAGGCAGAGCTCTTAATTAAAGCAGTGTCATGGAACAACAAATTGAGTTCTTAATATGATCGAAGATGAAACAGCAATTTAAAAAAAAGAAAACCTTTCAGACTCCATTAGAGATCTTCGGAAGCTTTTTTCTGTTGGTGGACTTCCAGTTTGAGCTGTAGTTTTATAGAGTTGTTATCTAATAGCCAAATAGTGCCCCATGATTTACTGTAATGAAGATGAAACTAAGCAGCATCTCTTAATAGACTGCTGCAGAGTTCCAGCAGCTTGGGCTGCATAAAATGATCAGCTTTATATTTCATTTAAACTGTGCTGTCAAACAAAAAACGCTTTTTCCAGTTAATAATTGCAGTTGTTTGTGTGAAACTTGTTACACGAGCAAATGATAATTGCCAGAGACATAGTTGTTACACACTGGCATTCAAAGGAGGAGATCAATAGCTGATAATCAATGACCTCCCTGGACTCTGCTTAGCATTTAATAAGCCATGTAATCAAGAAAACTCGCAGTATCATTGCAATAGCTGCAAGTATAGCACCAGGAAAAAATAATATTCTTGCAGGTGTAGTATTACTAAAACAGAATGAGATGTAGAACCTTTTATCTGTGAATATTAAAGTGAGCCCAGGGGTATAAATCAGCATGTCTGTTATAAGAAGTGGTAGTGTAGAGTGAGTGTTTCTGGCTTTTTTTTTTTTTTTTTTTTTGCTGATATCTCTTCAATGAACGCTTGTGTCCCTGTCAGGATGATGTGGTAATGATGGCTCTGTATTTCTAGGGATCTGACAGTGCACTTGTACAGGCTGTTTTGATCTGATCCCAAACATAGTTAGATAATCCACCAATCTCACTTTGTGCTTCAGACCTCCGATAATCCAAAACGCTGGCTTCACAGTTACATATTCCAACTTATGTAAAAGTAATGTCTGGGATGTCCTGTCCAGTCTACGAAGGCTTATATTTAAGTCTGTAGCTCTCTTCTGGATTATTGTGGGTTTTTCTTTTTCTTCCGACAGATGAAGTGAGATATCCTTCATTAGAACCTGACTTGCACATTTCTCAAGATGTTGAACTTCCTCCAACAGTGACTTTTAAAAATTGTCATACGCATTCAACCCACAGTGCTATCAGTAGTGGTGCACAGTGTAGCAAGATATGAGTGTAACCAATGCAATGAGAGAGAACATTGTTCTCTGCAAGAGTCATTTTTGGTTCTGCTAGTCCTGCAGTTGTAGAGAAAACTACATCTGATAATATGCACTACCAGTCAGAAGTTTGGACCCACTTTCTCATTCATTTGAATGAGTAAGTGGGTCCAAACTTCTGACTGGTAGTCTATATGTTCAGTATTTTGAGTAACCATTTAATGGTATGAAGCCATTAACCTCTGAACTTTCTGAACCTCCCTAACTTCTGAACTTTCTGCTAAAGGATACATTTTTAAAACAGAATTAAACAACTTTTTAAAGCATGCATTTGTGTTCTTCTAGCGGCCCAGTCCAGCCGTTTGTTCCGGAGTTTTCCCAAAGATCTGCTTCAATCTCTGGCTGATGAAAACATCACTTCCAACTTCCACAGCTGGAGTCTGTCAATGCAGGTATTTTATTCTCTTCTTCTCTCCAGTCAGTTATGTTCTGTCTTTTTCAAATAAAGACATCAGTGTACCTTCAAGAAAGAATTACCATCAAACTGTATCCAATACACTCAGCTCTGATCCTGGACTGAGCATTTTTGTAACTCAACACGTTCTGACACCAAAATGTTGTGTAGGGAGAAATTGTCCAAAAGCATGAGCTACATTTGCATCATTCATTTCAGGAAGTGTTATGTCAGTCCGCTCTGCCAGTGATATGTCTACTGAAACACAGCAGACATATCATTTTACCTTTTAAACAATCTCAGAATTAGAGAACAAACAGCTTCTGAACAGGATAAACACAGATCTGGTTTTCCATATCAATATACTGACATGGCCTTGTGCACTTAAGCTATATCATTAGAGGGGGTGCAGAAAAGGACATGAAGTAGTTTATTTGTTCTTTGAATGGTTTAAAACAACTAAAGATCAGCTTATAGTAAAATGGGACATGGTGTGCTGTGTAGTGTTTGGCACATTTACGCAGGACTGATGCTGTTTTTAAGCTAATAGTACATTTTCTTCTATAAATCCAATGTTTTTCAGGGTTTCCAGTCTAACTATACTTTTAAAAAAAGTATTATTATTGCAGCAGTAATAAGCCTGAAGACATTATGCCTGCACGCTCAAGATTTTGCTTTTCTTTTCAGTTTTTCTGCTTTGAGTGAGTCAGCAGCAGCAGCAGCTTAGTGTGCTGCAGGTTTAAATATCCTCACTTACACACAGTTTATCCTGTTGTAATATTATTCCCAAGTCTCATATTTAACCGCAGAAGGTGTATTGTTAGTTGTTTCTACAAAGTACTGATGTGTATATTCAGGGTATCCATCCCCTACTGATAAGTTTCTGTCTTTTTGAAACATGTCTGATAATCAAGGAGTTTGTCATGTTTAAACTACAACATAAAGGCATGGATGGGGGTTGAACCCATGATATTTGGTTTACGAGACTAACGCCTTACCACTTGGCCACCACGCCTACTTAAAGATGCAAGAATGACCTACCTTGAATGAGCTATGTGTGTTCATTACTTGAGATTCCCTATGGGATGACGACAAGATACAGCCACAATTTTAGATTTAAAACAAAATTAACATAATCTGTTTCTGCTCCACTGCATGTAGTTGCTATATTTTTCCCATGCCTAAGCAGCATTGTACTTCCAGGTCCACACCAACTAATTTAGTGTAATATCTGTGGCTTTAAACCAACAGAACTACAGCCGAAACTCCAAGCTGAAGAGGTTTTACAAAGTCCTCTCCACCAACAACGACGGAAAGAAAGAATTCATCTCTACCATGGAAGGTACTATTCTTCCCTTTGCAGTTTGAAAACCACTTATTTCATGTTTCGACTATGCAGTAACACAAAAAGTTTATTAAAGTGCGTCTAATTCATGCTACTTTAAATTATGCATTTAGATAACTGTCCACCAGATGGCAGCAACACCATACAACTTGATTAGTCCTACAAGAAAAAGATGTATCTGATGAACGTGCTAAAAGATGTATAGCCTAAATCCACAAGACATTTCAGTGCTTTTAAGAGAAAAATAGTAAACTTAGAAATGCAGAACTTCCGGGTGTGATGTTTGCTGGAACTGTGGGACTCTGCATAAGAGTCCTCCATTTTTAGTTTTACTACACAAGGTTTCTGTGATTTCCAAAACAGTCAAGATAGGAATGCTGATTTTTCAAATTTTCATGTTGGGATTTGTGGAACTGCAAAATGAAACAGGGGACTGATGATGGTAATGACCACAGTGACCTAAAGGTGTTGCTTCAAAAGATTTTTTTTCATTACACAAAGGACTTTTTATACACTGACAGAGTTTTTTGGTTTTCCACAGCCTTCCGCTACCCATTTTATGCAGTGCAGTGGCATCCAGAGAAGAGCCCTTTTGAGTGGATTGATAAATCTGGCATGGTTCACTCCAGTTCTGCTGTAAGAGCCAGCTTCTACACTGCCAGCTTCTTTGTCTCTGAAGGTAACACACTATCTGTGAATGTGTAATCTCTTTGTTTGTCTGCTTTTTGTTTGTTTGTCTTAGCATGTTTGTTAAAAAAAACAAAACTGGATTATTGATTTTACTGAACTTGGTCGAAAGTTAAGCCGACAAAGATCTTGTCTCAGTTTGTAAGGGACTTTACATTATAGCTCCTAACTGCTGATACAAACTACATCTATGATCATAACTACGTGTCTGGATTCTTTTGCTCAAGAGAAGTGTGTCATTGGGATGATTTCCATGTATTTATTGCTCTTTGGCCACTTAGAACCAGATTTTTAAATTCCGTTCACTACACATGCCTGATGTTAGTTCTGGTGATTTCAATTTTTTATATGATCTTCTTTGGGTCAGCAGATTGCATTTGTCTGATTGTTGTGAAGCTAAAATGTTTGAATTTCTTAATATGTCTAGTGACGTTTGGAGTTCAAATAATAAGAGATTTTTTTTGTCATGTTAATGCATTTCAAAATGAAGACATGATAATGTAGATGGAGTTTGAATCCCCTTCAAATGGGGTGAAATATCTCTGCATTTTGGGACTTGAGTCAGTGTCAAACAGCTAGTATTATGTTTCTGAGCTTAGGCTTGGTTAAATTTGCTGGTGGAACAGCACATCAAATCTTAATGTGTCTGGTGGAATTTCAAGTTCAAATAGTAAAGATGTTTCATGAACATGAAGGCATGGATGGGGGTTGAATCCATGATCTTGGCCACTTGGCCACCACGCCTTCACAAACAGATGACATTTAGTATGGATGACCTAGCCCGGAGAGGTTACAAAGGGTTCATTGCATTGTTTAGTATCGTTTTAGTTTGCTTGGAACAACGAGGTGGAACTGTTAATGTGAAAGTAAAGGTTGACGGCCTTGTGTTCTTACCAAAGATGGTCATTGTGATATGTAGTTAACTGTGTTCCCATTAAGCACAAATCAGTGAAAAGTTAATGCATTGGAAAATGAAGACGTGATAACGCAGATGTAGTTTGAACCCCCTTCAAATGGGGTAAGATATCTCTCTGGACTTCAGTCACTGTCAATCAGCTAGTGTTATGTTTCTAAGCTTAGGCTTGGTTAAATTTCCTGGTACAACAGCACATTGAGTACTCCATGGAGTGAATATCTTATTTTGTCTGGTGGAATATGAGTTTCAAATAGTAAGGATGTTTTGTGAGCATGAAGGAATGGATGGGGATCGAACCCATGATCTTTGGTTTACGAGACCAACGCCTTACCACTTGGCTACCACGCCTTCGCAAGCCAATCCCATTTAGTATGGATGGCCTACCCCAGAGAGGTTACAAAGGGTTCATTGCATAGTTCAGTATCATTTTAGTTTTCTTGGAACAACAAGATGGAACTGTTAATTTGAAAGTAAAGTTTGACGGCCTTGTGTTCTTCTCAAAGATGGTCATTGTGATATGTAGTTAACTGTGCTTCCATTAAGCACAAATCAGTGAAAAGTTAATGCATTTGAAAATGAAGACATAATAATGCCAATGTAGTTTGAATCCCCTTCAAACAGGGTGAAATATCTCTGCATTTTGGGACTTGAGTCAGTGTCAGACAGCTAGTATTATGTTTCTGAGCTTTGGCTTGGTTAAATTCCCTGGTACAATGGAACATCAAGTACTCAATGGAGTAAATCTCTTAATTTGTCTGAGGTTCAAATAGTTATGATGTTTTTTGAACATGAAGGCATGGATGGGGATCGAACCCATGATCTTCGGTTTACAAGACCAACGCCTTACCATTTGGCCACCACGCCTTCACAAACAGATGCCATTTAGTATGGATGACCTACCCCAGAGAGGTTACAAAGGGTTCATTGCATAGTTCAGAATCGTTTTAGTTTGCTTGGAACAACGAGACGGAACTCTTAAAGTGAAAGTAAAGGTTGACGGCCTTGTGTTCTTCCCAAAGATTGTCATCGTGATATGTAGTTAACTGTGTTCCCATGAAGCACAAATCAGTGAAAAGTTAATGCATTTGAAAATGAAGATGTGATAACGCATATGTAGTTTGAATCCCCTTCAAATGGGGTGAAATACCTGTTCATTTTGGGACTTGAGTCAGTGTCAATCATTTAGTATTATGTTTCCAAGATTAGGCTTTGTTAAATTTCCTGGTAGAACAGCACATCAAGTACTCAGTGGAGTGGATATCCTAATTTGTCTGGTGGAATTTGAGGTTCAAATAGCAAGGATGTTTCATGAATATACAGGCATGGATGGGGGGTTGAACCCATGATCTTTGGTTTACAAGACCAATGCCTTACCGCTTGGCCACCATGCCATCACAGACAGATGCCATTTAGTGTGGTTTACCTACCCCAGAGAGGTTACAAAGGGTTCATTGCATCGTTTAGTATCGTTTTAGTTTGCTTGGAACAACGAGATGGAACTGTTAATGTGAAAGTAAAGGTTGACGGCCTTGTGTTCTTCCCAAAGATGGTCATTGTGATATGTAGCTAACTGTGTTTCCATTAAGCACAAATCAGTGAAAAGTTAATGCATTTCAAAATGAGGATGTGATAATGTAGTTTGAGTCCCCTTCAAATGGGGTGAAATATCTGTTCATTTTGGGACTTGAGTAAGTGTTAATCAGCTAGTATTATGTTTCTGAGCTTAGGCTTGGTTAAATTTCCTGATACGATGGCACATCAAGTACTCAATGGAGTAAATGTCTTAATTTGTCTGGTGTAGTTTGAGGTTTAAATAGGAGGGATGATTTTTTAACATGAAGGCATGGATGAGGATCAAGCCCATGATCTTTGATTTACCAGACCAATGCCTTACCATTTGGCCACCACAAATACATTGTATTTCAAAATGAAGGTGCAGTGATATAGAATCTTATCTCTTCAAATGGGTTATGGTATGGCTGCATCCTGGGACTTTAGTCAGTGTAGAACAGATGATTACGTTTCCTGATAGAACAGCATGTCAAGTTCCTTGACTCTTCATGTTTTTACAGTTTGAGTATGATCAGTGGAGTGAGTTTCTTGATATGTCTGGTGGAATTTGAGGTTCAAATAGTGAGGCATGGATGGGGATTGAACCTATTTTTGGTTTACAAGACCAACGCCTTACCACTTGGCCATCACAAACAGATGACATTTAGTATGGATGCCCTACCCTGGAGAGGTTACAAACGGTCCATTGCATTTTTTTTATTATTGGTGCAGTGATGTAGATGTAGTGTATATCGCTTCTAATGGGTTATAATATGGCTGCATTTTGGGACTTCAGTCAGTGTAATACCACTATGATTATGTTTCTAAGCTTAGGTTTGGTTAAATTTCCTGATAGAACGGCAAGTCAAGTACCTTGATTTTTCATGTTTTTACGGTTTCTGACTCTAATCAATGGAATGAATTTCTTAATATGTCTGGTGATATTTGGGGTTCAAATGATAAATATCTTTTTGGAACATAAAGGCATGGATGGGGGTTGAATTGATGATCTTTGGTTTGCGAGACCAACGCCTTACCACTCGGCCACCAAACCTTCACACATTCAAGCCATTTAGTATGGATCACCTACCCTGGAGATTGAATAAATACAGTAGAAAAGCTTGTGTGTCATCCTCAATGCACTAAGTTCATCTGATACTTAAACTGTGTGTATTTTTAATGGAAAGAATCGTCCCCTTACTGTGTTGTTGAAGCTTCACCATAGCATTGGTAGGTTGGGCTTAACCTCCATCTTCTTTCTGTTTTTTTTTTGTTTGTTTGTTTCTCCTGCAGCCATGAAGAACCAGCACCATTTCTCCAGTCCTGCAGAGGAAGACAGAGCTCTCATTTACAACTTCTCTCCTGTGTACAGAGGCATCCATGCTGTTTTTGTGCAGAACTATTACTTTGATTGATGGAAAGTGCTGAAGATGAAGCAAACCCGGGCTCAGTTTTGTCACAATTTGCCAGCTGTAGAACATCTTGGCCCAAGTCACAAACCAAACTCGATGGAGTTGTCACTTACTGTAGTCGCGAACATCGACAAAATGCAGCAGAGTAGTGATGAAAAATAGAAGTAAATAAGCCAAAATATATGTCAGAAATTTTACCATTTTTCAGGATAATAGGAAAATACAAACATAAAATGCTAATAAAAATATATATAAATGAAATAGTGCCAATATGTACAAATGGAAATTAAATTTAGATTTAATTTACAGCGCTCGTTTAACACATCGCCACCCCTCTAGAACTACTACAACACAATTCCACAGCTACAGTCCAGAGTGACGTGTATTTTATAAGAGGTAGCAGAATTTGTTACAGGTGCAATGGTTGAATGTAATTTTTGGAGTAACAAAACAGTAGAATCTGTCAGCGTTTCATCTGATTCTGTGTAAATTCTCAGTCATCCAGATCATCATGGTAATTCTCAGTGATTCTTTAGAAGACAACTGGATTTCGATTTTTGGTTCCTGAAAACATTTCGCCTCTTCTCCAAGGGTTTCCTCAGTTGTTACTGACTTGTTGGGAGTCCCAGGTAATTATTTTCAGCCCCGAAACACATGGCTAATTACCGGCTAATGAGCCAAGACTAATTCCTGGAGTTTTAAATGCTTGTAAAACTTATCTGTGAAGTCTTGTCCTCAGGAGCTGGATCTCCTGTATTTTATCATGCACTTGTGGAGTGGTTTTTTAGTCTCCTCTGCATATAGGTCTGTGCTCTCCTTGCTACATTAGGCTGGAAATACAACTTGCTAGGACACCAGTCAATGTTTGCCTGAAATTTCTACTGAAGATGAACCCAAAGTAAATTGAATGCTGTTCTTGAACTGTTTGGAGTACATGCATGGTTCTGGTCTCATTTGAAAGCTGACAACCTGAATTTTCACCCAGTGCAGTCAGAATTACTCTAGGTGCAACTGGCACAGAGTATTTTATATTGGAACACACTGAATTAGGATGATTTTTTTTTTCGCCTAAATTTTTTCCTTAATAAAACACCTGAAAATAAGTGTGGCAGCATTGTGAGAGCTTGAAAACACAAAAAGGCAACAGCCTGGGGTATTACTTAGTTCAGGTCAAAATTTCAGAGCAATACTACAAGAAATGAGTGCTTCAGACATGTCTTTGTACTAATATGCCCAGGCGCTGGCCATTTTGCCCACTCTTGGCACACCCTCGGGACAATGGTATATGTACGTTTTTCTGTCCGGTTTTGAAATTATTTTCACTCCAAAACCTCAAAAGCAACTCATAAAAACACTCAAACACAATTCACTGGGAGACAGAGCAGACAGACACAGATGGGCCTGTGAGTCTGCTCCCCTGGAGCACAGCTCTCAGACACGCAAGCAGAGTGTCTGTGTTGACATAGATATATATGTCAGGGTAGAGACTGCGATTTGGTAGAATTGGAGTTTTTACCAGTAGAGATTGCGATTGTAATCTCTACCAGTAGAAACTCCAATCCTACCAGTAGAGATTGCGATTGGAGTCTCTACCAGTAGAGATTGCAATTGTAATCTCTACCAGTAGAAACTCCAATTCAGTTCAAGTTGCATTGCCTACTGGTGCAGCTCTGAACTAAAGTCACACTTCAGTTTGAAACCAAAAATATCAATATTTAATGGCATTGCTGGTTTGCGTCCACTTGATTCTAGTATAATTGTTCTTGGTTATTGATAAGATAAATAGCATAATAGCACTATATGCAGGTGTCGGATGTTTCCTTTCAAACTGCTGTGGTGACATTATTCCATGAATGGCTTTTACTTATGATATCTAAACATCCTCACTTTGAACTAGGTGAGCTGCTCAAGAATTATACAGTGAGACCACGCCTATTGGAAATAACATATAGTGTCTGGATGTCCAAGCTTGGATTATGGCCGTTTTTTTTGGTGGAATATTTTCATCTTTGACCAGTTATGAGCGTTTATGAGCCTCCAAAGGTGAGTTGTGCACATTTACGTGATTTGTTGTTTGTTGGACAAATGTGTTTATATTACCCACTGTGGTAATCACATCTGAAAGTGGTTTATACCGGCAGATTCATGCCAATCTAAGCTTTCCATAGGTGTATAGTGTTTCTATCATCGAGTTTGCAGCCTGGGACGTTTAGTAAAATGCTTATGCAGATCTCAAAGTGTCCTGAAGCGCAAATGTGTGTAGCTTGTGTGTCTGACGACTTTCTCCAAACTCGTTATCCTGGTGCACTAGAACCCAGCAACAAACTTAAAGCTTAGTTCACCCTAAACACCAAAAACAAGTCCAGTTGCCTTCTACTGAAGCACTTAAGATTAGTCTGATCCCATTTACATGAAGCTTATTTTCCACTA
Organism: Acanthochromis polyacanthus; assembly: GCF_021347895.1. Classification (NCBI taxonomy): domain Eukaryota; kingdom Metazoa; phylum Chordata; class Actinopteri; family Pomacentridae; genus Acanthochromis; species Acanthochromis polyacanthus. Next base: position 31,072,444 of record NC_067117.1, on the reverse strand, counting down.
AACTCCTCATATCCTCCCCATGCTGTTAACGCTGTCTTCAGTCTAAATTGAAATGCAGTGATTTGACTTTTTTGATGGCGGGATGATTCAAACTAATAAGATAGGGTCTTTCTTGTACTGTAGGATTAATTATGGCATGCTAAACACAAAAATACTTTTTCTAAGTATCCAATTTTAGTCATTGCAATATGTGTCTGAGCTGCTTGCTAAATGCTAATGTCCTAGTATATCATATTACTAAAATGCTTTACTGGATATTTTATGTTTCTCTCTTTTCAGTTTTGTTACCTCCCTTAAGTTTGCACACATCCAGTCTCAGTTTAATCCCCTAAACTGCTGCTCTGTCTGTTTTTATTGTTCTTTTCAACCCCTTTAATCCTGTTGTACGATGAGTTTTTGGTGAAACTTTTGGAAAGCAGCAGCTCCAAGGTCAAATCTCAGTGTTTTGTTTGGGTTTTCTTTTGGCTTGAAGGATGAATAACCTGCTGAAACTCTGTGCACAGATACCTTTTTTTTTTTTTTTTTTTTTTGAAATCTCTGAATTTTTTAACATTCCTACTCTGAGTGTTCCAAGCTAGCATCAGTATACATGAGCACAGAAGTTCAAAAGATTGCACACCACTTGTTGCTCCACTGGGGAGGACTCTGGGCCTGGTTTAGCTTCTTAAAGTCCAGGTGGTTGGAAAGAGCTAGAAGTTATCAGTACTGCTAAAGCCTGATGGAAGCGCCTCTTAAACCTTGGCTTAAATGTGGATAATCAGCAAACACTGAATTACCCCATTTCCCATGTTGACTTTGATAATCAGCAAGAGAAAACTGAAGTTCATTGTGAACCCACTGCTGTTTTCTTGTCAGTGTGAATTGATGAATGTAACTCTTTAACATTCCTTCAGTGGAAATGGGAGCAAACATCGTATACTTTAAGTTCTACTGGCTTTATTTTGCAGGACCACAAGTTGCTTTGCGTGCAAAGTCTGCAAGTCATACAGCAGTTTACTCACGTCAGCTGGGATTGAAAAAAGTCTATCTTTCAACAACTACCATCTCATTTTCAAGTTGGGTTATCATTTTTCTAGCAGTGTCTTTGCTCCAAAACCAGATATCAGTACCTGAGGAAGCTCCTCATCTCTTCATGATTGTATTGTCGTGTCTGTTTATTCATTTCAGTATTGTAATCCTCATCAAGAGTATTTTATATAACTATGAGAATGTATTTCATTACAAGCTTTATCAGACAAATGATATGCGCTTTGTAAAAATGAAAATGGAACCTAAAAATGTCAGAAATATGAGGCAATGCCCTTAATGCAAAACATGGATCTAAGGGATCAGTTCTGCTTCAGTATCAAACCTACAAATGCATATTTTTGAGGTTTCAGAAATTTTATCAGAAAAAAAATACTGTTATTTTTTTTGTTTGTTTGTTTGTTTTTTCCATCGAATGTCTCTCCAACCATTTTGCACATTTGAACATTATACAAGTGAAGGCCAGGCCTGTGATGAAAAATACATCCAAAGGAAATTGATGAATCAATAAAATTGCACCGTTTACCTTTTGTTCTTTAATACATTCAAAAACAATGAGCCCCAGTCTTGTCCAAATTCTGCTTTTGGAGCATTCTGTAATATATTTTCAAGTTCAACTCACTGGTTTTGGAAATATGCATTGAACGCACAATTGATTGTACAAGCTGTTATCTTGTTTGTATGACCATGCGTCAGATGATCAGACAATAAAAGGAGTCAAAAAAAAAAACCCTCAGTGTCAAAGCATTCTTTGTCTCAAATTAAAACAAAACAAAGCAAAACAAAACAAAAAACCATATATATATTGAGTTTTTTTGTTTGTGTATGCAATTTCTGTCTGTGACAATTGGTGTACTACTTTTAGTGACTTCTTAATAGACAACTTTAACTTAAACATACCTGACATACCTGATGTGCCTTTCACATCCACCCCGAAGACGGATATGCCAAGGTAGATGTCTCAAGGCTGATAATCCCCACTTGTAAATTGTAATTTTTAACTTAAATTTTTGCAGCTATTTTTTTTTTATGACCATTAACCTACCAAAAAAAAAAGGTATAAAATTTGCTCATCTAAATATCTGCAGTTTAAAAAATAAAATCCATGATCTTTGCTCTGTTGTGCATGATAATAATATTCAGGTAATGGCTGTCTCAGAGACACATTTAGATGATACTATAGAGGATGCAGCTATATCAATTCCAGGATACAATGTTTTCAGGCTAGATAGAGACAGGTTTGGAGGCGGGGTTGCTTTCTTTATACAAGATCATATTCCAGTAAAAATTAGAAAGGATCTTGGCATGACAGGAGTGGAAGCCCTTTGGCTCCAAGTTTATACTTCACATCACAGGCCTATACTAACATGCTGCTGCTATAGACCACCTAGTTCGAATATTGAATACTTGAACAATATATGTACTATGTTCCATAATGTAACAGATACTAGTAATGACATTTTTTTTCTTGCCGATATGAATATTGACTGGTTTTCTGATAATTGTTAATTGAAAAGGGCTTTGTCTGATGCAGCTAATATACAACTTATCTCAAGTTATTAATTTACCCACTAGAATAAGCATTAATGATGATGACTCAATTACATCAACATGCATTGATCACTTTTTTACGAATTGTGAACAAAAGTGCTCAAAAGCTGTATCATTACCTGTGGGTTTCAGTGACCACAATATTCTTGCCTTGGCTGTAAAAACAAAGGCTCCTAAAGCAGGGCCTGAGGTCATTTACAAGAGAATTTACAGAACTTTTTCTGAAAGTGACTTTGTTTCTAGTGTGGAAAATATAGATAGGGATGATATACTTGAGAGGGTGCATGCAGAAACTGCACTGGAGCCCTTTATGATGTTTTCTACAGTATATGATCAACATGCTCCAATTAAGAGGCTCTCTGTAAGATCGAAAAAAGCATCATGGCTGGATGAGGAATTAAGAAATTGCATGAAAAGAAGGGATCAACTGAAAAAGCATGCAATTAACTCTGGTTGTTTAGTAGATTGGAAAGCTTATCGCTGGTTAAGAAATAAGGTAACTAAATTAAATAGACAGAAGAAAAAAACAATATAAATCTAAATTTAATGAGTGTAATGGTGACAATAAAAGACTATGGAGAACAATTAATGAAGTTATGGGCAGAAGTAAAAATGGTAAAACGCCTTCTTTTATAGAAAACAATGGGATATTAATTACTAGATCCTATGATATACGTAGCTAATTATTTCAACAAATATTTCTTACAAAAAGTTAATTCAATTAGGGATCAACTGTTGCCGGGATGTTACAGGTCATCTATAGATAATATAAGAAATCACATTATGGTCAATAAAGACTGTTGTTTTGAATTTAAAATTCTTAGGGAGGTAGATGTGGAAAAACTTCTTCTCACAATTAAGTGTGACAAACCTTGCAGTTTGGATAATTTAGGTGGCAAACTTTTAAAGCTTGCAGCAAAAGTAATAGCAAAACCACTATGTCATATTTTCAATTTATGTTTTAAAGAATCTATTTATCCAAATCTGTGGAAGATTGCAAAAGTCATTCCTCTGCCAAAAAACTGCAGAGAGCCACTCACAGGGCATAACAGCAGGCCAATAAGCGTGTTACCTGTACTAAGCAAACTGTTGGAGAGAATCACGTTTAAGCCAATTCAGCATTATTTTGAAACAAATAATATGAACTCTGATGTTCAACATGCATATAGGGGAGGCTACTCCACTAGCACTGCTCTTACATGTCTCACTGATGCCCTGCTTACACAGATAGACAGGAAGTCAGTGGTAGGTGTTGTATTTCTGGACTTTAGTGCAGCCTTTGATCTGATTGACCATGAATTGTTACTTTTGAAGCTTTCAGCCTGTGGTTTTAATAACTCTGTGATTGATTTTATGAGAAGTTATATGACTGACAGGAGACAATGTGTTAAGTTTAATGGTGCTTTTTCAGATATAGACACTTCAGTGTGGTATTCCCCAGGGGAGCTGCCTTGGACCTCTCCTTTATTCTATTTTTGTAAATGATATGCCATATGTGTTAAGAAATGCGGGTATAGTAATGTATGCGGATGATACAACCATCTTTACATCTGCAAACAGTATTGAACAAGTTAATAAGACACTTCAAGATGAGCTAACACTGTTAGCTGACTGGGTTACAGCAAACAAGTTAAAGTTGAATATCTTTAAAACAAAATGTATGGTACTTGGGTCTAATGACTCACTTCGATCTAATCAAGAGTTGGTCCTCTCATTACATGGTGCAGTTATTGAGCAAGTTAGAGAAGCCAAACTGCTGGGCATTACTATAGATGAAACATTATCTTGGTCTACTCACATAAACAATATAGTCAGTAAAATGAGTAAAAGTATTTCAAACATAAGAAAATGTGCTTGTTTTTTAACTGACACAACAATCAAGTTTGTTATTCAATCATTAGTCTTATCCCACCTTGACTACTGCCCTGTAATATGGTCTGGCACCTCAAAAAAAAGAACTTGCTAAACTCCACCTCGCTCAGAATAGAGCTGCACGACTGGCACTTCACTGTTCTATTAGGAAGAATGTAACTGCTATGCATGATAAACTCTCCTGGATGAAAGTAGCGGAGAGATTGGCGTGCAGCCTTATTTTGTATTTGAATAATATCTGTACTTCATGTAAACCCAGTAGCCTATTTTCTAGATTAGTACCTATCAAGATCACACATGATTATGAAACCAGACAGGCCTTAAGCTGTCGTTTCAGACTACCTAGACCTAGGACAAATGCACTGAAAAGAACTGTATTGTACAGAGCTATTGCATATTGGAATGGACTTCCTCACTGCCTCATTCTTAAGTGTAAAAAATCAGGATTTAGAAGGGAATTGAAAAAAGCGGTTTTGAGTAAAGAAATTAGGTTAAATTTAGTTGATTGATGTCTGTAAAGCTGCAGAGTGCCTTATTTTTGTATTTTTAGTTTAAACTGTATAGAGACAGCTCTTAATGAGCTGATCTCTGAATGTGTCTGTGTATGTGTAGGCACATGTGTGCGTACGTATGTGTATGTGCTTGTACTATGTATTTATACTTGTACTGTGTATGCATACTATATGACCCTTTAAGAATTTGATGTGTGTGAGAGGGTGTGTGCATGCACATGTTATGATGTATGCTTATATCTATTTTTATTTTATGATTTGAGTTTGTTTATGAGAATAATTTAATTGCTTGTTTTATATTTTATGTTGTATTTTTCGTGATTTCTTTTTGGGAATTGTCTTATTTTTTTAGGGACCCCAGGAAGAATAGTCATCACCATGGTGACAACTAATGGGGATCCAAGAAACAATAAACAACCTCTCAAACTGGAACATGGACTGTTGTCCAAATTGACCCATATGTTGTGGATGTGGATTAAACCTTATGGTCAGAGAAAAACTTAAAATTTTAGGAATCCATTATGTAAAATTGAAGAGAAAAAATAATAATAAAAAATTATTATGGTTGAAATCAAACACTTCAACCTAAAGACACTTTATTTAGCACTCAAGAACCAAGTCTAAAAGACAACCTCTCTTTTTTTTTTTGGTTTGGCCCAATGTGCAAGGGGTCTGTGTCCACAGGCACCACTAGATGGCATCATGATACCATTAAATGAAAGATGACCATCCTATGAAAAAGATTCAAGATAACAAGTACAGACTTGGCATCCAGGATTTTAAATGTGTAGGTAGGAATTGGTTCATTATCAACAACAAAAAAGTTATAGTAGATGTTCAAAAATGTTATAGAGGACATGAAATAATAAAGAAAATGTAGATTTAACAGCAGCCTTTACCATTTGTTGCAGATCAGATCAAATACATTTACCCTAGATTCCCGTAAGGGTTTCATCATAAGGAATATGTATTCCAAACTAGCATTTAAAATGTCTGGAAAGTAAAAAAAAATAAGAGCAAAATTTAAAAGAAGAACTAAGCTAGATAACTGTCTCATAAAAATGAGAAATAAAAACATGTCAACTAGTTTAACTTTGTACCCTGAGGAAGCTTGTGTGATACAATAAAACCTAAAAAGGCTTGACCTTTAACTTGGATGAGAACTCCTACAAATGTAAACGATCCACAACAACCACCAAAGTGACTTTATGGTGACAGGTTTTGTCAGTCAATCCTAATAAATTGTTCCATCTTTGGTGAAACTGTAAAATTGTCTCAGTTTTTACTGTGTAACACATGAAAGTGAAATCACACTCTCTGCACGCTGTCATAATGTGGTTGACTTAAACTTCACATCTATTGAATCTAATACACGTCTATAAATCACTGTTGGCTAAATGAATAGAACAGCTCCCTATACTTGAAAGAACAGTGAGTACATCACTTCAGGTGCAAGTGTGTGGGTCTTGGGAGCAGCTTCTATACTCTGCTGAGCTGAAAAGAAAAACTTTTTTTCTTCACTCAAACATGAACACTGAATATAACATTTATTCAGGCATAAAGTGTTCTTCAGTCACTGCTGTTTAATATAGAATACATACAGCCACCTTGGCCACTGATCCTGAGACACAGTGTGTGCATTGGTGAGCGCCTGTAAGTCTGTCTGGATATAAAAACCACCTCAGTAAAGAGCTGCCCAGTGGGAGCACAAAGATGATCTACTGTCTAGACCGAGTCCATGCTCAGATATATCTGAATGGTAAGCAGTCACACCCACACACACATCACCTTCTGCAGTTTCTTGGCTTTGCTGGGTTGTTGTTGGATCTTTTACCTGAAACTCCAAAATTCTTCACTCAGATAAGCAGTTTTTCTTTCGAGGGTGTCTTGAGCAGAGAGGGGAGGAAAGACAAAAGAAGAGGGAAGTGGAGTGGATTGAGGAGTCGACAAAACAAAAAGGACAGAAAAATGACAAAGGATGCAAGAAAGTGGTAAAGCAAAGGAGAACAAGGAGTGAGGGGGAACAGTAAGAAAGATGAATGAATGAGGTGAGAAGGAATCAGGCCCACAGCCAGCACCTCGGTGTCGGACACACATGAGTTTGTTCGTATTCGTTAATCAACTCCCTACAGGACTATTGTACGTCTATCTATGTGGAGGTTAATGGAGCCATGCTGGGTTGTAAGTGCAAGCAATGATCCTTAGATTCAACACAGACCCCTGTTTTGTGTTCACTTTCCATTGTGTTGGCTAACTGATTGTGGGACGCCAGACTGAATGTGGTTTAAACATGGGCTCTCAGGTAATGGCTTGTACAAGGGTACTTCAAAAAGTTCTTGGGCTTACCGAAAAGCAGACGGCAAAACTCCAATCTTAGGCCATAACTATATACTATAAAGCCTCTGTCCAAGAAGCAATAAAAAAGGATAAGAAAGCTTCAAGTTGGTTGCTATTGCTCCAGGACAATGCATCAATCCACACAGCATCAGTGTGGTTTTGAGCTGTTGCCCCATAAACTATACTCAGTCGACCTGCATCATCTGACTTCTGCCTTTCTCAAAATTAAATATCACTTGCATAGTTACCATTTTGAGTGATAATGAGTCCATGCATGTTGTTTATGATTATCTGGAGGCTCAATATGTGACCTTCTTCCATGAAGGGAAAGTGAAGCTGAAACGTCGGTAGACCAAATTCATTGAAGTTAAAGGAGACTATGTTGAAAAATAATATGAGAACAATCCTTCTCCTGTGACCTTTTCTTTTTTTTTTTTCTTTTTTTTTTTTTTTGTCCTGTCCGGCAACAGAGCAGGCAGAATGGGGATCTGGCTGCTGCATTGTACCATACAAGTTTGCTTTTCCAAGGGGAGTTTATAAGTATAAGACTCCCCTTGATACTGTACAGTAATTTATTTAGTTTGAATACTTGTTGATGAGTTAAATACACATAAGTTTGCCGGACCTGACAGGGGAAAGGCAGGAAGAAAGAAACAAGAAGAGAGAAAGAACAAAAAAAAAAAAAACAACAACAAGGGGGATAGTGAAGAGAAAAGGAAGGGTGCAAGAATACAGTTATCTTTCAATTGAAACCGACACAACAGACAACAAGCTAGTACACCTTAACAAAGACACACCGGAACGCATCCTACGGGTTTTGTTAGGAAATTATTATTATTATTAGTAATTATTCAGATCATCTATGTGAAGCAAACAAACTGAGGAAACATGTCTTTTGATATTCTGGCACCAGGACAAACTTAACACCCCCCAAGACAACATGGTTGCTATGTCCACATGCAGAGTACGGTGCAATTGTGACTGTGATCATGCAACTATGACCTCTGACCTCCGTGAAGGCCAGAAGCGGGCCCGAGAGCCCACAAGACCCAGGCGAGCCGGCAGCAATCCCAGAGCAGAGATCCGAGCCACCAAACCATGAGGACGACCACGGATCGGCCCGGAAGGGGGCAGAGGGAGAACCCGGCCAGGACCCCCAGCGCCCAGCGGGGCCGGGCCCCAGGCGACCAAGACCGGCAGCCGCCGACCCCGCCAGGGGCCGGAGGCCCAGGGCGGACCCAGCACAGGACCCCGGGCCCCAGGCATCCAAGAGGCAACCCCCGCACCCCAGGCAGAGGGTCAACATCGCCAGGGGAACCAGCCACCCCAGACGGCCACCCGGCATGGGCCGGCGCCTCTGCCGCAGCCAAGGATCCAGGGCACCCCACCCCCCCTCTCCCTACCCCCCCTCACCCCCACACACCCCCATAACATCCATAATCATTTAACTCACTCACCCACCCATAGTGCCCCATGAGGGCACCCCCGGGAGGCCAGGGGACACCGGACCACACAACCAGGCCCCCACCACAGTGACTAAGTGCAATTAAAACTTGATCCTGTGACCTTTTCTGGTGAAGATGAGAACCTCTTGAAGTACCCTCATACATATTTATTCCACCCTTACTCATGGTGTTCGAAGTTCCAATTGCTTTGTTATTTTTTTGCGATGTCCGATGTTCCGATGTTCCAATGTCTCTCCTAAATGCAACTTTGGCACAAAAGTCATTGATGACAAAAGGCAAATTTTGTCATGCACATTTGGGCTTTATGATATTTTAGATTGTTGTTCTGAATTTATATTAGACAAATAAATAACTGACTAATCAAACTGTAATTGTATAGCACCTTTTTAAAGATGCATATGTATATATATATATATATATATATATATATATATATCATGGTAGAGACTGCGATTTGGTAGAGTTGGAGTTTCTACCAGTAGAGATTGCGATCACAATCTCTACCAGTAGAAACTCCAATCCTACCAGTAGAGATTTATCAGGGCTAAGGTTAGACTTTTAAGGTTAGGGTCAGGGCAGGGGTCAGATTTAAAGGTCAGGGTTAGTTAAGGTTAGGGTCAGGGGTCAGGGCAGGGGTCAGATTTAAAGTTCCATCTCTACTGGTAGAAACTCCAATTCTACCAAATCGCAGTCTCTACCCTGACATATATATATATATATATATAGTGGAAAGTGTACATATAACAACACTTCTCACTAATCTGTGATCAACATGGTGTTAGATTTGTGTCTGAGGATGAGAGGGGTGAATAATGGTAAACAAACATCTCAGGATGAATATAATTGCCACATAATAATGCATTTAAAAATAGATATAAAAATTTGTACACACAATATCACTGTCACAGATGCATTATTGCCATTCCTGTGCATGTGTGTTGTTTGTAATTCCAGTTAATCTGATAAACTTTGCATTTTTGCACCTTCTAACAGCCACAGTGGGTCACCAGGTTGCCTATTTGCATACCTGTTTAATATGTACACTACAGTTCAAAAGTTTGGTGTCACTTAGAAATGTCCTTATTTTTGAAAGAGAAGCATTTTTTTCTCAATTAAGATAACATTAATCAGAAATACAGTCTAGAATTTATTAATGTGGTAAATGACTATTCTAGCTGGAAATGGATGCTATCTAATGGAATATCTCCATAGGGGTACAGAGGAACATTTCCAGCAACCATCACTTCTGTGTTCTAATGCTACAGTAGTGGTCAAAAGTTTGCATACACTTGTAAAGAACATAATGTCATGGCTCTCTTGAGTTTCCAGTTATTTCTACAACTCTGATGTTTTCTATGATAGAGTGATTGGAACAGATACTTCTTTGTCGCAAAAAACATTCATGAAGTTTGGTTCTTTTATGACTTTATTATGGGTTAACAGAAAAAGGTAATCCTCCTTCTTCATTATCCCATTCACTCTGTAAAGCACCAGTTCCATGGGCAGCAAAACAACTCCACAGCATAATACTACCACCACCGTGCTTGACGGTAGGCATGGTGTTCTTGGGGTCAAAAGCATCACCTATTCTCCTCCAAACATATTGCTCGGCATTGTGGCCAAACAGCTCGATTTTTGTTTCGTCTGACCACAGAACTTTCCTCCAGAAGGTCTTATCTTTGTCCATGTGATCAGCAGCAAACTTCAGTTGAGCCTTAAGGTGTCGCTTTTGGAGCAAGGACTTCCTTCTTACACGGCAGCCTCTCAGTCCATGGCAATGCAAAACACACTTGACCATGGACACTGACACCTGTGTTCCAGCAGCTTCTAATTCTTGGCAGATCTGCTTTTTGGTGGTTCTCGGTTGACTCTTAACCCTCCTGATCAATTTTCTCTCAGCAGCAGGTGATGGCTTGCATTTTCTTCCTGATCGTGGCAGTGACAAAACAGTGACATGCACTTTATACTTCCAATTGTTTGCACTGTTGCTCTTGGGACCTGCAGCTGCTTTGAAATGGCTCCAAGTGACTTTCCTGTCTTGTTCAAGTCAATGATTCGCTTTTTCAGATCCGTGCTGAGCTCCTTTGACTTTCCCGTTGTAGCGTTTGTGGGCATTTGTATCCACTGAGCCCTATTTAAATGGCCTCAGAGAAGTAGCCAGCTCTAGTCACTCATAATCACTCACAAGAAGTTAAGAGGCAATGCTATGAAGCTTATTTCATTGACACAACTTTCTAAGTCACCAAAATTGCTAATTCATGTTGCTGTATGTATATTTTTGACCCAGCAGATTTGGTCACTTTTTCTGTTAACCCATAATAGTCATAAAAGAACCAAACTTCATGAATGTTTTTTGTGACAAAGAAGTATCTGTTCCAATCACTCTATCAGGGAAAAATCAGAGTTGTAGAAATAACTGGAAACTCAAGAGAACTATGACATTATGTTCTTTACAAGTGTATGTAAACTTTTGACCTCGACTGTACATTGTGTTAGCTAATGGTGTTGAAAGGCTCATTGATGATTAGAAAATCCTTGTGCAGTTATGTTACCACATGGATAAAAGGGTGAGTTTTCATGGAAAACATGAAATTGTCTGGATGACCCCAAAGTTTTGAACAGTAGTGCACATGTGGCACATTGCCTCTCATATAACTTTAGTTGACTCATTTCCCAGTTGCCCTTTTGTGCCTGCAAATGCTTCTCCAGAAACCATCATCAGAACTGAAAGTTTGTCTGACTTCATATGAATTCATTTGGCAGATGTCCAGACCTCCAGGAACCTGCTGCAGTTCAAAACTTCATCTCTGTGCAGTAAAAATGTCAGTTATATTACTTTGTGATGGCCCATATGAACTCGTGGGGAATCATTTTCAGTGCTGAATGTTCAGCGGCAAGCCTCAAGACTGCTGTCTCTCGATCCGCTTAGGCTCAAACGAGCGCTGTTGTTCCTAATCAGCCCAGTGACTTACAGAACTGCACTGGCACTGAAGAGTTTTGCAGAACTTGGTGGAGGGCGAGGAGGGAGTGGAGAGTATCTACCAAATTGTTGATGTTTTAACCTTATAGCCAGGATTTTTTTTTTGAAACACCAAATGTTTTAGTAGTGTAGCATTAACCCCGGAGCCTTGTGGTACCAAAGTTAAATCACAGTGTTCTATGTTGTCCAACTGGGATTCTTTCTTGCTTGTAATTATCCATCCCTTTTCCCCTGCTATAAAAGAAAGGCATAAAATATGCAAACACAAGCTAAATAAGCTCTCGTTTGTTCATTAGTTAGTGGCATAATCACCCTAATCACTGTTTTGTGTTGAAAAAACACAGATAATTTTCAGTTACTGGTTCAGTTTCAGACTTCAGTTCCTAGACATTTTCAGTTTCTTGGACTATTTGGTCCAATGGCTCATTTACATTTGTTATTGTATGCAGTCCGTATACAGATAACTTATCTGTACAACGGAAAATACAGGGTGGAAACACACACAGCGCACATTTGGATCAGAATGCAATCGGAACATCTTATTTGGAAGAGATTAGGTTCATACTGTATCAGGTGTCATGCAGGTGAAGGAAATAGACCCACGATCGCAGAATTTCCTTGATATCGGATGTTTGTTGACAAGTCAGCCAGCCAAACCCAAATATACAGAATCTACATACCAAGATCAGATCAGATTGCATGAACAGTCAAGATAGAGAACATACATTCATGTAACTTTCACGTAAATGCAAATAACCAAGGATGGGATTTCCGTATCTACACATCCAGATTTTTATCCCACTTGAATCTGGAGCAAAGACATCAATTTAGTCTATTTCCACCACCGTGCGTTTCAGATTTTATTCACACCATGTCGATGTTTATTACAAGCTAAAGACATATTTCCATCTTTAGGTTACACAGGCTATCCGTCCAAAGATCCATGTTAAAACCAAATGAAAATAGAGTCAAAAAAGCCATTAGTCTTCCACTTGACTGCTGACCTCTTGCTGCCCGTCGTTTAACTCTGTATCTTGTTTGCCTGTCTGCTTTTTTAAACGTAGGGCTGACACACCATCAAGCAAAGTGGCTGCGGATGATGCAGTAACAGCAAGCTCATCCTCGGACCTGCTAGACCTCTTACTCACTCTCTATGTCAAGCCGTGCCGCCCCGGTCATCTGCTCACAGGTCAGTCTGGGAACTGCTCTGGAAACTCCAAATTCAATAACAAATGTTCCATGAGCTGCTGCAATTACATGATTGAATTTAGACATATAATCATGCTGCCTGTGGAGCTTCATCCATCACTTGTTTAGCGACAAATCATATTTATTCCGGATCTCCCCAGATTGCTCATCCCACCTTAAGTTGCACATTATGATCTTTAATAAATACCTGAATTGAACTGAAATAAACTGCAGGTGTACCAAAGGACTAACTGCCTAATCTGGTCTAATTTAAGCCTGAATGCTCACTAACTCCTTCCTCTCCAATTTTATCTATTAAACATGTTTTGGTATTATGGTATTTGATGAATGACGCTCAGTGTTTTTAATTAAATAGTGGAACGGAGTAAAGACTGCAACCATTTTCATATTTGTTCCCTGAGTCCCATTAATTACGCAGTGCTTTCATCTAATCAATTCATGAAATAACTCAATTCCCCTCTGCATTGCCGAAGCACAAGGACACATAGGATCCAATCAGAGGATTTGGAGGTTGTGAAATGACTGAGTGTGCTGGGTTGTGATGGTAATATAACCGGGGTAATCTTCACCAGACATGCTTTATGAGTTACTGTGGATCTTCAGTCAGCCCAAACTCTTACCTTTTGAATCCACGACACACACAAATGCACATACAGCTCCTATCATCATCATCATCTCGGTGGCAGTATTTCAACAGCAGCAACATTCATCTTCACACCCCATTAACCGAGAGACAAGAATGTCGGGATCATCTGAATGCACGCACACGTTTATGCGCAAGCAGACAATCGCATTGACGTACACACTCCGCCTCCTGTACAGAGACACCTGCAGTGTTTGATCAATAATGCCCATAGCCTTTCCATAATCATCTATGTAGCCTATCATCATTCCAAGTTGGCCTGCGTTGTACACCCTCCACATCCCATCAGCAACCCTCATTCATCACGATGTCAGTGCCGCTCAACTATATTTGTTAGACTTTTTTTTTCTCCCTTTTTTCTTGTGATACTGCTACAACATTCGCACACACCAAACCCCAGAAACAAGTTCGGCTTTTATGCAAGAAGGAAATCTTCTTCTGCAACTCATTTTTCGACGCTGGAAAACCTTCGGATAATTGCCGTCACTCTGCAGGATGAATCCATGTGTGGAAAGTTCAGCTTTGTTCAGACGTTTCATCTCTGGTCGACGTCAGAGATATCAAACTGTAAAGAACAGGAGGGGAAGAATGCACTTTTTTGTCAGCAGAGATGCCTCAAGAACAAAAACCCAAAACAGGCCGTTTGACAAAAACAAGGTCAGTTGCATTGTGGAAATGACAAAAGAGCAAAGAAATAATGCCTGGATACAGAAGTAATAAAGAATGCTTTTTTACTATAACGGCCTCGTATTATGAATGTCACTGTGCAGCTTTTGCTTTTTGAGTGTAACTTCCCACCATGTAGTCTTACAATTGCAAACATGCAATTCTAAACACAGGAAAGTGACACAAAAGAGCCTAAAATGCATAGACATGACATAGAAAATAGGTCTTAAACGGTATTTCCAAAATGATCTCACAGTGGAAGGCCACGAGATAATATTTGGTATCATGTCTTGCTCAATTTTGGAAGTAAAGAGGAGTGATTTGAGTTCATTGGTATACAGAGGAAGGTTGTTTTATGCTGCAGAACTGTGAAGAAGCAATCATAATTGTACAGCCATCTTTCCAGTGTAGTCAAAATGTAATTTTATAGAGTCTTATCTCCCAAAAAATAAATTACTATACAATTTAATTGCATATCTTCTCCTAGACTGCATTTGTTAGTGACAAATCATATATGTTTGCCATTTACTGTGTTGCTTTACCACTATCACTTCTTTTCTCCAAACCAATCATGCATTAGATAAGGCAAATGTGTAACCCCGGTAACTTGGAAAATGGAGGAGAAGCTTCAAACAAGTGGCTAACACTGAGAATGGGTTGCATTTTGACCCAAAACACAGCATTTTTCCTAAACCAAGCCAAGTTTTGTCACAAAAAACTCCACTGAGTAAAAGGAAATATTTGGTTTAATAATAATAGTCCCACATGGGAAATAAATGCTGTGTGAAAGTGAGATGTCCGCCACTTCTCCAACTTTTTAACGGAACATAATTGAGAATGCAGTGGAAGTGCACAGGGACATAATTTTTGGGCCAGAGGATTGTTTTATGACTTCAAAACAGCTGCTTCTGACAGAAACTGGGTAAAATTATGACTAAACCTTTCCCATATTTCACTTCAAAGTGACACAAAGTACATGATACCCAACTTCAGTACCCCAGTATTTCAGCCTGATTTTTGCTGCTTCCCATAATAATGATGAAATAGGATGTGACCACACAGATTTGTGCATGGGGGGGCGTCCTGCAGTTCCAGCGCTTAACTTTCCATTTTCAAGTTTCAAATTTTAGCAGGTCTGGTCTAGGTGACCTGCTTCCAAAAAGATTCTCTTACATTACACATTGTACCGGTTCAATGAAATAACTTTTAAAGCTCACTGTAAAACCCCATAACCTGGTGAAAACACATGCACGCACGGGGAGAACATGCAAAATCCATGCAGAAACATGTCAAGTCAGGACATGAACCAAAGATCTTCAAGCTGCAAGGCGACAGTGCCAACCACTGACCACTGTGCAGCCAAGCAGGGCAATAATGCTTCATTTAAAAACTGAACACGACGATCGAGGCAAAATAAATAAACAACCTTAATTGCTCAGTCTCGACAAACTCAATAAGCATTTTTTAAATAGTTTTATCCAGTCGGTGATGTGCCATTTTGACCAGTAGGAGGTGGCCATATTGGGGCAATTGCCTCTTCTCTTACACCAATGATAGATTTACAAGGGTGGTACAATTTGGCCATTTTGCTTACAGGTGGGATGACATCTCCCCTTAATATCATCTACTGGTTGAAGCCACATTTCTTCAGGAAGTAGATGATCCAGATGGATGATGCAAAAGATCAGATGATGGCAACACAGATGTAAATTTGGTCATTAAAGGCATGGTTGTTGCTAGAGGTACGGACCCGTACCCGTAGCCTGTGGACTACGGATACGGCACTTTCCATTTGCCAATCAGATATGCGAGATCTGGTCACGTGACTCCCGGGAGACGCTAGCGGTACGGACCTGTAACATCGGTACTAGAGGTACGGACCCTAAACCTGACCCTAACACTAACCCTAACCTTAACCTTTGCTTACCTTTCAACAGTTTGCAGTGGTTAGCAGCTTCTTGACTCGTGAGACTCGCGTACGGGTCCGTATCTGTCTGGCAAATGGAAAGTGCCGTATCCGTAGGCCACAGGCTACGGGTCCGTATCTGTAGACACTACCTAAAGGCATTCAGTGGTTTTTAGAAAACACTGGATTATATATTTTTTTAAAAATACCGTTTAATAGCATCTAATACAGCCTAGAAGATGCACTGCTCCCTGTTTGTATTTCATAATAGATGACTTGACTGAATCATCTATTTGCAGACTTAGTAGAGAATCGTTTGAATACTATGGTTTGATTTTGAGAGCTGTGGCAAAAAACTGACTAACGACCTACGTGCTTGCATGTCAAAGGTCCTTCATTTCCACAATACAAGATCTACTTTACCCGGACTTTTTTTTTTAAACTTCTGTATAAAGCAAAGGTAGTAAGTAGAGCTGATAAAGTTCTCCTGGATCTCCACAGAGACATAACTTTCACACCTGGCATTTACCGCCACAATAGTGCTTAAGCCCTCGATTTTTAACATCGACGGCATGTACGCAGCTGTGACTTACAACATTTGCTACGGCCGTTCTGATTAAGTGGTCCAATATTATAGCAGCCTCCCTCAAAGCTGTCAGTAACAACTCAGTGGTGTGTGTTGGTTTGAATTTTGAAATTCAATTTCTGGAAGGTTAAAGATTTGCATTCAATTTAGCACGAAGAAATAAAAAAACATGGACTCACTTTGAAAGACTTTCCTCAAGTTTCTGTTATTGTGAGCGTTTTTGCCCTCATAAGTATAGAAGTAGCAGAAGACTGGTGATGTTGACGTGCACACACACACACACACACACATACACACACACACACACACACACACACACACACACGGGATCCTGTTCATCCAGGCTCTAAGTCTGGATGAGACGAGATAGTTTGGTAGGTAATTGCAACTCGTCTCGCCTGTGAAGTGAGGTGAAGCATAGGTCGGCTGCAGTTGGAAACACGACAGAGGGTGGCTGAAGTGAAGTAAGTGTGTGTGAGTGTTTGTGTCTGTGTTGTGGGCCAGACGGAGAGAGAAAAGACGGCCTGTAAGTCAGTTTAATCTATGAACCAGACTGACAATTGAAGATAAAACACGGCAGCCGGAGAAAGCAGAGGCCTGTAGAGAGTCAGACAGGTTGGGGAAAAAAAAGACAAAGAAACGGTCGACTCATGAGGAAGAAGAGAATTAAATAAAAAAAAGGGAGGTGTCAGGAAGCCGTCCGGCTCCTGACTTGGTTTTGTTTCTGGTTTCTGGCAGGATGCTGTTGCAGCTCCTGCCTGGTTTTGTTTCCCTTTCTCCCTCTCTCGCTCCCAGCTGATTGCTTGCTGCAGGACTAATTATTGCCATTAGACTCAGCTGAGGAGCAATCAGCTCAACTTTATTCACCTGCCTTCCCCTTTTAGTTTAAATATCCCCTGCTCCCCTCTTTCTGTGTGGGAGCATCACAGTTCAGACCTTCCAAGACATGGCTTTCCCCTCACTCCTTCCGTTTTCCCCAACTTTGGACGTTTGAGGATTGGTCCCCCTTGGATTCAGCTGTTTTTGGACATTATTGGTTTTTCTTTTGTGGACTCGACTCCTTTAAAAAACTCAGAGTTTTTGGATTTGCCGAAGCTTTTTCCTTCCCTTTTGGAGAGGATTATCATAGTAGTGAGTACGTTTCCCTTGTGTGTTGATCAGCTACTGAACTCTGGATTTTAGTTAAATAAACCTAATTTCACCACTTACTCCTGTTGCCTGCCTGTTGGTATCTGCACCTGGGTTCTACTTCTTCCATCCGTGACAGGAGGAGACTGAAAAGGAAGGCGGAGGAGATAAAGAAATAAATGACAATGGAAGGGAAGCAAGGAAAGACAAGTGTGAGTTAAAAAGTGGGAAGAGACAAAAAAGAGAAAAGAAAACTCCACGTTCCCCATGGGTGGAAATATACTTTTGGCTGAACTTTAAGCCATATGTCCCCATGCATGGTGCAGTTTTCTGTTTTGGTTTCCCTCATATACACAAAACTTTTAAACTCAGTTTAACAATGGTTAGTAGAAAACACACAAGCAAAGCAGGATCACAATTAAGGATCATAAATACTGTGTAATATGAGCAACAAAACTCAGTTGTGTGTTTCTCTCCCTCGACACCAGCCAACATTACCTAAACATTTTAATACATTTTTAAAGGCCACATTTTAGTCTCATGTTCAAACAACATTGTATCTGTATCATTTCCAATACTGTTCCTATAAGGTGTTACGGCCCCCATACAAACAAGAAAGCACACGGCTCAATAGAGGTAGGAGGCTGTAACGTGAAGAAGGACGCCACACAGAAAGGTTACAGTTGCAACCACAAGCTTTATTTGGTTAACCCAAAGTGATCAACAAAAGAAACACAAACCCAAAAGGAAACAAAGGAGGGCTGGAGAGCCCGGCCGAAAAGAACAAAAGTGGGAAGACGTTGGGGCCACCACGCAGTGGGCCGTCACTCCCGGCGTTTCCCCCTAAACTACCTAAAAATTAGAAACTAAATCTGAAATGAACAGAAGACAAATAACGGAACTGTCGGTAATCTGCAGTCCAAACTAACACAACAAAAGAAAACAACAAAACCCCAGCACCGAAACCTGCATGGGGGGAAAACCTGCTTGGGGGGGAAGAAAAAGAACAAGGAGGAAGGGAAAAAACCTTTCCTACCTGACCAGGTGTCTGTGCCATGTGCCATGCTGTGCCACCTGCCACCTGTCTTTCCACTCTGTCCCTCTTATCCCCTCCTCCTCTCCCCACCTGAGCGCCAATTGCTGAGAGAGAGAGAACGTAACAAAAGGTTAAAAGTCAATAAAGGCATAATCTGTTAGAGGATGGCAGATTATGCTACATGCTAACAAAGACAGAATGTTCTTGAACCAACAAAAGAAAACAAAATGTTTTCAAGATGTTATCGAGGCCTACAATAGCAGAACATGTTTAATAAAGCATTCCTGCATTGTGATATTGACATTAACAAACAGTAGAACATTTTGCCTAAAATGTTCAGAGGATTTTTTTGGGATTTTGCTGAGGTGCCGTGTTGGAAAACTCTTTTCCAAAACAGTACTGCAATGTTACCCAGTGTTACATATTAAACAACAAAAGCACCCAGACAGTGCAGTACTCTGCCAAGGCTGTTCATTCCCCCATATGGCATTGTCAGAAATGCCGCATGTTTTTTATTTTTATTTTTACAAATGCAGCATTTGTTTATTAGTTATTAATGATCAGAAATCACTTCAACACAGAATGTGGCAATTTAATATAGATGCACCCACAAACAAAATGCCCTTGTGATGATCACAGGCGTGTGTTATGCATGTGTACGTTATGTACGGATACCAAATCACGTGACCTAAATATATATATATATATGTAGTGGGGGGATGGGAATAGATGGGACTCGGAAACACCCCCACAATTTAATCAATTGTTCCTTGTATCATTTCCGATGGATAAGTCCCAATAAGTCTGTAGCAGTGTATTTGTAGTAGGATCATCATCATGTGATCGTCAGCAGGCAGCTGACGTAGTGTTCACTTGTTGTCATAGTTACAGTGATGCCGTGCCAAAATCTAATCTCTTGGTCCGTGTGTCATTTCTGACCTTCCCTGAAAATGTCATCGAAATCCATTAATCTATTTTTGAGTACTGTTGCGCACTAACAGACAGACCAGTGTTGATCATTACATAAATCCACCGCATTCCTTGGTGGAGTAACAAAGGAGTGACATTCCCAACACACCATTCAGAAAATTCTTTAAAGAATATCAGTGGGTGATGCTCTCACATGGTCTTCAGAGAACATTATCCAACTTTTCAAGAAAATAATGTGGAATCTTAAAAAGCATGACTAGAACTTTGCAGAACTTTCTTAGAACATTTGTCAAACTAAATACTAGCTGAGTTATGATCTTGTCCCTATACCCCGACTTAAAGTTATCGCAATTGAACTACAGGAAGATTCATTTAGTTCAATTGTGATAACTTTAAATTTGCATCCAAGATTTATGTGGGAAAACTTTGTCTATGTAAAAGTGCTACACAGATTCACTTCACCTCATACCAAAGCAATTCCATTGGAATAACTTGACATTATTTGTCTGCTCTTATAAAGAAACTGTGAGACCTTGGTGATTCGAAAATGCTATAAAATATGTTTGTCATTTTCGTTATTTAAAAAAAAAAAAAAATTGGTCTACCACGGGGAGCAACTTGTTTAGTGTTTTACCGAAGGACACCTCAGCATTTGGACAGAAAAGGACGAGGATCAAACAAACTCCACAATCAGTAGATAACCGACTTTAACACCTGAGCCACACTCCACTTTTACTGTTCAAAAAGCAAAAAGTCAGTGTGGCCAAGAATTCTATTTCCTCCAGTGAGATGCTCAAGCCGCCAGACACAAACAAGCAAGAAAACATACCAAGGAAAGCCCTAAAACTGATGTATTTTCCTTCACTAATTGATTTTCTCTCTTGAAGTGCTTTAAATTCTCTTAGACACACCACTAGGAGTCAACACCTGCTCACATTTTCATAAACTCTTGTCTCCCAACATCTGCATTCCCATGCAACTAAAATGTATTCTCAAATACATAATTTCTCCCTGAAAGATAAGAGTATGACATGTGTTTTATTTCAAAGAGCCACGATGTCCACTATAGCAGCGAGATGCATAAGCGGAACCACGATTCTTACTCTTAAGTCTTGTTTTCATCCTTAGTTTTACGGTTTGGTTGGGTTTAGACACCAAAACGAGTTGGTTAAGTTTAGCAGTTGTCATTCTTTAAAGGAAAAAAAAAGCTTTTTTCAAAAATATCTGAAGCTTCTCTTTCATTTTCTGGGTTACCTTGATGATTCATACATGTAGATCAAATATATGATGGGTGGTGGTAAGAGGAGTGGCAGTAAAGCAGTAAAGTCAATTCCAGGGACATACTGATTCTAGACATTACTGTGATATACATTTCTGTCAAAACATAACTGAGAAAGCATTTTTCGTTGTGTAGGGATGTGGTTTTTAGACAATGCAGCTGCAGAAACACACTTTTAGGCTCAATCGTGACATTTTGACAGTGAAAAATAAGAAACTATTTCTGGAGGTTCCTGGAGAAAACATCAGTGTCAAGCATGTGACAGCTGAAGGGATTTGAGCAGACCCACTGTCTGCAGTGGAGATGGGTTACTGTTCGAGATGGTTGAGAAGGATAGGTAGCTTCCCAGCTGCTGCACCCTTGATCACATCTGTATTTCTAACCTGCCAATGACGGCATCTACTGTGTGTGCAGCTCTACAGCTTTATCCACTGTTACCTCTTGGCAATCAGTGACATCTATTTGTGCTGAAAAAGTGAAAATAGCTAAATTTCTCCAAATGTCTGATTACAACATCTGCCAAATGCTGTGATTGTTCCATAAAATGCACTGAACCACTTACAGTTAGTCAGCATGAATTGATGGAGTGGTTGAAAGAAGAAAAAAACAACAACAAGTGGACCGTCCACTGGTTTGGTGAGCAGCGCTGCACCTGTTCAACTTTGAAATGATTAAAGCCTTTCCAAGCTTACGGATCGTCCTGAAGTTTAATTTCAAAAACTGCAGGAACAAATATCTTCAAAATTGTGCTTGCAGAACAGTTGCAAGCATCAGCAGGGTCGATGGTGCAGTCTGAAGTCAATTTTATCAAAGTGTTTGGCTTTTCTATGTCCCAAAGCAACACCAAAGCAGTTAAAAAAAACAACAACATAATTTGCAGGTTTTTGAATGCTTATATGACAGACCACTATGCAATCAGAACAGCTTGACCCATAAAGTAAATTGCACCAAGTGTGAATAAGGGCTTAGAATAGAAAACAGCGAGGCTACTATTCAAACATATACATTTACAATGACTTATTGGTAATAAAAACTTGCATTGCATAGGTGCTACAGACCACCTTGTCCTCAAACTGGGGATGCTCTCTCCATTCCTCCCTCATTGCTTGAGCCACCACTGTTGTTCTCTTCAAATGGAGAATCATTCCACCAAACCATGTAGGAAGATGAAGTGAAGAACACTTTTTTATTCAACACCACAGATGATAAAAAATACAACCCTGCACTGCCTTAATGTTAATTTAAGTGAGTCAGTGGAGGCATTTCCACAACACATCGTGAATTTAGATTTAGGCCATGTGGGTTGCATTTGAATGAATTTGTTTGTAACACATCTTAGTTCTAATTTATTCCAATTTGATTCTTTGAAAGAGTGTCAGCCGGCTCCTGTGATAAAACCTGCTTCACATTTAAATATTGCACTTTTTTTCCCCAGCTCTTAATCACTTAACGAAGCTGAGAATACAGAATAAAGAAAATTAAAACTGCATTGCACTTCAATGGCCAGAAGCGAAACACCAAATCTGAGAAAGATGGAGAGAATAAAGGAAAGAAGAAGGGAGGTGAGAAAGGAGAAGGATTATTGGTAATTGAAAGATAAAATGGTAATCATCCAGAAGGGGCGAAAGATTAGAGCTCTCCTTTTTCATTTAAGGGGTAGACACATGGGAGCGATGGAGACCGAAGGACCGAGAAGGAAAGACGGAGGAGGGAAAAGAGAGAAAAGTGCAAGAGACAACTGGAGAGGGAGAGCGAAAAGAGTGATCTGCTCAAATTCCACTTTTCTACCACTCATCTTTCTTCATAATAGAACTGTCAAATCAATGCGGAGCTTAACGACAAGCTGCTCTCCTGCCTCCCGCTCCCTCCTTTACTCCATCTATTTAGCCCCCTATTTTCATCTATTCTCGCTCTCATTTTCTAGCCAAACTGTCCTTTTATAGTTTTTAATCAACCTTTATTTAACCAGGTGAGTCTTGGTGCACCTTTTCCAATTTTAACAGGAAAAATGTTGCAAAAAGGCGATTTGTGTCTGATAATTCAGACTCATTTTATTATTCACTTCCTCTGCATCTCGTCTTTTCACTCTGTCCTCTCTCTGCTCCTTGTCCTGTTTTCCTTTTTATACAACATTACTGTCGTTATTTTCTTCCACCTCTGCTGCTGTATTTTTCCTTGCTCCTCCTCCCCTCTTTCTGTAATCCCACTCAATTTTCTGCCTCTTTAGTGTATGTAAATTTTGCCTAAAAAGCTCTGCACTTAAAAAGCACTGGTGGTCTTGGTTCTGAATATTTGATGGAGGATATATCCTACTTTCATGCTAAAAAAAAAAGTAATAGCAAACTTAGAGAAATGGAATTTTCCCTAAATGGAAAAACACAGTATTCTTAAGTCCTGTGGACTGTTGAGGACAACACATCTTGGACGTAAAGGCAGGAGCTAAAAGTGATATTGCTGATTTGAAACATTCATTGGTCCGACATCACAAGCTTTGTAATGCTGCTGCTTTGATCACTTCATCAACAAACTTCAACACTGATGACAGACTCAAAAGACTGAATCCAAAAGTACACACTTTAACAATGACTGTGATTGCCTAAAGCACATTTTTTTATTCTAAATCTTCTCAAAACTAACCAAAGGTAATGCTCCCATACAACTAAACTGATGCAACCAGTTTTTTTTTTTTTAATGGATTGCATTTGATAAAAATAACAATGTTCTGAAAGGATTGTTTTTTAATCCCTTTTTCTATACCCAACCATGGATTTGGTGCCCAAACTTAGCCACGCTTCTTACAGCTTGTTATTGTTGTGAAAATGTCCCAGTGGGTTCAGAAAATAGGCCCAAATGTGGTCGGCAGGTTGTGACAAATATATATACTCACACGCAAAAGAAATGCAAGTTTCTTTTACCCGATGAAAAATGAAATTTGGTTTCCCAGAACAAAAATGCATTTGGTACTTTGTGGTGCATGGTGTGTTCTTAACATTTTCTGTTGCGTTTTGTAAGGTTGGTGTGAAAACGGAAAACGGAAAACGAATCGTCGTAATACACCAATGCATTGATGATGTGGACATGATTCACACTTTGCACGTGCAATTGAATATGCGTGATTTATCGACACCTTCAGTGGGTATAAATTTCATTCAAGATCATAGGCATTTCGCTTGCTGTTTAACTATGCCACGCTTAAACCAAATTGAGAGGAACCAAGCCATCGGACGTCTGCAAGCTGGAGAGTCTGTCCACTTCGGGGAAGGTCATCGGTGCTCTGTGTGGTGTTGTATCGACGCTGGAGACGGTAAATGGTGGTGATATTGACATTAAAGCGACGGGCAATGTCTCAGACAGACTGCAAACAGGAAGGCAAACATGAGGTAAGTGAATAGAAGGGAAGCAACCAGGGTAAAATAAATAAATGAACAAACCAGAAACAGACAAGAGAATCCAGCAGGGGACCATGAAGTAGGTAAACAGACAAGACAAAGGAAAAGGCGAGACATTTTATACACTGACAGCTGATTGGGGAGATGAGGTAAAACGAATGAGACCAATCAAAAAAGCTGGGAAACAAAGACAGGAAGTAAAGACACAAGTGTCATGCAAGGGAAGGTGTTTTCAAAATACAACAGGAAGTAAACAGAAGCCAAAACCTGAAGAGAATGCAGTTAAACTCTACAGTAATGCAGTTTTGGGGAGAAAGGACTGACTTAATGATGCTTTAATCTGCAATCAAGCTTTTAGTTTTGTTTCAATTTTTTTTTTGCGCCTTTAATGTAATGATAAAAAAGATGACTGGCAATGAGGAGATGCTAAAACTATGACAGAAAGTGTCAACCAAAACGTGATATTTTCCTAAGACTGAACCAAGTAGATTTGGTGTCTTCTTTACAAAACCAAATCAAAAGCAAACAGTGAGGGAAGATGAAACTTTAAGTGAGATGCAAGCCCTAGTTTTCCTTGGTGAGAATCCTGTTAAAGTCCCAGAGGTCTTTTCGACAATGTCACAGTCCTCCAGTGAGAAAATTTGCTTTTTTAAATTCTGTTTCATGAAAGTAAAGTGTAGCTGTATATAAACATGTTTTTTTTGAAGACATTGGCTGGGAAGAAGTGCATTAACATTGTTTTTTGGGCACTTTATGGGACAAAAGTTTGCTAATTCACCCACTCACACAGACATGCACTGACCGTTCAAAGGATTTAACCCATGACTTGTCATCTTCAAGACAATTTCTCTAACTGCCCGAATGGCCCCGCCAGGATGATGAGGGGAGGAATGAGATCCTCCTATCACAGCTCCCCCCTGCTTTTCAATTCCTCTCTCTGTGGGTTCGTACGGCAAAAAACTCTATGAAGAATATTCTGTCTCTGAGAGACTCTCACTGTTGCTTGCTCTCTCTAGTACACTTCACTGCAGGTTCACACGGGGAGAATGATTCGTCTCTCTTTCTTTTCCCATTTGTCTTCACTGTGGGTTGGCAAAAGAAAAATGCCATAGAGGAATGTTCTCAATTTTTCTCCCCTGGCTGTCTTGCCTCTTGTCCTTTATATCTTTTTTTCCATTTATAGATGTCTTCAGGAATCCTTTAGATGACAAATAGCACTTGTCTGATTCTGGCGAGATTTAAGTACTTCATGTGTTTGTGGTGAAGCTGAAGGCCACCAAGGCTTGAAGATGATGCAATAAAACACACACACAAAAAAAGCTTGAGAACCAACAACAGTGAGGAATGAAGCAACATGTTCTTTTTAATGTTTCTTTTCACTCTTATAAATATAATACCATCAAGTGGCAACTTCTGGTGCCAAAAATTGCAGTTCCTGGAATGCCCACTTGAGACTAACTCCTAAAGTAAGTCAATCTCCATAGAATTCCGATGTTAAACTGGCCAGATTTACAGCTGGAATAAACATGTTTACAGCCTGTTACAATAAAGATTTTTGTCTCTATGATTACTTTCCCTCTTCTTGCAAGTGTACACGGGGTGGGTTTTTATTTAAGTGAAGCAAATACACTTTATTAATGCTCAAAGTTATGTATAATTAGGGGTTTTGAAGTGGGTGCAATCTCAAAACATGGTTTACATGATTCTCTCATGATCCACAGGAATGTTCTTTGTTTTTGAATAAGTTGGGAAATAGGTAGAATCAGCCACTGCCAAGAAAGCAATGGCTGGAGCCAGTACACTAATCTTCATTTGATGGGTTTATAGGGGTGTTTTTTACATGCAAAGGCTCCGTCGTATCCCAACATAAGATGTTAAATGAGTGCACGACTGAGTGATGTACCCGAGATGACTTAAAACACAGGACACGAGTAAGGGTACATGTCCACAGGATCCGTCAATTTCTCACCTCCCATTCATCGTCTAAGTGAAATGCTCCATGTCTCATTCTGGTTGCGGTACAACGTGTCCTCCTGGAGTTGCCTGCAGCTCATTTGCATAAAGTAGACTTGACTTCTACTTTATGCAAATAAGGCACAGGGAGTGGAGGTCAGGTACGAAGCGAAACTTTCATAGAACGTGTCAACTGTTAAACTAAGATGAGGACAGATTCAGCAACTGGACAGCTTATTTATTGCTTCAGATGTTTTCAGCAATGCTTTTCTCAGAACTGTTTTTGTAATAAAACAGAAAATTTGCAACCAAGCTGCCGTGTTGGTCCGACGCCTCTACCAGACTGAATTTCTGTCATGTGACCACCTAGCGGCCCACTAGTGCATGCCACTAACCCCTAAATTCCACATAATGCGAAACCACCGCGCCGCGCAGCGCAGCGCCACGCTCTTGAATCGTACTGCACAGCACTGAGAACCCATTCTCTTCTATCAGACAATTTCCACTGCACACGCTGCGTCTCTGAAGTGCCAGCGCGCGCCACGGCGCTGGAGATTCGCTTCAGGTCTATTTTCTGCGCCGCCGCTTCAAAACCTCGTAAATTCACTGTCGTTGAGAAAGCACCAAACAGGAAGTTAAACCGGAACTTTCAAAATAAAACACAATGCACGACCTCTCGAACGTAAATTTTTACCTGTATGTTGTTATTACACCTCCGGAGGCATGAGCATCAGGTCAACAGGGTCCCAGATACAACACGACGCCATGGGCGAAGAGAAATTACCGTTTTTTTATATAGAATAAACCATACAAAATTAACTATTGGATAAAGAAAAGCACTCATTTGAGATCAAAACATAAATCATGTACTCAACCATGCTAGAAGTACTATAAATCACAGAGCAATGTGGCTGGGTCGAGCAGAGCGACCTTGTAGAAGCGAAATGAGGTGTGGTTTATTTATTTTCTGTTTATATCATGTGTTTTTATCGTGTGATATCGCTGTTCACACGAGAGCCTCTCTGAGGAGCAGCCCTTCCCATCCGGACGGCGCGCCGCTGCGCTGCGCTTGTAGCGTGCTTTGACTTTCGGAGCAAGACAGCGGCGCTTCGTTCCGTTGCGCGGCGTGGCACAATCACGTTATGTGGACCTTCGGGGTAAGCAGGCGACATTCAAATGCAGCACGTTCCCATGCAAGGGAAAATGCCAATGTGGACACACACCATTTAAGCCTCTCTTCATTAGGAATCAACACATGATTCACCACTTTAAGTTTCTTTTATGCTGACCGCATTAGTGAGGTCCGTGTGGCTCTGTGCGGAAAAATTGCGTAATTTTAATAGCTATGCCCCCTCGAGCGACCGTTCTCACGTGGAAAATTTACACGTCGTGCACCTCTACATTTTTCTGTTTTTGCGGACGGAAAAACATGGCGGAGAGCCAGGACCTACTTGTAGCTGAAGTCGAGAAATGCATGCACTTATATGATTCATCACATAACAGGGTTATGAACAATTCATGTGTGAAATTAAAACTAACTGCTGAAATGCAGCTATTTGGTAAAATGCCATGTTGTAAGTGGTGGAAACAATGGCAAACTTCTTCTTCTCTAGTTTATTACTAGAGCAGACTAGGTAGACGTGTGTTACACTGATACACTGCCCCCTGCAGTTTGGGAGCAGATACCGCATGGAGTACAAATGCACACACGTTCTCTCGTGTGAATTTACAAGCGTCTAATTTCTGCACAGCTCGTTCATGCGGAAAGTATAACCCAACCTTTACACCCAAACATGGCTGCAGCTCACTGCAGGATGGTTTACTTGGACGCTGTCTGTTTCTGGATTTCAAACAAGACCAACTTTGCTTGGAAACCTTCTCAGTTATTGCGAAATCAGTTCAGCAAAAATTGTGTCTGACATACTGAAAGTAAGAAACAAACCATGCAGTTGCTGTGTCTGCCTTCAGTTTAGATTAGCAACAGTTAGTTTAAGAGTTTCTGAAGTTTTGTGAGGCATCGGCTCACCCTCGAGGCTCCTTATTTGCATAAAATAGCCAAGACTTGAACTTTACACCAATAAGGAGCATCATGTCTCTCGAAACAAGGCTACCAGAATGCATATCGATAATAAATGAAGTGCTGAAGTGACGGATCTTGCAGAAATGTACCATCAGAACCACTGTTTGAGTTTGTCCATCTTTATATCCAATTATTACTTACATGAAGGTGCCCTTTGTGTCAGTTTATGTTTTGGTTCACTCAGGATAGAGACAGCTTGGCATCTATGTCTGCATTATTACTTCTCTCTGAATATGGTCACATCAGCCAGAACTGACAAGCTGTTCTCACCATGTCTACACAGAAGACATACGGTAGTATAGCAGCTCTTAGCTCCATTTTTCTGTCTGTGTCTATACAGGAGGTGATCTGACATAGTTCTGAGCTGATAATTGGAATTTTAGAAGCGTACAATCACTGTAGTTATGCATGTAAAATGCAAGAAAATACACTTGAAGCATAAAGAATACACATGTACGGGCCTACAGTGTGAATAAAACTAGTGATGTTATGCTACCAGACCAGTGTAGATAGTTGGATTGACAGTAGTTTCTGGTCTGTCACACATGCATGAGCTGGACGAGTGAGAAACATGGCTGAAATGCTGTCTGTGCAGACAGGCCTGACATGTTGCAGGAGTCTGCAGTAGAATATCAGCTAATTAATGCTTTCCTTCTGGATTTCATTTATTTCAAACATCACCGGATTAAATGTAAGATAGCTGACACTAAAGATCAGTGTTTTTTTTATCACAATTGTCTCATTGATACAGATCTATAGCTCTGGATGTGCAATCAAACGTATAGTTATCTTTCAGCTCAGTTCTTGTCCACACACTTGGAGTTTGGACGTCTCAAATCTCAGGGCTTCAAACACATACCATCAAATCTGAGTTGAATACCAAAAACAATTTAAATCCTATTTAGATAATGTGACATTTGGGCTTTGTCTGCTACTTCATAGCCGTGAATGGTAGGAGCAACATTTTGTAAAACTGTCCGGCGCTCATCTGTCCATCATTGTCCTCTCATTATAAAAAGAAGGCTGGAAGGTTATCTGAGTTAGCCAAAAGTTTTCAACAAAGCACATTGTTTAAGCTTATGAGTCGTTCTAAAAAGTAATGTCACTCATTCTATTGTACTTGATGGATGTGAATTCAGCAGTAAAGCAACCTGGAAAGAATTGACTTTGTCCAACTGTCTGCAGCCTTTGGAATGTAAGGATAAGCATCGGATACAACATAAAAAAACACAGATAGGTGATACAAATATTGATCATCATGATATCTCCTGCTTGGAAACCTTTATTCATTATTCATTATTTATCTTTTAGAATTGATTTTAAGATTGTTTTACTAGTTTTTAAGTCTTTAAATGGTCTTGCTCCTTTTATTTATCCAATTTGCTTTTACCCTATGAACCCAGTAGAGCCCTCAGGTCCTCAGGTAGTGGTCTTTTAATAGTCCCTAAAGTCAGAACTAAAACATACGGTGAAGCCTCTTTTTATTATTACGGCCCCCGTCTGTGGAACAGCCTACCTGATGACCTGAGGGCAGCACCTACTGTTCATATTTTTAAAAGAAAACTCAAGACCTACCTTTTTAGTCTGGCTTTTAGCTAATGATATTTATCAATACCATTTGATCTTATTAATTAATTAATTAATTTATTCATTTTTATTTATTTATTTTATTTATTTATTTTTATTGTTATTTTAGTCTTAGCTCCAGTGTTCCCTCATTTTTAATGAAAGATGGCGTTTCCTCAGTCCTCTTTTTATGTTTTTCTGTTAAAATCTGTCCCACATATCTTTGTATGTGTGTGTGTGTGTGTGTGTGTGTGTGTAAGTGAGTGTGTTTACTGTATGTGGATTGGTGGGTTGGAGGGGTGGCTGTATTTCTCATTTTTAATTTATTTTGTCCTTTTATTTCTATGTAAAGCACTTTGTGCTACAAATTTTGTATGAAAAGTGCTATACAAATAAAGTTTGATTGATTGATTATTCCTGGCATTAAGGATGTTGCTTTCCACCCACTTAAACATCACAAAGGAAACTACCGCAATATTAACCAGGTGGCTGAACGCTCTGTGTTTTCCAACAATAATTATGTCCAAAAACTGAAAAACAATGACAAACAATGTCATCGCTTTTTTTTATAAAAAGCAAAAATCAGTCACACAAAATGTGACAAAATATCATTGGTGACTCAAATACTGACCGTTTTTCATGCTTTCCTGGAACCATACCTGAGAAAACAGGACTGAATTGGTGAAATAGTGATGGTTTTATTGTCACAGAGGAGCTCCGTGGATCCTTTTTCCAACTAAATTGTCTGTTTCAGCTCATTTATTGATTCTTCAGTTGAAATAATAAATAGGCTTTGTGCAGTTATTTGACTGCAGTGGGAGGTAACACTGTTGTGTTCAGTGGTCTTGTTGATTTTTGTTGTTTTTGCTGCTGGTGTGATTTAGCGCAAATTCCCCTTTATTTTCCCTTTTGTTCCCTTTTCCTGTTACCTTTGAATAAAACTATGTCCCCTATTCCCGCCCTTTGCAGGACTACTGATCTGTTTTGTTCTACTTTCTCCCCACTAATGCAATAAATCCTTTGTTTTTGTGCATGTGAAGCACCTCCCCGCGTGCGGTAGCGTGTAGTAACTGTGCAAAATCAAAAGCTGCTGTCTGCATACTCAGCAGGTGTGTGCATGAGTGTGTTCCCATTTTGATGCTTAAATACCATCCCAGAGTGGGGCCTGAGGATGAGAACTGGAACCAGGTTACTCATTTATATCGGAGGATTGCGTCTGTGGGGAAGAAAGGAAAAAAAATAGACAGAGGAGGGAGGAATGTGCTGAAAAAGGGAGAAGATGGAGGGGAGGAAATGGAGCGAACGCAGTGGATAATTCAGGATGTGGTTTGGAGGAAGACAAGGCAAAGGGGAGCGAAGAAAGGAAATTAGAAATGGGGAGATTGAGTGAAAATCAAAGGTAAAGATGGGAGAAAAGGTAGAGAGAAAATATAGCATATGCAGGGAGGACATTATGGAAAATACTTACAGGATAGAGTAGAAGTGAAAAGCGACAAGCTCAGAAATCACTGGTGCATTTATCCAGCATCCATTTCTTTTGCCCCACTATCAATTTCCTTAAGATGTGGTTCCATGCAGGGTCTTGTACTTGTGCTATTGCTTACAAAATTACACTGTTTTTTGGATACTTGCTAAATCATGTACTCAGACCATACCAATATTTGAGTTTGACCGTGCACAGGTGTGTTTATACCAACACTATTGACTTGAAACGGGGAAAAATACATGTCTCAAGTGCTTTTGTTATCTTGCAAGTGGTACATGTTCTTTGAATGAAATTAAGTTAATCGTTAAAAAAATGCAAGGATAAGTTTGGTCTAGAGTTAGCAAAACAAGTTGTGGATAGTATAAATCTCCATCCATCCATTATCTATACACCGCTTAATCCTCATTCGGTGGGTTAGGAAGCCCATCATAGCCGACCAGGGGTGAAAACAGGGGACACCCTGGACAGGTTGCCAGTCCAACCGTAGCATCCCAGCTTCATATACAGACCAACCACTTTGTATATGTACCAGGGCTACATATACAGCCAAACAATCCCACTTGCTATCACACCTGTGGACAATTTAGAATTACCAATTAACCTCAGCATGTTTTTGGACTGTGGGAGGAAGCCGGAGAACCCGAAGAAAACCCACACATGGCCGGGGAGAACATGCAAACTCTATGCAGAAAGATCCCTGGATGCAAACTGGGGATCTTCTAGCTACAAGGCAAAAGTGCTAACTGGAGAGACACTGTGCAGCTAGTATAAATATTGCCATACTACATTAAATAAATTTGTAGTGCAAAGTTTCAGGCCCAGCAGAGCAACTTAGCATTAATATTTCCTCATGTTTGTGTCCAAACAAGTCACATACAAACGCATACCAACAAGCTATTCGTGCCACTTTAATTCAGTTTTAACCACAGAAAAAATAACTTGGTTAAGTTCAGGCTCAAACATACCTTTATTAGGGGGCTGGGGTTCACTGTTAGTGAGGTAACGTCTTCTGTGCATTGCTAACTATCTTCTGAAAGGCTTTTCTGTATCCTGCTGGTGTAGCGCGTAGTGATACAGTATGCCAGCACATGCCTGATGACCACCAGCAGCTTCTCCTGCAGGTTGTTTTTCCTGAACGTCCTCGGAAAGTGGAGTCACTGCTGTGTATGGACTGTTGCGTTGGTGTTAGTAGTCCAGGAAAGATCTCCATAAGTGTGTGCTCTGAGGAACCTGGAGGCAGCGACTCTTTCCACATAGCTCCCATTGATGGCTAATAGGTCAAGGTCTGCTCGATTCTTTTTTAAAATAACACAAAACAAGGATAGGTTCCACTGAGATTTGAACTCAGATTGCTGGATTCAGAGTCCAGAGTGCTAACCATTACACCATGGAACCCCTTGCAACCAAATCTAAGCACCTTTCTACCTGCCACAAGAAACATTTGTCACTGAGGCCATCTGGATGGTGTTTGTATAAAAAATTAGTTTAGCAACAGTTTAAGAGATTGCTGAAGTTTCGTGAGGCATCAGATCATACTTGAGGCTAAATGTGCTGAAGTGACGAATCTTGCGGAAATGTACCATCAGAACTGCTGTTTTAGTTTGTCCATCTTTATATCCAATTATTACTTACATGAAGGTGCCCTTTATGCTTTCAACTGATGGTGTCAATTTATGTTTTGGTTCACTCAGTATAGGGACAGTTTGGCATGTGTCTTCATTATTATCGATACTAGCTGCTGTTTCTCTCTGAATTTATTCACATCAACCAGAGCTGACGAGCTGTTCTCACCATGTCTACACAGAAGACATACAGTAGTACAGCAGAGTGTACAGGAGGTGCTCTGACATAGTTCTGAGCTGATAACTTGAATTTTCAGAAGCCCAACACACAATCACTGTAGTTACAGTGACAATTGGATTGACAGTAGTTTCTGTTCTGGAGGCAGCAACTCTTTCCAGCCCTCCCACACACGCACGCACACACACACACAAAGAGTAGGTACTGAGAGCACCACAGTTATCTGTAGTTTACCTTAGTACTCGCGAGTACCTGACACGGTGCAAGACTGCTGTGAAGGTGGAGACATGCCACAGTGGAGTATTTGCGACGATTAAAAAAATAAAAAATTGAAAGGAGCGGCGCTGGAATTTTAGTAGCAGGGGGCTGCCGCTGCAGAATGAATGTAGCGGAAACCCTGGGATTAAAAGGAAGGAACACAAGACCTTTGAGACACTGCTCATATGAGTCATATAAGTCAGAGATTCTGCTCTGACAACTAAGCTGAACTTTTACCTGTTAAAATTGTGCACGACACAACAGAAAATTAATGTTCCATGGACTTTTTTTCTGTGAAGAACCCAGAGAGGGTAATTTGGTTATTATTTATTTCATAAATAGTGTTATTTCCTGACTTTTTTTTCTGTGAAGAACATAGAGAGGGTTATTCGGTTATTATTTATTTCATAAATAGTGTTATTCTATATTTCATGACTTTATTTTTTCTGTGAAGAACCTAGAGAGGGTTATTTGGTTATTATTTATTTCACAAATAGTGTTATTTATGTCATTAATGGTGTTATTATTTATTTCCTGACTTTTTTTTCTGTGAAGATCCCAGAAAAATGGATCCTCCACTTCACATCTCCTAGCCTAGCCGCGCTAGACAACCCACGGCAACGAATTTAATTCTCTGCCAGGGTGGGTCTAGTTACCCTCCATCAGGCTCGAGGCTGGATTCTCCTAAAACTGGCCGGACGAATCACCATGAAGTGTAGAGTCAGAAGGTGGGCGTAACTAAGTGACGACAGAGGCGTGACGATTCTGACAGAAACAACCGGCGCACAATAAACGGTTATCTTTCGACTCGGCTTTGGCCACAGCCCTTAAAGATTTGAAGCTAAAATTCAACTTGAAAGATAAACAAAGGACGACACTGAAGTGTTTCATTGAGAAGAAAGACGTATTTGGACTTATGCCGATGGGATATGGCAAATCCTTAATATACCAGTTGGCTCCGCTGGTTGGGAAGCTAATGGGACTTAGCCACAATCCGCCGGCGCTCTAGGAACTACGTCAGCCTATTCGTTGCACTGATTGGGTGTATACCTACCCAATTGCTGCAGAGTGATTTGAAAGACAACCTTTAAGCCCGCCTCCCTCCCTGTCGAGCTTCCCTATACCCTTGTGCCTTCAGAAACATGGGTCTAGCGCGGCTAGGCTACACATCTCCCTCAATGAGCAAAGAAACATCAGTGGTGGACGGCTCCTATCCCTGTGCTTCAGGACAGAAAAATTTAGAAAATCTATCATTCCATCAGCAATTAGACTGTATAATTCTAAAGTAAACAGATGAGACTCCCATATGATGAATTTCCCTTCAGGGATAAACAAAATTTTTATATTGTATTGTATTGTATTGTAGTGTATTGCATCACTCCTGTGTTCTAATGCTACATTGCGTTAGCTAATGGTGTTGAAAGGCTAATTGATGATTAGAGGATGATTACAAAACCCTTGTGCAGTTATGTTAGCACATGAATAGAAGTGTGAGTTTTCATGACATTTTCTGTGTGAATCCAATTTTTTGAACGGTAGTGTAAGTTTTCAATTCTCCAAACTAAAAAAATAGCAAATAAATACAAACATAAAGAAACCAAGAGCAGGAAAGAGACCAAGAAAGGAACACACACACACACACACACACACACACACACACACACACACACACACACACACACACACACACACACACACACACACACACACACACACACACACACACACACACACAAGCAAACAGGCCCATAAAAATATAAAATGATAAATCCATTCTAGCATCTCAGAAACACAGCAGTAATCACTTCCACCAACGCTCTTTATTTTCCCTGCTGTCTAAACTGATTCCACAGCTCTGTTATTTGTCAGCTGTTTAACAGCCGTGAGGCTCGGCCCGCGCTGGCAGGAAATAGAGACGGGCAGAACTGCAAATTATGCAAGAGCTTCATTCAGCCAAGCTGTCTAATAGTCCGACACACGGCTAATGACTTGTAGACCTCCTCGTTTTGCATTAACCAAAGAGCCGGCTTGTTGCTCTGCGCTCCTATCGTACCTGTGAACTATGGCTGAGGGATTTCCCCATGATGTAAAGATGTGTGTTTGTGAACACATCACTGGTTTCCCTGGAAAACAATGATTCCCTGACATAATTTTTAAACACAAAACACCACATGATGGTGTTGATTCTGTTTTTCTGATGTTATGCTTCATATTTGAATTATATATTTATTCTTTTTACCTTTTCAAAGTGATGTGGGTGGATTTTAGCCATCTTCCCATTTCTGATGTCAGGTTATTAGTGAATATAATAGCAGGACAGGTAAACCGGCTGCATGCAGGCCTCTTGGCTTGCTGTTTGAAAACTGTTCTTGTATGTATCGCACTGTGAAGTTTGAGACATAGCATGCTGTTCCTTTTATACTTTGTTGTGTTGTTTTTTCTACATTGTTCTACTGTGTGCGTACATCATTTTTACAGTGTAGACAGCGTGGAATCAGGAGATGCTGATGTCTCTGTAGATTGTGCAGCATAAATCTGCAGATTAATGAGGGAAGAAATGTTGAATTTGTCTTTTGTGCTAAAATGGAGCTCGCGTTAGCACCGCCCACGTGTGCTGGTGTGATGTTCTGACAAACATGATAAAGTAATTAGTTGTACTCTTGTAGCTGTTTTCACATCAATCTAACTCTAATGTTTGTTTGCTTCCTCATGAAGCACACGAAGGAGGTTTATGGACATTATTGCAGAAACCACAAAGCGAGCATTTGTTTTTACCAACGTTTAATGTGAGCCTTACACAGCGGTGTTAATGTCATCCATCAACCTCCTCACCGAACCTGTCTGTCCATATCACTCAACAGCGCTGCAGGTAATTACCTATAGCTGTCTGTTAACGACTCCTCTGTGTGTTTCATTGTTCTGTCTGTTTCTATTCTCAATTTGCAGAAATCTGCACATTTAAGCCTGAGATGCCGGCTGAATTGATCAAACTGGACTCTATTTTACCACTGCACAATGCTGGATTTTCAGACAATTTAGACACAATTGTCAAAAATATATCACCAACATAGTGACATGTGCACATTTTTCTGTGGAAAATACCTCAAATACAACTTAACAATGCACAATTTATCCACTGTCATTACATTTATAGATTCTTATGTGCAATATTAGTTATTCTTTGAAGAATCTGTTGCCACAGTGCAGCTTCATTCACACAGCGTGTTATTTTGCAAGACTGTAGGATGTGATTTACCTGTTGTTTCCTCTTTCCCTCCTCCTCCTCCTCCTCCTCCTCACACTCTTCACAGATCATTAAAGGGAGGGATGGGTTAAAGGACGGACAGACAGGTAGATGGATCGGTGGAAGGGTGGAAGGACGGGAAAAGACAAACATAAACACACACCAGTGCACACGCCTCCTCTTCCTACATGTCATTTCTCCGTCGCAGTGGGTGGAATCTTCATCTGTGGAGTCTGTTTGTGTGTCAGCGTGAAGAGATGTTTGCATGTGTGTTTTCCGTGGACCTGCTTTGTTTGTGAGTGTGTGATTTTAATAGTAAATTTGGATTTCTTCTTGGTGCCTCTCGTTGTCTGCATGTTTTGTGTAAATTTGTAGCTCCTGCTAGTAGCTGGAGTTACTTGTTCTCATCTTGTGTGATCTCATGATCTGTGTGTTCCAAAGTTATTTAGTTAGTTTTACACTTGCACTTACTTGTTTAGTTTCTTTTACTAGCAACTTGGATGTTGCTATTGTGTCTTTAAGTCTGGCTAAGGAGTTTAGTTGTTTTCTTTTTTTGTTTTGTAACCCTGTTCACCTTTATTTGGTTTTATTAGTTGGCCAAGGAACGGCGGAGTTATGTGACTACTGGCATCCATTTATCCATCTGTCTGTCTGTCTGTGCACAACATTACTCAAAAATGGACTAACAGATTTGGATGAAATTTTTAGGGAAAGTCAGAAATGACACAAGGACCAATTGATTACATTTTGACAGTGATGCGGGTTATCGTTTGAATCCATGAATTTGTATCATCAATTTCTGTATCATTACGAGATAGCGGCACAGCGTCACTGTAACTATGGGTACAGGTTTACACTACATCAGCTGCCTGCTGATGATCACATGATTGTGATCCTATGATAAATCAACCGCTGCGAGCTTATCAGGACTTGGTCATCAGAAATGATATGAGGAACATCAATTCCCACCACCCGCTTCATATTTAGGTCACATGATTCAGTATCCGTATGTAACGTATACATGCATAACACACACCTGTGCTCAGCGCGAGGTCATTTTGTTTGTGGGTACATCTATATTAAATGGTCATATTCTATGTTGCCGTGATTTCTGCCACAATTTTTTTTCAAGATTTCATCTGTTGGAAATTATACAATAACTGAGCAGCCTTGGTGGAGTACTGCGCTCTCTGAGTTCTTTTCTTGTTTGTTTCTTCAATTTAGTATCACCCACCAGCCCTGTTTTCTTTCTATTATCGTCTTTTCCTTTGTCAATTATGTCACTAACCAATAAATTGCTTTTCCTGACTAAAAACACCAGTTTTCTTTTCGTTACTCCCAGCCGACTCTGGACAGCTGGGTGGTAACAAGTGGGGCTCTCAACCAATAACCGGTAAATTAACTAACTAAACCCTCAAATTCCTCCATGAGAGAGTTTCCTGTGCGTCACAATGCTGGTGAAGGACTGGGTTGCATTTTGATTATTCGTTTAGGTTTTACTGACCGGTTTGCATTATTAGACAGAGTCCTAAGGCGACTCAAATTATGACACCAAACTATTAAAACAAACTGAAGAACTTCATATCCATGCAGACAGTGCACCATGCTATTTTACCAGGTGACTAGTAGATTCAAGGTGCACTGAATAAACTAAATGTTCCTGAACTTCCTTCAACTAAATAACAAGACTAAAATAACTATATTTGATGCAAATTAAGAAAATGTGCATATGTTTGCAAATCTCGCCTCTTCGATCTATAAATTCTGCAGACTACCATCGTAAAGTCATAAATCTGAGGATTTTCTTCTAAGAAATAGTAATAGTTCTTTCGTGAGTCTCCTCGCAAAATCTCTCTGCAATCTCCAGTCCATTCAGAAAGCTACAGTCTTGAAAATTGAACACTTAAACTCTCAAACTCTCAGGTCTCTGCATTGGCCTCCTGTGTGCCATAGAATGGAGTTCAACTTACTTGTCGTCCTTTTGCAAAGTGCTCAAATGCATGTCAGTACTGTAGATTTTCTTTTATTCCCCCCTCAGTGGTTGATATATCATATCGGATCACAATTTTCAACTCACACATCCCGTCCATGCCATCTGCTCATCCAATAAAGAAGGTCTGTCACAGTAAACAGCAGCGTTATCTATCAGCAGGTGTTAGCATCATAAATCTTTTAAAAATCAGGCTCCCCATAACCACTGATTCAGCAGGAAAAAAAAAACACTATTTCTGGATGTATCTCTGCAAATCTGTGTTGGCGGTTTCACATTATAATGACCATCTTCCCCGCTAAGTTTACTGCTGTGACTGGCAGGTATGTATCTCACAATCTGGGCGAAAACACGCGTTTGTCACTTGTGGAGCTGTGTGCCGTCAGGCTCTGAAATGAGTTTGCCTGTCAAAAAATTCCGTATTAAACTCTGAGTTCTGCTTGATGATGACAATAATGATATTTGTATGAATAGTGATGAGATGGAGTCGATACAGCCCACAAACTTGTGACTGTGGAATGAGATAAGGACTTATCTCTTCTTGCTGTCTTCTTCCTACTTCCTCCTTTCGTTTCTTTTCTCATTTCCTCATTTCCCCATGTTTCTCGTGTCCTCCACACTTCTCTTCAATTCTATTTTATCCCTTTTTGCTCCAGGTTACTTTTTAAACTAAAATCTCTCATGACTCTGTCCATTTGCTGCCACTATAATACAGACGAGGGAGGAGAGGGGCTGATAAAAATGCGGAATAATCAGATAAGGATGATTGGAGCTGCTTTCAATTATTACTGTGCTTATAGTTGTGAGCCTAATGAGCAGCAGCAACTTCTTTATGGACTTATTATGCTCTGGGTTTTGCCTTCCGAGCTACATGTCGACAACTACTACACATTCTCTGCATGTCTCCTTGTCCACGTAAAGCAGTAAAAACATGTTTTGCCACTCCAAAGGAAACTGTCAAAAAAATTGCAAAATATATACATTAGGTATCAACATATTGAAAAAATAAGCAGTTTTCTCTGAATAGAACTACTGTGGGTGTGTCCACTGAAGGTGCAAATTGACAGCTTTAACAAAAGTTTAAATAAAGCAAACTGATTAGAGGTGGAAAACCAAACACATGCTACAGATGTGGAACATTTTCTTCCCTTTGCAGCTGCAGACTGAGCTACCTGTTACAATAAATGAAGGACAACTTTGATGGGAACGTACCAGACACCAGATACTAGCAGGACAAAACAAAGAATGTCTCTGATAAAAAAAAGAAAAATAATAAAAATTACTGGTGTAAAATGATCTTGACAGGTGCAGGTGTTGGTGGTCATTTTCAACTTTTGGAGACATCCATTAAAGATGCATTTGCCTCACTAGCTTGCTAATTGTATGTTTCAGAAGGTCTAGGAACTAGCGATTGAGCAGGAGAACAGCTTATGCTAATGTGCTCTAGTTTTTATGGCATTAAAGGGGCAGACGTCATGTCAAGAACATGGAACATCATCGAGACGTGAGCCAAAACATCAAACTCCATAATTCAGCATTTGACATCATAACAAGTCATGCTTTTTTCATGTTTCCAGGAATTATTTTCTCACGTGGATTATGTATTTGGAGGCAAATTTCCACGACGAGTTCTTAAAAATATGTTTGCACACTTGATGCTCTCAAAGAAGCCAAAGAAAAGACAGTTAAACAGCATGTTCTCTTCATTAAAAGATTCAAATACATCAGGTCCTTGGTTTACGACGTCCTCGACTTATGCTATTTTGTGGTTGCGTCGCCATCTCCCATGAATTTATGAAAACAGTCTTGTTCCATCATGCCGGCGTACGGCATTTGCGATGTTCAAAGAAATTTTGCGTGGGAACTCGTTGGCAAGCGGAGCAGACGGATACGTCGTCACACGAAGCTATAGGAGGAAGTTTGCATTTTCCAGTTGTACGCCATATTGGATTGTGCTATGTTGCTTTCTTTCTTTTGTTTTTTTATTTTTTGCCTTTCATTATGCCTCCCACATATAAGTTGGTAGCAATATTGTAAGGTATGGAACTGTTCTCTATTTTTAAACTTAATTTTCATTTTTACTGTGCACTGGCTTTATGTCCTAGATTACGGTTTTACCCCTGTGTTAGCGTAGGTGAATGACATAGGCAATTATGTACAATATGTGAGTTCCGATTTACAGTGAAAATTGCAATATGTCGTGCTATAATAATGTAATTCTGACTTAAGTCAAGGACCCCCTGTTTTCCAAAATCAAAATATGTAAGGTTTCTATTCAGGCAAAAAAACAAAAAAACAAAAAAAAAACAAAAGCATGATTTGGTCACTGCTTTCTCCTCTTTTTTTCTTTATCTGCTTTTATTAATTGTGAAAGTACTATATATGTCCTCGATATCAGCTGACATTGTAGATATCCTGTACTTTATTATAGATTAATTTGATCATATTTTAGCATGCATCCCTGCTTTTTGATGAGCTCCTGATCAGCTCATCGATGTTACCTGTTGCCTCTTTAAATTCCATAATCATTTATCAAATGTAGCTGTTGTCCATTAAATCAAAACAAATGTTTCACAGATATTTTGCATCATCCTCATCATCACCATGAGTCCAAAAAGCCTGATCCCAACCACTCCTGGTAGGGGTTCAGGCTTGACAGTAGCTTAACACTGATGTTAATTACAGATAGGAGCAAATTCACCTGTATGATAAAGCAAAGTAATTCTACAATGCTGTCAGTCTTTGTGAAGTACAATTTATCAGTCAGTCATTATTTATAATTTAATCACTCTCAGTGTTTAGGGCCACATTTTAGTTGTTTGACTTGTGAATGACAGCTGTAATTTGTTTCTGTTTAATGTATTCTCCTTTTGCATTGTATGTTTTCTTTTTGTCTCTGTTACATCTTTAAATCTCCCAAATTCTCATCCTCAGTCCTTACCCTCCATATTTTTGTCCTGTGACAGAGCATCTCCCTTCTGTCTAACAGTCTCCTCCCAGGCCTTTTATGTTCTAAGAGGAAAACACCACGTAGATGTCCACTCTACCTGCAGGGTGGCACCATATTATTATATTCACCCATCCCGAGTGTTTGTGTGCATGTGTGCACAGAAGCCCGAGGGGTAGAAGTGATAATACAAGGCACACAGCGTCCATTATTGCTGTATGAAACCTTTTGACACATGGGGGGCAACACATGCTGGCTTCATGTCGGGCTTTTATATGACCTCAAACACACACAATCACAAAAAAAGAAAAAAAAAACGTATTCTCTCTCTGACACAACCTGTTCCTATTTACACACACACACACACACACACACACACACACACACACACACACACACACACACACACACACACACACACATTCCCACACATTTTGCATCACACTGCGCTTCGGCATAAAACATAAACACGCAATTACCAGCAGGCCTCCCGTTGTTGCTGGTATTTGTTGTGTTTTCTCTGCAGAGCGCTGCAGCATCGGGTCTAAAATCTAATGAACACACCAGCACACAGCGGTGGACATCGGCTGTCATATCTGTCAACGGTTATTACAGCGCAATTAGTCGAAACAGAAGAGGAGTTTAATTGTGTTTTAACATGATTGAGCGGATGTTTGGGCTTGGCTTTGGACAGCGATCTCACATGATATTGGAGCTGAAACGAAACAACTAAGCTAGTAGAAGTTAGTGATGTGTGCATTTACAGAGATGCCAAGCTAGGTTTTGTTCAAAATGATTTGAGGACAATAAATAATTCAGAATTCAGTAGTTTTAATACAGATATGTTGGTTGGATCTGAAAAATATTGCAGTAGCTTGTTCTTGTGGCCCTCACTTTAGTTTCCACATGAAAAACGCATCATTTAGAGCCACATTTCCGACAGTTGCATGGTTGGACAATTACGGTAATATGATAAATGTGTCTCAATGATGTGTATATTGTTGTATGACGCAGTAAAACTGAATTCAACTTAACTAAGTCACATTGGGCAATGTTAATTATATGACTGACCACCCCCGCTGCTCCTGTTGACAGCACAGCACTTCAGCAGCTTACGCTAATATTAGTTTTTGTTTTCGGTCCAACACACCGCTTTAACTGAGCAAATGAGTAACTTACACTACCGCTAACAGCTTATGACACAGTTAATTATGTAAGTTATAATTAAAATCAAAGCTCTTGCAGCGTGAAAAGCCATTTGTTTGATCCCACGGCCTCGTTTGTCTGCCACACTCTGAACTCCCACCCGCTCAGTCGCTTTGAAACGGCGCGGCGGCTACAAATCTTCAAGGTAAAGGAGTGACTCAGCTGCACATCAGTGCTGTGACCATGTCTGAAGGGAAAATGTGTGTGTTTCTATTTTTTCTCCATTTGCGTACGTGTGTGTATCCTCTAGATGAACCTGGACGTAGAATGGCAGGTGTTCCTGCCAGAGGCACTCGATAAGAAGGACAGATCGTAACAGCTTTCACACAAACACCCAGAAACCTGTTTGGATATTACAAGGCCGTGGAAGGTTTGCAGGCGTCTGCTGTCTTTGTTTGTTTGTGTGCTCTTGTGCCACACATGTTCTGTCTGTTGTTGTGTGTGACAAGGACATACTCTGATTTCAGAGAAAACCTACTTCTGCACAGTTTCTGTGTGTGTCTGCATGCATAAAACAGACAGGAAGCTTTTGCAGAGATCCACGTTCTTCTCTTCAGCTTCAAGGCGATATGAGCACCTGGTCTGTCGCTTGACATGTGTGAGATGTTTTAGAAATTCATTTTTTTCTGTTTTAAAAAGCCTGGCGTATGTTGTGGTATCTTGGTCATTGTGATTTGAAATAAAACAGAGACATTCAGCTTTTAATTTGCAGTTACTTTAAGTTCATTTTAGACTATGAGGTGAACAGTGTGGGACCTGCAAGAGAGCAGTAATCTTGGATAAAAATCTTTTTTGTGAAGGCCAAACACTTGCTCTTTAACATCCAAACCAGCTAGGATGTTAATCCAACTGGTCATAAGGCTAGCTATGGATGATTAAGGTAATACAGCTGGCTGTGCTGTATCTGAAAGGTGGGAATTTCAGTTCCCTATCCCTCCACATGTCAAAGTGTCCTTGGGCAAGACACTGAAACCAAAATTGCTTTGAATGGCAGGAAAGCACCTTGTATTGGAGCTCTGTCACCACTGGTGTGAGAATAGGAAATACACTGTAAAGTGCTTTGAATGCCA
The DNA here is from genome assembly GCF_021347895.1 of Acanthochromis polyacanthus. Taxonomy (NCBI): domain Eukaryota; kingdom Metazoa; phylum Chordata; class Actinopteri; family Pomacentridae; genus Acanthochromis; species Acanthochromis polyacanthus. Next base: position 31,028,328 of record NC_067117.1, on the reverse strand, counting down.
CTAAGATAGAAAAGTACACTACCTTTTAAAAGTTTGAGGTCGCCAAGAAATGTCCTTTTCTTTGAAAGAAAATACTTTTTTTTTCAATGAAGATAACATTAAATGAATCAGAAATACAGTCTAGACATTTAATGCTACATCTAATGCTACATTGTGTTAGCTAATGGTGTTGAAAGGCTCATTGATGATTAGAAAACCCTTGTGCATTTATGTTAGCACATGGATAAAAGTGTGAGTTTTCATGGAAAACATGAAATTGTCTGGCCGACCCAAAACTTTTGAACGGTAGTGTAATTGTGTTACAGAAACAGCCTTAATGATTTTGGGGAATTTCGCAAGTTTGCACAACATTTTAAAAGAGATTTTTTAAAAGAATACCATGACATTTGTGCCATGCCAGTCCCGGGGTCGCAGTCAGATTCATTTGTAGAACATAACACGGTAAAACTGCATCGCTGTCTTAATACTATATACAGTATGTGCATTTGCTCATCGATTTGAACTCGTGCCTGCTGTCACATCGTGTTTGCTCGTGTTGCGTTTTAAGCCTTGTCAGTCCGGGGCTTTGAAGCCAAATGTGTAATTGTGTGACACTTTAATAATCGCTCAAAGAGCGCGGCGTAGGTGTGCCTGAAGGATTAATGCTACACCAAATATGTCGACACACAACTGAGAAGAGTTACATGTAAGTGAAGAATACACAGAGTGGGAGGCTAATTGTGTGTGTGTGTGTGTGTGTGTGTGTGTGTGTGTGTGTGTGTGTGTGTGTGTGTGTGTGTGTGTGTGTGTGTGTGTGTGTGTGTGTGTGTGTGTGTGTGTTGAGGCTTACTGGGTCTTAGAAATGTCAGCGCCAGAGAAAGCAACACACCACAGAAGGGGGTCCGGATTATGTTGGTGTACGTACAGTATCTAGTGAAAAAGGCAATGCATACAACATGTACTCTTTAGAGCTAAAGAGCTCAGTTGAAGTCACACTAGAGGCTTTATGGTGCTTATAGACACCCACCTATGCAGATGAGAGCAGGAAATGGACGTTATGTTAATGTGATAACCACAGGCTCAATTATGCACCTTTGTGTGTGTATTTTTACTGTATATATAATTTATATACTCAATAATCTGGGTGTTTTTAGAAGAAGATCATGTGTAACAAAATGCAAACGGTGCACAAGAGAAGTCCAAAGTGCATCCAAAGATCTGGAGATGCATTTATCCTAAAGATTGTGATTCCAGAAGGTCCAGTATTACTACTCAAAGTGCATTCAAACCAAACATAGTGGCTCAAAAAAGAGCAAATACACAGAAATGCAAAGCAGCTGTAAATGTAATGTTAAATCAACTTTGTGGAAGAGAGTTACAGATGTAATTGAGAGTTAATCCAGCACTAAAATATGAAATAAAGCATGAACAGAAAAGAAAATGTGACAGGAGAGAGAAGAAATTTGAGTTGTTTAATTGTAGGACTGCACAGAGTCTTCATCTATAGAATTTGTGCAAGCAGAGTGAGGGAATTTCTTTTCTTTCCTGATGGCTATTCTGAATTACTGAAGTTATTTTGGCAAATTAGTGTCTTAAAACATCCTGAGACATGTTTTTCTCTAGGCATTAGTTGATCTAGCAGCATAATATGATAGTAAAGTAATATCTTGAACTGAATTGTGCAACGAATGGAAAACATATGTGCAGTGATATGTGCGTGCGTGTGTGTGTGTGTGTGTGTGTGTGTGTGTGTGTGTGCGTGCATATGTAACACTTAAATAAATTGCCTTTGTATTAAATAGACTTATTTTCCATTCTCCGCTTCCTCACAGGTGGCCAGGACAACCTAGTTTTCAGAGTTCATCTCCCTCTAGATGAATTAAGCCATCGTTTCTTTTTCTTTTTTTTTCTAATCTAATTGAAATGAATCCTCCAGGTTAATTTTTTATGGAGTAGCAGCAGATGTTAATTTAAAATCAGTCTATAAAAGGCTGAAAGAGGGAGGGAGATGAGCACCCGAGAGATCAGAGAAACAGGCTGCTGGTGGTGTGTGTGTGTGTGTGTGTGTGTGTGTGTGTGTGTGTGTGTGTGTGCATGTGTGTGTGCGTGCGCGTGCTTCGTTAGAGACAAAAAATTGACTGTATTTCCACATTTACAATATATGTTTTAATGATACAGTTTCAGTTTTAGCTTCAGATAATAATATTTAATTCAGTTTGTTTTGTTTTGTTTTGTAAATAGCAGGCCATAGTGTGACCATTAACCACAGGTGAGAAATGTATAACTCTGCAGACAGAGATACCAAATTTACACTACCATTCAAAAATTTGAGGTCACACAGACAATTTCACGTTTTCCAGGGAAACCCACACATTTATTCATGTGCTAACATAACTGAACAAAGGTTTTCCAATCATCATTAGCCTTTCAACACCATTAGCTAACACAATGTAGCATTAGAACACAGGAGTGATGGTTGCTGGAAATGTTCCTCTGTACCCCTATGGAGATATTCCATTAAAAATCAGCCGTTTCCAAGTAGAACAGTCATTTACCACATTAACAACGTCTAGACTGGATTTCTGATTAATGTTATCTTCATTGAAAAAAATGCTTATTTGTTTGAAAACAAGGTCATATCTAAATGACCCCAAACTTTTGAATGGTGGTGTAAATCATGGGAATGTAAGTCACAAAGTATTATGCTTCCACCTCAAAACTCATCCCACTCAGTCCCACGATGAATTTTCTCGCTGAAATAAATGTTGATTCTTTGATGAGTAAACTAACAAAAATGAATTGAAATGGATAAGTACTGTAAACTGAACATTTAAAAAACTGTACAAATAACCCAGAAATATAGAGGCGAATTAAAGGTTTTATTTTTTTGAGTGATTACAAACTTTTCTTTTTTTTAATCAAGCTTTTAACTGTTCAGTCTTACAGTTTAGGAAGTTCAACAATCGGGCGATGAGTGATGCCAGTGTTTGTCTTTTATAATAGGAAAGTGTAAGTAGATGTTCACTCAAAACTGCTCACCCGCCACTTTTGCTGAATACCAATGGGAGCACCTGCGCTCATGCCACATGCCGTGCACCCGCCTACCTAGGAAGAAAGAGAAGGGAGGGGGAGAAAAATCTGCCATGAGGTGTTTAGGATATGACATCACCAGCTTTTTAGTAGAGGGGATTTACACTGTACCGACAGCCCTTATGCTTAGCATCCAAATCTGTCCTTTTAAATAAAACAACGATGACATATTAGCATTCTACTGGTTGCTATAGGAATATTTTCTTTTTATAAAAACACTTTCTTTCAACAGCACATGGATGTTTCTTGCTAACCCCTTGACGCGTGTTGTCGTGAATTGGCATCCCACCACTTTCACTGACAGCAGCTTCGATAGCGTATCCATTCCCCCATTATCGGATTTGTGCATATTCAATACGTACTTCGGAGCCTTTCGCAAGCACTGGTTTCTCATAAGACCGGTCGGAGTGGGACCTAATTATTATGTATCTGTTAGTATTATTATATGTCTGTTCTATGTGTAATAGATAAATTAACAATCTGCACTAATTTTAGCATCAGCTGGAAAGCAAAGAACACACAAAAGTTGATGATTTTTCATTTAATTGTAAACAAATTCAGGAGTCAAGGGGTTAAAAACATGCAAATATATATATAATTACTGTCATACAAAACATCTGTATTTTCATTCTTTTCATTGTATTTAACACTTACTGCCTATTGGTTGGCAACACTTTTTTTTAAATCGACATATTCGTATTTACTGTTATGCACTAAAACACCAAATCACATAAAACAGATGCCAATACAACCTTTTTTTTATTCTAATTAGCTTAAATATTTCGTATATGAGAATTTTTTTTTTTAAAAAAAGCTTAATTTGAAGTAGTGATGTCTAAACAACCCTATCAACGAACATGAAATGGATTATGTTTTTATTTCTTTGAATAAAAGCTTGTACATTATAATGTCTTACCATGATGCTAGGCTGGAAGAAATAATGAATATGTAATCTCAAATACAATTTCCATTAATTTTGCAGTGCAACAGTTCAATTGCTTTACATTACTGCTTCTTCAATATGCATGGTATGCAAAACCCTCTGTATGAGCAGCTGGAAAAGAAGCACTGTGTTTTTAGTGTGTGTGTGTGTCCTTGTGTCTGCATGTGTGTGTAGGTGGGTTGGCATGGGGGACGCTGCATGTTAATCAAATAAATAGCTTGATAACACCAATATGTGTTCCCTCCCATGTGATAAAAGGCCTCACGTGGCAGTAATGGACGCTGTTAGCCCTCCATAATGCCTGCTGCCCCCCAGGCTTACACGCACAGATGATGTACAAGCAGGCAAACAAACACACACACAAACATGCATGTGGTCTGTCTTGGTTCCAGAAACCCTCGTACTGTCCACCCGTGAGGCTCTTGTGTCCAAACCGGCTCCTGCGGTCCAAACGTGGCGTCTTGAGCGGTTTGTCGAGCCGCCCGTCTGCTCTGCCATTTGGAGCTCCGCTTGTGTCTGCACCAAAGTCTTTGCAGTGTCTGGTGGGGTCTCGCATCGCAACACACTTGCAAGCACAAACGCACAGATTTAACTACAGCATGGCCCGCGGCCGCGCATGCTCAAACCACATGCCCTCAATTCTGCAAAGGAACACACACAGATTCGCTTTCTAGCAGATAATTTGAGCTCCATGTCATGTCTGGACACGGGGACGGAAGCAGGGAGTTTGTGTTCTTTATGGAAAACTCTCAACAACAGGGAAATGTGATTATCCTTACCTGTGTCAGCAAGTTTAATAAAGCAATAATGAAGACCATTAAAGCTCATTTAGCTGCAGCCTCCAGACCCAGACTCGCACGCAAAAGCCTGACTCACAATCCATCTAGGTATTTTCCAGAATTATTTTGAGAAATGCATCAAAAGAAACACGTTCTTTTGCTTGTGAAGCCTCGTTTGTTTGTCTTTTGACCTCAAATGTGTGTGAACTTTGGCGCATTTACCAGCAAGATTAATTGATTTTCTAGTCATAAAGAAAGATAAAACCTTAAGAGATGTAATAATGCTTTACATATAAGAAAAAAAATAAACATATGTAAGTGTTTCAGATCTGAATGCTTTCCCCTTTAAACCTGCCTGCCACGGTTATAGATATAGTTTTTTGTTCTGGGGTTTAACTGGGTGAAAACGTAGGTCTAATGCTAAAATCAAAGGGGAGTGCACATCAGAACCCCTCATTGCAAAGGAAAAATAAGTGACTACAGCAAGTACAGTCGGGTTCATGAAGGCCTTTCTATTATACTGAATTGCAAATTGGTAGTAATGTTTTGCAAAGGAGGATTTTCTTCTTCCAGAAAGTTTGACTAGAGTGACAATATTTAAACTAAAGCTGAATTTTCCTTGAAAGCCATCTGGAGTCAAAGATACAAAAGATTAGACTGCCTGCCCATGACATGTGATGCAGGAACATTTTATTGTTCCTACCTACTGTTTTGGTTGTTATCAGCCCCTTAAATGGCCATTATTGTCTCTGATCTTTCCCATACATCTGGACCTTATCTACCTTCTAGTCACTCCATTTACTGATGTACCATTATCACCTCATTTAATGATGGTGTGGCTGCGATTTTTCACTTACAAAAAAGCAACAAAAGTGGGAGGCTGGAGGGCGTGGAAGCGGTGTAAGTCAGCCAGTTCTAACCCCAGAGATTTGAGTTCAAGTTTCCTATCCAACAATTCTTACTGGATATTTTGTTAGGTCTTCTTTTGATTTCCACTTTCAGTTGATGTTTTTCAGTCCCTTTTTTTGTTAGGTTTAGGCATCAAAGCTGCTTGGTTCAGTTTATGAAAAGGATCATGGGTTTAAATTCACCCTGTCACTACAGTGCATTCAACATGTGTTAAAAAGACTCATTTTATAATTTCCAGGATAAAAACTGAACTGGAGATTTTACAATTCACTGCACTTATTCACACAACTGCAAGAGGTGCATTATTAACTGATCCAGATAGTGTATATCATATATGGAAATTATATGAACTGATAACAGTCATTTAGTGGGCTGATCAAGTCAAATTGGAAACCCTCTAGATGTTGGGTGACAAATATCACAAAACTAGATGTTTGCATCAAAGTCCACCTGTGACTATAGTAATTATGTTGTGAATAAAAGTCTAGGTCAGGTCATACTGTGGATTTTGAATAGGGATGAGGTTGAGGTGGAAGGACGGGTTGGTTAAATCTTTGGACTGCTGATTCTGTACCCAACAGTGTTTCATGAACTTCACTTAAGAAGCTGAAGAAGGGCCCTCTACTAAGTACCTATTTTACCTACATTATCTATTCATAAAAGTACCCAAGATATTTTTCTCCTTAAGGCTAGTCAAATCGAGTGGTATAGTTTCTTCCTCTAGTACGCTGCTTTTAGTTGCATAAGAGGGAAGAGGCATCCATCCATCCATCCATCCATCCATCCATCCATTCTATATACACCACTTTATCCTCATTATGGTCGCGGGGGGTGCTGGAGCCTATCCCAGTTGATTTCGGCCGAAGACAGGGGACATCCTGGACAGATCGCCAGTCTGTCGCAGGGCTACATATACAGAAAAGCAATCACACTTGCATTCACACTCGTGGACAATTTAGAATTATCAATAAACCTCAGGATGTTTTTGGACTGTGGGAGGAAACCAGAGTGCCCGGAGAAAACCCACGCATGACCAGGAAGAGCGCATAAACTCCATAGAAAAATCCCAGGAAGGCCAGGATGCAAACCGGGGATCTTCTAGCTGCAAGGCAAAAGTGCTAACCACCAATCCACTGTGCAGCCAAGTAAGAGACAAGTGAACTTTATAGTCATTTGGGTTGTAAGACATGTTGGATCCTTTATACAGTACGGAGTACAATGTGTTGAGATGTAGTCTTTAAGTCTAAGTGTATTTTCCCCTTGTAAAAACACAAAGGTTAGATCCATATCAGGGAATTAGAGAAACCCATCATGGATATCTCTGTTTCAATAGCACCGTTAAATAGAGCAGTTTGAACTTTTCCACTCCAATTTGAACTGCACAGTAGAATCATCGTCAGCCTTTCTATCCTCCCTCCCTCTAGCTGTTACTGTAGACATCATCCAGGCAGCTGTAGAGGTTGGCGCACACCTGGCTTGGTGCCAAGATTCTGTTAGGCCATGTGTGCACGTTTGTGTGTCGATGCCAGAGAGAAAGTCCGACAGGCGGGGTCGAGAGAGACCTCTGGCAGTGACCTGACACCGCTCATCAATCTGAACAACACTCGCATGGCCTTGCAGGTATCATGTTGATGTTCTTTCTACACAGTCTTATAGAAAGCATGCCAAATCCTTCTTGTCTCACAAAGACTAAGCCGGAGAGTGCATGTGTGTTTTAGAAAGATGAATGAATGCGTGCAGCCTGTCAGCAGTGTGAGTGTGTAATATGTGGACTTGTACGTTACTTAGTACAAGTAATTGCTTGTCTTTAAGGGATTGCAGGCCTAAACAACACACTGATTGGTTACATTTGCAATATCTAGCTAGTTGTGTGACAAGCCTATTAGCATCACAATGATTATCCTCTCATTTTCTCCCTGTTTTTGAAATCCGCATCTTGTTCAGATTTTATCTTCTTGTCATCCACTTCTGGTCTAAATGAACTTCATGCTGATTCTTGTCTTCTCTCAGCTGCCTCCAGCCCGAGGCTACTACGGCGGGTCAGCAGTGTCTGATTGTATCGCTGGAGCAGCTGAGGGCGGAATTGTTACTAAATTGAGTTATTTTTCAGGAGAACTGCATTGCGTGTACGCTCGTGAATGTGTGCAGCTATGCACATGCAGCCGGGGGGGCTACCGAGCTGTACCTGCACCTGATGATGAGAAGTTCAAAGAGCCACCTGATCCAGTGATGTCGCTTAATCTTGTAATGAGTCGAAGCACAGGTTGAAGAACACAAGGAAATTAAGTCCTGGATGGCTCCAGGTGGTTGCTTCTATTGGATGAAACAAAAGTAATTCTGAAATATATTTTATTTTGTTTTGTTTGATTGGATTAGTTAATAAGTCTATGGTTTCTGCATTGCCAGTTGCAAGTGGACACTGGGCAGACATGTGATTCTGTGATAGGGTTTGGGTTTGTGTGAGTTTTATATTCTATTGCTGCTACAAAGCAAGCACATTGGTCACACCCTTAAAAATGTACAGGGCTTCTGTGGATGTTTCTGAAAGGCTGGCTGCTACTTGGCAGGTTTTACGTGATATAACAGCAGCTATAGTTCCAGATGAGGCCGTAGTGCTGTATTAGTGCTGACTTGCATCAAGCACGATGGTTGAACAAAACACAAAATTTGTGGAGAATTTTGAACTTCACTCTGTGTTTGGGCACTGCAGATGGGAAGCATGCACAAACGAAGCACTTCCAAAGTCTGATTGTGACTACTTGAGTTACAACTGCTCTAAGGATTAATTGTGAATGCCTGGCACATCTCCTCATACAGTCGCTTTTCAAAGCTCTTGCTATGTCACTCTTAACACACCTAAGACTGACTGACATGTCAAAGTTTTGCATAAACCAGAGTACTGAATAAAAAGTGTTGTTATCATGTATCATTTCTAAACATATAGACCCCTACGGATATTTTCCACCTTCAAGGCTTAATAGTCCTTCATTACTCGATTTAATGGAGGTGAAACCACGCTTTTACATTTACAAATATGGACAAAATTCCCCCTTTAAATGTTGGAAGGGGTTGGTGAAAGTGGCATGAGTCAGCCGATTTTCTGAATTACAGAACTGTAGTAGAGTCCTGTCTTGGAACATTATTCTAGTGTTGCGTTTTGACTGAAGTCTTGTTCTGACTTGCATTTTCAATCAGCGTTTGGTTAAGTTTAAGCCACCACGTGCTTGGTTAGGTTTAGAAAATCTTTATAGTTTCAATTTAATACACACCAGACAAAGGCATGGTGGCCAAGTGGTAAGGCGTTGGTCTCGTAAACCAAAGATCATGGGTTCAATACATAGTTTACAGACATGTTTGAAAAAAGTAGACATGTTCAGGAATGGTTGCTCTGCATATACCAACAGCTGAATTGTTGAGAGATGATCACCTTTGACTTTACCAGGGAGCAGTTGTCCAATGATTACTCTTAGGCCCCATCCACATGATGGCAAACCGAGGTCTAAACGCATAAGTTTCTTGCCGAATCTGCGTATCATCCACACGAAGACGGCGTTTTGGGGGTCTGTAAACGATCATTTTTGAAACCAGGTTCCAGAGTGGAAAGATTTTGAAATAACGTATACGCAGCTCCGTGTTTACTGGCTCTCCGCTACTTTTCAGATATGCTTGCGTCATAGTTTCGTATCTTCATTGACATGCATGCACAGTTTCATAACTTCATTGACACGCATGCGCCACACGCGGCAACAACAACAACAATGGCGGCGTACAGTGTAGCAAATGTGCTGATGAAGCTAGTGACCCTACTATCCCTGTTGCAGCAAAATCTCCTTCTTCTCAATCACCACCGAGTTGAACAAACAATTATCGAGGACACATTACGGTCCACTCATGCTTCCCGGCTTGGTCTCTGTTTACAACTTTTGCCGCAAGTGCGCATGCCCACTGTTTTGTCTTCTGTTTGCGCGTGTTTCCTCATATCGTTACAGCGCCCCTCGAGGTCTGGCATGTGTTTTACAGCATTTCCATGCATATCGAGTGCATTCATGTAGACGCACACATTTTCTGAGACGTCTTCGTCTTTATGGCGATTGCTTTTGAAACTGTTAAGTGTTTTGTCTTCGTGTGGATGGGGCCTTAGTGCTGCCCTGCCTGTGTTGTGCTGTTTCTACTCTCAGATATATTTGGATAAAAAATGTCTGCTAAATAAAACTGTGAATACCACATACCTATTACAGAGATTCAATTTGTTTGTTTCTCCGCCAACAAATGGTGGAGTTATGTGATGATCGCCGTATGTTTGTGAATCTGTCTGTGTGAAACATTACTCAAAAACGAACCAACGGATTTAGATGAAATTTTCAGGGAAAGTCAGAAATGATACAAGGACCAAGTGATCAGATTTTGGCAATGATGCAGCTTATAGTCTGGATCTACGGTTTTGTTAAAGATGTCCCATTGCGAGATATAGCTGCCGGTACGACATCGCTGTAACCATGACATGACACTGTGCCAGTTACCTGCTGACGATCACAATTGTGATGCCCTACTACAAATTGACTGATTTATTAGTTGGAAAAAATCATACAAGGAACAGCAGACTAAACTGTGTGGTCTTTCTGAGTCTCATCAATTCCTGCTGCCAGCTACATATTTAGGTGATGCAATGTAGCAAACCTCAGTCAGACAATGATGAAGCTCCTGCTGTTTCACAAAGTCTTTATTTACGTTCAGGTGTCAGCCTTATTTTGAGATTATTTTGACAAATTCACCTTTCAGTCCTTCATTGCTTTCTTTAGGAAACACCGTAAGAGCTTGTCCCCATTGTAGCTAGGTGCTTTTAAGTTTAGACACATCCTTTGCTCGACAGCAGCAGCATGAAATCATTTTCTTTCATTGTTACTTGAATTTTTGGACACTGAATCCTTTTGTAGGTTCCAGTAGAATGTCACGTTCTATGCGTGTATTAGTCTCCCGCGGGCCGTAGTTTGGGGACCACTGGTCAATATGAATCTCACAGAACAATGGAGTCAGGTAACTTTTATACCTTCAGTCGATCAGCCCACTGGCTCTGTGTTTCTCAAAGACCCCATCCTGGACATTCGAACTCTTGGCTCTGTGCCATACCATATAAGGAAGCAGGGACCATCTTCCAATCCCAACCCCCCAAACTCTACAGCTCCTGAAGAGCCCCTAAATCACCATCTTGGACATAAGAACCCTTGTAAGGAGTCCTCCAACAGGAGAACACATTTCATTCTACTAGGCCACATTTGTTTCACTCAGGTACCAAATATAATGAACAATTCCTATCAGATACTAGAACAAACAAAACAGATTCCATTCTCTAAGTATTCTCTAAGTAATACATGTCTCAGATCAGATACTACACAAGAAACTGCTTCTTAGGTAAACACTTCCTCTGTTGCTGGAATGGTGACAAAATAAAAACGCCTTAACATTAAAAAATACACCTTCAAAATAACAGCATGGAGGGAACAGTTATTTTGACACTGGCAAAACAAAGGCTTGTCAAAAGTGATGAACTGATCAATGGACCTTTATAAGAGTCATCTACAAGTGATCCGTATCCATACATACGGTAATGTGCACATGCATAACACATGCCTGTGCTCAGAACAAGGTCATTTTTTTATTACATATTTCATCCGTTGGAAATGATGCATCAACTAAGCAGCCTTGGCGGACTACTGCACTCTCTGAGTGCTTTTCTAGTTGTAACAGTGTTGCTTTTTGACTTAAGGCTTGTTCTGACTTGCATTTTCAATCAGTGTTTGATTAAGTTTAAGCCACCAGAAGGGCTTGGTTGGGTTGAGAAAACACTCATAGCTTCAATTAACATGCATTTGAAGAGGGCATGGTGGCCAAGTGGTAAGGCGTTGGTCTCGTAAACCAAAGATCATGGGTTCAATCCCCATCCATGCCTTTATGTGTACTTTACAGATATGTTTGAAAAAGAGTAGGCATATTCAGGGATGTGTTCTCCCTGTGCGTGGGTTTTCTCCGGGCACTCCGGCTTCCTCCCACAGTCCAAAAATATGCTGAGGTTAACTGATTACTCTAAATTGCCCGTGAGTGTGATTGTTTGTCTGTATATGTATCCCTGCGATGGACTGGTGACCTGTCCAGGGTGTCCCCTGCCTTCTCCTGAGTCAGCTGGGATAGGCTCCAGCACCCCCTGCGACCGTAGTGAGGATAAAGCGGTGTATGGAGAATGGATGGATATTCAGGGATGTTTGCTCTGCATATACCTACAGCTGGATAGCTAAGAGACTATGACCCTTGACTTTGGCAATGGACAGCAGAGAGGATCCTTAGTGCTGCCCAACCTGCCTTGTGTTGTATTTACTCTAAGATGTATTTGGATAAAAAATGTCTGCTAAATGAAACTGTGAACACCACATACCTATTACAGAGATTCAGTTTGTTTCTTTCAACAGTGATGCTTCCACCAAAGATCTTAGATTACAAAATGGAGCTAATGAAGGTGCAGGAGTTCTCCACTGTTGTGTCATGATGTGCAGTGATAGCAGCCATTAATAGGCTTGTTTGGGTGGCGAGTTACAGCTAACATACAACTCCATATCCTGTGCAGTGTGGGATGCAGTTTTGTGTTGGTTACATTTATCTGCCAAATATCCATTAAGTAGTGTTTGGCAGAGAAGGCCATCCACTAATCACAGGGTTAGCAGTTTGAGCCCTGCCTCCTCTTGTGTCAATTAATTGCTCCTGATGGGTCATTGCCTTGCATTGGGATTCGGTGCCATTTGTGTGTCAGTGTGTGTGTAAATGAGTAAATATGAGGTTCATTTTAAAGCACTCTGGATAAAAACTTTATGTAAATTAAGTATGTCTACCATTTACCAAGAAGGAAAAAGTTATGTGATTTAGATGTTTTTCAGTTAAGTTTTCATGATAAAGGTGGTGTTGACTGCCCATATTGTGTCAATGGTCCTAAGTTATATAAGCAATTGTACAAAGATATGTACAAGTATTTCTGAAAGTAAAAATACCAGACAAAACTAGACATCACAACACATTCACTCTGGAGAAAACGCATTTGCTCCAAGACCTTGGCTCTCTGACAAAGGCAGACATAAGCACATTATCCAACATAAGCACACAGTTACACAAGCGCAAAGTACAAATGTCCACACACTCACACAAGTACCTGATATTTTTAAAGCGTGCACACGTATACACACAAGCATGCACATGCTGTGAGTGGTGGGGTGCTTCATTAGTCCTGGTTAATAAAGTGTAAAGGATTTTCATTAGTGCTGACAAGCCAGCTGGCTGAGGACAGAGCTGACTGACAAGAGGTCGGAGAGGAAGAGGAGACTGATGACAAAGAGATGGAGGGAGGAAAGGAGAGAAAAACAAAGACAGAAAGAGTCAAGTTTGTGTATGGGGCACTTAAAAAAAAGCCTTCCAAACGCATAGAAATGAGAGCATGAAAGAGAAAAAAGCATGAAAAGAACTGACAAAAACTCAAAAAATGCATGCAAGAAAACATACAAAGAAAAAGTTGCAAAGGAAAAAAAGCACCAGGGAGAATGAGGGAAGAATTGTGAAGGACGGTAATAAAAAGAAGAGAATATGGGAGGGAGAAATGACAAAAATAAAGCGAGAAAGGGGGATGATTAATGGGAAACAGGGAACAGGCGAAGGTGGGATCAGCTGGATGTAAGAAGAGGAAGGAGGGATCAAGTTATGGAAGTACACTTAGAAAGAAGAGGAGCAGAAGGTTAAAGCAAGGAAGGATGTTTAAGAGGAGGAGGTTGCAGGGAAGGAGAAACCCGTAAAGTGTATTGAGATACAGGGATTGATGGAAGGAGAGGGAATACTTAAAGAGGACGGATGAAAGTGGGACAGAGGACAGAGAACTTTATTTAAAGAACAAGATACAGAAAAAGCAGGACAGTTGGGTGTTGGGCCATAAAACTGTTTGGCCGCTGAACAGTTGCTGTCAAATTGGCCACTTGTTCTTTGCTCTGTGAGTGTTGCTAAATAAAAACAAATTCTTTTGGATTTCAGAATCTCTAGAGACTCTAGTGTTATATAGTCAAACCGTATTATATTTTATGGATCAATGTGGAATTTTGCACATATTTAGAGGATTGTTCTGAATTTTGACCCAAAATTTCCACATGTGGCACCTAAAATCAGGACACTAGAAAAATACAATATAATCACTAAAAATATGGAAGGATTAACAGTGACGATGGTATAGACTTGAAAGGTAAGGAAGATAAAAGTAAAAAAAGGCACAGTTTTTTCTACCGCAGAGAAAAAAGCAGCAGCAAGCAATAAATGTAACAAACTGCGAACAAGAAAAGCCTCTGTTGTTTCCATGTGTGCTACACGGCGATGGAGTGGTCAAAATAAAGAATGAAGGTTGAGTGTTTAAACCTCCTGCTCAGCTGAGGATTTCCATGTGGAGTCTACATGTTCGTCCTGTGCATGCATAGGTTTCTGTAGGTGCTCCAGCTTTGTTAGCGGGTTCATTTGTTGATTCTAAAGCAGTTGTAATGTGCATGGATGTCTGTCTCTTTGTCTTGTTATCTGTTGGACTGCAAGGTCAGCTGGGATCGGCTCCAGCTCCCACTTGACCCTCTACAGGAAAATGCAGGTATAGCTAATGGATGGATGGAATGAAAATGTCCATTAAGACAAGTGATGCATATTCATCATGAACCTATATTAATTGTTAAAGCCAGCAGTAGTAATGCTGCAGGTCTCTCTCTGTCCATAGCTGATGAAATGTAAAAGTAAATGGCTGTCATAATGTTTATGACCCTATTTGCATCTGGATGCTGCTTAAAAGCACTGCTGATGTTGGACTTCTGTTTGTTTTTATATCTTTTATTTTTTATTGACACATTTGCATGATACAGACAAATTTGGATTAGTATGTTGGATGTGTTTCTGCACACATGCCATAAAACTTGAACTTCCCCTGGGATTAATAAATGATCTATCTATCTATCTATCTATCTATCTATCTATCTATCTATCTATCTATCTATCTATCTATCTATCTATCTATCTATCTATCTATCTATCTGAAGCCGTCAAAAACTATAATGAACCATTCAGTCCACTACCTGCTCTCCTGCTGCTGTCAGATGTCAGTGGGAATCTAAAGTTTTGGGTGTCCTATCTTCTGCATTCAGTGGATGAATCTGACTCACTCGATGTAGGTTGCAGGTATTAACCTGCCACTGAAACAATCTCAGTCAGAATTCTCCCCCTTTTTCTGTGTGTGCCACTTCTGCAATCTACCTCAGTGAAACTCTTTGTTGGGAGTTTGGATTGTGCAGTCAAAGAGCTCTGTAGTTTTATTTTTGTTTGTTTGTTTGTTTTTATTAAATGGATGATTCACTTTATTTATATTGTTCATTTCCAAGACTGCACAGTGGATTGGTGGTTAGCACTTTTGCCTTGCAGCTAGAAGATCCCCGGTTTGTGTCCCGACCTTCCAAGGATCTTTCTGCATGGAGTTTGCATGTTCTCCCTGTGCATAGTGGGTTTTCTCTGGGTTTTCCGGCTTCCTCCCACAGCCCAAAAACATGCTGAGGTTAAATGGTAACTCTAAATTGTCCTTAAGTGTGATTGCTTGTCTGTATATGTAGCCCTGACTGACGACCTGTTCAGGGTGTCCCCTGGATAGACTCCAGCCCCCTTGCGACCCTGATAAGGACTAAGCTGTGGATAATGGATGGATTGATAGATGTTCACTTCTCTGCGTGCAAATGTTCTACCACAACACCAACTGCCATGATTGATTTAAAGAAATACAAGCAAGCCAGAGCATTTTTTTCAACCCCAACAGAATGATGGTGTGGTGCAGCCACACCGTCATGCTACAATGGGCCGGCAAAGTGAGACTAGCTTTGGCTAAACTTAGCATTGACGTGTCGCTAACTTTAAATGGCTTACAGCTTAAGGTGTTCTGCTTGGGAAATTTGCTTTTGCATTACATTCATTGGACAACCTTGCAATTACATGCACCAAACTGTAACATCTGCACCGTGATGGCTCCAGATGAACATTACCAACCAATCATTAACCCTGAGAGTGTGAATAATCAACATTCACTCCTTTTTCCTAGCAATGTGGGCGACAACATAAATAAAATAACTGTTGTTCCTTCCATCATGTGTCAATTTATGTCACTTTATATTTGCTTCCTTAACAACTGAATGGCAGTTATAGATCATGTCATTAAGAGAACATAAGTCTTATTTTCATATTACATATTTTACTCATTTTAATAGCTCACAAGCGCTTATGTTGCACAAAGAGTTATTTACCGCGTTTTGGTTTAATATCCACACTTATTTTCCCTGCTGTGCTACGCTTTATGAAAGCAGTTTTTATGAGGGTTTGTCACTCTTAAAGAATACGAAGAAGACCAATAATACACGACTTCCTTATAAATTCAATCTTTCATTCTAACTCGGGTTGTAAATCAGAGGTATTAAATTTCAAAGTGAGTGAAAGGAGAGCCAAACAAAGCAGCGGACAAAAGGACAAGTGTTTGTCATTCAGGGGTGACACTGTCCTGCTGGCCCAGACACACTCAGAGGCAGACAGAGGTGTGTGCATATGTGTCATTGGGTTTGACAGAATGTCCTTCCAGATCCAGACAGTCTGACCAAAGTCACCTCCTCTGGAGCTTTCAGACAGCCATGTGTGTTTGTGCGCATATTCGTAATAGGTTTTGTGTGTGTGCTCATGGGAATATGTGTCTCTATCCTTGTGGACTAAACACCAGCCCAAATATGCATCGGGAAGTCCAAATTTTACTCAAAGTGAGGAAAAAAATAATCATGAGGAAAGAAAAATGAAAGTAAATAGTATTTTTTTAAATAAACAGCCACCGTTGCTTTTAGTAAATATTGACTGGCACAAATCTTTTCTGGGACTTCCAGTCTGAAGAAGATGTAGGAAAAAAAATCCTGTGTCTGTAAATTCCAAGTTCTCAAGTGATTTGCTGCAGAATTACCCTCCCCTCTATTTGCTTCTTCCCCCCACCTCCTCCTCGTCTCCAGTGCAGTTTATGGCCTCAGCTCCTCTGTCTCTATTTTGATCTGTGGAATGAGTTTATCTATATTTAATGACCGTCCTAATGAAGCTTTCACCTCGCGTTTGCACTGCTCTCCATTTTCCTATCCTGCCTCCCAAGCGCAGTCACTTAGTCCAACAAAAAAGGAAAATAAAAAACAACTTTAAATAACAGACAAACTAGGAAATATTTTCAAGATAGTGTTGATTTAAGTGCACTGCAAGTTTGCGTTTCTGCCTGCATGTTTTTTGTGTGTATGTGCAACATGGGATGAGGCCCATTCCTCGAGGCGAAACGACCAAAGAGTCACCCTGGTGCCCATTGAGATGCCCGACTAGAATGATGGGTTCCTGGCTCAAATGAAGGAGGTCCTGGGGGCAACAGGCTGGATGACAGTGATCCATTACTACTTCGAAAAGCCTTTTCCTGCAGCCTCCCATACTCACACAAAGATGGAATCAGACACAGAAAGCTCTCATTCTCTTTGTGTCATTCTCTTGTTTATGCACACAAGATCTTGCTACACACACACACAGGTCCGTCAGTAGCTCTCATCCATTATTTAACATGCAGAACTCCCATCGAGCAGTGCAGAGGTATGGGGCATAGTCACTGGGAATGAACAGTCTAATTAGAACAGTGAATGGCGAGCCTGTCTTTGGAGGAACAAGGCAGTGGGAAGATGTGAGTTGCGGCTGCTTCAGCTGGAGGGACGAAAAAGGAAGGCGGCGAAAGAGGCTCAGAAGAAAGAATGTGAGCAGAAACCAAACTCGGCCGGCCAGAGTTGACCTTTTTGAAGACAAGAAGGATGAGATGGAAGGATGAGGATGCTTTTGGAGAGGGAATGAAAGAAAAAAATGAAATGGAAAGAATTATTAATGTGACAAACTGCAAGAGGCTACAGAGTGATTTATTTTGATTCGTTTTGTAGATTTTGGATGGCTACCTACCTAACCAACCACAGCTGGATGCTGCTGTCTGACATTGTAATGAGCAGCACCACAGCCCTGCAGGAAAATTCCTCCACAGCTTGTCACCTCTGCATGCTTTCTACTGACTCCTCTATTGTCAGGTGCATCAATTAGACACAAAGTGTAGCTGGATGACTGCAGTACAATTAAAGTGAAACAGAAAACACAGACAACAAAGTAAAAATCGCTAGAAGAAGTGCGATGGACTGTGCATTTATGTGACTCCATGTTTGTCTGTGTGTAAATGTGTGTGGGTGACAAGGTTTCATTTTAGATGGCTTAAAAGCACAATACCAAAGCCTCCATAAAATGCGAATCAGAATCAGAAAAAGGCTTTATTGTCAAGTGAGCTCGCACACACAAAGAATTTGTCTTGGTAGCTAAGACTTAAAGTATTCACGAAAAGTTAGACAACAATATAGCAATAGGATTAGTAGGTAATAAATATAAAATTTAAATATAAATATCAAAACCTAATAAATATAACAATTTTAAAAATCTGATACACTGAGGGAGAAGTACTATATGAAGACATGAAAATATACTCAACAAAAATATAGACACTCCCATTTTTTATGAGATGAACTCAAAGATCTAAAACTTTTTCCACATACACAATATCTCCATTTCTCTCAAATATTGTTCACAAATCTGTCTAAATCTGTGATAGTGAGCACTTCTCCTTTGCTGAGATAATCCATCCCACCTCACAGGTGTGCCATATCAAGATGCTGATTAGACACCATGATTAGTGCACAGGTGTGCCTTAGACTGCCCACAATAAAAGGACACTCTGAAAGGTGCAGTTTTATCACACAGCACAATGCCACAGATGTGGCAAGATTTGAGGGAGCGTGCAATTGGCATGCTGACAGCAGGAATGTCAACCAGAGCTGTTGCTCATGTATTGAATGTTCATTTCTCTACCATAAGCCGTCTCCAAAGGCGTTTCAGAGAATTTGGCAGTACATCCAACCAGCCTCACAACCGCAGACCACGTGTAAGCACACCAGCCCAGGACCTCCACATCCAGCATGTTCACCTCCAAGATGGTCTGAGACCAGCCACTTGGACAGCTGCTGAAACAATGGGTTTGCATAACCAAAGAATTTCTGCACAAACTGTCAGAAACCATCTCAGGGAAGCTCATCTGCATGCTCGTCGTCCTCATCAGGGTCTCGACCTGACTCCAGTTAGTCGTCGTAACCGACTTGAGTGGGCAAATGCTCACATTAGATGGCGTCTTGCACGTTGGAGAGGTGTTCTCTTCACGGATGAATCCAGGTTTACACTGTTCAGGGCAGATGGCAGACAGTGTGGGTGAGCGGTTTTCTGATGTCAATGTTGTGGGTGGAGTGGCCCACGGTGGCGGTGGGGTTATGGTATGGGCAGGCGTCTGTTATGGATGAAGAACACAGGTGCATTTTATTGATGGCATTTTGAATGCACAGAGATACCGTGACGAGATCCTGAGGCCCATTGTTGTGCCATACATCCAAGAACATCACCTCATGTTGCAGCAGGATAATGCACGGCCCCATGTTGCAAGGATCTGTACACAATTCTTGGAAGCTGAAAACATCCCAGTTCTTGCATGGCCAGCATACTCACCAGACATGTCACCCATTGAGCATGTTTGGGATGCTCTGGATTGGTGTATATGACAGCGTGTAACAGTTCCCGCCAATGTCCAGCAACTTCGCAACTTCCGTCGGGCCACTCTGCCATAAAGCCCCGACTGGTGGAGGGCTGCAGTGATAGTTGACTTTGTGGAACTTTCTCCTATCTCCCGACTGCATCTCTGGAGCTCAGCCACAGTGATCTTTGGGTTCTTCTTTACCTCTCTCACCAAGGCTCTTCTCCCACCATTGCTCAGTTTGGCTGGACGGCCAGGTCTAGGAAGAGTTGTGGTCGTCCCAAACTTCTTCCATTTGAGGATTATGGAGGCCACTGTGCTCTGAGGAACCTTGAGTGCTGCAGAAATTCTTTTGTAACCTTGGCCAGATCTGTGCCTTGCCACAATTCTGTCTCTGAGCTCCTTGGGCAGTTCCTTCGACCTCATGATTCTCATTTGCTCTGACATGCACTGTGAGCTGTAAGGTCTTAAGAGAACTGCTGGAGCACATAGAGACTAGTACCAACTTCAGGAACTGAACATCTTCAAAATTCATATTTCTGAGATGTATTTTGTATTTCCAGGTTTACCAAAGTTACAGAAAGGACTTCATCTATAACATATCCAAAAATGACACTTCTACCTTGTACAGATCTAAAGATATCAAAATGCCTGTTTAATTCAATTTCTTCCACAGACCGCGGTATTCCATTATTAGCCTCTGAATTTATTTTCTATTCAGGTTGAAAAGGTGTAAACTGTGTTATCTATTACCATATGTATGACATGTTATCATATCTTCACTGTGACATATATTTTTAATATTCAGAGCACATTCATATAATTTTATTGAATTCAGTAATTCAATATATTTGTTAACCTGTATATTTAGGAACATGTGTTCACTTTTGCTTAACTGGATTATGGTAAGGAAAAGACAGATCGCGTTTGCGCGTTAATATCACACATTTTAATCCACTCCTGACCATTTTTCCTCTCTGCCTCTTCTTTCTGAAAACAAAGAGAATCAAATTTGGAGTCAGAATCACGCTGAAAAAGTTTCTCTCCGCCCAGGGGTCCTCCCCAGACCTCACAACCTTTAAAAGCCGGACAGTGCCCTGTCCGATCTCTTCCTCTTTTCTCCTCCTGAGTTATCCATGCCGGAGCCTCTCATAATTCTCCTCTAAGACGCGTTTTTCTTTTATCTTCTGAAGTTTCTTTGTTCCAGGGCTTGGTCTCTGGTAACTATTTACTTACCTTAATTTCTGTAATTTCAGTTAGACATTTGCTCACATTCAGCGCCGAATTTATTCTTTTTATCCGTGATTTTTGACAAGAACTGATTAAGAACCAGTTTACATTTTTCTTAATTTTTGGCGGCTCAACAGTGACCATCTGTTCTTTTTACTCAGCTAACGCCTGAGAGCCATCATTTTAATCAAGTGGCTTCATCAACTGGCTCCCCCAGCTGTGAACACCGGAGATCTGCTGGCCCAGATCTCCTTGCGCCGAACAGAGATCCCACAGCAGGACATCAATGCGTTGCCATAATGACGATACTACACTCCGGAACCAGCAAAGTCCAGAGGCCTTGTAAAGATGTCGCAGGCCCGCACATCCCAGCCAGGAGGAGACTCTGACAGACGGTTCTGACAGTAAGACCAGCTGGGCTTCTCTGAGCCTTCTCTGATTCTGATCTCCTGGGTTGATATTACTAACCACTTGATTACCTAAATTCACTTAATCCGTTTATTCTTTTACGAATTGCTCGTAGTCCAAATTACCGTTTTAGTTAGGCAGGTCATGCTATCTGGCTTCCCCTTACCACAGGCCCGGACTGGCAATCGGGAGAGGTGGGACTTTTCCCGGTGGCCTGCCTCCTTATTGGCCTGCCTGGACAGGCCAGCCACGGACTGGCAGGCCAATGAAAAAAAGTTGATCGGCTTTTTGGCAGACAGGCCAGAGACAGCAGCGCAAGAAGCCTTACAGAGTACACGCCCACCCTCCTGTCACTCACACAAAGCAAGTGCTCTGAGCTCTAAATCAGAAGGATAGGGATTGGTCAAAGTGACATTTTTTTAGAAGAAACGTGCCATGATTGGTTAGTTGCTTTATGGCCCGCCCCTTCATAGCGAGAACGGGGAAGTATGCACTGCAGAGCGGGGATATGAGAGTGAGGCCAGAGAGTGGAAGGAGTGGAGATTATGGAGCACCCCGAGAAAGCTGGCGGCAAAAAATGAGAAAAGACGAAGAGAAAAGGTGGACATGAGAGGGAGATGGAAAAGAAAAAAGGTTGCTCGAGGAGGAAGGGGCAAAGTGTTATAAAATGACACACGTTTCATCAACCCCCGCCCAGGTCCAGCAGTGTACAGTTGAAAATAAATGATGCTGCTACTTCAAGTAAGTTTACAAACGGTCGGTTCTTCGCACAAATGCATCATCAGACTTCAAAGGCCAAAATATAATAAAAAATGTCTGGCCCAAATAAGCTCCACAGGTGTCAGGTGGGTTGCAGGAAGCCTGAAAACGTTTGAGACCCCCTCTTCAGGTAGGATAGGCAGTTGACTTACAATTTTCAGTTATAAAATGAACATTGGTGTTTGCATATACTATTAGCTATGACCAGCTGACATCTAAATGACTTGCTGACAAAATATATATATTTTTTTAATTCCACATGTTATATAAATTATAGGAAAAGGAAAACATTGGAAAAATTGGTGAGGGTAGTGAAGAGATTACAGAAGAGAAAAGTACTGGACTGTATGGAGCTGTCGTTATGGTTGTGTTTAATAGACTTACTGTCTGTTTAGTAGTGTTGTAATTGCTATAACATAACTGTAAAAGGCATATTTTTGGAAGGAAAAAAACAATTTTGGTGCATTATCCCACGTGACACAACCCTTGCAGTGGCAGAAGTGGCCTGACTGATTGGAAATCTCCCGGCCTGAATTTCTTTCCCAGTCCGGCCCTGCCTTACCATAATTCTCATCTTTTAATATGCTGATATGAACCCACACACACACACACACACACACACCATCCCAAACACACACGCACGCACACACACACACACACCCGCATTCACGCACACACACACCCGTATTCACGCACGCACACATACACACACGTCATATTTCTCACTGTATATAGATTTCACCTGTATTGTTTAGTAGAATAGTAAATAAATATTTTCATTTAGACCAAATCACAGTCTTGTGCGTTTCATTGTGTGAGAACATGAGGTCAATTTAACTGAGAATTCTAGCCTTTCTGATATGAGACTGATCAGCTGAATTTCGACAGGAATTTCTTTAAAATTCTGCCTAAATTAATTAATTTCCTTGCATATGCAAGGTGGTGCCCTATATTCAACAAGTGCAAATAAAATACTTTTAGGAGTTGTTCCTACACTGCAAATGATCTGAATACTTCTGACCATGTGATATTTCAGTTTTTCTTTTTTAATAAATTTGCAAAAATTTCTACATTTCTGTTTTTTTCTGTCAAGATGGGGTGCTGAGTGTACATTAATGAGAAATAAAATGAACTTTTTGGATTTTGGCAAATGGCTGCAATGACACAGAGAGTGAAAAATTTCAAGGGGTCTGAATACTTTCCTTACCTACTGTAGCTGTGAGTTCTACTGTAGATTTTCTACAATCATCTAAGATTTTGTTTCGACCATTTTTGTTCCTTGAAGATGATGGTTCACCACTATCCTTCCAGATTTAATAATGCATCGGACAGTTCTTAGCCTGACTTTAGTAGTTTCAGAAAACTCCTTAGTTGTTTTCTTTGCTTGACGCAGGCCAATAATTTGACCCTTCTGAGACAGATTAACATCCTTTCCATGACCACAGGATATGTCTTCCTACAGGGTTGTTTAAGAAATGAGAAGCTCCTCACTGCATCAGCTAGAGCTCAGGTAAATCCAAGTGGCGACTTTTTTTTTTTAAATGCAGTGTGTTTACATAACAAATTACAATATCGAACATGGGTGTTTAAAATTGCAAGTATTGCACATGAATTGGATGAACTCGAATGTTGCACATGAGTCCGTTTTTAAAGAGTCTATTTGTGGTTGACTGGACTAGCATTCATGACGGAGTTGGCTTATGGGAAATGAGGTTTACTGGCAAAAAGAAGAGACTTCCAAGGTCTAAACCAGGCAGAAAGTCAAACAACCAGAGCAGGCAACATGCAAAAGGTAAAAAAAAAAAAACACTGAGTGGGTGTGAATATTTTGCAGGTGTGAGTGGGAGTGGAATTCCCACATTGCAGAAGTGGGTGGTAATGGTCAAACATCCAGCAGTGGGATTAAGAAAACTAGCCCAGTGTAGGGCAGCGGTTTCAGGTCATTTGGTGTTAGAGCAGCGAGATGGGAGTGCTGGTGATGGAGCAGCATGACGAGAATGAATTGCGAAGTTGATCAACAGAAACTGAAACTGTGACAGTGTGTGACAATATAATGAATGGGGTCAGTAAGTCATAGAAACCCACACATAGAAACCTGGGTGTCTATGTGTGAATGCTCACCACCGTCTGATGATCTGATGATTTATACTGACAGGTTAGAGATCACTGCACTGAGGTCCACAGCTGCTCTGACCCTGAGAAACACAGACAATGTTGAGACCAGTGTAGATTAATGAATAATGAACAACTTTCTTGCACTGGTGCTGTATCTGGAGTCTGATAAGTGTTAAAAGAAGAACGTGTATGTGAGAGTGTGTCATTTTTCTGAATGTGTACAGGTTATATGCACATGATCACTGTAACTATACAGCTAAAGAAACAGTGATATCCGAGGAGCTACGGCACCAAAAATTGTACAGCATCACGGAAAGTAAGCATATCATGAAAATACTGTAATTTTCCACAGCTGACCCTTAGATGCATAAGTGGGTCAAAAATGACCCGGTGAAGTCATTTTCTAGCAATATCTTTGTAATGAAAAGTTGCTATCATTTCATATTCCAGGTATTTCTCAAAAATGTTTTTGATATCATTCCATTTGCATTTTTCATTTTTTTAAAGCTACCTTTAACACTTAGAGTATACTATCTTATACATGATCATAACAACCTGTTAAGCTCTTAGGATTATTTTAAATTTACATTAATTTCCACATCTCTGTAGTAATCTATTCATTTTCACTGAACTATATTCTTCAGGGTGCAAAACTGTCTGAAGCAGCATTTTACATTAAGTAGGCATACTTGTTGCTTCATTTGCTCCTGAAAATTGCCATCTATTTTACACTATGCAAAATCATACCGTGGGCTGGACTGGACCCTGTAGTGGGTGTTTTTCCCCCCACAGTTCATATGTTTGACATCCCTGATTTATACACTGAGAGGAAAAGAAGGACAAAGAACAGAAGGGACAACACAAGCAACACCTAAGGAAAGGCAATTTCAAAATAAAACAGAAAGTCAACGAAAACGGACATGAAACCTGCACACAGGCAAAAAGACACAGGAAATAGAGAGAAAAACATACAAGAAAAGCACAAAACAAAACAACAGAAATGACAATACACATTAGAATTTTTGTTATGCACCCTGTTTCTGGGAAAAGGCTAAGAATTTACCTTCATAGCCTTAATTTTACATGAAATCAGGTGCATTTTTGGACTAATTTTCCTTGTCGTCTTACAGCAGCACCACTTAAACACCTAAAACTTTGGGGAAAACATTATATCTCCTTTTCTATAAGATGCTTTGTGTCTTTGGAGATCCTAGTCTTCCTGTACACAGGAGGCAAGTCACAGTCAGTATATTGTGGCTCTCGGTGTAGCGGTTCCCAGAATAATGAACTATTTGGTGAAGTACACAGGATAAAACTCAACTCTTTACAAATGATGTGTTAGAAACCTTGTATATATATATGACACGTTCTCTCGGTTGATTTATGTTTTAATAAAATATCTGCGAAGTGGAGGCAACAGAGACGTTTCAGTTGAAAGTGGAGCAAAAGTCTGAAAAAGTTCACATAAGTGTTGTCTCAGTTGCCTCATTAAAGAGAATCCACTTCACCCTGCATTGACTGAAACTCTCGCTGCAAAGTACAAAGACCAGAACATCTGACCCTCACACAAGTACAAGAGGCTTTGATATTTGACATTAATTAAGGCCTTCATCAGCACATTGTCCGTTCCAGTGGCACATACGGGAGATTTTGATCACGCAATCGGTCTCGCAGAAGAAGTTTAAAACTGTAAAAAGGCAAGATTTCAGAGGAAAACATGCAGTTTATCACCATTAATCAAAATGCAGAATGTCTGGTGTCACTTATGGTCACAGTTTGGAATATTTGTCCATGTATAGCCCAGAAAATGATTTAAAATCTTCCGTGAAAAGTTCAGCTTATACCCCAAGAGCCCAGTTAGATGCTCATACTGTTTGCTTTATGTATTGTTACACTCAGCATTACATAGCAGATCGTTACTGATGAATTCTCTTACTTTTTAGACTTGCTGGACAAACTTTTACCACAATTTCGGGGCTCTGTGATGTGATCAGCATGTGAAGCCGACTTGTTCAGCCTTTAAAGCAGTAGTTTCATTTCATCTGCCACCATGCAGGGAAACATTATTCATTACAGTGGCCTCTTAATATTGCTGCTTCTCAAAACCTAACAGGATGATTGCATTTATACCCCGCTTTCTTCCCAATGGCTTAGGGACATAATCGTGGTAAGCTCCAGAAGGTAAGCGTGAAAACACTATTATTTTTCCTCTGCTCCAACACAGCATCTTCAGCCGCGTGCTGTATTTATAACTGGCTGGGACTTTTTTCACCGTCTTTTCATTTCTTCTCCTTCGAAAACTTTTAGTTTTCAGTGGTTTTCTTTCCTCTTTCCAGCCTATTTGCTTTATTTTCTTTTTTGACTGATTGACATCTTCGTCATTCCTCAGCTTTTACTAGAACACCTACCAGACATGCCACTCTGCAAGTCCATCGCTTGTCCAAATCATGTTTCTGCCTCGGGCCCAATTAGTTAGCTTCCTGCACACCCGCTCTCCATTAGAGCTTTCGTGTCAGCATGTGTAGCACTATGTTTCTCCACACTGTCTTTGTTGCATTCACATTCTCGGCTGATTCTGTCCTCTCTGCTTCTGTTAAAATGACCACCGCTGCCGATTTCTGCCTGTCTGCTTCAGTCTTGTGAATTTGCATTGAATCCATTTGGGCCCAACCCAAATTTTGGAGTCACATCAGTAGAAGGACACAAAAAAGCACATGCTGTTAAACCTCGGGGGTCTCCTGACCTTCATTGCTAATATTTCTGGTGGCTCTTTCTGCCAGAAATACAGGATTTTTGGACTCAGCACCGATTACATCTGAGACCATTTCGTGTCCATCACTCTCGGTCATATCAGGCTAATCCTTCGGCCTCCCCTGGCAACAGCATGGTGAATAATAAAGGATCAAATTTAGCTTTAATAGAGGCTTTGGCATAAAATAAATATTTTTTAAAACAACCATAAAACTTTGCTAAAATACAGAACACTTTAAAAAGTTGTTCTTTAATTTCTAACTACCCATTTAAGCTTTTTGAAAGGTGAGAAAACAACATATCAGCTTCTTTTTGGTGTCCTTTTTATCTACAAAGTTGATGTGTTTGAAGCAGGAACAATGGACCAGGCATAAGGATTTGAGTGAGTTTGACAAGGGCCGAATTGGAGACAACTGGGTCAGAGCATCTCCAAAATTAGGGTGTGGGGTGTTCCCGGTTTGCAGTGGTCAGTATTTATCAAAATGGTCCAAGGAAGGAACAGTGGTGCATTGACGATATGGCCACGGGCAACTAAAGCTCAGTGATGTACGTGGGTAAAAAGGCTGACGCATGTGGTCCAATCCAACAGATGAGCTACTGTCATTCAGATTGCTGAAGTTAATGCTGGTTCTGACACAAAAGCATCAAAATTGTGCATTGCAGTTTATTCCGTATGGGGCTGCATACTCGCCTGCCAGTCAGGGTGCCCATGCTAACCTCTGTGCACCGCTGAAAGCGCCAACAATGGGGAACTGAGCATCAGAATTGGACTACCGAGGAATGGAAGAAGGTGGCCTGGTCATGTTTTCTGTTACATCACGTGGACGGCCGGATGTGTTGCTTACCTGGGGAACACATGGCACCAGGATGCACTATGGGAAGAAGGCAAGCCGGCGGAGGCAGTGTGACGATTTGAGCAATGATCTGATGGAAAACCTTGGTTACTGCCATCCATGGAGATGTTACTTGATGGCTATGACCTCTTTTAGCAGGATAATGCTCCGTACCACAAAGCAGCAATGGTTCAGGAATGGTTTGAGGAGCACAACAACCAGTCAGAGGTGTTGACTTGGCCTCCAAATTCCTCAGATCTCAATCCAATCAAGCATCCAGTGGGATGTGCTGGACAAACAAGTTGGTTCCATGGAGGGCCCGCCTCGCAACTTAAAGAACTTAAAGGATCTGCTGCTGACATCTTGGTGCCAGATACCACAGCACACCTTCAGAGGTCTAGTGGAGTCCATGCCTTAATGGATCAGGGGTAGGCAAAGGGGGACCAACATAATATTAGGTAGGTAGTCATAATGTTGTATCTGAACGGTGTATGCACAAAAAGCTCTGTACTGTAAAACCTATTTTCTTTTCTTTTGTTTTTCTGTTGTTTTTTTTTTAATGCATCTGAACACTCCATTACCGCATGCATTCTCCCAGATATAAGAAATCACGCGATTTCGATTTGATTTTAATTTCAACTCTAATTCTCTAATAAACACTGACCAACAGCTTCAAGAATGTTGAGCTGAAGCCAGGAGGAGTTTGGTAGCTGCGTACTGTCTGGCTCCTTGGCAAGAGGACCGTTTGTTTTGTTCAACTTCCTTTTGAAAAGATGGCAGCCTATGAACACAACCCGCTCACCTTCTGGAGAAGATAATTTGATGGGAGTGTATGATGCGGGCACTGTCGCTCAATTAATTGCTAATCTGCTTATTGTTCACTCGAAATGATGTAATTTTAGGGTCAGTTAATTAGGAAATCATTTGTTTCTACAGGGGAGAAATTTGCCTCTCAGTCCATTGAAAGGAGACTGTGCTTCAAAACAGAAATTATTCTATAGACTCAAAGTTGAAATAAGAATGTGGCCTTGTCCACAAGTACACAGATGCTTTTCAAAAAAATGTAGTTTTAGCCTTTTGTGAACTCACAAATGCAATTTAAGGTCCCTGAAAAGAGACCTTTAAGAAAACTTGGTTAGAGAACGAAGATTTTTCAAAACATTATTTGCAATGTTGCCATGGCACTAGGGGAAAAATTGGAAATGAAAGACATGTTTGCTCCATGACTTGGTCGTACTAGTCACTATGAGTGTGTTCAAATATCCTGCACACCATGCAATAGAGTATTCAAGAAAAAAGATTCAGTCCATCTGAATATATCCATGATCCATCTATGCTGTGTGTTAGCAGCTCAGATGGACTTAGGCTTTGCTATGGTGTGACACAAATGCCAATGTCAGCACACCTACATGTTCATGATACCAAGCTGATGTGTCTTATGTTTAGTGGATGTAATGCTTTCCATAGTCACCATTAATATTCCAACATTTGTGACATAACTGGACGCTAAAAAAACCAAACACAGTAGAGCCTCACACCACAATAGGTGCTGTTTTCTTGAAAAACTGTGACAAAAAGAACACTTACACTCCTAGGGTGTTTTTCACGATGCTAATGCGTCCTCTCATGTCTCCTCATGCCTCATGTCTTAGCTTCTCTCTGCAAGAATGAATGGGAGAGATGTGAGGATGGGAGAGCTGAAGATGCCAAATAAAAAAATCCCCAGTGCCATTGTGTCATCTAAGACGAGCTGCAACACCTGTCAAACCGACCGAATGTGGATGTAATGTCCACTGAAACCCATTGGTGTTACATCTAAGAAGCCTTTACTCACTCACAGTTGTCATCTGAAATTTTTATACACTTGTCAGGACCAAGTATATCACGGCAATGTTGAGTTTGTAATGACTCCGATCATCAGCATTGAAACTCATGCATTTTAGTTTATCATAGATTTATTCTAGGTGTTTGGGAAACAAAATCTGTTGAGTCATTATATACATACGGACACTTGAAGTGTCAGTTTTAGTGATGTAGAAAGCTGTATTAATCAAATTGTAATAGTGGTATGGCTTCTGAATGTCTCATTAACTTCTCCATACAGTGAAGCTTAGTTGAGGTAAAAGTGGCCAAATGAAGTTCAACCAAATATTACCACGTCTGTATACATATTAATGACCCAACAAATTCTGTCCACACAGTCCTCTCTTTGTTAAGGAGAAGTTGTTGTCAGTTAAGTCGTCAATCATGCCAAACATTTGTAATTTTGATAAAAGATACTTTATAAGTATCTGTGTTTGCTGCCTTATTGTCTCCTCCAGCATATAATATATTCATGTATATTAAACATATATACTATTGTTGATTATTATTAGTTAATTAAGACTTGTCATATTGTGTGATTGTATTGGGTAATTATTTAAGAATGTTGACTTATGGTGGGAACGATACTGCAGGTTTAAGAGTTGTGTTGCGGTTTCTTTTCACTTGTTAATGAGCTGGTACCCAAAGGTGTGCCTGCTTGTCTACTCTCTTGACGACAGCTTTCATTACCTTCTTATTTTCTGACAGATGTAATTACAGCTGGTGTTCCTTAATGTCTGCGTTCAGTTTGATGGTTTGCAGTCATTGTTAATTAGCCAATTATGTCCAATGGCAACGTGAGAAACAATAATTTACGGTGGCCTGAATGCACCTCTGTGCTTATGTTAAAGAAATGCCCCAGAGTCCATTAACATTTCTGTCCATATCATATGATATGCCTTCATTTTCATACTTGAGGCAAAATGTAAGTAGTAACAATTCAGTTTGATTGCTTTAATATGCACGATTATTTGATTGTTAAAATATCATTTTGTGTGTTTTTTTAAAAAAATTGCATTACATTGACAGCTCCAAAAAAAAAATAAATACATTGACAGCTCCAGTGGCAAAAAATGAAACTTAAAAAGAAACATCTGCTT
Source organism: Acanthochromis polyacanthus (assembly GCF_021347895.1). Classification (NCBI taxonomy): domain Eukaryota; kingdom Metazoa; phylum Chordata; class Actinopteri; family Pomacentridae; genus Acanthochromis; species Acanthochromis polyacanthus. The sequence goes on along the minus strand of NC_067117.1, from coordinate 30,997,870 downwards.
ATATATGTACCACAATAGGAATTAAAGTAGTCGAAATAGAGTTTTATGTGCATATTCTAGCAAAATACTGCTAAAACGGTTGCTTCTCAGCTTGAGATCTGCAAATCTCCAGAGTCGAAAAAAGCACAGTGACCTAAATCAAAAAAATTCACTCTGTTGAAGACACTGTGTTGAAATAATAATCTGTTTGCACAATAAAATGCTGTGAATTAAGAAATGTTCTCCAGCTCCCTTATTCTGCTGTGAAGATTAAGACTTGTAGCCTAGCCGCGCTAGACAACCCACGGCAACGAATTCTCTGCCAGGGTGGGTCTAGTTACCCTCCATCAGGCTCGAGGCTGGATTCTCCTAAAACTGGCCGGACGAATCACCATGAAGTGTAGAGTCAGAAGGCGGGCGTAACTAAGTGATGACAGAGGCGCGACGATTCTGACAGAAACAACCAGAAAAAAAAAAAAAAAAGAAACAACCAGAAACAACTAGCCTAGCCGCGCTAGACAACCCACAGCAACGAATTTAATTCTCTGCCAGGGTCGACAACAAAAACAACAGTCGTTGAGCTCCATTAGCACCGACTCTGAATAATCTTTCTGTTAACATGTCTGTAATATCCTTGAGCTTCACCCATTGACTGTATAAATAAGGCTTCACCGAACTCCCGCATCCTCTGATTTCTGGCGCTCTAGGAGCCTATTCGTTGCGCTGATTGGTTGTATACCTACCCAATTGCTGCAGAGTGATTTGAAAGACAACCTTTTAGCCCGCCTCCCTCCCTGTCGAGCGTTCCTAGACCCTTGTGCCTTCAGAACATGGGTCTTGCGCGGCGAGGCTATAAGACTTGCCTTTTCTGAGTTACACACCAGCCTCAAAGAACACAACTTGTTCGTCTCATCACAAAAGGAATTACAGTCAAGCTATATCCAGCTTTATAATAAGCAATGTGGCTTCTAACAGAAACTTTGACAGTGAAGAGGCTGAAAACTGTACATTCGACAGATCACAGCTTCGTAATTATGACCCTGCTAGGAGCTGACGAGTATGAGAAGGAAGAACAGCTATCAGAGAGAAATTACTTTGTGCTGTGGGAAGACCCAGAGAAGTTCAGGGCAGTTCAGCCTGAGATAACTTTGTGTTACATCTCAGGGCTGTAAAGTTTGTCACATATCAGAAAATAACACAACAAGCACTGGTGGGTTAACCCTCGAATGACTGCATGAATGTTTTTATTTCTGACGTGAGGAAAAAAGACACAAAACCAAATCAAAACGTTCAAAACAAGAAAACTAAATAAAACCAACCAAAGCAAAAAATAATAACCCAACATATCCAAAAACAAGAGTAGGATGAAGCATTAGCTTATTTACTCCTACTCCTCCTCCATCTCGACCATCAGTTACTCAGTACCCCCACTGCCATAGTAATTTATGTACACATTTACAAACAAAATTGAAAATAAATAATATAAATAAACAAATATGAAATAATCAATGATATATCATTGTCAAAGCTCCTCCTCCCCCCTTGTACCTTGTGAAAACCTTATTTTTGTACAGCAAATATGTTCAAATACACAACTGTAGTTCAAATAAGATTAAACAAAATACAATTACAGACAACCAAGTAGCAGTCTTGCTGCTAAGTGAATTAATTTCTTAAAAGCTACCACATGAACAAAACATCCATCCATCCATCCATTCTCTATACACCGCTTTATCCTCACTAGGGTCACTGGAGTCTATCCCAGCTGACTTGGGTGAAGGCAGGGGACACCCTGGACAGGTCGCCAGTCTGTTGTAGGGTTACATATATAGACAAACAATCATACCTACAGGCAATTTAGAGTTATCAATTAACTTCAGCATATTTTTGGACTGTGGGAGGAAGCCGGAGTACCCGGAGAAAACCCACGCATGCTCAGGGAGAACATGCAAACTCCATGCAGAAAGATCCCAGGCCCAGACCAGGATTTGAACCGTTGATCTTCTTGCTGCAAGGTGAAAGTGCTAACCACTACTCCACTGTGCAGCCCCTGAACAAAACATGCAAAAACTAAAAAAAAAAAAAAGCCCAGAAAAAATAGATCTACTTAAGGCAACGTGAAAACTTTATAATTACTATAATTAAATACAAGATTTTCAAAAATATAGAAAAACATTTTAATGCACTAAACACTTATTCTTTTTATTAGTTTTCAATCTGAAAACGTGTTTTTATTGTAAAAAATCATTCATTAAATGTCTATTAAAATATGCTAAGAAACAACTCAATGGAGTTATTCAGTTCAAAAAATTTTCATTATAAGTTGTCAAAGCTCAGAAAGCCAAGCTCTTACCCTATATAAGTTGTATCGCAAAGACTTGTTTTGAGAGTCCATCGTGACGGTTTTTGAGTTACAAATACAGCAGTAAAATCTCGTCTCTTTACCTTCACAAAACTGCCTTAAGGGTAAATCCCAACTCCATGTCAGGCTGGCAACTGCCAGCTCTGGCTAGCGCCCTCTCTCTCTCTCCCTCTTCCCACCTTCTCCTTTTCTGGTTCCTCATGGAATAATTGCAGCGGCAGGTGTAGCTCATCATAATCAGCAGCGGGCTCAGGAGCAAGTGGAACTACAGCCAATCAAGCCTCACTCCTTCTACAATAAAGCCAGATGCCACTCACCACTCAGTGCTGGATTGTGACACTACCTGTAATGGTTTACTAGTGTTCCTCGGCCTTTGCTTAATGTTGCTATAGTTCTCCTGGTAACTCTGGTTGTTCTCCTCCACTGCAGTTCTGGACTAACCTGCTCCTGCTTGGTACCATTTTGATTTTTCGTCTCCTCCGTCTACAGCTGGTCTTACCTGGGAATTCACTTACCTGAGCTGTTCTCCACCTGGCGTTCCACCTCCACCAACCCGCCACTGCAACAGCCCTGGATCCCACGCGCACCAAACCCAGTTCAAGCATCAGATTGCCTCAGTGCTCGTAAATGGTTTTTGTCATGTACTTTAGTTCTTTAGTATAGTGAATATTGCCTTTAGTCCTTTCGAGCTCCGTAGCATCTTCGCCCTTAGTTATCGCTTTAGTAATAGGGTTTTGAGTTTTCTTTAGTTATACTGTTCTTGCCTGAGTGTTACCCAGTTGAGTCAGTTTAGTGCCTTAGTCCTCCTCGCCACTAGTCGTAGTATTGTTCGTAGCCTTAACTTCTCGCTTTGTATTTCCGGTTGTAGTTTTCTGCTTGGAAATTGTAGTTCTGCAGTCTGACTTCTTGTATTAAAACTTACCTGGTGTGTGCTCAATCATTTCCTGCGTTTGAGTTCCCTTCAGAAATTGTAACACTCCATGGTTGGGAAAATTCTGGATTCTGTCAGGTTGGAGTTTGTGCATCCTGTATTAACAAAATGATTCACAATCATGATCAATTGGTAAAAAGCCAACACAAATACCACCTTTTGAAATCAGCCACTCATTAACACCTACTACTGCACAGAATGGTGAGAAAAATGTAATGCAACTGTTAAAACAATGACTTCTTCATCTGAAGTTCCACCTTTATTTCTTATAAAACAAACAACCAAGTGTTAACTTTTCAAACTAGAGAAGTGCTCGGTACTCCACCAAGGATGTTCATTCCTCAATATGACACTGTCAGAAATGCAGTAATCGTTCATTAGTCACGGATGATCAGAAATCATAGCAACATATAATGTAGCCATTTAACGGGGCACCGAGGAAGATTTTAGCGGAAATGTAGCATTGCCTACATTTCCCATGAGCCTCGGCATCGCAAACCGTCATAAACGAGCGAGCGAGCCTCAGGAAAGCCGGTGGAGTTGAAATCATTTTTGAACAATAACGTGTGTAAATGACTCCGCGGTCTAATGTTGTAAAACCGAGTTGTCAAAGCTGCTCCGAGCTACGGAGTTAACCGAACGTTAGCTCCGAGCTAACGTTACATTAGCCAATACCCACACAATGTTTTTGCCACAAAGTTAGTCAACTAAACCAGTCACAGTCAAACTAATCCCATAGTCTACTAACCACACATCGCAAGTAACACACACAAAAGACGAAAGAATTATATCAAACTTACAAAGAGCTAAAGTTACGTACCTGTCTAGGAGAAGCACAGCCAGCTCGGCATCTGTTTTGATTCCTTTTTGCTCCCGGAATTCTCTCCACCTCTGAAATGCCTGTCCAAGATGAACTCTTCTTTTGCTTCGTTGTCGATCTGACAACCTTTTTGCTTGCAGACTTTGCTCCGTTTGCTTCCTTTTGCACTCCATGTGTGCCGTCTTCTCAACCAACTCTCCACTCTGCTACTGCTAAGAACAACTAGCTCCGCTCTGCTACGCTCCGTCAGCGCACGCGCACCATATTTGCTGTAAATCGCTCCATCTCTCACAGGAAATTCTGGACGAGTTGACAAAAAATTAATAAAATACAAATATTTACAAAACCAAAATGATTCATGAATCGAAAATGGGGGCATTAATAAGTGCAAATAACGAAGATTCATCCACATTAATATGAGACTTTGTTACGAGCATAAAAATCTTCCTCGGTGCCCCTTTAATATAGACATACTGTCATAGAAAATGACTTTGTGCTGAGCACAATCATGTGTTATACATGTGTACATTTTCCGGGCGGTGGGAATTGATGGGACTCAGAGGCACCCCCATGATTTATCAATTCCAATGGATAAGTCCCAATAATTCTGCATTTGTCATGGGATCATAATCCTACTATGATGTCATGCCGTTTTCTCGCAACAACACAGAAATTTTTAACAAATCCGTGGGTCCAGACTATAAGACGCATCACTGCTAAAATCTAATTACTTGGCCCTTGTGTCATTCCTGACCTTCCTTGAAAATTTGTTTTTCAGCAACAGACAGACAAACCAATGTTGATTGTCACATAGCTCCACCACATTTCTTGGCAGAGTAACAATCATTTCCAAGAACTATAAACTATAAATTTAGTGAAAAATTCAACCTGAAAGTTGCTCTTTACAGGGGCACCGTATAGGGGTGAAAAGTTAGGACAATTCCAAGGGCCCATGGATGACTGGGCCCCCAAAAAATATGTAGAAAAAAATTTAATTATTAAACTTAATATTAAGCACAGTATTTTACTATTGTGTGTTTCAAATATAATACAGTTAATATTCGCTATGTTTTTATTGCACTAAAAGTTGAATATCCATTGACAAAAAGTAAACATCTATATTGACTGACCACCCCCCTGTATCTGCATGAAATGGTTTGGTCCGCTTTAGCGTCACTCACTAACGGTGCTTAATTGCAATCAGACAGGACATGCGCCAAACAGACGTCGCTGCTGTGTGGCCACAATGTTGTCAAAAAAACAAAAATCTGGTTACCAGAAGAGGAAGGAAAGGAAAGAGAGAGAGGAGAGAGAAAAGAAAGGCGTACGATCTCTGAGCCAGTTTTTCAATGAGAAAGGTGAGTAGCCTGTAGTCTGTTGGGTTAGGCTAATGTCCATGGTAAAATGAACCAACTAGCTATAGATTAGTGTTAGTTTACATTTTATCAACATTTAGTCAGTGCAGGGAAACATTTAGGAAGGTATTCATATTAAATCACTGCCCCTGCCCCTTTTAGCAGCTGATGATGATGAGTCAGCAGCACCCCTGTCTCCCCATACCATCACCCCTCCCTGCCCCAGTGAAGAAGGTGAGCAACACTGTGCTAATGACATTGGCATGTCAGTTAGTATCATTGCAGGGAGTCTGTGAGGATTTCTGTCAATCTTGTACGGAGCCCCTAAGGTGCCACGGATGAAAAAAATAATAAATTGTGCGCACGAGATACGTATTCGTGCGCACGTGATATTAAAACGTGACCACGAATAGTATCTCGTGGGTACGATATATCAAAACATTCGCTTTAGTTATACAGGCAAGCGGTAACAGACAGCCGGGCTCATCAGTAGACAGGCAAGTGGCAACAGATAGTCGGGCTCACCAGTAGGTGGCGGTAATGTCCCATAATATGTTGTCGTCAGCTGCCATTACAAACCAAGAAGAAGAAGGAGATAGTCGGGCTAGTTAGCTGTGTCTGCTACGGAGTACGATGGAGAGAAGTGAGCTCGTTAACTTTTACTTTCACCTCGGAATGTCATATAATGACATTCTTGCTGCTCTTGCCACGAGAGATGGAATAATCCTAAGAAGGAGAACTTTGCTGTGCATACTAAAAGACAACAGGCTCAGCCGGCGGAAGGAGTACTCAGATTTGGGCCGTGTCATTGATTTCATACAGGAACAATTACACGGTCCGGGGAAGATGCATGGATATCGGTGGATGTTCACTAAGTGCCAAGAAAATGGCCTAAAAGTCAAGAAGGAAGAAGTCCGACTCATACTGGCCGAGCTGGATCCAGAGGGGTCAGCATTCAGACAGCGACGGAGACTGTACAGAAGACAGTACTTCTCAAAGGGACCTAATCATATCTGGCACATCGACTCATATGACAAACTGAAACCTTTTGGTGTGTGCATTAATGGGTGTATCGATGGCTTCTCTCGTAAAGTTATTTGGCTGAATGCCTACAAAACAAGCAGTGACCCAAAAGTGATCGGAGGCTATTTTGTCGAAGCTTTAGAGACATTAGGTAAATGTCCCAAACTTGTACGCACTGACCGTGGCACAGAAAACGGCCTTGTGCGAGACCTGCAAATAAATTTACGCACAACTCATGGAGACGATTTGTCCGGAGAGCGAAGCTACTTTGCTAGGGCGAGTACAGCAAACCAACGCATTGAGAGTTGGTGGGGCATCCTCCGCAAAGAGGGTCTCGAATATTGGATCCAGCTTCTTGGGGACTTACGGGACGAAGGAAGCTTTGATGGAGGTTTGGTGGACAAGGCCATACTTCAGCTCTGCGTCATGGGATTAATTCAGGTATGATAGATTCAGGTATATGTGTTAATGTGGTCCTACATGAATTATTGCCGGTGGCAGTCTTCAGATCATTTATTTCATTAAATCTAGACTATACCACACAGTACAAGCCGACTTGTAGTATACAGTCAATTTTTTTTTTCATGACACATCTGTGATGAATTTATGAATATTCCCTAATTTACATGCATGCATATTGGACCGGCACAGCCAGGAGTGGCAGTGCAGTTTGGGTTTAGTTTGCGTTCATTTCACCTTTGGAAAAAGCTTTGTGGATTGCCCGCTGTTTTTTCTCTCATTTGAACAGGTTTAGCGGTTGCAAAAGCAGTGCAATCCTTTTGAGGATCTGGCCCAATATTCCTACTTCCCTTTCTTAACACATCTATAGTGCGTTATGAGCACATTCATAGTGATTTATAATGCCCATCATAATCAGCCATGCATTATGACTACACTCATAAGCACACAATGCTTTATTTCACGCTATATCAACAGTTATAAATAACCTTAAATATAGTTTATGATGACTTATAAATCCAAAGGTCTTATGAGTGCTCTTTACTGGTTATAAACAATAGGCTGATTAATGGAGCTTGTGATACATTTTGAAAACTTAAATCTCTCTATACATATACCTCAACAATAAACTGTTTTAAGGACCAATAGGATGCTATAATACTCCATGTAGGATCACAAGTTATCAATGTATTCTTTAAGTAAAGTGAAGTTCATATGGATACATCTGTAATGCAGCATATCTCATCATAATGTTTCATTGTTGGTGTTAAGTGTTATAACTGTTGATATAGCATGGAATAAAGCATTATGTGAGTTTATGAGTGTAGTCATAATGCATTATGATTATGATGGGCATAATAAATCACTATGAATGTGTTCATAATGCCTTATATAGATGTAGTCTGCAAAGAAAGTGTTACCAGCTTGTTTACATGGCTAATAAAAATTAACATTCAACCAATATTCCTGTTTACATGTTTATGACCAAAGCTGTCATACTAATGTCGTGGAGTAAAGAGTACAATACTTTACTCTCAGATGAGGTGGAGTGAAAATATAGAGTAGCATAAATAGAAATACTCAAGTACAGCACAAGCACCTCAGATACGTACACAAGTATAGTGCTGAGTAAATGTACAAATTATAGTCCATCATTAACTGTTGCAACACATATGAGGCAAATAAATGAGTTATGATTATGATTAATGTTTAATTAATGATTAATGTTATGTTGTTTCATTTGGGTCATTATAGTGGACATCTTTTTATTTTTAGGAAGAGCTGAATAACATAAAGGATGTCTGGAATGCACACAGAATCCGACCCACGTCCAATCCAAATGTGCCGCATGGAATCTCACATGTGATGTACTCCACGCCAGAGTTATGGGACACTGTGCCATGCCACTGGACCAAGAGGGGCTGGATGTGTCCAAAGGACAATGTGTGTTTTGCAGTTGTGTTCCTTGCGATGAAGATGTATTTGATCTTTGTATGGTACTTGTGGAGGAACTGGACTTACAGTTCCCTGGTAAAAGCCCTCTGGAAGCCATTGATATTTATTTAGCACTGAGGAATGCCATCAACATACAATTAAGGGATAATTAGATAATAGACAGTGGTGTATAAAGTGTTCCGATTCTTTATTTCAGTAAAAGTACTATACCACTGTGGAAATAGTCAACTACAGGTAAAAGTTCTGCAGTTGAGAAGCTTAAACAACAAAAATACTGGAGAAAGTAGAAGAAAGATGAATAATTTTCCAGGACAATTCAAGCTTTTCCAGGACGTTTTACTTTTTTCCTCACTTTCTGTATGTTTTTCATTATTGGAAAATTGGTCAATCATTTTCCAGATTTGTCAGGTTTTCCAGGGTGCATGGGAACCCTATGTCATCATGAAAACATGACTAACTCAACTGACTGTCCAGTTCATAAATGATGGTGTCATTACTTTTCATTTTGGTGACACTGACACCTGTTTTGACATAAATACTTGCTTTTGAGGAATGAACTATCCATTTTGAGCAAGTGATGTGCTTTTGCAGGTTATCCAATAGGTTTTGCAGTTTGTACTAATTGTTTTTGAGAAATACCTTAACTGTTGTGAAAATGTTAAGACTGATGTGAGAAATGCACCAAAGTGACTGATAAAACCTATGATGTGTTTTCTTTTACTATTCAGCATTCTGCATTTATTCAGCATTGTTGTATGCCTTAAGTGGTTCTTACAGTGCCTATTGTTGATTATTTGTATTTTTTAAACAAAAATTAAAGTTTCATTATTGTTGTTTTGCAATTTAATAAATTAAACATTTGTAAACAAATGATCATAAATAGCGCACCACAGAGTGGCCACATTTGGTAAAACATCATGAGCATAATTATACCTTATTAGCTGTTACGAATTTTTTGGTGACTAAAGACAACTGTAATTGTTAAAAAATGTCCTTTGACAGTAAAGGTTGCTGACGCATGATGTAGGGGGAAGCATGCATCACAAACTACCAGCTGTTTCTATGCACCTCCTCCTGCTGATTTAGACAGAGAATCATCCAGAAATTCAACTAAAGGTCACTGTTCAACACTTCTTTTTTGACAGCGTATAACAGCATGCTGCTGACCCTGCAATGAAGCAGTGAATGAGCATTTAATGCCACTATAAAATTATGTGAAATGATGACACAAACAAATACAAAAGGGAGTGCTTTTTCAAAATTTATTTTAACAGTAGGCCAAAATTAGGCAGAATTAGCCTTAACAATAGCTTAACAGTCACTGGCATTAGAACTGGAGTGGCGGGTGCCCCCTGCTCGTCAACAGTTAAAATGGGCTATAGTTCAGTACAAAAACAGTATAGTATAAAAATATAGATTTGAGGGCATTTCACCCTGAACGACTGTTAATACCAAACATACATGTCTCTAAATATATATTCATGGGTCATTCCGTGGCAAATCAGACAGAATCCAGGAAAAACATTTCAGGACTGTCTCAGATTTTGTTCAGACTTCAGCTAAATCATGAATGGGCTCCAAAACTAAGGCTGTAAAATACACTGATGCATATGCTATCTCAAACTGAATGCAGGCGCCTTAACAAAATCTAAAGGGGCAGACTTTTGAGAGCAATCTGATATTTACTAATATCACAAAGAAATGAATAAAATAGAATTGAAATAATTTACAGGCATTAGATTTGGCACTTATTCATTATAAAATTAAGTTTTGAACCAAATCTGAGATGGTTCTGCTACAACCTGAGAAAATGTCAACCCTGTCTACAATGTTACATCCTGACCCTCATGTTAAACGGAAAGACGAAAAACAGTCATTTGAAAAGACTGACAAAAGAAATATGCCCCATAAAAACAGGAACAATAAAGACATGGCAATAATATTTCTATAAATAAAACATCCCTCACTGCCTTTCGGAAAAAAACTGCCTGTCTAACAGGCAAACAGGCATTTTGAAAAAAAAAAAAAGTCATTTGAAAAAACTGACAAAAGTAATATGCCCCATAAAGACAGGAACAATAAAGATGTGGCAATACAATTTCTATAAATAAAACAATGTGATACTGCCTTTTGGAAAACTGCCTGTCTAACAGGCAAACAGGAATTTTAAAACCAAGTTAAAATGATTATTTTAACTATTAGAATTTGAACAATTATGTACAATAACATTTGGAAAGCCTTGAACAGCCTCACAACTAAATTAGTTTATCAAAAGACACATTAGGAGGGGGCTAACTGGAAGCCTAGATAACATCCATGACCCACACAGAGCTTGTGAGTATCTTGTTGAACTCACTGCGGAGATCAGGATAATTGTGGTATCCTTCAGGCAGCTTTAAAAGAAATCCACATGTGTGCGATTGTGGTCTTCTCTGAAAATCTGATGTTTCAATGAACTCCACCTTTTTTGGTTGTTCCATTAAATTGGAACCAGTGCAAAAGCGGAGAAAAAGCTGAAGCGTGTTGGAATCAACTTCACCCACATATCTCCTCAGGTATCTGGCAACTGCTGTCTGGGCAGGGGTCATGCCATCTGGGAACTTCAAGAGCTCCTTTACTGCTTTTGCAGTTGGCTTTTTCTGCTGAATGATATGATGAAGAGCATCAAGTGGCAACACAGTTGCTAGATGCAACACAATGGGACGCCAACACTCGATTATATACATTGGTGCCTGTATTAGAGCCTTATGTCCAATCTGTGACAGCAGTGGGATTAAATTGTCCTTGGTAGGTATTTGCTGGCACTCATGTGCCTCAAGGGCATCAAACAGTGCATCGCTGTCAACCGAATCAAAGTTCTCCAAAGCCTTCAGAAGTACTTCTCTCTCCTGATCAGACACATACTGAATGAAAGTGTCTTTCAAGCTGGTGGTGATTTTGCAGTACAGTGCCTCCTCGAGGAATGGTGTTGCCAGTTTCACTGGGAAATACCGAGCTATTCGCCACCCCACTACCAAGATTCTGGCAACTGCCTGCCACTTTTCAGACTGGAAATCATGCCTAAAGGGAACTTTCACGTCCCCTCCCAAAGTGCACCTTTCATAAAAGTCTGTCCAAAACTCTGTTAAGCAGTCCCGAGTTACACCACTTCCCTCCCCTTCTTCCAGGTTTCCATTGGGTAGGCGCATCTTAATAAAAACCTCTGCACTTAAAATGTTTGGGTCTTTGAAGGCTTGGATTAGGTCAGTAAGACAATGCCCTCTCCTAATTATCAGTGTAACAGGAGCATGTTCAGTATAACCAAGTGTCTGGTTATTCCATAACTCTGAAACAGGAGCAGGTTGTGGCTCGCTTAAACCCTCTGGTGGCTGGTCATCCAAAGTGTCAAGTTGCTGTTCGCTTTGCCTCTCTGGTGGCTGGTTATTCGAAGGATCAGGCTGAGTTTCCTCCAGTCCCTGAGGTGACTGATCATTCCATGGTATCGTGTCATCTAATTGATCATCTTTACCTGCCTCAGCCCCAGCCCCAACTATTACCTCAAGGTCGACCTCTTCAACAATGGCATCCATCTCTTGCACCTCAGTAGGATGATGTGGCTCAGTCCCAGTAAGATCCACAACAGTGGCTGAGGTCAACTGCATGTCTGCATCTTCCTCCTCCTCTGAGGACAGCTCCACTTGCTTCATTTTGGTATGAAGATACAGTCTGAGGATTCTAACTTTGCTTTCTTCATACAACTCTTCCACAGTGCTTGAACTGTAGACCTTTATCTGAGAAGATTCAATTTCTGTTGAATAATCGGAGATTTTTTGTTTTGTTTTAGAGACCATTTGGGAAGAACAGATTTTCAGCCGTTTCTTTGATTTCCAGTACTGTTTTATTCCTGTCGACGGTCAGATGTCTCGTACCTCCACCATTAACTGCCTTCACTTGTTTGTAATGTTTTTCTTTTTCAACAAAGTCCATCCAGCCGAGCTCAATCCGTCTCTCGGGGTTTTTTGCATTTTGGGGGGAAAAAAAGAATGATTACACTGTAGGACTGCATATAACTAGTACAATTATAAATGATTTAGTCTTAAAACTTAAATCTGTTATGCAATCCCTGCTAAAATATTTTGATTTAAAGGTTTAACATTTTGATTAAACAGGAAACACAGCACATCACTTAAATTGTGTGCTTCTAGAAGCAGCCATTCTTTCAATACACAGAAAATGATTATGGTGCGCAACACATAATGCAACTAGCATTTCAGTTGAATCACAGCTTGTCTGAATCCCCAGAATTACTACTTCTATCACTGCCTGTGAGCATAACAATGACAGATTACATATCCGTTTAAGTATTAGAAAGGGACAATTCACCACAAAATAAAAATAGAATATTTTTCCTCCTAACCGTTGCGCAATTCATTCATCTAGATCGTTTTGCTGTTACTTGATGAATTATAGAGATATGAGGCATAGGAATGATTGCATTTTCTCAGATAAAATGGGACTGAATAGGTTTTTTCTTGTGGTGCTTACAGTGTGAAAACAAAAACAGTACAACACTCTTTTCCAGAAATCACAATCACTCAAGATAATCCACACACCGTGCTGTGGGCAGTTTTTTGTGGTTCTGTCAAAAGATAACAGTTCTTACACATGTGCTCACAACAAGGTGTATCATCGTAACTGAGTTATGAATTCTGGAAAGAAACATTTCTGTTGTGTACTTTGAATGTACTGTTTGGTGCTGTGAGCACTACATGAAAAGGTCTATTCAGTTTGGCTATATTCCAGAGAAAGCAGAAATATCCAAAGCCCATATCTCCAAAATTCGACAACTCATGCCAAAACCATCTAGATGGATGAACAGCACTACAGGTAAGAGGAATCATCTTTTATTTTTATTTGAGGTGAATAACACACAGAAAGGGAATGGAAACATATGTAAAGAGGCTTATCTTTTCATTTTCCAGTTGTTGGATAAAGTCCTCAGGAATTTTCCGATGAAGTAAGAAGTCCCTCAGCTCTGTATCCATTGTTGTAATTGTCTGCTATGTAAAGGAGATTACACAAAATAGAAGTACTGAAGTATAGGTAAGTGGTGTCTTATGTGGGCATACAATTGAAGGTATTAACACAATAATAAAATGTATTTCAACCATTCTTCAAAAATTCTAAGCTCGCAGAACTTTTCTGATTGGAGAGAACTTAGATCTGTACAGTATGTAGAATAGCAAAATCACTAATACTGATATCAATATTGAGAAAATTAATTGGATTGAGAGCAAGTAGGGAGATGTTAAGTAGTATGCCTTTGCTAATAGGGAAAATAAGACACTTGCAAAATACATATTCATAGTAGGCTTTGAAATTACTTAATCATTGCAGGGAAAATGACAAGTTATTGTAAACAAATAAGGTGATGCAATCTCAAAGTTTTAGACCATAAACTGGACAATTGCTGTATTTTCCCTGGTTCACTGTAAAGTCAGACTTATCGACCTCACTGTTGAGAAGCAGAAAAACAAACAATTCGAAATGAAATATGTCTAAATCCGTCACAACTAGTATGTAGGTTTGAAGTCATCCTCACTGATAAACACATGGACCACAAACGGCAACAAAAACTGCAATTCCAGCTTCTCCAGAGAAAACCTCAGCCGAGTTTAGACTGCTTTTATAGCACAGCTACACGCGGATACGTTTCATACCTGGCTGTCAAACAGCAAGCGAACCATAAAACATTTGTATAGTCCAGATCTGAGATAGGTCCTGCTGGGGTAAACAAACGTGAATCCTGCGCCCTCTCGCCAGTGTTTTGTAGGCTTGTGATACATTCAGATGGTATTGGTCTCGTCTATTTACTGAAATTTACCAAGATGCCGAATCAGAGCATTTTAATTATTATGACTTCAGTCGTTGGTTTTGTAGTAACGTATAGTTTACCTCTAACTATTGCACCAGTTTTCTGTTAAGAATCAGTCAGTGTCCTGACCTGGAATGCACAGGGGGTACTTTTTGCTGCAACAGAGCCGAAGTTGTAGCTAACTTCGGGGCTAACTCCTTCCACCTTATTCAGCAGGTGGCAGCAAGACAGGAGCTTCGCTTGAGTCTTAAAAGTTGTACAGCTTTTATATAAGGTAGTGATAAATAGCCTAAGGGACTGTACTTACCGTGCACTCCTATATTAGCAGATACAGCTAACGTTGGCTGATTACTGGGATGCTTCACTCAAGCCCGACTGTCTCCTTCTTCTTCTTGGTTTGTAATGGCAGCTGACGACAACATATTATGGAACATTACCGCCACCTACTGGTGAGCCCGACTATCTGTTGCCACTTGCCTGTCTACTGATGAGCCCGGCTGTCTGTTACCGCTTGCCTGTATAACTAAAGCGAGCGTTTTGATATATCGTGCCCACGAGATACTATTCGTGCTCACGTTTTAATATCACGTGCGCACGAATACGTATCTCGTGCGCACGATTTATTTATTTTTTCGTCCGTGGCACCTTAGGGGCTCCGTAATCTTGCTCTTTTCACCATTACAAAAAAGAAAATGAAATATTCATTAATGACATAAATTCCAACAAATTATTTTTATCACATCATGAGCATTATGAAATAATTTATGAATAAACAAATAACCTTCTGTCTGTACTGGATGATACAAATCACCAGTAGTAAATCTTGCTAGTACTAGTATAGAACTACAAGAAGAAAGACAGTTGCAAGCCTTTAATTAGAGTCATGTAAAGCTTTGATGGGACAGTTAGGTCCTAGAGATGTGGTAACAACGGTAGCGCAGCAGTACAGAGGGGGCCCAATTTAATTTTTTCATGGGGCCCAAAATTTCTGGCGGCGCCCCTGGCTCTTTAACACCAACATCATGGTGTTATAATGGTGTCTTGACTGAAATACATCTTCTTGTTTCTGCCTTTAAATCAGTAGAATGCACTGGATTCTGGGTAAGAAAAAAAAATAAATTGGAAGAAAACGAAGGCGAAGTTAATGTTTGGTTGTGGTGGCGACACAGCACAAAGAAATGACAGCTCCTGTAGAACAGCTGTCTGAACCCCACGGACTATTTTAAAATCAAGAAACTTTTATTTTGACCCAAGATACTGTAAGTGTTCATGAGCCACGGATAACACACTTATGATCGGTGCTCGGTGCCTGCGTGCTGTCACTTCGATGATCAATCAGTTTCAAACAGCCTTGAGAAGAAAAATAGCAGAAATATCAGGAGGGCACTTAATGAGCCAAAGACTATTTTCAAATTAAAACAGCAGGCGTCTGCTTTCACCCTCTTCTTCTCTCCGGCTTTTGTCTTGTGTTTCTCTCTCCACTTTTCCAGTCTTTATAGCTTTCTCTGGGTCATTGTGTGTTATTCCAATTAAGATACTGAGTAATTAAATCTGCTTTTTAATGAAAGGTAACTGCCTGAGCTGTGCATGCATCGCTGCACATGCGGCCTAAATGTGTGTGTGTTGGTGTCAGCAGTCGTGTACATCACTCCTCCGCCTTTTCTGAAGAGCTGGCAGTTGTGTGCTCAGCTGACGTTCTCGTGATCCACATGTTGATTTAATTGGAGTTTGGCGAACAGTTAATGGCAGACATGTCGTCCCTCGGTACGGAGTTTGAAAGCTTGTCTGCTGATAAAAGGGGGTCCGCATGCCTCGTGTCGTTCCTTTGTATTGATGCATTTTCAAGAAAAAAGCCTTGAGGTATGACATGTTTATTAGCAAAAGAGAGAGAATACACATACAAGGAGTCAGACTGAGGAATAAGGGCTTTGAATGTTCAAAGATATAAATTCTCATAGTAGATTGGAACTGATTGTAACCTGATTAAAGGATGTTTAGGGGTGAGTTGAAAAGGCTGATATCAGTTTCAAATACTGAATCAGGGAAGATTTTTGGAAACATGCTATTGAATTAACATCAAAGGTAATTGGAATTCACATTGAGCAGGACCCAAAGCTATGGATTTTGGGGGACACAGGCTGTATCAAAGTGAACCGTTAAAAGAAATATTTCATATTACTTGCAGGCACTGCAGTCAAAAAATGTATCTTGGTAAAATGGAAATCTGAAAGTCCACCAACAATGAGACACTGGATCAACGAGCTTGTGTCCTACTGCACACCTGAAAAGATATTGTACAGTGTCAGAGGGAAACACACAGCCTTTAAGAATATCTGGGGCCCCTTCATAGACATCCTGCCTTCTCTGGACCTGGCAGATGGTGGTGAGGTAGATCACCCTGGACCAACTTCAAACTAGCACCTTGTAACTTCTTCATATATTACTTCTTCTTGACTGTGATAGCTTGATTCATAAACCTGGGTGGGTGGACAGATGTGTGAGCTACATACTGTTTTGACATACGAATGTAAAGAAAATGAGAGCCATACAGGGGAGGGGGGGGGGGTGTTTCATGGGGTTGTTTTTTGTTTCCTTGTTTTGTTCGCTTGTTTTTTGTAAATTTTTATGTTCATCTATGTGTACAATGTATATGCAATCACTGTGCACTACAAACTGAATAAAAACAAATCTTTGAAAGGAGCGAGGAAATGTCATGACTGGATTTGTTGCACAGGTGGCATCCTATCACAGTTCCACGCTGGAATTCACTGAGCTCCTGAGAGCGACCCATTCTTTCACAGATGTTTGTAAAAGCAGTCTGCATGCCTAGGTGCTCGACTTTATACATCTGTGGCCATAGAAGGGATTGGAACACCTGATTCTGATTATTTGGATGGGTGAGCCAATACTTTTGACAATATAGTGTATATGGAGCAAAGACTGATGAATTCATGACATTTTCTTGATTGTGTATCACCTGATTATCTTGATAAGTAAAAATTCTTCTGCAATATTCAGGCACAAAAATAAATCACAGGAGGATGCAACAGGGTTAAGAAAAAAGAACATATGTGTCATTATTCCAGTAATTCTGTCTTTGATTTATTGCTAAAATAATGCTATTTTCCAGTGGATCGTTAGTTGATTCTGATTGGTGGTGAACACCGAAGCATGACGGACAGATGAGCTTTGACTGAGGTAAAGAAGAAGAGCCAGGCTTGAACTTAAGCTCAGTCTCTGGTCCAGAGAACACTGAAATTTCAAATCTCCACAGAGCTCCTTTCTGACATCCTTTCAACAAATGATGTTATAAATAAGAGCCAATTCTTAAGCAGAAAAATTCGCCACTCGCACCAAAAGGCAGTTTAGCTGGGAGGCAGCAGACGAGCCAGCGGCTGAGGCCTTGAATCAGATGGTTCTGGCTGGTGTGTCTGCTCGCTGAGATTAAGAACTGTGCCAAGCAGCAGCAACAGCCGGAGATATTCTCACAGCAACAGAGGACTGTCTTTGAAATAAAAAAAAAAAGCCACATTACCTGGAGTGAAATTGGATGTTTGCTGTGCAGTCTGGTTTTCCAAATTACTGTAAAAAAAAAAGACACTTTGCAGATCAGTGACCCGACACCCTGTAGTTGTAGAGTCATGGAAGCTTTTACGTACACGTTTCTCAAATGCTTTAGGTCCTATTCAAACCGTTTTTCCCTCCCCCATGTTCCCATCATGCTTTGGTGCCACTAATATATGAATTAAAATATGAAAAGATGGGAATCCATAGTGAACTTTTGGTAAAATGAAATTCAACACTGAAAGAACATTTCTTTTGCTAATGCAGCTGCAAGTCTACAAAAGGTCCAAGAAACAGAGTGTAATGAAATGCAGTTTCAACCCTCAGGAGTCTAGGTTCATTTTGATTAATTTTTCCAACTTATTTTGCATTCATTTTTATCTTTGTGCACCGTTCTTACCTCATATGCATGATGTTCTCTTGTCTGCATAAAATCAGCAATGTGTAAGTCATTATTTCAGCAATTTTGTAGAGTATAAAGCTTCCAAAAGTAGAAGAAAAAGCAATGTTGGTGCCAATAAAACAGTACAAGTATTAAGCAATAATCACTCTGGCCTTTAGCTAATGTAAGCTGTATATAAAACCATAGTCTTGCATAGTTTAAACCTGTTTAAAACCTGACATTTTCAGAATGTTGGCTGCTAGTTTGGAGGTTGTCATTTCTGCAGCAAAGAGATTTTGAAAATGATAACATTTAGACAATGTTTAAGGAGAAAATGCCACATATAGGGCAGACTCATATCCGAAGTCTACATCCGACGAGTCAAAGAAAAAAAAACTTATAGTGTAGGTTATATAAAGATTACACACTAAGTAAAACATGCACATAGGATTCACTGATGAACACAAAGACTAAAGAAGGTGGATGAAAATCACAGTCAT
Source organism: Acanthochromis polyacanthus (assembly GCF_021347895.1). Lineage (NCBI taxonomy): Eukaryota > Metazoa > Chordata > Actinopteri > Pomacentridae > Acanthochromis > Acanthochromis polyacanthus. The sequence continues at coordinate 30,979,186 of NC_067117.1, read as the reverse complement.
AGTAATTTATGAGAAACCTACATGTTCTGGAAAGTTCTGCATGTTGTGGCCTGTAAATTTTAGTCCCCCAGTAGAGCTATGGAGCTTTGTTTTGATGGATGGTTTCCTGCTTTGTTTGTGTCTTTTGAATCCACATTACAGCAGAAAAAATGAAAATAAATAATCAAAATAATTATTCTGACTGATTAGGCAGAAAGACCAAATTATAACACTTCATGGTGCTTTTTTACTGGAAATTATGCATGCTAATGTATCATTGTACTCTGAAATGAAAGCATGAAACAAATAAACAAATTTGTAAATAAAATAAAAATAAATCAATTTATAACCAAAATGTATTCTCAACGTTTCACTCAATGTGGTCACCTTTGTCAGATATATCAGCTGAACACAAGCCTGGCATTCTTTCCACAATGGAAATCAAACATACTTCAGAAAATTCTTCCCAACTCTGTAGCAGAAGTTCCCATAAATGTGTGGCACTTGAAGGTTGCTTTGCTTTCACTCTTCTTCCAGTTCATCCCAAACCAGCTCCATGTGGTTTAAGTCTGGAGACTGTGCTGCTACTCCATGTTTTCAAGCTCACCACCTGTTTTTTTTTTTCCTAATGTACTTTTGGCATTGCTTGGACTTAAGTTTTGGGTCATTATCTTGCTGTACGATGAACCTCTGACCAACTAGGAACATACCAGTGGGTCCTGCATGGTGCTGCAGAATGCTGTGGCAGATGTTTAGGTTCACGGTTCCTCTCAGTCTGTACAAGTCACCGACCCTGGATCCAGAAAAACAGCCTCAGACCATCATGTTTCCTCCTCCATGTTTGACAGTTGATGTCACACACTGAGGAACCATCTTTTCTCCTACTCGACAGCACACAAAGATCTTGCCTGATGAAGCAAAGATTTTAAATTTTGATTCATCAGTCCATAATACCTTCTTCCAGTCTTCAGTAGTCCATTGGTGGTGTTTCATGGTCCAGACAAGACTCTTTTTCTTATTCTAACATCTTAGCAATGGCTTTCTTGCTGCAACTCCAAGTCTTCTCTTCACAGGTGAAACTTAGACTTCTTACTACAACCACTATTAAGCTGTGTTTGAAGCTGCTGACTCTCAGAAACTTGTCTTCTGATTCTGTTGTGGCTTTGGGTCTTCCAGACTTCTTTCTGTCAGAGTTTCCTCCAGTTTCTGAGTCTTGCAGCCTCTTTTGATGGTGAAGAAAACTTTACTCACTGACACCTTGACTTTCTTCACATTTCTCTCTAGGAAAGACCTAGATTTTTAGGTGTCATGATGGTCTGTCTTTCTTCTCTTGTTAATTGTCTTTTCCTCACCATTTTTATAGCAACACACTGCTTTCTGCCATACAATACTGTTCAAATAATGTTCTGGAGGGTATGATGCCATGATGTGTTTCAGTACTACTTTTGTGCAGACAGGGAGGGTTGGAAGTAAACAAGAAAAGTTGGGACACCTGTAGGATTTGGTAGCATCAACTTTTAAGGCTTGATTAACCTCCACTGTTGCAGAACAGCTTTAAGTTTTCAAGCCATTTCTTGTTCCCTGAAAAAGGCCTTTTTTATCATTTTGAAATGTACATTATTTCTCAGTCTTGAGTAACCTTACCTTTTTTTTAAAAAAAAACCTCTGGCAGTTCACCACTTACCTTTGTACCATTTCAAGCTTTTGTTGGATTTAAATGACTTCAATTTCGGGGGAAAAAAAAGGGAAAATTGAAGCGTTCTAAAAATTTTGATCCACAGTGCCCCAGGACATCCCCAGAGATCCTGTGTCCATGCCCCCCTGCCTCAGAGGAGATTTAGCAGCATAAAGGGGATGAACACAATATTAGGCAGGTGGTCATAATGTTTTGCCTGATTGGTGTATTATGATTTTGATAATATCTTGATTAATTGTTCAGCCCTAATGTGGATGCAAATGCATCAAGAAAAGAAATGCTTGAATTGGTAGAAAGACAAATTACTAATCAATGCAGGCTTGAAACTGTCAGGCAAAAATACAAATTATGTGTCTTTTGAACATTTGTACCTGTAGTTGTGAGTTCATTCTGAAAGAGGTGAGTCACTCAAAGATCGAAAACCAAGGTAGCTGTATGAGCAGAAATACATTACTTCCACTATATTTTGGTCTAAACTACAGTTTGCACAATCCCTCCTCATGCTTGATTTGTCCTCACTGTGTCTCAGCTTTTTTTTTTCCTTTCACATTTTTATTCAAAGCTATTTTATTTCTTATGCCTTTCTTTCCTTGTCATTTTCATTCTACATCTTTCTGCCTTGCTTTAGTATGCTTCAGGCTGTACTTCTCTCCCCTTGGCCCACCCTCTTATTTTCACCTTCTGGGCTCAAGATTGAAGCAAGGGATGATGGACGCTGGCACACTGAGACTTCTGGGTAATGGTGCCAAGGCTTTAACGCTCTGCAGCAATGCCCTCTGTCGCTGGGGTGTAGGTGTGTGTGCATGTCTGGATCTGGCTTCCAGATAAATCCGTCAACACATTTAGCATCAGGGCTACACGGTGGTTGTATATTTTCCTTCCCTGCCTCATTTTCTCTCTTTTGTTGCATGATTGTGTCTGTTTGTCTGTGCATGTGTGCGATTGTGTTCGTTGTTTCCGCTCTCTGGGGGATCAGAACGAGACATGGGCGCGAGGAGCTAACATTCCCCTACAGGCCTTCTCATGCCAACACTCATATGCATGAGATTTTCTCTGAGCCAAGTGTGTGTTGCTGCATGTTTGTGTGTAGGGCGTTCACACATTTGCCCATCTGGGTTGTATATGTGCATTATTTCTTGAAAAAGTAAAATAAAACCCTGAAAAAAGCGCTGTTTTGATGTATGGTTATATATGGTAAATGTATGCTAATTAGGCTCATACATATATATATAAGGGGTGTTTACACCTTTGAATGTGTGCCTTGCATGAGTTCACTCTTGTATCAAGGTAGGTTTGTGTGTATTTGTACATCTTAATGTGTGAAGCTGTGGTTCTGATTGCATTAATGGAGCCAAATCCCATTCAAATACACAGCTCAGTGTTCCAAACCCTCTGGCTGAATGCTATCAAAATAATGTCAGGGCTGAAGAATAGCTGTAGCACCTGCAGATATCTATTGTAGCTCTTCATCATGAACTGTCTTGCCACATGTTGAATTAGATGTTATGTTATATGAGTTTTTGCAGTTTGCTAATTTGAGATTTGGTAGATTTTGAGTTAGTGATGTTTGAGTGGTCCCTTAGCTTGGAAAATCCAAACTGAATCTCCATGTAATCTCCTATCTCCATGTTAGGAGATACAGGAGAGTCAGTTTGGCATTGGGCGAATTGAATCGCGTTTCCCTCCCGGGACAGTTTGGTACGACCAATCATAGCACGGGAGGCGGGAGTTAATGCTGCGTCATCTTCAGCGCCTCGAAGATGATGCCGGAGGAGGAGGAGGGGGGCCAAAGCAAATCTTTTTGTGGTCTCTTGGCATTTTGGATGGCGTTAGTCGTTGCCTCTTTTCACTTGACGTTTCCGACGATGAGGAGGCAGTGGATGGCTCGTTACTTTCGCCTTCTTGCCATTGTTTGTACAGAGAAAAATCCCGTTCCAAACGTGTGAGTAAATTTAAGCAACTTTTACACATACGCACCGACTTGGTTTGGCTCCGATTTAAAGTTATTCCTAACACCGCTAATCGTTCGGAAGGAGTCTTTTGTTGCGTAGCCTTTTCAAAAATAAGTGTTGTACTTGAGAGTACCCCATGTATTCGCAGATTTTTGTGACAAAAACGGCAGTAATCATTCACCGCGACGCTTTCTCGGCTGTATGCCATTGTTGTTTGGACACGTGGACTTCAAGGTCAATTTGTTTGTGCGCCACATCCGTGTTACGCTGATTGGTTCTTTCTCGTTCAAGCTGCATTCGTTAGCCCCTTCTTTTTGAAATCGTCTCCTGTCATCACAATGCCAGACTGCCTTTATTTGTATTTATATTAATACATAAATAAAGTCAGTCTGCATTTTCCAGGCAAGTGGTCCCTAGGTTTTGATCTCTGCTTTTTTTCAACCCTTTGATGCACAACATGGGTCAAAAGTGACCCATATTCAATGGAAAATGGGTATCTCTTGACCCATGTTGTGCGCCAAAGGGTTAATACATTCCTGTGTGTCCTTTCCTATTTCTTCATTTCTTGTGTCTCTGTGTCTTTGTGTAGGTCTCAATTACTTCCTGTTTTATTTTGAAATAGCCCTTCCTTTTATGTTGCTTGTGTTTTTTTGTCCCTCTTTTCCCTCCCATTTGATTACCCTGATTAGTTTCACCTGTGTCTTGTCTCCTCAATCAGTTCTCAGTGTTTAAATGCTCTTATCTCTTCCTTTGTCTTTATCACTTTGTCCTGTTGCTCATGGTGTAATGCTGGTTCTTCATTTTTCACCTCTGGTTTGTGCATTTTTTGATATCTGTGGATTTTTGGATTTGTTTTTTTTGGGGTGCCTTCTTTGTTTTCGATGTATTTTTGCCTGGATTATCAGCCACCTTTATTTGTTCATCTTTACAGCCCTGTGAGTTCTTTTTTTTTATTGAGCCCTGACACTTGTATGTAGCAACACTAACCAGAGACTTTATCATTAGCAAAAATTAAACTGTTTGATAGAATGATTGCTCACCTAATTGCATCACAAGGAAATTGCCATGAAAACCAGAAAAGATGAGTTGTATTGCTCCCGCTGGGTGGAAGGAGAGTTGCTGCTGCCCCAAGCAAAGTAGTTTAAGTATCTTTGGGGGAGTTTTTCATAAATGGCAAAGCTGAAGATATGATCTATGTTCTAAATCTCACCTGTAGTCGAAAGCTAAAGACTGAGGGTGCACAGATAAGCGGCCAAAACAATTTTCCTACATTGTGTTCCTGGGTTCAGTCCTATAAATAGGGTGATGAGCTCAGAGTGCAGTTGCTTACCCTTCACATCGGAAGGTGCCAGCCGAGGTGGTTCAGACATCTGAATAGGATTCCTCCAGGAAGATGGGGGTTTTCCAGAGTCCTGGCTTAGACCCACAACTTGCTGGAGGGATTAAGTATCTCACCTGGCCTGGGAACACCTCAGGATTCCCCAGGAGGAAGTGAAATGCTGCTACTGGAATCTGACTCTAGATCATGGAAGAAAATGCACGGATGGATCTTCTAGTATATGCACAAATCAGTGCTGATCATTATGACTACTTTGGATGCTACTTGCATGGGGTTTATTTGCAGAATAATACACCACATGCTTTGTGTGATTCCACAACACTTTGGAATGAAATGATCCTATTTATCCTAAACTGTTAGATTTCTCACACAGGAGGAGTGTTACAGAACTGTGTTCTATTGTATTATCTGTAGATCTGTACGCGCAACACTACAAATGAGGAATTGTGAGAATAAACTGTGTGAATAAGGAAATAAAGAACTTTGTTTTGAACAAGCTGTTGTCAGTTATTCAGTCAATCACGCCAAACATGTATAACAACACCTGATAAAAGACGTAGGATGCACCTGTGAGTATTCTCGCCTCATACAAGACTTGCAGAAGGATAACATGATATGCATGATATTTTAGGTTAAACTTAAGTGCAAATTAGCTTTGATTATTTGGGGAATTATTAAGAATTTTGACTTTTCATTTAAACACAGAAGATCTTTGCACACTCAGGTCTTCCCAGTCACTTTGGGTTGTTAGATTTCCAGTCCGGTTTGATCCGAGTCGAGCCTTTCTTTGAATTGTTTGATAATCACTGAGTCAAAAAGAAAAACAGTGTAAATTTGTACCTTAATTATCCCGACACACCGATGGATAGATGTTTCAATCATTGCATTTAAGTTTGTTGTTTTGTGCATTTATTGACTTTACTCTCTTCCACTTTCTTTTGTTTTCTGTACAACTAAAGTCCAAAGGATGTGATATTTTGCAGCCATTCAACAGAGGTAAAAAGACAATAGGAAGTCGAGAAACTTCTCTCCAGAACCAACTGGCGCTGAGAAGGGAGAGCTACCTGTTGATGCCAGAATTGAGAACAAAGATGCATCCGAGGACTGGGGTCATTCCAGCTGTGTGACCTCAACAAATGAATTGGCAGCACGAACCAACACAGTTGTACCCTGGGGGACTTTGTTTCACCAACGGCTGGACCGATGATCATATGGCATATCGCATGATTACAGCATGTGAAACACTGTGCGAAGGATTATAGTATCTATGTCACAACAGCATTAAATATTAGCAATCATTATACACTACCGCTCAAAAGTTTAGTGTCACTTAGAAATGTCTTTATTTTTTAAAAAAAATCAGTTTTATTCAATGAAGATAACATTAAATTAATCAGAAATACAGTCTAGACATTGTTAATGTGGTAAATGACTATTCTAGCTGGAAATGGCTGATTTTTTTTTAAATGGAATATCTACACAGGGGGACAGAGAAACATTTCAAGCAACCATCACTCCTGTGTTCTAATGCTTGAGGAAATCCAAAATGAGAAGACATTACTTCACTCTACTCAAAGCTTTGTTTGATCACATACCTGTCTGAACTGTGCCGCAGCAACTGAGTGGAGACTAGAAGCTTCTCCGTGAACAGTTACCTGGCTAGCATCTACAGTAGCCTGCATGTAAGGCATTGATGCAACATTGGTAAATTGTAGGGTTCATCAATGAATAAATGTTTAGCAAGTGAGGCATTTTAAGTATAATGTACACTGCTGTTCAAAAGTTTGGGGTCACTCAGAAATGTCCTTATTTTTGAAAGAAAAGCATTTTTTTTCAGTGAAGGTAACATTAAATGAATCCAAAATACAGTCTAGACATTGTTAATGTGGTAAATGACTATTCTGGTTGGAATCAGCTGATTTTTAATGGAATATCTACATAGAGATACAGAGGAACATTTCCAGCAACCATCACTCCTGTGTTCTAATGCTACATTGTGTTAGCTAATGCTGTTAAAGGGCTAATTGCTGATTTAAAAACACCCTTGTGCAATGATGTTAACCCATGAAAAAACTGAGCTGTCATGGAAAACATGAAATAGTCTGGCTGACCCTAAACTTTTGAATGGTTGTGTATGTTTGCAATTTGTAATTACTATTAGCACAAGTACACAATTAATGGAAAGCTTCCCATGTGTAAACACTGTGCAAGTTGACACAGATGTAAAATTAGAAAACCACTCAGAGAGCGCAGTACTCCACCAAGGCTACTCAGTCCTATCATTTCCAAAGGCTTAAATCTTGTAAAACTTTGTGGCAGAAATCACAGCAACATAGAATGCGGTGATTAAATATAGATGTACCCACCAACAAAATGACCTTGGGTTGAGCACAGGCGTGTGTTATACATGTGTACGTTTTGTACAGTTACTGCATCACATGACTAAATATATAGTGAGCGGCGGGACTCAGAGACACCTCCAAAATTTAATCAGTTGTTCCTTGTATCATTTCCGACAGATAAGTCAAACTAAGTCCACAGTGGTGGATTTGTCGTAGGATCACAATCATGTGATCGTCGACGGGCAGCTGACGTAGTGTTCACTTGTTGTCATGGTTACAGTGACACTGTCCTGCTATCTCGCAATGATACAGAAATCTTTAACAAATCCATGAATCCAGCCTGTAAGCCGCATCACTGCCAAAATCTAATCACTTGGTCCTTGTGTCATTGCTGACCTTCCCTGCAAATTTCATCCAAATCCGTTTTTGACTGATGTACACACACACACAGACAGACAGACAGACAAACAAACGAACAGACAAACCAATGACGATCATCACATAACGTGTTCCTTGGCGGAGTAATTACATCCTTGTGTGTGTGTGTGTGTGTGGTTTTTTTTTTACAAGGATGATTCCAAGTTAATATTTTGTAAGACAAGCATAATGCTATTATAATTATAATAATTCATGCAAAAACCTATTTTATTAGGGTGTTTTTTTTTTCCAAGTGGAAAGACAAAAGTTAGTATGACCCATATCTCCACAATAGCCACACTAATGGGATATATGCCAGATTTACCCTTTGGACTAATAAAAAGTTGAATAAAAAGCAGAAGTTGAGATGTCTTCTAGGATTTCATAGTTCAAGTAGTAATGGATATGTGCGCTGCAGAATCTGATTTGCAACTTTATAACACGAGGCGATTTGGCATTTGGTGAATAAACGCCCGCCTGCACGACGTACAGCAGTTCAGGCTCCCGATCTATGCCTGTGGAATTTGGATTGCACGGCGGCCGCGGCTGCCTGGTGTGAGCTTTTGGAAGCAGTGTCGGGTTATGCTGTTGGTTTGGGGGCCAGAGAGAGTGCAGAAAATGTTTGGCTGGTTCTGGCTGCGAATGAGAATCCAGTGTGGTTTACCTCTATCTCCCCTCATGCAGGGTTCTGTCTTTCTCTGCCTCGCTGTGTTTTGTTTTCTTCAGGGGATTTGGAGGTCTCTAACTCTGTCATCCAAATCCATTGTGTTCGCTACATACTCCCTTCCAATCCTCCTATATCTCCCCATCCTCTTCCTCAGGCCTCCCTACTCTTCATTTCTCCTCAGTTTTACTCAGTTTTCTTCTTCTTCTCTCCTCCTAAAATCTCATCTGTGCTTATTTTGCTCTCATCTCCTGTCTAATCCTGTTTGTACTGTTCTCCCTCATTGATGCTCTCCTACCTGATCACATTTATGCCAGGATTCTTCACTCTTCTCTCATTCTTTTTCTTCCTGGTTTTTGTTACCTCTGCATTTCTCCTTCCTTCTTTATCTTCTTGTTGAAAATTCAAGCTACTTTTTTCTTCTTGTTTTCACCCCCCGCTTATACCTGAGCCTCTTTCCTCTCCTTCTCTTGTCATGATGTCACTTCTTCAACTCTCTTTTCCTCTTTCCAGTAGCATTTTCTTCTTTCTTTCGCCCCTTTACTCTTGTACATCTTCCTCATTCTAAATATGGTGGGAAAAAAAAATTAAAATGATGACAAAATATAAGTAAAAACATACTAAAATATGGAAAAAGATAAAGTCACATAGCAGCATTTTCTTCCTTTTCTACACCCCTTTACACAGGGGTCACCGACTATATTTGCCAGAGGGCCAGAATTTTACCAGACAGTCACTTTGGGGGCCGGATCCTCAAACAAAAATTAAATAAAAATCGAATTTTGGCATAACATTATTATTTAATGTTTATTTTTTATATTTTTTCCATTTCATTACAAAACTGAAGGCATTTTTAGCCTTTATGAGTCAGTGCTCCTATCACCTGTACCACAGTCAACCACTAGGAGTGATAGAGATATTTTGCCTCATCTCAAGTTAACTTTATTCACAGAGCACTTGAAAAAGAAACACCGCAGAAGTGACAGGAAAAGGCCTCTTAACACGGGTAAAATGGCACTCTCTAAGGCCACGAAACGAAAAATTGATGTGGAAAACAGATCCTTTAATAATGACTGGACTGACTGCTTTAATAGTGTGGACCACATGATATTTTCTCTTTGATCCTCACAATTTTGGAATCCAGTCGCGGGCCGGATTGGACGGTTCGGCGGGCCGGATTCGGCCCGCGGGCCGCCAGTTGATGATCACTGCCTTAACACCTTTGCATCTTCCTCATCCTAAATATGGTTAGAAATAAAATATAATGATGAAATATAAGTAAAACCCGGTAAACCATATAAAAAAGCTTAAAAACTAAACATACGTACTTTCTTCCTTTCTTTTGCTCCTTTACTGTTTTGCATCCTTCTCATTCCATGTCTTTCCTTGTTCCCATGTTTTCTCTTTCTCTTTCCAATCACCTGCTCTAGAATTTGCTGAAACATTCCCTCCATCTCTCCAAACCACCACTAAACCAGACATTTTTTAAAAATATTTTTCTCTGTTATTACTGCTCTAAAATGTGTTATTTGAAGTGATTTTTCACAATTTCTCAGACACTCAGAGGCAACATCTTCCTGTGTTCGGACTCCAAATATTTCTTTCTATGAGTTTATTAACACATGAAATGAAATGCGAAGCCAGAAGCCTGCTTTTGCGTTCCCCTTTTTTCTTCTGCTGCTGAGCTTTTATTTTTTTTTTTCGGTAAAGAAAATTAGCAGTTTTGCCGGCCGGGGCGTTGCAATTAAAATTGAAAAGCGGAAGCATTAGCTAGTTGAGATGGAAGAGCCGTGCAGAATTAAACGGCGTTATCTGTTTACTCCGAGGCTTCGTTATGGCTCTCGGTTTGAGTGAGCTTCTTCTGCCCACGATCTGTCCAGAGTCTCAAAGCGGCGGTTCCCCCCAAAGAGCAGCCCTGTCAAGTACACAAACACGGCTCTGAAATAACCGGTCAGCTGGTCAGAGGAGAGGATAAGGATGATAAATACGAAGCCGTGGAGTGTTTATGCAGGGGTGTGTGCAGGGAGAGAGAGAGAGAGGGAATCAGGGAAAAGAGTGAAACGAGACAAAACGATGCTGTTAGGTTTGTGCCTGTTTTTGAAGGCCGCCGCTTCTCCGCCGCCTTTCAAAACAGCATTTCGGGATTAGCTGCTGCCGCCTCCTGTGGGTGGAGGTGGGGGAAAATCTCTGCGGAGGAAAAGGGATGGAGTGGGATAAGAGGAAATGGAAGGACAGGACAGCAGAGGAGGGAAGGAAGGGTATGAGGATAGTAAAGAAGCAAAGCGGGAGGGATAGGAAATGGAAGGTGGCAGAGGGAGAAGATGGGATGAGAGAGGTGAGGAGATTGGCGTAAAGAAAAGGAAGAAGAAGAAAGGGCCAGGAGAAGACAACAGGGGGAAGGGGGAGGATGAAGGAAAGTGAATGAGTTTAAATGTCACGTGAGAGGATGAGGAATGGAGTAGAGGGAAAAAAACTATAAAAATAGATTTCCAATGAGGAGAGAGTAACTGGGAGATTTGAGGAGGACCTGTGAATTGTAGAATAGAGAGGGCAATGTGGAGAACAAATGAAAGACCAGGAACAAAAATTACTGGAGAAGGGAGAGAAAAAGACAGAAAAATGGTTTATGTGGAAGGAGTGGATAATAGAGGGGAGGAAAATAGCTCTTTTCAGACACCGAACAGAGGAAAAAACAAGAGATTATAGAAGGGTGAAGCGGAGGTGAATGAGAGAAGAAAAACATACTTGTCACATCTCACTTTCTTCCACCTTTTCTTGCTTTTGTGTCATTTTCTTTAAAGGAGTTTGAGCTTTATTTGACACATCTGAACGCGTAGCTTCATGTCAGAATGGCCACAATCTTGCAAAGTTTACGTCTCACGTTCATCAAGTCTGAACTGCACGTCACCACATTAACAGATAGACATGCAAAAACATACTCTACGTTGTCCAAAATGATTTAGTGAAGGCTATTCCAACACTTCAGCACCAATACTGGTCCAAAAACACCAGAGAGAGCACAAACAACGCATTTTTTTTCACTATGTCCTACAATTTCTATTATAAACCGAAGTATCCATAAAAATATAGATTTATTGTGAAGAAAACTGACTTTAACAGGTCAGATTAATGAGACTCACCAGTAAAGAAAACAGACAACAAAGAAACAAACAAATTTGGATTTGGAAAAAAATGTGATTGATCATGATTAATTTATCCCATATTGCACATCCCATCATTGATTTTATATTATCCCTGACATGGAGATGAGATTGTTCAGGATCTAACTGTAAATGCTGCTATGTGTTGTCACACAAATCAGGTGACATAACAAAAATAAGAGCAAACTGACCAAAGCATACTGAAAAGAAGCAATAAAACAAACTGACAAATACATTCTTTAAAGAATATTAATCAAAAGCAATAGTGAACAAGTAGATTCTAAGCTTGGATTTGAGTTATATTCTAAAGATGTAGCTTGTCTGGCAAGATATTCCACATTTGAGCAGCATCCATCCATCCATTCTCTATACACCGCTTTATCCTCACTAGGGTCGCTGGAGTCTATCCCAGCTGACTCGGGCAAAGGCAGGGGACACCCTGGACAGGTCACCAGTCTGTCACAGGGATACATATACAGACAGACAATCACACTCACATTCACACCTACAGGCAATTTAGAATAATCAACTAACCTCAGCATATTTTTGGACTGTGGGAGGAAGCCGGAGCACCCGGAGAAAACCCACGCATGCACAGGGAGAACATGCAAACTCCATGCAGAAAGATCCCAGGCCTACCCCGGAATTTGAACCAGGGATCTTCTTGCTGCAAGGCAAAAGTGCTAACCACTACTCCACTGTGCAGCCCTTTTGAACAGCATACAATCTATAAACCATTCCACCATGTTAAGATGTGACTCTGAGAACAGTTGGTCATCCAGAACTATCATGATAAAAGAGGTGAAACCAATATATGGTTAACAGCATGCCCTAATGGGGATGGCTAGTAACTACGTCATCGTGTCCAAAAACATCACTTCCGTGTCCTACTGAACCAACGATATAATGGTTCTGTGTTGTGTCCCGTGTTGCAACAATAGAAATGATGTAAATAAAACCATATCTTTCTACTGCTTTCCTCTGGATGAAAAGGAGAAGAGAAGATGGCTGACACTGATAAGGTAAATCGGATTTCTAATCTTAGAAAATACATTTAGCGCCGGGAACTAACATGCGCTAGCTAGTATTAGCCGCTTGAATCATGTTATTTTTTGTGTTAAGAGGAGTGTTTGGGCCACATTACAAAAGAAACTAAAAGTGGTCGAGATTAAAGTCTCTGATAATAAGTTTATACTTTTAATTTATAAGAATAAAGTCTGCCGAGGGAGACTTTGTCCCAGTTTTGGGGACTTGGACTTGCTTGACCAATCTGCCCAAAATACTCGACTTGACTAGGATATGGGTCTATGTGACTTGGATTTAATTGAGTCCAATACTTGGACTTACTAGCTAAAAATGTTTGGCTATGATTATTTTAACTGTTATGGATTCATGATTAGTGTAAAGAGATGCATAGTTATTTACATATGCAAATTAGCCATGTGTTCCCCGCACAAGTTAGCGCTAGAGTGTGCTGCCATGTGAGCTGTCAAACTGAGCATGATAGACATTTCTTGAGTTAACTCAAAATTTTCTAATCTATCATAACAACTCTAACAAAGCCAAGTAAACAACATTTAACCTCACACAGATGATAAAGCTAGCTTTATTTCTGACATCCTGTGTTTGCTAGCTTACGCTACTTAGCTACCCACCTCAACACTGTACGTTTTCTTTTTCATTGACGCCTGCACTTTCCCTTTAAAACCACCTGCCAGCACACTAACATTTACAACTCTGTTTGAGTTGTAAGAGTTAAGACCTCGCTTTACCGACTTCGGAAAATCCACAAAATAAGATGTCACAGTGAAAAAGGTGACCGGTTCTTTTGCTACTGCCATTGTGTTTTCATTCGGTGCGCCGCGGCGTAGGACACGGAAGTGGTCCGTGACGTCACACTAGCCATTCCCATAAATGTTCTTTTAATAAAGGGCTCAGAAGGTAGCATTAGATTTATCAACTGTGGTATCTAGGGGTGTAACAAAATTTCGTGCCACGAAATTTTGCGAAATTAAAACTGACAAAATGAAATTCAAGACGCACGAAATAAAAAATGCGAAGGGGCGCTGCGCACCACTGAGACTGATGATTTTTGACCCTCCTCACCTAACAAAGACGCTCAACATGCCAACAACAAGACGCTCGCTTCAAAATGGAGGAAGACGAGGTTGAGGAATTTAGTTTTTGTTCAAAGACCATTTATTTTGTATTGATGCAGCATTATTTTTTGTATGTTTGCATAAGGAAGAAAATAAAGAAAATGAGATTTTTGCATAACTTCCTACTGTTGGGGATTTTCTTTAATCTTTATCTTATATGGTGAGTATTTTGTATCATGAGCCCTGTTTCGTATTTCGTATTTCGTTTCGTGAGTTGACCATTTCGTTACACCCCTAGTGATATCACATCCTGTAATGATCTGTTTCCTATTTTCCGTGTGCAGGGACACACACAAAGCAGGAACATAAAGAGGCCAATGACTATTACTAAAAAAATGCTGCCAATAATAAAATGTTGATGATTAGAATATATTGGTAAATTTTTAGGACTTTTGTAACCACCTTTGTGACTTTTTATCACTATTTTCACAGCAGCAACACTTGTCTCCTCATCATAATGTCGGTTATTTATTTTCCTATGAGAGCACTCTCTATGTTTTAATCATTCTGGACAGAACACAAAGACGTGGGAGATTAGAATTTAGTATAGAGCTATCAGTTTATTGCAAGGTATAATTTTTTAATCTCCATTTCGCATCCACCCACTCCCTCTCCTCCATCCTCCCACATCTTACATCTTGATCTTACATCTCCCACTCTTACCAGTTGTGCATGCAGCTCTGCAATATACACAGCTCAGTAAATTTAAAGGAACACTTCATTCTTATCTCATTTTGTTCTCAATAAATCGTACAGTGTTGATCAATGATTGGACAGTGGAAAATGATTAACCCACCAAGGGCAGGGGGGATTCACAATCACTTATGCTTCCTAACTGGACAGACTGAGTTCAGTTGAATTGATGTTTGCTGTGACAATTAAGTGTTTGAGCAGTGTAGCTACGCTAATAGGTTTCTATTAACATTGGACACAAATTAAAAACAGAATGTTTGCAGGTAACAGCTCTTCTACACAAAGATGTCTGAAGCATCCTGGAAAGTCTGTTGTGTGAGTTTGCAGACATTTATACCAGACCAGAATCACATTTTGTTTCCAAAATTGACACTTTTGTGACTCAGAACACTATTGGGAGCTCCATAATGTATGGTTTTCCCCTTTTAGCAGTTTAAAATCTTTATTCTTAGAGTAAAATTAAGACTTGTACAACTCCATATTTGTGTAATATCTTGGTGAAATTGGCCTTGAATTAGTTGAGATCAGAAAAACACGTCCAAAGCAGAATATAAACCTATTGGTCTTTCTGTAAAGCAAAAGTAAATAGTCGAGATAGGATAGATAAATATTTTTTTTACACAGTACAGCTTGTGGCTGCATTATAGAGAAAGTGAATGCTGGGTGCAAAGCTGGAATAGCTGGAAAATTATCTGTATAAGAAGTTTAGACTGATTCTGCACTACTTATCTCTTTGGCAACACACACATTAATTTGATTTACATTTGATAGCCGGACATGTTCTTCGGCTCTTTGGGTTTATATGTTGGAATTAGCTGACCTGAATCATTAAAATTATATTGTGCGATGTCTTCAGATACCCACTCAGCTGTGCGGATGAATTAGGTCTGCAACCCTGAAATTGTGGAACTGAGCGCATGCATTAGGATTATTTGTGTGTGTGTGTGTGTGTGTGTGTGTATCTTTGATTTTCACCATTAAATATTAAACAGCACGCTTCATCTTTGATAGAAAAGCTCCACCTCTATCTCATTTTCGGATGAGCTCACACACTCTGCTTTTCCTCTACATCGTCTTCTGCTTGTTGTCTCGTATTTTTCTGATTTATTTCCTTTTTTCCCCGTCTTTATCTGCTCACTATCTCTTGCTTCTGCATATTTCACCATTTCCACACTTCTTTCTCTGAGATTGAAGCGTCTCAACAACAGTTGAATAGAATTTGGCACAGATATTGTTGTTTCCCAGAGGGTGAATCCTTTTTTCTTTATTCAGTTTGCTGGTTTTCACTTCGCATCATCATGAACTTCAAAACTTGTGGTTTTCAGTCATTTGTCTCAACAACTATTGGGCGTATTTTTGTGACATTTGGTTCACATTTATGTCACCTTGTAAGTTATCATGCTGTGCTAGAAACCAGCCAAAATGTCAGCTAATGCCACTATCACTAAAAAGTTATTGCAGGTAACATATTTTTTCAGCTGAAGAGGTAGCGTCACATCATATTTTTCTCGATTGCAACTTCCAAGGAACAGATAGGATAGGTTATTGTGTTTGGCTGAATTTATTCAGGGAAATATTTGGAAAACTATCTTTTAACTACCAAATCCTAATGTATCCATTTGTAAAAACTAACCATCATGAATAATACATGTTAATATAAATCTAAGTGGCTGGTGAGTTACACATGAAGCTGTTTTGTTGAATTCAGGGCACAGGATAAGGTGGATTGATGCTCTATGATTCTCATTTTGATCACATTCCATAGAAAAAAACTCCTTGAACAGTACTTCCTGTTTCTATTAGCTCACTTCCTGTTTAGGGCTGCTAAATTGCTGCCGGCACCAAGTGGTGCTAAAAAACATACAGAGGGATGACTGATTTCAATACACACATTGGAGAAAGTGTGTATTGAAATGCATTGAATCTTCCTCTATGTTCACTTATGTTGTTTTTCTCATTTGCCATTCAATTTTTGCTCTTTGTTTTTTCTTAATTATTGCACCTTTCATCGTCTTGTATTTTCTCTGATTTCATTTTTTATATATATTTTTTTACCTTTTTTATTTCAATCCTCCATCTACTGGTTTTGTAACAGGGTCCATTTTGTTTAAATGTTTGCGTTATTTACACCATGTTTTTTTTTCTGTGTGACTTTTGTCTTGACCATGAGCCAATGGCAACAACATCCACAACCCTTTCAATATGCCTTACTATGGAGTAGGTTTGCTTCTTTTCAACGAACTTCACTTTATTGAATGTTGTGTTTACCTGCTGTTGTAGCTTTGGTGTTTGTCAGTGGGACGCCAAGCAAAAATGTGTTCATGATGTTCATGGTGGCCATATTTTTTACTATGCCAGAGTGTGAGCCCAAGTTGCAGACATAGGTTTTGAAGACACTCTCTAGTGAAAATCGTGAAAACCACGTGATGTTTTTATTTATTTTTTGTTGTTGATGTGTCCACATGATATTTTGTTTGTACTGGGAGCAGAATAGACAGTCTACACCGTGGCATCAACTTTCCTTTTTCCATCTTGCATCTCCAGCTGTAGTGCACCCTAGTCTATTGCAAAAACACAGTTTTGGACACGCTGAAGAAAGCTAATGAAAGAATTCTTTGCACTTACAGGATGGGATTTTCTGTATCATTCAGTGAACTGGTGTGCTGTAGCTGCTGTGACTAAGAAGGAGTGAACTGAAAGAAAGGCGTGGACATCACTTTTTCACATTCAAGAGAAAATGTAGACGCAGAACTGCATTGTAGCTATGTTAAAGGGGAACTTCGGTTTTTTTCAACCTGGGGTCTGTTTCCATATGTAATTTCATACATGTGAGTGATGGAGAAATGAATTTTCGACATAGCTCCAGTATGGCGCGAGAGCTTGCGCCAAAACACCGGTTTTGGCGCAAGCTCGCGCGATTTTGTAACAAGATTTGCTTTCTAGCGTCCTGAGATTTGGGTACAGACCACAACAAAGAGCGATCACCAGGTAATGTGGAGGTTTTCGTTTACTTCTCATCTCTAGTATGTTGTGGGACACTCGTTGAGACTATCTGAGCCGGTCAGTGTGGGGAAAAAAGCACGTTAGGGCGGACTTTGACGCAGGGGGGCCAGCTGCCCCATACTTTTCGCAAGCCGAGCTGCTAGCTGAGCTGCTAAGCTGCCTGCCTGGCTAAATACTGGAACTACGTCGAAAATTCATTTCTCCATCACTCACATGCATGAAATGACATATGGAAACAGACCCCAGGTTGAAAAAAACCGAAGTTCCCCTTTAAGATAGGAAGGAATTAATTTGGATATGTCCTGATTAAAGTATTATCTAGTTTTTTGTACTACAAAGTTTTCTGCTGATACCTGATACCAATGTCGTAGACACAACTAAAATTCTATATTAGCTGTAGTTCCAGGTTGGTTCCTCATATTTTTAAATGCAATGGACGTTCTGTGTTGGCAAGCAGAAAACATTACGGGAGTATAGCTAGTAGAAGTATGATAGAGACTTGGATGACACTTACTCAAGTCAGACTGAAAACGTAAGCTGGAATACAATAAGGTAGTGATACTGAATCACAACAGACAATTTCATAGTCATTTTGCAATATTCATGCGTGAAAACAGAAGCACACAAAGAATCTGCAAAACTTTGTACTGGCATCGATCGTTTCAAACACACCATGATCATTCCTGTTCCTGTCTTGAGAACTAGACTGGTGATGTCCCTGATTATTTTTATAGAACAAACCTTCTAAATTTGTAATTGTGAGACATAAGCACAATAGTTTTACGGTCTTTAATCAATGACTGAAGAAGGACATTAACAGCAGTAGAAGATAGTAAATTCACCGGCTGCTGTAAAGCGCATTCATACTGGCAACAACTGCAGGGCCTGGACCAGAATAGGAAAAAGATTAGAAAAAAGCAACAGCTTTACTTGGCCTTGATTGTCATATAGCTGCTAACATATCTTCCTGTATCACCGCCTTTGACAGCTCGAGTGCCAGCAGTGCACTGGCACACACTCGGCACACCGACCAAGGTCCATTCAACTGCACTTTCCACATTTTCCACTGCACTTGATTCATGAAAATGGAGCTTTTTTGTGTGTTTAACCGCACACAGACACTCCGGCACACACAACCCCCTTCCTCTCCCTCTCTCTCACTTCTTATCAGTTGTATTGGTGTTCTGTTTATGAGTGGTAATATGATACATCGAGCTGTTGTGTCAGATGAGAAAGATGACAGCTGACACAAACAAGCCGATATGACACAAAGGCGACGGGAGTTACTGAAAGAAAGATACTGCTTTCCCTCCTCTCCTCTTCTCTTCTCCTCTCTCTCTCTCTCGTATCTGACCCAGTTGGAAGTGATGTGTAAGGGCTTCACAACAATGAAAACCAAAGTGAGAAGAGGAGGAGTAGGTGGAGGAGGTCGGGGTATCAAAGTGAACGAGGCTGTGTAGGTGGGGGGGGGCACCAAAGTAATCAAAAGTCTAATCTTGCAATCTCTTGCTCTGGATTTTGATCTTTAATTCTGGGTTTTCTTTACTTTTCATAACCAAAAAGTAACACCCCAGGCTGAATGCTGTCTGTTTTTTTTTCTCTGTTCTCTTTTTTTCTTCCTTGCATCTGTATTCTTGTTGCTTGTGAAGTTATTTCAATGAAGATAAAAGCAAGAGAGAAACTATTGTAGAAGTAAGACTCGTATTAATCCCCGGCTGCACACTGCGTCTCTTTCTCCCCTCCCTGCATTTTTGTTTTGGCTTATTGCTTTCAGTCTGCCTCATCTGTCTCCATATCCAGATTGCGTTAAACTGTTTTAATATTTTAAAACAGAAGCCTGTGCTGCAAATATATTATAGTGAAACACCACGCTCCCTCCCTCTCTCTTTACTTAATATCCTTCTGCCTCTGTCTGGAAACCGCTATGAATATCATCATAGAGGTCCAAAACAAAATCAGCTTTAGAAATAGACTGACAGAGAGACGGTAAAGTCTCAAGATGCGTTACTATATACAAATACTTAGTGCACCATGCTCATTTTGGACTGATAAAAAGGATATAAGAATTTAAGGAAAGACCTCAAAGCCTTCCATCGGCAGAGAACTGTGGTTTGCAAATTTGATCAAGTCTATTCGTTTCCACCAATAAAAAAAGAACGGGATTCTGGAAATTTTGTTGGGAACCAGGAAATAGCAGCACCATGGAGCACGAACCGTGATTGTGTCGATACAAAGCATTTCTCTTGGTATGTTTAAAATCCATAATTGGTTCATCCAATTCTGTTGGACTGAAGTAAATATTTGCAATAGGATGTTAAAGGCTTACAGGTAAGTAATACGCGGCCTGCTGGGTTTTCCTTAATCTGCTTGTAATTTCCCAGTGGAAAAACAAAAGTCTGTTTTGTTGATGAAACGCTTCTGCTAGAGATTGGTGGAAACACAAGTGGATCTGAAAGGACTTTTCTAGTGGAGTAACAGAAGGGATTCATGATTTTGACCAAAATAATGATCACAGTTAAATTGATCATGATTATTTATTAGACCCTCCAGAAAAACGCGATTATGCGATCGCATGAATTCCCACATTAATCACCAAAATGCTGCTGATTATGCAGGGGTCAATTATTTCCCAAAAGGCCGCATAATCTCCGCAAAACAGCGCATAATTCCTGCAAGAATTTCACATTTCCACGAAAAAAAAGAGAAATATGCGGGTCGCACTTAATTTCACAATTTCTGCATCAAATGAGAAAACTATAACCAATATAAATGGAGTTGTGAGTGAGTTTTTATGTGACGCCCGGCCTGACGTCATCAGTTTGTGCATTCACACACACACTAGAAGCATGAGCTGATGCAGAGCGCGGCGCCAGTGTTGCCAACTTAGCGACTTTCTCGCTAAATCTAGCGACTTTTCAAAGCGTCCTAGCGACTTTTTTTTGTCAAAAGCGACTAGCCATAAACTAGCGACTTTTTCTGCCGTTTTGGAGACTGACAGGAAAACTCGGATCATTCTGCAGTTACTGTCCTCAACAAGCAGCAGGTGCTGCTGTGAGCTTCTCCTCTCCCAAAGCACAGGCTGTCAGTCCAGTAACCCTGCAGCAGTCCCAGTGTCTGATTAGAGGACACATCCCTCCGCGGCCAGACGGCAGGTGAATCGCGCATATTTTTGCATATTTCACAACTATTCGCATACTTTGCAACTTTCCGCAATTTCCCCGCATAAAATGGCATAAAAAACCCGCATATTTCTTCGCATAATTATGGATTTTAGCCCACATAATCAAGGATTTTAGCCCACATAATCAAGGATTTTAGCCCACATAATCAAGGATTTTAGCCCGCGTTTTTTTGGAGGGTCTAATTTATTGCAATTAGTCATTGATTTTAGGGACAAGATATGTTTATTGCACTTTTGGATCAAAAATAGCATTTCACTTCCACTGGTGTTCACTTCCATGTACATTGCTGTTAATATACAAATCTTTGTTGGAAAATAAGACTTAAAAGAAGGTTGCATGTGTCTCCCAGAAGCAAAATATATACTACCATTCAAAAGTTTGGGGTCACGCTGACAATTTCATATTTTCCAGGAAAACTCTCATTTCTATTCATGTGCTAACATAATTGCACAAGGGCTTTCTAATCATCACTGAGCCTTTCAACATGATTACTTTAAAGCACAATGTACTAGAACACAGGAGTGATGGTTGCTGGAAATGTTCCTCTGTACCCCTATGGAGATATTCCATTAAAAATCAGCCTTTTCCAGCTAGAATAGTCATTTACCACATTAACAATGTCTAGACTGGATTTCTGATTAATTAAATGATATCTTCATTGAAAAAAAATGCTTTTCTTTCAAAAAAATAAGGATATTTCTGACCCCAAACTTTGAACAGTAGTGTACATTATGCTTAAATGCTTCACTTGCTAAACATTTATTCACAGTTCAGACAGGTGTGTGATCAAACAAAGCTTTGTGTAGAGTGAAGTAATGCCTTCTCATGTTGGATTTTCTCAAGCTGAAGCCAAGCGATTTTATCTACATGGGCTGTTTTACACATAAGCGTTTCTTTTTAGGGTTTTTTTTGGACACCACCGTGTGTTTCTTTTTCAGCATCTCACAACGAGGATGGCGTGTATATGCCTTCAGAAATTCTAGATGAAAATCTCTGAACTTTGCAGGAGGATGCTATTGTCGCCACGTTGTGCATGTACCCAATCATATCTATTGTAAAAATGGCGGTTGAAGTGGTGACATGTTGTCGACATGTTGTTAGCATAGAAACAAAGCCCTGCAACATGGGGACACTTTTTTGATGAAGGACTGAGATGAAGCGCTCCCCAGGGCTTTTCTGTGAGAAAAACGTAAGATGGACGCATGCCCTAT
Source organism: Acanthochromis polyacanthus (assembly GCF_021347895.1). NCBI lineage: Eukaryota > Metazoa > Chordata > Actinopteri > Pomacentridae > Acanthochromis > Acanthochromis polyacanthus. The sequence goes on along the minus strand of NC_067117.1, from coordinate 30,957,388 downwards.
AGGTAAACGTTTAGTCCTCAGAGTTTCCAAAACAGCAAAGTACATTTTCCAAATATTGTCACTTTCTGGTGGACATGGATTGCAACCTGTTTCAAGAGACTCTTTGCTGACTCCAACTTTAAGTGCAACCCTCCATTCTGCTGAAGTGGTCTTGAGTAACACAAAATAACTCTATGAGCTAAAAGCCTGCTGTTCTGCAGCCACCAGATTCTTTAGTCCCAAAGGAGGACAGATGGATGACACAGATTTCTCCAAATAAAATCACATGAACACAGTGTGTTTTGAGGTGACATACTGAAATTATAGAACATATGTCATGATGACAAAACTGGCAGAAAACTGTGAAACAACAAAACAGAAGAAAGTGACATGTGCAAAACTGAAAACAAATCTACATGCCAGAATAAAATCACTGCTCCAAAGGTAAACAGAATTGACTGTCTGTATTAACGTAGCATATTTTTGTAGCTTGGGCATCATTTAAACAACATAGCAGGTACTGTAGATGTCAAACACAGCAACATCCCGACTAGGCAGTCTTCCAGATTGCCCAGACCACTTTATTTGAGGTAAATACATATTGAGAATAAGCAAAACATTTGCATTAAACTCCCATTGCACATGTAAGTTGTGTATGTGCTCAACTGTGCAAAAATATGTAAACTTCTCATCATTTTCAATGACAGGCAAAAATTATGGCCAAAACCATGAAAACAAGACCAGATCAGTAAGATTTGCAAAAAAGAAAAAAGAGAAAAAAAGGATCATTACAGTGTATGAGCTTTAAAGTTTGATTAAGTTGTCTGAGTTGGATTTTCAGAGCACGCTTGCAAAGTCCATCCACAGTCTCCCAATTATCATCTCAAAACATGACTATATCTTTCGGTGAAGCCGACTTCCGACTCATCTCTTTCATTTGCGATATATGCCAACACCAATAGGGGGCAGCATTGTCCCACTATGCTATAACTTTCCTCCGCTGGCATCTGCTGAGTGTTGAAAGCCAGCACAGAGCGGCTGGATGGCGCACAGTCGGCTGCAGCTCGGACTGATAAGGGAATACACTAAGCTCAGTCCAATACGTTCAGTCAGAATGCACAGCGACTGGTTTTAACTGGGCTGGATGGAGGGGAGGACGAGGGTGAGAGAAAGGGATGGAAGTGAGGACAAATAAAGGAGGGGAGGAAGAAAATTGTGATGCTGAAGTGGGAAGTGGTGGGAAACAAAGGGATGGAGGCGATTCAGAGATGGAGATAAAGACACAGTCTGACATACAGGAAGAAAATGAGAGATTAACACCAAGACAACAACATGGACAGAAGAAAAATGATGAGAAATCAAAGAGACTAAATCCAGCGAGAGAGAGATGATGGGTGAACTTTCTCCAACTAGTTTCCATCCTCTTTTCTCACCTTCATTCTCCTCTCGTGCTCCTTTCCCCACATCCTCTCTTCTTCCATATCTTTCCATGCATTCTTTCATTTCCTCCTCCCATCTTCCTCTCCTGCCATCCCACCCCTCGTCTCCTTCCTCCATCCCACTCCGTCTCAGAGCTCTGGAGGTAGACAGTAATGAGTGTTGTGACAGATTGTGGCAAGTTATCAGCTTCCTAACGTCGCTTACGGGGGGACAGCTCGCCACATTCTCTGGATGGAAGGATGGGAAAGGAAACAGAGAGAAAGGAGAGAGTGTGGAGATGAATAGTACAAGAAGTGTGAGGATGTAAGGGAAAGACAGAAAAGAAGAGGTTGCATAAGTGCAAAAACACCTGTTTTCAAGAAATGTCTGGTGGCACTACAATAAAATCAGATAATTTATGAACAAATATGTGAATCCAAATAATGTGTGAATGAGAAAGAGGAGTTGAACAAGGGATCGGATGGTTCATCACTGTGCTGGTATTGTTTTGAGGAACCTAGAAAGTGTGATAGAAGTGGCAGAAAAGTTTCATTTACAGCTTTGTCCCATCATTCGCCCTCCTGCTGTTGCTGTTATGAGAGAAAGGGAGGAGACAACTACAAAAAATAGACTTCCATGACAGAAAGCCGCCAAACACACCTCAGAGATAGAAATTTCGAGTTTGTCTCTTACCTTGGAATGATTTGACCCTTTAGCTGGTGGTGCAAAGAGGAAAGTGGTCAAATTAAAGTTAGTTCTGTGCATATTAGTGCACAAGGTAACAGGCTGTGCTTTTATGGTGACTATGTGTGTAATGTATGGAATTTGTACAGTTATAGTACATTGAATGTGCCATTACAGACGTTGCGATACCATATGGTAATGACGGCCAGTTTTTCTTGCCACCAAGAATCCAGTATTCAGTCTCTTTGAAGGTTTACCTCTTTTATTGCTCTTCAACACTGACTCGTTCTCAATACAATTCGTCCTTTTTGAGGAGAATTCATAAAAACACACTCTTACATGTTAAAGTGAAAACAAATGTCTACAAAGTGATGTCAAGTATTCATCCAATTCAAGTCAGTGTTTAGTAAAAGCCCCTTTAGCTGCAATTACAGCATTGAGCCTGTGTGAATCAATCGGCCTTGCACATGTGAACACCAGAATTTCACCACTCTTCCTTGCAAAACTGCCCAAGCTCTGTCAAGTTGCACTGGGATCACGAGTGAAGAGCCTTTTTTAAGTCCAGCCACAAATTCTCAGTTGGATTGAGTTCTGGGCTCTGACTCGTCCATTCCAGTAAACGCAGTGTGTTGTCTCTAAACATTTCTGTGTAGCTTTGGCTGTTTGCTTCAAGTCATTGCTGGAAAACAAATCTTAATCCAGGTTGTAGTTCTCTTCAGAGCTCTCCAGGTTGTCCTTCAGGGTAAACTTTGCTGCATTAGTTTGAGTTTCTTCTTTTACAAGCCTTCGAGGACCTGCTGCAGAGGCACTCTCACCCCACCATGCCTCACCATATGATACTTCCACCACCATGCTTCACATCATGATGCTGCCACCACCATGCTTCACATCATGATGCTGCCACCACCATGCTTCACATCATGATGCTGCCACCACCATGCCTCACATGATGATGCTGCCACCACCATGCTTCACATCATTATGCTGCTACCACCATGCCTCACATCATGATGCCTCCACCACTTTGCTTTATGTTATAGATGGTGCATTGTGATGATATACAGTGTTTGGTGTCTAAAATCATAGTGTCTAGTCTGATGGCCCAAAAGCTCAATCATTTATTTATCTAGTTTCTTTTTGCTTATCATACCAAAGAACTTTCTTCTGACTTCAGTCTCCTACATGCCTTCTGTTGAATTCAACTTGATATTAAATATGAGCCTTTTTTTTCTCCAACAGTGCCTTTCTCTGTCATTCTCCCATAAAGTCTTGACTGGTGAAGAACAGGCAACAGTTACTGTATGTACAGTCTCTCCCAACTCAGCTGCTGAAGTGTTTAAGTCCTTCAGAGAAGTAATGTGTGTCTTGGTGGCCTCTCTCACTAGTTTCTTTCTTGCACTGCCGCTCAGTTTTTGAGGATGGCCTGCTTTAGGCAGATTTCCACGTGTCACATTCCTATCATGTTTTAGTGATAGAATTAACAGTATTCAGAGGGTAATTTGGTAACCTTGAATTTTATTTTGTTTGTATGATTCCCTGACTTATGCTCATCAATAACCTTTCACAGAGTTCCTTGCAGTATTCTTGGTGTAGTTATATCCAGAAATACTGATTCACCAGTGGCTGGACCTTCCAGATATAGGTGTCTTTATACTTTAATTACTTGAGACACATTCCCTGCTGTCTTTAAACTTTAAGTTAAATGATGTTACTTTGTAGAAATCTGTTCTTACTTTAACATGAAAGATACTTATTCGTAGTCTTGTCTCGAATAAAAAGATTCAGTTGACCCTGATTCAATGTCATAAAGCAATGCAAGAGGGAAACTTCCAACAGGAGATGAATACTTTTGATAGGCTCTATAGATGTCAAACAGACACTACGCTACGCAGTTACATTCTCTCGTTTGCACTTGTTCTCCTTTTAAGCACCTTGTCCTTTTGCATCTTGTGTTGACTGCCTTGTTTTGCACTGCTTAAATGCTAATTGTAGCATCATTGGCCCCAGAGAAATGGTGCTCCATCCCGACTGTTGGAAGACGTTTATTGCTCTGCAAAGTTATGGTGTGGCCAACTCCCATGCTAATGCAGCAGTCCCATTCAAAAGAATCAGGGAGCTATGTTTTATTCATGTAGTGCTGTTGTCTGCTTCAACACAGTCTTCAGGTGTTGAACAGTCAGACATCTCCTCAACAGATTCAGTGGTCCTTGTCATGGATTCCGCAAGTCTCTGGAGGCATAAACACCAATCCTCAAAAGTTATTCCCTCGTGTGCTCTTTCATTATCGTAGTGGAGAGCAAACATTACTCCAGAAACCTCTGGGGGATTTGAACTGCTCAACTGGGTTAAGATGTGGTGATTTTGACAGCTATGATGTATAATTTATAATATTTTCAAACTCATTAAACTGTACGTGAACTCGTATGAATCCATCTGTTTTTATTTATTTAGATTTTTTCCTTGCATTAGTCACCTTTATGTATATATTGAAATGCTTATTTTCTCTTCCCTTTCACTGACCATATAATATCTAAATATTCGATCCTGCTGGCACAGTTCACCACAGTAATGTTGACATCAATAGTTTAATGAACTCATCACACATAGAGTTATGTAAATATGGAAGAACTCCCATATGCTTTTATAGAAAGAAAAATAACGAAGGCTTAGAATGTGAAAACATCACAACATATATTAACCATTCCTGTATTTTTAATGCTTTTATGCAAATCAGAATTATTGATGTGTATTTTGCCTGGATTAAAATGGCACCTTTATGATACTCTGTGAGTTGGATGTATTCAATGAAAGTGATTCCTCTGTCACATCCCAAATGAATCTATGGAGCATTTTAGGAAATAACTTGTCAGATCTGTGCAGATCAGCTCACGTCTTCCTCACGCTTAACATGCTGCATGTGTTAGTCTTTAATCCCATGACATTTCATTCGTTTCAAATTAGAGAATCTATTTCCGCTGCATGAATTTGTTGCCGATGTATCATTAGTGTTGTGCATGTAGATTTCCCCTCCTTACGCTATGCTAATGCATGCATAAACCAGTCTGGGTGTTGTTTTACTCCTGCTTTTCAATCCGCCTCCCAAGAAGAACATCATGAGGGAAATCAGTTGAGATTGTAGCTGATGCTGTAGATTATGTGTACATATGAAGGAGGGCATGGTTGACGGATGGGTTAACGAAACATCAGACTTTTTCCTGTTTTTATCTAAAATGAAGAGAATGTTTGCTTTTTTCTTTTGATAAACCAAACTGTGACCTTTGTCCAAACTCAACACCATTGTGTTGTGCCAATCCAAAGCTTAGCCTTGTCACTTCATGAACAATGAATATGAATACTTTTTTTGGTCACTTTGACACTCAACAGACTTGGAAAGGCACACCACTTCTGGAGGGTATTTGCTGACAAATTTTGGTAAATTTGGAGGATTTGTTGCTGTCTTGTTCTTGATTTCTCTGTAATTTCTTTAGAATGGTGGACAAATTTGCTCAAAAATGTAGAAATACCTAATCATTTTTAAATCAGTGATGGGATATTTTAAATTACAACTTAGTCGTTTTTTTAAGTACCTGGTGATTGTCATGAAGCAATGTGTTCTCACACGCAGTTAATAAAATTAGCCTTGTGGTTTTCATATCGTAAAATCAACATTATATCAGTATCTAGTTACTCTGCTGGTTAAGCTTAGACAATTAAAAGTATTTGATTTAACAGGTTATCGGATTTATCCACTTAGACATCCTACCTGTGTTGTCGTGCAAAAATATACGTCATTCTTTTTTCATTTTTCTTGACAGTCTATTTTGGATGAGCTAAAAATCAAACATGAAGACAAACTCTCCTCCCAATAACATGTGCGAACTGCATAAAACAAGTCAGATATTCCGCTGTTGTAAAATTATCAGTAGCGATATTTTAGAGGCGTTTTGGCAGCGTCTTTATTTTGAGCTGCCAACAGAAAACAACAAATCCCCATTGTAGGTACATCCTCGGAATATTATGCATTTTAAGCTTCTGGTTTGTCTTCAATAAATATGGCAAATGCAGTGATAGTCATGATGGATTGAAAAGACACAAGGAGAAGAGCAGCAAGTGTAATAACTCAAAGTGAAATGACGGAAAGTCCAGGGATAACTGTGCACTACCTGCACTCGCTGATTGATAGGTGATTCCTGCTAAATGCAGTGCAATGAAACCACAGCAAAACAGTAACGAGCACTTAGCAGCACACGTGGAGGCCAAGAACACACACACCCGCCCCCTCAAAAAGAGACGAAGAAGAAAAAAAAAAAGCATCTTGCGGATTATCACTTTAAGGTTTCCACTGCAGCATCCAGATTTAGTCTCTCTCTGGAGCCGGGCTCATTAAAACATGCCAGTACTGCTGTCATAGGAGAAAATACCTGATATAAACCTCAGCCTGTGACCCACTTTATTAAACGTGTTACCTGTGGACTTGTGGGGAAATACGCACACACACACACACACACACACACACACACACACTATCTGACATTACACAATATATACACACATTGGCAGTTATGTGACACTTTCTCCTTACATGAACACAAACACTGTCACTCTGCAACACAATACAACACCTTTTACCTCTCGCACACTGTGGACAGACAACATAAAAACACACATTTTCACACTAATTCTCACACTTTCCCCCCATTTTTTCCACCGTTGCACACTCTTTGCAATCTCAAACACACACCTTACAGGTAGCCCTGCTTGGTAAGGCGCTGCGCTGTGGCGGGAGCTGTCAGCGGCCGGTCTGATTGGGCGATTCATTGTCACAAAAAAGTGTGACCGGTTGACAGATCAACAGACGGACTCGTGACAAGCCTGCAAGACATGTCGAGAGAGGAAGAGGAGGGAGAGAGGGAGGTAGAGGTGATGTAAGAAAGGAAAAAAAAATAAGACGTTGAGGTGACAGGAAAGTCAAAGAAATAGCTGTAGAGGGCGAAAGAAAAATTAAAGAATAAAAAAAAAGAGGGAGACGGAAAGAAGTGATGAAAATTCAAAGAGGGAAAGAAACAAAGGGGATTGGAAAGAGGTCTTTGAAGAAAATCCAAATGAGCGTCATTCAAGTAAAATTGCTTTATTTTCTCAGAAGCACACCTATCTGTATTAATTACAGAAATCATTAAAATTACTCATTAAAAAATACTCATTTTTGAGTGCATTGAAGAAGTAATTATGTCAGATGGATGTTGAAAACACTGGGCCATTCATTAAGCTCTTCAAATAAATGATCCATAAAAATTAAAAATGATACCAGTTACTGTCGCTGTTATCTTGACACTCCCTGCTTCGTCTTCCTGTCGTTCCTTCCACCAGTAAGTTGAAATTAAATGCTTTTTTTTGTACCCGTTAGGTCGTGAAATCATACAGAGGGCATTTTGTAATGGGATTATGGACACTGTTTTAATGGCATGCTGTTGCAGAGATTGAAAAATAATAATTATTACATGTTTTAACAAGATGTTAAACAGTGTCTTAACGACTAAGAGCTAATTAGGCAGCTTGTAGACACAGAAATTAGACTCTTACTACCAGTAGGTGTCTTCATGGGTCTAAAATCTTATTTTCTCACTCATCAATTATGAAATACTCTCTAGTCAGCTGGGACACTTCTTGTAACATTCAATACAGCTTGAAAACAAACAAACAAACAAACAATCAAAAAAATCCAATTTAATAGAATACACATTGGGTTCTGGGTTGGATCTTAGTTTCTCCAAACTGAGTGGACTCCTGAAGACCTCTACTACCCATCATGACTTAAATAAACTTGCTGAGAAGCTAAAGAAATAATGACACAGAAATACACTGGCCCAGTCTATTAAGATTTGTTATTATGGATCTCAACTCAGTAGCTGGATTAAAATGTGTCAGAAATAATGTAGAAAGCAAACAAATAACAACAAAATTGACCTTCGGCTTTTCAAACTGTAAAATCAAACTCATATCATGATTTAGTGAGTAGGTCATGTATGCTTAGATGACAAAAAATCTTTGATTTAACAGGAGTAATTTTGTAATAATGAAAGAAAAAATATGTAATTCATCCACACAGACATCCTACCTATGTCTTCATGGGCCTAAAATTTTACTCCTGTTTTCTCACTGGGCACCAATTCTATAATAGTCTGTAGCCAACTGGGTCACATTCTAATCTTGTAACATATAGTAGTGACTGACATAAGTAAATAAATAAAGTAAAGATTCACATTTCATAGAATAAACATTTAAAGGGCAATCCCAGTTGGGTCTTGGGTTGGATTTTGCTTTTTCAAAACTGAGTGGACTCCTGAAGACCTCTACTACCAAAGTTAAATGAATACTGTCACAAAAATACACCAGCCCATTCCATTTATTCTTGTTATTATGGATCCCGATTCCATAAAAACAAGAAAGTAAATAAAAGGCAAAGGTCATGTGATGTTCAAGCTGACACTACAAAAAGAAACCAAAATTACTGACATTTACATAATGATATTTAGACACACTGATCTAATAAACTGGAAGTAGGCGGAAGCATCACACCACTGCAACATACACTGCTGTTGTAAAAATCAACTTGTTTGACCAGAAAGTCTTACGTGAGAAAAATAAATCTGCCACCTTAATGATCACCATTAACTGTGTATATAACGGTGTGTATGTGTGTGATGTATGTGTCTGGCAAAGGGGTGTGAATCCACCAACAAAATGTTAAAACTCTTGTTGACAGCCAAACACAGCTTCCATCTCTCTGCTGCTTCTCACACACATAGTGGATGTATAGCTGCAGGGCATGAGTGGGAGTCTGGTCTGACTAAGCTGTCATGCATTTATCTGATTGAACGACTGGCTGTCACACAAAGCTGTGATTAGCTGACAGGCGGTGATGACCTCAGTAGACGCTCCTTCCTGGTGGTGGGGGAGTTTGTTGCAGTCCATCCCAAGAACCATCCCATGAATTCCAATCTGCTCAGCTTGCAGCTTATGTGCACGAGTGTGTGTGTGTGTGTGTGTGTGTGTGTGTGTGTGTGTGTGTGTGTGTGTGTGTGTGTGTGTGTGTGTGTGTGTGTGTGCCCATGTTTTTGCTACATTGTGGTGACCAAATGTCCCCACAACTGTAGGAAAACCAAAAACTATGTCACTTGTGGGGACCTCATTTCGGTCCCCACAAGTTTAAACAGTGTTTTCTTGGCCATGTTGTTGTTACTGAAAAAAGTAAAAGTGCAAAAATGTTTCTTTAGGGTTAGCCATTGTTTTGGTTAGGGTTAGGGTTTGGTTAAGGTTAGGGTTAGGGTTAGGGGTTAGATATGAATGGGAGTCAATGGTATGTCCCCACAATGATAGCAAGACACACACACACGTGTGTGTGTGTGTGTGTGTGCATGTGTGTGTGTGTGTGTGTGTGTGTGTGTGTGTGTGTGTGTGTGTGTGTGTGTGTGTGTGTGTGTGTTTGCATGCGCGTGTGTAGTTTAGACTGAATTTTGCACCATTCTGTAGATACAGGAGACATACAGTCACAACATTACAACCACCGGCAGGTGAAGTGAAAAACACTGATTATCTCATTGCCGTGGCACCTGTCAGAGGGGTGGGATATAATAGGCAGCGAGTGAACAGTCAGTTCCTGAAGTTGATGTGTTGGAAGCAGGAAACACAGCAGCGTGAGGATCTGAGCTGCTGATAAGGGCCAATTTGTGATGGCTAGACGACTGGGTCATGGACACCCAAGGCTCATTTATGCACATGGTGGGGGCAAAGGCTGGCCTGTGTGGTCTGGACCAACAGAAGTGCTACTGTAGCACAAACTGCTGAAAAGCCTTAGTGCTTATAATAGGAAAGTGTCAGAATACAACTTGTTGTGTTTGAGGCGAGATCACATCCACCACCAAAAGCCCATATGGTGGGCATATGGGTGTCACAACTGGACCATGATGCAATGGAACAAGGTAGACAAGTGTTTTTCTTTCACATTATGTGAATAGCTGGATGCGTGTGTGTCATTTACTTGTATAAAAGACGGTAGGAATGACTTGACAGAGGTAGTGTGATGACCTCTGCAATGTTCTTGGATATTGCATCATATGGATAGGTAGATACACCTACCCAGACATCCTTGCAGACCACCAACACCCCTTCATGGCTCCAATATTCTCTGACTAAATGACTCTATATGTACGATTTTGCACCCAGATTTGACCCGAACAAAAGTAGTTTTTTTTTTTTTTTTTTTTTTTAAATTTACATGTTCAGAACATGGATGATTTAGCAGGGCCACATTGAGGTGCCCCTGAACTGTTGGGTCAGTGGCCCAAAGCTTTATAAAAACAACTCTGTACACTGTGCTTGAAGGGGGCACCCAGATAAGGTGCCCCTGAGATTTCCAATCAATGTCCCAAAGCCTTAAATAACCAACTCTTTATCAACACTACAAGGTTTTGTTTAAAGGTGTTACCCAGATTTGAACTGGGGACCTCTTGCTCTGCAGTCAAATGCTCTACCACTGAGCTATACCCCCTCACAGACATGCCAGTCATGTCCATGTTTTTTGTAAAGTGTTACTGTACCCACCTGGCCATTCTTGCTGACCACATACAACCGTCCACGGCAGCAGTATTAATTTATTTAGCGGAATATTTACTTCCTGCCATCAGTAGGTTATCTTCATTTCAAGGCTGGCCTTCAAATTTCCCAGATCTGAATGAGTACAAATGGAGCAAAGATAGCTTTTCTGTGCTTGCAATGCGAGGCTATGTTTAAAGGGGGCACCCAGATTTGAACTGGGGACCTCTTGATCTGCAGTCAAATGCTCTACCACTGAGCTATACCCCCTCACAGAGGAAAGCATTATGTCCATACTTTTTGTAGGAGGACATGAAGGGAGTTGGTGTGTGAGAAGAGGATGCAGAAGACAGGGTTAGATGGAGGCAACTGATTCGCTGTGGCGACCCACAAGGGAAAAGCCGAAAGGAAAAGAAGACTGTACCTACCCAGACATTCTTGTATACAGCAAACACCCCTTCATACCTTCAATATTCCCTGATTTAGCATAATAATGCTACCTATTACACTGCACTACAAGTGTCCAAGAATACTTGACAAAGGAACATGACAAAGAATTCAAGGCTGTCCTTCCTATTCCCCAGAGCTGGATGAGTTCATGAGTGGAACAAATGCAGTTCCTTTTCTTTCTTAATTTACATGTTCGTAATATGGATGATTTGGCAGCACCACAGTGCAGTGCTCTGAGTATTTCTGGTCAGCGTCCCAAAGCCTTGAATAACCAACTCTTTATCAACACTGCAAGGTTTTGTGTAAAGGGGGCACCCAGATTTGAACTGGGGACCTCTTGATCTGCAGTCAAATGCTCTACCACTGAGCTATACCCCCTCATACAGGAAAATATCATGTCCATGCTTTTTGTAGATGTTACTGTACCTACCTAGACATTCTTGTATACAGCAAATAGCCCTTCATAACTACATACACTGAGCTATACCCCCTCAAAGAACCACTCCCTCTTCCAAACCACAAACACAACTCCATGTCCACAATATTTCCTGATTGAGCAGAATAACGCTCCATGTCACACTGCAAAAAGTGTCCAGGAATAGTTTAATTAATGTGACAAAGCGTTCAAGGTTGGCCTTCAAATTAACCAGAACTGAATGAGTTCAGGGCTACACAATGACATAGTGATTAGCACTTTCACCTTGTAGCAAGAAGATCCTCGGTTCAAATCCCGGGGTGGGCCTGGGATCTTTCTTCATGGAGTTTGCACGTTCTCCTTGTGCATGCGTGGGTTTTCTCCGGCTACTCCGGCTTCCTCCCACAGTCCAAAATTATGCTGAGGTTAATTGGTTACTCTGAATTGCCCCTAGGTGTGAATGTTTGTCTGTATATGTAGCCCTGCGACAGACTGGTGACCTGTCCAGGGTATCCCCTGCCTTCACCCGAGTCAGCTGGGATAGACTCCAGCACCCCCCGCGACCATAGTGAGGATAAAGCGGTATATAGGGAATGGATGGATGGATAGATGGATGGAACAAAAGTCGTTGCTTTTTTTCTTAATTTACATGTCCATAATATGGATGATTTGGCATCGGCACGGTAAGGTGCCTCTGGGATTTCCGCTCAGTGTCCCAAAGCCTTAAATAACCAACTCTTCATCAACACTGCAAGGTTTTGTTTAAAGGGAGCACCCAGATTTGAACTGGGGACCTCTTGATCTGCAGTCAAATGCTCTACCACTGAGCTATACCCCCTCATAGAGAAAAGTGTTATGTCCATACTTTTTGTAGATGTTACTGTACCTACCCAGACATTCTTGTATACAGCAAACACCCCTTCATACCTACATACACTGAGCTACACCCCCTCTCAGAACCACTCCCTCTTCCAAAATACAAACACAACTCCATGTCCACAATCTTTCCTGATTGAGCAGAATCATGCACTATACTCTGATCTGTAAGCTGCTGTTAAAGTTAATGGGTTCCTATCAGACCTCTTTGTCCTTGAACATGGGCGCAGACAGGGCTGTTCCCTATCACCTCTATTGTTTAATATTTGTATTGAACCACTAGCTCAATTGCTCAGAGATAATATTAACATAAAGGGACTAACAATAAACAGAGAACATCCCTAGTTATTGTTGTACACAGATGACGTTCTTCTATATTTAACTGAACCTGCAACTACAATCCCTCATCTAAAAGACCTCATTTCAACATATGGGTTCTTCTCAGGCTATAAATTAAATATAGACAAAACCATAGCTATGGATGTAAGTGGTAATATCTCACAGTCAGTCAAACTTCAAAGTGGATTTAAATGGCCAAAAAATTGCATTAGATATCTTGGCATTCAAATTCCACCAACATTAAAAAACTTATCTAATACAAACTACAAACCTATAATTCAGAAAATTAGCAGCAATCTAGACCGATGGTCCACTCTTCCATTATCTCTGTTGGGCCGTATAGAAAGTTTACGGATGACTATACTTCCAAAGCTTCTATATCTATTTCAGATGTTGCTAATTGATATTCCTAAATCCACATTTGATAAATTAGATAGACTTTTCTCAAAGTTCATTTGGCAAGGGCGACGGCCACGAGTCAGACTGAAAACTCTACAGCTTCCTAAATCCCATGGAGGCCTCAAACTCCCACATCTCAGGTACTATTTCTGGGCTGCACAGCTAAGGCCCTTAACAGTATGGATTCAGGACCTCTCAGATACACGCTTTCTAAATATAGAGTAAAGTCTGCGTGCTACTCCCCTACATGCCTTACCATTCATTGACATCTCATCTGGGGACATTCAAATGGGTGAATGGACCAGAGTCACTTTAAATATCTGGAGGAAAATAAAAGTATCGTTTGGATTCCCGAAAACAATCTCAGCATTAACCGATATTGGATTTATGAAGGATTTTGCTCCCTCCCATATGGATGCAGGGTTGAGAAAGTGGTCAAAACATGGACTCAGTAAACTATATCAACTATAACTTCATGGGGGTAGGAGCCTAAAATTATTTGAACAACTGAAAGAGGAATTCAAACTCCCTAACACTGATTTCTTTAGATAATTACAATTAAGGACATTTTTAACTAAGCATAAAGAATGGAATAAAGTTCTGGAGCCTACTCCAATTGAGGAGTTTTTGTTAAAATTACTAACTGGAAATGAGGGTAAGAAGATAATAGGCTGTTTTTAACCATATATTTTCGGGTATGACCTTGAATAATACATTACAGATAAGAAGAAGATGGGAAACTGAAATGAATGCAGATATACCAGAGGACACGTGGGATGAAATGTGTACTGAAGACCATCTTGTAACCAATTCCAATTCATAGAGGGAATTCAAGTGGAAGGTTATAACGAGATTCTTCAGGACGCCAACCATACTGTTAAAAATGGTCCCAGCACACTCTAGTACATGTTAGAGAAACTGTGGTACACAAATTGGCAACCATACTCATATATTCTGGACATGTACAAAATTAAAAACATTTTGGGAGGATGTTTTTAAAGCTCTCAAAATGATATTTCATCAAAAGTTTACAAAAGATCCAATTGTGGCACTACTGGGCCTAACACCAGTGATTGATGGTAGAGCTAAAAAATACCTTTTACAAATACTTATTACAGCAGCCTTCAAATATATAACAATTAAATGGCTAAAACCTGACCCTCCAACATACAGTAGTTGGACTGAGAAAGTATTGGAAATTTACCACATGGAATGCATAACATATACCCTGAGACTACAGAAAGAGAAATTTATGGGAAGATAGTACCCTGCCATTACCATACTGCTTTGATGGAAGGGGACACCCAGATTTGAACTGGGGACCTCTTGATCTGCAGTCAAATGCTCTACTACTGAGCTATACCCCCTCACAGAAGCACTCTCTCTTCCAAACCACAAACACAACTCCATGTCCACAATATTTCCTGCTTGAGTAGAATCATGCTCCATGTCAAACTGCAAAAAGTGTCCAGGAATAGTTTGATTAACATGATAAAGCATTCAAGGTTGGCATTCAAATTAACCAGAACTAAATGAGTTCATGGGAGGAACAAAGGATTTCTTTTTTATTATATTTTCCGCACCATAAGGCGCATCGGATTATAAGGCGCAGTCTCAATTACGGGTTTATTTCTGTACTTAAGCCATATATAAGGCGCACCGTATTATTGGGCGCATGCTAAAACAAGGAAACGGAAGCAAAACAGTGAGTTTGGTTGAACTTTATTCTACTACGAATTTAAAAACACACTCACATTATTTTTTTAATCAATCTTTTGTCATGTGACAAAGTGGGTGAGAACTGTAATTTCACCTCACCACTTGTCCCTTAAAACATTCACATTACACAATACTAGCATCTTTTGTCTTTTCTGTTTTAATTTAACCGTGCCATTGTAACATTTTAGCACTTACTGTCCCAGGTTTGTTTGTGTTAATTGTTGCGGTTTACATCCATGAGTTAAAGGAAAACACACAGCCATTATTAGTTTCAGTTATCCTTTATTAAGTTACAGGTTAAATGTTGATGAATTGTTTGTTTCTTTGTTCATACTTACCTTTGTGTGTTCCTTTGTTCTGGTTCATCATGTGGAACTGGTGTTTGGAAGGAGGCTGGCCCACCACTTCCTGATTTTATAGTGTTGCTGATGTCAGAGTGACATCATTGGACCAGACCATGTGGAGGGTTTTCTTTTCTTTGGATTAATGTTTCTTTTGTTTTACAAAGCATCCAGTAGCAATGTTTTTACATGTTCCCGTGTAGATAATCATTTAAACATTCGTAGAAGTTGGTAGTGTCTATGGCGATGGTGTTAAGCGAGTTGTTGTTAGCTAGGTCAAACAGTAGGTCACCATGTTGTATTGTGGTAGAACCCAGGTGGATAGGTGTCAATTGAAAGCCCTATATAAGCAGTTAAGCTTTGCTGCCTCAAGAGAGAGGTGAGGTTGTGCTGCCACAATGTGAGGTTTTTTCTTTTCTTCTGTTGTGTAGCTACAAGAATTATTTTGAAGTTAATTTTCTTTGAGAATTATTTGTATTGTTTTGGAACTTTGATTGCACAAAAATGGAGAAGCACGGCATAATAAAATCTGCACCTCTTTGTCACTCAAAGAAGTCTGCCGAGTTTGTCTGCCTACCACCTTCCTTGACCATTCTGGCCAGGCAACCTTTACATGTCACAAATTCATCATCTTCTGTATCTGAATTGAACAGCTGGGCAATTTCGACATCAGACATGCCGGGTTCACTCACGTCATTGTCGGAGTCAGTCTCGTTGCCGGGTGGCTGTTCAGCAATGATGCCGGCTTTCACAAAAGCTCAGACAATACTCAGTACTGTACGTAAATTTATGTAATGTTCTCTAATATGTTTATCGCTGCCAGCGTGTGTAGTGTACGTATTACGTCCCTATGCCGGCGGGAAATGGTCCGACACTGTCGGACCAACAGTCAGATTTTGGAACTCAGTGCACACATAAGACGCACCGGATTTAAAGGCGCACTGTCGATTTTTGAGAAAATTGAAGCCTTTAAGTGCAGGAAACACAGTATTTAGATGTTCAGAAGATGAATGATTTGCTCAGATTTCCCAATCAGTGGCCACAGCCTTCAAAGAAGCCCCGAACACTTTACTAACATTGTGATTCTTTGTTGAAAGGGGGCACCCAGATTTGAACTGGGGACCTCTTGATCTGCAGTCAAATGCTCTACCACTGAGCTATACCCCCTTACAGAGGCACTACATATATATTCCCTGATGCAGCAGGATAATGTTACCAATTATACTGTTAAAAAAATAAATAAAAAGTGTCCAGGAAAGGTTTGAGGAAAATGACAAAGAGTTCAAGGTTGACTTTCAAATTCCCTAGAGTTGAGTGAGTTCATGGGTAGAACAAAAAAAAATTGTTCTTTTAATTTACATGTTCAGAACATGGTTGTTATGGCAGCATCACACTAAAGTGCCCCTGGCCTTTATGATCAGTGTCCCAAAGCTTTAAAACAGGTAATGCTTTATTGACACTGGGAGGCTTTGTTGGAAGGGGGCACCCAGATTTGAACTGGGGACCTCTTGATCTGCAGTCAAATGCTCCACTGAGCTACACCCCCTTCCCTTCCCTTCCCTTCCCTTCCCTTCCCTTCCCTTCCCTTCCCTTCCCTTCCCTTCCCTTCCCTTCCCTTCCCTTCCCTTCCCTTCCCTTCCCTTCCCCTCCCCTCCCCTCCCCTCCCAGACATATATCTTGTGTACTATAACTTAGTTTCTGAGGAGTGCTCTATGAATAAAAATGATGGTGTTGATTGTTGTTATTATAACTTCAATGCATATGTGTCAGAATTTTAAGCTAGCTTTCATTGTAATTCTGTTACTTTAGAGCAGGGGTCGGCAACCTTTAACACTCAAAGAGCCATTTCGACCTGTTTCCCACAGAAAAGAAAATGCCAGGAACCGCAAAATCCTTATGTCATTTAAAATGAAGACAACACTGCATATATCGCTTTTTTGCCTTTATGCCCTTGTTAATCAGTCGTGATTAATTAATTACAAAGCCTCTAATTAGATAGATTCATTTTTTAATTGTGTCCTACCACTAATATTTATCTTACTTGTTAATGTCATTTTTGCTCCTGGACCTCATATGTTACGTAATGTTAGCTGGAAATCAATAATTTACGAATGTCTATTTAACTTGTAAAATCTATTTATCTATTTATCTTATGCTAATAACTTTTCTCTGGTAAGTCGCTGCCCTATTTTCCAAGACGACACTCCTCTGACTCTCTGACCTGCTGCCTGGATGCGGGATGTGACATCGAGCTGTGTTCTCGCGAGTAACGTCGTATTAACCTGACATATCAAAGAGTAGATACTGAGCAAGACAATTATCTGTAGTTTACCTTAGTACTCACGAGTACCCGACACAATGCAGGACTCTGCTGTGAAGGCGGAGACGTGCAGCGGTGGTGTATTTGCGACAATAAAAAAAGAAAGAAATTTGAAGGAGCCAAAGATCAAAAGGACTCCAGATGAATACACGCAGGTCGGCGAGTGTCGGAGATTAACGGCTGGGATGCATATTTTGAGAGACAAAAAATTAAGACGTTTTATTTTGATGCTACAAGATCACCATAATCTTCAAATTTAGAATTAAATTTTAAAAATTAACAATCTAAAATAAAAGAAAATATAAATAAATAGCCTGCTGATTATTTATTTTCCAAAGTTACAGGGAGCCACAACAGAGGGATGAAAGAGCCGCATGCGGCTCCGGAGCCGTGGGTTGCCGACCCCTGCTTTTGAGGTCCAGTCAGACTTCAATCAATTTTGGTGCCTCTCCATGAAACTTGGGTAGTATTTTTGGTTTAATGCACACACTGGTTTGGTGATTTTGTGAACATTTTATGTATTCATTAGCCCCCACCTTGTAAACTTACAGGGCTTAAAGGATCTGCTGCTAAACTCTTGTCTGATTCAACAGAACACCTTAAGAGGTCAAGTGGAGTCTAGATGTCAATAGGTCAAACCTGCTATGGCGACACAAGAAGGCCAACACAACATTACACAGGTGGCCTTAGTTTTGTGGCTCATCTGTGTATACACCAGCACACTTAATTCAATTTGCTAGTTAAAATATACACTGTATAGCAACAGTTGCATAAAGGAGATCACACTCCAGCATGCCAAACAGACAACAGGCAGTTAGTGAGGCAGCAGCATGTCGTCTCATTAATCGCAAAGTTCCGATTGATCAGAAAAGGCCGAATCAATCACTGCCTAATCAGTTTAACATTTAACACAGCAAAATGGCAGGGTCAAGCACACACACACACATACACATGCTTAGCATAAAAGGGTCAAGTGGGCCTGGTTGACTGACAAGTTACTGCTGAGACCATAACAAAATTAATATATCGGATGCCAGCGAGTGTTTGTGTTTGTGTGTGCTGGTGTCAGGGTCTGAATTATGATTAGTCGGTGCATGTGGTGCAGGCGAAGTTGAGATGTGTGTCCGCCGGTCTACCTCTGAATATTATGGATAGCTGTAGATGGCCAGGAACTACAAATGCCGGTGTGTGTGTGTAATTACTAATGTGGATTCCTGAATTATGGTTCTCATGTGTGTTAGTGCGTAATAACTAATGCTCGCAGGGTAGATGGGTGCAGAGCAGAGCACCGATTATGGAGTCATTCCTCAGCTCAAGGTTGGCAGGGCGGACACACACAAACACACACATACACCGGAGAAGGGTAAATGATTACTCTGCTGTGATTGTCCTGTCCCACCCCAAAGTCCTCATCACTCCTCACATCTGGCAAACTGTCAGAAATACATGTCGGCAGCCCTGGACTTGTGAGAACCTTTATTATCATAGCTAGAAATGTTGTCCTGGTTTTTAGCAGTTTTAACAATAACAAATTTTTAAATGAATCACATTTTTGTGGGATTTATTTGCTGCCATGTGAAGATTGTGCCTTGAATGTCTCAAGGTCAACGTTTTTCCTGACTGAAATTTCAAATCCTGCACCAGCATTTCATTGTCAACACAATGCTGCTCTAGGTTTAGTGGAACATATTTGCTGTATTTGCCCACTACATGCTACTGACAAATTTAATCTGCAGGATTTTTCACACACAATACTTTGGTAATATGCAGCATAAAACTGTTAAATCATATTATTTTACAGTACGCAACAGCAAGTTTGACCTTGTTTGGTTTTTTTTCAGGTTTGGAGTGCATAATTAAAACGTAGAACAGCTATTATCTATTAAAAATATGGTTGATTTGGTGACTTTCCTAAAGATACAGATTTACTTGGGTAAAAAAAACATCTTCGCCAGTGTTTTTGTTCCCGGGATTTTAACCGGAACCAAGAAACGCAAGCACATTACTCCTGTTTTAGCCTCTTTATACAGGCTCCATGTGTCAGTGTGTTGTGTTCTGCTGTGAAGCCATCTGTAACTTGGACTTTGGAAAGTGCCCAGTAAATAAAGATTAGTATTGTTATCATTATGTCACTGCAAATGGAGCATATGTTTAAGTTAATTTTATTTCTGTAGCTTTGGAAGTCTGATCAGTCAAACTGGCTGCCTATTGTTATTATTATCATTATTATTATTATTATTATTATTATTATGCACAGACTAGTTATATATATATATATATATTAGTATTCTGGCATACTTTTTAAAAATTATTTTTATGTATATGTTTATTTTTTTCTCTTTTTTATCATATGTCTTTGTTTTTGCATGCTGTATAGTATATACTGTATTTTGTCCAAATTGCTAGTATTGGCTAGCACTATTAGCATGGCTGTTAGCTTTAGTATGGGAGGTCTCTGTGCAAACATTTCTGGAGGAAAACATTTTTCTTTATTTGCTGCTTTCGAGGTTGGTGCACTTAAACTGTGTTCGAGTGATGCTTCTACTTTTTTATTTTCTGCAAATAAAGATAAAAATAATAAATAAACAGCTGGTCTAAGCATATGACCATGTTAAATGTCTTCTTTTAAGCCAAGCAGGTCATTTACCATGTTCTGACGAAGACCGTGTGGTGGCCGAAATGCGTAAACTGCCGTCCATGAATTATTAAAGGACTTTTAGGAACTCGGACTGCCTCGGACCGCTCTTCTTTTTGCAGGTCATTTACCACTTTTCCCTTTCATTGTTCTTGTTTTCATGCTGCATTGCCTTCCTACGTATCGGAACACATTTTACTGTGCAGATATTTTCTTAAGTTCTTTTTTCTTCATAGCTTGAAATTCAAGCAAAGAGACCTGGGAATTCCTGATGATGTGAAAGGTGCATATACAGCCCGATCTCACGAGGATTCGTGAAACTGTCACGTTTTAGTTTTAGTTTCGTGCGCACCAACACGATTTCGTCATGTTTTTCGTGCCGCTCACCACGAAATGCACACCAATGTATTTTAAACGGCGGACTTTTCGTGCCACTCAGAACGTATTTCAAAAGAATGTGTATATTATATTTTTAATGTAAAACCGTGGCGAATCCAACGCTATATTTTGCATGACATCGTTCCTAAACATAACCCTAACCATAACCATAACCATAACCTAACCATAAGCCGGTGGTACACTTACCAATTTGCATAGGAATTTCAAGAATGTCCGGCGGCCGGCGGCCGCAAACGCGATCACACAAGCAGTATACGCCGATGGACAGCTTAGATCGTCATGAATCCGCCGGTATAAACCACTTTCAGATGTGATTACCACAGCGAAAAACATTTCGTGGTGAGCGGCACGAAAAACATGACGAAATCGTGTTGGTGCGCACGAAACCGAAACTAAAACTTACGTGACAGTTTCATGAATCCCCGTGAGACCAGGTTGGCATATACAGTGGGTACGGAAAGTTTCAGACACCTTGAAATTTTTCACTCTCTGTGTCGTTGCAGCCATTTGCCAAAATCAAAACAGTTCATTTTATTTCTCATTAATGTACACTCAGCACCCCATCTTGACAGAAAAAAACAGAAATGTAGAAATTTTTGCAAATTTATTAAAAAAGAAAAACTGAAATATCACATGGTCAGAAGTATTCAGACCCTTTGCAGCGACATTCATATTTAACTCACATGCTGTCCATTTCTTCTGATCCTCCTCGAGATGGTTCTGCTTCTTTATTGGAGTCCAGCTGTGTTTAATTAAACTGATTGGACTTGATTAGGAAAGGCACACACCTGTCTATATAAGACCTTACAGCTCACAGTGCATGTCAGAGCAAATGAGAATCATGAGGTCAAAGGAACTGCCCAAGGAGCTCAGAGACAGAATTGTGGCAAGGCACAGATCTGACCAAGGTTACAAAAGAATTTCTGCAGCACTCAAGGTTCCTCAGAGCACAATGGCCTCCATAATCCTCAAATGGAAGAAGTTTGGGACGACCACAACTCTTCCTAGACCTGGCCGTCCAGCCAAACTGAGCAATGGTGGGAGAAGAGCCTTGGTGAGAGAGGTAAAGAAGAACCCAAAGATCACTGTGGCTGAGCTCCAGAGATGCAGTCGGGAGATAGGAGAAAGTTCCACAAAGTCAACTATCACTGCAGCCCTCCACCAGTCGGGGCTTTATGGCAGAGTGGCCCGACAGAAGCCTCTCCTCAGTGCAAGACACATGAAAGCCCGCATAGAGTTTGCCAAAAAACACATGAAGGACTCCCAGACTATGAGAAATAAGATTCTCTGGTCTGATGAGACCAAGATTGAACTTTTTGGTGTTAATTCTAAGCGGTATGTGTGGAGAAAACCAGGCACTGCTCATCACCTGCCCAATACAATCCCTACAGTGAAACATGGTGGTGGGAGCATCATGTTGTGGGGGTGTTTTTCAGCTGCAGGGACAGGACGACTGGTTGCAATTGAAGGATGAATGCGGCCAAGTACAGAGATATCCTGGAGGAAAACCTCTTCCAGAGTGCTCAGGACCTCAGACTGGGCTGAAGGTTCACCTTTCAACAGGACAATGACCCTAAGCACACAGCTAAAATAACAAAGGAGTGGCTTCACAACAACTCTGTGACCGTTCTTGACTGGCCCAGCCAGAGCCCTGACCTAAACCCAATTGAGCATCTCTGGAGAGACCTCAAAATGTCTGTCCACCAACGTTCACCATCCAACCTGACAGAACTGGAGAGGATCTGCAAGGAAGAATGGCAGAGGATCCCCAAATCCAGGTGTGAAAAACTTGTTGCGTCATTTCCAAGAAGACTCATGGCTGTAGTAGCTGAAAAGGGTGCTTCTACTCAATACTGAGCACAGGGTCTGAATACTTCTGACCGTGTGATATTTCAGTTTTTCTTTTTTAATAAATTTGCACAAAATTCTACATTTCTGTTTTTTTCAGTCAAGATGGGGTGCTGAGTGTACATTAATGAGAAATAAAATGAACTTTTTTGATTTTGGCAAATGGCTGCAATGACACAGAAAATGAAAAATTTCAAGGGGTCTGAATACTTTCCGTACCCACTTTAGGATAAGAGCGCTGCATGCATTTAATTGCACTTGTTTTGTTACATATGCGGTGTGTCTTGTGCATTGTTTTGCATTGACATTTTCTGTCCAACATGTCATATTATCACATTGTATTCTATCATGGGAATCCACGTGAACACACGCACACACACATACAAACTCCACAGCAGTAAAGTTAGGAAAGGTCATGAGATCCCTCTGAGGATTGTGGTTAAGTCCATGTTTATCCTATTTGCAGTCAAGCATGGAGGACAAGGGAGCAACAGCTCATCCTCTAGCTCTCATTAGCACCGGTGTCATTGTGTGTGAGCGTCTGTCTGCATGTTTTTCATAAAAACAAATGGTGCAAATTTCTCTTTTACCATCACTGCACATTGAAGATGAAAACTTTTCTACAGTCTCTACATTTATTCAAGTTCTGACTTCACCCTTCTCTACGATGGAATCTCCAGAATTAACTTCCAAATTGCTAGTCTTGATTGACTGTTCTGATTTCCACTAGTTTGAATGGAAAATGTGTTGAAGAAGATCATAAATACTTGTAGTCTGGTTTGTTTATTTGATATTGACTTAGAAATTCCATGACTGGATTGCCTCTTTTATACATCTTAATACATAGTTTTCAAGGAATTATCACAGTGTAGTCACGCTATTATTGTCTGGGTGCTGGGAGCTCTTGAACCTTGTTGCTTCTCATCTTGTTATTGAACTGAACTGAAGATCAGAGCACAGTTGGTCGTACTATAAGCTCGAGCTGAAAATGCCCTCGATGTATTATTAACTTAAGTCGTTCATTTATCTTGTTCCCTGGTTTCTTTAATTGGAATCCTGGAAGTTGTTTTCCACCTGTGGCAATGCTTCATATCCAGGAAACATTACTGATGGGTGTGTGTGTGTGTGTGTGTGTGTGTGTGTGTGTATGTTCTTGGATGGCTATTTTTACAAGAACCTGTCATAAGTTTAGAGCTTAGAAGTGAGGACATTTTGCAAGTCCGTTCTTTCTGAGACACCTTTAAAGGCCTGAATGAAGATTAAAATTAGTTTAAGGTTAGTTTTAAGGGAATTTAAGGTTCAGGACTCGATGTTGAGCTAATGTTTTGATAAGCAGCTAGGTAATGTATTACGTCTGTGTCCTCAGAAAGAGTGAAAACATGTGTGTGTGGGTGTACATCCATAAAATTACTGTTGTCATTTTGCAGCAGACTGCGTATATCAAATTCTGTGCAGTGACCTTAGCTGTCACCTGCCCACACACACACACACACACACACACACACACACACATTATAAATTAATCACTGTATCCAGATTCTTGTTGGTGCAGTGACCCAAGTCAGTATCGATGTACTGTATCATTTGTGTGTGTGTATGTGTGAATGAGTGTGCAAGGTAGCAAGTGTAAATTATATTAGATGTTTAAATATTCATTGGTCTGTCCTCAAGCCTCGCAGTTTGAAGGGAACCAGTCGCCTCCCTGCAGCCCACCGGTTGCAGCTGAAGTTATTAGTGTGTCTGTGTGTGGATTGTGGTAAGATGTTAAAGTATTCATGACAAAATTTGAGTGCGTTCAACCGCATTCTTATTTCCAATGGCAGTTGTGTGTGAGCATGTTGGATATGTGTTTTCTGGCATATTGGAATAAACACCGAGCTGTAAAAGCACAGACAATATCTAACTTACAAAAAAAGTCCATGAGAGGTCTGCTGTGACCACATTGTGTAGTGACAGTGGTCAGGCTATGTGAGACTTTTTCAATATTAGACGTCTGTGAAACAAACAGTTGATTTTAAGGATAAAATTGTGAGATACACATTTTCCGTGTATTTTCTGGTGCACCAGAAGGCGATGTCACAGTAAAGAGGTTCAGAGTGCATTAGTTCCTATATCACTGTCTTTGTCCTGCATTTAAGTATGTTTCTACGTGTGCTTTTTGTTAAAATCATTTTGAGTCATACCAGTGTTTCTTTCCACTGTGAAAAAAATGGTAGTATTACATTAATGTAACATCAAAGCAGCTTGAAAATCAGATTTTAACAAGACTAAGAAACTAAGCTAGCATGCTTACAATGAAAATGTTTGCATGATCCATCCATCCATCCATCCATCCATTCTCTATACACCGCTTTATCCTCACTAGGGTCGCGGGGGGTGCTGGAGCCTATCCCAGCTGACTCAGGCGAAGGCAGGGGACACCCTGGACAGGTCGCCAGTCTGTCACAGGGCTACATATACAGACAAACAATCACACTCACATTCACACCTACGGGCAATTTAGAGTCATCAATTAACCTCAGCATATTTTTGGACTGTGGGAGGAAGCCGGAGTGCCCGGAGAAAACCCATGCATGCACAGGGAGAACATGCAAACTCCATGCAGAAAGATCCCAGGCCCAGGCCGGGATTTGAACCGGGGATCTTCTTGCGGCAAGGCAAAAGTTGTAACCAGTACACCACTGTGCAGCCTGTTTGCATGATGTTTAGCTTCATTCCGTGTTAACCATATTCACCATCTTTATTTAGCATACTAGCATGATTGCATTTTCTCTTTGGCAAGAAACACAAAGTAGTCGATGGAAACGTCACTGGTTTTACATTTGGGATTTGGTACAAAGTGAAATATTGACCTTCAGATGGTGCTAAAAGTTATCTCTCCTATGAGTTTTATAGCTATCAATCCTATCGATACTGGTAAACGCCAAGAATCATGGAGGCATTGAATGCGTAAAGAAGGCAGAACTTTTTTAGGCGTATATTATAATAATAAATATAGTAACTGTGAATGTGGCACAAAAAACAGTTCTGCAAATGTAATTCCACACCAGTCTGTATGTCTATTTTTTGGTGTTGGTGGCTCTTTCAAATGGTCATTGGCCATAAATTGCCATTATTTTTGGAAAATTGAACTACCAGTCTACAGGGCTTCCACTTTGAGGAAATTTTGTCAATACCAGCTGACGGTTGCTTCTAACCTTTATCTCTTACATAGTCTGTAGATGTTGATTTCTTTGTATTTCATGGATTTTGGTGAACACTTAAAGCTTCACAGTGCTGTGATGGATCCACAAATCCCAGCACAAAATAGGTCACCACCTTGTTTAGCCAGGAAAAAGATATCTTCAGTGGGTCATATTTTTGAACGGACCACATATAGTAACACTACCAGTCAGACGTTTGGGGTCACACAGACAATTTCATGTTTGCCATGGAAATTCACACTTCCATTCATGTGCTCACACAACTGCAAAGGATTTTCTAATCATCAATTAGCCTTTCAGGACCATTAGCTAACACAATGTAGCATTAGAACACAGGAGTGATGGTTGCTGGAAATGTTCCTCTGTACCCCTATGGAGATATTCCATTAAAAATCAGCAGTTAGATATAGAGGGTGTCACAAAAATCAGTAATATTCATTGTCAGGGTGTTTTCTACCAGTCTGATGTGGAGTTATTTCAGTTTAACAAAATAATACGGTCATCCATCCAACAGTTTGGTATCAAAGTGTTGCATTTACTGACGAACCAGCAGGCTAACACTGCCATCACTAGAACCACACATGCAGTGATATACGGTGTCTAAGGGTCAACACTTGATCTGGACACGTGAACAAACGAAGCCTGTCAAAGCCTTGAGCTGCAAATGTCAAGGACTCTGATATGTGCGCAAGCAGTACAGCCTCTGACAGCCTGTATCTGCTGCTCTGTCTGGCATCATGTTTCAATGTCAAGCCACAAATCCATCCTTAATGGATAACTGATGCCATAATGTTTTAAAAAGCATCTACTCAATATGTGTTCATGCTGTTTTGACATGAGTGCTCATCCTCTTATGATGAAGATTACTCAAAATGTTTCTTGATTAATCAAATTTTCGAAGACAAACAAAATTAAATACAAACATGAATGAGAGACAAAATGAAATACAGATTTTAAATGTAATCATCCTTGAATATCCTAGCTGAATGCACTGCCGAGTCAATGAAAAACAAATTGTTGCCTTTTATTCTCTTTCTTTTCAAAATATGCATGAATGACTTTTCCCTTCAAACCTAATTGAATACACAAATCTGCCGAGTGTTTGGTTAAGGTCACATCTGTTTGCATGTTTCAAACACGCCGTTTGTCAAAATAAACCCAGCCAAAGAGAAAAACGATTGTTATTAAGAGACAGCTATTATCACATCCAAGGCCCCAGAGAGATGCAACGTGCCACTTAAAGGACAAAACAGAATAATTCTCCACAAATTATAGGCTTTAAGGCGGCACAATGACAATGTCTCCAGGAATTCATGTGGTGCATTTGTGTCTGGTTATATATATATATATATATATATATATATATATATATATATATATATATATATATATATATATATATATATATATATATATATATTTAAATATATATGTGCATGTGCATAGATGAGTCTGGTTATTGCTTTGACTCTCAGGAGAAGTATTAGAAAAGAACCTTTTGAAGTGAATGAAGGAAGGATAGAAACATAATCAGATTTCAAAATGATAGCAAAGAAAGTAACCAAAAATTGAAGTCATAGAGGTATAAAAAAGATCAGATGAGAGGAGATGAAAGAGAAATTTGAAGGTCAGCGAGGGTAATTGTTGTGTTTCCCCACTTGAAAGACTTCAATTAAAACTGCGAGGGGTATTGTGTGAAGAACATTTGCCACTGGACGCTAACTTGATAATACGGAGATGTAGGATATCTGTGATTACGGTCACAGCGGGGCAGGCGGAGGGGCGTCGGGCTGTGCTAATCAGCAGACTACAAAATTGGATTTTATAGAGCTGGTACACAAGGCAGATTAAAGCACTCTCAGAAGTACAGCTGCATCATCCCGTACAGGCGATGCTGATCACCTCAACAAGGGGTGGACATAGCCTGGAGTTACAGAAACATGCTGTTAATTTCAAGCTCTTTCCAGAGGATCTAAATGTGAGCGTCATGCTTTCATAGTGTATTTGCTGAATTGGATTTAAACATTAAAGGGGAAATAGGATTCCTGCAGTGGTAATATCTGCAAGGTGTTTGAGATGGATTTCCTTACCAGCCATTGAAGAACTGCTGCTGTTGGTGATGCAGAAAGATTTTTTTTTTATGTACACCTGACTGATATTGCTGGAAATCCATTAAAGCAGACCTCTGATTTCACTATTTACTAAGCTAGCTTTAGCTATACCCAGCTCTGTAATTCGATACATCTCGAAAAGAGCTGCACCTTGATGCCGAGAGAAAAGGTTAGTTTTTCTAATACTGTGATTTCAGCCTACCCATAAGAACCCACAGTGACACCAGTGTAACAAGCACTTTGAGTGCCCCAGTCTCTTCCTGTAAAGTTTTATGTCTGACCTTAAATCATTAAATCCTTTTAGGAAAAATGGGTCTGGGTTCTTATGGGTTAAATGTCACAGCAAGAGCAAAAAGAAACATCTGTCCATTATTTATAGACCGCTTAATCCTCATTAGGGGGGCTGAAGTCTACCCCAGCTGACAAAGGGCAAAACCAGAGGACACTATTTC
Source organism: Acanthochromis polyacanthus (assembly GCF_021347895.1). NCBI lineage: Eukaryota > Metazoa > Chordata > Actinopteri > Pomacentridae > Acanthochromis > Acanthochromis polyacanthus. Next base: position 30,929,207 of record NC_067117.1, on the reverse strand, counting down.
AGTGATTTAGTAATCATACATAGTATCATTTACACCTGTCCTTTTCCTCCATGTGATAGCAGCTTACTTCATTTTTTCCCCAAAAAATCCTCACTGGAAAAAGATTGGTTTTGCATTATTTTTCAACATAGTCTCCTTTAACTTCAGTCCAATTGGTCCACCAATCTTCAAGCTTTCCTTCACAGAAGAAAGGCACATCTTGACCAACCAGATACTCTTCAACAGCATGCATGACCTCATCATCACTAATTCACCAGCAAGGACCATGCCACAATGAAGTGAGTTTAAAGATGTAATGAGGAAAAATACTGGATGAATGTAAAGGCTGTCTGGTGGAATGATCCAGCATGCCATGATGTTGGAACCTTAGGTGAAAGGTGAAGGTTTCATCTCAGGTGGCAATCTTCACCAAAACCTGTTGTGGACCCCAGATGGTACCTGAAAGAAGTGTCAAAAGGGAATGAAGTGTGTAGAGAGAGGAAAAACGAGACAAAGGTGCTGGATGAGTTAGTTGGGTATAAGTAGGCCTGCCGGTTAATTACAGGCGTGTTTCTGTTCCTGAACATGAGTTAATTAGTTAACTGTCACAAATGGTGACCATGCAAGTGGGATTTCAGTTTGGGAAACAGATAGACATCAGAGGGTGCAGGTTGGGTTCTTAAGCTTTATGGGGCAACAGTTTAAAGCTACATTTGGCTGCTTCTTTCACCTGAGCTCCTGAGATGGATGGATTGTTGTGGAGCAATGTCTGCCAGGTTCAAGCTGTCCTCTCCATGCAAAGAAATGGCAAAAAATAAATAAATAATTGAGTTTCTGTGGACAGTGAAGTACGGCTTTGTCGTTTACGGTTATGCTCCAAAATGGGAGTCATGCCCCTTGTTTCTGGGTGAGGATGAGAACTTGTTGAAATACCCTCTGATGTCAAAATATACTCCACGAATCAGAGAGATTTCAGTTTGTGAGACTGATGAGGTGTGTGTTTGAGTAGGAGGTCAGCAGCACAGAAGCACCACAGGAGACCGTACTCTCACCTGTCCTCTTGAACCTGCAAACCTCAGATATTTTTGGTAAAATTCACAGTCCTGTCATGTGCAGAAATTCTTCACAGCAGCAGTGGGTGTATCAGTGGTGGACACAAGGATTTAGGGTTAGAGTGTATGAATAACCACCTCCTTCTACATATGACCAAGATAAAGAAGATGGTTGTCGCCTTAAGGAGAACCAGGGATGATTTCAACATCATTCCCATCCTTGGAGAGGAGGTGGTGGCAGAGGATAGCTAAACATAGATCATATTGTTTGTTCAGGTTAGTCCACAGTCTCATGTAAAGACACTCGTGTACAATCGCCAGGTCGTGTTCGGACTACGAACCTTAAGCAACTTTTAAGCTGATTACCTTTTGCGCAACACAGTCACTACGGTTTTTTAAACTGTTGCTACACTGTTTTAAACTGCTGCTATACTGTTTTTTAAACTAATATTACTTTAAAAATGTTTATATTGTATGTGTTGTGTTCTAGAGCAGATTCTATTTCTTGAGGTTCTTTTACCACCATATTTTTCCAAGTGCACTTTTCTTTGCAGTTGTCTGGTTGAGCCAGGGATACTAAAACAATTGAATAAACTGGTAAAGAAATCTCGCTCTGTGCTGCTCTGGAGCCTCTGGAGTTGGGTGTTGAGACGAGGATGTTGTACAAACTGCTCGACATAATGGACAACAACACTTCACATCCCCTGTATGACCTGCTAACCAGACAGCAGAGTGTTTGTAGCTGGAGGCTTGTTCAACCCCGCTGTAGTAAGAACCGCTGCAGAAAAGTTATTCCTGCCCACTGCAGTAAGGCTGTACTATGACTCCCCTTTGTGCAACAAGAAGAGACTCATCTTCAGAGCACTTTATTTTCACATTCAACTTGCACTGTGAGAATTCTATCGCATCCCATTCTAAATCCTTTTATGAATTCTGTTTTACTCTCTACCTAGTGTTGAATTTTCAAAATCCATCTACCTATGAAACAGATCTAGTAGAGGTTGTAAAACTTGCTGCTATGCTTTATAACTGAATATTTCTTGTGATCTCTGTTCTTGCTGGAAAGCAGCTTTTTTTTTCGACATCATTACCTTTCGTTGAGTCGCATTAATATTTTATGGAAACAGGTTTATAAATTAGGTTATTTATCAGTTTACACCATAAAAATACCTAATACTCAAGGCTTATTTAAGCACATCTTCTGCATCAATTGTAGTGAAAGTAAATGTGCATTATTATGTTTCAAATCTGTGACACTGAGTTCAAATGATATTCATTCTGAAGTTGGTTTGTTTGTATTTATGTCTGCCTGGAGTTAAATCTACATTTCCTCCCACATTTTATTAAATATTAAACACATGTATATATGTTTCAATCATGCATTATTTGCATCCATATTTCTTGCCTGGCAGTTTTCCCCTGCCTTAACTATTCCAAATTTAACTTTCTTTGCGTATCACCACCTTAAAAATCGACGAAAGAGCATAAAACAATCAGGTAAAGAATCAAACCAAATGGGGACCTTCTTGTGCTAAAACTCCAAAAGGTCACCTTGCTGGCATTCATGTGTGCCAAAAAAAGTAAAACAACCTTTTCCGTTATCGGCGTCTCTGTGTCTCAGGCAGTGTTGATTGACAGAAATTTAAATTCATATTTACACCGTCTTTCATCTTTTGTCAACACATTGAGGAACCTTGTCTCACCCGCTGCCACACCCCAGTGGCTCCCTCCAAAAAAACTAAAGATATTTTGTGTTTTTGTTGGGAAAAGAGGAATCCCATTAACCTTTGGGAGCTTTATACTTTCTACACTGTGGTCTTGGAGCTGCTGACCAAAGATCCGATAAGCTCTTTTCACAGCGTTTTGAATGTTTATCAATATGCCAAGCCATTTAAAGAATTTGCATGCTGATGAAGTGTTTTGATTCAGGATCTGGAGATGTATTTTTGTCTCTTTTTGTGCTTTCTCCTTCTCTTTGCACGTGTTTTCTCTCTTTGTAACTGAAATTATGGAGTTTTATAAGACAGACAAATCCATAATTCACCCAAGTTCAGGTGTTTGGAGTGAGATATAGATTTAATTATTAGTTTAAAGAAAGTACAGCACCTCATGCTCACTTTGTATGCTATATTAGGCTTGTGATGGTTCACTGGATGATCTCTTTTTATTATTAAATCTGTGCTTATTGTGTGCTGTGCAGAGTTTTAGGCTTTAGATGAAGCTAGCTTGTTGGGGCAAAACAAGCCTCGCCTCAGTTTCAGCAGCTTTGAAGTGCAGTGTTGTGAATAACACAGACCTGCCATTCAAATCTCTGTTCTTTAGCCAATGACCAGTTCAGGTAAATGGGACAGTAGTTGTCTCTATGTACAAGCAATCTTAAAAATGCAGTCTTGGACTTATATTGGCTTTTACTGGTGAGCTGAAAAGGTTTTTTTGTTTTGCATGTGTACTGCTGTGCAGTATGTTTGCGTGTGCTTGTACGCTTCAGAAGTGCTTTTATTCCTGACCCTCTCTACCCTAATAAAAGCACTCACCTTCCTCTCATGATTACCACTTATCACCGACACAGCGTGAGCCCTTCCTGGACTACTTTGTTTTCCTTCAATCCCATTGGAGGATTACAGCCGAATACCTCCTGCCTCACCTGCGTGGTTATCAAGCAAAAGCCATATTGACAAGGGAAACATCAAACACATTTTTTTTTCTTTCTTTCTTTGTTCTTGGCCTATTTACCCATCAGCACAAAAAGAGAAAAAAATGGGATCACAAAACTTTTCTTTTTTTTTATTCTTGCATCAAGTCTATCTGTCTTCCAAAGTGTATCTGTCAACACAGTGTAAATGCAAGCAGCGCCTCATCTTTATTCTACAGTTGAGGCTGTGGTGAATGTGATTGGGTTGCTGGCAGGGTGGTGATTGATCGGCTGACTGGCACGCATAATGTAGCCTTGGGGGAAGGCACACAATACATTTTTTAGCCATTTAGCAGACGCTATCTGGAGTGACTCTGAATAAGCTTGAATTTTATCACAACCAGACTCGGATGTTTTATCCCAGTCATCAGCTGAATGTGCCTCTGTGGCTTCTCCTCGCATTTACATTAGTGTTGCTGCTTTAGCTTCTGATTGGTTCAGTCAATCACATGCCAGAGGGGGGGGGGGGGGGGGGGGACAGGAAGTGTTGGTGGAGAGCTGATGAAAGCATGGGATACACATCCATTCATTACCATCTTCATAGCGTAGTGATCCAAACAGCTAATACATTCTACGTGAGACTTTTTTTTTCCTACCACTGGAGAAGCTGCAAAAAAAAAAGTGGCTGCTGGACAGGTTACCTCAAGGTAAGAGAAGGGTTGGGACATGGCCTGGAGGCAGCAGAATACACCACAGGTTTGGATTCAGGCCTGCAGCCAATAGATAGTTTGGCCTCTTTTTTTTGTTTGTTTTTGGTCCAAAAACCCATCAGTTCTCTGCTTTCTGGTTCTCTAAGTTGGTTACAATGCTGAAGAAATGTGTGACTGGTTTGTAGCTTTTACAACTTTAATGTCAATAAACATTCCAGTTTATTGAGAATAAGTTGCTCAAACTAAACCTTCGTTAAGGTTAAAATGCATGCTATGTTTCATCTTGGCTGCTGCTCAAATGTTCAGTGAGTCATATCTTGGTGAAGTTGGAGCAATAATCATCAACCTTCTCATAAGATCACATGCACGATTTTCATATTAGCTTTTGTCAGAACAGAGCTTCAAACTGCCCTTTCACTGTACAGAGTTATTATGTTGGGCAATGGTTCAAACGATAAGTCTGATTACTTGGGAAAACAATTTAAAAATAATGTAGCTATGGAAGTCATGGCCCCTGCTGAGATGACGAATGAATTCATATCAGAACGTTCTACTGTTTTACATTTAATAATCAATGCGGATGAATGAGGGAAAGAAGAATGTGTTGATTTCTTCATCCCTCTCCCTTCACTTTTCTCCTTAATTATAAGACTGTACAAGGTCAATTATATGCACTTCTTTAGGCTTTAATTGACAGGTTAGTGTAGTAAGGCAGACAGGAAAGTAAGGAAGATTGGAGGTGGAATCGATCCCAGGCCTCAATCAGTTGAGCTACCTGGGCGCATGCAAATTTTGAAATATTTTGATGGTCTGATGCTGAAAATCCATCCTCATTTTAAATATGAGGACATTTGAAGGTGGAGCTCCTTGTGCTGGAATAATGTCTAAAGAATTTCTCTTTTCTGTCATTTGATGGTCACAAATTCCTAAGTAGACAACCTTTTTCTGGATCCCCATGCCGTTTACAGTCATTGACCACTAACTGCAATGTTGGTTGTCTCTAACCTCTCTACTGTTGCTCTGCTCTTTATTTGAAAAAATCATTTGTTGCTCAATTTGTCTGTAAAGTCAAGTTGAAGGAATTCAAATCTTGTTTCAAACATTTGAAGAAGTTGCTTTGTTGTTCAGTATTAGAATTTTAAGTTAGAACTCTAATCTGTCACTGCTCACCCCAGTGAAAGATTTATTTACTTTATTTATCTTATTTAAATTTCTCATTATTAGACTGTTTAACTGGTAAAACATTTCTTCTTTTTTTTTAAAATACAGGAATTGTTGCAGTGTCAGTGTCTCTTGTACTTTCTGTAGTTTTAACTGGTTTGATTTTGAAGCTGGTAGTCAAACCTCTGCAGTTGTTTGAAAAATGTAATCTAACACTGACAAAGTTTCAATAATACTGTCGTCTATAATTGGTGATGCAATCAGCTAATCAGCATTCAATATTATCACATACAGTTTCTATGTCAGGTGTGCAAAGTAAACATGGAGCTTATCAGGAATACTCAGTACTTGCTGCTTCATTTTTTTTGTCCAAACGTTGCATTTGGCATTAAATTTACTTACATGTTTGCTGTAATATGATGTCATTTGTGTTAAAAGCAGTTAAAAGTATTTCATTCTTCTGTAGCCTCAGTAGTGCTCTGTTGAGACTGTTCTGCTCTGTTACCGTTGACTGATAGACTGGCAAATACCATCTGTCTCCTCTATCACTCAATCAGTCACACTTTCTTAAACACACACAGACACACAAGCAAAGGGAAGATTTGTAGAGATATCTGTTGTTGACACAAGCAGAGTTAAAGCCTCTGCTACACTCATCAGCTTTGTAGAGTTTAGGGCTGATGCCAGCATGCCATCCTACCTTCACCAGAAAATCTAAAGTAAATATTTGACAGTGTTATTTTTTTCGTAACTTTTTCTTTCTTCTTGTATTTTTTTTTCAGTCAAGCTCAAACATTTGCCTGACTTTAGATATTCGCTTTAATCATTTGCTGCTTTTGTTCATCTGATTATTTAAAAAAAAACAACTTGTTGATCTCGAGCTCTTAACCTCCATTCATTTTTTTCCTGCATTTTCTTGGCATAGCATGTACAGCAGTATGTTACTATAGTGACACTCTCCAAGGGTATGGCAGTGACAGCGTCACAGTGTCACCTTGGTGATGGTTGCTCGGTGATGGAGGAGGTTGTTAAGTAGAGTGGACGTGTAATACTGACACAGCAGGGAGCACAGCATGGGATGCCAGTGTTCTACCGGCTGTCTTCCAACCTCCTAATGCCAGGTGAAACTCCCCCGTCATTGTTGTCCTACACAAGTCAAAAATGTATTTAAGGCAGGTTAGGGTTCTTCTTCTTTTTTTTCTTTTTTTTTTTTGAGTTATTTTTGGGAAGGTGAAGTCAAAGCTGACCTACAGGTTCCAGTTTCAGAGGAAACTATTACGTGAAGTAAAGTTCTGACAACATATAAACAGTTTACATTTCTGTGCAAAATCACTTAAATGTCAAAACAATTCAAAGTTTTATCACCTGAGAGTAACTGCATTGCTTAATAAATAGAACAATGAAGTATTTGCTTTCATGTAAAATTCAAATCCACCAATTTGTATCTGCTATATTAAAATTTACAAGCCTGACAGTAGAAATTTTGCATGTCCACTTTTACATGAAATGACAAAATCCTCCTCCCCCGCATTGAAGTTTCTCAAGAGATGTTCTGCCATTCCCCTGAAATATTTTCTTTTTTGAACAGGTGCTCTTTGCTGGGTTTTAAACACCCCAAAGGGTTTTTTTTTTTTTTGATTCAACTCAAGCAACACACTTGTCCAGGCCATAGTTTGTACTTTTTTCTTTCTTAGAAACTCTTCTGTGATTCTGGCAGTGTGCTTTGGGTCATTCTCATACTCTGTATTTCTCTTTTGCCATTCTTCTGCAGACTGGATGTTATCTTGTCAGCCAGTTTTTTGGTTTATCCACAAAAACCAAAAAATGCATACTGTTAGAAAATTGCGAGCCACTTAGAAATGTCTATATTTTTAAAAGAAAAGCATTTTTTTTCAACAAAGATAACATTAAATTAATCCGAAATACAGTCTAGACATTGCTAATGTCATAAATGACTATTCTAGCTGGAAATGATTGATTTTTAATGGAATATCTCCATAGGGGTACAGAGGAACATTTCCAGCAACCATCACTCCTGTGTTCTAATGCTACATTGTGTTAGCTAATGGTGTTGAAAGGATAAATGATGATTAGAAAACCCTTGTGCAGTTATGTTAGCACATGAATAAAAGTGTGAGTTTTCATGGAAAACATGAAATTGTCTGGGTGACCCCAAACTTTTGAACGGTAGTGTATGTCATCTCCTGAACACCTTCTACACTCATGTAGCATCATATCATAACACCACCTCTGTGCTTCACTGTCGGGACTACGCATTCACTGTGGTAGTCCTGGTCAGGTATACACCAAACATGCTGAGCCACATCTGAACCGAACAAACATATCTTGATCTCATCTGGCCAAAGAATGCGCTCACTTTATTCATCCTTCTTTTTTTTTTCTGTGCCAAAAAGCAAGCTTGTTTTTGAGATCAGTTCCAGAGGACAGCCGCAACTGTTCTGATCAGTGGTACTATAGTTCCTTCTTTATCTCTTGATTACTGCTGCAGCTGTGTTTCCTGGTTATTAGTTAGTGATTGAACTTTCTGAATTCTTTTCCATCTTTCTGAGAAGTGAGCAGTCCCACAAATATATATATTTTTAGTTTGTCTGGTAGTATTTTTTGCCATGTGGAGCCATGATGCAGGCATGCAGATAAACACTGCATAGGTGCAAAACTGGGAGCATGCTGGTTTTCACAACTCATTTTATAACCATATTCACTGAATCCGTCTGGTCGGAAATCACAGCTATATTTTCACTACAGTCTTTAAAAGTATTTGTATTTGACTATGCATGAGAAGAACTGCTCTATTTGTCAATGTAATAGTACTGCAGTTGTGGAGAAGTAATGCCAATTGTAATCATTAGACATCTTTTTTATACTTCTGCCTATTGCTCATTTAGATCTCCATTCACAACACTATCATCTACTCCATCTGTTGTCTGTGATGTCACAGTAAATTAAAAGATAATGCATAATAATCTTGAAGAATCCATTATAATTTTCATTAATGAGGTCAAAACATTTAAGGAATCTGAAGGAGAACTCCAGTTGCTTTTTCTCCTTGGATTACGAGGACCTGGATGATTTCGAATTATACAGACTTATCCTAAAAAAGCATTTGAAACCAGGAGCAGCATAAGTTTCTGGAATTGTTTCCCCTAAGTATTATTTCCCATTTTAAGCTCAGGATCATTACGTTGCTCTGGATATTGAGAAATGAGTCTCCTGGATAATCTTCTGTACTAAGGGTTTATGTAATGGCCATCTGATTCAATGACTTTAAATTAGTTTCTGGGAATGTTGTTTCCTAACAGTGTAGGACAAAAGGACTGCTCTGAATATGTCTGTACTCGCAAGCTTTGTATGATATTACTCTGGAGATAACATGAGAGGCACAAGTGAGAGCTTTAAAATAAATTAAAACCACATTGTCAGTACAAATGGGGACACAAGTTTGTGCCACTGTTACCAAACCTGTCTGAAGCTGAACCAGAATGTGTTAAATAAGTTATTTAAGCTGTGTGATGTTCTGTGGAGTTCCTGCCAACTGTAATCTTTCAAAACAAAATTGTAAGCTTAATTAATTGCTTGTTTTTGCAGCAAGTAATGGTAGGTTTAGATTACATCTCAACTGTCCAGCCAATCAGAATGAAAACTCCACCTTTGCAACAGTATAAACTGATGATTTCCGACCCTGATCCTGATCAAGGCATTTTTTCGACTGATCGGTATCAGAATGAATGGAAGTCCGATCCTTTGTTTACATCTGCATGAATAATTTTCTTAGTAAATGGAGCAATATAAGTCAGTAGTTGATCACTTTGAGCACACTGGATGTTTTTCCTGTGCTGATATTGCTGCCTGTTCTGCTGGGATATATGGAAAATTATCCTAGTTAGCCCTGACTTGATTTAACCTTTGTGCGCTGGCTGGAGGTCATTAATCATCACAAAAGACTTTGTCATGGTGCCCATTTACTAGCTAAAACCCCAGAATGCTCTCTTGTTGCTAACATGAAACTGCACGCCTCTGTCGAGGATTCAAGGATTCAAGCTTCTTTATTGTCATACCAGCACATGTATTACTCATAATTAAATTCCTATCTTTAAGAGGGGCTTGGGATATGGAGAAATGAATGTTCCAGTTCAGGCCATGTTGCTTTAAACTGCTCCAGTGTAATTCGAGCAGCCTGTTTCCCTTCTCGGTACAGTTAGTGGGCTGATTGATGACCACAGGTCCATAGGAAATTTAATATCAGTTTCATTTACACACCAATGAAACATGAATATCCATGATGAGTTCATTTAAAAGCAACACGGGAGACCTGGAGGCCACAACTTGGCCTCAACCCTGGGCTTGTGTTGCACAGTATGCCAACAACGGAAAAGTATCACAGTACAGCACCATTTAAAACTATACCACTCCCCATTTGGTAAGCACCAACACTTAAAGAATGACAGTGCTTTAATAGAATGTTTAGAAGCTGTATATCCTGTGAGTTGCCTTGCTGTGCGACGACAAAACGGTGTGAATGTGCATCGGTCTACTTCCACTCCCCGCAGGCGTCTGAGGTGTGCCAACAGCTCTTTTACTCTCTCATAAGCACACTACAGCTTTTACTGTGACAAAAATGAGAGGTATGGCCACAAAAACAAGGTCTCTTGCCAAATGTTTGCTGATTTTTCCACAAAGAAGTTACACAAAGGAAAGTATGGCATTATTTCACTTATAGTCAACAGTCAGGGCGAAAGCATGTATGCCACAAAGCCCATCTCTAAAAGATGTTTCAAACCTAAACCAAGAGAGTAAATATGTCCAACTTGGCAAATCACCCTGCCAACAGACGTGCTGAATTGTTCAGTGTATTCAAAAGAGTGACAAGTTTGTGAACGTGATAGGTAACAAAATTACACAATGAAATATCACAAGTGTGCTTTATTTAGTGACAAATCAATGTTTATTTGCCGTCTGAGTTTGAAAAGGCAATTAAGCGTAACAACAAGGGTTTAATGTGGCTTCATCTTTTTGCTAAGTGAATAATGTTGCAGGCATCTCTACGTGCAAATGAACACTGGCAACAAAAACTCGCATTTCTGCAAAGTGCTAAAAATCTGGCATTCACAAGTGTGCAAGATCACAAACAGCAGTTATAAATGATCAACTGAATTCCTACAAAAAAAAAAAAAGCGGCTGCTCCGACTCATCTTTGCCGGGATTTAGCCTTTAATAAGCAGCACTGTGGCATGTGAAAGTGAAGAGATATGAATATGGTAAATGGTCTGTATTAATATAGTGCTTCACTATACCTGCAAGGTACCCAAAGCGCTTTACAAGATACGTCACATTCACCCAGTCACACACGCATTTGCATATGTAAAGAGATGATCTTAATGAAGAGTTCTTCCAGTCTTGAAGAAAAAGGAATTTGACATATACGGACATGCTGTGTTGCAGCAATTCTTCCATTGATTTATGGCTTCTTTTTGCATCTTTTACAACCCTGCATAACATTGCAAAGGTATTTATTTAGTTATTTTATTGACAGGACAAAAAACAGCTGGATAAAGTTCCATGTTGTGTCATATGCACTGCCTGTCCAAAAAAAAAAAAAAAAAAAAGTTGCACATTAATATTTTGTTGGACTGCCTTTAGCTTTGAGTATGGCATGTTTCAGTAAGCTTCTGCAATGTCACAGCATTTAGTTCTGTCCAGAGTGGGATTAATTTTCTACCAATATCTTGTATTGATGATGGGAGAGTCGAACCACTGTGCAAAATCTTCTCCAGCACATCCCAAAGATTCTCAATGGGGCTGAGGTCTGGACTCTGTGGAGGCCAATTTGTGTGTGAAAATGAAGTCTCATACTCCCTGATCCACTCATTCACAATGTGAACCCCGTAAATCCTGGCATCATCATCTTGGAACATGTCCATGTTATCAGGAAAGAAAAACTCCACTGATGTAAAGACCTGGTCATTCAGTGAATTCAGGTAGTCAGCTGACCTCATTTTTTGGGAACATAACGTAGCTGAACCTGACCAACCCCAGATCATAAACAAACTCCCACAGGCTGGTAGGAACTAGACATGATGAGTTCATCACTTCATCTGCCTCTCTTCTTACCCTGATGCCCCCATCACTTTGGAACAGCGTAAATCTGGACTCGTCAGACGACATAACCTTCTTCCATTGATCCAGAATCCAGTCTTTATGCTTTACAGCAAACTGAAGCTTTTTTTTTTCCCTGAACAGCCTCACTGGTCAGTGGTTTTCTTAAGGCTACACAGCTGTTTAGTCCCAATCCCTGGAGTTTCCCTTGCATTGTGGAAATGCTTTTACTTTCACTACTAAACATAGCTGTGAGTTCTACTGTTGATTTCACCAAACGTTGAAATGATCTCCAATCATGATCATCCAAAAGTCTGTTCTGACTACATTTGATCCTCGGAGATGATGGTTCACCACTATCCTTCCAGGTTTTAATAGTGGTTCTTAAGCTGATTTCAGTAGTTTCAGAAATCTCCTTAGTTGTTTTCTTTGCTTGATGCAGGCCAATAATTTGACCTTTCTGAAACAGATTAACATCCTTTCCACCTCCACAGGATATGTCTTCCAACACGGTTTGAGAAATGGGAAGCTCCTCACTGCATCAGCTAGAGTTAAATAAGTTGTTGCAGCTGAAACACATTCGTCACTGCAGTAGTTATCCAAAAAAAGGCTCTTACCTATTTCCTTAGTTAAATTCAGGTGGTGACTTTTTTTTTTTTTGACAGGCAGTGTATTATCCCATTGCTACCCTGATGTTTTAGATAGATCATTTCAGTATTCGCATCCATATGTTTAGGTCTGCTTTGGACTACGTATTACTTGTCGGCTCCATGAAGGAGGTATGCATACTCTGCACTGTGTTGTGAAGGAATCCGTCATGGCAGTTTATTAGTCAGCTCAGGTAAAAGGGCGGAGAAAAAACCCCATCAGTTTCACAGTAAATAACATGGTGAGTCATCGTACCAATACAGAATACTGAAAGCAAGGCCCAATTTACAATCAACCAGAATTATCCCTGAAGGAATTTTGACATCCATCTGAGGGCTTAATTTTCTTAAATCAGTGCTTATTACCACACAGAGTAATATGTTCATCCATTTGCTTAAAGGATAACCTTGTTTTTCCAGATTCGACTACAATCCATCCTTCAACATATCTATAACAATTTCTATCTGTCCATTTCCCTGCCTAAGTCAGAATTTATGCAGGACACCTTTTCCTCCCTCCCTCCGTCTTCCATCCGTCCATCCATCTCCTACCTGCAGTGATTTTTTTTTTTTTCTGTTGCAGAGTGCCAACTGTGTTGTTGCTAATCACTCTCTTTCGGCTTCGCCTCCAGCAACGATTAATGGGTTTCATTTACGCTCATTTGGAGGCAACACCTGTGACCAATGAGAGCAGAGCTAGGAGTAATTATGTCCATATTTGAGCTGACTGTGTGTACTGTGTGTGCGTGAAGGAAAGACGGAGAAAACATTTCGAGCACATCAAAGATATAATAACTCCAACTTCCCTCTGTTTGGATGTGTGTGTCTTGTTTTCCCAGGACTCCCACCTGCGCTTGAAGTAATTACGCTGACGCTTCATGCGAACTTGGTGTGTGAGGGAGGGATATTGGTGGGGGAAGAACAGGGGGGGGGGGGGGGAAACGAGTTACACTTCTGGGCCCAGTGGTGGATCTAATCACTCAGATGCATCACATGAGCTCTGCATGCGTGTCTGCGTAATTACTCTGATACATCACCTGAACTAGATGTGAACTCTCCGGCAGGGCAAACCTCTCAGCCCCAACACAGCCGCTCATTCTGTGTTAGTATGTGTGTGTGCACAGGCTTGGGGTATCCTGGGTAGTGTGCGCATCAAGTGTTTGAATATATGTAATCTTTAACGTATGCTTCAGATGGTTTGACCTTCATAATTAGAAATGATGAGCACATGTGCCATTGATCTTTTTAGCAAACTGTACTGAATCTTGTAGGCCTGGACGATAAAGTGACAGTGATTTAACCTAAGGACAGATACTGTATCAATAGCAACAACAATGCTGTTCAATAGGATCTTGTGTAGTTTCACATACACTGTTCAAAAGTTTGGGGTCACCCAGGTAATTCCATGTTTCCCATGAAAACTAACATTTTTAATCATGTACTAAAATAATTGCACAAGAATTTTCTGATCATCAATGAGCCTTTCAACACCATTAGCGAACACAATGTAGCATTAGAACACAGGAGTGATGGTTGCTGGAAATGTTCCTCTGTAGCCCTATGGAGATATTCCATGAAAAATCAGCCGTTTCCAGCTAGAATAGTCATTTACCACATTAACAATGTCTAGGCTGTATTACTGATTAATTTAATGTTATCTTCGTAGAACAAAACAGCCTTTCTTTCAAAAACAAGTGCATTTCTATGTGACCCCAAACTTTTGAACATTAGTGTAAATGCATCAGATTTTCCATTAGAGCACATGAAAATGTGAAGTTTTAGCTGCATGAGCAAACCCCAAGCATGCCTCCTCCCTAGCTCATAAACAGCCCAACTTATCTTGATGATAGAACCCATTACTTGGATTGTGTCCATGCAGGTCTTCCAAGGCATGCTAGTCTGCAGCCACTTCCCTTCATCCCTATCTGTGCACACACCATGGAGGTATGTGTGATTGTACTTGCATACCCATGACCCTATGACCTTTACCACCTCCACCTATGCAATGCATCCCTGACGAGGTCGATGGACTTGATTCAAGGTGCACGCAATGCCTGGTGTGAAGTCCCCATCCAGAGGTACCCAGTCCAAGCCAGCCCTTGCCAGCATTTACCTCAGTTTGGTGCAGCCTGGTTGCCTAGTTGCTCTCTAGGCACCTTTTGGGTTGTACTTGCTTTCATTAGTAGTTTCCTGCTGATCTTCTGCAAAACATTTAAAAACTACTGGCATCAACTGAAATTAAACATCATTGTGGTGATGAACCTGTCTCCTGTATGGCCCAGCTGTACTTGAAAGTGCAGCCTGGTATCAACAAAAGATGTTTCTTAAGAGGCCAAGTCATTCTTGGTGGTCACACTCACAAATAAGAAAAAAATTGCATGAAGCTTTAGTAATGACATCATGGGTGGTTGGTGTCATTTGTAAGCGGATATGCAGACAAAAAAAAAAAAAAAAAAAAAAAAGAGGCCAAGTCATTTTGTGTGTTAGCAGAACCCCCCCCCCCCCCCTTTTTTTTTGCATCTGCTGTTTGATTGCCCGCCATGTAGCAGGAATAAATATACTGCTGAACTATAGACAGAATAAGTCACTCAACACTGCAACAGTATGATCGATGATACACACTTGCTGTGTGCATACTGAAGTGCATTTTAATATTAATTGTATCGATAAAATATATTGTGTATGTTGTGCTACCTCACACTACAATTTTTTCTGTGTTTTGTGTTGACGACTGGCAGGAATGTGGCTTTTCACATCGAACACAAGTTGACATGCATGACTGTATTACAGTCACTTGCTGCGTCTTGTAACCACTTGTGTAAAATGTTTCTGACCAAAAATTCTGAAATGCCAGAAATCTGTTGGATTGCCTGAAACCACATTGCTGATTGTTGAAAATTAATAAACGCTTTGGCCTTGCCTAAAGCTGCATGTCAAATGAAAATCTTGCAGAACTGTCCGATTTTGAAATGAGCTAAAAATGACTAATTTGGAGTTACATTTATTTTCATCTTCACAGTGTTTGTTTGGCTTTTGCTTTAGGGCCGGGGCTGGGGTCTATCCCAGCTGATTCGGTATAAAGACAGGAGACACCCTGGACAGGTCACCAGTGTATCGCAGAGCTACATATACAGACAGTCACACCCACATTCACACCTATGGACAATTTAGAGCTACCAGTTTTGAAGCAGCATTCCATGTGGGAAAGGATCGTGCAGTGGATATGTGTTGCTTATATTCAAAAAGGTCTGTCTGAAGTTGTGACAAATGCTGGTTTAGTGTAGATGGAAAGACAAACTGGACAGAGAAATCTGCATTGTCAGATATTTGTGGTTTGATCTCTTATTTCACGAGTCCTGCATTCTGTACTCTTGTTGCTGCAGCAGGTGTAGAGTGCATTTCTCTTTCTGTCTCAGCTCTCTCATCCCCCATCTCATCCTTGCCCAATCTCCTTTATCTCTGTTTTAGGTACCTCACCTTTTATTCCTTATTGAATCCCCTCTATTTACCCCTTTACTCCTTCACCCATACCATTAGTTCTCCCTCTTTTCCTCTTTACTCTCAGCCCATCTTTTCTGTCCTCGTCTTATTTGTTAAAAAGGCAAATCTAACCGAAACTTTGCATTTCCATTGCCAGTCCTCTCCAACATTTATATCCCCCGTCTCTTCCTCATTCTGTCTCCCTCTCTCATTATTCGGTTTTCAGGGCCTGGCTCTCTGTTCAGCCCCTCTTTCTTTCTCCAGCATTGTGATAAATATTTAATTAGTGTTTTGTTCTTTGATCAGTGTGGGTAGATTGTGTTAGGCAGGTAGAACTCCTGACAGTTTGTACAGAGGCTGTGTTTACACTGTGGCTGCATCCAAACAGTTAGTTTTTATAAAGGAAATGCTGCTGTGATTCATCATTATATTTTTAAAAAGCCTCATAAAAGACCAATAAACTGTGATTTCACTTAAATATTACTGTTGTCTTTATACCCACAGCCGGATCCGAGTTTATTCCTGTGTGCTATTGAGCTGCTTTGTCACTGTAAAACCCCCAGTTAGCAGCTGTGACCTGTCATTTGTTGCAGTTAGGACTGACTTTATTCTATGAGAATAAGAAAAGCGTGATGAAAGCTCGATTCATTGTAGTTTGTTTTGTCAGACTTCTTGTTTTGTTGACTCACTAATGGAATCAGATCTCAGCCGGGTGTAAATAGCATCTGTAGTGCAATTGCAGTCAACAAATAGCAAGTCACCCAATTCTGCATTGTCTTGTTGTCTCAGAAAAACTCAGCAAATAGCTTTTCCAAGTAGAAATACAGTCTATAGCACTGCCGTCTTCCTTAAACAGGGGGTTCATCGATAAGCCTGGCATCTCATATCAGTCAAAAGTCTTTGTCTCGCCTCCAAGTAGTTCAGAAGTCAACAGCTCGGCTTCTTACTGGTTTTAGAATTGATTTAAAGATTTTACTGATCACTTTGAGAGCTCATCAGGGTTTGATTATTTAGTTATTTCACAAAAATGCTGTCTATATTTGAGCCTGTTAGCAGCATTAAATCCTCTAGTGTTGCCCTTCTGACTCTTACAAAGTCGAGACTGAAATCTAAAGATGACCAAGCTTTTGCAATCAGAACCACTCGGCTTTTGAACAGTCTGCCCGAGGACATAAAGCTGCTGAATCTCCTCTGAAATCATTTTTTAGAACACTTTTTTGGGCTTGCTTTCGTATGATGTTGTCCATTTTATCAGAATTAAAAATAATAACAATAATTTTATTTGTTCATTTTATTATTTTTACCTTTATTTATTTACTTGTTTACATGTTTTTTATATATGTACCATTGCTATCATTATTATTATTATGACTTCTAGCCTTGTCTTTTTGGTTTTACCCTCTATTCCCTTTGATTTTGCTTTTTCTTTGTTCTTACTTGGATGTGGCTTTTTTGTTTCTTTTGTTATTTTATGTGGTGTTGTTGCATTGATTTATTTTGAAAATCTTTTATCAATGTTAACTCTATTTCTTCGGCCTGCTGTGTTCAGTAGTCTTCCAGAGAGCATCCTTCTTTTCTTTTTTGCCCTTTCTGTAAAGTACTTTGTACAGCCTGTTTTTAAAAGGTAGTATATATAAAAAAACAGTTATTATTATTAGTATTTATATTATTATCTTTGCTTACATTATCTTTATCTTTCTAGAACAGAGGTCGCATGCATGTTAATTGTATATTGTAAATCATTTAGATAAGTTGTGATGATCCACATAAGTTATCCTGATGCAGTGACAAAAAAAGTATGCGAACTATTTGGAATTTGATGGTTTTCTGAAATAATTTGTAAAATTTTCAAATTAAAATGTGACCTGATCTTCATCTAAGTCAAGGGTATTGACAAATATAATGTGCCTAAAATAATAACATGAAAGAAATTCCAATTAGTCATGTCATTATTGAAAACAACCATAAAAACCTCATGGTGCTAGTGGAAAAAGTATGTGAACCCTTGATTTAATGACTTCAAAAAAGCTAATCGAAGTCATGTGTTAGTATACCTGGAGTCTTGTTCAGAACATTAGTTTGGAGGTATGGACCAGAGCTACTTTGATGGATAAAAACCAAAAAACACTGTTTGAATTTGCTCTGCACAAGTATAATTCGCTTATGTGAGCCATGCCTCACCAAAAAGAGCTTTCAGAGGGTCCACAGTCAAGAATTGCTGATTTACATAAAGCTGGAAAGGGTTACAAAGCGAATTCAAAGACTTTAGGAATTCACCAGTCTACAGTTAAGCAAACGGTCTACAAATGGAGACACTTTGACCGTGGCTACTCTACCAAGAAGTGGGTGTCAAGTCAAAATGCACAACAAAGACTCTTCAAAGAGATGAAACAACCCCGAGTGGCAGCCAAAGATTTGAAGACATCATTGGAACTGGCTAACATTTGTGTTCATGAGATTACAGTGTGCAAAATCTTGAACAAGGAGGGTGTCTATAGCAGGACACCACGACGGAAGCCACTGCTTACTAAAAAAAAAAACATTGCCGCATGCCTGAATCCTGTAAGAGCACATTGCCTCTCCATAGTGGTACTGACAAAATGTTTTGTGGACTGATGCTATTTGGAAAGAAGATACACAGTACTACATCTGGCATCCATCCATCTGGCGTAAAAAGGGCACTGCATATCATCATGGAAACATCATTCCAACAGTGAAGTACGGTGGACAGGAAGATGATTTCCCCAGTGTACCAAAAAAAAATTTGGATAATGGGAGAATGTTTGTCAGCTGAAACTCCGCAGGAGTTGGGTGATGCAACAGGACAATGACCCAAAACACTGGAGCAAGTTCACAACAGAATGGCTACAGATAAACAAAACTGGCCTTTTGGAGTGACACAGTCAGAGCCCAGACCTCAACCCACTACAGATGCTGTGGAATGACGGGAAGAGAGCCATACACATGAGATGTTCAAAAAATATGACAGAGCTAAAGCAGCTCTGTCAGGAAGAATGGGCTAAAATTCCTTTTTAATGATGGGCAAGTCTGATCCACAGCAACAGGAAGTGCATGGATGAAGTTATTGCTGCCAAGGACAGAGTCAACCATTTGGGTACACTTACTTTTTGGACTACTTTTGAATGTTGAATGAATGTGTTTAAAATTGACATGAAAGATCGGAATTGTTTGTGTTGTTATTATATTTGTCCATACCCTTCACTTAAATAAACATCAGATCACCTTTTATGACAAATTACTGGGGGAAAAAAAACACCAAGAAATTCCAAAAGGTTCACAAATGTCTTCTTGCCACTGTATGTATGCAAATGATATTGCTTTAAAATAGAGCAATAATTAGTTAGAATTAAGGCTACAGAAGTGCTGACAGGCCATCAGAGGGATTGGTTCAAACCTGCTACTGCATGCAGCAAAATGGGACAAAGTAAACTTTTTGTGACTGTTCTGTCCAAAGAAAATAATCCATAGGTGTGATCACATGAAACCCAATATCCTACATCTTCCTTCACACGCTGCCCTTGAGCAAGGCTCTATGCTGCTGAGTCTCAGAGGGGTTCACGCCTCTCTGTTTATAAATAAAGAAAATCCACAGCACACTGTATATTGGTTTATTCACCCCGCTTCTTCCCTGAGCTCTTTGCAGGGGAATCTTTGTAGTGTAGGCGAGGCCTTTCTGTTGCCAGCAGAGATGCAGGTGAGAGTCTCTGAGGATTTAAATAAAGAGGAGTTGAATCAAAATCAGCCGCTGCCTCTGGATTGTATAGCCGCAGGCTCAGTCCTGCAGGGATTTGGAGTGTGTGTTTCCTTTTGGAACCCGTCATGTTGGATGATTGAACTCCTATACCTGTGTTGAGTCGTTCTCATGAGACTCCAAGTGTGTGTGTGTCTCCATAGGTGCAGGTGTGTGTGTGTGTGTGTGTGTGTGTGTGTGTGTGTGTGTGTGTGTGTGTGTGTGTGTGTGTGTGTGTGTGTGTGTGTGTGTGTGTGTGTGTGTGTGTGTGTGTGTGTGTGTGTGTGTGTGTGTGTGTGTGTGTGTGTGTGGAGATGACATTCTCAAAAATGACTGATGTTGATTTAACAGGATTATTGTTTTTTCAGCACACAAGGTAAATGATAAACATCCAGTCAATATTCAAATGAGCAAATTTCCTTCACTCTATTAATATTTAATAAACGAACAAACCCTATGGGACCTGCAGAGGGATTTGGAGGAAACACTGGGCTGAGCGCTCCCGCAAGTTTGTCTCAGTATTTACATGTATAAATAACACAAAACTGTGGCTTACTGCATTCCAGATTGTAAACAAACAAAGAATTTTCATCATTAAAAACTATTTTATATTGAAGAAGGCAAAGGTAATTATGCTCATGCATGAATTTATGACTTGCATTAGCTGGACGTTTTATTCATTTGCATTATTTAAAATACACACTACCGCTCAAAAATTGGGGTCGCTTACAGATGTCCTTATTTTTGAAAGAAAAGCATTTTTTTTCAATGAAGATAGCATTAAATGAATCTGAAATCCACCACTCCTGTGTTCTAATGCTAGATTGTGTTCGCTAATGGTGTTGAAAGGCTGACCCAGTTATGTGCAGTTATGTTAGCACATGAATAAAAGTGTGACTTTACGGAAAATATGAAATTGTCTGGGTGACTTTTAAACTGTAGTATATTTATATATGCAATGACCTCAAGCAGTTTTTTAGGTCACGTTTTGCTTTATTTCTTAATATTAACAGCTTTGATATAAAGATGAGAACGTCAGTCAAAGGCAGTTCTGAACACCCTGAGCCACCGTATTGTTAGAACAAAGAAAGCACACTTAACCAGAAACTCGTAAGTCGTCCGTGCACACTCATTTTTAGGATTTAGCAAGAATTGGCGAAAACCTGCTTAGAATTAGTATGCACGAAAAAGAGATATTTTTTTTGTTTATTTTGCTTAATTTTCATGAATGTATGATAACCCATCTTACAAATGATCTCAAGCTTTGGTAGAGTTCTTGCAAAAAGAAGAAGAAGAAATGAAATAAAACTTGAAGCAAGATTCTGCATTTAAAGAAAAAAAAACTTTCCCCTGCAAAGTTTTCAAGTTCAGGGCTAAAGTTTGCACCCTTCAGCATAGACTATGAAAGTTTAAAAGGAGGAGAGTGTGTGTCGGTGTGTGTGAGAATGTGGGTGTTTGTGTGTGTGTAGAGACTCAAGGAGGATTTAATGATAGATACTGAAGTTTAGGATTGTCCCCTGCAGTGCAATATTCTACAGCACACGTGCACGCACACACATGCAAGCACGCACGCAAACACACATACACGGTAGCAGCCATCCCCCTGCAGAGCTATATCTTCTTCTGTATCTGACATCCCATGGCTGGATGGGCAGGAAGATACAAACGCACACACTCTTCCACACACACACACACATCCACACAATCACACACACACACACACACACACGGTTGACTTGGGTCTTTCGCAGTGTCATCATCTTCGGTGTGAAAACCTGCAATCGTCCTCTCTTTCTCTCTCTGCTCTTTCTCTATATCACACATTCTTTTCCCGTCGAAGATCCATTTCTGGAAATAAATGGTAAAGCTAAATGGAAGGATGGCAATCTGACAGAGAATCTGGACCAAATGCTGTAGTCACAGGAAGAAAAAAAAAAGGTTCCCGGAAACTTTTCAAAAAACAGTACTTTCCTACCGCCGTCCCCTTTGTGAGGAAATAGGTTGACTGCCACCATAGGGCCAATCTATTCCTAAGTGCTCTCTAAAATAGCTTTCTGCAGGACCTGCTGTCTTGAATTTCCAAGCAGATGTGGAACAAATCCTCCTGTTTCGCCTGAAGGAGCCAGTCAGGGCTTTAACTGGAGGCTAAGTTGACACTCAGTTCATTGAGTTTCACCTCAGAACCACACTTATGAACTGCAGCAGCGTCGGTCAGTTGGTGTTGTATACCAGGAGAATTTGCAAAAACCGTGAACCTGTACTGCAAGCAAATGAGGGGAAATTTGTATTGCAACCGGGCAAAAACTGGTCCTGCTAGTAGCATTAGAAAAGGGCCTGCTAACTCATGCTGATCGCTTGTAGCATCTTGCCATGCAGATAGCATCAGCCCAGTTTTCATACGTTTGGGTGGTAACAGCAGTGCAAGACTCCATTTGAAAAACTCAGCAGCAACGTGTCTTTTCAGAATCATGCCCTGTGTTTTCTGAATAATTCAGACCTCACTGTGAACAGATTTCTATCAGGAAAAAAAAGCCCTGAAAACTGCTGACAAATCTTTAAATGCCAATCTTTGAGTCTAAATTTAGCTTTTTTGGGAATATTAGTCATCCTGAACTGTTGAAAGCAAAAGCTAAACAGGTGTGAATGCTTTTGTTTCCAAATTAAGGTCAGTTTTGACAGTAAAACTCTGCCACTGAATACTGCATCTGCAATTTGCCTGAAGGACACAGTCAGCAGAAATGTCAGTCAAGTCTGGGCTGGTGCTGAGATTCACTCTTGATCTGCTCCGTTTTGACACTTGTACCTCACCAAAAGTGCATTGTGGCAAGACAAATTAACAAGAAGCAACTGTGAAGCCACAACCCGACATCAGAAACCATTCCATAGTTCATGCACAGAAAATGATGTTTTTTTGCAGAGAAATGTCAAGCTGATTTAAATTGGTCCTGATCAGCTCCTATCTGGCCCCAAAACCTGCAGCTACTGTAGGCTGCTTTCTAGATTTCTTTCTTTTCCAGGTTTACCGTACTGTGCTCGTCCATTAGTTATGATGGATGTCTTGGATGCCTAGTTAGGGCAGAGAAAGGCAAGAAACGAGAGCATTCACCTCCAATTACTGTCATCCAGATAAAGCGCTCACGGCACGCTAACGAAGCTGGCGCCGTGCCCTTTTAACAAGCTTAAATCAATTAAGACAAAATGATCAATTTACCTCAGTAATTAGAACAGGCATTAGTGGTTATTACCACGAAACGCATCTATTCGTCGGTTCTCCTGCTCCCGTTATCCACCTCCATCACCTCCCCTATCAAGACCATGCACTTGATGCTAAATGGGAAGTGTGCAATCAGCTAAATTGAATTTAATTGATTAAATAATTACACAGCTTTAAATGAGTCAATTAATGAGTCAATTATAGGAGAGCAGGCGGGTGCGTTGTGGGGGGGAGGGGGCGGGGGAATGTCCCGTGGGTTTCGGGAGGGGTTTATTAATAATAACGGGGATTTTAACGTCTCTGCACCAGGGAAACCTAATCCCTCACTGTCTCCGTAACCCAGAAAAGCTTTGCTCCAAGGAGACTCAGTCACTCAGAAAACTCAACGCAGTGTCTCGGTCGACAAAGAGGAGAAGGGAAGTATAATACACAGTTGGACGGCGATGCTAAAGTATTAAGAAACCTTCAAACATAGTGTGGAAAGGTAGAATATGCACACACACCTTTTGGAAACTCTGCAGCTGCATTATGCACTTTTCAAAAAAATTGCAGCTTTTGTGAAAAAGAGAAATTAGCAAAAGATACAAGTTGTTGTCCAGATACTTGAGTACATCCAACCATGTGACATGACCTTCAGTGTCAGGAACTGCCTCATCCATCAGCCTCTATTTAGCCTCTAGACGCATTTTCTTGAAAGCGCTCCATATTTCTGCTATGGTGTAGCACCAGGATATCATTGCTCTGACAGCAAAAGAAAGATATATTCTCAGTTTTTTTTTGCGGGGGGGGGGGGCGCATCTTTGAAGCTTTAAGTCTAACTTAGAAAATTTGTATGAGCAGACCCTATAAATAAAAAAGCAGATGAGGCCCATGATGAGAATACCGAAATATTCTTGCACGAGGCCTGTTGGTTTCCAAAGATGCACAGATGGGTGACAAATCAAAGGAGAAAAAAAAAAACAGTATAAAGTGTCTTTGTAAGTTGTTGCCACCATGTGTCACCACAACAACTGCAGTGCTCCTTTGCAATCATTCTATAACTCTGTGGAACTCTACTGGAGGGATGGAGCATTTTTCTTTCAAATTATATTCACTTATTTGCTGTTTTGATGATGGTGTTGGAGAGCAGTGTCAACCAAAATCTCCCATTTTTGTGCAATTTCATGACTGCAAAGGCCAGGACATATGATTCACATCAAACTATTCAGTGACCCCACTTGTCCTATGGATGGGACATGTCACCCTGGAGGAGACTACTCCCATTAGGATAAACGTGTTTTGGCACAGGATGAAGGGGATCACTCAGATAACTTTGTATTCTTTTGAAGTGACCTTCTGCATAATATCTTCAGGCCAATTTATGCTTTCCATGTACATGTTCATTAGCGTACATGTGATTTTGTCGTCTCACGAGGGTCCATGAGCCCAAAATTTCTGACCGCCCTGCACGTGTGCTAGGAAAAGGTGCTTAAGTCAAATGTTTGGTAAAAGAAGAGAATGTAGGTCATTCTCAACCATCCACACCTTTTATAATTCATCAGTTACAGAGTTGGAGTTGAAGTAGCTGCTGCAGGACATTGGAGGAGTTTAGATTTGTGCATCAACTGAGCCCAGTCGTAATGGAAAATTCCAAATTCTCCAGAAATCCCATGCTATGCTCATACACTGCTCTCAGTACACCTCAAGACTATTCACTGACACAGTGCTAGAGCTCAATCTTAAAAAAAAAAAAGCCCTTTGTTTCTATCTGTGTGCGATATGAGGTTCAATGCAACTGTGTACGCTGACCGGTGAAGCACTTTTGTTCCTATTTTGTAGCCTCAACTGGTTTGAACAAGCAGCTGCTTGTCAGTCTGAAAACTGAAATCCCACAGGATCTTATTTCTATTACTCTCAGCTACTTTGGGTAGCGTGTGTCATTGGAACTTGGGGACTTCTTGTCAAACTTTCGTCACCAATGTTCTTGTACACCTTCTCAGCCACTTGGTTTGTCTTCTCAGTGTCCCAGCATCTCGCAGCTTACACGTGGCGACCATGTACTGGCCTGGCTCAGGGCATCTTTGCACAGCTTGAACTTTAGACATATTTGATGTGATAGACCTCCTTCCTCTCTTGCTCTGGTGCTCAGGGCCTGTTCTCACGCTGCCACGATCAGAGCCTCAGTGCTGTCCTTCAGGCCAACCTTTTCCACCCACTGGTAGGATTTCTTGATGCTCGCCACCTCCTCTATCAGCCAATGATGTGTCTCATGGAGGGTTTTGGCCTTCCTCTTTGTCCTCATCACCCTCTGTCTTCTGCTGCCTGAGGCTCTCTCCCAGCAGTTCATCTGGGGGGCATCTTCTTCATGAATTCACGGATGCTTCTTGTTTCATCCGACATTCAAAAAACCTCATGCGCCCTGTTTTCGTTGTTCATACTGCATCAGGGAGGTGAACACATGGACAAGGCCAGAGATTATTGAACTCACACACAAAGAGAGGACTGGATGTGTGTAACTGTATTTAAAGGCACTGAGTGGATAGGGAAGTACTTTCAGAAACAATATGAAAAATAGTTTTCGAAACTTGTTTCCATCCCATTGATTCTTTGATTTTTTTTTCCCCCCCTCTAACTCACACTATTTTCTCCTCCTTCAGATTGATTACAGTCTCCAGTAATGAGACACCAGGATTTAGAGTTTTTCTCTTCGCAAAGCGACAAGGTAAAAAATATGACGGACAACCTCAATCAGTCACTCATATGGACTGTGTCAGTTTGAATAACTGCAGAGCAATTGGGTAAATATGAGAAGCCGGCTGCAGTAATGGTAACTGATTGATGTTTGAAGCAGTGACCAAACAGTCCTGCTGCCTTGCAAACTAATGTGCAGGACTTCAGACAAGTACCTAAACAAACTTTTTAAACACAGATTTAAGTCGGCTGAGTTCATATTTCAAGATGTAGCACATAGGAACAAACCATTTCTACAAATTTACTGAAGTTGTTCCAAATCCTCCATCAAAAAATTACAGCTCGAGACCCTGAGTAATGTCTTTGGCAAATCTAAAGTGATAC
The DNA here is from genome assembly GCF_021347895.1 of Acanthochromis polyacanthus. Lineage (NCBI taxonomy): Eukaryota > Metazoa > Chordata > Actinopteri > Pomacentridae > Acanthochromis > Acanthochromis polyacanthus. Next base: position 30,903,413 of record NC_067117.1, on the reverse strand, counting down.
TCTACTTAGAACTCATGATTTTAATATCAAATGCTTCCTACTTGCAAGAAAGATGCGTCAGTCTCAAAATGTTAGTGTGCTACTTTGGAGATGTTAGCAGCTCAAATTTAAAAAGAAAAAGTTACAGTGGATTCATGGGAAGATGAAATATCTCAAAACCTCACATTTAGCACATTCCATATTTCGTACTACTTTTCATTTGCATTTAGCTGTCAGCCTTCATTGATCCCGTCTACAGGATTTGTCAAACTAGAGTGGAAACCACCAAACAAATCCTGGAAAATACTGCTTTTACTCTCATCTAGAAACTAGTTTGACTGTAATGACACATCTGGATTTGTCAGATGAGGTTCAGCTGATTATCGAGTGTTTATGTGGTACTAATAAAAATCATAAAATCTAATGAAAAACTAGTCAACCAAAGGTAAATCAATAAATAATGTACAGAGGGTGCTTTTTGCTATGAGGTTACTTAACCAGTTGTACAATGGATATACAAAGATAACATCTGCGATGCAGGATGTTTTAAAGTCTGAACTGTTTTTGGCACAATATCTTACAGATGATATCTGACAAAAAATTCACTGTAGCACTCACTACTTAGAGACTTGTTTAATCTATACTTCTATACTTGAAGTTTAGATCAAGATCTTTTAACTAATCTAAGAGGTTTTTTTTTTATTAATTGTAGAAGTGAAACGTTCCAATAAAATAGCAAAACCGATACAGTATAAAGCATTATTATAGGCAAAAAGTGTTAAATAATCTAACTTTTGATTAGATTTTTGATTATATTGATGCTTCTGGTTTTGTCCGATGAAGCTCCGTTGGTTATTGAGTCTTCATGCAGTAATTTTGGTTCTGCATGCCATATTGTCAAATATAACTAGTCAACAAATAACCAAAACAATCATACTGCCAGTGCCTTTGACTATGGGGTTACTTGACATGTCATAAGGAGAGCTGTGACAGGGATGTTTTAAAATTCTGAACTTTAGTTGGCTAGATCTGTAAAAAGATTGGAATGGAATTTGCTCTGTAGCACCCAGCACTCAGGATCATATCTTCCCTATTTCTAGAGGAAGTTGTGTATGCTTAGCATGTTTCTGTCTACTCTATGGATGCTTTAATTGTGGATTGTAAAGCTTCCAAATCAACAGTGGCGGTTTTTCACGGAGGCCAAGGGAAGCCTGGCTTCCCCAAAAAATAAGCAAGAAAGAAAAAATATAAATAATCTTCACCACTATGTGTTTTATGTTTTATATTTTTGTCATTCCTTGTTGTCAAAACACTACATCAGGCATTTCTGCTTTGTGAGGAGCAAAACAGCGCCCCTCTTGTCAAGCTCTTTTTGTGCATTACACTACGTCTCTCATGCCCTCTGCGCTGTCTGTCTGTTCAGAGGCCAGCTTCGCCTTGCCTCCCTCAGAGAAAAAAACCGCCCGTATTAGCCAATCAGATTGAAGCAAGGCTCATCGCTTAATGGTCGATGCATCATTAAAAAAAAAACATAAGGGAGGCCAGATCAAATCTGGCTTCCAACCAATCACAAACTGTGATGAACAATACCCACACTAATGCAGCTGTCCCACCAGGCACCAGCAACAGTGTTGCCAACTTAGCGACTTTCTCGCTAAATCTAGCGACTTTTCAAAGCTCCTAGCGACTTTTTTTGGTCAAAAGCGACTAGCGACAAATCTAGTGACTTTTTCTGCCGTTTTGGAGACTCTGATAGGAAAACTCGGCTCATTCTGCAGTTACTGTTTTCAACACGCAGCAAGTGCTGCTGTGAGCTTCTCCCCCTCCCAGAGCACAGGCTGTCAGTCCAGTAACCCCGCAGCAGACCCAGTGAGGGGAGGGGGAGTGTCGCTACCCGATCCGTCCCGGAAACCCGATTTGTACTGCGCATGTGCGAAAAGTACGTCACTTCCGCTACTCGTTTTTCCATGCATTTTACAGCATTTTAACCTTTAACCCGAAAAAAATTGAATTTTCTGTCAATTACTTAATGATTCAAGAATTATAGGGTTAAACTAGTAGTAGGAACCTTTAGTAGTGAAACTGGGCGCCATCCTCCTCACTACAGCGATCTGCTTCTGTCAGAGGAATCACTCCGTTAAACTGCGGCCAAGTGAGCCGCTGGGCGTTGCGCGGCTATTCTGCGTAATACCGTAATGTTATCACAGGCGCTGAGCAGCCAGGCTGACAGACGTCCGCTGAAAATACATGCTGTTATTCAGATTTTGACTTTCAGTATCTTCAAATCCTGAGACGGTGACAAAGATCTCTCACTATGGCCTTGTCAGGGGTCATCCCAGCTACCACCATGTACAATATCACCTGATTTTACTGTAAAATTTTAGAGAAAATTAATGTCAAAGTATGCTGAAATTTCAGTTGTGTTGATGCATAATGGCTGATTCTCAATTCAATTCAGTTCAATTTAAAACCCATATGGCCTGAAACCCCCACAGGAAGCCCTCAGACGACAGTGGCAATGAAAAACTCCTTTTTAACAGGGAGAAACCTTAAGCAGAACCTCTCTCATACGGGCCAGCCCATCTGCCGTTGGCCAGCCGGACGATTGAAATTTCAGCATACTTTGACATTAATTTTCTCTAAAATTTTAAAGTAAAATCAGGTGATACTGTGCAGGTGCTAGCTGGGATGACCCCTGACAAGGCCATAGTGAGAGATCTTTGTCACCGCCTCAGGATTTGAAGATATTGAAAGTCAAAATCTGAATAACAGCATGTATTTGCAGCGGACGTCTGTTAGCCTGGCTGCTCAGCGCCTGTGATAACATTACGGTATTACGCAGAATAGCCGCGCAACGCCCAGCGGCTCACTTGGCCGCAGTTTAACGGAGTGATTCCTCTGACAGAAGCAGATCGCTGTAGTGAGGAGGATGGCGCGCAGTTTTACTACTAAAGGTTCCTACTACTAGCTTAACCCTATAATTCTTGAATCATTAAGTAATTGACAAAAAATTCTTTTTTTTTCGGGAGTAGCGGAAGTGACGTAATTTGCGCACATGCGCAGTACAAATCAGGTTTCCGGGACGGATCGGGTAGTGACAGGGAGACCCACATCACTCCGCAGTCAGACGGCAGATGAATCGCGCATGCGCAGTCACTACAGATCCCATCCAGACTTACAGAGCCATATAAACGATAATGTTTCTTCACTGTCAAGCTAAAATAGCATTTAGCCTCTAGTACAAAAACATATTTTGGGTGTTTTATACTCACTTTTTGGTCTCTTCCACAACGTTGTTCCTCTCTCCTACAACGTTGATTATAATTACATGCAAACTGGGAAATATGTAAATTAGGCGATGACGTCATTTAGCGACTTCTAGCGACTTTTAGGACAGCCAACAGCGACTGTCCTTACTGAGGAGTTGGCAACAGTGACCAGCAAGCCCACACAGCAAGTATAGCCATCAAGCTAGCCAGAGAATGGATGGTGACAGGGACCTTCAGTTTCTTGTAAAAAAATGACTTCACAAAACTTCCTTTTGAAGTTCAACTACAAGTCAAAAGGGACGGTAGGCCAACTCCAAAGCTCAATCTAACTAAGTGTAGAGCTAATGGAAAAGCTCGCTCTTTTTGTGAAGCTAACTATGCCAGAAACGAGTGGCTAACGGGAAGTGCCAAGCTTAACCGGCTTTTCTGCTGCCATGTCTCCTATTTGACCAGTCTACCGGCTCCCTGAACAACCCATGGAGCACTTAACCTCTTTTTTTTCACTGAAATAAATGAGAAGTCGGTAGAATAAAGGTACTGTAATAGTAGGCTGATTTGTTTACATGAAAATAACAGTTAAAACACCGAATCTAATTTGTTGTTCACACTGGCTTCCTCGGTAATTTTGGTCACGGGCCGCCACTGCAAATCAAATTGCTAAATCAAGACAGGATAGGATGTCATTGTTGCCAAAATGTATTAAATAATCTACTTTCTGATTAGATTTTTGATTTTCATGCATTCAAAGAGCATCAGTGCTACATCATGCAGTAGTCGTGTCTGATTTAATGCCAGAAGTTTTCACTCTCATCTAGGGAGTAAATTGATTATAATGATGCACCTAGATTAATCAGATGTAGGTCAGTTAGTTATAGTTCGTTCATTTGGTAATTTTGTTTTGTTATAATATCTAAAAAAAATACTAGTCAATCAATAGCAACAATACTGACTGTGCCGTTGACTATGAGGGTATTTCACCACCTGTATACTGGACATAGAAATAAAAGTTTAACAGCAAACAATGTTGTCAAATTCAGATTTTTTAATTTTCTTAGCATGTCCCTGATTCTCAAAACCAAGTTTTAACTAATCTAAGAGTGTTTTATTAATGGTAGTTTGCTCTAACAATGCAGTGTAAGGTGTGGTTGCCTAAATTTCCAAAATCTGTTAAATAATCTACTTTTTTTTGCATATGTGATTATTTCTGGTTCCTCTTTTTAAATATAATGATTGTACAAGGTTCTCCTCTGTCAGATTATTATGAATATTTACTACGCTGTTCTTTTTCAAGTAACATCCAATCAGTCTCATGTTAGATATGTAGCCGGTTCACAAATAATGCAACATTTAGACTAAATTTAAACAAACTCAAGGTAAAATTGGTCAGTGTCTGTTCGGCAAATGCAGCATTTCATTATATAAACATCACTTGCTGTTATCTGCCCTTTTTCCATTTCAAAATGTTCTAAATCTGACAAACTATGCTGTGAATCCTTGTTTTTCTGTCACAGTGATTTTCTCACCAGCCGCAGTAAGACGGCGGTGCGAAGAATCCTGACAGGACTTTAAGTTGTGTTTGTCTCTGTCTTCAGTTAGTGTTTTGTTGGAGCTATGTGCTGACTCTTTGTTGAACCTGCTCAGCTTTGGACTCGGGTGGTCTTGACCGATGCCACGGCAGCTACATTTTCCGCTGCATGTGGAATACCAACGAGGCAATGCGACCAACAACAAAAAAAGGGAGTTGCAGTGGCGGAGCGGTTTTCTTGCTACATCTATCCATACAACATAACAGGAATAGTTGCTGAGATGCGTCTCCAAATGTCAGGAAAAAAAAAGATCTCTTCAGTGCTACTATTAATTTGTTGTCACCCTCTATTTGTGTACAATGATCTCGCTGCGTGTTACCGTCTGCGCTGTGTGTACAGTGATCTGTGTGTGCGACCCTCTCTGCTTTGGGTACGGTGATCTATAAGCTGACGTCTAAATTAGAGAGCTCAGCGGGGAGGACGCAGCACACATCCTTTGATCCTTTTTGAAAGCAAGACAGAGTAAGGTTTGGAGTCGAAGTTGTTGTAGAACAGAGTATTCCTCCTTTTCTCTCAGAGTTTTGAACCACACACACGCAAACACACACAGCGTCATATTTTAGGGCCTTTAAATACAGAGAAAGACGCAGTTTTTTTCTTTTGCCATCCTGAGGTTATGTCAGTCTTTGATGTGTGAGGAGGGACTGTTTGCAGCTCCGAGTGTCAAAGCTGCTGACAGGTGAGGTGTGTCCCCATGATGTGCAAATAATTGTGCACACAATACCTATAGTCAGGACAAGCACCATATTCTTGAGACTGAAAAGTCCCAGTCCCTGCAATGTAAATCATGGTATTTAAAGGAAATTTGATTTAAGTTTAGAGTAAGATTAGTTTTAGGATAAAGGTTGAGATTATGCAAGTAGTGCTTATGGCCAGGTTCAGGGTAAATCTCTTAGAAAGTAATGTAAGTAAATGTAATGTCCTCTGTTGAAGGGTAAAGAATGGCACCATTTATCAAAACTTCTATTTTAATATTCAGTCAAGGAACCCAGTGGAGTTATGTGATGATCGGCATTGTTCTGTCTGTCTGTTAGCAACAGTACTCAAAAGTGGTCTATTGATTTTGGATGGAAGTTTTAGGGAAGGTCAGAAATGACACAAGGACCAAGTGATTAGATTTTGGCAGTGATGCAGCTCATAGTCCGGATTTGGTAAAGATTTCCTTATGATTGCAAGGGAGCAGCATGACATCACTGTAACCATGACAGCAAGTGAACACTACATCAGCTGCCTGCTGATGATCACACGATTGTGATCCTACAACAAATCCATCAGTCCGGACTTATCAGGACTTTTCTGTCGGAAATGATAAAAGAAACAACTGATTAAATTGTGGGGGTGTTTCCAAATCCCATCAATTCCTGCCCCCTGCTACACTTTCAGGTCACGTGATTCGGTATCCATACATAACGTACACATTCATAACACAGGCCTGTATTCAGCGCAAGGTCATTTTGTTTGTGGGTACATCTATATTAAATGGCCACATTCTATGTTGCTGTGATTTCTGATCATCAATACCTAATAAACAATTACTTTCCTCACCTCAAGTAAGTCAACTTGAATTTCAAATCAACTACTGCAGAAATGTAAGTTTAAACTCCACACATTATGAAGTTGATGCAAACACCAGCATTATTAAGTCGACCCAGTCCATCAAAATAATGTTTGCAACTGAAAAGGTTTATCTAACTCACTTAAATTAAGTTCATGCATTGAATTAAGAGGCGGGAAAAGCTGTTTTTAGCAACTTAAAGATTAAGATTGCGGATACAAGCAAAATGGGCTTGTTGGGTTTAGCCTTAGAGACAGCGTGAGGAACTCATAAACCCAGAGGGAGTTTGGATTGGAGTCCCTTCTCCTTCACGCCAAAAGGAACCAGCTGAGGTCATCCAGGCATCTGATTAGGATTCCTCCACAGCACCTTCCTTTGGAGGTTTTCCAAGCATCTCCAACCGGGAGGAGACAGCAGAGTAGACTCAGATCTCCCTGGGAGGATTACATATCTCATCTGACCAGGGATCCCTTAGGAGGAACTAGAAAATACTGCTGGGAAAAAGGAACATCTGGAATGCCCTGCTTAGCCTGCTGCCACTGTGATACAACCCTGGATAAGTGGAAGAAAATGGAAGGCTGGACTTAGCACGAAACTCTCAGATGTGTAACTATTATGTCAACACAAGTTGCCACCTTTTCAAAATGTTCTCAGTGCATCTGCATGTGGAAGAAAACATTTGGTCCCTTTGTGTTCATGTGTAAAGAAGCATCATTTTGGCAGGCCTGTCTCCCTAAAGTTAGATTTATGTACAACCAAAACACATTCTGAATCAAGTTGTGTCAGATTACATTTGTTTGTAACATATCAGAATCAGCTTTATAATCATCTGTTGGTTCCTTTCTGCCAAACAATCATACATTAGATGGAGACTCCTCCAACATGTAGTGAAAAGGTCATATTTTAACCCTAACCATGACATTTTCCCATTTATAAAAAAAGTAATTTTTCTTTTAACATGTAAAAGTATTGAACAAAATGTGACATTTTCTTAAATCTAACCTCATGGTCTGGATGCATAAGTCTAGTCTAAAACCTAGTGGGGAGAAAAAGTAATCAAATAGAGTAAATGAACCTTAATTCTGTTGTCTATCACATGATGCGAACCCTGGTGGTCTGAGTGAAGGTCAGAGGGCTGCACTATGAATTAAGTTTGACAGATCCAGGCTTTCTTTGTGTAAGTCGAATCTGCAAAGCCTCTAACCTCAGTCAGAGTTAATGGGGATCACAAAGGTGGTTATCAAATTTTTTTGTTAACTAAGACTTTCTGCTTCAGATTCACATCATGTGGCTCTTCTGCACAAAATGACAAGAGGGTGTTCAGCTGCTTCAGTCAACAGGCTATTTTAATGGAGAACAACGAGGAATATATAACATTTGACAGTAAAAAATGCAGCGGCTAGAAATGATGCAAAACAGGAATGATGATAGAAAACTGTTAAACTTGCGTAATTTAAGCAGTTTCCCATCTGGGACAAATAATTTGATTAATGTATTTTTTTTTAACCAATCAATGTAAATGCTTACTTCTAACTGACAGCTGTGCATTAAAGCTGTGCAACTTCAAACTTTATGTATTTCAACATGATACTGCATTGTAGGGCATTTAGGTCTGACACTGTCCCATAATGCAGGATATCCGTTTAATTTGTGAAATGAATGTTACTGATTGAATTTTTTCAGAAATATATACCAACAGATTTTCTAATCTGTGTTATATCAGCTGCAGTACCAGCAGTGTAAACGGACCAAATATGAAAACATATGCATGCAATTTCTGCATAACCAATGAGTACATGTTGTGTTCCCATGGCAACACGATGCATACAATGTGGGATACTGTAACTACACAGCTTCATTTGATGGTTTAGTAACATACAACTCAACAGGTTTAAAAGATAAACCATATTCTCTCAGCTGAAAATCCATCTCACTCAAAAATAATCATCAGGAAACACTTTGGTTAAAGGGAGAAGCTTCTTACGGCCAATTTAAATCGGAAACTCTGAACAGAACTTGCTCCCGATCAGGTTAGCTCCTCAGCATCAGCTACAATGGTAATTTATCCAGGATACAATGGTGTCATTTTCACTGAAAACTCCAACTTTAGGTTCAACATACCTCGCTAACCCATTAATCTGACTTCTTAGTACAGCCCTCTGGTGTTTGGTTTATTCCCCCATTATCTCCTCATACCTACTAATGTAGACTTTTCCAACCTTTTATCCATCACACCACAGTTCAGAAATGACATTCATTCCGAAAAAAAATGATTCTCTCCTCAAGACCTAATTGAAAATGCAGTTTACCTGTATAGAAATGTCATTTTGTGGTGGCCAGCTTGGTATTATTGTCATCCTGTTTTAAGTTATGCTAGTGGCCGCTGCTTTAATCCACGCTAAACTACCTCAACAACTTCATGGAAGGTCGTGAAGTTCTGTACATTCCTGGCGGAGATTCCTGTTTGCTTTGGTGATCTGATGACATTCCCATCAGCCTCATCTGTGCCTTGTGTAGCGCTAACGAGGAAATGCTAGCATGTTAACGCATTAAACCGAGGACCCAATGTGTTGTGAATATGACATAAACTGCTCAATATGAGCTCGGTTGCATTGTAACTGTCAGCCCTATTATCATGCTGATGCTGGCGTTTTGTTGAATAGCAAAACAGATGTCTGCTGAATGAGAATCCAGTGGAAAACAACAACTTGGGTGACTCACTTTCAATGCACACATCGACTCATTTAAATGTACAGCAGTCCTTCTGAAAGAGACGAATGCAACGCGCACACATGCTCATTCTCAGCCACAGATGGCCGGTCGATCTTCTTCAACTAAAACATTTATTGATGAGCTCGTGTCATTTGCATAATGTATTTAAAATGAAATGGAAAGCTTCTGGATCAGCAGTCAGACATTTATCTTAAAGAGGGAATAAATTATCTTTTTAATGCTTCCCCTATTTGCAGTCATGCCATGTCTTCTCCTTTAATGGAAAAGTTGACTGGGGAGAGAGTTAAGAGAGACTTTTGAAAACCTTTCTTGTGTCGTTAAGAGCAAAACACTGGGCCGGAATGAATTTATCGATGGAAATGATAGGTAGAAATGATGCAGAGTTGTTCTTTTTGTTCGGGTATTTTAACACCTGTCACTGAAAAACAATAATAAAAAAAACTCTTTCTCTGACAGAAAAGTGCGACTTGTGCAGAACTCGCACAGAATTAAAGGCTTTCTGGCAACAGCCCTGAAGTACAAAGACAGACAAAAATGTCAATCCAGAGATACACAGAGAAATATAAAACAAGGGTGTAGGTTTGGTCTCAACAGCAAGAAAAGTGGGAACACAACAAGCCAACCCATGTAACTGTCAAGTAAATCTGAAGCAAACTTCTGAAATGTCAATAAACTCAGCTGCGTAGTCTCGACAGAAGGTGGCAGTGTAGGAGAACTGCTAAAGAACCACGAAAGAAAAGAAAGAAACAGAACAAAATTATTTAATTTTTATGATTATTTTCCATATATTTGACAGTATTTGAAAGGAGGATTTTTTTAGATAAAGACTTGAAAATTGTATTTTTGTAGGTGACATTATTTTCACAGTTCAAAGGCTTGTACCATTGGGTGTCTACTAAGTTTTTATTTCAAATGAAGATGGCCATATAATTTTGTACCGATTACGCTCTGGGTGGTAGAAAAAGTTGGTATACAGTAGGAATCTTCTTCAAAAATAGCATGCGCCTTGAACTTTGAGATTTTCCACTCCCTTTCAGTTAAGCAAATGCAAATATGCTTGATCTGTTTGTCCTGGAGACATAGCAACGTATTCTATTTATCTAATATGACTTCATTCCAAAGATAAGACGATCGATTTTGCTCTCATTTAGGTAGGGACAATTTTGCCTTCCCAAAACATCCGTCTATGTAAACATGTGCCCTAGATATTAAAGGCTTTAAAAAATCATTCCATCAAATATTTCTGGTTTTCGAAGCAGTAAATATGTTTATTTGCAACAGCTCAGCAGTCAAAAACATCATCAAGTCAAGTTTTGGTGTTTTGGTCTCTCAGATAAAATCAAAGAAGCAAAAATTGAACATTAAAGTCTCTTTATACAAGTTTTCTTTCCTGCTATAAATTTTTTCTGGCAACATGCAAATATCAGAGGGGAGAGTTCACCACGGAGATCATTTCTCAGTAAACAAGAAATGCAGTGATCTTGAAACACAGTATTTTGTTGTTCTTGAGTTTGAGATGAAAAACACTAAAGGTGTAGAAGCAGGTTATTGTAAGATGAAATTAAATTATGCCGCAGCGTGTGATATCATGCACTAGACGGCGATGAATACAGAAAAGGAAAAAATCAGCTGTACGTACAGACGATTGTAAATGTTGAACATAATCAGAATGAGGACGTGATATCAGTTCAGATGGACTGTGTCACAGTAACCATCAGAACCACACAGAACCCTGCAGACGTGAAGACATGATTCATTATCTCTATATGATTTTCAGGATTTTTTTAAAGCTAATCCGTTGCACTGCTATTCAGAACTTCACAATAATTTTGCACAGTTTTTGACTGTCTTCAGTTCAGCCTAGAGGACTCCAAAGCCCTTTCCAGTCATGCGATTCTTTCAGTAAATTTGACTGCAAGTGAACATGTTGGCTTTGTCTGAATGCAAACTTTTCTGCAGAAGTCGAGACAGCAATCTTACTATGTCTAAAAATGTTCACCATATTCTTCAAAATGGGACAAGTGAAAGGACTTTTAGTTGGGTGAAATGATTTAGTGAAGATTTTTTAGCATTTAAGCAACGCTGTTTGTCTAAAAACACCAAAACAAGAGTCTTTCCTCTGAGTAATGAAAAACAAAAATCTAATCAAAGCCATGAGGAAAATGAATGGAAAAGGATTGATGAAGTTTTTACTGTTTTATCTGAAGACCCCAAGTTTTGTCTTGTGAATCAACAGAAAATGTCAAAATGCAAAATAAAGGAAGCTTCTAAGCAAAACACAGCTTTTTTTCAGCACTGAAGCTCATATTCTTCAATGTATCCCTTTTTATTCTGCATTTGGATGCTCTTGAGTCTCTGACTTATATTTACTCGCCCTCTTCTCTCCAAATCTCCTCAAGACATGCACTCACATACCATCCTCCTCCTCTGTGGGATACCCTCTCATTGTCTGTCTCCTTCCCTCAGCTCCTTTCTCTCGAATCTAATTTGTTCTTTTATTTGGGCACAAAGCCAGAGGATCCTGCACCTCCTGCTTCAGGCGGTATGTGCGCCTCCGTGCGGGTTTGTGTGCACATGTTAACGCTCGTAACCTTGAACCTGCCTGTTGTCACAAGCGGCTCTGGGGAAGTTCAAATTCTTGGCCAAATCCACGGCAAGTCTGTCATTGGGCGAGCCAAGATTGCCGTGGTAAAATGCGCGGCCTCCGATTGGCTCTCACGGCGACGGGGGACATCGGAGGTGCCAGAGGAAATAAGAGGAGAAGGAGAGTGAAGGAGAGCTAGAAAGAAAACATTAGAAAAAAAAGAGAAGGGAGGATAATGAGGGAAGAGAAATGACAAAAAAAGGACATGGAACATGAGAGAATTTGAAAGTAAGAAAAAGAAACTAGAAAAGAGAAATATTTCAGTGCAAAGGTGAACTTAAACTCTTCAGCAGAGATTTGATTTGAGATTTGTGACACCGACACGCTCGTAGTGGCGGCACCTAATTAATTTTTGCAACCTGCACCTCTTTCCTCAAGATAATAAGCACACTTGACGAGTTGGAACAACAGAGGTTACCAACTGACTTTTAAAGCATTTTATTTAAATGAGCTTCTAGTTCTGGAGGTTCTAGTTTAGAGAGTTATGAATCTGGTGACCTTGTAGAATTGATTTGATATTAAAAACCCAGGAAATGTTCATTCTCTTTGAATGACTCTACTGCAAAGATACATAAGAGTCCAATTAAGATAAGAATGGAGCTTCTTTCTCTAACCAAAATAAGCACATTAATGAAATTCTCCTAAGAAGAATGAAAACATCACCTGAGTCCTAAAACATACAGAGGTCTTCTAGCAGCTGTACTATTGATGATGGAAGAAGTAAAATACGATCTTATCCAATGAAAAGTCAACATGTCAATCTATAAAGTTAGCAATGTTTACTATAGAAATCTTCATAAAAGCAATTTATAACCTTTAAAAGTAATAATTATTGTGTCTCAAATTGCCAAAGTCCTTTAATTTAAACCAAATAAAGGCCTCTTCCTCGACAGAACCATTTTTGTGCTTAAACCTAATCAAATATATGTATATGTATATTGAATAAAATTTAATTAACGTGAGAAAGGAAATGTGTTTCTAAAGTGGTATAAAAAAATACCCATTGACTGTATAAATAAGGCTTCACCGAACTACCGCATCCTCTGATTTCCGGCGTTCTAGGAGCCTATTCGTTGCGCTTATTGGTTGTATACCTACCCAGTTGCTGCAGAGTGATTTGATAGACAACCCTTTAGCCCGCCTCCCTCCCTGTCGAGCGTGCCTAGACCCTTGTGCCTTCAGAGCATGGGTCTAGCACGGCTAGGCTAGTTTTTCTTTATTTTCATTGTAAATATTTAATGTTAGTTGACAGAAGCACTTTGGGCTCAAAGCCTAAGATAGGATAAGGTTTTATTTGTCACATGCACAGTTATACATAGTATAATGCCTAATGGTTTCACTATTTTTTTTTCAGGCAAAGTGACAAATTTTTATTGCTTTGATCTTAAATATGCAGATTTGAAGTAAAAAATAGATTTGCATATTTATACATTCTTGATTTGTTTAATTGTAGAAAAGGAGATTTTAAGGGTTTGTGTGTACCAATTACACCTTATCTGGAGCAACTCATATCAAACACTGTGGAGATCAATTCAAATTCACTAGCTGGTAACATTTACGTGCATTTAATTGTCTATTTGACTCAGCAGTAGTGCTTAGCTGTACCCTCGTAGCACATCAAATGGCTGTGAACATAATTTACATCAATTCTTGTATTCCGGTGTTGCCGACTCTGTTGTTTGGTTTGGTAAATTAAGTGCGCCCCCCCCACCCCCCAAGAGAAAAATTCACCAGCCACCACTGGTTAGCAACTGCGAACTAAATTCAAACTGGAACTTGCCATTGGAACCCAACTAGTCAGTTATGAACATGGATTTATGCACAGCAATTTCCAATATGGCTTTGGACTGCATTCAAAGAAAGTCACCAAGTACATAAAGTGTAGGCGACAAATGTTTCCGATTTGCCAAGATTCTTTGTCTTTGCACCCGCAAAACCCTCCAGAATCCTTCTCTAGATGTGTTCCATAACCGCCTGATAGCTTCTGCACAGAAATAATTCATAGATTATAACATTAGATTGTTTGATGCTCTTGTGTTTTTCTTGTAATGATTGTCTCTGTTGAAAATCTATATTTTACCACGTGGGTGTCTCTTGACCTGCAATTCTGTTTGTTACTCCAAGTTCTGCACGTCATTTTCTCTTTAAAGGGCTTTGAGGGAGAAAGTTACAGACGTAGAAGAGAAAAAGCTGGAACAGAGGAGAAATAAAGGATTAATACTATGGTATAAGATAGAGGACAGGAGATGGGAAAAAATAGAAGTGGAGCAAAAGATAGAAAAGAGGTTAATTAGACCTTGTAAACCACCTCTCTTTCCTGCGTATTCTCCTCGGTTTTTTTTGTCCTGAATCATTTCTACACTCTTTATCTGCATTCACCATTTCCCTTTGCCTCCCTTTGCGACTTCCGTTTCATGTTTGTCTCGTCTCTCTGTTTTGGCATCTCTCAGTCTCTTCACATATCTCTCTTAATGAAGGCGAGCCTCAATAACGCCGGATGCCACTGGAGACTCGGAGTGGGCAGACTGACAGGGTTATTCACACGCACGGCGCATTTTCCACATGCAGAGGCAGAGACAACACATATGCAAAGACAAATGAAGGTGACGGTCCAAGAGTTGGGGAACGGGAGCGACTGCCAGAAATAAAAGATGGATTAATAAGGGGAAAGAATATGAACGTAGACACAGTAGAGGCGAAAGAAAATCAATGCAAGCACATTCAAGTGCGACACCTGATCATCAGTAACACTTTATTTCAGTGCAGGAGCTTTGAGCAGGAAACCATGTGTTATATTGGCATCCTTGAATGTTTTTCGCTATAAATGTTACACCCAGCAGCGGCAATAACAGATTTATGTCAGAAATGAAAAGAGAAAATGCAAAGGGAAATCAATACCACCGCATGAAAAGGATACTTCATTGAAAATCCATCTATTCGGTATCAAATATTCATAGACAGTACGCGTGAAAGGTACCTCTAAAAAAGTTGTCCTCTTGGATTTTTGGCAATTACCGGTACATTGGATTCTAATGGAGGAAACGGCTCCCAATGCATATTCTACTTCTTTGTCATCCGTATTCTCATCTCGGTCTCTATTTTTTCCCGAAAAACTAACTTTGCAACCGCAGTTTTGTGTCACTAGCTCTGAAAAGTACCACAACTTGACCAAACATTTAGCATTTTGTTCAAATTGGGCTAAGTTTTTGGAACTTTCTAAGAAAATTTAGTTTTTACAACCCAAGTCATAGAAACTTTTCACATTTTGCATGCTACTCTTTAAAGTTCCTCAACTTGAAGATGTACCACGTCACATTTAGCATTTTATTCAAATTTGGTGTTTGGTATTTCCTGAATTTCTTCATTTTTACAACCCAGTGTTCCTTCGATTGGCATCATACTGGACAAATCTATACCTCATTTTTAGAATTTTTGCAGCACCAACTTTCAGACTTAATCCCAAGAGTAGTGTGCTCTTTATCTTGCAAGGGGAACAAATTTGTCTTGTCACGTATGTACGTTTTCATCGTGAACTTCTCTACAATTAACCAAAGGTTTTGGGGTGCATAACTACAATCATGCAGCACTGAACATTCGAAATGCTTTCTAGTATGACAGGGCTTAGCAGAAACATGCAACATCAAGGTTCTTGTCTGGCAATAGTCGTCTTTCTTTATAACCCTCTAAGATACAGTTTGACTTTTAAGTGCAAATTACAGTGCATGGTTTGTAAAATGAAGTAATGCATGAACTTCAGAAATAGCAGAAGTATCAGTATTAGTGGGTGTTGAAAGGTAATCCTGAAAAGTTTATCCTCTTGGATTTTCAGCAGTTACACTGGATTCCAATGGAGGAAATGGCGTCAAATGTGGAAATGCAGATTCTCAACCCTATTCTGAAGCATAATCCACTTCTGTTTGTTCATCATGTTCCATATTCTCTACATAATCTCTATTCCACCCCCTTCTCAAAAAAAACAACTGTACAACCCCAGTGTTGTGTCATCAGCTCTTCAAAGTTCCAATGCCTGCCAAACATTTCCATTTTATTTAATGATGAAAATGCACATCTGTGACAAGACGCAAGCTTCTTCTCATTGCAGAATAAACCAAACACCACTACTGATATACGTAGACTTGGAAAGGTGGCACTGTATACACAGAATAATATGGTGTTGATTTCTCAGATATCCTAATTTGAAGGAGCAGTGGATTGTAAAGCCTACATTTTCTTAGAACGTTCCTGACACTTAAACATATTGAACTTCTCTGAACTTAGCCAAGAGGTTTAGGTGCGTAGCTACAATCATGTAGTTTTGGATGTCCAGATGTTGTAGCAGTGAAATGTTGAAACACGTGTGCTCTCAAGGTTTTGCAGAAATGCTCATTAGAGTTGTTGCTTTTATGACACTCTAAGATGCAGTTTGAGTTTGAAATGCAAATTGCAATGCATGTTTTTGTGAAATGAAGTACTGGATAAATAGCCACAAACTTGCACTGTACTCCTGTCACCCTGACAAACTTTTTAGCAAAACACTTAAATGCTCCTTTAAGCGTCGCCTATTCTTACTTCATTTCCCTCTTCCTGTTAATCTCTTCATCCATTTTTCATCCCCCACTTCAGTTCGATGCCGAAGCACTCGGCTCGGTCTTGTGATTGTCCTATCAGCGGCGTGTTCCAGCAGTCAGTCTCTCAACATCTTTGTGTCTGTTATTATTTACCCACAAGGCAGTACTCCAGTGTGGGCAAGAGCAATTTAGCGCCTTTTAATGCAAAGTGTTTACCAATGTGTGGGAATGAGCTGAGATCGATAGCGCATCGCTGTTTCTCTAAACATCTTTTAACACCAGACTCCCCACGCTGCTCTCAGGCCTGTAATTGTTTCTCTCTGTTTCGTGGAAAATCAATCCAGCAATGATTGGATCCCCTTCCACAGCCCTCCACAGCCCTCCCCAGCCCGGTCCTCTCGTAAAGGTCCCATTATGCTCTGGGTGCTTCATATCTGTCCATGTTATTTGTCAAATTGTTGCTTGTGCATTTTTTTTCCTTTCATTCAGTGGTTCCTCCTTGTTTCTGTCAATTTATAACTTGTTGATTTTTTTTCTGTGTAGCGAAAGTTGTAAGAAAAACAAGCAAAAAATATAGCTTTTGACAGTCAAAAGCTTAGAACACCCCAGTTTTTCCATTTTTTAAATTGAAATTCAAGTAGTTCAAGTCCAAGGAATAGCTTGAAATGGTACCAAGGTAACAACTTAAAGTTGTTGTGCAGCAATGGAGGTTGATCAAACTTTGAAAGTTGGTGCTACCAAATCCTTGACCCATCGTGTATCTTCAGTGCAAACACTAAAAGGCCTCTGAAGACTAGCTCCATATATTTTCTGTTGTTGTAGTTAAAAAGGCCAATGGCAAAGCAGTATAATAGGGTTACATCTCTATAAATGGAAATGATTTCAGAAGAATCATTATGTTATGTTATTTGCATTGGAGTGAAGGTTAAAAATGGGTGCAGTATGTTATTTAAACTAAAGAACCTTAAGCTAAAGAACCCTTTTGAACTCGTGACATTAGAACTGACTCTGCTGCTCCAGTGTCACTTTGCTGTTGAGAAGGATCACTATTTGAGGGAAACTTTTTGACTTATTTAAACTAAGAAATGCTACATCTGACCCATCTTGCCATATGGATGTAAAATGTGGACAATGTCAAACAGTATGCAGAAGAGACTCCAGGCAACAGAAGTGTGGTTCCTGCAAAGAATGCTAAAGATATCGTGGGTAGAAAGAGTCACCAATGAAGAGGTGCTTAGGAGAGCAAATGCAAGAAAAAACAATGCTGACAACCACCAAATCGAGAAAAATTTAATTCCTAGGACATGTGATGAGGAGGAATAGCATAGAGAATCTTGCAATAACAGGCAAAAAAAGAAGGGAAGACAGCAAGAAGATGCCAGAGAATGACACACATTGACAACATCAAGGACTGGACCAGTATGTCGAAGGCCAACAGTGAACTACATACAACGTGATAAAGTAAGACACCAAAGAAGAAGATGTTATTTATGAACTATAATTACATGTAGGAAACTAAAACAACTACGTTTTACCAAATTAAGATGCAACATGATCGTGTGCATGAGGCTTTAGTGATTTTCCATATTCAGTCCATGGATCCCTTCATGAAGTGTTCCTGCCAAACAATTAAAATGAATATTGAGATTTACATCAGCATCAATTTAAAGAAAAAAAAAAAGATACACGTGTAAATTCAGCTTAAAGTGACTGCTACTGAGCATCACTTAACTGTACGCAAAAAAAAACAGAACAAACAAAAAATAACAACTCTGATACCAGTAAATGGAATGAACTCATATCTACTCCGAAATGAGCATCACTATTAAAACATTTGGGAGCAGTTTGCACACACCATGCTGTAAAACTGTGAAATGTCTTCGTCCTAATGCTGAACTGTAATTGTTCAAAATGGCTGTAGAAACTTCAGACACAGAAATAAGACAAAATCTTACAAATATAAAAAATCAACACTGGCCTAATACTGACATGGAAAAGACAATTTTGCATCTGCTGTGTGCAACCGTCACATTTCTGTCCAAGGAAAGCCTCGTCACTTTTTGTAGTCATAGTTATATTAAATATATTACAGTCAGTGAGAAACAGCAGTACAACATCCTGTACAGCTCTGGAGTCAGTGCTGTCAGTTTAGTTTGGATTTAGAGGTAAGTTTGTAGCAGAAATCTTGCCCTTAAGACTGAAAATGTTGGCATTTACCAGTCAGGAGGTAAATAAAGCATCTTGTGTTTTTAGAGTTTGACCCATCATATCTAAAAGTCAGAGTGTCTCCATCTCTGATGCACCAGTTTTAAAAATCATTTTTTGTTTTTCTTTAATCTGTGTCTAGCAAGTCCTGAACTCTCTGATCTTGCTGAAGAACCCTGTTGAACTCGTGACCTTAGAACTGACTCTGCTGCTCTTGTATCAGTTTGCTGTTATGAATGATCGCTGTTTGAGGGCATCTTTTGATTTTGATGTGTAAATTTTACCATGGAATGAAAAGAAAGTCACACATTAGGAGTAGAAGACTCATAAAGGATGCTTGTTTTTTGCTTGTTTCTGTAATGAACATTTTGCACAGGACCTCAGTAGTTTTGTAGTGCATAATATTGCAATAAAACCGGCTTAGAAGCATGCCTTCTCTGTGAAACAATGCAGCCCTCTAACGTGACTCCAGCCAGACTTGATTGACTGATTGCAAAATAATTGAACGTGGCTTAACCACAATGAAGTCTCCTGAAAACAAACAGATTTCTATAGAATTTTCTGCAATAATTCATGATCTGTCCATGAAAAGTCCTTATAATTTAGGTTTTTGGATTGAAAATGAAACTTGTTGATCACATGCACGTTAAAACTATTGATTATTGTCACACTTTTTGTCCTTTGTTTAAGTTGACTCTAGTCTGAAAGGCATTTGTAGTATGAGCGTGCATCTGTCGTCTTTAAAGTCTGTCTGAAGAAATTTCTAATTTCTATGCAGAATTTCTGATTCTGTTCTTGTAAAATTCCAATTCCATCTTTTGTGTTTCTCTTATATTGTGTCTGTGCATTTTTATGTCTTGAATTTGACTGAGAGGTGCACTACAGGTTACAATCAGAGTCTGTTTTATTTCCAAGTAAGTTTTCACATATATTGGACTTTGATGCAGTGATTTGCTGCATCACTGACATGTACATTTTCTTGCATCTCTGTACATATTAGCAGACGGATAATAAAGACAAAAAAAGGACGAGTGTTTCAAGAGATAGTTACAGTGTGCAGGAATGTGAAAATTGAGTGAAAAATGAACTTTCCATGCTTAGATATCTCGACATCTTAAAAGTTGTTCAAATCAGTTTAACCCTCAGATACGATATTGGACACTACACTCTTACATAAGTGGATCAAAAATGACCCGTATAAGAATCAATATGTTTTAATGCCATTTTTTTGTCATTTTGGTTAAGAATAATAATTTGTGTTATTGTGTTTGTAGCGCTTATGCCTTGCAGCTAGAAGATCCCCGGTTCACACATGCTGAGGTTAACTAATCATCCTAAATTCCCGTAGGTGTGAATGCGAGTGTGATTGTTCGTCTGTACATGTAGCCCTGTGACAGATTGGCGACCTGTCCAGGGTGTCCTCTGCCTTCACCCCAAGTCAACTGGGATCGACTCCCCGCAGCCCTAATGAGGATGAAGCAGTGTATAGATAATGGATGGATGGATGGTTTATTGTTTGTGTTATATTTTTATCCTCACAAGAATGATTTCATGTTTGAAATAATTTATTTTTTTCACTTTATAGTGAATTTTGAACATTTTGATAACTGAAAAAGAGGAATATTACACAGAACAGCAACATAACAACGTCAACTTTTTTTTTGACATTTTTCCTCTCTTTTCCTCTAGGTGTTGTCACACTCCATCCCTACAAGTTTGTGCGTCACCTCTTATATATTATCAGAGATAAAGAGGTTGTGCTAGTAATACACATATTACAATTCCTTTAAAGCCATAACAGGTAGCTTAAAATTTAAATGGAATGTTATCAAAAAGGAGGAATCTGGAGGAGGAATAGCTGGAATATTTAAACATAAAAAACTTTTCATTACAAAGATATTACAAGAAAACGACTTCACCGGGTCATTTTTGACCCACTTATGTATCGAAGGGTTAAATCTTCCCACTTTAGTGATATTTTAATGTTTTAAC
Organism: Acanthochromis polyacanthus; assembly: GCF_021347895.1. NCBI lineage: Eukaryota > Metazoa > Chordata > Actinopteri > Pomacentridae > Acanthochromis > Acanthochromis polyacanthus. The sequence continues at coordinate 30,882,882 of NC_067117.1, read as the reverse complement.
ATTGTTTTAAGCTCTGATGTTTCGCCCTCATCAATTACAGATTGCCTGTTTTTGTTTGTATGTTTGAAGCGATAAGATCATTGCCTGAAAGCTTACTCTTTTAAAATCTCCTTTATTTTTTGTTTTGTTGCTTGTTGATCTCAACCTCTTCCAGCGAGAGTTCCCATCTCATCTTCTATTGCATCCAACTAAGCACACAAGCACCCTCCCTCTCTGTTTGTTTCTGTTCGTCAATCTCATGCCAGCACACACACACGCACACACACACACACACACACACACACACACACACACACACACACACACACACACACACACACACGCTCATTCTCACCATTTGCAGCTCCTCGTGCTGCCTTTTCCGCAGCCTCCCTCTCTCACTTCACACTTCTTCCTCTTCTTCCCAGCACTCTCCTCCAAGACTTCTCTTTGAATGCTTCAGATCAAATAGAGTCCGAGAAACATCTATCTATCTCTTCATCTGTATCTGTGTTTTTCTACTTCTTTCTTTGGCTCCTTTCGTACTAGCGGCTAAGTCGGGGCTTTGGCATGTGTAAAGGAGGTTATGATTTTAGAGGAGTGTTGAAAGAATCTGGCAGAAATCTGATGAATACAGAAACCGAACGGCTCATCTCCTGTGACTGGGAGGGTCATTCTGAGTGGGGGAAGAGTGAAATCTGCAAACAATATCAAACGCAAACATGCTAAGAAAAGTGGTTCATTACATCCAGACTTTGGCCCCGTCTCAGTGCAACATGAAAAATTATTCCCTCAAACTTCTGATTTACATACCGCCGTTTAACCGCAGCTAAATTGCTCCTCATGTTTTTTTTTGTTTTTCCAAGACATCGTTTCTTTTCAGTCGGTTGCTGCCAAATACATTCACTTTCCCCTTTCCTCCCTCCACCTCCAGCTTCAGATTTCAATTCCACAGAGTATGAAAACCCCACTATATATTCCCCCTCTCCTGTGTGAAAAAGTAGAGGATTTTCTGTCCTCCCGCCGACATGACCTTCTTTCGCTCTGTGATTGTCTCCGCAAGCTTTGAACACAGCGATTGTAGGGCCTTTCAGGGGAGTTTTAATACAAAGCTCTGGAATAATGCCTGTAAAATAAGTCTTTTCTGGCAATATCAATCGCTTCTGAAGAGGGGAGACCTGGGAGTGAGTCAGGTATTGCAGTGTAATTGAAGGATCCCTTTGAGGACTTTTGTAATAAACTAAAAGCAAGGCTCTGGTGTTTTGCAGAATTGTGCTTTTATGTGTGTTCTTGTAGAAGTATGTCCTTTAGAAACGGAGCATGTAATCATAAGTTGGTGCTGTAAGCTCCGGCATTACAAGGTGCCAGGATCCAATTTCCATTTTTTGGTTGCTTGGAGTTTTTCATTAGTATGAATGAAGAAAGAATTCACTCGTTCCAACTAGGTAGATCATGTCTAACTAAGATGTTGGTTTGGAATTAATACCCTGTGTGACTGGCTTTATCTCTTTGCTCGATTTGGTGTGAATACAAGTACTACAAACCAAGCTACGTCTGAAATAAAGTTCTTTTTAAGAGAGATATATGTCTGCAATCGAAACTGAAAGAAAATGAATGAATATCAAACAATGTGAACCTTGTGAGTGGTGGAATTGTTTAGCAACCGCACAGATTTGTTTTGTGTGAAAAACCAAACAGTCCAAAATTCATACAATAGATAATAGATACCACTTCTGTCTACAAAAAAAAACAAAAAAACCCAATAACACAAACTGGATGCCATTGCCTGTTGGTCCTCATTAGCATACATGCCCTGGCAAATCCACAAAAGATAGCGCTGTCTTCAGGGTCAAATGGGAAGCGTTTGCTAAAACACCAGAATGATTAAACAGATCTGACAACAAAAAATTCGACTACGGAATAGAAATGTTGGCTGCTGAGAGAGAATATAAGAACATCTGTCAAAAAAATACAGGAATTAGAGTTTGATTTCACTGATGCTGAAAATGCAGCAACATCACAGAAATGCACCTTGGAATTAAAATAAGTTTGAATTGGAAATCCAGAAAGCAGGCAATGGCGGTATTTGGATATTAGATATAACCCCAGCAGCAGGATCTCTGTCAGACGATAAGCTCACACCTTTAGGCTCTGCAGTAATGATATGTTGGACTGCTGTTGACAGGAGCTTTCTGACCGCAGCATTTTTGACCTCCAACAGCCTCTAAAAACCACTGATGTTGTCTTCTGTTAGCACATGTTCCTTTGAAACTTAATAACAGCCTTACGAATAAACCAGAACACATTTGCTGTCTGTGCATATACTGTATTTTCCCTGTTAAACCTTTAAATAAACTTTTATGCTTTCACACCTCTTCAACCACATGCAGAATTTGATTGATCTGCGTCTCCTCCAGGTTTCCCGAGTGTTTTCCTTGTCTCAGATCTCAGCGTGCAGCAGGTATTAGATGCTCTAATGTGCCACAAGGTTTACGTCTTAAGCTGCGTCTTTGTGTGTTGGATGTCTGCATGTGTTCATCTTTGTTGTATCACACTGTAGGTGATTTCCACTCTGATTACTCCTGCCTTTTGTCGCAGTGGGGTACAAACGATGCTGCACTTAGTACTAAGCACATAATACGTCCTCATTTGTCTGCGATCTACGCTCCATGCGTATTTGTATTTCTTTGTGTGGATGCCTGTGCTTATGCCTCTCTATATTTGTGCATATTTTATTGAGTTTTTCTTTGTGTACATGTATGGCTACAGTGAGCTTATCTAAGGACGTGTGTTGTATAAGCTTCACTTGTGATTTTGAATAGAAATTTCTACTTACATCTTGCATAACCACGTTAGACTCTCATCAGCTCTTTGTATCTTGTCAATAGGGAAACTGTCGCCTTCCATTCTTGTCTAAGATCCTTCAGAAATGCTCTTGACCACATTATACCCCAAGCAAATGGCACTCTCTGGTTCTTTGTTGAGTCTTTTGCTGCCTTGTTCCTTCATTTATCAATCCATACAATCGTCCATCAGCATGTTTCTAGTCTGTCATAAGGCCAGCATACAGGTTGGTGACAAATTAAAGGAAAAATTTAAAGCCTTGACCCCTGCACTGTGGATATTGGTGGCACGATTTAGATCTACTTGTCTCTTTAGAGGGAAGCTTTACTACAAATCAATACAAAGTTGTTATGAGGTTTCACCTTAGCCTGTGGTGCAACATTTCTATCCAGATGGATCTTCAAGGATATCAGTGTCACAAAATTATGTGTTGAGAATGAAAATGTGAATCGGATATCGTGACCACTGTGGTCACCTGATCATTTGGATCAGTATGTCAGAAAGTGCTCTTCACCACCATCATCAATACACTAAATGAGGGAGGAATTACGATGTTATGTTCCTCTAGCAGAGTTCCAGAGACTTGAAATCGATGCAAAGACAGGTCAAAGCGTTTCTGGTTGCACACTTTTATGTTGTTTTTTCTGGTACTTTGTCATCTGCCTGCATACAGTATAAGATACAGATTCAAACCAGTAATTGACTCATCTGACCTAAAAATCTTTGGACTGTAGGAAAAAACACCGTGAGAAAACCCAAGAATGCATTTAAAGAACATCATTCACTGCAGAATGCGCCAAAACCCAGTCTCCTATTTCCGTTCCTATACAACTAAACAGCATTCTCAAATAAGTCTTGAAGGGAATATGGTTTAATCTCTTTGGTGGGAGAGGTGTCTAGAAGGCAGGAGAGTTGGTAGGAAGACCTTCAGCTAGAAGACTAGAATCTTGTGATGGATGTGAGACCATCACTTTGGGAATAAAATTCCATTTTCTATCATTGTTTACTTTTGGTTTTCACTTACTATCTAGTTTGGGTTAGGCACCAAAACTACACGGTTATATTTTGGAATATACTACATTTTTTAGACACTTTTGCGAGTTTGAAACTTGCTTAAGGTTTGACAGCAAAATCAATGATGCAGGGTTTGGAAAAATGTCACAGTTTGGGTGAAACTAAGACTACAGGTTTAAAGCATCTCCTGCATTTTCTAGATTACCAGAAGTCCTATCCCATCTAATATGTGATTGGCTGGCTAAAAAGAGCAGCAAATATGCATTACCAGTCAAAATTTTGGACACATTCAATGTCTGTTGTTTATTTATATTATTTTGTACTTTGTAGATTAATACTGAAAATTAAAAAAAGGTTCACAAGATAATTTCATGTGTATTCTCTTATAGTTTCTATGTGTTTAGCATTCATCTAAAATGTCTAAAATAATTAAATAAAAGTCTTTGAATGAGAAGGTGTGACCAGACTTTTAACTGGTAGTGTATGTTGATGAAAGACATATTTGTGATATATTCAAAACAAACGTAATCTGGCAGAAAATACATTTCATTCAAAACATAAAATGCAGTGTAGTTGTGCAGGGACTTCATTTTGTGAACAATAGTGTTACTTGAACTTGTGCTTCCCATTGTGTGGTTAATATTTGGTTGATATTCGTCACTCACTCCAATAACATATTGTGGAATTTATAAGTACAACTGTAGTTTATAAGTATATAACTGGCATTATATACTTGTAGTACAAGTATGTAATGTCAGTGACATCTTTCCTATATTTACTGGTCATTTTCACGACTGTTCTACCAAGAATAAAGTACAGGAGAGAAATTAGGCTGAAAACCATGCATGCTTTTCTCTCCCGATCCCTCGTTTCTTCAGTGTTTTTTTCCTCCATCCCTCCTCCCTTCTCACTGTGTGTTCACCCTCCCGCCTCTCTCTCCCCCTTCCGGCTGATTGCTGGGCATTAACAATTTAAATTGTTTGCCTTTTTAGTCACGCCAATTGTAATATCGCTCTCGGAGAAGCAGTAGTTAATGAGTTTCTACTTTGGGGCCCTCCCGCCGAGACGACACAGGAATAGATCTTTTTCCGTTTCTTCCTCCTTTGTTTTTTCTTCTCTCTTTTCTTTCTTCACTGGCTCTCTGATGATGGGTCTCTCTTTCTTTTATTAGCAGAAAATATGCTAAATAAAAAGACATAAGGAAGTTATTAATATCTGTGTGTCTGGGGCTTTTTAACATTTGTGCCTCAGTTTGAATCTCAGTGTGTGTGTTTGCGTGAAAGCATCTGTTTCAGTGTGTGTGTGTGTGTGTGTGTGTGTATGTGTGTTAAAGTGTGTGTTACTGTGTGTGTGTACCCCGTGGGCCTATTAGAAGTGTAGAATGTGTTCTTAATGAGAAAGCAGTGAAGTAGAAAACTATACATGCCTGCTAATCTCTCCGACGTTCTCTCTGCCTGTCCTTTTAAAACACTGCAAAGAAGCAGGAAATTAATCTGCAGGGGTCAGATACCATATCTTGAATTTTAATTTGGTTGGTTTGATGCATTAAAATATCAAAAATCCGGGAGCAAATGCTACAATCATTAACTAATTTGTCCCCCTTCAACATGAAAACTCATAAAATGTTTAGATAATGTTCCTGATGCAAATTCCACTTTTCTGCCATCCATCAGTTTGCTCTTGTCTTTGTAGCAAAGTAGATGTCTGTTATTGTTTCAAACGTCTGTTAGAAGAAGTTACCCAACCCAGATCCATGGCCCTTTTTCATTTATGGGTGGCATTCAAGGCACACAATGATGCTAATCTTGAAACTATCATGATTGAAAAGAATTTCTGTGCTTCCAAGTTTAAGACGTGTGTGTTTGAGGCATCCGCATTTTAAAATTTATAGCTTCTTTGCGGAAACATTCATATTTAAGGAATTGCTTGTCATGCCTACGACTTTTTTCTCTTCTCAGAATCATTTTTATTGACCGAGCATGTGAACACGTACCATGCATTTGATGTTTTTCTGTTCCTCTCTGTGAACTTACACACTTCAAAGTCTTACAAAGTCACTACATATATTGTGCGAGTCTGGACAGACATGAATGTAAACTAATACTAGTTACTACCTATATAAAGACCAGTCAGTCAGTTGGACAGTTGTAGCTGTTCCATGTGTAATAAAGATGTAAAAAACAAACTGTAATATGGAAATAATGGCTTATTCAGTTTGATTTCAGAACAATGGATATATTGAAAGGTGCAGACTGCACATGGATATGGCTCTGATTGTTCTGCCTCCAAAACAGTAAACGCTATGTTCGGTGCAACCGCTTCTTACTGCACATTTTCATTCACCTCTTTTACCTTACTGTTTAAAACAACCACCCTTTTTTCTATTGAAAGTGCAGAGTCAAGCAAGTCAGTGAGTGTCCATGGAAAGTGCAGTTCAGAGCATCAGAAGAGTAGAATATGGGAGCTCTGATCTATTGAAAGAAGAATCCAGCTGATTGAGAGGAATTCAGATAGTTTTTAAAATTTGAGCTAAACTTTACAGTCAAGCATAAAGGCGAGCTTACAAAACCAATTGTGAAGCTGGTTAGAGGTCTTTGTATTTGAAGAACTGGAGTTAAATCCAGTAACTACTATTTTATCTGTCAGAACATTCTGTCAGAACCATTTTTGATGACCAGTGCTCCCATACAAATGCATTTTAAAACCACAGCCACCATTGATTTAACCACATAAGTCAGAAAATGTTCACACCGTCTTTATGTCACTGCAAAGACTTCTTGGTATTGTCACTGAAAAGTTTACAGACAGTTTAAAAATGCATCTGTTTCTATGTGCAAATGATGAATCTATTATTGTGTATGATTTAGATTGAAGGTCTTTCAGAGATTCTTAAAGATAAAGGCTGCAGAGATGAAACCTGCTTTAAAGAGCTTCAGGAAGGACATGCTGAACAATGTAATACTGAGCCAAAACCTGCAGCCAAAAGAAAGAAAGAAAGAAAAAGCTGCATGGGCACAGTGTGATGTCTCAACTAGATGGGGTCCTTGAGCCCAGTAAGTGTTTTACATGCATTTTAAACTGTCATTTGAAAAGCGGAATTAATCAACAGATGGTTACTTAAAAATGCTTAGCATACTGTATATTAGCTCAATGTATAAGCAAATGGTGAGTGAGTGACCAAAAAATAAAATAAAATCACAACAAAATGACAATTTCCTGCAAGGAAAAAAACTAAATAATGAGACAAGTGTGGCCACCTTTCTATTAAATTGTGCAACTCTACCACTGATTGCAATATTTCAAAATACTAAAACACCTTTGTTGTTGACATGTCTATTGTAATATTCAATAACATTTGCTTTCTGATTATTATTCACAAGGAAAGCACCAACAGAATTGGAAGCGAGGACTGAAGTAAGAATATAATTTTCATTTCTTTCTCATTTAAACTGCTCCATAGTGCATTTATAAATGCTACAAAATGATATTTGCTTCTTTACAAGTAACATTGTGCCTAAAATAAAAGTTATGAGATCAAAAGACAAAAATGATGGTGCTATGAAAAAGAGAGACAAAAAGGCTGGGAAAGGGAGTCAAAAAGAGGGCGGGATATGATGGTTTGGAAAGAAAAGAAAGGTGAGAAAGCAGCAATGAGAAAGGAAATAGATTAAAAGGGACAGCAGGCAGAGAGGCAGAGATAACACAGGGAATAAATCAGTCATAAAAGAGGAGTTGGAGATAAAAGACAAGACGAACATTGCTCAGTTGTATTGTCAGTGATTTGCTCTGTCAGTCAAAGCTCTGGCCTTTGAAAACATTCTGGATCAAGGTCCCTAACTAGCTAACACTCTCTGCTTTTATGCCCGACGAATTAAAAATGTCCTTTTCAATTCGGATTTCTGTTTCTGCTGACTTTAGTCTATGTTTGATGCATTTCAGGTGACTGTCTGCACAAAAGGAATCACTAATATTACAAAGCAGAGACCATGAAGAGGTTCGATCCGTTATAGTGTCATGACATTTGGTTGTATCATCTCACCTTTTTAGTAACTTCAGTGTAATAATTTCTCATCTTTGCATCAACAAATGATCATTTCTAATGATAATCTGACACATAAGTCCATTGAACAATTTCATACACATTTCAAACTTAAAGATGATTTAATTTATCCATGTAAATCATTTTATGATCATTAAAATAATCAGCAAGAGAAGCACACGGACAGTGCAGTACTCCGCTAAGGCTGCTCAGTCGTATCATTTCTGATGACTGAAATCTCGCAAAATAGAATGGAACCATTTAATATACATGTACCCACAAACAAAATGACCTTGTGCTGAGCACAGGCGGGACTTGATTGGACTCGGCAACATCCCAACAATTTAATCAATTGTTCCTTGAATCATTTCTGAAAAGTCCCGATAAGTCTGCAGTGGTGGATTTGTAGTAGGATCGCAATCATATGATCATCAGCAGGCAGCTGACAGTGATGCCGTGCTGCAATCTCGCAATGATACAGAAATATTTAAGAAATCCGTGGATTTAGACTATAATCTGCATCACTGCCAAAATCTAATCAGTTGGTCCTTGTGTCATTTCTGACCTTCCCTGCAAATTTCATCCACATCCGTTATTCTATTTTTGAGTGATGTTCAGAGACAGACAGACAAATCTACGCCAATTGTTACAAAACTCCGACTTTCCTTGGCGGAGTAATGATCAAAATCCACATGCTCGTTTTATTTGAACATTTACAACTTTGGCATTTTCTCTTCACCCATTAACCCTTAGATGCACGAGTGACTGGACCCTGCATTGTTCCGTTAGTAGGTCAAAAATAACCCGTAAAAGAATCAATGTGTTTTTATGCCATTTTTATTGTCATTTTAGTGAAGAATAATCAACTGTATTATTGTTTGTATTATATTTTTGTCCACACAAGAACAGTTTCATCTTCGAAATATGTCTACTTTTCACTTTATAACACATTTTGATAATTGGAGTTCTTAAAAACACCAGATGATTCTGATACACCTGTACACATCATCAGCAATGTATCCTGGGGTCATAGGGTGTTTCGGGTCTTTCAACATTAGACACCCTCACCCACGCGACCCAGCTGCGGTTGATCAAGCCGCAGCTTGTGCACAGGTGGCATTCGCTTCCCCCCATGGTTCTCCTCTCCGGATCCAGAGCCATCTCGAAGCTTTCTCCGCTGCTTCGGTGATGTTCTTGATGGCTCTGCTCCTTGCCATTCCCGTGATGCCCAAGGCACTTAGGGCTTTGTGGAGAGTTTGCCCCACAAATCCTCTGCTGCCAACTTCGATGGGCGTGCACCTTGCCTTCCAGCCCAGCGTACGACAGTCAATGACCAGATCTTCATACTTGGTCCTCTTCCTTTCATGGGCCTCCCCCAGACGGTCCTCCCATGGCACCGTCAACTCCATGATGATGATGTTCCTTGTGCTCTCTGAGACCAGAAGCATGTCTGGCCTCAGGGTGGTTCTCACTATGTGCTGGGGGAACTTCAGCTGCCCCTCTAGGTCTACAGACAGCTGCCAGTCCTTGGCAGTTGCCAGTATCCCTGCTGGTGGCTTCTTGTGACCTGACCTTGGCTGGGTTCCTGCTTTGACAAAAGCGATTGTGCTGGTGGTGTTGCACACTCAGCTGCCGCTGCTGATACCTTTGGTGATGACTTCTGCAATAGGTTTCAACATCTGGTTGTGTCGCCAGGTGTAACGGCCTTGGCCGAGCGCTTTTGGACAGGAGCTCAGAATGTGCTCCAACGTTAAGAGTGTCACACAGAACAGCAATAGATGAATGTCAACGTCCATCTTGTTGACATTTTTCCACTCTTTTCCTCTAATTGTTGCTACCCTCTGTCCCTCATCACCTCTTGTTTGATATTATCAGTGACAGAGCTTGAAGTACACACGTGGACAAAATTGTTGGTACCCCTCAGTTAAAGAAGGAAAAACCCACAATTCTCACTGAAATCACTTGAAACTCACAAAAGTAACAATAAATAAAAATTTATTGAAAATTTAATAATCAAAATCAGCCATCACTTTTGAATTGTTCATTAACATAATTATTTAAAAAAACAAACTAATGATATAGGGCTGGACAAAAATGATGGTACCCATAACTTAATATTTTGTTGCACAACCTTTTGAGGCAATCACTGCAATTAAACGATTTCTGTATTTGTCAATGAGCGTTCTGCAGCTGTCAACAGGTATTTTGGCCCACTCCTCATGAGCAAACAGCTCCAGTTGTCTCAGGTTTGATGGGTGTCTTCTCCAAATGGCATGTTTCAGCTCCTTCCACATATGTTCAATGGGATTCAGATCTGGGCTCATAGAAGGCCACTTTAGAATAGTCCAACGCTTTTCTCTCAGCCATTCTTGGGTGTTTTTGGCTGTGTGTTTTGGATGGTTGTCCTGTTGGAAGACCCATGACCTGCGACTGAGACCAAGCTTTCTGACACTAGGCAGCACATTTCTCTCCAGAATGCCTTGATAGTCTTCAGATTTCATCGTACCTTGCACACTTTCAAGACACCCTGTGCCAGATGCAGCAAAGCAGCCCCAAAACATTACTGAGCCTCCTCCATGTTTCACCGTAGGGACAGTGTTCTTTTCTTCGTATGCTTGGTTTTTGAGTCTATGAACATAGAGTTGATGTGCCTTACCAAAAAGCTCCAGTTTGGTCTCATCTGTCCAAAGGACATTCTCCCAGAAGCTTTGTGGCTTGTCAACATGCATTTTTGCAAATTCCAGTCTGGCTTTTTTATGAGTTTTTTTCAGCAGTGGTGTCCTCCTTGGTCGTCTCCCATGAAGTCCACTTTGGCTCAAACAACGACGAATGGTGCGATCTGACACTGATGTACCTTGGCCTTGGAGTTCACCTTTAATTTCTTTGGAGGTTGCTCTGGGCTCTTTGGATACAATTCGAACCATCCGTCTCTTCAATTTGTCATCAATTTTCCTCTTGCGGCCACGTCCAGGGAGGTTGGCTACTGTCCCGTGGGTCTTGAACTTCTGAATAATATGAGCCACTGTTGTCACGGGAACTTCAAGCTGTTTAGAGATGGTCTTATAGCCTTTACCTTTAAGATGTTTGTCTATAATTTTTTTCAGATGTCCTGGGACAATTCTCTCCTTCGCTTTCTGTTGTCCATGTTCAGTGTGGTACACACCTTTTCACCAAACAGCAGGGTGACTACTTGTCTCCCTTTAAATAGGCAGACTGACTGATTATGAGTTTGGAAACACCTGTGATGTCAATTAAATGACACACCTGAGTTAATCATGTCACTCTGGTCAAATAGTTTTCAATCTTTTATAGAGGTACCATCATTTTTGTCCAGGCCTGTTTCATTAGTTTGTTTTTTTAAATAATTATGTTAATCAACAATTCAAAAGTGATGGCTGTTTTTGATTATTTAATTTTCAATAAATTTGTATTTATTGTTACTTTTGTGAGTTTCAAGTGATTTCAGTGAGAATTGTGGGTTTTTCCTTCTTTAACTGAGGGGTACCAACAATTTTGTCCACGTGTGTAGTAATGCAAATATTACAATTTCTTTACAAGTATAAAAGGAAACTTAAAAATTTAAATGGAATGATATGAAAAAATGAAATGATAAAAACTTTCCATTACAAACATATTTCAAGAAAACAAACTCACCGGGTCATTTTTGACCCACTTCTGCATCTAAGGGTTAAGTAGCTTCTATCATTTTTGAGCTTCAATGACAAAGGACTTGTTGATGAAAATATCTTTTCACTCTTTTAAATTTTTTAGCTTTATTTTTTTTTTGCCTTTTCATCACACTTTATCTTTTTCGTTTTTGCAGTCTTTCTCACATTCTCACACCATCCTTCTTTTTAGTTTTCCCTCTCTGCCCCTCACCCACAGAGAAGTAAATTATTTAGGGAGCCAGAGCTCTCGGATAAAAAACTTTATCAGTGAGTTACTCTTTCTTTCATATCCTTCTTTTATTCTGTTTAAGAACGTGTTTTTTCTGTCTTGTTGTTGTGTAGCTGCACTGTAAGCAGCAACAGAGGTTGTAAAAGTGTACAGATTACTAAATGAGCAGTTGAATGATTTATTTACATTTTCACCACACAGATGAGTTAGCTCTGGAGAAACATGCCTCCGTTTCATTGTGTTAGAGATGCTTTTGGTTCCCTTTGCACCAGATGTTCTCTTTCACAAACTTGTAGTTACAACTGTTTGATACCATATACAGACCACAAGAGCTTTGATTACTGAACTTAGCCTGTCTGTATTTTCTCTCATCTGTTTCTGATGCCAGGAATAATGAAGGTTATGGAATAACATGTCGTCTGAAGCTGGACTCATTTTCATCTTTTGGGCCATTCAAGATTTTTAATTTTGTCTCATTGTACGTCCTGCTGCTCTTGTTTTAGTCAACTCTTTTGTTTTCATACTTAAACGCTCTAATTAACGTTTCCACTACTTTACATAACTTTTTATTTTCATATTTGAATTACTTGTTATATGTGTGAATAGATCGGTTATTGTCTGACTTGGATATACCGTCTATAAGGTCTACATATCTCAGTCTACTCAGAGTTTCAATAAAAATTGAAAGAATGAATGAAAGTAGACATTGCTAAGATAGTGTACATATACTTACACAGTACCCTTCAAAAGTTTGGGGTCACCCAGATAATTTAATGTTTTCCATGAAATCTCACACTTTTATTCATGTGCTAACATAACTGAAAAAGGGTTTTCTAATCATCAATTAGCCTTTCAACACTATTAGCTAACACAATGTAGCTGTTAGGGCCAGGCGGTGTGTGAACCCAAAAAGCAGGCGAAACAGACAGGCAGGTACAAACAAAGGGTTTAATTTATAAAATAAACACAAAAGCTCTCCCTATGGGAGGAACGGGAAATAAACAGGAAATATGTGAAATAAACGGGAGCAAGCTAAACTAAACTAAACTGAGGGCGACGGACCAGATGGCCATGATGGGGGTTAAACTAAGCTAAACTAAACGGGGAGGGTGACTCATGTCTTAGGTCTTAGTCCGGGGGGGAATCGGGAAACAAGGCAGGGACGGGGCTGAAGAGAGCCGGTGGCGGAGCTGCAGCAGGAATGGCGGGGCAGGCAGAACCAGAGCTGACGGGGGGACTGCAGAGCGGAGGGGCGAGACGAGCAGACGAGGGTTTCCAGGCTGAAGGGGAAGACGGAGCAGGCGAGGAAGTCCAAGGGCTGGGGGAGGGAGACAGAGCTCGGACTTAGGTGCACATCTGATGGGGAACCACAAGCAATGACCCAGCGTCGAGCAGTGAAGAGAGCCTGGCTTTATACTGTGGCTGATTGCTGATTGAGCCGGCTGTGCTCCTGCACAGCTAGAGAGCAGAGCAGGAGAGGGAGGGGCCATGACAGTAGCATTAGAACACAGGAGTGATGGTTGCTGGAAATGTTCCTCTGTACCCCTATGTCCTCAAAAATGACATTTCTAAGTGACCCCAAGCTTTTGAACAGTAGTTTTGTTTTAGTAACACTCACTGAAATTATGTTAAGTGAGGCCAAAAGATTAATTTATTTCAAAATTATAATGCTAATAGAATTAGAATTTTGTAAACATGACAGACCGTATGTCATGCAGCTTGTCTGACCAGAGTTTAAACTGTTTCGTCCTGTCTACCTTGTTTGACAGCTCTACTTTTGACGGTCTCGTGTTCACACTCAATCACATTTTAAACAGACTTTTAAAAACTGATCTCCAAATCAGTTTGTATTTGCATTTTCTGTCAGAAAAATCACAATGAAATGCTCTCTTCACATTGTCCAGCCTTAATTTAGACCTCTAGCAATAGACCCATTTACTGTAGGTAAATAAAGAGGGCTGCGCGCACACCCTGGCAACGGAAGTATGGCGGCTGGCAGTGGCTTGTCGAGCCATGCGGGTGCATTATCAGTAAAAGATCGCGAAAAATACTTTAAAAAGATCACTTTAACAAATGGCAAGAGGCTCCCAGATCCCTGTACACTTACCGAATGGGACTATGACGTTAGTAAGTGGCCCAATATTCAGTGGCCTGATATTTATTTGTATTTAGTTGAAAAACTTAGAGTGTACACTAGAGAGAAGCTGCGAGCATACAAATCTATGGAGGCCGATGATTATGCAATTTGTGGACAAGTACAGGTGAGATACAAGGACACTGACAAAGAGTTTTGTGTTTTGATGTCTGAAATCCTACCCAGCCAAAGGCAAGGGCAGAAGACTACGATGTATGAGGCATGGGTGATCATCAACAAAGTGGAGAACTACATACACACAGCAAACTGCACCTGTATGGCGGCGATTCCAGTCGCTTTATTTTTTATGTCCCCCTGTCACAACAGTCCACAGGGTTTTTATTAGTGGCTCTAATCGTGTGGGACCCAACAGCTCGTCAGTATATTTTGCACTGATTTCACTTTATTTGCCACAACAGAGCACACACGTGCATTGTTGATGGTATCCTCCGTCCAATCCGCTGGCTTGATAGCCTGGAGCCACAGCCGCCTTCGGTTGCTCTGAAAAGGCTGAGAGCCCATTGGTATGCGGTAGAACTTATGTCCCTCTTGAGTATTTCGGTTCATACAACCAAAAACACAACAGCCTGACATTATGATGCCAACAGTTCAGCGTTAGCTTTTAGTTTTGCTACTCCGTGTGGTGCGAACAATGCCAGGTAAATGATATGAAGCAGTACTTCCGTTGCCTTGATGCGCACGCAGCTTGTTGATGACGTAGGCTCTGATGGGGTCTATTATAATGCTAACTTTGTTTTTACTGCAAATTTTACTTTATATCACAAGCTAAGGCAACGCATGTAATAGGGCTAATATCCATGATTACTTATCATTTTTAATTACCTATTTTAAATGGCAACCATAGGAAAAAAAAAGGTTGAATTTGAATTTAATTACAACCAGTTTATTAAAGTGGGCATGTGGAAACTTTAATGTAAGAACAACCATGAAAAACACACAAATAGATCCATTTACTTCTCTGACTTTAAAGTTTCCAGAGAAAATCTAAGAAGTGTCTCCGAATTAGTTTATATTCACAGAAAATATAGCTATCTGGCTGTACAGTATTAAAAAGAGACAGCATGCTTTTTTCATGTTCTAAAAATTTTATTTAAATTCTGTCATTTTCAGTCCCAATTTTGCATCATTCTATAGAAGTGTGCTGCCAGCACTGTTATTAATACTAAAGGTTACCTCTGCAGGACTGCAAGGCCTTAACTCAAATGCAATTTAACTGTAGCTCTGATAATAGGTGCCTTAATATAACGGTTTTAAAAACAAAAAAAGCCTACTTCAAGTCTTCGTAGTTATATAATCTGCTTGTTTTACCCACGTTTGCTCATTTCTCGGCATGTATTTCAGTACAGTATTGTGTTTGCTGTTTTTGCACAAACTAATTGGAATTTCATATTTCTTTCTGACTGCCAAATGCAAGGTCTGTGTCTTTGAATGACAACACACATTTGTATTCTCTTCAACTGTTGTTTTTTTTTCTTTTCTTTTTGAGGAAGTGAAGCAAAACGAGGAAGTTGATTAGAAAGAGACAGAACATATGGGTGAGTTTAATTTGCTTTCTCATTTGTCTGTTTGGTGTACATTTATGCAGATGAGAGCAGGATGGTTAAAACTGTGAGTTTATGTTTGTAGCCTTAAAGTGAAACGTCATTTCTTGCAAAGTGAAACGTCATTTCTTGCAATGTAATTTGAATTCTTTGCCTTTTTGCTATTATTACGGACAACGCATTAGTGACACTTACTGTAACTGAGAATTACTGTGGAGGAAAAAATAGCAGCTTAAAGGCATTAGAAGAGATTTAATTTCCTACGATTTTGAACGTAGCATGCACATGCACACATACAAGCTCTCCCTCACCCCCCTCTAAACATTTACGAAGAAACGCCCCCTTCCAGAAACTTGCGTAGCACTCGTGAAGCTTTCTTTTACGGCTGGGTCCCCCTGGATCTTTATCTGCCATTATGTAAAAAAAAAAAGATGAGCAAAACAAGTCGCCAGCTAACTACGAAGCTATACCAAAGCAAAATATACAGAAAACACGTAAGTCCAAGGCGTACGTAATCTACGTAACTCGGCCTGAGCCGGAAGATTTTTGATTGACAGGAAAGAGAGCAAACCAAACGTCTCGGTCCGAGCGCGTTGATTGGCTGATGTTTTTCAGGTCCTGCCATGTCCACAGCTATTTTTTTTTAATTTTTAATTTTTTTAGAAACCATAAATACAAGTCCACTAAAGGTCAGTATATTCATTTTATGTGAATCAGACAAATTAAACAAAAAAAATCTCCTCCATAATGCCTTTAATGTCAAAACTGACCAGAATTAAAGAGATTGTGTGTATGAGACAAATAGAGACCAGCTCATTTCACAGTGAATGTCTGCTGTTGTGTGTGAATTAGAGAACGAGTGAGAGAGATAAAATGCATGTGCGGTAAGAGAAAGATGCTCTCGGGGGCAGATTTTCCCCGATTCGTCTCGCTGATTGTTCATATCTGTCTGCGTCTTATCGGTGGAACGTACGTTTTCATTGTGACAAGAGGAGCCCTGCCTTTTCTTTCTTCTCTCCCGTCATCCCTCCATTCAGCGTTAGTCACACTATGTTGAGTGGCTGTGTTCGCCCTGAATGAAGTGAAAAAGCCATTTATCTGATATGCACACCCTCAATCTTACCCACAGACTGCAGCTGATGCACACATTCTATAGAGACACAGAGCAGGAGTACAACTAAATGTCAAATGGTTTTAAATTACATCGCCTCTCAATAACTGCATGATTTCTGAGCTAAACGGTGGAGTATTTCCACTTGTGAATACCCCACAACAAATACTTAAAAAGACTTTATTGAAAATACAGGCCAGAGCAGCAAAGAGGGAATACACCTGTGACACACGAGTTAGAAAACTTGTGATCCAAACAAAATCAAAAATGACATGCAAACATCCGTATTTTCTCCATTTTGGACCATTAAGCCTATATGCATCATAGTTCTAGAGGTAAACAAATTTACAGAGAAACTGAAAAAAAAATGAATTGTGAGTGTACAGAAATATGGAAAAGGATGCAAGAAGATGTAAAAAAAATTGTCAAAACACAGCTGCAACAGTAATCAGGAGGTATCAGATGAGCCATAATACCAATAATCGGCCGTTCTCCCAAAATGACGCCACAGACAGGGTACTATTTGCACAACCAAGCTCCGAAAAACAAACCGTCAGGTGCTTCACACTTCGCACAGGGAAATCAGAGTTTCTGTGATAGTTTAGACCAAGGGTCAGCAACCTTTAACACTCAAAGAGCCATTTCGACCCGTTTCTCACAGAAAATAAAACACCGGGAGCCGCAAAATCCTTTTGGCATTTAAAACGAAAACAACACTGCATATATCACTTTTTACCTCTATGCCCTTGTTAATCAGTCGTGATTAATTAATTACAAAGCCTCTAATTAGATAGATTCATTTTTTTAATCGTGTCGTAACACTAATATTTATCTCGCTAATGTCATTTTTGCTCCTGGACCTCATATGTTATGTAATGTTATCTGGAAATCAATATTTTGCGAATGTCTATTTAACTTGTAAACTCTATTTATTTTAAGCTAATAACTTTTCTCCGGTAAGTCGCTGCCCTATTTTCCAAGACGACACTCCTCTGACTCTCTGACCTGCTGCCTGGATGCCACATCAAGCCGTGTTCTTGCAAGTAACGTGTATTACCCTATCAAAGAGTAGATACTGAGCAAGACAATTATCCGTAGTTTACCTTAGTACTCATGATTACTTTTGACTCAAAGACAAGACGTGTCTTTCTTGGAGTGGAGCTTTAATATACAGGCTTGCCATTCTTGAGTACTAAACGATGTGAAACTACAGGCGTTGCTTCTCCAGCTTCTCTGCATTGACGTTGCGCTCATGTCCGAGGGGAAAACCGCAGCACATCCGGTGAAGTGACACGTCAAAATAAGAGCGGTAATTTCACAATAAAACTCTATATTAAAATGCATTGAAACGTGCCTGAAAGGCAGAACAATTTATTTTCCAAAGTTACAAGGAGCCACAACAGAGAGTTGAAAGAGCCGCATGCGACTCCGGAGCCGCGGGTTGCCGACCCCTGATTTAGACAGTGTGAAGGACGCTTCATAACATCAGTGTTTTGGGAGAGTGTCCAGGAAACAAACCCTGCTTGCTCTTTAGCACCAACCTGCAGGATTACACTTTCCTTGAAGTTATTATTTTGTCTGATTAGACCAAGATGAATTTGTTGGGTTCAGATTTAGTCCACCAGGTCTGGTGTGAACCTGACCAGAACCACCACAGTTAATGCATAGTCCTGACAGTGAAGCACAGAGGTGGGAATGTGACAATATCAGGCTGCTTGACGGCAAAAGATGTTGGATTGGATAATATTTCTAAACAGCAACAGGAATATCTGTGTGTAAACTTAAGTACTGGCTGACAAGATGAGTCTGAAGGTTGTCAGAAGAGGAAAATTTCATTATGGTAATGACCCAAAGCACTTTGGCAAAATCAACTCAAGGAAAAGAGTGAAACATATGACCTGGATCTGACAACTATGTCACCTGACTTGAATCCAATAGAGCACCTTTAGGGCATTTTAAAAAGGGAATAGCAGGTTAAAAAGAACATGGAGAACTGATTCTGTCATCAAAAACTAAGGTGCACATATGAAATCTGAAAAAAATGAAAATAATTTCAGTAATGACTTTTTGTTACATTGATTTCCTGCTGTGGGGGCCTGTATTTTTAAAACAGTGAATCTAAACAGTCAGTTTTTAGTTTTACATCAACAACAACAACAACGAGGAGGAGGACTATTTGATGGAGATCACTCACCTAGAGGACTAGTACAGAGACAACAGCCTCCTCCTGAACGTCAGTAAGACCAAGGAGCTGATTGTGGATTACAGCAAGAAGTAGCAGAGGGCAAACCACCCACTCAGGTTCAGCGGGACAGAGGTGGAGAGAGTATATATGTGTGTGTGTGTGTGTGTGTGTGTGTGTGTATCTATGTATGTACGTATGTATACATAGCACCTCGACAGAGACGATCAGTGTTGATCCGTCTGTCTGTTCGCAACATGACTCAAAAATGAATCAACGGATTTGGATGAAATTTCCAGAGGTCAGAAATGACACAAGGACCCATTGATTAGATTTTGGCAGTGATGCAGCTGAGCAGTCTTAGCAAGAGTACGGCACTCTCTGTCTGCTTCTCTCATTTCTTGTGTGTTTTTCATCTTCTTCTTTGTCTTCTTCTTCTTATTGTTATTATTGTTATTGGTGTTGTTTAAGTGAATTTTGAATCCTACTGTTCCAATTAGAAGTAATCTGATTACTGCAGGGTGAGAGAATTTTGAATAATTTGACATTTAAGTGATCTTGCAGAAAATGCATCAAATTCTCATCCTCAGGTGAACGATGTCTGCTTCACTCCACCAACAAGTTGTTTAAGATTTTCCTTTTTTTTCCCCCTTATTTCATGCTGTTTCATGTTGGAACACTGCATTTTAACTGTTGGGTTTGTTTACAGGTGCATCACAGCACACCTACGACTTAAAGAGGCTGGAAACTTTCAACCAGGCCCACTGCTGCTCAACCTGCTGTTAAATGAATGCCTTTCGAACACATTTGTCTAATTTTTTGTTCTTTCTTTCTCCGTTTCCCTCACGTAGTCATGGCCCTTGTCAGTGGCAGCCCCTTGTGTTGACCTTGAGAGAATAACAACCAGATGTGTTCCTCCTCAGACCAGATGTCACCAGGTCTTATCTCCCAGCAGCAGGAAGCTTTATCAGTCAGATGAGGTAGAATGAAATGCTCATGATTTTTATCTTTATTGTTCTATTTCTTTTAAAGTGGTAGTTGGAAATAACAGTAATAACAGTTCAGATTTTAGAATAGAAGTGTGAGAGTGTGGGAGAGTGGGAGAGTGTTGGGGTTTCTAAAGTTTTGGTCCCAGTTCGTTGTTTTTGTTTATTTGCTTCCATTAGGGGTAATTTTACCAAACAACTGTCTCAATGTTCATTGTTATGCATATTAAATTAAATGTCATAAATCTATAACACTCACAAAATGGGAAGACCTCAAGATATCAAACAGCTTTGCAATATTGTGCATCATAAACTATACAATTTAACAAGCAGTTAGTAGTTGTGAGAATCTTTGGATTACATCTTTTTCTGATATTTCCTTGTTTCACAAAAATACATTAGTTCAACACCCCAGCAAAGTTACACTCCTCAAATAATTTCCTTAAGCGTATAACAATTAAACCATTCATCCTTCCATTATCCATACACCACTCAATCATCATTGAAGTCCTGGGGGTGCTGGAGCCAATCCCAGCTGACTTAGAGTGAAGGGAAGAGACACCCTGGACCGATGGCCAGTCTGTCGCCGGGCTAATTAAATCAGACAGTTTTGTGTTTATGTCATTCCTAAATGTGAACTACTAGTAAACAGACAATCAAAACAAGACTAAACACATATGAACCTTGACTATATTACATTTCTAACTGGACACATCAACATGCGGATAAACTGATAGATATGAGCAAAGAGTCCTGTGTAACACATCGTAAAGAGATTACTGACCTGAGTGTCTGCCGTTCTTTTGATGAGTTGATTGTTTTTCTTTGTCTTGACATTGGTGACATCTGGGTTTGTGGTATTGTCAGAGAAAAGTGCATTTTTTCGATGTGTTTTATACATTTTTTGACCCCAACTTCCTGTAGGGTCAAAAGCTGCCCCTTACTCTTGATCCCTTCACTCTTCTCTTTTACAAATAAGTGTAATTAAAATATATGTGGCACACAAAATAATAATGCTAACATAGTGCTTCTTCTATGTCATGGGTGCCGAAAAACTTTGTGGACATAGTAAAGATGCATCTGTGCATCTTTGCTCATAGCACCTCCGCCAAACCTCTGTAAGTCTTGATCCTCAATGTGCATTTTAGTAAATGACATGTCATTTGTTATGATGGGCCAAGATCTGTTTCCGGTTTGGATGGAGAACCAAGTAGAGATGGGCCTCCGGTCAATGTGTTTCTGGTGGGCATTTTGTTCTTCCAAAGCCACTGACTCAGAAGGTAAAGACTTCTGGTCAGATTGACGATGGATGCTGCTGTGAAACTCTTTGCACTAAGTAGAAAGATTTTAAGTTGTCCCACCATAACAGGTGCAGCAGAGCTAAAAGGGTTGAGATGCAAAGCTGTGAGCGAAAAGACTTTCAGGAAAGAGTGTGAAAATACGGATTGGGCCGTGCAAAGCGGTAGCATCCAGATTTACTTTTTTTTTTCGAAAAATCTCACACTTTTGGCAAACATGTTGGAGTGTCAAGAGGCCTCACGAATAAAAATCATTTTTGAAGCAAATTTCCTTGTATAAACATAAATTATTTCAATTTACAGATTTTTATGGAATACTTGCTCCTTCATTTCCTCTACTTACTTTGATCTTCATTTCTTCATCTTTCACTGTGTAATGAGCCTCTTTCCATAAAAAACTTTCTCGCCCTCTTTTTGCTCTTTGTTGTGCTATATTTTTTTTATTCTTCACTTTCTCATCTAATTTCTATCTCCTTTCTGTTCACTCTTCTTTCTTTATGTCCTCTGTTGCATCTCTCAGTATTTGCCCAATGAGCCTTGTCCTATTCTCTCTCCTATCTCTTTCGCTTTATTCCATCTTCCCAGTGTCAAAAGTTTCTTTAAGTTTCATTTTGTCAACCCATTCCCTATTTTCTTTTCCTGTAGCTTAGTCATAGTTTCATTTCACTCCTCCTTCTTCAATCCTGCTCCCAACTTTTCTTCTGTTTTTTTTCTTTTTCCTTTCCCAAACTCTCCCTCTCTAATGGCCTGCCCTTCACTGCCTGACCACAATAGTCTCAACATTTGGATTACTGTAATGGGGCTTGCATCACCCTCATATGATCAGCCATCTGGGGCTGGTTGCCTTTTAGCATTGAGTTAGTATCTTCCCAATAGGATTGACTGAGAAAGCTAAGCTGCGAAAGCACTAATCTCTCAGCACTGGCCATTGTTAGTGTCCCCGACGGCCTCTGCGCTAAAAGGGGGCTAATTGATGTTGCCGCCTGCTTATTGTAGGGCTTGGGAGGATGTGGATGATTGTCGACCGCTCATATGTGCAAGGGGGGATAGTGGTGCAAAGCGGAGGAAGCATGAGTCGGCAGTCGCTATTTCAGGCCTCAAAATTACTAACCTCTGGAAGTGAACAGAGGAGGAAACTGAGATAGCTTTGTTTCACAGAGTTTTTGGTGTTGTTTAAAAATTTGTAGCACAATATTCACTTCAATTGCAATTAAGGGACTCATCTCTGAAACGTTTAGGCATTTTGTAAAACTCCGTTCCTATAATATGCTTAAAAATGTGCACTCTGAGTCTTTATTTGCAATTCTTTGTGACACTAAAGTGATGTAGAGCTGAAGGTTGGACGATGAAGGATGAACACCAAATCACCATTGTCCCAGATAAAGCTTTCGCTAGACTGCCTCTAAACAGATATGGTACTCAAAGTTTGCTATTCTATGTGCAATTGAATCAAATTCAACTGGAGTGCTCACATTTGCCATAATGAAAGAACGTGATGGTATAATGACATCGTTCAATGATGTGTCTTTAATAGATTCTGGACAAAAGGGAGGTCAGTCGTGCACAGAAATAAACGACATCAATGGGAGTCCTTGTCCAGTGAGGTTGGGGTCACAGAGGAAAAAGAATAACATTAGTAATAAAAATTCTTTGAAAATATTTTGTTCAAAGGGAATACTAAGACATTGTGTTCTGGGGATATGGACTGAACAGAGCAGCAGTCACAGCTGAATTTTTTCATATGTAATGTCTTTAAACCAAAAAACTAGATTCCCTTCACCTCCACTGTGTTGAACTCTACTGAATTCAGATCAGTGACACATTGTTGAAATCCCAGAGGACCATAACACAACACCTCAAAACCAAACCACACTGCAGTAGCAGACCATTGTTTGAGAATTTCAGTTTTTCATTGTTAGGTTGACAGACTGCTGACCTACTTTTTAAAATTAATTTAATTTTTTTTTTTTTTTTTAATGTCAGACGTTGGACAGTCTCTATTCTTGCAGTGATACCACTATTACAAATATTTTTCACCTACACAGAAAACTTGAAACATGGAATCTCCTCTTGAGATTCCAAGAGGAAACTATTTGAACTATTTATGAAAATAAATTTAAAAAAAAAAAACTCGTTGTGACTTCTTCCTTCCCAATGATTTCATTGTAGAAACAATTCTGAATATACATATATATATATATATATATATAATGGAGCTCTGAATATATGGAATGAAAAATGACAACATTGATTCACTGGTGGCATCTTGTTTTTGGAGGTGTATTCGCACTTGTTGCAGCAGGAAGTGGCAGAATAAGTGAGGCAGCACAAAATTTCGTAGCTGCAATCCTGAGTAATGGAGACGTTATTCACACTGTGACGAATGCATGCACTGGTAACATAACTACAAGCAACCGTGTTCAGTACCACTCTACCAAAGAAGTACATACAAGTGAAGTTATTGAATTTTTTAAAGATAAAAATTCCTCAAAGTTGTCGTATGACCAGCAGGAGTCAGTTGAAGGCTGCAGTGATTTTAGTGACACTACAGTACATAAGATTGAAGTTTTTGAATTTTATAACTAATAAAAATTATTTAAAACAACACTTTGATTTTTTAACAAACAACACCTACAAACGACTGTTTTATTCAATATATTCAGACTTGCATTCCATATATTGTGTAAGTAGAGAAAAGAGCACATAACAAATGGGATTTATGAGTTGTAGGCAGTGTTGAAAAGATGTGGCTTTATCTTTATGGATTTAAAGATGCACTGTACAGAATACACTTGTACAAATGCATTTATGACTCAAATGTACTAATAGATACTGAATCAACAAATATACAACAATATAAGAACAGTGCAAACAAAAAACATGTAAAGAAAATAAAAGCTTTAAGAACCTTTCTGAAGATCTGCTCATCTTAAAATCAGCTCAGTCAGAATTCTAATGATATAATCCTGTGCTGTTGGCATTTTGCAACTTGCCATGAAAAAGTCATTGAATAACAGGAACAGAAATATATTTCACTAAAACAAAAAAAAAAAAAAAAAAGAAAGATGACAAAGCTGGCAGTTAGAGAAGTAAGAGGAAGTTGAGTCTTTCTTGCAAAGACAAACAAGGTAATCTTAAACGGATGAAGATAGCATGTATATATATATATATATATATATACATATATATATATACACACGTGGACAAAATTGTTGGTACCCCTCAGTTAAAGAAGGAAAAACCCACAATTCTCACTGAAATCACTTGAAACTCACAAAAGTAACAATAAATAAAAATTTATTGAAAATTAAATAATCAAAATCAGCCATCACTTTTGAATTGTTGATTAACATAATTATTTAAAAAAACAAACTAATGAAATAGGGCTGGACAAAAATGATGGTACCCATAACTTAATATTTTATTGCACAACCTTTTGAGGCAATCACTGCAATTAAACGATTTCTGTATTTGTCAATGAGCGTTCTGCAGCTGTCAACAGGTATTTTGGCCCACTCCTCATGAGCAAACAGCTCCAGTTGTCTCAGGTTTGATGGGTGTCTTCTCCAAATGGTATGTTTCAGCTCCTTCCACATATGTTCAATGGGATTCAGATCTGGGCTCATAGAAGGCCACTTTAGAATAGTCCAACGCTTTTCTCTCAGCCATTCTTGGGTGTTTTTGGCTGTGTGTTTTGGATCGTTGTCCTGTTGGAAGACCCATGACCTGCGACTGAGACCAAGCTTTCTGACACTAGGCAGCACATTTCTCTCCAGAATGCCTTGATAGTCTTCAGATTTCATCGTACCTTGCACACTTTCAAGACACCTTGTGCCAGATGCAGCAAAGCAGCCCCAAAACATTACTGAGCCTCCTCCATGTTTCACCGTAGGGACAGTGTTCTTTTCTTCGTATGCTTGGTTTTTGAGTCTATGAACATAGAGTTGATGTGCCTTACCAAAAAGTTCCAGTTTGGTCTCATCTGTCCAAAGGACATTCTCCCAGAAGCTTTGTGGCTTGTCAACATGCATTTTTGCAAACTCCAGTCTGGCTTTTTTATGAGTTTTTTTCAGCAGTGGTGTCCTCCTTGGTCGTCTCCCATGAAGTCCACTTTGGCTCAAACAACGACGAATGGTGCGATCAGACACTGATGTACCTTGGCCTTGGAGTTCACCTTTAATTTCTTTGGAGGTTGCTCTGGGCTCTTTGGATACAATTCCAACGATCCGTCTCTTCAATTTGTCATCAATTTTCCTCTTGCGGCCACGTCCAGGGAGGTTGGCTACTGTCCCGTGGGTCTTGAACTTCTGAATAATATGAGCCACTGTTGTCACAGGAACTTCAAGCTGTTTAGAGATGGTCTTATAGCCTTTACCTTTAAGATGTTTGTCTATCATTTTTTTCCGGATGTCCTGGGACAATCCTCTCCTTCGCTTTCTGTTGTCCATGTTCAGTGTGGTACACACCTTTTCACCAAACAGCAGGGTGACTACTTGTCTCCCTTTAAATAGGCAGACTGACTGATTATGAGTTTGGAAACACCTGTGATGTCAATTAAATGACACACCTGAGTTAATCATGTCACTCTGGTCAAATAGTTTTCAATCTTTTATAGAGGTACCATCATTTTTGTCCAGGCCTGTTTCATTAGTTTGTTTTTTTAAATAATTATGTTAATCAACAATTCAAAAGTAATGGCTGTTTTTGATTATTTAATTTTCAATAAATTTTTATTTATTGTTACTTTTGTGAGTTTCAAGTGATTTCAGTGAGAATTGTGGGTTTTTCCTTCTTTAACTGAGGGGTACCAACAATTTTGTCCACGTGTATATATATATATATATATATATATATATATATATATATATATATTCAGTAAAGAGGTTCTGTTATAATATTACCACCAAACATAGTCACCAAGTTGTTTTTCTAGAACCAGGTTATCACCCTTAAAATCATTTTTCACACCTGCATGGCAGTAACACCGTTTGGGCACAGTGGATTTAAAGGCAAAGAGAATGAAGGAATGCTTTCTTATCTGTCAACCTGCAGCACTGCCAGGCCAACTGATAACTCAACACACAACCCCCCCACACACAAACACACACCCGCAGGCGTTCCTACATACAAACACACACCCATAACTTAATGCCACTAACAGATGAACGGCCCCCATAATGGCAATTTGATGGGGCGATAATTAAACAAACAAAAGAATTATTTTCGCCCTGTGTCAGCCGACAACGTTTGTGTGAGTGTTGCTGTGTGCGTCTGTATTTGTGTGTGTGTGTGTGTTGGCTGGTGTGGCCCATTAATCGAGTCATAACTCAGTTTTTTTGCTGTTTTCTACAGATGACATTGTGAGTTTGTGTGTGGGTATGAGCAAAAGAGAAAGAGTAAGGGGTAGCCTGAGGTCATCTTTAGATCATTTGGTCTTTCACAGCAGTGAAAAACAGATTACCTATTCATTTTAATGCCGTTTGCTTTGTTTGTTTTTTTTGTTTCTGGATGGTATGAAGGTCAGAAAAAAAGTTTCACTTTATGCAGATATAAACAGTCCAACTTAAAAGGTCATATCAGTGTTTTGCATGTTTAAGCCAATTTAACACAAGCATATGTAAAGTTGCCTCATTGCTGTTGTTAGCCAAAGCATAGCACAACTTTCCACAACTAATTTATTAATGTGTTTTCCTGCCTTCCAGGCACATTCTGGTTTCTATTCAGTTCAGTGTATGAAAATAAATCAACAAGGGATTAAAAGTTGCTTGAGTGTGATAACTACGTTACATCATCTGCATTTATTTTTGTTTTGTATTTCTACTAACATTCATCGCATGATAATTGAGTAAAACTGCCCCACTTTACCTATAAATACATTTCACATTTGATTATTATGCTGTGGATAATATACACTTGTCAGGACTTTGTCAGGACTTCAGGAGATCAGTCTAAAACCTTAACTTTAGCCTGATTTAACCATTTCTTTGTGACTTTTGATGCAGGTTTGAGGTCAACTGCATCCAAGACTCAACCTTTCGACTGATGAATTTTCAGTTTTCCCAAAGAATATGGAAGTAATTCTCCATCATTTTGTTTACTTTATATAAACCAACAGATATATACATAATTTTTGTATGTTCCATCTGACCATAGAGCTTTCCACCAGAAGGGCTTTTCTTTGTCCTTGTGGTCAGCAGCAAACTTCAGTGGAGCTTTAAGGTTCTGCTTCTAAAGGAAGAACTTCTTTCATCATGGAGCCTCCCAGCTAATGTTGATGTAAAACATTGTGGACACTGACAGCGGTGTTCCAGCAGCTTCTAATTCATTTAATTGATGTTTCTTGGTTGACCCTTGACAATCATCACTTCTCTCAGCAGCAGGTGATAGTTTGAGTTTTGACACAGCTGTACCGTGAACTTTATACTTACAATCAGATGATTTGGGGATTTTTACCTGCTTTGAAATGTCTCCAAGTGACTTTCTTGACCTGCTTTTTCAGATAATTTCTGAGCTCCTCAGACTTCCCACTCTATTGTCTGCGCCAGAGTCTAATGCATGGATCAAATGTGCCTTAGTTAAATTACCTTACAGTAGAGGAGTCACCAGCTGTAGTCAATTGTAATCACGAGAAATTAGGAGTCCATGCCACAAATAGAATTTTATTAACATGACTTTCCACATCTCCAGAAGTGATAATTCAAGTTGCTGTGTGTCTATTTTTAACCCATCAGATTTTGCCAAACTTCCCGAAGACCTATAACAAATAGACAACATTCATGAATTACAGGAGTCATTGAAGAACTCAAGATTGCCGTGAAATAAGTGCTATTTGCAAGTGTATGTAAACGGAGAGCTGTAATCTGCTGTGCCAATGTTCAACACAGTAGAGATGTATGTCACATAAATGAGTGGACCTTGAGTACCGTTTCCTTGAGCTATACTGAGTACAGCCAAACCATTACTAAATTATTAGTTCATCTGAAGATTGTTTGGCAGTAGTACTGAGCTGAGGTGTGATATGTGTTACTACTTGGAGAGAAGCTTTGAGACATCATAAATGATAATTATTTGATGACTTTATTGCCAGTAGGTGTTTGCTAAGTTGATGCATGGTGCTAATATGTCAGACTTTGTACTTAAGTGGATGATATATTTCAAACTAGCACCAGACTGAACTTACCACTAGATCGAGGTCAGTCACACGTAGCACTGTAATGTACAGTATTAACACTGATTAACAGTGATTGTTTTCTGTCAGTGACTGTTAATACTTGAGCTGAACAAACAAACATAGTTAAGATCAGGATTAATCCATTCCA
Source organism: Acanthochromis polyacanthus (assembly GCF_021347895.1). Taxonomy (NCBI): domain Eukaryota; kingdom Metazoa; phylum Chordata; class Actinopteri; family Pomacentridae; genus Acanthochromis; species Acanthochromis polyacanthus. The sequence goes on along the minus strand of NC_067117.1, from coordinate 30,854,517 downwards.
AATCACCAGCAGCCTTCCCCTTCACTATCTCTGATTTGCTTGAATCTTTTATATCATATACTGTAGATATTTTATATGGTGTCCAGGAAATTTTTGGATTGCTGTTCAAAGTAAGACTCAGATGTCAATTGATTAAACAAATGTTTGGGAAAAGATTTTCAAAATCTCAAAGTATTTGATGTATCAAGCGAAAATTCCGTTAATATCTTTGTGTGGAGTTGAAACAACGAGACAGCAGACGTAGGAGAGTCGAGGTAGTTTACTTGTTTCTATCCACTTAACAGCACATCCAAACTTAACAACTTGCCTGTAGTTCGAGCAGGAAAACACTAACTCTCCGGAAAACCCCGGAACCAGAAAAAACGTCGAGCTGTTACCGCAGCCGCGGTGTCTGCATAGTCCTCCGAAGGCGGCATAGGGGTGTCCTGGTGGGGCAGCAGGGCATAGACGAACTGCTGGCAATTGGCCAGGAAAACCCTGTCTGCTTCTACAGCTAGGGCACAATAATTCTTGCTGGAGGATAGAGGAGAACTGGCCACTGCCGTGAGAACAGGCGCAGGGAGTTGAGGCAGGAAAACGTGTGTGAAGAGGAATGAAGGATCAGTCGATCCTAGTACAGCCAACATCTTCTCCATTAAATCCGACGGCAACGAGACAGCAGACGTAGAAGAGTCAAGGTAGTTTACTTGTTTCTGTCCACTGAACAGCACATCCAAACTTAACAACTTGCCTGTAGTTCAAGCGGGAAAACACTAACTCTCCGGAAAACCCCGGAACCGGAAAAAAAAAACCAAATTCACTCCCTCTTAAAGGCATAAGTCCTCTTTGGTAAATGTCTCTCATCCCTCACAAAGTGGGTCCACCACATTTGTAGATATTCAGCTAGACACATTTCAGAAAATGAGAAATTTTTGAGCAGATATTTTTCTAAAAATGTGATGATTTGAGATGGAATGACGCATCAACAAAGCAATTTATTTTCTCCCTCGTGGTGCATTTTATGAACTGAGATGAAGGAAAAGTAAACTTTATAAAAACAGCACTTCAAAGCAAATACCAGAAGAGAGACATAAAAACCTGGATAAAATATTATTTATTTGGGTCCTTGAAAAGTGAGATGCTTTTTTTTTCTCCCTAAAATGCAGAAATTTGTTTCTCAGAAGGCTGAAAGTCAGGAAGCAGTGACAAAAAGGGTTGAGATTATTTGTTGGTGTCAAGGATGGTGAATTTTGACGTGGTTTACATCCTATAAATTGCCAAGCCTTGATCCTCGCTTGCCTCTGACAGTCTTGTCTTCCTAATCTTACTCTAGTGTTAGTTGTCAGAACCACAATATTAAGTTCAGAAACATCAACCAAGACATTTCCTTCAACTGCATTTTAATAATGTAATATTTGTACATATGAAACCACTACAAAGTTGTGCAAATATTGTACATACTAAAGAATGCTGGTGTTGCAAAAACAATACATTGCAAATCATGTTATTATATGAATGGTTTATGAAAGTGCATTTTTAAATGATCTTGTAAATCTGTTGGAGTGCAGTGTTCTCAGAAAATAGACACTTAAGTCTGGAAATTTATCTGCCAGACAGCATCTTTTTTTTTCTTGCCAAACCCAGCAGTTTCACATTATCCTTTTCAGAATGCCTTAATATGCTTATTGTTCTTATTGTTCGTCCTCTGGGTTTTAGTCTTCTTGCAGAACAGCTTGAGAATGAAACTTTGGCATTTCATCAGATGCTAGGAAGGATTGTGACAACAAACACTGTGCAAAAACTCCTACAAGGTCAACCGAACCGGACTTGGACAGCGGAAAAAATACTTACACACGTGGACAAAATTGTTGGTACCCCTCAGTTAAAGAAGGAAAAACCCACAATTCTCACTGAAATCACTTGAAACTCACAAAAGTAACAATAAATAAAAATTTATTGAAAATTAAATAATCAAAATCAGCCATCACTTTTGAATTGTTCATTAACATAATTATTTTAAAAAACAAACTAATGAAATAGGGCTGGACAAAAATGATGGTACCCATAACTTAATATTTTGTTGCACAACCTTTTGAGGCAATCACTGCAATTAAACGATTTCTGTATTTGTCAATGAGCGTTCTGCAGCTGTCAACAGGTATTTTGGCCCACTCCTCATGAGCAAACAGCTCCAGTTGTCTCAGGTTTGATGGGTGTCTTCTCCAAATGGCATGTTTCAGCTCCTTCCACATATGTTCAATGGGATTCAGATCTGGGCTTATAGAAGGCCACTTTAGAATAGTCCAACGCTTTTCTCTCAGCCATTCTTGGGTGTTTTTGGCTGTGTGTTTTGGATCGTTGTCCTGTTGGAAGACCCATGACCTGCGACTGAGACCAAGCTTTCTGACACTAGGCAGCACATTTCTCTCCAGAATGCCTTGATAGTCTTCAGATTTCATCGTACCTTGCACACTTTCAAGACACCCTGTGCCAGATGCAGCAAAGCAGCCCCAAAACATTACTGAGCCTCCTCCATGTTTCACCGTAGGGACAGTGTTCTTTTCTTCGTATGCTTGGTTTTTGAGTCTATGAACATAGAGTTGATGTGCCTTACCAAAAAGCTCCAGTTTGGTCTCCTCTGTCCAAAGGACATTCTCCCAGAAGCTTTGTGGCTTGTCAACATGCATTTTTGCAAATTCCAGTCTCACTTTTTTATGAGTTTTTTTCAGCAGTGGTGTCCTCCTTGGTCGTCTCCCATGAAGTCCACTTTGGCTCAAACAACGACGAATGGTGCGATCTGACACTGATGTACCTTGGCCTTGGAGTTCACCTTTAATTTCTTTGGAGGTTGCTCTGGGCTCTTTGGATACAATTCCAACGATCCGTCTCTTCAATTTGTCATCAATTTTCCTCTTGCGGCCACGTCCAGGGAGGTTGGCTACTGTCCCGTGGGTCTTGAACTTCTGAATAATATGAGCCACTGTTGTCACAGAAACTTCAAGCTGTTTAGAGATGGTCTTATAGCCTTTAGCTTTAAGATGTTTGTCTATCATTTTTTTTCGGATGTCCTGGGACAATTCTCTCCTTCGCTTTCTGTTGTCCATGTTCAGTGTGGTACACACCTTTTCACCAAACAGCAGGGTGACTACTTGTCTCCCTTTAAATAGGCAGACTGACTGATTATGAGTTTGGAAACACCTGTGATGTCAATTAAATGACACACCTGAGTTAATCATGTCACTCTGGTCAAATAGTTTTCAATCTTTTATAGAGGTACCATCATTTTTGTCCAGGCCTGTTTCATTAGTTTGTTTTTTTAAATAATTATGTTAATCAACAATTCAAAAGTAATGGCTGTTTTTGATTATTTAATTTTCAATAAATTTTTATTTATTGTTACTTTTGTGAGTTTCAAGTGATTTCAGTGAGAATTGTGGGTTTTTCCTTCTTTAACTGAGGGGTACCAACAATTTTGTCCACGTGTGTATAAAGTTTTGTGCCATGTTGAAAAATCACTATGTGTCCTAAACTGACAGCATTTGGTGATATCAGCAAACCAAACATCTTGGCTTCATTACAAAGTGCATATCGTACAGAGATGTTGTTTTAAATTCAGCATATCAACTTCTTCAACCCGGTAGGCCAGCTGGACGCCCAAACAACGTGACAGCGTTGTGATGCGTTTGTCCTTGTTGCAAACAAATAAGACTGTTAAACCCACGTCAGAGATCGGCGATGTCTGAAAGCTGTTAGCTTCACCTTTTCTTTACAGTTTTATGAGCATACCTGAGATGAATTCTAATGTTGCTGCTGAGCTGTAAAGGCTCTGTTTACTTATCGATGCTTAACGAGATATGACAAGCAGATAGTGTGTTTGTGGAAAACATGAGCATATATGACAATGTTCAAAGTCCAGTGAAGCACAAGGTATCTATAATATAGTTAAAAATATGATACAAATTATACAGTTGTAGATTGTATTCTTTAAAACACACTAAGGAAGCTGTCTCATTGGTTATACTTAGATAGCTACAGTCCTCAGTTATTATTTAATTTACAAATCAGTCATCTGTCGAGCATAAATTACTATCAAAGAACTATCAAATATAATGCCTCAGTTTTTACAACTATCTGGTTCACATTTTAGCCTGTCTGTACCTCTGCGCTGTCATATTTAGGTATGTCTGTCCAGTATTGCCATTTATTGCCTAAATTACTCAGCAGTTTGTCTAAGGAGATCAAATCTGAGGACTGCATTGTCCTTGCAGTTCGATTTTTCCGTTGATTATTAATCATTGTGGTCAAATGCTATGACCATTTTTTACACCCAGAAAATGTGACAAATAGAAAGAATCACCAGATTTTCAACAAATCTAAGCTTAAATCCTGATATTTCACGAAACACAGACAAGACTTTCTTTAAAAACTTCATTTTACATGTCAAAAATAAACCATCTCCACCCAATCTTGTAAAAACAAGCAGGAATTCCGTGCTTTTCGGCACAACTGGGAAGCCGAAGGGGACATGACAAAAATTCAGGGAACATCAGGGAACTGCAGGCTGTGTTTTTACAGCGTAGATAATAAACAAGTGTGGCAACAAAATGGAGAAATTAAAAGGTTTTAAAATGCAGTTCAGTGAGCAAATAAATGCAGCATGGCTCAAAAATGTCATATCTGTCAGCAGATTTTGGTGAGATACATTTCGCACTGTGAAGCGTTCTAATTCTATTAATTAAAGTAGCTGAAAAGAGAGGCTCTTGAAAATGTAGAATGTCAAAGAACCTTTTTTTCAGTATTGGAGACACTATAAATGTTGTACATGATGATTCCTTGTTCAAATACTACTTCTGCACAAATAAACTTTAAAATTGCCTCTACTTCTCGTCACAGTTGTGCTGTTTCTATAGAGGCGCAGGACTTCGTACTGCCCTGGAGTCAGAGGGTTTAAAGCTCAGTATGTAATATGATTACACAGATTAGCACAGCTAACAATAGCTTAATGTACCCAAGGCCCTGTTCATAAAGCTACAAACCCATTAAATGGAGAACAAACATAAAAAAATGACAGCGTGCAAAATGAGCTGTTTAGATTCTACGTAGTGCTTAAACCTGCAGACAATTCATTATTGGTTTGATGTACTCTGGTGCAGGTTTTACTTTAACTGGTTCCATCCAGTTTCTTTTCCTGCTGCTCCACCAAAACAAGCTCATCGTCTTTCATCTCTGGATAGCAACGTGGACCAAAGGCAGCTCCTTTCATCTCGCCGTCTTCATCTGCCAGCACAGAGAAAAGTGTGAAATCTTAACAACGGCTGAAGAAGGAAGTTTGCAGGCAGAACGGTGCAATATAACCTTTCTTTGTTACAAGCCGTCAGAATTCTCATCAAGCACAACAGCTTTTTACAAGCATCACATTCAGTTCATCAGAAGCAGCAACTGGGACGTAAACAAGCTGTTATTTGTTCTTAATTGTTGCCTATTTTTCCATCTGAAATAATCCTTTCTATTTATTTATTTACAATTTCTGCTGGACCATTTCTGGTTTCCAAGAAAAATAACATAATATGCAGTGCCTTGTGAAAGTATTCGGCCCCCTTGAAATTTTCAACCTTTCGCCACATTTCAGGCTTCAAATATAAAGATAAAAAATTTTAATTTTTTGTCAAGAATCAACAACAAGTGGGACACAATCGTGAAGTGGAACGAAATTTATTGGATATTTTAAACTTTTTTAACAAATAAAAACCTGAAAAGTGGGGCGTGCAATATTATTCGGCCCCCTTGCATTAATACTTTGTAGCGCCACCTTTTGCTGCAATTACAGCTGCAAGTCGCTTGGGCTATGTCTCTATCAGTTTTGCACATCGAGAAACTGAAATTCTTGCCCATTCTTCCTTGCAAAACAGCTCGAGCTCAGTGAGGTTGGATGGAGAGCGTTTGTGAACAGCAGTCTTCAGCTCTGCCCTTGGGAAATCTTTTTGTATCCAAATCCGGCTTTAAACTTCTCCACAACAGTATCTGGGACCTGCCTGGTGTGTTCCTTGGTCTTCATGATGCTCTCTGCACTTTAAACAGAACCCTGACACTATCACAGAGCAGGTGCATTTATACGGAGACTTGATTACACACAGGTGGATTCTATTTATCATCATCAGTCATTTAGGACAACATTGGATCATTCAGAGATCCTCACTGAACTTCTGGAGTGAGTTTGCTGCACTGAAAGTAAAGGGGCCGAATAATATTGCACGCCCCACTTTTCGGTTTTTTATTTCTTAAAAAATTGTCTTGACAAAAAATTAAAATTTTATATCTTTATGTTTGAAGCCTGAAATGTGGCGAAAGGTTGAAAAGTTCAAGGGGGCCGAATACTTTCACAAGGCACTGTATGGATATTTAAGATATTTGTGAAATATTAGCTCCTGAGGCAATAAATAAATGAATAAATAAAATTAATGCATGTACTCCAAACAGTTCAAGAACAGCATTCAATTTACTTTCTGTAAATCTCAGTAGAAATTTTGGGCGGAAATTGCCTGGACTTTAAAGGGTTAAAAATTGACCATCAACCGATTTTTAGCGGTTTTTCCCGCATTGAGATTTGAGGCTGAGTTTGAACGTGAGTATCTCAGAAATGTTTCAAAATAAAATCCAAACTTCTCATCATGGCATTGATTTCGATTTAGAATCTACGGAATATGGACAAGTGAACCAAATATTATCTGATCGTGTGTGAGTTGAAATGTGGGTGGGGGGAATGGAAGCCATCATAAGAAAGTGGTATCTTTGAGCTCACATTAAAACAAATAAAAAACATAGTAATGCAGAATAAAAGTTTTGAGATTTTCTCAACTATATGTCGTTGCATGTCACAGTTATACACAAAAATAAAAATATTACCACATTGCATAATCTAAGTAAGACAGAGTTACAGCGTTTTAAGATGGTTGGCCAAATATTACTAAGAATATATGTGTACGTACTTGTAATAGAAAGATTTTTTTTTTCTGATTCCTGAAATATTATCTAAATGTAACCTAAAATTTATATATGTGTGTGTATGTATGTGTGTGTGTGTGTGTGTGTGTGTGTGTGTGTGTGTGTGTGTGTGTGTGTGTAATCTAGAATTCTGAATATATGGAATGAAACTCTGAATATATATAATAAAACTTGGAGCGACAAAATAACCATTATATATATTCAGACTTTCATTGTATATATTCAGATCTTCATTCCATATATTCACAGTTCCTTCCATATATTCAGACTATATAATCAGGGTTTTGAAAATTATAATTTCACAATATTGTTATTAAACCAGATTGTTATTGAAATATACTCAAATGATGAAAAAAAAAAATCAAAGCACCACATTACACATATTTTTATATAAAATAGGAAATTTTAGCATATTTTAAAAAAATATTATTGAAATTTGAGGCAAAATTTTTAACTGTTATTTCTCATCATATCATTGTCATATATATATCTGATTCAAAATCTGCAGTATTGGACAAGTAGACCAAATAATCTCGAACAACAGGTGAGTCGAAATATGGAAAAAAAACTAAACAATAATAATAATTACAAAATCATGACAATTCCCATCTTGGAGCACACATTAACAGAAAAATTCAACCAGGGATATTATCTGATCTGTAGTTACATGTCAATGATACACAAAAACAAAAAGAACTCCATTTTGCCAAATCTAAGTCGAACAGGCATTTTAATATTGTTTTCCAAGTAAAATTACAAATATATACAGAATATATTTGTGGTGTGGTGGTTAGCACTTTCGCCTTGCAGCAAGAAGATCCCTGGTTCACATCCTGGCCATCCAGGGATCTTTCTGCATGGAGTTTGCATGTTCTCTCTGTGCATGCGTGGGTTTTCTCGGGGCACTCCGACTTCCTCCCACAGTCCAAAAATATGCTGAGGTTAATTAGTTACTCTAAATTGTCTGTAGGTGTGAATGTGAGTGTAATTGTTTGTCTGTATATGTAGCCCTGTGACAGACTGGCGACCTGATCAGGGTGTCCCCTGCCTTCACCCTAAGTCAGCTAGGATAGGCTCCAGCACCCCTGCGACCCTAGTGAGGTTTAAGTGGTGTTTACACACGTGGACAAAATTGTTGGTACCCCTCAGTTAAAGAAGGAAAAACCCACAATTCTCACTGAAATCACTTGAAACTCACAAAAGTAACAATAAATAAAAATTTATTGAAAATTAAATAATCAAAAACAGCCATTACTTTTGAATTGTTGATTAACATAATTATTTAAAAAAACAAACTAATGAAACAGGCCTGGACAAAAATGATGGTACCTCTATAAAAGATTGAAAACTATTTGACCAGAGTGACATGATTAACTCAGGTGTGTCATTTAATTGACATCACAGGTGTTTCCAAACTCATAATCAGTCAGTCTGCCTATTTAAAGGGAGACAAGTAGTCACCCTGCTGTTTGGTGAAAAGGTGTGTACCACACTGAACATGGACAACAGAAAGCGAAGGAGAGAATTGTCCCAGGACATCCGAAAAAAAAATTATAGACAAACATCTTAAAGGTAAAGGCTATAAGACCATCTCTAAACAGCTTGAAGTTCCTGTGACAACAGTGGCTCATATTATTCAGAAGTTCAAGACCCACGGGACAGTAGCCAACCTCCCTGGACGTGGCCACAAGAGGAAAATTGATGACAAATTGAAGAGACGGATCGTTGGAATTGTATCCAAAGAGCCCAGAGCAACCTCCAAAGAAATTAAAGGTGAACTCCAAGGCCAAGGTACATCAGTGTCAGATCGCACCATTCGTCGTTGTTTGAGCCAAAGTGGACTTCATGGGAGACGACCAAGGAGGACACCACTGCTGAAAAAAACTCAAGCCAGACTGGAATTTGCAAAAATGCATGTTGACAAGCCACAAAGCTTCGGGGAGAATGTCCTTTGGACAGATGAGACCAAACTGGAGCTTTTTGGTAAGGCACATCAACTCTATGTTCATAGACTCAAAAACCAAGCATACGAAGAAAAGAACACTGTCCCTACGGTGAAACATGGAGGAGGCTCAGTAATGTTTTGGGGCTGCTTTGCTGCATCTGGCACAGGGTGTCTTGAAAGTGTGCAAGGTACGATGAAATCTGAAGACTATCAAGGCATTCTGGAGAGAAATGTGCTGCCTAGTGTCAGAAAGCTTGGTCTCAGTCGCAGGTCATGGGTCTTCCAACAGGACAACCATCCAAAACACACAGCCAAAAACACCCAAGAATGGCTGAGAGAAAAGCGTTGGACTATTCTAAAGTGGCCTTCTATGAGCCCAGATCTGAATCCCATTGAACATATGTGGAAGGAGCTGAAACATGCCATTTGGAGAAGACACCCATCAAACCTGAGACAACTGGAGCTGTTTGCTCATGAGGAGTGGGCCAAAATACCTGTTGACAGCTGCAGAACGCTCATTGACAAATACAGAAATCGTTTAATTGCAGTGATTGCCTCAAAAGGTTGTGCAACAAAATATTAAGTTATGGGTACCATCATTTTTGTCCAGGCCTGTTTCATTAGTTTGTTTTTTTAAATAATTATGTTAATGAACAATTCAAAAGTGATGGCTGATTTTTGATTATTAAATTTTCAATCAATTTTTATTTATTGTTACTTTTGTGAGTTTCAAGTGATTTCAGTGAGAATTGTGGGTTTTTCCTTCTTTAACTGAGGGGTACCAACAATTTTGTCCACGTGTGTATATGATGGATGGATATTTGTAATGTAGTCATATGTTTAATTTTTGTGCACCACATTTTATAGGCACAAAACTTGGTTTTGACTTATCTGTAATAGTTCCTGAGACACTGTCATCCAAACATGGCCTCACAATTGCAATCTGTGAAAAAAAGCAAAAAACAAATAATGAAACAGATATGATAAAATAAAATTGATATTTAAAACAAAAAAATTCACAGCTACTATTTTAAAAATGCACATTTTGTCAGCCAATCAGAGACAATCAAGCAAAGGGACCCACTGAGGCTGCATCATCTCACAATGTTGACACATTAACCCACTTCATCTTCACTTGGTGGACAATTTTGTTGTAATGCAGAATTGGTACAGTCTGATGTTTGTTACAGGCCTTATGTTTCAGATTTTCTTATTGATACAAATAAAAAAAAAGTCCTAAAACACAACACCACACTTCTTCCACCAGCCCTTTGTCACCGTCCACAGACCCAACGGTTCCACTGGCCCAAACACAGGATCTGTCTTCCCAATGACTTGATACAGCGAGTGCCCCAAAGCAGAGGTTGATGTGTGGCTGCATTTATCACTCTGAGCAGACCACAGCTGGAAGGCAGAGATATGTCAGGTACAAGGCCAAGACACCAATCACTTACAGGAAGTGTGAGGTACCTCTGAGTCCTGCAGCGTCCAGAAAATGTTTCATTACACACAGAAAACCCCTCCACCGTCCTCCGATTACATACCCGCTGCTGATTTCATTTGTTTTGTGTTATGCATGTTTCACCAGCTCACCTCATGATCAAAGTGTTTTTGACGTCCATGGCTGTCCTGCGATCTGTTTCATCTCGTGTCAGATAGGAATATAAAGCTCTTTTTGTTGCTGCTTCTTGTTGCTGCTAGTACAACTCCAGCATCACGGTGTTCACATCAGAGCTCAGAGCAAAGCTGCAGGCTTGTAAATGACCAAATCTCGGTGTCTAAGTTTGTCTAAGTCGAAATGACAACCTGCTGTTTTTGACTGCGGCGTGCATAATGAAGATATCATTATGCTCAGAGAGACAATGGCGGATAAGCTTTCCAGTTGGAGCGGCTCGTTCCTGACAGACTCCAGCGCTGAGCCGATCAGGAGGGGGCAACCAAGAGTCACCTGAGCGCCGCTCTCTGCATGCGCGTCTGTGGGTGAAAAGCAACGAGTGTGACTAATACAGTCGAGGTTGGGATTAACTTTTCCAACCCTGAATATCATTCTCTTTAAACCTCTTGACACAATATGCTTTCTAACACACAAACACGCACACACACGTGCACACACCGGTATGCAAATAGCCGACTTCTGAAATAGCAAATGTTTACTGAGATGAAAGGTTTGGCTTATTTTCTCCCCTCTAAGAGGATCCAAGCCAAAATGAGTGACTGCCAACATTTTTTCTTTTTCCGTGTGCGTGTGCACATATGTGTGTGAATGAAAACCTGGCTTCTTTGTACCTTCACGCTTCCTTGGCATGTCTTCAAACGCTAGCGTGTAATCTAGGTCCGTGTCATTGGCATAACAAAGAGGAATGTGCACTGGTAACATGCATTATTCTTTAAATCTGCTTCTTTTTTTCTTTTCTCGGTAATGAGCTGTACGAGGAAATTTCATCATTTTAGCAAATATCGGCCAGAAGTTCCTCAGTTCTATCCTGATTTCTTTCCTTTTGCTAAGTTGAGTATAAAGAATTAAGGCCTTTTTCCCCCCAAAGAGTAGATTCTGTTCATATTTTTTCCCACCAATTACACAGACATCTTATATTTGTTCTGGCTTACAACTAAATCTACTCATTCTGGGTATTTACACCTGCATCATAACCCTCTGAGAAGGCTTCTGTAAAGGTGTACATGCACTTTGAAGCCACATTCTTAAATCCTGGTCATCATTCTGGGGCACCGGTCATTAAGGGAATACTTTCTCAGAAATCAGTGATCGTTGGTTCACTGGAGCGTTGCACACGCATTGCATCATGTCTGACTGAAGCATTAAAATAAAAAAAGGAAATGCTGAACGACTGCCGTATAGATCCGAGCTCTATCTCTGCAAATGGTGAGAAGCAAGGCGCTGCTCTGTTGTATTCTGGCGAATTAACTCGCGAAAGAAAATATATTATGCGATAATCCTTCACGGTTTCTCAGAGATAAGAGTTCGAGATGAAACTTGCTGCTTTCTTTTTGTAGCACATTTGTAGTTTTTTGTTCTCAATCCTTGTAGAATAATATAATGAGATCTCTGCCTCCCACTTTATTCCATTTTAATGTAGTTTTCCACCCATTTACACCTGGTTATTAATAAGTATTCTGTAGCAACAGTAGCTGTTTTCATCATTTCATCATTTTCAACTATTTCTGCTTGACCACGTCTAGTTTCCTTGAAATTGCAAGAACATATAATGCGGGTTTTTATGAAGACATTTGTGAAATTTTTGCTTCTGAGAAGACGTTGACATGTTTTTCACTTGCTGAATTTTGAGGCTGTTTGAAAGGTGATACTTCAGGAAGTGATGAATTAAAGCATAAAATGTTCACTATTTTTCTCATCAGGCCTTGATTCAAAATGCAATGTTGGACATAGAAGTAAAATCATCTTTAAACTGACATTAGAAACTAGTTTTATAATAACTATTACGATTATTGTTATTGTTACTACTCTTCTTATTATTATTATTATGGTTTATCGCCGTCATCATCATCATATTCTGCTCTTATTTCCTGAGTTACAACTTGTTCTGATTACTGAAAAAAATATTCAGAGCTGACAACAGCAACTACAACAACTACTAGTGCTACTATTACTGCTGTGGCAAAAAGTGTGGGTATCGTCTCACACCATAAAAGATATGTAGCAAATTTGTTGTAGAAATTAGCCTCATATGGAGGAACCAAAAATAGATATTTATGTAGCAAAAGTGTAGCTTGCAACACACCTAATGGTAGAAACTACACTTTATGATTAAAATTGCACTCGCTAATTTCGAAGCACCATTCTGAGCTCGTCTTAGAAAATGATTAATTTAAACTCAGTCTCTAAGAGATTTTGATGAGAAAGAAATTGATCAGCCTCATGACAGTTGTAAACTCTGATTTCATTGACCTCCAATTCCCAAAACAAAGAAATTCACAGTAGAACCGGTGTTAATTATATGCAAACATTTATGAACTAATACTATAAACAAACAATAAACAACAGACAATGAATAAATGAATGAATAAATGCAGATGAACAAATGAACTGTGATTGCCACTAAAGCAGCTGGTAGAAAAGATGATGAATTTAGAGTTACTTTGAAAATTGAAAACCAATTGTAATTTATAAATTAACCCGTTTAGCAGAAGGAAAGTGATACTTGCGCAGCCTTTGTAGTAGTGAGTGGGAGACCGCTGCAGGATGTGAAGCTGTGATGATCTGCAGGAAGGAAGACAAGAAAAAGTTTTCTTTTAAAAATCTTTCCGATGGCAGCTTGGATAAGAGCGTGGTTGTGTGCAAATTACAAATTGTGCAACAAAAACTTGGTAACACTTTATAATAACTATACACTATTAAGCATTAGTTAAGCATTGGTTCAGCATAATTTCAGCATTAGTTAATCCTTAAATCCTCATGAACTCATCATGAATTCACCATTAGTAATGCATTACAAAGCATTAGTAAAGACAGTTTTAAATGTTCAACCAACACATTATTAAGCATTAGTTAAACATTAGTAAAGTGCTTAATTCATCGTTAACTCATCATTTGTAACTAATTAGTTATACCTGCTTAATTAATCATGAATTCATGATCTGTGTGACATTTATTATGCATTACTAAGCACTTAATAAATCCGGTTAAAAATGTTTTGTTGCTCATTGATAATCTCAGTTGTTAATACTTTATAAAGGGTTAGCAACTGTGTTAGTATATGATTTACAAACACATATTCATACTCAATGAATAACTTATTAATGCGGTTACTACTCATTAGTTAAGTATATTCCGTGAGCCCATCTAAAGTGAGGACTATCTATGCTTTATAAAGCATTTATAAATGACACAGAAGCAAAGATATACAAAGTGTCAGTTTTATTGGTCCCAAACAATACAAGCTCTTTTAAATACACACTTTAAACAAATACAATCTATAAAATTTCAAGTAAACTTGACAAACATCTTCAAATAACAACAGTCTGTGATCGTATAAAATAGAAAAATAAAATACAAGCTCTTTTAAATACACACTTTGCAATCCTTAACATTTCAAGTAAACTGGTGAACTATCTCTTCAGGGCACACACACACCAGAGGTAAGTGGCTGCCTGATTCTGGGATTCCGCCAGTGCATTTCAATGGGAAACAAGTGCACTCCTCCTCCTGCCAAAGGTAAAAGTTGCAGGAGGAGGAATCCGCTCGTTTCCCATTGAATTACATTGGCAGAATCCCAGAATCAGGCAGCCACCTACTTCTGGTGTGTGTGTGCCCTTGAAGTGCACAAAGTGCTTTACAGTAAAACAAATATACCGTTTTCAAATATTGCAAGATAACACTAGATAATTTCTGCAACCTGTTTGCCTCTACGATCAGCTGCCATCTCTCCAGCGTGATATGGCTCTCTCTCCGACTTCCGCATTTGAGAAAAATAAAAAACAAAAACCGCGCGGTCTCGCTCTCCAGAACCGCGGAGGAGGCTGGGACTTGTAGGACTCTGGGACGTGTAGGACGCTACTGCGCATGCTCTTACCGTCAAAAACGCTAGTGCGCATGCTCCAAAATGCAGAAGTCACGCTGGAGAGATGACAGCTGATCGTAGAGGCAAACAGGTTGCAGAAATTATCTAGTGTTATCTTGCAATATTTGAAAACGGTATATTTGTTTTACTGTAAAGCACTTTGTGCAATTCAAGGGCACACACACACCAGAAGTAGGTGGCTGCCTGATTCTGGGATTCCGCCAATGTATTTCAATGGGAAATGTTGCTAACCCTTTATAAAGTATTAACAACTGAGGTTATCAATGAGCAACAAAACATTTTTAACCGGATTTATTAAGTGCTTAGTAATGCATAATAAATGCCATACAGATCATGAATTCATGATTAATTAAGCACGTATAACTAATTAGTTACAAATGATGAGTTAACGATGAATTAAGCACTTTACTAATGTTTAACTAATGCTTAATAATGTGTTGGTTGAACATTTAAAACTGTCTTTACTAATGCTTTGTAATGCATTACTAATGGTGAATTCATGATGAGTTCATGAGGAATTAAGGATTAACTAATGCTTAAATTATGCTGAACCAATGCTTAACTAATGCTTAATAGTGTATAGTTATTATAAAGTGTTACCAAAAACTTTTCTTATCACCGCAGTACTTCAAGCTACAAAAGCCCCTAATTAAGTAGAAACATTTTTTTAATGGCATCCCACCAATAATATATATATCTATATATATAGATATAGATGTAGATATATCTCGATGGATCGATAGATAGATACAGCGCCCTCCATAATTACTGGCACCCCTGGTTAAGATGTGTTCTTTAGCTTCTAATAAATTCAGTTTTTTTCTAAATAATATAGGACAACAATGAAAAAAAGAGGAAAATCCAACCTTTAATTCAAGTGCATTTATTCAGTAGGGAAAAAAATCATACATTAAGAAATAATTCTTTTATATAAAATCATGTATGCCACAGTTATTAGCACCACTGATTTTCATCCTTTGTACAACCCCCTTCTGCCAACAAAACAGCACCTAATCTTTTCAGTGTGAGAAAACACACTGCTATAAAAATTGAATTTATTTTAAGGTTTTCAACAGATCTTAACCAGGGGTGCCAATAATTATGGAGGGCGCTGTGTGTGTGTGTATATATATATATATAACTAAAATTCCACAGATACCTTTCAGACATCGATAGTTTATGACAAAGAATGAAATGTTTCAAGCAAATCGTAGATGATTTGATATATCTATGGGCCCTGTGGCAAAGTTTTGCAAATACACCTGTGCTTTTTAGCAGGACTAGACCAGGTAAAAGAAATGCACCATTAATGTCCTGTTTGCACCTCCACATCGCTGCTGCTCCTCCCTTCACTCCCGTCTCTCTCTGCCTGTCTCCTTTATGTCTCTTTATCTCCCTTCACCCCCTCACTTGTCCCCCTCTCTCCCTTTCTCCCTCCCTCTCCTCCCCCGCCTCTCCGACAACCCTTCTGTCTCGGCAGGATAAAACGAGTGGGACAGAGGTGAGGAGAAAGAGCAATGGTATAATAAAATCAAAGCAGACTCATTACTGAAGGTCTCCTGAAGGGGTGAGATAGGTGTGTTTTCTCCAGCAAGCCATCCATTCCACTCAGCCTGTGATGTATTGTGCTCAATTACAGCAAACCAGTAGTGTTTGCTAATGTCCCACTTTGCCCAAGAGATTAGGCCTATTTGTTTTGGTAGACTTTAAAAGACAGTTTTTCGCCCTGTCACAGCTGAAAAGGTTTGTCACTGAAGACTTATAACCATTACAGTACGAGAGGAAACACTTTATTTTATTTTTTTATATTTTTAAATATACATCTAAAGCCATTCAGTGTTATGTGTGATACTTAACGGCATCCATTTGGAAGAAGTGATGGACTCGTATAGCTTGACGGATAATGTGCTTTATTTGGGAGTGATGCTTTCTGAATGGTAAAATTGAAAATACCCAACCAAACAGACACAGCAGTAACGACAAAAAACGGCAGAGAAATGTGAACACAGCCATGCATTTAGATTCTTGAGTTGTTATTTTTGTCATTTTTTTAACCCATGTAGGAACAGGAGAACACAAAGAGGATTCCAAGGTTTATGGAAGTTAAAAAAAACAACAACAACAAAACAGTAAGTGTCCGTAAGTCTTTAAATCCTTGAATCATTTCCATATACAAAGAACTCAAAGTTCAATCCACCAATCAGCAAAATTTTTTTTTAAAAAGTGATAATTATTTTTGTGCAGTCTTCTTGGCAAAGATCATTCCATATGGGATCGACAGAGCAACAGCATGCACCATTGTTGGCGTAGGAGATTAAAAAAATAAGATTTAAATTTGTGAATTAAGTAAAAAAAAAAAAAATTAATTAAAATAAAAATTTGCATTGAGCTTCCTCGGCTGAAAGTTTTCTTTTAAAGTTGTGTGCAAATTGTGAAACAAAGAGTTTTCTTATCACTGCAGCAGTTCGCCAACGGTATCGCCCAGCAAAACATGCTGCTGTGAGCATGGACACCAGAGCTAAAGCTACGTGTCCACAGGATCTATTTTTCTCACATGGAAATGCACCACATCTGAATATCACCCACTTGGTGGGCGGGTCACTTGTGGGTCACTAGGTGGTCACATCACAGACCTTTACACTCTCAGTCTGGTAGAAACGTCGGACCAACATGGCAGCTCGGTCGCAAATTTTCTTTTATTCCTAAAACAGTTCAGCAAAAAGTATTTCTAAAAATATTCAAGGCAAGAAATAAGCTTCTGAATCTGTTCCCGTTTTAGTTCAGTGACGGCTAGTTTTTATGTTTTAACAAAGTTTCGCAGTGAGTTGGACCTTCACTCCCTGAACTGAATTTGCATAAATGAAACTACTTACACAAATGAGCTCCGGAGTGATGCACCAGAACACAGCTTGAAGTATGTCACAATGCAACCAGCATGCAAGACAGTCAATGGCGCCACCAGGCAGTGGCCTGGGGTGGCCACGGCCACCCCTACAAATCTCCTGGCCACCCCACTGGCCACACTACTGGCCAGTTACAAATATCAATTGCCAATTTAGCTCACACCGCAGCAAGGACAAGGCTCAGGCTGTGCACACGTAGCAAGTCAGAGGCGACAAAGACGGTTCCTTCCCCCTTGATTCGCTCATTGTCTAACAGTGATGTCAGTCACTCATTCATTCCATTGGTTCTGAGTAGGTTGCAAACTCTGACAGCATTGCCACTGATCCGCATCGATCAGCAGCACAGATCTGAACAGAGGACGATGAGTGAGTCATAATTTCTTTTGTAAAAATAAGTGGGAGAAGTAATATTCGTCATGACATGCTTTGTAAGTGCCAAAAGGTGCTGCTATAGCAACCTGTTAAAGCAGCACTGCTGTGCTTTTTAACATTTGAGGTACAGGCATAGTCAGCTAATGCTAGCTGCTGCTATTATTACTCTGCCAAGGCATGGTGGAGTTATGTGACGATTGGCGTATGTTTGTCTGTGAATCTGTCTGTCCGTGTGAAACATTACTCAAAAGTGGAGCAACAGATTTGGATGAAATTTTCAGGGAAGGCCAGAAATGACACAAGGACCAAGCGATTAAATTTTAGCAGTGATGCGGCTAATAATGTGGATTCACGGCTTTGTTAAAGATTTCCCATTGCCAGATATAGCAGCCTGCACAGTGTTGCTGTAACCATGATGTGAACACTGTCTGCTACCTGCTGCTGGCCATCACATGATTGTGATCCTACTACAAATTGACCATGATTTATCAGCTGGAAATCATACAAGGAACAAATTATTAAACTGCGGGGTGTTTCTGAGTCCCATCAATTCCTGCCGACCGCTACATATTTTGCCCAGGCCATGTAGCAAACCCCAGCCAGACACCTTAAGTTCAGCAGTCAACCTAATTTGAAGACAGATTCACCTTTCTGTCCTTCCCTCATTTCTTCACCGTAACACTTTGTAACAGCTAGGTGCTTATAAGTTTAAACACATCCTTTAATAGACAGCAACAGCGTGGAACCGTTTTCTGTCATCTTTATGTGAATTTTCGGACTTTTCGACACAGACAGCGTCTTCGTCATGTCAAGAAACTGCTTGTTACGACCCAACCTCTAGGGGCTGGCTGGATGCAACAAAATAACCAGATGTAATTGGTTTAGGTAAGGGATTTATTGCTTAGTAGTAAAAGGGAACGAAAAAGGTGACAACAAAACACAAGACTGGTGGGTGTTGCTAAAACAAAGAACAGAATAAAACATAACGGCTAACAGAGTTTACAACTAAGCTAAACACAAAGAAAACAACTAAACTCCTTAGCCAAACAGAACTACAAAAGCAACACCCACCACCAGGAACAGAAACTAATACAAAATGTGTACAAACAAACTAAACAAAACTGGTGCCTCTGCATAATGAGCATAGTTTACAAAAGCTCAGCATACATAGTGGTTTCTATACAAAGTTAGCTACTACACAAGTGGAGCCTCAGTCTCCACACTAAACAAAAGCTGCTAACAAAAGGTCAGGGTTGTCTGGAGCACAACCACAAGCGCTTCCAGACCGAAAGACCACACAGAAGTACCCAAAACCACGAAACAGAGAGCACCAGGGTGGACTGGTCTAAACACCAGCCACCCAGCCTAATGGCGTGGTGGGGGTTTATAGTCCACAGGTGTGGTGCTTGGCTGCCTCCGATTGGTCCGGGGAGGAGGAGCTGGAGGGTGGTCCAATCAAGATGGCCGGAGGGCGAGGAGAACCAGACGAAAGTGCAGGTTGTCATCAGCTCGGTCGTCAGCTGAAACGGCTGGCAGCTGGGGCTCCAAAAGGCTCTACAACAAGCCACAGCTGAACCTACACACAAATCTCCCCCAAACAGAAGGCCCAACAAAGCACCACCTCAGAACGAACGGCACACCAATACTGGTGGCCGTAACACTGCTTCTTAGACAACACTTTCTGTGCCGCTGGAATGGTGACAAAATAAATGCCTGCAACATTAAAATACGTCTTCAAATAAAAGCATTGATGGAACGGTTATTTTAACACGAGCTTGCCAAAAGTGATGAACTGATCAACACACCTTCGTAAGTGTAATTTACACGCAGTTTCATATCCATACATAACATGCACATGCGTAACACATGCCTGTGCTCAGCACAAGGTCATTTTTAGTTAAACATTTCATCTGTTGTAAATAATACATTAACTCAGCAGCCTTGGTGGAGTACTGCACTCTCTGAATGTTTTTCTCGTTTCAATTTGCAGACCATGAAGAGAAGTCAAGACATCTCTCCTTACTTTAAGAAGAAAATTAGCACAGGAGGTGAGAGAGAGCCAACGGTCGAGCAGCAGAGGCATAGTGATGAGGAGGAAGGAAGGGAGCAAATTAACTCAAAATGTTTACTGTACTGTAATTAGTCTATGCACATTAGATCATTAGTAACATTAAATATAACATAAGAGAAGTTTATAAATAGGCGCTCCCTCAAGTCTTTCTGATAGTTTTCTGCTAGCCTACATACTACAGTATTATATAAAAAAAGACAGTAATAATAGTACTAGTAAAATAAAATTCCTGAAATTATGACTTTTCAGTTTTGGTGTGCCACCCCAAGATTTTAAGTGGCCCCACCTGGCCACCCCTATGAAAAACTTCTGCAGGCGCCACTGAAGACAGTGCATGCTGGACAACAAGAAAAGCACTAATGAGTGCTGTACTCCACCAAGGCTGTTAATTTCTCAATTTGCGTATTCAGAAATCATGGCAACATAGAATCTGGTCATTTAATATAGATCAGCAATTAGATCTCCTTTAAACAGTATTCCCAACGTATCTACAATAGTTGCCGATCTATCGTATCTACAATAGATAGGCAATTTCGTATTTAACTAAATAAATACGAAATTGCCTTGCTTGAGCACAGACATGTTGTGTATGTACATTACGAATTGCATTACCGAAATATGTAGCGGGTCGAGTGAATCGATGCAGGTAACTGACACAGTGTTGATTTGTTGTCATGGTTACGGTGACGGCGTGCTGGCTGCTATATCTCACAATGAGGAAATCATTAACAAATCCAGACTATAAGCTGCATCACTGCCAAAATATAATGAGGTGGTCCTTGTGTCATTTCTGACCTTCCCTGAAGATTGCATCCAATTCTGTTCCGTTTTTGAGTAATGTTGACAGACAGGTTTACAGACAAACGTACGCCAAACGTCACATAACTCCACCACGTTTCTTGGCGAAGTAATGAATGCGATGTGAGAAATTGACGGATTCTGTGGACACATACCTTAATGTTAGCTGTGACAGTCCTAGTAATTGCAAACGCTGTAGTCAGCCAATAATAGACCACTCTTGAAGACATTGAAAGTGCCTGAGTTTAGATAAAGTCCTAAAATGTTGAATATAATCACTATATTTGCATTTTTACCTTGCAGTAATCTGTGAATATAGTAGACAGCTGAAAAATGCACAGACGAATATAAATGAAGCATTTTTTATTGTTTATTGTTTAAGTTGATGTATATGTCTGTTCATCGATTCAGTTGCCAACAACACATGCACACGTACATTACGTAGCAGCAGAGGGGAGCGACACAGCTACTTTTCATGTAGTTGAATACACTTATTGTATGCCCCGTTGAACAAAAGTGTCGGCCAAATGTACGTAGTGTGTTCTTGTGAATTTGTCTGAACCAAGTCAGTAAATGGTTTGTGCAGCTGAAAGTGCAGAAACACTGAAAATGTAGCTGCCTGGTTTTGCTTTACTGACCAATCTGCTCAACAAACCAGACAGGTTGACACGTGCAGTTAGAACTGACTGCCTTTTTGGTCCCTATATTGTCTTTTTCTCATATTTGTGATGTTACTAGTAAGGAGACACAGCTTATTATAGCACTGCAGGCACCCCAGACTGAGTTATCTGCCAGACAGGTGATTTCAGTGCCAATCTGCTCCTCACATACTGGGAAAGGTGACAAATGGGCCGCTCGTAGTTGTTAAGAAGCAGCGAGGCTAAAGGCTCTGATGCACTCACATAAACACAGTCATAACGAGGCTCAGAGCGGTGAATAAATACTGCACAAATACTTCAACTGTACTCCGGCATGCAAATGATAAAAATGATCCACACATGCATAAATGGAAATGCAGCTATGTGGCAGCATTCTGCAACCCTGAAAAAAAGAAGAAGAATTCATTGTTAAGACGGGGTTTAAAGGAATTAAACACACACACCAACTCTGCTGAACCTTAAAGACAACAGCACACTCCTACACACACATACACATCCATACATGCAAACGCTCCCTGCAGCCTTGGCGGATGAGGTTAAATGCAGCTTAACACAATAGGAGTGTTTTTGGGTCAGCCGTCCCTTAGCGTGGCAGACGGACGTTTCACTGACACAATATCCCTTTAACGACATCCCATAATGGATGCAGCAGGCACACTTTACGGCTTAGAGCGGCCTTTTTAACTGCTTAGACTAAGCTCCTTTGTGGTGCTCGGAAAAAGCAGCAAAAGGGGTAAAAAAAAAAAAAAAAAAGAGGGAGAAATTACGGCGTCCTCTTTAGATGATAGCCAGACAATAGCCGCACGCTTAAGAGATTAGACGGTCGTAAGGTTTTCGACGCTCTGTAAACAATGCTAAGTGAAGGATTTTCACTTTCAATCTCTTCCGATCCCCTTTCCTCCCCTCGCTTTGTTTTCACAATTATCCACTTTGTCCAGCTCTAAATGCTCGGGTTTGAAAGTGAGATCCAAGCTGGGCTGACATCAGAGAGGAAGTTGTGGTTCTAAATGTCACTGCATTCCCTTATGAGGATTCCCTAATTTTTTTTTCCACACATGAGGCAATTGGTGCCATTGTTTTACCCCCCAGTGCGCTAAAGAGACACGAGGAGGATGAAAGTCGAGGTGGATGTGATGAGTCATCGTGTTTTTAAGACGCTCATTGTCTGGTGGAAGGCTCAGAGCCGACTCGTTCTTGTTCGAGTTTAACTGAAGATCAAGAGAGTGAATGAATGCAGCCGAACCTTCTTCTTCTTCTTCTGTCTCCTCTGTATCTTTCCCACTGGCTTCATAAAACACGTCTTCACAGTATTTGAACCACAGGCGAACTGCGATGTGAAACTCTGTGAAACCAAGAAACCGTCTTGATCTCGTCTGTAGTCTCGATTATACAGTGACGTCTGATATCCTGCAGTTTTAAAACATTGTCTTCAGAATGGAGGCAATAATGAGTGAAACATATAAGAACTTCTCCATGTTGTTCATCCAAACAGAATAAACTGTCGATAGACCGTATCGGCGAAGTCTTGCTGCTGTAAAATTGGATGCACCTTAAGGACCTGATCCATCTCTGCTGGTTATAATTACAATTCAATAGCAGAACAAATTGCTATTCGGTCTGTGACGGTCTACAATAGATGCAACTGATCAGGATCTGTCTGTATAGGAGTGATGCTCTGTTATTATTTGTTTCACACTGGATTTACTAATGTTTTATTGAACTTTTATTCTATGTTTAGGTGTACTTTAATGATTAGACAAACAAATTGTAACTCCACTTTTGAAAAGTGCGTATTGTTGTTATTATTGTTATTGTTATTATTATGATTATGATTATTATTATTATTATTCATACGGTTAAACATGTATCCCCAAAAAGAATAACTACAGCCTGTCAGTGATTACTAATAATTGTTAAGGTCCTGTATTTTGATAAAGACCTGGGCAAAACATTCATTCATTCCTTCATTCATTCCTTCATTCAAATAATAAACCCATGGAAAGGCAGGACACTTGGTGGTTATTCATACAGCGAACTAACTAACTGACTGACTAACTATTTATTTATTTGGTTTTATTTTATTTACTTATCTAGAATTCAATCACTTTACTCCAGTAATGACTCCATTACGCTTTAATGCCAACGCAATGGAAAATACACACAAACAAATGCATTTACACAGAGAAAAATGAAGATCGATGAATGATCTTGTCCAAATATACCATAAATAAGGAAAGCGAATAAAGTTTGGCTGCATGCTGCTAACATTTTATCATCCATACTGAATATATCCTTCAGAATTGTTTGTATGGTGTTTGTGAAAGAAGAAGTTATTTGGACACAAGACTGAACTGGGAACGTTTGCAAGGTGGTAATTGTCTCTTCTAATGATCAGTTACTCGCCGGCCCATAAGTGAGGTGGAATCTAAAAAGAGACAGTGTGATTATAGCATCTTTTTTCAGGTGATAATAAGAATCTGCCAGGCATGAAGTTGTTGCAGATCTTTATCTCCGTCTATCCCCCTTTCCTCTCCTGTGTTCTGTCTTTGTTTAATCTTAACTCTGCCTCCCCAGGAAGGGTTTATTCATGCAATCAAACTTTATATTTCTGTTATTTGCTTTCATGGTCTGCATCTAAAGTTTTTTTTTTTTTTAAGTGAAACTAGAAAACATTCAATTAGCCAATTTTCTTGTAGCGAATGATGAAGTGCCTATCGCTGGTGTACAGGTAAAAGCCAGAAAATTAGAATATTTTCATAAACTTGATTTATTTCCGTAATTGCGAACAAAAGGTATAACTTTTACATTATATGTAATCATTGCACGCAGACTGATGCACTTCAAATGTTTATTTATTTAATTTTGATGATCATAGGTGGCAACAAATGAAAATCCGACATTCCGTGGGTCAGAAAATTAGAATATTGTGAAATGGGTCAAGTTTGAAGACACCTGGTGCCACCCACTAACCAGCTGATTAACTCAAAACACCTGCAAAGGGCTTTAAATGGTCTCTCAGTCCAGTTCTGAAGCTTACACAAACATGGGGAAGACTTCAGATTTGACAGCTGTCCAAAAGGCAACCATTGACACATTGCACAAGGAGGGCAAGACTCAAAAGGTTATTGCTGAAAAGGTTGGCTGTTCTCAAAGCTCTGTGTCCAAACACATTAATGGAGAGGCAAAGGGTAGGAAAAACTGTGGTAGGAAAAAGTGTACAAGCGACAGGGATCACCGCGCCCTGGTGAAGATTGTGAAAAAAAACCCATTCAAAAATGTGGGGGAGATTCACAAGGACTGGACTGCTGCAGGAGTCAGTGCTTCAAAATCCACCACCAAGAGACGCATGAAAGACATGGGTTTCAACTGCCGCATACCTCGTGTCAAGCCTCTTTTGAACAAGAAACAGCGCGCAAAGCGTCTCACCTGGGCTAAGGAAAAAAGAGCTGGACTGCAGCTGAGTGGTCCAAAGTTATGTTTTCTGATGAAAGCAAATTTTGCATTGCCTTTGGAAATCGAGGTCCCAGAGTCTGGAGGAGGACAGGAGAGGCACAGGATCCACGTTGCCTGAAGTCTAGTGTGAAGTTTCCACCATCAGTGATGGTTTGGGGTGCCATGTCATCTGCTGGTGTCGGTCCACTCTGTTTCCTGAGATCCAAGGTCAACGCAGCCGTCTACCAGCAAGTTTTAGAGCACTTCATGCTTCCTGATGCTGACCTGCTTTATGGAGGTGGGGATTTTATGTTCCAACAGGACTTGGCGCCTGCACACAGTGCCAAATCTACCAGTGCCTGGTTTAAGGACCATGATATTTCTGTACTCAATTGGCCAGCCAACTCGCCCGACCTTAGCCCCATCGAAAATCTGTGGGGTATTGTTAAGAGGAAGATGCAGAATGCCAGACCCAAAAATGCAGAAGAGCTGAAGGCCACTATCAAAGCAACCTGGGCTCTCATAACACCTGAGCAGTGCCAGAAACTGATCGACTCCATGCCACGCCGCATTAATGCAGTCATTGAGGCAAAAGGAGCTCCAACCAAGTATTGAGTACTGTACATGCTCATATTTTTCACGTTCATACTTTTCAGTTGGCCAACATTTCTACAAATCCTGTTTTTGTATTGGCCTCAGGTAATATTCTAATTTTCTGACCCACGGAATGTCGGATTTTCATTTGTTGCCACCTATGATCATCAAAATTAAATAAATAAACATTTGAAGTGCATCAGTCTGCGTGCAATGATTACATATAATGTAAAAGTTATACCTTTTGTTCGCAATTACGGAAATAAATCAAGTTTATGAAAATATTCTAATTTTCTGGCTTTTACCTGTATAATGCTAACATTTTATCATCCACACCTGATGTATCTCTTGGCATTTTGATTGAAGTTTGCACAATGTGCATTAAAGGAGTCATTTGGCCGAAGTGGGAGTGTCTGCTGGTAGTAGATAATGTCTTATTTAGTTGATTACCTGCACAGAAGTAAGCACAGCTTAAGATGCCTCATTTTCCACCTAAAACTCAAGTATTTGTCAAATCCAACTCTAAATATTGTAGTATGTCTTTACTCTAAGTTCTGTGATAATGTTTTTTTCACCATTAATGAGAAGAAAATGGAAGCCAGTGGTGAAGAATTGTCCTCATATCTTCTAACATTTGGTTGGTTTCTTGCATAGAAGTGAGAAGATTAGTTCTCATTTTTGAAGTTGTCAGGTGGTAAGAACCTGTGACGTAAACATTTCTAGAATCTAAGCAGTTTTAACATAAACACTTAAACTGTTCCAAAGATTAGAGATGGTCGCTGCAAAGACGAGATGGCCTCTTATTTTGTGTCTGGATTTCATAACATCCAAGAGCATCTGGAAGCTCGACCTCAGTTCTCAGAGTGGCGTATAAAGGTGGAAAATTTCTCCTAAAAGACTACCACAGCCAAGTTTTAACCTACAGGACTAGATGGTCTGTAATCTGTTTCAGTGCTTGCTGCAAAGCTGCCAGACCTGCTCTGTAATAGATGGTAATTTATACATTACTGCCCACATGGTCAAAAGGTCAAAAATGGGACTCACAAGTGACAAGAACAGCATGTTCAATAATGGAAGGAAACAACAAACACACATTTTCACAACAGATGCTTAGCAAGACATCATTGTGGAAGTGTTCTGTTCCCGAAACTCAGTTGGCAGGGAAAGTTCCTACAACACTGGCTAACGTTTCCTACAATTAAAAAAAAAAAAAAAGAATATTTTCATTCTCAATAATGTTCCTATGAAGTTAATATAATGTTTTCATATCAATATTCAGGATAACAAAGAAGGAACATTCTTAAACCAGCATTCAAAAATATGTTATTGTGCTCTCAAAGGATTTTATAATGACAAGATACATGCACATTAACTTTCTGCAGTCTTCTGAGGATGTTTTGCAGATGTTATGTAGGAGCACATTACGTAACATTATTTTAACAGACATTGCAATAATGACAAGAAAGATTGCTCTCAATGTAATGTTCTTAAAATGTTTCAGGATATTACCAAGACCTCAGATGACAGAACATTCTGTAGACGTTTCCGTAATGTTATTTTGAACTACCGTACATTGAAGATGACATTAAGGTTATCAGAAATCCAGTCTAGACATTGTTAATGTGGTAAATGATTATTCTAGCTGGAAACGGCCGATTTTTAATGGAATATCTCCATAGGGGTTCAGAGGAACATTTCCAGCAACCATCACTCCTGTGTTCTAATGCTACATTGTGTTAGCTAACGGTGTTGAAAGGCTCATTGATGATTAGAAAACCCTTGTGGAATTATGTCAGAATACAGTTAAGTGTGACTTTTCCTAGAAAACATGAAATTGTCTGAGTCACCCCAAACTTTCGGAGGATGTTTTAGAAGGAACAAATTATAGAACATTTTTCAGACATTTCCACAATGATGACAAAGGAAGGATCAATTCAACATCCTAAAATTTTTTTTCAAGATGTTGTTGAGACCTCATGATAGAATGTTCTTTAGAGGATGTATCTGTACATGCAATATATTACCAAAGATGGAACATTCTCCATTTAATGCTCTGAGGATGTTTTGGGGACGTTGTTCTTCTAAGGAAATAGCAAAGGAGGGATGTTCTTAAAGCAACATCCTGAAGATGTTTTCAGGACCTCAGATGACAGAACATTCTTTTTAAGACATTCCTATACTGGGAAACGTAAAACATTCTGGCTGCAATGTTTCCAGAACATTTTGAGGATATTGTTGAGTAAACGCATTCTAAAATATATAAAAAATTTCCACAATATTACATAAGAAAGTAAAAATGTTCAGTTTTGAGGACTATAGGGCATAACCGTCTAACAATGCTGTCACTACACATTTTATAGAACATCTTTAGCTATCCTACCTCAAAGAAAACATTCTAGGACCTAAAAGAAATTTCGGGCTGAAAATGTGAGCAGAATTTTGCAGAACATTCAAGAAACAAACATTAACAAAAGAAATTAGCTTGGCAGCCCCTAAAGTGATCATTGTCAAATAGTCTAAAAAGAAAGACGGGTCATGTTCTTCTTCATGAACTCACGATTGGTTTCTGGTCAGAAAGTCTACAAACACAACCAAAATCACTGACTCTCCTGCTGTCTGCAGCACCACTCAGCTGTGTAAGTTGCTGTGATTCTAGACTTTGTGAGTCCTTGTTTACCTCGGGGCACTAAACTGAGCTCTTTTGGGAAATGCTTATCATCGGTCTTTTTGTTACTGAGCAAGTGGACTGCTCCACTCCCAGTGAAATGTTTTGCTTAAACTCTGCCAGGCTGTTGGGAAAGCAATGTAATTTTCACAGAGAATAAGAGAAGAAGGCCAGTGGCTGTCAAGAAGGGATCCCAGTGGACCTGGACCCCATAAACGTCACACTTAGGAGAGCTGCCATGTTTATTTACCATCATCTGAGAGGAAAGGAACGCAGAGTTTTGTCTTAGCTGTCCTTATTTCTGTGAAATTCAGTTAATCATGCATGGCTACTTCAAAAAAACAAAAAACAAAAAAAAAACAGGAAGTTTATTGTATTGGATTAAAAACCGAACAGTTTGAGTTGAATATATGTTGGAAACAAGTGGAAAAGGCTTTAGATGCCTCAGATTCCACCACAAACTGAAGTAAATCCAGAGCAAAAGAATGCATTATGCCTTTATTATAAGCCATGTGGCCATGAGCATTCCTCACCAAGATCAGATTGTGTTTTATTATCAGGTAACATAAAAAAATTCACCAATTTAGACACAGAAATTAGTTGTAAGAGGATACCGCATGAAGTCAGCATTATACAACGGCTTTGAAACAACTGTCATTGGGGATTAAAGACACATGCACAGCAGGGCAGGAGATTACATAAACTTATTTGAACACAGGAAGGAATTATTGTATTAAAAAGAGAAAGGAAATATGCCATTAGAAGCCTGGCCTTTCACAGGCTTTAATGTAAGATGGTGACATGATTCTGGAGGTCTGTAGATGGTTTTAGGTTCCGAGTTGTTGGCTGTATAGGCCATACAGGAGGGTTTTCTAGCATGAACTGCCCATTTAAGGTCACACCACAGCATCTCAATTGGATTTAAATCTGGACTTTGACTTGGCCACTCCAAAATCTTAATTTTGTTTTTTTTGAGCCATTCAGAGGTGGACTTGCTGGTGTGTTTCAGATCGTTGTCCTGTTGCATGATCCAAGAGCGCTTGAGTTTGAGGGCACAAACTGATGGCTGGACGTTCTCCTTCAGGATCTTCTGGTAAACAGCAGAATTCATTTTTCCATAAATCACAGCAAGTTGTCTGGTCCTGAGGCAGCAAAGCAGCCCCAGACCATCACACCGCCACCACCATGCTTTACTGTTGGCATCATGTTCTTTTTATCAAATGCTGTGCCATTTTTACACCAGATGTAACGGACTGCACACCTTCCAAAAAGCTCCCTTTTTGACTCATCAGTCCCCAGAATGTTTCTAAAGTCTCAAGGATCATCAAGATGCTTTTTGGCAAATGTGAGACAAGCCTTTGTGTTCTTTTGTGACAGTAGTGGTTTTGGCCTGGGAACTCTCCCATGGATGCCATTTTTGACCAGTGTCTTTCTTATAGTGGAGTCGTAACACTGACCGTAACTGAGGCCAGCGAGGCCTGCAGTTCTTTGGATGGTTTTCTAGGTTCTTTTGTTACCTCCTGGATGAGCACGTTGTTGCACTCTTGGAATAATCTTAGTTGGTTGATCACTCCTGGGAAGGTTTTCCACTGTTCCCAGTTTTCTCCATTTGTGGATAATGGCTCTCACAGTGGTTCGCTGGAGACCCACAGCCTTGGAAATGGCTTTGTAACCTTTTCCGGACTGATAGATTTCAATCACTTTTTTTCTCATTTCTTCTTGAATTTTTTTGGATCGGGGCATGATGCGTTTGTGCTTGAGATTTTGTAGCCCACTTCACTTTGTCTAACAGATTCTATTTAAGTGATTTCTTGATTCAACAAAGGTGGTGGCAGTCAGGTTTGTGTGTGACCTATGGAATTGAACTCAGCTTTCCCAAAACTGTGGTTAGTCACAGTTACTTTGTGATTCAAGGGGGGGATTACTTTTTCACATAGGGCTAGATAGATTTGGATTTTTTTGTGCCTTAACCCTTTAAGCTTCAGTCAATTCCAGCCGTTTTCAGTACAAAAAAACGCTAATATTCTATTTTTAAATAAAAAAAATTATGAAAAATACAGGGAATATTGGACGCACATCGCGAGGTGCATTTCCTTGAAAACGACCGATTCGTGGATTTTATACCGACTTCAGGACATGTTTTGGACAAAATAGTTTACTGGCTTGTGTTGTCTGGATGTAAAAGGTTGGATTATGGCCGTTTTTTGTGGAATCTTTTTTTCCATGTGTAATAATGAACCCGGAAATGTGAGTCGCGCTGTGTGCGTTGAAGCCGTGTATAGAGAACGGATGGATGAATATTTGTTTTTGTCGGACAAATGTGTTTTTCTCACCCGCTGTGGTAATCACATCTGAAAGTGGTTTATACCGGCGGATTCATGAGAATCTAAGCTTTCCATCGGCGTATAGTGTTTGTATAATCGGGTTTGCAGCCGTCGGACATTCTTGAAGTTCCTATGCAAATTAGTAGGTGTACCGCCGGCGGTACACCTACGACGCACTGAAGCGTAAAGGGTTAATAAATTGAATCATCATTTAGAAACTGCATTTTGTATTTCCTTGGGTTGTCTCTGTGTGATATTAAAATTGCTTTAATGATCTGAAACCTTTGTGAGTGATAAATATGGAAAAAAACACAGAAATCAGGAAGGGGGCAAATACTTTTTCACTGCACTGTAACTCTAAATGCTAATGCTAGCTGTAAGACTACTACAATGTCCCAAGCAAACTTACCACTGACAAAAAAAACCTATAGGGAGTGCCAGTGTTTACAAACAGTGACGTCACGAAGTCACGTGATTCCTGCGCTGGTTGGCCAGAGGAACCAGAGGAACAATGGCTGACGATAACAATGCGAACTATTCTTCCCGTGAAATTGTCCGATTATGCTCAATCCTTATCACCTGAGGCCTGACAAAGATATGCGAGTAAGCTGAGATATCAGGGAAATAGTAAAACTTTGCCAGATCCCTACAATTTGAAGACTGGGTGGGTTGACGACCCTTCATTGTGGCGGGACATTTCCTTCACCGACATTTTTACTTGATTGACGCCCCTGGACAGTTCACCCACCCAAAAATATATAATTATGAATTAAAAATAATATATCTTCTGTTAATCTTCAACAAGATGTCAAAGAAACGTCAAGAAGTTGCTGTATTTTTTGTCTGCAGTATGGCTTCTATGTAATAGTAACAGACCCACAGCATTGGTGATCGAAAATAGGACAATTCTAAAAAACGATCGCTAGATGCATAGACTATGGTTACAAATATGAGGCTGCTGGCTTAAGGAGATGTTATTGATGCTTCATACGACTTTAGTGTACTTTAATCGCCTAAAAAGCGATCGGTAACACATGACAAAACTGAACCAAACCGAAAGTGTAGAGATCGCTTCACGCGAAGGATGCGACACTAAATCAATATCTTTTGGTAAATAAGCTCAAAGTTGGACATACTAAACATACTAAACTGTTGAATAGTTTACCTGAAGAAAAGTGGGAGCCACAAACACGATCTCTGCTGCTTACTGGGGTCCAATTTTTCCTGTTGATGGCCTGAAGCCACTGTCATCTTCTCTCTCCTGAAATCGGTATTCGGTGAAATTTCAAGCCTGATCCCTTCTCAAAACGCTTCATACAACCAACAACTACACATGCTATTACCATTGTGATAAATACATGTGCAATTTCATTCATGAAAAGCGATAAATTTACGTATTTGTTTCAAACACGATACCGTTCTCGTAGCAAGCCGTTATGTTACTGCCGGTTCTTGCCAACCAGCAGCCATTTTGTACCACGTGACCATAACAAATGACGACATGCTGGCACTCCCTATACAAGCCAGCTCACCAGACTTACTGGTGCTATATGCTAATCCTCACTGCTAATTGCTAAAATACTTCCCTACTTCAGCCCAACTCATCATAGACAGAGACTATACAAGCAGACTTCATCTAAGATGCAAGTACCAATTGCTAACTGCTAATTGCTAATGCTATCTAAAAAGAAGGGGGGGGAAAGACACAGCCACTACCTTATAACACAAATTTACCTGAGATGGCTGCATGGTCCCACAGAGACTCTCAAAGAAACTCTTATGTATATTATTAGTTCTGTTTTTACACTATATTTAGACTTTTTTATTGCTCCTCTTTACTGTAATCAACAGTGATTTTGCACATTTTTGGGGGGTAAATATCAACAATTTTTATCTTTACTGTAAGTAAAGGTGAAAAAACCTGCAATTAAAAAAAATAAATCTGTCAGACTGTGACACCAGAATTCAGGTATATGCCACCAAACTGTGAATTAGTTTAACATTTAGGAGTCAACTGAATATCAGCCTTTCTCGTTATTAGGTCTGATTATCAGTATTTTTTAAAAGCAGCTTAGATATAAATAAATAACTCAAAGATTCTAAGATTTACTGCAAATCTTAAAATCAGGTTCAAATGTTGGTAATCGATATCTTTGATTTCTCATAATCAATATCACCACATTGGTTGACGCCATCACTCTGACACTTAGACTGATTACAAGTTGAAAAATCAGTTACTAAAATCTATAAATATTTCTGACAGATTCAACACAGCTTATCTTTCTGCGTGTTTTTAGTGCCCATGTTCGTGGTCGTGCTGGTTAATGTCGACCTGGTCTATTATTTCCATATGAATACACCTGGTTGTGTGTTATTCATCAGATATTTGCCCACCGAGCACAGCATGAAAATCACTGCAAACTGACTCAAAGGCTTCAAACTTTTTGTGTAAGAGTCGGCAGAGTTTTGAAGCATACAGTGTTCTGCATGCGGTGCAGCCATCCGTCTGAACTTCCTTCACTTAATTGCTGTTTTCCGCAAAGCTCTGTTCTTATCTCAGCTGTGCCTCACACCTGTTGTGTATCACAGTTACTCTGACAATGATATATTTCACATGTTTTGTATCTTTACTGGCTTTGCATACCAGAACCTTTGTGTAAACCCTTGCCCATGTATATTTTAAGCTCATTTCCTACCATTTCTTTTGAGTTATTTTGAGTGACAGGGGGAACAATCTGTTGATGAAGACTGTTTTTGCCATTATTTGAGGCACACATGGGGTGTTTACCTCAGCCCTGTGAACCTGCAGGTTGCCAAGCATTTAGTTTAGTTGATATTTCTGTCACCGCTGCTGCACCACTCTCTCATGGCAGCGGTGATTGGTTTTTGATAATGGATACACATGCATAACAAGCAACCTCACTTGTTTACCTGCTCAGCTTGATGTCAGCCTCACACACCTTCACAGACACACATGTACTCAGATATAAGCTGGCACTGTCAGTCTTTTAAGACACAGCTGGTGGCTCACTGAAGATCTGTTTTATGCACAACTGTGATAAACAGAATATCTGAGTGAGTGGAGGGATGGAGGGATGTGGACCAAGAATTGAAGGAATGAAGGAGGCATCCAGGAGAGAGTGAGTAGGAATGATACAAAATGGTATAAAAGAGAAAAACAAAATTAAAATAATGTGAAATGAGGAAAATTGCCTGTTAATAATTCAGGTAACACTTTAATAAACTGAAAAAGCACTCAGAGAGGAAGAGCTATTAATCTGTCAATCCTTTCCGCCAAGGCTGTTCATTCCCCCATATGGCGTTTTCAGAAATGCAGCATTTGTTTATTAGTTATTGATGATCTGAAATCACAGGAACACAGGCTGTGGTCATTTAATATAGATGTACCTACAAACAAAATGACCTTGCACTGAACACAGGAGTGTGTTATACATGTATACGATATGTACGGATACCGAATCATGTGACTTAAATATGTAGCGAGTGGCGGGAATTGATGAGATTCGGAAACACCCCCACAATTTAATCAAGTCCTGATAAGTCCACAGTGGTGGATTTGTAGTAGGATCGCAGTCATGTTATTGTCCGCAGGCAGCTGAAGTAGTGTTCATTTGTTGTCTTCGTTACAGTGACGCCGTGTCGCTATCTCACAATGATACAGAAATCTTTAACAAATCCGTGGATCCAGACTATAAGCCACATCACTGCCAAAATTTAATCCCTTGGTCCTTGTGTCATTTCTGACCTTACCTGAAAACTTCATCCAAATCTGTTTTTGAGTAATGTTGTGAACAGGCAGACAAACCAACACTGATTGTCACAAAACTCTGAGGCATTCCTTGGCTGAGTAACAATGATCTTAAATTTTAAAAATGTGTGTATTCCCATGGCAGAAACGTACACAAACATAATTGGCATCTTGTAGTTAAGATTAAATTACTCTAAATTTACCTGTTAATTTGCGCTTTAGTATAATTGAGCCTTTAATTGACATTAAATGACACATGCACTACTATTCAAAAGTTTAGGGTCACTTAGAAATGTCCTTATGTTTGAAGGAAAAGCATTTTTTTCAACAAAGATAACCTTAAATTCATCAGAAATACAGTCTAGACATTGTTAATTTGATAAATGACTATTCTAGCTGGAAATGGCTGATTTTAAATGGAATATCTCCATAGGGGTACAAAGGAACATTTCCAGCAACCATCACTCCTGTGTTCTAATGCTACATTGTGTTAGCTAACGATGTAAAAAGGCTAACTGATGATAAGAAAACCCTTGTGCAATTATGTTAGCACATGAACAAAAGTGGGAGATTTTTTATGGAAAACATGAAATTGTCTGGGTGACCCCAAACTTTTAAACGATAGTGTAACTTTACTTAAAGAACATGTGAATAAATTGTACATTTGAAGGACAAAAGTCAGTGTTAAGAAGGTGTTACATACAGGCATGAACTAACAGTGACGTCACCCGTTGGTTTCAACGCCGGGAAAATGAAGCCCGGATTTTGCTACTTCCTGGTCGCCGTTTTGGATTTTTTGGAGCCAGTGACGTAAAAAGTGTCATCAAACAGGCTGGACCGGAGAGCAACTAGGGGCAGGATTGGCTGAAGACTCTCTTATCCCGCCCACATTTTACCGCAGAGGCTTCTGTTGCTGTCTGTCAAGTATAGCCACGCCCCCTGGCTCTGCCAACTTTAACGATTTATTTAAAATTCAGTATTGATTTATTTTAAGATCGGCCACCTGATCTCTCATTTTGACCATGAAAACTAACAGGAAAAAAATCCTGAGCCGTAGAACATCAGTCTATCAAATTTTATTTTTTCCAAAAATGAATTGGGGTCTATAGAGAAAAAGCTTTTTGGAGCCAACCCTAGCGGACGGCGTGATATTGCAAGTTTTTGACACTTCCGGGTTGGCTTCAATTCTGGAGCCAGATTCTATGTCCACTATATATACAGTCTATGGTTACATATAATTACAGATGGAGTTTGTGGATCTGAAAAAAGACTGTTATTGTTTAGCTTTATCACCCCAAGACACCCACGCTGGGTATCTTGGGATGGTAAAGCACACAAGCTGGAAGCCCAGTTGTCAGAATGCTTGGTTTGAAGAGCCAAGGCTGTGTACGAACACTGCATAGTTTGTTTTCCGTTGACGATTTCTTGACCATCTTATCCATATGTTTCAGATTGTTGGAATGTCCAACGCTGCCTATAGCCAAGATTTTCTACAAACTGATGTCTCCTTCACAATCTTCATGCTGTGGTCCTTTCTCTTGATGCCCACTCTGACAAGGTCACCGATTCCATCGGTTGAAAAACGCCCCCAAAGCATCACATTCTCACCACCGTTCTTGACCATGTGGATCGTATTCACAGGGTCAAGTGTCTTCCTTTCTTTTTCAAGTGAAAACCATGTCCCCTGTATCCAAACAGCTCCTTTTTCTTTCACATCCAGCCACAGAGATGACTCCCAGAAACCTTCTTCTTTGTACAGCTGAGCTTTTTTTTGTCTGTCTCGGACAATCGGAGTCATCCTTGCTCAGCTGTCATGGAGACCAGCCTTGTTCAGTGTCAGATTGAGACATTGCTACCAAAATTGCTCAGATTCATCAGGGTAACCTCGGCGGTGATCCCTGCGTTCTTCTTGACCTCCACTGTTATTGTCACTTTGACCACCGGCACCGGAAATTGCTTTATAGCTTTTAGCCATCTTATGAGCAACAAAAATGTGAAACTGGAGGTCCTCGCTGAGCCCTTTGGTTTTAGATATGACCTGCCATCGACTAGTTATTGACTCAAGAACTATTGCATCAGTTGTTCTCAATATATAATGAATCAGGTTCTTCTGGATGCTAAAGAACCTGTAATTTTTGAAAATATTGTGATGTTTACAAGGATTTCCAATAATTTTGGTCATGGCATATAAGTAATATGTCTTATTGTCGTTTTTCACTTGTTTATGTTTTTTCTAACGAGGAGAAATTTTCAATATCCAAGTACCTGTAGAATTTTACACAAGCAGAGACAAATTTATAGAAGCTTAACACATGTCGTCAATGCATTTGCCATCATGAAGGCTTGGTATAAAATAAACTCTACTCAACTGGTACAACATTTCTCGTCATTTGCGTCCTTACTCGGTTCAACCTCTCTTTTCTAAATTCTCTTCTTGTCTTTATTTGCATCTTCTCTTATTCTGCTCATTGTCTCGTATCTCCCTTCCTCTTTCTCTATTTTCTTTTGTTTGGTGCAGATCTCTCTTTTTCTTTTCTGTACAGCTTCTCTTTGTTGTATCTGTGAAACTGCCGTGCCTTCCAAGGTGATGCTTTCTGTTCCTTCAAAGAGAAAACTTCAGTCTCTTCTGTGTTCTTGGGTTTAGTGTCACAGTGTTTTGCCTTTTTTCTGACATCACTTCTAGCGTTACATATCCAATCCTACTAATTTTCTTACTAAAATACACTTCTGCGTTGTTAAAACTGCAAATAAACAGCTGAAGAATATGCTAATTTTTCAGGGCTTTGGGTAGGGATGCAAAAAATATCTGGAGTTATCTTTTCTTTTAACCACCTTGCCAAGAAAAAGCCTAATTGTGCTGATTGCAGTAGTGCTGATTTTTAAAGCAAGGGCTGATTCAAATGGAAATTTCATACAAACGCGACTCTAATCTGATAGAATGTATCCCAAAGATGAAATGTAATGATGTGTCGTTAAATGGTGGCTCATTCTTAATGCTGTGCCATTGTTACCACATTCAGGCCATTCTTGGCACAGTTACTACATGCCAGAGCTGATTCTGTGCCAGAGTCTTGAAATCACATCTGGGCCAAATTGGTTCGCTAAGTGGACATTTTTTTTGTTTAACACCATTTCTCCATCTTTTCTCCTTTTTCATGCAAGCGGACAGTTACTCTGACGAGCGGACAGCCATACAATTACCTTTTTCCTCTCGAGTACATTTGATTTGCCACAGGTGAGCTTCACAGATTCAACATTGCCTGACATATGCACAGCTAACGTGATTCCATCTGAGTTCATTCCAAATTTATTTTATTCCTGGCAGCCTTGCTAAACCCAGCAGGTCTTTTTTTTTCTTTTTTCCTGATTTCTCCGACTGTGATCAATGTCATTAATGCAGAGACAAAGTGATAGCAAGTTGGGATTTCATGATTTATGCTAAAGGGCCCTGCAGAAGAGAGGCGTTTTAGTTGGTGATAAGGCAAGTGGGGATAAGCAGAGGAAGAAATAAGGAGAAGGAACAACACATCAGTGATTTTTTTTTTATATACAGCTGCTTGGTTTAAACAGCAGGAGATCACACTTACTGGGTGCACTCACACACACAGTGTTTGCAGGAACAAAATACCGAAATAAATACATGCAAAAACACATGCTATATGTTTACATGCATAAACACATTCCCACGTACACCAGCACATGCTCGCTCGCATGCCAGCGCATCCCTGCAGACTTCCTCTCCTCCTCTTCAGTCGGGTTGACAGCCTTTAGATAAATCACTCGTCGGAGCAGCGAGCGAGCGAGTTGGCTGTTCTACCAATTATTTTAATGAGAACATAAGCTCGCCCAATTCATCTGAGCTGCGTTCAAAGTACCCCCCTCAGGGAAGACAAAATCCTGCTGCTTAAAGAGTTTTGTTGGCTCTTTTGTTTTGCCTCAGAAAATCGGTTATGAAACAAAAAAACTGTTTTGTTTACATGTCAGATTTACTGGGATGAAAATGTCTGGTGTTGCTGCATAGAAAAAAATACCGCAAACATCCGGATGCATACTTGGTCTGGAAGTGCTGCCAAGAAGCCTGTTGGGTATATCAAGGAGCTATAGTGAGATTGTTAGAGATAGGACAAATCAGTTCTTATATGTGGTTGTTAACTTGGTTGGAGGTTCGATTCTTTGCACAGCTTGAGGAAGCTAAGAAGTGTAATACAGCTGTGTTCTGTTATCCTGTAAAACGCATATAAGCTTTTCCACAAGGGGACACCCACGGCAGCGAAAGCCTTCTAAAGTTAGAAAAAGACTACCATTATGGTTAAAGAAAAACAGTGTCAGCTTTTTGTAGGGCAAGGACAGAAGGGTGACAAATTAAAGGAAAAAACGTGAACTCTTGACCCCTACAGTGAGATGACTGAGTGGTTTTGTCATGTTGCGGAGAGACTTTACTGGCATGGTTTGGATCTGTGTGTCCCAGTAAGGCTTGATCATGTGGACACTGGATGCAGATTTGTTGAAAGCTGCCAGGACTCTGTACATGTCCACTAAGCTGGAATCTATGTATTTCAGCTTCAAACTCATTTGCATAAAGTAGACTTGACTCCTACAAATGCAGTGCGGGGAGCGGAACTCTGACGCATTGCAAAACTTCCGTTAAACGTCTTAACTGTCGTCGTTGAACTAAAATGAGAACAGATTCAGCAGTTTATTTTTCACCTCAAATGCATTCGGAAATACTTTTTGCTGAACTGTTTTTGTAATAAAAGACAAAGTTTGTGACTGAGCGCCATCTTGGTCCAATGTTTCTACCGGACTGAATGTCTGAAGGGCTGTCACATGACCACCTAGTGGCCCACAAGTTCATGCCCACCAAGCGTGCGATATTGAGATGTGTTGCGTTTCCATGTGAGAAAAATCCGTGGACACGTAGCTTTAGCTCTGGTGTTCACAGCAACATGTTTTGCATTGAGGTGATACCATCATCTTGAAATACTGCAGTGATAAGTAAACTCTTTGTTGCATCATTTGCACACAACCACGCTTTTGTCCAAGCTGCCATTCGGAAGATTTTTAAAAGAGAATTTTCTGCCCAACAAGCTCAATGCGGTCTCACCTTCCATCACTGTTCACCAAACTTTCTGATGCTCTGACATCGCTCACTACTTTCTCTGCATCTTCTCCGCAGCTGGCAAACAGGCTTTAGTTGCATTACTGCCACCTACTGGACTGGAGTGTACATCGGTGTTACCGCTGTGCCAGAAACGAGGGAACTGAGAATGGTGCGATTAAATGTGAGGGTTTTTTTACGCGTTATTTTTCTGTAATTAATTAATTGAAATTTACGCATCAAAGTCCCAGCTCTATACACACGTGGACAAAATTGTTGGTACCCCTCAGTTAAAGAAGGAAAAACCCACAATTCTCACTGAAATCACTTGAAACTCACAAAAGTAACAATAAATAAAAATTTATTGAAAATTAAATAATCAAAATCAGCCATCACTTTTGAATTGTTGATTAACATAATTATTTAAAAAAACAAACTAATGAAATAGGGCTGGACAAAAATGATGGTACCCATAACTTAATATTTTGTTGCACAACCTTTTGAGGCAATCACTGCAATTAAACGATTTCTGTATTTGTCAATGAGCGTTCTGCAGCTGTCAACAGGTATTTTGGCCCACTCCTCATGAGCAAACAGCTCCAGTTGTCTCAGGTTTGATGGGTGTCTTCTCCAAATGGCATGTTTCAGCTCCTTCCACATATGTTCAATGGGATTCAGATCTGGGCTCATAGAAGGCCACTTTAGAATAGTCCAACGCTTTTCTCTCAGCCATTCTTGGGTGTTTTTGGCTGTGTGTTTTGGATCGTTGTCCTGTTGGAAGACCCATGACCTGCGACCGAGACCAAGCTTTCTGACACTAGGCAGCACATTTCTCTCCAGAATGCCTTGATAGTCTTCAGATTTCATCATACCTTGCACACTTTCAAGACACCCTGTGCCAGATGCAGCAAAGCAGCCCCAAAACATTACTGAGCCTCCTCCATGTTTCACCGTAGGGACAGTGTTCTTTTCTTCGTATGCTTGGTTTTTGAGTCTATGAACATAGAGTTGATGTGCCTTACCAAAAAGCTCCAGTTTGGTCTCATCTGTCCAAAGGACATTCTCCCAGAAGCTTTGTGGCTTGTCAACATGCATTTTTGCAAATTCCAGACTCGCTTTTTTATGAGTTTTTTTCAGCAGTGGTGTCCTCCTTGGTCGTCTCCCATGAAGTCCACTTTGGCTCAAACAACGACGAATGGTGCGATCTGACACTGATGTACCTTGGCCTTGGAGTTCACCTTTAATTTCTTTGGAGGTTGCTCTGGGCTCTTTGGATACAATTCCAACGATCCGTCTCTTCAATTTGTCATCAATTTTCCTCTTGCGGCCACGTCCAGGGAGGTTGGCTACTGTCCCGTGGGTCTTGAATTTCTGAATAATATGAGCCACTGTTGTCACAGGAACTTCAAGCTGTTTAGAGATGGTCTTATAGCCTTTACCTTTAAGATGTTTGTCTATAATTTTTTTTCGGATGTCCTGGGACAATTCTCTCCTTCGCTTTCTGTTGTCCATGTTCAGTGTGGTACACACCTTTTCACCAAACAGCAGGGTGACTACTTGTCTCCCTTTAAATAGGCAGACTGACTGATTATGAGTTTGGAAACACCTGTGATGTCAATTAAATGACACACCTGAGTTAATCATGTCACTCTGGTCAAATAGTTTTCAATCTTTTATAGAGGTACCATCATTTTTGTCCAGGCCTGTTTCATTAGTTTGTTTTTTAAAATAATTATGTTAATCAACAATTCAAAAGTAATGGCTGTTTTTGATTATTTAATTTTCAATAAATTTTTATTTATTGTTACTTTTGTGAGTTTCAAGTGATTTCAGTGAGAATTGTAGGTTTTTCCTTCTTTAACTGAGGGGTACCAACAATTTTGTCCACGTGTGTATAAGCTATTATCTTGGCATAGTCTATACAGACTTGTATTTAACTTTTTACTAGAAAGATTTTCTGTATAAAAGATGTTCTGTTTTAAAAATGACTTTCCTCTTATTGTTGTGGATGAGCTGAAGCCAATGGACAGATATTTGAGTAGTTGTCTATGTTTTTCTTTAACTGTGAAACAATCCATGACATTTCTAAATCTAGAAGTTGTAATTGCCAATCTTTGCAAAATAATGTACTTTAATCATGTTCTGGTCTTTCACACCAACATCTTTATCTGAAGTGGAATATTTTATTTTCTATGGTAATTATTCTGAAATTAACATGCAAAGTATTGTGCAATTAGAACAATATTAAAAGAATGCATAGCATAAAGAAACTATGTTTTGACTTAATGTTCTCAAAACATTCAACATGATACTTCAATGATTAAAAAGATTTTTGCTTCTGTTCCTGGGATTTCTTCAACATTTGAAATTGGTCTTTTTTCAGACAAATATCTCTTTGAAACTGATGCTTGCAAATTTGCATAAACTGGAAAAATAAAAAAATCCTTACAGAACAGATCACACATGGCCATAAAAAAGTAGAAGATGCATGCGCACACCTCAATCCAGCCCCTCTCTGAGTCTCTTTGAGAAAAACAAAGATCAAACCTGAGCGGACACAGGAGGGGAGAAAAAAGCTGACTGTAAAAATGGAGAAATAATAGAATCCTTGAATACCTCCTGCTTTCTGTCTCTCCCAGAAAAGAAATGAATCGATATGAAAAGAGAGAGAGGGACAGAAGGGATTCAAAAGAAAGCATGGCTGCGGTGACGGTGTAACATTCAGAAAAAAAAATGACAAAAGAGCTCATGCAGGAAGGATGAGGTCTGAAAGAAAGACAGAAATGAAATGCCGAGCAAACAACGGGAGAAAATTGAGAATATTAAGAGAGAAAAAGAACCCAGCTGAGAGGCAGATATGGGGAGAGGGAGGGAGGGAGAAAGTTTGAAAGATGGAGTTTTCTGTTCTGCTGCTCATGAGGAGAGACAGCGAGATAATTAAGGACGGGGAGCATCGTTAAATTCCAGATATTATAAGGAGTATTAAGTAATCTCTGACCTTTACAGGACCAGGAACAAAGAGAGGGAAGGCGAGAGAGAAAAGGAGCAAAAGAGCAAATCTCCTCACTCGTCTCATTACCATCTTGTCTCTCTTCATCTCTTTCCCCATGTGTCCACTTTTGTCCTCCATCTCTTTCTTCTTCTCACCTTTTCTTCTTTGTTCATCCTCCTCTTTTTTCTCCCATTTGCATCCTTTTTTCCCTCCTCAACCTTTCACTCTGACATTAACTTTCTTTTTTTATCCACCCTCTCTCCTTTCGTCT
Source organism: Acanthochromis polyacanthus (assembly GCF_021347895.1). Lineage (NCBI taxonomy): Eukaryota > Metazoa > Chordata > Actinopteri > Pomacentridae > Acanthochromis > Acanthochromis polyacanthus. The sequence continues at coordinate 30,812,085 of NC_067117.1, read as the reverse complement.
CTTTCTCTTTTCTCTTCCTCTATTTATTCCTCATTCCCTCCACCTCTCTCTCTCTCTCTCTCTCTCTCTCTCTCTCTCTCTCATTCTCTTTAGTTTCTCTAATCCACGAGGACCCTTATAATGACAGTATGCAGATTCCAGAGGCCTCGCAGGCTTCACGCTGAATTTACCAGCTAACCACACACACACACACACACACACACACACACACACACACACGTATGAATTAACCAACACACACACACGCTGATGTGATGCCAGCTAACGAGGGAAATGCATCAGCCACTAACGAGGAGCAAAGTGCTGACAACACCTTGTAGCTTAATGACGTCGGCTAATCGGGAACGAAGGCTGCAGATCCACGCGCTCAGGTTGGGTTGTGTTAGGAATTCTTTTGACTGTCATTGGAGGAGTCACGGTGGACGCGGCTCAGGGAGATTGAGAAGGACGGAAAGGGTGGGAGAGGAAGAGAAGGAGGAGAAAGGGAAGACAGCGGGCCCAGATGGAGCTCCGTGAGTGAGAGATTGAAGTAGATTAGCAGCAGTGTCTGGTGGTAATTTTCAAATTATGCTTCTAAAGAGCGAGGGGTATCTGTACATGCGTTTTAAATTGGAGGCTCCAATTAAGAAAGAGCTGTGATTTTGTTCATCAAGAATCAAGAAGAGGCACTTTGACCCATTTATGCAGAGGTCCTTCATGCATCTTGGGCAAATTGGATAACTATCCAATCTCAAAAATGTTATAATGTATCCTATAATTGCCATGATTGTTTTAATCGCCTTTTTTAAGCATTTGTTTACATTTACTTTAGATACCAGCAGTTTCTAGACTTGAGAAATGCTAGTGATTGCCTTCAAGTAGTGCAGAAAAAAATGACAGATTGACAGATCTGATATATGGCAACATAAATGTGACAAAGTGTAAATAGAAAGCATTTTATCACATTTTCATCAGATACCAAATACTGCACATTATTACAGATACACCATCCCCAGTGTGAAACACGGTGGTGGCAGCATCATGATGTAAAGTACAGTGGTGGTAGCAGCATCAAGATGTGAAGCACGGTGGTGGCAGCATCATGATGTGAAGCACGGTGGTGGCAGCATCATGATGTGAAGCACGGTGGTGGCAGCATCATGATGTGAAGCACGGTGGTGGCAGCATCATGATGTGAAGCACGGTGGTGACAGCATCAAGATGTGAAGCACGGTGGTGACAGCATCATGATGTGAAGCACGGTGGTGGCAGCATCAAGATGTGAAGCACGGTGGTGGCAGCATCATGATGTGAAGCACGGTGATGGCAGCATCATGATGTAAAGTACAGTGGTGGTAGCAGCATCAAGATGTGAAGCACGGTGGTGGCAGCATCAAGATGTGAAGCACGGTGGTGGCAGCATCAAGATGTGAAGCACGGTGGTGGCAGCATCATGATGTGAAGCACGGTGGTGGCAGCATCATGATGTGAAGCACGGTGGTGGCAGCATCAAGATGTGAAGCACGGTGGTGGCAGCATCAAGATGTGAAGCACGGTGGTGGCAGCATCATGATGTGAAGCACGGTGGTGGCAGCATCAAGATGTGAAGCACGGTGGTGGCAGCATCATGATATGGGAATGCTTCTTAGCAGCAGTCCCTGAAAGATTAGTAAAGGTAGAGCATAAAATAAATGCAGCAAAATATAGAGAAATCCTGGAGGACAACCTGTTGCAGTCTGCAAGACAACTGGGGGTTAGAAGATTTGTTTTCCAGGAAGAGAATTACTCAAAGCTTACAAAAGCTACACAGAAATGGTTAAAAGACAACAGGGTGAGCATCTTGGAGTGGCTGAGCTCCAGCGAACACTTCAAACCAATTGAGAATTTGTGGCTAGACTTGGAAAAAGGCCATTCACTCATGATTCCTTTTGAACTTGACAGAGCTTGGGCAGTTTTGCAGAGAAGAAAGGAATATAAAGCTGACTGAGATCTATCCACACAGGCTCAGTGCTGTAATTGGGGCCAAATGTGCAACTGCTAAATACTGACTTGTTTGTTTGTGCAATCACTTATTTTACACTTCATATTTTTAAATAATTGAAATCACTTTGTAGAAACTGGTTATCACTTTGACATGAAAGAGTCCTTTTTTTTGTGTAAATTCTTGTCAACAAAGTCAAATTACAAGACCAAAATTTGATGTCAGAATGCAGCAAATAGGCGAGTTAAGCACTATATTTTGTGTACTATAATGGAAGATGAAGGATACAAGTTACACAGTCAAAATGCATGACTGAAGGCTACACTTTACTGGACTTTACAGCAACATGCAATGTATGTTTCTCATTTATTTGAGAGCATTTATGTTTGTACCTGGATGAGTGTGTGTGTGTATGTGTGTATGTGAGGGAATAACATAGCATAGGTGCTGTGTGTTGTGTTTGAAACCACTATCTCCTCACTGCAGCTGGATAGAACACAGATTGGACCAGACCTATAAATACTCTCCCTGAGACACACATGCACACACACACACACACACACCATAAATACACCTTGACGCTGAGCTTGAGCTCAGTCCACCCTGCCAAACCCGATTAAAGAGGAAATAAATCACAACAACACACACATCCTCACACGTATACACATTCATGTACCTGAACGCATACGTGCAAATGAAAAAAGGGCACAGATGTTTGTCTTCGCCGCGGCTTTCGGATGTTTAGTGGCGGAAACAGTGGCGGTTGAACTTGACACTTAACTTTAAATTAGATTTATCCCTTCAGCTACATGTCAGCGCTGCTTCAGGAATGTGACCATCAGGAGTCCCGTGAGTCTGACATCACTTGATGTCAGTTTATTTGCGCGACAAGTAAGTCGCTGCCACAACTAAGTGGCCTCTGTCTGAATCTGTCACCTGTAACTGCACAAAACGATGATGCAAGGATGTTCTGACTGCACCTTAAACACACTTCTTCAACTTTAACCACAGCATGTTAGCAAAAAGAAAGAAAGCTACTCCTTTATTGGGAAATCTACACTGCAAAAACTCAAAGTCTGTCTTATTTTTAGTCAAAATGTCTCATCCCATAAATTCACTTAACAAGTGACATTTCAGCTAGATGGAGGGACTTGTTTTAAGACAACGCATCTTAACTATCTTAAGTCAAACAATCTGTAAATTATCTTGTTTGAACCCTTCTGTCATCCAGCGGGTCAAATTGACCTGTTTTAAAATTTGAAAATGTGGAGAGAGAAAAAATTTCACAGTGTAAGCTTCCACATTTTCAAATTTTTGGAGGGAGATTTTTGAATATTTTTTGGTGGCAAAAAAGAAATGCTAAATAAAAGGTTTCTTTAAGAACATTTGGGGGAAAAAAACTATTTTCTTCCTGAATGTTCTTAAAGAAAATATTAAAAGTTTTACTGATAAATATGTAATCATTTTAGATACTTTTTTAGGATCTTTTTTGGAAGATTTTTATTCATTTTTTTAAATATTTAAAAATTTTATGTACTTTTTAATTTTTTAATTTCTATTTCTTGCTAAAAAAAACTATAAAGATTTTTTTAAGATTCAGATTTTTTTTAAATATAAAACTTTTAAGGGAATTTTTTAAGGAATTTACTTCCTGAAGATTTTGCAATTTTTTTATAAATTTGGGGATTTTTTTTCTTCATTTTGAGTTTTTTCAGACAAGGCAACAATATTTTCTGGTGCCGTAAATGAGGACAACAGAGGGGTTAAGACACCTAAGCTTGACAATCCTGGTAAAATAGAGCTTAAAGCAAGTTTTCCCAGCTAATTCTAAGATCGCAATATTCTAAATATCATATCTTATTTCAAGAAATCTTACCAAGCCATTTTTCACTTGTTCTATTGGCAGGTTTTTTCACTTATTTCAAGGTAAAAGTTCTTTGAAATAATGTTTTTTCTTGTTTTGAGAGGGGCCCTTTTTTTCCAATGTAGTGTATTGTGCAAAATACGAAAGGAAAACAGCAATGAATAACGCAAGCTGATGCATTTAAATAGTCTAAAGAGGGAATTTCCCAACAAAGGAGGAGTGTGAAGAGATGAAACACATTAATGAGCAAGGATGGGAAGTTTTATTTTCACCGACAAAATACGAATAAGTTGAGGGGAAAATGCGCATCTGCATGCTATCAAAAACAGAGACAACCCGTACGTCGGAGATAAATTTAATCACTTGCCTGCCAATTTGTTTCCACGAGTGACCTTTTTAACTTCTCAACATTCAGGAAATAATCAGCGGGACTGAACGCGGATGACTCTGTTGTGGTTTGGGGTGTATGTTCTCTTAAATCAACACATTGTTTACTGGTGGGGCTGTCTTAACCTCATTAGCCTGTGCCTGGCTGATTAGCATTAGGCTCTTGGGCACAGAGAAACAACAATTACTGATCATTATCACCATTTATTTAAATAATGAAGCAGCAAGGGGCTTTGTATCGGCAAACAAAAGGTCAGAAATTAGCAGAGAAAAGGCTGCATGTTTGTTTTTGAGGGTGTGCATGTGTGTTGTAGGCAAATGCTGTGTAAGCACTGATGTATTTGACCACTAAATGCAGATTTATGCATTTTAATTGTACTTTATTTGCTTTAGTTATTGCTAAATCTGTCATCACTTACCTGGGAGTTAGCGTTGGGATCAGTAGTGCAATGTGAAGGTGGTACATGCATTCTAGTTTTAGAATTTAGCGAATAAATCATCAATGAGTTATGCCGAACATAATGGTCTGATTGTCTGATTTGTATTGCAGCTATTAGAAAGTAGGTATAATAGATGCCCACAGATAAGCTTTATGTGAGTCGCACAGTCAAAGAAAAACAAATAAAAGCACATTCTCTCTGAAATAAATGGTGTGATTCTAGTTTTTATGCAACATCTGTGCACCCAGTACATGGCTGCATGCTTTTCCTTCTCTAGGCCAAACCAGAACAGCTTGCAAGTGTTCGAGTCTCCAGATGCTAAAATGTAGAGTGTTTAATAAGGTGTGGACTTCTAAATGTTTCCTCGTTGCAGTGGCGGCGGATAAATCTTGTGTTTTTTATGAGCATCTGTATGTTTATGCTCTGAAACATGGAGAAAATAGTTACTTCGTGTGTGTTTCCTGCACACCTTAACACTTTCATAAACACTTCCCAAGGAACAGCAGAGCAGTGTGACAATCGGCATATGTTTGTCTGTCTGTTTGTCTGTTAGCAACATTACTCAAAGACAAATTAACGGATTTAAATGAAATTTTCAGGGAAGGTCAGAAATGACCAAACATTGGATTTGGGTCACTTGAACCTGCAGTGTGAACATAGCCTATGACTACAAGTGAACACTACGTCAGCTGCCTGTTGGCAGTGATGCAGCTTATAGTCTGGATCCACAGATTTATTTAAGATTTCTTTATCACTGAGAGATAGTGGCACAGCGTCACTGTAACTATGGCTACGTTCACACTGCGGGGCTTAATGCTCAATTCCAATTTTTTTGTGAAATACGATTTTTTAGCGAGTTTGTTCACATTTCCAATTAAATGAGACTTGTATGTGATCTCCTGTGTGAACCTCACACAACCCAAAAGTGTCTCGCATGCGCAGAAGAGGACACAACAACGACACATGCAGAGAGCGTGTTCAGTGTTTACAGAAGTAAACATGGACGCTAACAGTAGAGCATGTCTGGCCATTTTACAGTTGTTGTCCAGCCGGAGCCAGCATATTTATAACTTAATCGTTTTAAGGAGAAGGTCCAGAAGGAAGAGAGCCAGGATTTTGGCTCTGGTGTTTTGTGGGGCAGTGGCAGCAACGTCTGTCCAGAGAACTGTGTGGGTGCGAAGTCGCAGCCAGGAGTGGTGGGAAAGTGATGTGAGAGGCTTCACAGATGTGGACTTCATTCAGAATTTTTGAATGACAAGGGCGACCTTTACCTACATATGTGCGCGCCTCTTTTTAACACTCTCACGGCAAGACACACGTCTTTGGCAGCCCGAAGACGTGTTTTGCTTGAACGCAGAATAGTGACGTTTGTCATGTACCAATGACGTGTAGGTCGGATAAATGTGACCTGGCCGTTCAGACTGAAGCCTCATGGCAAAAGATCCGATACCTATCAGAATTAGGACCACATATCCAAGTGGCCTGGATCGCATTTGAAAAAATTGGATCTGTGTCGTTCATACTGTCATGAAAAGATCAGATACAGGTAGCATAGGGGCAAAAACATTGGATTTGGGTCACTTGAGCCTGCAGTGTGAACATAGCCTATGACTACAAGTGAACACTACGTCAGCTGCCTGTTGACAAATTTATTATTGTGAAACTACTACAAATCGACCACTGTGGACTTATCAGGACTTATTCGTTGGAAATCACACAAGGCACAATTGATTAAATTGTGGGAGTGTGTCCAAGTGCCATCAATTCCCGCCATCCGCTACATATTTAGATTACGTGATTCTGTATCTGTACATAACGTACACAAGCATAACACACGCCTGTGCTCAGCGCAAGGTCATTTTGCTTGTGGGTGCATCCATATTAAATGGACACATTCTATGGTGCTGTGATTTCTGCCACATTTTTTTTCAAGATTTCAGTCATCGGAAATGATACGACTGAGCAGCCTTGGTGCAGTTCTGCGCTCTCTGAATGCTTTTCTTGTTTGTATTTAGGTTTAAAAAGAAAAATCTAATCTGCAATCTGTTCAAACACTTCTTCTTTTGTTGTTGTTTTTCTTAAGAATTAAAGTACTCTAAATATAATTAAAAGCAACTTCAGTCTAATCTCCGCTAATGAAAACAACCTGGACGGCCCCGTGAACACAAAGTTAATGACAGAATCCCTCCAGGAGTCCTGATGCTAATGGATATAAGGTAGTCGGACAATTGAACTTCTGCAGGATCTCACAGGACAATGTGAAAATCAGATAGAGGCCTAATTGTTTTAAGGGCTGCTCCAAGAGAGATAAACTGTTTTAAAAAAAACCTGAACAAATAAAAACTAAGAAAATAAAAGCAGGGCACGTTAAACAGCAATAAATCTCATTTCAAAAACGTAGCAGCTGCATATTTGTCAGAATTAGCCCTGCAAACTGGTACCAAAGCAGTCAGCCGAGCTAATTCAAAATGGAAGCATGTCTCTACTGTCAAATTTCAGCGATGGAGCTCCATTTTTTTGTTTGAGTACGTGCCACCGATTGGGCCTTTGGGTATGGGGTGCTGTTGTTGTGGTGAATCACAGTGTTTTGGCGTGATAAGGCAACAGCGGCGGCTGATTACCAACAGGGCGATTGAAGATGGTGGTAATTACTGTCTCGCCTTGGAAATATATCTGTTAGCATGTCACGCACGATTGTCTTCAGCGTCGTGTGTTGTGTCTGTGTGGTAACGTGTCGGTGTGAAGCCTCCAGATATATTTGCCTCTATGTGTGCTTAGATGAGCTCTAAAAAGACAGTTTATGAGCGTATATCTGCCCATTTTTGCAGGTGGGTTTGTTTTTCGAGCACACGAGGAGTGAAAAAGCAGCAGTTGTGTCACCTTTTGTGCATCTTTCTGCATTTTGTTTAACCTTTCGGGTAATTTCTCTCTCTCCCTCCCACACTAATCTCTTTACTCTGTAAGACACACACCATGTTAAGGTGCGTGAAGCAGCTCTCTGCTGTTGCGTGCCAAGATCTAAATTAAGTTCTGAATTCCGTTCCATGCAGATATTCATCCAGTTGTCAGCGCTCAGATGTTCTTTCCCCAGAGAGGCGGAAGACAAAATACATCTCATACTCATAATGTACTGCATTCTGTAATAGATGTATAATTTGATGCATTGCTTTAAATTACGTGGTCTTTCCAGATGATAAAAAAAAAAAAGTTCTTCGAGGTACAATTAAGGTAACGGCAGGAATTAAAAATAAGACCTTTTTAACCATGTAGTGCTGCATTATTTTCCAACTTTTTCTTTTTGTTTCTTGAAGACTTGTGCATTTGTCTTTGTCATTACTGATGAACGCACAACCAGAGAGGGCAGCACTCTCAGGAATTACTAAGAAGCTGCATTGTTTGTGATGAATTTTAGACAGAAGAATGCGAGAAACAGACATCTGCGTTACTCCGCCAAAGAACGGCGGAGTTAAGTGGTGATCGGTGTACATTTGTCTGTCCGTCTGTCTGTCTGTTGCCAACATTGTGCTTGTGAAAACAAATTTCCTTCGGGACAATAAAGAGCTCTATCTCTCTATCTCATTACTCAAAAATGGACTAACGGATTTGGATGAAATTTTCAGGGAAGGTCAGAAATAACACAATGGCCAATTGATTCAATTTTTGCAGTGATGTGGCTTGTAGTCTGGATCCACAGATTTGTTAAAGATTTCTGTATCATTGCAAGTACTGTAACTACGACTACGAATGAACACTATGTCAGCTGCCTGCTGATGATCACATGATTGTAATCCTACTACAAATCGACCGCTGCGGACTTATCAGGACTTATCCGTCAGAAATGATACAAGAAACAAGTGATTAAATTCCCGCCACCTGCTACATACTGTATTTAGGTGATGCAATTTGGTGTCCGTACATAACATACATGTGCTCAGTGAAAGGTAATTTTTTACTGAAGATTTCATCCGTTGGAAATTACATGACTGCGGCTTTGGCGGAGTGCTGCACTTTCTGAGTGCTTTTCTTGTCTTATTTTTTAACCCATTCGGTGAATGTCACTGAAAATCAAGTTCTTTCATTTGTCCCTTGGTCACAGTAAAATGCAAAGTGACTCTTCAACAAAGCTGCTCAATAACAACACATGATGAAAAGTAATGTAAAAATAAAGAGAGATGAGATTGTGAACCACAGAGTACACTGTGCAGTATTTGCAAACATGTGTGTTTGAGTATGTTATGTTTATGGATAGGAATGTGTGTGTTTGTGGATGCATCCACATGTTATGGTCATATTTACATTGTGCCAGTGTGCTGTAGCTTACAGATGAGGTGTTATCAACTGATTCTGTGCTGTGATTTGGATCAGTAAAATACTTCCTCAACTTTTAGTCCTGTCTTAAATATCTGGATTCTAAGCTGGGGACTGTTCCACTTTCTTTGCCATCTAGTTTCCACCCTGTCCCAAAAATTCTAGCTAATTTGAAGATAACATATTTTCTTCTGATTTACTTTTTTTAAAAAAAAAAGAAAGATTGTATTTGACACTATAAAAGTGACTTTGTGCAAAAGATTCTACGAAAAAATGCATCTTAAAGGAGCATTTCCTAGTTCAGTGACAGAAGTATGGCAGAAATATTGACCAAGCTATCAGAAATGAATACAGTTTAATGAGGTTATCCTTCACATTGTGCTTTCATTGGCACCCCAAATTCTTACAACACAGAAACATGGCGGAGAGGCTTCAAACTTGTTCGGAAAGAGTTGTATTAGAACCAAAATCATGCTGTTTTCCTGAACTTAACCACATAGTTGTGAGCCTAAACCTAAACAAACACCAAGTGAAACCTTATAGTGAAAAATGAGTGAAAAATGAAACTAAGTCTAAGATTATTGGTCCCACATGGTACACAAACACTTATCTCCTTGGTGAAAGTCCTGTTGCTACTATCTTAAGCATGAGCTTTCTCCTTCAAAATAAAAGATTTTCCTGTTATTTTCTGAGTCAAGAAGATTTCAGACGATCTCTAAAATGTTTTGTCTTTATTGTTGTTTGTTGTTTTTTTTTAATGATGAGTTAAATGTAAAAACCAGCATGAAAAAATCGGCTATTATCACGTCAAATGATGGATCTGAATAGCTGAAACTGCTCTGAAAAAGAAAGATGCACCATGTGTGGACAACCCTCATTATGACAGAGATACAAGCTTAAAAGAAAAGTTCGTGAAATTACCCTGAAACAGCCTGGGGCTCATGGGGTGAAGAGGTTAATGCCAAAATGTATTTTAATTAAGTGAACACTCTTTGAGTAAGTCGGTTAAATACATGAGTAGAGTTATCTGAACACCAAGTTCACTGATGTCGTAACAGTACAGTTTTATCGTCGGACCATTATACCGTAGCTTAAAAAGACAACAGAATAAACCAAATCAAAGACACTGTTTAAACTGCTCCTTTGATTTGACTATAGAGGGTTTTTTTTTTCTTTTCTGCAAACAAGCCAAATTTTGGTTTGAGCTACACTTTGACTGCACACAGGTCACCTTGAACTAATTATGTACACCTTAAAAACAGACAGTTTCAGGTGTACCAGAGGAAAAGACTGTGTTTCAGTGCCTATAAAAAATAGACCTCCATCCCCGTAAGAAGTTTTCCCCTTTTATTCGTTTTCAACACTTGATATGGTCAGTTTAATTTGGCTCTTCGGACTAGAAGCCACCCCAAAAAAGACCCTTTTTTTTTGTCAAAGTGAAAACATTCATACAAAGCAATGCCAATTAATAATGTGTTTGCACTGACCATGATTTAGTGCTGAAAAACAATAAAAGGGAGAACATTTACTTTCACATTTTATAGGCATTACACATATTTGTACTTAGTTTAAACCATTTTGTTGAGATTCTGATTGACTTGTTAAATCTTTTGTTTCGGTTTTAGTATTTATGAAAAGTTTTTATAATTTTTATTTTCTTAAGTTTTCTCATGTAAAAGGATCTAGCAGTTTTAATACTTTTCACAAGAACAAAATTAAGCTGTGATTAATTGGAGCTCAGCAGCTTTTCTGTTTGGGAAATTGCAATTATTGGAGTGTGTAATTCTGCCTTTGTGAGAACCAATCACATTTTTTTTTCTTTTAAAGAGACGAGATATATAGAAATTAATGATTTTTCACCAAGTTATTTTGAGGGCAAAATACCAGTAAAGAGCCTCAGAAATGCAGGAGCAAATGAGTTTTGAACTTATTAACCCTTCATCGTGTTCTTGTATGCAAGTATCCCAACAGTCATGTATTGACTTCTAGGGAAAAAAAAAAACCTTTATGTAGAAACATAAATTAAGCTGTTCTCTCACCAACCACTACAGCTACACATAATTAGCCCACAGCCCAAAGCAATGCCGCATTCAGATTCCATAACCACTGTTTTCGCTTTATGATCTGTGTGTATATTGATCGCTGTAGTGCCCGGCCTTGCTCACAGTGAGCAGCTGGATAGAAAGTTTACATTGTTCATTAGACTGGGATCTGTTATCAAGCTAATTACATGTTGTTAATAAACTCCACGGGAAGTAAACAAGTGTTGTTGGAAAGAAACAGGAGAGTCTCATTAGTAAGCAGCGGCGCTTTATTTGGAATCAAGAAAAACACGACGCCCACACTGACAGAATGTTTGTTGGCTCGGTAAGAAAAAATCACATAAGCTGTTATGCACATAAGTGGAAATTACACATTAATTGACGCTGAAAAATACAATAAATAAGATCCACATTTTGAGAGAGAACAATGAAGAAACAGTCAATGTAGTATTGTCCACCTTTGATCTGGAGACACCTCCAAGACCTTCAGGTCTTATTAAGTAGAATTTTTATGTTATAGCATATTAATATTTCAAACAATACTAAACTTCAAAATGTGTGGTAGTTTGACTCACTGTACTTGGACTGTTGGTATGAACTGGCCTCTGGCTGTGTATTTCATGTTGCATTTTCCTTTTCTTCTCCTATCTACATATCACTGTCACAACAACATTCTTAAAACAGAAACCTGCAAACTGAAAATGACAAGTTTTACAAAGAATTAGACTGTGCAAAAGGGTAGACCAGCTTGGTTCTTTCAGGAAATAGTTGTAAAGATCTACAAAAAATATATTTACAACATTACACATCCAAGAAATATGGAAAAAGTTTGATTTTTACTAACTAGTCCATCATAAGTTCCACTGTGACACTATTTTGCTGTGGCACCATTGCTGCGTCTCGGGTTGTCTCGCTAAAATTAAACTCAAAGTGCATCTATAACATTTTTTTTTTTTTGCCAGATTACATTTGTTTTTGACATATCAGCATATCTTTGAGGTTAATTTCTATGCTTTTCCTAGTGTGATACAGTGTAAACAATAATGCAGTTTAGCTGCATAGGGATGCACGAACATGTAATGTTTGGGTAAAGGGGTTTGTTATGGATTTAAGGTTCCAACTGCAGCCACAATCCAACAGGAAACAACAGGAAATGCAATCAACTGTCCATTTATTGATCTAGGATTATGTTAATGCTAACTGCCATGATGATTGTTGTGATGATTGCTATGTTGTCCAGTCAAATCATCCTTCACATCATATTAAGTCTTGGCAAACTAAAGTACCATAACTAGGTGCCATTACTAGTAGCCAACATATCTTTAAAAATGTAATCAAAAATTGAAATAGAACACAGCTGTTACTCAGATTGAAGGTTACTCTTTAGGTGTTTTGATCACCCACTAAAGTTGAAGGTATCTGGAGTTTCCTCGTAGGCATTTGTTTGTAAAATGGGAAGCACTACTAGCCTAGCCATGCTACACCCATGTTTCTGACGGCACAAGGGTCTAGGGAAGCTCGACAGGGAGGGAGGCGGGTTAAAAGGTTGTCTATCAAATCCCTCTGCAGCAATTGGGTAGGTATACAACCAATCAACGCAACAAATAGGCTGACGTAGTTCCGAGAGCACCGGCGGATTGTGGCTAAGTCCCATTAGCTTCCCAACCAGCGGAGCCACGGAGCCAACTGGTATATTAAGGATTTGCCATATCCCGTCGGCATAAGTCCAAATACGTCTTTCTTCTCAATGAAACACTTCAGTGCCGTCCTTTGTTTATCTTTCAAGTTGAATTTTAGCTTCAAATCTTTAAGGGCTGTGGCCAAAGCCGAGTCGAAAGATAACTGTTTATTGTGCGCCGGTTGTTTCTATCAGAATCGTCACGCCTCTGTCGTCACTTCGTTACGCCCGCCTTCTGACTCTACACTTCATGGTGATTCGTCCGGCCAGTTTTAGGAGAATCCAGCCTCGAGCCTTATGGAGGGTAACTAGACCCTCCCTGGCAGAGAATTAAATTAGTGGCCGTGGGTTGTCTAGCGCGGCTAGGCTAAAGCACTACAACATTTGCACTACAACTGAGTCGCAACTTGAGCCACTGTGTGGAGATGAAAGAAAATATACTTGCATTTTCTAAGAGTCTTGCGAAAGAACAAGCCAGATTTTTTTTCCTCCTTTTATCAGAGTGACAGGTCTGGTTATGCAAAAATGCAATGCTGTTTTCTGAGCTTGTTTGGAAGGAACTTTGGAGCCCTGATGTGGACCCATCCAACCTCATGCCAGGCCAAGTCCAAACAGCTGAATGGAAGCAAATCCTCACAGCCAGGTTGTAAAAATCTTCCTAGAACAGTGGATGCTGTTACAGCAGTAGATAACAGCACAGATTTGGGATTATTATCAGGCAAAACATCATGACCACCTGTCTAAATTTGTGCTGGTCCCCCATATGTTGTCAAAAATGCTCTGAACCACTGGGCATGGATCAGAGGACCTCTCAGCATGTCGTATGGGGTCTGGCACCAAGACGTTGGCAGTGGATCCTTTGGGTGCTCTTGGTTGTGCAGTGGAGCCTCTTAGCATCAAAGTTGTTCCACCGCATCCTGTTGATGCTTGAACAGAATGGGGTCCAGGAAGCTTGGAGGTCAAATCAACATCTCGGGACATTGTCATGTTCCCCAGTATGTTCCTGATTGATGTTTTTGCGATGTGGTGGGGTGCATTCACCTCCAGTGACATTTGGGATTGCCATTCGCATCAGGGAGTGTGCTTGCTCTTGGACAACATCTATTTGTGTGTCTAAGTCTCATCAACACAGATACCAAAATCCAAGGTTTTCCAGCAGAACACCACACAGTACCAAAAAGATCAATGTCATTCTCTTCACCTGTCACTGGTCATAATGTGGCTGATCAGTGTAGTTGCATAATGTTAGACACAATTTAATTTTCTATTGTTTAAGACACTGAAACAGGTAGATTCAGTCGCCCAGCCTCCACAGCAGTCTGCCTCTGCCTTTCAAGTCAGTCATAAAAGTGAGGTCTATTTGAAACTCCAGTGGCAGATGAAAAAAAAAAGTTTTGAGCCTCAAGACAATTGAGACGTGAATTCGGCCCAGAAGTGGAGTGGCCCCATACGAGAGCGGTGCTGGTAATGTTTTTGCACACCGACTGTAAGTCTCCAGTGAGTGTAGTCTGCCCGCATCAGAGCAGCGAGTTTGGTTATGTGTTTACTCTGAAAATCTCATCTCCTCTGAATCAATACTCCATTTACCACGAGCTCACAAGACTCAAGCTGAGTAAGGACCACTGTGCTCCTCAGTCCTGCCGCTTTCCCCTCTTCCTCCATTCCCCTTCCTCTCCTGGTTGTGCATGATGTTGTCTTTTTTAGCTTCTTTTTCCTGCCACGTTGCTGTTTTCTTTGTCATAATTTACCTCTTTTTTCCCCCTTCCACTTATTCCTCTTACACCTTTCTTGTCCCATCTTTCTTTTTCTTCCGTCCTCTTTTCTTTTAAATCCTTATCTCATTTTGCTCTCCCATCATCTTCTTTTCTTTCCTCTAGAATTTAACTTCTTTCACATTATCTTGCATCATTTTCAGTCTTTTTTTGTTTCATTATGTCTTTTCTTTCAACCATCCCATTATCTACAAGCCATTGTTTTATTCTTTATACATTTTTGTGCACTTTTCTAGTTCCTTTTCATTCCTTTACCCTCTGTCATTTTTTACTTTTCCCCTCCCTTCTTTTCTCTTTTTTGCCTTTCCATCTCCATTCTTTCTACTTAACCTACGCATTCTCCTTTTCTCTCCTTTCATTTTCCTGTCCATCTGCTGTTTCGGATCTTTAGCTTCCGATCTCTCCATCTTTGATTCCTCTTTTCTTTTTGCCCTACTTAACCTTCTTTCTTTCATTACTAATAAAAATCTTTTTATTTCAATGTCTACCTACCTCTCTTTATTTTAGCCCCCTTTCTTTGTCTCCCTTTTCCCTCTTCACCTTCTCTCCTCCATCATCTTTCCATCGTTCTCGTCTCTAAAACCAATTTCCCTACAGGTTGTGTCGGGTCTCTCCGTGTGTTTATGTGAGCAAAGCGGCAGCTGTATTAAACACTTAGTCTTTTTCCTCTCCTGAGCTGGGACAATTTATCCATCGCTCAGGGCGAGAGGAGCGAAATGGCTAAATCACATTGTGCCATTAATTTAATTAGCTTGTAATTGACATTTTAAATGCTTCACATTTAAATTAGCTGGCTTGCCGTCGCAATGGAAGTCACAGCAACTGTGGAATTGATTAAATCTCTGCAAAGCAGCGGAGAGTAAAGGGGGGAAAAGCCCTTACAAGGAAAAGGAGAGCCCATGCTGTTGGAGACAGTCATACAGGAATGTTGAGGAAGAGGAAAACCAAGTACAGTTCTAGATGAGAGCATGAGGTGGAAAGAAACTGCTATCTTCACCTCACCAGATGTCAGAGGGCATCTGTCTTCTGACTGATTCCTCACCATCAAATACCCCACATGCTGCTGGTTTAGTCGATGGACATGTAGCCCAGACTTGAGAAAAATGTATGTGCATGTATGTTTTCTCTGCAGCTGCTGAGCTATTACCAATCTGTGCACGGCGGTGGTCAAAATTCCAACAAGAAATTCTTTTTATTTGGTTATTCAGCACAGAAAATGTGAGATATTAGCTCACAGAAAATTGAAAAGCTTGATCATACTCTGCAAGAATAATCTATTATTCTTTCTGAATTTCAATAAAGAAAAGAGAAGAATACATTCTGCCACTCTAAATAATTCTTTTTTATGCATCGTCATGTTGTTCCTTATTAGATATTTACTGAGAATGTATTATGACCATCAAGCATTGTATGGCTTTTTTTTCCCATTTGATAAATTGAACGTCTTTAGTTGATAAAAGGGCACTTTGCTAGCAATAAGAATAATGTCACTGGCAATTTAGTAAAAAAAACAAAAACAACAACCAACAAACATAGCAGCTGCTTTTTCTTTCGCTTTCTTCAGATTCAACATTTTCTTGTGTCACAATTACCTGAATCTCCTGCCTCCTTACAAACAACAACACTTGATAATATTTTGTCATTAAAGCCATCCAAAGGCCTAATTTCTAAACTGTATAACATTATGTTAGAACTTAAAAGCCCAAACACAAACAAATTCCAACGAGCTTGGGAAGAGGATCTGGGTGTCACCATAACAGAAGATGTCTGGACTAGTGCGCTTAGACTGGTTCACTCATCTTCCTTCTGTGCTCGCCATCAATTAATTCAGTTTAAAATAATACACCGGGCACACATTTCCAAGGCCAAGCTGTCTTCTATGTACCCTGAGGTCAGCCCTTTGTGTATCAGATGTAACCTAACAGAAGCTTTCTTGAGCCACATGTTCTGGTCTTGTCCACACTTAAATAATTATTGGGGAGCTATCTTTAACACCCTTTCCCAGATGTTTAACATTAGATTGGAACCAAATCCTATAGCTGCCCTCTTTGAGGTGATTGAAAACCCAGTACATCTCAATGCTACAAAAAAAAATTCCCTTGCCTTTGCTTTGTTACTGGGACGCCGAGCAATTTTATTAAAGTGGAAAGATGGCTATCCTCCTTCTCATGCACAGTGGCTGCAAGATGTTATGTCTTGTTTAAAGTTAGAAAAAATAAGATGCTCACTGACACAAACCCCTGGTGCTTTTGAGGATTTTTGGGGTCCATTCATGCAGGCATTTCCAGCCCTGTGATCCACTTAAAACTGTATAGTGCAATCTTTGTACTGTTGTACTGGAGTTAACATACAGTTGAGCAGTGGTGGGATGAGTGGAAAGGGGTTGTTTTTTTCTTTTTTTCTTCTTTTCTTAGTTTTGTTATTTTTATATAAACTAAGGTACATATACACATGTCTTTTATTGTGACTCACACATTATATCTGTATTTTATGTTTATTTTTATTTATAAGAAGATTTTGTGAGTCAATACTTTTTTTCCCCTTTACAAATGTACATATACCCTCATTTGAAAACAATAAAAATATTTCGATTAAAAACATAGCAGCTGCTTACATAATACTTGTGACATTGTTTCATTTGGCACATCCCACCCACCATACCTTGTGATTGCATATTTTGTGTGTGCCATGGTTCATATGGCACATCACTGTCAGCACTACTTTGCCCTTCAAACTTTAATATCTCATTCGTAAAAATTCTCAAAAAGTATTATTTAATTACAATTACAAAATCAAACACAATGGTTATAAAACTCCAACACAAATTGCTTTTTTAAAATCACACGTGTCCAGATTGCAGCAACTGTTACTTACATTGGACATATACAGGCATGACTGACTTTTTCATCTATCGATATGAAATGCAAGTTTGACTTCAATTACTGATTTGAAAATATTCATGCTGGACCTAAATTATTGGAAGATATGTAACTGAGCATGGTTTGCAGTGTTCTTCAACAAAGCTGAGTTGCATCAAGTTGTGTACATAGTAGATACAAGCAATTTGGATGTAGTGATTGCAAACCATGCTCAGTTACATATCTTCCAATAATTTAGGTCCAGCATGAATATTTTCAAATCAGTAATTGAAGTCAAATTTGCATTTCATATTGATAGATGAAAAAGTCAGTCATGCAACACCATTTCTCCATCCATCCATCCATCCATCCATCCATCCATGGCAGTAGACTAAGCAGGACAGTTTGGACATTGCTCCCTCCAGTAACATTCTCCAGCTCCTCCTCGGGAATCCCAAGGTGGTCCCAGTCCAGATAAGATCCCTCCAGTGAGTTCTGGGTCTACCCTGAAGTTTCCTCCCAGTTGGATGAGTCAGGAAAACCTCCAAAGGAAGTCACCCAGGAGGCATCCTCATCAGATACCCGATCCACCTCAGCTGACACTTCAGCAACTCTACTCCAGATTCTTTCTAGATATCCGAGCTCCTCACCTTGTCTCTAAGACTGAACCACCCAGTTGAGAAAACCCTTTATGATCAATTTTATCCATAATCTCAAACTCTAAGTCAATACCCAGAACTCATGAGCATAGGTGAAAGCTGAAATGCAGATCAACTGATAAACTGAGAGCTGTAAACTCCAGTTCAGCTCCTGGTTTACCATGATAACCCAGTATAACCCTGGCCCAATATGTCTGCCCATCTTGTGCTCCACTTCACCAACACTCATGAACAAGGTCCAGAGATTCTTAAACTCCAATCAGCTGGGACATCAACCTCACCACAGGTATCCAGTGGAGATCTATAGCCTCACACCACCCAAATGCCTGCCGTAGACTATTGTACAGTTCTAAATGTTAAAAAAAAACAACAACAGTGACACCATTCAGTATCAAACAAATTTTCAGGCTTTGGGTTTAGCCTTCTCCAACTTCCTCAAATATAGGGATTTTTTTGTGTTAATTTAACTTTTTTGGCTGTTTCTCCATCTGGGTAGCCTTTCAAATCAGAAGTCAGCACGTGATAAAACTGAATCCCAAGCTCTGTAGAGTCAATAGCATCCAGGAGGTAACGGCATGTATTATTTTAAGTAGTGAATAATGGACTTCTTACCCCTATCTTATCTATATTTGACATTCTGACCCCATTTTGTCCTTTATTTAGTCAGACTGTGGAGCTCGGTTTGACAAAAGTGTAGAAAGTTTGAAATCTAATGAAAATACGGTTGAACAAAATGTGTTGTTTTGTAAAATCACTGAATATTGATGTTGGCGTCTGTTGGCGTCTTCCACTCAATTTTAACAAATACCCAAAACCGTCATCTTGAAAACAATTAGATTCTGCTTCTCTTGTAAAGTAGCTCTTCGCCTGATGCTCTCCAAGACGCGCTGTGTCTAAACAAGCTTTGGTGAGAGGCAGAAAAAAATGATGAGAGCCCCACTCATGTCTGTACCTGTTCAGAATAGATTCAACACACCAGAGGACGGAAACAATTGATTCAGGCAATTGACTGAATTAAAATGATTAGCATGGCTCTTGCCAAACCCTGATGACTGCGTGTATGTGTGTGCAAGAGAGTGAAAATGTTGAATTTGCTCGATTAGTAGCATTTTCAGTTCCGTCTGTGATGTGTGTGACCGAGAACAAAAGTTTGGAAAGAGCGTGACTGATAGAGTTACAATTTAGACAGAAGTACATCCGTGAATTCATACGCCTTGCATCATGAGCAGAAGAGAGAAAGATCTGCAGGAATGAGAGTGTGTGTAGCTGCATTGCATATTTAAGTGTGTGTAGAAAGCATGAATGACTGGCGATGGCCGCACTTTTCATCTATTTTTAAAGGAGTTCTTCACATACCGAGACACACAGACACATGCAGGTAGGTATCTTGCTAGCGCCAGATCTCTTTCCGTGGTCTTTTAATATTCTTTCAGCTGCAGCTTTTCAAAGGAGAGTCCCTCACAAAGACGATCTGTTTGATCTGCCCGCTGTCATCAGCAGACAGTGGGCCGAGGAAGAGAGACGCTTACGGTCCTTTTAAGACCTTCTTTGTAGCTTCATGTAGCTAAGGTTTAAGGTAAACATGACCACGCTTTATGCAAAATGAAATCAACAACTGTTTTGCGGAGAGTATTTTTTTTTTAATGTTTGACGACAACAAACATTGCGGAGCAGATGAGGTGTAATATGTGAAGTTTACTCGTGTCATTGAGTGAAAAGTGGCTTTAACCGGCAGAGCAATTTGTGATACCGCCTCATACATGCGCGACCAGAGCTCAAGACTGCGACCACAAATGCGACTATTTCTTTGGAGTAAACGAGTTAAAATTTTAAGAGGCCGAATTCATGAATGATGATCAGCGTAGGCAGACACAGTGTCTACCACAGTAGTGGCAGGGAGTACTTTTGTTTTTTTCTGTGTGGAAAAAGGGGCTGCATCACACCTGAAGTACAGCATTTATCAATAATCTGTCAGTAATTTAAAGATAACAATGACTGCTAAAATGCTGTTTATTGGTCAGGATTATCGGCCAGTCCGGAAATCAATCCGTTCCTATAGTTAAAGTACACCCTGTTGCTACATTTGCTACATGTTTCCAGGCTTAATTTAGTACATTTCCAGGCTGATACATGCACTTATTTTTGCATGACAGCAAGAGGTTATCTGTGTTATCGAAGTTATTTTCTGTTTATCGGTGATCAGAAAGGATGGTAATGTGCCTACTGAGGCCACTGAAAGTTAAAGCAGGTAAAGATAAGCACAGAAAACTGGCAATTCAATGAGTTGACGATGTCCAAACAGATGCTGGTCGCAAATGTCAGATCTATTTAATTTTTTTCTTGTTGATTTCGTACTTTTGTGCTCTTATGCAAGGGTTCTTGCGACTTAAACATGTCAAAATTTGATGTGGTTTGTTTGAACAAATTTGAGCCAAATTTAATGTTCATAACACTCAAAATGCAAAAAAAAGAAAGAAAAAAAACTTGAACAGATTGCAGCTTTAAATGGACAGTTGTATCTTTTTAGTGGTTCAATTTATTAAATCCTTCAGCAGTATGAGACTAAAGCTCTTTAAAGCTCTGAGTAATAAGTCTTTTACAGTAAAACGTGTAAAATGAAGTGGATTTGATTCATGTTATGCAAAAACAGAAAAGTAGTTTGACAGAATAACAAGTCTGGCAGATGGTGAAAGAACTGAAGCATCTGAGGCTCCTCTTCACATTTAATTTGGAAAATACTGACTTGAAATGAAGACCATCTGTTACGGCCACCAATATTGGTGCGCCATCTTGTTTTGAGGTGGTGTTTTGTAGGGCCTTTGTTTGGGAGTAATTTGTGTGTGGGTTCAGCTGGGGCTTTTTGCAGAGTCTTTGGAACCCCAGCTGCCGGCCGTTTCAGCTGACGACAGAGCTGATGACGACCTGCACTCCAGTCTGGTTCTCCCCGCCCTCCGGCCATCCTGATTGGGCCACCCTCCAGCTCCTCCTCCTCCAACCAACCAGAGGCAGCCAGGCACCACACCTGCTACCTATAAAGTCCCACCATGCCATTAATCTCGGTGGCTGGTGCTTTGACCAGTCCACCCTGGTGCCTCTTTGCACTGTGGCTCTGTATTGTGGTTCTGTGTGGTCTTTCGGTCTGGAAGCACTTGTGGTGGGTGCTACAGACAACTTTGACCTTTCTGTTGTTGGCTTTAGTTTTGGTGTGGAGCCCTATGTGTCAGTGGAGACTGAGGCTCCAATTCGTAGTCTGCCAACTGTGTGTAGAAGCCACTTTCGTATTTTGAGATTTTGTGAACTGTGCTCAGTATGTAAACTTATCCAGAGGCACCAGTTTTGTTTAGTTTGTTTTGTACACATTTTGTATTAGTTTTTGTTTCTGGTGGTGGGTGTTGCTTCTGTAGTTCAGTTTGGCTCGGGAGTTTAGTTGTTTTCTTTGTGTTTAGCTCAGTTTCAAACTCTGTTAGCCTTCGTTATGTTTTATTCTGTTCTTTGTTTTGGCAACACTCACCAGTCTTGTGTTTTATTGTCACTTTTAAGTTCCTTTTACTACTAAGCAGTAAATCCCTTAACCTAAACCAACACCATCTGGATGTTTTGTTGCATCCAGCCAACCCCTAGAGGTTGGATCGTAACACCATCTAAGTCATTAGCGATGTTTATAATAAAATATCGTGCATAAAATACTTTTAATCCAAATGGTTAAAATTCTGTATCAACCTTCAAACCTGTCATTTAATTGTGAACATCTGCCAAGAATATTTGTAGTTAAAATTGCTGTTTTATTTGCCAGTCTGGGAAACTACAATAATGATCTTACACAGGAATGCATGAGTCCAGGACGGAGGGCCTACAGACAGGGTTGGGATGGAACTGAGAGATAAATAATGAAGCAGAAAGGAGATGCATCTTTCACATTCTTAACCTTCTCTCTCTTTCTTACTCTAAAATTCATTTTATTTCTACTTTTTTTTCCCCCTGGTTTCCATTTCTCTGACTCTTCTTGCTCTATTCAATCCCTTTGCCTCGGTGGAGATCCAAAAGGCCACTGACCCTCATCACCAAATGCATTGCAATCACTGGACAAGGTGTGTGTGAGTTATAGATGGAGACAAAAGGTTTTATATATACTCCATGTGTGTGATTTACCCTGTGTGTTCGTGTTTGAGGCACAAAATACCAGAAACATTTTATTTTTCTGCACATGAAGTTTTCCGTCCGTATGTAAAAATCTGTTAATCTTCCTGTGACCTTAAAGGTTTACTTACGTTGTCTATATCTGAAACGGCATGACGTAAAGTGGAAGGAAAGTTTGTCTCAAAACCTCCATATGTTCATTCTGTTCTGCAAGACTGGATTGGCAATTAAACTACTGCTCTAAATCAATATGGTCGTCCTAGTAAACAGAGCAACCAGAGGTGTCATGAGAACCAGTGCTTCAGTGTCAAGTTTATACCAAAATTCGGAAAATATAAAGGGCGTCAAAAGTTTGGGTTCATACCGGCAATTTCATGTTTTCCATGAAAAGTCACACTTTTATTCATGTGCTAATTTAACTGAACAAGGGTTTTCTTATCATCAGTTAGCCTTTCAACACCATCAGCTAACACAATGTAGCATTAGAACACAGGAGTGATGGTTGCTGGAAATGTTCCTCTGTACCCCTATGGAGATATTCCATTAAAAATCAGCCTTTTCCAGCTCGAATAGTCATTAACCACATTGACAATGTCTACACTGGATTTCTGATTAATTTAATGTTATCTTCATTGAATAAAACTGCTTTTCTTTCAAATACAAGGACACTTCCAGGCGACCCTGTACGGTACTGCTAACTGCACCAAAAGTTTGCTCTAATCGATTCTCATTCTTTTGAGGTTTCAGAGCCTTATTTAAAAGCTGTGTGCAGAAATGGAGAAGCCTCTTGGATGAAAGGCGAAATATCTCCAACAACCTAAATATGAAGTCCATTTGTTGTATTTTTTCCTATACCTGGACCAAAAGTTCTGCATCTGATATACTGTAGGTAGCCTTTCAGAGACTGGTGTTAACATGTGGACCGACAAGTTTGCCGTAACTTCTGGAATAAAATACCTAAAATTCACAAATACAGTTTTAGTGTTCAGTCAATGATCAGAGGCTGTAGATGACCAAAAGCCAGAACAGTGTCAAATTTGGAATGAACCGAGGAAGAAACACCTCAAACTAAGCCTCTCAGTGAAAGACATCCAGATCTGTGCACAGAATTCAACCTTTGGTTGTTACTGTTTACTGTCGATATGTTGCCACGCTGTTCATTAGGGATGCTGCAATCAATGACATCAATGCTGAAAATGCGTTAATATTTCACACCAATGCACATTTTTACTGTTACTATTTCTTGACTTCGTTATAGCAAATGCTTTTCTTCAATGTTATCAGTTGTTTATGGCATTGATAATTGATTAGTTGCCGTCAGCACCTCAATTTTACCTAATTTTAACTTGGCTTGGTAATGGAGTGAGACAGGCACAGATTAGATCACCACAAACACAACACATACAGTATATCAGAAGATTTACTAAGGCTCAGGAAAATTTAAATGAAAGTCCTCTCAAGGAAACTGGATGAGTGAGTTTCAATACTGTTTATTTTAAATCCTCATTTCTTATATTTCTTCATATATCAGGCAGCTCCTGTAGAAATGCTGTACCACCATAAGCAAATAATAGTGTCTTCTTTACTTAAAGACTCCAGTCCAAGTTTAAAAAGAAGAGCTGATGCTGAAATACAATCTAAAATAACTGGTTTATTTATTTATTGTTGTATCAGAATTGGTTTTGAGAAATGTATTCCAGTTGTTGATTCTGACGACCAAATTTATGGTTACGGGATGCTCCTAATAGAATAAACACTAGTGCTTTGTGCCATGTTTCCAACTAAGTTGCAGTGGCTAAACATAAATAGTCAAGGATTAAATTGACCACAAAGTTAGTTTTAAAATGATATCTGAACTATTTGAACTGACCATTCCAATAGAGCTCCTCTTTGAGCACAAAACTGCTGCAAATGTCAGATAAAACCATGATCAATATAAGCTCCAGCTGCACAACAGACACTTTAAAGTCCACACAGGGTTGCGTAGTTTGATTGCAGTTTCATGTTAGTGGAACATTTTCCTTCAGCCTTGATAAAACTCCAAGAGAAGAAAGTGTTTTAAAAGCTGGTTGGTGAAAAACGAAACTTAAATGTAAATGGAGATTTTCCCCAGGAGAATAAATAAGAAAGACCAGTGCTGCCTAAAAGACTAATAGAGCATTTTGTGTTTTCACAATTATGAAAACCTGATGCGCGCGTAAATTTAAGAATTCCAAATGTGCTCTGTGTAATTCTCTCCTGCACATCAGCTGCTACTTCAAACTGTTGCATGGAAAAGAAAAATCTCTTTTATCAACAAGTTGCTGCAAAAAGACACTTACTGGTTCTACAATCCCACAAAAGAGATCCTCCAACACAAGCGTTAGTATTTACTGGTGCAAAACATCCCTTTTTTTATAGATCTTAACATCCTGAGTGATAAGAAGGACTCTACTTTTCTTGGGTCCTAATATTCCTACTTTTATCTGCTTTTCAAATCCACCAAATTGCTCCATCATTCTCCTAGCAGTCACGGTGTCAAATGACTACGGATTGAGTTTCTGATGCGGCGATTTTCAGCCATGACAGAGAGAACTCGACTTAATGCGCTGTTTTTATATATATATATGAAAAGAATATATCAGCAGATATGATCAAATATTCCCTTTGTGCTGCTGAGATGGCAGCTTTTTTAGTCACAGTCACAGTAAATGCGGAGTCAATAACTGCCCCTAGAGACGGGGTCATTTAAGAGACGGCGCATATAAATGTGTTAAATATGTGCTGCAAGAAAGCGTGCTGAGCTCAAACCAACTGTGTTTTATTCTCTTCTTATATCAAAACTGTCAGGAAAAAAAAAGTTTTTTGTGAGCTCTCGAACAGCAGTGAGACCAATTATTTAGGTAAAAGACACTTAAATGTTGTGTTTCAATGTCTCCGCAGTTAAAACAGAGTGTTCTACTTACTGGATAATGGATGAGGTTTGTGTTGTTTAGCTGACAAAATGACAGTATTTTCAAAAGGCTATATTTTTTCTTTGATTACATTTGGGAAGCTTTAACAACTGACGGTTAAAATGACAGTTTATACCGACAAACATCAACTCGAGTGGTTAGAAAAGGACCTGTCACAACAAATGAAAATACAATCAGTCTGAGTTCAAGCAATCAACAAGGACTTTCTGAGAAAATTACATTTTATCTTACTACTGCAAATGAAAATAACAGTTTATGTGGTGAAACCAGTCAGAAAAATATGAGCTTGGCAGTGGGCCAGTATTCATGGGTTGATGCTTAGAGTTCATTATGAAATATAAAGTACAGGGAGTGTAGGTTCAGAGCTGAAGACACAACAGTGCCTCCTGTGTCTCGTTTTCTTTGGCTTTGCCTGACATTTTCACATTCAGGGTTCAATCCATGTATAACAGCATTTTCTTAAAGTGGCCTTAAGCTAACCAACTCCAGAACTGTGTATATGAAGGAAAATACTCTAACTGTGAGGTTAAAGTCCAGATTTTCTGTCACAATCTGAAGGTGTCACACAGGGTAAAACTGACTACTTAGTGTGCATTATGGAACACTCCCATAGCCTTTCTAGAATGGAAAGCTGATGATTAATGCTTCATTTTATTACTATTAGTTATGTGATGATCAGTGTTGATTTGTCTGTCTGTTTGCAACATTACTCAAAAACGGACTAACGGATTTGGATGAAATTTTCAGTGTTTTAAATGTTTTGAATTAGCCTAGCCGCGCTAGACCCAGCTCTGAAGACACAAGGGTCTAGGAACTCTCGACAGGGAGGGAGGCGGGCTAAAAGGTTGTCTTTCAAATCACTCTGCAGCAATTGGGTAGGTATACAACCAATCAGCGCAACGAATAGGCTGACGTAGTTCCTAGAGCACCGGAAATCAGAGGATGCAGGAGTTCGGTGAAGCCTTATTTGGTGAAGCTCAAGTATATTACAGACATGTTAACAGAAAGATTATTCAGAGTCGGTGCTAATGGAGCTCAACGACTGTTGTCGTTTTTGTTGTCGGCCCTGACAGAGAATTAAATTCGTTGCCGTGGGTTGTCTAGCGCGGCGAGGCTAGTTGTTTCCGGTTGTTTCTGTCAGAATCGTTGCGCCTCTGTCGTCACTTAGTTACGCCCGCATTCTGATTCTACACTTCATGGTGATTCATCGGCCAGTTTTAGGAGCATCCAACCTCGAGGCTTAACCTCGAGGGTAACTAGACCCACCCTGGCAGAGAATTAAATTCGTTGCCGTGGGTTGTCTAGCGCGGCTAGGCTAGTTTTAAATTGTAGCTTGGCTTGAATTTTTGACATTTATTCTTGTTGTGTGTTACAACAATTCAATGTGTAATTTTCCACCAAGAAACGCAGCAGAATTATGTGATGATATTCGTTGGTTTGTCTGTCTGTCTGTTCGCAACATTACTCAAAAACAGATTGACAGATTTGGATGAAATTTTCAGGGAAGGTCAGAAATGACACAAGGACCAAGTGATTAGATTTTGGCAGTGATGCTGCTCATAGTCTGGATCCATGAATTTCTTAAAGACTTCTGTATCATTATAAATCATATAGATAGCAGCACGACGTCACTGTAACCATGACAACAAGTGAATGCTGTGTCAGCTGCCTGCTGACGATCACATGATTGTGATCTTACTACAAAGCCACTTATTGGGACTTATTTGTCAGAAATGATGCAAGGAACAATTGACTAAATTTTGGGGGTGTTTCTGAGTCCCATCAATTCCTGTCACCTGCTACATATTTAGGTCGTGTGATTCGGTATCCGTACATAACGTACACATGTATAACACATGCCTGTGCTCAGCGCAAGGTCCTTTTGGTTGTTGGTACATCTGTACTAAATGGCCACATTCTATGTCACCATGATTTCTGATCATCAGTAACTAATAAAAAAATGCTGCATTTCTTTAGAAAAAATGCTGCATTTCTGACAATGCCATATGGGGGAATTAACAGTCTTGGTGGAGTACTGCACTCTGAGTGCTTTTCTAGTTGTCAAAGTGCTGAAATACAGAGTCAAAGCAATTAAACATGTCACTGTCTTGATACTTATTGACTTCACTGCATGTTAGAGCATCTGTCTGCTGTCATCACCTGCTGTTTAATATACGTGACAACCCTGCAGCTGCTGATGTGTTGTGCCTTAATTTTGCCAGGGGTTTTATTGAAACGTCACAGCTGATGAAGAAAGTCAAGAGTGGAAGTAAGAGAAAATAAAAGAGAAGTGAAAGGGGAAAAAGTTAAGCTAAACCTTTAAAAAGACAGCAAGTTATAACAAGTCAAAACTAAAACACAAAGCTGTGCAGAAGTACCTGTGATGAAACTAAATATGTTCCAGGAAGTGAAATTTGAAGGCTTGTCAGACACCCAGGACAAAAGAGGTGGAACACTAGAGTTAGTACAATATGCTGCAAGTTGCAGGGTACAAGGTGTTCTATCTGGATTGTGTAACAGCTTGAGTGCACAAAGTCACTCTGTTGCACTGCGTTGAAAATTTAGCTACGATTATCTTTTTTTTCGGTCCTTTGTTAGAACTTGTGTGTGGCAATGTCTTTGGCAATATCATTTTTCCACTTAAATGAATGAGGAAGCTGTGTGTCAGGAAGCTGAAAACTCCATTCTAAAGGGGGGAAAAAATAATCTCAACAATCAGTACATCTGGGCACTTGCATGTGTACATGCGTGATTTGTGTGTCTTTCTTTCATAGTGTAGCTTCAGTTAAAATGTGAATGTGTGTGTGTGTGCCCATGTTTTTGCTACATTGTGGGGACCAAATGTCTCCACAACTGTAGGAAAACCGAAAACTATGTGTGTGGGCGCAAACTTGCCCGAGCGTCTGTTGATTGCAGTTGGATGGAAAAAACAATTGGAAACGCCTCTCTAGCTGATAGATCTATGTAATCAGTGGTTGCAAAGTGAGCTGCGTTCTGAATAACAATATTTCCTGCAACACAGCTAGTTACCATATAGATAAGACAGAAACACAACACCTCCATCATGGTATTTCTGTCTGACATTAAAATGCAATCAGGGGCCCTGCATCTGCTTGACAACAACCTCTTGAGCTGAGCGGTTCCAGGTTATTGACTGGCAACAGCATTTAAGAGGCTAAAAGTGTAATCAAAAGATGAACAAGCCTGGCGACTGCATCTTGTACTGTGCAGTATGTTTCCTGTATGGGGCAGAGCCACAACAAGAAAAGTGTTCCACCTCCGCAGATCCAATCTTGTTAAGTGACAAATGAAATTTGAACTCTCCAGTCTCTGACAACCAGGTATTATGCAATGCTGCATTAATTCAGAAACTGGAGGTTTCGAGTCAGAGGTGTATTGAGTCTGGTCTTGAGATGTATTTTCTGTTGTACCTTTTTAGTTGAATAGTCCTAAGGGATGTGATCGAAAAATTCAGAGACACTGCTTTTAAAAAACAAAAACTACATCTGCTTTAAATTTGGGTGACATCCCCAATTATGGAGTGACTTCTATAGAGAAAAAGCGCTCTGATGATGCTTTTAACGCTGGCTTGAAGTCCTGCTACCTCGCCGTGTTAACTTCCATCTGCAAACGGCATTTAATTTTGTCTATTGTGACAAAAATAACAAATCTTCAACTTGATTTTTTTGGAAGGAAAGAGGAAAAAGTCAAAAGAACCCAAATCTAGCAAGCAGTATGGATGGACACCCACCATTGTGTTGGTGTGGAAAAAAAATTCCTTTATACACCCTCTTGCCATCATTCCCCTGCTCAGGTTATTTCTGTGAAATGTCTTTCAGACACTTCAGGATGTTACAGTAGAACTCTGCCTATGCAGTCTTACTTAAAAGGACTAATTCCTGGTGCACAATGTTGAAGAAAACGTCAAGCATCTGATGAGCTCCGAGCCAGACGTGATCTTCTCTGGTCTTTAAGATTATTGGCTCCTCCACTGTAAAAACTGTTGTTGTTTCTGTTGATGGTAGCCACAGACCCACCTCTCATCTCCAGTGAAGGAAATGTGGAGTCAGTCATCACCCAACTGCCCTCAGACGCTAGGTTGGTTGAGGTGCCACAAATAAATGTGTCAAATATCGGCCACAAAAAAGCTTGCTGAGTTAACATCAGCGCTCATTTTTCTTCTTTTTTAATCAAAACTGTCAGAGACAAACAAAAAAAGTTGTTTTTTTTGTTCGTTTTTTTTAGTTCTCTAGCAGCAGTTCAACTAATTTGTTAGATACACTTAAATGTTATGTTTCAATGCATCTGCAGTTAAAATTGAGCATTCTAATTACTGGATAATGGAAAAAAAATGCTGTTTTTTTTTCTGTTGGTAGTAGCCGCAGACCCACCTCTCATCCCCAGTGATGATCGTCCACATGAAGGCCGGATCATGCCGGCTATTGTCTGAAACAGAATGTAATTTTTTTTTCTTCTCTGCTCCAATCTGAGGTTCAGATATTGAAGATGAAAACCCACCAGTGGTTGCAAAAACTTGCATAACAAAGGTTCTGCTGCTGATAACACGGAGTCATGTGGTTTCCTGACTGGTGACTGAACAAAACACAAAACAGAACCACTTTTTACATGTTTTACTGGTATGGAAATGCAATTCTATTGGTTTAATATTCTGTCATGGCACTGAAACTGTTGACTGAGTTTATAGCAATCAGAGAATACTAATAATCACACAGTGAATTGTAACAAGTCACATGAATAAATGCTAAAAAATCAAGGCAAACTGCAATTTAATACATATAAAAACAGATTTACCGGATCATAGTATATCTGTATGCACCGATTAAGCATAACATTATGACCACCTGTCTAATATTGTATTGGTTCTCCTCATGCAGTCAAAAATGCTCTGGACCATTGGGCCTGGACCAGAGGACCTCTCAGGGTGTCCTGTGGGGTCTGGCACCAGGATATTGGCAGTGGATCCTTTGCATGCTCTTGGTTGTGCAGTGGAGCCTCTTAGAATCAAAGATACATAGATAGATAGATAGATAGATAGATAGATAGATAGATAGATAGATAGATACTTTATTGATCCTGAAGGAAATTGTACAATAGTTCGTTGCTCACATTCATAAACACAGAAATAGAAATAAAGTTAAAAAGTACAATTAAAAAGACAAATAGCAACAGCCATAATAAATAAATCCAACATTAATAAAAGTCAAGTGCGACTCCATAAGGTGCTATGAAGTTAAAGTTAAGGCACTGAAAAACAAAGTTCAGGACCAGCATCAGTCTCTCCTGCTCCTCCCTGAAGTGGCTCCATTATACAGCCTGATGGCACGAGGGACGAAAGAGTTTTTAAGTCAATGAAAGATACCTGGAGCTAACAGAACTCCTTTGCCCAGAGACCACAGGATTTAGGGGGTGGCTGTGACTGGAAAGGATCGCCCTGATCTTAGAGAGCATCCTCTGCTCCACCACCTTTTCCACAGAGTCCAGGCCAAGTCCAACCACAGAGCCAGCTTTTCTTATGAGCCTGTTCAGCCTTAGAGTGTCCCTTTTCTTAGCGTTGCCCCCCCAGCACACAACAGCATAAAGAAGAACACTAGATACAACTGACTGATAGAACATGTACAATAACTTAGAACAGACTTTAAAGGATGCCAGCCTTCTTAAGAAATACATCCTGCTCAGCGCCTTCTTGTACACAGCATCCATGTTTGCTGCCCAGCTCAGACTGTTGTCCAGCTGCAGCCCCAGATACTTGTAGGTGGAGACCACCTCCACCTCAGATCCACTGATGTTAATGAGCTGTAGAGCAGGGGGTGCCCGGCGGAAATCCAGCACCAGCTCCTTTGTTTTAGAGGTGTTCAGCTGGAGCTTGTTGCGCTGGCACCACTCCGCAAAGTCCTTCACCAGGCCCCTGTACTCCCCCTCCTCACCCTCCCTAATACACGCCACAATTGCAGAGTCATCAGAAAACTTCTGCATGTGGCATGTTTTGCCAAAGTTGTTCCACTGCATCCTGTTGATGCTCGATCAGAATGGGATCGAGGAAGTTTGGAGGTTAAATCAACATCTTGGGACATTGTCATGTTCCACAAGATCTTTCTGATTGTTTAATGTTTTACCATGTGGTGGGACTGAATTTTCTGGCGGGGGAAGGGCAGTGACATTTGGGATTACCATTTACATGAAGGATTGTGCTTGTTCTGGGACAATGTTTATTTAGGTGTCTACGTCTTATCAACACAGATGCCAAAATCCAAGATTTTCCAGCAGAACCAACCCGGTCTCACGGGGATTCGTGAAACTGTCACGTAAGTTTTAGTTTCGGTTTCGTGCGCACCAACACGATTTCGTCATGTTTTTCGTGCCGCTCACCACGAAATGTTTTTCGCTGTGGTAATCACATCTGAAAGTGGTTTATACCGGCGGATTCATGACGATCTAAGCTGTCCATCGGCGTATACTGCTTGTGTGATCGCGTTTGCGGCCGCCGGCCGCCGGACATTCTTGAAATTCCTATGCAAATTGGTAAGTGTACCACCGGCTTATGGTTAGGTTATGGTTATGGTTAGGGTTATGTTTAGGAACGATGTCATGCAAAATATAGCGTTGGATTTGCCACGGTTTTACATTAAAAATATAATATACACATTCTTTTGAAATACGTTCTGAGTGGCACGAAAAGTCCACCGTTTAAAATACATTGGTGCGCATTTCGTGGTGAGCGGCACGAAAAACATGACGAAATCGTGTTGGTGCGCACGAAACCGAAACTAAAACTTACGTGACAGTTTCACGAATCCTCGTGAGATCGGGCTCGCAGAACACCACATGCCACCACGTGCCAACATGATCAATTCTATTCACTTCACCTGTCAGTCAATGTTGTGGCTGATTGGTGTAGCCTATGTATGTTAAAACAGTCAAATGTAACATTTCTCAAATATAATACCAGTGGAAAACAATGGCTAAATGCTCGCAATTCACACAAAAGAGAATCTGCTTTGAACTTTTTTGAAGGTTAATTTGAACTTTGATTACAGGCTGCTAGCTAAAAATGTGTGGAATTGAAATGACAAAACATAACAAAAGTCACTGCTCACCCACACTGTAGCATATTTAATCAGTCTAGCTGTATCCTTCACCATTATTGTTCTTCTGCTTTGCACACACAACTACAATGATTGAGCTCTAGGCAATGCAAAAATAGAGCTAACCTACACTCAGCATTGCACCTGAATGCATCCTGCTTGAACACAGATGAACCTTGAACAAAGAAAAGAATCCAAACTTTTGCTCTTTCACTTCAAATCCAGCGTGAAACAGTGCAAAGCTGACACAATAAAAAAGTGTTTCTTTCTGACTGGACTGTCTTTTACAGCTACACTATAATGAAGCAAATAATGGGTTCGCAACATCTTAATACTGTGGACAATTTGAGGTGAAATAGGAAGCGGGAGATAAAGTCAGCTTGAGAGGCTGCCAGCTGGATTGAACCCTCCAACCTTTAGGAATACCTGTCAGGTACTCAGCCTGCTGATCCGACAGGGAGGCTAGGTGCTCTGCTCTCCTTCTGTCTCATTTTTCTATTACCAGGAGCTACAGGGAGCCTCAACATGGAGAGCGAGGGTTCACTACAGCATCGCTCCCTGGATGTGTGTGTTCGAGTGCTCACATCTGGAGACACCGTGTGCTTGCATGTGCAAAACTCAAGGATGTGTGTGTGTGACCTACCACCAAGTGACAGGCCAATGAAAACAACACCGGGAGGTTACCGCCCTACTAAAAAACAACAAACAAAAAAAAAAACACACCATCGCAACAGCACAGGTCAAAGGTTACTCCAGAGCCTGTGCATGTATGTGTTCACGTGTGTTCACCTTTGTCGAACTGAGTAATCATCTGTGTAGTGGCATGTGTGTGAAGGATTCTGCATATATTAGCATATTTGTGTACCGTATGTGTGTTGTGATTCACACAGTAGGACCAGGGGTCATGTTTCCTCCCTGCCTGATGATACAGAAAGTGTGTGTGTGGAGTGTGTGTGTGTGCATTAGTATGGGCCACAAAGCACATGGCAGGGGACCAGAAGGTGATAAGTCAGCTTTCTACCTAGAATTATAATGATGCCGCTCTGCTACTGTTCCCTGCTGGACACTTTCCATTGCTCTACAGCTGCATCTTTACTGTACTCGTCTCACTATTTTTACTTCAGTCTTGTGTTAGTCCTGCTGTCCTGCTGCTACGTCTTCCACAGTGGAAAGTTTTACTTTTTGCGTGTTGGAAACAACTGAAGATGAATAAGTTATGTGATAAATTAGTGTGTCATCCCAAAAGATGACGTGTTTTGTGAAGTTTTCTCAGCAGTTCTTTGACATATTTGATTGGAACAATATCTGTGATAAAGAAGAAATTTGGGAAATTGTTAATTGTTAAGTTAATTACTACTCAAAAACCTTAACCTAAATGTGCCCATCGGATCAGTATTTAATTTTTATCTCATTTTGAAAGGGATATTTTAAGAAATCTGATATCAAAATGCATAGAAATTAGTGGTGGGACATGACAACAAAAATCTAATTAATTAGAGGCTTTAAGATTAATCAATCGCGATTAATCACATTTTTGACACAATAAGCAAAGTTTTTCCAATTCAAATGAATTTTAGTTGACGACTGAGTCGATAAATAGACATTGACGTGAACTTACACAATGTAAAGTGTTACATTTCATTTATATTTATCTGCATTTTTCATCTGTCTACTATATTCACAGATTACTGCAAACTCAAAGTGCAATTATGGCAATTACATTCAACATTTTACGACTTTTTGTAAACTGCAGCACTTTCAGTGTCTTAAAAAATGGTCTATTATGGGATGACTACACCGTTTGCCGATACCAGGACTGTTCCAGATAACATTAGCTCTGGTGCTAACAGCAAACATGTTTTGCATTGAGGTGATTGTTGCACAATTTGTACACAACCATGTTTTTATCCAAGCAGCCATCGGGAAGGTTTTCAAAAGAAAGCTTTCTGCCCAACAAACTCAATGCGGTCTCATCTTCCTTCACCGTTTGCCAAATTTTCTTGTGCTCTGACATCACTCAGTGCGTCCTGCGTATCTTCTTTATAATAGGTTCATTACCGCCACCTTCTGGGCTGGAATGTTCATCAGTGTTGCTACTGTGCCAGAATTTAGGAACTACAAACGGTGTGATTAAATGCGTTATTTTTCTTCTGTGATTAAAGTCCTAACCCTAATTTGAAGGTAAATTGACTTTAATATGGTCTTATCAAGGAGCAAGAATAATTCAATTAAAATAGCACTCCAACAATTTTACACGTGACAACCAATCATTAGGAGAACCATTGCTGTTGTTTTGCTGACACAGCAAGCTCTAGTGTGTCACAGTATGGGGGGAATTTGAACCCAAAGTGACAGCATAC
Source organism: Acanthochromis polyacanthus (assembly GCF_021347895.1). NCBI lineage: Eukaryota > Metazoa > Chordata > Actinopteri > Pomacentridae > Acanthochromis > Acanthochromis polyacanthus. Next base: position 30,777,563 of record NC_067117.1, on the reverse strand, counting down.
AGAGCAGTCGGCAGGCAGGTCAGAATTAAACTGGCTTATTCTGGCAAAAATAATATGATCAATAAACCAAGGCAACCACTCACTACAGGTGAGGAAGGGGGAAGTCAGGCTCCAGGGGAGTGGCAGTTGTTGTGAGGCTCACGCCGACGCTCACGGCATCCAGCGGAGAGCGCAGCAGCGGCAGGCAGTGGAGACGCCGAGGGGAGCAGGGTCAGATCAACTGGAGTAGTCTGGGAGGTCCACGTCCCCTATGTGGGGGACGACTTCCAAGTCCTCACTCCGGAGACTTCTTGGAGGGTCCAGGTCCACAATCCGGAGGATTCCTAGGGGTAAAGACAAACTGCTCCAGCGTCTTCAGATGCACTATGGTCTCTGAGCGTGAAGCCAATCAGCAGGCAGACAGTCAGTGGGCTCCGACACTGAGTGCACTGTGGAGACAGTCTTTATTGCCGCTGGAGGACGAGTTGCAGGTGTGCATCTTCCACAGCTGCTCTTCATCCACGCTGATCAACACGAATGCAGCAAGTGGAGAGACGCACTCCTGCAGCAGAGGGGCAGAAGGCAGAAAAGAAGGGGTTAAAACCGGGGACTGCGACATAGTGAGGATGTGGAGTTTGAAAGACGGATAATTTCCAAGCAAATAGCATCAAGGAAAGACAAGAAGATGCTGAGCTGCATTATGATTATTGTAGGGCCCGGTTTGCAAAGTTTGAGTCATGCAAAGCTCAAAAAGCACCTGCAAGACTCCCAACTTTATGGAAGTGCAACAGAAAAATGCCAGAGTGTACCTTTAAAAAAATAATATGAAGCTAAAGTGCAGCAGTACGGACAGGTTGACCACAAAACGGAGATTCCATTAAGATCAGAGTAAAATCTGACGTCTGCAGATTATATCAGTTTACTACTTTGATGCTGGAGGCTTACCTCCTCTTTCTGTTTGGTGCCCCCTGTCCACCCCTCGCCTTTTAACTCTTCTTATCTGTCCTCCACTCTCCACTTCTGATCTTCACTTTTCTTCCGTCCTCTCACACCCACTTGTCTATTCTCCACTTCTGTTCTCTCCTGGTCTCCTGGTTTCTTCCTTCATCTTTTATCCACTCTTGTCTCCTCCAACCCCCGTCTGTTGTTTCTTTTCTCCTCTTCCTTTTCTCTGCTTTTGACATCTCTTTACACTTTTTTTTCTTTACTCTCCCGCCTTGCCAACTTCTTCTCCACCTCTTCTTCTGGACTGGCTTTTTACAGAGCCTGAAACGAGGAATAATCTCCTTGGCATTTTGGTGAACCGATGCTTTCTATGACCCAGCTGTGGCACCGTGTTCCTCCCTGGGCAAAGAACTAAATTACAGCAACCTTCACATTGAGCAAAGAACATTGGAGAGAAAATTGTCTCTCTTTTGAGGAAAAAAAAAGAAGTATCTCTATTTAGTCCTGCAATAACACTGTGAGAAAGCCAGAGGGAAGAATCTCTTTATTCCACCTAAACATAGATTTATAAAAAGGGGCCTTTTTGACATCTAATGTAAATTTCTCTTCCTGTTTCCCTCAGATCTTCTCTTAATTTTCTGTTTCTCTTTTGGTTTTGATTTTGTATTTTCTGCTCACTTGTTGACTACTTCTTAATGCTTAATGTTTAAATACTGATGTGAGAAATGTGCAAAAATGCAGCTCCTGATCTAAAAAAACCCCAAACAATTTGACATCCTCAGCTGGGAGCAACCAATGTTATTATCTCTGAAAACTCGGCAAATAACATCTTGACTTTGTCAAACAGAAGCAATCTTTTATAATTTGTGACTTTATCGTAGTTTGACATGAAAATAATTGCATTAAATCCGTAGCAAGGAGCCCCTCAAGAGAACCGCGAACAGAATTATTTTTAGTGTGCGAGTTATTATTAAAAGTACATTACTGGTTGATTTTCACTGAGCAGACAGAGACAATTATCCGTCAGCCAATCACGTTGCAGCATGCTGTTATCCCCTCATTATCAGCCAATCAGAACAGGCAGCGGGAGAGATGCTTTGACAGAGTGCAGCGCCTTTTTCTCACTCAGATAAATGTATGAAAGTTCACAAGTGCACATGCAAAAAGGAATTACAAAGACTGAACAAAGGATGTGAAATGCGCCCGCACACAAATACACACACCCATAAACATGTACTGCAATACACACAACGCACACATGACACACACACACGACACACAGGGCAGACTGATCTGACTGGAGAGGGAATGATTTCACCATATACCCATCTCAGTCTCCATGATTATGGCCATCGGTAGAAATGGCAAATAATGGTGGCAATGTGCTGTGAAATGAACCCCATTAAGCTTGTGTGTGTGTGTGTGTGTGTGTGTGTGTGTGTGTGTGTGTGTGTGTGTGTGTGTGTGTGTGTGTGTGTGTGTGTGTGTGTGTGTGATTGTGATAGAGAAAGAGAGGCGGCGGTCCGGGTGAAGGGGAGGAGGATGACGGTCCACAGAGGTTAGAGAGGGAGAGAAACAAGGGATGAGTGAAGATGATGAACCCTCTGAACAGAACAGCGAGTGTGAAAGCATTTGTGTTTGCATGAGAGCGACACACACACACACTCACACACGGAGACGGCAAGCAGAGATATGATTGCTGGCAATCATCCCCTACAATTTGATCAGGTCATCAAAGTGTCAAGCTAAAGCATCACGACCAGGACCCCCACTCATAACCCTGCACGAACACTCACACACACACACACACACACACACACACACACACACACACACACACACACACACACACACACACACACACACACACACACACACAGTCATGTTTCCATCACTTCAGAGGACATGCTCTCGCCTTAAACCTTGTCTTCATGCTAAAATGTATTGATTTACATCAGAGAGGGGGTTCGCTCTCCGTCTCAGGCCGCCACAATGAGGCTGTAAACAACTTTGTGTTCCCACAACATGAGTAATACATCAACACACACGCTCTGCCAGCGCTTCAGGAATTGGACACACGCTGAAATTAGAAAATGATAAATGGGGAGTGCGTTTAAAACACAGATAACACATTTGGTTTGCAGGTTTGTCGACAGCTAGAGTTATTACTGTTTACAGTATCGAGGGGAGAATCGCTAATACAAGCATTAAGATAAGAGAATATTTCACAGATCCGACAGCAGGGAAATTTGCAGTGTTAGAGCAGCAAAGGGGAAAGTGCAAAAATGTAGAAAATACAAGAAATACACATAAGTGCTGCTGATTGTCAACAGATTCTTCTACATCAGAAAATTTTGCACGTATTTACCTGAAAGTCGAAAATAACGATGCTGCACACGGTTTTCTGGATGTAGAAAAACACTAATGTTGCACAGATCCTTCCATGAGAAGAAAACACTGGAACTGCACAGATTGTTTTATAAGTCAAACCAAAAATATCACAGTCCTCTAAATGTACAGAATATATATTATATAAAACACACGTTAATGCGTTGATATTGCGCATCGGTGAATTATAGTGGAAGCATTTTAGAACTGTAGTATCTCTCCTCCACACTTTCTTTATTAAAGTTTCATTTGAAAATGAAAGTGAAAATAAGCTAAATTACTTGCATCGTATAGAATGTAGATGTCAAACTCTTCTGTTTCTTCGTGTTTCTTTTGTTTTGACTTTTTGACTTCTTATAGTTCAAAACCAACCAAAGGGAACTGTTTAACTCGAACTCTGTGGTTGACAAAGCGCACTTTACACGACTGGATTCTTTGTATTGATTTTTGTTTCTTTCCTGTAGCCCCGATCGTGCAGTGAGGTGAAGTCATAAGAGTTCTCGGGAAAATAAGAAAGGATAGAAATAAAGACGACTGCCAAGAACTGAATGCAGAACCATTTGTGTCCACATATGGTTGTTGTGCACAGACTTAATTCTACAGATTTCAGCACACACGTGTTTCTGTTTCTGTGTCACTGTCTGACTTAACGATCTGATTGTCTGGCCTCATCTGACACCATCAATAAGTCTTCAAACTCTGATGCACAGAAATAAGCACACAGCAGTGAATGAACCCACATTGCCATCACCATGGTGATCTTTCTTGCAAGTCTACTTCCACACAAACTTCCAACTCTTACACATAATGTCATGTACATGTTGTAGGGCATATAAGGTTGTTAAATACATGCTTTGTTGTCTAGATCATCATTAATGCTTCATTTCTCCATCTCACATTACTTTTACTGCAAATGAAATACTTTTTGAGCATATTTGGGCAGATTTTGTATATTTTCACATGTTAAAGTTCATCACAGCTTAGAATAGTCATCAAGAAACTGAGAAAATGCTTCCAAAGGCCAAAAATTGTGAAAACAAACAATGAGTGAATGCTACATCTGATTATTGGACGTGTCATTCCAGGAAAGCAAGAGTTAAAATATACCAGCATGGGAACCTGTGAGGCTCACAAATGGCGGAAGGAGTGAAATGAAAAGTGTAAAACTGAAATTACTGTTTTTTTGTGAATCTGGTGGCTTTGAAGACAGCTTTCCAAAATTTAAAAACAAAATGAAAATTTCAGCATGATCTTATTTATTCATTTAGGGAAATAAATGTGAAAAAAAAACTCAAGATTTATTTATTTATGGGTCATTCCAGGTGAAATGACCAGATATTCCTTGGGGGTTAGGGTTAGGGTTATAACTAGGTATACCTAAGTTATAACTTAGGTATACCTAAGTTACACCATTACACTTTTTGAAGGTAGTCACCTTTAACAACTAACATTTCAAAAAGAACAAAACATACATAATACTACCATTGGAATGACTACTAACACTTGTATCCCAATTTAAAGTACTGAAAAGCAAAAACCAATTTTGACATTACCCATGCCATTATGAGTAAGAATTTCTCAGAAACTACAAATATAACCCTGCTGCTTTTTTGTACAGTGATAGAAGACAGGTAGAACTGTCTTGTAGAAAAATTTGGGGTCTCTGGTACCTGTCCCACACTGAGATTTTTGCCACCAAAAATAGCCAATTAAAAATCTCGTCCAACTTTGGGAACTCATATTTTCCAAACTGAGGTACCTAGAAAGCTTCAGTTTGCTAAGTTATCACACAAGTTTGTGTGGAATGGAACCACTTCTGTGCAGTATTTCTAGTACTTTTAAGGTCCCAAACCCCACTCGTGAGTAGGTATCTCTTAATTTTTAGCATTTCTAGCAAGCCCCCATGGCCTGCAGAGTGTAGGGAAACACCTGGGGATGTTTGTGGGGCACTAGCTACATGCAGAGGCCTTGTTTACCAACTCACACCTCTCTGGTATGTCTAGAGGCTGAGAAATAACCACTTAAAGATGCAAAAAACGCTGGCGAGGCTTTTTATAGCCCAAAATTTCAGACCCCCACAACTCAGAAACTATTTGAGCTACAGGCCTACAATTTTGCATAGAAAGTACTTTTGTGACTATCTAATGGCATACAAATTTTGGACTAATTTGAAAATGGTGCGGCAACCACCCTCTGGTGAAACCACATGGAATGACCCTTATTTATTTTTATTTATTTTATTTATGTCAAATATGATTGCTACCTGTTTGTTGTCCCTTTAAAATAAAAAAAATATCATAACTACAAAGTAATTGCAAAACCAAACTAGAAAAGCACTCAGAGAGTGCAGTACTCCATCAAGGCTATTCATTCCCCCACATGGCATTGTCAGAAATGCAGCATTGTTTTTTTTTAGAAATGCAGCATTGTTTATCAGTTACTGATGATCAGAAATCCCTGCAACATAGAATGAAGCCATTTAATACAGATTTTGCCACAAATAAAATGGACTTGTGTTAAGCACAGGCGTGTGTCATGCATGTGTACGATTTGTACAAATACCGAATCGCGGGACATAAATATGTAGCGGGCGGCAGAAATTGATGGAACTCAGAAACACCCCCACAATTGAATCAGTTGTTCTTGTATCATTTCCGATGAATAAGTCACAGCGGTGGACTTGTAGCATGACAACACGGTCTCACGGGGATTCGTGAAACTGTTACGTAAATTTTTTGTTTCTTTTTCGTGCGCACCAACACGATTTCGTCATGTTTTTCGTGCCGCTCACCACGAAATGTTTTTCGTGTTGCTCACAACGAAACCCGCTGTGGTAATCACATCTGAAAGTGGTTTATACCGGCGGATTCATGACGATCTAAGCTGTCCATCGGCGTATACTGCTTGTGTGATTGCGTTTGCGGCCGCCGGCCGCCGGACATTCTTGAAATTCCTATGCAAATTGGAAAAAAAAAAAAAAAAGGTAAGTGTACCACCGGGTTAGGGTTATGGTTAGGGTTATGGTTAGGGACGATGTCATGCAAAATATAGCGTTGGATTCGCCATGGTTTTACATTAAAAATATAATACACACATTCGTTTGAAATACGTTCTGGGTGGCACGAAAAGTCCGCCGTTTAAAATACATTGGTGCGCATTTCGTGGTGAGCGGCACGAAAAACATGACGAAATCGTGTTGGTGCGCACGAAACCGAAACTAAAACTTACGTGACAGTTTCACGAATCCTCGTGAGATCGGGCTGAGCATGAGTGCAATCATCTAATCGTCAGCAGGCAGCTGATGTAGTGTTCACTTGTTGTCATAGTTACAGTGACGTGTTGCTATCTCACAATGATACAGAAATCTTTAACAAATCCATGGATCCAGACTATAAGCTGCATCACTGCCAAAATCTAATCACTTGGTCCTTGTGTCATTTCTGACCTTCCCTGAAAATTTCATCCAAATCAGTTAGTCCATTTTTGAATAATGTTGCTAACAGACAGACAAACCAATAGCGATCATCACATAAGTCTGCCGTGTTCCTTGGCAGAGTAAATATCCAGGGCCAGGTTGCAAATGCAAACATGAGCAGACAGATTCATAATAAGCAAATTATTTGTCTTTTTTTTTTCTTTTCAGACTGACTGGGGCTGCAGCGTTGTCATTTAAACACATCATAACTCCCTCGCTCACTCATTCGTTCATTCACTCACACACTGACTCTGTGTATAAACACAGAATGTTGTTTAAACCTTGCTTGAGGCTTTTATATCAGACCGAGGGCAGTGAAATAATCATATTTATTAACAGTATCAATAATGCAGAACCCTTGATCCAGAGGTATGACCTTGTGTGTGTGTGTGTGTGTGTGTGTGTGTGTGTGTGTGTGTGTGTGTGTGTGTGTGTGTGTGTGTGTGTGTAGGTGTGTGTGCGTGTGTGTGTTTGGGCATGAGCTGCTATGTCGAGGCAGGATAAGCTGAATTATTGCTTCTGCTCAGCCAAGGATGCAATGCCCCCTACAAAATGTGAAAAAGAAGAGGGTGAAATGTGAGACCAAGTGTCCTGAGAGCAACAAAATTGAGGGAAAAAAAAATCTAGAGTTTGGTGAGAAGAGATGAAAAAGCAACAAAAAGACACATGATATGGATGCACAGAGGGGGGAAAAAGCGAATGTTGTTCTTCCTATTTGAACTTAGAAACTTTAAGCTACTTTATAAATCTTGCCCAGCAGTAATAACAGAGAACTCGTGCACCTTTGTGTTTAAGTACAACCCATGTTCAGACTTCATAGGCAGCCCAAGGCTCATATAGGTCTTTCTATCCACTCTTGTATTTTCTCCATCTGAAACTAGCATTAGTCTCTTCACCCGCACTACCGTATGCAGTAGGTTTAAACAGAGATGGAAACAAAAAGAGACAAGAGTCTTAGGTGCAAATGGAAGCTAGAAGGTCATCGCAAAGTGTAGCTGTCACTGAGGTGCAGGGACAAAAAAAAAACTGGCATAAAGTCTTTTTATAGGTTTTTATAGGATTACCATCAGCGGTCAAGTGGAATACCAGATTAATGCGGCATGTGGTCGTTGCCATGGAAATTGTTATTGTACTTCTTGTACCCATAGCTACAGTTAGCGAGTCCGTCTCTTGTTTATGATGCAGAAATGCATGTCGGAATGTTAGATTAGAAGTAGCTGTGAGGAAAAAACATGCTGTTGCTTTAGAGGAGTGACAAATGAAAGGTTTGACGCTGTAGGTTGCATCGGTTGATAATAATGTGCTTTTTTATTTCACAGTTTTGCTGTTGTGTTATACTTAAAAGCATGTTTGCCATGTTGTCGGGTGTTTTGCAGAATGCCAACCAGAACACAAAGCAGGTGAGTTATGCTGGGATTTTGATGCATAGAAGGATTTTTGGCACCACTGAGGAGAGTCAAAGGAAAATGACAAAAATTCAAAAGATAAGTACTAAGAAGAATGCATGTAGGGCTGCAGCTAACGAAGCCTCGAGTAATCATCTCAGCACGATACGTCATCAAAAGCGGAAGTGAGCGCGCAATGCAACAGAAATCACCGTCCGACCGGAGTGCGGAACACAGACGGACATCAGCGGTGCATCTTGCATACATAATATATGCACGATGCAGCGCCGATGTCCGTCTGTGTTCCGCACTCCGGTCGGACGGTGATTTCTGTTGCATTGCGCGCTCACTTCCGCTTTTGATGACATATCGTGCTGAGACGATTACTCGAGGCTTCGTTAGCTGCAGCCCTACATGCATGTTGGGGTTTCATCACTCCACCAAGGAGAGTTATGTGACGATCGACGTTGGTTTGTCTGTCTGTTTGTCTGTTCACAGCATTACTCAAGAACAGACTAATGGATTTGGATGAAATTTTCAGGGGAGGTCAAAAATGACACAAGGACCAACTGATTAGATTTTGGCAGTGAAACGGCTTGTAGTCCGGATCCACGGATTTGTTAAAAAATTTCGGTATCATTGTGCGATAGCGGCACGGTGTCACTGTAACTATGACTACACATGAGCACAACATCAGCTAACTGCTAACGATCACACCATTGCGATCCTGCCACAAATCCACTGCTGCAGACTTACTGGGACTTGTCCGTCGGAAATCATACAACTAAGCAGCCCTAGCGTTGTCCTGAGCTCTCTGAGTGCTTTTCTTGTTTATGAAATGAAATGGTCAGAAATTACCAAAAAGTGCATATAGTTCTGTCAATTAAGGTAACAAATATGCATTTCCTTGAGCGTACACTGAATGATCGTGCTTACTGTCTTGCAAAAGTCATATTTTAAACAAAGATGGATGCTTTAAATGTTAAACCTTTGTGTTAAGTTGCCATGCAAATAGTTTGAGTTGTGAGTTTCCTGTTTTTTTTTTTAATTTTCTTCTGCTGAACCTTTACCTTCATCAAATTGTAAAGGGACCAAGTTAATTTGTCACACATAGCATTGAAAACCCAGATAAAAGGCTCCTTTTCAGCTGCATTCGATGACAGAATCGCAGTGAAATGTTTGGTCGTTAGTTGCTCTAAATTGCACTGCGGGACACATTCTCAGACAGGTAACGTGGAGCTTTTGTAACAACCCGCATTCAGCAGCATTCAGACAGTGCCAGATATTCAGGACCGAATTGTCACAGTGTGAGAGAGTTTGAACCAAACAGGACAGTAAATTATGCAGAATGTGACATGCAGCTGCAGCAGTTTTGAATAAAGAGCAATGCACAAACCAAAACAATGCAAGAGAAAGGAAAGGAAAAAAAAGTTAGTGTGACTCTGATAAAGAAAGGAAAACCTTCCCATCCAGAGAAATATAGAGCATCTATTGTTAAAAATCTGATAAGGAAACTGATAGAACGAGCCTAGATTTAATAAATTAGCAGATACAAAGACTTTAAAAATGCGGACTTCTCTCCATCTCGTCTGATGGTAATGATGGCAGTAGTGCAGTTTGAAAGCAGCACCTTAGCGCACATTTTAATTACCCACTTCATCTGATTCTGCAGGAATTCAGTGGACCATTTACATTTTGTTGTTGATCTTTGCGTACGCCTGGTTTTAAACAACTTGCAGGCCAATGGAGGTTAAAGTTACCGATGTGAAAAGACATTTGCCACTCTGGTAAGTTTGGTTAAAAAAAAGATAAAAGATAAAGACAATTTCTGTGTCACACTCTGATGCGGCAAAAAGTTTGCTAATCACAAAATAAAGCACTCTTATTCAAGGCATCACTCAGGACATGATATAGCGCTGTTATCGATCACATTTCTTTACCTGTCGCTCTTTGAATCCTTTGAAAAATCTTCTTGTCTGTCTGTAAAATACTTCATGGGTATCAGTATTTCTTATATTAGTGGTTCATCTTGTGAAAAAATCGGGGCAATGTCATTGTTTTTCAATACATAGGCATGTCTAATACTGTTATTTTCCACATTCAGAGGAGTCTACAATATCAACAATGCTCATCTATATTTCTAGTTTATTTTTATCGTCAACTGATGAGTCTTGCACTTTTACACTATCATCATTGTTGTTGTAACAATACAAATCTGTACAATTTATCCAAGCTTAATTTATCTTAAACTGGACAAGTTGGCTGGCTCTCTCAGTCCAGTTTTGAAACATTCTTTTCAGATTGGCTTTGTAGCTGTGGGCTGTAAGCAAAATATTGCCATATTTTTTTGCTTTGACAAACCAGGAACTGTAAGTCAAAGACATGAAAGAAGTCATGAAATCTGCTGTTTGAGAGAAGAAATCCTGGAATCAGAGTCCTGCACTGTCACAGGGAATGTAGTAGAGCTGAAACAACTAATCGATTTAATCGATTAAAATCGATTATTAAAATAGTTGTCAACTATTTTGGTCATCGATTAGTTGGTTAATAAGTCTATTTTTACCGTAAGCGGCAAGTTTTAAGCCAGCCTGTAATCGCAGTGACCAGGTGTGGCAGTAATGAGCTAGTGTAGGTTTTACGCAACCAGAACTGCAAGGGAAGAAGCAAACAACCAATAGGTTGCCTTGCTTTAGGTCACGTGATGTTCACTCAGCGTCATAGACTCACGTTCAGCGGCTGGGTACTCACTGGGAAAGTCCGACAGGAGGTCCTCACATACTTCGGTGAGAAGCCAGTTTCCAAGGGAGAAAACCCGTTACAAGGCTAAATTGCCTGTAGGTGTGAATGCGAGTGTGATTGTTTGTCTGTATATGTAGCCCTGCGACAGACTGGCGACCTGTCCAGGGTGTCCCCTGCCTTCACCCGAAATGAGAATAGATGGAAAATCCGTTACAGTGGTGGAAGTCAAATGAGGTGAAATACCCCTTTTTGCCAAGGTTAGCAAAGTCCTACATCTGTATACCAAGCACTACTACACCAGGAGAGCGGCTGTTTTCTGCAGCAGGGAATATAGCCTCTACACAGAGAGCTGGCCTTAGCCCAGAGCTGCAATGCACTGCAATGCAAAGTTCATGATTCATTCATTAGACTAATGTTTACATTGTGTGTAAAATGCACTTGTTTTCTCTAAATATTCAGTTTTTGTTTGTTTTTTAAAAAATTCTTAAAAAATGTGACTTCCATTTAGGATCCTGAAATGCCACTTTATTTTAAGTATTGTTTACAGTTTCACAGCATGTTGATAACCTACAAAACTCGTTCCCAGGTGAAATCTGTGGGGTTTTTTGGAAAAAATAGAATGCAGTTAACAGCAAAATTGTTTTTATTTTCTTTCTGTTATCAAATTACTACTTTAAATTTATTTCACTACTTTTGGAGCCCTTACTTGTGATAATATTGTAGTATAGCTTAAAGGCATTATGGAGGATGTTTTTGTTATTTAATTTGTCTGATTCACATAAAATGAATATACTGACCTTTAGTGGACTTGTATGTATGGTTTCTAAAAGAATTTTAAAAAAATAACTGTGGACATGGCAGGACCTGAAAAACATCAGCCAATCAAAGCGCTCGGACCGAGGCGTTTGGTTTGCTCCCTTTCCTGTCAATCAAAAATCTTCCGGCTCAGACCTAGTTACGTAGATTACGTACGCCTTGGACTTACGTGTTTTCTGTATGTGTTGCTTTGGTATAGCTTCGTAGTTAGCTGGCGACTTGTTTTGCTCATCTTTTTTACATAATGGCAGATAAAGATCCAGGGGGACCCAGCCGTAAAAGAAAGGCATTTTTTTGAGGTCAGAGAAAATAAAAGACAACTGGATCACGAGAATGCAAAAACAAAAGTGATTATTGGCGAGTCATTTGGGCGATGGCGTCAGCTCAAGCAACAAATGGACCTAAAGACAGATGCCTTGGTTGCTAAATTCCTTCTGGACAGGTAAAATGTATTATTGTATTATACTGCGGCTGTAGGCAACTTCACGAGTCCTCCGCAAGTTTCTGGAGGGGAGCGTTTCTTCTTAAATGTTAAGAGGGGGGAGGTTAGAGGGGGGTGAAGGAGAGGTTGTATGTGCGCATGCGCATGCTACGTTCAAAGTCGTAGGAAATGAAATCTACTCTAATGCCTTTAAAATAAATGGGTGCCCAGAAAATGCTTCTCTACAGGAAAGATGTTTTTAAAGTATAAATGTTGCCTTGGTGAAACTTCATTTAAGATCTTGTGACGTTGGATGGTTGTATGAGTATGTTTGTGTTGACGAGTCAGTGTTTTGATTGCTGCTAATTGAGACATACTAAAATCAAAAAACTCGGGATAGGTTTTTGAAGAATTTAGGACATTTAACATGGTTAAAATCTCTTAAAATGTACGTGGAATGACATAGGCCCTTCATTAATATTTTACATTGGAAAATAAAGGCAAAACTAAAAAGTGCATAAACCGATTAATTGAAAAAATAATCGACCGATTAATCGATTATCAAAATAATCGTTAGTTGCAGCCCTAGAATGCAGCATCTTCTTAAACTCTGTCATTCAACTTATTGGTTCTACAAAATACTAAATCCTGTTGTCAATTTGTTGATGAACACTTTAAGGTAGTGGAGACAACTGCCTCACATGTCGGTCTAAAGTCTGATTTATACTTGTAGTTCCAATTGGGTGACTTCTGGTGACTGTAAGGGTCAGAGTACGTATGATTCTCATCATTTTCATATTCAAAAATCTAACCTCATGCCCTGTATGGAGGCCTCTGCACTAGTTATGTCTTTTCATGAATTTATTTATTTCCCATTATGTTCTGCTAATTTTGTAAATGAGGTTTATTCAGAGTAATATGCTGTCTGTACCAAAAAGAAGTCGCACACTTTAATATTTTGTTGGACTGCCTTTAGCTCTGAGAATGGCACACATTCATTGTGGCATCGAGTTGATAAGCTTCTGCAATGTCACAGCATTTTTTTCTGTCCAGAGATGCACTAATTTTCTACCGAGATCTTACATTGATGATGGGAAAGTAGGATAAAATCTTCTCCAGCACATCCCAAAGATTCTCAGTAGGGCTGAGGTCTGGACTCTGTAGAGGCCAATCCATGTGTGAAAATGACGTCTCATGTTCCCTGAGCCACTCATTCACAATGTGAGCCCCATGAATCCTGGCATCATCATCTTGGAACATGCTAATGCCATCAGGGAAGAAAAACTCCACTGATGTAAAGACCTGGTCATTCAGTGTATTCAGATAGTCAGCTGACCTCATTCTTTGGGAACATAACATTGGTGAACAGGTTTAGGTTTAGTAATGTGTTGGATGGTTCTGAACCTGATTTTAGTAGTTTCAGAAATCTCCTTAACTGTTTTGTTTGCCCCTCTGAGACAGATTAACATCCTTTCCACAACTACAGGATATGTCTTCCAACATGATTGTTTAAGAAATGAGAGGCTTCCCTGCATCAGCTAGAGTTAAATAAGTTGTTGCAGCTGAAACATATTCATCACTGCAGTAATTATCCAATGCAAGGCTCTTACCTATTTGCTTAGTTAAATCCAAGTGGTGACTTTTTTTTTTGTGGACAGGCAGTGTTGTTTAATAGTTTGAAAACTGGTGAGCAAATTCACCTTGATTGTATTAGACTGGCGTCACAGGTAGATATTGCAAAACCTTTCACCATTTTTTTACTCTCCTTACTGCCGACGTAAACTGCCAGCCCCCTGAGGACCCCGAACATTATCGCCGTTCCACCCCTGGATACATGTGATGCACTGTGGCAGGTTGTTTACAAATGGATTCTTATCACATTGACACACCTCTCTATCGGTTTGTCTCCCCACTTACAGTCTTCTCTCTGTTCTGCCAGTCAGAGCATGTTTTCTTTACCTCTCTGCGTCGGGCCAGTTTGTGGGTTACACTGTAATTGCCTCTCCGTGTCTGACAGTCATCTGAGGAGAGGAGCTTGTTACACTGCAACCACTCGCTGTTTTCTCTGTCTTGTTTTCTGTCTTTCTTCGCGTCTTTGTCCCCGGCTAGCCGTCTGTGAAAGAAGCCGTTGTGCTTTTTTGATGATGTCAAATCGTAAATTGGCATTTTCTGCTCGCACTCTTATTTCTCTGTCTGTCCAAGGCTACTTAAATCCCTGCAATTTCTTATTTTATTGTCTGGGGAAAATTGGTGTTTCTCAGAACAAAACCAGCAGCTTTTTATAGCGTTACTTCATTTCACTCAGTTATCATTCCATCATTCCATTGTTCTATTGTCCTATCTAATCTATTTATCTCGTAATGTGTTCCCATACGTACTGCATAGCGGGTTGGCAATAATCTGCATTAGCATGACAGCGTTTGTTTCTGCATGTCATGGAGAAGAAACCATCACACAGCATTATTGACTGATGAGCCGCTACACCAGCTGTCCCTCCAGCTCAACTGCTGTCATTAGGAGCTGATTTAGTCACAATTCAGAAGAGGGGAGCTGCCGAGGCAGAGGCTTTGATGCAGTAGTGGCACCTTGCACCGTGTGGTAGCAAGTGTGCTTGACATTTGTTTTTAGCTTAAAGCAACTTTTTCAAATTCAGTGAATCTTTGCAAATACCTGAAAAGTGTACTGCTGTTCACTGAAAAAGCTGCACCTAAATTTGCAAGTACTTTGGCTGAATTTCTTGGAAACGACAGTGGACAAGACTGGCATGCGTAGTTAATGATGTAACATTGCATCAGTTATTACTTTCAGCTACAGTCAGGTCCATAAATATTTGGACATGGACACAATTTTCAGCATTTCAGCTCTGTACACCATCACAGCGGATTTGAAATGACACAGTCAATATGTGCATCAAGTGCAGACTTTGTTTAATTTGAGTGTATTTACATCCAAATCAGGTGAACAGCATAGGCATAAGAACACATGTTATATATGCTGTTCAACTTTTTCAGGGACCAAAAGGAAAACTAACATAATCATAAATCAAATTGTCGCTTATTTGGTTGAAAATCTTTTGCAGTTATTGACAGCCTGGTGTCTGGAACCCATAGACATCACCACTGGTGATGCTCTGCCAGGTCTCTACTGCTGCTGTCTTCATTTCCTGCTTGTTGTTTGGGCTTTTTCCCTTCAGTTTTGTCTTCAGCAAGTGAAATGCAGCTCAGTTGGATTCAGGTGAGGTGAGTGACTTCGTACACATTTTATAGAAGTTAGAAATAAGACTGTTACTTAACCAACTGTCACTAGCAGCTACACGCTTAGTGAAATAACGATGATTTCAGTGGATGTGTGTCAGTGATTGTAGTACAAAATCTCATGTATCTGGAACTTTCAGTCCGTAGTGGATCAGAACTTGTGGATAAATACACCATTAAGACAAAGGAACAACTCTATGAAAGGTTATTGACAAGTGTAGGTCAGGGCATAGACACAATAAATTTTACAAGTCACTGACTATCTGTAAAGTAGGAGGAATATGGCTCATGTGTAAATCTGCAGAAGGCCGGCTGTCCTCAAAATGAAACCCGCAAGGAAGGACACCAAGACACCCATGAGTCTTCTGAAGGAGTTAAAAGCTTTAGCAGCGGAGATGGGAGGGACTGAGCATACAATAATTATTACTTTTTCTTTATCAAAGCTTTATGGGGGTGTGGCAAAGAGAAAGGCACTATTGGGAAAAAAAAGAAAGTTTCGCATGAAGGCATGTGGAAGACTCTGAAGAAGGTTCTTTGGTTTATTTAGTGAAAAAAATTAGCTTTTTGGCCCTAGAGTTGCCGCTATGTTTTGTAACCCCGATCACTGCACACCATCACAAACACACCATCCATAACCTAAAGCATGGTGGTGGCAGCATCATGATGTGAAGCATGGTGGTGGCAGCATCATGATGTCCGGGTGTCTCTCTGCAGCAGGCCTTGGAATGCTTGTAAAGGTAGAAAACTTTTGCAGCAAAGTTTACCTCTGATAACACCTAGAGGGCTCTGCAAGAAAACTATAACCTGGAGGAAGATTTGATTTTCAGCAATGGCCTGAAGCAAACAGACAAAGCTACAGAAATTTCAAAAGGCAACACACTGAATTTTCTGGAGTGGACGAGTCAGCGACCAGACCTTGAAAGCCACTCATGAAAAAAAAAAAAAAAAAAATTGAATCTCAAGTAGAGTTCACCAGAAGGCATGTGGGAGAATCTGAAGTCAACTTGAAGAAGATTATTTGGTCTGATGCAACCAAAATTAAGGTTTTGATCATCAGACTGGACGCTATGTTTAGGTAACATCAAACAATGCATATAATCACAAGCACACCATCCCCACTGTGAAGCACATGGTGGTGGCAGCATCATGATGTGAGGATGTTTCTCAGCAGCGGGTGGTGGGAGGCTTGTAAAGGCAGAGGGGACAATGACTACAGCAAAGTAGGACTGGAGGACAACCTTACGGAGTCAACAGAACTTAGGAGAAGATTTGTTTTTCAGCAAGACAATGACCCAAACCAACAGACAAAACTTGCAAGGACGGCAAGATAAATGTCTCAGAGGGTCTGAGAACCGAGACCTCAATGAAACTAAGAATTTGTTCATTTTTGATCCCTGTGCCACCTGATAGAATTTGAGCAGTTTTGCAAAGAAGGATGGGGTACACTTTCTTTAAAAACCAGCGCATGTATGCATTTAAATAGTCTGGTGCTGTAGTAACACCAGGAGTTAACTAACATGTCCTCTGTCTTAGTTTGGTGCTTTAGTATCGCAACAGTTGCTCATTAACACTAAACACAGAGTGCTGCTGAAGTTGATGGAAATGTCAGCATAGTTTTGAAAGTTATTTACCCTCTAATTTTCAGTTTTAATTAGGTTGAAGTATTCCAAAAAAAGTCCATTCTTGCTGAAGGTTTTCACATATCACACTGGACTGTTGATAAGGGAAAGGAGACTTATTGTATTTCAGAGTTCTCCCAGGGATTTCTTATCCATAGAGCTCAAGGTTGTTCATTTAGGCCTCACAGTTATGCAGCAGTTACTATATTTGGGGAAACAACAGTGACAGTGCATTTCATTTGTTTGCATTCACAAGAAGTAAAGCATGTTTTTTAGTTACTGAGATGGTTGCTTATTGTGGCTGGGGTATAACCTAAAATTATGGCTATTTCTGTAAATAAGAAATAAGCTCACAGTTAACTCAGGTTCTCTCTGTCTTTCTTTTACCTATTCATATACACATGCATATCTCCATTAAAGATGGAAGCAGTCACCCAGCAGAAAGTAACAGTAAGCCTCTGTGAAGCTCCTCTCTCTACATTTTCCCTCTCGTTCCCATGACTTTCTCAGATCCAGCCTCATCAGAATGAGTTGCCGTCTAGTCTGAAGATTTGAAACAAGAGCGGAGCATTAGATTAGGTTTGTCTGATATAAAATTCCCTCTAAAGTGATAGCTGCGCCGAGCATCTCTTTTCTCCAGCTGCTTTTTCAGAAGAGTCGGCGTCATTTTGTCTGGTATTCTCCAAGTCGTTTGAGGAGACAAAATGCTCCTTGGTGCGTTAACAGGCCCTCTGATGTTGGGTTCCCTCTGCCGCACTCGCTGCTCTGCACTGAGCGTACACTTTGTGCTTTCTTTCCCTCTGGGTATGAGTGTGTGTGTGTGTGTGTGGAAAAAAAAGTTATCATGAGTGTGTTTGTACACTGATCATGTAAACCTACAAAAAACTGGCAATGCTTGTTATTTCTTTTAGGTGCATTCCTCTGCAAGAACCATACTTAAAATGGCAAAATGAAGCCGCAGATACTGTTAGTGTGTGCTATTTCCATAAAACATTGGTAAATCTGTCAAGGAATAAAAAAAAATTAACAATATTTCAGCCTTTAAATGAAATTTGAAGTTTAAGATCTTCAGCTTTTTTTGGGAAAATTTACAGCTATAATCAACCTGAGGCCAATGTCATGCTATACTAGAGTCAATATATAAGCGAGGGACTTTTGAAGACTATGGGATATATCTTGCATACATTTTATTAAAAGCAAAAAATAAATTAATCTAAAACTCCACAATTATTTATTATGGGAAAACAATCACTTAAGATAAAAAAAAGAGTGGATATCACTAATATGTCAACTAAATAACCATCCCAATTCATTAACAACCACCTTCTAATTAGCTAAACAATAATAAAATGAGATTATTCAAAAACTGTTTTGATTGTTCTGTTTTTATTAAGTTGAGATCATCATAACAGATATTTCTTTTTTGGCAATATCTAAAATTTTATATGGCAAATAATCAATTGTATCTGTGTCCGAGAAATCACTTTCAACTAAGTTACCCATTACAAAAAAAACACCTCTCATGGAAGTGTGTTAATTCCAGATCACATGACCTGCTCCACATGATGTCATTTCCTCCTGAAGAAAAGACTGGCCAGACTCCAAGGCTTTCTTAGTTATTTAATATAAAATAGTAATATAAATAATTTTCAGTTTTAATTGTACTCAATTGTATATGTAATATTTAGAAGAATGTTTCTCTAAAAATGCCATGTGGTGTTTGGTTATAGTCGGCCATGTTGATTTTAGGCCTGAAAACAGCAAAAATGTCAACTATGTTACAGAAAGTCCCGCGATCATATATTGACACAGTATATGGTTACCTAAGGTGCTATATGTTAAGCTGTTAGCAATAAATAGCTTGTGTATTATTCTGCCAAGAAACAGCAGAGTTATGTGACGATCGGTGTACGTTTGTCTGTCTGTCTGTCTGTTCGCAATATAACTCAAAAACAAAATAACGGATTTTGATAAAACTTTCAGAGAAGGTCAGAAATGACACAAGGGCCAAGTGATTAGATTTTGGCAGTGATGCAGCTTATAGTCTGGATGCACGGATTTGTTAAAGATTTCTGTATCATCGCGAGATAGCAGCATGGCATCACTAACTATGACAAGAAGTAAACACTACATCAGCTGCCTGGTTTTGCGATCCTACAACAAATCCACCGCTGTAGACTTATCGGGACTTACAGCCATGGCCATAAGTTTGGACACAAGTACCATGACGCTTGTGAATCTTAGAAAATACCACAAAATTGTCACTTACAATACAGTACACAACTCCTGAGAACTATATTAAGTTTCATATTAAAAAAAACATCAAAAGAGTTTGGTGTAATTTTGTTATTCTTACCAAATTCGGTTGTGAAAGTACTGCATTTTTTTTTTTTTTTTTGTTATTTTCTTCTAATATTATGTTTTGGGAACAAAGTTGTTCCAGTTGTTGGAATTTATTGATAATATTATATCCCTTGTTGATTTGTTGACTAATTAAACCGGTGCTGTCAAAAAATATTAGTTATGTTCTGTAATAGACATCAAAACAGACATAAGTCATGTTGTGTCCAAACTTATGGCCATGGCTGTATGCATGGTAAATGACACAAGGAACAATTGATTAAATTGTGGAGGTGCTTCCGAGTCTCATCAGTTCCCGAGGCCTGCTCCATATTTAGGTCACACGATTCGGTGTTCGTACATAACGCACACATTCATAACACACTCCTGTGCTCAGCAAGGCAACGTCATTTTATTTGTGGGTAAATCTATATTAAATGGCCACATTCTATGTTGCTATGATTTTCAGATCATAAGTAAATGCTGCATTTCTAAGCAAAATACGGCATTTCTAAGCAAAATGCTGTATTTCTGACAATGCCATATGGAGAAATGAACAGCCTGGCGGAGTACTGTGCTAGTACTAGTGCTTTTCTTGTACCAAAATGTTATGCATGAATGAACTGGCAAATATATTTCTCTCTGTGCTTTTTGCTTCTCATAAGATTTCAAATGTTCCCATGCTGCAGTAACATGACTAATACGAGGCAATAATCATAATTTAGTTGTCAAATGCATTATTTATAACAATATTGACTTTCTGGTTTGTAGAAATCAGTTGAAGCAAAGAGCTGTCGAAGCATTATTATGATAAAATCAATGCCATTTTTCTCGTTTTGCTACCCTCCTCCACTCCTTTGTGTCTTTCTTTACTCTCAAACACCAGGTTTATATTTAATGTCAGACCTCCCGCTTCGTGTTTCCAAATTCTGCAGGCACAAATTCACGCGTAGATGCAAGCAGATGCACACAGACAAAGCAGAGCACACGGGAGAGCTCCTGCTAAAGGAGTTTCCTCCTAAAGTCTCTGCCTGTCTGGAAGCTTTTTGCTTGGATCAAAAATGCATGACACCAGCTGACAACAAAGAGGCAGAGAAGCAAAGACGATGGGAGCTTTCCTCCTGTGTTTGTCTCCAGTTTTGGCTTTGTGAAATGTACCTTCCTGACGCTAATTATTATGCATTTTCAAACATCACATCACCTTATATGATTGTGGAGTGACACCTGTGTGTATAGTGTTGTACACAGTGTACAACAACTTTTTAAAATGATGTTTCTTAAAGAAGCTACATGCAGCATAGCAGTAAATAGCATTTTTTTTTAAATATCCAGAATGCAGAAATTTGAAGCAAAATGTCAAAGTTTGGAGTACAATCTGCTGCATTTACTTCACAGCCCTTATTTGCAGGAATTTTGTTGCAGACACATTGAGCTCATGCTTTCAGAGTGTCTTTGTATTGACAGATGGGGTAAGAAGTAGGAGACAGATGGAAAAAAATCACCTCCAATGTGTTCGTCTCAGCAGTAAAAGCACGTTTTTTGGAACCAAAATGCGTCAAAAAACTAAGAAAATAGTTGAAACAACTTCTAATAGCACCACTGCTGTGACACGCAGGTTTGATTTTGTTCATTACTATTTCACTTTATTGGTGTTTAATCGACTTGTATTACCTTTAATTTGCTTTGTGTGATAACCTGTCGGCGCACGACTTTGACAAATCAACTCTTGATGGGTGTGAAACGAGGAAATCATTGACTGAAATGTGAGAATTATAGCATTATTGATCAAACGGGAGTAAAAAGAGTGTGAAATCTGCACTGTTTGGCTTCAAACTGACTATAGTAGTATTCTACTCTATATATTTCTGCTGTTAAACTCCATTTCTCTCATTCTACTTGTCTTCATGTCACTTTTTTCACCTCCAATTGTTCTCTTTCTTCACGCCTCTCCATCTCTTAACCTCGACTTCTCAAATGCAGACACACTCCCCTGCACACTAACACACACACACACACACACACACACACACACACACAGTCTTTCTAAGCCACAATTACCATAGAAGGATTCCCTCCATAGGCTAATAGGCTTCGTTAAGCTTGGCAAGCCTAAGTAAGCACTCTGAAATTAGTGTTGGAGTCAGTTGCACACATCTCCGCCGCACAAAAGGCTTCACTTTCACTTCCCTGACACTGAATAAGTCTGGCTGCATGTGCCGTGTGATACTGAGCTCCTTAATGGGAGTCCGTGAACTCTGCCCAAAGCCCTGTCGAGGAGCTGCGCTTTCCAGACAGTTTGGCTGAATAATAATCATCGCCGCTGTCAGCCTCCAACAATGGAGATAACTACATAGCGGAGACAATTTGGCTGATTTCCGTGAAACTAATAGTATAACTGCTGTTCAATAAACCGGGCGTTTTTACTGTAACTCAATTAGCACGTTATTTACTTGTCTGTACGTAGAGTCTCTCAGTCTCAGAGCCAGTTTTAGTCACATTTACACAGCAGCACTGCAAAATAAAATGAAATGAATAAATAAATGCTACTTTTACGGTTAAATTCTGGCAACTGTGGTTTCCTGAATGCTTCCGTAAAATTACCATAAAACATTTTTCTTCATTTATGGTAAAACAGTGTATTAATACTGTTGATTTTGCGGTTTTAAAAAAATCTGCTTCATTCCTTATTTTACTGTAAAATATAATTTTTAACCTTTAAAAAAACTGCATGAAAATGGTATATGAAATAAAGTTTTCATGACCTCTGATAAATATAACAGCATTTTTTCCCCTCATTATCAGCAGAACAGTTGGTGTATTTAACATTTAACGTATTCATTTTTAGCAGTGACATATGTGCAGCAGTTGCAGTTATGTCTTAAATATTAAAGAACATGTAGCAACCAGTAATGTAATAATGGCCAATAATGTCTTACCAGCCAATAATGTAATACATTTGGCCATTTGAAATGTAATAAACCCAAAAACATAAAAAAAAAAAAACGCCAATAATGCAATAAGTTTTTACGTTATTGGTTATTATGGACTCACATTAAAAATCTTTTTAAAAGATATTTGAAAATGTAATAACTAAAGCCAATAATGTAATAATACATAAATAGGACTGCGTTTCTTGGAAATAAAAGATCTTTTTGCAATTTTTGTGCAGTTTTCTCATTAAAAATAGGTATAGTGAACGGCACAGTCGTCATTTTTCATTCTTTAAGGATACATCCCATGTAGCTCTAACTCTCTTTAATTATGGTTGTAACTGCCTTTGCTTATTCAAGTAAATGTCCCTAATTTTGTACATTACTGAGAAGAATCCAGGCTTCCATCCATCGGCTGTCCTTGCCAAAAAAACTGTTTAATATGTAAACTTAGCTCACTGTTGCATCCAGCAGTGTTGAAGAGTCTCATAAAGCAAATTGAACAGTCATCTTCTGTTTATTTCTAGGCTCTCTGCAAGTACATCTCTTATACAAAAGATAAGAATTGCAGTTCTGTTTATGTGTTATTACATTATTGGCTGCAGCTAATACACTTTCAAAGGATTATTTTTTCTCTTAGGCCATTAACATAATAACCAACTAATAACGTACCAACTTATTACATTAAACAAAAAACTTTATTGCATTATTGGCAAGTTTTTACGGTTTTGGCTTCATTCCATGTAAAATGGCTAAAATTATTACGTCACTGGCAGCTATTACGTTATTGCACACAATACATTTTCACTCACCTTCCAGCCATAGTTGTGCTGTTTCCATGGAGATGCAGGACGTAATTCTGCAGTGAAAACTGAACTAACAGTGAGTGAAAATGAGGGAGCAAAAAAAAAAAACATTGAGAAATTGTTAGGACTTCAGTGGGCTTAAAGAAAGAAAAACATACTGTATAATTGGTTTTCATCTTTGAATGATGGTTTCTAACATTTTCACGAGTGAGACGGGATGAATATGACTCAACAAGAGAAGTATTTTCATTTTTTTCTGTCTTGTTCTCAGAGCTGTTAGATGCACACTATTCGCTGGGATGTCATTTTCCCAACAAATTCATCCAGAGAGTATAATGGTGTCTCACAAATATGTGTTCAAAAGTCTTTAATAACTGACATGTCACAGTGTCTTCAAATATTTGGTTTATTCTGTTCAGGGGAATTATGCTCACCTATTTACTGTATGCAGACAAAAAAAGCTTTTTATGAAAATCATGTTCCTCCTATTTCTAGACAATAAACTGACATTTCCACTGCTTTGCTGCAAAACACTTTGCGCTGACTACATGACCATTATTTCCCGGTGTCCATTTTCGTCTCTCTTTCTGTTTCAATTAATTGCCTTCCTGGAGGGAAGAAGAAAAGGCTTCGCTTGACCAGACCGGCCGCTGAGCTCTTTCATATCCAGATCAAGTGTCACGAGAGTGTGGAGTCAAAAACATCAGACGCTGTTCGCTATTCAGTCAGCGCCGTTCTGTTAACGGGTTCATTGTGCTGTCGGATGGCTGGAGGCTGCACGGAGACAAAGTGAAAGCCGAGTAAAAATTATTCACCAAACATCCGAAACAATGGGGCTTCGATTAATTCACTTTACAAAGGCATGTTAACACAAATCATTTTTCATTTGATATATGAAAATGTTACAAAAACAGTCCTCTTTGTGTGTGTTTTACAGTGTTTCTCAATAAGCGGATTCAGCATCTCGCAGCACGCAAAGCATGCTGGTCCAAGTCAAAGGTCAGGTCACCCCAGATCTGTAAACATGGCCGAGCACGATACAGATCTTGAATACTTTGAGCGTTGTACAGTCGATGTTTAGAAAGATTTTTGTAAGAAACGGGGATACAGTGTTACCGGGAAGAGAAAACAAAAGGAACTCACAGCCCTTGCTTCGGCATTGTCATTTCAAAATGCCCTAAAACAAAAGAGCAGGAACAGGAGGCTGTCAACATTGACTACAAGTCAGAGGGGTGTGTTTAGCAGTTCAGTGTCCTCCTTTTGCTTCGTGTGTCCTCATTTTGAAAACAAAGGTCAAAATTTGACAGTGCACTTTTCACACAAGAGTGCAGTGTTTTGTGAGTTGTGTTCAAATAAAGAAAATTGTGTGCAATGTGTTGGGAAATGTGTGCTATTTTTGAGGAACAGTGTCCTAGCAGTTGAGAAAAACTGTAATTCATCAGCTTCAGTAATTTAATATTTTTTTAAAGTGTAGCCAAGATTCAGAAGGTTTTAATTTAAATCAGAATGAACTGGATTTGGAAATTTCACATGCTGCTATTCGGGATGAGGTCATTTGTTACATTTGTGCTGTTTTTTTGGTTTTCTAAATGTGACTGCATATTTATATTTTGTTCTTAAAGAGGCAGAAAAAAGCAGACTGTAACACTTTGAATTTCATTGAAAAACTCAGACTTCTCATCTCTGACCTGCAACTAATAAATATTGTGCATATTTACCGCCCGGCAAAACTGCGTTTTCCGGAAGGTATTGTTTTCAGCTGCATGGTCTTGCTTGCTTGTCTGTAACAATTTGGTTTCCGCGCGATAACTCGATCAAATATTGATGTAGCCTCACCATATTTGGTACACAGGTGTACCATAATAAGACACAGGTCAAGTTCGCATTTGGTGACCGTGACCTCATTTTCAAGGTCACAGGGGTCATCTTTGTCGCCGGGCGGTCCAAGTTTGGCAAAATTTCTTGTTTGAACATGTTTTGATACATAAGTGTAAATGTCAAATAATTCAAGAAAAATTTGTGGAAAAGCAGCTTTTTGAGGTTGTGATTTTAGGAAATATGTCACCACTTACGTATAACTAATACACAGTGATTGAGTTCAAATCAGGAGTATTATTTTTGTTCGATGCTAACAGCTGTTTGGGGAGTAGCTATTTTATTGTTGTTTGTTTCCAATTTACTGTAGTGAAAGACTATTTAAGCAGCCTTGTGTCGACTTTATCACCGCAACGGTTAAGCAGAAAACAAAATACAAATAACTGTTTTCTGACATGATGAAACAAGTTGTATGATTTTACCAGTTGTAAAATTTTATTAGGTTTTGTGATAGCCCTGTTTTTTTGTTGGTTTGCTTGCTTGTCTGTCTGTTTTTAATCTCTAGTATCCCAGTGCTACTACAACAATGCATACACACTAACACACAGTTCAGTATTATCCTGCTGTTTTAAGTTTTCTGACATTTAATAGTTTTTTCTTATATTTTTTTGAATATTTCTTAAAATTCTGACATTTGGACATTTTTTTCAATTAAAATGAACATTGAGATATTTTATTATTTTTCCTTATAATACTACTACTAATGATAATAGTAATAGCAAAAACAATATTATTATATTGTCAGACATTTTATTGCTTTGTTTTTTTTGGTTCTTTTTTTTTTACAGGTATCCCTACAATATTAGAAAAACACGCATACATTGACAGTTTATTTTCATTTGAACAGTTTTGGATATTTTGTTCATGTTTTTTCTGCTATTTTTATTCAAGTTTACTGACATTTAATATATTTTTCTCATATTGTATTCATATTTCTTTGACATTTGTATATTTTTTTATTTTATTTTATTTTTACAAATTTTCAAACACTGGAATTTTTTTCTGCATTTTTCTAATATTTTAACCACATCATCATTTTTGTCCAGGCCTTTTTCACGAGTTTATTTTTTAAAATAATTATTTTAAGCCATCTGATTTTCATTGGTTAATTTTCATAAAATTTTTATATATTATTACTTTTGTCAGATTCAAATTATTTCTGTGACCATTGTGGGTTTTTCTTCCATCAACCAAGGGTACTAACAATTTTGTCCATGTGTGTATATAGTTATTTTTTCCCATAAAAAACAGTCTTGAAGTCTATACAAGGAACAGACAATCCTCCTCATTGAAGAAATCCATAAAAATACACCTTTTCACTGTTGCCTAGAAGTCAGAATCCTTTTTTCTATACTTAACCTTTCTTAATTATATTTGATTATCTTTCACAAATATGCTTGCTTTGTAAAGCGTCTTTCAGTGTTCTCGAGAAAAACTATACAAGCAAGTATTACCTGTTAATATCCTTATTTTTACCTTCTATACAATAATCTTTACTTATATGGGGCTGTCACGCTTTTCAACTTCGTCTCCTCCAAATATCTTCCTATTCTTTTTCTTTCTTCATTCCTTAACCCCCTGTCTACCCCGGTTGCCCTCCCCTCCATATCTGTCCTCACTTCCACTCTTCTTTTTAACTGCCTTTGGTGCTTTTTAGAGGCCAGTCAGCAGAAACACCGACTCCACTTTAACTTCATTACATCCAATTAGGAGCCTTGTCCTTCAGTAGAGTTCAGAGTGATGCTTTGGTGTGGGACCAGAGGGGGATTCACAGTGAATCATTTCATTGCTTGCTCCTTTAAAGATCTCTCTTTTTTGCCACTTTTTAATTCTCATGTTGCTATATTTAGTTATTTCTGCCAATGAAATGACATAAATATCTGTGAAGTGAAGTGAAATCAACTCGTAGCTCTTTTTGTAATGTAGTGTTTGAGTACACCTGTATTCTTATTAAAACTACATGTATAAAATAAAAAAAATCAGTCATCAATTCATCCTTTCACTGTGTCTGTATTTATGTTAGATCTCACTCTTTTAATTAATATTTCTATTTTTTTAACTTTTAAAACCACTGGAAGTATAAGAATAGTTTAGCTAATATAGCTCCGTGAAATTAAAACACTACAGCAGTACCAGAACTACTCAAACACTATTTTCCAAATGAATTCTCCATAAATAACATCTGTCCCTCAGTGGCCTTCTGCTTGAATTTACATTTCATGTTCTGTGTTTTTTTTTAAAATTCTCATTTGCTCATTATATATGTGTGTTATACAAGCTGAATTATTAATTCATGTGTTCATTATACTCCAATGCAATTTTTTTAAAGTTAAAAAGCGTCAAAACCCTGACATTTTCAATCATGTATCTTAAACATTCCAACACTGGGCAGTTCCCTAAAATGAACTCAACTATGGTCCTGATTGTAAATTTGTGTATTCAGCATAACTGTAAAAGTAAATTGAAACAGGTTGTTCATAAAGATGCATGAAGCCTATGTAGTAAAGGCAGCCATGCCCTTAATTATTGATAACTTCAAAGCCTAATATAATTTGACTGGATGACTTGCATAAAAATTCTCCCCTTGCACAGTAGTCATGGACAGGTAAAAGAAGTATTGAGACCAAGACAGTTTTTTGTACCAGGCTGTAAACATGTTTATTATTGTTGTAAATTTATGCATTTTAACACGAGAGTCTATGGGGATTGACTCACTTTGAGAGTCAGCCTCTAGAGGCCATTGGGGGAACTGCAGGTTTGTGCTGGTTTCAGTTTTTAGCCTTGGAGGTTGCTACTTGATGGAAAGAAGAGATTTAGAGTTTTGTGGACACATTGGTAACAAGCTGTAAGTTTTCCCTTGCAGTTTTGGCTTCTAAACAGAGGATATTTGTGAGAGCATTTTTTTCAAATTAATTTCTTACCACAATTTTCCGCATAATTCACCGCTTTAAATAATTTGGCACATAGGGATTAAAGGAGCTTAAATTTACATTTATGTACATCTGGTTCTTTATGCTGCCCAATTCCATTCATAATATATTTTTAAAAAATGATTAATAAAAACTACTATAGCCACCTGTAGTATGAAAGACATGCTTCATGTTTTCCCAGCAGGTCAGGAGGTAAAATAGTTTTACTCCTAAATAACAACATGCCTGCCCTAATTCACCAGAGTCTGTGCTAGTATGGTGTCTCCTGAAGCCTTTATTCAGTCTATTTATGATTCACAAGGCTGCAACCAAGGGCGAGAGCGGAATCTGACAAAAAATTTTGCTATGAACTTATTGAGCCAGCTGGTGGAAATAGAATTCCTTGCAAAATATCCAATGTTTCAACAAAAGTTCAATTAATTAATGAAGAAGTATTTCACAAAGTATTCACTGAAACTCTCGTATTATTCAGGATTTTATGACACCGAAATCACACTGAATCTTCGTCTTTATTTCAGGTGAATACAGCATGTAGTGAAAAGTAGCCCACTATAAAGCTTATTGTGAAAACAGCCAAAGTGTTTTTCTTTTTAGTTTTGTACTGTTACAAGAGGTGCCGTTGCAATCTCCAAAAACTGCTCCATCTTGTTTCACAGTACAGGTACGATTTTCCATATGTCTTCATTCTGTGTTCAGTTCTGCAGAAAGCCAGCAGAAGTGAATGAGAGCGGAGCTGATGGATTGCACCCGGGGTCATGCATGACTTAGCATCTCGTTAGCTTCTCCCGCTAGCGGAGACGCTGGAACAACGGCAGGATTTATACAGGCACAGAAAGGTAAGTGAGCCGGCTGTTGCTGTTGAGGTCACATCTTTTATTTTTTTGGAAGCGGTTCTTTTATTTTTTTTAGATCTTTCAGAAGCAACAGACAGCGCCGCACTTGAAGAAAAGGTCAAATACTTGAATCACATTCACGAAAGTTAAAATGCTTTTGACATTTTGAACAGCGAAGATCTAACAACGGGATATTCTCATTACTGATACCGAATTTTAGATGTGTCCTGGAAGAAGCGCATTTATAAAGAGAACAGAAAAGTCAGAAGCATCTCGTTTTGATTGAGAAAAGGCCTTTTTGTTCAATGCATGATAAATATTTGTTAATTCTGTCAGATATTCTTCCCAAATGTACCATCAAATCACAGAGTTGCATGCATGAAAACAGGGGCAACATGCATAAAAACCGCAGAATTATAGATGAACCACTAAATGAATTTGTTATCACTCCATAGATATAGTTAGTATACATCCTCCTCCATCTACTGGTAGGATCAGTAGGCACTTCATTACGTGATGATGATGCCAATAGATTAGACAAACAAATGTTCTTTGAAACAGTATTGCAGTTCATACTCAGAGGTGAAGGGTCAGTGTTGGTGCAAGCCAATTGCTGAACTTTCACCCGGGAGACTGGAGATCATGTCCTGCGGAATTGTTATTTTCACATTTTCATTCTACTCTTGCTTCTGACTTCACATTTTTGGAAAGTTTCGGCACCAAAACAACTTTCAAGAGGTCCACCGGTCATCTTCCCGGCCAAGTATCAGATCTGATGTGCTTCATTGTTCCAGTTATCCACTTTTTGTTGATAAAATGTGTAATTTTGCCCGTAATGTGGCCGTCTTTCCCCATGTAGTCACAACTCAATCTTAAAAAGTCTGAAGGATAAATGCTGATTAGTGGCTTTTTTAATTAAAATTTGAAAGACAAAGGCACTTTGTTTGACACCAAGATTGACATTTTTACTGCTAATACGTACTTCTGGGCTTCAGAGTGGCTCGGTGGTTAGCACTTTCACTTTTCAACTAGAAGACCCCCGGTTCAGGTCCTGGCCTTCCCGGGATCTTTCTGCGTGGAGTTTGCATGTTCTCCCTGTGTATGCTCGGGTTTTCTCCAGGTGCTCCGGCTTCCTCCCACAGTTCAAAAACAAGCTAAGATTAATTTTTGAGTCTAAATTGTCTGTCGGTGTGAACCTAAGTGTGATTGTTTGTATGTGTATGGATACAGACATCCGATGCTGCTATCAGTCTGCTCCATTATTGATCGCTATCGGTCCAGAACGTCATGACCTCAGCTGCTTGGGTAAAGTTAAGGCTGTGTTCAGGCTACAAGAGTTTTTAAAATCCAGATTTCGATATCCAGTTGCATCA
Source organism: Acanthochromis polyacanthus (assembly GCF_021347895.1). Lineage (NCBI taxonomy): Eukaryota > Metazoa > Chordata > Actinopteri > Pomacentridae > Acanthochromis > Acanthochromis polyacanthus. Next base: position 30,747,455 of record NC_067117.1, on the reverse strand, counting down.
TGCACTTAGGAAGAAATTTCACACATATTCTTCTCTCTAATCTCACACATGTTCACACTACAAGATAGAAAAACAACAACGTATCACACACTACAGACTGTTATTAGAATTATTGTGCTACTAGAAGCAATCAGGGAGCAGAGTACCACCTCACATGATCTCATGGGGAAACAGATGGATACAAAATGGAGACTGTGGAGCCACAACATGCTGAAACTCTGGTACTAATTTGCAGTAAGTACGGAGCCCCTAAGGTGCCACGGAGGAAAAAAAATATAAATCGTGCGCATGCGATACTAAAGCGTGCACTCGAGATACTTATTAATGCTCACGTTTTAGCTTAAACGTGGGCACGTTTAAGCTAAAACGTGAGCACGATATATTAAAACGTGTGCACGTTTTAAGATAAAACGTCAGCCGGCGGGAGGAGTACTCAGATTTGGGCCGTGTCATTGATTTTATACAGGAACAAACAATTACAAGGTCTGGGGAAGATGCATGGATATCGGTTGATGTTCACTAAGTGCCAAGAAAATGGCCTAAAAGTCAAGAAGGAAGAAGTCCGACTCATACTGGCCGAGCTGGATCCAGAGGGGTCAGCATTCAGACAGCGACGGAGACTGTACAGAAGACAGTAATTCTCATAAGAACCTCTGGCACATCGACTCAAACTAAAACCTTTTGGTGCGTGTATTAATGGGTGTATCGATGGCTTCTCTCGTAAAGTAATTTGGCTGAATGCCTACAAAACAAGCAGTGACCCAAAAGTGATCGGAGGCTATTTTGTCGAAACTTTAGAGACATTAGGTAAATATCCCAAACTTGTGCGCACTGACTGTGGCACGGAAAACGTCTGTGCGGAGCTGTTCATGGTCCTGAATATTACTGACCTTTTTACCAGAGCTGTCCTTACTGATTAATCCCCTTATTTAGTCAGATAAGCAAATCAAAGTAAGAATAACTTTGCACAACAGAAAACAGAGCACAGAGCTTAAAATAATGTTTTAAAACAAAATAGGTATACTTTATGTTGCGGGTTAACTTAAAACAGCATGTCGCTGGAAATAACGTGATGCCTAACTAAAAAAGTTACTGGGAAAAATCCTAAATATATGCTCCTGGCATGAGAGTCGTTATATAGGCTATGCTCCACAGTTATCACAAACTGAGTGAAATTTGCAGTCATTTTACACGAGAGAGGGAGAGCGAGGGAGAAAGAGAAACCACTAAAGCCGGAGGATTTTAAGAATGTTTTATTGTATGGAAAGGAATGCAGGTAACCTGAATGCGTGTAGCCGGATGGATACTGAGCGGGTTTGGGTCAGAGTTGTGGAGCCGGGGATCCGTGGTCGTCGTAGGTTTGGGGGGAGCAGAGGGCGATGGCTGATGTTGGCAGATCCTCGGTGGCCGAAGGTGGATGCAGACGGAGGGCGGAATGAAGCAGGAGCCGGAGATACGGGGAATGGAGGACGCTGATGATCTGTGGGGCCGAGTTGGTAATTGGCCAGTCGACAGCGGTCGGGAACTGAAGCAGGAGATCCGGGAGTCGGCGGACACTGACGATCCAGGGGGCCATGTTGGTAGGTGGGCCAGTCGCCAGTAAAAGTCTCTTTTTCCAGGCAGAGTCTGTTAAGAGCCTCGGGCGGATCAGAGCCGGAATGGCTGTAAGCTCAGAGGGCAGAACCGAGCAGGTAATCCAGAACAGGAGAAGGTAACCCTGGACTGGGTTCCAGGCAGGCTGGCTGGAAGCCGAATTATCTGTGGACACGGTTCCGGGCTGGAGAAGCAGGTGAGAACCCGGACGGCAGGATTCTAGGCAGAGTAGAGAGAGAGAACGTTAGAAACGTTACAAAGCACCAGGTAACATTGAGTTGGCTAGACGTGACTGAGTGGTCGAGTACAACAATCTGGCAGGGTGTGGAAGGTTTAGCTGGTCTTTATTGCAGAGGATGTAATCAGTGAGATGAGGCACAGCCGTCCGGGTCTTGTGGCGAAGCTGATTACCTGAGTGGAGGCAGCTGAGGCCGCGCTCCATCCAGGTGCAGCGCTGGGGAGAGGGAGAGAGCAGAAGAGAGCAAAGAAGAGGGAGAAAAAGCGGGAGACATAGGATGGGATTTTTGGGATGCCAGACAGGACAGGGGTGAGGAGAGGGCTCTGACAGTAAACTGGGAATTTTCCCATCTCTCCCTCTGCCTGATAAACAACTCTGCTGCCCTGCATTGAATTTTGCTGCGTGTTCTTCACCCCCACCACCACCCCAGCATCCACCTGCAGGCTCCGGGGGTGTTCAGAATGTTTTGCTCATCACGCCTCCTCGCCTTCATGTAAACATTTCTGCAGGGAGTGATGAGACCATTATGGCTGATTATGATGGGCATTATAAATCACTATGAATGTGCCCTGGGATTCCTTCATCTGTTCCGTCTTCCTCCCCTCACCCCGGAACCCACGTCTGCTCGTCCTCCCTTCTCCGCTCCACAAACCCCTTGGTCTGCTCCGGATTCCGCCTGCTCCGCCGCCCCAGTCACGTCCCTGCTATCAGCTTTGTCAGCTCCGTTTCTACCCTGTCTCCTGACCCCCTTGGACATTATGTGAGTTTCCTTTCCCCGTTTAGAGTTTAGTTTTTGTTTAGCTCCCCACCGCGGCCGTACACCATCGCTTTAGTTTCAGTTTAGATCCCTGTTCAGTTCATTCTTTGTGTCTCCTGTTTTGATTATTTTTTGGTTCTATAATCTATTAAACTTTATTATTAATCCACCCACCTGCCTGTTGCCTGCTGCTTGGGTTCAAACCACCTGTTTCTTAACAGGTTTTCATTTAACCCGCAACATAAAGTATACCTATTCTGTTTTTTAAAAAAATATTTTAAGCTCTGTGCTCTGTTTTCTGTTGTGCAAAGTTATTCTTACTTTGATTTGCTTGTTTGACTAAACAAGGGGATTAATCAGTAACGGACAGCTCTGATAAAAAGGTCAGTACACAATATTCAGGACCATGGACAGCAAAGTTCTCCGACTTAGGATTATTCCATCTCTCGTGGCAAGAGCAGCAAGAATGTCATTATATGGCATTCCGAGGTGGAAGTAAAAGTTAACGAGCTCACTTCTTCTCTCCATTGTGTGTGTGTTTGAAAACATCTGATGTCGCTACTGGAAGCCGTAGTGGCCAAGGACAAGAACAAGTCAAAACGTGGTAAATAACTTTATTTTGAGTGCACATTGTATCTTAAAACGTGCACACATTTTAATATATCGTGCACATGTTTTATCTTAAAACGTGCGCACGTTTTAGGATCTCATGTGCACACTTTAATATTATGTGCGAACGAATAAGTATCTCGTGCGTACATTTTATATTTTTTTTCCTCCGTGGCACCTTATTGGCTTCGTAAGTAAGAAACAAACAAACAAACAAAAAAGCTGAAGGCCACACGAGTCTGGATGAGAAAGTGTTCAGTCATGTTCAATATTTTTTAGTGTGTTTTACGACTGGATGTATAAGCTCCTCACAGTACTAATATGTACCAAATAATCTGGACCAAACATCAGTTCAGACCAAGTTACTCGACCAGATTAAGGCACCACGGTCAGGTTTAAGAGAATACTGTTTCAGTTGTTGGTTAAAAACAGTTTTCTTTACACCCGATGTAGGAAAACTGGCATTACACGTCCACAATACTTTCCTGGAAGACACCAGTATATTTCATATCATCATATGAGGCCGCCTATGTAATTTCTGTTACTTTCTCTTTAGCTATGATTGGAAAAGATGACAAGGCACAATCAAAACCCCAATCTGAACTATAATTACGGTAGTGAGGACTGCCGATAGCGGCCATTTAATGGGCTGAGCTGTGTAAACACAAACACAGAAGTGTGCATAATCACTATTGTCATCAAGTTCCAATAAACAGTGCTTCGCAATGTTCCGTTCGGTAAATCTAGTGGGTGCATGAGTCACAGTTGGCTTCAACACCTCCGCAGATTAAGAACACTCATCTCATTCATTATTGCGGAGAGCAGAATCTATGAAGGTTAATTCATGCCTTTTGCTTCCCAAAAGCAGACAGCAGACATGCAGACGTTTGTATTCGTACTGAAATGTGTATGCATTGGTCAATCCCACAGGGCTGCTGTGGATGCTGACTGGCTGTGACTTTCTGCTTTTTACAAGATATGGCAGTCAGTTAGTCAACAAATTGGGCTTTAGCACTGTCAGTGGACAGACAGCACAAGATTTCTCATAAGTTTGGGATTTCCCACCGTGTTTAAGCACCATCAGTGGAAAACATGTACTAATCTAAGTACATTCAAAGCTCTGCAGCGACTACTTCAGTTAAAACTCTTTTAGTGATGAATAGTAAAGGTGTGGATGACAGAGAATCTCCTCACACGTTGTCTACTTATAACAAGCATTGGTCTTGAGCATCATTGATTTTCTCGGCAGTATGTTCAGTACTTTTAGGGTGCAGACGTCCACAGTGGGATCCATGTGTAGACAACTTGTGGACGTATGCAGACGGTTTATTCCATCTCAAATCGTCAGGGACCTTCTGGTCGACCATCTCTGATTTGCTCGAAACCTTTATATCATGAACTCTGGATATTTAAAAGGGTGTCAGAAAAATTTTAGTTTGAAAGGAGATGAGGCTCGTGGAGTCAGTAACTTTTTACTTTTTCATCTCACTTTTATAGACTTACTTTTATGTTAAGTTTACTTTTAGCTTAACCCTTTAACCCCTTAAGCTTCAGTGTACCGCCGGCGGTACACCTACTAATTTGCATAGGAATTTCAAGAATGTCCGACGGCTGCAAACACGATTATACAAACACTATACACCGATGGAAAGCTTAGATTCTCATGAATCCGCCGGTATAAACCACTTTCAGATGCGATTACCACTTAAAGGGTTAAGCTTCAGTCAATTCCAGCCGTTTTCAGTACAAAAATCGCTAATATTCTATTTTTAAATAAAAAAATTACGAAAAATACAGGGAATATTGGACAGGCATCGCGAGGTGCATTTCCTTGAAAACGACCGATTCGTGGATTTTATACCGACTTCAGGACATGTTTTGGACAAAATAGTTTACTGGCTTGTGTCATCTGGATGTAAAAGGTTGGATTATGGCCGTTTTTTGTGGAATCTTTTTTTCTGTGTGTAATAATGAACCCGGAAATGTGAGTCGCGCTGTGTGCTTTGAAGCCGTGTATAGAGAACGGATGGATGAATATTCGTTTTTGTCGGACAAATGTGTTTTTCTCACCCGCTGTGGTAATCACATCTGAAAGTGGTTTATACCGGCGGATTCATGAGAATCTAAGCTTTCCATCGGCGTATAGTGTTTGTATAATCGCGTTTGCAGCCGTCGGACATTCTTGAAATTCCTATGCAAATTAGTAGGTGTACCGCCGGCGGTACACCTACGACGCACTGAAGCGTAAAGGGTTAAATTATATTTAGTGTTCTATTCTGTATTTATTTACCTGATTATTACATATTTCATCTCTTTCTTAATTTTAGCTGCCAAGTTCTATGTTCTATTGTTCTGCTATTTCAGAAAACACTTTTATCCAAAAGTGATGTACATCTGAGTGAAGGTACGACACAAACAAAGGTCTAGTCAGGAGAAGACAACCTGGATAAGTTCACACATGTTCAAGTGTGATAACTGGACTTTGGTGCCTTCAAGCAGTGTGGACATAATAGGATTTATTATTATTATTATTATTATTATTATTATTGTTTTTGTTGTTTTTTTTGTCTTTTAATTCTATATTTTTTGGATGTTTTTAATTTCTAACTTCTAATCTTCAATGTTTTTCTTCAGTTTTTAAAATGCCTAGTTCCTTTGTTTGATTTCGGTGCCAATCTTGCTAATTATTCATTTTACGTCTTATTATCCAGCCATTATCTATACACCGCATTATCCTCATTAGGGCTGTGGGGGTGCTAGAGTCTATCCCAGTTGACTTGGGGCAAAGGCAGAGGACACCCTGGACAGGTCACCAGTCTATCACATGGCTACATGTACAAACAATCACACTCGCATTCACACCTATGGGCATTTTAGAATAATCACTTAACCCCAGCATGTATTTGGACTGTGGGAGGAAGCCGGAGTACCCAGAGAAAACCCACGCATGCACAGGGAGAACATGCAAACTCCATGGTGAAAGAGCCGGCGTGGAAAACAGGGATCTTCTCGCTGCAAGGCGAAAGTGCTAGCCACTACGTCATTGTGCAGCCCTCTTCTTATTAGCATTTTTACTATTTATTTTAATTGACTGCTCTGCTCATCTCATTATGTCTTCTTTGATTGTCTCTGTTTACATGTTTTGACTGTTAAAGCACCTTTTGAACGCTGTTAAGGGCACTAAACAAATCAAGTTACTATTATTTTTTTCTCTTTGACATAAAAAATGGCCCTTTTCAGGGTTTAATAATGGCAAATTCTGCTGTAGAAGTAGAATGTTCAGAAGGGACATTAATGCGCTCAGCAAGGACCAAACAACTCTGCAGCTTTCCAAGACTGAAAACTTTTGTCTAGCATGCATTGGAATTTATGTTAGAATGAATAACACTGCAGATTTTGACACTGGGCTATTATAGGAGGAATCATTCAAGCATGTTAAAAGCCTGAAGGCTAGCTCGCTGCAGCTGCCAGCGGCTGCAGTGCAGATGCAGAATAAATACATGAAGATGAATAACAGCGTTTGCCACAGTGAGCGTAGTGTTTTCTGAATCGGTGTAAATACTGCACATGAAGATGCATGGGATCTGCTGCGAACCCCAAATAATCTTGTTACAAGTTCTCCGAAGGGGAAAAAAACAACATTAATAACCCTGTTAAGAGTGGAAAAAATATATTACACTGCCGCCACGAACCCCTCCTTCTCTGCCCAGATAATGACATTTCAGTGAGAGCAAATGAAATGGGCCAATTTTCAAACTCATTACAAAGTCAGTTCGGGGGAAAAAAAGAGAACGAAAAAAGAGAGAGAAATTGGAAGCAGAGAGAGAGAAGAATATGAGACAAATGATAGACGTTGACACTGGCTTTGTATCTGTGTTTTTGTGTTTGTGTGTGTATGTGTGAGGTTGCATGCTTTGTGTGCTTTTTGTCTGCCTGGGTGTGTGCAGATGCCGGCTTCCTTTTTATTTGCAGACTTATGTGTGATGTGTGCGTTATGTATGCTTTGAGCGTACCTTTTTTTGATGTGTGTGTGTGCGTGCATCAACTCAGCCCAAAGCCGAGCTGACAGACAGCTTCCCTCTGAGGAGCCCCTTAGTGTTTCTGATTGATCGTCATAATGCCAAGGTACAGGCCCTGTCCTTGGTGCCTATGCTAATCGCAGACTCATGCATATTTATGAGCTCCTTGGGAATCAACCAGCTAAATAAAGGATGAGGCCGTTGGCTTGGAGCTGCGTTCAACACCAACTCTGATTGATTAGAAAGAAGAAGAAAAAATCAGCCTATAAAGACCTGTGGTTTTATTTTTTTCCCCCTTTCTCCGCAGCTCGGGGATCATAATGGGAGCTTGAAGGAAATCAAGCGAAAGGTAGAGGTCTCAACATTAGAAGCTGGAGTAAAGTTGGTAACTTTTACACTTGCACGTTTTTTATTAGTTTTGTTTACCTGTGCTGCTTGTATTTTTGACTCTGGTTACACAAACCTGAAACATGGTGGACTATATATATATATATATATATATATAGTTTTTTTTATTATTTATATGTGTATGTATCTTGTCTAGCTGCTGCTCTACTGGACCATCCCAGCATTCATGTGTAAAACGTATCCAAGGATGTACTTAAACATGGAAAACAACAAGGTCAGTGATGTCAGTGAAGGGCACCCAATTTCACCATCCCATTACATACATTTTGCATCATCTAGCTTTGTGTAGCTTCCATTATAGTGCAATGTATAAGATGGGGAGTTCAGTTTTTGTCAACTGCAGATCCAGGGTCAGATCATGATGTGAGATGCCTTTTAAATGGATTTTCTCCAATAATGTGACTGCACAGCATCACATGCCGGACCTTAACTATAAAAAAGAACTGTTTTAAAATTGAGATTTTTACACCAGTGTACATCCATGTCTGTCCAGGTTCATATGATATACATGTATGTAGTGTAGACTTCAAAGGAATTTAATGGGCTGGTACCCAAGATGAGATATCACCAATTCAGCATCTGACCAAATGTGAAATACGGTCATGTCTCCACTTGTGATATATTGCACTGAAAAACAGCCATAGAAGTGTTTTAGCAGAATATTACGATGTCACAGTGAAGGTGACCTTTTGAATATAAAATGTCACCGCGTCATCATTTCGTCCCACAACACATCGGTGTGGATTCTTGTCATGTTTCTGGAGCTGTGGCCAAAAACATGCAGCAAGGTCATGATGACCTTTGAACAACAAACTATAGTCACTTCATTGTTGATTTCGATTTTGATGGGTGCCAAATTTGAAGAAATTCTCACCAAGTGTGTAACAGAATGGAGTGGACAACCTGAACACATAATGCGTAGAACAGTGGTGGGCTGTCAGGGCCAACAAAGCCTTCCCTGCTAAGCTAAACTCCATCAGAAGTAGGTGAGGAGCAACACAAAAACAGTCCAAATGCTGGTTTCCAGAGGGTTAGACAAGTATTTATTGGAAAGAGTAAGTTTACAACAACACAACAGGAGATTAAAAACAAATGGGTGTTAGTAAAATAAGAATAAATAAACAGAACTAAAAGTGAACTTCACGTTGACATTGATGGGAATTCCAACCAGGAACAAAGTAAAAGATAGTCAAGATGAAAAAAAAAACTCTTCCTGTTCACTTCTTAAAACCCAAAAACACACCGCAGTAGCACCCAACACTAAAACTATCAATGGGTTCACTGTTTTCCTTTCTGAACAATTCAAAGGTCCTTCTCTATCTCCACACACATCCACCAACCACTGGAACACATCTCCAAAGTTCTGCTGAAGCTCAGCTTCCCCTCAGAAGAAGTGATGCCAGATAAGGAGCCTTTTGAGAGGCAGCTGGCATCATGATTGGACTGTACTTTGGTCTGATCCAATCCAGCTTCAGCTCCAGAGACGGCAGGCGGGACGAGTCAACGGAGGCCGGGTGGACGAAGGCATGCAGCTGAGTACAATCCAGAAAACACCAGAGGAGGAGTGCAGTGGCTCAGGGCCAGAACCAGCAGAGTAGCATAGTATGTCTCTGAGAAAGCATCATAGTATAGTCTTTGGTTCAAAAAACAGCATCATATACATCGTGTATTGTACAAATAACAAGTCAAAGGAAAGAGACATACATTGTAGAATTGTAGCAATTGTGGGCTGACTGATTTACTGATTTATCAGGATTTTATTTTTTACTGATTTACGGTAATAAATACATTTAAAAATGGCGCTACTTTGGCTCTGAACCTTTATCTACCTGTGTTCGCTCTGTCTTCAGGATTCATCTGCTTGGTTATACGTCACAAATAAAACTCCTTTAACTTAACATCTGTAAACAAAACAAAAATGTATCAACAAAGTTTTCTGTTCGAGTTTGTTTTCTTCTAAGTTTAACTCCAAGATTTTAAATACTTTCATTTACTGCAAATGAATATCTGCTCGAAATGTCTCATTAATAATCATTATCAGCCTTAAAAAACCCACAAAACGGGTGTTTTGTGGGTTTTTAAGGTTTTTAATCTATACTCGACCACACTTAGTACAGTCCGGTTCCCCCTTCTATCAATCTGCTTGGAATCTTCCACTTCCTGTTTGTCAAAGTGGCATTCTACTTGGACAGGTTTTGTTGGAGCTCATGCAACAAACATTTTGGGTAACTGCACTGAAATATGGATGGATGACACTGAATTAGAGTCTGTTTTAATGAGACTGAGAATTCACAGAGAAAAGTCTGAAATGTTTTCTAGGTTAGCGTCCCACATGTTCTTTGGCTCAGCTAAAGCTAACTCTCTCCAACTTCTGGATCTCTGTTGTTGTTAAAATATCTTGCTGGAGGTGCTGAAGCTCAGAAAGTCTGAGATGTTTGTTCCAAATAAGCTCATTCTCAAGTCTTATCTGAACTGTCCTCTTTTGTTTGAACTTTCCCTAAACTTAGGAGTTAATGACAGAGCAGCACATCCAGACTCAGTCTCATTTATGTACAGATTAAACTTCAGTGTCATTTATTGATGTTAAAGTGCAGTTTTTCAAATGTTTTATCAGCTTGTTTGAAAAATTTCCTTTTCTTTCCCAATGTTTAATTTTTAGATTAAATCTTTAAGGTTTTTCTTTTTAAACGTTTTACTGCCTTTAAATGTTTAGTTTTCTTTTTAAATGCTTCATTGTATTTTCTGTTTAATTCTTATTTAAATTTTTGTCTTTAAGATTTAATTTTCAAATTAAATGTTTTGTCTTTTTAAATGTTTAATATTCTTAATTGTATTTTTCAAATTTAATTACATAAAATATTTTACCTTTAATGTTTAATTTAATAATTACATGTTTTGTATCTTCTGTTTAATTATCTAATTAAATATTTTGTCTGTTTAATTTTCTTTTTAAGAGTTTTATTGTATTAAATGTTTTCTTTGATTTAATTGCTTTTTAATGTAATTTCTTTAGTCTTTTTTCTGTCAAGATTTTAACCCCAACCTTAATGAGTTCGTCACTTATTCAGTTCATCAATTCAACTTTATTTGTTTAGAACCTTTCACACAGATGACAAAACTAAACAAGCAAAGAGAAAAATAACTGTTAAAACTATGATCAAAACTCAAAAACATTTTTTTTAAACATTAACATGGTAATAAAATCTGTTGTGTCCAGGGGATGGAGGGAGTTTATTCAAGTCTTCTTGGGCTCACACAGTAAATCATTACCACAACCCAAACGCTAAAGTCTCCTGCAGCCTACCAGAGAAGCTCTTTAAACAGAATCAGGACAGGAACTCTTACCTTCTGGACAACCAACATTGGCTCACAAACAAGAATACAGAATGTGTCTGACCAAAAACCTCTAAAGACTCACTACAGCCAAGATAAAGACACAACTCAGCTGCACCAAATCCGCTAATCACTGCACACATTAGCACCATGTGCTAACTGTGGCTAAAGAACCACATTTACCAAGACAACTATCCAGTACAAAGCCCTAAAACACACCAGGAAACACATTACAGACAATTTTACTGCTGGAAGCTGCAAGCCAACACCTAAAGAACAAACTAAAGCAACAGAGCCAAACCCGGTTCAGTGAAGAGAAGCAGAGGAAATGTTTGACTGCAGTCAAATAAAGGAAGACACTGAGCTGCTCAGGTGTTCCTGATAACACCAAGCAGCCACCTGGACAGCCAATAGGAACACAGCTTACTGGAAGTCCAGAGCGCTGGCTTAGTGAAGGGACCTGTGTCTGGTCTGCTGCTGGGGGTGCGGTGTGTTACTCTCCTCGGCCCGGCTGGTTGGGGGGCTCCAGACCTTGGGGTGGGGATCCCCTGTCTGTCGGGGTCTGGGCGTTGGTGCCTCCGGCGGTCATGGCCTGCAGCTCCTCCCAGTGTGGACGGCCCCAGTTGGAGGCGTTTCCACAATCATCAGCGCCATACCATGTCTCCCTACAATCAGTGGTGAGAGTGTGTGTGTGTCTGTGTATGTGTGGGCGTGTGTGTGCTTGTGCAGTTATGTGGAGGGAGGGAGGAATGGGTTTTCGTGTTTTTAATGTTTTAATTGTGGTAGAGCACTTTGTGTTGCATGTTTGAAACTGTATGAAAAGTGCTCTATAAATACAGTTTGATTGATTTATAAATACAGTTTGATTGATTGATTGATTGATACTTTAGATACCATGTGTTGCCAGGGTTAAAGAAATCTGCCCTGAGGCCTTCCGAATCAAAATAGCTTAAAATACATCTCAATGAAACTGTTGTTTTAACCAGTCAGATTTCTAACTGGCGACCTCGGGGCCATCTAGCAGGTGTACGATGATGTCAGCATTTTCACGTCCTCTGATTGTATGGTCAGAGAGCAAAGCTAGCGATTGCTATCTGTAGCGATATGCACAAGCTACAGCTATATCATAAAAGTATATATTAATTGTAATTGTAGGTTTGTATGTAACACCTGATACCTAGATTCACCGGCATGTTTTGCTATTTGTTTTGCGACATTAGCTGCCCATCACATCATGTAAACGTTAATGTTAGTGAAAAATTATAGGCTGTAAAGACGGAGATGAGATCACATTCAACATTTTGGTCCCTTTATTTCATGTTAACCACATTTCAAACAACTAAACAACCAATGGTAATGGCATCACCAGATCTAAACAGCACTTTGCTAGACAAATAATCATCAGAAGAATAATTATACAAAAGAAATGTACAAATTCAGGACAAAAAAACCCAAAACAAAACAAAAAAAATAACATAATCAAACTATAATACATATGAAAGGGCCATGAAATAAGCCGATAAAATAAAGCCTTAGTGGAAACAAAAAGGAATAAAGATGTCTGGCATTCACATTGTCTTCAATAGAGCACTCTCACTGTCTCTGTCTTCATAGGTCCATTAAGGAGCCTGACTGGACTCCAGCAACAAAAACAAGAATTAAATATAAGCACAGACTGAACAGTTTGCCACAACATTTTAACCACAAGTATGTTGGTTCGAGAAAACTTTGCAAACTAAACTAAACCTCAGCTTTTAATTCCAAACTGTGTAAATGCATCTCTAAATGCTGACGCCTGCTGGTAAGAATTGATGTTTGGAATAAAAATAAATCAGAAAATGGGTCACAAAATGTTCTTTTCATGAGTTTGAATGATTCTTCTCCAACAGATTTGCAATGATTGGCAATGAAGCCCTTTTCTCTGTGGCTTTAATTGATAGTTTCACAAATAAAATCGCAATTTAAAAAAAAAATTTATTCACGAAAACACCAATTAAAGGCTTAGTCTTCTTTACATGTTTTAAATGGAAAAACGGAGAAAGAAAAAAAGCCCAATCAGACTAGTAGGAGCTATTGTGGAGCCGACATCAGTGTCACATGCATGATTCTCATTAACTCCCACCCGTCCTTTAGTCTGCACAGGCATCTGACCTGTCAGCCATGTTGACTGTGCTCCACCTTGGGGTCAAGCGCTAACTGAAATCATTTCCTATTCGAGTGGGGAGCGAGGTTTTCAGATTACACCTGCTCACATCAACGGGCTCAGCAGAAAGCAAATTTGAGGCTTTGTTTGCAGAGGAAAAGTAAATGTGACCCGTCTCTTTGTCTTTGCATTGTCACTTTAATGATACACGGCAGACTGAAGGTTCAATCCCCAAAGCTTCTTCTTTTACTAACGTTTATCCAGAATGCATGAACGTGAAGCGTAGCATGGCTTAGGGATCCCATCTAGATCAAGGACACTTAACCAAGCCTATCGTTTGGATCACAACGCATTTATTTTTTTCAATGACTAACACTTCGATATCCAGCTATACCTGCAGGAAAACTGCTTCTAAATGTGCAATGCTTGATGTATTCCTATTTACAGCTTCCCTCATGCTACTTTACTTAGTCTTTGCATTTGGAGTTTCTGTAAATATGGACTTAAATGCAACTAGCACACTAAAAAAAGTAATTTATTAGATCTATTCCCATCATTTGATTAAAGGCATGGTTGCAAGATTTAAAAAAAAAGATGTAAATTGATTTGCAATTCTAATTGGATGTTACAAATTGCATCAACTTAACATTTAGTGTAATTTACACTAAGTTTAAATTGAAGTAAATTAATTAAATTGGCTTGAAAACTGATTTTTTCCTTACTTTGAGTTCAAGATTTCCAGTCGAGCTCCCAGTTAAGACTAAAAATAGTTCTCATAACTTGCAAACTGTTGTGTTTATTTGTTTTCTTGAACATGGTTGTTCAGGGTGTATTACATTAGAGATGCATTGCTTTCACAAATTCAGTCCAAACTGGCATATTCTTTCTCCAAATGAATCCCGAATGTGGAGCTTAATGTGCAATATGCAAAAAAATATATGCCTTAACTGTTTAGACGACGTGTCTAAATGGACAGTTTGCAGCAACACAAGACTTTATTCCAAAGTATAATCACTGAAAAATGACATTAACACGGCATTTTTAGAGCGTTTTTGAAATAACCGTTTACTTGTAATGTGTCTGGTGCATGATGTTTGTCTGTTTGTTTGTTTGACTGTGGTTGTCTTATCTTATTTACAGCAAGGGTGGATGCACACTGGAAGATTTCGACGATTTTAAACAAACAAATTCACAAATCTTTCCCTTTTTGCTTTACATGTGGAGCAGTGATTGCAACATTTGAACTCAAAGTAAGGCATGATTTTATTTTCCTTCGTCTGTGTACTGCTGTTGATATTCTCCACAATGACTCCACTTCTTTCTCCATTTTATTTGTACCAATCGATCCCAGTAAAAGCAAAACTGCCAAATGATTTTCCCTTTTGATGCAGCGTGTGAACAAAGAGGAAACCATGCTGAGTTTTTTTTTCTTCTTCTTTCTAGCCAATTACGGAATTACAAGTATCATTGACATTTACCATTTTACAAGCGGAGGCAGCTGCAAAGGGACTTATAAGAAGAAAAATGTCAGAAATACGGACAAGTGGTTCCTTTTTTTTGCTATGACTCAGCAAACTGAGTCACGGTAAACAGCATTAAGCTCAATTTGAAAATAAAAAAATAAAAACTCTTCCAGTGTGCATCCAGCCTTCAGAGGGAGACAACATTCAAGGCGTAGAATATATCTAATAAAAAGGAAATACTGTACAATAGTCACATCACAGCCCAGCAGAGAGGACAGAGAGATAGAGAAGGAAAAAAGTGGCGCTTTGTTTTAAACATCTGATTTTTTTTTCTTTTTTAAACATATCATTGTTTTCTTTTTTCATTTATACAAGCATGTAAAGTCCCCAAGTCTCGCTGAAGCAAACACACAAAAAATAAAAATAAAAATCACCGGTGTGTCTGTCGCTTTTTCTTTTTTTTTTTCTTCTTTTCTTCTCCTCTTCTGTACAGGTTGTGTGTTTGTGTGAGTGTGTGTGTTGTCACAGGCACACATATACAGTAGATATGCACACACACACACTCCAATATGCAAGCATGCCCTCACGCACACAGTCACGTGCACACGCTCTCAAACACGCCCCCCCCGCACACAGGCATACATGCTCACAGGTAGGATTCGGGGTCGACACAAAGCGTTCCGTTCGCACTTTGCGCGTTCCCGGTGTTGCGTTGAGAATGAGAGGCAGCCTCGACGGCAAATCGGAATTTCCGCTTTTCGGATTTTGCCGCCGATCAGAAGGAGCTGAGCGCCTCCAGAGCCACTTCGTAGCAGAACTTGTACTGTTCCTGTGAGGACGCACAACAGAATGGAAAGAGTAAGGCCGAGGGAAAACAGATTTCTTAATTCTTACATCAACGCCAAGCAAAGATGAATATCGAAAAGGGCTTCAATTCAGGACTACATAGAAACACTGCAGTCAGAAGATGTGTTTTCTTTATTTTCAATAAAAGCCAAAATCTCACCATTCACTCGAGCAAGAAACTGTAAAAACTGAAAAAATCCTCAAATTTTCAACGTTCAGGCAGAACTTGAACATATCGCCTTTGACGTCTGGTGTCACTGGGAAAATTAAACAACCCTCAACTAAAATCCTGATTTTACATCGAAATCACTTTATTCTACTTTTCTCGTTGAATAATTCCCCTAAAATCAAGCGTTTAGTTTAAAAAATGAAAGCTCTTCCCTCCTGGTTCTGATCCTCCGTCACTGACCCGTTCTTAGAAAACAAGTTATCTACATTGATCTGTTTAGCATTACTGTATATCCAGTGGTAGCTTGATTTAATTTAAAGGCTATGATGTTAATTTCTTCAGAAACTGCTGCATGGAATTGGTTAAAACAATTCAAAAGGTAATGAGGCTGCACAAAGTCTTCTGCAAGTTGCTTACAAGTTCTTATTGCCTTGTTTTAATAGAATCTGATGGAAGTAGCCAGCGTTAAACAGACATCATGGATGACCTTCATTTAGCGTATGATCTACTTTCAGGGGAGTCCTACAGATTGCGTCATTAGCTGTTGGGGTAAGCAGCATTTTTCTGCATCATTGGGCAAAAAATTCCCTGGTAAGCATTAGACTGGTTAGAAATTAGGCTCCTGCATCTCTTGTTGGCTCAGGTTTTAGAAAATTTTGCCTGCAATTGACCATTTTAGCCAATCATCGGTCGTTTGAACCAGTGCAGGTGAAACCAGTGGGGTTTGAGTGCAGATTGAGGCTACAAATGAATGTTGGCTTTTAGCTTGACTACTTTTGCCTGTTTGAAGCGTGTGCTCTAAGAAGAGCTGCAGGAGGTTTTGAACACAACACATAAACTCTCAGTAATTGTCATGTTTATCAATGCCAGCTAAATGAATTTTACTGTTTTATAGCATCAACTTTTTTCTTTTTTACCATACTGGTCCTTCTCTTCCACTTCCCTCAAGATCTGATTACTTCCTCCATCTCTGTCTATCAAAGTAAACAAACACCTAATAAATTTATGAATTAAAATTGTTATGATGTTTTTTTTTTAAAAAAAAACAAGTGCACATCCACAGTCTGACTGCACATCCTCTTTAAGGAAGTTGTGACGCAGACTGGTGGGTTTGTTGTGTGAAGTGAGTCTATTCCAGTCAGGACGCTGCTGCAGTCACAGAAAAGTGTTCAAAGGGTAGTAAAGTTACTTTAGTTCAGATGAAACAAGCCTCAGTAAGCAAAACAGTTAATAAAAGTGTTGTGTTCACGGTCACGGAGGAGAAATAAAGACCATGTTATGGTAATGTCCTCCTTCATTCTTCACAGCACAGTGGTGTAAAACTCTGCATAAATGTTGGCAGCAGAAACACACAGCTGGATAAAATACTCGTAAAGTTGGTGATCTCTTTTCAGTGTTTACTTCAGTTCCTCAGAGACTAATGATACAATTGTCCAGAATATGTTCAAAGACTAATAGCACAAACAAAAACATATAGTAGATGTTCAAAAAATGTATAAAATCCAGTGAGCAAAATCTAAATTTGTCAGTGATTACTTTGGAATCAGAATTTTACACCGTCAATGAATGGGCGGAGTTATGTGACAATCGGCGTTGGTTTGTCTGCCCGTCCGTTTGTCCGTCTGTTAGCAGCGTTACTCAAAAATGGACTAACAGATTTAGATGAAATTTTCAGAGAAGGTCAAAAATGACACAAAGACCACCTGATTAGACTTTGGCAGTGATGTGGCTTATAGTCTGGATCCATGGATTTGGTAAAGATTTCTGTATTGCAAGATAACGTCACTGTAACTGCAACAGCAAATGAACACTACGTCAGCTGTCTGTGACGATCACAAGATTGTGATCCTACAACAAATCGACTTTTGTAGACTTATCGGGACTTTTCCATCAGAAATCACAGAAGGAGCAATTGACTAAATTGTGGGGGTGTTTCCGAGTTCCATCAGTTCCCACCTCCTGTTACATGCTTAGGTCATGTGATTCGGTATCCGTACATAACATACTTATGCAAAACACGCGCCTGTGCTCACCGCAAAATAATTTTTTATTTAAGATTTCATCCACTGGAAATGACACGACTGAGCAGCCTTGGAGGAGTACTGCACTCTCCAACTGCTTTTTTCTTGTTCTCACTGTGCTAACACTTTGTGAAATAAAGTGCTGGAAAGTTAATCAAGTGATACCTCATCACTGTCCTTTTTAGATATAACTCTACTTGGAAAATAGCAATCAGCATGGACTTAAAATTGCTTTATTGGTCAGGCTCTAATGTCCAGTTCAACGTTATCGGTTGTCCTCAGAGCTGAGCTTGATGTTTTTTTTAGTGAAAACAATTTCCCTCCAATATCAGAACCACATGAAATCCTCCTCATCACCCTGAAAAATGTGTGTTTTTCATGCCGTGACTCCTCACCATAGTCTCCACCATGTTAGTCTTGTTGTTCCTCAGCGTTTTGACGGTGTGGAAAACGTCCACGATGTTCTGCTGCTGGATCATCTCGTTGATGCTGCAGATGGCACAGAACGTTCCAGAACGCCCTCCACCGGTACTGCAGAGGAAGGAGAGAGGGAGGAAGGCGGGAGATGAGTGGGAGGAAAGGGGGAGAGAAGATCATCATTATCACCATCACCCTGGGTGAGCAAAGCAAACTCATCACGCTGAGCATAGAGAAGGAAAAACAGAAAAAAGTAGCAGAGAAAACACTCAGAACAGAAGCTAAGTGACTTTCCATCTTCCCAGTTTTTCAGACATGTTCATCATAAAATTTATTGTTTGCTTACAGGTATTTCTCTTCTCTTCTGAGTTATTTTCCTGCTTTGTTGTCGCTGCTGCGTTAAGATTGATGGTGTGTCAGCCTTTAAATAATGCTTTTAAATCATGTGACACCTAAACGGAGAAAGCCTTCACTGGGTTTTGATAAAATTTAATAACACATCCTGTAAGAAGAGGTACTTATTTGCTTTTTTTTGTGTTTGCATTTAAACCTGTGTTTATGTGTATGAGGAATAAGGGTTTTCTGTTTAGACAAGGCAACTTTTTAAGGTAGTGATTGAATAACTAGTTGTTTTGGTGTGAGTGCACAGCAGCAAACAAACTAAATCCATGTCATTAGCATCTCTAGCCTTTAAATATTCTGAATATCTGACATCAGGAAGAACATGCTGACAAACTTAATCTCAATACAACAACCTGTGCATGCATATGTGCTCATGAGACAAGAAGAAATAGTATAGATTTGTCAAATATCCACTTTATTTCTTGATAAACAGCAGCTTGGAAAAATATTGCATGAGTTTCTTTTTGTTTTGTTTTTTTTCAAAAATAAATATATATTATGTAGAGCTGGGACTTCAACACATTAATTTTGATTAATTAATTACAGAAAAAATAAAGTGTTAAAAATAAAAACACATTTAATGGCACCTTTCTGGCACACTAGCTACACTGATGCACACTCCAGCCCAGTAGGTGGCGGTAATGGACCTAAAGTCTGTTTGCCAGACTGTAAGACTATAGTGCACAAGACGCACTGAGTGATGTCAGCACACAGAGCAAGTTTAGTGAAAAGCGATGGAAGACGGGACCGCATTACTTGGCTTGTCGAGCGGAAAATTTTCTTTAAAAATCTTCCCGATGGTAGCTTGGATAAAAGCGTAGTTGTTTACAAATTGTGCAACACAGAGTTTTCTGATCATCGCAGAACTTCAAGCCGACGGTATCACCTCAATGCAAAAACATCTTGTTGTAAGCACAGACACCAGATCCAAAGCTACATGTCCACAGGGCTGTTTTTTTTTTTTTTTTCGCTTGTCAGTAGTGGGTCACTAGCTGGCCACATGACAGCGCTTCAGACCTTCAGTCTGGTAAAAACATCAGACCAACACGGCAGCTCGGTCTCAAACTTTCTGTCTTATTACAAAAGCAGTTCAGGAAAAAGTATTTCTGAAAGTACTTGAGGCGAGAAATAAGCTGCTGAATCTGTCCTCGTTTTACTTCAACAACGGCTAGTTTAGACGTTTAACGAAAGTTTCGCGATGCGTTGGACTTCCGCTCCCCTCATTGCAAATGAGCTCCAGGGCAACACACTGGCACATAGTTCGAAACGTCCCACATAGACAATGAATGAGATGTGAGAAATTGACCCTGTGGACTCGTACAGCAGTCCTGGTACCGGCAAACCATATAGCCAGTCCATAATAGACCACTGTTTTTCAAGACATTGAAGTGTTTCAGTTTGCATACAGTCTTAAAATTTTGAATACAATCACGATAATGGCAATTGGAGTTTGCAGTGATCTGTGAATGTAGCAAACTGATTAAAAATGCAGATAAATATCAATTAAAACATACATTTTTTTTCTATTCATCGATTCAGTCGTCAGCTAAAATTTATTTGAACTGAAAAACTTTTGTCAAATATTGCTATCTGACAAAAATGCAATTAATCATGATTAATTAATTACAAAGCCTCTAATTAATTGGACAAAAACAATAAGAATCATGTCCCACCACTAATATTGTGAAGTTTTATCTTATTTCCTATAGCTTTTATGTAATAAATGATGCAAAACCTGAAACAAAAATAAAGCTTTCAAGGAGTTCTCTCAAATGCCAGTCACTGTACAGAGTACAGACAGGCTTCAGAAAGCCAAATTACAGACTTTTTAAAAAATGTAATATACTCACAAGTGAAATCTGAATGAAAAATAATGGTTAAGAAATGAGACAAGAACTGACAGTAAGTGACAGAGTGAACACGCAGCTCAAAGAAACCCGTCACTGCTCGGAGAAAAGGAATGAGAGATCTACTAATGGATTTAAGACATTTGAATACAACTTAAATTGGCATTTTTGAAGACTGTAGAAAGGAGGGTTTGTTGCTGTAATAGATGAAAGTGCAGCTATGCAAACATATTTGTGTGTATCCGTACACACTGCATGTTTCCTGGCTGTGTGCACCAATCAGCAGTCAGCGCTGTGCCAGTCAGCAGTCAGACCACCCAGCATGAAAACAGCTCCAGACTTTCCCATCTCACCTGGTTCCAGCTGAATTCCTTCAGTATTCAGGCTGAATAAAACATTCAGGTATGGAGAGGTGGAGTGGCAGCCGTCACAGAAATCATCCACCGTCTACCTACTCTGCATCGCTAATGCCAGAGCCGCTACAGCTGGCTGTCCACTCAGGATAGTGTCAGATTCAATTTGTTGGTCAAGCTCTACAATTTAACAGTCTCCAAACTGCTACAGGAAGTTAGAATAAACAATAGAGTATAGTTATTTACCACCAGACTAATGATAAAAAGCATAGTTTGCTCACAGTTGTGCAAAACAATGCAAAACCTCTAATTTAAACTCATATTTCGGGTTTTGTCTTCTGTGTGTAAATACATTCTTTCAGCAGGGACGCAACACCTCAGGTCTTCATTGCAGCGAGTTCAGGTATCAATATTTGAGAATGAATTTCAGTATTTCTTTTGCACTCCGTGTTATTTTCAGCTTTTTAGATGCTTGCTTCAGCGTGAAAAACTAATTTCTAGGTAAGGGAGAAAAAAAAGTAGAGTGTATACATTTTACATCAGTGCTGTCAAATACATCTTAAGGCTAAAATACATTAATATTAGGAACCTAATTACTAAAGAACAAGCAGCAGCAAGCCCGATAAAATCAGACAGGTCAGGACTGGAGTGGTGGTGAGGGTCAGGGCTGCTGAATAACTAACAGCTTCTATAGAAACACACAAGAGATGTTTTGCTAGTTTACTATCCTCAGTATCTAAGTGTCTAATATGAAGTGAACAGAGCCAGCAGAACACTTTAAAAGAAACTGCTCCAAGCAAATAATCACAGCTATGGAGTCCCCTTTACCTTGGTAGCTTGGTTACAGGATTCTAATGTTATGATCTATTTTTTAAGAATATTTCTGTAAGCTGGCTGCTGCTATAATATCTAACTGACTCCACGTCTAACTGTTTTTTGGCTTAATAGTTGATTAGTGGCAAAAGAAGAAGGATGTAAAGATATTTTACTTCATTATGAAACAATCAAAAACATCTTTCAGAGCGTCTAAAGTTTTAATAAATTGAATAAAATAATCACATTTGGCTTATCACGATAAGTTGGACATGGTTTCTAGTGGTTAAAGTATTGCATCCAATGTCTTAGATCTAAGACCAAGGCAACGTTGGTCAGTCGCTCATAGGAGAGATGCTTAACAGGTTTTAAACAATTGCTATTATTTGGAAGGAAATGCAAAGAAAATGACAAAAACGTCAACCAAAAAGTTCAGTGTCTGCAGCTATAATAAGCAAAAAACTGTCCCTGACTTAAAATTGGCCATTATTTCCTTAAAAATATTCTCTGGTGCAGGACTACACAGCTCCCTGTGCTCCTGCAATACTTTTAATCCTTCCTGAAAGTGCATCAAGCACCACCTACAGCCATGGCCAAAAGTTTGGACACAAGTACCATGACGCTTGTGAATCTTAGAAAATACCACAAAATTGTCACTTACAATACAGCACACAACTCCTGGAGAACTATATTAAGTTTCATATTAAAAAAAAAAAACATCAAAAGAGTTTGGTGTCATTTTGTTATTCTTACCAAATTTGGTTGTGAAAGTACTGCATTTTTTTGTTATTTTCTTCTAATATTATGTTTTGGGTACAAAGTTGTTCCAATTGTTGGAATTTATTGATAATATTATATCCCTTGTTGATTTGTTGACTAATTAAACAGGTGCTGTCAAAAATATTAGTTATGTTCTGTAATAGACATTAAAACAGCCATAGGAAGTCATGCTGTGTCCAAACTTATGGCCATGGCTGTATGATATGTACTTGATCTCTTCCACTGTGTCCAAATGGTGATTCTTCCACTTGAATTTCATTTTGCTGAAGAGGACAAAGTCACAAGGACCAACATCAAGCAAAGAGATTGGGCGGAAAGTGATTATTGAGTTGGTAAACCCATTTTAAAGGCATTGTGATTGGGTGCAGTCATCACGGAACACCAACTTGCCATTAGACCAGGTTATTTGTGCCGAATGTTCTCCCTAAGATGCCTTAGGATGATGTAGTAGAACGTAATGTTGAGAGTCTGATCTTGGAGGGTGAATTCAGGGTGCAAATATCAAACAAAACTGGGAGCTAGGTGCTCTCAACCCAATGCATCTTCCCTGGTCTTTGAGATTTGAGCTCTTCCGCTAAAGAACCCTTTTTGGTCCAACCTCTTCACCAATGATGATCCTCAGCATGAGCATCGGATCATCCCATGTCTGGTATTGTAGATCTGTGGGGATTTGCGGTGCTGCTTCTATAGATTAATGTAAAGTTGCAAATGCACACCTACAAGTGGTCTTGTAATAAACCAGAATTAACACATATTCATACTGTTTGAGTGCCTCACATTTTTCATCCATAGAGCTAATGTTTATATCTTTGCCAGACTCTGACATGAAATATGGAGAATGCTCTGTGATTTCTGAGCTAAACCTTGCACATTTAAGATGCAGGCAAAGAGGATGCAGCAGTCGGTGTAGCTGGTTAAGAACTCTGTGGGAGAGAAATCCATGGATATATTTTATTTGATCTAAATTGTTTGTGACACACTCGAAACCTCATTATTCTAGATCTGAAGAGTTACACACTGAGAATATTTTAAGGATTTCATGAGGTGAGACAGCATCATATATATTTTTTTTTGGCCTTTATCTAAAATATATATCTATGGAAGTTCAAATAAATACAGCGCAGACGGATAAGTCTGCCACTCCTTGGCGTTTTCTAAACGGTTCTCCCGCTGTTATTTGCTGAAAATGAGACATGTGCTCAGCATTAAAGACCCATCAGACTCCAACCTCCAGGACAAGTGAAGAGCAGAAAATATAATCCATTTTCACCAGCTGCTGATTGAACCATCATGTTTCTGCTTATCGCTGGTATTACGGAGTCTGAGAAATCAATAGCCGGGGTTGATTAGCCAGTGTAGCTGTCTTTAGCCAGAAGCGGAGAAAGCCTACATCCCTGTCACTCACATTTACCAGGGTCGAGTAGAACAACTTCAGAATTTACTCCCAAGAATGCTTTTTCATCTTTATTTGCCAAATTTCATTTTATTTGAGTTTCTCGTAAGACTAACCTAAATCCCAGTCAATTTGTGTCTTTAATTTAAAGTGATGAGTACAGTTTGTCCCGAGAAATCAATATCTGTGGGTGACAGATTGATTTGAACTAGAGGTCAAAGGATGGGATATGCATCATTGTCACTATCTATATTCCTGTTGACGTCAGGTTTTAAACATTGATTATACGCTGTGCATTTTTTACCTACAAGCAGCGATACTGGCTCCTGTTTAACATTCAGATGACTTTGATTCCTGCTCACACGGGGCCTCTAATCTATAATTATTTAGCATCAAGGTATTAAATTCAGATTTACTTTAATTTCACACATTCTCTCTTCCTCTCTCTTTTGAAACACCGGAAAGCAAACAAAACCCCACAGCAGTTAGACACAGAGGGGGAAAAAAAGCAAGCAAATCAATGCCATTTCTGATTGGTCCAATGAGCTGTGACAGAGCAAGCTGATTGGATGAGCATCACTGATGTGCTCGAGGCCATGTTTGGAGAGAGTGTGCGCGTATTATTGTTGGTGAAGTTCCCCTGTAATGTCCTTTCTATAGATTTTACAGCTTCTGTTTCCCTGCCTCATTATCAGCTTCATTTGTTCCTTGTGTATACCGACACACATGCATGCAGATTGTATGTAACCGAAATATTTTATTTGGTAAAAAATAGCAATAGTAGGAATGCAACATAGCAAATAATAATATAAATATTAAAAGTAGATATCAGATTTTTAATTTAATACAATGCTGAACGTAATGTATGCTGGAAAACACGAGCTCAGGTCATTTTTTTTAAAGCTACAAGGCAAGTTTGCATTGTTACTAAATGAATAATACCAGCTTTCATTGCACTTATGAGCAGATGTTTCATATTTTCTAAACATTTACACCAGTACCACACCATAAATGCTGCACTAAACTTAAAGATGTTCAGTCCTGCACCTTAATTTACACCTCATGTAAATACTTAAATTTTATTCTTATTTTTAACTAACCATGCTGCTAAATTCACCTTGCACCTCTGTACCATTTTAGCACCTAATGCACATGAATGTCAGTTTGAGTTTTTATTCTTTATCTCTGCATGTTTTTAATTTCGCTTGATCCTGTTTTAACTACCACATGGCTGCTTGTACTATTACACAGTTGCCTTTGATTTGCTCCCAGGGGACAAATTAAGTCTTTATATTTGACGACTCAGTGGCATAAATAAAGCAAGAAAACTTATTTTATATGAAAAAAAAAGTCTAGAAATGCCATTTATTGCATGTGTTGTCTTGAAGATGCATGTGTGCGGCTCTATAAATGTGTGTGAACATGAGTTTTGTCTTAAAGGGTTAAAAGAAAGTGTATTTTATCACTGATAAGTGTTATCTCAGGAGCTTTAATTTATCTCTCTGTCAGACATCCGCTCTTGTGTTTCAGCATTTTGGTGTTGGTCTGTTTTACTAGCAAGCAGTGTAGTATTTTCTGAACTTTTTGTGAATCCAACATGTTTATCTGTGTCCGTGGAACTCACAGGCAGTGCACCACAGTCCTCCCGTCTCCTCCGTCGTACTGCTCCTGCCACTTCGCCAACCTCCGGACCAACTGGAGGATGGAGCGCTTCGAGAGCGGCGTGTCCCTGTAGGCCGGCCAGCCGATGAACTGGAAATGCTGCACCAGGCGGTAACCATCCTGTGGCTGAAGATGAGGTGAGAAGAACCAAAATCGTGCGGGAATTCAATTAGAAACATGCACAACATCACTTCATGTGCTCACAGAGGTTCTGCTAACTCCACTTTTCCATTACAGCGAGACAAAAACTGAACAATGAGCCCGACTGTCTCCCCTTTAGAAAATAATTTGGCATCTAAACTGCCCGACGCCGGTGAACACGTGAGAAAGTCGCGTGAAGAAACATTCTGGGCAAACAAGATAACAAAGTTGTGTTATGTGGATGCTGCCAGTCTGCTCAGCGCTGGTTTCATTTGTTTGCCGGAGGGGAATCGTCTCATTTGGTAATAATACACTTTTTGATGAAGCACTTATTTGTGTGTGTGATAGCCGTCTTTTGTGCTCCAATTAGTTCTTGTTTTTGAACAAATGCATTTTTTTTTTCCCAAAAAGAAACAGGATTGGACTCAACAAAAGAGCATAGCTTATAATGTTAAATTCAATTTCATGGCAGACGTGGCATGTTTTCAGTCCTGTGGCCCACGGCGGTTGGCATCCGTCATGTAAAATACCAAAACCCGCAGTCACTGTCAAACTGATTTGTTACACATGCATATGCACGTTGACATTTACACACACAACAAATACAGCAATATCATTCTTTTTCATTCACTTTCTTGCCTTCTATGTTTTCTTCAATCTGTTTCCACTTCTACCTTTTTCCAACTTCTTCCATTGTCTACTTTTGCTTCCCTTCATGTTTTCCTCTTATTTGTACATTTCCATGTCTCCCTCTCAAACCTTCACTCCTCCACCCCCTTTTGCCGTTTCCCTCCTCGTTTGACGGCTTAGTGCTCGGTGCTCCAGACTCGGCTAGGTCGGAGCTGCTTTCACAGTGCGAGATGTGCTGTTATGGCGATGATATGAGCCATTTCACACTAGACCGGTGATGTGTTTGAGAAGGGAGTGAGAGAGAGAGAGAGAGAGATGCAATAAGGTAGTGGGGAGTTCAGCAAGCGCTATAGGAGCATGCCGACGCTACGACACCGCTAGAGGTGTACCGTCATGGATGGGTGAGGAACTGAGATGAGAAGGGAGCAACAAGAGGGTGAGGAGAGGTGGAAGAAGACAAGAGGAAGGACAAGGAGAGGCTCTTTCTACATCACCACTGTTTTTATTTCACATGGAGGACTCACTGAATCAGGCATGAATTAGCTGCTCTGGTGACATTATAATGATTGGTTAAGTACAGCATCATCCTGAAAGCTGTTTAGAGGGAAGTAAAGGTCACATGAAGTGAAAAACACCTGCACTGTGTTGCTACATTGTGTATCCAGGTATATCTTTCCACCGGCATGCATTTTTAATAAGTATCGGGAAACTAGTTTGTCAAGTAAACTATTGAATAAAGTCTCTAGAATTACGCTCCACATCTAAATTAAATTAAGAACCTTCAACATTTCTGTGATTATTTAAAATTACATAAAGAAGCCTAATATCAAAGTATCTGTTGTTCAGATGAGCACTCCAGGAAACCCTCGCATGTACCTGAATTCTAGTTGAAGTGAGATTATTGCCAGTAGTGGTTATCTGACGATATCATGAAAGGAGTAGAACTCACAAAACAATACAGACAAGATAGATTAAAAAAAAAAAGAGAAGCGAGTGTTCCAGGATGCTGAATTTGTTGCAGTCTTGAAAATACAAAAATACAGCACTGTGTTGAATGAGTCTAAATTCTGCTTGATTGATTATAAAAAAGGAAGGTCACTGACATACTGGGACCAAATGATCTGTCAGTGTCTTTGAGGAAAACTGAACCCAAAAATGCCTTAAAACCGCAATATTACATTGGATATTGTCTTGGAAACTAACTGACATGCATATTACTAGTACATTGGCTTTATATTAGTCAGTAAAAAGCAATTATTAACGCCTCAGTCTGCATGTTCTACAACTACCACAAGAGTTTTCCATTGATAACTGCCTAAATAATGCATATTGATCATTGGTAAGGCAAGGGGTACATGAATTACAATCTTAATATGCTAGTACCACAATTAGCAATAATTTCCCCTCAGTAACACCAGATTATCGTGTTCATAATGTCCAAATAACTCACTAAATTAAGCCTGTCATACAGCGTGATCACAAGCGCATCAGAGGTTTGAGAGAAAATCTGTGTGGTCCTTCACATGCCGAAAAGCTCCGTCAGCTGAAAATTATACAGCAGCAACTCCAGGCAGAAATGTCTGTTCTTAGCCTTGAAGAAACTTTTAAAAAAAAAATCTCTCACTTGGATGTGTCTGAAAACCTCAGAAGTGGTCCATTAATAAAGGAGATAGCTGTACGTGTGCTGACTTTGTTCCTCCATCGCTGAATGGAAACAGAACCCCTCGCATTTTGAGTAGACCTCCAGTGTTTTGTTTTTTTTTCACAGCATAACTCTTCACTTAAGAATGCAGGCTGTTAATTGTTGTGGGCTGTGATGGATTTAGTGAGTGTGAAGAGGAGGGAACCTGTCTGAGTTCAAAACGCTACATGTGAATTGGTGATGAGAAACACTTCAGAAACACACTTTAGCATGGAGGATGCGTACTGAGAAAGACTTTGTTTGGAGTCCTTTGGACACTATTAACACTCATAGTTCTGTTCCATCAAAACAAACCATATTAAATAAGTGTTATTAAGGGACAAAGCATATTTTTGTGGTTCTGACATCTTACAAACTACCATGTATACTGAACAAAGCATATTAATGTTGAAATTCTTATACAACTTCATAATTATTATGTTGATTACTGCCCTTGCTAGTAGTCGACTGTTTTCATCCAGAAAAAGGCATTAAGTCCCTCATAATTAGCAAAAAAGGAGCAAATAAGCCACTAACACAGCTTCTAATAAGTAAATAGTTAAAGGTGAATGTAGGTACTTTAATACAGAGCGTTATCAGAGTGTCTCAATGAAAACAAACACTACCGTTCAAAAGTTTGAGCTCACCATGACAATTTCATGCTTTCCATGAAAACTCACACTTGTATTCATGTGCTAACATAACTGCACAAGGGTTTTCTAATCATCGACTAGCCTTTCAACACCATTAGCTAATACAATGTAACATTAGAACACAGGAGTGATGGTTGCTGGAAATGTTCCTCTGTACCCCTATGGAGATATTCCATTAAAAATCAGCCGTTTCCAGCTAGAATAGTCATTTACCACATTGTCAGCGTCTGGGCTGTATTTCTGATTCAATGAACCCTCGTGTTGTCCTTACCAAAAAAATGTTGTTGCCTTGTCTGAAAAAAGTCCAGAAATTCAGAAAAAAATTTCCCCAAATTTATAAGATATTTGCAAAATCTTCAGAAAGAAAATTCCTGAAAAGTTTCCCTCAAAAGTTTTATTTTTTTAAATAAAAAATCCCCAAATTTGACAGCGAAATTCACTGGATCTTGGTTGATTTTTTCCGAATGTTCTTAAACATTTTTTTAAAATTTGTTTTTTCCACCAAAAATTTTTGAAAAATTTCCTAAAAAATGTTGAAAATGTTGAAGCTTTCACTGTGAAAACTTTAAAACGGGTCAATTTAACCCGAAGGACGACAGGAGGGTTAATGATATCTTCACTGAAAAAAAAAATGCTTTTCTTTCAAAAATAAGGACATTTCTAAGTGATCAGTAGTGTATGTAATTTTAAAACCAAGTTACATGGTGCAAACTGTGCATTACAGCTATCGCCACTCCCAGTACTCTATGGCACTTTACAGCACAGACAAAGTCTCACCAATGCAATATGTGGAACATATCTAGTTTTTAATCCATTAACTTGCTTCTCTATTGAATGAAAATGCCAAACAAGCACTGTATGAAAATGAGAACTGTGATTACCCTGGCCATGTTGCAGATCCTGAAGATCCGGTTGATGATGTCCTCGTCAATGTCCGCTGATATGAACTCCACCTGAATCGGACCGTAGCAACACGAACTTTTCTCTGGCCAGTACTGCATACATAACTATAAGAAACAGACAGATGGGAAGAAAAACACTAAGTCAGACCAAAGAAAGCTGACCTATTTTGCCAGGTACATTTTCTTTCAAGTTCAAGTAAAAATCAGTTTGATGGAAAAGTTACTCCTGCATGTGGAACATACTCTAAAATTAGCCAGATTTTATTCATTTTCGAGACGTTTGAGCTCAGAATTTGCGTCACATTTGGAATCAACAAGGGTGTGTGGAATGAGGTGACTGTATCTAGACTGTGTTGATTACTGTGCTCTAAGGTGGTTTAAAGGTACGACCCACAAAAACGAGATGTGACAAGAATCGATCGCTCATCCAGCCCCGACTACCAACACCATCACCCTCAGGCAGTGAAGGTCTAAGGATTAGGAGTGATGGTCATTTAGATTAGCTTTCTGTCAGTTTTTATTTTAAAGCTGGGAATTAAAGCTTAGCATTGACCCTCTCCCTATCAGCAGTGAATCCCTTTGCTGTCCATCCCCACCACATAGTCAGCTGAAGTGTAGCTCTGGAATCAGCCATTAACAACAGAAGAAAAAAAGAAGAACAAAACACCCTTCATCTGATGTAAACACTGATATCCATCATTCACAGTATGATTGTCACTGTCAATGGCATATTTACATGCTTAGATGAACTTTAAGCTGGAGTGAGCAGTACTTTCTATTTCTTTTTTTTTTTTCGGTCATCATTGGACAAAAATTCCATAGAACACTTTGAGCATTTTGTAATCCAGGTGGTTTGATGAGAGGAAACTAGACTTCAGCACCTCTTCTTGGCTTTGTTTTGTTTAGGTTTTAGAAAATCTTGCCTGGCAAATCACAGAATATATCCCCTTTGTGCCCTACAAGTTGTGTCCTTTTCCAGAGTAAGCTAATCCAATCCAACCCCACAGTGTACGGAATAGCAACACCATCTTCCATACATGATATCCTGATTTTCCCAACTGGAATTCTGAATGGATGGCTGATTATATTCCTTTGGGAATCAAGGGAAGGAAAGACCGGACTGGTTCTACAGGCAGCCAAAACAGGCACCACAACTGATCAGTGTTCATGGCTATCCTATATGTTAGGTAAATGTTAACTTTTAGCTTGATTGTTTTTGTGTGTTTGAAGCAGATCTTTGAATTCACTTTTTTGTTTCGTTTGTTTTTTTGCTTTTTTTTCCCCCAGATTCAGGACTCTCTAGTTCTGTCTATTCCTATTTCTGTTCTCTTTCTATCTCAAACCAGAGCGTTTTCTATCTCTCCAAGTCCACTACAACAGCTGTTAGGTGTCAAAACCACGAGCTAGCAAAGGAGTCAGTTTCCCTGCTCCAACTCTATGCTGAAAATCTCATTCTACATATATTTGTAACATCTCCAAACATGTCTGAAGCTATCCTTTATAGTACACCTAGTCTTGTCTGACCCCCAACTCAACCCACAATAGTTCTACTGAGGTCTAGTCTTAGCTAGCTTGGTGGTTCCCACATAAGACTGGGAGGCCTTGGTTCAGCAGAGTGGGTGCATGAGCTTACACGTAGTAAAATAATTGTCTGGTTGCAGCAGTAGAACATGAGCAAACCCTTAAACTAAATTATGGGGTTGTTGACTGTTATCAGTTCTCTATAATCCATGATTTTAAATAAATGTTGTATAAAAGTACAGCTGGTTCAGTCTGTCAACTTTGGGAAAAGTTTCCTGGCAGTTATTCTAAATGCTGTTGATGACAAAAGCGTGTGGTGATTATTCATCTGGCATTTTAGTTTTGGGAAGATTTCTGTAAGTTTCGACACTGCTGAATAATTTAGCAGCTAGTTTCTTGTGTTGTGTGATTTGTTTTGCAACTGAGGCATGATTTTATAAAAGAAAGAAGTAACTTAAGACCTTCTTGGCTGTCAGTTGGGTTCAGCTCTGTCAGTACACATTCCCATTCATAAAAAAAGAAAAAGAAAAAAAAAACAGACAGTGTCTTGATCAGACTGTGTGATGTTACAGTCGGCGTGTCGGCTCCTGGCTGTCGAGCGTCTGGTCTTATTTGATTTAGACGAAAGCGGGGAAAAACAAAACAGAACGCGGAATACATGATTGTGTGCTCGTACCTGCGCTGCATCCATTTCGTTGAGCATTACAATGGAGGAGCAGTTGTAGTCGAACACCAGCCTCCAGAAGTCTCCCATGGTGTTTGGCAAAGGATGCTGAGTAACGATGAAGGCTGCTGGCTGTTTGTGGCTCTGGAGCGTTAAGGTGGGCCAGAAAAACAAGCAAGCAGGAGATTGGAGACACACAATAAATCAAACATTTACTAATAGATCAGGGCATCTCTGCAGCATTGGAGCTTTCTAGTACTGCATACAGTCAAGTGTAGAAATTCTAGCATTGTCATAAGACAGATTAAGATTCTGAGATGTGAACTTACATCCATTAATGCAGCATTGATGTAATTAGAGCTCTCTCCATCCACAGATATGAGGAAAGGAAGGCATCGGTCTGCTGATAGGACGTCCATACTGCGGTTCTTGTCGTGGTTTCTGGGTAGCAAACCAACGCTGCAGTCTTCTGGACGGACTCGAGGGGTCACTATGTTCAGAGTCTGATGGATGCAACAAGAATGTTTTAAGCCGACTTCAACAATACTAAAATAATAAAGCAACAGAAGCTCTGTGAGAACAAAGAGCTACAGAGTCGCATTGGCGAACAAAAAGCTGATGCTCAAAAGAAGAACCACTTTTTCGGTTTTCTTTTGTTAAGGATGGGATTATAAGGTTACATTGAGGTTACAGTTCGGATAAATCTTCCAAATGTTCCTACAAATCATAAAAACAACAGTGTGCCCTCACCTGGAACTCGTCTTTAATCTGGCTGGAGTTCGTCTGTGGGTCCAGTCTGCTGATGTTGTAGTAAATGGCTCTGAACTCACACACTGGTATGGCTGTGTTCCCGCATAGACACGCTTCCAAGATGGCGTCGTGGACGAACACATACTGCTCCTGCAACACGAGTGAAAGCAGGTGATCAAAGGGAAATCTGAAGCTATTTTCTGTGCAGACAGATGTTCAGTTTTAATTCTGCATGTGGCCCCTTGGACTTGACTAAGACACCTCTGGAACAGATGATGCATCGCCGGGCTTTTCAAGTCAACAACAAACTCAAACATTCCACTGTGGGCACAATTCCTGTTTGCTTTGTGCGTGCAAATACATTATTTGTATGCTCGGGCTCTCGTGGCAGCCTGAAAGTGAATTAAAATGGCACAGTAGTTGGCCATGCGGTGTGTTTCGGTGCTCTGAATCATTCTTTGTGCTCCAACCTACTAGCCTGCTGCTAAAAGCATCAGCTGCGATGAGTTACAGCAGCCACCGTGCATGTCAATTTACCTCTATCCTTCACCTGTTGTTCCTGTTGGGTTTTTTTTCCCCCAGTGTTGGTTCAGTTTTTATTCCTCTGTCTCTCATTTCCCCTCACACTTGTGTTTGTCCGCTGCTTCTTGCTTTTTCAATTTGCTTTTCACTTTATCTCTCCGTCTCTCTCTCTGTCTCCGCTGAATGTTAATTGTTGCCCTTGGAGCGGAGAGGAGAGTCTAAAAGCATCACTGAAATGACCTCTCCTGGCCATTACCAACTCTAGTGAAACACACTTGCATGCAAAGACACACATGTACGCACACAATAACCCGCACAAGCGCTCATTGAGACACACACTTCTTTCCCCCTGTGCCTTTTAAAAGATTAATTGCTTTGTGTTGTGCGGAGCAGGATTATAATAGCATCAAGCGGCTTCAACGCTGACACAAATTGCTCCCACACATATTCAAAAGGCAGGGCAGGATGCATTTAGCTTGGTTTCAAGAGGCATAAAAACACACATGTGAGCGTGCGCGCACACACACACACACACACACACACACACACATAAAACCAGCCTTCATTCCACTGCTGTCACACGAAAAGACTTGTCGTGTTGCCCCGGGTAACTTTTCCGAACCTCGCAGCTCTAAAACCTATTCAAAAGTCAATTTCATACTCGGAGCTCGAGCTGTCAGTCTTAAAATGAGGCACTTTTTCTTTATTCCTGGAAAAAAAAGTTGACTTTTTGGATATGCAAGGTTTTCATCAGTAGCACAAATGGAATGCAGAGGCGGGATGGATTAGGTCGGCTTAAGGTAGCTTAGAGAAGAAATGAACACTTCTGTTCCAAAATGAAATACCCAACATTCGGAGACGCAGACTCTTTAAAAATGATTGATAGTACAAAATTAGAACAAATTATGAGACTTTGGAAAGGATAGTGAGTAACCCAAGCCCTCAGCTCACAAAGAGACTGAACTTAGGGAGTAAATCCTGAATGTTTTGAGGACATTGGATGATAACACTCAAGAAATGGAACTTTTTCACTCGACTCGTTGGTGTGGATTGGTCTATGACTCTACAAATACATCAAATGAGTTGAAGTAATTAATCCTCACTTACGGAATTCTGCATGCAGAGTTAGTGTGCATGCGCAATATCTGTGTGTTTGTATTACTGTCATCTATTATTCATTAAATGTTTAATATCGATGTTCTAATTAGGATGGATGAAATATATAACTGCAAGAAGTAATGAGACACTCTGTGCTGTCTCACTTTTTGTGATCCTGCCTCTAATACACCTGTGACTGCAGACAAAAGTGCAGGGATAAGATCCTGAAAGCTGGTGAACCAAATGAAAAAAAAAAAAAAAGCTTTTGGTGAAACATTTCTAAACGCATTTGAAATGTAGATAGTGTAAGCCAATGTGCAATGATCAAATTTTGATGAGAAGACTGTGGAGATTCTTATTTCTTCTTAAGTTCTGCAGCCGATTCAATCACCAGTAGCTGCTGCTGATTTAGTTTTACTTCAATCAAAAGTTTCCACATTTGACTGGAAAAATCCAAGCGTCCATAACTTTTTGTGTCTTTCAAATGGCAAACTTTTCTTTCTCAGAACCACGGTAGTACACCCAAACTGAATAGCATCTGCGTCTTGTTTATTCAATAAATGTAGGCATATTGTGTATTTTTGCACCTACCTCTGTCTGAACCATGTTAACTCGCTGCGACCTCAGCTCTCGGATGCAGTTGAAAATGTCCACGACCCCTTCGTTCTCTGCCATGTCCAACATGATGTCCACTGCGATGAAACAGCCTGTCCTCCCTGCTCCAGCACTGCAGAAGACCATAGAAAGATCAGAATATTGACAAAAATGCAACAAAATCAGCAGCTTTTCAATCTTTATCGAGACCCATGAGCTTGGGCTGTGTTCATGGGTCACAAATATGCTCCTTAAAATGAAATATTAAAACGTTGAAGGTTAAAAAGAACAGTTTGACATTTTAGGAAATACATATATTCATGTGAAAACTGTAAGCATAGGAAAATAGCTTGTCCAGCTCTGTGAAAAGTTCTTTTAAAAAGTTGTAAAATTTGCCCACCAGCCACTACATTGTTCATTAATGCAGAGAACCCGTTTTATGTTTATGTTTGATGTGTAAAATAAAATTAAAGAATTTGCACCTTTACCAGGAGATATGTGGTGGTCATTTCTTGGTCAGGCACAGCAACTTGAAGGATATCATGCTTTCAGTCTTAAAGCTAAACTAACACAAACACTTGGGTCCTCTTCCTTAAAGCAGTTTAACAAACTCTGACTCTAATCCTGAACTCTGTGTTACCTCATCCTGACAAAAAAACAACAACTAAAAACTGAAAAATAAATAAATAAAAATCCAATTTTAGCTCCACAACAGCTGGACACGGTTAGCTTAACGCTGATTGGAATTATCGGTAAACATCTGAACCCGAATGTCCATCACTGGTGTAGGAGAGCATGTTATCTTAAAAAATAAATATAAAAATACATAAAAATATAATAATAACAATAATAATTCCTAAATTATTCTGTTTTCAGAGCAAAAAGCTACAAAAATAGCAAATATAATCAGATTCTCA
Source organism: Acanthochromis polyacanthus (assembly GCF_021347895.1). Classification (NCBI taxonomy): domain Eukaryota; kingdom Metazoa; phylum Chordata; class Actinopteri; family Pomacentridae; genus Acanthochromis; species Acanthochromis polyacanthus. Next base: position 30,712,116 of record NC_067117.1, on the reverse strand, counting down.
ACTTTCCAACAGTCCTCAAACTGATCATGTATGACACGTGGTTTTGTTAGGAAAATTAACCAAATCCCTAGCCTAGCGGTGCTAGACAACCCACGGCAACGAATTTAATTCTCTGCCAGGGTGGGTCTAGTTACCCTCCATAAGGCTCGAGGCTGGATTCTCCTAAAACTGGCCGGACGAATCACCATGAAGTGTAGAGTCAGAAGGCGGGCGTAACTAAGTGACGACAGAGGCGTGACGATTCTGACAGAAACAACCGGCGCACAATAAACAGTTATCTTTCGACTCGGCTTTGGCCACAGCCCTTAAAGATTTGAAGCTAAAATTCAACTTGAAAGATAAACAAAGGACGCCACTGAAGTGTTTCATTGAGAAGAAAGATGTATTTGGACTTATGCCGACGGGATATGGCAAATCCTTAATATACCAGTTGGCTCCGCTGGTTGGGAAGCTAATGGGACTTAGCCACAATCCGCCAGCACTCTAGGAACTACGTCAGCCTATTTGTTGCACTGATTGGTTGTATACCTACCCAATTGCTGCAGAGTGATTTGAAAGACAACCTTTTAGCCCGCCTCCCTCCCTGTCGAGCTTCCCTAGACCCTTGTGCCTTCAGAACATGGGTCTAGCACGGCTAGGCTACTAAATCCCAGCTTAAAATCACAATTTCTCATCAAACATACTTTACCACATTTAAAGACTTGCCAAAAACACAAAGTTCTGTTACAAAATTCTGCGTTGAACTGCAAAACTATGAAGCCTTTAATGCCTCAGCTGTGACCAACAGTCACGAAACAAAAATTCAGGGACTCTTGAGAGAACTGGACTGGTGCACACAGAGACAACTATGCAAGTAAATTCATATTGGAGGCAGTGCTAGTATGTAGAATCACCATTCATTTTTTTTATTTTTTCCTAAACATTGTTTACATTTGTGGATAGTTAGGGAGATGCTTTATGCATGGATTCCAGTGTTATTTATTCATTTATTTTTCATTTTTGTAAAGAAATGCAACTATTTTTTTTAATGATCAATGGCATAATAACTGTGCAAAATGCATGTTTGAGTTCTTTACACATCCAGCTATGGTTGTGCTGTTCAAATAGAGGTGCAGGAGTCTATATTGCAGTGAAAAAATGAGCCCACAGTAAGAAAAAAAGTCACAGCACATCATAAAGCATTCCACATCACGTCTCATTGCTGTATAGGTCCTGAGATCCGCTGTGCAACCTTAAGAGGTCAGTAATTGTCTGCCAGAAATGAAACCGGTGGGCTTGGCGACACCTTGAAATACACGTGGAGTTTAGTTTGAGGGTGGAGTCTGTCTCCGTCACCCTCTTTATCACTCTCACGCACACACACTCCAACATGTAGAGGCTTTAATACCCCATGTCAGGTGTTAAGACGACACATCCTGAGCCTGCAGGGGAGAGACGGATGGAGAGGCACGCCAACAGATGGATGGCTGGACCGAAAGAACGAGGGGGAAGAGGAGGAAGGATGGTGGGAGGAGGTTGGAAGAAGAAGAAGAAGAAGAAGGAGTGGTCGTCACAGGGGAGAGATCAAGAGAGGAGAGGATGGAGGGATGGAGCCGGGGATGAGGTGTAGAGGGAGGGGAGGAACCGATCTTTCACGATGCAATCCCTCTGACAGTTTGCAGAGACAGCTAGAGAGCGAGGGAAACAGAAGGAGAGGAAAAGGGGAGATAAGAGGGAGAGGGAAGGGAAGATAGAGAGAGAGAAAAGGAGGGAGCGCCTCAGCAGATTACCTGTCAACCTCTGTGATTAATGTTGAGACCAGAATACTGCTGGGCCTCTACCAGTGTGTGTGTGCGTGCATTTGAAAGCCTCATGACACAGGCCAATAGCGTCAGAGTGCCCCCGGAAATTGGAAGTGACTGCCATAACTTCCTGCCCGCCCGTCCACATACTTTTACTCGAGCTGTCTGATTATGTGGACCTTCCAGCTCCTTCCAGCCGCCGTTTGTGTGTGGAGTTTTCTGATTTAATTTGATCACAAAGAGGATCTAAAGCCCAACAGTGTGTGAATTTGAAGAACGTGTCAATTTCAGATACACCAGATCCATCAATAAGAACAAAAAATGACACACACAAAAAAATAAATGTGAAATGTGCAAATATTGAAAAAAGGAGCCCCCCGATGGACATCGATTATTTATAAAACTCTAGACATTTGAATATTAGATTCCTAATAAATTATGACCACAAGCAGTTATATAACAGCTAAGTAGCAATAATATAAAAAGTAAAATGCATCTGTCTAAAAGGTTAACTAGCTTACTTTATACTAAACTTACATTTATCCAAGTTATTTTATTTATGTTGTGCTATATTAGCTTGCTGCAGCACTAGCTAGTTAGCCGGACTGAAACTGTTAGCTGCAGTTGGCTAAACATTAACATTGTTTTTTTTTTTTGTCAGGAATTTACAGTTAAGTTATAACCTGTGCCTTATATCCCCATCAATTGTGAATTATTTTCAAAAATATAACTACTTCTGTAGGCGTTATGTATCGTTTTTGTTATAGAGCAACATTAAAATATGAGAATATAGTTCATCTTAAGCTTAAATGTTGCTCAAAGCAACTTTCCAGGTGAGATTCCCTGAAGACACCGATTTTCGAGACATTACGTTTTTTAATGGTTGTTGCTAGAGGTACGGATCCGTACCCGTAGCCTGTGGCCTACGGATACGGCACTTTCCATTTGCCAATCAGATACGCGAGATCTGGTCACGTGACTCCCGGTAGACGCTAGGGTACAACAGGTACGGACACTAAACCTGACCCTAACACTAACCCTAACCTTAACCTTTGCTTACCTTTCAACAGTTTGCAGTGGTTAGCAGCTTCTTCACTCGCGAGACTCGCGTACGGGTCCGTATCTGTAGACACTACCTTTTTTAATCGTTTAATCGTTTCATTATCCTCTAAATGTGCTTTTGCTTCTTAAGCAGACTTCTTGTGTACATATTGTACTGATATTCAAAAAATCTATATTTTAAAAGGAAACCAAACACTGTTCTTCAAGCTGGGTGTCTTTCTCTGGTTTCCCTACACATAAAAAAGGTAAATTTTTCTTTAAAGAAGCAACAACCTTTAGGAGGAGATCAGATAATAAGAAGAAGTTATGATAATAACTTTTTACGGATAATTTAAGAAGGAACTGACAAACAACCAGATTTGCAAATGAATTCAAAATAACTTACTCTACAGCAACAGTTGGTTGTTGAATTGGCTGGCTGCCTCCTAGACAGTTTTCCAAACTACTAACGTGTCTCGTCAAACATCTTTTGACAGCTAGAATATGACCAGTGGCAACACTTTTGATTGCAAAACCGTTTTTCACCAAGATCATAAACTTTCCCTGACTTTAATCAACTGCTATGAGTAGACACTTTACTATTACAAAAATGTGACCCATTTGCTCCAGCATGTTGTAAATATGCACTTTTTTTTTTCAAAATCTAGAATGTGAGAGATTGACATTTTGGTTTTAAATGCTGCTCAGATTTTTTTTTTTTTTAAAAAAAGATGCTAATAGAAAACTAAACAAAAAAGTAAGCTTTGCTTTAGAAAATTCTTCACAGTGATAAAAAGGATATGCGATCTGTAGCTATTCAAAAGAAATAAACTACTATAGCTTTTGACAGAGTAAAAGCAACATGTGTTAAAAGGTGTAGTGACTGAATGAGGGTTCTTTGTCTCTATCAATCACTAAGCGTGGCAGGGTTGAAGGATTTCACCCCACTGAGGCCTTCTATTAAAAGCGTCTCACTGAGGTGCATCACTAAATGGAATACATTAATTATAAATGCTCGTGACAAGATGAGGATCGTACTCCAAACCTTTTTTCTTCATAGCTAGTCGGAATGCTGACCTTTCAAAGCTTGTGCTTGCTAACAACTTGGCCTCCGGGTTGAACAGAACATGGAGGTTAAATATACTGTCGCCATGGGGATCTTTACGCTGTCATTGTTCTTGGAGTTTTTTTGCTTCCTGGAGGAGGTGGTGGTGGTGGTGGGATGAAAGAGGGGCGGGAGGTGAATTGCTTTCTTCTGTTGTCTACTTTTTAAAGGTTAACACCATCGATCTAATTTATGGACACTGGTGTGTGTTTGTGATCATATTGGTGCTGATAACCTGCAGTGCTTTTGTCTTATTTCAGAAGGAAGAAGGGCAACAGAGAAAATGGCGAAAGGGAAAGAAAGGCTGACACTGAAACAAAGGAGGTTTTCCGTTTATGATCGGAACAAAAATGTTTCATCTGATTCTGGAGAAGCATAATTGTTCAGTATCACCACTGGATTGGGGGTGTCATTCGCTCATAGATGCTCAATTATGGTTTGGTGGTGGTTTACTGTAAATTTGAGGTTTTGGAGGCTTCCACCAATAAACAGTAAACCTGTTTGTTGGTCAGAGCCTTTTGAAACAGCCCATAAGGCAATAATAAAAATGACTCATAGATAGTTTGTGATCTGCCGACTCCCAAGTTATAGTCGCCTTGAAGAAAATACAGTAAAGAGACTTTTCTAAGGTATACGTGGAGACAGTGTACTTAAAAGCTTCAGTTGTGTCATCATTGAGTATTTTTGTCTGCTTTAAACAATAATACACAGTTTTAGGAAATATTTTGAGGTTATATACATGCAAGTGTGATAACAACTGATTTTAAAGCTGTTAAGCCAATAATAAGCTTTGCCATAATTAAATAATAGGATACATATTAGCGTGAAAACCATCTTTATATGACACAAAATCGTAAAAAAAAAAAAAAAAACACTCTTGGTGCAGTTGTCTCTATCCTCCATGTAACATAGCTGCATCAACATAAAGGAAGTACTGCAAAAGCAACTTTTCTAATTTATATGTGTACTTAGATGGTCATGTTGTATGAATCACTGAGTATTTTTGTATATATTTTCAAGACTAATGTACATTTTTAAGAAAGATTTTGAGGTGATGCAACACTATGAAATGATTTGAAAGCTGCTAAGTCAATAATAATCTGTGGAATAGCTGCAAAAATAAGATACATATTAACATGAAAGTCTTCCTTTAATGGCACAAAAACGCAAAAAAAAAAAGTCATTTTTGTTGTGTTTGTTTATATCCTCTATGCATCAACTTCAGGGAAATACTGCAAGGCAACTTGACAAAGTTATATGTGGAGACTGTGTACTACATCACTGAATTTTCTTGTATGTTTTACACAATATTATACAGTTTTTGGAGAGATTTTGAGGTAATGCATAAATGCTATTCATGTATGAGGGTGATGATGACACTATGAATTGATTTTAAAGCTGTTAAGACAATAATATGCTCTGCCATAATTTAAAAAAAAATTGCATATATAAACATGAAAGTCAACCTCGTATGACACTGAAGCGAAAAAAAAGAACACTTCACTTGTTTGTCTATATCCTCCATGTAACAATGTTGCTGCAAAACCCCCGAACCCGAAGCCTCTCCCTGTGACAGGCGAGACCCAGGAGCTATACAACCGAGTGGCCGTGTTTGTTTGTCCTTGTCTCACCTCGTCCGTGCAGCCACCGACCAGCAGCATCGGGGAATTAAAGTTTATCTTCTGAACAAAAACCTCGGTGTCCTTTGTGTCTTGCGCTCTCACCTGCAGTGCGCCACAATGGGTCCTGCGTCCGGAGGGTTGAGGAACTTGACCTGTCTTATGAAGCCCAGCAGTCCTGTGGCGTAACAGGGAACGCCGTGGTCGGGCCAGCTGGTGAAGTGAAACTGACGGAGCTCGCGGATCTCGTGATGGCCCTTCTAGAAAAAAAAAAAAACCACATCCAAAACAAAACATGCACAGGGAGAGATGTTAGGCTAAATTGCATATTTTAAAATGGCAGCTCTAGGAAGAAAAAGGGTCCTGCCTCTTCATGAAAAGTGGTGTCCATTTCGTCTCTTGATGATGACAAATGCGGGAATATTTCGACCCTTTTCATAGCTCTTGTGGGGAAGACTGACAAGAAGACATATCACGGTTCAGGACCCTAAATTACAGCAGGGATTTCAGGAATATAGGGACCTTGATGCCTCTTTGGCTTCAGACGGAAAATAAATCAATCTCGAGGATGTCAAGATGGCACTTTGGGGCCACTTCTGGGAATGAGAGGCAGGAAGACTTATCGTGGCTCATTTGCCTAATTTACAGGGGAGATTTGAGGCAACTGAAGGCCATTTTTGCTCCACAGAAAAGATTAATTGATTTCACAAATCTCATGATGGCCCTTTTGGGAAAGACTTACAGGAAGAAATGCCACAGTTCACTTCAGCTGCCCAATTTACAAGGAGGATATCCAGCAGTCATCTAAACTGCTCCTCTCTGTCTGTAGCACTTAGCCGTAAGAAAAAGCATCGGAACTGTCTTTTCTTACAACTGAAATAAAACTGCAAATGGAATGTGTTTTAATTAAACAAAGTTTTGGAGAAAAGTATCATTTTACGACGTACCAAAAAACTTTTTTTTACAGTAGAAGATAGGCGCTGCTGGCCAGAGAGAAGACAATAAATAAATTGGACAGCACACCACTTACTGCAGCACTTCTTCGAAAGAGAAACAGGAAAAGACAGTTTGGTGTATAACAATGGAGGCTGCAGGAAAATGAAATGGCAACGGGCATCCACTGTGGCTTTCCAAGTGATAGCATCTTGACATTTTAATGATGGATTTTCTAGAGCTGGTAAATACTTTCCTGTCTAACAATGGGGATATTAAGAAACTAAAGATGACATTCTGATACTTAATAGATAGCAGTTAAGTAACAGACACAGGCATAATGCCATCAAAAAAATGTGGTGTGCAGTATTTCCTGCTTAAATGATAAAGAAAGGAATGCAGTCTAAATTCCACTTGAAATTACAAGAAATCTTTGGTTTACTGTTCATTTAGCTAAAAGAAAAATGCTCAGTTCATTATGTTGAACGATGCAGATGTTTCTTTAGACGTGTCGTCATCTCCGGATAATGTGAAAGTAAGAAAAACAAAGACCACAAAGGAATCTAACAGCAAAACAATAGCGTGTATGAAGCTTTTGTGTCGTTTTATTTGTTCCAGTGTGGGTGTGTTCCAGGATTACAGCAGTTCTTTCATCGACAGGGGTAACTGAATGAAATAAAAGACATAAAAAGCCAGTTCTCTTTGAATCTAAGACATCCTGCACCTTAAACTACATCTCCAGAACTACCCTAAAGCCATATTCTGACAATTTATAACTGTGACAGCCACCTTGTTGGAGTTAGATACCTGTGCAAGGCAACCTGGAGGCTCCGAGATCTCACTTTAGGTTTATTATTTTAAAATTCTGACCTGCATCTCTTGGCATCAAGATGCATCTCTAGAAATTTCCTGACCTTTTGACCCTTTCTCCAGCTTTCCTGCAGTGAAATTTCTCCCTGCAATGCCACATACTTCTGCTTTAATTATTCAAACCAATCGATTTCATTGCATTGTTCTAAACCAGATGAAGCTTAAGTGGAGAACACCACGTCATCCTCAGTTCTGTTTATTCTCTAAGAATAGTACCGAGAGGGAAATTTTGTTATTGCCTCTTCAATTCCACTGCAGCTGTGGCATAGAGAAGGTTGTGGGGGATTATTCTTTGTGGCAGAGTGCCCAAGGATAACCCGAGAAGCAGGGATAACATAGGGAGGAGTCAAAAAAGCGGGGAGAGGTCAAGAAACCGAGAATGAGTGGGTAAGAGCAGAGGTCGGGGGGGGGTGAGATATACTGAGAGAAAGAGGAAAACTAGATGTGTGGGGAAGGACAGAAATGATAAAGAAAAAGAAGGACGGACAAGATTGAGGAGGGAAACAATGATGTACAAAGAGAGGGAGAGACGAGAGGAAGGGAGGGCGGAGAGAAATAAAACCTAGAAAACCACAAGGTGATTTGATAACTCGACTTCCTATTGATTTGCTCTCCTGTGATGTTGAAATTACTTCTCTAAATCAATAGACGATGGTGCAACAAAGCTAAGGTCTCGGATGGTTTAAAGCATTTAACCTCCTTTGGGTCCACGTGCTGCTTTTCTTAGCAGAAAATTTGCATTGTTTTAGCGGTAAAGCGGTCGCTCTTTCAGGAAGTCCTAGGTTCTATTATAAGTACAGACTCTGACTCATCTGACTACCTTCACTGCAGCAATTATTCAATATGTTTTATTGCTATTATCCTCTTACGTTCCTGGAACAATTTGTAATGACCACTTGAAGAGCTGAGCACCTTCCTCGAGGTCACGCTGACAAAATGCAGAGCTTACCTCAGTTAAAAGCTAAACCTCTGAGCATCTAGTTGCTGAGTTTTGGCTCCTCAAACACAAGTTCAACCTACAATTGGGAGATTTTGTCCATATAAAGTCTTCCTTCAGCCCTTGATTCAAATCCAAAGTTTATTATCCATTAAAATAATCCCATTCTACCTGAAACTGACGAAGATGTAACTCTTCCCCTTTGTTGCCTCTATAATCAATGGATCTGAAGCTTAAGCTCACTTGCAAACCTACAACTCTGCCCAAACACTGTAAAACTACGCTACAAGCACAACGATAGGCAAAGAACTGGTTTGTCAGAATTATTAGGTATTATACTTTGGATGTCTGAGTTTGTATTGAGACTGCTGGTACACTGTCGTGTCAAGGACGAAATGTTCAGCCGTGGTGTTGACTGTTTATTCTGCACAAGATATGTCGCCAGGCACATAAAAAACATAATCCATCAAAGTATGTTACTATGCAGCCAAGCTGTTTTCTTAAATATATTTTGAAGAGAACACAGTTTTGTTTTGAACTGAACATAGACATGGTGGAAAAGGAAGCCAGTTTGAAAGAGCGCAAGGTTCAGTTTAGCAGCCATAACACGGGCTTGTTAGTGACATAAACCAGCGACTGGACTTTCACCCAGAAGACCCAAATCCACATTTCATCAGAAACTGTCATTTAATTTTGCTGCTGTTGTTTACTGTAGGTTTTAATTAATTTTCTGCTTAGGTTTAGGAACACCTTACAGTGCTTCTACACTTTTACATGTTAGAAGCTTGGCAAAAGGTAGATCCAAAAAAACAATTCTTAGGGTTTGGAAAAATCACAGTTTGGGTTCATATACAAGTCTTAGTCTCAGCATATTTTAAGCTTCCCCTTCATTTTCTGGGTTGTCAGGGTGACAAGTCCTGCAGTACGCGGCAGCGGCGCAGCGACTTCCAGTCACTGGGCCGTTTACAATCGTCGTTAACAAGCTATCGTTAACGTCGTTACCATCGTGCGGGAGTATCAGCGACAATAAAGTGTTCAAACTTGTGAAATTGGCGTTCAAATAAATGAAATCAGCGGAAATCGGCGGATCCGCGGTAAATTCCCATCCCTGAAAAAAGCGGAATTCCGCGAATTCACGGAAAAATCACATCCCTGATAGGAACGTGTGGAGATCGGGTTGTAAAAAACACTACATGTCTGCGTTAACAAGGTAAAAATGTATTTTTCTCCAAGATTCCAAATCATTAGAAGTTTAGCTGAAAAGAGTTGCAGATAAATGTCAGGGCGACACAACTGACAAGAAAGGATGAGTGACAAATCATGAAAAGTACAAATGAAACAAAACATACTTGGTTTAACAAGTTCCTTGACTGATCATGTCGCAAAAAGTTCATCAATATAACTACAAAAGTAGCGTGATGTCCTTGAGAGATTAATTTTGATGTAAAATAGGAAACAGAAAAATGCATGCTTGTCTGAAAACTATTTGAATTAGCTTTAACGTCTTGCTTTTATCTTATCCAAACAATGCAGAAGATGGAAAACTGTAGTGGTCAAAAGGTTGGTACCTGCTTGAGAAGCCTTTATTCAAGATAAAGTAGGGCATTGTACTTCTCAAACTAGACCTTCCTCGTCTGTATTTCATCTTCTCAGCATTACAAACCCTCATTGCATTCTTCTTGTTCCGCTGTGCTATTTTCATTTTCAGCACCTGCTACAGGGCCACACCAGCCTGGATGCCCACCAAGTTTTGCACAACCGTTTATGTGTGAAGGTTTACATCAATCATCCAGGTTGGAAGATGTTTCGGCTCCTTTGGTTAAACGATTTGTAGGAAATGATACAAGTATTATTCCCATGAGCCAATCACGCCCACCAGTAAGGCCTAGAAATGTAGACCAATCTCTGCAGTCAGGGATGTGATGGGGTTGTTTTGGAGTGTAAACAGTAGACAAGTGGTGTTTTTAACCCTCCCTCTCAGTTCAGGGACGGTTTCTACAGTTTTGCATCGAGTAAACAGCCTGCTTTGCACCTCTCTCCAACCATCTGTCCTATCTGTCTAATATGCTTATGTGCTGGTCCTCAAAGCTGTGTTTGTTGGCCCGTTCACTTGTGTACACTGCTGAGCGTTGTCGCGTAGACTTCGGTGTCCGCCGTGGCGTGCGATTGTTTGGTTTCTCCAGATCTGACTACCACAGATTACCCTGCCACTGTTTTTGGATGCGGTCCATTAGGTGACTAAGCCCTATCTCAGTTTCTCGCTGGGTTATACTAAGGGAATGTGCTTAGTGTGGACTCTTTAGAAATTCTCCTCCACTCCAGCTACACATGTGACTACAAGGCTGCTTCTGTTAACCTCAAAGCGCTGCACAGTCAAGAGAGGACGCGGTGAAACTAATGCTGCAATCCACTCCGTTTATAGTGCGTGTTTAGCAGAAATTCAACTTTCACAGCTAAAATGAACACTTTGAAATGAATACTTTTTTATGCTGCTGAGCAGAAACGCTTTATACCCGCACACCCTCAGTACCTCTCTCACCCACAGCTACTTTGACGGATTCTGACACTCAAACATGAACTACCTTTTGTGATCCACCTGTTTTTTTTTTCCTCTATGCCTCTTTCTCACACACTTGCACAGATTTACACTTTCTTTGAGCCTCACGCTGCTACTCTCTCTTCCCCAGTTAATCTCCTTGGATGCGCTGTTAATAAACCTTTTCATTAAGACCTTGCTCTCATTATTCACTGCAATTGGAGCTATTTAATTGTCGCGTAGAACCTGTATACTCTGCATCTCTACCTCTCTTTGTTTTTCGCACTGACATTCAGTCCCAGAAGCTGCTGCATTTTAAAGATGGAGAATTTTGAATTAGAGCGTGCGCATGTCGGTTGTGTGTAAGTATTAATGCACACTGAAACTGACAGGCATTTTCAAACCAGCTTTGCTTTGAAATTTTTAGGCTACTTTTGCACACATACACACACACACGCACAGAGGTGCTATGGATTAATGGCTTGCTAAACGAGCTGACAGAGAGGACTTGAAGACTTGTTTTCATAAGCTGATTTTAGCACGAATGAAGGGGGAAGGAAATATAGGATGGATGGGAAAAGAGAGAGAGCGAGGTGTAGGAAGTACGAGAAAAAATGTAAGACAGGCCTTCAATTTTGCAAATTTTGCACAGGATGTTAAAAATTCATGATAATTTACGTCAAGGAATGGTGAGATACCACCAGTGGGGTAACAGGGATGTAATTTTCCTTGGAAAAAAGTTCTTAAAAAAAAAAAATCCAATTTGATTTACTTCCTGTAGATATGTAGTCCTCTGGTTGTCAGTTAAACCAGACACCCATGAAACCAAACACCTGCCCTTGACACCGCTTAATCCTCATTAGGGTCACGTGAGGCTGGAGCCTATCCCAACTGACTCAGGGCGAAGGCATGGGACACCCTGGACAGGTCACCAGTCTATCACAGGGCTACATATACACACAAACATTCACACCTTCAGAAAATTTTGAGGGAGGTGGCCAGACTACCCAGAGAAAACCCACAAATGCACAGGGAGAACATGGATACTTCATGGAGAAACATCCTGGGAAGGCTGGGACACAAACCAGGGATCTTCTAGCTGCAAGGCAAAAGTGCTAACCATCAAGCCACTGTGCAGCCCTGCCCTTGACTCCCAGTTTCAATACTCATTTAAGCTAGTTTTGAGTGCAGTTGTTTTCTATAGTGCTTTGCAAACAGACAACCAAATAAGAAAGTGGAAAATACAGGGAAAAAGAAGAAAACAACAACAACAACAATGGATAAAACAAAGTGGAGAAAAGTCATAGAACATGAGAGACAAGACAAAGTAGTTCAGAAAATCAAGGATTTGGATCAGAGTCTTTGTCTCTTGCTGCGATGTGCATTTCTGCAGTTTTTTTTTTTTGTTATGTTTTTCCATTCACTGTGCAGAGCCTTGGAGAATAGCATCACAACAATGTCAGTAAATTCCTCCACTTTCACTCATCTTTTCTCCTCTCAAATCCCCCCTGCCTGATTACAAGGGCCGCGATTACGCTTCCAAGTCTCCTCTTAAACAACAAGAAACAAACAAGTAACACTGCTCACTCGCCTCAAATCCCCAATCACACATCGGGCTGTAATGGTAATCCAAGTTTTGGGGTTTACAAAATATTGAAGCGATAAGTAATATGCAACAACGAGGGTAAATGCGCAGCTAGAGACCGTGGGAACATTCAAATCCCATCAGAAGCCTTGTGAGAAATATTCTCTTAGACTGATTCACACCATATTAATATGCAGTTGTGAATCTGTGGTGAAACCTCAGACAAAGACCACAACAGCTGCATCATTTTGTTACCTTTTGGACGGTGAAAGTCCGTATGACATATTCCGCCAGTGGTTCAGTCTCTATCAGGGTCACCTTGATGTCTCCGTACACCTCGGTCTCATCAGGCCAGTAACGCACACACTTCACCTGGAAAAAGACAATTTACATTCTCATAATGTGTTTAAATATGTATTACATGCCGGTCATTATCACCCAATAGGCATTAACAGACGGGGATGAAGGCGAGGTCAAGATGATCAGCATGAATAATATAATAGATGAGCCACATGAAGGATTGTATCGCTTGTCCTGCATTATAAATGGCAGCTTGACAGACATTCATTATTCAATAATGGGAAAATATTGATTTGAAATCACCATGCAGAAATTCACAAGCTCCGGCTACAGAGAATCCAGGTAGAGCCAGATGTGATAAAACAGATTATAGACCTGGATAAAGGAATTAAAGCCCATCAACAGGCTATTATTCCTGTTATGTTGCTGTTCCTTGTTTGATTTACTGCTATTAAAACGTTAGTGCTAATTAAGTCAGAATGAAACTGGTCAGAATGAGTTAATATTTCTTTCTTTGTCACAGCAGGGAAACATCTGCAGAGAAAATCAATCCAAAATTAGATTATTGTTAAATATAATTTCTACATGACATGGTTTGTTAAAAAAATGTTTTCTTTCAGGCCAGATTTTAACCAGCAAAACAATTGTGAAGAAACCAAAGAATGCTCCTCATTTAACTTGCTACAGACCTACTACACTACTACTCTTAATAGTCAGCATCGGTTAAACTAATATTAATAGTATAATTATATAAGGGAAGTTAAGTGTTGTCTCCATGCGCCACCATAATTAGCCAGACCTACAACTCCACTTCCCTGGAAAATAGGATGGAAAACAAAGCATTTACCAGTGTATTTGGCAATGTTTTGATTTTTCAAATGAAAATAAGGTTTTATTTACCATTTATGGTGTCCAGAACACCATTTAGCTCAACCTGTACATGCACATTTATCCATCTTAAGTGTTTTGAGAACAGCCACGAAGAAAAGATGTTTCACTGCGGACAATATCTCACAATTTAAGGCAGCATTTGTTAAGGGGGCTGAAGAGGGCAGTGAGCCTCATAGAAGTCTTTGTCTCAGTGCTTCTTTACTGGCTTAACTCCAACAAAGCTTTATTTAACAATTACAAATTTCCCCCGGTGGTGCAACCAGGTCCTGTAGCTAATCTTGAACACTTGAAGTGTGTATTTTTTTAAGAAAAGGGTCGCAAGTATCAGCAGATATTGATGATATCCGACCGGAGTGGAAGCAACAAAATAAATCTTTGTCATTAGATCTTTATCAGGGTATTTTTATACTTTACTGTGAGTTGGTCCAGACTGCACATTTTGATTTGTCTCTACTATAGCAAGCAATTGGAAGTGGGGACACAAAGCTAGGATACACACTTGTACATACAATGCGTGCATATTTCGTAATTGCTTGGATGACGAACTCACCCTTCCCACTTCCACCAGGTTCGTAACCATGACGATAGAGGCCGAGTTCTCCTGCCACACCATCCTCCAAAAATCCCTGACCGTCTCCTGCATGGGCCCTAAAAGACACACACACACACATATATAAATCACAAATGTAAACATTTTGATACTCACAAACACAGCATGTGGACACAGGTGTGTGTATGTATGCACACGCTCATCCCAATGTCACATAAAAATGTCACACACACATAAAACCTGCACACATGAACGGGCGAAACACACACATGTGCTCACACGCCATCAATCCCGGATAGTAGTTTGGGGGTTTGAGGTAATGGGGTCTTAAATTTGTCAGGGGGATTTTATATGGCAGTTTAGATTTAGGAGGTTGTGGTAATAGCCTTCCAGTCCAAAAGGACGACATTTACCAGGTGGCTGCTGCACACACACACACACAAACACCCACATGAGCTTCTCACACACACTTATCAGGTCCGTTTAATTACCTTGTGTGGCGATGTAATGTCTGGGTCTGTGGTACCCCTGCGAGACAGAAAAAAAGCATAAATATCTGCACATTTTTGTCATCTCCATCCTTTTCTCTCTTATGCTCTTTGTTGTCTCGCTTCAAAATCATTGTCTCTCTTTTTTAGCTACTACTTTGCTTGCTTTTTTCATTCTTCTCTCTAGGTTATCTTTTTTTTCTCTCTGTCTCCCTGATAGGTGAAAGATTAAAAGTGCAATTCATAAACAACATGCATGACAACGAGTCCCTTCAGTCAAATAAAACACCTCCATCTCTCCATCCCTCCTTCCTTATCCTCCATCAGCTGCTAAATTCAAATCGTATTCCATCATTCCCGTTTGCAATTTGTCTCCTCTCTTTCCTCTTTCACTTTGATTTCTGTTTGTCTCTCTGGCTTTTTAATCCATCTTTTCCCCCCTCTTCCATCACTTCTTCTCCTAATTCTTCTTTGTTTTGAAACTCCACCCCTTTCTCCCAAAGTGATTCCTCTCTCTTACTTTTTTTGGAATCAATTTCAATCGATTTTTGCTTCTCTTTCTTACTTCTTACGTTTTCTTTTTTTCTTTATCTTCCTCTCATCCCTCCCATCCATCAGTCAGTTTCTCTTCTCCTTTCTTTTCTCTTCCATTTCTCTCTTTCTCTTTTAATTTCTTCCCCTCTCCAAACTCCATTCCTTCTAGATGACTAAATCAAGGTTGATTTCCAAATAAACATCAAATAAAAAAAAAACAGGATTTTGACATTCCCTCTCCATGGGATGCATGAAAAGCAACGAGCCTCCAAACAATGATTATCCCCTTTTGTTCCCCCCACAGTTTCCTATAAGACAGATAACCTTGTTGAAATGAAAACATTTATCACTCTCATATTGCCATTACAATCACTCTGTAAGCATTCTATTCAACCGAGGGGATGTGTTGGCATCGTTTTAATTATTTGCCAGTCCCCCTCCTCTCCTTCCTGAATTTTTTTTCTCATTTAAAAAAAAATCCAGTCAGTAGAGACAGATTGAAAATAAGCATTTTCTACCAAATTCATTAAGAATATCATTACAACGGTAAGCTGCGAGCAGGAGATTAAATCACAGTGAACCGAAATTCCTGCTCAGCAGAGGGGAGAAGAGGACGAAATAAATAGATGGATGGATGGAAAGGTGAGGAAAGGGATAAGCAGCGGGAAGGTGATGGAAATTAAAGAAGGTTGTGATTTTACCAGCATAGAAAGTATGTTTTTTCCCCCCAAAGACATGCAACACAGATGGCTATATTTGACACTGAAAACACTGATTGCACACAAATGTTTGTATTTCTGCACTTGTGCGTATGTTTCACGATATTTCAATTTAGGAAATTTAGCTCATTCTTATGATTATGCATTTGAGTGAATGTTCAAGTGTCTAAATGTAGAAATTTCGAGAAAACAAGTGTGTCTGGTTACATAGTGGGGTCTACTGTTTGATCTTATGTTCACAAGATTTACCCAAGAACATTGTATATAGATTAGGTAGTTGCCATCGTATTTAAATCGATGTGTATGTTTCTGCATGTTTATGCTGTCGAAGACCTTTTCAAAGCAGCTGTCAGGGAGCAGGCAGGTTGGGATTTAGTGCTTGTGCTTGAAGGACAGTTGTTGTTGAGTTGTTGTGTTTGTCATTTACACAAACTCGATAAGAGTAGAGTTACTGGTTTACATTTGGGACTTCTTCCTGCTCTTGAACTCCTCAAATGGCCGTTGCAGGGTGAAGACTTCGCATTAGGGTTACAGATAGGTTGGTTTAGGAGCTGGAGAATTGAGGTCCATCATCAGCATAAAATGAGAAATGTGTGTGGGAACTTACGTCGATGTAGTTTGCGTTGATGTAGTCGGAGTGGGGGTCTCCATCCAGCAGCTGCAGTCGGACTCTGGTGTGATCGTCTGTGGGATCAGATAGCACAAAAAATACAACAGGCCTAAAGTTACATTTACCCACAGATCGGAACAGCTAACTGACTGGGTGGGGAGCTAACCGGGCCCGAAGGTATGGGACAGTCCACAGAAGGAATAAAAGAGGTAAAATTGTTCAAATGATTCAGGCTAATACCGAAAAGCATGTGGTTCCAGTAGTAAAGAAAGAAGAAGCAGCAGACTTAGTTGGCTCTTCATGGAAAATCTGACACTGGAGACCACAGTTCAAGTTAGTGTTGGTTTATTTTGCCTATAAAGATAGTATTTTTTTTGACAAAGTAGAGTCCTTGAATACCCTATTTGCCACCCTGCAGTCCCTAACTGTCACTGACTTACTTTATGTACAAGCATTCAGTGCGCGGTTTGGTTCAGCGTGGTTTTATTCAGCCACTTCATTTGCAAAAGGTTTTTCACTTCGGTTTATTTGGCTTCAGAGTGGTTCTATTCAAATGAACTGAATGGATATGACAGAAGCAAAGACATAAAAGTAATAAAGCAGAACTCTCCAGTGCAGATTTATAGCAGATATTATTTGGATAAATCAGGGTGATGGGACAAACACTGGCTTCCATTACTGCCAAATGACCAGCGACAGAATCACTTTAATTTTCATTGTGTTTACTTTGAAAGATTCAATCATTTGCTGTGACTTTCCAGTGATTGGTTAGCTAGAAGAAAAAATAAAAATAAAAGACTCTCTAAAATTGCAAAAATATGTTTCAATCTGCCTTGAATCCATTCTGTGTCAACATAATTCAAGACGACACATTTTATTTTGTCATTATTAAATTGAAAATGAGCCCTTTCTCTTGATGCATTTTCAATATCTCAAATCATTTAGAGCACTGGCCAGTCGTGAAGTAAAATCTGTTTTTATTTTATTTCCTTTTGCAATTAACCCGCTGTAACCTGTGCTCCCCCTAAGCATCTACTTTAAGTAGCAGTTCACATTCACTGATTTTTAAACTCCCACAAGTCTTTTCAGAACCTATGCACTGATTCCTTTCAGCTTTATAAGTAATAATCTTTTTTTTCTTTTTCCTTTTTGTAAATGAATCATGCATCGTATCATTTCATGGTCGTCAACAACACATTGCAGATAAAACACTTCCAACTACAATTGCTGGTAAATTGACAAACTATGCCACTGAAATGGCAGAAAACAACTGAATCTGATAGTCATAATAATAACTCAACAAACTTCTATGCTATCATCTAAAACACTATATAAAAACTGTTCTATTATAAATTTCAGATGATATCTGTGTCATTCACAGTCACTGTCAAAGTTCTTGCCAGCAGAAGTAAATCAGCCTTTTTTTCCCCTCACTTCCTCTTTTGAACTCCAATTATTTTGTCCTTGGCTTACAATAGCCGTCCATAGTCCTACGCCGTGTATGGGAGTGATTACGGCTAATGGGAGGCAGTGATTTTTGTTTGGTCGTAACATAGCAACGGCAGGTAATTGCAGATGAAGCTGATGTGATTTAGCCTGATTATCTCTATTTTTTCCCTCTCGCCCTCAGTCATTTTCTCTTTTGTGCAGATATGCTCCACTTCACCCCTTTCATTTTCATTCGTGGAGATATATGGCCACGTTGTCAAGATACTGCTGCTACAAATAACAGTAATTGCACTGCTTTTTTTTTTTTTTTAAAGAGTTCTTACAAAAAGCAAAGAATAAAAAAACAAGGAGGGAGGCTGAATGGGAGAGAGGAGGTAGGTAGGTGTAACATATTGCGAAGAAAGGTCAGGCCGGTTTATTTACTTAACATTTTAACGCAGCAAAACTTCCACCCAAAGGACTGCAAAACATCAGACAATTCAAACCATTTGGTAAATCTGGGTTCCAAATTGTGGAGGTTCTAGAATTAAAAAAGACATAATTGACCTTGGCTTTGACAACTGATTTAAAAGAAAAATCAAACACAAACCCCCCCCCCCCCCCCCAAAAAAC
This sequence comes from Acanthochromis polyacanthus, assembly GCF_021347895.1. NCBI lineage: Eukaryota > Metazoa > Chordata > Actinopteri > Pomacentridae > Acanthochromis > Acanthochromis polyacanthus. Next base: position 30,693,556 of record NC_067117.1, on the reverse strand, counting down.
AGAAAAAGCATTTGTCTATGTTGGCTAAAAGCTACTGCTAGTTAGTTAAAAAGGTACAGGAAAGAGTCCTGAGCTGAACAACTGAAAAACCGCAGAAAAATTGTACCTCCCTAAATTCAAAAGAATGCCACAAATGAACAAAAACCCCATAATAAATCTTGACTATGATTCACCAGAAGGCATGTGATATATCCTGAAGAAGGTTCTTTGGTGTGATGAGACTAAAATTAAACTTTTTGACAATCAGACTAGATGCTATGTTTGATGGAAGCCAAATCCTGCTCATTATCACAAACACACCACCCTCACTGTTAAGCATGGTGGTGGCAGCATCATGTTGTGGGGATTTTTTTCAGCGGCAGGCCCTGGAACATTTGTACAAGTAGAGGCTAAAATAAATGTGGCAAAGTATAGAAATCCAGGAAGACAGTGTGTGGTAGCCTGCAAGTGAACTGCCACTTGATAAAAGATTTGTATTCCAGCAAGACAAACACCCAAAGTATACAACACAGAAATGATTCAAAGAAAGAAATATTACCTCCTTAAATTCACAGGGTGCATTTCTAAAGCTAATAATATCTTAGAAAAGGAGTTTATATGCAACAGCGTAGGTGCTGCCGCTATAAAATTAAACTTATAATGTGTCAGAAAACATCATTTTGTTGGATTATATTTTCCCACTTTGAATTAAACGTCAAACTGATCTCTCTCAGTGATTCTGTTTCAGAAAACACAGCTTTTATGTGAGCAACTCTATTGTGTGGTTGATGACTCATACGCTCAATCGTAGCCATTTCCTCTATGCTTATAGTGGGGGCATGGGAGCAATCATTTTGCCAAGTGGGTGTTAATGTTTTTTATTTGTTTTGCTTTGTATTTGGTGAAGACCTTAGAATAGATGTGTGAGATTTGTATTCACGGCTGGCACAGAATGTGGCAAAGAATAATCAGAAGTAGCAGAAACGTGAAGAGAAACTTAACCCTGAACCCTTATTCAAAATAAGCAAGATCCTTTCGAACATACTGGACATATCTGCATATCTGGATGGAAGTGAACCATGTCAAGCAGATGATGTAGACTGTAAGATGTGATGAGGAGGTGCAGAGAAAACTGGTAGGTTTCCTTTTATTTGGACTGTTGTGTGTGTGCTTTAGTGAAATCAATCAAGGGACAACCTTTAACTCTCATTGTCTTGTGTTTTGAATCAGTATGCAAGATCTTAGTTAATGGTGTCTGTTTACAGAATATGTTTAGCAGCTCAAGTTTCTAGTAGGGAAAACAAATCTTAGCATTTGCAGCTGCAATATTAAGGGCCAAATGTTTTAACATAGCATGGAAACATTAACAAATGTCAGGGTTGCACTAATGCAAGATGTCTCATGAGGGCCAAATGGAAAGGCCTTGTCTGGGAAATCTTCAAGATACTGCATGATGTGAAAGTTCTTGACCCCTCTGACGCTAAAAGTCTGTCTCTGACCCCACCTTTCCAGTTTTTCCAAAGAAAATAATGATAGTAATAAACATTTGCTGTCTGAATGGGATTATTCTGGGCTAAATGTGCATTCTGATGCATCTCTTGGCCAAATTACGGCATGAATTAATCACTTAATGCGACCATATTGAAAGATTATGACAGTCAGAAGGGCAAAAGACTAACCCCATTCAAACCTCATCCCTGGAGGTACGGCGCCCTCCTTAATTATCGTCACCCCTGGTTAAGATGAGTTGAAAACCTTAAAATAAATTAAATTTTCATTGCAGAAGCATACTCTCACACTGAATATTGTGGAAAAATGTATTACAGGAAAAGATTAGGTGCTGTTTTGTTGGCAAAAGGGGGTTGTACAAAGTATTAACATCAGTCAGCTAATAATTGCTGCACACATGATTTCATTAAAAGAATTATTTCTTAATGTGGGATTTTTTCCCCTTTGAATAAATGCACATGAATTAAAGGTTGGATTTTCCTCTTTTTTTTTCCATTGTGGTCCTAAATTATTTAGAAAAAATAATGAAGCTAAAGAACACATCTTAACCAGGGGTGCCAATAATTATGGAGGGTGCTGTATGTATGTATGAGAGACTGGCCTTGATTTGTGACTATCCACGACACTTCAATGATATGCTACACAATATGAACAGTACTTGCTATAATGGCACCGAATGCATCAAATTCACAGAACATAAATGGTCAGAATTACCGCATATAGCACGGTCTGGCTCTGAATTCCCCCTCCTTGATTATCCTTTCTGGGATCACCTTGAGGAGAATTATTTGTACAGCTTCTATCAGAGTAATTTTGCGGCTCTGGCTGAGCGGCAACAATGATGGCAGCATGACTCCACTCTGCTGGTACAAGATACTGTCATCAGCTATCAGCTCACTCACACTCCCTCGCATGCAGACGCACACATGCACACACCGCGCATGCAAAAACAAACTCAACAGGGGGTAGTCTGCCAGCCGTCTGCTCTTTTCTTCCTCCCAACTCTTTCACTTCATCCTGTCTCATCTCCCCTTTTCTTTCCTCGGTTGATTTCCGTACTCCATCTCCACCTGATTCCTCTTCCTCTACTCTCCTTCCATTGTGTTCCTTCATTTACCTTTCCCCCGCCCCATCGCCCCATACTGTCTCGCTCCTTCAGACAGCAGTAATTACACAGGGCTAGTGTCAGAGGCTGTCATAACACGACAGTCACCGATATGAGGCTGGAGGGAGGGAGGGGCCCTTTCCGCTAGTCTCTGCCCAGGGAGGGGAGCTGCTAATTGGGCTGAAATGGCAGGAGGTACTGGCTTGCAAACACTGCAGATCTGGACACAGGCCACAGGTCTGAAGAGGCTGACGGCGTCTGTGTGTCTGAGTGTGTGCGCGAGTGAGTGAAAGAGGATGGAAGATTTTGTTTTAATTAGTGCAAGACGTGCGTGCACAACAAAGAGCACAGGATGATTCAGGTGTCAAAATTTGAAAACCAACCACGACCTCAAACACACACATCAGTGATTACAATCCCACTCACTCAGGTGCGACACTAGAAACTTGGCCTCACTACACATGTAAATATAAACTATGAAAATCAGTCATATCCAAAGCCTTTACTATATACAGTTCCAAAAACAATAAATAAAGTGTTGACCCTTCTTTTATAGTTTTCACCTTTTATTGCATTTCAACGTGAAATCAATTTTATGTGGCTTTTCTGACAAGACTCTTTCATGTCAAAGTGTAAATTAATTTCTGCAAAGTAATTTCAATTATTTAAAAAAATAAAATGTGAAATAAGTGCTTGCAAAACATGTTAAGACCTTTCAAAGTGACTCAGCTAATTAAACACAGGCGCTGTCCATTGTTGCTACAAGTCCCACAGATAGTGAAATGGAGGTATGTGTCTTAGTTGTAATATAAAGACACCTGTATATGGAAGATCCAGTCGCTGATGAATCAGTGCTCCTGGCTCTAACTGCATCATGAAGACTAAAGAACACTCCTGGCAACCATGTGAAAAGGTCATTGAAAAGTTTAAGTCAGGGGATAAATACAGGGAAATTTCTCAGTCATTTAATATCTTTTCGGTTCCAGTTAAATCCATCATTTAGAAATTGAAGGACTATGGCACAAGCATAAATCAGTGGAGAGCAAGTCATCCTCAAAAACTTGCAATAAACTGACCAGTAATGAGGACACCAAGACACCTATCTCTTCTGAAGGAGTTACAAGCTTTGGCAAGATGGTACAGATAGGTATTTAACTGTTGACTGTTCTTCACCAGTCAAAGCTTTATGGGAGAGTGGCAAAGAGAAAGCTACTCTTCAAAGCAGCTCATATTAATCTCAGTTAAGAATTCAGCAGAAGACATGAGAAGACTCTAAAGTCAACTGGAGGGAGGTTCTTTGGTCTGATAACCAAAATTCAGCTTTTTTTGGTCCTCACACCAGACGCTATACTCGGCAACACTACACATCATCACAAACACAACATTACACAGTGAAGCACGGTGGTGGCAGCATCATGACGTGTGGATGCTTCCCGGCAGCCGGCCCTGGAAGGCTTGTAAAGTTAGCGGGTAAATTAATGCAGCAAATCATCGAGAAATCCATAGAGGACAGCCTGATGCAGACTGAAGACAACTGAGACTTGGAGAAGATTTGTTTTCCAGAAACACAATGACCCGAGGCAAAAACAGCTAAAGCTACACAGAAATGGTTTAAAGACAGTGAGGCAAATGTTCAGTAACGGTCGAGGCACAACCCAGACATCAGTCTAATAAAGAATTTGTGGCTATTACTACTGATCCCAGCAACCCGTCAGAGTTTGAGGAGTTTCGCATAGAAGAATGAGGTAAAATTGTCATCTCCAGATGTTAAGGATGATTGAGACCAATTCACAAAGGCCAAAGGCGCCTCTTCTACAGACTGACCCAATACTTAGGCACTCGCTTGTACGTTTTAGATTATAATTAACTGGAATTACTTTGTAGAAATCTGGTTCGACTTTGAAATTGTGTTTCTTTATGTATTGTCAAAAAATCCAAATCATATGAATCTTAATTCCACGTTGAAAAGCAATAAGAGTGGTCCAAGTTCCAAAGGAGGGGTCGGTACTTTGTGTAGACGCTGTAGATCTGTAGTTGCCAGATATATAGATAAATAAGCTTGCACCATTAATTTATTCAACCTTGTCACCCAGATCAGGATTTGGATACAGATATGCACATGGATTAGTTACGTGAACGCTCATGTTGGCATCTGCGGCTCTGGAGTAACAACAAAGTCATTAGACGCTGTGGTGTCCAAGGGCAAAGTGTCACGAACCCATTACTCATTAATGAGCTCCACTCCTCTGCCGAGTTTCTCCCTCTTCATAACCTTGCAACTCTCCCCCTCCTTCCCTCTTCCCTCTCTGCTTTGAGTTTGGTTCCATTTTCCGTCTGTTTGTCTCATCTTTTTTTTTTTTATTTATTTACTTCCTTTTCTATTTTTTCCCTTTCAAAAACATCTTGCCATTACCCCAGCAGCCACTGTAAAAGTTTTGCTGGAGAGAACTTGTTAAGGGTCCAGAAAAGCCCAAACAAAACAGACTCCTTGGTTTTTGTTTTGTTCTTCAACTTGGACAGATTCACAGGGGCAGCCGAATGCTGCAGAAAGCTGTAATTTGGGGACATCAGATCAGATTGCATGTACTGAGAGCCTGCACACAGCCGCTCTACACAAATAAAATGAACAGGAGCTACCAGTGCCTAATGATTGCTGCTGTACCACAACAAACAGGAGCAGCCATTTTTTTTTATCCCTCTTAAGGATCAAAGGTCATCATACTGTTCTTTTATACACCACCCCAAAAGTAAGATCCACCTAATAAACTGCAAATATCAGCAGGAGAAAAATCTTTGGAGTCGTTAGGTTTCAGCTTCATAAATATATTGCCCTTTTGTTGCTTTATAAGGCGAGTGTCTACCCCAGATTGTTCCGACTTGATGAGGCAAAAAGACATTTGAGAATCACTCAGGCTGTATAATACCAAAACCCACCGCCGAAAACAGCATTAATGACGTTCTTCTTCCCTGCACGGCGCGGGTCGGATCATATTTGGAAGTTCTAAATGATCTATGACCTTTACTGAACTATGTGTTACAGTAGGGTGGCATTTTTTTCTCTTCAAATATAAATCTTGCTTTGGAATTAGATTTTTATCCTGATAAAAGACATGGCATTTCTTTTTAAGTATTTAATATTTTTATCTGTAACCATAATTAAAAAAAACAAAAAACTAATTACTTAAAAAAAACAACCCCGTATAATTTAACCATTTTATATTTTGTTGCTTGCTCAATAAACTTTGAATTACTTATGAAAGGCAAAAAAGAAATGCAAATTCTGCTGTTCAGTCAAAGGACTTGGCAGCTGAAACATGAGGTAACTAACGGTCTGGTGGACTAATTTTTATTTTCAAAACTGCTGGACAAAGTAATTGCTGGGTGTTTGATTGATTCTGATATTGAACAAAACCATGTCAGCCCCCTGCAGATATTATGGTCATTTGAACAATGAGGCAGTTAAAACCTCTGCTTACCAGCTCTATTATAGTCCATTGTCTTTGCAGCTGCCTGAAAAGAGCAAGGAAGCATAACAGAGCGTGACGGTGACCACAGTATGCTTATTATTTTTACAATAGAGAAATAAAGTGCCACTAAAACAGAATAAATGCATGGTGAGAGGTTTCTGTTGCTCTAGCACTATATTCCACAATAGCTCTATAAATGAAAATGCCTCTCACCTTGTCTGTTTGTTTGCTACTTCTCCTGAGGTTTTAATGATTTCCATTAAAAAAAAAAAAAAAGACCAAATTACACGACTAATCAGTGCCAGAAGCAGCAAAAATAGAAATGATTGTTGGACTTACACCTTTCCGACGGTCTTTAAACTGATCATCTGACATGTCTGTCGGTAATCAAATCTAAGCTTAAAAGACATGATTTTCCTAAAAAAAAACAAAAAAAAACATAAAAATATTTCATACATATATATATATATATATATATATATATGAAAAACATAAAAATATTTCATATATATATATATATATATATATATATATATATATATATATATATATATATATATATATATATATGAAATATTTTATGTTTTTTTTTTTTAAGGAAAATCATGTCTGTTATTTCTGTTTTGAGGCTTTTTGTGCTGTTACCATGGAATTTCAACGTATAGGACTTCATACAGCAGTGAAAAATGTGACAAAAGAAAAGAAAAAAAAAAGTACCCAAAAACCGCTTGGACTTCAGCAGGTTCAAGATTACGAAGTGGCTAAGGAAATGCTATACACTGTTGATGCCTTCACCGCATGTTGCTGAAGTAAACAAAAACACATTAGCTGCATGCTTGCAAAGTAGCATTTCACGAAGCACCTTCACTTCCTGTTGCCGCAACATATGGAGCTCAGGTTTAAAACACAGTCCACCACCTTTCCATGACAAGTTAGCCGTTAATTACGCTGCTGAAAACAGGCGTAACTCGGTTAAATGTCCTCGTAAACAGATGGAGCTGGTATTTAACAGGGAAGAGAAGAAAAAAAAAAAGCGCTCAGAGTCGCAAGTTGAAACTGCTGAACATGATGTTTTACTCTTCAATCCTCTCATCTCCTCCTCTTGCTCTCCTCGCCTCCCCTTTCAGTAGCCACTAAGCAGGGATTGTGTCTGTCACAGATATACTTAATCAGTTAACTCCCTATGGAGCTCAACTCACTCACGGCATACACTCTACTGTCAGGCAGGCTCCAGGCATTAGGGAGTTTAATAGCATGTGTGATTGAGCGTAAGTGTGTGTGAGTGAGAAAATGAATGGTGTGTTCAAATTTTTCTTCACTTTCTTCTACTTGCTCGCATATTTCTGGAGCATCTTAGGGATGTGCAAGTTTGCATTTTTTCTTTTTTTTTTTTTAACGTGGTGTATGTGTTACAATGTCAGCAACTTTGCATGCATGTGTATGTGTGTGTGTGTGTGTGTGTGTGTGTGTGTGTGTGTGGTGCCTCAGCATGGTTGCATGTGTGCGCGAGTGTGTCGGAGGGTATTATAGTGTGTAATAGCCTATTAAGACCAGAGCTCCCTGCAGCTGATGTGTCAAACAACACAGAATGTTGTCGACTTACGCGCGCGCACACACAAACGCCCACCTCGAGATGCTGTTTCCAGCTGTTTGAAGGGTGTCAAGAGCAGAAATGAGAGAGAGATGAAAGTGGGTGAGGAGAGAGAGGTGGAGGGAGGAAAGATAAACAGCCTCTTTAAAGCGACACAGCAGGACAACGGGTCAAATTATCAGTCAGTATGACATCCATGATCGTTTCTAAGCTGATGATATGCGATCGTTTGTCCAAATAAAGCCCAGTAATAATGGTATGTCTCCGTATTTTAATGCTAGATGTCCAAAAATTCCCTCGGTCATAATAACTCCACAACAGAAATCCCTGTCATTACTCACATACTGATCATTTTGATTTCAGAGCTGAAATCTGGGGTTGGTTTTTGATTCTTGTCTCTCTGTTACCGCTCAGGTGATGACGGTCCAGATTTGATTACTGTAGTGGACTTTGCTCAGGTATCAGTTAGGGAAACATTTAGCTTCAGTTAACTTGGAAATTGCTGCTGTTTAGCGTTTAACTCTTTAAAGTTATTGCTGACCTTCATTGGTTACTAGTTAGCGTTACATGGTCCGATGCCTTATTTGCCGTATTTGTGATGTTTATACTCTATTTGCAATCCTTTTGAGGGAACCTTTTGATTGTTCCTTAATTTCACTTTTTGACCAAAAATGATCTGGTCCTTCATTTTCATGTCAATAAGTTCTTGAAGTCCTTGACAGACGATCTCAGATTCGTCAACGAAATTACAAGATTGTCAGAAAACAACTTTCATCTATGAAAGTTGCTCATCTGTGGTCATGAGCTCCAGAGATCAAAAGAATAAAGTCGTAGATGCAAGAGGCTGAAGGGAATTTGATTTGTAGGGTGGTTAGGCTCAGCTTTAGAGATAATATATGAGAACTCAGACAACCGGAGGGAGTTTGGAGTTGAGTCGGCACTCCCTTGCGTCAAAAAGAGCAAACTGAAGTGCTTTGGGCATCTGATTAGAACGCCTCCAGGGTGACTTCTTCTGGGGATTTTCTGGACACGTCCAACCAGAAGGAAACCCAGGGGTAGACCCAGAACTCAGTGGAGGATTATAAATCTCATCTGGCCTGGGAACGCTTTGGGATCCCACAGGATAAAGTGGAAAATTTTGCTGGCGAGAAGGACGTCTGTAATGCCCTGCTTGGCCTGCAGCCACAGCAATCCAATCCCAGAAGAAATGGATGGATGATGGAGGATTTCAGATTATTAGTATAGCTGCTTTTTGTGCACAAACAAGGTATACAAACTACAAAACCCAAGGTCCACGCCAAATGGAGTTAGCCTCTCCCAGAGAAAACATTGCTCCTGATCTCCCCAAAGCACCATGTTTGGAGTGCAGGCTTTTGTTGTGTTACTTATCGACATTATCATGTAGCACATTTGCATTTAGTGCATAGTTTGGCATGCCCTCAAACTAAGAAAAAGCAGCCTCTTCACGGTACACCATTATTTCCTCTCGAGATGTGTATACTCATAGATCTGGCATTGCAATGTGTAGCCAATGCTATATCATTTTCAATGAGCTTACTGTGTTTGTTATGAGATGAACCTCAATTAGACAGGAGCTAAAATGGAGGATTTCAGACGGGTAGTGAAAGAGGTGCCGCAGGAATGCATTTCTTAGACATTAAACCATTTAAATATATTCAAGTAGACCCCCACAATGCATTTATAAACCTGTAAATGTTCTTTATATGGGCTCTTTAAAACAATGCTGAAAACCTCCTTTTATCTCAAGGTATTCTCTTAACTGGTGCACAGTATTTCTTTTGTTATTTCATATATTCACTCCATATAAACCAAGTCACTATTATTACTAATGTGGAGCAACACTAAACTATTGAGAAATTCAGTGAGCAAATTTGGAGAATGAGTAGAAATGTCCTTGGCATCCATATTGTCCAAGGGAAACATCACAACAGCATCGTGGATTCTACTTTGACATCACGATTAACATTCTTTACTGGCAGTACACAGTGATTCCTCGGTTCACTTGTGCCCATTCTTGGAACCATAGGAGGATAACGGGAAATATATGACAGTGTGATACTGCATGCCAAATGGCAGCTAGCAACAGTGATGCAAACAACAGCAAATATCATATCTGTGGATATGTCTCTTCTGTTTAAAACAAGTAGATTACAGCTACCACAAAAAGAGATCACTGCATACATTTTTAATGCCACACAAACAAACAAGTCAAAACTGAAAGGAAAGTTATATAATTCATAAGTTTAGCAGAATTAGACTTAGTTCTTGCAACATTAGAAGCTTGTGGTCATTCCTTTTTACAGCAAACCATCCTTTTCCTACTGACCAACTCTTTTCTCATTAGCACTGATTATCTGAGGAACGTCGTCTCTTCAGTCTAACAGCAGCGAATGTTCACCTGCAGCAGACCATTCATAACTTGGATGGAGGAGGGAAAGTTCTCTGCAGATAAGTGGTGGTATGACAGCGGACAGCGACTCATTAGCTGCATGAGAAGCGAATTAGAAGCTGCTTCCTGAGCCTCATCTTCTTGGTTCAGACTGATAAATCTAGTATGAAACTCTCATGAGAGCAGCCCGGTGTTACACTTCGCTGCCTTTTAGGTCAGTTAAGGAGAAAGGTAGGTGGTCCGAGTTAAAATCCTACTTTAATGGGTCTCCTATAATTGTCTCGGCAGCAGAATATCTCATCAATTCTGATTCATTCAACAACAATCAATTATCACACAGTGTCAGTGATCACAGCTCATCATTGCCGCCATCAACGAATATCAAACTGTCGACCTCCCGAAGTTTCAGAACAATGAAATATAATCACTGGTAATCCGCCACCTTCTAATTAAAAATAAAATCATTTCTAAAATCATTGCCTCATCGTCTCCTTCCATCACCTGATGCATTTTGTTTTTAGCGACAAACAGCAGTTGTTCAAAAATCAGCATCAAAATTCTGCACATTACCATTATAGTGTGGTTGTTACCCCCCACCGCTTCTGAAGAGGAACAGTGATTAACAGCAATCACCAGCAACGGTATCAATAATGCCGCCGCTGGCGTTTAAAATCAGCCTCATTATCACCATTATCTATGAGCGTCCCTCCCGCTGAGAGCTGCAACAGAAGCCGTTTCATCATCTGATGGATCTGGAGGTGGGGGGCTGCAAATGTGATCAGTCTTTCTTTTAGTCCTTTTCTCCTTTGTCTTTTGTTGTTTAATATTTTACAAAAACAATAGAAAGGTGTGTGTCACTCAGAGAAACAATTGTTTTTCATGTATTATATTGTCAAAGTATAAAAATCCACATGAGAGCATACAACAAAAACACTTTCAGTGATGAAAAGAACCACCGCATTTTTAGTAAAGTCTGCTGCAGTCTGTTCCATGTTTGTTGGCTTGACGCATACTTCAATACAGATGCTACACCATACAGCACTATGCAAAACTTTTATACACTAATGGTGAGTCAAAAATCTATTTATTTACTACATTAATCTTCTGAACCCCAAAACTGCTAGCGCGTTTGAAAGTTGTGGTATTTACTGTTGTTAAATCATCAAACTGACACCACTTGTAACAGCCAGAAGACGCAAAAACACAAAGAATCATTAAGTTTTCACCTTTCCCACTGACCTTAAACAACTCATCAGGGACACACCAGGAATAAAATCCAAATGTAAGCCTAAAACCATCTGTCACATTCATTTTAAATAGCATCCCAGATAGCAAACTATGGGTGAATCAATGCTGAATCTATGTTGAGACCTAACGTAGAAATTATACAGAAAGCGCAAGGTTGATAAAATGTTGAGTCAACGTTTGCTTACATAGATTACATGTTTGCAAACATAGATTCAACATTAATTAAACATTGACCTGTCAAACATTTTAATTAAACCAAAATAAAATGTAGATTCAATGGCATCTTTTAAACACAAACTTCAATGTTGACAAAATGTTGTTGAATCAACGTTGATCCAACCATCAATCTTCAACCGTAACCACAATTCAACCTTCCTAACCCTAATTCAACATTGATTCAACATCTTTTACTATCTGGGTAAAGTGTGATTTATGATTGAAAAGCAAACGTTGACTCAACATTTTATCAACCTTGCACTTTCTGTATAATTTCTACGTTAGGTCTCAACATAGATTCAATATTGATTCACCCATAGTTTGCTATCTGGGATACCTCATGTGAGACTATGCCAGGAAATTAATTATTTATGCTACTTTGCACTCGACAATAATACCGGGCTGAACTTCAGGCAGTGTACACACTGAGCAGTTTGGAGGAAATTATATGAACTAAGTAGAGATATATGCAGTAAAATATCTTTAGTAAGTGTCGCCACCATTTTTATTTTATTTTATTTTTTGTGATTTATTTATTTATTCAGTTTTACAGTATTGGTAATAGCTGTAGATACTTGGGAAAATATCCGACACATTGATTTGATCTTTTTCCGAAATAAATCATCAAAAAAACCCCTCAACTTTACATTTTTTTTCCTGTCTTTATGATATATGACACTATAACTGTGTCACATACCAAAATACATTTCTCCCTACTTCCAGTCATGGTTGTTCTATTTCCAAAGTGGTTCGGGGGATCACATCGCAGTGAAAAATGAGTCCACAGTGGGTGAAAATATGGCGGGAAACACCCAGAAACTGCTTGAGCTTGAGAGTGTTGACAAAGACAAAAAAACCCAAAACAAAACATAAAACTCTGAAGCAAATCAGTATTTTCTACGACAACCCCTTGTCTTTTCAACTGAACCGATTCTTCGAGGTACACGTGTGCACAGTTTTTCAAGGTACTCTGTTCATATGTTGACCTCCACAGAGACGGATCTCAGCATCTTTGAATCAAGCAAGTTTTATTCATACCGTTGTCAGTTTTTGGATGTTAAGATTGTTTTCTGTCATATTGTTGAATCGGTGAGGTGACTCATTGGTCCTGAACTCATTCTGCTGCATCACAATGTTCTCAAAGACACCAAAAAGTCACAAAGAGCTTTTTTTTTTAACCAACAAGAAGTCCTGCAGCAGATGGTTTGTCCTCCACAGTCACTGATCTCAACATGATTGAATCAGTCTGGGATTACGTGAAGGAAAGAAACCGTTGAAGAAGAACTGTGGTGAGCTTCCTGAGGTTTTTCTTCTTCAACTGCTTCTGTCTCTTCATGTAATCCCAGACTGATTCAAAGATGTTGGGATCAGTGTCTGTTGCAGGACTTCTTTATGGCAATAAAAAATAGTTCTTCAGGACTTTTTTCTATGTTTGAAAACATTGCGATGCAGCAGAACGAATGACCCCAATGAGTCGGGTCAATATATAATTGAGAGACTTTTGAAGTCCATGGGATATATCTTGGATACATTTTTATTAAAAGTAAATAAATGAATGGTCTTTCTGTTCATTATGATCAAGTCTTTAGAGATGCCATGATTATTTATTATGGAAACAATCACTTATTAATAAAAATTGACTGGATATCACTAAAATGTCCACTGAATAACCATCTGAATGAAATTACAACCGCCTGTTAATTAACTAAACAATATTAAAATGAGCTTATTCAAAAATTGTTTTGATTGCGTTCTTTTTTTAAGTTGAGATAATCATGACAGGTATTCATTTTGTGGCAATATATCAAATTCTATATGAGAAATCACTTTCTATTAAGTTACCCATTACAAAAAAAAACTCTCATACAAGTGTGTTAATTCCAGATCACATGACCTGCTCCACATGATGTCATTTCCTCCTGAAGAAAAGACTGGCAAGACTCCAAGGCTTTCTGAGTTATTTAAGATAAAGAAGTGTGTGAGTCGAGTGTGGATTTATCGCATGTCAACCGGTTTATTACAATATCTTGATAAATAAGTTTCAATTTCAATTTCATTCAGTTGTATATATAATATTTAGAAGAATCTTTCTCTAAAATTGCCACGTGGTGTTTGATTTTAGGTCTGAAAACAGCAAAAATGTCCACTACGTTACAAAAAGTCCCGCAATTATATAATGACCCAGTCACCTCTCTGATGGAACAATGTGACAGAAAACAATCTCAAAAACTAACAAAAAATACAAATACAACTTGCATAAAACTCTGTGTTCTAATAATAAGGTGCTTCCTCGCACTGTTTCTGAGTGACAATGGTTTTCCCAGTTTGGTGTGAACTACAGACTGGCCTACACAGAATCCAGTCATCCAACAGCTTTCTGATGAACTGTAACTCCAACTGTGAGCCAGATTTTATCATTCATCATCAGTGGGAGCTTCATGGACACTCTGGTGAATGAATGGAAGCAAATCCCCGTAGCCAGGTTACATAATCCGTCGCCAAGTCTTCAGGGATAAGAGGCCGCTATCGTAGTGTCCGAAGTTATAACTGGCAAAATTTAGTTGACAGGTCTCCTTCTCACATAAAGCACCAATCTGTACTTCACTTTTTCTTTAATTAGCGGCACGGATTCATGTGGAAACGAGAACAGGACAAACGGTCGACATTAGAAAGATTTGTCTCCAAAAACAAAACAAACTGCTCTCGCTGCAGGGCTGTGGCTGGAATAGTGCTGCTGCAGTGCTGCTCTGCTGCAAGCAATCAAGCACAAACCAGACTGCTGTGATCCCAACAAGCCTGAGCGGAGAGACGGCGCATGCAGAAGTGTGCGCACGCTGACTGCAGGTATAGAACTTTCTTACTCGCTGACTCTCTACGAGCAGCCATATTGGTGCTCGTGCGTGTTTATTTGTATAACTGTAATGTGTGTGTGTGTGTGTGTGTGTGTGCTTGACAGCTTGGGGGATGCTAATATTTGTTGTGGTTCTTTGGTCAAACACTTCAGAGGAGTTGTTGGCGTTCTGACTTCAGAGCAGCTCAGCAGACGTGTTGCGAATCGGAGCCAGAGTGGATGAGAGGAGGAAGAGGAGGAAACACACTGAGTGCAGCTGCATATAGAGCCAACACACACACACACACACACACACACGGTTGTGCTTGTTTTCAAAACCTTCCTTCCTTTGCTTGCTTTGGTTGCTTCACACGCAGCCTTGTACACGCTCACAAAAACAAGATGCCCCTCATCCTCCCATGCTTTTATTTCTGCCTCTCTCTCTCTCTCTCTCTCTCTCTCTCTCTCTCTCACACACACACACACACACACACACACACACACACACACACACACACGCTCAAACACACACACACACAACAACCATTCACGTAACCTCTGCCGTAATGAGAAGCAGCACGATGCAGGAGGGGATTGTGATTGTGCCAGCGATGCTCGGAGGTGGAGGTGTAGGGCCAGGTGACACCAGTACACATTAGTGGGAGGAAGGAGGGCTTTGGAGGGGCGAGGCGTCGTAAAGGGAGGTCAAAGGAGATGAAGAAAACGGGTAGAGGAGAAAGAGAGTGACGGGGACATGAATAGATGAAGTGGATTTTGAAATTTTAACCTCAGCCCCCAAATTAATGATGCACTGTGTATACAAAATGATCAGAGATGGTGGAGGTTCAAATAAATTCAAAGTGGAAAATAACAATAATGAATGACATATTTGAGGTAGGATGAGAGGAATTTGTGATCTGCAGTACGTTAGAATTTTTGCATCTCCAACTGTACACAAACACACATTCCTTCAATACGCACAACCCTGTTGAAGCTTTACCAACACCCTCAAACCACTTCAGTTGTAAACATTTTTCCCCATTGCTCTATAATATAGCAGGAAGTGGCAAAACCAATAAAGCCTCATTTGTATTGTTAAATATGAGAAAACAAACTAATACTTATGCATTATTTGGTCTGTGTGTGTTTTTACTTATTTTTTAAAATACTACATTACTTAAAGGCATTATGGAGGATGTTTTTTTTTTGTTTAATTTGTCTGATTCACATAAAATGAATATACTGACCTTTAGTGGACTTGTATGTATGGTTTCTAAAAAAATTAAAAATTAAAAAAAATAGCTGTGGACATGGCAGGACCTGAAAAACATCAGCCAATCAACGCGCTCGGACCGAGGCGTTTGGTTTGCTCCCTTTCCTGTCAATCAAAAATCTTCCGGCTCAGGCCTAGTTACGTAGATTACGTACGCCTTGGACTTAGGTGTTTTGTGTATGTGTTGCTTTGGTATAGCTTCGTAGTTAGCTGGCGACTTGTTTTGCTCATCTTTTTTTACATAATGGCAGATAAAGATCCAGGGGGACCCAGCCGTAAAAGACAACTTCACGAGTCCTACGCAAGTTTCTGGAGGGGGGCGTTTCTTCGTAAATGTTAAGAGGGGGGAGGTTAGAGGGGGGGTGAAGGAGAGGTTGTATGTGCGCATGCGCATGCTACGTTCAAAGTCGTAGGAAATTAAATCTCCTCTAATGCCTTTAAATGTTGCACTATTTTGGTTGCTGTGACACTGCATATTTCCCCACTGTGGGACTAATATATTGTTATCTTGTCTTGTCTTGTCTCAGGTTAAGTTAGCTTAGCTTGGCTTATACTTAGCTTAGCTTGAACTTTGCAAAGCTTTCTCAGAATGGTTTAAGACAAAACGATTCTCACTGAAAATTATCTTCACCCTGACAATTGCTTTTTGGTATTTTTGTGTGGCGTTTTTAGATTTTTCCACAGACAGCGCTGCAGTAACTGTAAGAACATTTGCTGTCGCTTTCCATTGTGCTGCCCAAATGAGTGAGAGCTTCTAATTTATGATGTACTTCACGAATTTGGAGTCAGAGCACTGGGTCAGCCGTGAGAGCAGATCGGGTTAGGGGCCTTGCTCAAGTGTTCAAAAATGGCCATTGGGCTTGAACTTCACATCTTCCAAACCAAACAATCCAGTAGTTTTCATCTTACTCCAGTCTTCCTCTTGTCTATTGAAGAACCAAAACCACAAAGCAGCTGGCCAGCCAAAGACTTTTCCCTCAGATTGAAATATTTTCAACTTGCACAAATCTGTCCTCGCGTCCATTTGTGCAGCCGAGAGCACAACTTGCTTCGCTGTGTTGTTTCCCTGCAAACATCACACAGTGAACATAATGAGGCAGAGAGAAGGCAAGAGAGAAACTAAAGTTCAGGGACCGAAGGCTGAGAAAGAAACAGGACAGACAGAGAGGAATAAACACCTCAAACCCTCAACAGAGTGCTAATAACAAGTGATATTTAGAAGTCATTTCTTGAAGTCTGTGCAATTTATTTTTGTGTGAATTTTCTCCTCTTGGGGAGAGCAAAAGTGCAGCAGCCGAGCCAGCGTGGAATAGAAATGCGGGTTTGTCTATATTTGGGAAGGCACGTTGTTTTAAATCAAAACTCTCCAGAGTTAAACGACTTAAAACTACAGACTGTATATCTGTAGGAATATATATTTTACTCAATAAAGAATTTTTCTGAGGTTTTATTGCACGGTATCCCCAGTGATAGGAGCAGAATGGAGAAATCAATGAGCAAATCAATGATCGTTACAAATCTGCAAGCTGGACGGACTGTTTCTGAATGCTGGATTAAATAAACACTGTGGTGACTTCAGAATACGTTATTTTATCTACACAGCTCCAGAAAAAAAGACTTAATCAGAATTCTAAAGCCATTAAGACTACCAAGTGTGAGTAATAGTATTAAAATGCAACACATGTCGCTCTACTAAGAGCTAATACGAATTAGATTTCGGATTAAAACCTCTTTGTTGTCTCTCCATAAATTAGCAACAAATCCAGTTTTCCACAATCCAGCAGCACCTTCCCAGCATTCAGGTAAACTGTGAGGACGTTTTTTTTTACACCTACTCTACAGTTTTACGCTTAAATTTGAAAACAAAGCTTTTTTTATTTTTTCTGGTTTGCTTTCTTCACCAAGTCTAAATCCAAATATTGTGAATTTTAAATACATTAAACTTCCCTACTAATCAGCCAAAGTTAACTAATGCATTTAATCTTTAACATTTTTCTGGTAAAGAGTTCCAGGCGGTGCAATTACTGTTTCATTAGCAAGCAGAGTGGAGGCTTAGGAGGACACAAAACAGCAACTTTTGGTAGAAAAAAATCTATTTATTAAAATAGATTAAAGTATTCACTCCAGGAAGTTCAGCTGCAGTCAACTCAGATATGCAAATCTGCACCGCTGATCAATAGCAAGTCACTACTCATCTTTAATGTGATAGAAAGCTGCCTAAATTAGCAAATATATATGTTTCGGGAATGTTTCTTTCCAAACAAACACAATCTTTCTGACATGAGAATCTGCAAAGCACATATAAGCACTCTAAATATGCTGGAGGAATGCAGAAACACTGGCATCATCATACTGTGTGCTTTAACTCATCACTTCTTCCTCATCTAAGTTCATCAACGCGAACACCACCACACATAGCAATACATCACACACGCTCGCTTTGTGAGCATCCTAAGTCCTGTAACTGTCAATGTGAAGGCAAAACGATTCTTTCCCCTTTCTAAGGTATTTCCTTGCAGCTGTTAGCTGACACTATGCTGACAGGCAGACGCTGTAGGAGGAAGATATGCTAGGATTCTCTGCTCTGATCAAGATTAGATATTGTCTATCCTGACGTGACAAAGCAGACGAGTTGTCTCCATATTGGTCTGTAATCTAAATCTGAAGTTCTCCCAAATACAGCATATACCCAAAGTTCAGAGAGAATCCTCAGAACCGATGCTGGTGTTGCTTGCATGAACTGCTGCTCTGTCGGTGGCACTTCACTGACAGCAGTAAACCTTACTGGCAGCCTAAGTCATCTGATTCTCCAGTGTGTCTCTCTGTCTGCCTCCTCACACTCTCTCGGCACTGCTGAACTTCTCCAACATCAAGCAAATTTAAAACAAGCTTTTGAATTGCTGCAGAAAAGGAAATGTGCCTTAGGATAGTTTCTATTAACTGAATTGAATAAACTAGTCGGCATAGTGTCACAGAGTAGGCCAAGTTACATGTAATTAACAGAGTAAAAGCCTGAAACACAACCGGCCATTTGGCAACTGCAGAAAACACTTTGAAACACAGGAAGAAACAAGCAAAACTTTGTTCTTCTGTAAGAGAATATGGAGAGAAGTCTTCAGGAATTGCTTTCAGTCAGGAAAAGTTGTATTATTGTTTCATATCAGCTGGTACCGGCCATGGTTCATGCTGTCTGACAATGAAGTCAATGAAAAGAAGTGAAACTTATTGTAAAGAAAGTGTGCACCAATTTTGTGCATGAACTATCTGAACCTGAAGCAGTCAGTGGGATCATTTGTAACTTAAATATGAAGCACCTTAATGGAAACAGAACAAGCACGGCTAATGGTTGATAGTAATTTTCAAAAACTTTTACAAACCTGGAATCAACATGTACAATGTGTTGCCAATTGACCACAAGTTTTACCAACACTGGGGGAAAAAAACAACATATACATCTCCATACTATAATTATATTTGTTGCCTTACTTGACTCCTATGTGCTCTGTGAAAACACAGCCTGCAGTTCAGCCTGTTCAAATGAAACCTTCCTCAATTGTTGTCATGTGACTGCTGGTCACCTGAAGTGCGACATGCAGAATAATGATAAGAAAATGTTCAGCTTAGATATTTTCTGTTTAAACAGATATGTACTGTCTGAAAACTGAAAAACTGTGGATTCTTCCTGTTTTTACAGCTTCTTTATATGATAAATAGTGTATTTTTGGTGATTTTCTTAAAGATAACATACCTTTTGAATCTAACAGCAGATTTTTTGGGGTTCAGAAGATTTGATTGTGAAGTGTTTTATGAGATTTATTTTTTTAACGCAAATACCGTTTTTTAACACAAAATGTGCATAGAAATATGTTACAGAAGCACGTCTATTGGCATAATTCATCCCTTTGGCCCCAAACAGAATGCTTATTCTGAACTGTAACCCAAATCCGATGCTATGATGAACTGTACAACCTTATTCTAACCAGTAAACAGCCTTTAAAGGTTTGCCTTAAAGACAGAATGCCTTCAAAACTGTTCATTCTCAAGGTCTAAAACTGAGATTGGACCTCAGTCAGATAAACTGTAATTACAAACACACACTCACACTCACACATGCTGCCCCCTCTTTGCACATATGTAAATGCTTGCTAATAAATCTATTTATTTTGAAGGGATGCCTCTGTTGAATTATAGATGACCATATGGGAGGGTTGTTCTCTGAACTGAGGGCTGAGAAGGAGAAGAAGAAGGGGAAAAAATAAGGAAAAAAAGAAGAAGCAGAGAGGAGGGGAAGGAGGGGAAGGAAATGGAAGCAGACAGATGCCTGTAATGAGGAAACACTACTGTGCTTTGCCTCAACCCATAAACTGTCAGAGGTGATCAGAGGAGATGAACAGATGGAGAGAAAGGAGAGGAAAGGACGGGAAGAAAGGGAAAAGATGAGAGAAAAATGGAGAGATGAATGAGTGGAGTAAATAGAAGACGGATTGGAGTAAAAAGAGGGATTTAAAAGTGAGGAAATTTGAAGGAAAAAGGAGGTAAAAAGAGAGAATAAAAAGGGATGATAGAGAAAGGAAACAACAAAAGGAAGGTGAAACGAGGGTGATTAGGAGGAAAAAACCAAAGGCTGCAGATGAAAAGGGGTTGGAAAGAGAGAAAAAAAGAAGGAGAAGATGAGTGGTGGAGATGGCAGAGGAGGGGAAGTAGACGGGAGGACAGGAGGCTGGTAGATTAACATTTATTCAGTGTGCTGAAGGGATTTGAAACATGGCATCAACCGTTTGTGTTTGGCAGATGGCCGGAGGAAGAGTGTGTTAACACTTCAACTCGAATCAGCCCTTTCCAAACTGTTCCAAAAGAGAGAGCGAGAGCGAAAGGGGGGGGAGGAGAGGTGGTGGAAGTGTGTACTGGCGTTGGTGAAGGAACGGCGTCGCAGAAGGTGAAAACGTCCTCGCAAGGATAGAACGATTAGCGCAGCTGCCTTGGCAGGGATTTATAGGGTTAGAAGTTGGTGTGTTGCTTTAAATCTCACAAAGCCAGGCCACAAATTTAGCTCCCCCCGAGGCTCAATGAGCATTTGCTCGGGTTAGAGGTGCTGTCGCTGGATGGAGACCCGTTCGATGAGATCAGACTTTAACCGATAAACATATTTGAACCTCTTCTTCTGCAAGACTTAGACATAAACCCTTCTTGCTCCCGCTTACAGGAGGCTGCCATGCATCCGTTCTCTTCTGATTCTCAAACTGAAAAAATCATGTTGCCTGCTCAGAAAACATCAAATATCTCTAATACATCGCTGGAACTGGCGACTGAGAGAGTCTAAGGTGGGAAACAGGCCATCAGGCTGCACAGCCATGCTTCATTTCTACGTCTGCAGCAATTGTTTGAAAGCATTTCTGTCGCTGTCGATTGGAAATTTAGTTTAAATAGATTTCTGAGAAGCAGAGTTAGTATTTGGTTCAACTCTGACTCACTCTCAGCCCGTACAAACACATTGAAACGCATAATTTCTCTTTATAGCAGAGTGTAGTATAAAAAATAAGCTACAGTGAATAATGTGATACTAAAAATGTTGGTCAGAGTTGTTCAAATTCAACAAAGGCCCCACATGCATATTTGTAAAGTGTGTGTATAGTATATACATGCAATTCCACTTGCTGTAATTTGGTTGTCATTTATTGTTGTTGGCAAAATAGCGCCCTCTCTGGAGCTGTAGTGTGTAACTGGCGTTGGTGTCACAGCACAGCATAGGTTCCTAAATGACTGTTTTCTTGATGCCCTTTTGCTGATTTTATGAGTATATTTACACTATGAACGGTTTGGACGTTCAATGGAGTGTGTTGACATATATTTAAGGTTTTTATTTGTTTATAGTAATATATATTTGGGGAGTTTGAGACACTCCATGAGCTAGCTAGCTAGCGAGCGTTGGCCTATTGAATATCAATGTTTGGGATCAGCAAAAATAAAATGAATATGTGAAAATGAACAAATAAAGAAAAATAATGCAAAAGTTGTATTAGTCTATTTGAGTTAAGACTACATATGTCCACCCAGCAAATTACACTCATTTAGGAGAATTAGCTTTTCAAGTTAAGGAATATTTAATTGTTAAATAAATTGTCACATAAACACAAGTCTTTAAGTTCAATATTCATGAAAATCTATCTCAACAATATTTAAATATTGCAAGCAAAAACAATACAAATTGTCACTTTGTCATCCAGATTAGTTTGTTTGGCAAGCAAAAGAGTAGGCTAGGCACATTTCATTGCTAAATATGGCTAGCATTAGCTATGTGTGGTAGTTATACATTTTCCATGAATTGTATTAGCATGTGTAGCCTCAGCTCTACATATGTCAACTGTTGGTCATATCATAATTGGAAATACTGTAAAATTTATTTTCAAAAGACATGATACTCATGGGCTGCACAGTGCTGTAGTGGTTAGCACTTCCGCCTTGCAGCAAGAAGATCCCTGGTTCAAATCCCAGGGTGTGCCTGGGATCTTTCCGCATGGAGTTTGCATGTTCTCCCTGTGCATGCGTGGGTTTTCTCTGGGTACTCCGGCTTCCTCCCACAGTCCAAAAATATGCTGAGGTTAATTGATGACTCTAAATTGTCGTAGGTGTGATTGTTTGTCTGTATATGTAGCCCTGTGACAGACTGGCGACCTGTCCAGGGTGTCTTCGCCCGAGTCAGCTGGGATAGACTCCAGCACCCACCATGACCCTAGTGAGGATAAAGCGGTGTATAGAGGATGGATGGATGATACTCATGTTAGTTTTCCTCCAAGTTCTAACACTCAATCAAAGTATTCCAGGTATGTTTAGCAGGTAATGGAGGGGTGAAAGAAAGCTACCCATCCCATTTCATGAACTTGAATTTTGTTTATGTGCAAAAAAATAAAAAATAAAAAAGATAAATTTCACAGAACTTGATGCAATAGCAACAGTCATATATCAACACAACACAACAAAATAACATTTGCAACTTCAACTGTGCATCTGAATCAGTAAATTAGAAGGTTTGGTTTGGTTAAGTAGTGTTTAGTTACTATTCAGAGTGTGTAAGAGGGAATGAGTCCAACTGTGAGACCATTTATTAGGAGATTTTCTCTCTTAAGCTCCGAAACAGAAGGTAAATCCTTTGTTTCTGAAGGCGAATTAAAGTTCAACCTGACAAAAGGAGGAAGACAGAAGAACCTTTTACCCGTATTTAAAGTTTTAGCTTCCCTTGTTCTAATAAAGAAGCTGAACAAAGTCATTTCCCAGAGGGCCTTTTAAAACATTTTCTCAAGAAAATGAGCCTTTATACAATCACAGCAAGCAAGATGGACAGTTTCCATTACTAGGCCCTTGTAATTAAAGGATTTGTACTAATAGCAAATTTATCATAATTCCTGTTGGCTATCAAGTCCTTGACAGGCTATTTCATTCCAGCGCAGTGTTTCATTCTACAGCCTTCAGGTTAGTGCAGTGTCTTTGCCTTGACATCTAAACCCTTGTAATGAGATATGTACACACACGTCGAACCGTGCACGCCAACACACACACGAACTGCAATATCGAACCACGCAAGTCCAATTTAATGGATCATACCGGTCATGCATGTTCATGTGGGGCCAACACGTATGCAAATGCGGGCACATACGCACCGCCGAGCCACTTCATAAAACTTCAATCAAACAATCTGCTTCTCTAGTTGCAGCCTAATAGCGACCCGAGGTTGCCTGGTGCAAGCTAACAAGCGTACACACATATCTACACAACTCCCAATCAGAGAGGCATCATCGGTGCACGTAAAATTATAGAAAACGCTCCACATATTACGCACTGTCATCTTCACATGCTAATTCACACTCTAATGGCCAAACACACGCGCATGCACACACTCGTGCTCCATGCAAAACTGCAGAATATCATTACTGCCGTCTGTCTACGCTCAGAAATGAAGCTTCATTTTGACAAAAGTCGCTCTGAATAAAAAAGAAGCTGCAGGCTTTGATCATCAGACAGGATTGAAAAAAAAATCCTTCTGCAAACTGAAAGTTATTTGTACATAGTTACAGAAGTTTAAGATATGAGTTTCGGTGAACTTTGATATTGCATTTGTTAAAAATAGGGGCTTGGCAACATGGCCGAAAAATACAAAATAAAGACTGAATATATCTAGTTGTCTGTGTTGAAACTAAACATCTCTTTCCAGTAACTAATCTTACAGTTTCTGCAAAACCAGCTATCTTATTATCCTTTGACTTTGTTAGTGCAATTTGTTTCACATACACTACTGTTCAAAGGTTTGGGGTCACCCAGACAATTTCGTGTTTTCCTTGAAAACTCACACTTTTATTCATGTGCTAACATAACTGCACAAGGGTTTTCTAATCATCAATTAGCCTTTCAACACCATTAGCTAACACAATGTAGCATTAGAACACAGGACTGTAATGTTCCTCTGTACCCCTATGGAGATGTTCCATTAAAAATTTCTAGCTAGAATAATCATTTATCACATTTACAATGTCTAGACTGTATTTCTCCTTAATTTAATGCCATCTTCATTGAAAAAAAAAAAACAGTCTTTCTTTCAAAAACAAGGACATTTCTAAGTGGCCCCAAACTTTTGAATGGTAGTGTATGAGATAATAAAAATCACACAGTCACATCATTGCTTATTGTTTTTGAATAGAGAGTGCCTCCTTCAAAGTGTTTTGCTGTTTGAAACCATGATGTTTCCGGTTAACACGTGTTTTCAATCCACTTACCGTGTTTCCTTCTGGAAATTGACCGACAAAATGTGTCAAGCAGCCAAGAATTATGGCTTTCATGGACAGTGGGGTTGAAAAGATTGAAGTAACTGTCAGGGAACATGATCCTGACCCTGTTCAAGAGCTGGACAGGACAGAATGTGACTGTGATTGATAAATTTGACACACAAACATGACTTTTATCATATTTCATTACTCTATTTCTGTATTTTACTTACATGAGAGAAAAGGCGCCAGTGATGAGAACCCTGTTTTCCTTGGATTAATGGCATTTCAGGGAAACTACAATTGATTTTAAAGAGCTGATCACCATTTAAAAGTTGTTTTTTTTCTTAAAGCAGATGTTGGAAAGCAGTACATTGCTCATTATTTCACTTGATTTGACTGACTGAACTGAGATTGTGAGAATAACAAATATTCAAATCAGATTGTTGTACATCATGTGTCGGGTCTAAACACTTCATCTGTTGACATCTGGATCTCACTGGATGATTACATCCAAGACAACGACACATCTACATCTGGAGGAAGTCAGCCACATGTTAATGGACAGTTCAGTAGGTCAGATCTTTGACAAAACAAAAGTTTGTACCTGTATTCTGCAGCTAATGGAAGTTCTTAGTATTCATTGATACCTCACTACATTCTGATCTCAGTATTCAACACACGCTGATTTTGTGTGATAAAAACTCTCTCTGAAGTGTTGATATTGATGTTTTTATACCAGTACAACTTCACAAATTTGTCCCACCTCACATAACTCCAACTGTGCCAAATGAATCAGTTCATTTTAAAGCAAAAGAAAGCATGACTAGAACTTCGATCAACACTTTGATTCAGCATTTGATGACAAACATTGGAGCTTTCCAACCATTTTTTTTTTTGTCTTTTTAACCACTATTTTAATGAATACCCAGTCATATTATCTCTTTTTGGCCATTAAAATGAAAAAAAAAAAGAAACCCTGGACACCAAACCAGTCCAGGCTGCAGTCAGGCTGGACAGCTAATGAATAAATGGTTCTGTGGAAAAGAAAATGCAACAAAGCAATTCCGCTCACACCAAATAAACCGCTCTGAATCAAACCACGCCAACAAAAACTAAACCACATAGTTTCAAACAACCCGATCCAGGTTGAGGTCAACCACACCAAGCCTCACCACACTCAAATAAAGTTCAAACTAACTAAAAACTGTGGTAATATCCAGCGGCAATGCGCCGCAGGAGTTTTCGTTCTTGTCTTTGCAGTACTCACAAGCGATGATGTTGCCGTAGCGATTCTTGTTGCGGTTCTCGTCCTTCTTGGCTGTTTCCCAGGGCGCGGTCTGTCCTTCTGCCAGAGCCTAAACATACACATGGTCGCATCCATTTGCACACACACACACACACAAACACACACACACACAGTTTAATACTGAGGTATGAACACAGAAATATGCATGCACATATGGTCTGATGCCTAGAGCTTGTACTCTGACACATGGGTTGGCAGAAGTTGAAAGAGTAACATGAATATGAATGAAAATAACCGCTAGTTTGCAACATACTCTTTAGCCCTTATGGCTCCAACTGCATTATGGCTGAAATCTGACTAAACTCCCATTAAAAAGGCATAAATGCTGCTTGGGTGTCCACAAAGTAAAAGCTAGAAGTTATGACCAGATATTTTCATGGCAGAAAGCTATCAATCCCCATCGGGTCGGTCCTTTGGCCAGGTAGCTGTTTAACAGATTCCAGCTAAATCTGGGAGACTTTGCTCATCAACACACCAACAGGCAGGGGTGAAAATATAACCCCTATCCAAAGTTTATTGGCGGAGGTAATCCGTTTAACTTCCTACACCATTTTTTTGTTTCCACCACCAAGGTAGATGGAATAAAACAGGGTTGTGAATGTTTGAAACTGCAGAAAACAAAGCAAGAGCAGGTAAAAACACTACAGGAGCTGAGTAAAAAAAGTTTGGGTTCAGTTGTTCTGTTGGTTGGGTCTGAAAGAGAATAGTCTGTCAGTGCTTTGTTGGAGGAGAGAAGACAGATTGTTCTGACTCCCTGCTGTGACGTTGGCCTGTGTGACAAGCCTTACAAACATAGTAAGGACAAAATGTGCATGTGTGTGCACGTCCGTGTGTGTTTTTGGTGATTTTCATTACACATTTTGTCACTTTTGTGCACAATCTTGCATGCATACACACTATATATGCAAGTGTAGTGTGTGTACATGCATGTATCTGTGTGCAAGAGCACTCTCATGCTTGTGCTAAGCAACCAAACCCCAAGTCTCAAAGGTTGCCATATGGACAATGAACTATTTTAGAACAACCCTTACAACACACTGAGGTCACACACACGCTAACACACACACACTCCTCCCTATAGGGACAAGTGAACAGTCCGTTTGAGTCCATTAAGAGCTTAAGACGACCAGACAACAGCTTTCACTTACAGACACTGATATGACCTACATACACATGCACACACACACACACACACACAGACACACACACAATGTACCAAACAAATGCATTGTGACAGTAAAACAGACACCTAAACTTATCGCTCAGTCAAGCAGAAAATGGATTCGTTTAAAGTGGCATATGGGCCGGAGAGCGCACGTGTGTGTGTCTTCTCTGTGCATGCATTTATAAAAACGAGGCTGGAATTTGTATATTTTTTTGGATGTATTAAGTAGGAGGCTTCAGTAGGAGGCTTATGCATGCATGCGTGCGAGTATGTACCCTTAAATGTGTGTGCGATCGCATTTGCATAAGGTGTAGGTTGCTGAAAATAAAATAAAAAACAAACAAAAAAAACAAGGCAGTTTTAATCAAAGTCTTCATATCTGAATTTCATCGCTTGTTTGAAATTATTAATATTCTATATAATCACACAGTGGAGTGGGCGGACCACACACACACACACACACACACACACACACACACACACACACACACACACACACACACACACACACACACACACACACACACACACACACTGCCTCTGTTGTACCAATGAGTGGGTGCTTTTCTGCAATAATGGTAAAACTTAATAAAATAATTCTATTTACAAACTCACAACCAGGCAAAAAACACAAAAAAACATGCTGGAATTATAGTGAGTGTGTTCACTACAGCAGAAAAAGAAACTTTTGACTTCACATAATCAGTATTAGAAGACATTAAACAAACAGAAACATATCTACTTTTCCATTTAGACTATAGACCACAGCTCTCCACACAACTAGACGTACCATTTTCTTCAGGTTTATCACATGAGAACGCATTAAGTTCGATTACTCGTGATGAGGTCATGTGCGGGCTCCATTACGGTAATGGTTTGGACGCAGCGGCTGCTTCACTGGTCCAACTGGCCGGGTTTCAAACAATGTGGAATATCGCTTTAAATGTAAAAGGTGTAATCCCAGCGGGGAGCAGAATGATGACAGTGTGGCGGCTGTTGGTGTTAGTGGGGTTAATGGATTTCAACACTGGAGGTCATATCACACACAGGGAGAGGGACAAGAAGACACCATATGGGGTGTGGTGATGGAAACACACACACACACACACACACACACACACACACACACACACACACACACACACACACACACACACACACACACACACACACACACACACACATTCAAAACACTCACAGATGTAACATGTGCCAACACCTCACAGCAAAATGACTTGGATGCTAATCTGAAAGCATGGATTTGTGCACATAAACACACTAATATAGACAGAAATAGACACTAGGAATGCATATTTTGTTTGTTTAATGTGTACGGAGAACTGAAGAGAGACCTGAAATGTTGTAGTGCACAAACACAATACAGTTTAATTTAAGTTCTGTATTAACCTTGCCAGCAAGTTGATTTCTCACGATATTTGTGAGTTCACAAATCTCTCAAGAAACCATCTTGCTCCGCTCCCGCCTTCACTTTTCGTACAGCACCAAGTTGGTTCGGGCCAATCACGCAGCAGTATTCGTGTGTGGGGCGGGATATCCGAGTGTGACGACGACACCAAGCGCCAGTAGATCAAAACAAACATGGCAACGGAGGACAACAATCGTGTAGATGCTGCTATTAAGTCAGTTTTAGCTGAATCTCGTATCGCTTCTTTGAAGGAAGAACAACGAGAGGCGCTTTGCGCATTTCTGGATGGTAAAGATGTTTGTGCTTTTTTACGTACGGGTTTTGGTAAGAGTTTAATCTACCAATTGGCTCCGCTCGTTGTGAAGATCCCGCGATTGGCTGAAAACAAACCTGTCAGAGGCGGGACATACTGTTACATTGTCCAATCCGTGCCTCTTTCCTCCGAACGGATTTACATGGAGCGGTCCCAGATTGATATTGTGGAGTACTTATTAATCTGGCTATTGCCAGGTTAGTTCTGTATGGTTTCCGTCTAAAGGTCACGACTAGTTGTGAATGAAGATGTTGCAGTTGGCATGGAAATGTTTGTAATAACAGCAGACATCGCAACTAGCAAGGCTGGAAAAAAATATGAATGTTTTGTATCTGGACAAAACTAAGTTACAGTGACTTCAATACCTGAGCTACTGCGCAGTTACCTGCATGCAGCGGATGTTTTGCCGCTCACAAAATAATCACTGATTAAGCCTTTTTACTCTCTGAACCGCAAAACCTGCCGGCAGGTTTGAAACACACGGGCGTTAAAAATCACCACAATTACAGCATTTCTCAGAGGCGGAAACTGTAAAGACAGAATCTAATTTACCACTTCCCCATGGTCCTTGAACTAGTTATCCATAACATACTGTTCTGTCAGGAAACTTAACCAAATCTAAGTTTACATTTGACATATCATATGCAATGATGTAGATGCCATCAAAAACACATCTGTCTTTTTTATTGCCCAAAAGAAATCATTCAATTTAACCAGATTCTGTAAAAAAACAAACAAACAATTCTGTGGTCCTTACAACAATCGCTAAGCTACTGATTAAGCTGGGACCAATAAAACATTTTGTGAATTTTCAGTTTAGCTTAGGTTGAACTGCAGGCAGTGTCTACACAGATCACATAGAATCTTACATTAGACTTAGAAGACTTTATTAATCTCCAGAGAGAAATTAAACCGTATGGATATTTAGTAAAGGGGTAAACAATAAGACAACACAAAATATTAAGGTATAAAGTGAAGGTAAAATAAAGTGAATTAAGAAGAATATATGTAAAATATAGTATAGAAAAATCAATAGAATATACAAAAGTGATGGAATATGCAAATAAGAATGTGCTTTAATGTGCATTAAGTGAGTAAAAATCTATAGAATTGAAGGAATCATGTTTTTTTTCTTGTATTGGTCGCATATGTGGACACTATACATGCTCATTCCATTTTTTTCTTATTTTTTTGTAAAACGAATAGTAAAATCAATGGAATTCAAGCTATTTTTTATGATTCATGTTATTTTAACTGTGGAAAACTGCACAAAAGACATTTCCGAGTTCCCCTTACTTCTAGCCATTGTTGTGTTGTTTCCATTGAGACGCAGGAATTTACATTGCAGTAAAACAAAGAGAGCCCACATTGAAATAAAACTTGACAGTGTGAGCATAGAAATACCTACAGACTGCTTTGAGTTCAGAGAGTTAAAATTGCAATTGATTATTTATTTATTACGATCGCTGTATTACATTCAAATTTCTCTCAAAATTTGCAAAATAAACCTCTAGAAATGACTGAATACAGAAATGCTGAATGAGCTACAAGGAGAGCAGAAGCCATCCTGAATGTGACATCATGACCTCTACAGTGTCCACTGCATGGATTGTGGAAGTCGTTGCTGGTGGCAGGTGGATTCTAGCAGCACGATAAATAAAACTCCACTTTCTGTATCCCCTTTCTCTCTCACACACACAGACGTACGCACTCGAGAATAAATCACATTTGCTCTCCCCTGGAACGTATCAGTGGGTTTAAACCAAAATGACGGGAAGCAAATGAAAATATAACGTACGGTATCACAGAGGGACAATTTTCAACAGGCATGCGGAGTCCGTAATAGAAAATATTCATTCATATGAGCGTGAGAGGTGGAGGGAGGCAGTGGAAAAACAGAGTCTTTTTCACCGATTTATTGCTGACGACAGAGACAAAGTAAATGAAGGAAGAAAGGTTTGGTGGAGGAATAAACGAATGAAAGAGAAGGGACGAGGATTTGGGAGTAAAATGAGCCGAGGGTCGAGATTCCCTCTTACGAAGAATGATTCTGAAAACGTCTACACGTGACAAACTGTGCTCGAAACAAACACTTGGAACAGACAAAGAGAAAAAAGTTTCAAAAGAAAGAATCAAAGGATTGTGTGAAAAATAAAGAACTGAACAGAGGAGATGGGAAGAGACACAGACCTAGAGAAAGAATGAAAATTGTAAAGAAACAGACAGATGATTAAAGCAGAGAGAAGAAGAAGAGGTCAACTGATAGTTCGGGGAGAAAGAAGAAAAAACACGACAGGAATGAGCAAAAAGAAAGAACTATGCGAAAAAGCAAGAAAACACGGAAAAAAAAGAGGCCATGATGTTGGTGAAAGAAAGTCAGAAAGGAAACAAGGGAGAGCAGAAAGTAGGAGCCAGAAAGTTGAACTTACACCTGTCCTGTTTGTTTTTCTGATCATCAATATTGATGGGGTGAAGATTTTTAATAATTGATAAGTCGTCCTTTCTCATAAAAACCAAACCCAATCCCACAATCTCAAACAAATACACAGGCGTTAGACAACTCAGCAACAGCAAAAATGGGGAAATAGAGCAAACATAGCACCGTGTTTGCACAATAAAGGAATCTAATTATCAGGCTTTACCGTTGGAGACGCAAACGTTATTTTATTCTCAAATAATTTACCGAATCTTAAACAGGAATCTGATGAAACCGAAACAAAATTAGCAGCTTTCAAAGCAATTTTCGCTCATGCAACTATCCATGTTTCTAGAAGGGCTCCGTTACTCAAAAAATAAATAAATAAAATTGTGCAAATATAACACCTTTTCAGTCAGAATTGCTTTGAAATCTTCTAAATGTCTGGCTACTGAGGGTCAAAGAGGCCACTGAAGCAGATTCTGCCATACTGTTAACAAAAAGGAGAGAAAACGTCTTAGACATCATGCCAGTGTAGCTTAGGGTTTGAATTTTATCAGAAAGTCTTTCCATCTCACACATACTATTTTACCAACACTTATATTTATTCTGGGGCCAAGGAAACATTTTATTATACCTATTATCTCTATCCGGACACCTCTGACCGTCGTGCTAATAGCTGCTTGTAAAGTTGTCCGTCGTGAGATTGATTTATGTTTTCGGTTTACTGTCATTCTCATTAGAAGTGTGTGTTTGTGTACTGACCTCATATTCCTCCTTAAAACCATAGCCCTGGCCACATTTCATCTGGGTGATGTGTTGGAGGAGGTCAGCGACTCGGATGGCTGGTTGAAACTGGCCCGCCTGGAACTGACCTGCAGGAGAAGCCATAGAGATCGATTCAGAGACAGGAAGACAGATATAAGAACTATAGTCTTCCAAATCAGTCTAAATGTCATGTATATCTTGTTAAACTTAACAACTAACTTGTAAATCACCTAAATAAAGTGGGAAAGTGACTGTGTGAAGAACTTTTTCAAAGCATCTCACAACACCAGGTATTTATTAAGATAATCAAATAAGAATTGAAGTGACTTGTTTGGCTTCTTAGTTAAATGATGAGGTTAGTTTTCTGGTTCTGTGCTGTCAAACAACTAACTTGTATCTGAAAAATCGCAAACTTACAACCTCATTTACCCACCACATAGCAAGCTGTCCCATTCTAATATATTGTTTTGTACTGAGACTAACGAACAAATAGCCAAAAGAAGCCCGACTTCCCAACAATAACCTCTTCAGGCTATCCATGAAGATACCTAATGGATAGCCTAATGGTTTACTGATGTATCTAGGAACAACAAGAGTTTCCACCTGATAGTCCAATAACATACTAGACCTAATCTACATCACATTTTCTGACCTACATATAGAAAATACATGATTTTTACGTCCTTTGGAACTTATGGAGCAGGTGCAGTTATTTCTATATATGTTTTTTAGCATATACACTGTGTTGATTTTATTAACTTTTAAATATACTGAGGTGTGCATTATATCAGAAAAATGGCATTAAATTAGAACTTGGTATTGGCAGACACTAAACGATAAATGACTCAGATTGGATCTTGGGCCAAAAAAACAAAAACAAAATACAGACTGTGACATCCTTAATAATAACAATGCTTACACTACTATTGAAAAGTTTGGGGTCACTGAGAAATGTCCTTATTTTTGAAAGAAAAAAGATTCAATGAAGGTAATCAGAAATACAATCTAGACATTGTTCATGTGTAAAATGACTATTCTAGCTGGAAACAGCTGATCCTTAATGGAATATCTCCATAGGGGTACAGAGGAACATTTCCAGCAACCATCACTCCTGTGTTCTAATGCTACATTGTGTTAGCTAATGGTCTTGAAAAGCTAATTGATGATTAGATGATTAGGTTAGCACATGAACCAATGTGTAAGTTTCATAGACAGCATGAAAATGCCTAGGTGACCCCAGACTTTTGAATGGTAGTGTACATGTCAGCAGCTGGTATGTCCATATACAAGGAAGTGTACTTGAAGCGTAACCACCTGACTAGCAGACAGTGTGGCTGCTTTAGCTAACTGACTAGCTCTTTAGGTCATAATCTTATTAGCTAACTAACTGTCTGGGTCACCTACAGGCAGTCTAATAAACCAAATAAACTATCTATCCACCTTACTTGCTTACCAATTAACTAACTGATTGGTTACATAACTACACAACCAGCTGACTGACACCTGCTAGCAAAGTGGCTAATTTGCTGCACGTACCGCTCTGGTAGGAGAGCTCGACTGACTCGCAGCCTCCGTACGGAAAACTCTGCAGGGTCAGGGAGGGCTGGGCGAGTGATGGCTGGCTGCTGTCTGTAAATGAAGAGAGAGAGAGAGAGATGTTCCCATGATGACAGACATCCTCTTTTAAAACACCTCCCTCTGCATGCATTCTCAATGCATGTTCACACTGCACATGCACACGCTTTAAGTGGGGACAGAAGATTGGTTATTGATGACATGTCATGAGGTAATGGAGGTATTTATCAGCACTGATTGGTGACAGTTTGGACAGTTAATTGGAATGTTTCTCCTCCAATTAAGGAGCGAACAGATTGGTTGGGTGAGTGCATGGTTTCTAAGAAGACCAAAAGGGGGCAGCGATTTCTGTTTTCAAGTTTTGAACAGTTTTGGAAAAAAAAAAAAGTCTATAAAAGCATTGGAGGCACTGCTGCAGAGATGATGTTATTCTGCATAAAGAAAGAAGAAGGTCCATATGGGGTCACCTTTCTGAAGTTTTATTTGCTTCCATCACTCCTCTGTAGGTCACCTTTTGTGCCTCAGCCAAGCAAGGAACACTTAAATTTAGTGCAATTTTAAAATGTGCTTACAAAAAGAGATGGATGGGAGAAAGTACAAATGTAGGGAAAACGAACAAAAAGTGAAAGAAAGGAGGGATAAAAGAGAAATGTAGCATGAAATGAAGGAGAAAATAGGGAGGTTAATTTGTTTTCAAGTCAGAATAAATCATTTAGTTTCCTATGAGACTATTTGAGTTATTGGGTTTTAAATGTTTAAACCTTTTCATTGCGGTTTCAATAAATAAAAAAGTAATTTTATTCACTGCTCTGACAACCAGCCAAGCCAACAGACTCACACACTACACTGAGCTGTAATACAAAACCGCACAACTCTGTTTTCTTAATAGAGCTATTTGCATGTTAATGATGACTGTAGATTCATTAGTGGCCTAAAGTGGCTTCTCCATATGCCAATCCAAACAGTGGCTTCCCTTAATGAATGAAGAATGAGCAGGCCACATGGGTCACTGTGCAGCTCCGACTTGGATGAGTGTGTGTGTGGTCAAGACAAAGGGGAAAATAAAGGGGGATAAAACAACAGGCAAGTATCGCTAATGAGCTTTCAGTGAGTGTTTCAAAATAGCTGACAGATCATGTCGTGTGAGAGACGGATGCAAAAAGACGGAATGAGAAGCTGACAGAGAATTGTGGAGACTAGAAAGGGAGGATAAAATGGGAGAGGAAAGAGGATAAGGTTGAGGAAAGTAGTCAGAAAGCAAAAAGAGAACTCAAAGCAAACAGGCAAATTACATGAGCGGAGAGAACGTAAAGTGAAGAGAAAACGCATTGAGCTGTAGAGGAAGATGACAAAGACATGGAGGGGATGGAGACGGTATGGGAGTTGAGGGAGGAAATAAACACAGCAGGGGAGGAAGCAGGGAAGTTCAGGAGAGAGATGGGACAGTAAGACAGACGAAGAGGGGAGAGGTGAAGGAAAGACAGCAGTAGAGAGTGGAGGAGAGAAGCAGGGATGAGGAAAGGTCAGGACAAACAAACTGTCTGCTCAGTCAAACAGAACCGGGTTGTGCTTCAATGTCCTCCTTCACACCGTCTCTGCAGAATAGTTCAGCCGGGAGTTCACACCAACACTTTGTCTTGTAAACTCTTCTTGTCTTTCCTGATACAATCTTATCTCTCAATACTAATTTTTTTTTCAGAGTAGTTAGTTGGATTTGCTCAGTGCGGGATTTTGTAGATGTTCATGCCTGATTTTACAGTTTTACTAAATAATTGAAAAAGTCTACCCTTTTTATACCAATCTTTTCTAATCTTGCCTAAACAAAGACATAAAAACAGCTAAACTTCAGTTGCCAGGAACAAATATTCTAGGGAAAATAGTAATAGTTGCAACGGCATGCAGACAGCATAGTGTTTTCTACAATATTGTTTTGCTAATATGACTTAGTGCTACATAAAGGCCTTTTTTTGCATCACTTCCTGTCTTCCTTGCATGCCATTGTCACTAACTTACTAAACTAACTAATTTGCAGGTAATGGCGTCAAAAATGACCAAAGTGTTTGTTGTTATTTTATGCATAGTTTGTCGGATTTCTTTCTGCTTTTCTTTGCTTTATCATTTTTAACCTCACCCTGACTGGTTGAGGCAGACAGCCGTCATCTCTTATCCTGGTTCGCTGGTGGTTTCTTTCAGTTAAAGGGGAGTTGATGTTAAATATTTCAAAAGGCCACTTTTTTACTCCAGGCTTTCCTAATCTTACCTAAAGACAGCCATGTGGAACATTTGTTGCTAGAAGAGAATATTATGGCAAACATGGTACCCATTTACAACAGTATGCAGCTGGCACACATGTTTTCTACATATTGTTATTTTGCTTATATGTATTTCCTATTGTTTGTGTTTCCTCGTTCCTGCAGGTATCCAACGTGTTTATTGATATACTGTTATACATTGTCTGATTTCCATTTGCTATCCTTGTCTTTCTCCCTTTTACCCTCACTCTGACTGGTTGAGTCAGACGGCTGCCCTCCCTGTACCTGGTTCTGCTGGAGGTTTCTTCCGCTTAAAGGGGAGTTTTTCTTTTCTTTTCTTTCTCTCCACTTTAAGTTTTTTTTTTCTCTATAATGTAATACTGCAAGCTCTTCACCACACTATGTAAAGTGCCCTGACATGACTTATGTTGGTGCTGTATAAATAAAAGTGAAGTGAAATGCACCGAATTGTTTCCTAATCTCCCAAAGCATTTTCAAAGTCACTGACATTTTCAAACATATTCCATGAATTCCAGGAGGTGCCTCTTGTGCCTTTGCTTGCCCTTCTTTCTTCACCTTTTTTTTATCTTTTCTATTGCTATTTCCTCCTCTCATCTCTCTTTTAATTGCTTTTGTAGCTATCATCGCCCACTCACTACCGCTACACATTTGCACATACATAAAGAGAAAACATTATTCCCTTGGAACAAAAATGAGTGAATTTTTTATACACTTTGCCTCTTACTCACTCTGAGGGCGAACCATCAAGAGGAAGTTGAATATTTTGCCCACAACAATACACAAAATCGTGCCAAAATACAGCAAACACAGTCGTGCATCTTGACAACCCACAGGCCACAGGGCTTGTACATACAGTCATCGCACACACATCCAGACATGCGCACGCAAACACTTTATTTATCCACGAAAAATTCCC
The DNA here is from genome assembly GCF_021347895.1 of Acanthochromis polyacanthus. NCBI lineage: Eukaryota > Metazoa > Chordata > Actinopteri > Pomacentridae > Acanthochromis > Acanthochromis polyacanthus. Next base: position 30,657,014 of record NC_067117.1, on the reverse strand, counting down.
AAGACTCCAAGCAGCTGCCGCCAAGGTCACAGGTGTGTTTATTGGTATGTGTTTGAATGCAAATGCTGAAGTTCATATGTACATTAATGTGTGTGCGTCAGTGTTTTTCCCCTTGCTCTAAAACCTAAGCGGCATGTGTATGCATACCTTGCAGTACGTGGGGTTTTGTGTATAGATGTGTGTGTGTGTGTGTGCGCGCTCACCAAGGTCAAATATGCATTAAGCCAGGCATGAAATGGAGTCATAGCGGTAGCTCCACAACACTGACTATGATGAAGACATCTCAATGCTAATGGGGAGATTTATTGACCCCACAGGCACAACGCTGTGTGTGTGTCTGTGTGTGGGTGACATAAGGAGTGTGTTGAGTGTGCACAACCGGTGTGTGCTGACAGTGGAAGAGAGAGGCATCGATTTAGAGAGAGCGAGGGAAGTGTGTGTTGGGAGTTTTTTTGTGAGTGTGCATGAAGGCCGTTTACGCTGTCAGTGAGTGTGTATGTTAATGCAGTCCTTCATGCTTGGCAGTGTGCTATATAAAGTTCCCTCCTCCCACCCTGTGACTTTATTAAGACTCAGTTATGGATGACTTCGACTCAGAGTATCACTGTGTTAACTCTTAACTCCGTCCTTCGACCTGTATTTCTGTCTTATTCACACAAGAAAGAGGCTAAATCTGTGTCTCTGCATTGGAATAGCTTGCAGGATTAGGAGGTATGTAAATCTGCATTAGCTGATTTGTGATGGTATCTGCGTCCAAAGTTGTAAAAAAGGAGAAAGATTTTGTCAAATTTTTGAGGGTAACATTGCAGATATAGGGGAAGTTTACCCACTTTACAAATAACCAGAATTCTACTTAACATACAGTTTGATTTTAGGCATTTCTGAGTGTTTTTTTAACCATAGTGTAACCCCCACTCAATCTTTTGCTATGTAATTACTGTTTATCCAGTCAAACAAAATAGCAATCATGTCATCAGTATGCAGCAGGCATCCCGTTCCCAACAATATTTTTTTTGCATAAATGAATTAGCGTCACATAAATGCCATTATTTGCAGACTGGGTTGCCTCTCCTCCTCTCTCCATGCATTTACACACCACCATTGCACATCATCATCACTAACTTTGTGTCTTCTCTTCCCTGCAGTTTGTGTTTAGTCCTTTCCTTCCACCCTGAGACATTATGAAGACTCAGATATAGATGACTTCAGCTGTGTTAACTCTTAACTATGTTCTTTTACCTGTATTTCTATATTTTTCCAGAAAAAAAAGAAGCTAAATCTTATGCGTCTCTGCAGCATTGCAGAATTAAAAGGTATAAACCTGCATTAGCTATTTTGTGTTCCAAAGTTGTAAAGAAAGCAGGCAGATTTTGTCAATTTTTTTAGGATAACATCGCATATATAGGCTAAATGTATGTAAGTATAACATTTAACCAGCATAAAGTTAACATAAAGTTTGATTTTGTATTTCTTTTAGGCATTTCTGAGTGTTTTCAACCATATTTTATACAATCTACTGTTATCCCTTGCTATCTAATTACTGTTTATTCAGTCAGACAAAAGAAGAAGTGACTTAATTATAGCAGTCTATCAGTCCTTACAGAGGAAGACATCATCTGAATCTGCTTTAATTCATTACACTGTGCATCAGCCAGCACACACGCAGTAATTAGATTCTGAACAGTCAAACAATAATTGACTGAAATTGAAATTATGCTAAACGCGACGCACTATTGAAATATAATCATTATCTACATATTCGGATATTAGTAGTTGGATAGCGGCGGCAATCAAACGCATTGTATTTGGTTTAGTCAATTATCAAGAAAATAGACTGTTCTGCATTTCTGCTTTGAGAGTAGATATAACACAATAACCCAACTGGCTTTGCATTTATTAAAAAAATAATAATTTGATGTCACTTCTGCTAGCCACAAGTGTACGACATCCACAAGCCACAAATGCAATCTAACGTGAAACTATTTCTTTCCTTTTCTGCCATGCCTTGAAATTCAAAAAAATAAAATAAAATGAAAATGTTGCGCAAACCTTTTAACATCACAGGTTAAGAGCTGGATACTCTTTCATGCTGCTTGGAGACAGAAATCTTAGCAGCAAGCATTAGAAAGAAAAAAAAACTGGAAAACATTGAAAAAGCTGTGGCTGGTAAGTTCATCTCTCTCTTTCTGTCTCTCAATGAAGCTCAAGGTCAAGCTCAACTTCTTTTCATTGCTGCAGAGCCGGGCCGGTGAAATTCTATTCGGTATGGATGAAAAAAATTGCTCAGATTTTCGAAACACTTTACAGCCTGTAGTGGAACAGTGAGTCACTGGCATAAAAGATGGAAAATACAAGTGCAGCCGAACCGCTGTTCAGGGGGAGGAGGGAGAGAAAATGAAGCAGCAAAATGAAGACAAAGCAAACAGCAATCGGTGGAGGAAAGAGTGGAAAATAGAAAAAGGAATAAAAATAAAGAGTCCAACCATAGCTGCAGGTGGACAAATGAAACAGTATAATTAAAAGCCTCAGAGGGGACGAGAGGGCACTCGTGTTTGTCCAAAGTGAAATTAATTCTTACAGCTTGCACTTGCTTAATATTGTACACACAGTTCACAGTATAGAACACAAAAATAAAGATTTCCTAATGGTATTAGACTTTCTAGAAGAAATAATCGAAGCAGAATTGTCTCATCTTGCAAGATTACAAAACATTATAATAGTATATTGAAAAGCTAAGAGTGTTACCACTAAAGGGTATTGATTTCCTTGATATCTTTTCACTCCATGTGTCTGTAGATGCAGCCAGAAGATATGTTTTTGCACTATATTCTCCAACATAAGTTGTCGCTTAAAATGCAGACTATATAGGAAAACAGACATACCACAAGACTGAGACAGACTGAGCTTAAACTGAAAGGACAAGTGGGGAACTGATAGAGTAATAGTAAATATAGAGGGCATAACAGATGACTAAGAAAGAATGAAAATGGAAAAAAGGCAGAAACACAAAGGGAAGATATTCTCCAATATAATTTGTCAATATTGTGCACTTAATTACTTAGCAGTGAGTGAATTTGTTTGCAATTTCAGCTTGAATTTAAGCCAAAAAAATGAGATGGCAGATGGAATATAAGACAATACGAGAGAGAGGAGAGCGGAGTAAAGGAGTGATAAGTGGAGGAAGAGGCAGAGAGCCAGCAGAATATATATCTGGAGTGAGGGTCACAGGGATCAACTGGTCTAGACAGTTTCCCAGCAGTTTACCTCATTTCACCTTCATTCTCGTGACACAGAGGAGAGAAATCACCGACTCATGCTCAGGTCTGTGTGTGCATTGTTTTCGTCGTCCACCCGTGTGTCTATGTGCATGAAAAGGCTCATCCCTCTGCAACCTACAGGCGCCATAGTCGAGCAGACACATCCAAGCGCGTGTAGGTGGGTGTTTATTTGTGTACGAGTTACCTCCACAGCAGATCTACGGAGCCACCAAGCAGCCGCGCAGCAGACAGACAAATCCGCTTCACAGGAGAGTTTCTTATTGAACAAAAATTGAGTCTTATCTCGCAAGTCAGGAGCAGAGAGAGAGAAGGGAGACTGGTGGGCAGAGAGACCCGCAGACAGATACAAACCTCCCTTATTCCTCTCTTCTTTCTAAGAAAGGAGGATTAACTTCACATCTTTGCAGGGTGTGGAGGCACTGTTTGCCTCCAGCTGCTCGGTGTATTAGTGCAGGCGACTCCCGCCTGATGCATGAAGATAATTAACAGAGACGTGAGGGATTAAAATAATAATACGCGCGTTACACAAATGGATGTCTGTTTTTTCTTTGTTGTGCTTTTTTTCTTTTGCTGCCGTCGATGCACAAATAATAAAATAGTGATTCAAAATCGTATTTCTTTTAATCATCCGGTTCTTCCATTTCTCATTATGAACAACTGGTGACTTGTAGTTGTTTTTTGTGGGGATAAATTCTCTGGCTTGCAGGGACGGATGCTTTCAAATGACTCATTAATTACTCCTGATAGAAAAGACATCAATAGTTTAGTCTATACTAAGCAGGAAATGGAGATTTTGGGCACTTGTGACTCATTTTGCAATGTCCCCAACGGAGATATCTGTGCCAAGTAGTAATTTGCCTCTCTATAAAATGAATCGCATAAAGTATTGTACCTATAGTAGACCGTATAGACTCCTCTTTTCACAATTTATACTGTTTTTTTCATTAAATTGTCCGCAAAACATTGATTAAAAAATGTTGACAGGTTACTATAGTACACTTTAGAGTTGATGTTTGATTGTGACACCCCCCTCTAGTTGCTAGCATTCTACTGGAAGCGACTGAGGAGGTCAGATGGGTTGACAAAACATTGGATGTGAACATACACTACATGCTAAAAGATTGGAAGCAGTAAAGGCCAAACATTTGGAAGTAACTTCAAGTTTCTGTTCACAATGTCTTCATTAAAAAGTAAAAATAAATAAATAAATAAAAACCGTTATAAATTCTATGGATTTTGGGATGCATTTACTGCAAGATCAGACTTTGCTTTCATTGATATGCACCATTTTGCCCAGTTTACCTTTCGGTACACACTGATGTTACCAGACAATTGCTGAATAAATGCGAACGAAAGAAAAGGAGGGCTTTTAGAATTGAGAAGACTTACAAGAGTCACAGCTTCAGTGCAAAAGTAAAAAAAGCAAATCACAGTTTGCATTATTCACTTTAGCTCTTTGGCTTTTGAGAGTTCGCATACAAAAGTCCCAATAAATCACAACTGTGTCCATATCTCTACAACTACAACAACAATGCTTAGAAAGAAACATCTGATTAAAGAAACAAGAGTACAGATACAAATATCTGCTAATTATAGTAAAAAACGTATTCTGATGAGTGTTTATATAATAATCATGTTTGTTTTGTTGCAAAGTATACCAATGAAACCATGATCATTTTTTGTACAAACTTGAGCTTGCTTACAAACTTCTGGCCTGTAGTGCAGGACATCGCTGTTTGCTTAATTTTACATTAAACATTACTTTTAACAATGACAATGCCCTTACCTTAACCTCATGTTTGTTGTTATTATCACAACCCTGTCTCTAGCCTAGCCGCGCTAGACAACCCACGGCAACAAATTTAATTCTCTGCCAGGGTGGGTCTAGTTACCCTCCATAAGGCTCGAGGTTGGATGCTCCTAAAACTGGCCGGACCAATCACCATGAAGTGTAGAGTCAGAAGGCGGGCGTAACTAAGTGACGACAGAGGCGCGACGATTCTGACAGAAACGACCGGCGCACAATAAACAGTTATCTTTCGACTCGGCTTTGGCCACAGCCCTTAAAGATTTGAAGCTAAAATTGAACTTGAAAGATAAACAAAGGACGCCACTGAAGTGTTTCATTGAGAAGAAAGACGTATTTGGACTTATGCCGACGGGATATGGCAAATCCTTAATATACCAGTTGGCTCCGCGGCTCCGCTGGTTGGGAAGCTAATGGGACTTAGCCACAATCCGCCGGTGCTCTCGGAACTACGTCAGCCTATTCGTTGCATTGATTGGTTGTATACCTACCCAATTACTGCAGAGTGATTTGAAAGACAACCTTTTAGCCCGCCTCCCTCCCTGTTGAGCGGCCCTTGACCCTTGTGCCTTCAGAAACATGGGTCTAGCGCGGCTAGGCTACCCTGTCTCCACAAAGTTGCATGTCTATACAACTAAACTGAATTCTAAAATACAATTTGAAGAGAATTCAATTGTGTTTTTTCGACCTGTGATGTGATAGGAAAGGTTATCAGTTCAAAAGAGCGACAAAGATTGTGTTTGCAAACAGATGTTTTTGGATGGCGGCATAAACCAGCAACTTGACTTTCTGCCAAAAGACCACGGACCACGAGAAGCCGTCTGTGTCAGAACTAAGTTTCATTTACTGGTATTTACTTTCGGTCTTCAGTTCCTTCTGCTTTGTTAGACAGTTTCACATATTAGAAGCTTAGTTACTATAATTGCTTGGTTAGGATTTGGAAATTACCATAGTTTGGTTAAAAATACAACCTTTTCGCTACCTATCTCAAGCTTTTCATCCATTTTCAGGGTTCCGAGGGTGACGAGTCCCTCCCATCTAGCATATGCTTGGTTGGTTTAAAGGGGGGCGATAGCAAGGCAGTGAAATCACAAAGATACTGCAGTTGTTGGCGAATGCAGCTAAGATGAGACTGGGTTGATTTTTGGAACCATGACAATGAAGGACTAATGTTCATTTCCTTGTTTGAAACTAAAAGTCGAGCGTTCTTTTAATCATGATCACTCTCAAACCTTAACGACCAATTTTTCCCTCCACAAAGGAGCACAACAGAGACAAGCTCTCGTCTTTGTTGTGTTTTTATCTTGAACCATTTTAATTGGACATTTGTACCGTGTGATGTCCAGTGTTTTTGATTACCGCTTAATACAGCTTTGATGTATGAGGCCAGCCAAGAAGTTGAGGCAGCTCGTCAAAGGCTGACAGACCTAGAGTCGAGAATACTGAGGTCGACTCATCAAAGAAAGTATGACTAAGAGACCAATAAGACTTGAATATACGCTGTGTAAGCAGGCAGTCAGGGATGTGGCAGGAAAAAGAGCACAGAGACTCAGTCTTCCCCGGGAATATAAAGGTTAAAAATGACTATCTCTCAACCCTACACTCATCCACCTTCAATTACCCAGCAGTGCCACATTATGGCCAAACAAAATGACTGCCATTAGCCATAATCACCTTACATGCAGCCTAATGCTATGCTGAACTAGACCGGGAAAAATAATTGCCCTTCAGTAATGCTGTGGAAAAACTACTTCCAATACAACAGGGCCGTGGATAAAAATGATGTCCTCTCTGCACAGGTGGTAACTCTGGACCATCTTCCCTCTTCCGCTGTGCAGCATCAAAAAGTGTTTCAATTGCAGCACATCTTCAAAACATCCACCAAAAAAACGCATTAAAAAAGCAAAATGTCACATCACAGAGGTCTGCTGGCTGGGACTTCATCTTTTACTTCGGTAAAATGCGCCATGAAAAAAAAATCAAAGATTCTTGCTTTTTTTATTATGATTGTCTGCTAAACTTCCTTTTATCGCTTTTCCTACACAGCAGTACTTCCGTTGATTACACGTCTTCAACCATTTCAACCACAGGAACCTTTCTAGAAACGTTAAACTGGTAGAACCTGGATCTTAGATGAGATAGAGACTACTTGCCCTGGAAAATGCTCTTCAACTGTCCATTAGGTGGAGAGATAGTTTGCTGTGCAGACAAATCCTACTATATGTGAGCAGAATATTCAGTACTGAATCAGCATATAAGGAGAGTGGATGGTTCAGATGGACAACGCGTGGTTTGGGGGGGAAAGAGTCAACTTTACAACACTTACGCAAACATTAGACGGGTTTTAATAACGTCTAAAGAAAAAGAGGATTCTTCATAGTTTTGATTTGACTTTTTAATTCTTTGTTGGTTTAATTTTCTTGATCTTTATGGCAAACAGGAATGCAAAAACATCAAATTCCAGTTACTGATACAGCTCTGTCTTTACTTGTGTTCTTAAAACTCTGTGTGTTTGTGTGTCTCATAGTGTTTGTGCAACTATGTGTACCTAATTAACCGCGAAAAAGCTCCTGATCCGTGGAAAAACATAACTTCTGCGCAAAACTGTGGTGAGGGACTGTCCTTGGCAGGGCACAAAAGGCTGACGCTTGCTTTGTGAACTGACAGAGAACAGTGTTGTGTAACCTTTTAACATACATCAGTGTCTGGGAAATTGATTTTTAGAGGGAAAACGTGTTTGCACATGAAATGCACGCGATGATGCGGTGGCTTTCTACTGATCCGCAGGATTTACACCGCATCAGTGTTAACACTGTATGTGCATATGGATATTTGTGAGTGTGTACTTTCTTTGTGTATTTCCAACTTTTCTGGTGTGTCCTTGTCTCCTGATACGTATATTTGTATACTTGTGCAAGTTACATTGTGTATGTAAGTGTTGCTCTCAGTATGGATGAATGTGTGTATATGAAACACAATTTCCATAGGCACACCTGAGCTTCAGATAAAGCGATGCAGCTGGTCCAAATAGAAAATGCACAAACACACAGTGCATGCACACACAAACAAACAGAGCTAAAACCAGGTCTGCCTTGCATGCTGGATTTAGCCGAGCTCTTTCTCCCTCTCTTTGATCTTTCAATCTGTATGTCTCTTTTACTGTCATCTTAATAACTTTCTCCTCTCTACCTTCCAGCCGCTGAGAAACGATCCTCACCGGCACCATTCAGGCCTTTGGTACCATTATCCATTTTCAAAAGGCCTGGAAGGTATTGGAACGTGTCTAAACGCTGGATTCTTACTTTTAAGGAAATGCAATGATTTCCATCCATTTATTAAGTGATGAAACTCGGCTTCCTTTGGAGGCCACCTGGATAAAAAAATGAGGAATGGACTAATGGACCCAGCAGGAATCAGTGTGGTACAAGGATAATGCGTAGGAATCAATGAGGGCTTTCTAGTCATGAACACAAAATATTTACGATTAGGTGAAACAAGTTTTCTTGAGATTATCATTTAAGTGTTCCTATTGCCTTTATTTGAAGGAGCAGTGAAGACAGACAAGAAATACTGCATGTGCATCCCAATTACATGACTAGCAGCTTGCCCTCTGTGGTATTTTTCAGCCAATTCCGATGCTGACTTTTGTTGTTTTTCCCACATAAACCCTGATCATTCTGTAATGTTTTCCTTCCTACCTGCATAAACGCTTTCACCAGCCCGTGGGACTCCCGTTTGTTTTCCTGTCTTGAGGCAAAACAGAAGCTTCTCTCTTTATTCTTTAAATCTATTGGCTTTTTCGTCGAGGAAACGGGGTCTCGCTTTAATTGGTGAGCTAGTTCGGGTCTGATGGTGTCACAGTGAAAACACTCAAACCAGTGCAATTAATGAAATGTGCTCACATGCAGCTTTAAAAGTCAGTAAAAGAAGAAGAGCTGTCTGACTACCTCACTGCTAGTTTCCTCGTCATTTTACACGCAGACGTGTTTTGTTTTTTTTGTTTTTTTGCAGGATAAATCTTGTTAAACTTATCAGCAGTTGACTTGATTAGACTAAAAAAAAACACAGAAGTGCAAGAAGGTTGAGGATTGCTTCATTTTCATTCTTTAGCTTCTTCATTTCCTCCTTATTCTATTCCTCTGCCTCCGTTTCTTTGTACTTAAGATGATGATGATGATGATGATGATGATGGTGATGATGACGGAAAAATGCTAGGTGGTCACTAATTTACTGCTTTAATCAATGGCATAATTGCATTGCTCAGCAAAACCAGCCACCTTGGCGGCAAAATGGTGGATGGATGGATGGATGGACGGATGGATGGATGGACGGATGGATGGATGGATGGATCGATCCAGAACTAAACTTGAAAAGAAATTGGTGTAGAAGCTGAAAGAGGAACAAGAAAATGATCTAATGGGTGATGGAAGGATTAACAGGTGGGTGGATTGACCAGCGATGGGAGGAACAAAGCAATGTGCACAATAGATGAAAGACTTGATAAAAGGAGGAAAAAGTCAGGGCAAGTTGAATGAGTTAAGAGCGGGAGATAAAGGTGAAAGGACTGGGAGGCAGAAAGGATGAAAAGAAAATAGGCTGAAATGAAGCAGGAGGAGACGATAAAACAACCAAAAAAGCAACGCACGAACAATGGAGAAATGGGAAAAAGAAGCGGGCGGACTGAAAGATTGTCGGATAACGTGAGAAAGTGTAGAACAGGATTGATGGCTAATGGCAATAATAGGTGAAAAATAGGCAGTTTTTTTATATCCACTATGAATTGGATGGTGCATTAGTTCCACTGGCTCCTTTCCTTTCTAATGTATTTCCTGCAAGTAGCAGCTTTGTCTTCGCAGTAATGATCAAAGTTTCTTCTTACGTCTCTTGGTTTTCTGTCTAATTGTCGTCAGAACAGATGGCTGCATAAAAACGCTAACGTCATTCGGCGAAGATGTATGACGGGGAATTGGTGCCACCGCACAAATCGCTCAGGCAGCTTTTTGCATTCTGCTTCATCACGCCTTGATGTGCATCAGCAGAACACAAACCTGCGCAGCCCAGCCATGTACATCGCTTAACTCATGCAAATGAGCTGAAATGTGTGAGGGTGAAGCGCTGTTGGAAGCTGAGAGTGTTTTTCTCAATCTCTCTTTATCTTCTGGGCCACTTTGTCCACTTTGCTTTGGTCTGCCTGTGTGTTGTTGTAAGAGCAGATAAGAGGCTGAGCTCAGCGGGTATAATAGTGATTCAGCTGGTTAACAACAGTGTTTTTAGGGGAAGATACACTCTGCTTTCTTCTACCTGGAGAGGAGAGGAGAGGAGAGGAGAGGAGAGGAGAGGAGAGGAGAGGAGAGGAGAGGAGGAAAATAAGGAAAGAAAGGGAAGTGAAAGAAGAGGAAAAGAAAGGGGAACAAATGAAAGAGAGGAGAAGAGAAGAAGGAAAAGGAAAAGGAAACTAAAGAAGAAACAGGAAAGGACATAATATCAAAGGAAAGGAAGGAAATGAGAGGAAAGTAAAGAGAAAGGGAAGGAAAGAGAAGGAAATGAGAGGAAAGGAATAGACATGACAGGGAATGGGAAAAAAGGAGAAGAAAGAAAAGAAAGGAGAGAAGAGAAGAGAAGAGAAGAGAAGAGAAGAGAAGAGAAGAGAAGAGAAGAGAAGAAGGGAAAGGAGAAGGAAAACAAATGAAGAAAGGAAAGGAAATTAGAAGAGCAGGAAAAAGAGGTGAGAAAGGGAATGGGAAGGAAATCAAAGAAAAGAAAGGAAAGGAATAGAAAGGAAAGATGCCAAAGAGAAAAGAGGATAATCCTGAGGGCAGGATTTATTCAAAAGTAGGAAGAAGAAGTGAAAGACATAGAAGAGGAGATGGAACAAGTGAACGGAAAACAAGTGGAACAGTTACAGTGTAATTCTGTCTCTATGGGCCTGGTGGCATTATTAATTGATACAACAACAAAAATAGTAGCACAAGTGAAAAGAAAAGGAGAATAAACAGTTAAAAAAATGTAGGAGGAAGTAAGTTTTCTTCAGGAAGATGGCGAAAGACAAGGCAGAAGACATAAAAAAAGGAGTAAAGGAAAAGAAAATTGCAAGACTGATGATGACAATTTCCTGGCTGGCTGATGACTATTATCATATACTGTCTGATAGAAGAAGAGCAGCACAGAAAGGTCGCTAAGGTGCATATACTCGTACATGTGTGTTGTAGTGTGTGTCGAGCAGTTTCGAATGCTCAGGCACGCGCACACACACACACACACACACACACACACACACACACTTTGGCAGTGTCCGAAGCCAACCTTCTTGGCAAAGAGCTGGTCAATCTGGCCAACAGAAGGAGAGTGAGTGAAAACGAAGAGAGAGAAAAAGACAGAAAGAAGGTAGCGGAAAATGGCTTTGACATTTCATTCTGCTCATGTGTAAACTGTGTGTGTTTGTCATGTTCACATACATCACCACACACACACACACACACACACACACACACACACATATTCAGGTAAAAGGATGTGTTTGACTGCTATTAACCCCGATTATTACAGTTTGTTAAGTGAGACCTGAGAGGGAAGCAAACAAACAAACAAAAGCAGGCGGAAAAAAAAGTTGTTGTATTTTTTTCTCACCTATAGAAGCTGTGGCAGGAACTGGCTCTTTGGAAACTGCACAAAAAGGAAACAAAAGCTCAGTGAATTAACATGAATGCAAGTCATTTCATCTGTCTTTATGGAGCTGTAAGAAAAGAAAAATGTCCAGAATAGCAAATCTGTCCTGTTTCTGACAAACACAAGCAGGAATTAGAAAGAAGTCAAACACGTGGGGAGGTTTTAATGTTACTTTCCTGTTGAACCGAGAGCCGAGGGCCATTAAAATGTTCTTCATGAAATAACCCATAAAATTACAGAGAGCAGCTGCTATTAATAGTAACTAGAGTATGAGTAAATGGAGCCACAGCAGGCTTTCTTCAACCCTGTGAGTTTCTTTGTTTTTTGCCCCAGGTCAAACTTGACAGCTTTATTTTTTTCATTCTTGGTGTATTTTTAACGTAGTAACCTGCATGAAAAAAATATATATATTTATTTGAATACTTTGGTTGAAATTAGTCAAATAAATAAACAAAAATAACCTGAAATCAGCGTACATTTGTCCACAGGTGTTAAGAAACAATGCAGAAAATGATGACTCTACATTGTTTAAATATTTTACTACTTGCATGTTTCATTTCTTTCCGTACTTGCCTCCTATGTATTGGATGTAAACACAGCCTGCAGTTCAGCCAAAAATGCCCAGAATATTTTTTTTTTTTATCATGTGACTGCTGATCACAGCTGAGTCACTAATGGCTTCACAGTTGCACAAAAGAGAGCAGAATTTTTTTTAGCTTTTTACAGAGTCTGGTTAGAGCAAATTAATTCATTTTCTGCATTTTTTTTTTAAATCACACACGGCGTGGAATAAATAGAATAAAGCAATTTAGATGAAATAATGTTTGGAAGCTTAGATTTTGGGTGACTTTACCAATGGCAGCACACACTACAGATGATTATTTATTTAGTTTAAGGTCAGATTGATTCTGTCTTCACGATTCCTGGCTCTAATAAACGGTGTAAATTTTGCGATTTTTTTTAAGATACCATATTTTCACACCCACCATGGGATTTGAGGGTTCAGAGGTTCAAAATACGATCCCGCTGAGCTGACAGCAAAAGAACCACTACCATTTCATCCATGTAACAACCTCCAATGTTACTGCGAACAATCGTCACAGTCCGAGTACCAGCACAGAAGAGAGCCACAGGTGGTTTTCTTTCAGTGCTACTGTATTTAAAATGCAAAGAAAAAAATAATTCAGATCAATTATTGTGGCAGTTCCGAACAAAATTACATTTTTCCATTTGCCCATTTGCTATAACAGCTGGAGGCCATTTTTTCAGAGCCTTAATGTGTCTTTAGGCTGCGCAGCAAGAACGATCATACACATTTATCATCACTCTGCGTGAAAAGGAGGGACTAAAATCTCAACTGGTGAGCAATGTCAGCTGAGTGCTTATCAGATTTTATGATTAATATGTAAATAGTCAAAATTTTTTGAGACCAGAGGCAAGTCACAAGCGTCCACGTCTAATATATCATTTTTTGTGTCTCGTTTTGGACATTTCGTGTCTCATTTAAAACGTTTTGTGACTCATTTTGGTCATTTTGTGTCTAACATAACATGTCTTGTCTGGTTTTAGACATTTTGTGTTGAATTTATAACATTTTGTGTCTCGTTTATAACGCTTTGTGGTTTGTTTTGGACATCTTGTATCTCGTTTTGGTCATTTTGTGGCCATTTTGGTCATTTTTTAACTTATTATATTTTGTGTCTTGTTATGGTCATTTTGTGCTTTAATTGATAGTATTTTATGTCTTGGTTCGGCCATTTTGTGTCTAACATAACATTTTTTGTCTGGTATTAGACATTTTGTGTCGAATTTATAACATTTTGTGTCTCATTTGGGACTTTTTGCATCTCATTTATGACATGGACTTTTTGCATCTCATTTATGACATTTTGTGTCTCATTTGGGACATTTTGCATCTCATTTATGACATTTTGCGTCTCATTTGGGACATTTTGCATCGTCATTTATGACATTTTGTGTCTCATTTTGGACTTTTTGTATCTCATTTATGACATTTTGTGTCTCATTTTGGACATTTTGCATCGTCATTTATGACATTTTGTGTCTCATTTTGGACTTTTTGTATCTCATTTATGACATTTTGTGTCTCATTTTGGACATTTTGCATCTCATTTATGACATTTTGAGTCTCAGTTTGGACATTTTGCATCTCATTTATGACATTTTGTGTCTCATTTGGGACTTTTTGCATCTCATTTATGACATTTTGCGTCTCATTTTGGACATTTTGCATCTCATTTATGACATTTTGCGTCTCATTTGGGACATTTTGCATCTCATTTATGACATTTTGTGTCTCATTTGGGACTTTTTGCATCTCATTTATGACATTTTGTGTCTCATTTTGGACTTTTTGTATCTCATTTATGACATTTTGTGTCTCATTTTGGACATTTTGCATCGTCATTTATGACATTTTGTGTCTCATTTTGGACTTTTTGTATCTCATTTATGACATTTTGTGTCTCATTTTGGACATTTTGCATCTCATTTATGACATTTTGTGTCTCAGTTTGGACATTTTGCATCTCATTTATGACATTTTGTGTCTCATTTGGGACTTTTTGCATCTCATTTATGACATTTTGCGTCTCATTTTGGACATTTTGCATCTCATTTATGACATTTTGTGTCTCATTTGGGGCATTTTGCATCTCATTTATGACATTTTGCGTCTCATTTGGGACATTTTGCATCTCATTTATGACATTTTGTGTCTCATTTGGGACTTTTTGCATCTCATTTATGACATTTTGTGTCTCATTTGGGACTTTTTGCATCTCATTTATGACATTTTGTGTCTCGATTTGGACATTTTGCATCTAATCCATAACATTTTATGTCCGTTTTGGTAATTTTGTGTACATTTATGTGCATTTATCGTCACTCTGTATGAAAGGGGGGATTAAAATCTCAATCGGTGCACAATACCAGCTGAGTGCACGTCAGATTATGATTAATGTGGAAATAGTAAATAATATATGAGACCAGAGGCAAGTCACAAGCTCAGGTCATCCACAATTTTTGTACCAACGACCACAACGTTTCTTTTATGACTGTCAATTCCTCTCACATAAAAAAAAAACAAGAAAGTGGCCTTGAAGCAACTTTCAAATATGATTTGTGTGCATGTGTGTGTTTCAAGTTTATACCTGAGTAGTAGGAATTCAGCAGGGATTTGCTCTGCAGCGTCTTGCTTCCTTGCACAGAGAAGGAGCAGGGGGAGGGCGAGGCTGTGGGGGAGACAGAAGGGAGGCGAGATGAAGAGAAGGTCAATGAGAGGATGAGAAAACACCACCAAAAAAATGAGAGGAAAGGATACGGAAGGGAGAGGAAGAGTTGGAATGGACAGGAAGAGGTGAAAGGAGAGAGAAAAACAAAAGGTAGGATGAGAAAAGAGGACATGGAAAGGGAATACAAGAGTAGAGAGCAAGAGGTGAGGGGTAATTTGGGGAAATAAGGGCAAAAAATGCAATAAAATAAGGAAGAGGACAGGAGATGTGGGAAATGAAATGCAGAGTGAAGGACAAACAAGAGGTAGAAATCAAAGGAGAAAACATTAAAAAGATGGCTAGTTTTGTGACTTCATCTGTAAAAAAAACAACAATCCGTCATCACAGGACACAATTAACAATGAAAACACACACAGCGGAAGATCGATACTCCATATTCAACAGCAGGAGCAGCGATCCGATAACACTAATGGCACCGTCAAT
Organism: Acanthochromis polyacanthus; assembly: GCF_021347895.1. NCBI lineage: Eukaryota > Metazoa > Chordata > Actinopteri > Pomacentridae > Acanthochromis > Acanthochromis polyacanthus. The sequence continues at coordinate 30,641,526 of NC_067117.1, read as the reverse complement.
GCTAACCGATATTGGATTTTGAGAACATAAAAGCGGTTCTGTCCCAATAAGCATGCACTGTAATCCGACATGCTCTCAATGGTGGTCAATACGTACAAAAGATTTTATGGCTCACATGAAGAATGAAGGTGAAAACTGAATTGAATAGAACCGACGGTGGCAAACAGAGTGAAATCAAAGCATTTTCCTGTGGTCGTGTAACCCTCGCAGCAGTTTTATTTGCCCCGCTAACTCAGTTAGCCTGGTAGTTAGCATTTAAAGGAGGAATATTTTTGCCAGGAGTATCTCCTAATGCTCTGCTAGCAGCCTATTTCATGTGTTCTGTGAATGGAAATAGAGCAAAGTGGCTCATACTGATCCACAAAACACCATTTCCAGCTATGTTTGTGCACAGGATAGTAGAAAAGGAAATATGGGAGGAAAAGGAACGGCACATGCTAACAATCTATGTTGATTTGTCAAATGTGTACAATCTTCTCCAGGATCACAGACTCCACCCTGATTATCAACATCAGTAGAGCCTCCCTAGCAGAAAAATACCTCATTTTCAATTCAAAGACCTCAAAACTCTGCATTCTTACTTTCTGAGACATGAATTCTTGTCGTCATCCATCTGTCACCTCTACAAACTGCTCTCAGTTTGTCGTTGATCTGAAAATGGAACAGGTGAACCAGCCAGAATAAGCTGCTGCCACATAGTCGACTAGGTTTATTTAAATTCTAGAGCTGCTTCCACATTTTGTGTCTCATTCTGGTCATTTTGGGTCGAATTTGTAATGTTCATGTCTCATTTTTGACCGGATTGGACTCTCTGGCAGGTGTCTTTGGCCCACCGGCCGTATGTTTGACACCCCAGATCCAAACCATTTCCTCTTGAGATGTTATTTAATCGCTAATTCACATCATCCATATGTAAGTAATTCACCTGCCACTCTGTCACTCAACTGGTCTGGCACTTAGCGAGCACTTATTATAAATGCATCCAGAAAGATTGACAGCATCGGTCATATGTTTAAAAGGATTAAACGGCGACCTTTTGCAGTTGTGGAGACAAATGACTTGAGACAAAAAAGACAGCGGTGGGCATTTGTTGAGGTGACTTATGTTTGTGTTCAACATTATCATTTTGTGGATCTGAGCTGTAATAAAAAAAAAAAAGCATTTGGGTGCACATTTTGCTTCAGCATTAGCTTAACTAACTTCCACTCAAAGCCAACAAAGTGGACGATCAGATTGCCATCGCCAGTTCAAATAAGTCACTAAGGTCCAAAAGTTTAGCGGATACACCGCAGCTTAGAGATGTGACTCACCATGAAGCGCTTGCTTTCCTAAACAGTGACTAATGGCTACTACGTCCTTGCAGATATCTCTCACATACACACAGTGGCTGCTCGAGGTCTATAAATAAATGATATGTAGGACAGACACAGGCGCTCACACACAATAAGATAAAACCTAGAGGGACTGCCGGGAGACTGACTGTGACATATTATATGCTAGCTAAGCCTGTTCAATAATCCACACTAGATATCAGAGGCAGCCTACACACATTTATCTACAGGACCCGCAGCTAGATAGTGCATCAGCGTACGCTCACCTCAAGCTGATTGTCATTTATGTAGAGGCCTTCAGCAGCCACGTACTAATCATACATGTTAGCATATATAGTAGTTTTAGACGCATGTGTTCATCGTGTATTTCAGTCTAAATGAAAGGCTTCCACTACCTCATTTCATTGTGACTGAACAGATATCAGGATGTATCTCCAGTCTTCTATTTCCTTTGCAAATACATTTATGTTTGCATGGCTTATCCCAGATATATGTTTGCTATTTAGTGTCTCTGTTTCATACTAGTACAAAAATTGAACAACACAATTGCTATCTAAAAACCCAAGCACAACTATGACCAATAAATCATCAATACGTCCAAAAATTTTCTCTTCAGCTCACCACTTTTAACCCCATTTCCTGTGGCAGAACATTGCCTTTATTCATGTTTCCTCCCATAAAACAACCTGAAAACATTCCCTTCAAATGAGGTTTAACAAAAATAAATGCCAGCAGGCTGACACAGACCTCATCCAGCGTTTGTAATTTCGCTCATGTCTTAAAAAAATGAATATGATGATAGTTTTCTGATGTGAAAATTATCCATGTCGCACCCCTCCTTCGCCTAATTCTTATTCATATTCTGTTTGCTGTACTGTTTTCTGGTACAATGGCCCAATTTCCCTACCGCGGATGATTTAAGTTTTATCTTCTCCTCTCTCCATTGTCCTCTCTTCCCTCCGCCTCCCCTCTCATCTCTCTCCCCTCTCCTAATACCCCCAAACACAACATATTTTCTCCTCTTCTGTGATAAAATCCCTCTCGTCTCATGCGTACCGGCGCTGTATGCTAATGTGCCGCGGAAAAAGAAGCTCAACTTTAATACGGCGAGGGGTGCACCTGCATACCAAAAGAAATCTGCTTTGACAGCAATGTCCTGTGAAGATAGCTGGTGACTGGGTGAGAATGCAATAACACAAAAAGGTTATTTGCCCTGCGAGGGTCCGTTCGCACAAATATTATTGGGTCCCCTACCTTGCGTCAGCATTTTTCTCCGTCTCATTAGGACTGAGGCCGGATCGGTGACTGAGAGTTCGTGTGTGTGCATGTGTGTTCGCTTTGCCTCTGTTTTTTCTTCGAATGTTCATGTGATAACACGCTACTAGCACTGAAATGCACACAGGAAGAGACTAATTTCTGCAGCTAACTGCCACAAATCATAGAGGCAGATGGGTGCACTTCGCGTCACATCCCTTCGTCTTCGTGAAATTGCCATGAAAGTAGCGAGTTGTAGCACATTTTAAATAGAACTTGGCCTTTCCAACAATGCTCCATCAATGCTCCAACAATGCTGGCAATGCTGCTTGCTTGCCTGTGCAGCACTTCGTTCGTGATGAAGAAGAATCTTGAATTTACATGAGATTTAATCATAGTTACATCCTGCATACAAAATGTGTTCCTCTCCACACCCACCATTCTTGTTTGCATTCATGAGCTCAACACTGCATACATATGCTCATATCTATTTTGAGCAATCATTCCATGTACATTTTAAAAAAAATAGAGCACAATGGCAGCTTTAGGTATATGTTAATTGTGTATATGTGCAAACCAAAGTAGCAAAGTTACACAGACAGATAAACCTCTCCAAAGTAATATATTCACTAATTTCTTTAGCCATTTTAACCCTACAGCTTCTGGGTCGAAAAAAGTCTCTATTGTTTCATAATGTAGACCTATTGTATATCAAAATAAACTGCAGAATTTAACTTTTCCAGTAGTACCAATCGTTTATCTGTTATTGCAATGATGCAAAAGTGGTCAGAGTCAAGGTGGTTCTAGAGTTTGGGGACCTTCAAGACAAAGAGGCCCCTTTTTTTGGGATGGAGTGGTGCAAACATTTGCCTGGTTTATCATTTCTGCAAGTAGACTACTGTGCATGAACACTCCAGTAAATAAAGCAATGACAATTGCAGTTTTGAAAAGAAGTTTCCATACACTTATACAGACCATGTATGCCATGGCATGAGTTTTCACTGACTCCCATACATGAATTTTCCTTGATGGAACTATTGAAACACATGCATCTTGGTCATAACAACAATCACATTTTTTATAGGTGTACTGTAGGTTTATAGGTCTGGAAATACGACGAAAATCTGTTGCATCAAAAATATACAGACGGCGCCTTGAATTAGGAGTTGTTATATAGAAAGCTGTGTGAGTCAAATTTTCTTAGTGGCATGGCCTCATGACCTGTCATGGCCCAGAAATGTAAGAGCTGTAGGAGTGATTGGAAACTCAAGACTGTCAAAATATACACAGTCTTTAAAAGTGGATCTAAATTCTTGCTCATGTCTTCAGAGTATCACACCATCATGGTTCTGATATTGTCAGATTCCAATAGCCTCACCTACAAAATTCTGAAAATACATGTTATGGTGAGATACATGTAAAAATATCCCAATTCCATAATGCAAAACATGTTATCATATGAAATGATGGAAGATCTAGTGTAGCCCAGACTGTTGCCTATTGACTGTCAACAGCATGTGGAACAGAGCCGTGAAGAAAATCTACTAAAATGACCCTGAAAATGCCACAGCTATAACCAACTAACTGGTGAAAAGAATCAACAGTGACACAGAAAAAGAGACTGAATCTATTTTTTGTCTCTTAATCACATGATATATTTGCAGCTTTTAGAAAGTTCTGCCATATTTTTTATTGTCTATCCAAGGCCGACAACAAAAACACCAGAGTCTGGTGCCTGTTTCATTTCCAATCATAATTTCACATATGCCTAAAATCTAGGTAAAGAGAAACAATTTGAATGCTGAAACCATATTTGGCCCCGAGCAAGGTTTAGTTTATTCTACCTAGAAGCAAAAAAGCAATCCATAACCTATTAAATAACCATTACTTTGTCCTATATCCAATGGCCTTCACGTAAATACTCGAAACACTTCCACATACTCCTAAAAATAAATTAACAGACTAACGTGTGGTCAGATCTTGAATGGAAGACATATGTTCAATTTGTCAAATAACACAAGTTAATCAAACACTGAAGGTCAAGTAGAACATTAGCACCCATCTGTATGCTGGAAACATCTAAAGAAACGGTCCAACAAGTCCGTCTGAACGCAAATAACTCTCAAAGTTTGAATCATCGCAGCTGCATCACACAGGTGGGTAAGTCCAGAAAGAAGTGCTCTGCTCTAAGTGTTTCCAATGCAAAAACATTATTGTACGTCAGAACTGCAGCGTGGACAGTTAGAGGAAGAGTGCAGGCAATTACGGCCGGCATTAGCTTGCTACTTAGTCCCTCTCCAGCACCCCTGGCTTTCAGCGGCCAAGCGCTCCCAAAAGGCCAGCTTGACATTTTCAAGAGAAAAATGCCCTCCTGAGAGGTCCTGTCTAATTACGCGCAACACACACACACACAGACATGCACACACACACACACACACACACACACACACACAGTTTTGCAAAGAGATGGGAATATGCACCCACAAATGCAGGCCTGCTAACTTTTACAGCACTGCAGCAGCTGAAATGTTTAGTGCAATATGCATACATGGACTCCACTTGAATGCGTATGAGGCACCAGAGAAGAGAAATAGAACAGAGTTGAAAATGATTACAACAGCACTAAATAAGATGGGAGTTGGTGAAGCAGCACAACACACTGCTGTTATTGGTGAAAGACGACCATATGGAGGGTTTTATTATAAAATAAGATGTCCACTATTTGAATAAACGGCGTGACAAAATGATTGATGACACAGAGACTTGGTATAACCACATCTTCAAGTGGAGACAAGGGCAAATATGAACTTTACAATGTGAAACAAAACTTAAATCAGCAAAAAAAAAAAAAAAGGTTGAATTATTTCAGCCTACATTGCTGTTTCTTCTTAAATTACTGCACTCCCTCAGCATGATAATCTTCTGCAAATGTATTCCTGGTTATATATAGCTCCAAACAGTACATTCTCTTGTGTACCTCCATGACGGTGCCATCTATAGTTGGTATATTTTAGCTGACTTACTGAACCCGTTGAGGTCCTGGTTGGAGGTGGAGAAGGGGTCGTCTTTGTGCAGGGTGCTGACTTTGGTGGTGCTCTTGTCGGCCGTGGTGACCGGACCCATCTCCCTCTGCTGAGTGGAGCTGCTGGCGGTTTCCTTCTGCTTCTTCGCCAACTTCCTACAGTGGTACGAACACGCACAGGCATATTTACACATACGGACGTGTATGCAAGGTTGTAAATCTACATGCAAGACATGCAAACACAAAACCAACGTCACTGTCTGGGGGGTGACTTATGGTGAAGACAGCAAGCTAAAGAAAATCCTGTTTCTTTATTACATGCAGAACACAGAAGAGTCAAAAATGAATAAATAAAGCGGATTTAACCATTTCTTTTAGAATCTGTTTATAGGGTTCGAAGCCATATGTACATCCCAATGGTATAATGTAGATTTATGGAAATGAATAGACCTATAGGCTGGCTTCAAAATCATTATTATTGCCACTTGGTCATTATAAAAACATATTTTTGAGTCTAAATGTTGAGGCTCAAGTGGCTAATAGTCGTATTTTCAGGACAAAGTTGTTTCACTTTATAAGAATATTGTTCTTTCAGGCATCCTGAAATTCTAGCCTTGGGAGAAAACAAAGGGACAATATCAGAAAAATCTTCAAAAGCTCATGTCGGGTCTTTAAGTGGCGTCCACTCTTTGGATATTTCATCTCTATGTCATGCAGTATCTCATTCATTGCCATCACATTCCATTATAATAGTAAAATAACTGGCACCATGTCAGTCGCAGTGTCTAAAATGGATTTTTCCAACAATTTGTGTCACATATCAAGCATCAATTATAGCCACTGACAGCGCTGACTAAGCACTTTTGCATAACCTTTTGTTTTCAAGCTTTAAGCTAATGTCCACATCCACTAGACTAAAATTGCATGCTTCATTTCCAGGATGACTCACATTCTGCGTGACTAACAGGGAAAAATATTTCTGTGACCCCATAATTGTTTGTTGTAAAGGGATTAGAAATTAAAAGAAAGGGTAGATTTTTTTTTTTCCTGTAGAGCAATTAGAGCAAATAAAGGACAGGTTATATGATTCAATGGGGACCGGTTGACATTCAGATCTCCAGGAACATGTGGGTGGACTCCACATCGGCTATATATAATTGTAAGTGTAGTTGTGTAGCGGCTGCTGATGAGACGTCCCTCGAGTGCAGTTTCATCCTTTGATTTTTTTCCCTTTCGCTGTTCACACGCCACAACACCCATCTGTCGGCCGTTTTACGTCGACCATTTTGAGTTTTACCTGAACCTTCAGTTTTAGGTCCACCGAGAGACCAGATGGCAACAGCGACAGCGAGCCATTACAAACCTGACATTGTCCACCAGAGCTCACACGAGCATCAAGGAAAAGCAGATTTTTACTGTCATGTATCTCTTAAAAACTCCCATGAACCTGAAAATACTAGAAGCGATAATTAGCGCTTTTCATTTTAATACGAATGTGACATATTGTCCGCCGCATGCAAGGTTTTTCAAGTCCCACGGTGCACCTTGAATGAACCCTGTCTCATGTTTTGAAGCTTGACTCATCTCTATATGAGGGAACCGGAGCCGGAGCATCACCTGGACTAGACAGCTGTGTCCACATCGTGTCCACATTCCCAGACTCGTTGTTTCATAAGAGGCCCAGAAGGCTTGTCATATCTTTCAAGGTTCTTTCATAAGTGGCTAAAAAAATGCAGAAACCTGAATTTTAATGGGAAAAATGGTTTATTCTTTGCAGCCTTCAGGATCTTAACCATCTGTTGTGTGTAGCTGTTCTGTTTGATAGAGAATCCAGGCAATATTTATTCAATTGTTCAGTCAGGAAATACTAAAATCCGAAAAAAACAAAACAACTGGATTCACCCCTGCAGGGAAGTTGCTTTGTAGCAGCTGCTCAAGATTCTAGAAGTTGTAAAATTATTCAAGAATACAAGGAAGCAGTCGGGTGTATAGTCTGGAGTCTAGACTGTAACGGAGTGGATGACGAATGTGCAGGAAAACAATCCACCATCCGAGCTGCAGACACATTCGTTCGCAATAATGTAGCCAAAATCTCGCCATTTGTAGTTGATTCAACCCCTACGTCTACTTCCTTGTCATTTGAATTTATTTCTGTCTGAACAAACCATTCTGAAAGCTGGGATCTGGTGCACCACTCTCACAGAAATCCCCTTGTTTCCTCACCAGAGCCATTAACTCGTCCATCTTATTGTCCAGGCATCTCAAATTGCCCCATGATGGTAGAAGAGAGATACAGCTCATATCAGCTCTCCTTCATCTATCTGTGTTATCCGCACCCAGATCCCTCATCCTGCAACTGACTGTGGATGGGATCTACATTGTTGTTGTACGGGTGGCCATCAGCCAGTCTCTGGTGTAAACAATGCAAGCCGCTGGGCAACAGCGGTAGCGTTAAATGACAGAGGTGAAAAGACGAAGTAGTCGTCTCCTAACCAGCATGTTCAGAGGTGACGTACTGTGGCTCAAACTGCGTGACATTAAACAAGTATTTCTAGTAGTTTAATGCAAAAAACATGGCAAGAAATGAACAAAGAACAAGCCATTTGTCTGTGTTAGTGGTTTGAATATGTTATTAATCACATGGCAGTTAAATTAAAACTGATGCTACTGGTGGTATTTACACTTTGACTTGGTAACTTTGGACTTTTCAGGTTGTTGAGGACCACCCAAGCGCACCATTGGGTTTAATTTAACAAAAGGGAAGGTTCAGCTCTATGTAAATGATTTTTAAAATGTGAATGGCACAAAGTTCAGCAGGACATTGAGAGTGTAGAGTGATATATTGAATATTCTGTGCATGAAAAACCATAACTATTAGGGCTTTTAGAAAGCACTTTTAGATTCACTTGAAATGGCAGCTACAAATGATTGTATAAAATAATGATGTTTCCCTTCTCACATGTTCTATTAACAGTGGTATACTTCAGTAGTCAACACATGCATCATCTGTAATTTGGAGCTGATATGTAACTATAATAGCTGAGATTTGGATTTCAATTAAAGGCATCCAAGAACATAATAAATGAGTCTACATTTTTTCATTTGTTTTGGGACAAAGCTTGATGAGAAAAACCTACTAATTACTTTATGAGATTCTACGAGCTTTCTCGGTTGTATTTGAAATACGGGATTTGCAATAAAGGAAAACACAAAAACGACACTGACAACCTTGGCATTCGTTTCTGCTAAAACTACTTTGAAATGTTCCAGAAGTTAATTAACGCGACTTTAAATTGAAAATGATTTCTAACAAAATCAAACAAATATATCAGGATTTTTTTCTTTGCCTGTGGAGAAGTTTTTTCTATTTTTTTTAAGTAACTGACAACAGAAATCAAAGCAAAAGCTCTATAACTCCTAGGTTTAATAGACAGTTGCTCTTCTTCAAAAGACCTTACAGATCGAGAGAATTAGATGAATTCTTCTTTACCAGGTATTTTCCTTTTTAGACGTATCCTGTATTTTTCCACTAAGGGTAACAGAAATATTTTTGATCTGCTCGTAAACCAGCAGAGTGCAAAGCGTGAAGTAACCTTGAAGAACATTATGCCCTGAAAGCTTTGGGTTCATCTGAGGGTTGCATTGAAATCCAATGAGCCCAGCGAGTTTCACTGACTTTTAAAATAGCTACACATGGTTTCTTTAGAAAGATAATAGCTATCTCCTTCACAAAAAATGTCTCACTGCGGCTCATTGTGGTTAAATGGCATCCCTGTGTTCTGTACTGGAGGTAATGCCTTACTAGCTGCTGGTGTCTGATCTGATCTGCCTTGTTTCTTCGAATCATTCCCTATGATGTACACACGTGGACAAAATTGTTGGTACCCCTCAGTTAAAGAAGGAAAAACCCACAATTCTCACTGAAATCACTTGAAACTCACAAAAGTAACAATAAATAAAAATTTATTGAAAATTAAATAATCAAAATCAGCCATCACTTTTGAATTGTTGATTAACATAATTATTTAAAAAAACAAACTAATGAAATAGGGCTGGACAAAAATGATGGTACCCATAACTTAATATTTTGTTGCACAACCTTTTGAGGCAATCACTGCAATTAAACAATTTCTGTATTTGTCAATGAGCGTTCTGCAGCTGTCAACAGGTATTTTGGCCCACTCCTCATGAGCAAACAGCTCCAGTTGTCTCAGGTTTGATGGGTGTCTTCTCCAAACGGCATGTTTCAGCTCCTTCCACATATGTTCAATGGGATTCAGATCTGGGCTCATAGAAGGCCACTTTAGAATAGTCCAACGCTTTTCTCTCAGCCATTCTTGGGTGTTTTTGGCTGTGTGTTTTGGATCGTTGTCCTGTTGGAAGACCCATGACCTGCGACTGAGACCAAGCTTTCTGACACGAGGCAGCACATTTCTCTCCAGAATGCCTTGATAGTCTTCAGATTTCATCGTACCTTGCACACTTTCAAGACACCCTGTGCCAGATGCAGCAAAGCCCCAAAACATTACTGAGCCTCCTCCATGTTTCACCGTAGGGACAGTGTTCTTTTCTTCGTATGCTTGGTTTTTGAGTCTATGAACATAGAGTTGATGTGCCTTACCAAAAAGCTCCAGTTTGGTCTCATCTGTCCAAAGGACATTCTCCCAGAAGCTTTGTGTCTTGTCAACATGCATTTTTGCAAATTCCAGTCTGGCTTTTTTATGAGTTTTTTTCAGCAGTGGTGTCCTCCTTGGTCGTCTCCCATGAAGTCCACTTTGGCTCAAACAACGACGAATGGTGCGATCTGACACTGATGTACCTTGGCCTTGGAGTTCACCTTTAATTTCTTTGGAGGTTGCTCTGGGCTCTTTGGATACAATTCCAACGATCCGTCTCTTCAATTTGTCATCAATTTTCCTCTTGCGGCCACGTCCAGGGAGGTTGGCTACTGTCCCGTGGGTCTTGAACTTCTCAATAATATGAGCCACTGTTGTCACAGGAACTTCAAGCTGTTTAGAGATGGTCTTATAGCCTTTACCTTTAAGATGTTTGTCTATAATTTTTTTTCGGATGTCCTGGGACAATTCTCTCCTTCGCTTTCTGTTGTCCATGTTCAGTGTGGTACACACCTTTTCACCAAACAGCAGGGTGACTACTTGTCTCCCTTTAAATAGGCAGACTGACTGATTATGAGTTTGGAAACACCTGTGATGTCAATTAAATGACACACCTGAGTTAATCATGTCACTCTGGTCAAATAGTTTTCAATCTTTTATTGAGGTACCATCATTTTTGTCCAGGCCTGTTTCATTAGTTTGTTTTTTTAAATAATTATGTTAATCAACAATTCAAAAGTAATGGCTGTTTTTGATTATTTAATTTTCAATAAATTTTTATTTATTGTTACTTTTGTGAGTTTCAAGTGATTTCAGTGAGAATTGTGGGTTTTTCCTTCTTTAACTGAGGGGTACCAACAATTTTGTCCACGTGTGTATGCACAGCTCTTTATAGAAAACCCACACTTGTGATGAAATGCAGTCATAGAGAGTTCCATAAACGTTCTTCAGGACCAAGCTTCCTGGGATTTTTCAGGGACTTGTAATTAACTGGCAAAAAAAAAACAAAAAAAAAACAAAACAAGAAACAACAGTGTCTTAAGCTATCTATTAGCCAAGTGAAGGCACATCTGTATGCCCATGAAGTCAGATTTACCACTTAGCTGTTTGCTGTTCAAATTTACATCTGGGCTGTCACTTACAGCTGCATACTAGACGACCTAAAAGCATGCTGAATACCGATTGAATTTATTTGTGTAGAGAGATACAGCTGCACTAATGGCAAAAACAACAATTTTTCTCTACTGGTAATTTTTTGACTGTATAATCATACACTGTATACAAAAAAAGATGCGCAAGCCATCCCATAGACTTTCTAAACCACATATTTAAAGCTCACAGTAGCGTGAATAGCGATACACCTAAATATGCTACTCTTTAAACCTTAATAGAATTTAAACGATTGAGTTATATAAAAAAGAATTCCCTGTACGGTTGTCATGAACAAAGAAATTAGTATCAGTATATGTATCATGCTGTAAATGTGTTTATTTCTGCTGTAAAGTTCATCATATTAACATGGGGGTCTATGGGGATTGCCTCACTTTTTGGAGCCAGTCTCTAGTGGCCATTTGCAGAACTACAGAATAATTTTTAAGCATGAATTTATAGCCACTTCTGTAAAAACTACTGTAATTAGTACATTGTAACATCTCTCCCTTTGTGTCTGTGACCTGTACAATTCTCTATGTTTTCTGTCTAATGGACGTAACCATGGTGGTTGCACTGGATATATAACTCGTTTTGTGCATGTGTGGATCTTCTTTGAGGACTACGGCTTCCACCCACAATCAAACACATGGATAGTAGGTTAAGTGATGACCTGTGATGGATCGTCAACCTGTTCAAGATGCACCCTGCATTCCTTACACAGGGTAAGAGAGGCGTATATATATATATATATATATATATATATATATATATATATATATATATATATACATATATATACATACATACATACATACTTATGGCCCTTTTAGCTTTTCCAAAGGTCTATATTGTGTGTTACCTTTCAGTTGAACTCTTGCATAGCTGTAGGAGGCTCTCATTTCCTCTATTATTTCTCGCAAGAACAAAGTTTGCATGAACTACAGCATCACAACGACCATAAGAACAAGTTTCCTTGAAGCTTTGGATACACATGCACAACAAATAGGACTAAATCAAGCTAATCTGGGCCATTCAAAGAGTTTATCGCAACTTCTGTTTATTCACCGTCTGTTGCAATAAGCTTTCATTGCCAATGATTTAGAATCTTTCAGTTTCAGCATTTGCACTTTACTTAATTATCAGAACATGATTTGTCTTTACAAAAAAAAAAAAGAAAATGTAGCTGCAAAACACTCTTTAGCGATGTGAGAACTCTGCGCTGTTCACAAGGTGTTGGAACAGAGCGAGCCATTAAACCAAATTTCCCACAGTGTGAACAAGCTACGTTTGTCCGCATCAGTGCCTTCCGCTGTGGTTTGCAAATGAACAACAGATTCAATATCGGTGTCAAAAGCACAATTTTAAACAGCAAATTTATCTCCAGCTGAGTCATACATAAAGTCTATCTTATGTTTCTTCTTCTTAAGTCAACAGATAAACCTCCTCCACATCCACCAACACATTTTTTCTTATTTAAAGTGCCTGACATCTAGTCACGAATGGCATACAGCGAACCGCGTGTTTGCACGTACAAACATTGGCCATAACGTCGGCAATGTGCGGTTCTTTCCATGGGCAAACACTTGATCTCCTTGGGATCTGTGTGCTGCATGTGCAGGATGTTCAGTGATTTGGCCTGTGTGCGAGTGCTACACGTGTCTGTTGTGTTGTGCTGTTGGTCCAGGCTGGGCCATGAGTGGGTGTGTTTCTCAGTGACTTATCACGAATCCGCCTAATACGCCTGTTTACATGTGCCTCGGAAAAAAAAACAAAAAAAAACTGCTCAGCAACTTTAAGAAGCAACGGCAAGGCCAATGCAGATATTATTCATAATAATACACGTATTTACAGCGAATAAACAAGTTTCTCTTAGTGTGTCTAGACTCAAATGTGTCACTACAGCGTGGGGGGCAGTAATATGTAACTTCCAGATAAGAAATCACAAAGGCAGCTGGTTAAACATAAACTATGAGTCAGTAAGTAAATAAGCACACATGTATTGTTTAAAATGTGTGGTAACATTATTTGTCAGAGGCCACTTAATGCCAAAAAGAAGCTGATCTGATCTGTTCAAACAGCTTTTCGGCTTAATTTGATTCCAAAACACATCCAAAATTGTGTTTTCTGCTGCCATTTTCGCCAAACAAGAGCATCTTGCAGTGTTGACACTTTAAAACATGCTTTCAGCAATAAATACAAAACCAAAAAAAAAAAAGAGGTATCAGGAACGGATAGTTGTATCTGAAAAGTGAACCTCAGCACAGATGAAAAGGGGGCTTCTGTTTGCTGCATCCCATGATAAACAAGCATCCCCTTTCCAGTCTGCTAATACTTTCTGTTTTTACTGCAGAATCATCCAACATGAATAAAATACCTATGGAGATTATGTTGGTGCTCTTATTTGAGGTTTTTGCAAATGTTGAATTGTCTGTCTGCCTTTATAATGTGACTGTACATAATCCATTGTGCTCGCTGTGCACATTTTTATCTGAGATCTTTGTGTGTTTGTGGATGGTGTGCGTTCGTGCACCGTCGCATTTTCCGAGCCCTCTACGGGTCAGAAAGCAATAAGCAAGAGGTCAAATGCGGAGGCAACATCTCTTTTCATCCCTATCATTCCACTGGCTCACAGAATACTGGCAATAATATGTGTGTGTGACCGAGGGAGAGAGAAAGAGAGGGAGATATGTAGAGATATGAAATTAAAGCAGTAAGCATATTAGCGTGTGAGCGCGTGGGTGCGTCTGGGATCAGATGATGAGCTGTACTTGCCCTTGAGTACTTAAGCAATTCAGCCAAGAGACAGAGAAAATGTAAAAAAAAAAACACCAGAAAGATTTGAGTCCGGAGACAGAGCAGAGCGGAGGGCGAAAAGTGAACAAGCGGGAAAACAATTCAAGAACATATGAGGAACAAAAGAAGCAACAACAAGAGGAAGGTGTTAGAAAGAGAAGGGAAGCGCGCGAGACCAAAAACAAGGAATGGCCCGACCAAGTTCTCCCATAATCATTTCCTTCCATCAGCCCCGGATTCAACCTCACTCTACTCCACACCAATTTATAGGCGACGGAGCCTCACAACCTCCTGTGTGATTGGAGCTTAGAGTGGCCTATTCCTGGCCTATCTGACTGCACTTTGGCAAAAACATGGGCAGGAGACGAGGAGGAGGAGGAGGCGAGCGAAGAGCGGAAAAGCCGAGATGGAGAGAGGACAGAGAGCAGGAAGATTGGTGAGGAGAGGGTGGAAGGAAGATAAGGGGAGGGAATGGGAAAAGAAATAAAGAACGTGGACAAAAGCAGAGACAATGCAACAATGCAGAGGAGGCAGGTGCAATGCGAAAGGTGAAACAGTAAAAGCAACTTCCGAGATAAGGAAGTCCTTCTCGTTCTCCTCCCCTCCGTTTCGCTACAACTCCACCTATCGCACATTCATCCCAATAATGGACTCGTTTAAATGACAAATTCCTTGCATATTGTAAGTGGCAATGAGCACGACATAATCCTCCTTTAATGAATGTCACGGCAGCAGTTCATTAAGCACTAAGGTTACCCCGCCGGGTGCCGACCGCGGCGAGAATCATGGACTACTTTGTGCCGCTGGCGACGTTAATTGCAGTCTGTTTGATGTGTCGATAATGAGAGATGTGCGGCAGATACGTCGTGTTTTTCTTTTTTGGGAGGCAGGTTACGAGAGTCGAGCACTTCCCCTGATGGATTCGAGAGGAGACATTATCACCGAGGGACACGAAACGAGAAGAAATGAAGTGAGGCAAAGCGGCGGCACTTTTGGTGAGGAAAAAATGCAGCTTTTTAATTGTTGTTCATGTGATATATTAGATGTCATGAGCATTTGAAAGGTTCATTTCCCAAATGCTGTGTATCCATTTAGTGAAATTTATTACTGAGGTTCATTGCTCAGTATTTTCCAAAGCGTAAAGGATGCAGCTTTAGGAATCTACGTGCCTCAATTCCAGTTTAAGGTTATGCTGTCGCTACTAAAATTCTACTGGTCGTCTTCAACTGGTTATTTTAGTGACAAATTGTGTAAACATTGTTGAAATGAACAGTATTCATTTCAGACTTTAATATTATTATTATCTCTTTCGAACTTGACAGACAAGTCACAATGCCATCACTTAAGATGAAAATGGTACTAGACTTGACCAGTTTTGTGTCGAAAAATGCTTTTGGGATTGATTTGTCAACCTTTTTTGTCCGATGGGCACTCAAGAACTTATACCATATATAAGGTAGGTGTTTAATTTGTCAGTCATTTGTATATAATTACCTGTAAGTGTGAATAAAATTTGTGCTTAGTTTGAATTAAAGTTTATGAATCAGGTGCACCAAAATTCTTGACATGTTTAATAAAATTGTTGTGCCAGACCTTTAAATTTCATTCCTGTTGTTTGCTGCTAGAATTTAAATTTGACTCATAAGTATTTAAATACCTTAAACAGCTTACTTAATGTATTTGCCATGGTTGTTGCTTAGTATTCAGCGTCAGAGATATTATAGGATAGATGGACATAGTCGTCTGGTCTGTAAAGACAATGTGGAAGTTTCTTTAACCGGCATTCTTTATAATAAACAGTAGGGGGCGACTCATCAGATTGCAAAAAGAAATCAGATTGCACAGAAGTCTCTGAGAAGATGAGGCTCCTTTCTCTGTGATTTGTTAATTCAGTAAACATTTTTCTAATTAGTTAGTGGTTTTCATAGCGAGTTTTTAATACAGCACGATGTCCATCCATTATCTACAGACCATTTAATCCTCATTACGGTCGTGGGGGTCTGGAGTCTATCTGTCAGTCTATCTACCCTGACTTAGGGAGAAGGTAGGGGACACCCTGGACAGGTAACCAGTCTATCACAGGGCTACACATAGAGACAGACACACTCACATTCACACCTACAGACAATTTAGAGTTACCAATTAACCTCAGCACGTTTTTGGACTGTGGGACGAAGCCTGAGTACCCGGGGAAACCCACACATGCACAGGGAGAACATGCAAACTCCATGCAGAAAGATCCTGGGAAGGCCGGACGTGAACCATATCTTCTAGCTGCAAGGTGACGGCGCTAACCACCAAGCCACTGTGTAGCCCTACAGCATGGATGGTCATTTTGTAAATTTCTGTAGCATTCAGAGGAAAAAGGTGATAAAGTCGGGCATGTTTAAGGCAAAGCAACCTTTTGATTGACAGGTAACGGTCATGTTGTTGTGTTCTAAGTCTGATCTGCCCCTTGCTTCTCACACCTGGTTTAAAAAGGACACAACTGTAACAGTTAACTGCCAATCCTGAGGTCTACAAACCAATGCATGAGGTCACTGAAGCTATGTCCATTTTTTATATATCTTTTATATGCAGTCTATGATGTTTTACAAACATTTCTGAAGCTACAGCTATATCCTTGCATATAACTACAGACAGGAATCGATATTTATAAGTGACTTGTATTGTTCTTTCCTCGAAAGTGATGCAAGCGGAGGGAATTGCCTTTATTTTAGTAGACACTTGGCAAGTTAACGGGGCGACCTCAAGGCATCCCGTGAAACAAGGGAAACGACATTTGTTTCACTTGTCGAGGGATTGACAGAACTCCCATATTATGGCTAGAATGGCCTCCGCCATTTGGTTGGCAGCTACAGAGCTCAAATATCCTCAAGCCATCCCCAGCCAGCGCTGCAGTCAGACAGGCAGTCAGTCACTTCAGGATGGCAGCAGTAGCTCCAGAGGAGGCTGTAGGCGAAGCCCAAACAAACTTTCATCTGCGTATCACAGGATTTAGAAGCAGACCCGGCAAGGGAGGGAGAGATTGAGGGATATAGGTGAAGAGAGATAGAGGTTGAAAAGACAGAGGGACAAAACACACACACGCAAACACACACACACACAGACGCACACACAGCAGGACTGCAGAGTCTTGCACAAATTTAAATCCCCCTCTCATCTAAGAGTAAACATCCTTGGGCTATAACAGTGCGTCTGTGTATGCATATGTCAGGATCTGCACATGCATGTGTAGGTGCAGAAGATCATTTCAAAATAATCCTTTATTTTTTGCTGGCCTTTTCCTTAATTTTTAATTTACAACACATTTGTTACTATCATATGCGACATTTCTTTCCCTGCTTTATTTCCTTCCATTCCTTATATTTTTTTGCTTATTTGATTTACATTAGAAACCAGAACTAAAAAAACAATAAATAAAGCAATGAAATTCAAAGCTGGACTTCGGAGGCTGCTACTGACATTTGTATTTGAAATTAAATCAAAACAAATATACCCTGATACTGATAACTAAGACGATATAATTTTTTAAGCATATTTTAGAACATAATAGGAAGGTCTCAATAAGGATACTTTTCTAACCCCTAATCAGTTCCAAGTCATTATCCATTTTCCTGGATAACGTACACTGAACTAATTAACTACAGTACCCTGTTTCTACTTATTCTGCAGGAACCTGAAGAGGCACACAGTTACATGTTGGCAAGCAGAGAGCACTATGGAGGTTTAGCTAGTAATAGGGCACCATGACAAAGTCTTCTGTGAAGCTTCATGGCCTCTGGAGAGTGTGCGTACGTGAAATCACAGTGGAATCAAGCAGGATAACATTCCTTTGTGGCTTTTATCATTTGTAAAACTGACTCAAAACAATTTAACAATTATCCAGCATGATCAATTTCTATTACAAATTAATCAATTGGTAACTGAAAATGTTCAATTTATTATCTGAATTCACGACAGGCTTAGTTTTGTGCTGATACTCATCAATTACAAATGACCTTTATTGGTCCTAATTTCGACCTTACGATTATTTCTAAAATGTAAACATTTTTGATTATGTTCCCTGGAATCTGCAGAGAAATTGGAGAAGTATCTGCTACCTAACAACATCAGTGAATGCCAGTCATGCCAACATATTATTCTCATTTAAAATCGAGTCTGCAGCTACCATTTAGTGAAGAAACAGTTTGCACAGTGGAGGGGGCTGCAGCTTCTATGACTGGATAAGGCGTGTCAAGTCAGTTGCATGCTTGTTGTTTTATGTAACAATTACGAGGTTAAGGACCAGGAGTTAATCACCCATAGTCGCACTGTCAAGGGAGAGCCCCACTGTAACTTCCAAAGGGAGAACAGTCGGTGCAATGACACGTCGGAGCTCCAATGCCTTTGGAGCATCCTCTTTGGCCACGGCATCATAATTGTCACTCCCCCATCCAGCCTGCTCATGAAATCCCACTTCCTACAACTTCTTCCTCTTCTCAAAAAGGAAATTTAAGTTGAAAAGGTGCCGTATTGACACATTATAGAAGATGTCACGCTGATCACAGATGTGCCGGAAGCGCTGTATCACTGCACAAGAAGCTGACTTTGATGCATATAGTGGCCAACTTTAAATCAGGTTCGGTTTTAGACTTTTTAAGGCGCAGTCTGGCAATGTTTTGAACACAGTAACTCCTTGACTTCATACACTACAAGTGCCTGGAAGTTGCGCATTTGTGCATGATTGTGGTTGTGTGTTTGTGCATTCGATTTTGACCACATCTTTTTAACCGGTTCACATTACTTTGTTTCAGCATAAAGGGACATCTGTGGGAGATTAAAAACCACAGTGCATGTTCATTTTCTCTCTGATGAAACAAATGAAACACTGCAGTGAGTGTTAAAAAAGCACGGGGACGGCTGTTGTTCTCTAATTGTGTCCGTTTCTTACTGTTAAGGAGTAATTTCTGGTGAGGTCAAAACAGCCTGAGGGGGGCTATTATAAGGAGGAAGTTTAGGCATGTTCCGCTCAGTTAGGACTCTGCTGCAGATTTCGGAGGAAATATCCTGATGCTTTGAAGACAGCTGGAGAAGCTGAGGGTTTTTAGAAATTCTCTGCAGGGATTTGCAGGTGAGCTCGGGGCAATAGAGTGCATGTAATTGCACAGGTATGCCGGGATGTGTGTGGAAGTGTGTGTGTGTGCGCCTGTACGTGCCTGTGAATGTATGAACAGACAGCTATAATAGCTCCTCATTAGAACTGGTTAATAAGCAGGAAATGGCCACTTGGTGGAGAAGATAACAGTGAATTACATTGACCTTTTAGGGTGAGACACTTTAAGAGACAGACCGTGCAAACAATGCAGATGAAGTCTGACGAGAATTTCCACTTCACCCCCAAAACCACAGCCAGACAATATAGACAACATACACTCAGTAATGAAGAGAAGTGTTTTGCTGCAGAGTGCATATTCGGAACAGTGTCATTTTTACATCCCGTGTGAACAGAACATGCATAGAAAGTTTAGGGAATACTGTCCAGAACTGAAAAGTTAGCAGATAAATCACTGGAAAATGTACAAATACTGCATATTGAGGATATATCTGTCAAGTAAATGTATGTTTTGTTGTCATTATGCACACATACACTATATAAATATATAAGGAAGTGCATCTTATCTTCCAATGTTGCTCACATATTAGTCTTGGTCGAAACATAAAGTTGAAAAAGAAAATACATTTGATTTGAATATTTTTTTTGAAGTAATACTCTTTAGCCACTGTTTGCAAAGGGTTGTTACTTATAGTTTTGCAACACAACAGCATGAATAGAATTGTATAACTCAATTGTTTTTGGATTTTCATGTTTTATCACCATTAGAGTTATTTTCCCCTGCCTGCCAGATGATATATTGTAACTGCAGGGTTGCTGGTTGTCTACCAAGCATTCAATCTTTGCCTTTAGCAGCTCGTCCTGTAAACCTTTGATCATGCGGTGTAAAAAGGCATTTGGCCGGTAACACAGATACACGGTGAAAATGTGGATTCTATTATGGCCAGGGGATGTTTTTGTCACTAAATCAGGATGCCTTTGTGGTTTAGAATATCAAGACATTCAAGACGTTACACAGGATGCAAAGAAAACAAGACAGAATTTGAACAGACAAATCAAAAGTAGTCATTAAGAACAAATACTGAGTTGAGAAAGGAGTCACTCCTGATGTGGAATCTCTACTTACAGGTAATAAGAGTAGGAATAAGCATGTCTTCTGAAGCATGGTGAGGTGAGGCCGATGATGACAACAGAGCAAAACCCAGAAGAAGGACAAACACATTGGATTAGTTCATGGCTTGAATGAGAGATTATTTTTTTGACTCCTTGGCATTTTAAACTGATAAGCTGCACGTTGTTTCATTTTTTCTTTCTGCTAACTTGTTACAACCTCTTCCCTCGTTGATGTGTCCTCATAAGAAAACTGTTGCTGTCTTTTATCTTTGTCTCTCTGGATCTTGGACAGTATGACGATACAGGAAGTTCATCTAGTTCCATATGTTTGTCTACATTTTGTCTTTACTGTTTCAGGAAGACAGACAATATTCTACACTTGTCCTGGCAATGTTTAGCTGAAATACTCCCAGTAAATCAGCTGTAAAGTGATTAGCAGTTAATCAACTAAGTGTACGGAAATAAGGAGCTCCATGACTTGTGAAATGATCACTTCACTCACCCAAAAAATGACACTCTTTTGATATAAGCTTTGCCTGTTGATTAGCTTTGAGAAAGGGAAGGCTTTTAGAATTTTAAACACTTTTCCATCATCACTACACCTTTACTTTTTGAAGAGCGGAGTTAGTTTTTGGATAAATGTATATATCCTAACTTTGAAGAAGAATTTTATGTCCCTTTTTTTCAAAGTTTAAGGTTCAGATGAAACTAAATTCAGATTTATGCCTCCGAAAAGGTCTGACCTTGCAGACAATGTTCGACTTTTAGTTTGTATGCTAATGCGATAGCACGGAGCTCTGGCCTTCATTGATCTGCTCCGTTCACATGGGTATTTCATGATCCGTCATCACGTTATGGATTACCAACAGGTCAGTCCTCCTAAACATGCTGTATTTGTTTAACCTGTAGGTTTTCCAATAATACATGAACACTTAAGTAAAGTCTACAGGGGAAAATAAAGGTAAATAAAACCACTGATGCCTCCATCACCAACAGGCTGGTCAGCAGACAGATGTGGGATGAAGAGGAGCGAAAGAAAAAGGTAGAAGATGGAACAAATGGAATGGAAGCAGGAAGGAGGAGTCAGTAGAGTCAGATGAACAGTTGTTGTAATGATTACTGCACAACTTATAGACCCTTTATTTGTTTACAAACATTGTGACGTTTTTTGTGGGCGGGGCTTATGCTGGAGGCAAAAGCAGAGCTGGAAGTCAAGCGGGACTGGGAGTATATAGTTTGAGCTGGGAGTTTGCGCTGCAAACTCGAGCATTTTTAACCCGTTAAACTTCAGTGTACCACCGGCGGTACACTTACTAATTTGCATAGGAATTTAAAGAATGTCTGAAGGCTGCAAACGTGATTATATAAACACTATACGCAAACACTATACGCCGATGGAAAGCTTGGATTCTCATGAATCCGCCGGTATAAACCACTTTCAGATGTGATTACCACAGCGGGTAATATAAACACATTTGTCCGACAAACAACGAATATCCATCCATCCTTTCTCTGTACACGGCTTTAACGTACACAGCGCGACTCACATTTCCGGGTTCATTATTACACACAGATGAAAATATTCCACAAAAAACGGCCATAATCCAACCTTGGACATCCAGACGACACAAGCCAGTAAACTATTTTGTCCAAAACATGCCCTGAACTCGGTATATAATCCACGAATCGGTCGTTTTCAAGGAAATGCACCTCGCGATGTGCGTCCAATATTCCCTGTATTTCTCGTCATATTTAACGGGTTATTGTTTTTGATTGTATTTTTTCTGTGTCTTGTTGTGTCCTTGTTCTTATGGTGTGTGTATTTGGACCCAGTGTCTTGAATAAAGCTGAATTGAATTGAATTGAATATTTTTTATTTACAAATAGAATATTAGCGATTTTTTTGTACTGTAAATGGCTGGAATTGACTGCAGCTGATCGTCTCTGTCCAGGTTTTTCGCCTCAGTGCATTTAACCACAACTGTCTTCGTTCCCTCTGAGCACGAGTGTTCGGTGGAATCCTATAAAACTTTAATTTGCGTTCGCCAATGTCATTCCTCCTATTCTGGCATCCAAAAACACAGCAGGACGACATTTTAGAAAAGTTGATAGAGCCCAGTCCCTCAGTCTTTCGCCTTTCGGTCACGGCCGCGGGCTTCCTCTTTTGCCTCCAGCTAAAGCTGTGACGTCATTCGTGACGTGAGTCATTAAAGGGTCTATAGTAGTGCTATTATTTTTAGGGCTGAGATTTTAACACAGTCATTTGATTAATGAATTACATGAAAAATAACACGTTAAAAATTAATGCATTTAATGGCACCTTTCTCAGTTCCCAATTTCTGGCACACTGGTAACACTGATGCACACTCCAGCCCAGTAGGTGGCGGTAATGCACCTAAAGTCTCTTTGCCAGCAGCAAAGAAGATACACAGGACGCACCGAGTGATGTCACAAGAAAGTTTGTTGAATAGCTATGGAAGGCGAGACCGCATTGAGCTTGTTGGGCGGGAAGGTTTCTTTTCAAAATCTTCCCGATGGCAGCTTGGATAAAAGCGTAGCTGTGTGCAACAAAGAGTTTTCTTATCACTGCAGCACTTCAAGCCTATGGTATAACCTCAGTGCAAAACATGATGCTGTGAACACAGACACCAGAACTAAAGCCACCTGTCAACAGGGTAATTTTTTTTTTTGCATGGAAACGCATCACATCTGAATATAGCCCCTTTGGTGGGCATGGACTTGCGGACCACTAGGTGGTCACATGACAGCCCTTCAGACCTTCAGTCTGGTAAAAACATTGGACCAACATGGTGTCTCGGTCACAAACGTCCTCTTTTATTACGAAAACATTTCAGCGAAAAGTGTTTCTGAAGGCATTTGAGGCGAGAAACAAGCTGCTGAATCTGTCCTCGTTTTAGTTCAACGATGGCTAGTTTAGATGTTTAACGAAGTTTTGCGACCTCTGCTCCCCGTACCACGTTTGCATAAAATAGATAAGATACATACCAGCAAACAGTGTAGTCAGCCCAGAATAGAGCACTTCTAAAAACATAGAAAGTGTTTGAGCTTTTATAAAGTCTCACGATGTTAAATAAAATTACTATAATTGCACTTTGAGTTTGCAGTAATCTGTGAATGAAGATGAAGAAATGCACAGACAAATATAAATGAAACATAAAAATGTTGTTGCTTAAATTTTAAAAATGAATTTGAATTTAAAAACTTTGCTTATTGAGTCAAATATTGCCATTTGACAAACGTCATTAATCACAATTAATTCATTACAACGCCTCTAATTATTTAGATTTTTTTTTAACTGTGTCCCATCACTATTTATTATTATAAAATAAAAAAACAAAGATTTCAATGATAAAACACATCAAAGCTGAGGCAAGAACTTTCTGGTCACGTGTTTATGTAAAACTTTCCAGTCCGTCCTCTCTGTCCTTTACTTGATAGCGCAGCCACAGATCTATACCTCAGCATTGCACTTGACCAATATCTCATTCATCCATATGTGTGTGTTTGTGCATCGGTGTGTGTGATACTGGGCTCCCTGCGGTATCTCTGTAATGGCTTGTTGGCAACTCTTCCCCCTGGCATGCACCCTTCATCTGGTGAGAGGCCAGAGATTGGGATCTCATAATACCTAAGGACACGTAACACACACGAGCGTGTACGCGCACACAAACCTCGACACACACTCACACTTCATCGCACTGCGTTTCGCTACGAGGGGAAAGTCAAGCAGGGTTGAGAGGGATCGATATTTCCGCTTCTATTTACAGAACTACTACTACAGACTGCATCTATCTTTCTATCGGAAGTCTGAGGAGTTAAATTTTTTAAACAAAAAAGTAAAGGCGGAACAAAAAGGCAGACACATGCAAATTAACACACACATACTGCTGTTTCATTCCAGTAGCTTTTATACATGCACACTTCACTACAGACTGCACCTATACAACCCTTTTTCTTTTTCTAAAATCTACCTATGCGCACACACACACACACACACACACACACACACACACACACACACACACACACACACACACACACACACACACACACACACACACACAGTGAAACCCATAACCCTCTTTAAGGGCTCTGCTGACATTGTCCTTATGATATTAATAAAGTGCAGCGCAGTGAGAGCCCGGCTGTAAAAGCCACAGCCGTTAAAACTGCTCATAAATATTAATACAGCGTAGAAAAAACACTCCGCCAGGTTGTGCTGCATGGCTCTGCACTGAGAGAGAGACTGACTGAGACAGATAGGCAGGAGAGAAGTGATGCATTTGTCACTGTATGAGAGTTACTTAGACTGTATATATGCAGCTGTGAGCAGAAGCTGACGTCCACTTGTAAAGACCGTGCATATCAGGGCAGGTTTGAGTTTCCGATGATCCCTATGAGTCTGAATTTTCTATTGATTAAATCATTAAACATCACTGAAGCTTTCATAGGTTTATTATAGGTTTTCTGGAAATATTACGAAATCTGCTGAAAACTACCATCATATACATGGTCTTTACAGGATGTGTATTTTCATTAAGAGCATATAAGGACAGGTTTTAGTCTTCAATGACGCCTATAAATTTAAAATGTTCTTGTTTAAATCACTGAAACACACAAGTTTTTGTCACACAAAAAAAAATCAGTTATGCATTTTGGGTCTTTTATGGATTTATCACTGGTCTTCTGGAAACAGGATTGAAAAATCATATGACTGAATACTGTTTAAAGAGTACAGTTGTGTACAAAAGGTTTACAAAAACACTTGTTTGTAAAGAGTACGTATAAGGTAAGGTAAGCTACGAAGATAAGATCATTTACAGTGTTACAGCAGAGAGGTGGTACAAAAAATTAGGAAATATAGTACAAAAACCAAACAAAAAAATAAATATATATTGGCACTAATTATAGAAATAACAATATTGCACATGCTAGTGATATTACACCGTATCTGTCATGAATAGAAACATTAATTAAAGTATTAATATTGCACAGATTTTACATAAATATTCAAAAAACTAAACTATGTAGCATTTGTTCAAATTTATGTACACCTATACAGTGAATGTCCTGGTATATGTAGACATGTATATCAGGCAGTTTCCAATGACCCAGTAGATTTAGTCATATTTACAAAAGACCTTTCATAAATCTATAAAATAATTAAAATTCCTTTCTTTTTCTGTGTGTGTGTGTGTGTGTGACAACACTCAATGAAAAATACAGAAAAACGTAGAAAGTTCGAAGAGTCATTGGAAGGTTGATAATGTGGTGATACACATGGTCTTCACAAATAGATGCAAACTTTTGTTTGCTCTCATGCGATGACAAATATAAATCACTTTTCTTTCTCGTCTCTATTTGTATATTCCCCAAAGTGGAAAAAAATGGATTGCCTCGACAAAAAATAAACAAAAAAACAAAAAAAAAAGATTGCAATGAGGGGTATTTCTTTCTTTCTGTTTTTTGTTTTTACCACTTTTGGGATTTCATTGCACCTCTCTAATAGATGAACACATCGATGCAGATCAGAAACGAATCGCGATCTGATGTCAGGAAGCTGACGAAGAGAAATTAGAGCCTGGTGAAATGAGGAATGGCAGTGACTCATTTGTCCTGCAGGAATGTAAAATGTGCAGTCATCCCTTCCCATGCACTTAGGAGCACTTGAAGTAAAAACAGAGAACTAAAAATAGTCGGAAATGTTTTGCATTCATCAACTAATCCACTTCAGTTAAGGGATGCACCTTTCTGAGGTTTTTGACAGGCTCCTATTTCCATTAATGGAAGCCATCTGCTGCTCACATGTGGTGAGAGATGCATATGTAAAAGTAAGGCATACCGACCCAGTTTGCTTTTTAAACACCGCACTCTGTTCCCAAGTGTTTCGCTATTGATGAGCGAGATTAGTGTAAATTGCTGCAGCTCAAAGGGCATAAACATTTTAAGCAAGCTTCTTTTCTCATCAATTTTTGCAGCTGCCAAGGTAGATCTGGAAAACACCGACTGTCAAAGCTGCTGCTTTAAGCGAACACCAGATTTAGGGGTTGAAATTAGCGTAAAAACACAGTTTATTTCACATTAGGCTGGGATGCTGCAGCCACCAGGGAACCGCAATGGTGGAAAACTGTGAAAACAATCAATCGTATCTTCACTTTAAATGGTGCAATTTGGTGCCAAACATGGGTGAAAGTGACCAGTATACATCCATCAATATGGTTGATTTTCATAGGGTTACGCTGCATGCAAAAAGGCTAAATAAAATGAATACTAGCCACCATTTTCATCTATCAACTGCAGTGTTTTGTATGGACGACGTCTACTTTCCAAATAAACACACACCCACTCACTCACACACACATTTTTCTGCCCTGATATGACGGCTGGCGTTTATCTTGGCTTTGTATAAATGGTTTCCGCTGCAAACATGCACCATTTTCACACTGATATGATGGCTATAGTTTATCACGGGCTTATATGAATACTATCAGCTGGAAATAAAATACACACACACACACACACACATCACCGCCAACAACTTTCACACACATTTCAACAACAACACGACGGCTGTAGTTTATCATACCTGTGTATGTGTATAAATTCCGTGTCACAACAGAGTATAAGAGAGACTTTTGCTTTCCCTAAAGGCTGAGTTGCATGAAAAATAACACACCGACTGCACATGCTTTTCCTCCCTTACACACATTTATGTTGCAGCACAATCTGTCATCTGTGCACCCACCTCCTGGCAGGTATATATATAAGCAAACCTGAGCACAAGCCGTTTTGCTGACGCGTGTTAAACGTGCATGCTGCGACTGTGGCTTGTTAGTGCCTAATTGCAGCCAATTCGATAGACTGTGATGCCTGGAACGCAGCGGCGCTAACACACAACGGCTAACGCCTGAGGAGCAGCCAGGAAATTTGGTGCCTCTCAGCGATTCACACCCAGGTGAAGATTAGTCAGACGGTTTAATACGCAGAGTAAAAGTAAAAACTGGGGTTTGTGGGAAAGTGAGTTCAAAAGTGGAGATCACAAGTTAAAGGCCTTACAGTGGCGGGTAGAATCTATCTAGCGAATGAAAACTGTTTGATACCAACACTAATTGCACTTATTAGCGGATGCCATGTGCATATGGACACAGCAAATAGATGCAAATTGCATATCATTCTATAAACAACTGTCGCAACAAATTAGTTCTCAGTGGCAGGAAGATTTCTTATCTATTAAAGTCTTATGAAAGCAGGTTAGCAACTCTGTGAAGCAGGAGGCTTTCCATTTTGGGATCTAGCGATATCATCAAGATGGGTTTAGTTTTGGCCAAAAGAAAACTCAAAAGTGGCCAAAGAAGAGCATTTTTTATCGTTTGCTACGTTCATCTTGTGCTAAGCAGCTTATAATTGTTGAATATTTATGGGGATGAAGAGTGTTTATCTTCCTCGCTGCACTCGAACCTGTTTCTCAAGATTAAAAATACGCAGATGAAGGTGTGTTTTATTTTTAACACTGATACTGTAGTTCACTATTAGACATCTGAAGATGACAAAGCTACTGCTGAACGTGTTGAGTTGTGGTTAGCTTAACACGTCACACATGGGATATTAATGCACAACAAATATGAGCACTCTGGGGTGTTTTTGCTCCTTGTGTTTTTTACTCACTGTGAGCTCTTTTTTTTAGCAACAAAGTCCTGCATCTCTAAGGAAACCGAATAAACATTACTAAAGTCAAAAAAATGTCTTCTGCACTGTATGACAGTACTGTAATGCCAAAAATCTTTTTAAAAAGTTTAATTTATTTGATATATATACATAGCTAAAAAAATAAGAAAAAATAAGAAATTGGAATCAAGTGCCTACAGGTGTAATCAAAACTTGGTTAAAAATATAAAAGGTGACTTAATAAATTAATAAAACTAAATAAACACTGCCTGCAGTTCGTCCCTGTTAGCCCAAAGAGTTGCTGAATTTTCGTCACGTCACTATTGGTCACAGTTGAGTCACTAATGGCTTCACAGTTGCACAGAGGAAGCAGATTTTACAGATTTTTACAGAACCTGGCTGAAGCAAATTGTTTATTTTTGGCAATTTTTTAAACGGAAAATTGAGAATAAAGTGATTCTGATAAGATCTGATTAATTTTGTCGAACAAATGGCTTATTAGAGATGAGTAGTTTATGGATCATCTTGGTGATAAAGGATGTAATTTGGGGAATTTTTAAAAGATAACATGTCTTTCAAACCCACTGGCGGCACTTGGGGATGATTGGGTTAAACTATTGTCCAGCTATAAACCACAGTTAAATAGATTTAGGTAGTTCTGCTGGTGGTTTTTGGATCTTTTCATTAAGGAGTTTGCACATGTTGGAGTTCCATCGTCCTCCCACAATCCAAAACGACATGCATGGTAGGTTAAATAATGATTCTACATGGGCTGTGGGTGTGGATTTTAGCGTGCTTGGCTATCTGGCTCTGTGTTTACTCTGTGATTTCCTGGTAAACTGTCGAATGTCAGCTGGGAAAGGCTCCAGCCTCCCGCAACCCTCCACAGGATAACATGAGTTAAGCTAATGGATGGACTTTTCTGCTGAGATCTGAGAATGCAGCACCAGAACACACTTTATAATGGAGTCCTTTGGGGCAAAGCAGCACCGATGCTCAGACTCACAAATACACAAATGCATAGCTGATAGTACCTGGGACTCATACTTGGACAGGAAAATTGTTTCTATTTTATCTCATTTGAAGAGCTACTCCCACTCCACCATCCCACACAGAGACGTGCTTTTTACCTTAATGTTCCCTCAAAATAGTCTGCCTTTTGGCTGGTTGTTTTCCAACTGTCTACCAGCTTGCGTTGCTCTGTCCGGCAGTGCATCCTCACTTTCCCAGCAATTAAAGTGGAGAATAAGATGGTTTTAGAACCACTAAGAATAAAGGGCGGCCGTGGAAATAAGATCCAGTTTGTGAATGACAGATTTTTCTACAAAATGTTTCTTTTTTTCTTCCACAAAGAAGTTCACATGTGGGATCGTACAGTACGTGAGAGTTTGCGTAAATGGACGACCGTGTAAAGTGGACCATCAAGCATTTATCTCAGGAAGCTGCAGAGTCCATTATTCAGCCGGGTGTCACATCTGCAGAATGGGGGTCAAGTCCAGTTCTTTTGTGAGCGTGCATGTGTGTGTGCTCCATTTATCTAAGAATGACTTTAACACGGAGGCACTCAGGACTTTTTATAATGTGTCTCTAAGTCCGTTGGCTTTGCTGCACGCGCACAAACACACGTGGCTTTGTGAGAAGCTGCCATTTGCAGCGAATCCGGCCCCGAGTCCATTCCCCCGGCTGACATCAGTTACTAATCGCCTCTTTTCTCTTGTCAAAGACCGAGATCCCCGGGGGCGCAGTATATTGTCTGGAAAGAAGATGTGTCCTTTTGCTGTCTCAGTGTGGAGATTCATCATTCATTTCCTGATTTTTTAGATAGACTCAAGTAGATGAGGGGTAATTTAAGATCCTACAAAAGCCGCGGGTCAGGGCAGCCTCATAACTCCCTAATGAAATGTGTGTCAGCGGTGCAAACCCGTTTCTTTTCAAGAAATAATGAAACTAAAATATTTGAAAACTGCAGATTTTGCCTCTTTTTGGTATACAGTAACCTTCTTCTCCTTATCTTTTCCTCCTTGCATTTACTTTGAGGAATAGTACGTCGAAATCTGTTCTTTTCAGTAATTTATAAGCTTATGGAATAAAACAACCGTGGAGAAGTTAGGTCAAGGTTGGATTTGGTAAAGGCAGAACTTTTGAGAGATAAAACATTAATGACATGATGTTTCTACTTTCTCTGAGCCTCCACAGTTACCTCCACAACCTTTAACATGCACAACTAATTCATAGTCCAACGGCTTCTTAAATTTGACTTCATTTCTTCTTTAATTAATTCTGAGAGGATGAAAGGAGCTAATGTTTGTGTGCACTTTTAGAGAACATGCATCGTGCAACCTGTTGCCCGGTTGAAGCCATTGTTCATGTCACTTTCAAATACATTATCGCTATCACTTTTCCATTCTCTTGCAAGGCGACATCTAGACACCGATCAGCCACAACATTAAAACCACTGCAGAACATTCATCACGCCATTAAAACGCAATGTTCTGCTGGGAAACCTTGAGTCCTGACCTTCATGTGGACGTTACTTTGACATGTAGCACCCAAGTAAACATGGTTCCATTCCAATCATACCCTTCCCCCAATGGAAATGGTGTTCTCCAAACTGCAGCAGCCATCTTTAGCAGGACAGTTTGTCCTACAGTGCTGCAATAACTGCAGAAAAGGGAGCTCAAAATGTTAAATTAGCCTTCAAGCTTCCCAGATTCCAATTTGATTGAGCCTTCAAGGAAGAAGCTGGAAGAAGCAACCCAACGTCTTGGTAAAAGCAACCACTGGACACCTACAAAGGTCTATACCTACACAAGGTGGTTTTAATGTTGTGGCTGATGCATTATCTTCTTCAGAAATGCAGTATTTTTCTGCAAAACTTAAAAAAAATAGAATGTATGATGCATAATTTAAAGTTAATTTGCAATGCTGGGTTTCAAAAACAGGTACAAAGGTGTACGTAACTTTAAAAAAAAAAAGAACAGACAGGGGTTTTATTAGAGTCAAAAATGAATCCAAAGCGATAGCTACCATGACAGGTGCTGAGTGGATTGTCTTGGAGCCCGGAACAGTGTAGGTGGAGATATTTGTGAAGCGTCAAATTTCATCCGGGCGAGATATTACCGCATATCTCCGATTTTAATCACCCACCTATGCTTTATTTGTCAAAGCCAAACAGATCATTTCTAACCTACAAAGTTGCACTAATTATTTAATCTTTCTCTTCTAATATCGGAGGCTGCTGGCTCGGTTCTCGCTTTGTTTGCTCTGCGGTGAGATGTAATCAATTATGCCAACCCGCTCCCACTGTCGAAAGCTGCAGAATGCGGAGCAGTTTTTCATTTCTCTGCCCTGAATGTTCTGAAATTTTCTATCTTCTCATTCATAATGGAGAAACTGTCTGCAGCTGCAGATATCCTGCAAATACCTGAATTACTGCCAAGTGCATCAACGGCAAATGACTGCTAAAAGCTCTGGACAGAAACTACAAACATCTCTCACCGTACAGAGGAAAATGAGAGGCACAGCTCGATGCAGTGAAGAAATTATGGATTCGTGATATTTGTTTTAAAGGTGTATATTTGACAAGAAAATAAAGAAAACCAGTGAGCACAGATGGCATGCAGTGATGATATAAATCCACAAATGACTGGAAGTAAATCACCAAAGATACAGGGGAGTGTTTACCAAAAGCATCTTACACATAATGGCAGCCAAATGTCACATGTAGCTATTTTAAAAGCCCCATTTACACCTGAATATTCTGTTGAAATACCACTGCACTTAAACCCTACAATAAATGTTCAACCATTGTATAAAATAAAGATGAATATACACTAATGATATAGCGGGGATGCAAGATCTAAGTGCATAAATGGGGACTTGTAAAATGGCTTGCATTGAAATACTCAAAGGAATTTAAAAAAAATAGAAGTAAATTTCAACCACTTAGTGACACAGATCTGGCTGCTAAATGGCAGTGAGAGCAGCTTAAAACTCTTGGTGGTTTTCTCAGTGCTAAAACGGCCAGGAGAAAATTACATGTGTGCCACAGAGACTAAAAATATTAGGCGCTTCATGTTTCACTCCTCTCAAAGAAAACGGATGTGTAGCTCCCAAAACATCTTTACGTGTTGCTTAGGACAGCACATTCTGTGGCTCTTTTAAACAATGTGGGGATTTGTAACCACAGCAATTACCACGTCTTGTGTGTGCACACTGTCAGCAAATCATTGCTGTTAAAAGGTACACAGCGTGTGTGCAGTCCCAAGCTAAAATATTTTCACTTAAAAATGAGAAATCTGCTCTTTCAAGAGTTCTTCAAAGCGGAAGACGGCACATAATTTGCACAAACTGATCATTTTCTTAAAGGTTTTGGGATGTTTTTATGCACTGCAGGACAAAATATTTATTTCTAATTGCATTCATAGTGAGAATAACACATCCATTTTCCAGGTGTAGCCTTCAGTGATAAGATGCATTTGGAAAAACTGCCAGACCAAAAAAAAAAAAAAAAGAGTGAGAGTCACAGTGAGGAACGGAGTGGATGCGTTCATGTCTAGAAGTAAACATACAATACCCCACGCTCAGAGTTCTCCATGTGTGAATCTCTCTATCGGAGCAAGGGCAAGGCAGGTACGGGACGGGACAGGAAGGGGTGGAGCCAAAGACAGGAAACAGGAAGATAGATAGAGACATAAAAGGGTGTGAGACTCGAGTCAGAGAGAGGTCGTGGTGAAAAAAAAGACATCTGAAATTTCTGTATTCCCTCACATTTCTGTTGAAACACAGCAAACGGAAGCAAAATATACAACTTCATGGGGCTGCCGCTCTCTTTCTCCAGAGTTCCTGTTGTTTTCTGTTTGCATATGAATCGCCACAGCGTTTTGTTCTCACACTGAATTCATGCAGGCAAAGAAAACAATTTAGTTTTATCATTTTCTGGCACGGGTGTCCTAGCTGTCTGAGACTGACAATGAAATGAATGCAGAAACATCCGTGAACATGGATTTTGACTGGTGCACACACAAATTTGTATCTACATCTGAGCCGCGCTAGGCCGAAAAAGCGGCGAAACAGACATAGCTTGATTTTTATCTGGTTAGGCAGCCGTGAAAAGATCAGACCTGCCCCGTATGGGCTGAAAAGCAGACTTTCTGCTGCAGAATAAAACCACCACAGCGTGCCAGCGTGT
Source organism: Acanthochromis polyacanthus (assembly GCF_021347895.1). Classification (NCBI taxonomy): domain Eukaryota; kingdom Metazoa; phylum Chordata; class Actinopteri; family Pomacentridae; genus Acanthochromis; species Acanthochromis polyacanthus. The sequence continues at coordinate 30,608,273 of NC_067117.1, read as the reverse complement.
GGACTTGAATAGGGCTGTCAAGTGGTGTATTAAGATAGAAGGATTTATCAAGGTGACAAGTTCCAAACATGGACTATAACAGGTAGAAATCCCAGAGTTTCATGAGTGGCACGAACAATTTGTCAGAGTGGGGCCCGTGAAGACTTTACAAAGAAAACAAGAATACAGAAAACATTCAGTTGAATCCATCAAAGAGAAGCTCAGAGTGGACATGAAGCCATGTAAAGAAAATCAATATCACCTCTTTGTCTTTGAAGACATTCTGCTGAAACTCTGCTTTGTCAATAAGTATATTTGTTGTTTGTAGTCGAGCTGAACCCAGAGAGAAAACAACTGCGTTTATTCTTCTAAATGTATTAGTAAAATGTGGACAAGTTGCTCCAATTAAACTCTATTTTTTAAAAAGCTGTTTTCTGCTGAGCAAATTGACACTTTTTCTGCCTTTTCAGTCAGAAAAAAACAAGCAAACTTGTTCTTACAACGTTTATTTGACTGATTTTTTTTCTTTATTCCCTCGGGACAATTGGGATGAAATGTGCATTTGCTCAGTTGTTCAGGAGAGTTGAAGGAAAAGGAGGGAGTGTGAGAAGATGCTTATGGAGAAAGATATCAAATGCAACCAGGGATGTTTGCTTGTGTTTGCGACTGTTACGATGATAAGAGGAGGAGGGTGACTGGTAAAGCTGGAATGGATCAGCCTGAGTGCAGACAAGCGATAGATGTTCAATTTGGTGGCAAGGCTTGTAAAAGTGTGGTTCTGTGTATGTGTTAATGTTAAAGCATGCATTTAAGCTGACTTATTTGATGTGTATGTTTCAGTGTCAGACTTTGGATTAATCATTAATAAAAGGATGCCACTGGTGATGATTTCTTTCATTCTACTGTAGTACTGTCACAGTGTTACTTTTCTTGGCTAAATCGCATGTATTCTTTTAAAAATCCCTGTTAGAGCCCTGATAATACAGTACTGGAGGGTCTTGACTTATTTCAGAATTCTGTTCTTCCGGCACGACATAACATGATTTTCGCCTTAAATCGGTACTCATATATGTACATAAGTACCAATGTCGCTCACCTATGCCAGCACAGTGGTAAAATTATAATCTAGGACATAAAAACACTGTACAGTAAAAATAAATTTAAAAAAGAGAAGAGAAAAGCAAATGTAGAAGAGTCCAATGAATGTAAGCAATCTTCCTCATACGGCGCTACATGAAGATGTATTCATCTCCGTTCGCCAACTGGCTCCCGTGTGAAATTTATTTTTTGAATAAATGGAATAATGGAACAAGATTTTTTATAATAAATTAATGGGAAATGGCGATGGAACCACGAACCGCTGTAGGTCGAGGACGTCGTAAACCGAGGACCTACTGTTTATAGCAGCGGCCTCCAACCTTTTTTTTCCTCAAGTAATTTTTTTTTCCCCAGACAGGTCATTGTGCACATAACATATTGCTAAATATGTATTTACTTTTTGTTTGAGTCTCTCCCTCTTTTCAAAGAAACTCTCCAGAGACGTTTGTTTTTTGTTCATTTTGGCAGAGGCTAGACTGACGGCTTCATTTAAACGGTCGGGCATGAAAACAATTGTGTGACTGCAGATGAATGTTTTAGCAAACAGCCATCAACCTCCAGCATAACAGCAGCATCAGTTTATTTAAAATGTGATGTCTTCCATCCCAACATCAGCTGACAATGCAATACAGTCACTTCGCACGTATATGAACCACGATACTATTAATGTTTATTGAAAGTTTGGGGCACTGATTTGCTCTGTATGTATGATCTTGCCTTATATATTGTTTGTATATCGATGTGAAATACAATAGTATTTATCAGACTTTAATTTTGTTTTTGTTACTTATGGAGAGCTTATTGTATCTGAATCCAAATGTCAGTAATCTCGTGCGTAAATGACCCATGAGAGACTGCTGGTATATAGTCTATTGTCTGTTCCCATACACAACACAATCTGTTTAACAAATCAGCTTTTCAAAAAGTTACACAATATTATTGCTGAATAAAATGAGTCATAACTGGAAGCTAATACTTGTGTAGTTTGTCCATCTATTAAGTCTTATGTAGTTAAAAAGAAAAAAAGAGGAACGACAGTTAAAACCTCTTTCATTGCAAAGAGGTGGGACTTTCGTGTCCACACAGAGGGATAAAAGGTGAATTTTGACAACATAGATTAGCTAAACAATTAACATTTGCCCTGCATTTCTGATATAAGTTACTGATCACTGTAGTCTGCATTTAATATTAATACTCATGCTGCTGAGTATCTACTCAAAGTCCTGAATTATGAGCCTAAAAAGTTTGATACAGTGGTCATTGAACCTCAGTTCACCAAATTTTGAAAAATGAAGTTCATGCCTGACCATCATGCATTAGCCAGACTTTTTTCTCCGTGCATATTATTCAGTAAAACGTGACATTTTTGGTCACATGCTGTAACCTTCCGAGTAAAAAAAACAAAACAAAAAAAACTATTTTTGCATCATTTTCTTGTGAAATCAATGCTAAAATCGGCATGACTCCAACCCTCTTTAACAACTTTTAACCTAAAAACTAATGGTCCCTATGACTGCAGATGTTACACATGGTTTAATGAATTGGTAGAAAATCAGTCAAACTGAAAATGGTCAAGAGAGGGGTATTTGGTGAATTCAGGCAGAATGACCCACAGCGATGCTAAATTATATCAAATGTTTGGTGACCTTCTCAAAACTGCGATGGTAGGTCACATTTCAACAAAAAATACGACCAAATATCAGGATCGCTCAGGTGAAAAGGGTTAAAATATGATGACAGTCTGTCCAGATGTTGACCTCTGTTTTGTCCTCTTTCGATTTTAAGGGAAACCATCTGTGTCAAATCTACCTTTTTAATCACTACTTATGCCGCCTTACGCCTCTCTTCAGCAGCGATGATTCGCACTGAAGGAGAAAGAAATTAATGTGCATTCATGTATAATCAGTGAGAAATGCTGCAGATTAGCTCCATCCATTAGGGACTTAAAATGAAGTGCTGCTATCGAGGACGCTGAAGAGTCCGAGATGGGATGGAAATATTTTGCCGGGCGTTTGGGCCAAGAGTCTGTGTTTGCGGATCCATCTGGACGTGTCGCCCTCCATCAGTCTGTCTGTTTATGTGGCCATGTGTGAAACAATCCACAGCTCTGCCCTTATCAATGATGGCTTCAAATGCCCAAGGAGGAGCATCGGAGCAAACACACAAGCTCACTCATCTCTGGTGTTTGATATTCAGCCGCATAGACGAGCCACATTCACCAGAAGCTAATAAAACAATCACTGCTTGGCAGGGAGACACACACATTCTTCACTCCTTCTCTCAAACAAACACACTAACTGTTCCACTAAAAACACAACGGAGGAGACCATTTTTGAAACGCGACAGAGTCTGTGCTTCAAATTTGTCGTGTTTGGAAGAACCATGTTGAAGAATCAGACTAATTTCTGGGTACATAATCTGGGTTGCCAGTGAAATCACAATATGATGGATAACCTCCTTAAACAGAATTAATTTTTTAAAGTTTGGTCAATATTTGTGCCATACATCTGTCACTGAAAAGGAAACGTTCTTTCAAGATATTTTACTAATGTTGAATACAACTCGTTTTACTAAGAATGTCAATTTCGATCCCCACATTTGTGACTCTATGTGCACATTTGTTTGAACGTGTACGTCTCAGTGCACACTGGTGCAAACTTTGACTTTGCACATATTTGCATGCCAAGTTTATATCTTTGCATCATTTGTAATTTTGTACTTCCGCATGCAAGTACATCTTCAACAGTGTCTGTGTTGTGTATATGTGTGTGTTCTTGGAGGTTTAATCTGTTGACTAGCCGCACTTGTAGCAAGAAAACAACCTCAAACTACATGTAGGATCACTACATGACATCTTAATTGTCTCACAACTGCAACTGGTCACTGTAAAATTATGTTTCTATACAACCAAACTCCATTCTCCATTATGCTTTTTTTTGGTATTTTCTGCTGGAAAATTCTTTATATCACTGCATCCTTGCATTGTATTGATGGATTTTACTGCTTTACTGTCATTTCTTGACATCCAATCAATCATACATTAAATGGGGTGGGACTTGTCACCACAGTAACCCAAAAAAAAGAGAAAAAGCATCAAACATGTAGTGAAAAGGTCCTATTTTAACCCTAAAAATGATACTTTTCCTAAACTCTAACCAAGTGATCGTGGTGCCTGAGTTTAACCAAGCTTCTTTAAAAGTGTCTAATGAAGCTTTCCCCCCTCCCAAACCCAACCACGCAGTGTTTGCAGTGAAAACTCAAAGTGAAAATGACTGAAAACTGAACTTAATTGTAAAACTGACAGTCTTTCATCCATCACAGCACACCAACTTATTTATCTTCTAGGTAAAAATGCAATCTCTGACTTGCTCCTCGTGATTGGAACTTTGTCTATTCCAAACTGGTCACTTTTCCCATCATGCTAAAGGTCACAAACTACATTTACTAAAAAACAAATGAACGTCACCTTTTTTAAAGTAACTGAGAATGCAGTTTACCTACATAGGAATGCCATTTTCTGCAGACAGGATTGCACAACCGGCCTATTGGTGCACTTTATGTTGTCAAACATGGCATGGCAACAATGGCATTATGGGCAGAAAGATGGCCTCCTTGAACTCCTCCCTCAGCTTTACATTTTTCCTGCAAGGCTTCTTTATTTCCCCCCCAATCTAAATGGAGCGCCTGAGATCTAGTAACTGATCCTGCATTTATTTTCAGGAGCTACACAGTTTACACAAAAGAACTACACATGTTTGTCCTTGTCAGCAGCTTATATGTGCATTAAATCCAATATAAGATGAGATCAGATGGAATAGGAATAATAAAACCTGCAGACAGCTGCATGTGGATGGACTGGAGCCGCTCATTTGTCAGGACCTTTTAAATACACCGAAGCCCTCCGGGTGAGGATTTGAATTATTAATTTAAACGCTTCCACACAAATGCATCTTTAAGGGCCAGAATACAAGAGCTAATGTTAAAGGGCACACTTCACATCCAGCAGTAAAAGCAGCGCGCAGCCAGGGGTGTTTTCTTTGTCTGCCCATTTTCATTTGTGTGATTTCTTCCCTTTGAGCTGTTTATATAATTTGTTTTTACTTAAGCTATGATCCAGGCAACCTCATGCAGGTTTAGTCTCTTTTGAAGGCTGACCGGGACATGAGAGGTGCACGAAAGCTTCGCGTTAAACCGCTCGGATGAAAGGAAATAAGGGTGAAAAAGTTTAAATAACATATTTTTTTTGGAATCAATTTGCAGTCACAGAAATGTCACCTTTTCCCTCAATTACTAAACCGAGGTCTGCACCACATTGGGAAAAATCAGCCACTGTTTAGGAAGCTTCGGGGACATTAATTATTCATCAATTCTCCTCTCAACCTTTTTATGAAAAGTGTGTCTTCTGGCGCTGGTTTGTTTGAGCCCTCCGGGGCACCTGGATGGAGAAACACTGAATGGCCATTAAGACTTCAGCCATGTCCAGCGTTCTTCACTTTTACATTACAACGTCCCACGGCTTTCCATTTGGAACATGTGTAACGGTGTTCTGAAAGATTAATCGGAGAGCTGTGCGTGTTCGTTTCCCCGACAAAGTTTTGTCACAGAATAATTTATGGGGTTTGAAAGGCATGTAAAACACTTTCAGTTTAAAAGACGTTTTTTTATTTCTACCACCAGGATGCTGAATGAAATATAGATGACCCTAGAAACTGGTCTATGATATGGTAAACCTCCCTCTGTCTGAATCCATTTGTCTGCTGTCGTTTTATCAATAATTTTCTCTCTCTTCTTCCTCCACAACTTCTGTTTGCTTTCTCCTTTTCTTGTATTTACTTTCCTCCATCTATAAATCCAAATGGAAAATTTGCATTTGCTTTCTGCTTTTCTTTTACGTCATGGTTTGATCATCTTCAGCTCTTCTTCCTCCCCCATCACACTTGTATACACGGCTGTATTTGCCCTGTATGGGACCTCTAAGCTTGACTTATGGCCTCGGTTAGCTTGACATCTTGAGAACATCTGAGCGGCATCTCAACCACTTCCCTCTTTTCTTTCTTTCCCACTATATCTTGCACTTTTTCTTGCACCGACTTGAGGTGATATTTGCCCTCTAATTGGCTTTTTTATGGATATTATGCCCTGTTAGCCTGGTTAGCATCTGATTAGCATATCCACTTGACCTCGGGGTTAACCGGTGCTGCCTGCTTTTCCATTTTAATGTTTTTTCAAACCTCATACATTCAGTTTGTCTTTTTATTTCTAGTTCTGCTTCGCCCCTATATTCTCTACCACACACTTTATTGAAGTCTCCGCCTATAACTGTCTTTGTTTCCGATGGGCTCTTTTCTTCTTCTTGTTTAGGATATTCAACGTTAGCCAGGGTTTGCCTCTGATAAGCATCGCCAGCTGACCTAATGGCCCTCCGTACGACTCCCAATCCTTCTTTTTCTCACTTGAAATGGATGCAGTGTTATATTCAGACTAGCAATGAGGATTATTGTCAGTGCATGAGGCTTTATGTTTCCGTTTGTGTGTATAGTCAGGCTCAGGCGCTTTAGATGTTGGAGATGGAGAAGGCATTTTAATTGCACTGTTGAGTGTGGTGTTGTATACCAACATATAGCATATATAGTGTCCTATCTATGGGGGCTTCATAGAAGGAAAGATAAAGTATTTAGGGTAAAAACAGCTAAAATACAGTTACGCAGCAATACAGTTGCTTCTTTATGTTTTAAGTGTGCAGGCACATCTCCCATAAATGACAATCATATACAGCTAAACTGCATTCTCTTTGTATTATCTGACTCAAAGGTAAGACTTAACATGAAAGACTTCCATTTTCAAGGAGCCACAAAGTCTGTTTAAAGAGATGGAAGACGGAGACGTTAGTCAGCAACAGGACTTTCACCCGAGGGACTGGAGTTTGCGTCACGTTTCGCACCATCATTCTTAGACTTCAATTAAATTTTCACTCCTTTGCTGTCCGTTTTCTCTCTCCGTTTGGTTAATTTTGTAAAAATATCATGCTTCAGGTGACATTTTTACAAGGACACTTACATGTTAGAAGCTTACACAGCTACACATTTCTAGAACTTAAAAACAACAACTGTAAAATAAGTAAGTATAAAAATAACTATAATTCACTTAAACTAGTAATGTAAAGTTGATTGAAAAGTTGATTATTTTACATTAAATACTCATATAAAATGTATAAAGAGTCTTTGCTTCATCACATTTGGTCACTATATTGTGTTTACGCAAAGCTTTTTTTCTATAAATTTGTGACTATATTTGATGGCAATCCAGCTCCTATTACTGTAAATGCTTGATCTTGTTTAATAGTGAGATACACTTTGAAACAAAATATTGTAATAACAAAGCATTTTACACTGTTTCACAACGAGTCTCCTCTAAAAGTAGCAAAAGTCTGCATACTTTAAAACATCATGACAGTACTGATTCTTAGAGGATTTGTGTGTTCCTTCTGAAAACAGTCCTGCAGTTTTCAGTCTACATTCTTATTTATTCTGATGTTTGCTTGTGGAGGAAATAAAAAAGTATCGGGACGTAAGGACTTCGGCAGTCATGTCAAGTGTTCCTCTTGGCTTCTATTTCACCTTCACTAGTGTGTGTAGTTTTGGAATATGTGTGTGTTTACTAACACGAGTGGACGTTTGTGTCAGTATGTCTGCCATTTTGACTTCATTTTGTAATGGTTTCTACTATTCTTATCATCATTATAATGCCAAAGGAAAAGAAATTGTAGACTTTGATGCCATTTTGGGTCACGTTTGTGTCAATTCTACATGTGCAAAGGGGAAAAATTGTCAAAAATATGAAATTATGACAGAAAAATCTAACAAATGTCAGCCAACAAAATGTATAAGCCGTATGCAGATGGGGTAGAAGGATGGCAGGGAGGTGGATGGGGCGATATAGAGAATTAGAAAAAGTAAAGGACAGAAAGGCAGGTGATGGTGGCAAGCCAGTGTGCATGTTAACATGGAAAGCTTCATAATTCTGCTAAAAAAAAAAAACTGTTCAGATGGGGCTTAGGCACCTGCATTCTGGGCACATCTGTCATTATTATTCATTTGGCCTTTAAGGGTTAAAGAGGATTAAGTACATCAATGAGTTTAATTTTTAATTCTGACTTTTTATTTTGCTTGAAGAAATTAATAGAAGTTTGTGGCCATCGCTGCCCTAACAATCAACCCACAACATTTGATAAATGCTAGCCTCTGAAAGGTGTTTTTGTTGACTGAAACTACATGAGAAACTTTAAATTCTGATTCATATTAAATGCTATATTTACTGTAAATTTTCACTTTTGCTTTTATATCTGTCTATATATCCACATAAATCAATTCCTACCTACATCTAAACTGTGAGGACACTTGAAAATGACATTTTAGGTTTATCCATTAATCTCTGTCTTTCTATCTTGCTTTAAAGATGTTAAACATACAGTTGTAACATATCGACATAACGGTTATTAAGATGATTGGTAGCCTCCATCTCCAGCCAGTGATGCTCCTGTTGCTGTCACCTTTGAGCAGATTTTTCAATCAGTTGTTGGGTCTGTTCACCATCTGCTGTCACCAGAAACTCTCAAAGTTTCAGATGAGTTTCCTGTGGAGGAGCAGCTCTGTTTCCGATTTGTGCCAGAAAAGAAATCAACAATAAATGTGGGAATTCAGATTCAGTGTTCCACCACAGACAGACTCCAATGGAGGCTACCAACTGTCTTGTCTACAGGGTAAGAGAACGGCATTGGAGACACAAAAACAACATGTTGATAATGCATCTTTGTTAAAATGCTCTGCAGTAAATAGTACATGAGGTTTGTTTGTTTCTTTTCTTCTACCTACCTGCGTTTGAAGGTAAGAACAACTCCGAGGAGGATGATGATGAACATGAGGATCCCTGCGATCACGCCGGCCATCTTCACCGTGCTGTCAACCTGCTTCTCCGGCTCCATGGCGTCCGAGTCTTGGGTGGATGCACCTGCAAACACACACGTGCAGACACAGACACACGCACACACACACAGGTACGCACATAGTCACATCGGTAGGCAACCTCAAACAAATAGTCACACAAATGATCATACATGCAGCAAAACACAATCAGGCACACATATATATTGTATGTACATATACATGTACACGACCGCTCAAAAGTTTGGGGTTACTTAGGAATGTCCTTATTTTTGAAAGACAAGCATTTTTTTCAATGAAGATAACATTAAATTAATCAGAAATACAGTCTAGACATTGCTAATTTTTAATGGAATATCTCCATAGGGGCACAGAGGCTCATCTCCAGAAACCATCACTTCCGTGTTCTAATGCTACATTGTGTTAGCTAATGCTTTTGAAAGGCTAACTTATGATTAGAAAACCCTTGTGTAGTTATGTTAGCACTTGAATAAAATTGTGAAATTGCCTGAGTAACCCCAAACTTTTGAACGGTAGTATAATATATATATGCAGGCAGACAAAACAGACACATGGTATGTTAGCTTTAATGGACACATTTGATCCCAAAGTGAAGATTTACTCTGAGCATTTCATCCATACGCAAGGAGTCAAACACAACTTTAAAAACTCATGCAGTGGGAGGCAAACATTAGCAACATGCTAATGAACACAGTAAGCAAACAAGATTAATTTACAGGGAAGAAATATGGAGAGTTTTGTTCAAAAATGAAATTTCAAGAGAGAAAAAATTATTTCAAATAGAGAATTCACAGGCAAATTAAAGAAAATTATAAAAACAATGGAAATTCAGGCAATACAAGTGAAATCTTTTTGAGAATCCAACACTTGTTTTTGCTTGTTTGTTGTTTTTTGTTTTTTTTTGCCGTATTTCATTTTGGAACAAAATGGTTAAACACATCGTGGGTGGTCATTGTGAAACCACTTCACATTTTGAGCAAAATGTAAAATGACAGTTACATGAACAGGTAACACATACAGTGATATACAGCAATGTAGGAAACATGGACATGATGTACATATTGAGGGAAATAAAACAGCCCTGTAGCCTAGAAACAGTTAGCACTTTACAAACTGCTGAAAAACAGTTATGTATACTCTGCAAAGTCAAATAAATTACGAGCATAATAAAAAGTTTTTTTTCTTTTCTTGATAAATAAACAAGCACAACATGAATATAAAGAAGAGTGCCAACCATTTCAAAGCTACAAGTATGTTTTTCTTTTCCTTTTCTTTTCTCCAGCTCGGTTGCAAACATTGAAACCTGCCCAAGGACAAACAATCCACAAACGTAGAAGTCAAGCAAAGACGACAAGGTTTAAACTCAACAAATGCACGTAAAAAAATGGATCGCATGGAGGCCTGGATTGCTTTTCTTCATACACAAGGATTATATAATATGGCAAACAAATGAACAAACATAGGATAAAAACGAAAGCTGGGGGCAGTGGACACAAGGTTGTTGTGTTGTGTGGATTATACAAAAAGACAATACATGTTGACACAGGTAAAAGCCCCGCTGGCACAATATGTTTGTGTGAAAGCGCTGAGCTCTGGTGTTTATCGATGGCTGCTTCTTAAAACTTGCTTACAGACACTGTATATTCTTTCTCTCTTAATAACTAGAAGGTTGTTCTATTTTCCGGTATTGAGTCCAGTAGTGTGACAACAGGTGGATTATGTGTACTCAACAATGTTAGCTTTGTGCAGGAGGTGATAGAGATGTTACATAAAGGAAGTTCAGGGAGCTGCTCTTTAGTTCAACAGATGGCCACTTTCCCACAGTGTATCTAATGTTAGAGCTTATATAAGTTTAACCTCTGGCCATCAAATTATGTAAAAACTGACCAGTGGAAGCTGTATTCTGGTTTTGCGCTTTGGATAAAAGTGTAAAACATTCTCGACATACTGTACGAGTGTTTTGCATGTTTTCTGCAAGTTTAAGAGCATCAGGCAGATTCCAATGACATTCGATGTGGAGACTGAGAGGTAGCCGTCAGCAGACTGAATGAGAAATGGTACATAGGCAGTGAAGGAAATGGAAAGCAGGGCAAAGTCGGAGAGGGTTTCACCTCTGTATACTGAAAGGGATGTCCTGTAAATCCTGTTTGCTGCTTAGACGCCCTCAAAACAGCATTAGCCTGGTCATACATATGTCTTATACTCCTTATGTGGTTTCAAGATAATGCATTATTAAGGTAAAAGATGTCATTTACACTGTACTATACAGCATTCTAGTGTTTCATCTGGGATCATCATGGATTTATTACAGGTACTTTAAACCCCAACAACAACAAATCTACCATCAAGCATGGTGATGGCAGTATTATGGTCTGGAGCTGTTTTTGTGACAGTGGAACTGATGCTTTAAACAAAGTAAACTAAATAAAAAAGAAGGGTGATTATCTCTACATTCCTTATGGAAAATAACTCCAAAAAAAACAAAACTCATCAGCCAGAACCTTTGGGTTTTGGATTCCAACAAGACAATGACCCCAAATCAGATTAGAATTAAGGTTTTAGACTTATGTTCCCAAAGTCCTGACTTCAACCCCATCCAGGACCTGTGAACTGTGATGAAGTAACAAGTCAGAAAGGCAAACAAATTTAGCTCAGCTGCATCATTTCTGTTTTGAGGAGTGGTCAAAGATACAACCAGAAGCTTGTTGAGGTAAACAAGTGTTAGCATTGCTGTGTGTATATTTTTGATCCATCAGTTTTTTTGAAAATATATTTCCAGAAGACCTATCATATATCTATAAAAGAACAAAAATGAATGATTGTTTTTTGTGACAAAGACACATTTGTTTCAATGATTCCATTATAGAAAATTAAGAGTTACAGGAGACATTGGGAATTCAGTCAATTAAAACATGTGTTAAAACATATGTCTGCTATTGTAACAAGTGGTTTCTTTAACATTTTTTCACATATCTGTTTCTCAAGCCAGGATATGAGAAAGACACTGAAGAAACTCCATGAACTCATATAAACCTCAAATTCAGATTAATAAGAGTCTCCAGTTGGATGGTACTGACACATGTGATCCCTGGTTCAGTTCTAGCGGATCACCTTTTGTGCGTGTCATTTGCCGTCTTTCTTTCCTCCTACAACGGACACTTTTGTGCGAGGAAAACGTAATTACTGGAGCCATAACCTTATAAAGTGACTTGTATGACCTGAAGACACGCCGCAGTCACTGAACAAAAAAAAGCTACATTTCCATTGTATAGCTACCAGTGGATAATAATTTCAAATGGCGTCTGCAGGTCACGCTAAAAGGGTCAAGTGTTTCTCAAACACCATCTCGAGCCCAAGTTACACTCTTTGCTCGCCAATAGACGCTGCTCCGTTGGTCAGTAAGAAAATCTGCCCTCGGTGGGAGGATGAATGGAGGCAGTCAAGGTCACACAAACCCCAGAGAATGGAAGAAACAGCACTGGTGATGAGGAGATACATACCTAAATATAGGAATACATAGAGAGTGGTATAGGAAGAGAGGGCTGCATGATTGAGAAAGTGACATGAAAAATTTAAAAAGCAGAGAGTGATGCAGAGATAAAAGAAAGAACAATCAGAAAAAAGGGGTAGAAATGGATTAAATGGTTGAAAAGGACTGACATGACACAAAGACGAAACTGAAAAGACAAGACAAGCAGAAGACCCTGAGATCCTGCACACGAAGCCTCCCGTTCTCTTGCAGAACATACATCGAGCTGACTCTTGTTATAACCTTGATAGACAAAGACAGCCGATTAATAGAGTAATACTGCTGCGTGGGAGTTCGGTTTAATCCCCTGTCTCCCTCATCTTCGCCCCCTCTGCAATAACAACACAAGGTTGGCAGTGGAATACACCGAGCTAACGGCTTAAGCACCTAACCTTGGCACGCTCGGTAATATCTGCCGCAGCCCTCAACGGCTGCTGCGACGGAATGTTCTTTTTAAAAAATCTCAGTGCCTTCAATGACAACACATTCACTGCCTTTTGTAGCCCAATCACGGACAGCATCCCGGTCTTAAAGTTGTATCATCTTCGGGAAAAATAGAAATTAAGGAAATGCATTTGTCATTCTCCATTCTACACCTTAATGCAAGAAAAAAAAAGGGAAATGTCTTTCTTCCCTGCATGTTTTCAATTGAAACCAGTTGTCACTTAGATGTTTCAATGGATGTGCTAAGTGCTGCACTTCTCTACATATTCCCTGCTGCAAAAAACATGATTTTATGTTGAGACTGAATGGTTTTTTTTCTTAACGGAAAAAGTGGCTTTTAGTTAACTGCTCAGAAGCAGCTGCAATTATTTTAAAGCTGACTAAAGAATAAAAAAAATCCTTTTCTCTTTTCATTGAAATCTGTTAATAGTTCAACTTTTTAAAGTCAGTTTTTTGGAAGGCTGCCATTTGGACGCAGGCAGGGGCAAAATTAAAAGCAGAAGAAGTGAAACATTTGTGTGATGCTGGGATTATTTTCACACCTGTGCACAACCAAGCAATTGTGGATTGTTGAGAGTTTTAAACCCAATTTTTAAAAACTTAGCATGAGGGTTTTGTAATAATCAATGAGCCTTTCAACACCATCAGCTAACATAACGTAGCATTAGAACACAGGAGTGATGGTTGCTGGAAATGTTTCTCTGTATCCCTATGCAGATATTCCATTAAAAATTTGTTGTTTCCAGCTAGAATAGTAATTTACTATATTAACAAGCATCCTACACCCATTCATATATAACCAAAACTCAACCCAGCCGCTGCCTATAATGTCCTCTCTGTTTGCCAAATGTTTACTCGACCAATTCAGTTTCAGACAGTCGGGCTTGATATGAAGGACTTTGCAGCCGCCCATTTTTATCCCATTAGCAGCATCAGAAAATAGCCGAGCAGGAACACTTCCTGGTAGCCTGTGGCACCGCAATCAGCAGAGGTGTGTGGAAGTGCAAACTCCAACTTGTCGGCGTCTGTCAAGCACATTACAGTTACACGAGAGCCTTGAGCAATCATGCAAGAGACGAGTTCGCACATTTCCCTGTAGTCCGTGCCCTGGTAATCACCCCACAGGTGTATTAAACCTCAATTTCCCCCTTGAGTGATCCACAATATGTATCATCTGACACATTTCACTGTGACCCCATTTGTTCACACTGGAGTGGCCCACGTGCTGATTGGGTTCAACAGTTCATGATGTAACAGCAGAGGACCCCATCTGGTGACGGGTTCGGCTCCATTTAACACCGGCCTGGGAGCCGCTCGGCCAATCGGGCCAGCTGAGACGGAGGAAGGGATCTAATGTGCACGTTGGAAAAGGGGGTAAAAGTTGAGACGGAGCAAATCGCCACAGCAAAAACAGGACTGATTCACAACTGCTGCAAATACAATATGGAGGAAGCCGCGGCACCGTTTGCTACCACAGCTTCACTGTTGGCTAACAGGTGGCCAGTAAGTACGGACAATTTATGGATTCATCTTACTGTCTTGCCACCGGTGCTGGCAGGTGTTTCAGGTATTATTTTCTTGGCACACGTCGGATCTCTAAAAAGACAGCTGGAACAGTATACCTGAGCATGCATCCAGCTATATGAATGTCCTCTTCTTTGCACAAACAATTTAATAGGTAACCTCCTGAGCTGACTTCACAGGAGATGGAGCAGAAACACATGGATGTTTAAGTGTCCAGTGGTATTAATTCTTTTTTTTTTCTCAAAAAATGGTGCAGAGAAGTGTCAGCAGTGAACGGCAGCAGTTAAGCACAACATACTTTGAATCAAACTGTGAAATTTAAAAGGTTAGGGCTTAATAATGTGAGTGCAAGCAATTTCTAGTGATCAAAAAGTCCACAAAACGACCCAAACATCATCATCCTTTATGCAGCTTAAGATGAAAGCATCTTTGTTGACTTGTTCTGCTTCCTTTTAATGGGTATAATGCTGCTATGGGGAATCAAAATGTGTTCTTTTCAAATGTAATATGTTGTTTTTGCTTAAAAATATAGGGTAGATGTCACATAAACAGAGCAAGGAATGGATTTGTTTTTGCAAAACAAACTGCTTTCACATCCGAACACATCCAAAAATCCTCACAGCCGCTTCTGCCAACAATCAGGTTATTTATGCTGCTCGTCTGTACGTGTAGTGGGGGATTCATAGAAAGCAGAATATGGCCAGACTGGAGTTAAATTCTCTTCTTTTTTTCCTGTAAAATCCTCCCAGGAGAAAGACGTCAGACCTGAATGGGAAAGGTATAACTGCTCCGACTGTCTCTGCAGACGCCAGAATTCACAACCACTTGGCCTTCACGATGATAGGCTGCCATACCAGGGGAATACTGTGGACAACAAAACAGTTACTGGTGGCTACGGGGGGGTATAAAAACACACAGAAGCTAACTCTGGTAGCTTGTAAATGTGGTGCAAAGGGATGCTGCAATGCTGCACTGTAGACGCTGATACTAACAGAACAAACAATCATTACGTGCTCTAAACTCTTCAGCATCTTAAAATAATGTCAAATGAAGTTTTATGTTTACTGTTGACGTCACAGAGGGTGGTTCAGGTGGAATAATTGCATTGCATTTACAAGACATATCTACTGTTTTAGGCAGTATACCTAGAAAAGAAAAACAACTGAGGGACGCTTTTAAATTTCCCTTAATAATAAACCCAAAGTAGAATCATCTCCTCCTCAAAATGATTGCCTAAATTGTTCTAGAAAAACTTCAAGGTAGACCAACATTCATTTATTTATTTTTGACAGATATGAGTTTATAATAATAAAGATGTGATAAAAAAAGAATACAAATCATTACAGAAGTGGCGAGTCAATATAAAATAATTATCTTGTGGTAATGTAGTAACTTAGTACTCTCAACATAGAACAAGCTTTCACTTAAATGCAACTAATTAAAGTCATATTAAGAGGAGTTGATTATAAATAACTAATAAAAATATAAATATGTATTGTTATCAATAGTTTCTGCCATACCAGTTCATGTATCATGTGCAGCAGTTAATATTATACGCAATTTTTTCACTTCTCATGTGCAATATTTTAGTTTTAAGTATAAGATTTTAACAACATGTTCAATATTTCACTTTTACATACAAATGAGTCAATGCATTCTGCAATAGTTTGTGTTCATCTCATGTTTCTGGTACAATATTTCATTATCCTGTGTGATATTACTTATAGTGTCACTATAGCTGTCAGCATTACTACTGTTGTATTAACCTCCTAAGACCCGAGTGTCGGTTGGGCTTGCATTTAAACTTTTTTCTAGTTATTTGGGAGAAGGAGTATAATTGGATAATATCTAATACCTGATTATTATGTTTATGACATTTACATTATATTTTACTAGATTTACATTGTTATTACTATCATTATTATTATTATTATTATTATTTGTAGTTGTAGCATTACTAATAGAAGTAGTAATATTAGTATTATTGTTAGTATTAACAATACGCTCTTTTGGGGAAAAAAAATCCACATATGTGGACGGCAGGTCTGAAGAGGTACTTATTTTAGCTCATTTATTTTATTTCGGTAATGTACTGTACCTCTGTGTCACTGCTTTCCTACTTTTTAGACACTGCATTTCTTATGTTATGTCATTTTTTCTGATTGATAAAGGTTTTTTGATCTATCAGTCTGGAACTGATATGACTGAAAAGCATGAAAACACCATGTGAAGATTAGCTTTTCTTTTTTTAGTTAATTTTAAGTAAAAAAAAAAAATGCTATGATAAGTAAATATATTTTTATTTATGCAACCAATGTAAATTTTAAAAAATAAAACAAAATAAAGTGGCATGTGAGTGTACATCAACTAAGATATTAACTTTTTTTATTTGTTTGTTTTGTTCTGTTTTTGTTTTACCCCGCCAAAGAACGCGATGGAGTTTTGTGACGATCGGCGTACGTTTGTCTATCTGTTGATCTCTGTGTAACATTACTCAAAAACGGACAAACGAATTTGGATGAAATTTTCAGAGAAAGTCAGAAATGACACAAGGACCAAGTGACTCGATTTTGGCAGTGACGTGGCTTACAGTCTGGATAAATGGATTTGTTAAAGATTTCTGTATCATTGTGAGACAGTGGCATGGCGTCACTGTAACCATGACAACAAGTGAACACTACAGCAGCTGTCTGCTGACGATCACATGATTGCGATCCTACTACAAATCGACCACTGCCGACTTATCGGGACTTGTCCGTCAGAAATCATACAATGACTGAGGAGCCTTGGCAGATTACTGCCGGTTCTGAATGCCTTTCTTGTTTTTAATGTATTCCTTTGGTGATGAACCATTAATGTATATATACTGTCAAATATTTCCCTTCAGCATGCTGGAGTGTAAATTTCTGTTCAATTGATTATTGTCTGTAAGTCCATACAGTTCTGTTATTAGCATAATAAATGGAAACATCTGCAGAGTGCCAGTCACCTTACATGAACTCTGAATGTAAAATAGAGATTTTTTTTTTTTTTTTTTTTACAAAAAGTGAAGATTGTAGGTGATTTTGGTATCAGTGCAGCATGGAAGGCAGATAGATGCATTAAGGGGGACTTCCTCAGCGTTTGCCTTTCTAACTGTAATAACACTGGCTGGCTGATGATACCGATTGCTTCCAACAGACATTAATCCCCCGAATTTCTTATGTTCCTGAATACACACCAGCTGTGTGAGTGTATGTGTGTAATCTCCTTTTCATTTATACATTTCTTTTCTTCTTCTTCATCATCTTTTTTTTATTTCTCCTATTTGGAGAGCTTGATAAAATTATCAGTGAGGAATTATGGGTAAAACCAGAGATATTAAAAACATAATCTCATCCAAATGGAGAGAAGATTGATTCTCCCAGCTACCAACGCACTGCTGCAGCCCTGAATGGCATATTAAATGCTGCTTTTCTGTGTGTGTGTGTGTGTGTGTGTGTGTGTGTGTGTGTGTGTGTGTGTGTGTGTGTGTGTGTGTGTGTGTGTGTGTGTGTGGGTCACAGGTACAGATTACTGTTTGATGGTGGGTGTTTTGCGTTTGTGTGTACGTTCATGTACAAATGTTCCTTTCCCCCCCTGTTCCAACCTTTAGTATGTGTCCCTGAGCGTTTGTGTACCTCATACAATGAGTGTTTGTTGTTATTATTGCAGCAGTACATCTATTGTGTGGCGTTATTAAACGGAATGATGAGTTAACAGACTATAACTGGGATTCGATTTGCTGCTTGTGTGTGAGAACACAAAGAAATACGTCACAAATCTCCGTATGTAGGTTATGCAGGTGTGTTTTCTTGCTAGTGTGCCTTGCATGAGGGTTGATTTGAAGGTTTAGCTCTCAGGTATTGTTTGTCAGCAGCTGTGGGGTGCATCCTGTGTGGATTAGCGTTAGCGTGGCTGAGTGTGTTTAACAGGATTACTAATCTGAACTCTGCTGCCACAGCGCTCCGTGTCACCTGCTCTTAAATGTAGCTTTGGCTGTGCATGCATGTATTTATACCACTAGGCTGGTGCATATGTAACAATTCACCTGTGAATGCGTGTGCGTGTTTGTGGTCGGATGGTGTCCAGATTAGCACGTCTTTCTCTGTAACTGTGAGTCACACAGGTTTCCATTAATGTTAATGTCAGCAGGACACAGTTCACTAAGTAGTTTAGCGCTTTAAAGACCTAAAACTACTTAAATGCTTCATCATCTGGCCTTCAGGTAGGATCAAGAGGCTGTTCACACTGAAAAATGTTTGTCATTGTGTGTATGCGTGAGTTTAAAGACATTGTGCATTATCCTTTAAATGGAAATGTAAGAATTTAATAGCCCAAACATGAGACACATTCAAAAAGAAATCATCTGCAAGTGATTTTATGATCTTTCTGGCACATGCACACTTTACATTCATTATTGCATGTGATATACAATGTTTTAAAGAATTATATTCCACTTTTCTGTGACTATTTTCATAATTTTTTTAACAGAGAACACAAAAAGTGGAGCTTCTACGCCATAAAACAAACCTATCCCATGCCCCAAGTGTTTCTTTGTGTGTATTTCTTGTTTTTTTTATGTTTGACAGTCATGCATTTGTGTGTGTGAGTGTGTGCTTTAGGCCCAGTGTTGACAGCTACATGACAGCTCCCATATCCCCACTGTACCTATTTTCTCAAAACAATCCCAAAATGCATCGCAGCATGTCGTACGACGACCAAATCAATTACCGGGATACACGAACACGTCGTGTTCCAATCGAACTTTGATTCCCTCTTTAAGGGAAGTTGTTTCCGACAAGAAAAACGGACCTGAAGGCCAAAGCGAACTGCATGTTAGAACTCTGCTGCTGTGAGCCGGAAATCAGAAAGGTTGGGGGAGGGGGAGACTGCATATATGTAAACATGATCTGTTGAGCAAGAGATCGTACTTGAATATCCCAAGAAAGACCCAGAAATGTGCAGAAAGTAGCTTTAACCACAAGCCAGCCAAAATATCTCTATAAATGTACCCACAAAAGGTTGCACGCTAATATTTTGTTTAAATACCTGTAGCTTTGAGTATGGAACTCATTCACTGTGGTATTGTTTCGATAAGCTACTGCAATGTCACAGCATTTATTCATGTGCAGAGATGCATTCATTTTTCACCAATATCTTGTATTGATGATGGAAGAGTCAGACCGCTGCGCAAAGTCTTCTCCAGAACATCCCAAAGATTCTCAGTGGGGCTGAGGTCTGGACTCTGTGGAGGTCAATCCATTTGTGAAAATGATGCTTCATGCTCCCTGATCCACTCATTCTCAATGTGAGCTCCATGAATCCTGGCATCATCATCTTGGAACATGTCCACACCATCAGGGAAGAAAAACCCCATTGATGGAAAGACCTGGTCATTCAGTATATTCAGGTAGTCAGCTGACCTCATTCTTTGGGAACATAACGTCGGTGAACCTGACCAACCCCAGATCATAACCCTAACCCCCAAAGGCTGGTAGACACTAGCCATGATGAGTTCATCACTTCACATGCCTCTCTAGGCACTGTATTTGCTAAAGTGACTAAAACCCGATCTATCTGCTCATTTTATGTCATTCTTTTGCACATATTGCTTCTTTTGCACTTTCTTTTCCATCTCTACCCTCCTCTCCAACCACAGATGCTCGTGAGCACATCGCAACCTGGCGTTGAAGATTTATGGGGGGACAGTTGAACACTTTGTTGCATCGCCGTGAAGCAGATGGAGAATTCACGGCAGAGCTCGAAGGGAAAACTTAGCATAAGACAACAATCCGCCACAATGTCTGTCTGCTGGAGAGAGACGCAAGTTACACCTGTCTGCATGCACATTTCCTACTGCTGGAAGGTGAAGTAAAAAGAAAAAAACAAGAAAATCCTTGGGCCTGAGTCAGACTTCATTTTTTCTCTGGCTTTCTTCATGGCAGATTCTCTCTTCTCTTTTCTTTTCTTCTCAAAAATATATTCCGTCTTTTATCCATCTCCCAAATCCTCCAACTCTCTATTTCTACTGTCAGCTCTAAACGCAGTCGAGGCCTGTGCAGCCCGAGCAGCATTTCATCCGTTGCTTACCGGTTTTGTGCCCTTAAAGTGTCACATCATCTCCAGATATTCACCTACAAACACTCCGGAGCAGTTTCTTTTTTCCAGTCTGACTCAATCTGTTGAAAATTCAGAGGGCAAACCGATCCGCTAAGCAGCAAACAGGCAGCAGCACTTGGCGATGACGGGCGGGGAAATGGGAGGAAAGCGAGCGTTTGTGTGTGAAGCAGTGCGGGTCAATGACAAATAGAATTCAGACATGACTCCTCCAACGTTCCACTTGTGCAGTGCAGTCACATACACAGATAGCGAGGGCCACATGTTGCATCAGTGTTGCAGGGAGCCGGAGTCAGTTACGACACGACTCCGTACACCAGCAATTATACTCGACCTCAGGACTAATGGTAATGGGAATTGAATCTGACACATAATACCAGTGTATGGATGACAAGGGGTTGGGTTTGACGCTCCTGTGAGCTACAGCAGCCGAGCACGTGCCGGGAATAGATGAAAAAAATAGACTCCCAATGCAGAATCACACTTATCAGTACGCAACGCTCGGAAAATTACTTTAATTCGGCAAATTAAAACAATGCAACAGCATTCATTTGGCTGAGGGGCATTAAAAGCAGTTTTCACACTACAGACGCTGTTTTTTTTTTCCAGGTTTGCATTATAACATCTGACTGATGATGCGACACAACACCACGGCACGCTGGGAAAAGACGCACAGGACGAGTTGCAATGGCATTTTTCCTTTGTTTGCTTCACTTTCTAGGTTTCATATTAGAGACAGTGATGCATTTAATCTTTTAACTGACTAGGATTTTGTACATGTATCCCACATTTTTGCAAACAAATTGAGATATATTTTTTTGAGGAATTGAAGCAGGACAGATGGTAAATATACAAAAATGTATAAAACCAGGATTTACATTCAAATCAGTCTGCTCCAGAAGTGGGCCATTGTCAAAATTCCAAGAAGACATAAGTGCAAGACTATAAACAGTTGGTGCAGCCAGTATTTCCTTTTTTTCCCCATTTGAATTTTAAAGTTTAAGCAGAATGAGGTGACAAACTGAACTTTATTAGCTTGGAAAATCCAAACTGAATCTCCATGTAATCTCCTATCTCCATGTTAGGAGATACAGGAGAGTCAGTTTGGCATTGTGTGAATTGAATCGCGTTTCCCTCCCGGTACAGTTTGGTACGACCAATCATAGCACGGGAGGCGGGAGTTAATGCTGCGTCATCTTCAGCGCCTGGATTACCCATAAAGATGATGCTGGAGGAGGAGGAGGGGGGGGGGGGGCACCGCCGTAAAACAAGAAGGAGCGAGAGAGAGAGAGAGGGAGGAAGGGGGCCAAAGTGAATCTTTTTGTGGTCTCTTGGCGTTTTGGATGGCGTTAGTCGTTGCCTCTTTTCACTTGACAATGAGGAGGCAGTGGATGGCTCGTTACTTTCGCCTTCTTGCCATTGTTTGTACAGAGGAAAATCCCATTCCAAACGTGTGAGTAAATTTAAGCAACTTTTACACATACGCACCGACTTGGTTTGGCTCCGATTTAAAGTTATTCCTAACACCGCTAATCGTTCGGAAGGAGTCTTTTGTTGCGTAGCCTTTTCAAAAATAAGTGTTGTACTTGAGAGTACCCCATGTATTCGCAGATTTTTGTGACAAAAACGGCAGTAATCATTCACCGCGACGCTTTCTCGGCTGTATGCCATTGTTGTTTGGACTACATGGACTACAAGGTCGATTTGTTTGTGCGTCACATCCGTGTTACGCTGATGGGTTCTTTCTCGTTCAAGCTGCATTCGTTAGCCCCTCCTTTTTGAAATCGTCTCCTGTCATCACAATGCCAGACTGCCTTTATTTGTATTTATATTAATACATAAATAAAGTCAGTCTGGATTTTCCAGGCAAGAACTTTATGATTTTGCTGTTTGAGCCGATTGAAGGCAAAGTGAGTCGATCTCAGCCTTCAAGTGCAACGTCAACGTTTTGCACCAGTCTTTCTGGGTTTACTCAATAAAAAAGTGGAAAAGAAGTGAATTAGCTTCTGCTAGTGCTGAATGAGAACACTTTAAAGGTAATGCACAATGAATGTGGGTTAAAAATCTATTGCTCACAGATTTATTTAAGTTTAATGCATCGTATATTGAACCCTGGTTGCTTTTATTGGGTGCATTTGTCTGTTTATCAGTTGAAAACCAATATATCATTAATCAGCGCCGATGAATTTCCATTGAACACAAAGGGAACCTCTAATTTATTTCTTTGCTCTCTTTAAGGAAAAATAACTTGTGAAAGTGTTAAATAAGGAATTAAATGATCAGCATTGAAATGAGATGCATCTTTACTGCGTCCAGGAGTGTTTCTTTCTGCTTTCTTATGAATACAATCTATATTTATTCGTTCACAGTCCACAGCTGCGTGCATAATTCTTTCCGCCGGGCCTCACCACCTCAATTTCCCCCAGGACAATAAGTGTTATTGTATTTATGTGAAGTCATCTCATATTCCTGACAAAGAACTGTGACAGCAGTTTGCGATTGTGCTTGTTGCTGACTGATTCCCCGTCGTGTCCCCATTGTTCACGTCAACATTTTGATTGTTGTATCGCCGGGTGACATTCATATTCCGCCGTCACGTCTCGGCATTGCAAAAACAAATCTTAAAAGGATTAGTATTGACATGGTTTTGACACAGTTCGCCAAGCAATGTTGAGCTTCGCGCACGGAAGATTGGATTTTAAAGAACTGTGTTAAACAGTTTCACTGTATTATTGGTATTTTGGCTTCACACAATGCTTAATGATGAACCAATGAGCGCAGTTTAGCATTGTACTTTCAGATATTAGTATTATTCAGTAATTAGTGTCACATTTTTCCAAAGTTTGGATATTTCACCATTATTTCTATGTTTAAATACCTCCTTTGTTGTAGCGTTTCATGCAAACCTCAAAGATAGATGGTAGCTTTCCTTTTGTTTTTCCTCCACTCTACTGTAGAAATGAGCATAATAGTGGTGCAGAAAAGAGATCAGCCGGGGTCCAGTGGTTCTTTCTAAATTAAATAATTGCCATTGTCCTCTCGTTTACAAGAGTTTAAGTGCTTTGCTCAGTCTGTGAACATGGCATACAATTGAATTATGGGTATTTACTGTATTTGATGGGCCACAACAAACACAAGGAGATTATAGATGAAAGATGATAGTGAGCAATGAGCTGCGGGGTGTGTTTTGTGGCCGGCGGGGGAACTATGGAAATGGAAATCGGCATCATCCACTACTCTGATTTGTACTAAACACGACTGAGACCACACTTAAAGGAATTGTCTCATGTACTGTAAGTAAAGATGACATTTATTTTTGTCATTCCTTCTATGTTTCATTGATTTTCTGTCATTTTTTTTCAATGTTAATATGAAATTCTGCTCTATTGTAGGTTAACAGACAAGCAAAACCAGATTCTTGTGTAAGTTTAGTGTCACAAAGCTGTATCTTGTGGGTGAAAGCAGCATGGTTTCACTGGTGTGTGTGAGTGTGTGTGTGTGTGTGTGTGTGTGTGTGTGTGTGTGTGTGTGTGTGCATGCAAGACAGAGAAAGAGGAGGTTCAAACACAGCCAGCAACACTCAAAGCAGAGCAGACATGCAAACAAATGCAGTAAGATGAGAAGGTGATGAGAAGGAAAGACAAAAAAAGAGAAAAGAAAACAGAGAAAAAAACAAGAGAATTTAAAAAAAAAGAAACAAAAAAGGAAGGGGGAGGTGTAGGGCAAAGGGACAACCAAAATGGAGTAGTGTTTGAGTCGTGTTTATGGTTGTATCGTGACATAACATCGGGAAGAAAATATTCTGCCTATAAAGCAATAATCACCTTCGCTTGGGATGACTAGAATGTACGGCGTTGTTATTTGTCCCCTACCTATTACCACTAAGGCCAAGGGCCGCACGTCGCCGCCGGAAAGCATGAGAAAAGAGAGGAAAGAGAGAGAGAGAAAAAACAAACAAACAACAAAAAAAGGAAAAAAAGAAAGGAGAAAAAAAGTCTAAGAAAAAAAGATGTATAGTCGTCTTTATCCATTTCATCAAGGTTTAGATCTCCCTGGTTTTCAATTGCACAATCTGTCTTAGAGGAGAGAAATTGCAGTGATGAGAGATAGCACTAGAACAATGAGATCAATAGCACTCAGCTGGGATATGACTGGTCTTATTGCCAGGAAATAACCGTCAACGGGCATCTCGACCAGCCCATTAGCAGGAAAAAAAGGCCTAACAGATGTGTTGCTTTGGTGAGGATGTCTACTAGGAGTGGTCAGTGGATGCAGATGTGGTGTTGGGGAGCGGGGACGGGGTTAACGTTGGCCTGGCTTGACGGGTTAATAAAAAAATAAAGGGAGTAGGAAATGGAAGAGAAAAAGAAATGAACTGGATGGCTGAAAGAAACAAAAAAAACAAAAATAAAAGAATGAACTTTGTGGCGTGGCAAAAGTTGGTGCAAAGACACAACTGGCTTCTGCCGCGTCGGTAGAGTTCAAACAGAATCAAAATCAGATCGGTTCATGAAGGTTAACAAGAAGTAAATAACTTTTAACGGAAGGCCAATATTACAAATACACATACAGGGTCTCAAATCTACTCGAAGTTTTCTAAATTATTGCATATTTATTTCTAACAACAGTGCTGAGGCAACATTGTGGCTGCAGTTGGCCTTTACAAAAATCATCGCCTTATTAGCTTTAAATGTTAAATAGCTCTCAGGGTGACAGATTTATGCTCAAAGATGATGTTTTATATTCACGATTATCTAAAATCTTTACAATTTTTCTGCTTTTCTCAGTGGCAGAATACAAAATTTTGAAACTGAATCAGTTAGTTAAGCCAAAGAACCAAGTTTCTAAAGAGCAGACACGTAAATTTGCAAATACTGAAGAACATCTACTGGAATACCACTTATGAGGCACTAGCAAGAAGCTAAGTGGGTATTATTTTGCTAAATTAGAAACCTTGGTCTATTATGGTGTGTATTAAAGTTTGCAAAGCAGTACCTAGTGGAAGATCTGCTGCCGTTATGGATCTCTAAATCAAGTTTTGTTTTTGGGATAGAGCCTAATCTGTGTCATTTAATTCTGCACATCTTTGATACCAAGTCTGGTCTGACAGTTACATTAACCTTAACGCAGCCCTCAACAGCTTTAGCCTCCTAAATGTGACATATTTGACTTTGTTTTACAGTGAACTTTTATTAAAAAAAAAAAACAATACGCTGACACAATACGACCACTGGAGGAATGTGACTCCTGAAACTAGAATTGTGTGCTTTCTAGAAGCACTCAGTCTCCCTACAGCTGTACAGTGATGCAGAAGAAAGACTGCAAGTATCACAAACTTCATCACAGGAAGTTAAAATTTGGTCTGTCATAAAATGAAATTACCTTTAATTAGCTGATATAACCTGCCACCGGTGGCATTTGTGATTTTAAATAATGACAACGATAATCAGAGCAACTGACAGGTATGCTCAAGCAAAAAGGCAGCCTTAGAAGGCCAAGTGACAGACCAGCTATGTTACAAAAGGAAGTTGTGGCTCAGGGATAAGGAAGGCCATCCATCTGTCCACAGGTTTCCTTGAGCAACACACTGAACCTTAAGTTGCTGCAACTTGCTTGTCTATTAAGGTAGAAAAACGCTATAAAGCTGCAGCATACCAGCAGTTACTTTGCTGCAAGGCCACTTTGCACACTGTCAGCCACAGTCAAACATAGAGATGGTTTTTCAGTAAGCAGCAAAGCGATGAGGGGTCCTTATTGTATATGATCCTGTGTTTTTTTTCTTTTACTTCTCAATGTCCTGCTGACATAACCCGATAAAAATATGGTTCATTGGATCTGTCTGCTAAGTTACACTCAGATTCTTACATAAGTAAGCCGTAATTCTGCCCAAAATTAACACCTTCATGTTTTGTTTTTATTTTTTAGCTCAAGAAAAAAAGGTACGTGAGCTGATTACACTGATTAGAACAAACTGAACCACACAAGTGGCATTTTTCACTGAAATCAGCTGCTGTAATGAGTCGATAGCAGGTATTGCAACAACATTAGTCATAGGCCTTAGCAAAAAATTAGCCATCTGCATTGCCTCAGAACACTGCCCACGTAAGAAAAACTTCCAAAAAGTACATTCAAAGTACATTTTCTTTTTAGGGACTCTGATAGTTCCACATACTGAAAAAAAAAAGTTTGCATTTTGTACTATGGAAGACAGCCACAAAGTTAAAAGCATGTCTTTTCCCAAGCACACATACATGCAGACAGACAGAGAGCAGTGTTTACACACTGTAGACCTCCACCTACAGTACGTCCCACTCGGAAAAAAGAGAAAAAAAAGAAGAAAAAAATCACAGAGTGGAAGTGGAGAGAGCAACAAAAAAAAGGGATGATATAAAAGAGAAAGATGTGCACAAATGAGCAATAACTGCTTGATGTAGACAGGAAATAATAAGAGAGCGAGAGAGACAGAAACAGAGAAAGGCGAAGTGGAGAAATCAAATCAATGCTCGATGCAGATGAAAAAAATAAAACAGAAAAAAAAAGACATGAAGAGGTGAGAAAAATCAATACCAAGCTGAAAAGCTTTAAAAGCACATTGCCTGGCACATAAATGGGTGTATTTGCCAGAGATGAGCAGCAAATAAAGATGATGGGAGACACGAGGAAAGAAAAACAGAGCAGGATGAGACAGAGGGCTTCAGCCTCCATCCATCGGCTTTAATGAAGGCGGTCAATCGGTATGTTATGGCCCCGATGCTCCACTTTACACCCCGATGAGCGACGTGGATGTGGCGCGAGATGGAAAAGAAATAAATAAGAGAGCAGGATGGAGCGAAAAGACGGTAAATGTGAGACAGAAAGAGGACGATTTAAGATCGGGAGAGAAGAGATGAAGAAAGAATGCTGAGCAACGAAGTCATGCAGAGT
This sequence comes from Acanthochromis polyacanthus, assembly GCF_021347895.1. Lineage (NCBI taxonomy): Eukaryota > Metazoa > Chordata > Actinopteri > Pomacentridae > Acanthochromis > Acanthochromis polyacanthus. The sequence continues at coordinate 30,580,676 of NC_067117.1, read as the reverse complement.
AACGTGGTGAGGATGTGGGTCCGCTAATGGTCGTGGGTTTCACCTTTTTGGATCGAGCGTGTGCGCTCGTCTCGTCTAAACACACTTGCAACACTATTCCAGGGGGTCATGTGATCACACTAGTCTTCAAAATGAACTTTACCAAGGAGTGAAATTAAATATGAAAATAATATCATTACTGTTGAAGTGAGTATCAATGGAAGGGTGCTCATACCTTTGTTAGCCAGACGGACACAGTTGATTTTGGTTTCCTGTGGAGAGAGAAGAGACACCGGCAGACTGTTTAGACAACAGGTGGTAAATGGGAGGAAGAATCCCTCAGACAAAATCAGAATGTTATGTTTTTAATGAATTGCAGAAAGGGGTTTTGATTCTGACAAGCGTTTTAAACCCATTAGTGAGCATGTCTGTGTTGTTTGCTAGTTCTGGCTACTCACTAACTTGTCATGACACTCTGTTAACGATATTCAAAAGCATCATCAGTTTTCTTCCCAGCAGTTGGTGTTTCATATCAAACTTCATGATTCAGTACGTATGTTCTCAGCACTGAAGAAACAGCAGCTCGTCCATTCATAGAATGATTCCACTTTTCAAGGTAGCGCTACGTGTTTCAGACAAGGCAAAGTAAAGCTATTGTATGCAGAAATCATTATGACCTCATAAATAATAGTGCTGACTGATGGTGCATGGCATTCAAATACTAGAAAGGTATGACAAAAACCTACCATTACAAACCACACTACTCCTCCTTTAATTAGTACCAGTATGAAGAATGAAAGTGGTGAAAATTCATTTTCATTTTGTTTTGTGGTTGTTATAAACTTCTAGATGTACAATGAAAGATGCTAAAAGATGGAAACATCTAGTTCTGATGTTCCATGAGTCCTTCAACATGACTAGCTCCAGCTGTAAATCATAGATGTAGAGAGTGTCTCCTTCCTGAAGGAGGCAGGAACCGCAGCAGCTCATTGGTTTTCAGAGTACATGTAGAACAGGGGTTTGAACAGTCATGGTGAAATATACCCTATTTGCAGAATTTAAGATAGAAAACCAAAAGAAACATGTCAGACTTGGATTAATTTGCAAAAAAGAGCCACAGTATGATACTTCTAATGGAGCCCTATGAGCTGCCTCAGTGCACATGTGTGCAGAGCCCTTCTTCCACTCTCTGCAGCCATAGTGGACATAGCAACCACTCTTTCTTCTCTCATAAGCAAAATGTAGCTTCTCTGCTGACAAAACAGGAGGCATGGTTGCACAAACAAGTGTTCTTGCTGGGTATTCTCAGATTGTCCAGAAAGTCAGCGCAGAAAAGCAAAACACTGCATTTTTCCGTTTACAATGGACTGTCAGGGTAAAAGCAAATACAACACAAAAACAGTCTAAGAGAAACCAGAAAGGTATTTGGCTGACTTGTTCAAAGGATCCAAAGTATGACAGAACAGTCTATGGTAAATCATGACTTAACCATAGACTGTATATAAAGATGGATGTAGCATCTGGCTCCAAAAATGAAGCCCATCCGGAAGTGTCAAAAACTTGCAATATCACGTCGTCCGCTAGGGTTGTCTCCAAAAAGCTTTTTCTCCATAGACCCCAATTCATTTTTGGGAAAAACAAAATTTGATAGACTGATTTTCTGCAGCTCATGATTTTTTTCCCCGTTAGTTTTCATGGTCAAAATGAGAGATCAGGTGGTCGATCTTAAAATAAATCAATACTGAATTTTAAATAAATCGTTAAAGTTGGCGGTGCCAGGGGGCGTGGCTATACTTGATAGACAGTCTTGTCTGGAATGATTGACAGCAACAGAAGCCTCTGCGGTAAAATGTGGGCGGGATAAGAGAGTCTTCAGCTCTCAGTCTGGCCCGCCCATAGACTGGTCCTGCCCCTAGTTGCTCTCTGGTCCAGCCTGTTTGATGACGTTTTTTACGTCACTGGCTCCAAAAAATCCAAAATGGCGACCAGGAAGTAGCAAAATCTGGGCTACATTTTCTTGGCGTTGAAACCAACGGGTGACCTCACGGTTAGCTCACGCCTGGACTTAACAGATACATGACCATTCAAAGTTTGGGGTCACTTAGAAATGTCCTTATTTATGAAAGAAAAAGTTTTTTGTCTTTTTTTCCAATAAAGATGAGGTTGTTAAATGTTAAACTTGGCTTTATCTTTTCAGCTAACTAACCAGTGTGTCAAATGTGTCTATATGGAAATGCAATTCACACCGGTAACTAATGTGAATGCAAGCTGCTAAAAATCTGGTGCCTATCTGAATTACTTCAGAATTACGACTGAAAGAGTGAAAGTCGGTGATTAAAATGTGCTCTAGAGCGCTGCTCCTGCCTATTCGTTGCATGGATTTTTCCTCTGGGGATCAATAAAGTCTAAGTCTACGATGTAACTTTTCATAAGCAGCAGTGTGGTGTATGGAGAAATCTGTAAAGAGCTGATCTTGATGTAGACATCGTCAAGTCCTGGATGGATATAAGAATACAGAAAAAAATGTCATCCATTGTTCCATTTGATTTTCCCCACAGTATGGGCTTTTGCTGTGGTGTTATTTCAGTATTGATATATTTCAAAAGGTATCACATTAAAGTCCTAATTTTTGGTATGTTGACACCATTTGATGGCAGAGATGTAAGCAAATCATAAGATAAATGGTACGGATGAAGCAAAAGTGCTCATTCCTTGTATTTAAGGTGAATTAGCATCCAAGATTCTGCCATTAAATCCAATGGCAATCATTTTCTAAACAGTATCTGCTCACAGGTGCAAGTTTATACTTTCAAGAAACTGACTATGCAAAGAGAAACAAAGAGTGAATTACATGGAAGCTGTCTTAAAGCCTGGAAATCCATTGAGAATTATCCTTCAGGAATCGGTGCGCAATAATTAAACAGTGTATTCAATTTGGAGTTAATGAGCTAAAACAAACTTTGCTAAACTCACACCTTACTGGTTATGCATATACACTTACTGCGCCACTATTAGTCTTTGGGATCAATGAAATCATGAAACCATGATATTAGTTTCTTATCTGTGCCATACACTGACTCCTCTGATAACATGCATGTAAAATACATTATTAATGTCAGGATCAATACGCTGAAGAGTTGTTGGTGATGATTATATCCATCATACTCACTTTGTTCATATACATAATCGAATGAAATTACAAAGAAATGTTTTTTTTTTCCCCCATGCTGTGCTTTTGTTTTTTTTCTCCTTCAGCACCTGCATTTATAAGCATATTGTGAAGGAATAACTATAATTAGATGACTTGATGATATTTTTAATTAATGCGAATTGTGAAGTCGTTAAAGAGTAAAAGGGTGGAATGTTATCGGTGACAGTGACGTCTGGACAACTTATAAAATGCAAATCTCTAAATCAGTACAACCCGGGCAGGTCACAACATCTCTCCCAACCTGTTTCTCGGCGTATCGCAATCCCGGAGGCTTCAGCTGCTGCTGTCACTCCCTTTCTGATGTGCTGTCACCACCTGAAGAGGCGTGTGCTTTCTTTTATTCCGGGTCTTTTCATTCCTCCACTGCTCCTGTCTTTTCCTCTTTTCTTCCCTCCATGATACGCTGTCACCGCTAAGTGTACCTATCTCACCCGCTTGTCATACAGCGACTGGCCTCCTTCACATGTTGGCCCATTTGTCTTCATCAAACACAATGACTAGAGTGAGCTGCCAACGCTGACACCTGCCACCTCGGCATTAGAACAAAATCACTCCCGAGGTACTGGCCCCGGACGTTTATGCTTTTTTTTTTCTTTTATATTGTGCCTTTTTATTCAGGTCACATTAACATTTAGCATCTTGCTTCGACTACTGAAGGCAGTAAATAAAAAGAGGGCGAATGTTGTGCAAGGACTCTAGTTTTGAGACGCACATTGATGGTTAAAAAAAAAGTAGAACTTGATTGTTATGAGCTTCATGGAGGCCAAAATCAACTCAAAGTTTAAAAATAACCAAATCACCAAAGGGTTAATGATAGCTTCATTAGCTGCTGCTCAACAAAATACATGACGTCCACAACTGAAGTTACACAATTGTCTCTTCTCAACAACAGATCGGTATTTCCGAGTGTGTGCTGCACCGTAGCAACTTCTAACTTCATCAGACCATCGTTTTGTATCGCTAATCGCATTGTCATGTCTGTATTGTTGTGTCTAAAGAGCGGAGAAGACAAACGGCGGCGGATGATGGATGCTAGGAGCTCCTCTCCACAAGACTAAACACACCTGCTTCCACTACATCTCTGTCTGCTTTCCATCTATCTGTCTGTCCGGTTGACTAATGGCTGTCTGTCTGCTTTATCGTCTTCCTTTATTTCATTCCCTCATCGGTCTCGTAAAATTCAATTGCAGGCAGCTACAGGGGTTTGAGAGCGAATACATGTAAACGCACACGCAAACACAGATGTCCTTCAGCAGTGATTAGACTGTTTTGTGCTGTTTGCACAATAAATATGAGACAACACAAGGTAAATACAACTAATCTGCAGGAGTTAATTACATGTTGAAACACCATATTTCCATTATTTCCGCTGATTTCCATTAAAGACTAGTTTAGATTGATTTGGATGCCAAGAGAACTGATCTGCACCAAGACAATGCCACAATTCTGAAAGAGTAAAGGTACTTTATATCTATTTTTTATATAGCACGATGGGTACCAGACAATAACAACAACATGTGAAGTTGAAGGTCACAAGTGCAAGTTCAGAACTGCAACTTGTGGAAATGAAAAAATCTACACCATGTGTCGTGTATAGAGAAGCTCTGGACAACAAAACAGAGCAAAAGAAGGAAACACTCAAAGTTATCTGACCTCCTCAAACTTATGCACAGAATTCAGGGTATATTAATAATTCATTGTCCGATGCTGTTAATGTTAATATCCTTAAAGGTTATCTTCACTGTGGATTTGCATGTGTTATAGCAATGCTCCACATACCATGCTCACAGAGGATAATGTTGTCTTGTTTAGTCTAACGTAGCAGTAGCCTATAGCACATTACCCTCTTGACATGGAATCCTCCAGCTTAAAGTTATCCGTCTTCATTATGGTAAATAAAATATGTCAGTTAGGATTTATCCTGATGTGAACAGAAACTGGAGGTTTTGGATGCAGAGTGGTCTAACTCACTTTCTGTAGTTTTAGAGTTTTCAAGAATTTGTGTTTTGTTTTTTCAAGAATGGTCAAACACCCAAAGTGTCACTGTAATGCCGTATTTATGTTGTGGGTGAGACCACTTTGCCACTATAATCATATAAACTCAGTTCAGATCTTTTTGTGAGCTCAACCACTCTGCTTCTAACCCTCTCAGCTCTCAGCTCTCTTTTTTGGAGCTGCTCCTGACTTTCTAAGTAGTGCAGAGATGTATTTAAAACTCTCTTAATCAATCACCACTGGCAGCAATATTTGGAATGGCTACTGAAGGAATTAATCTTTCAAAATATAAATTTAATGCTATTGCCTTTGCATCTCTGATTGCTGTATGACTAATTCCTCTTAAGTGGAAAGATGAAACACCGCCCAAACATTGGATTGGAGATGTTCTGCAGTTTTTGCAACTCGAGAAACTTAGATCCACTCTGACGGAATCTAATGATGAATTCTGTACGTTATGTCAGACACCCATAACTGCAAACTTTATCCAACTATAACTTTGTATCGGCAAATACTGTGTTTTCGTCTGTAGAGGCTCCTAAACTAACGCTAAGCTTTATTTTATTTTATCACTTGTACTCCCTTGGCATGGTGGTGACAGGATAATGGGATTGTTTGGTTTTGTATTTTATTTTATCTTATCACTTGTACTCTCTTGACATAGCAGTGATAGAGAATTGAAATTGATAGATTTTTATTTATTTATTCATTGCTTGGATGCTATGGTCACTCGAACATCAGCTGTGCATATTAGACAGATAAATAATATTTCATAAATTTTATGAATTGTAGAGTTTCAGTGATAGTGGTATTGACGATCACATTCATGGTATTGTAGCATGCTTTTATTGAATTGTTGCATTAGAGACTCCTAAACTGAGCTACTTATCCATACTGTGTATCTAAACAGACAGCGAAGAATAAAAAAAGTACGCCTCAGAAGTAATAAATGTCTCATATTCCATCTCCTTTTGATATGCCCGTGGCAGAGCTCCCCATCCCATTCCATCAAGAGCCGTGTATATCCTACAAATGGGCACCCTGGGAATAAGATCAGCTCCCTGAGCACCGGTGACTTGTGTTTTCTATAAATTGGCACTATCGCGCCTATTTATGGCCCATTTAGAGGCCCGGCTGTCGTGGATTCACAGCCACCGCGAACAGAAGCACCGCCTCGTCTTGGCTCATGCTAATGGGCCAAACCTCTGGGGGTTAGAAGAAGCAAAGTTAATAAATGTAAGGCCAATTTATTGCCCTGCCTCTGTACTGAGAGGCTGGAGACCAGAGGAGGGCTGTGTTTTACGGTGGAGACACTGGAGACACAGTGTGCGTGTTTCTGTGTGTAGTAGTTAACTTTGTCGAGCCTGACAAGAATACTAAGTGTGTATGGGAGATGCAGCTGCTGTGTGGGGGAGCTCTCCCACTCCTTCCCTGTATCTATCTTCCCATCTTTTCTGCCCTATTCCTCTCCCTCTCTCCCTCTCTCCCTCTCTCTCTCTCTTTCCTTTCAATCACAGTTGGTTGGGTCAGTGTTCTGACTGACTGGCAGGATTTCCAACCATTTTCTGTCTGACTTCTGGACGCCGCGATTGGCTGTTGGGGTTCCCAGGCAACCCGAGACAGTCGTGGTAGCAACTATTTCAGCAGCTCTGTCTTTCATATTGTGTTTCTCAGCATATTTGGTTTAGTTGATGCTCTCTCTACACACAAGCACACACAAAAGCATGAAAATGAAAATGATAAGAATCTGAATCATAAAAATTAGCATACAGGATGTACACTACCATTCAAAAGTTTGGAGTCACTTTCAAATGTCCTTATTTTTGAAAGAAAAACATTTTTTGCTTTTTTTTTTCCAATGAGGATAACATTAAATGAATCAGAAATCCAGTCTAGACATTGTTAATGTGGTAAATGACTATTCTGGCTGGAAACGGCTGATTTTTAATGGAATATCTCCATAGGGGTACAGAGGAGCATTTCCAGCAACCATTACTCCTGTGTTCTAATGCTACATTGTGTTAGCTAATGGTGTTGAAAGGCTAATGATGATTAGAAAACCCCTGTGCAGTTATATTAGCACAAGAATAAAAGTGTGGGTTTTCATGAAAAACATGAAATTGTCTGGATGACCCCAAACTTTTGAACAGTAGTGTATGTACTTTTATACACCTAGACGTTTTGTGAAGTTAACTGCTAAATCCAGACAATTTAACTCTGTGCTATTAGCTTTTAATTGCATATCATCTGTTCAATAAAAATAATAATATTAATAATAATGTTTGAGATGGGCTGCTCAGCGGCATAGTGGTTAGCACTTTCGCCTTGCAGCAAGAAGATCCCTGGTTCGAATCCTGGGGTGGGCCTGGGATCTTTCTGCATGGAGTTTGCATGTTCTCCCTGAGCATGTGTGGGTTTTCTCCAGGCACTCCGGCTTCCTCCCACAGTCCAAAAACATGCTGAGGTTAATTGTTTACTCTAAATTGCCCGTAGGTGTGAATGTGAGTGTGATTGTCCGTCTGTATATGTAGCCCTGTGACAGACTGGCGACCTGTCCAGGGTGTCCCCTGCCTTCACCCAAGTCAGCTGGGATAGGTTCCAGCACCCCCCGCGACCCAAGTGAGGATAAAGCGGTATATAGAGGATGGATGTTTGAGATTATATCATTTGTCAGAGCCAAAAATTGCAAAAGCTCAAAAAATGGCAGCTTTGTAACTTTCCAAACATTCTTTAACTACTAATCTGTGAAATACCGTAATACTCTATCATGATCATGTTATTCTTGTCTCATTAAGAAGTTAACCAGATGTAAACAGCCTGATCTAACCAGATTAGATTGATTTAATAGAATTTTGTACTCCTCAGTGCAAGCGGGAAGCTATTAGTGACTCAGCCCAGTCCAGTATTCTAACAACTTGAAGAATTTTTGTACAAAGTAATTCCATTTTTCCTTTATTTTTTTGTAAAATAAATCATGAAATAATTGTCTTTTCTTTTCTGTGATTTATGGCATCAAAACACAGTGTCAAAGCCAAGTCTCACACTGCATAGAGGAGATTTCTGAGTTCTCTTTACTTTTAGCCATGGTTGTCCTGTTTCTATAGAGGCAGAGTGCTTTATGTTGGACTAAAAACAGAGCTCACAATGAATGAAAATGTCACTGGAGCAAAGCTGAACAAACAAACAAAAAACACCCAGAAACTGCTTGGAGTTCAGAGGGTTAACCTTAACCAAATTGTGTTTGCTGCCTAAGATAACCAAAGAAAGGAGTCAGGGTGTGAGAATCTCTGGTGTTACAGTCGGGAACTTTGTATTCAGGCCTCCCACTTTAAAAGAATTAGTCATAAATAAAAGTAATTTCAAGGAGACAAGGTTGTCTTGAGTATCAAAGAAGGAAAATGAGCAGAATAGGCTCAATGAGAGATACGTTAAGAGGGAAAGGATGATCTAAATTGTTAATATTTTCATGAAGATGGGATGAAAAATGTGCGAGTGAGGATAAATGAATAGACTGCCAAGTAAAAAGGAGGATAAAAATGGCTGAGTGAAGTAAGACCAGCTTCTTACTTGTCAACATAGATAAGAGCATCAGTTAAATGGATAAAATACCGGGTGCTACATTCAGAGGAAATTCATGGGAGGACAAAGGAATAAAAAAAGAAGATGAAGAAGTTTTGGAAGCCAAAAGAGAAAAAAAAAATAAGGAAGAAAGACACAGGAGGTGAAGGGGAAAGACGGAGGAAAGAGGAAGAGGAAGAAATGGAGGAGAAATGGGGCGAGAAATGGCACAAAACAAAAGGAAACGGTGACACACATGGAAAAACATGCCTTTCTATGCTGTGAAAAATGCAGCCAGACACCTTTCTTGACAAGTAAAAAGCCTCAGGGGTTGGCCAAGGTACTCTGACAATCAACGTCATTCACACACACACACGCTGCACACAAAACACACCGAGCGAATCTCAGAGCGCAGATTTTGGAGGTTTGTAGGGAAGAGACAGAAAACTGACAGTCAGTGTCAATCAAGATGCACTCAGATGACTCGAAAAATCCCTAAATGCACTTTTATTCAGTTTGAAAAAGGGACGTGTGCTTTCATATTGTTGGCAAGTGTTTAGGAAGCTTTGCATGCATGCATTTTTAGTCATGAACAGACCATGTGTCTCACGGCAGTCTTGGGTTTTCTGACTTTTTCTGATATCAGTGAAACCATGAATATTTATCACAACACAATAATCATGCATTTTGGATCAAAAATATTCATGTAGAAATGCTAATATTTGGCCCAACGTCCACTTTGAGACTTTTGGTCGACGTCTACAAGCTTCTGGTTCTATGTGTGAATCTTTTCTTAAATTTTATTTGTTGGCTTTCTGACTTGCTTCTTCATCATAGTCCACAGATTCTCAATGGGGTTTAAGTCAGGACTCGTGGCAGACCAGCTTAAAACCTTAATTCTACTCTGATTTAACCACTTCTTTCCCACTTTTGATGCGGGTTTGGCATCATTGTCTTGTTGGAACACCTAACTGTCCAAAACCAAACATTTTGGGCTGATTATTTTTTGGTTTTCCTGAAGGATGTTGAGGTAAACCATTCTTGAATATATATATATATGTATATATATATATACACATATATATACATATATACCGGGCTTTGCAAAAGGTCTGTTACACTCGGTTTCATGATCTTTAGAGACGTTTACATGTCGGAGTGAAAAATTCCATTAAATAAACTGAAAGTTCTACCTTATAGGCAGGTGTCCTTAATACAAATTTTTTTCTCCGGTGAAGTTGTATCAAGATGGAAGTCAAAAGAGTTGAGATATCTGCTCTCCTTTGTGCTGAACATCAGCCGGATGACCGTCCACAGAGTCGCGGAGAGGCTAAAGAATGGTGAAGATCTTTCAGGTCTTCACCATTCTTGAAAGATCATCTGAAAGATCTTCACCATTCTTGAGCGTCACGGCGACTCTGTGGACGGTCATCTGGCTGATGTTCAGCACGAAGGAGAGCAGATATCTCAACTCTTTTGACTTCCATCTTGATACAACTTCACCGGAGAACAAATCTGTGTTAAGGACACCTGCCTATAAGGTAGAACTTTCAGTTTGTTTAATGGAATTTTTCACTCCGACATGTAAACGTCTCTAAAGATCATGAAACCGTGTAACAGAACTTTTGCAAAGTATATGTATATATATATATATATATATATACATATCCAGTTTATTAAGGGTTGGCTAGGTTTTCCAACACAACGATTCAATATGTGAATAGTTGAAGGACCACTGCAAATTGAAGTAACTTTTTCTTTCATTTTTGGCATTTTATTTTTAAGGCAAAATGCCTTTTAAACCTGCTAGTAGGTATGTGGGTTCAGAGGGTTAATGGCAGATTGTGGTTTTAGTAAAATGTCAACGAACACATTGTGTAAAAGGTCGTTGATATTTATGTTTTCTTTTTATTATTATTTTTTTGAACTCCATCACAACATTCCCTCCGTCTCTTCACTCCCACTGTTTCCATTTAGCCCCGCTGGCCTCCATCTTTTGCTCCAGCATTATATCTTCTTTAATGTCTCTTTCACTCTTTCTAGATTTTTATTCTCCCTCCCACAGTTGTTCCACATTGCTAAGTCCCAAATCACTCCTGCTCTTACTTCTCTTACTTACAGCCTCGGGCACTTCATTCTAGTGTGTGTGTGTTTGCCTTTAATGTGGGGGATGTGCGAACGTGCACGTGTGTGTGTGTGTGTGTGTGTGTGTGTGTGTGTGCGTGTGTGTGTGTGCGTGTGCGTGCACGTGTGACATCACATCGAGGGAGACATCAAGATTGCCGTCGGTGAGCAGTTTTAATGTGCGGAGCGTCGACTAATTGGCACAATGATGGGAGATGAGAGACTGGCATCGGACTGATGTCACCCCAGAGGGGGGAGATGGAGGGAGGCAAATTGAGACGGAGAAAGAAAGAGAGGGGGAGGGTGAAAAAGAAAAAGAAAAATAAAGGAATAGGGAAGAAACAGGTAGGTGGACCAGACAGGTGGTAAAGACAGAAAATATGGGGGAGAAAGAAGAAGAAATGTGGATGGGTTGAATCATTCCAAGGAAGAAAAATACAAAAAAAAGGAAAGAAAGAGCCGGGGATAAGATGAGGTGAGTGTAATGAAAACAGAGAAAGCAAAAATAGACAAGGTGGGATGTTTGCAAATGATAAAGTAACCATGAAAGATGGTGTACAGGAGAGCGAAGGTGAAAGAAAACATAGACAAGACAGGAATGAATGAAAAAATAAAGAAGTGGGAAAAAAGATTGTGGGTAAAAGGTTAAATAAGAGCAGAGGCAGTGAATATTACTGGAAAGAAAAGAGGGATTAAGAAGAGGGTTTTTTTTAAAAAATGGGAGGAGAGGCACTGAAAGCATGTCTGTTTTCTTTTCTATCTGAAGAAAGAGCAAAGACAGAAGCAGCGAGCGATGAAGAGCTGGAGAGTGGGTGGACTGAGAGAACAATTTCTACTAAATGTTCTCAGGAGAGGAAGTGACAGAAATTGAAAGAGAAAGAGGGAGGAGAGACGTTCTCCTTGATGGACAGGTGGAGCTCAGAGAGGAGAAAGAAAAAAGAAAAAGAAACGAGCAGGATTATCCAAGACAGGCGGAGAACGAGAAGCAGACTTTCATCCATGGGATCAAACTACGACAAACCAGCCAAGTCCTCTAAAATGTAAATGAGGAGTTTCTTTCCAGTATGAGACATCATCCGACGCTGCAGCAAAAAAAAAAAAAAAAGATAAAAAACTGACACCTACTCCCAGAAAATGACTGACAGCACGGAAATGAAACAAATTACAGGACTTTGTGAGGACTGAAGATAACTTAAATCCTTGATTGACAAAATATCGCTTTCACGTGTCCTCGTTGCGCCGACGTATAATGGAGAGATTGAATTTGGAGAATGAATTATTCAGATGCTGACATTCCTTTTTTTTGTGCAGGGTTATACAGTCCATTCAGAGTCGGATGACAACTGGACACGGTGGCCTCGGTGATCCGCTGGCCAATTTAATTTTCACGGGAGCCAAGAAAAGACACAAAAACCTTTATTGTTGTTGTGTGTGAAAGGAGACCGGGCCTCCAACCAGACCAGGTGGGCTCAACCTGCTGTCCTTCGTCACACTGATGAGGAAAACACTCACAGCTCTGTCAAATGTCTTTTGAAACTGAGCCTTGACTCGTGAGGTGAGTGAAAAACAGTCGACTTTCTTATTAAGAGCTGAGTTTCTGGATATGCACCGATCATGACCACCTGCCAAATATTGTGTCGGTCCCCCTTTTCCTGACCCGTCGCGGCAATAACTCCACTAAACCCCTGAAGGTGTGCTGTGTTTTCTGGCACCAAGATGTTAGCAGCAGATCCTTTAAGTCCTGGAAGCTGCGAGGTGGGGCCTCCATGGATTGGACTTGTTTGTTTAGCACACCCCACAGATGCTCAGCTGAGATCTGAGGAATTCGGAGGCCAAGTCAACACCTCAAACTCGTTGTTTTGCTCCTCAAACAACTCCTGAACCATGTTTTGCTTTGTGCCATGGCATATTATACTGCCGAAAGAGGCCACAGCCATCAGGGAATGCCGCTTCCTTGAAAGGGTGTGCATGGTCTGTAACAATGCTTAGGTAGGTGGTACATGTCAAAGTAAAATCCACATGGATGGCAGCACCCAAGGTTTCCCAGCAGAGCATTGCCCAAAGCATCACACTGCCTCTGTTGGCTTGTCTTCTTCCAATAGTGCATCCTGGTGCCGTGTGTTCCTCAGGTAAGTGACGTACCCTGCCAGCCACGTGATGTAAAAGAAAACACGATTCAGACCAGGCCGCCTTCTTCCATTGCTCTTTGGTCCAGTTCTGATGCTCACGTCCCCATTGTCTGCGCTTTTGGCGGCGCACATGGTTCAGCATGGGCACCCTGACTGGTCTGCAGCTCCATACATAACAAACTGTGATGCACTGTGTATTCTGACACCTCTCTATGAGAACCAGCATTAACTTCTTCAGCAATCTGAGCAACAGTAGTTCATCTGTCGGATCCAACCACACAGGCCAGCCTATTTTTTTTTTTTTTTTTTTACTGACTGATAGCTACATGTCTGGAGTTGGGAGCACATCTGCACACACATACTCCTAGTCACACATGCTCCTAATCCCTTGGATCATATTATAATGTTCCCATACAACATGAGTAACATAGTGATTCATGTATGATTATTTTTTTCACAGAGGCTTGAGCAAATTCAGAACAGGACTGCAAGCAGCCAGCAGAGTAACATCACAGTCAATTTCAGGCCCAAACGAGGTGTCCTTCTGGAATCTGTCTGTAGCTTTCTTCTCAAGATCATGTGTTTAGAGCAGAATGAGAGGGCTCACATGCAATATCAGCAAAAATAACACTGTAAAAAAAGACACATTTTGAAAATCTAGATACATTAAAGTCAGACAATCAAACTTGAATCTATTTCCATTCGAATATGAAGGCTCTGAGAGGTTGATCTTGTCTCATAGTCAAAATGTGGGTCAAATTTAGAGGTTAAGTATCATCCTCTGAAGAAAAAAAATATTTTAGTCCACAAATGCACAAAAATGTCAGTTTAGGTTCAAGTTATGCATACTTCTTTTGATATTTATCGACTGGATGGAAAGCAGGAAATGGTTGTTTTAAAGCTACAGAGTCCACAGATGGAGAAGGTTTGGGTTGAAAGGACAACTTTAGCAGATAACAGAGGTCATGTATATCACATATCCCATTATTTTACTCATGATCTCTACATTTCCACAAACTGCACAGGTTCAGTTTGGTTAAAATTTAAGCCTTAATCCTTCTCCCAAATATAGAACACATCTGTGCATGTTTGCATTTATCTGGGTATGCACAATTTTATACATATACATACACACACACACACACACACACACACACACACACACACACACACACACACATATATATATATACAAAGTAGTAATGTGCATATGGCAGCAAATCATTACAGTTTCTCTCTCAGCAATCCAGAATCCAGTCAGCAATCCTGATTGGCGCAATAATGGGAATTTGGAGGATATACGTTTAGTTTAGCTTAGTGTCAAAACTCTGGAGTTTTCTGAATGTGCGTCCTGACGTCCTCATCAAATCATGTGAGTTACAGTGGCTGTGCAGGTCTGCTTGCTTTTCTATTTACTTTTCACCACCAAAACCCCCCATCAGTGCCCCAAAACGCTCCAATCCATGACCCAAACAAACCTCACACTGATTGGATTGACTGAGATCCAATCAAATGAGGAAGTCCGATGTGACTGGATTTAGGAATCTGCACATTTGTAAAACACACACACACACACACACACACACAGACACACACACACACACACACACATGCGAGTACTCACACTTATAAACGCACACTCATCCGCTCGCAGTCACAGTTGTTCAATCATGCAAGAATCCCCACTCACACCCACTTGCACACAGCCTTTTCTCTCTCTCTCTCCCTCTGCGGTGCATTGTGGGTAAAACCTGCCTTCTGGAGGAGGATATTACATCACGACAACAAGCCAAGCTCGCCCGTCCTCGCTCGCCGTACCGAGTTACCGTGGTTACGGCAGTGGAAAATTAAAACAACCCTCGCAGGAGTTGAGAGTATTATGGAAATTCAAAAGTTCAAGTTGTGAATGAGTTATGAGAAGGCAGCTGGGGGGCAGGTGGGCGGGGTGTTGTTGTATCTGCACACGGTGTAATTACCAGACAGAAAGGGGCAGCAAACAGACACCAGCAGATGAATTCTGGGAGGGAGGATTCCCACAGGGAGCCTTCTCCTGTTGTTTTATTTTTCTCTTTTTACGCATAAGGCAACACATAGCTTTAAATTTACTGGACTGGAGCCTTGAGAAGGTCATTCAAACTGCTCCTGCACTGCTTTTTTTTTTTTTTTTTTTTGCAAAATTGTCTTGACATCAATTAGATGTTTGGACACCTGATCAGATTTCAAACATGTGTAGTAAAGGAGCGGCAACCAGGTGTGATGCGGTGAAGATTTACCTTAAAGCTTAACTGTTCTGAAAGGTTTTGGAAAAAAAGAAAAAGAAGAACAAAATGGCTACAGTTTCCTTTGTAATGAGCCAATGGTTAGTTTAGAGCAAAGCTGGCATGACTTTGCTTAGATTTTCTTTTTGTTTTTGTGTCGCTTCTTGGCTTAACCTTTTTTGTTTGTTTGTTTTATATTTTTCCAGTCAAGGCAAACAGGTTTTAAAGCCCTTAAATGTGTTAACCCTCTGAACTCACAAGGGTGTTTTCTGCTCTTTTCACACTTTTCTTCATTGTAGGTTCATTCTTCACTGCAATATGAAGCTCTGAATGTCTATGGAAACAGAACAACCACGACTAGAAGGATATGGAACTCAGGAATGTGTTTTGTTCAATATGACAAAGTCAAAATGCCTTAAATCAGAAAAAAAAGAATGTAGAATTTCTTTGACTATTCATTTTACAAAAAAAAAAAAAAAAAGCTTGCGGTTTAACCAAGTTCAGCTGAAAAGTTTCTGAATTGATATCGGTGCTACAGGTGACCACTAGTGGATTCTTTGTTGGGCAGAGGAATGCAGATTTTAGTTTCTGACAGAATGTAGTTTATGCAAACAATATACTTTTTGCAATTTTTGAAATGTTACAGTTTTAAGCGTAGATTTGCATCATTTTCTTGACAGAACAGAGACGGTGAGAAAATCTAAAAACAGTGAATTTTTCCTGTTTTAACAGATTTTGTCCCTGATAAATGGTGTGATTTTGACTAATTTGGGCTTTCTTTTAATGAAAACATGCCTTTTAAACCCACCCACCTGACCTGCTTATTGTGACTGCAGATATTTTCTATATTCCCTGACAGTGTGAGGTTTTCTTTATGAGAAAAGAAATGATTAAATCTTGGTAAATCTACTTTTTGATGCTACATTCAGAGGCACTAAAAGTCACACATGTTCCAAATATACACCAGAAGTCTCAGTGGATAAACAACCAAACGGATTTCTCTTGTTTATGGTAGAATCTGGTTAGTGCAAATGTTGTGCTTATTGCAGTTTTTTAAATGAGACATTTAGAAAAAGGGATTTGGGGAATATTTTGCAAACATGTCACAGAGGAGTAGTTGAATGACTATCAGAGAGTTGAAACCCAACAATTCTTTGTTTTTAAAGTTTCTGACTTTGACAATTGGTGTGATTTTGACGACTTTTCGAAAAGATAACATGACTTTTAAACCCAATAGAGGCATTACTATGATTGCAAATATCTTCTAATTTCCCTGATAATGCGAGGTTTTCTCTATGAGAATAAAATGAGTTAATTCGGGTAAATCTGCTTTTTTGATGCTACATTTAGAAGCACCAAAAGTCACAAATGTTCCTAGTTAACACAAACATTCTCAGGAAATGAGCAACTGAACAGATTTCTTTTGTTTTCCATAGGTTCTGGTTAGTGCAAATGTTTTACTTTTTGCATTTTTTTTTAAATGATGCATTTCGAAAACAGTGATTTGGGGAATATTTTGCCACTTTCTGTCACAGAGGAGTAGTTCAGTTGGTGTCAGAGAGTTGAGATCCAACAATGTTTTGTTTTTAAAGTTTCTGACTTTGATAATTGGTGTGATTTCATACCCCGTGGTGGTATTACTATGACTGCAGAAACTTTCTAAATTCCCTGACAGAGTGAATAAATTCTAGTAAATCGGCTTTGTTGATTTTACATTTAGAGGCACCAAAAGTCACAAATGTTCCAAGCATAGACAAGAATTCTCAGGAAATGAGCAACAAAAACGATTTTTTTTCCTAAAACAACAAGAACAAAGCTTAAACTGCTTATCCCAGTTAAACAAAGTCTGTTTTCTCATCCCATTTCCTGAACTGGTCCTTGAAAATGCTGTTTGGGAAAACCGAGACTCACCCCGTTGGCTCTGCTCATGGCCTGGTAGTAGATGCTGTAGCTCTTGGCAGGGGACAGCGGCGGATTCCAGAAACCGCCGTAGCTCTTGTTGTCGCCCACCGTGAACGGCTGAACCACCGTGAGGCTGGAGGGCGGCAGCTCAGCGGCGATGTAGTAGGACGAGTCCAGGATGGAGGCGTTACGGAAGCTGACGGGGGCTGAGAAACACTCGGGGGCCTCGGAGGCGGCGCGGCGGGTCTTGGACTTCCGCTCCTCCTTCACAACGAGCTGGTAGGAGCTGAAAACGCAAAACGGCGGTTTTTAAAGATGCTGTTTTGTGCTGTTTACCAACCCCTGCTGCTTCTGAAGCGTTCTATCACACTGATAAATGAAGAAAATAGTCGATAAACCAAGTGGGGCAGACATTTTTGCAAAACTGCTGCAGAGTTTCAGTCACTACAGGTGTCCTGAAACAATGTGTAAGTCGCATAAACCATCGAGGTGTTTTATCTGACACCTGAATTTATCGCACCATTCAACAACCTTTCAACAGCCTTAAAAAGCTTTAATCTCCAGAGTGCTTATATCCATTTTGGTAATAAAAGCATTAGCAAAAGAGGTCTGTGAGGAATCTTGAGGAAAAATGCCTACTATCCGTTATAAAGGAGGATAATTTGTTCCAATGCTCACTTTTTTTTTTTCCAAATGGAAGATACGTTTTGGAAGCTAGCTTTCTAACAAAGTGCCTGGCAGACCATTTCTTGTGCTGACTCAGCAGCAAAGTAGAAATTAAAAGTAAAAGATGTATATGTGTGAGAGCTTTAATTGATTTCTTTAAGAGTCCAGATGTGCGCGTATCTTTCTGTGTCTAAGTGATAGCGTGCACAGACTCTAGCAGGTGTACCCGTTCACCTGGATGTGCTTTAGCAGGTGTGCTTGCATTTATGTGCATTTAGACACTTGAAAAAAATGTCTATCTCCGTCCGCGCTCGGCTGCGTGTACATATGCATTTCCATTATGTTCCGAGAGGCTTCATGAATGGCTGAGGGCTCCTTTAACGGTCAGGACAAACGCAGCGGCCCTCCGCAATTACCTTCCATCCTCCACGCCAAGAACTCACTTCACAATTATACGCAATTAGGGAAATGTATGTTTCTGTGAAGGAGGCCGCGGCCAATTATCCCCCAGTTCGCGTTTGGCAGCTTTCATAAAAGATAATTGCTGATGACCAAAGATGAGTCTCCCTCTCTCTCGCTCTCTGTCTCGCTTCCTCACTGTCACTCTCTCCGACGTTTCTGCCTTTCTGGTGAAATATCCATTTCAAACTAATGGCTTTCAGAGGCTGCACTGGGGGATGAGGCAGAGGCCCGCTACAAGGAGTGGACAGGGAATAGAAGAAGAGTGTGTGCTCAGTGTTTGAGACAGTCCACGTGTTTTTACTTCTATCCAGTCAGTTTTACACCTTTACAGTCAGGACATTTTAGAAACTAAGAGCAAAGTGGGACAGTTTTGGTAAAAGGAGGACATTCTTGGGGAAAGTGATGACATTTATCAAAGTGAGGAAGTAAACAACAACAAAACAAAAAAAGGCAGGAGAAGACATTTTAGAAAGTAGGAATAAAAGTGTAATGGTGTTAGAAATTGGACTTAAATGGAGAGTCAGGGACAACATATCTAAGCTGTAAAAGAAAAAAAATGTTTTTTTTCTAAAGAATGGCAAAAATCTGGCAGCAAAGATGCCAAAAAATATAAAAAAAACTGTAAAAACTGCAAAAAAATAACAATATATAATGTAACATTTAATTTAAATATAACAATATAAAATGCACTTTAAATTTAAATGCAGTAAAACAAGGTAATTTTACAGTTACGCATTGTAAAAGAAGAAATTATTCTTTAAAGAGATACCGTTTTTCGCCATTTGTTTTCATTTTAAATACAGACAACATGTAAATTGATGCTAAAATAACAGTTTAAAATCATTTAGTAGTCTTCAATCTTTAATTCATACATTTCCTCTTTGAATTACAGCAAATATCAGTAATGCCATGCTATTTATACTGGTTTAAATACAGTAAAAATAGTAGAATTTTACAGCCAAACATTGTCAAAAAATGAATTTGAATCAACAAAATTATACACATTTCAGCTCAGTTCAGTTTTTGTCTCTTTTTTTTGCTAACATGTAAATTTAAACTTCTTTAACAAACTAATCATAATTTGGCAAAGCTGTGAAAATCTGTAAATTAAAGAGAAGTAACTTTAAATCATTAAAATGTATGTACGATGTCTCGTAAATAATGGCACACAACTGTAAAAAAGTTAATTTATGATGGTTTCAATTTTAAAAAAAAGATTACTATTTACAGTTTTGGCTATTGTTTTTCTTTTCTTTATGATTAATTTGCCACATACATTTTTTTTCACTCATATTTCTGTACTTTAACAATAAAAGAGTGTAAACTAACAGTAAATCGTTGAAAAACTAAGTTAAAAATGTCACAAAACCTTCATTTCTTTTCCATACCATCCACTTTGTGATGTTTTACAGTGCACCAGTGCGGTCTTACGTGTGCTTCTGTGTGCAAACATATTAAAATAACTCTGGAACAGTTGACTTTGGGATGATTATCTCCATGTAGCTATCTTTATCTGCGATCTGCAGGTTTACAGCCGCATACGTGAGTCGGTGCGTTTGTGTTTACCCCAGTGAGCAAATGTGTGTGCGTTTATTCCGCTGTTGGTCTTTACGGCCGCCTCCCTGCATGTCTGCGGATGTGTGTCTGCAGCACAGCAGCTGCTCCTCTTAGCGCTGCCATTTTGGTAAACATTCTCTATCCAAGCTCCTGAACTTTAGACGCTCTACTCAGAATATAAAAACAAAACAATTCCTGTTCAAAAAATAATAAAAATTTGTACGCACATTAACCAACAGATGCTTTTTCTTTTTCTTTTTCCCCCTGCTTCCTTGCGTGCATCTGTCGGCACTTAAAACATGTAATACTTTCGCAAAACACACACAATGATCAAACACATTAAGGGGGCTCATCTCGGGTTGATAAACACATAAAGATGTTGAGTGCAGCCTAATTCAACACGAGACATATTTGCCGTGTGTGGGTGATTAATGGTGAGATACGGCATGGGATTTGCAGAAATTAACACTAAACTACTGACCCACACTCGCATTTCACGAATCCATTTCCCCAAGTCCGAAGCGAAGTGATATATATTCTCCACGCAGCCTTGTCGAAACTGTATTTCCCTAAAGGCGAGTGAGAATAATGTTCTCCCCTGCACCAATTAAATGGATGAGATCACATGTTCAAAGTGAACTTTTAATTAAAAAAACATGCGGGATGAAATAATGAGGAAAAAGGAAAGGAAATAAATTCGCCGGGTGTCCGCCCTGACTGGTTTTGTTTTGAGCAAGTGAGCGGGGTGGACTGGGGACCGGAAAAATGAAACTTCAGTGTGCTGTTTGTGCCTGATATAGAGCTTCTAAAGAGAGCTTGCATGACATGATTGGCAACTTGCTCAATCTTGCAGGAGTTTTTATGTACATCGCAGGGGAACTACATGTGCACTTGTGTATTTCTGTGTTTTTATGTTTCTGTGATTGTAGGTTTGCACAAGAAAAGCTCAATTCCTCTTTGCTAAAGCAGCAAAACGGGTGTTTACTTGCCAGACATAGGACATGAGTAAGTAATGACGATATGTTTCACTGCCAGATTTGCAAAAAAAAGAAAATTCTGTGAGTTTCTATCCTTTCCTCGCTTTGCATACAAATTGGACTTATATGTGTGAGTGATTTTAATGGCTTTAAAGGAGCCCCTTGAGGAAGGAAAATGAATGAAAATAGAAGAACAAAAAGGGGAAAACGAAGGAAGATGGGGAGAGAACGGCCGTAAAGACGATTAAAGTTGGTGGGAGACGACAGACGAGTAAAGGAAAATATGAAAAGAAGGAGGGGAATAGGAATTTATAGGAAATAAATTACCTGATAGGTGCTCCTCTGGACTGGGCGGGCTTCAGCAGGATAGTGATGGTGGTTTCTGTTTCATTTAGTGGCGCCTCTGATTCATACTCTGGCATCATGGGTGCTGAAAAACACACACACAAAAAAATACAGTTTCAGGAATTAAAAATTGAAACCAGGGTTACTTTTACTGACTGGTTTAGGATTTATTGCAGAGCACCTCTTAAAAAGGCTGTTACTGTAGCTGCAGAAACTTACTGCTAAATAAATTAAATTCATTCATCCCAAACCCCAAATCATAAGTAATTCTGACAGCAGTCAGACACACCAACTTCAACTTTCCAATATAATGTAATATGCAGAGACTCAAAGAAAAATTACTTTTGCTTGGTTAAAAAAAAGCAAAAAAAAAGTGATGGAAGGCAGACAGACTTAGAGAACAACAACCGTCAGGAAACCAAAAATGAAAAATGACTGCATTCAACATTACAAAAGTAACTGTCCAAAAAAATTATGTAAAAATGCATCTTAAAAGGGCACTTCCTGCTTCAGTGACAGAAGCATATGACACAAATATTAATCAAGCCGTCAAAAATGAATACAGCTCAAAGTCTGTATGAGTTCTGTGGATTTTAAGATGAATTTACTGCATGATCAGACTTCACATTCATTGGTAGTCACCACTTTCCTCAACTAGCCCTTAGGTATACACTGATGCTACAATACAATTGCTGAATAAACATTAACAAAACAAAAGAAGGGCTTAGCTATAGAGTTGAGAAGATTTACAAGATTCGCAACTTCAGTGCAAAAATTTTAAAAAATAAAATAATCACAGTTTGCATTATTCATTTTAGATCTTTGGTTTTTGAGAGTTTGCATACAAAAATCCCAATAAATATCAACTGTGTCCATATCTCTGACAAACTACCATGGTCTTTTATTGTACAAACTTGACCTTGCTTCCAAACTGTTGGCCTAAATAGATGTCCCTTTTAAGCTGATTGTCGCAACTTTCCGCTTGCATTCAGAGCCGAGATATCGCATGCAGTCCCCCAATGCCGGTTTGTGCATATTCAATATGTACCGAGGAACCTTTGGCAAGCATTGGTTTCTCGTACCGGTTGGAATGGGACCTATATTATTATCTGTTATTATTATAAATCTATTCTATATGCTATAGACACATTCACCATCCATCCATCCATCCATCCATCTCTGCAGTACAGACATATTTATTTACCGCCTTTCAAACTCTTGGGTTAACACTGTAATAAAAACACATTTTGTACAGCCTTCTAAACAAACCTAGTATTATGAATTGCTTTGACATTACGGCATCGTGTCTCAACAACAGCATTTTATTGCACTCAAGCTTTTAATTTCACATCCGTCATGGTCCTCATATCAGAGGTGCAGCGTTGACGCCCGTCTGAGTTAACCATCAACACTCCTCCTCCTTGATTGGTGTGACATTTAGGTTATTAACACAACCCTCCTCCTCCTCCTCCGTCCATCCATCTCCTTCAGTCTGCAGCGTTTCATTTAAATCTCTTCATCCTTTGCTCCCTGAATGAGATAATGAAGATTGGGGATGGCGTGACATTTGGGCGGATCTTTGATGTGTGGAAGCAATGTGTTTCTCCTTTTTTTTGTTTTGCTTGTTGCCGCTGTTTTTCCTCTGAGCAACGTGTTGTTCAGATTTAAAAGGCTCGCTGGAAAAGGTCACGCTAGAATCACTGCAGGTGCTGACAGATGCAAAAATGCTGATGACACATTAGAATGGAATAAAATCTGTGTTTAATGCCAGAAAAACTGAGTTGCATTGAGTTTAATTCACAACATGTGATCCCTTATTCCATTGAAAGTAGCGTCTGTACCTCAAATACAGTTTGCTGCAATAAAAAGATGACATAAATCTGTGTGACAACAAAAACTGTTTCCCGTTAATTAGATTTTTAGGCATTATTTCAGACCCGTTTCGGGAGATAATGAAAATTTTCCATTTTTATATCCTAAAATGTACTATAGTATTTCTTTAGGTATAATAAAGTGGCACTGTTTTAGCATTTAAGTTGAGGTATTTGAAAATGTGAGCATGTTTATGAGTAGAAAGAAACCAAATGTGGTGCATATCTTATTTTTCTCCTTTCTTTCTACTCATAAAAGACAAAATTTTGAACTGAGCCATGTCAGTATTTAAAAAAAGAATGAGACACATCAATGTGAGGTCAAATTTATCAGAAATATGTGGCTAAATAAGAAAAGAGATCAGTGTAGAGCTTCCCCTGGTGAGTAAAACCTAAAGGGAAGATATCTGCTATTCTCTCTGCTTTATGTCACATGTGGATTAAGTAAAATGACAGTGATAAACGTTGTATTGAGATTAATAAACACACATGATAAGGTCTCTTTGGATTACTTTAAAGCTATAGATTTGTCAGTGCACAAAAGTAAGGTAATGGCTCATATAAAGTTGTATTTAAACATGATAGAAGGGAAGAAATAGACAAGAAATGAGGGGAAACGGAACAAACGTCAAACCAGCTGAGAGTTGAAATGAATAAATCTGTTTAGATGGTACATTTTGCATTTATTCTGCATGCAGCTAAAGTTTTTTTCTCTAAATTTGGATTGAAAAACAGAGTTGCTTTGCTATAAAGTTGAACTTGGTGTTGTAAAACCTTGTAGTTTTCTCAGATATATGGACTAAAAACAAAGTCACAACTGCAACAATGAAGAGAAACTGGAAATACCAACAAGCTGCAAAAAACAAAAAACAAAACTAGAATTGCTGAAAGAATACTATTAGGAAAAAGAGTAAACAAACAAGAAAGGTAGGAACAGAAAAAGAAAGGATGAACCAGAGGATTGAGGAGGAAGTGACTGGGATGTAGGAGAATCAGGAAAAGGATAGGTAAAACTAGATGGAAAAAGAAGTTATATAAAGGGCAAAGAGAGGAGAAAGTGAAGGGTTTTATTTTGCATCCCCCATTCTGTCATTTGAACAACAAAGGACACCCTCCTAGAAAGAGCTGGAATTGGAATGAAGACTCCTCTGGTTCAAGAATAAAGAAATGTGAGCACACTTCACAGTTCTCGCCACAGATTGTTTGCTTTGTCTTTTTTTTGTTGCGGCGCCACTGACATTTTCTACGGACCAAGGCGGATGAGGGTTATAAATAGAGAGAAAAAGTCATGGCAGATATGAAAACAGTCACTTACACAGACAAAGGACGACACAAACAACATAAAAACAACAAGGCCTGAAAGTGACGGACGTGTCGGCCCACCAGAACAAGCCTCTACCTGCTGTTATGAGCCAACAAATTAACAATCTGACAGTAAATAAGTGCAGGAAATGTGCAGAAACAAACCAAACAACAACATAAAACTCATGTTTTTCAATAAGTGGCGTTTACCTGCTATCTTGGTGGTTATTCGGGTGGTGACCGGCGGTCCGAAGCCCTTGTTGGTGGAGGCTTTGAGGGTGAAGAAGTAGGTGGTTCCTGGATAGAGTCCCACAAACAGATGATGAGTCTCGTTCATCAGTTTAAACACTCGGCCTCTCTGGGTGGTTAAATCAGCGCTGGGGTCCAGTGAACTCAGGGCCTTGTAGGTGATCTGGTGATAGACAGCAGAAATACAGATTTATACTTAGCATTAGCAATTAGCGTTGCCATCACCATTGCATTGACTGGTTTACACACTTTATCAGTTATTTACAGCTGTAGAGTTGAGCTCGGCTGCAGTGTTAGCCTTCTGTGGGAGGTTCTGGATAGCAATAGCTTCCAACATATTTAGACTTTATTAGTGATAACTGTGTTCCTTTGCTCACTAAAGCTTTTGTTGGGGAAGAATGCATTAAACTTTTTCTAGCAAACATGCATCATGGAAAACTACTATGAATGTTGAATGTTGAAAAACCGTAAAACACTTATACACTAATATTGCATGTATTATGAAAAAAATGAGTTTGTCTAGATTCTGAAAATCGAGTCACAGCATAGTGAACATACGGTTAGGAATCCATTTTGATTGGACAGTCGTTTGTAAAATGAACCCTGTCATCATCAGTTCCCCTTTGAGAAATGGTGAGTCCAACTTTCTAAACCTTTGGGGGGATGTAAACATATCTTTTGAGGTAGACTTTAAGGCGATTTCTGACCTCATATGCAAAGTTCACAACATCACTCCACGAATATGAAACACTTGACTCTGCATAAACCCAAAAGGAACAAAAAGATAACAAGACGTATAATTCAAGTATCATCTAAGATCTCACAGTCTGGTTTGTTTTCACACAAGCAACAACTTTAAACTTGACTTGGACTCATTTGTGACAACTAAGCTCAATATTTACATTTTTCTGTCTTTTTTGGCCAACTTGACCGAGATGAGAGCAAACTAAAACAATAAGTTGGTGTCTGTGGAACCAAATAATAGCAGGAAAAAGCACTAAAAAAAGGTACACAGCACTGAGAGTAGATTACAATCCTTATTGATGTCATTACAACTTTCTCATCTACTGATATGTCTATGGATGGACGCAAGTTAAATTTCATGAAGCACAATTCACTGCAAATATATAGAATAACCACAGTGGAATGTATCCCTTTTTTCTTAGGAATTAGACTCATTTATTCCCTTTTCTATTGTTCTTTTCCAGCAGAAAGCAAACAGTAACCTTCAGAGTCCGACCCCGATCCAGCCAACCTCTGCTGTCACACTGCAGCAAATCCAGTAAATCAATCGCCAGTTATTAAATTGTCTGTTAAACGTCACACGAATCAATTTTTTTTTTTAGAACCGAAGCGACGTCGGCTCTTTACAATAGCGTTTCTCCCCCACGATCTCCACTTTGAGACTGGAACAAATTGAGCAAATTGACCCGTAGCCACTAAACTGGCAGCAACACTTCAATAGTTCTTCTTGTTAAAAGACCTGTCAATGTCAGTCGCGATGCTGCTGCTGCTGCTGCCGGCAAAATTTCCACACTGCGAAACCATCAATGAGTGCACACATGGACACACACAAACCGGTAAAACACTGGAGGACAGCTGTCACTGCGAATGACAGTCAGCACAAAAGAATATTGAGTGGTGGGAGCAAAAAAAAACCCAAAAAAACATTAATAGCGATTCAGCCCCAAACTCATTTCAGCACTTTGTGTCACAAACTCTAAGTGCATTTCAGTTTGTCTTTCAGTGTCACGGTGAAAAATAGAAACGCCAGATACATAAAGGGTGGCGGCAAGGTGACCGCCAATGAGGAGAAAGATCCAAAGAGACAGAAACAACAACGTGAATGAACCAGAAGGCAACTTGGAGGAGCGGAAACCTCCACCAACGCAGAATCTTTCTCCAAATGTGCCCAGCTACAGCCCCTGGATCGCTTTCCCATCATTTGTCTTTTTGGGTGTGATTTCTTTACCAAACAGCATGCGAGGGCAGCACTGTTAAGCCAACTGCCAACCAGAAATTCCCAGAAGAAAGCTTTCCCATCAGCACGAGTGCAGCATCATCCGAGCTGCAAAAAATAGAAATTATTGACTCACATCAGCTCCAAAATTAACAAACACTGGAGCTGAGACAGACAGAGACTGGAATAATTGAGCAGGAATCAGATTTCCTGAGTTTAAAAGAGAAAACAAACAGTGCAGAGAGCTGTCCTGAAGGTGGGGTAGTGCTTTAAGATGACCATAAACTCTCCAGTTTAGACTCAGCCAGCGAGTTTTGCTTCATGAAATCCCCATTTCCCATGCGCCCTTTCTGTCACTGTCAATCCTGGTCAGCCGACCAAGCGCAGGACAGACGAGGCTACACAAGTTAAACTGAGCTTCAGTTTTCAGAAAGAAGTGTTGCAGGGACACTAGAACATGGATGTGCTGCAATAAAAGACACTTTCTTCTTTCTAGAATGAAGCGAGGTGAGGAAGAGAAGGAGAAATGATAGAGATGCACAGTTGTATTTTCACACTCGCTTTTACAGTCCTCCTTTTTAGCGTATTTTGTACTTTTATATTTCTGTAGTTTATTCTAAATCCCAACAATTTTTGCACCTTTTTTGCACTTATCTTGCTATCTATCCATCCAAACACTAAGACATGAGATTTAATGCAGCAAACCTTTAAAAGTTTTGTTTTATGCATCACAGTTTCAATTACAGTCTTGCTATTGTGACAAAAAGCACAATGAACTGAGAACAGACTCAAATTTCTACTGGAGAAGGCAGAAAGAAAGAACAGTGATGAAACCGAGAGGGCTGAGAGGAAGACTGAACCAAAGAGCGAAGAGGGGAAAAAAAGAAAGAAGTGATAACAAGCGATGTAGACGGATGTTTGCATAAAATAGTTAGCTGGGAGGCTGGAGGTGTGTGTGTGTGTGTATGTGTGTGTGTGTGTGTGGTTTGCGGGGTGAAGCGGTGGGAGGAGGATCTCAGCACTTCACAGTCGTGGACGTCGGTCGGCCCTCGTCTCTCCATTAACGGACTGAAATCAAAAGCGCTGACAGCTGGGCGCCTCGCTGCGACTCGGCCTGCAGGCTGCAGCGCTGATGTGTGAATGTGCCACCGTGTGTGTGTGTGTGTGGACAAAAAGAAAGGAGACATAAGAAATATGAGGAGGCAGGGCAGAATAAAAGAAAAAAAAATTGGGGCCGATAGACTGCTCTAAATGTGCATTTACTGGCTGCAAACATATGAAGGGATGGTAGTGTGCAGCAAGAGAAACAGTCTTTGCATTGAGTTCGATCCTTTAAATCAGGGTTGATTCTACTTTATTTCCTGGTGCTTCAAAATCCTTCCTTTCTCGGGTATTTTCTGAAGATGCTCTGCATTATGTCATCATTCCGAACAAATTATCGTCTTATTAGACGATGCAGTGGACAAAAGCAGCCCTCAGATGGTTTCATATTCTACTTTTTCAAGGTTGGGAACATTCAAATTGAATCTCTAATGGGTACATTGAGCACCAGTGTTATGCTCTTAATCCTCAAGATGCAGACTTGAAACATTTTTGTCCTCTGGAATTGAAGTGGACGTGGCTCAGGTGGTCCTGGAGCAAAATGTTCGCCTCAAAAATGCTCCCAGTTTCTTCTTAAAGGAACACTTTATGCTGCTTTGAGGCTGATGATCACAGTTTGAATGTTCTGTTCTTTACTGGACAACTGTTCCTCAGGTCTGAAGGTCAGATTTGGACACAGCTAATTTGGATAGACGGTCCCATTGTGCAAAGGCATCACATTTACCCCAGTGTCCCCGGCTGTTTGAATGGCACTGCTCTTATCTGGCTAACCTCAATGCTGCAAAGAACAAAGTTTGTATTTTCCACTCATATTTTTCTTTCTTCTCTTTCACTGCCAGTGACCTGAGACAGTAGTGTCAAATCTGCGGGGAACACATTTAATCCTTGACATTTTAAAACAACTGGAGTTGACCAAAGTGCTGCACGAGTTACCACACGGACAGCAACAAAAATATGTGCAAGAAGCAAGACAGGATGAAGAACTGTGGAATCCATTTGCAAATCAAATATATAAAATACGAAAACAGCAAGGTGCAACAGGACAGCAAGTTGTAAGATTGACTTCTAAAAAAAAAATCAAATTTTACATGTTAAAATAGAGACCTCAACAACCCCACAACCCTCATGAGGATTAAGTTGTGTTTAGATAATGGGTGGATGGATGGAGGTTAAAATAGTTTTAGGCTCTTATACAACCATAAACCAAAAGCCATTCAAAACATGCAGGTCTTGAGAGTTTTCTTCAGCAAAGTCAATGAAGAAGGACCAACTGATTAAAAGACGGAAGTTTTTTCAAAGCTTTGGATCTGCTACTCTACCACCCTCAATTGTGGAAGAGTTCCAAACAGTTGTTCTGAGGATCTAAGAAGCCTGCAGGTAGAGTAGGGCCAGAAAAGTTGATATTTTCATGCCAAATTTGACCCGAAATAGCAATGATTGGTCCGTCCATCCATCATCCCTCCATCCATCTATATGAATACCAAGACATGGACTTGATATTTAATGCAAAGTTCAAAACAGTTGATCTAAGAGATCGAAGAGGCCTTTAGGTAGAGTAGGGCCAGAAAAGTTGCTATTTTTGTACCAAATTTTCACGATGATTGGTTTTGCAGAGCTAAAGAAGTGACTATAGCAAAAGAGCTGACGTAGAACTACAGCAAAAAGCAGAATGCTGGGAATACCAAGGAAACATGTGAGGGGAGTTTGAGAGGCTCCAGAAAAAATAAAACATGAAAGGAAAGATTACAGTCTCAAAAAAGAAAGCAATCAAGGGAAATTCTGTGTCCAGAACTGCAGGCTTAACAGAGCTTGGATTGCAGGTGGATGAAAAATACATTAATAAGGAAAACATGAACATATTCAAACCTTCAGGTACAGATTAGTCAACTACACTCACATTCTGACAACTGCAGCACTGAATTGTGTTAAAACCTTTATCAGAAACCAATACTAACTACTAAAACAGGGAATGAAAACCAGCCTACTTCAGTTCAGGTCTTTAACTCAGAGACAATCATTCGTTCGGTTGGGTTCCAGATAGATCTATGATGTCAGGGTGCATCACAACGAGACACTGCACTGACAAAAAAGTTTTCCCCTCCACTTTCCCGACACTCAACTCCCCTGCCGCAGCCCAGACAGACAACTAAAAGGTCTCTCACACCGAGGAGCTTGGGACAAAACCTTTCGCCGATAGAACACGACGGTCCAAAATGCAGCAGAAAGCCCACGGCAGAGCAGCAGCCTCGCCTTCCACGAGCTGCCGACGTCTCCCAGGCCTGAAAGTTCGCCCGGCTGGCTGAATAAAACATGTTGAATCAATAGCTATTTATACAGGCTGGGACTTAGGGGCTGGAACAATAAAATATCATCTATTTCATCTACGCTGCAGTTTTGGTTTGCACATCGATGGCTGTTATTTTATAAGTCATGAATGGCTCTATATTTTTATGGGTTTAGCTCTCTCTCTCCCTCTCTCCACCTTCGTCTGCTCACTTCTCCCCTCTTCTCTCTCTTTCTACGCCGACTATCTTCCTCTCTTTTATTACTCTTTATATGGTATTTTCACTTTTCAAGTATTTTCCCTCTGCCCTTTTCAATCCCCCCCCCTCCTCTTTTCTACACTATTTCCTCAATTTTCTCAGCATCCTTCTCTCTCTCTCTCTCTCTCTATAGTTGATGTACTTGGAATCGGTAGAGCCATAAAGCTCAGGTTGTTTTATTGGCCAATGAAAAGGCAGGCGCGCAGCGGGGCAGTGCATCTTGGGTAATAGAGTGTGCGTCTGTGGGGGATAAGTCAGCAGAGGGAAGGTGTATGTTGTGTGTGTGTATGTGTGTGTGTGTGTGTGTGTGTGTGTGTGTGTATGTGATTGAATTAGCGAGTAGGAATGGAGAAAGTGAGGAAGGTAAATAGAGGAAAGACTGGAAAAGATTAGAGGGAACAGAACGGGGAAGACGGAGAACGATGAGATGGCTAGAAGAAGAACACGGAAAAGAAAATGGCAGAATTTATTTAACCTGCAGAGGGAAAGGTGGACAGAAATGATATATATATATATATATATATATATATATATATATATATAAATAGCAGAAAGAATGCCACAAAAATGTAAAAAAAATGCAATATTGTAACATTAAAAAAGTAAAAACAAAATAATGGCAAATGTCTGTAAAATAATATGGTTCTCTGATTTAATTACAGCTAGATAGTATAATTTTATGATGACATGCTGTAACAGAACAGAATATTATTTGCAAAATACATTTTTAATGTGGACATTGTTTACAGGTTTAGCCTTTTTTTTTTAAAAAAAATGTTTTAATTGTTTTAAGTGCCATTGAGGATAACTTCTGCCTCACTACATAAAAATCTGCAGACTATTGTAACATGAAAAGTAACTGTAAAAACTGAAAATAACCTCTAATATATGTAAAATAATAATTTTAATATAGCAAAAACAATGTCATTTTAATCACTGTAAGTTGTAAAAGAACAGATTACCATTTGTAAAAATACATTTTTGATGTGGACATTGTTTACATGTTTAGCAATGTGCTTTTTATGCTAATGTTATGTTTTGGTACAGTTGACTTAAGTTAAATTAATATTTTTTTTTCTGTAATTTTATTGAATTTTATCTGTAGTTTGACAAAACTGGTAAAATCTGTAACATAATAGTTAAAATTTATTTGCTATTTTCTAATCCTTACCATGTTGGATTCTCCCTTTAAATAATGGCCAATACCTTTAAAAATAGTAATATTTTAGCAGATTTAAATACAGAAAAAAAAAAAACTACAATTTTACAAATATTGTAGAAGGATGGATTAAAAATGTAGATTTTTAATGGCAATATTATTTACAGTTCTGCATTGTTTATAATTGTTTTAACATGCAAAATAATAATAAATACTATAATAAATATTTGGCATTTTGGGATATTAAATTATGTTATCTGCATTTTAACAAAACAAGGTAATATGTAAATGCAAATGAAAGAAAACAAAATAGAAGCTCCAAAACTTTACAGCTAAAAATTGTTTAAATTAAAAAGAAAAAAAAGCGTTTACACTATGTTGGCTGTCCACAGGTGACAAAAAAGGGCAGCCTTGACGGGATACAGGTATCTGATCAGTGTTTGTTCTCTGAATATGTTTTCTATCTTTAGTTAACCAAAGCGTGTCCAGTCTTTCTGAGCCAACTTGTTGCTCTGAGCACATTTTCTTAATCTTGTCAAATTGCAGGATTATTTGAAATTGGAGTCTGTAATTTAATAAAACTCAGAAAATATGTAGAAAAACTGTAAATTCTTCAAGGAAAATACAGGTAAAAATGACATTTTTACAGTGTAGGTTGTGGTAGATGTTTATCCACTTGTGTTTATTCTCAAGAAGTGAACACCTGACCAAAACAATAACTAGACAGAATCTATTCTAAAATGATACACTGCTGACTTCTTAACTAAACTGAACTAAAACTGACAATGCAGCAAAGTCATCTTTTACAACATGCCAAGCCAAAAGTTATTTTAAACTTCTAAACCCATTATATAGGGCGTCTTCTTTCGAATTGATGCCAGTAGCATGGTGTTTGTGCAGGCATTTGTGTGTCTGTTAGCATGTGTTTGCACTTCATGCTAGCTTATATGATATGCACATACCAGAGCATGTGTTTGTCCATGCAGAGGATTGATGCTGGTGAGTATTAGAAGCTGTAGCTTTTACCCAGCAGCCCCCTTCGTCAAACACACCACAGATGCAGTGTGTGTGTGTGTGTGTTTGCACTGCTGGGCCGCAGCATTTTGAGCTCCAGCCAAGCTTTATGGAAATAAACTATGTTTACGAGGCGCCGTTGTGTGATCTAGAATGCTATTTCAATTCGACTTTGTCATTTTCCATTTTTTATTCTCTGCGCTCCTGTTTGTTTTATTAGAAAATATGCAGCGGCTTCATCCCTCAGTATCTCAGCGCTGCTGTTCGCTGTCTTGCCGAATTAAGTAAAAAAACTATGTGAGGTGTTTGTTCTTTCGCTTCCGTTTTATTTCACATCCACTTGAGTGGAAGCTCAGATTGTTTACTAGCGCTCTACTTTTTTAAGCATTAAGTGAATACTCTCATCCGAGGCAGATTACAGCAGCGTAAATGTGTATGGTTGGTTTCAGGTAACTCTCTGCTGTTTCTTAATCAAAAATAGGCAGTGAAAATGTGGCAGAACATTCTTGGTTTCTTAAACTGGCACGCTTGGACCTCACTTTACTGTTTCTATATTACTATATATGGAGAGAGATTCAAAGATGTGGACTGTAAAACCTAATATCTTTCATTTACAGAGCTGTTTTTGAAC
Organism: Acanthochromis polyacanthus; assembly: GCF_021347895.1. Lineage (NCBI taxonomy): Eukaryota > Metazoa > Chordata > Actinopteri > Pomacentridae > Acanthochromis > Acanthochromis polyacanthus. The sequence goes on along the minus strand of NC_067117.1, from coordinate 30,547,683 downwards.
TTTTATTGCACTTTTATCTTTCATTTTTTTCAACATTTTCTGTCTCTCCCTCTGTCTCGTGCAATGCAATTTATTTAACTGCAAAGAGAGAAGGTTATTGTGCATTTCTATAGTAAATTGACTTAGCAATTCCTGCAAAAATTGCAGGTGTGATTGCTGAAAGATGCTGCAACTTGCTTGCAGTTAGTAAAACTTGCACAGGAACCTGATACTGAAGCGATACGAAGACAAGAAGACTTATAACATGGAAGTTGATACTTGCTATTCTGGGATTTTAATTGATTTTTATCTGCATTTTAACAAAACAGGGGAATATGTACAATGCACATCTAAGAAAATAATAATATATATATAACTTTAAAGCTCAAAGCTGGCAACAGAAGAAAAAAAATTAAGGGAATGTCTGTGGTGTCTGAATGTGCAGCGAAAGTAAATTAGGGAACCACAACAATGAAAGAAAACTCTGAGAATGTTTTCCAATAGTTTCTGTCCCTCCCTTAGTCTCATGTAATGCAGTTTATTCAACTGGAAAGTGACAAGGTTTTTTGTGCATTTTTGTTGAAACTAGACAATATAAATCCTGCAAAAAACTGCAGGTGTGATTGCTGAAAGTCACTGCAGTTTGCTTACAGTTACTAAAGCTTGCACGTAAACCTCGTACTGAACCTGCAACCTCAACATTCAAAGACTTTGAGATTCAATCATGCTAATAATCACTCTTTTCTTGTTATTTTTTAGGCCCTGTTGCTTAAAGGTGCCTTAAAATGCATCACCCAACTGCACAACTAGCCTAATTATGACCATGAAAGTCACAAAGCAGCACTCAGTGTGTTTGCTACCTCTCATGCAAAACCACCATACAAGAGATTTAGAACAACGTTACCAGCAACAAAATCAAGATCTTTATTCCTGAAGCTGATGAAAGACAGAAACCAATGTATTTAAGTGCTTTATTCCCTGAGCTGATGCGCTAAAATTAAGTGTCTGATGGCCTGCCAGGGAGGATTTCCGACTATGATCCACTTCATAAGGAGACTAACAAGCCTGCATTGTACCCAGGCAAGCGGCCATTTGTTATTCTTAAAATCTGTTTAAGAATAAATTGCAACATGTCCGTATGACAAGTTTTGGAACGAGATTCATTCATGCTACTTGCTGATGCAATAAGTGTAGCAAAGGAAAAAGACTGTAGTCTATTAAATACAATCTTTCCACACTCTTGATATTCTGTGTCTGAAAGTCAAATAGTTTTGCAGACTTTACAGGAAAACTCTGCCTTCACAAATGCTAAGAGGAAAGAAAAGAATCCCAGCCATGTCAGCCAATTTGACACTTTCTGTCTTGTTCATTTGACACCAGGCTGCATAATACTTGTAAAAAAAAATACAATGGAATATTTTTGGATTTCTGCAATATATGCTCCAAAAAACACAGGGATTTTCACCAGATGACTTAAATAACTCTTTTTTTTTGAAGAATCAATCATTCTAGAATGAAACGATGTAGATCCAAAGATAAATTAATTATGACTATTTTACACATTAAAAACTCAGTGAAATACATATTTTTCTACACATGCTAGAATACATGATGTTTTTCTTCTCATGTACAATCTGTAAAATATAGACAATCTGAGCAAAACCAGTAAAAACTACGCAACCCCACTGACGTGTGCAATAATGTAATTTTTAAAACTAGTACTTAGGTATATTGCGGTTTATTTATTTATGTTTTTATACTCAATCCCTTAATGTTTGCTGCTGTAACTATGCACTCTTCCCCACTGTGGGACTAATAAAGGCTTATTTTATTGCATCTTAAAATCTAATTGTTGGAAACCTTTGTCATGTGCTATAACACAAGCAAAGACATTAAGACTAGTTTACTTACTTTGAATGGCATTCAAATGTGACTTTTCAATCATACAGAGCTTGTGGTGTAGATTCAAACTATCGCATTACCTCATGTAGTGGAAACAGCTGCTGAAACTGCAGAACGAGTCCCTGTTTTTGGTCAGCATCATCCTTTGATAGTGAATTGTTAAATCAAAATGCATTAAGTTCTATCAGACCTTTTGTCAGTTAAACGTGCGAGTTGGATCACATTTTCTGCAATGTGACTACTGCGTGTAGTGCAATAGCGACGCTGAGATGACATATTGTACAGACCAATTAGACACCAGCATACAAAAACATGCCATCCCCCACAACTACACATAACCTATCCTCAAGTGCATGTCAATGACTGCATCAATAACAGTTCCTTTCCCATCTAACTGTCTTTAAGTCGAAGCTGAACACGCACAACATATAATCTTTACATTGTGTTTGCACCTTGACATCTGCAATCGTGCTTTTTAATCCAACACAAAGAGCCTCTCGATGTGAATTCATGACAGGAGGACATTTAATAACAGTTTCCTATAGTTGTAATATATGTATAAAATGTGAATAAAACTCCTCTCTCCCTGTCACATCCTGCCTCACCCCGTGGCTCAGCAGACACCTACTGTTTTAAGCTCCACCATCGCTGCTTTTAGAAGTTTTTCTATTAGGGACAGACTGTTCTCCCGCTTCCTGACTTCATAATGTCAAGACATTCTGGGTCACTATGCATGGGGAGGGAAGAACAAATGGTAATGCAAAGACATCCCGACCCAAAGACGTATGGATACATAAAGAAAATCCCCAAATAATGAACACAAACACACATGTGAATAATCTATTCATGCATGCATAAAAACATTAATTGCAATTGAGACGTTCTGTGTTTTCTTTGTCATATTTCATCTTTGAACCCCTCCAAAACCCTCTGGTGGGATTGAAATACAAAAACGCTTTCTGTCCTGGATCTACCCATCTGTGACATGTCATTTGGATGGAAAAATGGTCCAAATCCCAGCTGCAAAACACTTTATTCTCGATGCCTCTTTTCAAAATTTGGCAAAAAAATAAATAAATTGTTCTAACCTGATTCTATAAAAAAATAAAATGAAACACTTTTTTTGCAACTTTGCGGACATGAGGCACTCAGCTGTGACCAACAGTCGCTTTTCAAAAAATTCTGGGACTTTTTGGCTGGGACTAGGCTGGTCTGCAGGCAGTGTCTATACAGACGCACACATGTAAATATCTGTGCATCAGTGGTGTAGTCCAGGGTATACGGCGTATACCCACTTATTTTTCAGTTAGCATTGCGTATACCCACTTCTAATGCTCCCTGGTGCACATCATTCAGTAATATCTGTGTGCCAGGTAGCCCTCTTTTCCTTAAGGATGATGAAGCCATGAACAACCCTCCTCTGCCTGTAATTGGCTGGTACATGCTACCTTCACTGATTCGATTGGTTAACTTTAGGGATGAGCCAATCAGAGGCAGAGTAGGGCGGGTCATACAGAGGAAAATTTTGCTAACACCTCTGTGGCACTCCAGTTGATTGACAGGTGTGCTTGAAAAATGCGTGGAAATGCGAGAAAGTCAGAATAAACACCTTTCAAGTGAGTGGTACGTATCGAGCGAACCTACTTTCATGGACGATATAATTCTCAGGTAAGTTTTAAGGTGTTTCCAAATGAATCATTGCTTTAAACTACTGGCAACATGACTGCACATTTCAAGGAGAGGATATTTTGTCGCCAGTGGTTAAAGCTGCAGTCAATTCCAGCCATTTTCAGTACAAAAAAATCGCTAATATTCTATTTGTAAATAAAAATATGACGAGAAATACAGGGAATATTGGACGCGCATCGCGATGTGCATTTCCTCGAAAACGACCTATTCATGGATTATATACCGTCTTCAAGACATGTTTTGGACAAAATATTTTACTGGCTTGTTTCGTCTGGATGTCCAAGGTTGGATTATGGCCGTTTTTTGTGGAATATTTTCATCTGTGTGTAATAATGAACCCGGAAATGTGAGTCGCGCTGTGTACGTTGAAGCCGTGTATAGAGAACAGATGGATGGATATTCGTTGTTTGTCGGACAAATGTGTTTATATTACCGCTGTGGTAATCACATCTGAAAGTGGTTTATACCGGCGGATTCATGAGAATCTAAGCTTTCCATCGGTGTATAGTGTTTGTATAATCGCATTTGCAGTTTCAGACATTTAGCAAATCTCAAAGTATACCGCGGGCGGAACACTAAAGCGCAACTGAAGCGCAACGGATTAAACTGAGTGTCGGCCGAGTCTGACTAACGTTTTGAAAGGCTAATGTTATTCTAACGTAAGTCTGAAGCTAGCTAGATTGGGATAATGTGGGAAAACCTCTAGACTGGTAGTTGATTTTAAAGTAAGTAAAAACACAAGAATGGGGACAGGTAGTTTAAGATTCGACCTAAAACAATATTGAGGTTTTATTCATGAAATATGAACAAGGATGCACTGTCAACTTCATATTTGAAGTATTTAATTTAAATAAATGTTCAAAAGTAACTGAAACACCATGTTTGCCTCATGATAAATACATGTTACATTAATCCAGTTTGCTTGTGTGACCAATAACTACAAACTGCTCCTAATCAAGTCATGATAATTTTATAATAGTGGGCAAGTAGAAATGACTGAATAAATTGAATAGAGTAGTCTTCTATGTCACTGTTTCTAAAACAGGGCGTTTTTCTGGACTAATTAAAAAAAAGGTGAAAATTAAGAGTATACCCACTTCTCCAGGGACCACTACACCACTGCTGTGCATGCATGCAGAGAAACATAAACGGAAATTGGGGTGTTTGGTACTTTCCTCATCATATTTTTTCCCATTGTTTTACACTAAAACCAATAAAACCAACCCTCTATAAACCTGCTGGTGGGATTGAAAGGCATGTCATCAGTATTTTAACTTTCATCAAAATTTGATGAAAAAATCAATAATTTGTTAATTTTTCACAACACTTTTTCTCAACTTTGAGACCATGAGACGCTGTGCATCTGTGCATGCATGCATAAAAACATAAAGGGAAATTGGGACGTTTGGTGTTTTTCTCGTCCCATTTTCTCTATTGTTTCCAACCAGATAAGCTAACAGGAGGAAGAAAATGCAGCACACAATAGTCTGATAATATTTCCTCGCTGTGTTATCTCCATTGTTGTCGTCGACTCTTGATAACAAAACAAGTGAGAGAGAGAAAGACAGAGGCCTAAATATAGCCACTGCTGTTCTCGCTGAGATAAATATACACAAGAGAGACGAGCGGCCGACCGGCAATAAATAGCCGAGCTGCTAATCTCCAACAAAGGTCTCAATCGCTTAATCAGGCTGTTCATCAGCAGTCAAGAGGCAGAAGGCAGGAGTGACAAGTTCTGGGGAATATACGACTCCACGAGTGACAGGATACAAAAGCCCGGAAAAGCTATTGTATCCCGTCATTTATCGACCAAAAGTTCCCATCAAAATCAATACCGCCCTCAAAAAAAAAAAGCATCAAAGACGTGCAACTTGGTTAAACCTGGAAGAGGTGATCAGAGATGGAGCATTTTGGAATCAGCCGGCGGTGACAGTTTGACAAGAAACGGCCTGAATCTGCATCCCAACGACGCTTGTTTGACAGCAGCACGGAAACCTGCCGCCAGCCGAGTGACAGCAGCGACGCTTTCCCTCTAGAAGCTAATGTGGGCCACCGAGCTTCTTCTTCTGCTGTCGCTGCTACATTAAAAATATTTCATAATGAGTCACTCGCTGCAGATTGACAGTGATTTACGACTGCAGCGAACTGTGTGTTGGAGTTTTATGATTCCTCGCATCAGCAGGTTAAAACTGTGAAATATAGTTTTTGTTGATCTTTTCACTCTTTTGTGCGTCACTGAGTTTCATTTTTGTTCCTTTACACTGTTAAAAAAAAGGTATGCAACAGTTTACATTAATTGTTTTGAGGTAAGACAACTCTTTATAAAATTAAGTTCAAACAACACAATGCATTGAAGAAGCACAAAGATCAGTTTTTAAGGTGATCACATATAATGAATGAACTTGTTCCAGCTAGCAATTCTAAATGAAAGGAATTCTTAAGTGTTAGTTATAGTTATGAATAGTTTTTTTGTTATTTTCATGAGCAAATTGGAAAAAAAACAAAAAAAAAAAAACAAAGGGAAAAAACTTAAATGTTGGTTACATATGGGAAGAGACTTCTAGGTGAAGAAAAAAATTCAAGTCAATTTCATTTAATTACATAAACTTGTTTCAACCATATAATCAAACATTCTAAATAGCTTCATTAAACATGAGTCTGTAGGTTTCCAGCAGATGCTCTTTAAAGTATTGCATTTCCAGCTGAGGTAGACAGCAGCCTCGCTGAGGCAGTCAGGGAGAAATCACTCTGACCTACAGGAGCTCAGGGAGGTTCACCTGCCTGCTGAGGAGCTGCTCTCATTTGGCCTGTGGGGCTCTCAGGGGACACGTGATTGGCTGGAGAGATGAGAGTGAAGCACCGATTGGCTGCAGGGCAGGAAGTTGTAGTGCTTGAGAGATTAGAGGGGCCACGCATTATCCCTGAGTCTGTGTGTGCGTGTGTGTGTGTGTGTGTGTGTGTGTCTGTGCGTGTGTGTGTGTAGAAGAGACATGGGGGTAAAGGGGTGAGGGTCTAGATGGATAATCCTCTCTATTAGCCCCTTGTGCGAGCAGTGTGTGTGTCTCTGTGTGTGTGTGCGTGTTTGTTTGTGTTCATACGTCTAGATGTATAATCCTCTTCTCTTTGACTACTGGCAGACAGATTAGAGTCTGAGTTTCAGTGGATTTTAACAGATCTGCACTCATTGTTGCTCATTTGTTATTTTGTCTATTAGTTTTCTGATGCATGATTTATATTTATATGCTTTATTATTTGTTTCCATGCTTGTCTCCTGTTTGTTCTGTGTAAACACAGCCTGTAGCTCAGTCAAAAAGTCCCTTTTTTTGTCAAGTTACAGTTGGTCTTAGCTGAGGCATTCTTGGCTTCATGGTTGTACTAGGACTGTAAATAGTAGTAATGATATCAAAATTTATATATATATATATATATATATATATATATAAACATTGGAATAGTTCATGACAGTTGACATTTTGAAAGTGTGTAGATTATATATTGTCATGGATTTCTTAAATTCTGCTATTTGTAAGGCATATCTGTGCAAAAAGAAACATTACCCCCAAAACAAGATTTCATTTTAACTGCACATAATCTCACTCCCAACTTAGTGTATTTTCCAAACATTTTTGTCATTTGTTTTTTCTTATTTCTTTGTGACCTTACCCAAAAATGTCCTCTTCTGGTGTCAGATTGCTGACAAAGCAAACTATCTTACTTATTATAATTCCTCTGACTGCTGTTTTCTTGGATGTACTGTTAATATTAAGCAGCCGTGTGGCCGTCAGGTCTGTATGAGAAGCTTTGATAGATATGCTGGTGGTTTTATTGATGATAATGTTAGTTTCCGTCAGTCTTAAAGGGGAACTTAAGTTTTTTTCAACCTGGGGTCTGTTTCATATGTCATTTCATACATGTGAGTGATGGAGAAATGAATTTTCGACATAGCTCCAGTATTTAGCCAGGCAGGCAGCTTAGCAGCTCAGCTAGCAGCTCGGCTAGCGAAAAGTATGGGGCAGCTGGCCCCCCCGCGTCAAAGTCCGCCCTAACATGCTTTTGCCCCACACTGACCGGCTCAGATAGTCTCAATGAGTGTCCCACAACATACGAGAGATGAGAAGTGAACGAAAACCTCCACATTACTTGGCGATCGCTCTTTGTTGTGGTCTGTATCCAAATCTCAGGACGCTAGAAAGCAAATCTCATTCCGAAATCGCGCGAGAGCTCACGCCAAAACACGGCGCGAGTGTAGGGCAAAAAGCACATTAGGGCGGACTTTGACGCGGGGGGGCCAGCTGCCCCATACTTTTCGCTAGCCGAGCTGCTAGCTGAGCTGCTAAGCTGCCTGCCTGGCTAAATACTGGAGCTATGTCGAAAATTCATTTCTCCATCACTCACGTGTATGAAATGACATATGAAAACAGACCCCAGGTTGAAAAAAACCGAAGTTCCCCTTTAATGACAGAGTTCCTTGGCTCATTTCTTACTCGGCACATAATTTTCCCATGATAAAAAAAATATTCCGGCCCCTTTTGGAGCTCAATGACCCTCACATGTTGAATGCAACTTCTTTTCAGAGCCATCCCATTCACACTGCTTTTAATCAAGCTGCTGTGACTAAATAAATTCACTGTTTCTGAAGGTGAAAGTCTGTATTTATTACAGATAGTGTGACCAATTACAAAAATGGCATATTTATTGTGTAACGATGCAGAGAAGTAGTTAAAAGACTGGGATGATTCAATTGATTACAACCAGAGAGGTCACCTGCACGACTCTGTGCATCCATTACATGCAGATTTGTTATTGTAAAAGTATACGTTGCTCCTTTTTATAGCTTGTGGTGTTTATAGAGGAAACACTGAACCACACGAGGGTGTAATGAATATTTCAAATGCACAAACACAACAAAAAAAAAGTGCTGCATTACCACAGTCACAGACACACACAGGTGTAAGTGATACTCAGCTCTGTAGGCCAAACAGGCAGTGTGACGGAGTAAATGGGGTCAGCAGCTCAAGGACTTGAAAGCCACACTAAATATAGCCCATTATCGACAGGAATGAAAAACAATGCAGAGGAAGAGAGGAAAGAGACGGATGGAAGCTGAAGGTTTGGATGAGGCTGTTTCTAACTATTTAGTGTCAATATCTTCATTCTGCCGCTGTTTACGTTCAGAAAGATGTTTTCTGCATAGACTAGTTCACATTTAGCTCTGTTATCCTCCGTTTCTGCCTTTTCCACCTATATTTATGTCTTTCAAAATACCAGTTAAATCTAGTTAAAACATAAAAAGTTAGTGAACAGTTTTCACATTGGAGAGTTTTTTAGGTCCCATCTCAAATTCAAACTGCAGAAAACTGAGACCTGCCATAGTTCCCAAATACACTGACAGGCCTTTAAATAGACTCGCAAGTACTAGATAGTCACTAAATTTAACTCCAAGCAGTTTTTGTGCATTTTTTAAAATTTGATTTCTGTCCCATTTCATTCATTCTGACCTCATTTTTCACTGCAGTATAAAATGGGATAAAATGGAAAGCACAACCATGACTACAAATAGAGTGAATGCAGAATGACACATTACTTTTTCATCGTTATTATTATGAAATAACATTTAATAAATATTAAATAATTAATAAAATAATTTAATTTTAAAGTACCTAAATTTTAGTCACAGTGCTGTTGGTTGCTAGCCTAGCCGCACTTGACAACCCACGGCAACGAATTTAATTCTCTGCCAGGGTGGGTCTAGTTACCCTCCATAAGGCTCGAGGTTGGATGCTCCTAAAACTGGCCGGACCAATCACCATGAAGTGTAGAGTCAGAAGGCGAGCGTAACGAAGTGACGACAGAGGCGCGACGATTCTGACAGAAACAACCGGAAACAACTAGCCTAGCCGTGCTAGACAACCCACGGCAACGAATTTAATTCTCTGCCAGGGTCGACAACATTAGCACCGACTCTGAATAATTTTCTGTTAACATGTCTGTAATATACTTGAGCTTCACCCATTGACTGTATAAATAAGGCTTCACCGAACTACCGCATCCTCTGATTTCCGGCGTTCTAGGAGCCTATTCGTTGCACTGATTGGTTGTATACCTACCCAATTGCTGCAGAGGGATTTGATAGACAACCTTTTAGCCCGCCTCCCTCCCTGTCGAGCGTGCCTAGACCCTTGCGTCTTCAGAGCATGGGTCTAGCACGGCTAGGCTAGTTGGTTGCAACTGTGTAACTCATGGCTTCTCAATTGTGCCGCAGAGCAAATCATTTTGACTTTTTTTTTTAAATGAGGCATAGAATGAAGCAATGTTGATGAAATATTCCAACTTTAAGCTCAGATATGATCCAGTTTCCCACCAAAAAGTTCATAAGTCACACTTCATAAGTTCTAAGATCATTGAAAAAGGGAAAGTCCAGCTAATCTTTCTGATTTTACAGTTTCTGACCTTCATAAATAGTGTAATTTTGGCATTTTCCAAATGTGCTTTGCATCAAGAGACATAGTTTTATCACTTAGTACTGTAAAAAAAGAAAAAAAAAAAACTAGCTTCCATCAGTAAGTTAAACTCTTGAATTCATTTGTAACTGGGATTATTATAGATTGGTCCTTTATGGCGGCATCGCTTAAAACAAAACTTTAATAATGTTTTCTTCCAAATATAGAACATCTATTTATGCATTTTTGATCAAGTTTTCCTGTGAGGACATTCATATTTCTTGCTTGTATTTGCATGAAAGGCTGATCACCATCTCTGAGTCACTGTACTTCCACCTGTCTTGGTGGATTTTCGATGCATCTTTAACTCCCAGTTTGGTGAGTGAAGCCGCTTCTGTCTCACAGTAAACAGTAAACCGAGTCAATAGTGAATCATCTCAGGTGACGTCTGCTCTCTAATGAGTTTCTATCATTCCTTCATTCAGGAACCAGCGATGGGGGAAGAGAAGGTGACTACACATCAGCTTTCTCTCCAGAAACCAACGGTCTGTAACAGAGCAACCTGGTGAAATCAATGCCAGGCCGGTCAACAGTATCGACTTTTGTGATTGATTAAAGGCTGCTTGAAGATAGAGGAATTGGAGACTAAAGTTATTCACACACAAGTCCAGACAAAAATAACTACACGCCGAACTAGCAGCTTATTGCTTTGCTGTGTTGGATGAATGACTCAAAGTTTTGTCAGCTATATCCCAATGTTTTTATTCCAAGTGTTGCTGCTGGGTTTTAAGCAGCTGGATGGACTTAAAATTCAAGTTGACCAACAAAACACTCACTGCTCTCTTCAAGAATAAATGACTGAGCGTTTGGTCTGTCAAGTCTGGGATTAAAGTCTGGTTGCGTTTAGGAAGCCACAACTTTAATGGTTCAAAAACAATCACTTTATTGATTTTTTAAAATATTTTTTTTTAAATGGAGGACAGAAACCACATTCACCTTTATTATTCATCCACCTCCAGCATTTCCACAGGATGTTTTAAGAACAGAACAACACCTCAGTGCTGCCACCTTTGCTACTGACAGAGGACAGTTAATATTATATGAATGTCAAACAAAGTCACTTGTCATGTTGTCAACATTTAGGAATAGTTGATGCAGTTGTTTTCCTGTGTGGACAGTGTTGATAGTGTGTGTGATATCCAGATAAAATGCAAGTTTGTGTTACTGAAAGACATAGGGTTACAATGAAGTCAGTGGGATATTAATTATTTGTGGCTGTGGTTGGGCTGTGTCATTTAGTTTAGGTGTCTTTGAACTAAATTTATTGTATTTAATAAGGTTAGAGTTTCCAGACTGACAATTTTTTAAAGTCACAATGTCACACACTCAAGATTCATGCAAAACAAATATTTAGGCTGAAGAAATAAAAACAGTAACATTATTATTATTTTTTTATTATTATGTTTTGCTTAATTCAAGTCAGTTAAATTTTAATGACTGTCCAGATTTTTGGTGTTATTTTCACCATTTTGTAGTTTTTCACAGTAATGCACCAAAGTTTATACTACTACTAACAATAATAATAACAATAACAACAACAACAACAAAAACAATAAATAATAATAATAATATTAACAATAATAGTCTGCATAAGTATCTTTAGGTTAGGACAACTTCTAATGAAATTATGTCCAACCAACAAACTACATTTAGTTACAGAAATGAATCTTTCCTTTGTAATTCATGGTGTTTAAAACACATATAGACAAACTAGAAGGATTTAAAGTATTTCTAAGCCAATCTGATGAACTTGCTATGACTTGAATTCTGTTTGAATCCAGTTAATACAATATGTTTACTTTAAATTATACACAATATGAAGTCGGTGTAACTTAACTTCACTAGAACAATGTTTGCTACTTTCAAAGTTTATCTTAATCAATAAATATGAATTTGTATCTTGCAAGCATGCATTTAATTAAGCTTTGGTAACTCATTGGTGATAAATTAGTTTCTAGAATGTAATAATCAACATATTTGATCAGTTCCCATAATAACAAAATAACATACTAAATCAAATTATCAAACAAAATCTATGAAAATATGTTTAATAATGGGTGTATTAATGAACCAAGCCTCCATACTACAGGTTAAACTGCATTAACCTAGAGAATATATTGTTCTTTGTCAAGCGTTACAGGAATCAGTGCAGTTATGAGCACGCTCAGTCTGATCAGTTGAAGTAATTTAGATTTTACCGAAACTTCTTCACACGACACACAGACAACGCATTTCTTTAAACTCAGTTGATTTGAAAAGTAAATCAAGACAATTAATTGCCAAGATGCGGTTCCTTCCAGTTCAGGCTGCGACTAGAAAACTTCCCACTCGTTAGTCGGTCAAACCAAACCAACGCAGCTGCGATCGCATGATTCGCTTCGTTGCTTCACTCTAATCAATGTTAGCTCTGGCATCTGTTAAGCTAGCAGGGGTTCAGAAATAACTCTGCAGAGGCCAGCGGGGAGGTAAGAGCGAACAGAGACGACCTGCGACGCTCGAGTGGACTGATGAGGCAATCAAAGAAGGGATTGACAAGGTCATGATCTGTGAGTGTGTGTGCAAATGTGTATGTGTGTGTGTGTGTGTGTGTGTGTGTGTGTGTGTGTGTGTGTGTGTGTGTGTGTGTGTGTGTGTGTGTGTGTGTGTGTGTGTGTGTGTGTGTGTGTGTTTTCTAGTGATTCTCTGCTCCCTCTTCAGCAGCCATCAATACCTGAGGGGTGATGGAGGCAAAGTTGCAGAAGGTATAGATTGATTTAAACAGTTAGACTGGAAGCCCTCATCAAGCTATGGGTTTCTTTTTTTATTTTTAAACATATTAAACAGTAACTTTGAGTCATATTGTGCCTTTTTCTCTTTCTTTTTCTCTAAAATTGATGGACATTACAAATTAAAATCCCTACAGCCTTTCAATCAGCACAAATTTAGCAGTTTTGAACCCAATAGCGTACATGTTTAGGGTAATTGCAGCTAAATTCAGAACCACTAACCAGCCTGAGTGCCAATTAAACTGCACCGTGCCAGTTTAAGAAGATTGCACGGAAAATCCTGCATCAAATTTGCTCTAATCTGCTTTGTGTAAGAGAGAAAAGAATTAGTTTGTCCACTCGCCATGATGCACAGTTCACAAATTCAGCACTCACTACATTGGAAAACAGGTTTGCTAAAGTCTTCACCTGATTTTTTGGTGATTAGCTCCAGAGGAGGGCAGTTTGGACTAATTTATCTGCTGTTCTTTAGCGGCTGATGAAAATTTGGGGATAAATGTCAGCTAAGAAAGACATACTGATCAGATTAAGTGGCAATTAAATGCACCAAAACAAGAAGATCAGAGCAAAACCTTGCTTTAGGTTTGCATAATCTGGGGTTACGATGTTAGCTGATCTTCTGAAAATGGAGATCGAGTTTAAAGTTTAGGTCCAAATTAGAGAATTTGGAGTTGAAAAAGGGCACTTATAATCAACTGCAGAGTGATAGATCTGTAACATACACATTTGCTTGTGTACACGTCAAAGTAAAAAAGATATTTTTAATCTTTAAGGATAGTTTTCTCTTTGATACTTTGCTCTATGTTTTTTTCTTCTCTCCCGTACATTTTCCCTTCAACGTTATCTAATATTTTCTCAGATGAACAGAGGACCAGAGGGAGAGGGGAGGAAGAGAGGGGGCCTCCCTTCAGATCTCACCCAGATGCGTCCTTTAATCCTGTAATTAGCTGCAATTACAGTAATAGATACAAGAGATGAAGTGATCAAAGTTGCACATTGATTAATTCCCCTAATCGCGCCATATGATGAGCCCTGTTTCCATTGGACACATCTCCACTTGTTTTATCTCCTCTCTTCTCCTTATCTCTCCTCACCGTTCTCCACCTCCACAGATCTAACCAACCCTCTCACCTCCATCCGTCCCTTTGTCCTGGCTCTAATTCATCTGGGACACTGAGGGGAGGTATGAAAAAACCCCATAAAAAAGCACAAAACAAGAGACAACACAGCAGGATAGGACACAACAAGAGCCCCTTTAGATGTTGCAGATGATGCCTTTAATCCTGTCAATAGCAGCAATTATAGTAATTACCTCTAATAGCGGAGCATTGTGTCGAGGCTCTGATATGTTTAACAGATGATGCCGAGTCGTGCCGCCTCCGCCGGGCAGCGAGGGCAGGGGGGCGCAGATTGATATTAATGAAATCGACGCAAAACAAGGTGGAACTGATGACAGTCCCGAGAGGTTCACGTACCGCGGAGAGTGTTTTTCAAGCTTTGGGTTGAGATCTAATGGAGGTCTCCGAGATGGTGCCGAGCAGAAAGAGAGGAGACATTAGAGATTGATGCTCGGAGCGAGGGAAGGGTTAGAAAGAAAATAGAGACCATTACACACGTGGACAAAATTGTTGGTACCCCTCAGTTAAAGAAGGAAAAACCCACAATTCTCACTGAAATCACTTGAAACTCACAAAAGTAACAATAAATAAAAATTTATTGAAAATTAAATCATCAAAAACAGCCATTACTTTTGAATTGTTGATTAACATAATTATTTAAAAAAACAAACTAATGAAACAGGCCTGGACAAAAATGATGGTACCTCTATAAAAGATTGAAAACTATTTGACCAGAGTGACATGATTAACTCAGGTGTGTCATTTAATTGACATCACAGGTGTTTCCAAACTCATAATCAGTCAGTCTGCCTATTTAAAGGGAGACAAGTAGTCACCCTGCTGTTTGGTGAAAAGGTGTGTACCACACTGAACATGGACAACAGAAAGCGAAGGAGAGAATTGTCCCAGGACATCCGAAAAAAAATGATAGACAAACATCTTAAAGGTAAAGGCTATAAGACCATCTCTAAACAGCTTGAAGTTCCTGTGACAACAGTGGCTCATATTATTCAGAAGTTCAAGACCCACGGGACAGTAGCCAACCTCCCTGGACGTGGCCGCAAGAGGAAAATTGATGACAAATTGAAGAGACGGATCGTTGGAATTGTATCCAAAGAGCCCAGAGCAACCTCCAAAGAAATTAAAGGTGAACTCCAAGGCCAAGGTACATCAGTGTCAGATCGCACCATTCGTCGTTGTTTGAGCCAAAGTGGACTTCATGGGAGACGACCAAGGAGGACACCACTGCTGAAAAAAACTCATAAAAAAGCCAGACTGGAATTTGCAAAAATGCATGTTGACAAGCCACAAAGCTTCTGGGAGAATGTCCTTTGGACAGATGAGACCAAACTGGAGCTTTTTGGTAAGGCACATCAACTCTATGTTCATAGACTCAAAAACCAAGCATACGAAGAAAAGAACACTGTCCCTACGGTCAAACATGGAGGAGGCTCAGTAATGTTTTGGGGCTGCTTTGCTGCATCTGGCACAGGGTGTCTTGAAAGTGTGCAAGGTACGATGAAATCTGAAGACTATCAAGGCATTCTGGAGAGAAATGTGCTGCCTAGTGTCAGAAAGCTTGGTCTCAGTCGCAGGTCATGGGTCTTCCAACAGGACAACCATCCAAAACACACAGCCAAAAACACCCAAGAATGGCTGAGAGAAAATTCTAAAGTGGCCTTCTATGAGCCCAGATCTGAATCCCATTGAACATATGTGGAAGGAGCTGAAACATGCCATTTGGAGAAGACACCCATCAAACCTGAGACAACTGGAGCTGTTTGCTCATGAGGAGTGGGCCAAAATACCTGTTGACAGCTGCAGAACGCTCATTGACAAATACAGAAATCGTTTAATTGCAGTGATTGCCTCAAAAGGTTGTGCAACAAAATATTAAGTTATGGGTACCATCATTTTTGTCCAGCCCTATTTCATTAGTTTGTTTTTTTAAATAATTATGTTAATCAACAATTCAAAAGTGATGGCTGATTTTGATTATTTAATTTTCAATAAATTTTTATTTATTGTTACTTTTGTGAGTTTCAAGTGATTTCAGTGAGAATTGTGGGTTTTTCCTTCTTTAACTGAGGGGTACCAACAATTTTGTCCACGTGTGTATATGGGTGGAAGGTGCTGCCGAAATAAGATGTTTGTGCTACACCAAGTGTGAGGTTGTAAGAAGAGTGAAAAACACAAAGCTAAAATGCAACATAAACTCTTTAACAGAGCTGAAAAATACTACTGCTTACTTAAAAGTTGTGCAATCTGTACGTTCATTCATTTGAACTTGTGTTTTTTTCCCCGTCACATTTTTACTCTGTGCAGTCATTTTTTTCCACTGTAATACGAAGTCCTTAACTTCTATGCAAACAGTGTAACCAGGACTAGAAGTAGAGAGAACACAAACTTGTCCTGTCTGCAATATGACACAAATTTACTGCCATAAAATATTGTAAAGACAGAATAAAAAGGAATGTTGCATTTCTTTATTCCCCCCAAAGTTGTCTGTTATCCTCTCCAGCACTCCTGTAAACACTGCCTGCAGTTCAACTGAAAATCTCAAAATTTGTGTGTCACTGTTGGTCACAGCTGAGTCAGTCATGGCTTTTTAATTGTGCCAAAGTGTGCTCTACGGAGGTTTTGTTAGAACAATTGTGGTTTTTTGGCATAAATAAAACAAACAAAAGGCAGAATTAATCGATTATGGTGAAATATCATGATTTTAGGTGTAATTTTCTAACAGAATAACAGTCGGAACAGGCAAAAGACAAACTGATCAGCATCAGTCGATCCCATATAAGAGGAAGACAACATTCTAATTTAATGACTCTTGTTTTCATTTTACATATTTAGTTATAATCACCCTTATTACTAAAGAAGCCTAGTTATGAATGACAGGTTCTCTGATATCACATATTGTTAAAACACTGGATTTAATGAATATTAGCTTAAAATACTGGTTTTCACCAATAACTGGCATCGGTATCGGCCCTGGAAAACTCCAATCAACAAGATAATGAGTGTTATCAACTTGTCTGTCAGTGATTTCACTGTTGAGGCTGATTTCCACCACACACGCTTTCTCATTTCTTCTCATATACTTAACTTTCTTACATGAACACATTTCCAACTTAACAGGAAGCGCACACTCAGCCATCGACTACTTGAAGCTACTTACTTTCCCACATACTTTCTTCTTTTTCATGCGCTCAACTTATTCAAGAACACACATCCCTTTTTCTTGGTACTTTACTCCCTCCTTTACTTTCACATTCACACACACACACACACACACACACACTAATAGCTCTGCCAGGTCTCGGTGTGAGGTAGCTCCTTGATGCAGTGATATAAGAGGCAGACAGGAGACAGAGAACGGGTCAATAATTCATTAGATAGAGGGCTCAACTCAACTTCAACCCGAATAAACCGTCTATAACCACACACACACACACACACACACACACACAAAGGTATACACCCACGTCTTTCTATCTCGCTCACTCCCAAACATTGTCTCAAGGACTGTCGAGAGATAAGTCTCTGCTACTTTCTTTCCAGGTTCGAGCTCTACTTTTCTGCCTCCTTCCACAAGAATTTGCATCCACTTCTGAACAGTTGCTCATATCTAATTTTATCTATTTGCAGATATAACTCAGAGTTTATACCAGTATGAGTCGAAAGTGATGTGATGACACATTATAAAACCAGCACAGATGTTTCTATACCTTAATTTTTCTACATAGTTATGAAAGATCTCACCTTTGATACATGGTTTTCTGTAAACCTCTACACCTTGCTGCCCTCTGTGACACTCAGTAGCAGAAGAAACAACTATTTGCTGGTTAATTTACATTAAATTTGCCTTACCATGGCGAAACTGAGAAATTCAGATTTGAAGTAAACGTTGTCACGCGTACACTTTATTTCCAACAGTATGTGGACAGCCGTATCTGGTGCTGTTGTTGATGGTTTAGGATAAAAAGTTGGTCAGATACCTCAAGTTTTCCATGTTGTTTTAAAAGAAGATCTCAGATTTGACTCTTAATTGAACTGATGCAGATTTATGAATAGAAATGGAGTTCAGCCATAGGCGTCAGCTTAGGGGGGGACGGTGGGGATGTGTCCCCCCACTTTTTGTCAGGGGTCATTTTGTCTCCAACACATTCAAATTCTTCACATGTAAGCCGTTGTAAACCCAGTTATTTTCAGCAGTATAGAAAATTCCGACGCTCCTGAACGCACCATCCGCACTCGGCCGAGAGTTGCACAGACACGCAGCACACCTTCGTGAGGTTAAAAAAAAACGCGCAGATGCTAAATTTGCGCCCGTGCCAAGTGGAAGCTCCGACCAGAGGCGTGCAGGGGCAAAATTTCGGCCCGGGAGAATTAGTACTATAGCGGCCCACAGACCCCTTTACTAGCATGTACTAATAGTTGAACAGGTTGAGCCTCTGCCTTTGGTGCGGTGGTTGTGAGTTCAAACCCAGCTTTTGCCGCAGTTCTTCGACATTTTCTCAAAGTGCTGTGGTCTCCATCCCCCCCACTTTTAAAAACAAACTGATGCCCTTGAGTTCAGCGCATGCTTTTCTTTAAATTCCTGCACTGTGTGACACTCAGTGCGAGAGAGAAAATAACTATTTGCCACTTAAGTTACATTAGAATTGCTTTACCATAGTGGAACTGAGAAATTCTGACTGATTATTTTAGGTAAACTCTCTAAAATGTCCACTTCATTACCAAAAGTGTGCGGAGAACATTTTCTGCCGCTGTTGTTGTTGATGGTTTGGGAAAAAAAGTTGGCTCAAATGCCTCAAGTTTTCCATGTACTTTTAAAGGACGACCTCACCTTTTAGTCTTGATTGAATTGATGCAGATTTTTGAATGAACATGTTGTCAGTACATTGTTTTCTGCAAACTTCTGCACCTATGAATTTCAATTTATAATGAACTGATCAGCCATTTGGCTCAGAAATGTCAGAAAATTAGCAAAAAGTGGATCAGTTTTCTCAAAGGTCTTGTTTTGTCCAAAGTTCACCATCATAGAAGAAAACATTCACATTCATGAAGCTGCCACACTTTGGAGCAGTATGTGTACAATACTGCCAAAAGTATGTGGACAACCTTCTCTGGTGTAGTTGTAATGAAACAGCTGTTATCTGGAGCTGTTGTCAACAGTTTGGTTCCAATGAAGAAGGGGATTTTAATGCTTTAACAGACAGCAAAGTCTTAAACATCTCTTTTTACACCATCCAGAAATTGTTTCTGCAGTTTTTTAGTTCCTAATCGTGCCCCTCACATTTGGGATGAACATGTGGACTCATTATCATCTCAACTGTAACTTGAGCCCAGCCATCAGGAAAAGCTCCCGTATCATTGGCTAAAATTACCTGCAAGTTTGTTTTAAAGTTTTGATCTAGTGTTCAAAAAATGTTTTAAGGACTGAGCAGGACACTGAGCAGTAGAAATTCATGATTGTACTGTCATGTGCACTTTTTGGCCAAAAGTATGTGGACATTTTTATCTGGAGCTGTTGTTGGTGGTTTGGGATAAGAACTCGGTTTCAATTAAAGGATTTTTAATGCTTTAGCACACAACAAAGTCTTGGCGAAATGTCAGTGCATCAATCCAGAAATATTTTCTGCAGGTTAGTGTAAACAACTTAAGTGACCTCAACTCTATCCGCCACCTTAGAGCTCGGCCTGCTGCTTGTGGAAAGCTCTCTCAGTTTTGGCAGCTTATTAAGGCCAATGGGTTTGGGATAATGAAGTCCACAATCACATTTGGGATGATCATGAGTCCAAATGCTTTTAGTAATGGGTGCAGAGTTAACAGCCTCCTTTCACTATAATTCCTCCTCAGCTCCTCTTGGCTTCTCTCAGCTCTTCCCTCTAATTAGGTTGCTTCTTTCTCACTTTCAACTGTACTTCTCCAATTGGTTTTAAGTGTCATTCGAGAAAATGCTGCTCAGCGAGTTCCTTCAGCTCTCGGCTCTCTTTTCAACGCCGCATTCTTTCCTACAATTATCAGTTATCATGTCTTTATGTGAAATTATGTGCAAATCAATAGTCCTCGCATAGAAAATACAACGATCTCTTTCAAGAGATCTCCGACAGACAGACACTGCAGACTTTGTGCTGCAGTTGTAATAGAGCAGAAGGCTGCGGGAAAGGCCAGTGAAGGTGAGACGAGATCGGCATCGAAACCTGGGAACAAACCTGCTGCTTTACAGACTGTCACAACCCAGTGGTTTCAATCCAAAGACATATTTGGAAAAGACAAAAAGAAAAAGGAAAATAAACACGCTCGGCTTAAAACATCCCCCGCCTTATATATAGTACCTCTCAGTGCAAGAAATAATAATATATACTGGACGATACACCTACAAAATGATACATCTTCACTACAATAAAAAAAAAAACAGTCAGGTCAAGGTCATACACCCCAACAGGCACATCTACAATACCAACAGGCTTAGTGTGCGCAATATGAATGAAATCCCTCAACTAGTTTCTGAGATATGATCTGGAAACAAGAAAGCATTTGGAGTGCCTCACTATGACCTTGAAAATCAGGTCAAGGTCATGCACCCCAAAAGGCACATCTATACTACATAGAGATGGCCTGGGTGCAATATGAATGAAATCCCTCAAGTAGTTTCAGAGATATGCTCCGGAAACGAAATGCGGACATACGGACATACGGACCGACATGCCCACGCCAATAACCCCTCCTACGGCCGGCGGGGGATAAAAAACAAAAACAAAGCTCACTTTTCAATATTTTGTGCAAGTAAACTTTGATGCACTAGAACTTTATCGACATATCCAAGTGTTAAGCTCAACCACCACCTGTTTAGTCACATTCACAAGCAGCATGGCTTGAATTTGATTTCTAATGGCATTGTGAGGTATTCATTACCTACCCAGCCACCTCACCTTTTCTCTCATTTCTATGAATATCGTGACATTTGAGGCTGCCCCGGCGACTATATTAAGGATAAAAGTTTGGAGTGTAGGGACAAGAGCTGGAGATTAATCTCCACGGGTCATGATTAGCATTCATTCTCATTTCTATCTGTGAGCCATCTTACTTTGTATTAGAAGATTGTGTTCAGCGAGGAAGTTCTTGCTTAACCAACTTAACTTTGAACCATCAAATTAGATTCAAGAAATGTAGCTGGTTATGTTCAGTCAGTGCAGAGAAAAGGCATGTCAAAAAACTTAACATTTCAAGTTAAAAAAATGCCAAATCACAAGGAAAACTCAAGCTAAACGTAATGGAGTGATATTGTATAGGACTGCAGTAGATTGTCTAGGCTGCCACTCACAGCTGTGGTCCACACTTTCACACTTTTAAGCCTCCCGGTGTGGTTTACACCGATAACCTGTACTACAACCTTGCAAGAGTCTGACTGACCTCATACAGAGTGATGGCACCGTTGGTCTCATTGGGAGCTTTCCACTGCATGAAGATCTTCTCCTCGTACGGCGTATTCTGCAGAGACTCCATGGGAACCGAGCCAGGCACTGCAGAGAAAATCACAGAACATAAGAAGACATCTCGATATAAATCAGGTTTATACGTAAAATGTTGCTTTATTGAGAAGCAAATTAAGAGTTTGCGCCATAAGATACAATTTCCTTTTGGAGTGCAAAGCAAATTTTCAGATACACTGGAAAAAATGACCCTCTAAAAAACAAGAAACAAACTTATTTCAAGGAACTTTTACCTTGAAATAAGTGAAAAACATCTGCCAATAGAACAAGTGAAAAATGGCTTGGTAAGATATGATATTTAAAATCTTGAGATCTTAAATTTAGCTGGGAAAACTTAATTTAAGCTTTTTTAACCAAGATTGTCAAAATTACGGTAGGTGTGTCAACCTTCCTGTTGTCCCCATTTACAGCACCAAAAATATTCATTCCTTGTCTGAAAATAATCCAAAAAATCTGAAAAAAATTCCCCAAATTTATCAAAAAATATGCAAAATCTTCAGGGGAAAAAAAAATGTTTCCCTTAAAAGTTGCATTGAAAAAAATCCCCAAAATTTGCAAGAAATAAAAATTTATTTTTTTTAATCTAAAAATTTGAAATATTTTCAAAAAATGAATACAAATCTTCCAAAAAAATCCTAAAAATATCTAAAGTGATTCCATATATATCAGTAGAACTTCTAATATTTTGCTGGATTTTGGTTGATTTTTTTTCTGAATGTTTTTAAAGAAACATTTTTTAACATTTCTTTTTTTCCCAAAAAAATGTTCAAACATTTCCCCCAAAAATGTTGAAAATGTGGAAATTGTCACTGTGAAAATATGTCCCCCCCCCCCCCCACACACACACACACACACACACACACACACACACACACACACATTTTTAAACTTTAAAATGGGTCAATTTGACCCACAGGACGACAGCAGTGTTAAAATAAAAATAATTTCAAGATTGTTTGACTTAAGATATTTAAGATGCATTGTCTAAAAACAAGTCTTTCTATCTTGCTGAAATGTCTCTTGTTAAGCGAATTTATCTTAAATCAAGTGGGATGAGACATTTTGACTACAAATAAGACAAATAGACTCGGTAAGATTTTGAGTTTTAGCAGTGTAACACAGGGCCAATGGAAACTGTGAACCATCTGTGCAAAAAATGCGTTTATTTATAGCAACTTTAGTGCAATCTCAGAGTAAAAGTGTTCATGATTTACTTAGTCTCATGTTATACTTTACCAATCTCCACACCAGCCTTTGGTTACATTCATGCAGCTGTTAGATGCTAAATGTAAGACGAATAGCACAATATATGCACTAATACTGACATACTGGAATACACATTTTATCCACCATTTCTAAATGTCTCTATAATATGTCTCCTGCAGTTTGCACATAGACACAAAGTCTAGAAAAGGATCAAAACAGCAGAGGGAATATGAGAAGCCAAGAGAGGAAGGAGCGCTAAAGAAAAAACAATAAGGGAGGAAGATTACGCAGATTGAATTTCACTTCAGTTTCCCATGATTTAATTCTATTATTTAAGTGTAGCAAAAGTTTCAAATATCTGGAAAGCTACTCCTTAGCAATATTAGGTTAGCCAGAATTTAATTATGGGCTTTTTTCCCCGTGAGGCACAGCGAGACCCGTTGTTTGATCCAGTAAATTTTATCATGGAGGACATTTCCAACTATTAAATATGACACAATATTTCATAATATTTCATATAATCTGAAAGGCTGAAAGTTCTTTGAGACATATTAGGTTTTGCTGACACGTGCACACGGCATAAACCGAGCTGAGAAATTACCGCCGTCCAAAGTGTTGCTGATTTGCATGCGACAATTGATTGAGGTTACATGAAACCAGACAGAGGAAAGCAGCAGCTGTTTATTGTGATATTTCATTGCACATTTTTCTTATGCTGCACATAGTTTCAGTTAAGCTGTCACTGAGTTTATCGACGATCTCATCAACAGAGCAGGAAAAGTCAATCAGATCGTCATTCTGTCGACACACAACACACGTGGAGACAAGTTTAACTACAAGCTCCGACTTTCAGGTGTTCGTGTAATATTGTGAAGCCCAGCTGTAATTTGTAAAATTAAACTAGTCTCACCCTGAGATGAGCAGGAGACAGACAAGCTGTAATAATGTCATGTAGAGATAAATCTTGAAGCGGCCCTGTAGAAGGTGAATAATGGAACAACTGCTGGGACAAAACGACAGCAGCCGCGGTGATTTTCTTGGGCTGCGGGCAGATTTTCAGACTCACCGCTGGGAACCCTACACTCAAATCAAACTCATTTGGATGGAAAACCTCAAATAAAAACTCTATTAGCTTACAAAGTCATCACTAATTCAATGTCACTGGACCAACTGTCTCCAGTCAGGGGAAAACTTTTACCTGATGCCTTCATGGTTGGGTTTTATTTGCATGGGGACACATTCTTTTATTTATTTTTTCCATTGTGCTGCCTCTTTAATCAAGCACACTGGACTTGAAATGAAGCAATCAGTTTGAGATTCAAGTGTCGACTTCAAGCTTTAATTTGAGGCTGTTGAAAATCAGTCCATTCCGTGGTGCCCCAATTTGGGCAAACATTTATTCTAATTGGACATAACAACAGACCTAATAAACATCTCATATTTTATATTTGTGCAACGTCCAGCAAACATGTTGTAATCTCCCTGTTATTGACCTGTAATGAGGACATCTTCATCTGAAACACATGGACAAATCAGTTTAGATCAGGTGATGTCTTAGTAGCTGTAATGTGGCTTATTCAGGTTTCCTAGCTTCAAGATGGCTTTCCTTTTGTCACTGACAGTTGAGGCCAAATCACTGTTTTAGTGTCTGCAAAGCTCATAAAGGTTTGTGTGACAAAAAAACAACAACTTTGCTATCCATCCAAGGCGTCCATGTACAGATCAAAATCTGTGACTTGTGTCTGCACTGAAAGCTGACTGTACATGCCTTAGAAAAACAAATGGTGCATAAAAAACACTGGTCATTGTAACTGAGAATTACAGTTGAATGTCAGGGATAATCACAGTGCTACAGCCCAATCTGCAAGCTGCTCCTATGTCATGTGAACAGTGCATGTGCTTTTCTGTGCTTGTGTGTACTGTGTTCTGTGCAAAATAGCTGCTGTAGTATGAAAAGAGACACATGCATGACAGATTTTCAAAGTCTTATTTTGTCCATATTTGAAGTGACTCCAGCATCAATGTTCCCATTAGGACTCCACTACCCCACCACTGTTTCACTCAGTGGATAATTCTTTTGTGAAAGAAGAACATCTACCAGGCAGCAATTTGTAGGATAAGCTTTGGTCACCTAAAACTGGAGAATTTCAACAAAACTGTATAAAACTGCACAGTGTGACTGCACTTTTCCCAACACCCAGTGTAGAACAAACTTGAAGTAGCACGTATTGGAATAAAAAAAAAAAATCTAAAGAACAGCTGCAGAAAACACTAGTTGTCCATGTTTGTAGATATTTCCCTTTGCAACATTTTGAAAAGTTCATTTAGCCTATCAGAGAGCAGGTCACCTGAGCCCTCCCAGCAGGAAACGTTTCCACAACAGTGGCTAAAAAGGGCCACAATTATGTTCCAGGGTGACAAAGGAGGAAGGTTCTCAAACCAACTCAGAAACGGTTGTCCAGATGTTATCAAGCCCCCTCCCCCCAAATATTACTGTGATGTGTTACCAAAAGTAGAACATTTTGCCTCGAATATTCTGAAAGTGTTTTGGGAGGGTTTGGTGTATTTGAAGTAACACATGATAAAAGTTACCAACAATTTCCCATGATAACAAAGCAACAGTCATGTAGTATTACCCATTAAACCTACAGCCATGGCCATAAGTTTGGACACAACATGACTTATGTCTGGTTTGATGTCTATTACAGAACATAACTAATATTTTTTGACAGCACCAGTTTAATTAGTCAACAAATCAACAAGGGATATAATATTATCAATAAATTCCAACAATTAGAACAACTTTGTTCCCAAAACATATATGAGAAGAAAATAACAAAAAAATGCAGTACTTTCACAACCAAATTTGGTAAGAATAACAAAATCACACCAAACTCTTTTGATGTTTTTTTTAAATATGAAACTTAATATAGTTCTCAGGAGTTGCGTATTATCACCCAAGCACTTCAGTATTTTGTGGTATTTTCTAAGATTCACATGCGTCATGGTACTTGTGTCCAAACTTATGGCCATGGCTGTATTTAGAATAAACTTTCTGAAGCGTTCTTGCTGAAACATTCATAAAGCTTTACAGAAAACATTTTTTACAGCAAAAACTCCAGCTGTGGGAAATCTTAAAACCTGCTGGTGTAGTCTGAAGTTACTGAGTGTTGCACATCTCTCCTCCTATTCACAGAAACAGCGAGGGGCAGGCATGGTCTGCTGATGTACTCATTATAGTAAAATCTACCTGGTAACAGCAGTTAGCATGAATCTGAGAGGAGACAGGCTTTCACACATCTTTATGAAGACACACTGACAGAGAAGAAGGTGTCAGACTCCTCGTTTGGGAGTGAAAGTGTCAGATAGTCAAACTCGCAAATACACACCATTTTACACACAAAAACACAGAGATACACACTTGGACAAACACATGAACACCTAGCACTAGATCAAGAACACAATAGTGAAACATTAATCCACTGAGAGGTGTGAACTGTAAATGTTAAGGAGACAGACGGAGAAAGGAGCGAGTGCAATGTGTTATCTGTTAATCATGATGTGGGTATGTATATCTGTTTATACTGACTCTGTTATGACATTCTCATTTAAAGGAAGGTTTGGGTTCAGTGTTGGTCAGAAAGTAACATATTAGTGTTTGAATCTGTAGGAAATTAACTATGTAATGTTCTCTGAAGTGATGGAAAGACAACTGTGTTAGCATTTTTACTTTTCCATCTAACTTCATAGTTCTTTCTAGTTCCTGATCATTTGGCAGAAACATGCTCCGATCTCATTCTGTTTTTCTTTGGTTGCGCATAAAGTTGTTGATGGAGGAAGTGAAGCTTTTATTTTGTTGCTGCATTCACAGTAAGTCGGAGTGGATGAGAGCGTCGGTAACGCACAGATGAGCCTGACAATAGCCGGAAGCTTTTATTGCTCCTTTAGTTTGATGCTCAACTACAAAGAAAGCTTCCAGGAAAGTTCAGCCATTTGCAGCCGTAAATTGAATCTAAAAGAAGACGGATGTGCCACTGCACTTCCTTTTACACTTAACAATTGGGTGCCACGATTCATCACTCTTCAAAACATCAAACGGCTTCAGGACGACCTCCTGCACCGGGAGATGCCTGGCTTAAAATTCAAGCAGCACACAGAGCAAACATCAGTTCTTTTGATCAAGGTGGGATCTGATTGGAAAACTGTTTTGTTATGTAAAATCGCTGCCCGATATTTTAGAAAACCTAAGATCTAAGATATTTTTTGTCATATTTTTACCCTCTTTTATGCCTGATCGAAGGCCAACAAAGGATTCGACAAGTTTTAATGGCCATGAGCTAGCTAAAAACACAAGATAGCAACATTTTAACACAATAGCTGCTCATCGACTCACTGCCATGTGGAGATTTAACACCAATTCCAAAAGTTTATGTCAGGTGTTGACAAAATGAGAGAATGGCAGCCTTACTTTGCAGTTCTACAGCGGACACCACACAGCAGGTGTCACCGATTCATTTAAGCTGATCACGGTCATTTCGGTTTTATTTTATCCATGAAAGCAAACAAGTCTTGCTATCAGCATGCCAGAATCTGACTGCCTGAACTGTCAGAGTAAAATTTATGACCCATGACTCCAAAACTGAGGTACATACAGAAGTATGAATGTGCTGAAGCCCTGCAGAACAAAATACGACAGAGTTGAAACAAAGACATTATGGAAGACACCTTTGACCAAAACACGAACAGTAGCAGTAAGTCACACATAAATGGACAAACATCGGCACACAAAGACACACACACACACACACACACACACACACACACACACACACACACACACACACACACACACACACACACACACACACACACCGACAAACTATCAGAGGTCTGACAGAAGAATATTTTGATTAGTAATTCCGAGGTGTTGATTAAGGCCCCAGCCTGTGGAGCATATCAAATTACCCTAACAAAGAAATGCAATTAGATGCTGCCATTTTTATTCAGCGCCTTATCACTCACTTTTTTGTGTGCATGTGTGTGTGTACTCTGATCTTTTGTGATGCAGCGTCTACCTGAATATCTGTGAATATCTGGCTGGTGTTTTTTTTTTATAATTTGTGTGTGTGTGTGTGGCGGGCTGTTTGTGTGTGTATAAATATGAGCTTTCTATGACTCACTGTGTGCACCCTGACATCTCCGGCGTGCACATCGTGACTCACACAACGCGGCCGTGCATGTGCGTGCATGTTTTTACTCCCTTTTTGTGTACATATGCGTGTGTCCTCGTGCACCTCGGGGGCTGCGACCGAAGAAAACAGGCTTCATTGAAAAGATAACGGCAGCTGTAACACATTAATCATAACTTGATTAACTTCCATCGCGCAGCACAATGAATGGCCTGCTTTATTATGCCAGAAGCTCTCTCCTCTATGTGTCTCTCTCTCGCTTCCTCTTGTGCTCTTTTCTCTTTTCTTTTTTGTGTATATTACTAGTTTTCTGTCTCTTAACCCCGTCTTGCATTTGCAGTTCGGTTCAAATTATCTCTACTGGCATGAAATGAATATCTCCGTTTCCTCTCTGGCTTTTCATTTCTCTGGCTCTCTTCATTATAGTAAGCAGCAGACCTGGTTGTTTATATGGAAATTTTGACTTTTATTCTTTGTTACTGTTTAGGGCCGTGCAGCAGCTATTTGCAAGCAAACCCAAATTAAACTGATGCTTATTAGCGATTTGGGGATTATTTGCACAACATGTGTTTAAACATTCAGCAGCAGCCTGATGGTAATTCGGCAAAATACAAGTTTGAAATCCATTTTTTGCTTGACGGCCCATGTTTCCGTGTGAAGAACCACAACATTTTTTTTTTTGTTTAGAGCCAGACAGATATGTAAATTCATCATGTAATATTTTTATGTATCCATACATAAATTCATAATGCCTTTCACATTATCTTTATTATACCTTTTTATATCTTTATTTTTACCCTTTTGTACTTTTGTAATTCTTGTCCTACTTCTATAATACTTCCAGCTGCTGTAACATGTCAATTTCACCAGCGAGGGATCAATTTGTCTTATCGTATCAAACAGGTGGTCAAGAAATTGGCATGTGAATTTTCAAGAAAAGCCACTTTACACCATTATATCAGTTTCATATTTATACCAATATGTAATTCTTATTAATGTTTATGTAAACATGGATGGCACCCCAACCCAAAGTATCTGGTAAAGGTGGGCGGCTGTGGCTCAGGCTCAGGTGATAGAGCGGGTCGTCCAATGATCGAAGGGTCGGCGGTTCGATTCCCGCTCTGACCTAGTCATGTGCTGTTGTGTCCTTGGGCAAGACACTTCACCCGCCTTGCCTCCAGTGCTGCTCTCACACTGGTGTATGAATGCGTGGTGGTCGGAGGGGCCGTAGGCACGGGTTGGCAGCCACAGTTCCGTCAGTCTGCCCCATTTGTAGCATCTTATGGCTACAAATGTAGTTTACCACCACCAGAGTGAGAATGTGTGAGTGAATGAATAATGGATCCATTGTGAAGCGCTTTGAGTGCCTAGAAAAGTGCTATATAAATCTAATCCATTGTTATTATTAAAGACCAATTCGTGCTTTCTTAATCTGGGGTAGGCGTGACGCAAATTTCGTTATCCAGCCAAGTTTTCCAGTCATGGGCATCCAGTCGTGGGCATGCATTCGCAAAATTTGTGACTGCCTGAAATGTACAAATGCACTGATAGAACACGTCCCAGGAAACAAATGGTGTTCCACACTAATTGTACATGGACATTCTCCATCACATGAGCCTTATAGCCTTATAGGGTTATAAACTCATCATTTAAACTGTACATTATAATTGAGGAAGTTGCCTTCAGATATTGGAGGTGCTTTGATTTATAGATGCTTCCTATTGATGGTGATTTAACGAAGCAGGAAATTTTAAATTCCCCAGATATGCATAATATGTAGTCCTCTGTTGGCTTTCCAGTGTGTGCATCATGTAAGAAACGCTGTAAGAAATCCAAACGTCTCCAGACATCCTGTGCTATGTCTGCCCACTGTGCTCGCCACACCTCAGGAATAAACACATGGACACAGTGCTGCAGCGCAATCTGTATGTACAGTTTAAGTGCATAGCTTTTCAGAAACATCTTGTGTTTTTCTGCGTTCCATATGAGGGGCAATTCAATACACACTTTGTACTATGAATAGAACCACATAGTATGTGTCCTTTGTAAGCTTTCAAAGTCTGCATGGACTTGTGCAAATGGACAGGAAAGGGTCAATACATCATCACCTGTACTGGCAGACCTAAAAGAGCAACAAATTACCGTCTACACTATACTGTATACCATGCTGCTATGTATAAGACCTCATCATCTACTTTAATGTTGATCATTTTGTATTGTTTTCTCTTTAAATCTCATTTAGTCTGTTGCTTATGTCTGATAGTATGCTCTAATCCATGGCATATCAATATTGCTACAAACTAATTCTTCATGTTGTTCAACATTTCATCATTATGGCAGTTTATCCTCCCTGGGAACAAATAAACACATCTTGATGAAAAGCAAGCTGGCAGGAGTTAGAAGTAGAGCCGATGGATTAACTTTCACATCGTGATAAAAGGATTATAGGACCGATCTCTGTTTGTTATTCAAATGGGAGACCATAAAGAAATGCACGATTCTGGTTTTTGACATCCTAAACATCCCATTTTCAAACATTCAAATTCACAAAGTGCCACAAACACGGAGATGTAAGTGTTGCCTCAAGCATCTTGTTGCTATGAAATGCTGCTAAGAAAGTCAAAAGTGCATCTTCTTTGAAATATTAGAATGTAAAGCATAGATTGTGTTAATCTGAACTCAATTTGGTATTAATGCATGTTTTAGTAGAAGCACAACACAGAGCAGCAGCAACATGGCTCACTCAATTATGGTTTATTTGTATTTAAAACTCAACTTCTGTATGGTTTTAGAGCAGACTGTGATCATTTATATACCAAATAAATGATTAAAAGCACATAGACAGACAGTGCACTCCTAAAAACTGCAAATGCGCTTTGATGAATTGCCTTTTGGAAAACTGACAGCTATTGAGCACCAAACAAAAAGCAAAGCTGATGTCTCTTATTGTTGTTTTTCTTCTACTGTGATCGTAGAAAAGACCCTGTGCTCCAAAGATAAAAGGATTATTAAATCTCGCTGACTGTCATTGCCCTCAGAGTGAGAGGATCGTTTTTTTTCTCTTTAACAGTGGTGGAGGTATTTATGAGGATATAAACATAGGGATTTGAGATCAGTGTATTTAATATCGGCTGTTTGTCTCCGAGAAGCACTTAAACATGTGACAGGATATCTGGGCTGACAGATAAAAACAACTTGAGCCAACGCTGGTGTTTGTAGCTGAAAAGCAGTTTACTACATCAGCCAGAGCAGCACTCTGAAAAATTTCAAGGACCGTTTTTCTCAATTGTAAATTTGGTAGGAGTCCATTTCTAAAAAAAAAAACAAAACAAACAAAAAAAAAAACAGAAAACAGAGACTTCTGTCCTTGTGAAACATCCATTCCTTGCATCAGGCAATAAACCAGTTGGATGTTTTCAACTAAAAATCAATTTAATGCCCCTTTGGAGATAATATTACGTCTCCAATCAACCAAAAAAATCCAATGGAGTCGCAAGGAGTCATTTCTGAGATTCTGGAGCATTGAAGGTTGCTTTGTTTGTTGCAACCCTCTTCTCATATATAATAATGAACTAAACAGATTCAAAATCAAATCTGGACAAAATAATCGAAGACGCTCTGTTGCAAGATAGATATTCTGTCTTTGGCGTATATGCTCCAAAAGTCTTGTTTTTTTTCTCATTGTTGGGTGTATATACTTGTATATTTGGCGGTATTACAAGTTTGCTGTCATGTATAATTGAATTACAGAATTTAATATTCTTGTTAAAATCGTTTATTATTATTTCAGAACCCACAGCAGATAAACACAGTTTGTTTGATGTAATTCCTTTGGAATGAACAAGTGAATTTAGAAATTAGAATCGGTTTCTTACTTCTACGTTGTTTCTAAATGCATCACTGCTGGTGACAATCACAGCTATTACATGTTGCACACTTTTATTGTCAGACTTTAGTCCTGCATTGACTCACGTGTACATCCTCTTTGTATGTATGTGTTGTTGTCATTGCTAGTAGAAGTAGGCAATGAACGTGTTGTGTATGACTAGTATTGGTGCTGCTGTCTGTTTCTTTATTTGGGAACTTGAGATCAATGAAATCAGAATCCAAGACCTCCAATTATAAGACTGATCAATACAAATACACTGGACAATTTATTAAAATTAAGTCTGAAGCAGTCTTAAATATTCACATAGTAGCCAGTTTTTGAGCAGGACCCTTAATTTTAGCGCGGCTATGCTACATGCTATTGATGGTCGAGGCTAGCTTGTCGTTTCACATTAAACATATGCACAGAGACACAGTTAGTGTGGAAACCAGGTGTGCTTAGGGTCAGTTCACTGACTTTAAAAATGATAAATGTGGGCACCAGTGCATGCAGATGATCTGATTAATTTGCAGAGGGTCGTTGATGGTGGTGTCACATCAAGAAATGCAGTAATGTGTTGCTGCAAGGTAGCAAATAAGGATATAAACAATGCCTGATCTTTTTTTTTTTTTCAGTGAGCTCCCCAATGTGATTTTATTTTATTTATTTATTTTAACAATTTGACTGTCCATTGACTATGGAACAACTAATAGATGAATCTAGGTGTTGCCTATAAGCCTCATTGCTACAACAGCTGTGTTCAGTACTGAGACACCAATTCACATCCACAACTATGACCAACAGAAGGGTTGACCAATTAAATTATTCAAACTCTTCCCATGTGGAAATTTCAACACATATTTACCTAAATAATATTAATTCACTGTGTTCTATTGAGGACTGGTTGTAAACCGCTGCAACGATCTTTGTTTAAGGGTATGTTAGTCGATACAGTGATTAAAAAATAGCTACATATAATGCTCAGGGCCAACATGTTGCCGTCACTAATGCAAAAATAGTTGCACGATTCCTGAGAGGCAGCTCCTCTGACTTCCTCTGGCTCACGTTTGATCAGTACAAGACCCGGCAGTAGGGCGGTTGTATTAAGCTGACCTGACAGCTACCTGACAGATAGGTGTTTCATGGTTAGCTTAATGGGCTGCTGTGTACAATAAGTGGACATGACATTTGTCTCTGAGGCAATCATGTCTGTGTGTGCTGGTGTGTATTCATACACAACTCACATTGTGGGGAAATAAATCTGTCACATTGTGAGGACCTGATTCATTTTGGGGGTAAAAAAAAAGTCAAATTTGAGGTTGACAGCTTGGATTTGGGTAAGGGTATTTTCTGGTTAAGTGTTATTCCATGGCTATACTACCTTTCACTGAAAGGCTGCTGCATCACTGCCATCAATCAAAATGCCTGCACCAGGTTCAACAGCACCTTCAGAAATCTGTACTGCAAACTTAAAAAAATAGATAATTCTTCCATTTATATTAATTTACATAAGATGTGCATGGTTCTTTCACACAGAAATGGGACATAAATTAAAGTAGGGATATCCAGGCAACAGCCTGTCCTCAAACCAAAAACGACCACATAGGTCGTCTGTACACACCCGTATTACGACCCAGTGTTACGTTTTGACTATGCAACCTCTGGCGGTTGAGTAAATATCGACACTCCGGTGTCGCAGGTGAAACGTCACCATGAAACAAAGTTTTATCTAACGCTATCCCTGTCCCTTTCCCTTTCCCTCACCCTAACCCTAACCATGACCCTAAACCCGTGCTGGGAAAGTGAGGAAAAAGCCGTTTCGTGACGGAAAAGCCGTTTCTCGAATTAAATCACCTAAAGCGTTCGTTTTCCCCGTAGGGGCGCAAACGTTCAAACGACTGCATAGGTCGTATTCCGGTGCACGGTGCAAACGACCAATGCGGTCGTATGAATTTGAGGACATGTTGCCAGGCAATGATAGCTTTGTATCAAAGTCTTGTTCATGCCTTTCAGAGTTATCTGTAGATGTTAGATTAGCCTTAATTACATTTTACATGTTTAAGTTTCACAGTGTTGAGCGGGATCCAAAACCAGGACACGCAACCATTCAAAAACAAAAGCTCACCATCTTTTTTTTATTTGCAATGACATTATCCCTTACAATAGTGAATCTGCTCCATGAACAGTCACAGGAAATAGTTATGGTTAGTCTCTAAGACATAAATCTGAATTAGAATAATGTCTTCTAAAATGATGGAAACATGACTGTGTGTGTGATGATGGCTTCAAACTGCAAATGGAGAACAGAAAAGGCACACAAACAAGACCTCAAATGTCTATGAGGTAACGAGTCTAAGTCATTGAATGTAACAGCTGACCATTATCTATGCAGTATTGTTGCAGGCTAGGGAGAATTTTGATTTAATTTCAGTGTTTTGATGAAAATGTGCATCCATTTCTATCATCTGTCAGCCATTTTTTAAAATTGTTTTTATCAGTATATCATACATGTTTCTGTCGTCAAATAGTGGTTGAGGCTCCAGGCATTGCAGTCTTTGTGTACAGTTACTGTGGTTATTCTTGTCTACTGAAATAATACTTGTGAGTGTGTCCCAGGACTAGTTTAACACTTCTGACAGAGATGTTGCATAATATATGTGTGGTGTTTCTTGTTAACAGGGGAAATAATTCAATAGACTTCAGAGCAAGAGATACTTAGGCAATGGAGGACACAAAGCGAAAAGTGTCAAATGTGTGTTCATAGGTTTAATTTGGATTTTGAATTATTACTTTATGTTGTGTTTGAGCAATGGTGTAGCCATAAAACAACCATCGCCAATGCTGATACCGTTGTAGTTGTATGTCTTTGCACCCAAGAAACTGTGCAAACCCTCCCTTAACTCACCTCCACCAGTGAGTAGCTTTAATCGATTTGCTTGTCTTCAAAGTTTAGAACTTTTTTGTACAATATGTGATGCAGTTAGCATTGCAGTGGCACACAGCAGAATATAAGCAGCCAGCTTCTATGATTAAAAATGGGAAATCTTTAGCGTCTGAGTGGCATGGAAGTAAGGCAGAAGCAGGATTTTGTACAACAATGGAAGAGTCAAATTAACAATGGTGAGAAAGCCAAAGGGTTCGTGACTTGCGGTGGTTGGGGAGACTGTGTCTGTGGTTTTTCTGCGCATGTTAATATGCTGTAAATCTGGCTGGTAAAACAATTTAGGAAGACGTGATTAAAACCTGAGAGGCTCTCATCCTGAGATTACAATTATAAACTGGGGGAGGAAGAGTCCTTGTGAGCGAAGAGAAAAGTAATTTCATATCTTAATTGCAAATCCCTCATTTTGCCCCTAAACATAGGTTAAAGTTTATTTCTATTTTATCAGCAAGATTAGAGAGTAAGAGGAAAACCATATATGCTTGTGTATGTGTGTGTGTGTGTGTGTGTCTGTGTGTGTGCGTAAGGGGGAAGCTGCTTCATTTGCAGGAGCTCCGGCTCTATAAAGCTATTACCGTACAAACAGCAATTAGCCTCCATGTGAACAATTGCTGTTCTGTTCCCTAATTACTGAATTACAACCAGGAGATTAACGATGGTTAAATAAAAAACAATTAAGAACAAAACAATTAAGGCTTTTTTCCCCCTCCTTCTCTACACCCTAAAGCCATTGCTACTCCCCAGTCATGTTAGCTTCTCTTAAAGGGTTCGGGCAAATCGCAGTATGTGTGTGTGTGTTCGGCAAGCAAAGGTAGGAATTCCAGGCTGTGATGTTCCCCAGAAGCTAAATTCAGAGGATATTAGTTATGAGATCAGGAGAAGCGAAACAGCGAGCCTCGAGGAGGGTTGGGAAAGAGATGAGAGATTCGGGATCATTAGAACAATGTGTTTTTTCCTTTTTCCTGCTTATCAGGTGTTGCTCTAATGGAGTCGAGATATTCCAGTTTATCGCAGGCATGTTGTTGAGAGAAACGTGAAGCAGCGATGAATTATTAGCGGCGGGGGTTCTGCTCTGATTTAGGGGAACAAGAAGGCCTCCAGATAGGAAACAGGTTGTTGTTGTGAAATAATGTGAACCGCTGGAGGACATTTACATCTGAAGCACTTCTAATGTGTGTTGGTACGCTCTGCATATACACTGATAAGATGGGAATGCTAATTAGAACTATTTTTGTATGTTGCAGAGATCAAACCTATGTGAGTACAGATCTAACGCCCCCTTACATGCTACATGCTTATAATTATTTTTAGTCTGTACTTAGTCACTTTAAGAGTCCTTTTAATTGTAAATACGAGCAAAGCTTTGCAACCCAACAGCTAGTTTCCACGCCTTCAAAAGTCATGGTTTTCCAGTTTCTTGTGGCAACTCATTCGAAATTTGGTTGAGTCCAGTCTAACCCTGAACTCGTCACACCCAATTTTAAGACTGTACGTGGATTTTTTAAGACTTTTTAAATTGTAAATACAATTTTGTATCTTATTTCGTCTACCAAGAAAATTTGCACATTACTCCGTACTCGAGTTTCCTTATCTTTTCTTAAATGCTTCATGTATGATCTATTGTTACAAGGTATCCCTAATGGGATGAATAAAGCCTATCTATCTATCTATCTATCTATCTATCTATCTATCTATCTATCTATCTATCTATCTATCTATCTATCTATCTTTTTATAATACAGTTTTTGTTGCATTTTGTACTTTTATTATCTTGAGAAGGATAATCAATCCATCCATCCATCCATCCATCCATCCATCCGTCCATCCGTCCATCCATCCATGACATGTAAATGTACCTAAAAGTCACAAATAGATGCTGCATCAGAAGCTAACCTTCTGACATGTGGTGCAAAAGTGTATTTTAACCCAAATCCTGGTCTTTTCCGAAACCTAACCCATAGGTTTAGTGCCTAAATTTAATGAAAAGCAAGTGAAATATGTCCTGAAACTTGCCCCACCACAACCTGTCCAAGCTACATCACTTTTTTCCCACTATACAGGAAAAGCTACACATTTATCAGTGTCCAATATTGATGTGGTTTGACAAAATACCACTATTTGTCCCTTGGTAAATGAGAATGGGCTGCCTGGTCATGTGAGGAGCTTAAAAGGCCCGGTTACGGTCTATCTATAGCAGAGCTTCTGGGTTAAGTGGCATCTGTTTCTCAATTTGAACAACCACATTGCTAGAAAAAATGTATAATGTTTAGTTTAAACACGTTAATAGAGGTTTTTATCCGATATTGACAATTGGTGACATGCTAGTTGTAATAAAAATAAAACACCAAAGGAGCTGTTTTCCAAGCTGCACTACATTCATGCAAGCCCTTTCTTTATATGTATAAATAGCTTAACTATATCTCTGTTGTGTTGGCAAATTCACAAACATCAGTGTCTATTTATGTTCCGCTGTACACACAATGTAATATCAGGCTGATTAAAACTTTAAAACCTGTCACAAGCTAAAAGAACAGCTGGAAATTTCTTGTTCCTTGTAGTTGTTTTCATTTTGCCTCCAAACAATTATTGCTCCGACGCTTTTCAGCCCTGCAGCTCCTCAAACCAGCTGTCAGTCACACAGTGTGAGCCGGACTCTGACATCTCTCATCTTGTGCTTCCTGCAGGAGACATTCAGGTTTCTGTAGGTGGCCACTTCTCCTTCTGCTTATTCTAAACAACACACCGGTGGATGCTGTCAGAAAATTTATTATGAATCATTTTCTGGGGAGCCAGAGGGCATCTCCTCAGGGAGACGCTGACAGACACCGAGCTACTGCTGCTGCTGCTGGTTATAACTCGGATCAATACTGCATTAGAAACTTTGCTATTACACATTTTTGAATACATCTTTACAAACGGTGCTTTTACTCACCGTCCTCCTCCGTCTGTTTGACTATCTCTTCGCTCTCCTTGCTGCCTTCGGGGTTGGCCAGAACCAGACGCAGCCTGACGGTTACAAAAGGCCTCAGTCCTCTCAGAGTGTAATGTGACGACGTCTGGATCAACTCCTCAGCTACGAACTCCTGCTGGTTAAAGACGTACTGGTACTGCACCTGGGAGACACAGGAGGAAACACGGCATTTATTTCATTGGTGGAACACAAATGCAATGCTGACAGAACTGTCTTATGGCAAAAACATGTGAATTCACTGTGCAGGTCCAAACTAAATGTTGCATATCCCACATTACATTGCTGAGTAAATTTGAAGTACAATATTGGAATTTGGAGGTTAAAATATGTATAGATTCACCTCTAGATGCCGCACATATTGTCCTAATGCCAAGCTGTTTGCTTTTGCAAGTGTGTACTTACAGTACATTCCATTGAATGTTTAAGGTATAATACAGAATGGTGCATAGTGGGACTCCTGGCTATCTGCAACTTAGCTGCATGTCATTTTTCTTGCTCTTTTGTTCCCATATCTTGTGTATATCTCTACTGCAACTGTCTAATCAAAGAAAATATCTCTGAGTGTAATAAAAACATCAATTTAACTAGTTTACTTCTTATGGATAAATGTGCTTCTGTTTTCTGCTAGTGACACATAAAAGTGCACTTTCACGGCGGACAATACTTCATCTATCTTGCACTTTTGCATTACAGCACAGATTTCAGACAGCTGCTCTTACCGTCAGATTGTAGCTGTGGCATCGAGTCACTGCGTAACCAAAAGTCTCCCACTGTATAGTCAGCTGGCGAGCTCTGACATCCACCACGTTGACGTTTTGGGGTCCGTGGACTGGATCTGAATGAAGGACAGACAGAAATGAAAGTTAGTTCTACAAGTGAGCTGAAGAGACAGTAGTCTCATGCAAGGACACATTGTTGAAACACTGACCTCGCGGAACCACACTTCTAATCTGGAAAGACTCTGAACCAAATGGCTAAACTATGATCACTGGAAGACTTTGTGGGGCAGAATTTCTGACCGTCAAGTTATAGTTTAGTCCTTCTACCTTCTCAACATGACACTGACGACCGTTTTCACCTCGCAAAACTAGCAGATCTTTACTTTTTTACACCATAAATGTTCCTCATGCTTGCTAAAATACAGTTTTTTTTTCTATATATAGACATTGTTCGCACTGCTCTTGCATATCCATATGTGTTATCTTTGTATGTATGAGTAGATGCTCAGTGATGATATGTTGTATATTGCTGCATGTGACATTTAACTCTTTGAATCCTTGAATTCTAAAGTGTTACAACCAAGCTAAGCTTGCTTCCTGCAAAAACCCATCCTTTAACATTTGTCCAGATTTCTTTCACGGTACAACTGTGTCTCTTTCAGTAGATGTTTTGCATCATTGTGGTGGAAATAATAGCGCTACATGAGAAAAAAAGCGCCACTTAACTTCCTGTAAACAAGTTGTGAACGTGATTAAGACCCTTTGGAGTAGCAACCGTACAGTGAATTTGGTTCAATTATTTACTGAGCACTCATGCTGTTTTCAAATCGCCATGCAGAAATCCAAACTCTTCATTTAACAGTGGCTTTCATCTAGCTTGTTCAGATAAACTTGCTGCAACCAACAATCATTTAGAGATATTTTAATTTCCTAGGAATTGGGAGACAACAAACAGCTTTGATACTCCTTAGCATTCACTCCCCAAGTCTCTGAAGAGGAATGGGACACTGATTTTTATCAAAGATACTCTCTCACTTGGTGTTTTGATGAAAGTGATGGAGAGTTGTGTCCAAAATCTACTGGAGGTGTTTGACTGTGCTGAGATCTGGTGCATGCAAAGTTCTTAGGAGATATACCTGTACTGTTCTCTTGGTGGAGCATGTCGAAGGATGACTCATCGACCACTTTTTTCCATACCCCAGTAGACCAGTGCCTATTGTTTTTGCACCACTGAATTCTCCAGTGTGCCTTTGTCTTTAAAATGAGGGTTTATGCTCTCCAACCCGATGATAACCTGATTTTCTAAGTGTTGACTTTCCGATCACATCCAGCCGTGACATTCTCGCTGATCTGAGGAAAAGCTGCTTCTGTTTTTTGTTGTTTTTTTTTAACTGCTGACCGCAATTTCCGACCCTGTGAACTGATGTTTTCCCACTGATCTAAATGTAAATGGCACAATTCCTTAAGAAGCAAGCTGAGAAGTCTTCATGACTCCAAGAATCCAACAGTGAATCCTCTTTGAAGTCATGTACATATTTTCCACTTGGCATCTTGACAGAAAATCTCAAAGGGCATGATTGGTTCTTAACTGCTTAACTGTAGCATGCATTGTTCAGTTTCTCAAACAGATTTTTCCTCTAATTTGTCACCCATCTTCATATTGGCTAATTGCACAAAACCAATTTCCTCATATTGTACAGGAGCAGAAATGTGTCATTTAACAGATTCAGATTTTTTTTTTTTTGTCCTTTTAATCCACTGATAGTAGCTTTGTTTTTCTGCCATGGGTATCAAAACTCTGATGTGATATGAAGGCTGCAAACAGATTTGCAGGTTCCAACCTGTGATGTGTTAATTAACGGACAGTCTGTACGACCACTAGGCCGTGCTGCGACATTACAGAAAAGCTCAGATTTCAAAAAGAAAAAAAGGAATTACCACAGAAGCTCCTGTATTAATCCGCAGCAGACGTCTGGAGTGGCTATCTCTGCTTTTGCCATATGTTATCCACACACACACAAAATCATCACTCCCCATCACTCCAGAGGCCGTTACATTGACTTGCATTGATTTTCTAGAGATTTAACCATCACCACGAGCTTTTCCTTGGGGGCTCATTTGTTGTCGGCCCCGAAAAAGTAGCAAAGTAAACAGATTTATGTCCCCACAAACCAAAAAATGCTTTAACTTACAGGCACAAGCAGCAACAGGCTCCCACCGGTTCCCCCGTTACGCCCACACAGCATAACAGCGGCACACACACACAAAGCCTCACAGCACTGTTGCAGCCATATGTTGGGCTCTCCTTCCCAGGTTTGTGTACCACGACTGCCTGCACACTAACAAGCTCGTTCAAACCCATCTTTCCGTCTGCCTAATTAGTTTCTATCAGCTAACGATGGCAACCGAAACAGGTCACTACATAATTAGAGAAGCTATAATAAAATGTACTTTTGCAGTGAAATAATAAAAAAAAAAACTTTATTCACACTTAGGGTGATCTCTAAAAAAATGAAGAAAAAAAAAACACCTACACAGAAGGAATGAGTTCTGGCACTGATGTAGAAACTCATTTATTATGTCTGATAATTGTTGGAAGAACATCTCGGCTAATGAATTAATGACATTTGAGAGTTGTTCTGTTGTTCAAAAACGAAGAATTCTGAGGCAGGATTTTATCCGCTGAGATTTAGAATGTGAAGTTTTTAAACTCATTAAACCTTTACAGTTAGACCCAAGAGAAAAATAACCAAATTTCTTCTGTTTTTTACTGTCTTTGAGCAGCTAAATTCATCCATGGGCTGTCATTTATTCCACAACGCCTTAATATTTCACTAAAGCTTCGTGCCATGACCGCTGTTCATCATCTAAAGCACAGAATTTTAGTATAGGTTAAATTATGATTTAAATTAAGTCCAGTTTTACAAGCGAATCACGTTTCATCTTTGATTTTTTGAATCTTTTCTACATAACATAACCTGTTTTAAAATCAATTCAGTCGTCACTAATCAGGTTGTTGTCGAAACTTGGAACTGCCGGCCAAATTGAGACCTCCTATGATGATAAACTAAGACTTAAAAAGGGACTTTATCCTTGTTTTAGACGCAAAAGACTGAGTATGAATGCAGCTGAGCGCATTATAAGATTGTTCAAACAAGCTACTTACTGCAAACCTAAGATCAGCCCGATCAGACTAGATTAGACAACGGCACCGTGGATTAGCCATCTAAGAGGCCATCGGAGACGAGAAATTAGGGATTCTCTTGTCGGTGTGTGTCTACCAAGCAATGCACAAAGATTTGGAGGCATTAAATCTAAAGGAAAGATTATTTCAAAAACAATAAGTTCCCACATACATCTTTCTTACACACTTTTTTTAGTATACTTGGAATAAGTTTTTCCTGACATCTTTCCGAAGTTGCTACAGTTGTTGGTGTAGATTTAGAGTGTTTCAGTGTTTTCTGTTTCTTCATGTAATCCCAGACTGACAACCATCTGCTGCAGGTTTCCTTCTTGTTCTTGTGGCTAAACACAGATTTTTATGACTTTGGTTGTTTGCATTTAATAAGAATCGAAACATATAAAGAGCCTAAAGCTTTTGCACACCACCGTATGTGAATGCATGTGCATGGGGTATCTGCAAACTGAGCGCACTGCAAGAAGAGTGTGTGCATGTTTGTGAGCTTGGGTGCAGATTTCCGACTCCCCAGGGTGCTTTATGGTTTAAGGAGTCTCTGTTTCTACTTAAAAAGGCCAAATCCTATGAAGTAATCTACTATTCCTGGATAAGACTGTGGCAGACTGACATTTGGCAGCCAAGAAAGCTGCGGGGGGTTAGTAATATATCCAACGTATAACCCAATCCTCAGGTCACAGCAGCAGGCAGCGATGCTTTCACACGGCTCACATACTGTCCAAAGAAAACAGAGCTTCGCTGCATCCGACTGATGCTGATGGACCGACGGGCTCTGCTTGCTCTGTCTCCATTTTATTAGAATAGACTCTGCAGGCCGTTATGCAGCAATTAGGGTGGAAAATAAAGCCCATTTGATGAGCGGATCTCACATGTAATTATCATTTGTCTACCTGTTTGTCAGCAGCAGGACATTTTACAAAGTTTTTAATGGATTTTCATATATTGTGAGGGGAAGCTGGTGAACCACAGGTGTTGTCAGACAATATTGGATTTCTGTTACTGGACTTAGGCTCAAGAAGCTACAGTATACAGTTAAATAGTACGTTTGTGTCAACATGAAAGCCTATCCAGCTGCAATACAGAAAATAATTTCTTTACCCCCTGATTGTACACATTTTTGTAAAAGAAATTCCAGTACACTGCAAAAACGCCGAGTCTGTTTGTCTTATTTTTAGTCAAAATGTCTCATCCCACTTGATTTAAGATACATTTATTTAACAAGTGAAATTTCAGTAAGATAGAGGGACTTGCTTTAAGACAATGCATCTTAAATATCTTGTTAAGTCAAACAATCTTGAAATTATCTTGTTTTAACCCTCATGTCGTCGTGCGGGTCAAATTGACCCATTTAAAGTTTAAAAATTTGTAAGAAAATATATATATATTTTCACAGTGAAAACTTCCACATTTTCAAAATTTTTTGGTGGGGAAAAAAAAGAAGTGAAAAAAAATGT
The DNA here is from genome assembly GCF_021347895.1 of Acanthochromis polyacanthus. Lineage (NCBI taxonomy): Eukaryota > Metazoa > Chordata > Actinopteri > Pomacentridae > Acanthochromis > Acanthochromis polyacanthus. The sequence goes on along the minus strand of NC_067117.1, from coordinate 30,504,687 downwards.
CTTTTTAAGAACATTCACCAAAAAAATCAACCAAAATCCAGCGAAATTCGCTGGATTTTGGTTGATTTTTTTGGTGAATGTTCTTAAAGAAAATGAGAAGTTTTACCGATAAATATGGAATCACTTTAGATATTTTTAGGATTTTTGGGGGGAAAGATTTTTATTCATTGTTTGAAAATATTTAAAATTTAATTTTTTTTTATTTTTTAAATTTTTATTTCTTTCCAAATTTGGGGATTTTTTAAAAAAATATAACTTTGAAGGAATTTTCTTCCTGAAGATTTTGCAAATTTTTATAAATTTGGGTAATTTTTTTGCTGAATTTTTGGATTTTTTTCAGACAAGGCAACAGTATTTTTGGTGCCATAAATGAGGATGACAACAGGGTTAAGACGCCTAAGCCTGACAATCCTGGTTAAATAGAGCTTAAAATAAGTTTCCCCAGCTAATTTTAAGATCTCAATATTCTAAATATCATATCTTATTTCAAAAAATCTTACCAAGCCATTTTTCACTTGTTCTATTGGCAGATTTTTTCACTTATTTCAAGGTAAAACGTCTTTGAAATAAGTTATTTTTTTCTTGAGAGGGGCATTTTTTCCAGTGTAGGAGACAGAAACTTCAAAAACAAACAAAAAAAAGGTCCCGCTTTCAGAATTATCCTCCTCCAGAGAACAAATGTGAACAAACCTATAATTATGCACACTTAAGCAGATCAAGTGATGTACCTATAATAAATGCATGCGCCGTAATTCCTCAATTACGGAGGCATAAGCGCTCATCAGTGAGCCGGTGAGGGAATGAAATAACCGGTTTTGCCCGAGAATGGCAACGTCTCACTGCAGCGACGCATGCTCCCGCGAAGACTCAAACCTCGTTAGCTAAATCAAATCTAGAGTTCTGCGGAGAAACGGGCCAAAAAAGCAGCCAAACAACCCCCTCCCCCACCGACAAACCACCCACTTAATCCAGCAGTCTTGCAGTTGGGTATGAGGGAAGCTAATCTTGTAGATAATCTGACTTCTGCTAGATTTAGATCCCGTTTGAACAGATTGTTAATTTCTACTTTGAAAAACAGAGGAAGATTCAATAAAATGAGTCCACCGGTCAGCTACCACCTGCAAAATTAAGTGTTGCTTTGGCATTACTGCAAAATCCTGACTCTCTGACTCTCAGCAGCCAAATTGCGCTTCCATCTGTGTCTCCACTCTTTCAAGGTTAAAAACCCTTAAAGCGTTTTTGAGAACTGCCGAGGGAGGAAAAGATGGAAAGAAGAATGACTGGAAAAGAAGTCGAGAAAGAGAGAGAGGCCGGGAGGAAGAGAGCAGGGGAGGTTATTTGAATTATAACTTTGTTTACATCATTAAGGTGATGACGGTGTCTCCCAGGCTGCCCTTGGTCATGACAAATGCCAGATTCGCCACACCATCCATCTGATTTATCCTCCCTTCCTTCTCTCCCCTCTTTTCTTATTCCACATCCACACGACGTCTAAATTCTTCCATCAACTTCAATCTGCGCATCAACTCTGGATCTCCGACCTCCGTGTCGGAGAGCGAGAACGACGCAGGATGAAAGGACGGAATTTCAAGTCTAAACAAGTAGAGAGAAAGAAAAAAAAAGCTTGAAGGGAGAAGAAGAGCTGATGTCCAATTATGAGAGAGCTTCAAGTGGAGAGGGGTGAAGGGTTATCGCCTGGAGTAACCAGTGAATGGAAAAATGCACCGCTTGACAGATGGAGGGAAAAAATAGAGGTCGGTTATGTATGCATGGAGGATGAACAATCATATACCTCCGCAGGGAAACAGAGCCAGCACCGGGCAATGCTTTTCTACCCTCATTAATCAGCACTGGTCAAGGGTTGGCATGTTAGCTATCACACACTGTGAAAGGGCACTGTAGATGGCACAGCTGGCGCACAATGTGACAAGGCCAGACAGCGAGGCATGCTGCAGCCAGATGAGGACTCCCTCTCCCCAACGGTGGAACCAGGGAAGTGGTCCTTGATAGAAGAAGGACAGCAGAGGCTGCATCTGGCCCAAGATTTTTATAGCTGCTACTGCTGCAAAACAACAAACTACAGCCAGCACTCGACTGTCTACACTCAGATGTTTGGGCTCAATGAGCAAAAAAAAAAACAATTTGCATCAAGCATCAATCAAGATGTTCAACCGACTAAGTATATTGAGTTGGGAGAAGGTGTTTTTAATTACTGCTTTCTCAATAAATAAAATTAAATAAATACATTTTGAGAGACTAAACAAAAATCAGAAACTTAAATCAAGCAGATTTGGTTCATTTACTTGAATTTTTATTTTTGTTTTTATTTTAAATCAGTTAACGCAGAAATTTTAGTTCAGTTTACACATAATATTAAGTTGGTGTAATTACCAATATTATTATGTCAATTTAACTTATGAACATGTCACCAATTTTGCCTCTGTGACACCTTTTTTTTTTTTATTATAAGTATATCTTTAATTTTTAGCCCTGTTTCTGCCTTAGCTGCATACAGCTGCTGTATAGTGAATTTCCCTGGTGAGGAATCAAAGTATCTTATCGTATCTTGAACAGTTTGTCTTGATCAAAAAAATTTGGATTTTTGCCTCGTAATTTTGCATTTAAAGCTCGTGTCCGGAGTTTCCGTTTGTTTTCAATTTATGTATCATTGTTTAACAAAGCTTAAATGTGTTAGTCTAGTTCGATACTATAATATAATGTTAGTATGACACGATATGAAAATTTATTCATGAGCTCCGCCTTCCTCTCATAGACCCCCATGTTATTCCAAAAAGCGCCGGTCGCTGCCGACCAATCAAGTTCGAGCTTCAGCTTTGTCATGCTGTCAATCAACGGTTACGCGCACAGCAAGCAAGCCCATGCAGAGGCGGGCGAGCTACGCACTACGCAACCGCGCGCACATTTGTTTTGCTTGTGGAGGAGAGAGCATCAGGGCTCAGCAACTTCCAGAAAAGTTACCAATCCCACGGCTTGTCAGGCCAAGAGACTGCAGGACGTTTTTTGGCTCGGGGTGCTCGCGTCGCTCCCCGACCACGGTCTCCATAACCCGCCTGACGGCTTCGTTTAGATGCCCGACCTCTGGAGGAAGATGTTGGGGCGTCTGGGACATACTCTTCGTCAGAGGAGTCATGCAATTCTGAACTCTAGATAGAAATAAAGAAACAATGTAACACATATACACGCGTAAATGCACTAAGTTTGATAAACAACGTCATCGAGAGGGATACACGAGTGTAATCACATCTTGAAACTTTACTCGTTCGTCCGAGCAGATTCATGTTATTTTGGTATTAGGACAAGTTAGACTCAATACAGCATTCTAATGTAATTTCTTTATTATTTACTAAATGTACTAAAAGTAGAAGAGGGGAAAACAGCAAAACAGGCAAGATGCTGCAGCACTCCGGGCACTCCTCTCATGTACTGCGCGCGTGCACAAATAAAGGGGCGAAATCAGAGGGAGGGTATGGAGGTATTTCAGGTGCAAAATGTTTGAGCACCTGTAACATCAAATTTGTAGTTGTGTACATTGAATTTGTATGTGTACATTGAATTTGTATGTGTATCAGCAAATCTGATTTCCCAAACTCTATGAGTTGTGTACTTGTAAAATAATTTTTTGTATGTGTCGATTTTTTTTCTTCCCACAAATACAACACAAAAATACACATTCACAAATCGTAATTACAGGTGCACAAATCACATTTACAGGTGTACAAATCATATTTACAGGTGTACAAATCCTTCTCTACAAGTCACATATTTCAACACTGACACGCTCACATTTTGCACCTATTGTTGCAGCACACTAAGTGCAAAACATACTTGTGCACCTGTATTGTAAGAAGTGAAGTTGAGGTGAGAATTTGAATATGTGCAAATCTGAATGTGAACTTGTGCATTAAGTATGTGAAATAATTTACCACGAAAATACACAAATTGCTACTTACAACCACTCGAATCCTCCCCACGAGTCACACATTCTCTGTTTTCTACAGGTGCAAATCCGAAATCTACAGGTGCAAATCCGAAATCTACAGGTGCAAATCAGAAATCTACAGGTGCAAATCAGAAATCGTACTTCCAGTCCCGCTGAGATATTTGGTGCAAAACTACAAAACGATCCGATCTGTGTATAAATTCTATGCTCTGAGATTGACAGACTTTTCGGCCAGTCAGGGAGACGCTTTGCCCGCCCAGCCAATCAGAGGTTTTTATTCCATCTGAGGTCGCTTTACCGACTTCCGGGTGTGGAATTTCACGATGGAGAGAGTGTAGGCCAGGGGGTCGGCAAGTAGATGTTTGTAAACAATCGAACAGCGGGCCAACCTGCGGGCGGGTGCGGGGCTGGCGATACCGTGAGCAGCGGAGCTTCTACAGCTGATCGCCGCTGCTTGGGACACACGTCTCTGATCACAGATGTATTAAAAATGACTCCCGAGACACACACATGTTTTGCACACGCTGTTGCTCAGTGAAATCTGGCTGGTACAACTGTGTCCGACCAGTAGTGCAAACGCGGAAATGCCCGGCAGCAGCCGACAACGCGAGTTTCGTGTTGTGGTGACGGACTGGCTTGGCTCCATGCCAAATCAAATTTTCAAAATCATCTGACGGGCCAGTTTTGGCCCGCGGGCCGCCAGTCGCCAACCACTGGTGTAGGCTTTGATTTCAATATACTAAGAGGAATGGATAAGTTATTTGAGTCATTGGGAAATGCGCATTATAGAGATTAGAGCAGACCAGCCGTCCAAAACAAGAACTCCCTACACTCTCTCCACCGTGAAATTCCACACCCGGAAGTCGGTAAAGCGACCTCAGACGGAATGAAAACCTCTGATTGGCTGGGCGGGCAAAGCGTCTCCCTGACTGGTCGAAAAGTCTGTCAATCTCAGTGCATAGAATTTATACACAGATCGGCTCGTTTTGTAGTTTTGCACCAAATATCTCAGCGGGACCAGAAGTACGATTTCTGATTTGCACCTGTACATTTCTGATTGGTACCTGTAGATTTCGGATTTGCACCTGTAGAAAACAGAGAATGTGTGACTCGTGGGGAGGATTCGAGTGGTTGTAAGTAGCAATTTGTGTATTTTCGTGGTAAATTATTTCACATACTTATTGCACAAGTTCACATTCAGATTTGCACATATTCAAATTCTCACCTCAACTTCACTTCTTACAATACAGGTGCACAAGTATGTTTTGCACTTAGTGTGCTGCAACAATAGGTGCAAAATGTGAGCGTGTCAGTGTTGAAATATGTGACTTGTAGAGAAGGATTTGTACACCTGTAAATATGATTTGTACACCTGTAAATGTGATTTGTGCACCTGTAATTACGATTTGTGAATGTGTATTTTTGTGTTGTATTTGTAGGAAGAAAAAAAATCGACACATACAAAAAATTATTTTACAAGTACACAACTCATAGAGTGTGGGAAATCAGATTTGCTGATACACATACAAATTCAATGTACACATACAAATTCAATGTACACAACTACAAATTTGATGTTACAGGTGCTCAAACATTTTGCACCTGAAATACCTCCATTGGAGGGTGGGACCAACAGTGTTTTGGGAGACGCTGCGATTCAAACTCCGGACACGAGCTTTAAAGTGGAGAAAAACTAAATTATCAAGCCAATTTAATATTAATCAGAGTTTAAATTGAGCGCAGTATTAAGCTGGCATAATTAAACAACTTTATTCCATCAACAGAACTCAAAATTATGTTTGCAACTTAAACGATTTATCTAATCATTACCAGTGGTAACAAGTTCCCTGAGTGTACTGTGCAGTTTCCTGAGGCACTACTACTGAAGCATCAAACAGACTTTGTAGAAGTTACCACAGTGCCTTCTCATGCTGATGCCGATTAAGCTAATGCTGGAGCTTTTGATTGCACCAAACTGAGATGATCCAGGTGGAAATTACTTGTCTGTTCTTGTTAAATGCACTAAAAACTGGAAAGACAATGGAAGATGGGAATGAAAGCTCATCCCTGCAGCATGCTAAGGATGAAACAATACTGTGTGTTAAATGTATAATAACCAAACGCGAGCCCTTTAGCGCTGGGACCGACTGTTCTACAACTGCAGGCTGAACTGTCTGTGATCATCTACACAACGGCGGCTAACAAGCGGTGGATAGTGCTAATTCCCCGCTGATTTGACCCGAGGTAGAGATAAAGTTGTTTTGCCTGTCTTTGAAAGTACTTAAGGGCCTATTGGATGTTTTGGCAGGTAGATATCTAGTTCAGGCGAGGGCCTAGTGAGGCATTGTGTTTTGGGATGCCTTCCTGAATCTGATGAATGAGCAGCAGAAATGGAGCCATTAATCCAAAGACTTTGGGGAGCCATTCCAGAGAGGAGAGAGGAGGAGAGGAAGAGGAGGAGTGGAAATCAATCTTTCTGCCTCCCGACGCTCCCCGTCCTCCTCTATGTTGCTCTCCTCTTCCTTTTGTTTTTCATCTTATTCCATTCCCGTCTTCTATTTTTTTCCCTCGTTCTCTCTTGGTCAGTTTAATTGCCTTCCAATTTTCCTTTTGATATTGTTTTCTCCGTTTGTCGGTTTCATTTTTTTCTCCAACCCTCATCATTCTGCCTCTTGAGCTACTTCCCTCACATTGCTTTTCTTAGTCACTTTGCTCTCATTTGTGCAACCGATTTAGCTGCAACATTCTAGTTTAAACTTGTGCATTCTGAGTAAGCTTATTCATGCATAATGCAGTATGTTGCACCAATAATACAGTACATGCATTACAAAATATAGAAAAAAGGAAGATGTCGAGGAGAAATATGCATACCGAAGAATTCACAATAGCTGTGCATGAGCTTTGCTGTAGTCACAGTTAGTAAAGTATTTAGCCAGGCAGGCAGCTTAGCAGCTCAGCTAGCAGCTCGGCTAGCGAAAAGTATGGGGCAGCTGGCCCCCCCGCGTCAAAGTCCGCCCTAACGTGCTTTTTGCCCCACACTGACCAGCTCAGATAGTCTCAATGAGTGTCCCACAACATACTAGAGATAAGAAGTGAACGAAAACCTCCACATTACCTGGCGATTGCTCTTTGTTGTGGTCTGTACCCAAATCTCAGGCCGCTAGAAAGCAAATCTCGTTCTGAAATTGGGCGAGAGCTCGCGCCGAAACCGGTGTTTTGGCACGAGCTAGCCTTTTCGCAAGCCGAGCTGCTAGCTGAACTGCTAAGCTGCCTGCCTGGCTAAATACTGGAGCTATGTCAAAAATTCATTTCTCCATCACTCACATGTATGAAATTACATATGGAAACAGACCCCAGGTTGAAAAAAAACGAAATTCCCCTTTAAGGCAACAAAAACTATCGTTAAGGTGTAGAAACGGGAAATTCTGGATTTGTATTAGTGCAGATGATTGATTGTATGTACTTTGTATTACTGCAACATCTATACCAAGTTCTGCTTTTGTGTTATTTATTACATTTAGTCAGAATCTGCTCACAGAAAATTAACTTTTCGAGAATCAATGCCTTGTTTCATGCAGCCTGAACTAAAAGGATTGCAATTATTCTTCTGCAGAGGGCGGTAGAAATTATAAAAAGACAGAATTGAAATTGCTAGGAAAATGTACATCAAATTTGAGTGTTCTTCAAATTGTATTATTTTTACACATTTCAGGATGTGAATTATCTTAAGTTTGTGAAAGATCACGTACTTGTTGCAGCTCTCTGTATTCTGCGCACTCGTTATGCATTATCTCCTTCTCCAAAGAAGAAACTTGGAAGTTCATAGGGAAAAAAATTGACTGAATGTGTCCACGCCTAGATAAATTGTCCTGGAAAAGTGTATCGTTCAAAAAACAAAACAAAAAACAAAACAATATATTTGTAGCTTATTGTATTTCCACTAAATTATATGAAGATGCTTTAAGCAAAGATCAACCTAAACTCACTGGATTGCAGATGTTTTCTATGCGACACATTTGGTAGCTCAAGATTACAAAAAGAACGACAGTGTATTCCTGAACTTGTATCGTATTTTGTCATTTAACTTGAAGTGCTGAATGATTTTAGGCATCTTGCTTTATATATAATTAAAGAAAGGCGTTGACTGGATGTTTTCACATTCAAAAGAATGTCATGCATTTTGTTAGCCGAGCCGCGCTAGACAATCTACGGCAACGAATTTAATTCACTGCCAGGGTGGGTCTAGTTACCCTCCATAAGGCTCGTGGCTGGATACTCCTAAAACTGGCCGGACGAATCACCATGAAGTGTAGAGTCAGAAGGCGGGCGTAACGAAGTGACGACAGAGGCGTGACGATTCTGACAGAAACAACCGGCGCACAATAAACAGTTATCTTTCGACTAAAATTCAACTTGAAAGATAAACAAAGGACGGCACTGAAGTGTTTCATTGAGAAGAAAGATGTATTTGGACTTATGCCTACGGGATATGACAAATCCTTAATATACCAGTTGGCTCCGTGGCTCCGCTGGTTGGGAAGCTAATGGGACTTAGCCACAATCCACCGGTGCTCTAGGAACTACGTCAGGCTATTCGTTGCGTTGATTGGTTGTAAACCTACCCAATTGCTGCAGAGGGATTTGATAGACAACCTTTTAGCCCGCCTCCCTCCCTGTCGAGCTTCCCTCGACCCTTGTGCCTTCAGAACATGGGTCTAGCGCGGCTAGGCTAGCATTTTGTAGTAACCACAAGTCATGGGAAAATGCCAATTTGTCACATGTACTTTTCATATTTTGCACTCAAATTTTGCACAAGAAACAATCGCCGACTCAAACGTCAGGTGATGCTTTGGACACTCACGCTCCGACAGCTGTTCGCTCTCCACTTCCGACACAAATAGCAGGTATTCTTCAAAACCCGACCTCACTGGCATCGTACACATGACCTAACAGTGTGTGCTGCTTATTGCTATTGTGTTGTTAAAAGAGAGCCTCTCTGCTGCTCTTCCCCTCTGTCTGGGCTTTATTTTTGTGTGTGTTTTTTGATTCTCTTTCCTTATTCATAAAGTCCTCGAAGGCAAAGACACAAAAAATGAGAGTGAAAGAAGAGTCGGTGTCAGGGAGAAAAACACAAAGAGCTTCCCTCTGGGAGAAGCATGGAAGGGACAACTTTGTGTTTCAGGCTTCTGTGTGTTTGCATGTCTGAAATTGTATGTGTGTGTGTGTGTGTGTGTGTGTGTGTCTGTGTCTGTGTTTGTATGTAAGCGTGAAGAGGAATTACATATTACTAAAACTACACTGGCCAAAGGGTAGAAACACAATTAATACTAGAGATCCTAACCAGCTCCCACTGCTGCAACACAAACACACACTCAGAGACACACATATACACACTCACAGACACACACACACCTGAGGCTTTTATAGCTTCAGAATTAGCTGCGTGACCGTTGATATGTTGTAGACGCTGCACTTTTAATCTGCATCCTCACGGCAGGGAAAATAACAGCCTAACCTCTACCTAAACACACACACAAACACACACACACACACACACAGAGAAAGAGAGAGAGAGAGGCGAGTCCTCCCGTGAAGATGACCCTCGGAGGCAAAGAAGCAAGATCAGACGAAAACCCTCGCGGAGGCTTTTCCCCTCCGTGGATTTAACAAGTGCGTTTGCAAGTTTGTGTGTATTTGCGTGCATGTGTGTGTTTGTGTGAAGGGTTTCACTGCACTGTCCAAACTGAAGCACCTTTTTTCATATAAATAGCACGTATGACCCATCATATAGAAAAGTACCGCGTCAAAGCTCTTCAAGATGCGCTTCGATTCATCTCATTAATGAAAAGAAAAAAAGTGAAGCATGTGTGTCACATTTCACCTCTGAAGTACCATCATCAAAATACCGCCCTCTTCATCACGACAGCGTTCAGAATGTCATTAAAATGGCTCATTGCCACCACATACGCACTCAAAAAACACGCTTCTTTTCAAAGAAGAAATGTCCAAAAAAATGCCAAATTTCTACACACACATACATGCAGAAAAACACACTTGACGCGCACAAAAGCAGACGAGGCGACACCCTGTTGCTCGGCATCTCAGATAAATTGGATTAAACCAACTCATAGCAGATGCCTTTTAGTGGGTTTTAATTACGCTTCCCTGCACGGGACAAGAGTTGAAGCATAACTTCTAACATCTGACTCAATGGCAGAACTCCTTGAAACTTTACGGCCGTTTACAATAAAGATTTTATGAAGACTTAAAGATTTAAAGTCTTAAAAGCAACTCGCAAGCAAAAAATTCTCTATCGAGCCAAAGAACAGCCAATAAATGAAGCATATATGAGCACATTTATGCCAATTTAATACAGCTTTTACTTCTTTGGTTGTCGTCTCTACAAAAGAAACTATTGCAGGGCCGACGTTTGTTCTGTCAAGCACCTCTTAACCTGTTTTCCACTCAGAAAAAAAAAGATTGAATCCCCTCCAGCTTTTTAAGTTTCTCTTCTATAGAAAACCCTGACCTCTTACCTATTTTAAGAGAGAACACAAAGCTTTATTGATTTCTATTGGAGTCCAAAATGAAAAAAAAAAGCAGCACATCATACTGGAGTGGCGGAATGATTGCGGTGCTGCTGCATCTCTTCGTCGGTTAGCGCTGTAATCCCTCAGCAGGACCGATCCGGGATGAATGTAAATTGTGATATCAAGAAGAAGAAGAAGACGAAGGAGGAGAGGGATGCTCAGAGCCAAAACGATGCAGTAATGTAATTCAAAATGGAGCAGAAAGGAAATCTATTTCGAATCCTGCTTTATTAATACCATCAGTGCCTACAGGCAGGGAAGGGACAATTGAGTTGTAGCAATTTGCAGAATGAGAGGCCGGATAGGGGAGAGAGAACGGGAGATGAAGAGAGAAAAGAGAGGAAAAAGAGGAGAGAGAAACAAAACAATGAAGGTACAAAAGGAAAGCGGAAATAAATAAGAGAGATGTAGAGTCGATGAAAGAAAAGGGCGGAGAATAAGCCAAGAGTGACGTACAGAAAGCGATAAAGAGGAACAGACAGAATCAGAGAGCTCAAGGGGGCGAGAGGAAGATTTAAAGCAGTGACATAATGAGCCAATTGATGGCGAGGCCTGGGGTTAAGCACCTGAAGCCGGCCAGTAATTGGCTGAGAATGACAGAGTGACAGGCAGAGAGATACAGGCTGCGACCTGGAAGGAGAGAGGAAGAGATAGAGGCTACGTGGAGGGAGGCACCGAATGTGTTCATCTTCTGATAAAAAAGAATGAAAGAAAAAGATGCCATTGTGTCGGGGAAAGCGGTGGAAAGGATGAGAAATGCTGGAGGGCCTGAAGAGACGCACGAGTACAGCTGCTCGCTACAATAATGTCACTCAGCCAATTATTTTCCCCCCTAACAGTCGGATTAAATTATAAAGAGAAAACGTCTTCTCCTCCTCGAGAGAGTTGGAGATGCTTTGTCGGTGATACCTCCAGTGGGTCCGGTGTTATCTTTGAGGATGGATCTGTGGTTTTTTGGGTTTTTTTTTTAAAGCCTTTTCCCTTGATCATTAAAGTGAGATTCCTTGCAGGTCTTTTCAGAGCCGAGCTTTGATGGGACACAGATCCAATCCTAGTGACACGTCTGAGAGTTTTTAGCAATTTTGTCTGTTGTTCAGTTTTGCAAAACATTATCTGTGTCCCCTGTTGATCTTGTGTTCCGTTGCTCTGCTGAAGTTTTGGCGTTCATCGTGCCAACATTATCTAAACTGCTCATCTAAATGAAGACAGATTGTTATAATAATGAGAAGTTGTATTCAAATGTTGGTTGCAATGCGTTATTTTATCATAAAACAGATAACAATAGCTGTGTCTCCACATTGTCACTGCTAGTGTATTAAGAGCCAGACTAAATTTCTTCAATATTGACCAAAAAAGTCTTTAAATGAACTATAAGACTGATCAGGAGACAGTTTTTCTCGTCATTTTAGCCATCGGAAAACTGTCTTACCGCCACTGATCACCACTGTCAACATGGTTTCCCAAATCAGCTTCCAGACTCATCACGACACTTGACCTGCTCTCTATTGTCTCCTACTGTTCCCCTCCCAGTTTTAGAAAATCACTTAAAATCACTCAAATTGGATTAAAGCAACCACAAAAAGATGTTAAGCAACCAAATGTGGTGCAAAATAAATAGTAAAGAGTCATAATACAACCACAAAATAATATAAAATGACCAAAATGAAATGCAAACAAGCACAAAACATGTAAAATAACCAAAAATGTATGGAATATGTTGACAAAAACAATCTCATGCGACACTAAGCAAATTCAAAACAACAGAAGAACGACACATAATCAAAATTATATGCAAATAACTGCAAGAAACATGTAAAACAAGCAAATGCGATGCAAACTTAAGACTAAACAATCACAATGTAACCACAAAACAAAGTAAAAATTTGCTCAATTGAATGCAAACAACCACAAAAAGATGTGAAAGTGCAAAAGTGTTAGTTTTTCTAGACATTTTAACCATCAAAAATAGTTTTATACTGTTGTTCTGATCACCAGTCTCCCAAAAAGTATGCTCCTGTACAGGTAAACTGCATTTTCATTCATGTTTTAAAGATGATGTCAGTTCTAATGAGTTAAGTTTTTGTAACATTTCAGATCAACAGGCCTTTGACATTTTTTGTGTTGCTTTACTCTCACTATTTTCCAGTCAACAAATCATATAATAAATGTGATGCTATTCACCAAACTTTGAACCAAAAAAAATGGAGGAAAAGCTTCAATCATGTAATGAAAAGACTGTATTTTACCCAAAAACAAAGTCACATTGGAGTCAGACCTGAACCAATCTTTTCAACATGTAAAGGTGTCTAACAAAGCATGATCATGTCATGTAGTTCTTGTACTTGAACTGAACCAGAAACAGCTGAAAAACTAAAGTTACCAGTGATAGTAATAAAACTTAATTCTGGCAGTGATTTGTTCTCATCCATCATGGGACGTGAACACCGGTCTTCTGGGTGAAAGTTACTTTGGTAACCCAAAAAATGGAGGAAAAGTTTCAAACACATGGTAAAAGGATCATATTTTAGCCCAAGCCCTGACATTTTTCTAAACCCTCATCAAGTAGTTTTGGTGCCTCAGCTTAACCAAACTTCTAAGTCTTTACCAAACCATGATACTTTTCTCAGTCAAACCACGTAGATGTGGTGAAAACCAGAAAATGACTGAAAATTCAAAGTAAAAATCAACATTAAACTTAATTCTAAGAATGACCGTGTCTCATCATTTACAAGATGGAAACTGGTCACCTTGGTGATCCAAAAAAAAATGGAGGAGAAGCTTCAAACATGTTGGGAAAAGGTCATAATTTAGCACAAATCAAGCTATTCTTCTCAACCAACTTCAAACCTGTAGCACCTACACTGACTTTAGCTCCTAATAAGTAGTTATTGTGAAAGTGTCGACCAAACTGCTATTTTCCCAAGCCTAACCACATATTTGTCATGAAAATTGAACCTAAACGAGTGAAAATGAAACACTTGACATGAACCCTGGTCTCCTGTGGGAGCACCACCCCCTTCTTATGCAGACTTTGTAAATCAGAATCCTTTTCGCTCATCTCACAGGTGTAAAAAAAATCCACCGTGTTTCAGAAATAAATTACTTTATTATTTTTTCTTTCGAAACATAACTAAGAACGTAGTTTAGTTGTATAGGAACATGACTTTGTGGAGACATGGCTGCTATTCTCAGCTCAATAACGCAGAATTAAACACTCCTGTTGAAATTATCACTGAAACACATGTTGAAATCAAGCCACAGCTACTGTACCAATTTACCGCTGGCTCTAAAGACTGCCAGATTTGTACTGTAAATTGCAGGCACAATTACAAGGGTCAAGAAAAAGAGTTTTTCCTCATTAATTTGAAGAAGACTCTGCGACAGCCAGTACTGCATATCTGTGAGGCAGGGTTAAGGAAAGCTACGCTGCTAAAATTAAACACGGTAAAGAGAAGCAACTGTCTGGCTGCAGCACAGGAATGGAAGGAAATGTTAGCAAATTACCTGTCAAGGCATGTTAATGTTCTTATTTGGATTCTCTGGCTACATCCTCAAGTCACGCCAAGCTAACTACTGTCACTGCAGACCTTCCTGTCAACAAGGTTTCCCAGTTCTGCAATAAAACTCATCACTTCACTTGACCTGCTCCCCATTATCTCCCACTGTTCACCTTCCAGTCTTCGACAATCACTTAAAATGACCCAAAAATGAAGAAAAACGACCACGGAACCTTGTAAAACAACCAAATGTGACACAAATGTATAGAAAACAACCACAAAACAATGCAAAAGGACCAAAATTAAATCCAAACAAGCACAAAAGATGTAAAATAACCAAAATGTGATGCAAAAATAAAGACAAAACAATCTATAACAATGGAAATAAATTGCAAATCTTTAAAACAACCAAAATTAGATGCAAACAACCACAAAGGATGCACAATCGTATCTAAAAGTGATGCAAAAATTATCACAAAACAACTTAAAATGACCAAAAATGAAAGAATAAAGGACCACAAAAACATGTTAAACAACCAAATGTGACAAAAAAAATGCTCAGTGACAGCAACACTAGCATAAAACAATCAAAATAAAATGCAAATGACCGTGACAAGATGTAAAACAACCAAATTGGAGCTTTTACCACTACAACCTGTCTGCTTTTTCCATGTGTCAGTATTCCAGACGAGTACATATAGGAGGTATTAACCATAACAGCTGATTTCTCATGGAAAGATGAGCTGATTTTATGTTTCTCATGGGTTGCCCCGACTGAAATTAATAATATTTAAGCTTAAAAGGTGAGAATGAAACAATCATCTCTTCTATTTTCCAAAATCGCATCATTAATAAAACAGTTATTGTGGCCTTAGACCTGTCTGACTTCAAGTTGCAGGAAAATAGTAAAGAAGCCAAAAGGGAAAAAAATCCTTCAGAGAGAGCAGTAACAAGCAGAGGATTTCATTTGGGAAATGGTCTTAACCAGAATTGAAAAAGGTGATGAGTTTAAATTGGCTCGGAGAGGTCACGTCAGAGAAAAAACACGGAGGTCACGGGCAAAAGTTTGGATGTGAAGTCTCGTACTTTGCCGTTATTAGGAAAGAAAATTGAGAAATATCTCACATTCTTTCATAAGTGGTTCAGTGTGTGTTGAAGAGGAAGAAATATTCACCCTAAATGAACCACGGAGCTCCTGTCAAAATATTAGAATAATAAACCTTTTACTAAACTGGGCTGTTTTTTGGCCTTTATATGTACACTACCAATCAAAAGTTTGGGGTCACCCACATAATTTCATGTTTTCCATGAAAACTCACACCTTTTTTCATGTGCTAACACAACTGCACAAGGGTTTTCTAATCATCAATGAGCCTTTCAACACCATTAGCTAACACAATGTAGCATTAGAACACAGGAGTGATGGTTGATGGAAATGTTCCTCTGTACCCCTATGGAGATATTCCATTAAAAACCAGCTGTTTCCAGCTAGAATAGCCATTTACCACTTTAACAATGTCTACACTGCATTTCTGATTAATTTAATGTTATGTTCATTGAAGAAAAACTGCTTTTCTTTCAAAAAAAGGGCATTACTAAGTGACCACCAACTTTTGAACGGCAGTGTATATACTTGCATCCACATAACACATTATGATTTGTGCATCACATTCACGTTATACTGTATCAGAAAGCACAAAACAATAAATATTTTATGCTACAGCTACTATAAATTGGACCATTTTGCAACATAAGCTGCCAGCAAGCGATTATGCATTCATTAACACATGTGGAAGCTTCTCCAAGTTCCCTCGTCTTTTCCACAGGTGAGATAAGAGCTTCTTGACAGAGTGCATTAAAGTGATCTGCACTAAAGCTCCACAGTCGCTGATCTGCTGCAGACACTTTAATTATCACGGCGCGTTATGCAGGAGAACAAACAGCTTGAACTGGAAACTCGTGGTCATCCTTTATGGCGGCTGCAGCAGCAACATACATAAAACATATTTCACTTCATCAGTGGAAAGCAAAGCAGTTTTTGCTCTCACTTCATAAAACCCTCTCATACTTCAAGCTTAATTACTACTAAAAGGCTGATGTGATTGGGTTTCCCACCATGAATGCAGCCATTTGATGCTTTTACACAAAAAAAGAAGAAAAAAAAGCACAAACGCGACGGCTTGCTTTGGCTGAAATGTCTGTTTTTCAATGTTTTCCTTGCAGCTGAGCGGCAAAAAAACACAGAAAAGCCTTTTCAAAGTTTAAGGCCACAGCGTGTTTCTTTCCCTTTAATGAGTTATTTTGTTTCTTTGTCCGTCTGCAGATCGAAGAGACAAGAGGAGAGGACTTGTTTGGCTTTATGCTGAGATGCTCCTTTTCCAAATGTCACAACACTGGCGCCGCATCGAGCGAGGCATCTTACCCTCCACCCACTGTGTCTTTGTGGCTGTCGGCGTGTTCATCAATCGCCTGTAAGTGCTGTGAATGTATACCTGTGTGTGCCACCGAGTCTGAAGCCGAAGACCATTTGACTCTTTGTGCTTTCATATGTGCGTGTGTGTGTGTGTGTGTGTGCGCCTTTGGTTTGTGTTTGTAGATGAGTGCTAAGTGCCAGTGATTTTTATCCTGTCCACCACCTTAATGGGGGAGTATTGACGGGCGTCCCACGACACGGCTTGGGAACACAGACGGCAGAGTGGGACTTATTGAATCCTGCTTTTCTTGAACCGAAAAGCTTGTATGGTTGAATTAACAGCAGGGATTCTGTAATCAGCTTTTTAATGCTCACATGCAAATGTTAAAGCAAAAACTGAAATCTCAACAGCTAACGTCCTCGTCAGGGTGTGCACTGCAAAATCTCACCGTCTTACCAAGTCTATTTGTCTTATTCTTAGTCGAAATGTCTTATTCCACTTGATTTAAGATAAATTCACTTAGCAAGTGACATTTTAGCGAGATGGAGGGACTTGTTTTAAGACAACGCGTTTTAAACATCTTGTTAAGTCAAAGAATTTTGAAATTATCTTATTTTAACCCTCGTGTCGTCCTGAGGGTCAAATTGACTTGTTTTAAAGTTTAAAAATGTGGATAAAAAATAAAATTTCACAGTGAAAAGTTACACATTTTCAAAATTTTGGGGGAAATTTTTGAACAGTTTTTAATGGGGAAAAAAATAAATGTTAAAAAAAATGTTTCCTTGAGAACATTCAGAAAAAAAATCAACCAAAATCCAGCAAATTTTGCTGGATTTTGATTGATTTTTTTCTGAATGTTCTCAAAGAAATTATGAAAAGTTTTACTGATATATATGTAATCGCTTTAGATATTTTTATGATGTTTTAGAAGACTTTTATTCATTTTTTAAAATAATTACAATTTTAAAGTTTTTATTTTTTAAATTGTTTTCACTTCTTGCAAAATTTGGGGATTTTTTTAAAAAAATAAAACTTTTCAGGGATACTTTTAATGAATTTGCTTCCCAAAGATTTTGCAAATTTTTATAAATTTGGGGAAATTTTTTGCTGAATTTTTGGATTTTTTTCAGACAAGGCAACAATATTTTTTGGTGCCATAAATGAGGACAACAGGAGGGTTAGGACACCTAAGCTTGACAGCCCCGGTAAAATGTAGCTTAAAATAAGTTTTCCAGTTAATTTTAAGATCTTCTTCTAAATGTCTTATTTCAATAAATCTTGCCAAGCCATTTTTCACTTGTTCTACTGGCAGTTTTTTTCAGTTATTTCAAGGTAAAAGTTGCTTGAAATAAGTTTGTTTTGTTTGTTTTTAGAGGAGCATTTTTTCCAGTGTGTCGGTTTCTTGAAAAGCCGGTTTTAGCCCAGTCATACTTCCACTACCCCCGTTCTATGCTGTACTTTTTAATACTCTTTTTTACCATAAATATCAGCACAACTTTGTACCAGATTACTTCTGCACGATTTGCACGCCTCTTTGCACATCAGTTTTCCTACTTTTCTTAAATCTAACATGAAATCCTGGTTACTGGAGAGCTGGTGTTGGTCAAAAGATGGAGTTCTTGGTAATTCAACAGGTATAGTCATGGAATATTTGATAACAAAACCCTAAACAAAACATTATTAGGTGTCTCAAAAATGAAAATAATCATATTAACAGTGAATCATCAGGAGTAATGAAAACCAATAAACTAAGACTTTGTAGTTCAGCGTCTACCTTAAGAGGAAACACAGACATGCATGATATTATATATATTTTTTACATGATTTGAATGTTTCTTTGCCTGTTTTTTTGCACATTAGTTGCCTTTTTTTTTTCTTAAATGTGACGTCTAAGCTATTGGATATGTTGAATTTCTTCAAAGGGTCAAATAAAGTATCTTTCTTTCCATTTCTATCAATCCATTCATTCATCCATTCCATAACAGACTGAAGGTCTGAATGGCGGTCATGTGACCCACTAGTGCTCGCCCATTGGCTAGCCACTAGGTGGTCACATGACAGTCGCTTTTGCTTCAGGCCTGTAGAGGCGTCGGACCAAGATGGCGGCTCGGTCGCAAACTTTCTTATCATGAAAACTGTTTAGCAGAAAATATTTCTGAAAGCTGTTGAATCGATCCTGGTTTTAGTTCAGCGAAGGCAAGTTTAGATGTTCTCTGAAAGTTTCACAAGGTGTCGGATAGCCATTCCCCGCACCAAATTTGCATAAGGTACAAGTCAAACTACTTTATGCAAATGAACCAAGGGGCGAAAAGTCGCAACGCAGCTTGAAAAGCACCGCAACACAACCAGAATGCAGCGTGGTGCGTTTCACATAGACAATGAATGACGTGTGAGAAATGGACGGCTCCTGTGGACACCTACCATTAATTTAAGTGCAGATAAGATTGTGGAGTGAATCCATGTCTTTGGTGTCACTATCTGCTCTTTGCATAATGGCCATCTGCCCCACTCATTCATCCAATGCAGTTATTAAATGTACTGCTTCATCCATTGATAAAACTTATTACTTCTGAATATAATCCAGCCAGTGACTATATTTCTTCCATAACATAATCAGAGAAACTAATAAATGTAAGTTCTAGCAGACAAAGTCGCCGTGTAGATTGGTTTCAGCTTTGGCATTCTGACATCTGTTCCTCCTTGTATTTTACAGATCACTTCCTAATTAAATTCTCAAATAATGTGCTTAGATTTCTCTCAAATTTAATTTCCCCACCGCTCCAAAAACTCATTGGCGAAACATATGTTAGTGTGTCACAGTATATATCAACAGATGACAGAAGATGGTGAAAGGCTGTAAGCTCATTTTACACATCCCCACAGTTACTCATCATAAAGTTCAACCTTGATGCTACAGATAACATCTCAATCGAACGGATTGTTTTGCTACTTTGAAGAGGTCTGTGCTGTATGCAAATCTTGAACTCTGTTGTCAGAGCTGATGAATGAATATGGCCTGTTCATATTATTGAACGCCTTCACGAGGCAGTGGGCGAGCTTTCATAAAAGCTCAACAAAACTCTCATCAGCGCGGCTTTTATCCCAACTGAAATGTCGGGCCCCCGGAAAAGAAAAGGACATACTCAGTTTATCATTCATGAATCTCAAATGGGAAAAGAAAAACATAAGATTGACTTTCAGAGCTGGCAAAGAAGTCAGTTGGCAGATTTTTTAAAATTACACACTTGTTTCTTTCAGTTCATTTCAAAAGGTGCTTTACTGGCAAGGGATAAAGAAGCACTTATTGCCAAAGCAAACACAATATGAGAAGATGCAGATAGCGGGGGTGGCAATGAGGCAGTAATAATGTCAATCTTTGCCTGTGTCTCTCACATTATCCTCCTTATCTTTATGTCTTTCTTTTCTGTCTCAAGCTCTCTCTATTCCCCCTTGGAGTCTGCCATTCTTTAATATTTCTCTTCTTTCTATTGCCATATTATATTATTTGTATTCCTCCCGCTTTTTTCTCAGCTTCTCCCCCTCCTCTCCATTCACCCCACCCCTTTAATTTCCCCCTCGTTTTTCTTTCTCTAATCATCCTCTTCTTGTTTCTTCTTGTTTCCCCCCTAATTTACATGCGCCTCCACTGCCTTCCTCCCTCCCCTCCGGCTCTCATCAGTAGTTAGAAACTGGACAAAGAACAGAGAGGTCACTGAAGTCTGCTGGCTACTCTTAATGAGCTCGACATGTACACACAAACCTCAGCGCAGATACACACCGGTGTGCTGACGTCTGTTTCAACACAACAGGATGTGCGCTGTTCACTTGCATGCGCACACACAAACAACCTGTCCTCTATTGGTTCTTGTTATTTGCTCCGGTGAGTGAAATCCATTCACTTCCACTTCATCGGCTAAAGAAAGAGAGTGTGTGGTTGTGTGTGGTTGTGTGTGGTTGTGTGTGTGTGTGTGTGTGTCCAGCTACAAGCTCATAGTAATTAGAAGGACTGACGGAGGCATTCAAGCATGGAGCACACTACTAATGTTGGCCAGATTACCTTAGCAAGATGCATGTGTGTGTGTGGCATCGAACTAATGTTGCATCAATCAGTTGTCTACCAGGTCATGTGTGTGCTCCTGACAAAAATGTTTTTTTTTCTTCTGTCTCATTTTTGTTTTAAATCATTTCGAAATCCATCCATCTACAGGGATGAAAATCTTCCGCGGATCGGCAGAATTCCGTGGATTTTATCATTGCCAGGGTCATTCTTGTGAATCGTCTAAATTCGAGGAGAAATTTTTTTGGGGGGTGAGGTATGTTTATGGTCGGCGAGTCGTAATATCGAACGGCTGCTAATATCCACCGCGCTGAATGCTAGCCGCCACTCAGTGAGAGCAGTCATGTACAGTACTGTAATCGAATCACCGTGAAGTGTAGAGTCCAGGGATGGGAATTTTCCGCGGATCCGCCGATTTCATTTGAAGTTTGAACACTTTATTGTCGCTGATACTCCCGCGAGATGGTAACAACGTTAACGATAGCTTGCGGCGCAGCAATTGGAAGTCGCTGCGCCGCCGGACACATACCCCCCCCCCCACGTCAACAACTTTCCGCTGGAATCAGAACTCGCTGATCCCATCCCTGCATCTACTATCAAGACACTGCTCAGTCTTCATTAAGGTCGTGGGGAGCTGGAGTCTGTCCCAGCTGAGTGAAGGCAGTGGACACCCTGGACAGGTCGCCAGTCTATCAGAGAGGTACACATAGAGACAATCAAGCACATTCAAATTCACACCTATGGACGACTTGGAATCCTCCATTAACCTGAGCATGTTTTTGGACTGTGGGAGGAAGCCAGAGAACCCAAAGAAAACCGACGCATGCACAGGGAGAACATGCAAACTCCATGCTGAAAAATCCCAGGCCCAGGCCGGGACGTGAACCAGGGATCTTCTAGCCGAAAGACGACAGTGCTAACCACCGAACTACTGTGCAAACCCCATTTCAAACTCGAATTTTAAATTAGATTTTTGTCCCACTTTAGTAGCTAAAGGGCTACAGCAGGTTTAGGTTTGCTACTCCTAAAATTTTGAGTTCTTTTGTTGGTTTACAGATTAGATAAGTGACACTTAAGACTTCTAATTAGAAGTTTTCCTTTTGCTCATATCACTATATTTTATGAGTAGCATCCAGCGTCATCTGTCCCTCTTTTTGCTATTTGCAGCGATTGACTTTGTTCACCCCAAAAATCTACTTCTCATTAAAATCACTGTCATGTTTGGTTCAACTGTGACCATCTGGTTGTTGATTTGTTACGTCCTATTCATGTAACAAGTTTTGCTGCATGTCACACCCTCCTCTCACACACTTTCTGCTTGATTGTCTCATAAAGAAAAACGTCACAGCGGAATAAAGTATGTGGAGAGTCATATGCAATTGAGAATCCTGTCACTCTAAAATAATAGCACGATTGAGATACTTGAACAAGCAATTGTTTTTGTTTGTTTTCTTGAAAATTATCCTCAGGGTTTTAGTGACATTTTTGGGTGAGGCTGAAGTCAAATTATTTACACCAAATGTGGGGCATGGTGGTGGTGTTATCATAGTAAGCAAGGATGAGCTAAAATATGGCTATCAGATGCAGTATTCAGGTTTTTCTTCAAAGACAGAAAGCTCAATGCAGTTCCATCCTTTAATTACCACTCAGGATAAATAAGGTATCTATCTATCTATCTGTCATATGTCCCTCTTTCCCTTTTTCTATTTTTGCAGTTGTCTCTTCTTTGTCACTTTCCATCCTTGAATTACCACTCTCTGCTTCTCACTTTCATGCCGCTCTCTTGCTCTGTCTTGTTCTGCATTTCAACCAAGATTATCAGTCCAAGAACAGCTAAGCTTTTACAAACAAACACACACATACACGTACACACACACCACAGAAGACAAGTGGAAGTGCATGCAGAGTGGAATACAGAGGACAAGATGAAGGTAGGACGACCTCAAATAAACGCACACAATCACAGGAACCCGGCAAATCATCAGCAATCAACATGCACCGACTTCCAACTCAAACACACAAACAGCAAACACTCGGCTACGAAGATAGCTCCAGTTGTTATTACCGTGGCTTCTGACGGGAGCCGGGAAAGCAATCAGCTACACAAATGCACAAAGACACACAGAATCACAAAAAAATATTGAAGTTGGGAGTGTGTATCTTGGATTGTTGTTGGTTTACAAGGCTCAGCAAGAAAGAGGATTTTGTTTTTTTTTCTGTGTGTTCGTCTGAGTGTCGTCTCAACTGCTAAAAACTGCAATGACTGTTCCCACTGGGGGATCAGACAGCATGAATTCCTGCCTGCCACCTCCACCTCAGTGTGTGTGTGTGGTTGTATGCGTGTGTGTGAGTTGGCAAACCCCCTCGTGAGCACATTTATTAGCCCCGAGATTGAAGCAGTGGGCGTTCGAGTAGGGAAGAGTCGGAATCATTTTTCTCTATTATTTTGATGTGTTTCTTACAGTTTATTGTAATATACCCGCAAACCACTCTGGCAATATTGTCAATTTGTTGGACAGTCGAACAGATAAATTAAACAGTGAAAAAGTAAAGTTGGTGGAGAGAGAGAGAGAGAGAGAGAGAGAGAGAGGGAGGGAGAGGGAGGGAGGAAACAAGTGGAATATGTGGGGAAATCAAACCATTTACTGGACCTCCTACTACATTTAAGTGAGTTTGATTAAATACGAGAGCACATGATAATTTAATAGTGTAAAAACACAAACTACAGCCTCCAAAGCTGCCATTGAAACAAGCTTTTATCTCTGAAATCAACAAAAACTACTTTATGTATGGAAAACCTGAATACACGCATTTATAATAAAGTATATATCCATAGACCTTTGCTTAGTTGAGAGTATTGACTGCATATTGCTTCAACTCTCCAACTGTGGAGAAAAAAGAAGACCCTGCAGTCTATTTTTCCCTCTTTCTGCTATTTTTCTCTTCCGTCTTCAGCTCTGTTCACCTACGTACCTGCACCCCCGCTGGGACTCCCCGGCGTGCCCTGGACCACGGCTTGAACACACTGCCGAGATAGACCGAGGTTCAAAGATAGCCGTCTGCATCATTTAGACTGTCTGGTATGTGGGAACCGCAAAATTAAAGCGGCTCGAAATTTCCAATAATACTTTATGCTTTACCCAAGCTGATGGACTTAAGACTTCTTTTCTTTCCCTTTTTTATTACACTGGAGGCCTGAGGGAGAAAGTTATAATGGGAGATAAAAGAGACACAGACACAGACAGAAAGAGATACTGATACCTTACAGTTACATAGATCAATCGAGCGCCTACTCAAAGAGTCAGAGAAGAGACAGTTCTGTCTCCTTAAACTTACATCCAGACACAGCTAATTTGCCGAAGCAAAAACTTTTGCAGAAATGCTACTTTCGATATGTTGCTGCTGTTAAATAGGAATTGGGAATAACATTAACTGTACTTTATTTGAGCCTGATTTTCTGAAGCACAGTTATTGTTCCTTGTACTTCAGAAACAAGTTTTTGTGATTGCTCTTTAGACTTTTTCGAAAAAGAAAATGTGCATAGTGACAGAATAGGTTCACATGCAGTGAGCATTTAACTCACGAGACTGATCAGCTGTTTCAGTCTGAGCATGAAGCATGTCCGATACCAGCTGACATGAAGGAATAATTCCAACTTTTCAGACTGAAAAGTAACCCTGAAGACTGATTAAGAACAATTCCTCAAAGGCTTCTATTTTTCTCTCATAAGGCCATAGTTTTTGTTTGTTTTTTATTTTTCTTCTTCTAAGTTTTTTGGTGGTTGGCTACTCTGTTTTATTAGTCGTACACAGGGTACCTTTAGCTAGTCCCTTAATGAAGACGAACCTTTTTGCAGCAGCAGCAGCAGCAGCAGTTCAAATGTTTGCTTCAAATTTGCGTGAGAAACATGTGAGAACACAACTTGTGTTAGCCCTGTGATGGTTCAGGGTATATGTAACCTGGGATAAACTTCCTGAAATGGAATGGATGATTTCACTTTGTACTATTTCTTCTGGCAACAAGATTTTTTGTCATTACAGCAAATCAAAGAACTTGATTTATCATAGGGAAGGATTTTGTGGACTGTATAAACTGTCTTTTTCAGATATTTAAACAAAACCATTGCCATTGTTTCCTTAACTTAATTGCTTTCTTATGTGCTAGCAAGACCCAAAACCTCTCCAGAGAAGCTTGGAAAAGGTCAGTCTGATCCAGTGGCACATGTCCTGTCCTGTTCAAGTATCTAAAGATTCTTCTTATGACTGAGCTGTAACGTTGCAATAAATCAGCAGATAGACTGCTTGGGTTTGATTGAGCATTTGGGGTCATAGTGGGGCAATTTAGGGTTATTTTTAGCATTAGCCTTATTTGAAATAATAAGGATGTCCATGTGTGTTTCCAAACTTTCTCGAAATCCAGAACAGAAGAGCTTGAATGTGGAGATGAGAAGCGAGGATACCTAATTGCGTGAATGTCAAGTGTGGCGCGAAGGCCCCATCTATAAACACTGTGATTTAATCCCAACAGCTGCAGCTTTGTCAGATGATTTCTGATCCCACAGCTCCAATACATCACAACGTGTTCGAGTGTACATCACTTCTCCTTGTCACCAAGCAGAGGGAAGGCTGTGGAGGTGTGTGCATTCGAGAGGTTATATCCTGCCAACTTTGAGATATCATAAGGTGTCACATGTTATTTAAGTGTTCAAGATAGATTCGTATACGTAGAGGAACTTTTAATTCCCAACTTAATGAAATACTACAAAGGCTGTGTGATTGTTTTTTTCACCAGTATTCAGCACTACAACCCAGCTGGCCTCCGTCTCCTCCTCGACTCTCTTCATCTGCTTCACCTTTCTGTCATCTGTTTCTTTCTGTTTATCTCTTTCACACTCTTCCTGCCGGCCTCTTCTCTCTCTTGTTTTTTTTCTCCTGACCAAACATCCTCCTCAAACGTCTCTC
Source organism: Acanthochromis polyacanthus (assembly GCF_021347895.1). Classification (NCBI taxonomy): domain Eukaryota; kingdom Metazoa; phylum Chordata; class Actinopteri; family Pomacentridae; genus Acanthochromis; species Acanthochromis polyacanthus. The sequence continues at coordinate 30,479,207 of NC_067117.1, read as the reverse complement.
ACTCAGCGACACCATCAAGTAGGCGCTCATTAAGCACCAATCAACGAGACGGCAAACGCCCAATCACCATAGCAACTCGTTACCACCTTGACCTGCCACCGCGAGAAACAAATGTTCAAGCCTCGCCTGTTCTCATTATTGTTAGTATCATTTGTTTGATTGTGTGTGCTTTTTTCCCCCGCCTCTCTTGTAGTTATTTGTGGTATTGTGGCGCTAATGAGACTGATGTGTCCAGGTCAAGATGGCTGCAATCAGCTTGCTTTTGAGAAAGGTCACGTATGAGGAACGTGAGGGGGTTTGGTGCCGTGCCGTTGACCGTTACCACTGTGTTTTCTTGATTTTATTTATTTATTTCCATCAAATTTCTGTCATTCAATGTCTTCATTTGTATCTTTTGTTGTCATTGTTGCTCTTGAGAGGAAAGCGAGTAAGAGAATGTAAAGCATTTCAAACAAAAGACACCAAACTAGTTTTGTTCAAGTGACAAAGTTTTAGACGGAAATTTGACATAAGGAGGGGATTTTCCTCTACAACACAGATTTTCCCTTTAAATGCACCAGTAGTGAGTTTAGCAGCCTGTAGATCTGTAACACCAAACCACCTTCAACTCAGAACACCGAGGATGTTCTTGCAGCATAACAAGTTTACCTGCATTTCTGTATTTATCGCAGACCCCTTTGTAAAGAAAGTGACCAAAAGAGGACGAATTTTTAAAAAAAAACCTGAATCTGTAGACTCTTTGCCACAGTTTGGCTCCATTTGATAAGTGATAGGCATCACTGTAAATCAATAGAAAGTTGTGAAACACTTCTCTACTGATGGGAGCGGCCTCCTTTAGGATCCATAGGACAAAAGGGGTCACTGAGGAAATTGACAAGAATCACCTGCCAGACCTTCGCTGTAACCAAACCTCAGCCACTGATGGAAGATTTGGGCAGAGCTCTTCACCTCCATCATTAAAATGCCATAGGAGGGAATATTCCTTGGAAGAATGGTTTCCGATCCCTCCAGAAGAGCATCAAAGAAGAATCAATGCAGGGAAGAAAAGCAGCTGTTCTGGTTGTACTTACTGGTCCAACATCTTACTAAAATGCTGTTATGCTAGTTTTTCATTGAATTTACTACCTTTCTCTATGTGAAGCATGCAGCATCTGGTTTTCCATAGGAGATGCAGTCATTAGATGAGACAAGTTTGAATGGTACAGGTCTTTGGAATAGTTATACTATCTATGTTAGCATTATTACCTAAGGGTTGTTGGAAGATACATCAGTAGGAAAGCAACAGATTGACAAACCACTGATGTTTTTCTTCAGCAACTTTAAAATAAGAATTGCAATGAACTTTCTCATAATGTCTGACAACTGATTGTCAAGTTTTTGTGCTATAGCCAGACCTCTAAATAACTGGATCTGTTCTGTTTTGGATGCACTTCCCTTACAACCAAGGTTTTGCATGCAGTCTGCGGTGTGACATGTGGAATCCAATGTGTTAGTTTTTATGCTCACTATATATTTTTTAAAACTGCATCATATTTTGAGAGTTTTACACCATTGTTTTGGAAAGTTACATCTCTTTTATCTGTTTCTGTTTCAATTATTGGCACACATTTAATGATGTATTAAACAAATGCTATATTTTTAAACCTAAATAAGCTTGGACACCAACAACAAGCCTGGCAGTATAAGGGCCAGCGGTACACACACACACAGACCTTTACTCCACCTTTCTCCAAGGACATGAAAGTACAGTCCAGCGTGGCTGATCAGAGCTGTTGCAAAGCGCCAAAGACAGCCCAGCATTGGCCTTTGATCACACAGTGAGGCTTCTCCACTGTCAGAAGATCTTTAAAATCTCGTTGGAGTGGACCCTCTCCCCTGTCACAACAGCTTCGCTCCTCCAGCTTGAAAGCAGATTGTTTCTTTCACTTTCAATTCACTCAAACAGTCAGAGAGCCAATGACCCTGCTCGAAAAAATTGCAAAGACCATTCGGCAAAGAGCCTTCAGACCACTGGACAGTCTTTGATTCGCATCGCCACCGCGGTCGGGAAATATCTGAAAAATATACTCTGCTGCTTTTTGGTGTGCACTTTAGAAAAGGCACAAAGCTACTTCTGTGAAGAATGTGACCAACCAATCTCTGTTTGATCGCCATAGTTGAACAATAACAGGAGGAAACTGGCATTAAACTTTCTTGCTCAAGCAGTTTTCAAACCATGCTGCATTTAATTTGTAGCTCAGATACGCTTTTTTTTTCCGCTGAATGTCTATAATTTGTTTCTTTACTCTTTTTCTCTCTGCTCTTTGGAACACTCCTGCAGTTCAGCCGAAAAGTCCTTAAATTTGTGCCTGTTTATCAATCGTGACACCAATTACAGCATTTTTTTTTCTTTTTTACATGACTGGTGCACATAGTTTATTTTTGAGACATGTAAAGTTAAGGAATTTTGATTAAATCACAAACTTGAGATTAATTTTATGATAAAAATCCCAAATTTAAGCTTAGACTCAGTTAATTTCCCCGATTGAACTGTAGCTCACAAACGATGGGTTCAAGGACCTTGCAAAAGTTAAAAAGTGAATGATTTGCCATCATTTTTACAGCTTCTGGCTTTGAAAAACAGGGCAATTTTGGATTTTTTATTAGAAGATGACATGCCTTTCACACCTGCACAATGATTTCGAGTTCAGAGGGCTAATGGAAGGAAAAATATTTATTAACAAATACAGTTACTGCAGTTATTACAGGGCAAGGTTATATTGCATGAGATGTTGGATAATATTTTAACATCTTTTTCTCAATATTATAAATTTAACAACTTGAACATTGTGATTTTTATGCCTTACCCACAGAGAGATGCACCATCATTGGTCTAAAAGTGCAAAAACTCATGACACGAAAATTCACTCAAATATTATTTTGACCTCCTAAAAATTGACCTTCTGTCATCTTTTGAATATTTGCCTTTTCTCTTTTTCTAGCTTGACTCTTATCTGCATTTAAAGCGTGCCGCTGATTGCTTTGTTGCGTATTTTGAGGCAATCTTTCACTCCGAGACGGTTCTTGCGGAGAAACTTTACTCCCTCCGCCGCACGCAGTCACAGCCGGTGAAAATTAAACACCGGGCTGAGGTGATGAAAATTGGCCCACTTTTCATCACTTGTCCAATTCGCCGTGTGCTGCTGCTGACTTCCTGTGCCCGTAAAAACGCAGCTTTCGGCTCTAATCCACTCTGTTCACCTCCACTGCTTCTACAAGAAAGCGTAAAAGAGAGTCACAGAAAATCGAAGCCGCCGACCTCCCCGGTCGCTAAACGAGTAAAACTGTCCTCCATTTATCCGTCCTCCGCCGTCCTGCCTTCATTGCCCTGTCATCTCTCCCATAATCACATGCTTCTCCATCCTTATTTCACCCTCCGTCCTTCCCTGCTGCCTGTGTCTCTATTCCATCTACTCCCTTGGGAGGGTAATGAACTTAGCCAACCTAACAAATCACGTAATGATGGGCTAATTCTGTTTATTTTGGGATGAATCACTGCTCGGCTGCAAAAGGGAACATCGAGAAACCCAACCAGCTACAAGCATTTTCCTTCTGCTTTTTGCTTTTGTTTTCAAGCTTTAGCTTAGTCAGCAGGAGGTGCACCTCTAACCTGTTTACATGATTGCATAAATTTCAAGGCATTTTGAAATCCCTCTCCAGAGAACAACCGATGTCGAGCCCTCCGCTCCATGAATTACAAAGGATTCAGTTCATCACACGCTCTTTAATTCTTCTGGCAAATCTCAAACATTTCCTCTAAACTTTTCCCCTCCCCACCTCCTCCCATCAGCTCCATTCTTCCTTCTCTTCCCTCCGACCCTCCCGCTGTGCTCAGATATAAAGAAACAAGCTTGTTGCCCTGGAAACAATGCAAATTGGCCCCAATAGGCCAATTACCAAAGAGCACCAATTAAAGCCGGACCTGTTCCGTTTAATGGGCTTCATCCTGTCTGTCTTTTGGATACCAAATGCACACAGCGTCCACTTAGCCGTCCCTCTTCAGCAGCTGCAGCAGTTGTTAACTTGGTAAAAAGCGAGTCTTGCTGGGAGATTGTCTGCATAGTTCTTTTAACATTTTGTGCTTTCACATTTGGCCCAAAATGACGTTCATTATTCCATGTAAGAAAACACACATAGGTTTAAACACTTTTTTGCATGTTATATCCCTAAGAAGGAAGTCCAGCTGATGGTGTTTTGTGTGCACTTTTTTTTTCCACAATGTGCCCTCAAGTAGAATAGAGAGCAGGCTGTAGCTTATATAGTTTGCAAATAACTTTATCTAAATTTTCTGCGATTCTGCCGTCTGACAAAAATCCAAATTTCCATACATGGCTTTTAGATTCATTGGAGTGGAAATGACACTATGAGTATTGGAAGCCATGTTTACTTGTTTTGTTTTGTTTACTTTTTAAATCACAAAGAAAGCACTATTTTTTTCTAGCAAGAACTTGTGGAAACAGGAAAATGGTTGTATTTACTACTTTCTAATGGTCCTTGAACAAGCTTTAGCCATTGAAGACTGGAAGTAAAGTAGCATTTTGAAAATATCTGACTGACCTTCCTGGTTTGGTGATGGCAGTTTAATTACTGAAATGACATTATTTTCCATTTTAACTGGTATTCCATCTTTGCAAAAGTGCTAAAATGAGGTTTTCAGCACTGTTTTTGGACACTTCAATATCCATATTTCTTCAGAATCTTCTGCTGCAGTTTAACTACCATCTTCTTCTAGTAGGATTACAGCACAAAGAACACTTACAGTCAGGTCCATAACTACTTGGACACTTTCAGCATTTGGGCTCTGTCCACAACTACAATGGATGTGAAATGAAACAAAACAGACTTTCAGCTTTAATTTGAAGGTATTTACATCCAAATCCAGTGAACGGTGTAGGAATTACAGCACATTTACATGTGTCCACATGTTCTAATGTATTTGCTCTGGTTAAGTCTTCTCTCAATTTTTGACTTGAACACAGATACCTCTAAATTTCTTCTGTCATCTACAACACTTGTCTTCTGTTGTCTTCTGGGTCTTTTGAGCTCACCAGTGCGTTCTTTCTTTTTAGGAATGTACCAAACAGTTGATTTGACCACATCTGATATGTTTGCTATCTCTCTGATGGGTTTGTTTTGATTTTTCGGCCTAATGATGGCTTACTTCACTGATAATGACAGCTCTCTGGACTTCATATCAACAACTGACCTCACCAGAGTCCAAATGCCACATTTTAAATGAACTCTGAACCTTTTACCTGCTCCTTTTAAATGAAATAATCAGGGAACAACACACACTTGGTCATGGAACAGCTGAGCAGCCAATTGTCTAATTAATTTTGGTCCCTTAAAAAGGTGGAGGGCACGTATAAAATGTGATGTAATTTCTCCATCGTTCAACTGATTTGGATGTAATTACCCTCAAATGAAAGCTGAAAGTGTGCAATTAAAGCACACCTATAGAGTTCGGGAATGTGACGTCACGTCGCAAAGCATCTTGGGATTTGTGGCGGGTTTACTGGCGGCTTCCTTAAAACTTGCACAGTTTTACATGTTTTTAGCACGCAAACTTTCTGGCCATCAGCAACAATGGGGCGCAGATGTTGTGTGGTGGATTGTGACAGTAAGTCTCACCACTGGTCTGGGAGAAAATTGACCAATGGGCTAAATATTTAGGTTTTCCCCCTTGGAAAAGACATCAGGGGAGCGACATCTCTGAAATGACAAAAAGACGCTGAATGGCTTGGATTGCTGCCGTTAAACTAAAGTTAATCTATTTCGGCAATATTCCCAAGAGGATGTTCGTTTGTTCCAGGCATTTCCATAAGGGTGAGCTGCCTTTTTATTCTTGTTTCTGCCTGACAATTGTGATATCCTTAGCCCACTATGGTAGCTAAACATCTGTCATTCCCTCTCGTTTGGTTGTCACTGGACCAGCTTTTGTGCTCGTATGGATCTATCCCATCAATTAATCCGATTTTCTCCATATATCTTTGCTTCGCTTCATTGTTCAGTTTTTCCGGGTAGATAATAGCGCATTTGCCTCTGTTTCGATCCTTTTTTTAAACGAAAACGATCTAGTACACCAGATGATGCGGTTGTTTTCAGGCCACAAACATGGCGGGCGCATCCCATAATCCATCACGGTATGACGTCCATTCCCGAACTCTGTTGCTTCATTTCAAATCCATTGTGGTGGCGTACAGAGCCGAAATGCAAAGAAAGATTGAAATCTTCAAGCTGAATCCCCTTAAAAACAAAGTTGCAGCGATGCAGACTGTTTATGTCAGAGGAGTCAAATGATTAATCTAACTCAAACCAGTGGCATTAATATTGCATGCTACCTAAACTGGGATACATTCGGATGCATGTTCCCAACAGGCTGCTCCAACAGTTGTCTTTATTTCAGCGTAGTATGTCATCATTGACGCTCGTGTGTCTGAATGTTTGCTGCTGATCCTGTGTGTGTGTTCTCCATCCACTCCGTGCTTCTGTTGACGTCTAACATGCCAAACTGATCGTGTCCCAGTCGCCCCACTGCGAGGCAAGGAGGAGGCCCGAGTGCTGCTTATAAAAGCAGACACTGTGTGTATCCATCCATCAAAACCGGTAATTGTTGAGGTCAATTAAAGACACAACTTACAATCCTCTTCCTCTCGTGTGAGACCTTGTTATTTCTCCTCCAAGAGAACCAGAGGTTTCATTACCCAACTCTTATTGGTCTGTGTGTGTGTGTGTGTGTGTGTGTGTGTGTGTGTGTGTGTGTGTGTGTGTGTGTGTGTGTGTGTGAGGACGTGTGTGTTACTTATGGCCCTCTCATCTTGGTTCAAATCTTTTTTTTTTCTTTTCCTCTCGTACAAGTGTGTGGTTGTGTTTGCGCGTGGCGGCTTTGTTGTTACAAGGCTTTTATTGATGTTTCTGGTTTGGAAGAAGATAAGGGGCATTTAGACTTCATGCCTGTGTGTGTGTGTGTGTGTGTGTGTGTGTGTGTGTGTGTGTGTGTGTGTGTGTGTGTGTGTGTGTGTTCGTTTGTGTGACAAAGCTAGCTACCTAGTGGCTGTATACTGCCTCCTACCCGACTTAATGAAGGAGAAATTGGATCCTGATGGCTTCGCAACAAAGGACAGCCCTGCAGCAGTGTGTGTGTGTGTGTGTGTGGGTATCTATGTGTGTGAGCAACTTATTTGTGGGCAAAATGGGAAACATTTTCTTCTAATAAAGAGCTTCTATTTCTTTTGGCGCTAGCCTGGCTTCCTCCTCTGCTACAGCGGCCGAGCATGTTGGTGCGTATGTGCCTCCCAAGATTATTGCTGCAAGAATGTGTGTGGACATGCCTCATACAGTAGCTTTATTACCCAGAATTCTTTGTGTTTCCTTATAAGAAGTCTCAGAAAACACAAGAAAAGGCCAAAAGGACCTACAAGGATTATGGGAAGTCAAACTACAAGTGTTGTCATGTGGCTTTACATGAGTCCTATATGGTTTCTCCTTTTTTATGTTTTTTTTTTTTTTTTTTTGGGTCACCCTTCATGCCTGATTTTTTTTTAAACTGTCGGATATTAATTGAGTTGACAATGTGTAAAATCTAGGCTCACATGCAACATTAGTTTTCAGTTAAAATTTCTTAAAGAAGGTGTGGTCCTGTTGATTTTTGTGACATTTTCTTTCTTTCTTTCTTTCTTTCTTTCTTTCTTTCTGTGGATCAGTGTTTTCAATATCTAACTGGAGAAATATTGTATCTAGAGTGTTGATATTTTGCAGACTCAATGATGTGTACAATGGTTTTCAGTGCTACAACCCTGCTTTGATAGAATAATAAAAATCAGTTTTGTGAATATGTAAATTTGGTCAGAAAGCCTTGATTGTTCAATTTTTGTTACTGTGATTGGCACCAGCAGGAGCTTTAAAAAGCTAGAGTATGGTCCCAGTCAGAGGCAAACCTTATGAGAAAAACAAACATTGAAATGTATTTTTTTTAATATATGGCCAATATTAGGACTGTCATTGAGCATGTATAATGGCGAAACCACTCCAGTGATGTCGAAGCTGGTGGAGTTAAGCTGGTAATATTGCTACTGAGATGAGAGAAAAATTACAGTTTTCCAACTTTCCAATTTTATTACAAGTGGAACTGTAAGCAATCCCATGTATATGCCAGAAGTATATTTGATTTCTTTACAAAGATCTGTGTAAATTTTGTTAAAAATGTATCTTTTTTCTATCCCAATTTTCCACCAACCATAAAACCTTTATTTTCCATTTTAAAGGCAGATTTGTTTTTGTCCTGTGCTTGGCACCATTAAGAATTTTAAACACGTAGAGTATAATGCAAGTCAGAGGTATACTCTATGAGAAGAAGAAAAAATTAGTGAATTTAAGGTTTCATGTTGATTTTTGCACCTTTTTCTTACATCATACGTTGTTCTCAGCACCTTTCCCAATGCAATGCTTCTACTCTTTGCTGACAAAGTTAGAGTGGAATAAAACACATCTTGATAAAGAAATTAAAAAGAAGAAACCTGACATAGACACGATTGCTCACGGTACCATTTCGTTTCAAATTTTTGGAAGCACAATGGGTTTGAAACCTTTTTCTTCTTCTGTTTTTTTTCTTTAAGAGCAGTAACAATGACTACATTTATATGCAGTCAATAATCCTTTCTTAACCGGAATATTAGCAATAACCCGGTTGCGCACGGCCATGTAAACACCCGCAAAAACCCGAATATGCTCATATTCCGGTTTTTAAAAACCCAAATAAGACCCCTGGGTTACTCCTTTTCTAACCCGAATATCTCGTCATATAAACGCGCATCGGAATATCCCCATAGAAAGAAACATTACTTTGCATTCTGCGCATGTTTCATCTGAAAGGAATATTGGTCTTTTGAGTACGGCAACTATATGTATGCTGCGTCTGGCGCGCGACCCACCAGAAATACACAAGGACAGGTAAACAGACATGGGGAAACCCACACGCGGCAGCACAGCGCCACACTTTTGGAGCGAGAAGGAAACGGACTACTTTATTAACATTGCGAAAGACATGAATATAATGTCTGTGAGAGTTTGTGAGACCAATTTGCGTCATGACGTTGTCTGTGCGTCCCGGTTTAGATGGGAATATCCCAATTGATTACGCTGATCATGTAAACAGATAAACGTAGTCAATATTATAGAACTCTTCCAGTTGGGACCACTTTCATAGTGTTTTCACCATCATACTTGCTCAATGCATGATCAAATATTGGCCTTAATTGCAAAAACGTGATTATTTTTTCTCATAAAGTATCCTTCTGCCCGGCACCATACTCTAGATTTTTAAACCTCCTATTAGTGCCAATGTAAAAGGGGAAAATCAGCCTCTTTGGGGGGGAAATAAAGGTTTTTGGACCAATATGCATCATCATCTAGCTGAATTATTTCTCAAGTTACAGCACTTCAAACTTTGATCCATGGATTGGCACAAAGAAAATCTGTACAAAAATCAACACCATTGAGAGATTTTAACTGAAGCACGAATGTTAGCTATGACCCAAAATTCAGTAAGTTTTTACTTAACAAAATTTGTATTCACAGAAAAAACATTTCACAAATAAGAGATGGCAAGATGTTTTTAAAATTTGGTGAACTGACTGTGGAATGACTCTTTTGCATATCCAGTTTACCTGTTCTTCCTCATAAATAGAGTCGCTTTAGCTGGTTCCTCGCCATTCATCAACACACACCTCCTTTCATTTACAGTACTCTCTCCAACACACACTCTCTCACCCCTGGTGTTACTCATCCTGCCTGCTCACAGCTTTGTCAAAGTGTTGATTACAACCGCTACACTGCTGCGAGAGCAAAAAATTAAAAAAAGAAAATGCATGTTAATGTTCGTGTAAGTGTTTTTAGTCTCTCGTAGATGGGACTATGTGTCGACACGATGCACGGAGCTCGTGTCATTAAAAAAAAGTCACAAGTCACTTTACGAGCTTTGAATAAAGTTTTTGCAGCTTTTGTGCTTGTTTGATCACTCACGTCCATTGCTTTGTGCTGAATAATCTGACATTTGCTTTCTGTTTTCGCGTCTGACGCTGGTTTTTCAAGCAGTTCTCACCTCGTTTCTCAGACAGACAAACTTCACACCCGTCTGCTGCCTTCTGCTGTGCCATGACAAGCCTGTAACGCCCTCAGAATAGAGGCCCGTTACTAGGCAGATTTAAAGCGGGTTTCTATGTAGATTTCTGTGGTTATTTAAAGCAGTTAGTCCGCTAATGGCAATGAAAAAAATCGGCCTTATGGAACGTTGTCCTTGTTCAAGAAAAGAGCAAGATTTTGAACCCAAAACTTTCAACAAATCAGTCTTTTATAGATTCTCTTGTCTCAGTTTAGTCACTGTTCAGTGCAGTAATAGAATTAAATTGCATCAGCGTAATTAATGTTTGCAGCTCTTTTTGCAGCTGACGAACATGCACACACATATATTTGATAGAGGTCATTATTTGAAGGCTTCGGTGCCATGCTCAAGGGCAACTCAGCCACGCATAATGAAGAACAGGAGTTTGAAAAGGCTGCTGCTGTATTTTCATGGTGATTCAGAGGTGATGCGGTATTCAAAGCTCGCCCTGTGTCGCATCGCTCCCATCGATCCGATGATGAAAATATCCTTCAATCTCGAGATACACAAAAAGACATTCAAGCATATATTCTTATGCTGGAGTGCAGAATGAACACACCTACACACACACACACACACACACACACACACACACACACACACACACACACACACACACACATGTAAGTAGAATCACAAGGTTTGGAAAGTAGAAGGTCTGCAGGCAGCGTTCTCTTTGGAGCAAACATATTGACCACTTAGATTCATGTTTGATTCATAAGATGTGAGATTCATAAGCGACTCTGACGAGGAATCGAAGGGAGCGTTCTATTCTGAGCTTCAGAAAAACACGACTGCAGGAGTTAGCCTGATCCCATCGATGCCATCGACAATTCCTACAGACAGAGTGGCAAGAAAATAGAAAGATGACGCACAACAATGACCGATTAGGACAATTATTTAGCAATTTTGCAAATATTTTTTGTATTGCTTTCACCTCCAGGCAGTGCCATAACCCTGTTAATTACAAATCTTTGCATCAAAATAAGACTGTAATCTTGGTTTATCATCAATCCGAATATAAATGAAAACATCCGCGAACAATCCACTCCTTCGTGATAGACTGTACATTTTCACTGATGTTCAATAAATGCTTCATATATATTTTTTTATTTAAATTATTTTCTATTGTCCAACCTATATGTATATATGTGTGTGTGTTACCATGTTTAGACTGATCAGCCTTCAGTTGTTGTTAATGTTGTTGTTGTTATAGATGTAAGCTAGGTGACTGTGCACAGAGAAGCTTCTAGTCTCCACTCAGTTACTGCAGTGCAGCAATTCAGACATTTGAGTAAACAAAGTTATATTTAAACAGTGAAAAAAAATGTCCTAATGTCAGATTTACTCAAAATCAAACCAAGTGAGCTAATCTATTTGTATTTTTTTCTATGAGCACAGTTTTCTCTGAGTGCAACACATGATTTTAAATATAAATACTACAGTATTGCACCATAAATCAAAATTATGATCTTGAGTAATTGATAAATTGTGCACTCCTGTCATGATAGAACATTTCTGCAGCCCACATGATATCTTAGTTTGCTGCTAATGGCACTTGTAATGTGCACATATACTTCCAAACACAGCATTTCATATCTCCGTCTTCAACTGTTACAGAAACTGTGCTTGATAGGCATCTTAATGAGTTGAAACCAGCCGACAGAATGATGCCGAACCTTCGCAGATTTTCCCCAGGACTCATTTAAATTACAAACACTGGAGAAAACCAGGAGACACTGCAGACACAAAGGATCCAGGAAGGCACTATAAATCTATGCGACGCATTAACATGGTAACTGAATAACGTTTGAAATTTCTCAAGCGCTATGAAATTAAATGTGACAGAGGAGGCAGATGGAGGAGATTGTCCAGGGAGTCGAAACGCAACAATGGAAGTCTTTTCTGCTTTAAGTGGAGGATCTGGCAACTTGTGAAGGAGACGCAGCTGCGCCTTCTTTTTAAGAATATTTTATGTGTACCTCAAGACATAATGTGGTTGTGTACATGTGTGTGCATGTGTAGCAACAGACACACTAAAGTAAGAATCCTTTTAGAGGATGAATCAATGCAGTCTATGTGATAATGGAGAAGATCTGATTAATTTGTGTCAGCTGCAGTAACACAAACTCTGACTTACTCATGCACACATTCTGAACACAGAAACACTCATTTACACTTGATTTGGTGTTTTATAATGCTCACTTTTGATTACTTACAGTATGATTACTATAGTATATTGGATCTAATTGAATACTATGTTGCTTTTTTTAATCATTTTTGTCCTGAATTAAAGGTGTTTTTTTTAGTATTTTAAATACAAATATGAACATATTCTGGAGGCATTACTACTATGTGTTTCAATTAACCCCATAGAGTCGTGATAGATGACGTCACTAAACATCTATGGGATTAGATAGAGGGCTTTATTGAACCTCAATTTACATATCATGAGACTCACAATTTTAGGCAAGTCTACTAGTTAAAAAATAAATAAATATCAATAAAGACATAGGATCTTTTAAATGAAAGTATTCTTTTTATTTAAGTTATCACAAGTGAATTAAAAATTAAGCAATAAATACCATTTTTGTTTATTTTAGCACATTTTTGGGGCATAATGTAAATGTCTGCACAAATAAAGGTTGCGCAGAAGGTTTAAAAAATAAAAGTCCCCGAACAATTAATTTCTTGATAGACACCAATTTTGATGATTTTCCCCAAAAAAATGCCTCACATTTAAGCTACAGTAGACACAAGCTAGCCAGCTGTGCACAGAGAAGCCTTTAGTCTCCACTCAGTTACTGCATGGAAATTGAGGATTAAGGTGCTTTATTTTAATTTATTATGACAGAATTTACATTTAAATGCCATTTTGTTTAGTTTAGCACAATTTTCATTGCATAGTTCAAATGTTTGTTTGAGTGTCACTGTCGGACTGGAGATACAGTGAAGGTTGTGCAGAAGGTTGCCAGTATTAGATAAGATTTGTTCTCATTATAATAATATCGATAATCCCAGAACACAGTGACCCATTTGTTGTCCAGTTTCTGGGGATGACAGTGTCAATGTCAGGTAGTGTCATTTTAGTGGTCTGTATATTATTAGAAAGCATTTTTGATTAACTTTTCAGTGGCCAAAATTTCTCAAATGCTAGTTTAATCGCAGAGTCTGCCTTCATGAAAAAAAAGTAGATTGTAGATATCAGTTTGTCTAAAAATGTGTTTCATTTTGAAAAACCCAACCACTTCGAGCTGAACTGTGGTAATTTAATGCAATCATTGGTGCATATAAAAGCACTAAAAATGCATCAACCGTCTTCCTTAAGGCCATCTTGGTTTTAGCTTGAGAACAACAGATTACAAAAAAAATTGGTTTTAAAGTCAAATCCAGCGTACTAGCCTCTCAAACAATAACTATGCAGCATGTGCCAGTCAGAGCAACAATTCAAATGGCACAGTTCCCTCAAAACGACACACTTTACTTGGCAAAAAGTGGCGCTCAAAGAAGCAGAATTTCTGGAAAAATAAATAAATAAAAGTCTTAACAAACGGCCACAAAGAGACAACGCTGAAAGGGGTGACAAGACATCGGAGGAAATTCAAAGAGGAATTTACGAGAAAATATCAGTGGGTGGCTGTCTGCCTCAGCATGGCGATGAGAGGATGTCGGATAGCGGAAAAGCAAAAAAAAAATGGGGGCTTGGAGAATGACCTTAAATGGGAGGAAAAAGAAACTGGCAGCAACGTGACAAGCATTCAGGGACTGAATGTGCCAACATGGAAACTCAACGGGACGAGAACAATCCACTTAAGGACAGTGAGTTTTATATACAAAAGCATTATATAAAAAAAGAGGGAATAAAGTGTGAAATGTTCTCAGAAAAGGTGCAAAACAAGGGAAAACAACAGGGTTATCTGACCATTGAATCCGGTCTTGGTTGCATCTTTATTTCCTGTTTAATGAGAATCAGAAACACTTTATTGATCCCAGAGGGGATATTGTTTACGTTACAGTTGCTCCTAAGAAATATAAACAGCACAAAATACATAAATAAATATAAGCAGAAAAATATGTCCTAAAAATAGAAACATTAGTCTAAAAATATGTGCAAAAATATCAATATAAGTAGAAAAATATGACCTAAAATGTAAACATTAAGTAGAAAAATTTATCCTAATAAATAAACATTAAGTAGAAAAAAATGTCTTCAAAATAAAAACATGAGTAAAAAAAGAAACTAAGTCAAAAATATGTCCTAAAAATATAAACAAAAGTAGAAAATGTTCTGTAAAAAGAAAAAATAAGTAGTAAAGTATGTCAAAAAAATATTTAAAAATAAATAGAAAATATGCCTTAAAATATAAACATAAGTAGAAAAATATGCCATAAAAATATAAAAAGTTTAAAAAGTCCTAAAATATGTCCTAAAAATGTAAAACACAAGTAGAAAATTATGTCCTCAAAATATAAACAAAAACAGAAAAATATGCTCTACAAATTTTATTTTTTTAATTTGTAAAAGAAATATGTTGTAAAATTATTTAAAATAAGTTGAAAAATATGCCCTAAAAATATAAACATTAGTAGAAAAAGTATAACATAGATGTAAAATATGCTTTTTCTAAGAAATGTAAATATACAGTGTCATAAATAGTGTGTTATTACACCGAGACACGTAGTTGTTGCATGAGTATCAAATACTGTTTTCTACTATCACAAAAATGACACAGAATCATTAACATTTTAGCATTCAAGAAATGAGACGCAGTTTTTCCAATAACCAAGACATAGAAACGTGTGTCTTTGCTGTTTGTAAAAGAAGATTTTTAACACACAGGGAGGAAGAAAGTTATGTTTTACTTCTCCCGAACAAATGCTGTGACAATGAGCCGCCTTATTTCCTCAATACTTGTAAAATAAAATACAAAAAGAGAAAAAAAATAAGTAGGTTTCCATCTGTGTTGCAAGGCAACAAAGGCACCTCGCCACTTGACTATCGAACCAGAGCTTTTACCAGCCACTTTGTGCCACCTTGCGAATGGTGCAATTGCTCTTAGCATGGTGGAGACGAGCTCCTTGACAAGTGAATGCCTCCTTTCAGACCAAGCAGCATGGTAATGACCAGATGCTGCTCTGGTTCAAGATGTTCACCAATTTTGTTGTTGGAGAGAAGCAAGAAGGTGTGAATGGATACGAAGAACAAACGGGAAGACAGAGATGTGTGAGAAAAGAGGAAAATTGCAGCTTTTAGAATTAAAATCATCCTGCAAAATCACTACACATATTCAAATCCCGTAAATTACCAAGGGAACTTAACTTATTTTCAGGTTGAAAATAAAGTTAGTCACCAACAGATGAAGAGAAGTTCATTTTTGAAGTGTAATTGTATTAGTTTTGGGCACCATTTCTAGCAAATTTTTAACTCAAACTACTTTTGTAAACCACCAGACTTAAAGTGAGAACGGTGCATGACTTACATAGTCTGTTAATGCATTTAACTTCTTTAATCTTTTATACTTCAACTATTTTACTTGTCAGTTGTTTTGTAGTATCTCTCTCAAATGTACTTCAAATTACATTAAAATATGCTAAAATCCGACTTAAATATCAGCAGGTTCATGTGCATTACACTGTAAAGCTGTGCCTATCACTGTCAGGGTCCTTAGTGAGGCTAATAAGTACATTATTATCAAATTAACTTAAGCAACTGATTACAGGTAAAGCTGCTTTGAACGGAAATGTCTCACAATGGGCACCTAAATCTACTGCTGCCTGTTTCAAGCAGTTTCTGGTGGCTTTTGGAGAAATTAAAAGAAAAGAGGGGAATCAAATGCACAGCAACAGGGTGTAATTAGATCAGTCACCTTAATCAGGGAGAGAAATAAATCTGGAACATCCCACAGGCCAAAACTCACTTTAGTGTAAAAGTCGAGGTCACAGGAAATGAGAGTTGAGGAACGCTGAGGTCCAGACCTCGCTGAGTACAACATTTAGAAAAAGTATGCCCTGAAATTATAAGCATAAGGAGAAAAGTAAGTCCAAAAATATAAACATAAATAGAAAAATATGTCCTAAAGTATAAACATAAGTTAAAAAAATGCCCTAAAAATATTTCAGAAAGTAGATAAATGTCCTAAAAATATAAACATTAGTAGAAAAATATATCCAAAACATATCAACTATAGTAGAAAAATGTTTATAGTTTTAGGACGTATAAGTAGAAAAATATGCCCAGAAAATCGAAAATAAAAGTAGAAACATATGTCCCTATTTTTTTTTTTTAAAGTAGGAAAATGTGCCCTGAAATATAAACTAAAGTAAAAAAAAAAAAGTCAGAAAATATAAACAAAAGTAGAAAAATATGTCTGAAAATTCATAAGTAGAAAAATTTGTCCAGAAAATTAAAAATAGGTACAAAAATATGTTCTGAAAAAAATTTTAAAAAGTAGAAAAATACGCCCTAAAAATATGAACAAAAGCACAAAATATGTCAAAAAATAAACATAAGTCGAAAAAATGCCCTAAAATATAAACAAATGTAGAAAAATATTTTATAACAATATACACCTAAGTAGAAACAATATGTCCAAAAATATAAACATCAGCAGAAAAATATGTAGTAAAACTATAAACATCAGTAGAAAAATCTATCAGAAAATATAGTCATAAGTAGAATAAATTGCCTTAATAGAAATATGTGGAAAAATACATCCTAAAAATATGAACATAAGGAGGAAAATATTTCAGAAAAAATATAAACATAAGTAGAAAAATCTGTGTTAAGAATAAAAACATCTGAAGAATAGAATAGTTTGTAAGAAATGATGCTGATGGAACATCGTGTCACTGGAGTAATGCAGGTTGAAATATTAGAGATACAGATTTGACTGATAAAACTCGGTAAACTTGAAGAAGCTGCGTACAGATGGGCTGTAACATCTGCTCCTGACTCAACAGGCAGCTGAAAACCAACAAGGCATGCTTTTCAATGCAAAGTGCTTATTTCTCATAAAATTACCCGAATTGCGGGGCTGCTTTTTTTTTTTTTAACTCCGCCGTACCTGAGCGAAAGAGCTCCGAGCAGTTTGACTCTGGTAGCGTTTGATGTGGAAAGGATGCTCCCTCTTAACGGCGTCTATACTGCTTGGCTCGGCAGAATGACGGAGCAGCCGTGTCAGCCAAATCAGTACGTACCCAGCAGGTGAATTAAAAATCCATTTTTATGGAGTAACACATTAGCCAACACTCACATTACCATCCCTCACATAAAGATCCGCTTTGGAAGAAACGGGCGAGGCAAAAGAAGGGAGACGCTGGGACGCAGTATATAACCCGAGGTGAATTAAGTCTTTATAGAGTGCTGCGTATTAGCCAACACTCACATTAGCATCTGCCTGCTATAAAGACGAGCAAGAGGAAGCGGTATGGGCAAGAAAAAGGCCCAGAAAAGATACTAAAAGGAGGATTTATGGATGGGCGGGTGAATTAAAAGTCCATCTTTATGGGGTAACATATTAGCCAACACTTACATTATCATCCCTCACATAAAAAAAATATTAATTCATCATGAAAAGAGGAGGAAAACGAGAGGAGGAGATTAGAGGAGGATGCACTTTTGAAGCGGTATGGCAAAAGTTAAAAGCTGATATTTATGGAGACGAGGATCACGGCCAATATTCCCATTTCATGTTTAGAGGGGAACGCTGGGGGGGAAAGCGAGGAGGCATACAAAGGGAACGGATGGAGAGGAAGAGGATGAAGGTTAGGAGGGAAGACGAACCGCCAACTAAAGACGGAAAGATCAGCGACTCATTTGCAATCTGAGACAGACAGAAAGCACAAAACTGCGAAGGTCAGGAAAGAATGAGTACGTAGAGAAATTATCCAAATGAAAACGGGGTGATCAATCGTCTGAAAGCCTTGAAAAGTAAGAAGAGAGAAATGGGGACGATGGAGGAGAAGTTGGGCTAGAGATGAAATCAATCACTATCAAGGCTACATCCTCAAGCAAAACGAAGAATTCATTTCAGCTCGACTCCTCAGTGTACACCGATCAGGCAGAAC
This sequence comes from Acanthochromis polyacanthus, assembly GCF_021347895.1. NCBI lineage: Eukaryota > Metazoa > Chordata > Actinopteri > Pomacentridae > Acanthochromis > Acanthochromis polyacanthus. The sequence goes on along the minus strand of NC_067117.1, from coordinate 30,460,942 downwards.
ATTGTGACTGCTTGCCTAATTTTGTGTTGGTCTCCTTTTTGCTGCCTTAACAGTCCTGAACCATCGAGGCATGGACTCCATTGGACCCCTGAAGGTGTGCTGTGGTATCTGGTACCAAGATGTCAGCAGCAGATATTTTAAGTCCTGGAAGCTGGGGTGGGGCCTCCATGGATCGGACTTATTTGTCCGGCGCATCCCAGAAACACTGGATTGAGATCTGGGGAATTGGAGGCTAAATCAACACTTCACTACTGGTTGCCGTGTTCTTCAAACCATTCCTGAACCATTAACTCTGACCCTTTGAGAACACTGTAGTCATTAAAGTCACCATTTGACTTTATTTTGGACACATTTGCATCAATTTTGGATAAGCTTCAGTCATTTTGGATGGATTTCACCAATTTTTGACTGTGTTTTAAGAATTTTGGATCATTTCTACTTATTTGGGACATTTAAAAACATTGGTGAATATTTTTGTCTCATTGAGACTCATTTTGAGAACATTGTAGTCATTAAGTACACAGTTTGACTTTATTTTGGACACATTTTAGAGTTTTTGTCTGTTACTTTCGATCAATTTTGGATAAACTTAAATCATTTTGGACAGATTTTATGTAATTTCAGACACAGATTTTGAGAAATTTAATGATTTTAGCCAAGTTCTAGTCATTCTGGACACATTTTGGATCCACCTTTGTGTATTTGCAATGATGTGTGCAGCTCGAAGCAGAACAGTGCACACAAGGCCATGTTATTTTTTTGTACATTCTTTCTTCTATTTACATGTTTTGATCTAATTTTGGGTCATTTTGGATGATTTTTGTTATGCATTTTGGACAAGTTTTAGTCACTCTGGACAGATTTCACCAATTTTTTTGACACATTTTAAGAATTTTGGATAAGTTTGAGTCATTTGGGATGTTAAGGAAAATATTTTATATACAAGATTTATGTCATTGTAGACTAATTCTGAGTCACTTTCAGGACATTGTAGTCATTAAGAACACTATTTGATTTAATTTTGGACACATTTTAGATTTTTTTCAGTTTATTTGGACAGATTTAATCAAATTTCAGGCAGAATTTTGGCTAATTTTCGACAAGTTCTAGTCATTTTAGGCTATTTTTGGGTAATTGTTGGCAAGATTTATGTCATTGTGGACACATTTTGAGTCCAGTTTTGTTGTATTTGCAATGATGTGTGCAGCTAGAAGCAGAACAGTGCACACAAAGCCATGTTATTTTTGCACCTTCTTTTGCACTGTCTTTCTTCTATTTGCGCGACTAATTTTGGGTCATTCTGCACAAATTTTTATGCATTTTGGACATGTTTCAGTAATTTGGGACAGATTTTACCTAATTTTGGAGACATTTTGTACATATTTGAGGAATTGTAGATAGATCTTAGTCATTTTGGACTAGTTTTGATTATTTTTGATGAGACTTGGATAATTTTGGCCATTTTTTAGTAGTTTTGTTACACATCGTAATTGGACCCTTATCAAACTTGCTCAAATGCTCACGTTTGTTTGTAGACAAAGCGTTCACTTGCTGTCCAATATATCCAACCTACGAACAGGTGCAATGATGAAGAGGTCATCATGTTATGTTTGATCGATGTACTCTTCTACTAACATGAGAGGAGGATGCCATCCGGGCTGCCGGCGTTGCTTGAAATGTCCTGAAATCTCTTTCTGAAAACAGAATCCACCAAAAACGCACAACAACAGTGGAAAGAAGTGAGCGTAAAATGCCCAGATCACTGTAATTACACAGCGAGGCTTCATTTTCCTGCAGGAAGATCATCACGAGGTTGCAAAATCACAAAATCTGTGAATGCAGTTTGTCAGATATTGAAGTTTCCTGTTCTGGTGGTTGTTTATTATCCACTGACTCATGAACTTGGCAAAGTAACCAGTCAGTCAGACTCAACTCACTGAGATGATGAGTCACATTTGGGTTCGTTTAGCAGAAAGTTTTGTCAACTTTTTCATCTCTCTTCTCTTTTTTTCCCTCTCGTTTTCTGTTATGAGCAATATTGCCAATTAGTATATTTTCTATTGCTAGCAATTTTGAAGAACGGTTAGTGAGGCAGTCCATCTGTGTAGCAATAACTGATACACCACCTTTAGCATAACCGTTAACAATATTTCCCATTTTGTCGTGAGGATGTACTGCTGGCAGCTTTTAGATTTTAGCTGGCGCTTTAACTGCAGATTAAAACAAAGAGGACAATAACATTAGGAGAGAAATTAGTAGCTTCAGGGATAGAATCTCATTAAACTGATCAGCTAGAGGACATCTTTGTAACCAGGCTTCAGTGTTTTATCAGTGAAGAGGAGAACCAGGAGGGTGTAGAAGGGTTTAGGTTTCAATGGTGGAGCTTGTTGGAGTCCACCTGGTTGACATGGTAACCCTCTGAAACCCAAACACTTTCATTTATGTGCTCCTGTCACATTTTTTGCTCACTGTGGGCTCATTTTTTACTGCAAAATAAAGTCCTGGACCTCTGTGGAAACAGAACAACCATGACTAGAAGTAGAGCGAACTCAGAATGACTTCTGTGCAGCATGACAAATTCATAATACAGTAAATCACAAAAACAGAACTGGAATCAACATGTACAATATTTTTTAAAGTGCCCCCAATAGTGCAACAACAACAAAAAAGATAACTCTCTATATATTTTACTCACATTTTTAACTTATTTCTATACTTGTCTCCTATATACCCATTGAGAAACACAGCCTGCAGTTCAGTCAAAAAGTCTCGTAATTTTTTGGTTTGCATTATTTTTATTGGTTTTGTCAGCAGCTGAGTCAATAACACCCTCATGGTTGCTTTAAAAAACAAAGATTCATTATTATTTTTTACTTTTTTTTTTTTACAGAATCTGGTTAATGTCAAAAAGTATTTTTTTCTAGAAATCTGTTGGATGAGATAAGTAGAATAAAGTCATTTTGATAAAATACCACAACGTTAAAACTGAGATTTGGTTCCAACAGAACGACACGTAACAGATTAGTATGTCAAGGAAAGTAATTAATATCTGCTCAGTGTCAACTAAAAATTCTCTTGTTTTTTTTCTTTTGTTCTAAGCTGAGTCACTTCTAACTTCATGATTGCTCCACAAACCAAAGATTTTTTGATTTTATTTCTTTTTTGTATTTTACAGAAATTGGTTAATGCAAACGCTTCATTTTCACTCAGCCAAGGAACACAGCAGTTATGCGACAGTCGGCGTACATTTGTCTGTCTGTGTGCAACAGTATTCAAAGACGGACAAACGGATTTGGATGAAATTTTCTGGCAAAGTCAGAAACAGCACAAGGACCAGCTGATTAGATTTTAGCAGCGATGCGGCTTACAGTCTGGATCCACGGATTTGTTAAAGATCTCTGTATCATTGCGAGAGAGCAGGACGGCGTCACTGTAACCATGACAACAAGTGAACGCAACATCAGTTGCTTGCTGACAATCACATGATTGCGATCCTACTACAAATCCACTGCTTCGGACTTATCGGGACTTATCCGTCTGAAATCATACGACTGAGTAGCCTTGGCGCAGTATTGTTAGCAAAAAATTGCTAACAAGAAAAGCCATATGTATGATAAACTCATTTGGATGAAATACCACAACTTTACAGTTTCCAACAGAACAATACAATAAAGATGAGTAGCTCAAGGAAAGTACACACAAAATCATCTAAATCTGAAATCATCTGACCATAACAGTAACTTGCAGCTAGACTGGTAGTGTCCTCATGTTTACTGTCATCCTCACCTACAACACTAATCAGTAAAAATACTTCTTCACTCATGTTTATGCTTTTTTTATTTATTAATTCATATATCTGCCAGATTTTAATCAGATTTGTTTTATACTATTAAAGAAAAAAGCTGGAAACATCTCAACAATTACACCATTCCTGGGCTAGGAGACAGAAAACAAACACTTTAATTCTGCAAAACACCTGCACGGATGACTAAAACGGGCATGAAATTAACGCTTCTGATAATCTGGACACTTGTTTACGATAATTGCATTAATGTAGCGCAATAAATCCAACATGTCCAACAAAGCCAGAGCAGCTGCTTTAAAGTGGTTATTAGAGGCCTGAGTGGGGCTGCAGACGCTAACGTGAACAGAAAGGTGAGCGCAGAAGGTGTGGAGACAAACACACATCAGCCCCGAACACACCGACGCCGCCGCTGGCCAGCAGGCTTCTGAAACATCTGTCATAGCTGCCTGCTCCAATCCCATCACACACACACCGTGCACACACACACACGCACACACCGTGCACAGCGTGAACGGTTGTGACAGCTCAACACGGCGCCACAAGCCCAGAAACACATGTTCCCTTCTACTACGCTTTGCACACAAACACAGTCCAAAGTGACCACCACCTCTGCTCCGTTTCACTTCACATCTGCTGCATCTCTGCCCTCCTCTCCTATCGCTTCCTTCTCCTTCTTTTCAACCCTCTAGACACCATATTTTACCACTCTCTCTCTTACTGTCTCCACTCTTATTCTCCCTCTCTGCTTCCAGCACAATATATGTGAGGTGTAATATTGAATATTTTCATCTCTGAGGTGAAACATTCCATTTTCACGTGCAATATTCTACTTCCATGTACAACACTGTCAGTGAAATGTGCAATATTTCATTTTCATCTCGTTGTCCAAGTGCAATACTTAAATGTTAACATGTTTATTTGTGCAGTATTTCATTTTCCTCTCACTTCTATGCGCAATATTTCATTTTCCTCTCATTTTCGTGTGTAATATTTCAGTTTCATGTCATGCCTCAGGTGCAATAATGCATTTTAATCTCATTTTTCCCGTGCAATATTTAGATTGCATGTGCAATATCTCATTTTCATGTGCAATATACAACTTTCATCTTATTTTAGGGTGTGATCATTCGTTATCATATGCAGCATTTTGACCACATGTGCAATATTAGAGTTTCCTCTTATTCTTCGGGTGCAATATTTCGTTTTAATCGGAATTTTCAATGCACTATTTAAATTCCACCTCCTTTTTCACGTACAATTTTTAATTTCATCTCATTTTTCACGTGAAATCTTTTTTTATGTGCAATATTTCATTATCATGTGTTTTTTACTTCAGTATAACTGCCAGCATTACCTTTTCTTGTTCTATTCTATCTTTTTTTCTTTACACTTACTCATTTAATTTCACTTTTGCACCGTACTTACATCTTGCTGCTTTTCTTCACTTTAGGAACCACATTTCTTAGATAGTTTTGTTTTTTCTAGCACCAGAAATTCCTTCGGGATTAATAAAGTTTTATCATATCTTATCCTATCTTATATCTTTCACTGTATTTATTTCTCCACCATCTCAAGGAAGCCATTAATGTTTCTCATGCAACTTTTTTTTTTGTTTTCCTGCTGTTTCTAATACCTATTTTTGCTTCCCCTCATTCTCAGGTGAGAAATTGTCCTTTATCACCACATATATACATCACATCTGCAGAAAACAGGCAGCTACTTCTACATGCACTGCACTAACACACACACACACACACACACACACACACACACACACACACATACATGCAATGCACAAAATGCGTGTGATTCAAGGCTATCTTCAATGCGAAGTTTTGTCTGAGGAAAATGGAAGTTTGAAGAGTGAAGGTTTATGAAAGCAAAGCAGGAGGCCTTCAGGTGGGCTTGGCAGGGAGTCTTGAGGCAGTGTGTGACACGAAAGTGTTTACGCTGTCACACTGTGAGGCGCTGTCTATTTCTGAGAGAGATAAAGGTTTAGTTCAGGTCAGTTTAAGAGTGAAAAACATAGAATTTAATGCAGTGCCTTTTTATTAATGTTATTATTATTACTGCTGTCATGTAGATCTAGTTTAGGTTTGTAAATGGAAGAGACAGTCAAAAGCAAGAAGAGAGACTCAAACTAATGATATTCTATAAAAGTATTGTCAGCAAAGTCCATGAAAAGCCCCGAATCAACAATGGAATGATTCCATCCTGAGCCTCGTATTACGTATTCCTCTGTACCGCTGAGCTCCATCATTGTCCAAAAACTTTAAAAGCACATCAGTAAGCAACATTGTTGCACTGGATGATACACTCCTTCATTATAATAAACACAGAGTGAAGACTGTAGACTTCAAAATACTCACTACTTCATTAAATTCATATAAATCTACTGCAAATAGCACTAAAAAATGCTTTAACTCCTATTTGCTATAAACTTTAGTGAAGATATTTTAATCCAGCTACGCTGCCAATGCTGGAGAAAAGGCTAACTACATTCTATAGATGTTTTACATATTCTATTTGTGTCCGTCTACTATCTGTTCTGCATAAACCCCCCATGTACTCCATCGCTCCTTCATGCATCTTTGTACTGCCGTCACATTTGTTCCTCACTATGAGTTCATTTTTCACTGCAATATAAAGTCCTACACCTCTATGGAAACAAATCCACCATGATTAGAAGTAGGACAACAAACAAAAATGGCTTTTGTGGACAATGGCACAATTAAAATGGCATAAAAATTTTTGATTATTTAGTTGAAAAAAAACCTGGGATCACCATGTTTTTGAAAGACCCTACAGATATAACAAAGAGGAAAAAGTGGTTCTTCATGCTATAGATATTTATTTTTGAATTCTAATTAGTTTCTACACTTACCTCCTATCTGTACTGTGTGAACACTGCCTGCATTTCAGTCAAAAAGTCCCTAAATTTTTGGTTGTTGGTTGCAGATGAAGCACTGATGGCTTCACAATTCCACCGAGTAGCACAATGTTTTTTTTTGTTGTTTTTTTATTATTATTTTTTAATTTTTATTTTTGACAAGGTCTGGTTAGTTCTGTTGGAGAAATGATTGTTAAAAACCACAGTGACTTTATTTTGCAATAACCTACAGATGTTAAAAATGCCAGAGAAAAGGGGTGACTCTACACACTATAGATCAGGGGTCGGCAACCTTTAACACTCAAAGAGCCATTTCGACCCGTTTCCCACAGAAAATAAAACACCGGGAGCCGCAAAATCCTTTTGGCATTTAAAATGAAGACAACACTGCATATATCACTTTTTACCTCTATGCCCTTGTTAATCAGTCCTGATTAATTCATTACAAAGCCTCTAATTAGATCGATTCATTTTTTTAATTGTGTCCTTCCACTAATATTTATCTTACTTGGTTAATGTCATTTTTGCTCCTGGATCTCATATGTTACGTAACGTTAGCTGGAAATCAATATTTTGCGAATGTCTATTTAACTTGTAAAATCTATTTATCTTAAGCTAATAACTTTTCTCCTGTAAGTCGCTGCCCTATTTTCCAAGACGACACTCCTCTGACTCTCTGACCTGCTGCCGTGTTCTTGCGAGTAACATGTATTACCCTATCATGAGTACTTTTAACTCAAAGACAAGACGTGTCTTTCTTGGAGTGGAGTTTTAATATACAGGCTTGCCATTCTTGAGTACAAAACGATGTGAAACTACAGGCGTTGCTTCTCCATCTCCTCTGCATCAATTTTGCGCTCTCATGTCCCAGCCAGGGGAAACCCCCAGCAGCACATCAGGTGGAGTGACACGTCAAAATAAGAGCGGTAATTTCACATTAAAACTCTCTATATTAAAATGCATTGAAACGCACCTGTAAGGCAGAACAATTTATTTTCCAAAGTTACAGGGAGCCGCATGCGGCTCCAGAGCTGCGGGTTGACGACCCCTGCTATAGATGTTTCACTTATATTTCTGTTACCTCCCTATGTTTCTGTACTTGTCTCCTGTCTGCTCTGCATAAACACTGCCTGCATTTCAGCCAACAAGTCCTTACATTTCTATTACGACTTCACAATTGCACAATTGTAGCATAAGGTTTTTAGTGTTTAGTTTTTTTTTCGTTTTCTTTAAAGAATCTGATTAGTTCTGTGTGAGCTTCCTGAAAACTAGTGACACAATTGCACTGAGTAGCATAACTTTTTTAGTTTACATGTGTTTTCTTTTGCTTGTTTTTTTTGCTTTGTTTTTGTTTTGTTTTTTTAACAGGATCTGATTAGTCCTGCTTGTATGTTTGCTGAAAAATAAAGTGTCCAATTGTCTATAAAAATTACAAATTAAACACCTTGAAAAATGGAAAAAAATTGGACTTAAGTAACTGAATTCAAACCTAACCTGTTGCTTTATTTTAAAAATAACATCAAAATGATTCATAATTATTGATATTGACTGAAACGAAACATGAATTTTGCTGCTGCAACATCCGAGACTTTTTAATCCCCTTTTTTTCTTCTTATTTATCAATACCAGACTCATGCTTTAAGGTGGAAAGGAGACGTTTAAGTGGAATGGACTTTGAGAGCGAGAAGCAGCGAGAGAACACAGGAGAGTGTCTGTATAGTTAGCACATAATTTTCACCTGCTGATTACCACAGAGTGAAAAATTCAGGGGGTGGACAGGAGACCAAAAACACACTGAGGCAAAAAACACACACAACAAAAAAGAAATACACAACGGCATTCACACACAAACAACCGTGGACACTTTAAATTCCCATTCCAATTAAATTCTAGCATCTGCCAACTTAATGCTGCAAAGGAAGTTACAAGGAAGTTGTCACACAACGTAAACAACAGGAGCTACAGGATACAACTGTACCAGCAATGTTTCTATTAAAGTTACAGGTAAAGCATTGAAATCAGAGGAAATATAAGCATAAATGCTCCGTGACAACACAGGCTCTCTGCATTTTGAATCCAAGGTTAGATGAGCAAAGCCTCTTTCCATTCTTTCATTCTCTCCTCTCCCTCCTCATCCTTCTTTTGTCTTATTCTCATGGCCTCTGTTCCTCTTAGAGAGAGAAAAAAAAACACTGACAAATGTTTTCTTTCTTGAAACAAAGCTCTGGAGGAAAAATGGCTGCATGAGGATGATGGGAAGAAAGGGGGGAAGTGGAAAAGTAAAGATAAAGGGAGGGAGGTGGGGATAAAAATGGTGAAAGACAGAAGGGAAGGATAAGAGACAGATGAAAGGAAAACAAAAAGAAAGGCATTGCAGAGATACAAGGCCATGCTAACACTATAGCAAACACAGTGCTAACGCTTTAGGAATATGTTAAGTGACAGTTGGTCAGTGCTAACACTTTAGCACAGGCTATGTTGAACAACAGCGGTGCTAGCACATTAGCGTATTGTTTCTAACAAATTACCACACATTGCTACAAGTTTTGGGCTAACAGTGCTAAAGCTAAAGGGCTAAGCATGACCATAAGGAGATACATTGTTGTAGCACACTACGCTAAGAAGAAGCTGACTGAGTGACAGCACATTTGCGCAAACCATGCTGTGTGATGCTAAGCACAGTGGTGGCATTATAATAAGATGTGATTAGATAAGATACAGTTTATTTATCCCAAAGAAAATTCCTGTGTGTACAATACGTTAAGTGTCAGTGTTAGCTAGGGCTAGGCGACATACCTCTAAAATCTATCACTATGAAATTTTTCATTTCAGTTACTTCACTTACTAATAGTTACTGACAACTTTCAAAGAAATCTCGGTCCTGTAGCACACTAAATGCAAGGCATTTAAGAACAAGTTAATTTAAATTTTGAGATTATACATTTGCATAAAGCACACTGAGTGATGCTAAGCACAATGCTAGCACAATGGTATATAAGCTAAGCTTAGGATAAGATAAGACAAACTTTACTGATCCGCCACAGGGAAAATGTACATGTTACAGGAGCTGGATATAGATGAGGCATGAAAGAAGCAGCTGAAGATTAAAGATGTAATAAAGGTCTCAAGAAAAGAAGAGAAGTGTGTGAGAAAGGGAGGGACAAACAGGATGGAAGAAATACAATAACAGCAAGAAAGGAAGGTCAAATGGGGAATAAAAGGAGCACTAAAAGAAGAATAATCTATGGAAAAATGAAGTAAAAGTGAATGAATAACACATAAAAGGATCTACAACATCATTCAGATGAGTGAAGGTGAAGCAGTGGACTGACAGAGGCTTCCTGCTCAGTTAAGCAGCCGCCACACACACCGAGAGGTCGCTGGAGATCTGATGGGCTGTCACTTTATCAAATGAACTGCCACTTGTTGTGTCCTTACACCCCCGCTGGGATACTCATTATCGGCCATGATTGCCCCCACCTAACCTCCCTCCTCCCCCTGCACTCCATCCCTCCTTCATCTCCAAGGCACCTTCTTAATATCCCAATTATCGTCATCTTCGATTTGTGGCCTCAAGAAAAAGAAGAAAAGGAAGAAATCAGGGTTTTTTTTTCTCCTTTTTTCTTGTTTCTTTTGTTTAATCTGCCTTTTCCACCTTTAAAGCAAACTCTAACCATATCCAAACCATGCATAAACCATATGCAAACCATAGCTGATTGACCAACAAGCTATTTAACCCTCTGACTTCTAAATTGTTGAGCGGATGTTGCTTCTGTCACATATGTTCCTCACTGTGGGCTCAGTTTTCTCTCCAATAAATAGTAATAAAGTCCTGCACCTCTAATGAAAACAGAACAATCATGGCTGAAAGTAGAAGGAATTTACAAATGTCTTTTGTGCACCATGCTACAGATAGAATATCAGAAATCGCATAGAAAGACAAAACAGAAGTCAAATTTTTTCATTTACCAATTCTCTATGTTTTTGTAAGAGCCGTCAGATGTAAACAGAACTGGAAAAAGGGTGACTCTTCATCCTATTTGTAATGAGTTTATATGCTAATCACTTCTCTGTTCTCTGTAAACATTTGTTTGTTTTTGTATTTTAAAATAATCTGGTTAGTTCAAACATTTCAAAGTGAATTTGGAAATGAGACATGTCGAATAAAATGATTTTGATGAAATAATGTAAAGGTGTCAGATGAGTAGTTCAAGGACCCCAAAACCCAGCTGTCTAATAACTTGATTATATAGCAACAATCTATTCTACATACAGTCTCAACATATTAGACTTTGGTTTATCTTCAAGATACTACTACCATTATCTATTAAAAATAAATAATTAAAACTGAAATGCACAGCCTGCACTTTTGAATATTCCTTGAATCTTTGTCACATGATCATTGGTCACAGTTTGGTCACAAATGGTTTTATGGTTGTCTTTTTTGGTCTTTACAAAATCTGGTAAAGGTGGTTTATTTTATGGCAATTTAAAAGAAAAGAAATAGATATGTAAAATACAATGATTTCAGTGAAATATTATGAATTTAAAACTGAGATTTGGCTCAGTTTTCTGACACAATGGCAGAAAGTCCAATTTCTACCAGTTCTCCCTGACTTTTCTACTTTCTAGCTCTGATAAATGGTGCAATTTTGGCAATTTTTTTCAAAGACAACACGGCTTTCAAACCTGTCAGCGGGATTTGGAGTTCAGAGGGTTAATGCGCTTGTTGAATATCCAGTTAATATTTAGAGTATGCAGAACAAGAGGACATTTCTGTGACAACAACGGACCAAAGCAGAGTCTTTCTCAACAACAAAAGCGAGACAAGAAGGAACCAAGCAGCTACCAGAATCCATTTCTGAAGTCTGAATGAAGAGGAAAAGAAATAAGGCATCACTTACCGGCACACTTGGTCCTGGTGACCAGCGGCGGCCCCGGTGGTCCGGTCCCTCCCTCCCCAGGTCTGGACAGCAGGACTTTGATCTCATACTCCACATCTGGATCCAGATGCCAGAGTTTGTAGGTGGGAGCGTCAACAACGTGGGTCTCTGCCCAGTTCCCTGACGTGGTGCGGTACTCCACCTCCTTCAGGATGATCGGCCCGTCCCCGATGATACTGTTGGCATTGGGTTTGATCCAGAGGTAGGTGGCGCCGACAGCAAGGAGCTCCGGCGGCGCGATGGGAGTCGGTGGAGCTGCGAGATGAGAAACAGAAGGAATTAGTTAAGTTGGTACAACAAAATCAGATACTTTTCTGTTAGAAAAGCCAATAAAGCACATCGTCCCTGATGAATTATACAGTTTAGCCTCAGAGCCGATCCGATTTAGCCGTAACTGAGCCCCCAGATGAGTTTATAGCTGTTAAGTTTGTATAAATTCCTCCCTTAAAAATTAGATTAAAGTTCAATCAATGGAGCTGAAGTGTGTAAAACCCAAACAAATAAAAAGAATGCTATACATCCTTCCTCTTGGGCTGCTCATTGTAATTTCCATAAATCACAAAAACAATATTTAATACATCTTTTCATTATGTGCCATTTGCCTTGAAAAAAGAACAAAAAGATATTCTCACACCACCATTGATTTCCCAAATAACAATATCCATGAACACGTTTGAATATTTTCATGCTGACGGATGTTTTTTTTTTTTTTTTTAAGGTTTCAATATCAGTCTCCATCTAGAATGTTATGAACCGATCAATATCCTTTTATATTCCAGTCTGAGGGTACTTTTTAAAAAAAAAAACATTCTGAATGGGTGCTGTAAGTTTTATTGTAGGAAAGAAATTAGCTGTCGATGTAATCTGAGAGTTTATTCTGCCACCACAGCAGGAGCTATAAATGGTTAAAACGTGAGGTAAATGCAAAAGGAGACGCCGTTTAACTTTTTGCTCTGAAAACAGCTGCTGCTGAGAGCTAAAGGAGACATTTTAGAGAGCGAATTCTCCACCTGTAGCACTAATCCATCACTGTGTTGACGTGCTGCTGACAGCTACTTCGCCAGTAGACTTCCACATTATGCTACTTTAAAATAATGGCCTCTGTCAAGCCTAAAAGCATAGGGTGTTTTATTACCCGGTCCTTTTATTTCTTCTTCTTCAAAAGTAAGCTTTTAGAGACAGCAGCTTCTTTGCTAAATGACACCTTCGTATAAATAGAGAAAACTCCAGCTTAGATGCACACAATGAAAAGAAACTAAAAAAACAACAACATGAGATTCTTCACACTTCACACATGCTAAGTAATGAGATAATTAATACTTTTAGTAAAAGGGGCTCAAGTGCAGGAGTGTGTCACCCACTCAACCCCGAATCCACCTGGGAGCATTCATGCCCCGCAACCGTCATGTAAGGATGTGGATGAGAGGGTTAATGTGAGCACCCTTCAGGAAGAAGGCAGTATATGAAGGCAGCATGTTGACAATATGTGAGCAGAAAGTTAAATTAAACAATATATGAATGTGGATTTACTGTATAAGAGCTACTAATTAATAAATTTGGTACGATTCGGCACACCAGGCTGTAAAATATAACCCTTGAAGAAGAGTACTGCTATTTTTCTTCTTACAAAATCATTGAAAGTACACAACCCCAAAAACAGAAATAATCTACTTTTTTGATGGTCCTTGAATTAATCATCTAATCATCCCTTTCTTTTGTTTTGTAACATATATAAAGAAATTCATGTTTTCTTTCTATTGATAATGTATGCCATCACAGCTTTATTACATTACAAAAAAGACATTTTTCAGTTCTTTCTACTGAAAGTCATAGTTGTTCTGTTTCCATAGAGGTATATTACTTTATGTTGTGTTGAAAAATGAGCCCACAGTGAGTAGAAATGTGGCAGACGTATAAAACAGCCAGAAACTGCCTGGGATTCAAAGGGTTAAAGAGGAACAGGAGCAGATGGAGACAATGTCAGGAAAAATGAATTGGATATGTTTCTTCATGTTGGACATCAGACTGTGTTGTGAGAATCCTGCTCATCAGGATGAATTAAGTTTATTACCACGGACAGCTCCTGCTTCTCCTATGCTCCGAGATCAGCACCTCGGACAGCGGTCGTGACACTTCAGAGCTGAATGATACTGAAATCTGCCTGGGAAAAAAAATGGAATAATCCTCTGCAGTGTCACTGACTGACTTCTTGAGCCTTTATCGCAGCATAATGTGAACGCAATGGCAGTTTAAAATCAATAAGGGTTTCACTTCTCTGTGACACAGAAGCTTTCAGACAGATCGCGACAAATCAACTTGAACGTACACCTGGCCCTGCTGGAAACCTGATTTTATTAAGAGGTCGGACGCCGCAAAGAAATTCATGCATAATGGAGGACCGAGCGTTCAAACATGCCACAGAACAGAGTGTTTAGAAAATGAAATCCTCACTCCATACAGTAATCTCCTCGAACCACTGCGACTTAAAGAGTCATTTTAAGATTGAGGTTTGGGGTCTCATAGCATTAATCTTTTTTTTTCACCGTGACAGGTGCTTTGTCAGTTGACAGCTGCGTTATGCTAGCTAAGAATAATGGCCCTTCTCCTCCCACTGTCTGAAAGCAAAGTCCTGATCTCACTCTGCAATTTTTTTTTCCCCCTCAAGGCTGTATTAGAATATGTATGGTGGCTGCAGGACCGATGAATCAACTGTCAGTCACCGCACACTCATCCATCTCCACTATATGGAGGCTTGTGTGGGTGCTTCGGTCTGTGTGTGCATTCATGAGTGCAGGAAAATGAAAGACAATAAGCATCTCTATGTATGCATAGATGCGTTTTGCATGAATTTGAATGTGTTCCACTCGAAATAATGCTCTATTTCTCTGCGTTCTTCATCTTTTTTGGTCTGGAGATAGACAAAACACAAAATGCAGGAAACAAGACAATAAATTATCCTCATTATCTCAAATTACACAGAACTATTTTGTCAACAAAAGCAGTTGTACTTAAAAGTGCAGTTTCATTTAATTATTTCCAGGGATTTTATTTTATTTATTTTTTGATTCATTCACAGGCAGCAGGAAAAATTGGTCACATCCTGTTGCAATTTTCATCCCTTGTTTAGAAGAAAGATCGATGAATATATAAACATTGTGTCTTTCGTATGCAGATGTCTTGGATTCAAAAGCAAACCAACCTCATTTGCACGCCGGTCAGCAACAACGGAAAGTGCACAGCAGAATCACTGACACCTTCCTCTAAACAGCAGCCTGCTAACTGAGACTCGACTCTTCATTAACATCATTTATATTCAACAACTTCTCCTGATGTTGCTCCACGGGCAGAAAGTGCAAAATCACTCAATCACTCCCTCCCTCCGTCTGTTGCCTCCCACCATCGCTCCATCCCTCCCTCTGCCAGCTCATTTACAGCCGAGAGTTACAGAGGCCACCCAGCGACACACAACCTGGTGCCCGTGATGACATGAAGTGGGAACACACATACTTTCACACACAGATGAACATATTCAAGGCTCAAAATGAAGCATGTAATTCACGCACAAAGAGTTAAATGCACATTTGTAATTGCAGGCTAACGCAGAAGGTAAACACAACTCCGACAAGCATGCAAACGTGTTTTGGGTTTTCTTTTTTGGAATGCATGTGCATGGCTTTTTTTCTAGCACACAAATGTATCCATCTGTACATACAGGAGAACTCACACATGTGCGCCTCCTCACATGCTTACAAAAACAGAACACAGACGTGCTTTGATTGCTAATCAGCTACAGTTGGCCTTCATACAGTGATGCTAATGAAGTGTGAGCGGAGGGGAGATGGACAGACAGGGAGGAAAAGAAGTTTGTTCGGGTAGAAAGGAGGGTGGTGGAAGAAAGGTTCGGTCAAGTGGATGAAGAAAAAGAGGGGAAAATAGGCAAATGATGGGTCGAAAAAGGGGATAACCTGGAGTCAGAATACAGAGAATGGACAGTGTTTGGAAAGAAAGTAAAGAAGGATGAAGGACTGATGAGCTGATGAGAGTCCAAAAGTTCAGTCAGCATAGTTATAGTTAGTTAAGGCACTGTTTTGAAGTTGTGCATAACATGTATTAGCATACTGTATATCTACTTTGTCTACCTTTTCAATTAAGACTTTTATTTTTATTTGGACTATTTAAATATGAATTCAATCAGTTGCAATCCAGTTGATGCTAAATATGACACGATACGGCTTTTTTTTTTTAAATGCCAGGAAATCTTGCATTGTTGCAGCAACCTCGGGTGCAGCACAAATATTTAAGAAATATCAGTAGAAAGATGAAAGCACTGGTTCTATCATATGTGGATATTCAGATACGTGATATGTACAAGTTCCACACCAACACATGGTTACACTGTAAAGTTGTTGTTTTTTTGCTTGGTGTGAGACAAGAAAAAAACACAGAAATGCATTATGTTTGGGTAATAACTGGTAAAGCTGACTACAAGCAAATTTGAAAGCTGTTTCCTGTCTCAAATAACTGCTATGAAAAAAATAATAATAGTAATCATGGCCAAACATGATCAGATTAGCCAAAGGTGTGATACAATGAGTAATTCTTCCTCTTTCATAGCTGAATTTGATGATTGAAGCTTCATTTAACCCCAAAAGTTTTGTTTGTTTTTGCTCAAATGACCAAAAGAACTGAATTTGAAAAAATGGACACTCATGAAGTTTTCCCTTCTGAACTGTGAAATTTTCTACTCATAAAATGTCATAGGTTTAAAGTTTATAAATTATACCTGAATAAATATATACAACTACTTGTTCTTAAACTTTTGGATATTCAGATTGCACAAATTCTTCTGGAAGTGGAAATAATATTGCATGTACACCAACACATGACTACATTTTTGAGTAACTGCTATTCAACTTGTTGTGAGAAGAGAAAAAAAATGGTAAAATTACTTTTAGGATAACTATGATTGGTTGAAATTACTATAAGCAAAGTTTCCTCCCTTGAGTAACTGTTATAAATAGAAAATATAATCAAAATTATAATAATAACTTTATTTATTTTCTATTTTTTATTCTTGTTTTTTTCTTATATTTTACTAATTTTAATCAGCTTAAGATATTTTTTTATGTAATTATCATTCAACAAAACAAGTTATTAGCCATCTTTGTAAAACCAAGATTACAAAGTTCTTTACAGACAGGCAAAAAAAGAAGGTGAGATCACACAGAAGGAAAAAAAGACCAGAAAGGTAAATGTTGTGAAATAGAGTTAACGTGGTGAAATATTTTCCAGATGAATCAGTACCAAAAAATGCCATAACCAAGCAAGAATAAAGAGCAAGTGGGAAAAAAGAAAATAGAGGGTAATATGCTACAAATTGTCATTATATAAAAGTAGATAATTCAGATCCTTTCCTGTGTTCTTTATTTGTCACGGACACTTCACACTTATTTCACAAACAGGGCTCTAAATCTCATGTCAAACATTCCCAAAGAGTTTTCATCTGCTCAAAGCTACGCGTGAACTGGGATAAAGGAGGTTTGTGCAACACTTGTCCTCCCGCAGGACGCTATTGCGTCTCTGCAGAAGCCACAAACACACTGTAGTAAAAAAAACAAGCAGCACTCATGAAGTTTTAAAATGGGATACAGCGGGAGAACAACGCCATACCTGTGGGCCCGTAAAAACCTCCATGGAAGTCTGGATGTGTGTGTGTTTGTGCAGCAGCTCTGGCCCCATAAAGGTTTTATCTGGCGTGTCCCAGGGCCTTGTTGTTGGAAGACGCATCGCGCACTCAAAAGCGACCCGTGTTACTGCACCCAGAGGGAACAAAGTATACGGATCTACTTTTTTTACTGCACTGTATTACAGTCCCAGCATGGTGTTTGAAGATGGCTGATAATGTGTGGCTGTATGTATGTGTGTGTGTGTGTGTGTGTGTGTGTGTGTGTGTGTGTGTGTGTGTGTGTGTGTGTGTGTGTGTGTGTGTAAATAAAAAAATAAAAAGAGTAAAGATGAGAATCCTGTACTACAACATACAGTAGAAAAGTATTGTTTCCGCAGGTGCGCAAGTATTTTTTTTCCTGTTTGTATTTAATGTGATGTTTAACATGTGACAACATTTTTGACAAGTACAAAAATTTGATGATTTACATAATATAGATGAATGTCATTTGTCATTGTACATTCATATACATATTGTAGTGGCAAGGTCCCCACTAATCAAAATGGAAGTAGTGTGAAAGCTTTTTTTGTTTGTTTGTTTTAATTTTTAAGTCCTCATATAGCATAGTGAAAACATTACTTCCTCAATTCAGATATGTGAAGTTATGTATGGGCTAATAAAGCTCTGCATTGTTTACCTGTTTTTTTTCTTCAATTTCTAGGACCTTTGAAAGTGTGGTCCCCACACGTGATGATGAAAAGGTGGTCCCCATCTCACATAGAGACGAGAATATGTGTGTCTCTGTGTATGTGTGTGTGTGTGTGTGTGTGTGTGTGTGTGTATCTTTAAATAAGCTAAAAAGAGTAAAGATGAGAATAGTGTATTTCATCATACAGTGGAAAAGTGTTTTGTTTGTGTTTTTGGTGTGCATGTGTCATTTTCTTCATGGATGCTGCACCTCATATGATGTTTGTGAAGAAAACATGACAAAATCTTTTTGATTCCCTTTTTTGTGTGTGCATGTCGAGCAATGTCTGCGCTTTCTGTTGCGATAATCTACAACTTCTAAGTCAACTAAGATCAATTACTAAAGAAACACTTTTCCACTTCATTAAGTGCAAATTTTCTCTCCAGTATGGCTAAAGTATTAAAAAAAACCTATTAGCCTGAATGAGGTGCAAGAGAACAGTGCGATGAAGATCATAACAATCCATTCAAAAGAGCCTTCTTTGATGCACAACGGAAAAAAATGGTAGTCCATAAATCTGCAATCATACTGAAAGTACAGCAAATACAGAAATTACATAACAGACAAACCTCAGCTTGGCAGAACCAGACACATTCAATTGGAGCATAATGTATTGCCAAAGTGAAACAAATGCGTTTCACTAGTATTTTGCAGGGCTTAATATGAGCCAAGTTCACTTTGTAAAGAGAAAACAAATAAAAATGTAAATTAAAGCACCAGTTGAAGTTTTTTGCGAAACTGTAACAATCTCTCTTTTTTTATTGGACAATAAAAAAAATGGAATTTTAAGCCTGCAAATTTTTTAGATTGTGTTTCAGAGCTGTATGTTTAGTTAAGTGTCTCACCATGTTTAAGTTCACAATCAAGTGTACTTATTAATTTTGGGGGGGGATTTTTGAGAGCTCAAAACTCAGTAACTGTTATTAGGCACCATGTCTATGTAGATTCTCAGTCATCCAGGTTCAAAGTAATTCAAGAAGCTTCAGTGAAAAGCCAATGGACTGAAGCGGGATCATGGATTAGAGGTGAAACATCTTTAAGAACCTAAAAGAGAAGCCCACTTGTTCATACTGAATCTTTTGGGATTGTAATTATACACATAAACTTAAAACATACTTGAAGTCTACAGCCAGATTAACATAGCCATAATGCACATAACAAAAATATGGATGAAATGCTTCTTGTAAAACCAGGCGATGCAGAGAACATCATGAGGGCGATTCAGTGGGTGGCGTCTGTAGTGAGTCTACAGGTGAGTCAGACCTTTTCCCCTCAGGTGGAGCGCATTCACTATGGCGGAGGAGGAACGTCCTCATAATAAATGTACAGCACACATGCCCAAACTCTCAGAACAGACATGTTAGGAACAAAATTATGCACAAAATAGTCTTGCCTCTTTTGTAAGTGCAACTTACTGATGAGCAAAAATGAACATATTTGCCAAAAGCGCAATACAGCTTGTAAGGTTTCCTCTTTTATAGCTGAATGTGATGATTTGCGATTCAACAGATCTGTTTGTTTATGCTCAAAGCACCAACAGAATGCCATTTTAAAAATTTGACACCCTTATGAAGTTTTTCTCCCTGAAATGTTGGATTGTCTGCTAATAAAACGTCTGATGTTTTAAGTTTATATGACCAGAGCTACGAGACGACTGGCTAGGCTTTTTCTTTTTTTTTCTTTTTTTTGCATTTCAGCTTCATAATCTGATATGTCTGTTGATGCTTTAGCAGATATGGACAACATTTTAGTGACTCTGCAGTGGTTTCAGGTCCAAAGTGACACCAACTGTTACAAAATAATTCTATAATTTGCATAATTATAGTCAGTTTTCGAAAATGGAGTTGATATCGACAGCCTCACTTTACAGACTCATGCTCCATCTTCTAGAAATATTGAATGATGAACCCAGGAATCCGATATACAGCAAGTAAAAGAAAAAAAAAGAAGAAGCATCCCATATAAATTTATTCCACTCAGACTCACAGCATGTGGCAGGTATCATTAACACCTGATGAGTTGGTCTGATCGTATCACACCTGAATCATGCCGATCTGTGTGAATGTGTGTGTGTCCCTTATCTGTTCTTCATGAGATTAACTGTAAAGTTCAAGGAGCTGCGAAATGGACCTGGAATGTATCACTGATAAGACGGTTACATCGCTAATATGCAGAAGGAGAGGGGAGAGAAAACAGTATATTTTCATCCAATTTTCAACTTTTGGGAAAAAAATTATATGCCAGTTAACCACGTTCAGTTGAAACTAACTAGCCTCCAAAGCAACCATAGCCTATAATTAAGATGCTTATACTGGTTTTCATGATTCAAATTTATCATGCACCAGGTTAGACTTAGCAACGGGATGACAGCAGCGGCATTATCTGGAACTGGTACTGTACTTTAAAGGTCCCACATGATGACAATCCATTTTTATTGTGTTTTGTGGTTTTAATAAACTTGACGGTGTAAAGTAAAAGATGACATTTACTTCTGCCTGTCTTCAAATCCCACAAACTCTAGATATGCTCAAATCTTCATAAATCAAGCAGAAGAACCAGTAGCTGTGGAGCTCAAAGTTTGTATTCAGCTCTAGGTGATCCATTTAGAATGAGCATCAGCCTCACGGTCCACCAGGTTTATTTGCTTTCTACAGCAGCTTCTGCGAAACACTAAAATGTCTGAACCATGAGCAAAACTCTTCAAATGTTCTGCTGTTGGCTGTAAGAGTGAACACAAGAGTTGTCATGGACTGACAGCATCTGAGGAACTCAACAGCTAGTAGATTAGTTTCATTTTTAATATCAGTTTCCCCACAATGGTATAAATTTGAGCATTGTGTGGCTAATGTGGCAAACATTAGCATTAGCTTTGGTGGTCGGTTCACAGGTCAGAGCTCTGTGGAAACTGTGACATTAAAGGACATTCACAGATGGTGGAAACTAACTGAAACCAATAAACAAGGATTGGGTAAGTTATTGTGTTTTCTTGCAACCTAAACTCAGCTGGTGTTCAAATTTGTTAGCTTCTCTCCGGTTCTCTGTGAACACATATGCTACATTTTAACAAAACTGAATTTCCAATAAAGTTGTTCTCATTTTCATATATTTTTTTGTTTTGTCAGAAAATGGGAAAAAAAAATGAAATTGTGAATTAAATGCAACTTATTGAGACTACATGTAAACCAGCAGTCAGTTCAGAGCTATTTACAAGCTGCAGTGAAAATATTGATTTTACAACAACAACATCTGATAAACTCACCAGCTGTTCTCTAAATTCAGTGATATTTCCATGTCAAATGATCACTCAGAGAGAAAGTCCTGGTGTTGCACTTATTCAGCTGCTGTAGTCAACTGTTTTGTTCTACGCCATCAATCACAGATACAGACAGAGTTTTCTTCCTGAACAACTGACACTGAATTAGCCTGTTTAGAACATAATTAAAACCAAGGGATACACACTCATTGAGAATTGAACAATTTCTCCAGTGAGACTTCCTTTAATTTGCTGACAAATGTGACAAAGTGGGACCTTTAACATAACAAATCAACAAAACTGGCCTCAAACTAAATCTGTAATCTGAGCATCTGTTGGTCAAAGTTGTATTTCAACCCCAGAAAATTTGCAGATTTGTGATTTGAGTCAGCGTGCGATATTGAAAAACCCAGAGCAAAGTGAAAGACGAAGGGAGAGGAAGCAGTTCATGGGTAAAAAGGGAAATGAAGAAGCCTCTTCCCCCTCTGTTTTCATCTCGACTATCATTACTCTCTCTCGATGCACCGCTGAAACGGTGAGAAAAAAAATGATTCTGGCGGAGCGATTGTCATTTTCAGTGCAGCTGATTTTTCCATCTTTTCCACCACCTGGGTGATATCTTCCCTCTCCTAGGGTGGGCTGAGCCCTCCTATCTGTCTGTCTCACACACAACCAGTGGGAAAAAAAACTCTTTTCCACTGCCTGGTCTCAAAGGAAGCTTTAGTGAAAAGACTCAGTGACGCTATCAGAGAGGAAACACAGAAAGAAAGAAAGAAAGAAAGAAAGAAAGAAAGAAAGAAAGAAAGAAAGAAAGAAAGAAAGTTTAAGTGAATATTTTGGAAACAGGATGCGATTCCCGTCAGACACCTGCCTCCTCTTAACACACGTGGACTTTTTCCAAAGCTCAAAAACAAAATAATAGATACAGACACACAAAAGCATTTTTTTTAAAGCTGGCATGTGAAAACACACGTAAACACAAACGGCTATAGCACATGCTTTTGTACACTCACTCAATCTGCACTCCAAGCCACCTGAGTCCACTTCTAGACAGGAAAATAACATTGTCGTCAATCCCATGAGTGTCTGTTTGCGTCTGATTCGCTGTGCAGATCCGGTTTGACTCGACAGAATGCAACTCTGCTTCACAGTTGGGGCAACTTTTTTCGATCTCTTGTGGATTTTTGCTCCAAAACAGACTACAGAAATTGAATAAATTATGACAGATTGTGGCATCAGCGCTGCCAAGTCCAACTCACAGTCTAATATGATGAGACTTTACTGCTGCTATATGTGCAAGCTACTACACCATTGGGTTTTCTCCACTCATGAGCCCTCTGAAACTAAAACAGATTAGAAAAATCACCAAAACTACATGTTTTATAACCACAAGCTGTAAAAACAGATCTTTGAACTAACAGACTAATGCACTCTTAACCAGATATGGGCTTAACTTTCCTATTATCTTTGACCCCATTCAATGATTAATATCTCTAAATAAATGATTGACATCATTTTAATTGCTTTTTTTCTTCTTTTGGTAAATAAAGAACTATTATTAGTACCTTAGTAGTGTTCATGATAATGATGTTCTATTTTACAAAAAATCCTACAAAATTGTTTTTCCTGGGGTCAAATTGACCCGGAATGTAATACATGTTATTATTCTTGATAACATAACTTGATTTTAATTTCAAATGTTATAGATAACAAAAATGTGCGTAGAAATAATACACAGCCATTAAAAAAAACACCTAAAAAGAGATCTATTTCCAATGTCACTGAGTCACGTGACTCAGTGACAGCCGGCACTCTGACAGCAGCAGATCTACTTCTATCACTCCAAGATAAGTGGTCTTATATACAAAGCATAAATTCTCCTTGCCCTCAGCTTATATAGCGATTTGGCTGTGAGGAGTGTTTAGCACACGTTTTTGGTAGGTCTGTGATCGGACCTTTCCAGGATGCTACAATCCGTAGCTCAGTGCTACATGGCTACCGCTATGCATCCCGGGGAAGACACACAAGTCAGGAAGGCTAATAAAAAGATAGCTGACCTGCTTGAAGATATTCGCTGGGTTTCTGATGATTTGAGGGACAAAGACGCTCTGTTGACCAGGTTTATTGAGGTGGCCCACGAGCAGTCCATGCGGAATGCTTCTCTTTCTGCGGCCTTCCAGGACACAGCACCCTGGGATCCCTCCTGTCCACGGCTGTCGTCCTGCTCTACACCCAACCTCCAGAGATCGTGGACAGAGGTAGTGATCCGGGGCAGGCAGAAGACCCCAGTCAGAGCCGTCTCACCTCAACTTTCCCTCTCGAATCGCTTCATGGTCCTGTCGCAGACTGAAGAAAAGCCAGCTGATGGTGAAGGCCTGAGCTCAGCTCCTGTGTTTTCCTCCGCACCAGCGGCCAACAGTGTGTCTGCGGTTTCCTGCTCCTATGGCCTGGCGGCTCCCTCTCTGCTGCTTGACGCCGAGACGACTCCGCACCTTGCACGATCGGCATCCTCTCCGCTGCTTCCTGGTGATAACCATGGCTGCCCCGCTGCAGTCCAAGACCAGCAGCTGCCATCCCAGGCCTCGGCCTCTGCTTCACGCTGGAGGCTTCTACAGGAGGCTGTACAGAGGGGTTCTGGGAGCCTCCACTGCCCTGGCACGACCCAGGATCCTCGTCCTGGAGCAGAGTCTGCTGCCGACCATAGCGGGAAACAACACCCAGAGTCCACTGAGCTCCTCCCCGCCAGATCAGGCACTACTGCCGGCACGAGGACCACCGCCTCTCCTCCTGCTGAGCGGCCCGCCTCGACGCTACGTCGGATGAACAGACGTCCAGCCCCGGCTCCGGCTCCTCTCCCTGCCTGTCACCTGAAGATGCATTCCAGTGAAGCATTCCCCAGCTCCGCATGGCGGCATTGCTGGCTTGTCCCACCAGTCTACTTGTCCTCTGTTCAGCCCCACAACACTCATCGTTGGCGACAGTATTGTCAGAAACATCTGTTTCTTCAACGCCATGACATGGTGTTTTCCTGGCGCCACTGTTGACGTTATACTGGACAAACTCCCTGAGCTGCTACAGTCCATCCCATCCTCTGTATGCAGTGTGATTATTCACGTTGGCACAAATGACACGGCCCGGCGACAGTCCGAGCTGACTAAACGTATGGTTCAGCATTCTGAACAGCTGTGGGAAGTCCGTCTTCATCAGTGGGCCCATACCGACTCTGTCTCGTGGTGCTGAGCGCTTCTCCAGACTGCTCAGCTTAAGGACCTGGCTCCGGCACACTTGCACAGCTCATAATGTGAATTTTATTGACAATTTTAACCTCTTCTGGAACCGCCCTGGTTTTTATCAACAGGATGGACTGCATCCAAGCACACTGGACAGCTCGGTTTTAACAGCAAACATTCACCACATGGTTCAATCAACTCCAGCTGACTGACTGCCCATAAGCCACGCTCCCTCACCACACACATTTCCCCTCTACCCACAGAAACACCTGATAACTTCTCCCACAATATCCCAACTGTTGTTTTTAACAGACCAAACAAAATCCAGACTGCTTTTAGACCAGGGGTCGGCAACCCGCGGCTCCGGAGCCGCATGCGGCTCTTTCAGCCCTCTGTTGTGGCTCCCTGTAACTTTGGAAAATAAATTGTTCTGCCTTTCAGGCACGTTTCAATACATTTTAATAAGGAGAGTTTTATTGTGAAATTACCGCTCTTATTTTGACGTGTCACTTCACCGGATGTGCTGCTGGGGTTTTCCCCTGGCTGGGACATGAGAGCGCAAGGTTGATGCAGAGGAGATGGAGAAGAAACGCCTGTAGTTTTTTCACATCAAAACTTTTATCACAAATGATTGGATTTTAGACAATAAACTGGATAGTCTTCTCCTGACAAAACATGACATGGCACTGATGCACCTGCTGTTCTCACCGAGGCTTCCCCACCGAAATTTAACTTTTTATTCTCCACCAGACAGGGTTACAAAAAATGCTCTCACCCCAACTGAAGTGTCTTTTAAAAGTTACTCATCATTTGAGTATCATGCCTTTGTTTTAAGCAGCAACCAGACTCACAGGGGGCAGTATCCAGTCTGCTGCTCGGGGTGCTGTCCATGGGTCCCTTCGCCCCGGTTTGTTGGGGGGCTTCCCACCTTGCTGTGGGGTCCCTCTGTCTGCCGGGGTCCGGGGAGTCCCGGTGGTGGCACCCCCGGCAGTCATGGCCTGCGTTTCCTCCCAGTGTGGACGGCCCCAGTGGTGACGTTTGCCATGACCCTCAGTGCCATGCCATGTCTCCATACAGTCCGTGGTGAGAGAGTGTGTGTGTGTATGTGTGTATGTGTGTGTGTATGCAGGTGTGTGTATATATATATGTACATTCCCAGGGTGGGAGGGAAAGTTTTTTTTCTTGTTTTTATTTCAATCTTTTTAATGTTGTAAAGCACTTTGTCCACTTTGTCCATTTCTCCACAGTCACTAACCAGGTATTCTGGATGTTTGAGGGGAGTGGGTGAGGGTGTACGGGGTTGAGGGATGGCTATTTAGGTCGTCAACAAATAAACATTAAATACCTGACATAAACTTCAGTAACAAATTGAATCAAAATCATTTTCTGGAGGTTTGAATTGCTGGAGTCAAATTGACCCCAATGATAAAAGGTGTTAATATAAAAGATGTGAAGGTAATTGGAGGGTTAACGCGGCAAAATTTCATGTAAATCACTTTATTATGCATGTCCCATTTTATAAAATGGTAATTTTTTTGTGAAAAATAACAACAACAAAAAAATAATGAAACCAAAAAATTCTGTGCTGTTTGGTACAACTGTGAAGTCATTAGTGACTCGTGTGTGACTAACAAGGACATGACAAAACTTCAGGGACTTTTCGGATGAACTGTTGGGTGTGTACACAGAGTAGATAGGGGGAAGTATGAGAACAATTTCAAAATGTAAGTAGCAAAGTTTCTCTCATGTATAAAGGTATAATTTCCTCACCCAGTACTGGAAACCGCTGTGGGCATTTGGAAAAATGTTGCGAATGTTGATTCCATTTTTCATTTCTCTTTCATTTTTATAAAATAAATATGTCAAATGAACTCGACTTTTTAGTTTTCTCACTTTTCAGGAGGGAAATTATGGCATTTTAACTTACTATACTGATGAACAAAGGACACTTATTAGTTGGCTGTACTTCTAGTCAAGGGCGTACTGTTTCCATGGAGGTGCAGGAGTTATTATTACAGTGAAAAATGAGCCCACTATGACTAAAAATATGACAGGTGCAAAGGGAAAAAAAGCTCAGAAGCTTCTTGAGGGTTAATACTGTAAGCAGATAAAGCAACAGCATCTCATCATTTCATAGTAATCCTGTTTACCAATGTGACAACAAACTTTGATTTTCACATCGTTTCACTACATTTAAGATTACATCACGTGGTTCTGTCAAACTTCTACCTGCTCGGTTACTGTAAGCTGCTCAGGATGAAAGCGTCACACAGAAGGCGACACTCTGAAACAGGAACACAGACTTGAGTAACAACGGCAGAAGAAAAGCCTCGAAAGAGACGCTGATCTTCTTAGTGTCACCGAAATATTCTGCTGCAGTTTTTAATGAAACGAGAATTAGACTCAGATCTGTCAGCTCCACAGAAGCCGAACAGCAGGACAGTGGTAGTGGACACGTCTCTGCCTCCTCAGTCTGACGCTTTCGTCGTGCTGAGCTGCTCTCATCCGCACTAGCAGATTACAGTTCAACCAGATGTGGACAGAAGCCAGCTGATGGGATTGAACCTGTCTTCTTCCATACTTGACCAAGTCATCTTTCGTTGAATCTCACCTCAGTTTTTCTGTGCGCTACTCTCCTCTATTCCAATTTAGGTTCATCTCTCTATCATATCTTTCTG
Source organism: Acanthochromis polyacanthus (assembly GCF_021347895.1). NCBI lineage: Eukaryota > Metazoa > Chordata > Actinopteri > Pomacentridae > Acanthochromis > Acanthochromis polyacanthus. The sequence continues at coordinate 30,433,730 of NC_067117.1, read as the reverse complement.
TCCTGACTTTGGTTTCAACTTTTCACCTCCTCAACCATATCCTTCTTTCATTTCCTTCCTCTTCTTCATCTTCTTCTTACCTCTCCTCATCTCTTCCCATCCTTCACTCACCACACCTGTTCATGCATTACTTATATTTCTCTTCAGGAATTCCGTGTGAAGTGTCCACTCTCTCTGGCACACACACACACACACACACACACACACACACACACACACAGGCTGATGCACATAAAAGAGCAATGGACAAGGAATACCAACGACATGACAAACCGCCTGGCATACACAACACAATGCACACACACACACACACACACACACACATTCCCTAAGGCGAGCCCTAAGGACCTGGTTAAAGAGGCAGGCGGAGTGTACACCAGCTTATGCCTCCATTCTCATTTCACACACTTGCACACGCTCCCCGGTGCAGGCAAAGAAACACACTCGTGCAACTTTTCACACAGTTTGCAGCCACTCTTTCATGTCCGGCGTCTCCTCGGGGAGCAAATTTTTTACCAACCCCAATAAAAGTGTTGTGAATTGATGATTTTATGCATGTTTTATATTGTTGTGCAAGTTATGTTACTTTCCTCATGGCTACAAGCATCACCAAAACACCTTCATGCTATTCCATGTTCTACAAGCTTACTTGTTTTAAAATGCACATGTCAAAATCAAGAGCAAAAATGTTGCTTTTCAAGTATTATTTTTTCCTATTTCTAATTTAGTTACCATTGGAAGTAGTACCAAGGCCCAGTGACACTGTCTTGCTTTAGTTTTACCAGAAAAAAAGCCAACATATTTTTTATAGACACTTTTAAGTTTGAAGGGGTAACTTTCTGAGTTCCAAGTAGTTTCTGGGTGGTAATTTGCTTTCATCACACATTTCCTCATTATTTACTGCAATACAATGTCCCGTATCTCTATCCAAATAGAACCATTGTCTGCCAAATTCTGGCAGAAAAGCCAGAACTTGGACTTTTTTTCATTATTTATTTGAAAATAATTGAAAAAAACAATCTGGTATCGACATGAACAACAACTTCCCAAGTACCCACAGGTGTTAGCAATACTTGAAAAAAAAACCCAATATGGTTCTACATATCATAAACCTTTAACTATTCACATTTTTGTTTGTGTGCCTATGCTCTGCTCCGTGTAAACACTGCCTGCAGTTCAATAGAGTACAGTCAAAAAGTTGCGTAGAACAGCGCAGGATTGTTTCTCGTTGTTGTTGGGGTTTTTTGTTGTTGTTGTTGTTTTACAAAATCTGGTTATTTAAGCTTTAATTTGGGTAAACTGATAAAATTGTCATGTAGAATAAAACGTTTACTTTTTCTGAAATATGATTTTAAGCATAGATTTGGTTTTTGGTTTTGCTTTTTTTTGTAATGGAAAAGCATGTCACAGCTAAGTAGTTCAAGGAAAGTTAAAAATCTTTTCTGTTTTCACAGTTTATGGCTCTCATAAATAGCGGGATTTTGGCAATTTTGTTTTTCAAGACAACATGTCATTCAAATGTTCTGACAGATTTTGGGATTCAGGGAGCTGGCTGATGTAATGGCAGGGTTTTACATTCTCACAAAAAAGACTTCTTTTGTTTCTCCCTCCTCCCCCAAAACACTATTTCAGATGTACATTTTATTCTATTAAATTAAAAAAATGAAGTGTTTCTGTTGATACTGTTCCACTTACTGCGTATCTACTCATCATTCATCTCAAGTACATTTCCACGACAATGATTCTGTCAGTGGAATAACAAAGTCATGTCACACTCATTAGCTGGTTTCTGTTTTATAGAAAAACACTGTTCTTACTCAGTAACTACCTGCAGTTTGTTTCAATGCTATTTTTTGTTCTGTGTCAAGCTTTCTGCAGGGTTTTCACAATGAAAGTTACCAAACGGCTCAAAGGTATAATCCTTCGCAAATGACTCTATTATTTGAATACCAGCTTTATTTAGAGCTGCACTTTAAGATAAGTTAAGCTTTTAAGAAGGTGGCGCCATTTATATAAACACTATAGCAGCCAACTGCTTGGGAAAAGGTAGCCGACTTTAATATGAATGTCAGGCGTCTTGTGCCTTTTCAAACGTCTGACATCTCATTTTGGAATAAAACTCTGCGCTTGAAAGTCACTTTTTTCCGAGCAGTTATTCTATTTTTTTTTTTTTTTAATAAATTGAAGGTTGTGCTGCGTTCACACTCAGTGGGAGTTCAGAGCGTTAGCGGGCTTCCAGAGATCTGACACAAGCGGCTGAGCTGTCCATTCTGCTATTGATTTCCTTATCAGGGAACAGACACACAGAAGATGCCCAGAATGAGCTTTGGGCAATAGGAAAGCTCCACGGACACACACACAGACACACACTTGCACACTTCTGGGTCTAATTCTTGGACGACGATCAGCCTTATGACCACCCAGGGAGACTTAGAAAAATGTAGCGGTGTTCCTGGGGAAGTCGTGCACACACAACACACACACACATCTCTGCATGGTGTCCACAGGGCGCTGGCTGACAGTGGCTCTCCTGGATCTCTGCTACGCCCCACTGAGTCTTATCTCTGACAGACAGAACACACACACAACACACACAGCACACACACACACACACACACACCGATGCCCAAATGCCCATACACAGCAACACGACACAGCAGATACAGGCTGCATTCACTCTCGCTGAGACATGTCAGCATGCAGGCCGGCTCGCTCTCTGACACACATCTACACACTCGCGCTAACACAAGCGCAGCCGGGGGTATGGTTGAGACCTTGTTGCCCTGGGGCTTTGACTGCATCTGTTCTACAAGGGCCATACAAATGAGAAATGCACAGGAGCAGAGAAAAACATTTGTGTGTGTGAAAGTTTCTGCATCTGTCGGTGTGCGTTTGCAAGATCTGAGATATTCTGACTCATTTTTGCCGACGTTTTCTTCAAGGTCAACTTTTTATCCTCCATGTCGCACCGTGTGTGTTTGCCTGTGTGCAATCCTTGCGATTTTTAACGCTATCTCCTCGTTCTTTGTGTTTTTGCTTTTGTAGTCTTTCATACTTGCCTATAATTCTTCGAAATCTCATTTAGTCCTACACAAATGCCGTTTCTGTTGGCTCCATTGCTGTGCAGATACATGCTTTCAGAGTGGATGGAGGCTGTGTTGACAACAAATCGCTGTCATTGTGTGTTTTCTTTAACGTATATTAACTTCCAGGGAGGTGTGAAGTAAGGCAGAGGTGTGAATATAAGAGGAGATGCAATAATGTGGACACTGAATGATGGAAAGAGGAGGTGAGAAGTTGTGCATTATATTTAAAAAGCCTTCCTTTCTGCTTTCCTTTTTTAATTTTATCACCTTTTTTGATTCGGTTCTTTCCAATGAAGGTCTCCGCACAAGTGAAACTGGAATTATAAAGTGGAAATCTGAAGTAATATTTGTACAATTTGGAACTTTAATGGCCCCGGTGCTTTAGTAAAACAACAGTGGACAAAAACATGTGACCAGAAATAAAAAGATGCAACCCACAGAGGCTTATAATGCAAACGTCCCTCCTTTGTCTTGAATATTGAACATTAAAACAATTCGTACAACAAAAACAAGACATAATATGACACAAACCAGGCACAAAACAACAAAAACAAGACACAAAATAACAAAAATGAGGCATGAAAAAACGTTCAGAGACAGAAGACAACAAAAATGACACAAAAAACAAAAACAAGACACAAAACGGCAAAAACAAAACATAAAACAACTCTTAGAGTCACAAAATAACAAAAAAATAGACAAAAATGAGACACAAAATGATAAAAGTGAGACATCAAGAGATTTTCATAGGCACAAAATGACAAAATCAGACAAAACACAACACAAACAAGACACAAAACAGCAAAAAAAAAGACAAAAAACTGAAGTAAAGACAGAAAATGACAAAAATGAGACATGATACTACTCTCACAGGAACAAAACAACAAACATGAGGCACACAATGATACAAACAAGGTAATGAACACCAAAACACTGACACGAAACAACGAAAATGAGACAAAAACAACAAAAGCGAGATATGAAACACAAAAGTGAGACATGAAAAGATTTTCAGAGGCACAAAATGACAAAAAAAACATTGACAAACAACAAACAAGACACAAAACAGCAAAAACAAGATGTAAAAAAAAAAAAGAGAAACAAAATGACAAAAATGAGCCATGACAAAAACTGAGGTACAAAACAAAAAAAAGAGAAAAAGCAACACAACAAACCACAAAACAGCAAAAATGAGACACGAAATGACACAGATGAGACAAAAACCCAAAAAAAAGATGAGACAAAAAGAAAAAAATAGATACAAAACAACACAAACAGGACATAAAACAACAAAAACAAGTCATAAAAAGGGCAAAAATGAAACAATGTCACAGCACAATACTGCTAATTATCACAGTTCTGGATATTTCCTTCATTCTGAGCTCCTTTAGGCATCCTTTACAATCATTCATGGGTAAATTTCACTCCTTTTTCTTTAATATCAATCATTAAAAGTATTCACTCAATTTCATACTCTATATTGATATAAGGTCCAACAGATAATTGCTAGTTTGATTCTGAGAGGTTCATTTCTGCCGTCATCTCTCCTTTAGTCAATATGGCAGATATCATGTGTGGAGCTGTTCAGCAGCACTGTGTCAGTAGATTATATGCAGAATGTCCAGGCCGGGCGCTGTAACATGAGATTTCCCCGTTCACACCTGGCTGGACAACACACTAATTAACCCTGATTTCACTTAGTAGCCCAGGAGAATGCACACGGACATGCAAAACTCATCACAACAATCGTGACGCCTCACACATGCGAGTGAAAACCGATGCACACGCCCGGAGACAAATTAAGCTGCGCAAAGATGATCTGACCGCCACACACGAGCAACTATAATGTGCACAAATACACTAGAAGTCAAGGACGACGATGCACAAATTTAGCAACGCACACGTGGCTTCGTGGAGGTGTGTTCGTGTGTATTTCACTTTTTTGCAGCGCTCTCTTGTTCACAGTGCTGGCATGGCTTATTCCCCTGACACGATGCACGGCTGACAGCACCTGAGCTTCACACGTACAGACACACACACACACAAATACACAAAATTCAAGAGGATGAGCGACACACACAGACATGCACACACATTAGGGTGTTCTCAGGAGTACGGTCTGTGTGTTCTGCTAACAGATGGTAATGACAGTTTCAGTCCCTGGACTATCATCTAATCAAAACAGCACACACAAACACACACACACACACACACACACACACACACTTCAGCCTCCCATCAGATTAAAACATCCTTCACACCAAATAAGGTTAACAGCATAATTCAAGCCAAATATGCATTGAGAACATAATTTCAGTTGGCACACCACAGCACTGAGATGCAATGCAATAATACCAGCCTGAGCTAACACGTTAGCAAACACTATTTTAAATTGTGAATTACAACAGGCTGATGCTTTAGGATTAAATATGTTAAGTGATAGCTGGTCAGTGTTAATGGTTGAGCACAAGCTGAGTTGAACAACAGCAGTGCTATCGCATCAGTGTATCATTTCTAACCCTTTAATGCACACTGCTACAAGCTTTGTGCTAACAGTGCAAATGCTGAAGTGCTAAAAAAATAGCATAAATGTTTGGACTGAAAGGCGACTCAGTGTTGTAACACATTATGTTAAGAAAAAGCTGGCTCAGTGACAACATATTAGCACAAACTACTAATACTACTGAGTGATGCTAACCACGATAAGATATGACTTGTTTTTCAATTCCAGAGGAAACTATTGTGTATAGAGTATGTTAAGTACCAGTGCTAGCTAGGCGATATAGCTGTGAAATCTATTGCCAGTACATTCTTTAGTTCAACTGATATTGATAATTATTAATAATTTTTAAAGAAATCTCAGTGCTGTAGCACACTAAATCCAAGACACTGTAGAACATGCTCATTTAAAGTTTGAGATTACACATTTGCACAAAGCATGCTGAATGATGCTAAGCGCAATAGTAACACAATGGTATATAAACTAAACTAAGCTATGTTCTACTAAGTTAAGCTAATAGACCCATTTACTGTTGGTAAATAAAGAGGGCTGCGCGCACACCCTGGAGCCAGAAGTATGGCAGCTCGCAGTGGCTTGTCAAGCCATGCAGGTGCATTATCAGTAAAAGATTGCGAAAAATACTTTAAAAAAAACTCACTTTAACAAATGGCAAGAGGCTCCCACATCCCTGTACACTTACCAAATGGGACTATGACGTTAGTAAGTGGCCCAATATTCAGTGGCCTGATATTTATATTTAGTTAGTTGAAAAACCTAGAGTGTACACTAGAGAGAAGCTGCGAGCATACAAATCTATAGAGGCCTATGATTATGCAATTTATACAAGGACACTAACTAAGAGTTTTGTATTTTGATGTCTGAAATCCTACCCAGCCAAAGGCAAGGGCAGAAGACTATGATGTATGAGGCATGGGTGATCATCAACAAAGTGGAGAACTACATACACACAGCAAACTGTACCTGTATGGCGGCGACTCCAGCCACATTATTGTTTATGTCCCCCTGTCACAACAGTCGACAGGGCTTTTATTAGTGGCTCTAATCGTGTGGGAACCGACAGCTCGTCAGTATATTTTGCACTGATTTCACTTTATTTGTCACAACAGAGCACACACGTTCATTGTTGATGGTATCCTCCGTCCAATCCACTCGCTTGCTAGCCTGGAGCCACAGCCGCCTTCAGTTGCTCTGAAACGGCCGAGAGTAGGGTTGCCAACTGTCCCGTATTAGCCAGGACATCCTGTAAATTGGGCTAAATTGATTTGTCTCATACGGGATCTCAAATGTTCCATATTTGTGGGTGCCGCCATTACTGTGGTGTAACAGCGCGTCTACTCCTAAATGCTGCCTGCTGAGACAGCCGCAGATATGCTTGTAATCAAAACGTTACAGAACCACAAGAGTACTGTCAAATATATAGGTCTAGAGCTCACGCTACACTCTGGCAGCTGACCACATTCCAGAATTCAGTCAATAACAACTACCGGGCATAATCAACAGCAACAAAACAGAAACACGAAAACTGATCCAGCATCATGTCTCACAAGAACAAGGCTGGAGCCACATATTTTAGCTCACCAGAGTTTAAGACGATAACAAACCAAACCTCAGCCTGAGCTGACCGTCCTGTTTCTATAGCCCGTCTGTGAACACAAATCACACACAAACACAACTCCAAAATGACTGGAAAAGTCATAATTCCATCTATTTGCTTGCAAGTTGGATAGAATAGATCATTCAGCATGGCAATCTGCTTCATATCTGTCTTTGGTTTCATTTCACACATTAAGTAACCAGTAGCCTGAGTAAACTCCCAGTTAGCCCATAGCCTTTAAACTCTGATTAGCAGCTCACAGCCACATATCCTCCAAACAAAACACCAACACAAACTCTGCATTTTAAATGAACTGTGTCGCTCGCCCATTGACGATCTTACGATCTTCATAAGCCAATGAATTTAGCTGCAGCCGCTGTTCATCTTAAACTTAAACATCCAGCCGTGAAAAATGGCTCCTCCGGTCCAGTAATAGTTAGGTGTTGTCCTCTGGTCCAATAATAGTTAGGTGTTGTCCTCCGTTTGTTGGTAGTTTTGTGCTGTCCCTTTGTTTTTTATCCCTCCATCAGCTTTACGTCTTCACCGCTGCTAGCCTGGATAGCCTTTAGAATGCTAACCGGCTTCACCGTGCTTATCTCATGAATATTCAATTAGCCATGTGCTGCTTATGCAGATCAATAACTTTAGCACTGAACAGGAAGGAGTATCGCTACCTGATAGTTACGATAGAGAGTTGAGAGGATGTTTTTTAGTGGCACTGTGCACCTGTCCCTTATTTAGTTGTGAGAAAGTTGGCAACCCTAGCCGAGAGCCCCTTGGTATGCGGTAGAACTTAAGTCCTTCTTGAGTATTTCGGTTCATACAACCAAAAACACAACAACCTAACATTATGATACTAATAGTTCAGTGTTAGCTTTAAGTTTTGCTACTTCATGTGGTGCGAACAATGCCAGGTAAATGATATGAAGCAGTACTTCCGGCTCCATGATGCACACGCAGCTTGTTGATGACGTAGGCTCTGATGGGGCATACGATAAGACTACATTTATTTTGAATTAATCCTGTGTCTACATGATATATGATCTCTTAAGGGAGAAAAATTACAGTATTTAATTTTTAATTTAACCACTGTAAAGGACTCAAATTCATTATGGTTAAAATATGCAGATTTTATTTTGAAATGTGTTTCATGTTATTTCCTGTTATAAAGAAAGTTTATTTTGAAAGGTCACTTAGCGCGCATAGTGAGCTACAAAGGTAAACAGTACATGGTAATGACGGTAAGAAGCACAGAGAGTAAGGAGTGATAAAAACGGCAAAGATAAAAGGGAGAGTAAGGTGTAATAAGGAATTTAGCTCCAGTTGAAAGTGGCAACAAGGTACGGTAATTATCTTCTCAAGGTTATGGTTTAAAGGAAATACGGCGTTACCTTTGAAGCTAGTGTGGCAAGCTAACGTGATATTTCTGTGTTTATTTCCGTTTTAGCTCTTACGTTGGTCCTATGTTGAGCAACGTTGGTCTAAGTTGGACTTGCAAACTGCAGCCTGGTTTATGACCTGTAAATAAAAGACATTCGACCATCAGGCTTTTCACTGATTTCAACTGGTACGCTACAACCACTTTAGCCTATTAAAACAGACATCTAATGATTGTTTGGTTCACACAACTATGAAAAACATACAAATTAAAAATACATTGATACATACAGAAAGTAAAAATGGAGGGAAGTGGTTAATGCTTCAAGCTACTCATCAGAAGGTCAGTATGGCTACGTGATTACTTCCTAACAAGTTGAGCTATGCGAAAAGGCAAGAATTCCCAATGTGGGATCAAATAAGGGTATCAAACAAATACAAAAATTAATAAGTAAGAGTCAGTTTCAGACCAGGAGCAGCTGTTACTAGCCTCCTTGCACACCTTAAAATAAGGTCTTCGATGCAGGTCATGGGCATCTCTTAGGTGGAGGTAGTGGGGAATGCAGGATTGTGGGTGTTTCTAGTGTTTATATACATACAACACATGCATATAATAGTGTTTTAATTTCATATTTTTTTCCCATTTTGCATTGATAAACACCAATCCCAGTTGACCACAGTCTCCATCAGAGTAGGACTACAGATATGGATAGAGGTAAAGGGAGGCGCAGGTGAACATGGACTGCAGGGAAACCACAGTGAAAGCTCCATTATCTAGATATAAGAGGCTGTTTACTAGCCAGGCAGCAAGCATGCTTGGTGTGGGCTCATATAGCAGAACTTTGTGCTTTTGATATTGAAGAGAAACTAAAGAACATTCTTAGAATCAATCTTCTTATTGCTATTGATGAAATGTCTATTGCCTAGGCTTAGCGATTAGCAAAGCAAGGTTTGGTGCACTTTTTTACTGTCAAGAGGTGTTCAGGTTTACAACAATTCCTTAACATTTCTTCTTCACCTTAAACCTGAAAGTCAGTGAGTCGAAGGTGGAGACAGAGATGGTCATAAAGACAGATTTCACAACACAGAGTGCAACAGAAGGAGACTGGCGAAGGTAAAGGAACGTAATTATGTCTGACAACAACAGATAGCTGCTATGCTATAATTCTATCAAAGGCCTTGCAACAATATTATCCAGCCTCCTCTGCACATCAATATCCGTCTCAGCAGGAGGGAACTGGATTTCCTGTAGTTCACAAGGACCATGGGATGGAGAGTGGGAAGCCAAATCACAGATTCATTTGTGTTTTTGCACTGTATATTGAGAGGAAGCGCTGAGCTGATAGATCACATTAGAGGATGTGAATGTCGTCATCAAAGGGATTAATCAGTCAGTGTAAGGAACTGCTAAAAGGAGGAAATAAGTGACAGAAAATCAGCGAATAAGAAAGAAAATGGACAGGAATTGAAGAGATAAGATGAAATATGATTTTTTTTTGTTTAATTTTGTGATTAGAACTCAAATTACTGCACGTTTTAGCAACAAATGCTCAGATGATTCCATTACATATAAGCTTCATTAGCTTCCAAGTGAGATAAAACATGTCTGACAACATGGTGTAGCCTCTGCTTGCTCTTGCATTTCAGTAAAACTGTGGAAAAGTTGTGAAATATTTATATGGTATGCTGCATTTTTTTTTAAAGCTAGTTCCATTACATCACACTACAAAAATCAATTACTAGTGTACATGTTGCACATTCCCTTGGTTTTTTTTCTGTATTTGGACATCTTGCGCAGTTTTCGGACCACCAAAAGGGTTCTTCTACCTTAGAAGTATTCAACTTTTCTGTGCATTCCTGGTGAACTGCTGCTGTAATTCATCCCTCGTCCTAAATTGGATGAAATGTTTGGACAAACTTTTACGCTTTTCATGCAAACTGAACACCTCAAATTAGGTGGCTTTGAATAATTTGTGCCTCTAGTTTATGTTTGCGTTCTTGAAATTGAAAGAACTAACCGGTCAAAGTGTTTATTCTATAGCTTGGGAGAAAGAGACGCAACACAAATCAAAAACATTAGGAGGAAAATGAAGTGAGAGACGGACAAAGACTGGCAGAAACGGAGTGAAAGAGCCTCATTGGGAGTTCTAGTCACTGTTCTCAAGTCTTCAGTATTCCATCCTCAGCATTCTCACTGCACTAATGAGCAGCAGCCAAACACACACACACAAACGCACACAAACTACACAACATGGGCTTGTTTCTCACTTTCTAAAGAAGCTGCCCCACTTTACCGTATCCACGCTGATCAGATTTGTCCATGCTGCTCTCCTTTCCCCCCTTCTGAATTCACCTCCAGTACTCTGGTTTGAAAGTTTACCTCCTGTAGTTTACTTCCTGCTTGTGGTTCACATGAGCCAAGATAAAGTGAGGCTGAACTTACCTTTGACGATGAGGTCGGCGTAGTTGGACACCCCCGACCCGCCGTCCGACCGGATGACGCAGCGATAACGGCTGGTGCTGCGTTGTGACGTGTCGCCGACGCTGACGGTTGCTGAGAAACGTCGATGGTTCACCACCCTGGTCACCATCAGTGCCGTGTCCTTACCGTTCCACTGCTGCATGATAGGAAAGGTAAGACCAATCGGTTAAGTAGTGAAAAAAACAGACATTTTAAGCACAATGTCTGCTAAAAGGTCTCACAGTTGCTGCTTTTGTCTTTATCTGACAAATATAAGATTCTCTTACACCAAATGCAACATTAACTCAAAGGTTTATGCAGGAAAATAAAGATCTGCTGGTGCTGCATTGACAGACGGGTCTCAGATTAAGGTAAAATATGAACCCTACAGTGAGGCAATCTGTTTGCGCTGTTTTGTTCTGGGGATGATTTTGCTGACAGGGGTTGTCTCTTTTGAGGGAATTGTAATTGCAAATCAACAAAAAGTTGGTCTGAGCGATCAGATCTGTGAGATCTAGTTATCTATTCTACAGAACAATCCGTAATACACTTTAAAAAATATATGGTTAGAAACTGTAAAATCTGATGTGTCCTTGGAGTCAAAAACAAGAATAATGATTAACAGCAGGCTGCTACAAAAACTGATGGTGTCACCTAAACTACAAGGGCCATGAAATGACACAACTGAGACCAAAAATGACAAAAAGTGAGACACTAGATGGCACAAAACAATAAAAACAAAACATAAAATGACAAAAAACAGACAAAAAAAATGACAGAAACGGGTCACAAAGTAACACAAATGTGAAAGAAATGAGAAAAAAGAGACACAAAGCAACAAAAATGAAAGATTAAATGATGAAAATGAGACATAAAACAACACAAAACAATGAAAACGAGACATAAAATGACCAAATAAAGAAGGAAAAAATGACAGAAACTTTGCATAAAACAACACAAATGAGGAACAAAATGACAAAAAAAAAACAGGCACAAAACAATAAAAATGAGACACTACATTATGTAAATGAGACATAAAACAACACAGACAAGGCATGAAACAATATAAAGGAACAAAAAACGAGGCACAAAACAACAAACAACAAAAAAAATCTGACACAAAACTGCTAAAATGAGAAATAAAACTAAAAACATTAGACATAACACAATGCAAACAAGGCTTACAGGGATTGTAAACGCTATAGAATTTATTAAAAAAAAGATTCTGAAATGATTTTTTTTCATGAATGGCATTTGGTTTGTTGCTATGTGAAGAACACTGAAGCCAGAAAATGCATATGTAAAAGTGGAAAAGAACCTTTGCAGCTGCAATGCACAATTAAGGGACTCGCATGAGTACACATGAAAGAACGGACTGATTAAACCTGCTCTGCAGGCCAAAAAATCTAGATTTTTTCACTAAAGTTACGGTTGAAATGACATATCAGAAGCCTGGCAGGAAACAGAGGACATTTAAGCCGTGCAAGTCAGACATGAAATCTAAAAGGTGCACCGCTGCCACATTTTGCTTGACATATGATCCTCGTATCCCCATGTCCAATCTTTTCTAACCGCTGTATTATCGGCCAATTTGGAAAAAAATGTTTCCCCAGCGGACCCCGTCAGGAGGGTCACTGCTCTCCATTGCAAATGTCATTACTATACCCAGCAGTGGAATGTGCAGTGAAAAACATGCAAGCTTGCCAATGCACATGCATGTAAACTAGAATGAGTACATAGGCATGGCTGCACACAACACACACACGCACACACAGACAGCGCACACACACACACACACACACACACAACGCGTCACTAGTGCCGAGATGGAGTCATTGGTGCGAAGCAGAACAAGGACTTTTAATCAGTCCTGAAATAGAGCTGGGAGGGCTGCTAGAGATGTTTGCCTCAGAGTAGTTTTTTATTATTATTTTTTGAATAAAGTGGAATAAATGGATCATAACTGCATTTGCTACATTGGTTTTTGATACAATTTGGAGGTTTATTGCTGCATAGTAAATACCTATTTATCCTCGCTGTCTATTACAATCATCTCAACTCAATTTATAAAGTAAATAAAATACAGAAATTGAAAAAAAAAAAAGCCCTGGCCAAGAGTTTAATCACCATTTTACGACTGTGCTCAGAGACATAACAGACATAGCATTTCTCCTTAACTTTAACTGCTGAGGCTGTTATTCAGGCCTCAAGAAAAACAACAAACACTGCTTTTATTTTTGTGATTTTTTTAAAAGGAGTAAGACGGTCCCATCTTCTCCCTTCTCAGTTTTACTTCAGCATGTACGTTACACCCCCTGTCAAAAGGTTTAGGACAGGTTCTCATTTATTTGAATCAGAAAGTGTCCTAAAACTTTTGACAGGGGGTGTATATGAATGAATATCAACTAAGAAATTGCCATTGAAACATAGCCACATTCTAACAGTGTCGTACTGTATTTTTTGTTTGTTTCTTTTTCCAAATATGGCTAAAAAGTGTAAAATCAGATGCGTCTTGGTCGTCATAAACAAGGCAAACATTAACAGCAAACTGCTGTAAAAACTGATGGTGTCATCTGAACAAACAATGTGATAAAAAAATGACACAAATGAGACACAAAAAAAGATAAAACGGCAACAAAGAGACATAAAATGACTACAAATAGTCACAAAACAGCAAATACAAGACACAAAGTGAGACAAACAGGACACAAAACGGCATAAACAGACATGGGACAACCAAGGTAAGACACAAAACGACAAAAATGAGACGCAAAACAACACAAATGAGACATAAAATGACTAAAAACAGACACAAAACAAGAAAAACAAGATACAAAGTGACACAAATGAGACAAAACTACAAGAAAAATACATGAAACAATGTATAAAAGGACCAAAAATGACACAAAGTAACAAAAAACTTAGACAAAAAGCAAACCTTAGAAGCACAAAACAGCAAAAATTAGACAAAACCGCACAAACAAAACATAAATTCACTCAAACAAGGCAAGAATGGGGAAAAACAGCATGACATGAACGAGACACTAAACAATAAAACAGACAACAAAAATGAGACACAAAAAGACTCTCATATTCACTAAACAACAAAAAGACACAAAAAAACAGCAATGAGCCACACAACAGCACAAACGAGACATAAAACTACTCAGACTAGACACAAAATTACAACAAACACAGTACAAGAAAACATAAGACATGAAACTACAGTTACAGGAGGTTGAAGGTGGTTAGAATGGCAGCACATCTGAAAAACAGTATATTATTGGAAATTCTTTATATATATATATACAGCAGTCATTGGACAATCCAATATAACGTTTGTTTTTACTCTGAAAGTTGGCAAAAGCCCCAGAAATTCATTATCGGTTAATCTCTACAGAAACTACACTGCCTTCACTAATCATTTTGCCATTACTAACCAGAACTTCTCAGTTATCACAGTTTTTTGAGCTCCCTTTATATCACCTTTACATGCCGATATGATTCATGCAAAAACTTCCTGATATGAAGGCATACGAACCTGCAGCCACAGTTTATCGTGCTGAGACCACTTCCCTCCCGCCGTGCACTGAAACGTGGCGTTCTGACCCACATTCACCTCCACGTTCTGCAGACGCAGGAAGTGAGGCGCTTTACCTGCAACACAAAATGGACGGCGTGTAAATAAGTGGGAGAAAAGGTCTATGAAGAAGATAAACACGCTCTCAGACAGTCTTTCTGATGCACCGTATCAAGTTTTTAATATGAGTTAATTTAGCTGAAGGCATCAAATGTATGAAATCTGAAAGAAAAAGAACCCAGGTCATGCGGGTTCAAGCTTTTTTAATTAGTCTCTCGAGAAACATCCCCTGGATAAATTAATTCTGCCTGAATACGTCCTCGGGCTCTCTGAACTGAAACAAGTTCGATAATCATGTAACTGAGTAAATGGCCGGCTGCCGAAAGATTGTTATTGAAGATTTCACACTGGATTCACGCTGGCATTAAGAGAAACAACTTGCATAATATATTTTCTTGCTAAACAACACTAATCCAGTTGAAACGGAACTTAATATTGTTGTCTGGAGGAAGGCGGAGAAAGTCACGGTCCGACAGACAGACGTCGGGTGACTTTGGTCTGGCATTGAGACCAGTCTACGAGTGGTTAATTTCATTTGGACTGTCTGCAGACAGAGATAAGCCTAACGGGGTATGCATCGATCATTTAACAATGATAATTTGCTCTGACACTAATGGTCAGGTTGTTGCAAATGACAAGGACTTAGATATGAAGCTTGTTTTTTTAATAGCGCTGCACAATTTGTGCGCTTCTCCTCTGTCTGCTTGCATTAGCTCAGATTTTTGTTTTCCAGGGTTTTTTTTCCAATTCCATTGTGATTATGTCTGCTCTCTTCTGTCCATTTTCCACCATTGACGCACTCATTTCAGACTAATGTGATTAGTAGCTGGCACACATGAACTTAGCTGCACATATGAACTCATGCAAAGCAATAAGAAAGTGGCATACAGGAAGAAATGAGAGGTTGTCGGTAGGTATGGAACAAGAGGACAAAAAATTAATTCTGGTAGCTTGTTCAAAGTAAAACCAAGACAACTTTGGGTTTTCTTGTTATTTGTTCAAGTTATTATAATTAACTTTTTATTATTGTTTGTTAAGTAATGAAGAAGACTCAACCAGTAGCTATGGGTTTCAGGGTGGATAGTGATGCCGGTTATTGGTAGTTAAGAAAGGCTGATATTTGGAATTGATATACATTAAATGCAATGCTTTGACAGCATGTGATATCACAGAACCTCTCATTCATAACTACACCTCTGCATTAATAAGGGTGACTGTAACTGAATATATAAAACAGAAACAGGAGTGAATAAATTAGGATGCTCTCAACTGAGATGTATCGGTTTATCTCCTGCAGTTACATCTATTTGCTTCATTTTTCACTGTATTATCAACTTTATTGCCTGCTAATGTCCAGGGGCCTCACTTATAAAGCTTGCGTACGCACAAAACAGGGCTAGAAAGTGGCGTACGCCACTTTCTACGCAAAGGTTGTGATTTATAAAAACAAACCAGGCGTGAGAATGTGCGCACCGGTGCGCCAACCTTGATTCTTGATGCTTGCTTACGCACAAAACAGGGCGTAAATCACAAACTTTGCGTAGAAAGTGGCGCACGCTGTGTACGTTGTGATTTCTAAAACAAACTTGGCGTGAGAATGTGCGCACCGGTGCGCCAACTTTGATGCTTGCTTAAGTACATTTTGGAGACAGAGGGAACGGCAGAGCCGGAGGGTGAAGTGGCGAATTGAAACCAGATTGATCTCAAACCTTTATTGTTATCACATATTAGACTTGTAGAGCCGGATAATCATAAACCCTCATTGTTGTAGATGTTCCTATAGTGCACCATTCGGCCGACGACTGTATTTGCAGAACTATGTTCATATATCAATCAGGGGCGGATTGAACGTTATTTCATTCGGTCGTTTGACCGAAGGGCCGGTCCACATCTGGGGCCGGTGCGGTGATCTTTATTAAATAATTTTGTTTACTGATCACCCGGTGCCCGTATGGCTCATCGGGGAAAACAGAAGCCCCATTTGCAGGGGTGGTCTCCGACGCAGTGGCCTGGCTTCGATTCCTGCCCACGGCACTTTTATGCATGTCTTCCCCCTACTCTTCTCCCCATTTCCTGTCACTCTTCACTAGTAAAAAGGCAAAAAAAAGTAAAGAATTTTGTTTATTTATCCATATGCGGCCGAATGGGATGAGCGTCCAACCATTAATCAGCCCTGTACAGGCACGCAGGCACACATGCTTCACACCACAACCCCCGAGTGAAGATGAATTTCTCTATGTGAACCGAAAAAATGTACATTCAATCAGTGTACAAATTATTTGTACATCGGACATGATCATAACAAATTTAGTGGCAGGGTGGCCTGGGTCAACACATGATTCATTCATCCTGACGCACAGCAGTGAAAAGACTGCAGGCCGGCGCTGCATAAAATGCGTGGATCAGCAGCTTATTTATATACAGATACATTCATGAGTTACTTTGCATTGACCATTCATGGTAAAATGTGGGTGTGTTGTGGGTGGAATGTGAGGTGGATCCACCTGTGCAATCTTCCAGCTGGTGTGTGATTTATCAAGAAATTGCGTGCAGCTGTGCTTACGCACAGTTTTATAAATCAGGGGTGAAGGGCATACGCCCATTTCGGATTTTCAGCGTACACAAACTTTAGTATGGATCCTACGCAATGTTTTATAAATGGGGCCCCAGACCTTGAAGCATTATAAATTATACTTTT
Organism: Acanthochromis polyacanthus; assembly: GCF_021347895.1. Taxonomy (NCBI): domain Eukaryota; kingdom Metazoa; phylum Chordata; class Actinopteri; family Pomacentridae; genus Acanthochromis; species Acanthochromis polyacanthus. Next base: position 30,416,353 of record NC_067117.1, on the reverse strand, counting down.
CCAGACTCTGTTTCAGGATAATCTGTGGCTGCCTTCTAACTTAGTCACTAGCCTTTAGCATAGCATTAGCCACTGTGAGAAAAGCTCATTTCCTGGTTTGTGGCAACGGTTTGTGTTTATTGTTCAGTTTTTGCTGCTATAAGTCTTGGGACCTGAAGTAGCACATTGAATTTATCAATAATCAGCCCATAGAAAAATTGCTTATTAGAAAAACGGCAAGTATCGGCTTCGATAATCGGCCTGGCTGATAATCGGTCTATTCTTAGTAACACCATCTTGTAAAAACTAGGTTCTCAGCTCAGTCGGCTCAAGTACAGCAAACCTCCAGAGGACAGAGGGAGACTGGAGCCAAACTACATAATTTAGTCTTTAAAGGTGTGTGAACAGACTGGACAAAGACATGAGGCTAACAGATTTTTAATCAGCCTAAAAATGACCGTGTGTACAGCTGTCATTGGATAATCTGGTGAGCAGGGCTTTAAAACTATTTCTCCTACAGTTAGGACATAAACTTCATGGGAGGAACATATCTTATAAATGAAGTGGAAAACATTTGTAAACCTGAGGAGGCATCACCTCAAACAAAGCCTGGATCTGTCAGTCTGCCACTGTGTTATTAACTGTTGATGAGCTAATGAAGCCACAGAGGACAAACTGGCACCAGAAAACAACACTGTACCTGCTGGCTGCTCTGCTGTATTTAATACTGCAGTGTGGAAGCAAAAAGCACCCGAAGAAATAAGTGTGACGACCCAGAGAAAACACTGAAAGACACGCTTCTGTAAAATTACAGTAAAATAACTGCAGCTGTGGTCGCCTGTATTTTCCTGCATTTCTAGTTTCCAGTTGTATTTATTTAAACAGCTAATTTGGGATTCATTCCAGCACTCTACATTAGAATATGAGCTTAATTCTTTAATACTGTAATTACTCTCATATGTAGCAGTTTTCTGCCCTGTTTGTGTCATTTTGTGTCTCATTTGTGCCGTTTTGTGTCTTGTTAGTGCTGGTTTGTGTCTTGTTTTTGTTGTTTTGCTCTTGTTTGTGTCATTTTGTGTCTCATTTGTGTTGTTTTTTGTCCCCTTTTTGGCATTATGCGTCTCATTTTTGTCAATATGTTTCTTGTTTGCGTCTTTTTGTCTCACATTTTGTACTGTTTGGTGTTGCATGTCATTATGTGTCTTGTTTGTGTCATTTAGTTTCCTATTTGTACCATTTTGTGTCTCATTTGTGCTGTTTTGTGTCTGTTTGTGTCATCTTTATGTCTTGTACTGGTTGTTTTGTTTGATTTTGAGTCTCATTTGTGTTGTTTTGTGATTACAACATCAGTTTTATACAGTAGCCTGCTGTTAACTTCTTGTTTTTGGTGTCAAAAAAGCATCAGATTTTACAGTTTCTAAAACAGTTACCACATTATTTGCACAATTGTTTAGTCAGTGTGATTTGGTCCTCTTTTTCCTGCAGAAGAAACAAGATCTTGCTTTGTGCCAGTAAAGTTGAATTAAACTATACCTCCGAAGTTTAAACACAGCCCGATAAGAACAGCCTGTGGGGCTTTGAGGGAGCAACAGCGAGCCGACAGTGAGGAGGAAGTAGGCCACAGAGTGGTGCAGTAAGTAGTCCAGAGTTTTTTGTGAAGCAAAGTGTTTCTGTCAGATTTGAGTGATGAAGACCCTGAGTTTGGACCTTCTTCCCTGCTCTCTGCAATCTGTCTGCGAGCCTCACAATCTGTCCTGTACGCTGTGTTTCTGTGTGCGTGTGTGTGTGTTGCAGCTATAAAACAGATGATGCTCAGCGGGGCTACAGTTGTGCAGGGTCAACCGTTGCCATGACGCCACACATACATATACACAATCTCTCTCACTTACGGCACGGGTGAGCCAGGACTCGTATGTCATCGATGCCGATGAAACCTGGGTGGCCTTGGACTGAAACCGCTTCAAATATTACCTGAGAAGAGCAGAAAGCAAAAATAATAATAAATAAATAAATGTTGAGTTACAGTTTTCTAATGCACTGTATGAAAGACTGAGACACAGAAACTTTCTTTTATCCTCAGTCTGCAACATCTTGACGTCCCCGTGAAGCTCATATGGGAGCCCCAGGGGAATTTTCCACTAAAAGTCAGCAACTATTCCTCTTTTTCACTCCATCCCTTCTGTCTCCGTCCTTATGCCAACCACATATGCAGTCCCTCCTCCTCCTCCTTCTTCATTTAAACCATTTTCCTTCCTTTTGCTGCATTCTCGACCTCTTGTCTTTCTCTGTCTCTACGCATTTCGCATCTCTTTATGAGCTATTGTTCTATTCTTCTTGTAATTGCTCTTTTTCTGAGTTCATCTCCCTCCAGACCCGTCCTTAGACTTCTTTCCTCAGACTTATACACTCACTCTCTGGGTGACAGGCAGTCAGCAGGGCTGTCAGGGGGCCATGCACTCCTGACCCACACACAGACACAATAGTACACAAATACACGATGCGAACACACACTATTGCACGCACACACACACACACACCTCTGCGCTGTACTTGTCAGGATCCTCAACAGTATAAGCTGTGACTCAGCCTGAATACTAAAGACTTCTGGGAAGTCTTCACTCTCTTCTGTTCCTTCAAAAAATAAATCCCTCCTTGTCTGGCATGCATGTCAAGTTTCTAGAAGTCAGAGACACTCATTTTGCCGTTTTTTGTTGCAAAAACACTCTGACAGTGCTGTTTCCTGTGTTAATTTGAAGCATGATAGCATTTAACACTGACACTTCATTGTCACCTGAGTAGCAGCACGTCAGGTCTGTGTGCAAAATTCTGGTTTTCACTTCTATTTTCTGATTCATTTTTGAAACAACCCCAAAATCTAATTTAACCCTTTAAGCTTCAGTCAATTCCAGCCGTTTTCAGTACAAAAAATCGCTAATATTCTATTTTTAAATAAAAAAATTACGAAAAATACGGGGAATATTGGACGGGCATCGCGAGGTGCTTTTCCTTGAAAACGACCGATTCGGGGATTTTATACCGACTTCAGGACATGTTTTGGACAAAATAGTTTCCTGGCTTGTGTCATCTGGATGTAAAAGGTTGGATTATGGCCGTTTTTTGTGGAATCTTTTTTTGTGTGTATAATAATGAACCCGGAAATGTGAGTCGCGCTGTGTGCGTTGAAGCCGTGTATAGAGAACGGATGGATGAATATTTGTTTTTGTCGGACAAATGTGTTTTTCTCACCCGCTGTGGTAATCGCATCTGAAAGTGGTTTATACCGGCAGATTCATGAGAATCTAAGCTTTCCATCGGTGTATAGTGTTTGTATAAGCGCGTTTGCGGCCGTCGGACATTCTTGAAATTCCTATGCAAATTAGTAGGTGTACCGCCGGCGGTACACTGAATTAACTTTGTAGACATATTTTTTTGGGGCCCAGAGGTACATATATGGAATTTTTACAATAATATTTAAAATTTCCTGACTGTGATCTGTTCCTGAAGTCATCTTTTTATTGTCACACCCTGCATTTCTCCACTTCAAACAACTTAATAAGGGTAAAAAAGGCTTTGTTTGCAACTTCTGGCCTTTATTCTGGTTGCTTGACGTTCTGACATCCATGTTTCGTCGTCATTACGATACAGGGTCCTGTTTATTTTCAATCAGATGCAACATTTCGCAGTTCAGGCTACATTTGCACGGCCACACATTAGAACCACATCAAGAAAAATATCTAAAACCGCATGCTTTGAATCTATATCAACCCATTCAAGAAGATTACAGGTGCAAAACTTTTAAACTATTCAAAAGAGAGCGCAACAAGCTGCCCTACAAGTTTGCTCTCGCCCTCAGTGCCCGGCAGCAGTTTGTACTTTAAAATGCCAATGTTTTTGTCATTGTAGGAGAAGAAAGTCTTATTTCTCCATGGGGGGCGACTCCTCATTAGAGGGAAGAAGACGCACAAAGACACGCAAACATTTAATTCACTTTGGCTACCAGTGGGCCTTCTATCTGCGTGCCACACAGGGGTGCCTCCATTTACCGAACACAGCTCAGTCATTAGGGTAAGACACACTCGCTGTGCTTCCTCAATGAAACAGCACAGCGGGGTTTGTCTCTGCACCTTAAACAGACCAACACACAGACAATAGGCAGACAAACTGAGTCATTTTTAAGCCACATAGCCACATTTTTCAGTCACAATATTAAGGAAACACACCAGCACATTTCTTGGTCATCTAATTCTGTGCTACGTGATAAAACTCAATGCAAAATCCCAACTAATGGCTACAGTTTACCTTTAGGATGTCCTGAGCTACTAGCAGTAAAAGTTTATTGAGCAATAAAACATATTTTAGACCTGCAGCTGTGTGAACTCTGCATCATTAGCATAAAAATCTAAGTTTTGCCGAGTATTTTGCAGGGAATTTTAGGTTTTCAGGCACACACATTGTGTTATTTTGCCAATGCACAAAAAAAAAAAAAAACGGACATACATGAAAAATATTTGATAATACTTGATTTATAGATTCTACAGGGTCCAAATTTCTTTCTTCTTCACTTACAGTACTCCTTCTTCACATACGATGCTTTGACAAGTTGCAGTAGGACAAGTACATCCATTTTTATTTTTATTCTGAACACACATGCTTTCCCAACAAATCAAAATGTCTGCCGTGAAGTCCTGTCCGTTAACAAGCAGCACAACACTGGCTTCTGATGCAAAGACAAGTTTGTGTTCTCGTTGGTAAAGCAGGAACACCTCAAAGAGCCCTAAACTAACTAAAAATGTGTTTATTGGTTGTTAGAATAACGCTCAAATTACTTAAAGCTAACCTAGGAGGAAAGTTAACTTAATTGACAACCATTTAAAGACTTGCAGGCAAAATAAAGAGGCAATTTGCAATGAAAGATAAACTATAATCTCAAATATTTGTAGCCGTGAACTTGCAGAGGCACTGGCTAGGAACATGAGTGATTTTTCAGTTCCCATTTTTTAGCAGTGCACTCATCAAACAGTACAGATGGAACAGATAAAATATCAAATACTGACCCACGTTGACACATAACATCAAGAAGTGTAATTAAAAGAGGAGTTTGATCTCCCGCTCAGTCTCCCCTGATAATGAAATAAAGTTTTCCTGATTACTTTTGCGTATCACTATATGTTGGGTTTCACTGTGTCTGTGCACTACTGTAGGGGATGCTCCAGTATAACCAGAAACGAGGAGTTTGTGTTGCATGTGTCGTACCTGATAGGAATTGGGCCAGAATGTAGAAATGGCCAGTTCAGCCTTCACCCAGCCTTCAGTCACAGTGTCGGAGGCGTTCCACACTGGGTTCCCCTGAGCACCTCCATTAACCTGCAGCAACAAGAGACGGCATTCGACAGAAATGTGATCAGCGGGTGAAAGGAAAAACAGGTCAGCTGCTGCCCTTCGAGAGGAAAACCGGAGAATTTTGCGGTCTTAATGTAAAGGTGTAATTTCTAGGTTTTAATGACACTATTGATGGTATTGACTGTTATGAATGATGGTATGTCAGGGGCACTGCTGGCTAGCATCTAGACCGTGTCAACCATAAAAACACCACTGTTCCCCAAAGATAAACCCTCGGCCAAGAGGTCATTTTTAAAATATCAGGCTTTTGTGGCATTTTTTCCACCTTATTTTGCCGGTTAATTGGTTAGCCCTCGGTCAACTTGAGTAGCACTTCAATCCAATTCCAGTGTCTTCATGTCATGTCCTATCTTCTATCCCTTTCATCCCTCCTCAATAGTCTGTCGGTCCATCATCTGCAGCTTCCTTTTAATTCTACTCGGATTTCCATTACTGTCTCCATACCAAAACATTCATTCTTGCAGGTCACAGCCTAATGAAGCTCAAAAACAAAGAGATTCTATGAATGTGCATCTCCAGACACACTGTATGTCATTAACCGATGGCCTATCCTAACTCATTTCAGCTTTTGGGTTCAATAAAAGATATTATAGGCTTTTTTTTCTTGTAGAAATTCTACAAAAACCACAAACAGCACCAACCCTACTATCAAATGCAGCATAATAGGCCTACTGGTCCCCACTAAAAGGGAATAGATGATGCATTTTAGCTGCCCATCAGTCATTCTCTCTCTCTCTCGTAAGTGCACACACCTACATAAATACTCAAAGCCCCTGGGCAAACTTCATCCCTCCTTGACAGAGTACAGAGGTCTGTTTGTTTGTTTACCCGTTAAGTCTATCGGCCCCATCATCAGTCAATCCATCCCTCCCTGTCATTCACTCTCTCTCGCTCTAGACACACACCTTGATGTAGACGTTCAGAGTGCCCGGACTGGCTCCGTCCCGGCTCGATAAGGAGTAGAGGAAGTCGATGCAGTGGGTGTCGTTCTCCTTCAAGGTGGGCATGTACAGGTGGGCCTTCTGCCCCGAAGCCCGGCCCGACGCGTTCACCACCATGAAGGAACCTGTAAAAACAGAAGACGTAGGTCAGTCAAAGGGGAAATCTCAATGTTTATAGTACCGGTGATTATGACTGGGTTTCAAGGTGTCCACAATTACATTAATAAATAACGTGGTGTTGAAGTCGTGTGCATTCCGCTAAAGTTCCAGAAGGAATTCAAGGTCCCGCAAGGTGAAAGTCTGTTTTTATTGGGGTTTGTATGTCTTAATAACTTAAAGGTGCAAAATAAAAGTGGTGACAATATGAAAATGCTTTCCTTACTTCTCCTTAGCAAGACAGCCTCTCAACAATGAAGCCAGATAGAAACTATTATGATGAGTAACTTGGGTAACCAACAGTTGTAAAGCTAACACCGTACATCGTTTTACCCACTCACTGCTTCAAGGTGACCCAATCAGACTGAGCAGCTGCCTCAGAGTCCACCAGGTTTATTTACTTTCTACAGCTACTTCTGCTAAACTCTAAAAGCCGCCAACCAACAGCAAAGTTCACCAAATGTTATGCTGTTGGCTGCAAGAGTGGACACAGGAGTCTTCACGCACTCCCAGCATTTGGGGGAACTGAACACCCAGTGGATTACTTTTATTTTGGATTGGACCGTCGCCACAGCAATGAGAAAATTCATAATGTTAGCAGCTTGCGGAGCTAATGTGGCGAACTTTACTCTTAGATTTGATCATATACCCACAGGTCGGTGCAAGGAGGGAGGTTCACAGATAGTCCAATAAACCAATAAATGATGCCTGATGTGCTAAACTCAGCTGCTGTTTACATCTGATCACTTCTTTCCTACCCTCTGTGCTCACAAACTGAATTTTTCACCTGGTGCTAAAGTGTAAACCTAATGTCTTGGTGATATTAGACTTGCTGAAATGGTCACTGCTTTTAGATGAAGATCCTGATACACTCCAAGATATACATGCCTTAGACTACAAAATGAATGTTATCTGTATCCTTGCCGTTACTGTTCAAGAACACATTACATAAACTCAAATTTAGGTCTTCCATTGCTAGCATTGTTGTTCCTTAAATCTTCAGATGTGTATGTTGTTTACTGTATAATACAATGGCAAAGAATCCGGCTAGTTTTAAACATCTCCTAAACATTCCTATTCGGTCTCACTCCTTTCTTTTGTTGGGTGGATGAATGGTCATTTTCAAGTTTCTACAGTAGAATGAATGACACAGTGGCAGTGCTGGTAAAGACAGTTATTTCGTTGTTATTTTGCATCAAAAATCTTATGGTTCGACTTGCTTTCCACTCGTTTCTACAGTCAGTTTCTTGTCTTTATATAGCAGCATTAATGAGCAGGTTGCAAAACTCTATGGACTTGTTTCCTTTTCGGTCTCGCTTTGAAGCACATAGGAAAGGGCAACCCAGTTTTCATGCCACCGTTTCTCTTGCAGTGTAGCTACACGTGTTCCTGACTGATGTGACAGAGATGTGCTGCAAAACGCACTTTGTTAAACTAATTACTGCTTACAAAACTATTAATTACAGAGCGCCAGTGTGCTGCAAAGAAGTTGCCCAGTTTTGTGTGGCATTCGTCAGGCGCTCGACGCAGCAAAAACAGTTTTTAAAAAAACAAAAAACGCCACAAGCTCTTTAATTTACCTCAACTGTATTTCAGTGTGTTAATGTATCCACACCCCGGGGGTTTTGAACCGCGACGTAAAACACATTTTCTCTGTCAACTCGCGGTTTAAGTGTGTTTTAGTCTCTGCTTTATGACACAGGATGGAGCTTTTATGGGTCGACCGGCTCCATTTGGCCAACTGCCATCAGCTGGACCGAGAGTTCGAAGCGACTGAGAGACTATTTGGCAAGAGAACAGATGTGGAAAGATACTGAATCAGGCAGGTGTGACTCTGAGGTTCTACCAGTGTCGGTGTGCGCATGTTCGCTCTGCTGTATATGTGAGAAAGTATTCGGAATTAATGTAGAACAAAAATGAGAAATTGTGTTTGGCAGAGAGCAGCTTAAATAAATACCAGGATTCAATAACTTTAATCCTCCATTGTTTGATTTTTTAATTGTGTTGGGACTGCTGATGAACGTAAACTCATCCATACTGTATCATTCTCCCTTTGCTATTAATAATTTCCTGCAATGTTATTTCCCACAATACACGTTTGAAAGATTGACAATTTATAAACAAACCCTGTTTGCTGCAATTGCTGTTCACATGAGAGATATATTGTGTCGATTCTAATGTAGACACAACTAAAAAAAAGCTGAAAGAAATATAATGTAAGCAAACATAAGAAAATTTTAACTATTTCTTATGTTACTGATATAATTGATTTTAAAGGGTAGTGAATTGACTTTTCTACGGAAAGAGGGACTCAGACTTGAGCCATAGATGATTTTTTATAACCTTAACCTGATCTGCTAAATCTAAACTTGGGGACAAAAACAGCAAGTTTTTGTCCCCAAGTATGTTTTAACTTGTGTTGACCAGCTCTCATAGAACTGGCATGCTTACCGAAACACAAAAAGTCTAGCTGTTTCGCGTTTATGCGTGTCAACGTGGGTGACTGTTTTGGTGCAATAACAAAATTGGACAATCAAAGACATCATTCACAACCCGAATCAGATTTTTGCACATGTGCACACGCCAATACAGGTGGCTAAAAGAGCTTTCATTCACCACTTTCACCTGCGCTGAATTAATCCACAGCAGCAGCACGGTGAGAGTGTGAGTGTGTGTGTGTGCGTGTATGGATACAGTGTACGTACATGTGTGTGTTAATATTGTTGCTGTGGGGTTGCCCGGCAGACCAGTCTTTTTACTGAAGTCAAATGGCGGTTTAGGTGTGCTCACTGGCTCCGAGCGTTTGTGCGTTAAAGTAATCTACCCAGGGCTTCCAACCCAGTCTTTCAACAGTGAACTGGGCTTGATTACATTTCTTATTCACACTCACAACACACACACACACACATGGGCGTACATGCATGCATCGCTCTATTTTTACATCCTTTGATGGTCTGTAAAACATTTTCTAAAGGGACTTTTTTTTTTTTTAATAAAGTTGACTTGAGTCTATCCGACACTCAGACGAGACGTGTGATGTTTGTTACCCGGAGACTTCTCTCACTATGACAACCGTCTCTGTGGAGGAAGCCGAGGTGTCACAACACACACGCAAAACACAAAAACAGCACGTGCACATACAGCCACGCGTGGAATGACGTCGCAGTTATGAAAAGGGTACCTTGCGACTAAAACACAGGATCACAGTGCGTACGAAATGGGCGTGCACCACACAAAACCCTATTTTCATATGATAGTATCACGGACATGTGAAAAAACACGCCTTCGTTCAGTTGCACACGCGATAACAAACACACAATGACTGCCATCATTTCACACATTGTTTGCCAGCTGTGAGGTCAGAGAGGAGCAATCTGTTAACGTGAGAGAAACTGATGAATCTGTCTGCCGTGTCAACGCACAAAACACACACACACACACACACACACTCAAACACACACACTTGTACGTACATCAAAATAAGTGGGTCATCTCGGAGCAACAAACGTTCCTGCACACGTCGCCACGCGAGACCAGCTGTTTTCGCAAGTACTGTTGAGAGTTTGAGATTTTATTTTTGCAGAGCTGTCGACATCAAAGAGCAGCAGCAGCAGAAGCCTCCTCGGCTGCGTCTCTCGGCCGCCGCGGTGCCTTTGAGCAAAGCTTTTAACCCCCACTGCTGTGGCGGAAGTGCACTACAACGTCAACCCGTTCGGTGTCAGCGAAGTTCAAAATGCAGCACGAGCTTCCTCACAGCGACGACAGTGAGATTTCACACCTACATACTTGCCACTACAGTGAGGTGTTGGAATAGTGTTTTTGTACACAGTGTTACATCTGCTCTGTTGTCATTTACTAAATCAGGCTGGTCTGACAACACAAAAATGAAAAGAAAAAAGTTAAAAGAAATTCAAAATGCATTAGTCATTGAGCATGAATGAACTGTCAATATTAAAGCCTCACAGAACTCCTAAATTCAGTTACTTTTGATTAAAATCTGGACATTTGCGTGAATATGTTCATATATGGTTTCATGACTTGGACACAAAGAAATGTATCATTGAGTAATTATTATATTGTAAAATTATTATCATTATAATCATAATTATTATTATTTTATTTTCTGTTATTTGCTCTTATAATCATCTTGTTATATCACATAATACCAGCAACAATTCCGATAACAGTGTTTGCTTTGATTGATTTGACAGAAATTGATAGAAATTAGTGACAATGACACAAATCAATCTAAAAATCTATGTAGGTAATTGGCAGCAATTTAAATTGTCAGTCATTTTCAAGAATACAGAATGCTTTTACATTGATATTATAGTGGTCCCCAACTTGAATTTTCAGTTTCATCATGAAAGTTATGCCAAAAAAGTCATATGTAGTTCAAATTTTGCCACTATGTCCTTCCAAGTTGGTGTGCAGTGATACACTGCTCCCAGTGCTCCTGCCACATTTGTATGACTCTCTAGAAGATCAATTCTGACCACTTGTAGGTGCACATTTGCCATGGACCTCAAACCTGCACAGATTCATCAAAGTCTAAATCAAATTAACTCAGTTTTCATGATCATCCCTCGTCACGATGGTTCGATCAAGGGCTACAACCCAGAGGTAACGCTTCAACAGAAGAACCCGCATTCTTCATAACTAAAGAAGGAATGATCATCATTCTGTTCAACATCAACAAGGTTTTGCACCATAAAGTCGTCCCCAGTGGTGAGGCTGTCAACACAGAGTTCCGTTGTGATGTCCTGAGGTGTCTTAGAGAGAACAGTCAGTGTAAACGACCTGAACTATCATCGATCCCATGCATTCCTGCTCATAGCACAATGGAAACGTAGGTGTGCTTTTGGGCCACACCAACAAAATCATCGCTCTATACTTGTCCCATTTGCCAGAACTGACTTCCAATGACTTATTCCTGTTACTGAGAACAACACTGAAGTTGAAAAGTCACCATTTGATACGAGGAAGAAGATCCAGGGGTGCGTTCCAGATGTGGCAGGAGCACTGGAAGTGGTGTAACACTGTCCAAGAATACTTTGAAGTCAGTTACAGATCTTGTTTGCTGATCACATTTATGGCTTATGAAAATTCTTGGCGTGTGTGCTTTTATTTCCAAATTTGTATAAATATACAAGGGCATATAAGTTTGGTTAGTTCGTTTGTCAAATACTGACGTTTTCAGGGTCAGACGTGTATTGCAAATAGAAACTTACAATTCAAAGATTGTACTATTGTACATGAAAAGACAGTTTTACTAAGATTGCACTATAAAAGCTTTTTCAGCAACCAAGGCCATGAGAGTGTGCTACATAGTGTAAATGTTCGGCAGCACTTCCAGGACGTGATCAGCTACGGTGCTGATACTATGACAAGGCTTTTTGTTTCCGTGTGTGAATGTGTGGGAGAGAAAACCTGGTTAACACTGTGGGTTCCTCAGATCAATACCTAAGGTGGGTCGCACAGCTCAATAGCAATACAGGTGGTCGGTTAACACGCAGACGCTACACAGCAGACAGGAAAAGGCTGTCTATTTACAAAGACATGCATTTCAAAAGCTCGGGGTCACACAGGCAATTTCACGTTTTCCTTGAAAACTCACACTTTTATTCATGTGTTAACAAAATTGCACAAGGGTTTTCTAATCATCAGTGAGCCTTTCAACACCGTTAGCTAACACAATGTAGCATTAGAACACAGGAGTGATGGTTGCTGGAAATGTTTATTAAAAATCAGCTGTTTCCAGCTAGAATAGTCATTTACCACATTAACAATGTCTGGACTGTATTTCTGAATAATGTTATCTTCACTGAAAAACAATAAGTACATTTCTAAGTGACCAATAGTGTACATCTGCAATAAAATTTCCTATTAAACAATATTTTTTAGGTGTTGCTACACATTAGTTTGTACATCTATTAGAGACATATTATTTAAGAATTTTAGTATTTTTACTCTTAAATGAGTTGGCACAGCTCTATCTCGCAAAAATAATGTCTCTAGATGACTAAGCAATGTTGTTTTATTTCTAAATGTAAATGAGAATGCTGTTTAGTGGTACAGGTAAACTTTGAGAGACAGATTTGGTTGAAAGCAGTTCAATCAGTCAATCAATCAATCAAATTTTATTTATAAAGTGCTTTCCAACAACAGAGTAAAATAAAATAAATAAGTAAAAGCATTTTAAGAAACACACGGTTCTAAAAGAAGCTAAGCGTCAAACGCTACACGGAACAAGTGCGTTTTCAGACGACATTTTGAAACATTTAATTCAGAAATAGTTGCCTTAAATGCTAACGTGACACAAAAAATACTGGCCCTGGTGAAAGCTTTTTACTCTGTCCTCCAAAGGAAGGAGCCATACAGCATATTGTACATTGGAATTCATTCTCTCGCAGCCTTTCAGTTTATTCCTTCTGCTTTCAGCCGTAATCCTGAAAGCTCCTTTTCTCCTGGAAGAACAATGTCCTCTTTCTGATTTGTGTTGTAATTCAGCAGATTCCACGCAAGGCTGAACTGATGGTCACAATGTGAGCTGAGAAAAGAGGAGGCCGAAGGTCTTCTCGTGGTCTCATTTGATGATAAATATATGAATATGTGAACCCTCTGAACCCACAAGCAGTTCTGAGGCGTTTCTTTGCTTCTGTAACATTTTTAATTCTGCACCTCCATGGAAACAGCACGACAATGGATAGAAACGTCTTTTGTGCAGTGTTATAATGCAACAAATTATATAAAAATAGACAACAGAGAAAGCTGAGTATCTTTGATTATTTATTGTACAAAAATTGAGGCCGAGTCCCCACAGGTGGTACCGATAAACCCCGACAAAATTTCAAAATTATTGTCTTTTTTTCTCAAAAATATGCTTGAAAATATGCTTGTGTGTGTTTTCTATATATATATATATATATATATATATATATAAGGGTTTGTTGTCAGACAAAGTTATTTATTATCATGCAGTTATAATTGCTCTGGTCATTCATGTTTTCATTAAAGGATGGTACAAATTCTACAAATTCTGGGTATGTAAGCCCATGAGCACAACTCGAAGTGCAGTTATATTCGGGGTTTGTTTCGTTTTGTGTTTTTACAGCATCTAGTACAAACTCTTTTTTTTTTTTTTGCAAAAGTGTAAATAAGACATGTACAATAAAGTAATTTTGAGGACATAATTTCTACAAGTTTTTAATGTGATATATGACATAATGTTGTATGATTTTTTTTTTAAAAATTTTAAGAGAAAAATGTTGGAGAAAACATGGAGTTCAGAGAATTAAAGCAAATGTATACAAATTTCATGTTGTACTTGAACACAAAGAGCTGACGAAAGATATTTTGAAGTTTTCTTTATGCATAAAACATAAAACATTAATCTAACAACATGTAAATTATAAAGAATTCTTGCTGAAGCTCATAAGAGAAAGAAAATTTACAGCGGTTTTGTGCAATATGCAAAAGAAAACCACACCTTTGCTGTGCTCCGAGCTGGTTTCCATATGTGCCAGACTGTGAGTGTCCATTTTGTGCGAGTGGAGGAGGACAGAGGAGTTACCGTGTCCCTTTACAAGAGCAGAAAATTGGTTATGAAGAGCGTAGGCTGCTGGTTAAAAACGGGAAGCTGTCTCGCAATCACACACATAAGCAGACACACAAAGTTGTCACCTCTGTTGTCTGAGGGGCTCTTGGGAAAACACACACAACCATCATCCCACCTTCCTACTTGAGATCGCCAGAGTACATGATAGCTGTCATTTGTGCTCCGTGAACAGCTGCAAGCCGCCTCATTTTTTCCAAAACTCGATTTTTTTTCTTTCCATTTTTCATCTGAGATATAAGAGGATGGTTATTAATGCATGTAAATCAGTTGAAACAGGATCAATGAGGGGAAAACGGGGACGAAAGCAAGGAATAAGAGAACGTCATGAAAGGAAGAAAGGGAATATAGACATAAAGTGAATTCGCAGTCGATGAGGAAATGTATTGTTGTTGGTTTAAATGACTCATCATCGTCATCATCATCATTCATTTATGGTGAAGGGATTCACCGGAGTCAGACACAAATATCACATCGGTCCTCGGCCCATTTAGTCCACCCGATTCCCCCTGAGGCATCACACACAAACATGCAGCGCTGGGACCCATATGTTCCTCGTCCTGAATGGGTAATGGCCCTTCATCATCATCATCATCATAATCATCATCACACACAAACATCTCTGTACATCTCATATGATCATAGGAGATACGCACCGCTGTATACAGGTGTGTGAGCATGTACACACATTTATGCTAACTAGGTTCATCTGTAACTGTCCTCTACGCGCTCTGAGTCTCCCTGATTAGTCGTGTGAAACACTGCTTGAGTCTTGTGTTGTTGCAGGTTACGATGTCAGGTGGTGAGGAAGTCAAGCAGCACAGGTCCGTACAGCACCTGGGAGCTGCTCGGAATCTTCTTGCATCGTGTTCATTAGACCATTTTTATAATCCTGTCATCTGTACTGCAAATCTGGCAAGTTGCACTGTAAACAGGGTGGGCCAAAAGTAGGCTTACACTTAGTAGGTATGCATTTTACATTTATCTAAAAACATTTCATTGGGGGGAGGGTAGTATTAAAGGCTCCTTGCCATGATGTGTGCACCTGCTCTGCATTTTCACACTTCCAGTACTGCTTTAGTATCCACTTTCTTTGCTCTGAATTTAATTTGCTTGCCATTGCACACAATCTAAAAATGTGGGAAAAAAAATCCAAACCAAAATTAGAAGAAATAGCTTAATACCATTTCCAAAACATAAATAAGGGATATGGAATAGCGGTTTGAAATTACGTTTTTTAATATAAAATAGATCTAAAACGTGAAACAAATAGCAAAATAACTGCAAGTCTACTTTTTGGCCCACCCTGCATATTAAAGCGAGTGTTACAACCTGCTTTACCACGAAGTTAGTTTCCTTTTGCTTTTGCTCACCACTGCTTTATTTACCAGATTTGTGTTTTCAAATATGTTTAAAGCTGATTAATATTTGGTTATTTTAACACTATTTAGCCCCCTGAAGTGCAAAACCCAACAGCAGGTTTGAAAGATATGTTATCTTTCCAAAGAAAAAAAAAAAAAATCAGTTTATCAGAACCAAAACTAGTAAAAGCAGGAAAAGAAATCATGGGATTTTCAACTTTCTGATAGTCTTCCAACTTGTCATGTGTGATGTGCAGGTCTCTGAGAAAACCAAACGTAAGCTTAAAATCGTGATATTTATCAAAATCGTTAATTCCATGTGTGTCATTTAAAAATTCACCAAGAATAAAATGTTTGCTCTAGACGGATTATATAAAAAAAGTATAACTTTTGTTCTTTTCAGCACAATTATGAAGAGCGTAGTAACAAATAGATATTAGCACTGCTTTCTTCACCAGATTTGTGTTTTAAAATAAGGTTAAAGCTGATTAATGTTGGGTCATTTCAACACTATTTAAACCTTGGAGCCTCCAAACCCTGCCAGCGGTTTTGAATGGTACGTTATCCTTTTCAGTATTGCTCAAAGTTACTTATTTATCAAAGCCAGAAACTAAAAAAGCAAAAAGAATCAGGGGATTGTCAACTTTCTTATAGTCTTTCAATATCCGTCACGTGACCAAATCAAGCTTAAAATTGTGATTACACTTCATTGCATCGAACTCATCTGTAGCATGTAGAGTCACTTTTTTTTTCCAGTGCTGGAAATAGCATTCAAATTTTCCAGATTTTTTCAATTTTTGTTTAATAAATAATTATAGAAATGCACCCATCTTCTTGTTTTTTTCCACAATTTCTGTCACTCTAACTGCCACGCTGCACCAAAAGACACCTTTAAGTTCGTTCATACGTCGGCTGTTTCCATAAAGGTGTAAGACTTTATACTGCAGTGAAAAATGAGCGCACAGTGAAGAAAAATGTGACAAGAGAAATTGCTTGGGGTTCAGAGGGTTAAACAAAGTAATTTAAATGAAGTGTCAACCGCAAATACAGAATGATGATCGTGGTAATTCTGACCTTTCCAGCTGCCGCCATCGACAAATGTAATTTCTTTATGTTCTTTCCTGCAGAGTTGGTGTAAATACCAATATATTAAGTAAAAATACAGTATCTATACTAAGCATTTATATTATAAAGAATTGTGTATTCTATTTTAGATTGTTACTTCTATCCATTTCGTTCCACCTTTGTATCTTCACTGTGCTCTCTGTATGCTATTATATCTCATCTCTTTCCATGCACTGTCCCAATTCCTCTCCCCTCTCTGTCTCTTAACCTTGATGTAATCTGATAAGTGGCAAATCAATAATTGAAGTGCCATTATTGGGACAACGGGCTAAACCATGAATGCAAACAACTCATTCATCTGTCTGAGTGCGAGTACGTGATTTCATCCTCCACACCTTCTGCTTTCCCCTCCATCCCCGTCTGTCCTACTTTTTTTTTTTTTAAATCCATTTGTAGCTCATTCGTCTTCCTCCCTGCTGTCCTCTCTCCTTCCCTTTTTAACTTTCAGTCATTCTGCCTCTCTCTATCATGAGGGGCTTGTAAACACAGACACCTCGCCATTAGAGCGAAGTTTACTTTCGACATGAGCCAAAAGAAAAAGCTTTTAAAGCATCAAAACCTAATTCATTTACTGCTATTACAGCAAAATGGAGCAGGTGGTGTGTCTAAATAAGTGTGTATTTGTGCATTTGTTTGTGTGCGCCCAGGGAATTTTGTCACTCATCGTGAAACCTCGCAAATAGCCTCCATAATGCTTTTACATTGGTTTACATTGCGGATGGCTGGCTCTCTTCATTTGTACCAAACAAAAACAAAAAAGCCAAATGGTGACACGCCAATACCTCATGGCGAAGCAGGATTTAGGAAGTGAATTTTTAAAAAAATGACAAAGAAAATGATGGCAACTTTGTCTAAAAAAGAAAAAAAAGAGAAGAGGAGCTTGGTGGGTTGATCAAAGCATAAACAGCAGGAGGGTGGAGGCCTAATTATCTGCCTCTGAGTTATGCAAAACAACACAGGTAGGATTATGGATGTACTGTATTTGTGTCTAAAAATGTCATAGAATAATTAGAATTTACATGTTATCTCCATCTCAAACAAAAAGAAGAACAAAAATGATTCTCAGCATCTTCAAGAAGGCAAAAAAAAACTTTCTATCTGCATAAACTTTTTGACAAAACAATGGCGTTTTGAGGTTGAGACATGAAAGCAGCAACAAAGCAGCAAGCAGCGCAGACTAAATCGCTCTTTAACAGATCAATTACATCCCCAGATTTTCTGTTGAAACACGACGTCGATGCAAGATGTTCACAGAGTACGATGTGCTCAAATGGCTCCCTGGGGCCTCTGCTCAAAGCACACTGGGCTTTTTTTTTCTTTCCTGTGTAGCTCTTAAATCTCTCTTTCATTCTCCTTATCGGGTGTTTTGTGTCTGTCGTCTTTTGGATTAAGATGTGCTCTGAGCTTTGAGCAAAAGATCTCTTGCTGTTCTTTCGGCATCCGAGAGCTTTGGTGTACATTTGTAATTTCGGCTGGGTTCTTGAAAACTGGCGATAGAGATATGATTTGATGGCGCAGTGAGACACCGTTTGTCCACATGTGGCCTGGAAACGTCCATCAGGCAGCTCTTGTAGCTGGCTTTCTACTTCATCTTACTGCTCTGACAACTTTTCATGCGCACCTATCGAGCTTCTCTGCGTCTCTAAAAGGACTTTTCATTAAAGCGTCACTGAAGACTGATCAGAACTTAAACAATAGAGATACTTTTTCAGGTGGTGTAAGCAACTATTTCTTCAATAAAGTGCTACATTTAGGAACTGCAAATTCACAGGTTGCAGCACTGTGACTCTAGCCTAGCCGTGCTAGACCCATGTTCTGAAGGCACAAGGGTCTAGGGAAGCTCGACAGGGAGGGAGGCGGGCTGAAAGGTTGTCTATCAAATCACTCTGCAGCAATTGGGTAGGTATACAATCAATCAGCGCAACGAATAGGCTGAGGTAGTTCGTAGAGCGCTGGCGGATTGTGTGGCTAAGTCCCATTAGCTTCCCAACCAGCGGAGCCAACTGGTATATTAAGGATTTGCCATATCCCGTCGGCATAAGTCCAAATACGTCTTTCTTCTCAATGAAACACTTCAGTGCCGTCCTTTTTTTATCTTTCAAGTTGAATTTTAGCTTCAGATCTTTAAGGGCTGTGACCAAAGCCGAGTCAAAAGATAACTGTTTATTGTGCGCCGGTTGTTTCTGTCAGAATCGTCACGCCTCTGTCGTCACTTCATTACGCCCGCCTTCTGACTCTACACTTCATGGTGATTGGTCCGGCCAGTTTTAGGAGCATCCAGCCTCGAGCCTTATGGAGGGTAACTAGACCCACCCTGGCAGAGAATTAAATTCGTTGCCGTGGGTTGTCTAGCATGGCTAGGCTACTGTGACTCTGCAATTACAGCAAAATAAGATCACATGCAGGAAATATATTTGAAGATATTGTTCTTATTGTGGCTTGTATGGGAGCAACACATAAAACAGCAAATTTATTCAAACGGAGGTAAAGCACATCTTCATAAAACTGAGTTGTTTATTGATACTATATGTGAAAAGTCAAGAGCAATGTCATATTATGTAAGTGTATTAGGTGAAATCTGATTTAATTTTGTATATTCCCCGTGTTAATTTACAGTTAATGTTATCATATTATTACTATAGTGTGGGCTACACAGGTTTTTAAGCTTATGTAATGTCTGTCACTTGGAATTTCTCAATGAAAACAATAACAAACCACAGAGATACTTTAAAAAAGTTTTATAGTATCAAGGGAGTTTGTATCTTCACCATCTTTGCCAATAACGACAGTTATATTTACGTTACATCTCGGTTTGTATTTTCACAAGAAATGGCTGCAAGAAATGTTAGCTGGTGTTTTGTTGATTACTACTTCACCCACTCATCTAGGAACCATAGATAAAATTATGTGAGCAATTATTTGTTATTTGTGGTCAAAACAGTATTATTAAAATAATCAGGATCCGTTATGAGTGAGCGACACAAAGAGTAGAAAGAAAAGAATGTTTCAAGGGTTATGATACATCTGGCAGGTTACCATAATGGAATGCACTGTAAAATTGATTAAAATGAATAATAATAACATACATAATGCAGGATTATATTATTTAAAAAACTTTACTTTCATTTATATATATATCAGAGTATGCAAAGTGCTTTGGTGGACAACACAAAAGCTGGATACACAGAAGGCAAGAAAACAACAGTTAGGATGAAGCTGAAACAGTTGAAAGAACAACAGATGCTAACTTTCAAAACACAATATGTCAATATTGTTCAAACCTGTAAAAATAATTAAAGTGAATAAAAGTTAATAGTCAAGTGAAGCCACTGTTGATTGTTTACCACATTTCAAGCAACAGCTGTTGAGCCTTTCCAAAATTACCTAATTTAAATATCAAGGTTAAGACATTTTAATATACAATATAATATCACCTGACTAAAATGAGTGTCATGATTAAGATCCTACAGTATTATTTATTATGCTAATTTACCTGGGTAATGTGAATATTAAGGTTAATACCCTATAATAACATTTATCCATGTAGAAATGGTGCATATGCAACACACAGCAGAGCAAAATTGCACTCGACTTCTCCATGCATCGAAACGTTAATTAGGCTTGCAGGTTGGTATGATGGTGGCCAGATACAGTGCAACTTCACAGGTGTATTATGAATGAGGCAAGGAAGGAAGCCTGAAGTGAAACTATCTGCATCAGATAGAGGAATGTGTTGTTAGCGAAGCAGCTCAGCATTTTCACACACTCTCACATCAACATATTCAAGCTGATAGATCAATCTGTTTCGTTTTGTCAGCTGCGGTGCGTACGTCTGCTCAATTCTGTTAATTAATAGACTAGTAAACAATCAAGACGGCTATTATGGAGCCGTCAATCATTCAGATAGTAGAGAGGAAGCTAAAAGAGTAAGCGTGCATTCGATTTGGTTTTTATTATAATTCCTCCCAAAAGCCCAGTATAAGCATTTTGTGGTCTATTAACAACCCCCCACTGACTAAAAGCATAAATAGTTTGAAAGGTTTTAAACAGTTTTAGCCATTTTATCATTCGGGTTGGAAAACATGAGTGTGTGAACACAAACATACACTCACAGGTACACCCCCCCACCCCCACCCCCCACCCCCAAGAATTAAAAATAGACAAATGTCTAAATGTGCTTACCCACACACTTATGTGTTCAGGCCATTGAGGCTGTTCATTGAGTTTTCTGCTGTTAAATAAGAAAAGAGCGAATCTCAACACACGCACACACGTGCCTTCAGCCCTGAAGCTGTCATAATCCATTCCTAATAAGGTGGTAAACAGTGAGATTGGCATTATCGATCAGGCCTTTAGGAACAATCTCTCTGTTTCCACATAGATAGGTAATCAATAGCGGGCATATAAGGCACACACACATACACACATGCAGCTATAGACACTTAGACCTGAATCCCAGTGCTAGGCTTAACCCATGGGAGCTCTAAATCCCAAAAGCCCTTGCTTTCTGGGTCATGGGTGACTTGACCTATAAGGAGATCGAACACTGAGCATACACACGTGGACAAAATTGTTGGTACCCCTCAGTTAAAGAAGGAAAAACCCACAATTCTCACTGAAATCACTTGAAACTCACAAAAGTAACAATAAATACAAATTTATTGAAAATTAAATAATCAAAAACAGCCATTACTTTTGAATTGTTGATTAACATAATTATTTAAAAAAACAAACTAATGAAACAGGCCTGGACAAAAATGATGGTACCTCTATAAAAGATTGAAAACTATTTGACCAGAGTGACATGATTAACTCAGGTGTGTCATTTAATTGACATCACAGGTGTTTCCAAACTCATAATCAGTCAGTCTGCCTATTTAAAGGGAGACAAGTAGTCACCCTGCTGTTTGGTGAAAAGGTGTGTACCACACTGAACATGGACAACAGAAAGCGAAGGAGAGAATTGTCCCAGGACATCCGAAAAAAAATTATAGACAAACATCTTAAAGGTAAAGGCTATAAGACCATCTCTAAACAGCTTGAAGTTCCTGTGACAACAGTGGCTCATATTATTCAGAAGTTCAAGACCCACGGGACAGTAGCCAACCTCCCTGGACGTGGCCGCAAGAGGAAAATTGATGACAAATTGAAGAGACGGATCGTTGGAATTGTATCCAAAGAGCCCAGAGCAACCTCCAAAGAAATTAAAGGTGAACTCCAAGGCCAAGGTACATCAGTGTCAGATCGCACCATTCGTCGTTGTTTGAGCCAAAGTGGACTTCATGGGAGACGACCAAGGAGGACACCACTGCTGAAAAAAACTCATAAAAAAGCCAGACTGGAATTTGCAAAAATGCATGTTGACAAGCCACAAAGCTTCTGGGAGAATGTCCTTTGGACAGATGAGACCAAACTGGAGCTTTTTGGTAAGGCACATCAACTCTATGTTCATAGACTCAAAAACCAAGCATACGAAGAAAAGAACACTGTCCCTACGGTGAAACATGGAGGAGGCTCAGTAATGTTTTGGGGCTGCTTTGCTGCATCTGGCACAGGGTGTCTTGAAAGTGTGCAAGGGACGATGAAATCTGAAGACTATCAAGGCATTCTGGAGAGAAATGTGCTGCCTAGTGTCAGAAAGCTTGGTCTCAGTCGCAGGTCATGGGTCTTCCAACAGGACAACGATCCAAAACACACAGCCAAAAACACCCAAGAATGGCTGAGAGAAAAGCGTTGGACTATTCTAAAGTGGCCTTCTATGAGCCCAGATCTGAATCCCATTGAACATATGTGGAAGGAGCTGAAACATGCCATTTGGAGAAGACACCCATCAAACCTGAGACAACTGGAGCTGTTTGCTCATGAGGAGTGGGCCAAAATACCTGTTGACAGCTGCAGAACGCTCATTGACAAATACAGAAATCGTTTAATTGCAGTGATTGCCTCAAAAGGTTGTGCAACAAAATATTAAGTTATGGGTACCATCATTTTTGTCCAGCCCTATTTCATTAGTTTGTTTTTTTAAATAATTATGTTAATCAACAATTCAAAAGTGATGGCTGATTTTGATTATTTAATTTTCAATAAATTTTTATTTATTGTTACTTTTGTGAGTTTCAAGTGATTTCAGTGAGAATTGTGGGTTTTTCCTTCTTTAACTGAGGGGTACCAACAATTTTGTCCACGTGTGTATGACAACTGACACTAGAGACAATGGATGGCAGGTTGTGTTAAGTTTTGTTCTTTTCCACGTGCCCATCCATCCGGGTGTGTGTGTGTGTGTGTACTCATATTGTCAGGACCTGCATTAGTTTAAACAGTCACCTTATGAGGACTTGTCATCCTTATGGGGACAAAAATAAAGGTTAGGGTGTGGTTTGGTTAGGGCAAGGATCATGGTTGTACACTCAACAAAAATATAAACGCAACACTTTTGTTTTTGCTCCCATTTTTTATGAGATGAACTCAAAGATCAAAAACTTTTTCCACGTACACAATATCACCATTTCTCTCAAATATTGTTCACAAATCTGTGATAGTGGCCTTTTATTGTGGGCAGTCTAAGGCACACCTGTGCACTAATCATGGTGTCTAATCAGCATCTTGATATGGCACACCTGTGAGGTGGGATGGATTATCTCAGCAAAGCAGAAGTGCTCACTATCACAGATTTAGACAGATTTGTGAACAATATTTGAGAGAAATGGTGATATTGTGTATGTGGAAAAAGTTTTTGATCTTTGAGTTGATCTCATAAAAAATGGGAGCAAAAACAAAAGTGTTGCGTTTATATTTTTTGTTGAGTGTATTTAAGCATCCAGGAAATAAATGTCAGTCAATGCAATGCCTCCTGAAATGACAAAAACAAGATGGGGTTTCTGAGGCTACAAAGAGCAAAAAAGTGAATCAGGTCTTAAGAGTCTCTACGTATGAAGAAAGTGAGGGTTAAAAGCAGACAGGAGAGGAAAGAATAAGAGAAGAAAGAGCAATAGCTGGAGAAAAAAGACAGAACTCCATTTCATCAATGAAACATAGCAGCCGCTGAAAGAGCAGGCAAAGGACAAAGTGGATAAAAGTGAAAGCTAAGAATGAAAATGATCATGAACAATAAAAAGAAATAAAAGAAAAGGAATCTCTCCTTGTTGAGGTGCTGCTGATTACGTAGCTTTTCTCTGGAACGTGTCCAGACCTGCAGTCAGCTCCACATACTGTACACATCTCTGTTGTCATTAGTTTATATGCTGCAAGATCTCAGTGACACTAAAGAGAGAGTGCAGGTTTTTTAAATAAATGTTGTCTTTGAGGTGTTTTCTACACATGGTGTGCACTGTAAAACACCACATGGGAACTTTGTCAAATCAAGTTGTCTTTTCTGGTTCATTTTCAACTTAAAAATCCTTTTTTTTTTAAATTATCAGACCACTTTAGAACTCAGTTTTGAAAAATCTAGCCATTTTGACTTAAAATGATGAGTTGAATGAATGAAAAAATCAGCTTTTAAGTTGCTTTTTTGTAGTTTGAGAAAGCAGATGATGCTGTTGTTCTATGCCTTTTTAAAAATTAGGTTATGATTGCTTTTCCTAATTATTTAAATCGAACCATGACAAAGGTTAGCATTGAATTCAGTCCCAATACTTTTACCTTTATAATTTTTCACTGTAACAAGACTGCCTTTGTACTGGCTCTGGTCAAAAAATGGCTTCACCAGCTTTTACTATTAATTCTTAACATTAAACAAAAAAATAAGCTATTTAAACATAGAAGTTGAAGTGGCTCATTGATTTGACTTAATATCTCAAGGCTACTGTGCTTGTTTTCTCAGGTTCAGTTAATTTGACTAATTTTACATGCTCACATGTACCGGTAATAAGTTGACAGTTAAATATTCAACTAACTGAAGTGGCGGTAACACATTTTGAAGGCAACGAGTGACCTTTCTTTCTAAGCTGGACGAACATAAAATGAATTCCAGTTTTGTTTGCTAGAGAAGAAAAAATGTGTACTTTCTGGCTGCATCTGGTGTAAAATCAGCGTGAGAGGTCAAAGTGAAGAATGAAAACACATGTTTATTACATAAACAGAAGCAGAAACCCAAGCAAAAAACTGCAACAGTAAGCTCCGGTTCAGACATATGGCACCCCAACAAGTGCGACAAGCTGAATCTGAAACACCGAATCACTTTAAATCCCGAGTCAACAGCAGACTTTACGTTCGCCAAAGTAATTTTCATTCAACTCACAGTCAAAACTCAATTTGGCCTTTTCATAAAAGTTTCAGAAGGCAGATGAAGTTCAGTGGTATTTCCCTTTTATGAAGATGACCCCACGGGGGCTGATGCATTGCTCAGTGTAGCATGTGTGGATCCGAGGTGTATGTGACGAGTGTAATTATGTGATCTTTCTCCGTCTCTGGGGTCCGCAGATAATTACCGGTGGATAATGGTGTGTGTTTGAGTGTGAGTGTGAGTGAAATTGTACACTTCAGCATGGGCAGAGGGAGGGGGAAGAGATTGTGTGTCTGGGTTTCTATGTTTATGTGGACAAACATGTTATAGATTAAAATAAACATAGCGGAGGCATTTCTGCATCCACATATGTAATATTATGATGTTTGCATGTACCGGTGTGTGAGCGCCTGTGTCCAGTCTTTTTCGTATAACACACATCTGCCTCTGTGAATGTGTTTACTCAGTGATAGATGACTCTCAGGCAGTGTTAAGTGAACGTGAAAAACGGTAATAAAGTTTCATATTGTTCCCTGCAACACAGATTTATGGCACAGTGAATTAAACATCCATTTCTCATTGGGACATTGATTTACAAACACACAAGAACACACACACACACACACAAGCACAGACACATTTTAGCCATACTTTTACACTGACCCACAAGCAGACACACAAAATTTAAGGACACAAAAGTCACCTGCACATTAGCAGACGTGCACACACAAGCTGCACAAATGGCCCAGACACACTCAAAATTTGAAGAACCCACTTATGAGAAAGAACCCGCCCTCCCAAACACACAACACACACCCACACATACACAACACACACAGCTATTTGGTCTCCGTATATCACTGGGTTTACGATTGCTCTCCACTATTCCCTGATCTCCTCCCTGTGGCACTGAACCTGTGGGTAATTGGCTTTTTAATGACTTCTGCATTTCCACACATTTCCCATCTTGGTTATTTCCCTTCTCAAGCCTCATTTGAGGAGTCACGCTGGGAGAAGGCGGCGGGACGGGTGGGCCGAGGGCACGTAAGAAAGAAGGCAAAACAAAAGAAGAGGGAAAGACGAGGTGGGAACTCCACCCAAGCATCCACGTGCAAAATTGACATATCAAATGATCACGACAAAAATGGAACACAAAATTGCGTTCGCTTTGAGTAGAAAATATGTAATGACAATGGAGAATAGGTAATGATTTTAGCTGTGGGTGATTGATCAGCCCTGCTGAATGAGGTCATTTCAACTACAAAACAATTCAAAGAAATGCAGGAAGGAAAATGTCTGCCCACTCTGACCTTCAGAAATGCCATGGCTGCTACTGCCCTCCCTACTAGACCCCACTGTGATCATTACCTGGAGAATTTCAGTGTCACTCATGAATATTTTAGCTTGTTTGCTTATCCACATATAGACTTTATGAGAAGGCTTTTTGATATCTGAGGGAAAAAAGTAAAAATCCAAGATTTGTTGTCCATGACTTTTCACTGCATTCATGTGTTTTCACACAGCATGTGCATTTAGTTACACTGGTCCATCCCACAATTCACAATACTGACTATTGTTACACAAAAAGACGAGATTCTTTTTAGAGGTTTTTGTTCAGGTCTGACTCGTGACCCTAGCAATGTAAAAAAAAAAAAAATAGACTGCTGATTTGTGTTTAGAGTTTGCACAGAGGTGTTTTAAACTACAATATTTCATTAAATAACCAACTAGTTATGGTCATTTTCTCAAAAGTGACTTAAGCATGAAGTCAATCATATGGGAACATGATGAAAATAACATCTAAAACTGAAAAGGCATCCCTCTAAACAAATGTCTAAAAGCAGGTGGAGTGCAAACATATACATGTTTTATTTGCATTTTTGTTTTGTTTTGAAGCAACATCAACAAGTGCAGAAGTTGTGCAACTGCTACAAAAGGTTGCAACATCAAGAAAATGGTGATGTGAAGTTAAAGATACAAATAACGGAAATTGAGGAGGACACAAAGGGTAAATAAAACTGCTAATGAAATTTTTTTTTACACAAAGTATTGTCAAAATCCTCATTTATACACAATGGCATTTGGTGTTGTGCCTACTGTACTATAGGTAATGTTTATTATAGGCATATAGGTGCATGTGAACCCAAACCCTGCCAGTATTGGTACTTTGCTGTACACGCCCTGTCAAAAGTTTTAGGACGCTTTCTCATTCATTTGAATGAGAAAGCGTCCTAAACTTTTTGACAGGGGGTGTAGTTATTATGTTGAGGTCCATCTCTTGAGGTAACGCAGATGCCTGCATTTAAAAACTGTCATGAAAATTTCATATTTTCCATCTTGGTCAACACCCAGGTCATGGTAGACTTGAGGCACAACCATGTTTCATTCCTGCCAGGTTTACTGTCTTTACAGATTGCCTTGCACACATCAAAAAACAATAATAATATTGCATTTTCTTGTAGGTGCAAGTCTGTGCAGGCAATTCCACGTGGATAAATGCCATTTTCACGGTTGCCTACTTGTATTTGCTGGCGCTCATGTCTTGGTACACTTTATTGAGCTGGTGTTTGTGTCTAGATTTGCCTTTAAACAAGATTTGGTTCACCGTGCGGTCAATGCAATTTTTAGAACGTGTTCGTTACCCGTTCGTCACGTGTAGTGTCATTTCTGAGACCTTTAGTACATGCTAAATTTGTGAGGAAAAAAACAGCTTACAGCGAGGAGACTTTCTTTATTAATAAAGCAATCTGTGATTTTGAAAACATTGCAGGAATTGTATGCACTGGATGCATCCCATGAAGCACAGCTCAATGGAACGAGCCTTTTAGTCCTGCATTTGGCAGAAATTTTTCAATATCTGTTTTCTTTGGTATTTTTGAAAATGCCTCAAAAGTTTGTAAAATAATCAGTCTTTGGAAGACAGTGTATTTCACTACTGAAAAGCAGCGTCGCATTCCATTCTCTTCCCTTGAAATTGCTTCATAGTGTTACCGGGAGTGAAAGAAAACATCTGTGTGTCAACCTGAGCAGCTTTTCAAAAGTACAGAAATCCATAGTCATCTTAAAATAAAAATATTTCTGCAAACAGTTGGCTTTTTTGGAGTACAACCTCCCCACTTGAAATACCAACTTGAACAACAAAAGATGAACAAGTAAATTACAGCTATGCCAAAATACAAGCCTCCACATCATCACATAAGTATTTTGTACACTCCTATAGCTGAAACCAGTCCTCGAAAGTCTGTTTTGCCCAATAAACGGAGTCCAAGAGGCATAAATTAAATTTTTGAGCCAAATAATACAGGTAAAACATCAAATTATTGTTCAACAGATCTGATAGTGCACTTGTGACATGATTTATTCATTATTATGTCAACAGCCTCTTTTAGAAAGTTGTTCTAAAACACAGAGGTCATGAGCAGCTTTGGTGTTGTGGCAAAACAAATGAAGAAAACAAGCACTTTTTGACTCCTCACAGTGGTAGTGTTATCTGTTGAACACAGACCAGCAAAGCAATGATCTTCAAAGTCATATGCATAGACATACATATCAAATATTTAGATTTTGAATTTGCATTTATTTCCTCCCACTAGAAACCCCGAATGAGCTTTATTCTGAAGAATGGTTTTAATGTTACCAACAGATGCAAGAATGCCACAGACTGGGTCTTTTTGAGTCTCAAAATATGAAGTATGAGCTCATACAACTACTGAAGCGATTGAGGAAAATGCAATTAGATCCATATATATTCCACTGTATTCTGAATTGGGCCTGAATTTACTGTTTTCCTTTACATAATAAAGACATTTCCAACATAAACTGATGCGGAAGAAGCTCAAATTGATGCAGAAAAATTCATCAGAATGCAGAAAATGAAGTGTTTGAGGCTCCTGAGGGACCCCGAGACACTCACTGCTGAAATGAATCCCACGCCCTAAGCAGCTATATTTTCTAGCTGAGAGACGATGATGGACAGAACAATAAAAACAGCGATTAGAACAGCTGCAGAAGGCTTGAGAAAGAATTCCATTTGTGAAATAAGGTGGGGAAACTGTGCCACATGGTCAGATCTTCTCCAGATTAAACCATCCCACCGTCTGCTTCTTGGAGTTGTTGCTCTAAAGTTCCAGCCGACTGCGGTTTCTTCGGGATGCCTCGGCCTCTGCAACCGCTGAACACAAAAATTAGGTCTAAGGAGAGATAATAGCTTTCTCTCTGCGCTCGCTCCATGAGACGTGCGCGGCTATTTTCCCATAAGAGTGCATTTCCTTTTCATTCGCCTAAAGGAGCAAAATCACTCAGGCAATATTATATGTTATTTTTTATAAACCCGCATAGCTTGCAAAGACACAGGTAGGAGCACACAAACACACACTGTATCTGTGCACTCAAATCGACTCGCAGTAATGTGGAACCCACAGCTGGGCGTACGGTATATAATCTAACCCCTAACTGCAAATGAAGAAAGAAACACATCGGGAGCTCAGATTAGATGGAGCTGGCAGGGAAGGAAAATGAAACAGAGGCTGTCAATGTCTTTGTGCTCTCTCTCACCTCTCTCTTTGTTGTTGTCAGCCCCCCCTTCTTTTCCCCTCCACATTCTCCGTCATTTTCAGACATTATTGCCTTTCTCTCAGTGTTTGTCCCGTTCAGTCGGCCTCGCTCCCCCTTCCACACACACACACTCACATATAAACACTGAGAGTTATCACGGGCCTACAGGGACCCATTACTTCTGTGATCCAAGGCTTTTATATGGTGGCTTGGTCTTAAAAATGGGTATTTATTGCTCCCCCTGATAAATCGCGTATGTGAGTGTGTGTTATTCAATGGGCTGTTTGCTTGGTTCTGTTTAGAAAAAAAAAAGAAGCAGACACAGAAAAAGTGTGCTCATGCATATTGTGTTAGTGGATTGTGTGCGAGAGCAGAGTTTAAAGAGTCTAGAGTAAGAATAATGAGACATCGAGAGGAAGCAAGATCTCACAATGAATCCGATAAACACACATTACTATGGAGTGTTGAAAGCAGCTGAAACGTAGCATGTGGTTGAAATGAATCAAAAACAAATACAGAAAGAAGATCTGTTGATAAAACTACTAAAAACGGTTTGCTCGGGCTTTATTTTTACCATGTAACTGCACTGAAACAGATGCCACCCAAGATTTATGAAGTAATCAATGCGCCGACGTAGCGGTTGTCACTTGAACAGATGATGAACAACTAGAAACTAGTTATTAACGGAATGTGAGCGCTCTAAGATTCTTTTGCATTCCAAGAGCTTCAGATATTCAGGCATTACATGCAAGAATCAAAGAGGCAAACTCGTCCGTAAAGGGATGCATTGCAGATAAATGGTCGATATGAAACGAAGCTAAAGAGTTAATCAACAGCTGATGATGTCCAAAAGTGATTCATAAGGAAGAAACAGATTGTGATAAAACAAAAGTAAGACAGAGGTTTAATCACATACCTTGCTTGCCTTTTGTACTACATTCCTGTCTTATTTCTTGTGGAAGATACTGTACACCATCGCTAAAAACCAACCCTGTCTCCACAAAATTAGCTTTCTATGCTACGACACTGCAGTGTTGCTTTTCAGCCAACTGATTATATAGTAGATGGCGGCGATATAACGCAGACATATAAGTAGAAGTTGAAGAGTTGTATTTTAAGACCTTGTTTCCACATACCTCTTTGCACGTATACGACTTAACAGGAAGTCCATTCATTGCTATGAGAGTTGTCGTAATCTCTGATGTATTTACAAAAGTCCTCATTTGTTTTTGTTGTTTTTTGTTTGTTTTGTTGTTTTTTCTGGTCCAGGATTTGCCTCAAGTAAAATTTAAACGAGGCTATGTCCAAACAAGTTGGATACATTCATTAGCTTACAGGCTATTCAGCTGTTTGACTATGTTGACTGTGAAATTGTGGAAATGTGTAAAGAAGCAGAACTAGTTTAGCTATTTTAACACATGCTAGCTATCTAATATAAATAGAAAACACAGACTGTCGTGGTTCATCCATCTTGTGACGAAATATAGCACCAAACTGGCTCCAAACAACCTCCTCTCTTATTTTTGCATTATTATTGGTATTGTTTAAATGGGATGATGCTTCATTCATATATTCCATTAAACTGGATGATAAGAGCTGATAACCTTTAGTTTGCCTGTCTTGTGTGGTTGCAGTAAGGTTGGCATCCATTTGTAATGAAATTAATTTTCTTGCTTAAATACCATAGAGCATTGTCCACTTAACATACACATATATAGTTTTAGGCAAAGCTATGTGAAAATGAGGTGGAGCACAAAGTATATTTGTGACTTTCACTGGTGAGGATCAATAAAGGTTTATCTGATCCTCTATTTTCCCAAACCAAGCCAAGTACTTTTTTGCAACTACACTTAAACAAGTACTTATTCATGTTAAAGTTAACCAAATTGTAGTATTTTTCAATTAAAAGTAAATGAAACTAAGAAGCATTGTCCCACAAGTGACACAAACCCCGGTCTGCTAGGAGAAGATCCAGTTGGTGACTTGTGCGTCCATTCTCCCTTTCCAAAGACTTTGGAAGCATGTCCTGCCATACCACAGTCAAAAAAATGCGTTTGTTTGAAAACAAAATCTCAATTCTTACTCAAATATCCAGTTAAGTTGCATAGAAATGTAATTTTGTCAAGACAGGGTTGCCCAGAGAGTCTGAATATAAAACCTTGGATGTGAGAACATACAGTAAAGTGTCAAACAGAAGCACTGCACTGAACTGCATATAACATAAGAGTGTTTGATGTTTACTGAGGCTACAGATGGACCATGGAGAAGTGGATTATGCTACAGAAGTGGTTTGAGAAGTTTCTGCAGATATACTTTTGTTTTTGCTGTGAGTTTGGGTCGCTGTTTACTTGCCCTCCACTATCATAAATGGTGGTGACTGCATGAGCACAGACTCTCCACAGCGAAGGGTCGGTGGGAAGGTCTGACTTTGAGGAAATGATCAAAGAAAGCGAAGCAAAACAACGGAAAAATACTGAGAAGAAAGATCCGACAACTATTAGACTGTCCCCAGAAAGGAACTGAATACTAATGCAACCCATATAAATGTGCACATCCATTTTTTCAGTGATTTCTTTATACATTTCAACCATCTCTTCAACATTAACTCCTTTCCTTTTACTTGTTACAATTAGGGCTGCAGCTAACGAAGCCTCGAGTAATCGCCTGAGCATGAAACGGCATCAAAAGCGGAAGTGAACGTGCAATGCAACAGAAATCACCATCTGACTGGAGCGCGGAACACCGACGGACGTTGGTGCATATATTATGTATGCACGATGCAGCGCGGATGTCTGCGTTTAGATACAGCTGTATAGTAAACGCTGACATCCGTGTTTACGATAGATTGCAAATGTCCGCGCTGCATCATACATACATAATACATGCACGATGTAGCGCCAATGTCCGTCCGTGTTCCGCGCTCCGGTCGGATGGTGATTTCTGTTGCATTGCACGTTCACTTCCGCTTTTGATGCCGTTTCATGCTCAGACGATTACTCGAGGCTTCGTTAGCTGCAGCCCTAGTTAAAATTTCTGATTTCATCCTTTAAAAAGCTCAAAGATATTTCTAACTCTTGTGAAAGTACTTATATTATTTTTTAGATACCCCCGAACCCTGACATGTTCTTCGTAAAAGTATTGCTTCAGTCAACTGTCAATTTTTTACCCCCTTTTCACCCTCTTTCTCTGCTCACTCATCTTGCCATTCTCTTGCTTCCCTTCATCCTGTTTCTCGTGTCTCCTGGTGCCATTTCTACATCTGTCATTGACTGCTCTATCTGCTCTAGTCTGGGTTACAAAGGGATTTTACCAGTCAGGTAATCCATCTATCTTCATCTCCCCTCACTCTCTGTGGATATATAAAGCTGCTATAATGGCTTCACTCTGAAAGCGACTGACAGCTCCATACAGCTCTCAGAGCGACATTTCAGTGGGAGCCACGAGTCAAAATCACCCTTGCCTATTCTGAAATGAAAGTGCTATTTAAAATTTAAAAATATTTTTTTTTAACTTGTCTTTATTTAGCCAGGAAAAGTTTGCTGAAGAATACAGTTTTAAAAAGATGTTTCAGAGCTGACTTTTGACTCTCTGATAACATTGAAGGTGTAGATATGAAGGAATCAGGCCAGGAACTCTTTCAGGATTTTGTCCTTGATGATTGTCAAGGTGGTCAAATATAATTTCAGGTTTTTTACATTATCAAAATATTCAGAATCATGTGCAAACAGCTTCATTTAATAACATCTGAATAGAAGAAATGTAAAGCTTAAATCTTCCAGTGCGGACGTTCATACCATACCGTATTAATGAAAAATATATTAGTACACCTTTCAGCCGCAATATTAAAACCACCAGAGAGTGAAGTGAATAACGCTGTCTATCTTGTTACAAAGGCACCTGTCAAGAAAGGACTGGGAAATATTAGACAGCAGCTGAACAGTCAGTTCTTGAAGTTGACGTAGTGGAAGCCGAAAAAAAATGGGCAACAATAGGATGTGACTTACTCTGAAGGAACCAATTTGGCGAGACGACAGCAGCTCTGGTAGGGTGTTCCCAGTATACAGTGGCTGTTACCTACCAAAAGTGGTCCAAGGAAAAACACTCGATAAACCAGTGTCAGGTTGACGTATTCTCTAGGCTCATGGATCTACAAGTTAAGGCTGGCTGGTCTAATTCGACTCCTCCAAAGCACTACTGTAGAACAAACTGTTAAAAAAAATACAGAAACTCCCTGCAATGGACATGTAAGCATTCTAAGTGCACCATCAGTCAATGGAAAAAGATGGGCTGGTCATTTTATATCATGGAAGCAGAACACAATTTGTTCAGAAGGTAAGCCAACAGAACCCATGTGATGGTCTCGGCAATGGGAAACCTTGGGTCCTGCATTCATACTGATGTTACTTTGACATCTAAACATCGCGACAGACCACGCTCACCTCTCCATGACAGCAGTATTCCCTGAAGACAGTAGCCTCTCAGCAGATAAGGCTCCCTGCTACACTGCAAATATTGTTCAAGAACACTTTGAGTAACACGACAAACAGTCCAAGGTGTTGACTCGGCCTCTAAATTCTCCAGATCTCATTCCGATCGAGCATCTGTGGGATGTACTGGGAAAACAAATCCGATCCAAGGAGGCGCCGCCTCGCAACTTTGCAGGACTTAAAGGATCTGCTGCCAACGTCTTGGTGCCTGATATCACAAGACACCATCAGAAAGCTTGTGGAGTCCAGGCCTCCACACTGACTTCCCGGATTCTCTCCTCTAATCCTTCTTCTGCATTTGCAAACAAGCACTGGACGCAGACCAAAGCAAATGCTTCCATTGTTATTTTATTATATTTTAATGAGATTTCTTTTTCTGAAGGCAGGTTTCCTTAATAAAACATTTGAAGATTAAACTGGACATTAATTGGGTCACATGTCATTCAAACTAATGCAGGTTGCAGATTCACAAGTTGCTCATAAAAAATGAATTAGTGCAATGTGACACAAGAAGGGTTGTGTGATTACTTTTCTGATGCTGCAAAGAATACAGCAATCAGCTATTAAGATGCCCTTAAATATGTTCATTAAACTGCAAGATAAAATATGGGCTTTGACTGAAGATACCAGCCATCTGCAATATCTTTACACAGCTATTCATTACTTCCCTTAACAGACTATCCATTTACAGCCTGTGTCAGTTTAATACAAAATATTATATTGTAAAGTGTTATTTTAGACACGGCAAACTCTAAACTAAGCAGGTGGCATATGGTCAGGGCAGTTTAGCGCAACATGAAGCAAATGTTTTTGTGCGGCTGTAAGTCTTGACCTAACTCCAAAGCGTTCTCTTACTTAACACTTGCAGAAAAATGCAGGTATTTACACGGCGTCTGTCCATCGCTCTGTCAATGCGCCATTATCGCTTATGCCACTTGTCATTTCTGTAAGTCTACCTCGCTGCTCCCTGCCCGCCCACAAATCACAAATGCAATCAAGTTGGCTCCGACAAGAGCCCTTGAATCACCGCTAGCGACCAAAAAAGCGGACAGGATATTTAACCTCTGTACCCATCAGTAGCCACTTGACAAACACGCACACACTTTTAGCTATACAACTGTGACACTCTATAATTCAGAATCCTATTACCAATGGCAGCTTAAACAAGGCATGGCAGTGTGCGTGTGTGTGTGTGTGTGTGTGTGTGGACCGTATGTGTTTCAGTTTGTGACAAAGTGCACAGATGTGTGTTAAATATGTGTCACAACTGAATGGTAAGGCACTCTCTGATTAGTAGTGATTTGTTTTCAGCCTCTCGAAGGAAAAATAAGAGGCAGCACTGACGAGCAGACACACACTCTCAGATGAAAAACACACACGGATACGAGGAAAATGTCAAAATACAGCTTGAGACGTTCGCCATAGTTCAAACGTACTTTTCTGTCAAGCAGTCAAATCTCACACACACACACACACACACACACACACACACACACACACACACACACACACACACACACACACACACACACACACACACACACACACAAAAAAACAGAAACGTTGACAGAAAGTGAGAGGCAAATTTAGGACAAAGACGCCTCAGGAGGAATGAACGTCTGGAAGAATGAAGTTACAGGGGAGAGAGGAAAGAAGGGGAAAAAAATACGAAAGAAGAAAAGAAAGAGCAGACGAAGACAGGCTGAGCTGTAAGGCTTTGTGCAACACTGTTTGGGTCCTGGATTGACAGTCGGAGCAAACATCAACACTGCAAATGACAGAGTGCACCAGCAAACAGACACACATACCTCTGGCATTGTTAGCGGAGCTGTGGCTAGCTCTCTCTAAAACCACCTAAAACCTCAAGAAGAATAAAGAAAAAACACCCAGCATATTTCATTTGGCTGTCAAACTTTCCGCAAGCCTGCAAAAGAACCAAAGGACAGGAGGGATTCGTGCAAGAAGGGGGGAAAAAAAAGTGACAGAGATGAGAAAAAACTAAGAGAACGAAAGACTTCATAAAAGCTGCCTGATCTGGAATTCATGCACTTGCATAAAGAAGACAAAATGTCGTGATTGAAGGAAGAAGTCAAGAGGAAGAGACTCAGCTGACCATGACAGCCAAGCTCAAAAGAGGTATTTGACTCTGTTGCATAGTTACAGTACAAAATCCTGATCTGCTTGTGTGCAGTCTTTTCCAGGCCTCAACACCAGGTTCTCCTTCTCATACAGGTGTGTTCACTCGTGCCTGATTGTCTGGACTATGTGGGCGTTCAAACACTGCGCTCGACTGACATCTCCCTCGCTCTCCGAACAGATCTTTGTTCGCTGCTACTGGTGGGATTATGTTCGGTGATGCAATTAGGACGACAGCTCTGCTTCAACCAAAGAAGTGGTTTAATGAGCCAGAATGACTGTCTACACCTGTGCAGACCTTTTATAGCCCTCATACGCGGTGTGTTGCCTGTCGAGCCAAGCAAGATGGGTCTTTGTGATCTAAGGTCTGGCTCATATATTCTTCCCTCTAATCTCAGACATGCAAACGCTGTGAGATTTGAAAATAATGATGCAACACATGCTACAGGATATAATTAAGATTGCAGATGTAAATAAAGTGGACTTTGGTGGAGCAACTGGAGATGCTAATAATACTCTGCAATGAGTAAAAACAAAAGCAAAAGTTTGGGAAGATTTGGTCAACATGGTTTGTCTATTCTGTAGCGATAAATGCAGGCGGGATCTTAAGTATCAGTTTTAGCATCACTTGGCAACAGCATTTGTAAGATTTGAACTTGTAAATATCAAACATGTCAATGTGATTCACACTTCCGGAACAGTTCACGTGTTGTTTCCATGCATTTTCCCCTTTCAGTGTTTAATTTTATAGAGCTGGCATCAGACGCAAGATGGTTTAGGTTCATCGCAATTACATGGCATGCAATGAAATGGTAAATGCAAAAAAAATGAGCTAACACGCAAAGTCATTTGGACTATTAGGACAACAAAAATTGACATTTAACGTTATAAAAATAACTGTGTGGTAAATCCAGAGTTAAGAGCTTTTGTGACGAAAATTGACCAAACTGTCAAAAACGAATACTGTTATCCCTGACACTGTGATTTCATTAGCAATCCAGATTCCGCCTACCCAGTCATTAGCCTGATTTGTAAACCTTGTGAACATTTAAAACCCCACCTTCATTTCAGATCTGGACCACACACTGCAGCACCTAACCGTCATTTCATGAAATCAGTCTGAGCGTGTTTGATATTAATGATGTGACCCTGATGAGTTTGGAAGCAGTCTGGGATGTTTAAGTCTGGATCTGTTAACCCCTGATGTTTACACGGAGGGAACAATTGGAGTAAATTGGCCCAAAACTATCAAAACTATCCATGTCTGTATGTATTATGTCAGTTTTGGATAATCATAGATTGAAATATCAAACAAAATACGATGAGAAACATGTTGTTATCTTTACTAAAAATAGCATTTACAATGTTTCCTTAGCTAATATATTTCAGACTTTTTATTCCATAGTTCAATTGGTTAACCCTTTGATGCGCGACATGGGTCAAAAGACACCCAAATCCAAAGGAAAATTGGTATCTCTTTACCCACACTGCACATCAAAGGGTTACTTAGATGTGTGTCATTGTGAGGAAATAGGGTCTAATTTCTACAAATATGGAACCAGGCTGTTTTTGAGGGACGTCAGTAAACACATTTCACAGTGAGACTTTAGCAGCACCATTCTTCACAATGACATATTTCCCTTCCTGTGGTTAATCTGGGACATTTCAAAAGTTCACTGAATTAGGGAACTCAAAGATATATAGCATCTGTCTGTAAAGTGTCCACATTGCTAAAAAATGTAAAACTAATGACAACCATTTGGAAATCAGGATGCGTATCCAAACATATATTCCTCTGGCTGCAGTTTAATTTATCATTTAACTGTGAAAAACCAACTACGAACACCAAACGTTTCTGTTCAAGAGTTCTTTTATCAGTTGATGTGACATTTGTCTGAACTCTTTAACAAACAAACTGAAGCTACAATATAAAATCAAGCATTTTCACAGTGGTTGTTTCTGATTAAATGTGCATTTCATTTTCCCATCTTCATATTTCAGTGTGAGCAATACCTGCACAACTCAGAATAGTTAATTCAGACTCATAAATTAATCTGTCAGTAGAGAACTTTTTATCTTCATCTGTTATTTCTAATACAGTGTTTTCTCTAATTACACTATATTATCTTATACTCTTTTTTATATTCTCATCTTACCTCTATCATCCTGAATCTCATCTGCTTCAACAGCCCAATTTCCCTTCAGGGATCATTAAATCTTCATCTACTCTGTCTAATTCACAGAGAGGCTAGACGGAGATGGTCTGTCACTGTTCGAACCGCTAATGAATGTTTCTGTTGTTATCTGCCTTCATAAACACACAACAGCCATTTCTGGTGCCATTTTGCAGCACTTTGTCTTGAACGCTGCCACTT
This sequence comes from Acanthochromis polyacanthus, assembly GCF_021347895.1. Classification (NCBI taxonomy): domain Eukaryota; kingdom Metazoa; phylum Chordata; class Actinopteri; family Pomacentridae; genus Acanthochromis; species Acanthochromis polyacanthus. The sequence goes on along the minus strand of NC_067117.1, from coordinate 30,378,000 downwards.
TACGGAGCATAAAACACTCCAAAGCAGACAATATCAGTGAAATGAATGCACGATGTACAATCAGAAGGGAGATCAAACAAATGCAGTCAAAATCTGACACACGGGGTTCACCGAAAATGTGAGAGAATTAAATCTCACCTGATCCCTTCTATCCTTCTTTGCTTTTCCATGTGTGGCAGTAAATCTAGTTCACTCTGTGTTACAGCCGGAACAGTCCGAATTAAAACAACAGGAGGTTTCCAGGTGACCTACTGAAAGTCCTCGTCTGTCTGGCAACAACTGAGAACATAGAATATTTTCATTTCAGCTGTCTGAACACTATAAAAGGCTTACGTTTTGAAATCTCATTTGTGTTATATATTTCGAGATTGGATTTCTCAAATCTGGGCGGCTAGTAGGAGTAGCTACTTGCTCTATCAGAGCATTAACATCACAAAGTACATTTAGTGTTTTGGCCATTCATTTTGCTAAGACAAACTGCACAGCACAGGCTAACTTTCTAAAATTAATTCCATGGATTGTTTTTGACCATTTGGAGTAGTTATGATACTGATGAAATTTTAAAAAAATAATAAAAATAAATTAAATAATGCCCCCAAATCCAGACACATTCATATCCTGCTGTGGTATGTCTTTAGTCTGTGTTTTGTTCTCTCTGCAGGTATCTGTGGCTCTTGAGCTACACGTTTTTGATCTACAGTTACTTCTTCCATCATCTCACCCAGTGTTTACAATTCTCTCGTATGTCATCTTTTTGTTTTTCATCGCCATCCTTTTCCTTCTAAGCTCTCCCCTCACGCTGACCAGTCGAGGCAGACGTCTGCATTCGCTGAGCCTTGTTCTGCAGGAGGTTTCTTAACATTAAAAGGGAGTGCTTTTTTCTTCCCACACTTAAAGGGAATCATTTGTACAGTTTCTCTCCACTTTCATCATATTCTTGTCGCTTATTTCTTGTGCTTTTATGCTTGATATATTGTAAATTGTCCTTGGGTTTTTGTGAAAGGTTCCGAATGAAAGGATGACTATGATATAATCTTTAAAGAGTCTTGACCTTGCAGTGCCCCAAGAAGACTTACGAATTGAATTAAAACTACCACCAAGGAATCAATTTATCTTGAAATGTAAGAAAATTTGTCACCTTTGCCCTTTTGACAAATGTGATTTTAGCTTTTTTGACTCATAATTATTCTTCAAGTCTTCACCATCTGCACTACATAAAGTCATACATAGACAATTATTCATCAGCAAATATGTTTCTGTCATCCAAGTGCATTCTACCTGGTCTGCAGCAAACGGAAGCAACTTTGAGTTAGTGAATGGCGAGAAATGAAAGCAAGCGAAGTACTCAATGAAAATCGTCTAAAGTCCTAACGTCAGTCGTATGTTCATGTTGCTGGATTTGTTTTTGCTGGCCTGTTAATTAACCCGATAAATCAATAACACAGCAAGTCTGGAACCTCTGTTAGTTTAAGTTTGTCTCTCTTCCCTCTTGGTCTCAGAAAATCCCACAATAGAGCATCGAATAACAGTGACCTTCACCAGTGTTGCAACTAACTTTTAAGGCCACTTTGAAGACATTACGTATTCTCAGTTGTATCCCCTGGAAATTGCCTTTTTAACTAGATGGTCCAGTAACAAAAAGTAAGAAGGACTCAGGGAAATGTGAGTCATTAAGGAAAATTCAAATCCTTGTGTCAGTCTGCAAATTTGTCTCTCTTTTCTTGGGTTTCTTTCTGTCTGCTTCGTATATCTTTCCAGCAGCCTGCCTGTCTGCTCTTGTCACTCTCTTTTGTGTCTTTTTACCCATTTACATGGTTCTGTGAAGTCTTTTTTTTTGTATTGTGCAGTGAATATAGGCTTTTTCTCAGTCTTCCTGTCAATCGTTATCTCATTTTCACCCCTGTCCTCGTTCTCCAAAGCCACTCCATTTTGTCTTAGTGTGTCATTGCAGTCTTCTTCCTTTTCTTATTTTAATTGCATTGTTTAACTTTTTAGAGTCTTATATTTTTGCTTGTTTTCAGTTTGTCATTTCCATTTTTGCTTCACTTTCACTTCATGAATGAAATATGCCCACCTGGGAATCTTTGTGAAAGTCTCAATTTATTTATTTATTTATTATTTATTTCGCATGGGATATTTTTTATTTGAAAGTGTGTTATTTTTGCCATCACAGACATGCACATCAATTCAAACATGCTTTTCTTTGATTAGGTTTTCATACGCTGGTGGTGGAGATCTTGATTTTCCTCGATGTTTTTATTTATTAATGCACTGCTCTCCATCATCCTCTAAATTCTCTCCCCTCTCTTGTGCTGTTTTTTTTTCTCTCTTTATCTTCCCTTCCCTTACTTTAACTCCCCCCTACACTCCCTCCCTCTCTGATCACTTCACGTTTCAGATAGTGGCCGTGTTGATGGCTGCTGAAAACATCGACCGGCTTTGAAGTCTGATGTTTGCTGCTTGTGTGAGTTTGTCTCGCTCAGCCTGGGGTTTGAAGGTAATAAGAGACATGAGTGAGTGTGTGTAGAGGCAGCCGGTGAGGGGGAAAAAAAAAGCCAAAAATCCTCTTTTCTTTTGGCTATTTGTAGGTTTGCGGAACTTTGACAATGGAATAAATTTGCTTCGGTGGCTGTTTTTTGTATTGGCCTATTGTTGTTCTGAGAAGTGATAGTCAGAGCTCATGCAGGAAAACCAGAAGTGTGCATTTATTACTGTTTCTCAGACAGGCTTCACAGTAATATGACCACAAATAAAGGTGAGAAACACGCAGACTGCAGTCATTTGTGGTAGACAATAATGTCAAAAACAAATATACACAAGGGTGCTTCAAATCAATATACACACGTGGACAAAATTGTTGGTACCCCTCAGTTAAAGAAGGAAAAACCCACAATTCTCACTGAAATCACTTGAAACTCACAAAAGTAACAATAAATAAAAATTTATTGAAAATTAAATAATCAAAATCAGCCATCACTTTTGAATTGTTGATTAACATAATTATTTAAAAAAAACAAACTAATGAAATAGGGCTGGACAAAAATGATGGTACCCATAACTTAATATTTTGTTGCACAACCTTTTGAGGCAATCACTGCAATTAAATGATTTCTGTATTTGTCAATGAGCGTTCTGCAGCTGTCAACAGGTATTTTGGCCCACTCCTCATGAGCAAACAGCTCCAGTTGTCTCAGGTTTGATGGGTGTCTTCTCCAAATGGCATGTTTCAGCTCCTTCCACATATGTTCAATGGGATTCAGATCTGGGCTCATAGAAGGCCACTTTAGAATAGTCCAACGCTTTTCTCTCAGCCATTCTTGGGTGTTTTTGGCTGTGTGTTTTGGATCGTTGTCCTGTTGGAAGACCCATGACCTGCGACTGAGACCAAGCTTTCTGACACTAGGCAGCACATTTCTCTCCAGAATGCCTTGATAGTCTTCAGATTTCATCGTCCCTTGCACACTTTCAAGACACCCTGTGCCAGATGCAGCAAAGCAGCCCCAAAACATTACTGAGCCTCCTCCATGTTTCACCGTAGGGACAGTGTTCTTTTCTTCGTATGCTTGGTTTTTGAGTCTATGAACATAGAGTTGATGTGCCTTACCAAAAAGCTCCAGTTTGGTCTCATCTGTCCAAAGGACATTCTCCCAGAAGCTTTGTGGCTTGTCAACATGCATTTTTGCAAATTCCAGTCTGGCTTTTTTATGAGTTTTTTTCAGCAGTGGTGTCCTCCTTGGTCGTCTCCCATGAAGTCCACTTTGGCTCAAACAACGACGAATGGTGCGATCTGACACTGATGTACCTTGGCCTTGGAGTTCACCTTTAATTTCTTTGGAGGTTGCTCTGGGCTCTTTGGATACAATTCCAACGATCCGTCTCTTCAATTTGTCATCAATTTTCCTCTTGCGGCCACGTCCAGGGAGGTTGGCTACTGTCCCGTGGGTCTTGAACTTCTGAATAATATGAGCCACTGTTGTCACAGGAACTTCAAGCTGTTTAGAGATGGTCTTATAGCCTTTACCTTTAAGATGTTTGTCTATAATTTTTTTTCGGATGTCCTGGGACAATTCTCTCCTTCGCTTTCTGTTGTCCATGTTCAGTGTGGTACACACCTTTTCACCAAACAGCAGGGTGACTACTTGTCTCCCTTTAAATAGGCAGACTGACTGATTATGAGTTTGGAAACACCTGTGATGTCAATTAAATGACACACCTGAGTTAATCATGTCACTCTGGTCAAATAGTTTTCAATCTTTTATAGAGGTACCATCATTTTTGTCCAGGCCTGTTTCATTAGTTTGTTTTTTTAAATAATTATGTTAATCAACAATTCAAAAGTGATGGCTGTTTTTGATTATTTAATTTTCAATAAATTTTTATTTATTGTTACTTTTGTGAGTTTCAAGTGATTTCAGTGAGAATTGTGGGTTTTTCCTTCTTTAACTGAGGGGTACCAACAATTTTGTCCACGTGTGTATCAAGTCAATATATATAGTTGACTTTTTTGTTTTCATTGTAAATTTTACCAGTCCTTTTTGCTTATTCTTCTGGAATGCAATCTGTGAGCTACTGAATATCTAGAATTTCCCCAAGCAGATGAATAATCTACCAATCATAATGTCTATAATAAAGATATACAATAACATACGACAATTAAAACTACAGACATGACGTGAATTCCCCTGATCATCTCCTTAAAAAAGGACTCTGGGTTGTGGTGTTCATTCTCAATGCTACTTCGACATAAACCATCAACCCAAACATTGCTGCAGGTTAACCACAATCCTCCATTACTACAGCACTAACCAAACCTCTCTCAACAGGACAATGGACCACACAGCTTCCAAACTACTACTCAGGAATTACTCGAGGAACATGACCAAGAGCTCAAAACACTGAACCCAGCCCTCAATGCCCCCAAATCCAACATAATATTAGGGAAACGGTTTAAATGTAGTGGCTGATCCATGTTTAGGTACAAGATATATGTGTATTTTAGGGGGCTCAGCCGGTGATTGACATTTGCTAGATTATCTTTGCTTTGGCATACATCTGTTTAATGAACTCTCCAGAGTGGAAGATCATCGGGATTAAACACGAGTGATCAGAGGTAGAAAAACACTCGAGCCTGTCCAATCTTGTCAGATCTACGAGGCTGTCAGGGGTGTGGATTACATCATTACCATGTCGATACAGAAACGATGAAAGAAGAAGTTAAAGTGCTTATTCCAATCCAATCACGCCAAACCCCAAGATCTATGGGCTGTCACGACTGCGGACTGTTCCACAACAGCTACTAGATGGAGGTGGAGGGAGGCGGAGATGGAGTGAGACACGGTGCCAATCCAATCTTGTCACATCTACAAGCTGTCAAGTGCTGGTTACGCTCTATGACAACCGTATCAACCGCATCAGTATTACGGAGGTGAGGCGAGAAAGAGGATTATATGATAAGTGTGTCGATAATGGAGGCAAAGAGACAAAAACAAGAGGCTTATTTGCCTTCTGCATACACGTTGTACTAGCTGTACCTACATCGACGAAAGAGAAACATCTAAAACATGACACAGCTTTGAGAAAACAAAGAGCTTAAATTCACAAGGGACGCATAGGAAATGTCTGAACCTTGCATACACTTTAAAATTTCAGCATTTAAACTTGTTTTGTTTTTTTTTGTTTTCACTGAACGCTTTGATGTGTTTAATCTACTCGCAACAACCGCCGTGTTCGTTATCCCATTTTTAGCTCTTGGAACTTTGAAGAACCTCTTTTTTCATATTTAGCCACATTAAAACAGAACAGATGCTTCCACCTCTTCTTTTAAAAGGAGTTTTATCTACAGCTTACAGAGTTCCGTTCAGACTAAATTGTTGCTACAGCTGATTCACCGCATGTAAAGACTCTTCACAGTTACTACTGATGTAATAGATGCTCTCTCTTTTTATACATACAATGCAGTCATGCAAGATTTATTTCTGCTAGTGTCCTTTCTTTCTTTAGTATTTTTATCATGTTTAGACCTCTGGCAACCGATCGATTGATTTATTTATCCGAGTGGCTGGCTGGATTTGTTGTATGTTGCATCAGGTTCAACTAAAAAAAATCTCTCAGCTTTGCTCGCTTTGATCTAACAGGCTGCTGCTGATAAAATTCACATTTGGCAGCAAAGTCATGCATATTCAAAGGTTGTTAGTTGTAAATTTACCCTTACAGATGTAGTTCATGTGCATGATGTAATCAGATATGCTCGCATTTGTTAGGAAATTCCAAGGAATACATCTTGTGCGTGCGTTTAAGTAATGTTCTTTGCAGCATTTATGTCATAATATACAGTATTTTACTTAATGTTCAAAAATCTAGCATTGAAATGTCATTATTTGACATTGTTTTTAAAGGATGTTTTAATATTATCTTTTTGTTGTCTTGAGGAGCTGTCACTTTGCATTTCACTGAACAGACTGTTTGACCATGTGCCAAATAAAAACTCTTGAATCTTGAAATTTAATGAGACCTCGCTGTCCAGTAGAGGACGTGATTTTGTGCTGTGTATAAAGAGTGGAGAAAAAAATGTAAAAAAAAAAAAAAATCTCCACAAAGCTACAGAGAGAAGAGCTTTATGCTGCACAAAGACAGCTGAAGGCAGATGAAAACAAATTATTCTTATCCTTTTTACTGGAAGAAATGTGCAACATATTAAAAAATACAGAGACTTGACTTAACTTTTATCTACTTTTTTCATGCTTCAGATCTTACTTGTTGAATTTATTGTACTTTTTTGTCAAATTTTATGTTTGCTTTATTGCAAATCACTTTGTAACTTTGTTGTTGAAAGGTGCAATACTAATTAAAGTTATTATTATTATTATTATTGTTTTAATTATTACTGTACTATAAAAAAAAAAGGAAATTAAATGTATACGAGTGACCCCTGCACAGACAATACATACAGAATTCAGAAGCAGAATTCTGGTTGAATTTTATAAAAAAAAATTGGTAAGAAGTTGAAGAAAAAAATATTATGAATGTATAAAATATTATACACTACTGTTCAAAAGTTTGGGGTCATGCAGACGATTTCATGTTTTTCCATGAAAATTCTCACTTTTATTAATGTGCTAACATAACACAATAAGACGATTAGCTAACACAATGTAGCGTTAGAACACAGGAGTGATGGTTGCTGGAAATGTTCCTCTGTATCTCTATGGAGATATTCCATTAAAAATCAGCTCTTCCCAGCTAGAATAGCCTTATATCACATTAACAGTGTCTAGACTGTATTTCTGATGAATCTAATGTTATTTTCACTTTAAAAAAAACTGCTTTTCTTTCAAGAACATTTCTAAATGGCACCAAATTTTTGAACGACAGTGCATGTTTTCCCTTTAATACGCAGTTTGCATGTGTGAAATAGAACTAAGAAGCCTCATTTTTTAATTTGGACAATAACACCTGTGCACTGATGCAGTACAGTATTCATACTTTCATAAAACCATCTGAGGTCCAGTTTGAGCACTGGTGGATTTAAAGAAATGAAAAAAAAAAGACTAACAGCATGAGACAGACAAAGAGACTGACAGACAATTTGTTCTTGTCCTGCCTTATCAGATCTATAGCTGTCAGGGCAGCCTGCACTTGATAAGTTGTCTATTTGTCTGTGATGAGGAGGTCTTATGGGCCATGATGACTATCGCCCCCGACAACCGCCTCCCACAACGATGGATGAGACAGATAACTGACATGAGACGTACACACCGAGAAGAACCGGCACGGCGCTCATGCCCATTCAATCGTATCAGATCTTTGGTGCGAGAGCTCGGCAGTGAGCGGACGCTGACGGATCTCTGACTCCACCACCGCCGACGTGTCAGAGACGAAGATGATGTATGGGAGCAGTAATTGACGTGACGGAGAGATAATGAGTGATGGAGGGAGAAGTAAGTGGGGGGAGTTATAGGATCGCTGGCCACAATATGAGAACGATCATGATGGTGATTAGAGAGAAAGAGGAATACAGAGATTTGCTCCTCGGTTGTGATCGCCACTGAACAGCTGAATGAATGACTGAACTTGTGAATAATTCATTTATGTCATCAGATCCTTGGTGAAGTCTGTGTCTCCTGCCCTTCATTCCAATACAGAGCCAAGCTGTCAACAAAATCGGGCATTTGGTAGTGTATCTGAGTCAAACGATGCTCTGCATGTACTTAATTTGAATTGATAGAGCTTCTTTTGTACAATACGTACACTTTCAACTCAGTACCGTGGATTAAATCACTGTCCTGGGCCTGTTCTATCTGAGAGCACTTACGCACTGCAATAAATTACTGTAAAAATAGTCACATTTAACACAACACAAAGGAGACAGAGCTGTCAAATCAAATCACACGGAATTGATAAAAAAAATAGACAAAACAACTCAAATGACACACGAAATTACACAAATGAGAGACAAAATGACACAATCGAGACACAGAATGACAAAAACAAGACACCAAACAACATAAACAAGATAAATGAGACACAGAACAGAAATCAAACACAAAATAAGAGGCAGAATGTGACAAAAACTAGATACAAAAGAAAATTAGGTGACAAAACGGCACAAACGAGACACGCAAAAAAAGATGAGACACAATTTGACAAAAACAGACACAAAGTTACAGAAAGGAGACCAAATTCTCACACAGAAATGTGAAGTGGCACAAATGAAACACAAGATGATAACAAATAATCAACAGAAAGAAGACACAAAACAACAAAAGGACACAAATGAGACACAAAATGCCAAAAAAGGAAAAAAAAAAAGAAGACAAGACAAGAAGACAAATGTTACTAAATATCACAAATAAGACACAAACTGGCAGAAAGATGACAAAACAGTTACAAGGAGACAAACAAAATGTCACAAACGGTACGAGAGAGAAAAGCTAGATAGAAAACAACACAAATAAGATATATGATGACAAAAATGGCACACAAAATGGTGGGAATGAGCCACAAAACGACAAAAGATGTGCTAAATTAACACAAACAAGACACAAAATGACTTAAAGAAGACACAAAACAGAAACCAATACAGACAAAAACATACAAATGAGACACAAAAAAAAGTAGATAAAGGACACTAACTGTAAAAAAAAAGACATAAAATGACAGAATGATGACAAAACTGTCACAAAGACACACAAACAAAATGCCACAAATGGGACACGAAAGAAAAATTGGGCATAAAACAACACAAACACGACACAAAATGACACAGACGAGTCAAAAAACGATGAAGGATGAGTCAAAACAACACAAGCAAGACATAAAAACGACACAAATTGACACAAACAAGAACTAAAATGAGACAAGAAAAATGAGATTTAACATGACACAAAAAAGACACAAGACTACAGTTGCAGTTATTGTTAAATACAATGGCAAAACAATGTAAATACCGTAAAAAGTCTAGTTGTAGTATTCCCTGTAATTCTGCTATAGAGAGACTCATTTTACAGGACCAACATTAGGATCCAAATCACAAAAAAAAAGACAGAAAAAAAGAATACTCAGCAAACAGCTCAATCTTATTTCCTCTCTACATGAAATCCTCAAAGCAGTGAATGCATAATTCAGCCAGTGTTGGATCTTAACAACATATTCAACGTCATGGCAGATTTATCCACTCTGAAAGAGGGGGGGAAAAAAAAAAAAAAAAAAACGAGAGAGAGAAAATGCCCTCACTGGCTTTTTAAATAATTTGCATAGCTGTGAATTTTAATGCTGCTTTGGTAATACTGCTTCTGATAAATGGTCATGTCAGTCAAATAAATGAATTGAGAAAGTAGAAGAAGGTGACTCAGGATTCAAACGTTGGGAGGGGGAAAAAAATGCCGGTGACAGGAAGTGTGATGAAGAGTGTGTGGGATTAGCATGTGTGCTTTTAAGTGGGCGAGACAGACAGAGAGAAAAAAAAGCAGATCACCGGACGTCTGATTGCCGTTTGGCATTTGACAAGTTGAGAGGGACTCAGCTGGGGTCACGTCACGATCTGTCGACTCAGTCTGCCAAGTCAGATGGACGGAGGAGATAAAAAGAACATGAGGAGGCAACAACCTTTTCTCCTACTGCAGAGAGGAAAGCGTCTGAGATGTTAAACTTTATAGGCTGCACTTTGAAAATGACGTTTGAAGATGTGGTATTAAAAAACGTGGGTGTCGGTGGCGTCAAGTTGTAGGCAGCTGAACTGAGACCAGCTTTTTGACCAACTGATTGGTAGTTTTAGATTCTCTCAAAATGGCAAACTCTACTTGTTGCCCATCTGTTCTAACAAAAATGCAGCCGCACAGGCGAGGCACAAACGAGACACAAAAAATGAGACAAAACAACACAAGCAAGACACAAAATGACAGAAGGAAGGTACAAACAATTCTGAGATGCAAAAAACAAGAAAACATCACAAAAAAATGACACAAACAAGACACAAAACCACAAAAGCAAAACACAAAAGGAGACGAACAAGATGCAAAGCAACAAAAATGAGCCACAAATCAACATTTGCGACAAAGTAACACAAAGTGACACAAACAAGAGAATAAAACAAGACAAAACAACTGAAACAAGACAAAAGCGAGACACAGAACAACATCAACAAGAGCCAAAACAGCAGAACCACACAAAGAGGAACAAACTAAACTTGACAAAGGAGGACGAAAAGAAGAACGAGACACAAAATCACACAAACGAGACATAAAACAACTAAAACAAGACAGGTGAGAGGCATAACAAGACAAATGATAGACAAAGCAACAAAAGTGAGACACAAAACAACACAAATGAGACACAAAATGACAAAAATGAGACACAAAACAAGACAAAATGACAAAGGTGAGACGCAAACCAAGACAAAATAACACAAACAAGACGAAGGTGGAATTGTACTGGAAAAAACTGCACATTACCTCTACATGCTAACCTTAAAGGAATTAACAAGCTAGCTACTGTTTTTAGCTGATCTGCCATGTTAGTCTTCTGTTTGCAAAGATTAAATCTGACTTTTTCACCATCTGTTTGATCAAAACGCAGCCACACTGAAGACTTCTTCCACACAGTGTCCTTGAGTTTACGATCACTTTCGAGCAAACGTCAAAAAAACGTTAAATAAGTTAGAGCTAGCCGTCTCCGTTAGCGTATTCACAGGAAGTCTGTTTCTGCCACTGCCAAACGTAATAAATCAAGCCTGAAAGCTGCGGATGGAGACTTTTCTCCTGAAAAAAAATCATACCACTGATTGTTTGACCAGCAAAAATTTGACTGGATGAGAACATATGGATTCATCAATAAGCTAAACAATCAGCCAACTGCAGCTCAGACACTGATAAAGTGATGAACCACTCCTAATGTCTACTGAAAGCAGTGAAAGTCAGTAATTGTTTTCTGATTACTGACATATAAGTGGGCAAAATTATAAACACTTGGACAATCACTTTGTCATTTGGAATCTGCTTTTGAAAGTATTGAGCCTGCAAACACCATACACACATATTTGAATGTTTCTATACCAAAAACGCAAAGAAAAATCTATAAAAATAATCATTTGTCTTAATTCATGCAAATATTTTGAAATAAAGGTCAATAAAGAGGACAAATTAGGTTTGGATGTGGATTAGTATTTTTCTCTGTAATATATCCTGATTCTCGTCATTAAAAAGTTCAAAGTAAAGCTAATGAGAAATATGGGCAGCGACTGGACAAATTGAAATAATTTAATATCACACAGAGTTTGATTCTATCGTCCTAATGCCAACAACAGATGAATCTGTCTGGAACAAACCAGACAACTTCATCTGGTCAGTCATAACGCCAACATCAAAATATGAAAAGATTGTTACCGTGGCTTAGAACAACCCAGTCTCAACAGACTTAAACAAATCATACAACTAAACTGCATTCTTAGTCATGTTTTTAGGTATTTTCTGCAGGATCATGCTGATTTGTAAATTTGTTTTTTAATCAAAGTAATGTTTTTATTTTCTTGCTTTACCGTTGCTTCTTCCCAATCATATATTTGATTTGGTGAGAATTATCACTCTGGTAGCAAAGAAAATGGAAAAGAAACTTCAAACATCGAGTATCAGGGTCATATTTTAACCCATACCTCGATCTTTTTCCTAACTTTAGCCACATAATTTTGGTACCCAAACCTTAAGAAAGTTTCTAACATGTAAAACTGAACAAACAAAAGCGTGTTATTTTCCAGAATTAAACCAAAAAGTCCGTGATAACTGATGAGAGAAGACAAAACTTAAGTCTGAAACTCGCACCGGTCATAGAATGCAATGAATACCAGTCTGGTTTCTGGTTTATGCCTCCTTTTTCCCGTTCTACCTTCTTTCTTGGGTTTTGTGGCTCCTTTGTCACTGCTTCCTATGACGTATATAGTGTCGAATTACTTTTTTATTTGAGAATCCAGTTTAGTTGCAAAGGAAGAGTAATTTTGTGGAGACAGAGTTACTTAGAAGCTCCATAGAAGGCATGAAATAGATGATCTGTAGAACCCTACCAGTGGGCAGTGCGGGGTCCATGGTGGGTTTCTCCCAGGAGTTGACCTGTTCCCAGGTGAATCCGTTGGTTCCTAGAGAAACGCTGTATCCACAGCTGCTATACGACTCCTCAAACGTACAGCCACCTGAACAAAAAGACAAAAACATGCATTAATTTACACATTACACAACTTTTCATTAAATTTCCGACTAACACTCAGAGGGAAATGCAGACGAACATTTGATCTGGAGTGTGTCCCTAAAAGCTGCCAGACAAAAGACAGCAAACAGCAGATAAACAAGGTAATGGATGTGGCTGCAAAGGCTGCGATCATTAAGATTTCAAACCTGATTGATTTTGGTGACAGCGGTGGTTGCTGGTGGTAACAGCAAGCGGCTTTTAATAATCTGAGTTTGCTCAAAATGACATGTCAGCCTCTCTTTCTCAGCAGCGAACAAGCCTTGAGCAACTAGTCTGTCGCAAATGCGAAAAGGTAAGATCTGTTTAAACGGGTTACTGTGTTGCGCATTGATGATCTTTAAACAATGAACTCTACTTTTTTGCCATCCGTTTGAACAAAATGCAGCCACACAGACGGCCTCTTTGACAAAACAGCGCAGATAGGACACAAAACGGCAAAATCTGACAAAAAAAAAAAATGACAGAAGAATGACAGACAAGATCCAAATTTTAAAAAAAACAAATAAAAATGGTAAAAAAATTATAAAAAATGAGACACAAAATGCCACAAACGAGACACCAAACAAAATATGAGATTTAACAACACAAACAAGAAACTAAATGACTAAGATTCAAAATGGTATACAGAAGAAACAAAACGATATAAACTGACATAAAAATGACAACAAAGCAACAAAAATTGACAAAATAACACAACCGAGACAGAAAAGAACAAAACCAAGACACAAAACGACTAAAGTGAGACAGAACATGACAAACTGAGACACAGAAAGTAGACAAAACTGCAGACTCAAGCTAAATGTCACAAATGAAAAACAGAACAAAATGAGACAGACAAAAACGAGCCAAAAAGACGACCCCAACGAGACAAAACAACAAGGGTGAGACACAAACCACATAAACGACACTAAAAACACGACGAATGAGAGACAAAGTGACAAAAGTAAGACATAAAGCGATACAAAATGACACAAACAAGATTAAAAATTACACAAATGAGACAAAAAATTACAAAAAAATTAGTCAATACAACACAAATGAGACACAAAATGACAGTAAAGAGGCACAAAATGACAAAAACAAGACACAAAATCATAGAACAGAGAAATAAAGTGTCCCCAAAGAGGCACAAACTAAATGAAAAATGAGACATAAAAGGACACAAACAAGACACAAAACAACAAAAAAATGCACCAAAAAAATACCAACAAGGGACAAAATTACATTAATAAGATACAAATTCATAGAATGGAGAAAAAAGTGTGTCCAAAGAGGCACAAACGAAATTTCACTAATTAGACATAAAACGACAGAGACACAACAAAAAATGAGAAAAAATTACACAGATAAGACATAAAATGACAATAAACAAGATGCTAAATGTTTAAATGGGTTTATTTTGTTGCACTGTTTTAAAATGACAAGAACTGTGTGTCCTTTTCCAGGCATCCTTTATTTAAAAAAAAACCTAAAAGATGCAATAAAACTCATAATAAACCGAATTTATTCACCGTATTTATAATTATATTCGGCACAGTGTGTTTTTAGAGACTGCATATTCAATCACTTCAATGAGGTTTGAAAACAGCCTTTGGTTTTTTGTTAACAATATAATACTAATTAAGTTATCGGGCTGAATTCAAAGAGCTCAGTGCAAGACAGACGCCGTCACAGCGTATCAGAGGAGCGAAGAAAGCAGCAGGGGAGGAAGAGTGTGAGGAAGAAAGACAAGAAAAACAGAGAGCGAGGGCCAGATGAAGAGGAAGCTCAATGTGTCAACATGATTAAGTCACAGTGTCTCATCATTATTTCATGGCCCAGCTAAGACACATTTTCCACCGCATTAGCCTTCTCCGTTAGCCCCGAGCGCCATCCGCACACACTAAACCCTAATTAGACATATGCTTTGACACACAACCATTTTAATTTGTTTTGAAGTATTTGAAATGGGCACACGTCACCGCTTTATTCATGAAATCACTTATACTTTTTAAGGCTTTTTTTTTTTTGGTCTGCCTCTTTGTTGTCGCCGTCTCCTGAGAGCGCGTATGTCAGTTTAGACCTCATCAAAACAAAAGAGAAACTTCTCGTCTTTTCAACTTCAACTACAAAAGAGCCAAAGAATAAGCACCCGTTTAGGCTTTTGTAGTTTTAATGGCAGCGTTTAACTGCAGTTATTTTGTAGTCGCGAGGCGGTAGGTCATAAAGTTTCTGAAGCAGATATAATTACCTATTTTCACGACCAAAAGGCGCACTGTACCAAAAGGCGCAGTCTCAGTTATGTGTGCCATTACTGTATTTAACACACACATAAGGCGCACCTGATTATATGGCGAGGGTTTTATATACAATCCACGCCCACACTTCCCCCTTTAACGTTCTCATGGTGTCCTCTACTACGTCGGCCTTACAACAACAACACACACACAAGCATACAAGTGTGCGTATTTAAAAATAGAGCGGGAGCAAAACTGAGTTTGGTTGTGCTTTATTTAAGTATTGATTACAAAGTACTAACATTTTTTTAATCATCAATAGTCGCGGGCATGGTAAAACACACGGATTAAACAAGCACACAAGTGTGCGTATTTAAAAATAGAGCGGGAGCAAAACTGAGTTTGGTATTCACTTTTTTTTTTTTACCGGTAATCGTCATCAATCAAACCCATGGAAGTCCTCATCCTCTGTTTCTGAATTGAACAGCTGCGCTAAACCTCCATCAAACATGCCAGGTTCACTTTCTTCACTGTCAGAGTCACTTTCCGTGCCGTGCGGTGCCTCGGAAATGATGCCGGCTTTTGCGAAAGCTCGAACAACAGTGCCAGCAGACACGTTAGCCCAAGCATCTACAATCCATTGGCAAATTGTGGCGTAACTCGCCCGGCGCTGCCTTCCACTCTTAGTGAAACTGTGGTCTCCATCGGTCATCCATCGCTCCCACGCCGCTCGCAGCCTTACTTTCACACCGATGGCCAGCAGTTGGAGTTCCTTTGTCAGGCCTCCCGGAATGACAGCAAGCTCAGAGTTCATTTGCTTCACTTGTTTTTTCACATCGGCTGTGAGATGGGCACGCATAGAGTCACAGATCAACAGCGATGGTGATGCGTGGAAAAAACCACCTGGTCTACGTCCGCCTTACAACAACACACACAGGACGCACTGCACCATAGGGCGCGCCGCACAATTTGAAGAAAATCTAACACTTTTATGTGCGCCTTATAGTCGTGAAAATACGGTAAAGGAAAACATAGTAGTGCTTAGTCAAAAGTGTAGGAGAAGAAAATGTATTCTAGCAGCATATTGTATTTGGTACGGTGTGATTTAATCGTCTCACCCAACCGGTCGAGGCAGGTAGCTGCCTTCCCGGATCCTGGTTCTGTTTGAGTTTTTTTTTCTCCCTCCCTACCCCAAGGGGCGTTCCTGTTCCTTCTCACCGTCACCGACAGGGAATCCAAAAGTATCTTTGCATTGCTGGGTTTTCTGTTCTCTGTAATTCGTAAAGTCTGTACCTTAATATGCTAGGAATTTTGAGATGACATATGATGTGAATTTGCGCTATTTAAACAAAATTGAATTGAATTTGAATTACTTCCAACTTGAGGTGATAAATTTTATTTCTTGGTTGTATGTATGTGAAAATGGTAGCCGTATTTCATTGATTAATAGATTTAGCCCCTAAAAACTCATCTCCATGTATCAAAGTTGCATATTTGAATGCTTTTTTTCTCCGTGAAAATGACTGTTATCCTATCCTTAAAAATGGCTTCGATGTAACTGTAGCTTCCCTCGAGATTGTGCACATCTATCAAGTTCCCACAACTTTGCCCAACCTTTTCCCCACATTTGCTGCAGCTCCAGCACACCAGCTCACCTACAGTTCTGTTCAAACACTGTTAAATTACTCTATGCTAGTAGATGTCAAGCTGTAATACTGGAGGAATTCAGCCATGCATGTATGAGCAGTGAGCCGATGCTAAACCGATTCCCATCCTGCAAGTTGAAACCATAGTATAAAACCCCAAAAGATGTCGATACACTGCACCTTCATGGTAGAAATGCTCATGCTTATTCGGCTCATAATGCATCCTCCAGCTTCTAAAAAACAGTACATGTACAAGCAAACAAGCTAAAAAAAATCAGATTTTCAGCAAAGGTGGTCTGTTCTGATGACAGTTTTTGACCCCAACTCCATTCAAATTCTTTGATATTAAGTATCTATTGATATCAAGTCCGTTGTGAGCATGTTGACATTACCATTAGCACTTATAGTCACATGAGAACTTCGAAAAAGGCTTTAAACTCTTCTGAGGTATGTCCATAAGGGAGTCTTTGGATATGAGGGGTCATGCTGCCCCTCAGCATTGGATGTTTGTTGGTCGTGTGACTATATATTCCCAAAATAGACTGAATGGTAGGTGCAGGAAACCAATAAGGACCACCCATTCCTACAATCATCCAAACACCGGCTGCACCTGATCGGACAAATGCTTCACTCGTGGGCTTGCTAGCGTCTTTAACAAAACAGCAAAAAGATGCTTCAGGCAACGTCTGAGGCCAGAAATAAGACGTGCAGTGGCTGAATCTGTCTTTATTTTACATCAACAACTTTTGATTAACAAAGCTTTTCTTGAGTTTTAAGAGGCGTTGAGTTGCAGTTAGACACCTCTGATTTGTAGAAAGTAGACTAAACTTCAACTTTATGCAAATAAGGAACTTCCAAGATGATGCCTTGAATCTCAAAACGCAACTTAATGGGAGAAGAATGCATCACAAGGTCGATAAAATACACAACTGCAGGAAGCATTGAAATGATCGACCCCTTGTATTCATGTACTACTAGTCTTGTTTTACTTAAACATCAGAGTTTGACCCAAAATTTTCAAACTTGCACAATCAAGAAAATCCCACTATGAAACACCAGTAACACAGTTATTTATGATACACAATCTCAGATGAAACATGTAAAAAATGTGAACTATTTCTTCCTCATTTTTGCCTCAAGACCAGCTCCTGCTACCTTCCTACACTCTCCGTTAAAACACGTATACTCGAAACTGCAGTCTGCAAGAAATATATGGTAAAAGCTTTGATTATGCCTCTTCAAGCAAGACTTACATCAACTGGGAACAGAATTTGAAAAAGAAAAAGTGTTCTATTTGGAAAAACAACCTCCAGCAATGGGTGGAAAGTAGGAAAACACTTTTTTTCCTCCTTACAGATATGAAAATAGCTGTTATAAATTAATCAATACTGAGATAATTAGCCTTTATCGCCCCCTCGTTGTTCGGTGATCTCATTAGAAATAAAAGAAATCAAAGTGATCTCATTAGAACAGAGCTATAAACAGGCGGGGGAGGGCGGGCCTGTGGGGGGATCTATCAATATTCAATATCAGATCTGCAATTTTAAGGCCAGAGAAAAGTGGCTCACAGCGGTAGGCCAGACTCTCAGCGTGCCCCCGATCTAGTTTTTGAAAATCAGTACAACACCTCCCTTCCCCTTGCACACAAACATCGTTACACACATGTCCCGTGTTCGGAAAAAAAACACATTTCCATAATGAAAACATGATAACACTGGTTGGTGTGTGTGAAGTGAGAAAACGTGTATGTATACCTACTTGTATGAGTTGTGACTGCAGGGGTGTGTGCATACGATATTAGCGTGACACCAAAACAAGCAGAATCCCTTCATCTCTGCTAATTAACACTTGTGATACGATGAAATATTGATACGACGACGGCGTAGCTTATACACGCAAACACGGCATCCAACACATGTAGCCCGCCTTTATCAATATTTATAGAGA
Source organism: Acanthochromis polyacanthus (assembly GCF_021347895.1). Taxonomy (NCBI): domain Eukaryota; kingdom Metazoa; phylum Chordata; class Actinopteri; family Pomacentridae; genus Acanthochromis; species Acanthochromis polyacanthus. The sequence continues at coordinate 30,359,459 of NC_067117.1, read as the reverse complement.
AGTTTGCTTAAAAAAATGAGGACACGTTTGCCTTATTGTTTATATTTGGCAGCTTTTTAAAAATTGTATTCCTCCACCACTGTTGTGTTTGTCACTCTGTCATCTCCACTTGTCAGTGTTTCCATACAACTGTCAACATCATAATGCAAATCTGCTGAGTTTCCATCAGCTGGTGTGAATACAACAGATTCCCGAATGGCAACAAAATGCAGCAGAAAAATATGAAATGGCAACTGAAGATGTGAGATGTCCTGCTATGACTGCCATGAATAATATCGCACGCACATATGGTTCTTATGGAAAACAGCTAAGCTAGCATGTTGCTAACATCTGACCTACAATGTGGAAACGGCCAAGATTGCATGTGCAAAACAGCCTGCAGCTCTCAGAAGAGGTAAAGGTGCATCCACACTAGCATGAATCTGCGTTAACATTTGCTTTATTGCTTATTTATTTGAAAGAAAACCCGTGCAACCTCCAAATTCTTTTCATGTTTCTGTGCAAGCTGCAGATCCAATGCGTTTTTGTCAGTTCAAAGTTCACTTTTTGTTTTTGTTAATTTATGCAGTTGTCCAAGAAACAGTGTTGTCTTAATACATCTGTATTTTTGAAAGGGAGCTATTATAAAGTCATTATTCTAACGCCCACGTTCTTTTTTTTTTTACAGTGTTACACTCCCAGTGCAGCGTAAAATGTATAAAAACCATGATTACATTATCACCACTCTGTTCAATGAGTTTTTTCATGTATTTTGACTTATTTTTAGAGAGATTCTTCAGAGAAATGGAAGCTGTGGTTCATATTTTGTATGTTTCCACTTAATAGTACACATGTTGTTATACTCTAGCAAAAACCAAAGGAGGGTTCTAAAACCCTGAAGTAGTATTGACTACCTTTCGGCCTGATTAGCAACTAGTAGCTTGTAAACTAACTGCTAACCTGCTTTCAAACAGGGAATGTGTCGCTGAGCCACAAATTCTTACAAATTTACAAAGAGTCTTGTTCACTTTTAGGGATGATTGTTTCCAGCATGTCCTGCTTCACATCATCTAACAGTCTTCCCTCTTCGGTTCGACACACACAGCATTGTCTGTGCTGTTTGCGTAAGATTTTGTTAATAGAAAAAAATACTATTTGATTCTATAAAAATGCTCAACAAGTCGGTTAACTTGCCTGTGAGCAAAATGACTTTAGGGAAAATCAACCTGTTTCCTCAGCCAGTGTTTGGCATATGTTCGCCCTGTTGTCCTTCACAGTCATTTAACATTTTGAATCTCGGCAGGTTAAAAAAGCATGTTATATTTAAACGAAAGTCACCAAAAGTCACACCATTCATCCTAGCCAGAAACTTTCAAAAAAGGGAAAAAAAAGGATTTTCAACTTTCTGATGGTCCTTGAACTAATCATGCATAACACACAGTTCCATCAAGAAACTTAATCAAATCTGAGCTTAAAAATTGAGAATTTTTATCACTTTAATTTATAAAAATCCATTGAAAAAAACTGGCCAACAATAAAGCGATTATAGTAACAAGATTCTGCAAAAATTCCGCACTTTTTGGCACAACAGAAAAGCCATGTTTGACCCAGCAGCAACCAAAGGCCGTGTGAGAAAAAAATCTGTAAATTTGATTCAACTGGGATGAACTATAGGCTGTGCTTGCACAGAAAAGATAGGAGACGGAAACGACTTAAAGATGTAGATCGTAAAATACTGACAGTATGTAGTGCTACCATTTTCAACCTGCTGTTGGTTGCACCTACTTGGAAAAATGCTGCACACGTTGAAACCAGTTTTATTTTAATTTCTTTGCAAAATTCTTCATCATTTATAACACTACAACTATGTCAAAACGCACAGAAGACATTTTCTGAGATCTCTCCCCTTCTTCATGGTTGTGTTGTTTCTACAGCGGTGCAGGATTTTAAATAGCAATAAAAAATGAACCCACAGTGAAGCAAGATGAGCAAAAAAAAAAAACGCCTAGTTCAGTGGATTAACAGCAACATAATGAACTGAAATTATACATTTGCACCGTCAACTCCTGTCTCTTGAATGTGTTTCAATTGCAACACTTCAGTCGTCGTCTTTTGAACTCTTTGGATCTGTCAAAGGTCAGCGCTTTGCATATCACCAAAGTTGAGCTTAAGGCTAATGATCGGGACAGATTAACCTCATTCCTGTGACAGAATCCCGGTAGTGTTACTGGAAGGGAGACAAAGATTCTGTGTTTCCTGTAAGAGAATGTTTCTCCGCCCACCTTTAACAGCCAGCAGAGGTTTAACTGTGAAGATGATCTCACTCTTACCTTAACCACTCAATCCCTGCCTTCTCACTGGTGTGTTGATTTTAGATCATGTACAAAATGTTGTTTCTACTCCCTAAGATGGAGTACAACATCTGAAAAAAGGTAAAATAACTAGATGTAAAGTTTGAAATTGGTAATATTAAAGTAAAGCAATCAAAAATATAACCCTGATTTCTCTCCAATCATTGTTTATTTTCTTTGAATGTCTTGGATGAACTCTTTGCCATGTTTTCTTCACATGTCAAACAAAATAATTGTCAAAAAAACATTCATTTCATCAGTTCAGATGAATATTTCATGAAAAAGTTCTGCTTATCATTTACTTGCCTCCAAGACTTGCTGCTCTAAAATCAAACCTATGATTTTTCCAGAAAGAAAAAGTCTTTGGTCATTGTTCTGCTTCAAACTTGTTTTCCAACTGAGTGATTCCAAGTGTCCCCGTAAGAGTCGCGATGACAGTTTTACTCTCAATTTGACTTTAGTTTTTAATTAAAACAGCGGTAGTTATTGTCAACAAATTAATGGCCAATGCAGAAATTGCAGGGACTCATTGTTGAGGTGTAATTTGTTTTGCCGTCAACAAAACAGTCTCACCAAAGTCAAATCAGCACAACAGTAATTACTTTTCTCACATCATGTTAATGATTTGTAAGGGGACAAGTGAAGACTTTACACTCATCTCAAAAGGCAAGAGCAAACTTTTGAAACTGAAAAAAAAAAAAAAATCAAGCAAATGAAGGTAAAACTCATTTTGAGTAATGGATTTCAGTTTATGGCTTATTCTTAGAAAATGATAATGACAATAGGGGTCAGACGATGTCAGACCAATTCTTAGTAATTATGGAGACCAAAAAACAATTGTAGGAACTAATATGTACTTCAAATGTAACACAAATGGTTTTCTGACAGAAAACCATTAAAATGCCTTTGTTATTGTTGACGACATGGAGTCAGTCTAGGACTTTGCTCAAGGCTAGATAGACAGAGGATCAGACGCATATTTTTAAATTCATTGAATTTATTGAAAATAACAAAAATTTGAAATATGCTGAGCATCTGACTCATTCAGGAATGCTAATAACCAGTGGTTTGATTTAAACTGACATCAGGCGACACCTGTTGAAACGCAAAGTTCTGTCTGAAATTAAAATTGCATGATAGCTCAAAAACGTTCAGTATGTCCTCTTGTTAGTACACTAGTTTTGAGTTCTTCTGTTCAGACATAGAATGATTAGATAGATGTCCTGGCCAAATTTGAGCTCCATTGGGGTTACCTAGTTAGAGTTTATAGCTTTTGAACATGTGCAAAAATGGGTCCACAATGGTCCAAAATATGACACAAAATTCAAAATGGCTAAGTTTCCTGTTGTGTTTTAAGTGTAGTAGTCGAATATATTTTTGTAGGTATTGACGAGGTACTTATGCCTACCAAATTTCATAGCTGTAGGTGACATGTACAAACTGTAGTTCCTGTTTGAAATTTTCCAGGTGGCACTATTGAACCATTTTGACTCTGATCACACATGTAAAGTTTGAAGCAGATTAGAGCATGCACTGGCTAGTTAGACAGCACTTCCTGTTTCGTGATGAGACATGCGAAATGTTCACCAGCTGGCACTATGACTGTGATTGTATATGACCTATGGATGTCATCAGGGCCGGAGTCTGATCACATATGTAAATGTATGCATCTACATCGGCACTGGGTCAAAATGGGGAAAAAAACAAACATTGGGTATTTGCAAAAATCCGATACCCCTGTTTACTTTTTCCAGTTTTTCCAAAGATGTTGTATAAAACGTTCGTATTTGTGTGCAAAGAAACCAGGCTTGTTTCCTCAAAGTCACTTTCTTTCATAATTGTTTTGTCAGGTCACATTTTAGCCTAATTTACATTATCTACATAAGTCCATCACAGCATATAATCGCATCAAATATAATGTGTAGGACAGTCTACTGCTGCTATATGATATTACAATATCGCTGCACTAAACTCATGAATATTAAGTTTTATTAAGCAAATAGGATATCGGGCAAACAGGCATTTCTAACCGATTTCTTCTGCTTGAGATCAGATCTGGTCCATTTAGCCACACGGTTAGACGACACGGGTCAGTTTAACTCTATATCAGCACATTACGCAAGAAAACCTGGCTTCCGTCCACAAACACTCACATGCCATGCAGATACAGCGAAGCAAACCCCCACAAGAGCGGCGAAAAATAACCCTGAAATAACCCACTCGTACGCACACGGTAACACTTATTTAAGCAGAATCCTTCGTCTTTCTCAACGTTAAGATTCCCACTCCCCCGAGGCGCCGATGGCAGCCATTAGAGGCTTTCATGTCAGCCAAAGCTAACACAGTGCGACAGGACCCACGGAGCCACAAACCAGAGGGAGGCACCCCGAGGCAACCGGCTCTAAAGAGTCTGTTTACTGCTCACTTAGATAACATCTACCGATCCTGAGTGTGACTCCGCTCCAGAGTGTGTGGAGGCGAACCAAGGGTACGTCGCCTCGTGTTTGTGTGCAGAACAGTTACTGCATCAGGAGTGAAGAAGTTGGAGTTGTAGCTACTTCAGTGTTTCATTTTGTGATACTTCTACAGAGATATAAGTTTCATTTTTTGCTTATGTACCTGCACATGTCGATCAGAAATGCATTTGATACCTTACAAACAAGCTGAATCAAAGAAAAAAATGCATTTCCTTCAACTGTTGCCAAGAAAATCTAGTTTACTTGTGCAAAAAACGTAATTTTCAGCAGACAAAGCTCTTGAAATTCCAGTATTCAGGCTCTCTTTTTTTTGCTTTATTTGTTTTGGAATATGGCACTCTTATGTTTATGCATTTTCTTACATTTGTTTCCAATTTAATGAACTAATTTGGTGCTTTGGGGTGCATTTGTGACTTCATGTGTATTAAAAGCTCACTTTACATTTGCATTTATGCACACAGGTGTGATATTTCATATAGAAATGTACATAAATATATGTTTGATTGGACTGCTTGATTTAGTTTATGCATCAAAAAGCTTGGGTTTGGCTTTTAATGCGACCTTTTTGCAACGTGTTTGTCACTTCTCTTCTCATTCTTCCATACCATATTGGCTGACTGAAAAGGACCAACAGTAAGAATGCAAGAAAAAGGCAAAAATATGTTTATTAGAAACAAGAATGGGTCAAAACATCACTGAAAAAGCAGGTTACTTGACCAGGAATATCATTTTCAGGAGATACAACTCTAAAAATCCAGTATCCAGGCTCTATTTTATACTTATGTTGACACCTTTTCATATTTTTGCGCAATTTAAACATTCATATAAATGTTTTGTGTTCGATTGTGTTACAATTTAATGAGCTAATTTGGTGCTTTGGGGTGTATTTGTGAGTTCATCTGTGTTGAAAGCTCACTTTATGTTTGCATGTATGCACACAGGTGTGATTTTTCATATAGACATGTATGTAAATATGTGTTTGTGGGCTGCTTAATAAGTGTTTTCAGTCTTCTGCGTGCATGCCATCTTGTCTCGTAGTTAACTCCTATTAAATCCACTGCCAGCTAACATGCCAGTATCTTTAAATATTTTCATTAAGTCATTTAAAACCATATGCCAACATATGCCATCGTCCTCTCTCTCTCTCTCACACACACACACACCCCGAGGCGAACAAACACACTCACTAAGCATCTAAATGCCATTACTGCCACCCCAATAAGCCGGGATAATAAGAGAAAGGAGGCTCGTTAGCGTCGCACACAGCTGCAGCGGCTGGATCTCAAGTGCGTTTTAAAATGCATGAAGTTTTCGGCGGCGGTGAAGGTGAAGTAGCTCCCCCTCCGTACAGCCAAAACTCGACTCAAAGAAAGAGGCCAAAGTCGAGAGGTTTTGCGTCGGTGTGTTTGTCTGCAGAGGCGAGAGAATGAGATGTTTACCGAAGAAACAGATAATACAAGAAACCGTCCACAAGTGCTTTAATGAAACGGGTTCAAGTAATTTCCGAGGGGTTACAGATTATGTGTTTTTATACGCGGAAGAGTTCAACGGGGTTATGATCAGACCAGCTTTTCCACAAAGAAACAGGCCGACGGGGAGTGAAAGAAGCGGCGAATGTATGCTAAAGCAATTTATTTTTTTATTTTTCCCCACAAAGAACGAGTTCCAAGTTCACCCAAAATATGAAGGTCGGGGGTCGCGTGTGTTTCTGCGGGTCTGCCTTTCATGGAGATTTGTGGTGTTAGCATGGGAGCGGCAGGGCAGCGGAAACTAAACAAGCGCCGACAGAAACCGAAACAAAGCGGGAGAGAAAGCTCGAATGCAGTTGTTAAAGATGTAACACCTGAAGGAGAGTAGTGGTGGGGGGGTGAAAAAAACACTCAAATGTGTGCTTCTACGATGTTATTTGAGGGGAAATGTTTGTATTATGTGGTCTGAAAGTGAGTGAGAGGTGAGTAAAAAAGTAAATAAATACAAATAAGCAAGTCCAGCATGTGATCAAAAAACACAAGGCAGAAAGCAATCCAGTGTGAGCGACAAATGAATGAGTGAGTAAATGAGCAAGTAAGTGTGAAAGGAGAGAGTGAGCGACTACAAATATATGTGAGAGTGAACAAAGGTGAGTGATAAACAGTAAGACTATGAGTCAACCTGTGAGCGAATGAGTGAATCACAGGTGGGTGAGGTGAGTGAAGGAATCAGTGAGAAAATGAGTGAATGAGTGTTTTAGGGATTGAGAAAGAGAGAGTAACCAAACAAAGTGAGTGACCAGTGAAGTAAACAAAGGAGTGATTGAGTGAATGAGCAAGAGAGAGAGTGAAAACAGAAAGGAGTGAGGGAGTGAACCTGTAAGTGAGTGAGAGGTGGTTGAAGAATAAATATAAATGAGCGAACCAACGTGAGTGAGTGAGGGAACGAGAGGGAGTGACAGTCAGTGAGTGAGTGAGAGCGAAAGTGAACAATTGTGAGTGAGTGAGTGAGTGAGTGAGTGAGTGAGTGAGTGAGTGAGTGAGTGAGTGAGTGAGTGAGTGAGTGAGTGAGTGAGTGAGTGAAAAGACGAGAATGCGAGAGTGAACACAGGAGGGAGTGATAAACCAGCCAGTGAGCGAGATGTGCAAGTGACATGACAAATCAGAGTGAGTGAATGAGTGAACAACACACAATAGTGACTCAGTTGATGAGAGGCCGAGTGCAGCAATGAACTGGTGAACAAATGAGTGAACAAAAATGTGAGCAAATGAGCGAGCGATTGGGTTATCTGTTAATATGTAAGTAAAAAGCACAAGTAATATAGCAAACAGCTGTGAGTGATTGATTGAACAATGGATGAATGAGTGAACAAGTGAATGAACAAACAAGCAATTCAGTGTAAAAGTGAGTGAAAAGAAGAAGTGACCAAACAAAAAATAAGTGAACAAATGATGAGTGAAGAGTTGTCGCTCTGGTGTGTGTCGCTGAGTCTGTTGGTATGTTTCCGAGTCTAAAAGGGAAGGAAGTGTTTCTCCTGAAGGGTCCATTGTGACTTTAATTATCTGCAACATGAATCAATAGAGGACCGGCCTTGCAACCTTTAGTTCTGCATGAAAGAACACAGAAAACGGCATCGCCACCGATCGCTTCCACCGGCTGCCACGCAGACAAACACATGGCCAGAAATGCTGCACGAACGACGGCACACAACAGTCACACAAAGCGTCTGTAAATGTGTCTGAATCGATCGGTTTGGATGGAGAGGTGGCTGTGGAAAGACTGGGAGATGTGCACCCACATGAACACAAGCTTCCCATTTACAATGACAGTGGGTCGCGGTGACTTCGTGGAAAAGAAGTTGACAAAGCAGACAAAAGAAGGAGTTCCTCATCTCTCAAAAACACACACAGCTGATTCGATTTGAGGGCTCCCTCCTTGAGCTGCAGTAATTGCATTCCACTTCCCAAAACACACTTTAACCTCACCAGAGTCACACACACACACGTTGAAAAAACACATATTTGAGTATACTGTACACACAAAACTACAAATACACACAATCGGAAGTTGAGTTAACCCTGTCTAGGGCTGAGTACCGAACTTCGGTTCTTTAATGGCACCGACCGAAATGTTTCGGTACTAATGAGTATCGAAATAAGCCTCGTCTTTCGGTTCCATGTTCCGGTACTTATCACGTGATTATGATAAAGCAAACCTGTGATTGGCTGTAACATTACACGTGATTGCAGCAAGCCGGAAAAAAGCATGCTGCCCGTTCACAGACAGGTTTCACGTTAGGTACATTGAATTTACTGCAGTTGTTTAGCATGTCGTCGAAGTGGGAAAAGATGCCTCTGAGGTCTAAAACGTGGCTCTACTTTTGTAAAATGGACGCTGTAACAGGAGAACCTGTCTGCGGCTCTGCTCAGCACAATAACCACGGCAGTTCGGCCGATGCAGACAAAGTCTTTTATTCACCACACCGTCTCAATGTAAATAAACAGTCTCTCTTCCTTGCCCGGCGCTACACCGGACCTCGTCCGGTAAACAGTCTCAACGTCCGCCGGCTCTCCGCCGGTTCTCCTCCGGTAAACAGTCTCAGCGTCAGCCGGATCTCCACAGGATCTCGTTCGATAAGCTGCCCGCTCCACCGGACCTCGTCCTGTCCGCTGTCCTCCGCTCGTCCGTTCCCCCGTCCTCTCTGTCCATCTGTCTTTTGTCCTCTGCTTCAGTCTGTTACTGCCGAGAGAATCAGGTGAGTCTAATTGGTGCCAGCTGCGCTAATTAACCTGACGCTGGTTCCACACACTCTCCTCCACACCTCTCCCCTCTGCAGCTGAGCTCTCCCACGCCCATCGCCACAGACGCCAATAGTGCGCGGTGCAGTATATGCCAAAGCGGGTGGTAAACTCCATCTAAGGCTAAATACCGGCACGAGACCGATAGTCGACAAGTACCTTAAGGGAAAGTTGACAAGAACTTTGAAGAGAGAGTTCAAGAGGGTGTGAAACCGTTAAGAGGTAAACGGGTGGGGTCCGCGCAGTCCGCCCGGGAGATTCAACTCGGCGGGCCAGGGGCGGCCGCTTGGTGCGGGAGGATCCCCTCGCGGGACCTCTCACCGGGTGCGGGCCGTCCCCGCCTGGCGCATTTCCTCCGCGGCGGTGCGCCGCGACCGGCTCCGGGTCGGCCAGGAAGGGTCCGGGGCCGAAGGTGGCTCAGAATGTACTGAACTGTACATTGCGTGCAAATGTTCTTTTGCACTGGAAATCACTGGAAAATTAAACTCAAGATGTGAAAAGGAATGTGTAATGCAATTTTCATTCTGTTAGAGTATATATTGTAAAACTGGTATCGAAAAAAAGTATCGTTTAGGAACCGGTATCGAAGTGAAGGTATCGGAATTGGTACCGGTATCGAAACTTTTAGATTGATACCCAGCCCTAACCCTGTCTGGTCTTTGACTGGGAACTGAACCACCCAGGAAGGATTCAGTCTAACATGGTCTGACAGAACAGTTTAACTAGGTCTGTTTATCAGGAGTCTGACTCATCCAGAATCTGAACTCTCTAATCCACAAACAGAACCAGGCTGGACCTATTATTTTCAAACTTAGACTGGTGTAGAATAAGAACCAGGTTAAAACTTGCTGTAGTTAACTTTATCATTTAGGGAATCTCAGATAAACTCAGCTGTTAGTTATTTGGGTTTCTTAATAAACTGCTATGAGTTTGATTTTAGTGTTTTCTTGGCTGCGGCTTTATTGTTGGGGGGTGATTTGTCTGTGTGAAGCCATGAGGAACATTCAGTGACCACCGAACGCCGTCAGTTTAATGCATTAATGAAGCTGTGATGAAGCACAGTTTGTTTGACCCCTAGTATGAACTCAAATTGCGATCAGAAAGTTCCACGACTGTTCTTGGTATGTGACAGATTTGCCCATGAACGTCAACCTGGAGCAAAGACGAAACATCCCCATTGTGTCGGGAAACTGCTCTTCGTGCCAGGGATCATCACCTGGGATTAGAGGTGGGTCTGCAGCTACAATCCAGAGACCAAACAACAGTTTACACAGCAGAAAAGACCACAGAAGAAAGGGCAGGTCCAAGATCATGCTCATCGTCTTGTTTGACATTTATTTAACACTAGAAATCCCAGATTTTACCATGTTTTTTTACTCCCAGAACTGTGCCAGATGGCTCTGGCTACTATCTATTCATTTTGAAATGAGGACCATTTCTGAGGAATGTGAGCATTGTCCCTGATATTGGCTGCTGATCAACACTTGAAATCCCAGGTTCAAGTGGTAATGCACACACTAGTGCCTCTTTGTCATAACAAAAGTGTCTGTAAACCAGAGATTAGTGCCAAGTGGCTCTTCTCTGGGGTGCAGAGATATATGTGCCAAAGGGCTCAGGGCTGGGATTTCTAGTTCATCATCGCACATTATACTATACATGACAGCGTTTCCTTAGTTCTTCAGTTCCAGTATTTGACAGCAATTTATTGATAACTTGACTGTGGGGGTGGGGTGAGTGTTTGGGATGCTTGTAGTGTTTCCTTGCATTCTTATTTGTTTTCTGGAAAGCAATTTGTGTTGCATTTTGTTTGTATGAAAAGCGCTCTAGAAATACAGTTTACGGGGTTTTGCACTTTGAATTTGTTCCCCAAGATGTTCTGTTGTAATCAGATTAGGGCGCAAACGACATGAAATGCGGTGCAACGGCATGAATTAAAAGTGGTGGTTGGTACTTGAAAATAACCCCTGCAGTGGAAACCAAGCTGCCAGTATGTACTTCAGAGCTAACTAAGGTTTCTCAGGTGTAAATGGCCTGCACGCATACAGCGCCTTTCTTACCTTAGTGGTACTCAAAACACTTTACGGCGTGTTTCTCATTCATCCATTTGCACACTATTGTCAGCAGAACTTCCATGTAAGGTGCACACCTGACATTGGGAGCAACTTAGGGTTCAGTGTCTTGCAAGTTTTGTCTCTTTCAGTGTCAGCAGAGTACACTTCGGCATTTGGAGGGAGTGGTGATCAAACTGCCAACCTGTGGACAGCCTGTTCTACCACCTGAGTCAGTATCTAATGTTGACTGCAATTGCTAATCTTCCCAATCACAAACACAAAATCACAATGTAAGGTGTTGAATTAACTGCCAAAAGTGCATTGTTGATCCTCAGGGCCAGTGACCCCCTAATTAACTTATTCAGCTGTCAGGGAATCCCCGGACCAGCTCTCCATCCTTCGGGTCCGGTCCTACTGCCCCCTGAGATCTTACTCAGAGGGATGCTGCAGAACTGTTAAGCTGGTTGACGAGGAAAATTCGCCTAGCTGTCTCACTGCCTTCATCCAGATGCCTATCCCTGCTTCCTCTGATAATTAATTTAACCGAGTAGCCACTTCGGTAAAGTTAAATTTAACCACCAGACACACCTGTTAACGGCAGCTTTTCCTCTCATAGATCTTGCACTTGTTAAGTTGCTAGGTTAATTCAGAGGTTATGGACATATAGACAACCTCTAGGATATGTTTATATAGGGCCAACCTGACCCCTATGATTAGGTAACCTTTCAGAACCTTTGCTATTGTTATGCACGCAGTAATCTGACTTTTTACATCCAGAGCTAGATGTATAAGTATTCATTCAGGGATAAAAATAGCACTTGCAATTTGTTGTCTTTAATTGCAGGAAAATGCTTTCTTAAAATATATTTAGCAGGGCAAAAGCATAGCCAATAAATCATCAGACAAATAATCAAACCTTAGATAATATTCAAATCACTCATCCTAACTCCTAACTGGTATTATGCTTTCCTAAAAGAGAAGTAATATTCACCCAGATTACATAATTTGGAAGGAGAGCAGCTCGGTGTGGCCACACCCGGCTGCTCACCTGAGACCCGCCGGGGCCCAGGGGGAAGTGGACGGGGGTCCGACCAGATTTAGATCTGCATATATCCATTTTTGTTGTTTGGTCCAGTATTCCTCACATGGAAAATAGAGTTCAGTAATGTTCCTTCAGACAGCATTATTTCCAGATCACAGTTCAGTAATCCTCCAACACTGCAGGAAACGCAGTACTTTGGTCCATAATTCCAATAGAACAGTTATTCCTTTGCAGATCATGTTGAATTCCCTGTCCGAGTTACGTGGTAATCATCCCCTGTGCTCAGACTGATGTCTGGATTGCACCCAGGCAGATACCCGCAACAATCTCCCAACTTGCGTCTTGATCAGATGTAATTTATAGTTTACTGTATCTTTACCCCCTCCCAACTCACACACTTGCCCCATACACTGACCGCATGATCACCTCCACTTTTAAGGAACTGAAACTATCTGTTTTGGACTGTCCAGACAGCCCATCTTGCCCCCCCCTGATCTCTCCTGTCTGCAACTCAGCACAGGCTCCTGATCAGGAAATGGAAAAGCGGATGTCAGCCTCTAACTGTCGCTGGCATCCCATTGTGCAATCTTTTGGACAATGTGTACAGACTTGTTAAAAAAAACCCAATCTATTTTGAGTCTAGTGACCTTTACTGTGAACGCTTGACCCTAGTTCAACTTAACTCGTGACTTCTCACCTCATTACAAAGTTAAAACCCTCTTATTTTAACAGTAGTCAAATCAAAACTCTTAAAAGCATTCCCATTTCATAACGCATAAGTTCCTCTTTTTGGTCAAATCTGTCAAACACATCAGTTTCCTATGGTAACCAAAAACATCACTTTTTACAGTGAGACACACTTCTGATTTCTACACTGTTTCAACATTATAGAATGTAAGAAATAGACACTTGGTTAGATCAAACACATTCATTAGGTTATGGCATAATCTGATCATAAATCACAGTTATATCACAATGTTTCCTTATTTAGCTGTTGTTCTGTCAGAGTCTCCCCTTTGTGGCTGATTCTGGGATCTCATATCTCCATGCTTCACAACAGCATTTAAACACAATGAAAAAGCCCTGACTAGTTCTAAAACATCCACTTTCTTCACCATCCGACTAAAATTTGGATCATTATCATCCAGTTGCTTTCATGCGAACAGTCAGATGTAGAATAGAACACATGATTTGACTACAACAGATTGTCAGAAATTTCTCTATTATTGTTACTCGACTCGCGTGAAACACAAACGTAGTGGCGCACGGTCAGATTCACACTCTTTCTTTGTGGCACACTTACATGCAAATCCACCCTCTTTCTCTCTCTTTTGCACACGCTCGGGAGTGAGGAGGTTTTGTGAAGTTTCCGATGAGGTCCTGTCGCTATTAGCATGCTAATCCCGCTCTGGATTACACCACAGCCAGAGCTCTGCATTAACAACCACTTCCACCTCCATCGCCTTCTCTCTTTCACACACAAACACACACATGAATACACTCCACTCTGTCTGGCAGTCTTTCTGAAATTCCCTAGATCTCTCTTCTTTTTTTTTCCTTTTTGTCAGGTTTGTCAAGTCTCTGTTGTTAAGTCAAATTTAAATCAAAAGAGGCTCTATTTGGCAGACCTGTCAAAAACTAAGCCAAATTTAAGACACACTCTCCCTCACACACAGCAGCTTGGTTTAAAGTGGAAGCTGAAAATTCACTCAGTATCTATCTATCTATCTATCTATCTATCTATCTATCTATCTATCTATCTATATATCTATATATATATGTGTGTGTGTGTGTGTGTGTGTGTGTGTGTGTGTGTGTGTGTGTGTGTAGATAGATATAGATATAGATATATATGTGCTCTCTTGCTTTTTCTTTTGTTTTGCTCTCTGTACTTCTCATACACTTAATGCAAAAACAAAATTAGACCAGCTACACACACACACAGTGAGGAGGTTTAATAAACACACAAATCATAGAGTTGGTTTGAGATCTTTCACAGCAACAGAGAGACAAAGAAAAAGGTTCTGAATCACTAAAGTGACAACAGTCTGACAGCAGATATGACTACAGCTGCTACAAACTGTTTGCAGCTATTATTACTGCTAATGATTATTAGCGTCTTCGTCGTGAGAAACAGGGGGTCAATCGTCATTGCTCCGTGTAATCGTATCTAAACATACATTTACATTTCTATTCTAGTATTACCGACAACCCACTCATGTCCATCACAGTGGGTTTTCAAATGTTATATTTGACCATTTTTACTCAAGTAGCAACTCTGGTGGTGCAAAGTGAAGCCTAGAAACTGCAGTTCCTCAAATGTCCACTTGAGGCTGCATCCAAAGACGTTGAATCTTCATTGAGCATGGTGTTAAAATCCTCAACTTTACAGCAGAAATAAACGTGTTTGCAGAGTGGTTCAGTGAAGAGTTTTGGTCTTTATAGCTAATTTTTCAGTTCATGGTAGCTGTGCCAGGGCAGACTTTATTTTTATATATATATATATATATATATATAACCTGTTTAAATTGTATTAAAACTTAAAGGAATGCATTATTAATGAGTGGGATGTAAGTGCCATTGGTGGATTTTTTTATGACTTAAAAGGTAAATTTTTACTTTCCATCTGCAATTTTATTTGACATTGTCTGCAATTTAACCAAAAAACATGGAAATCTGTAAGTTAACAGTTTTTTTTCCCTTCATAAACACTTTTTCTTCCAAAAAATTACCCAAAAAATCAGATTTTTTGTGAATACAGTAAATCTTTTACAATCAAATTCTGTAAAATACTGAATTTCCATTTTTGAAAATATGGATTTCTGATACAGTTACTTTACTAATGATTATTTTTGCAAAATTTCACAAAACAAGGATAATCTATGACCTGTATTCTGTAATTCTGCAACATCTTATTTTTAATTATTTTCAGTCTTTAATATATAGAATGTGTCTTTTAAAAAATGACAAAAATCTATACAATAATTTTTTTTGCTCAACAAAAGTGTGTAATTCTACTGTCAAACAATGTAAGAAAATGAATTACCATTTATAAATAGATTTTTCATGTGGGGTGTTTTTGAATTTTATGAAAGCTAATTGCTTATTTATTTATTTTTATTTATGTATAAAGACTAAAAAGATGAGATTTGTGATGTGGACATCATGTACAGTTTTGGTCTGTTTTCTTTTTTTTGTTTGTTTTTTATTGTTTTTTTTTACTGTTAATACTTTTTTGTGTGATTTCACTCATTATCTGTATTTGTACTTCACAAAATGGGGGACAGTTTACAGTTTTAACACGATTCTTCCGTCTTTGATTTACATAATTTGTGTTAGAACCTTAAAATAATTATATTTTTTGCTTATTTACTTACTCATTTATTTAAACACCACAAACGTCTTTTATTTTTGTGATTTTACTTGATTTTTTTCACATTTGTTTCTTCAGATTTTTCATGAGGACATCATGTACAGCTTTGTTTTTTTAATTCTTTTTTTCTGTGTGATTACACTCCGTATCTTTATTTCACAATATGGGGCACAGTTTACAGTTTTAACACATTTTTCAGTCTTTAATAAACATTATTTCCCTTTCACATAATGGGAAATATCTGTGATTTTTTTTATTTATTATTGTTTTGTTGCAGATTTAATTACAATAAAAAAAATGTTAATTTCACAGTTAAATGGAGCAAAGGAATGAATTTCCATTTGTAGAAATGCACATTTTACAGTTATTTACTGTTTTTTGCAATTTTTTTGTTCGTTTTTTTACAGTAACGTAAATTTAATGATTTAAAAGTATTAATTATCTGCAGTAGTCTGTAGAATAACAAGCAATTATTCACAAAATGATAGTTCTTTTATAAAATTATCATTTTTAGAGTGAATTTTTTTTCGGCCTCAATTTTTCCTTTTACAAGGTCTACAACTCAAATTGGCTGTTACAAGCATAGACAGATGTACAACACTCACAGAGCCGCAGGGAAAAGCCCACATGCACGCACACACACACACACACACATCTAATACATTCAAGACAGATATCTGCACACAGGACACACACACTTTCATGCACACTTGAATCCAGCTGCAGACACACACTCTCTGTGGTGCTCATTAGGAGATGCAGCAGGTCCAGACCTCCTCCCAGCAAAACTGCAGGGGTGACCACCTCCTCTCGCCTTCCTCCTCCCCTCCTCTCCTGTCAACTCCACTGCTCCTCTCCTCGCTTCTGTCGCTTCTTTCTTTCTCTCTGGTCATTTTTTTTCTTCTTCTTCTCCTCCGTCTCCCCTCCTGTCCTTTATTCGCCTTTTATATTCCTTTTGATCGCCCTTCTCTTTGGCTTTCCACTCACTACTTCACTGGCTTCCCTCTGCTCTGTTTCATCATTCGCATGTGTTTTCTCTCGACCTACCACTTCTATTTTTTCCTCCCATCTCAACTGCCTCACCTCGTTGCTTTCTTCCCTCTACAAATTTCACATTAAAGTTATTTCTGATCAAATAAGCTGCAAAGACTCATTAACTTATTATGGTTTTGCCAAGTTGTCCAAATGGAAAACAGGAAGGTGTCACACAAAGGGCTACTCTTTTATTTGTTTGTAGCGGTTAATATTGGTCGGTGTATGGCTAAATATTAGCATTTATAGACGGTTTTCATATCACCTCCATCCTCTTCTTCCACTCTGTCAGTTTCGTCTGTTTTAACCACTTTTCTCTCCTCTCTATTTTCATTCAGCTGAAAGGAGGATCACTTGACTTTGAAATGAATATCAAAGACCAGTGACCTCCCATTCTCCTTTTCATGCTCGTCTCAGTTTGTTTTCACCAACCTACACGTATTCAGAGCTCGTATAAAGTTCACGACTGCTGTAGCGTCTATGTAAAATGTTTGATTCTAAGGCTTCTGCCCTTTTGTTGCATCTCGGTTAATTACTGACCCGCAAGCCCGGCTGGTCAACGAGTATTCAGTTATTACAGCAAAAAAGGGTCGTGAGGACCAGCCAGGGTCGTAAACCAAAGCTGTGAGTGTGTGGGTGGTTTTGTGTTCAGTAGAACTATTAGCACACATACACATAGATAGATTGGATTTTTTTTTTTCCTTTTGGCCCTCTGTTCACAGAAAACTGACATTTTGATGGCAGAAAACAAAGACTTCTAAAAACAGGGCCTCTGACCTGCCAAGAAATGTTTAAAGATATGCACAAATAAAAAATAAATATGTGAAAATTAGGCTTTTTATAACTGTAATTTCCTCTCCAGTCACATGTTGTACAATTTTGATTTTCTGTTAAACATGTCTGATTCATGTCTCATAATTTTAGACTTTTTATTCCTTTTTATATATACATTTATCTCTGAACATTTTGATATCAAATTTCAGACCCTTTGTCTCATAATTTAGACATTCGGTCTTAATTTTGAGCTTTCATCTCAAAAATTAGACTAAATTTAGCCTTTTAACTTCCTAATTTAGACTTGTAAGTGATCTTTGAGAACAAATGATGACATATTTTAGCCGTTTTTCAAAATAAAGTAGAGGAAGAACTGATTTTGACATTTTTTCTCCTTTTTTGTTTAATTGTAGTTGGAAATTGCTCAAAAATATCTTCTTTAAGGACATTTCACATAGCAAATGGTGTCTTTTGGTCTGTTCTGACAAACATTGGCACGAATAATGACACTTTTTAGGCTGTTTTTCAAAATAAAGAGGAAGAATAAGTGATTTAGATTGTTCTTTTTAAGTTTGTGGTTTCATAGTAGTTGGAAATTGTTCAAAAACATCTTCTAAATTAACATTTTACAATGTAAGCAGTATTAGCTGAAGAAGACTGTATGTGAGAATATCTGTCAGTTTCGGCCCAAAATTACTGTCTTTCTGTATAACCCTTTTTGTATTTAATGTTTTCTGGTGCTTTTTTTAACTTTGTAAAGAAAAATCAATTACAAATAACGGAAAGTTCTGGGAGATTACTAATCTGTTTGTTTAATCTGAAATGGAAATTTAAAGAGCGTAAATCTGATTGGTTGAGACGGTGAGACGTCCAAATATACAAATTAAAAAACATACTTAGACATTTTTCTCGCCAATACACACACAAAAACAAGTAGATATGTAAAAAACTCCCACTTAGGCAAAATTTATGTGCCGTCACACCCACTGCTGAGTTTGTGTGTTGCATGTAAGAACACATTTTACAGCCTTGAGCATCTGTTTCTCCCACAGTAATCAGAATTGAACAGCAGTGAAAATGCAGGACATGCATTCTACAGTAGCTAATCATCTTGTCCTGACAAATTTTATGAGTTTTGGGGCTTTTTTTTACGATGCTGCAGGACTCCGTCTGAAGCATTCATCAAACCGGAGCAGGACTGATTCTATTTTATTGTAATTATTTATTGAACATATTAAGGAATGAAGCTGCGTCACAAAGGGGAGAAGGAGTTCTGCTAATCAGCCCATTTGTCAGCTTGTAACATCCCATCCAAGAATTTGAAAATAACAGCAACACTCGTATCACTGTTGTCACGGAGACATCTGCTCCTTCTTCGTCTGCCTCCACTTCTTCCATGTATTTAACAAACAGTTTTGATCTTTTTAAAGCTCTGCCATTCCTCATTTGCCCATCAGCAATCGTAAGCTTTCCAGGTTCAACCACCTGATCCCTCGAACTGCAACAATATTAGAGATCTGGTCTGTCTGTTGCATACAGAGGCTTGATTACGTACTTAGATTATCTGGTGATTCTGCAACCAAAGATCTCAAGCCTTCGTGTCTGCCTACCAGCCTGGATAGACGACGTTTATGTCTCTACAGAAAGCATAATATGTGCATGCCGCTGAGTTCAGTTCAGTGCAGACCTGTGGAGCTTACAGCAAATAGAAAAAAGCTGATTTCTATCACAATAGATTGAGATAAAAAATAGATGCTTTAGTCATCCCATTGGGGAAATTCAAGGTATCCATTAGAACACTCATGTTGCACTCAAGATAGATACCAAAACAAGGTTGAAAAGAACGTGCACTGAAGTACAAATTGTGCTGGTCAGAGAAAAAAGGTGCTCAATTGGCATTATTCAGGATAATACAGAGTATTAGAAAAGTACAAAATGGTACAATGTATGGGTACATAATCCCATCTGAAAGCAAAGTTTGCACTAAAATAAATGTTTGCTTATTTTTAAATCATGTATTTTTTTTTGTTTGACTTGACTTCTCTGCTCTTTGCAGATGATGTGGTTCTGTTGGTTTCTAAGAGGTCATGACCTTTAGTGTGGCGGTGGTTTAAAGTCAGTGCCTGCAAGTCTGAGGCAATGGTTTTCTGCAGAAAAACGGTAGATTTACCTGCCTGGGTTGGGTTAAAAGAGTTTAAATTCACATGTGACAAGAAAATGAAGCTTGAGATGGACAAACGAATTAGTACAAGCTTTATTTTCCCAGTAGGTCTGTGTTTCAAGCTTTATCTGTCATTAAGAGCTTTCTGTCGAGCTCAAAAGGATAAAACTGCAGATACACAGTATGTATCCACAGTGACATGTAGTTAGACATTGGATGCTTGATGGTTTGCATCATTCTTATGGCTGACTGAAAGCTACTCTTCCACAGGAATCCTAAACAAATGCTTCTGGATTTTAAAAAAAATGAACCAACATGATGGCTCTTTCAGGAACTTTTCAGAAAAACAGTTCAACAAAATGAGTTTCAGAAAACATAGCAAGACAAAAGTGATGCAGTTGCAAAATCTGTCTTCATTTGAGATTGACGACGGTTAGTTTAAAAGGTTTTCTAAAGTTCCATGAGGTGTTGGGCCCCTGATTAATGCTCCTAATCTGCAAAAAGTTGCCAAGACCTCGACTTTATGCAGATGACATCTGTCTTTGGAGGTTTTCTGAGCATGTTCAACAGGAGGGAGACCTTTGAGTTTATCCTGAGCCCACTGTAGGGATTATGCATCTCATCTGGCTTTGGAATTTCTTTGGAGAAACTGAAAAATGTTACTGGGGAGAGGACCATCTACTTAGCCTGCTGCCATTGTAGCCAGACATTGAATTAGAAGAATGGATGTATAGTTCCTGTTGTGTGACCTTCACTGCACATTAGGTATTGTGCGCAAGAAATAATTAACAGAAATGTTGGCATTAAAAGCACAAAACCTTGTTAGTAATCAACATGTTTGCTTGACTACTGTGTCATTTTATTGTGTCGCAAAACGGCTACTCCAATAAGCGTATCTGTATTGCAATGTTTGACTGTGCTGTAAATTCAGTTCTGCATAACATAAATGTGTCTTTCATTGCAGCGCACTGCTTTTATTATTTGCCAAGTTTCAAACATATATATCTGAAGATTAATCAAGAACCTAGATGGTAAACACACCTACTGTGCATCAACTCTGACTCTTTACAGTATCTAAAGCCTCCAATCGTACTTATAAACATGAGTGACAACTCATAGTCGGAGGTGTTAAGGGCCTCCGTTAATGCAGTTGACCTCAAATTAGCATCCAAATAAGCATCCCAGTGCATCCATTCCACACAAAAAGATTTGCACATAGGATGAAACTGTAATGTCTCATGAGTCAGTAGTTTCCACTCAGCACACAGCCTGCCAAAACGCTGCTCATCTACTCAACATAATTCTCCCTCGAGCAAAAGCCTGTTTAATCCCTGTAAATATTCATAACGGGGAATGTGTAGGATGGAGTGGCCCTTCACGCCACACCTCTGGCAGGCTTAATACTTAATTTAAATTAGCCACACCGCTAAAAGCTCCTCTTGCTCTGTTTTAGGTCGTGAACACCACTGAGCATTTGGCCTCCACTTGAGATTTGGAAACTAACTAATATATTGGCAGATGGAGGTCAGTCGGTGCTTTTGTGGAGTCCTGGACTAATCGAAACCGACTGATTGTATGTTTTGAGCAGTTTTTGGCGAGAGAGATAACCACCGCCGCTGATCATTTTCTCCGTTTCAGACTATTTATTCTGGCTGCACGCTGCTGACCTTTTCCTAATTTGCATAAAGTATGGGTTTAATCCACTTTATGCAAAACAGGAGCATTGAGGATGAAAAGGTGCCTGTAAAGTCTCACAAATCTTGTAAACCAACATCAAAACTGTTTGATGTTTCCACATCTTCTTTGAATATCTCCAGCAGCCAAGTTGGTGAACTTTTAATACTTCAATAAGTGAGACAAAAGTGCACAGCTTTAGAGTAGTTATTTTACAAGACAAATCTATCAAATAGCTGGTATAGCTAAAAAGCACCATTGCAGTGAGCGACTACTGATGTTGTCGTGTTTAATAGCACCGCAGCAGGAATGTTTAACTGTTTAACACTATTAGATGCGTGAATTTCTCATAATGGGAGGAATAAAGGATGCAGATGTTGGATTAGGTGAAAGAAAGGCCAACTATGATGCTTTGTTGACATGTCTTAACAAGGGAACAATGTTTTAGCGTTTAGACATTTGTAGCCTTTTTTTTTTTAAAGTAGTGATATACATGGATTATTGGTTCTCCATTCATTAGCAGATTTGACAGATATGTTCTTTTTTTTCATGCGCAATAAGATTTAAAGTGACTCTGCTCTCTAGTCATTTATTTTCTATTGCTCCTGTCTCATTTTTTCCAAATTGTTAGCTCATTTTCACTGCAACATGAAGTCCTGCACCTGTGTGGAAACAGAACAACCATGACTAGAAGTAGAGAAGAGTTTGACAAAGTAATGTCATTTATCACCAAAAAAGGTGAAGAAAAAAACAAAGCAGAATGTAAATGCTATGTTTTGGTAGCCACACATGTTACTAATGCTGAAAAGTGAAATGGTGACTCTTTATATTAGAAATATTTAACCATAGCATGTAGAATTGCTTTTCATACATGGCTCCTCTTTGTTCTGTGTAAACACTGCCTGCAGTTCATCCCAAAAAAAAAATCTCAGAATTTTTGCTATGTGACTGTTAGTTGCAGCTGCAGTCATTAAAGGCTTCTGAGTTGCACCAATAAGCACAGAATATTTAGTTTTTTTACAGAATCCAGTTCGTTAAAACTGTCTTTTTATGGCAAATTTTTACATGAGACATGTAGAATGAACAGATTTTTACAAAACACTACGACGGCATGTCACACGTGATTAAATCAAAACTGTTGGAAAGTTGAAAAATCTGATGATTCCTTCTGGTTCTACAGCCTTTGGCTCCGATTTTGGTTCAGATAAGATGTCTTTGAAATGTGCTGGTGGACTTTAAGGTTCACAGGGTTCATATTTGAATTCCATGACCATGTTTAACGTGTACATGAGCGTGTGAAAACTGTGTTATTATAGACTCAACACTTACTGATTGACTTTTTATCCTCTAAAATGGTGGAAATGTTTGCTTATATGGAATAAGATTAATAAAAATGGGCAGCCTAATCACAAGCCCACACATACATTTATCCATTTTTTTTTATGAACTAACCGGAGGTTTAACTAGTTTAATCCTGGCCTACTCTTTCATCAAAAACAGATTAGCTTCGCGCTCGCACACACACACGCACGCACGCACGCACGCACGCACGCACGCGCACGCACGCGCGCACGCACGCACGCACGCACGCACGCACGCGCACGCACGCGCACGCGCACACACACACACACAGATCTGCTAAATAGGTCTTGGTGAGGCACTGACTGCCACACACACACATACACACAGATATTGATCACCTATCGTACTTTCCCCCTCTCTCTCCTCAGAATGACGTAAAGCAGTTATAGACAAAATGTGTTCTTTCTCCCTCCATGACAAAGATGGATTACTATCAGGCAATTTATGGGTGGAATGAGCCAAGCTTCCTCTGCTCACGCTGAGGCCGAGTGTGTTTCTGCTCGTGTTGCTCATGTTGTGAGGACACAAATCTGTTTACAGAGTTCAAATGTGGAGACCCGACCTCCTTGTAGGAAGAGAGAGTAAGTTCAAATGATGGAAATCAATACATTTTACCGTATAAAAAATGGCTTGAGCAAGGGGTAAGTGGAAGTTCTCATTTTGGTAAATTCACAGAAAATGTATATACACTACTGATGAAAAGTTTGGGGTCACGCAGACAATTTCCTGTTCTTCATGAAAGCTCACACTTTTATTCATGTGCTAACATAATTGCACAAGGGTTTTCTAATCATCAATTAGCCTTTCAGCACCTTTAGCTAACACAGTGTAGAATTAGAACACAGAAGTGATGGTTGCTGGAAATGTTCCTCTGTACCTCTATGGAGATATTCCATTAAAAATCAGCTGTTTCCAGCTAGAATAGTCATTTACCACATTAACAATGACTAGACTGTATTTCTGATAAATTTAATGTTATCTTCACTGAAAAAAAATGCTTTTCTTTCAAAAATAAGGATGTTTCTGAGTTCTTATTTGTGAACAATAGTGTAATGTCCTCTGAGGTGATGTAAAAATGACTGTGTTTGTGTTGCAGATTACCCCAAAAACACAGCCAAAAGGGCATCTAACAGGTAAAAAGTAAGTTTCGATAATGGAAATATTGAAGTTTTAGGGTGAAAATTTCTTTTGAGCTCATGGAAGGATGAAGTAGAAGTTACTGATCAGGTAAAAATATAGGAAATTAAAATGATGTCATCTGAAATGATGCAAAAATGAGTGCTTGTGTTGCTGATAACCACAAAAATAATGCCCAACAGGGCAATCGATAGGCAAAAAGTAAGTTTCAATAATGGAAATCTTAATATAATGTCCTCTGACGTAATGCAAAAATGAGTGTGTGTGACAACCGAGAGCCTGGAGAGAACCACAAAAACATGTACAAAAGGGAGTCAACAAACACAAAAAAACACAATGTGTGCTCTTCAGAAATGACAAACAACATGTGTGCATGTGGACAAAATACAAAACGCCTGTGCAATCACTATTAAATCAATAAATCTGAAGGTGAGAACTGGCTTAAATTCTGGGAAAGGTTTAGGTTAAGCAGCAGTTATCCTCAGCGTAAAGTCCTCTGATGTAATTTAAAAATGACTCTGTGTGTTTGTGCTGCAGACAGCCACAAAAAACACGCCCAGCAGAGCAGCCAACAGGCAATAAACAAACAACAATCACAAAGAAATGAGTTGCAACATGTGTGCGTGTGCTTGGATGCACATGCAAATACAAAATACCTGCGCAATCCCCATTTGCATGCGTGCGCTTGCATAAGTCAGACTGTCAATGTGCGTTTGTGTGACTTTGTACCACCTGGGGTCACATTGTTCGAACCAGGTCATTCTTTCACCCTGACCAGAGAGCAAGGACAGTCCTGCCCAGGGGCTCTGCTGTGTGTGTTGTATGTATTTATAGCATCGGACAGGTGCACAACCCTCCAACACACATCCACTCCCCTGCTTTTCATCGCTGTCCTGATTTTATATGCGAATTCGTGGCTGCATCTCGGAGCGTGTGTGTGTGTGCGTTTTCTCCCCAGAGCCTGCCATTGGCCTATTTCAGACTGAAATGTTAGATTGTAATGTATTTTCACTCCTCTCTGAGTTCGGCTAACCTGTCAGCGACCTTGGTCTGACAAAACAACCTGCAGCTAAAGGCGGCCTCTGCTCAAAAAGGGATTTTCACAGCCTAAGCACACACGGCGAGTCTTCACGGAATGGTATGGATGTTAAAAGTTTCTTTTTTCCCCCACAACAAACAGAGAATGTTTCTCTCTGAAGTGAACTTTTTAGCGATTTTGACATCATAAGCCTGTAGACAGGACAACTTGCCTTCAGGTAAATCATATTCAGACTGCAGCAGTAATGTTTTCTGATCTTACATTGCATTGGTTAAGGTTGGGTGGGCAAAAATCAACTTGGTCAGGGTTAAATAAAGGTTTTTTGGGGGTGAAAATAGTCATTTAATTTAGGTTAAGTTTTGTCATCGGGGTAATTAAACAACTAAAATCTCATCTCCATTTATCAAAGTTACATCATGCCTTAAAATAAAATTACAGCTTCTTCATCGCAGGCGATCTACGTAGTCCCTTGTCAAAGCTCAAGCTCAACAGCTAACCTGCGACTCTGCTCAGACACTAAAGCTGCCGTACACTACACAAAGTTAAGCTGTATATTTGAGCTGGAAATCGATTTGGAAGATGAATGATGATATGGAAAGACACATCCTGCAATCTGACAGGTTATTTTTCCTGTAGACTGTTAGGAATGAAACCTTGAAACCCTGAATCTGTGTTTTTGAGACTCTCATAAGTATCTGTACCTGTTTAATAGTACATGTCCTCATGGTCGTTTCATTGCTGCCCATTTATTGCCTGCATAACATACCAATCCATTGCATTCTGGTGACATGGCCGTGAGATGGTTTTGAGAGATGGTGCATCTTGTTTTCTGCTTCTTATCGGAACAAAGTTGAGGTCTAGGT
Organism: Acanthochromis polyacanthus; assembly: GCF_021347895.1. Taxonomy (NCBI): domain Eukaryota; kingdom Metazoa; phylum Chordata; class Actinopteri; family Pomacentridae; genus Acanthochromis; species Acanthochromis polyacanthus. Next base: position 30,333,876 of record NC_067117.1, on the reverse strand, counting down.
TACTTTATGCAAATCAGTACACCTCTACAAACTCCAGAAAAGCTTAAACTAACTATTGTTGAACTAAAATTAAGGCAGATTTAGCAAATATGTAGCATAATTTTCATCTAAAATGTTTACAGAAACACACTTTGGTGAACTACCATCACATTTGTCTTCAACAAAACACTGTTAATGTGGCATGCCTGTTAAAGATATTTAAAGACTTAAAACAACAAAGTTGCACACATCTCACTTTACTCTAGTACCCAGTTATGTGCAGAAATAATCGAATATCTGCTTGTGAAACTTCTATTGTCATTATAGGTATGCAATCAAGCACTGATAAATATTTTCATCTACAGTTTTAATGTAACAGTGTCTGAGCTCCATTAAATTGTGTAATTTAATATAAAATATGCTATTCAAACAATCATCATCGCAGGTATTTGATAGGATGTCTGCCTTTCAGTTACACTCTCACACCTCAGTTTGTACTTGCTAAAAACCTGCAGAGCGAAAAGTAAGAATCAGAAGTTGCCTGGGTACAACACTGTGGTCAAACTGTGTTTATTTAGTCAATCTGTGCGGTCCAGTTCAATCTTTACAACTAATCAGTTAACGTTTTGTGTTGGCAAATATATTAGTAGCAACTGGTTTGAGCTAGCAGATCTGTGGGGTTTGTAAGTTTAAGGTAAAGGCTCCCTTCAGTGAAAATCAAGCCTATATTTACCTTGTTCACAAGTTCATATGATGTTTTTCATCCGCTGGGAGACACATAATTCTGCTCCTTCAGTGCAAGAGAATTGAATGGGATCCACTTGGATGGTTGTAGTTTGCAGAGCATTTCAAAAGAACTTGAAATATTTATCCAAAAGAACTGTCAGTTGTCTGTTGGTCTGGTTGAAATTCATTCAGGTACAGCCGGTGTTTGCACGGTTGTAGGAGGGTGTAGCTTGGTATGGCTTCCTGTTGGACAGCACCAGTGAATCATCTGTCGTGACACTACCTAGTCATACACTAATCAGGCATCCAAAGCTGGAAGCAGCACAACCCCCTGCTTCTAATACACCCCTGTGGACATGCACAATGTTTTGTTGACTCATCCATCGTCCCTGACCTCCACCACATGTGGACACCATGGCTCTTTTGGCCCTGACATACACAAATCACGACTCCAAGGGCTTTATCACGTGAGTGTATGTCAGTAATGGGCATCTGATGGAACAACCGATGATCCTCAGTTGGGATTTTCTTTTTAGAAGCTGCTGGATACAAAACCAACAAGTTTCTTCTACCAAGAAACTCGTCCGAAGAGAACCAATCACTTCCAACTGGAGTATTTTCCTTGAAATGTGTCAGGATGCAAGTTTCACTCCTGTCTTTCTGCTCTGGGTCTCCAGATATAAAGCTGTGTGTGAGAAATACAAGACAAGATGGGGCCATAATATTGACAAGCCTGTGTGAGCGCCGTTATCTATAATGCAGGACTGTGGCCAGAACCGAGACTGTGATTAATGAGTCTCCCAGTCAGAGATGCTAATCACTTGCAGTCACACTCCAAACAAGACCTGAGTGTGTGACCTGACTTGTTAGTTGAAGCATCCTGGATTGTCCTTTCTCTTTTCACATTTTTATAGACAATCAGGGAGGCAGGCAGTATAAAAGTACACTTTTTTTTTTAAAGAAAATTCACATCCGACCATCTCAAGTTTGTCAGATTTTTTCTGTGCATTTGTGTGTTATTAATTAATATTATTCATATCTTAAAATTAATATCCAGATACCACCATCACGACTGAATATCCAAATATTCTGGTATCCGGGTCTAGCCCTAGAGTATGGTGCCAGTCAGAGGGAAACTTTGAGAAAAAATTTTAAATTATTTGCATTTATGACCAATAAAAGCGAAAAAATGTCAACTCAAGGAATGTTCACCGCTTTTAAGCGGAATCGTGACATTGAAGATGGGATATTTGGTGAATTAATACGGAATCACCGTGATATAAAGATGAAAAGAACATTTATAATTAGAAACAATACACTTCGGCCAATGTGGAAGTCCGTGCCTTCAAATGTGAGAATGACAGCGACTAGTTTTGTGTATCTCCGTGTGTGTATTTGTGGAGGGTGTTGTGGGCAAGAAAATGACTGACAGCTGGTCTGGACCGGGTTGGTCGGGTGGAACAGAGCTTCAGCACAGCCCAGTAGACACAACCTCACACAAAAACACCCACAACAGGCCTAAACACATGAGCATAGAATCACTTTCCCTCCCATACGAAGACACACCAACACCACAGGGACCTCTCCTCACCTCAACTTGTCTCTCTTTGACAGCTTTCGGCGGCGGTCAGCGCACACACACACATGCCGAGCGCACAAACACACCACAGTGAACTCCTGACAGATACATCCTCCCACTCTCCTCCCTGTCACAGCTCTGGATGCCTCACTACCTATGCATGGCTACACACACACATAAGGAAACACACTGAAGGACAACTCGGCTCTCGGTCAGGTCAATGGTTCGTGCTACAGAAACACCTAAATTTGTTTAAAAACAAAGCCAAGGGGATACTTTCACTTTCTCCTCGTGCTGTATTTTGTCTTTCTCGCTGTTCACAAAAACTAATGTTAACCTCAGATTTTTCTTCAGCTATTCTTGCTCACAGATTTTGGACTAAACAAGGTGGTATTTTCACAATCCCACAGGAGCTGATGCACGACCGATGACCAATTTTCCAGTTATATAAAGAGCCTAATTTTGAGTTTGGCGAGTCCCCTGATACACGGTTAATAAATGGTGGCGGATGACAAAAAAAAGCTTTTGCTATTTGGACAAAGCAGAGGTGCATGCGGATCTGTTTACATCACTGGGCATCCGTACAGTCCAAGCTGCATGAAGATTGCAAACATTACATCATCCTCACTGAACCTTCGTACTTACGCAATGCAGTAATTAGAAGCTGAGCTTTATATGGGTATCATACAAGATATAAGATCATTTGCCCTCCTGCAAAATTTATTTAATTGCTCAACATCAAGAAGAGTGATCAAAGTGTTTTGGAATGTGCTAGAGTTGATATCAGTGCTGTCGTTTTTTCAGCCCTGTCTGAGTTTGATGGTTACTACTGGAACAAAAAACTACATTCCTGTACAGCTGGAATGCATCTTTAGGCACATTTTGAATATTTTTATTACTTTTCAATCATTCATCTTTCCATTTTCTACAGTTTATTCAGGGTTGGGTAGCATTAGCAGCAGGCTAAACAGGATTTTACATATATCCTTCTCCCAAACAATGCTTTCCAGTTTATCTCACCTGGCCTGGGGTGTTCTTAGGCCAGATTAAATATATAATCCCTCCAGTGAGTTCTGGGTCTACATCGGGGTCTTCTCGAAGTTGGATGTATGTGGAAAACCTCTAAAAGGTATGTATCCTTTATATCCTTATAAAATAAAAAGCACCTTAGCTGACTTCTTTGGACGTGATGGAGCAGCAAGTTTTACTCTAATCCTGTTGCTAAAGCTGAGTCCAGGAATCTTAGGGAGGCAACTCATTTCAGCCACTTACATACACAAGTTCAATCATTATAACCATAGGTTCACACTGAAACATCCTTTTCAGCAAACCACCAGATATTTTGGTGGGATTTGGCATCCCGTTAATCCAGAAAACAGAAGAAATACAAATACATCTTGCAAAAGCAATATTTTAACCCCAACTATGCTATTTTCCTCAACCTAACCAAGTAGTCTTGGTGTCGAAAATCACCTATGCTCCTAGTAATAAGTTTCCAGTGTGACAGTGTAAACAAAAGCATAAAATTTTCCTAAACCCGACTACAGAATTTGGTGCCTGAACCTACCTAAAGTGTAGGACTCAGGATAATTGGTTTCCTTTGATTAGTTTCTCTTCTTCTTGAGTTTACCCCATGTAGTGGCTGAAGGATGGAGATAAAAGAGAGGGGGACTGCCAGGAAGGTGTGGTCTAGCAGAAAGAGACGGTCTTTTGACAACAACTTACACCCAAGGTTGGCAGCCCCATTAATCCTGAATTTGTCTTTAACATGCTAAGCCTTTTTGTCTGTGAGTTTTGAAGAAATTTATTTTACAATAAGTAATGCCTTATTTTCAAAACATTTTCTCGGTGGACATAGTTTTCTTTTTTAGATGTGTGGAGTCAGACACTTCTGCACAGCCACCACAGTGGCTCTACAAGCTCAGGAATAGCCACTACATCAAGTCAAAAGACTCTTACACTGGGAGAATCCACAGGACTGCCATCGAACAGGAAAATTCCAGAAACAAAGGGAGGATTGGAGTTGGAATGGAAGCAACAGAAAATCTGAAATTTCACAATGAAGGAAATTAAAACCTAAATCGAAGAATGATGGTTCCATACAGGATGGTCTCCTGAAGGTGCTGATACTGACATGCCTCCATCCTAGCTTCTTTTGCCAACTTTGTGACTCCTTAGCATTTTCGCCTTGCGGCTAGAAGATCCCCAGTTTGGGTCCCTGCCTTTGAGAGATCTTTCTGCATAGAGTTTGCAAGTTTTCCCTGTGCATGCGTGGGTTTTCTCCAGGTACTCCGGCTTCCTCCCACAGTCCAAAAACATACTGAGGTTAATTGGTGAATCTATATTGTCCGTAAGTGTGAATGTGAGTGTGCTTGTTTGTCTTTATTTGTGGCCCTGTGATAGACTGCTGACCTGTGTCTCCGGCTGTCACCCGAAGTCAGCTGGGATAGGCTCCAGCTTGTCCACGATCCTAGTTAGGATTGAGGTATTGATAATGGATAATTGGATTGATAAAACAGACCTTGTTTCTTTAAAATTGTATGCAAGAATTCAGTTTAGTTGCATGGGAATGTAATTTGTGAGAGACAGGGTTGCATTTTCTTACTTATGTGTTTGAAAGTATGTTTTCAGCCAGACAGCATTTTCCACATTTGCTGGAGCTCGAGAAACAAAGTGAAGTCTTAATAAGAAGAGCAGAAACTATGCTGGCCCTGACATGTTTTTTTTGTGAATGCGTAGGCGGCCGTGTTGCAATTCCATACCCAGTGGTCCAAATATATTCAGCCATGTCAGGTCTCAGCATCAAAATACAGAATTATTACAGTTCATCTTTCTGGACTGAAGAAGGTTCAGAGGTCAAATTGCTGCAAAAATCCCAAACTAGCACTCCTACACATAATCTATTCTTATTTTCTTCCTTCTTCAGTGATGTATCGCTTCATCTAGTCCTAACAATCAAGGCAGTTGTCTAATTGAGTCTCATGGCACCGTTTATCTTCTGGTTTGTTGCAACTTAATCTGCTGTTTTAAATGTGGCTGCCATCATGTTTGTTCACTTTGTTTTTATCCTTCTTTCATTTATAACATCAACTACCCAATTTCCCCACAGGGATTGTTCAAGTTTCATGTTATCTAATGTAATCTAAAAGGACTGACCCCGCTGGGTTAAATTAAGCAGAATTTACAAAACATGTTCGTGCTACTTTCACTTTTTTCTCCATCCAAGCCAACAAGGGTTGCTTTGAAAAAGAGCCTTCAAATGTTTCACACATGACTGATTTAGATTAGATCCTGCTCTTTTTTAGAACAAGGCAAAAAAAGAGAAGAAGAATCCAATGGAAACACATCAAATGCAAAAGAGAGGAGGACCTCTTTTTAAAAAAAACAGAAAACAAAATGACCTCGTTTCATTTTTCAAGTTCCAACTTTTTGTATCACAGAGAATTGGGTTTGTCTCTAAAGAGAGATGCGTGCTTTAGGAATAAACAATAACAGATGAAAAAAAAGGCGATAAGTGGGCAGCTGTAAAGTGATTGGGATGCTAATCAAAGGAAGCTTTTGAAAAGTAGCCTCTCCTTTGAGCTGGTCAAGGGGTAGGAGGACAACGAACAGGGCTTTCAACTCTTTGAATGCACCACCCCCACATAAACACACACACACAACTTTCCTTCAAAGGCCTCAAGTGAAAGTGAGCAAGAATTTGAAGTGCAATTACGCTGTGCAAATGTAATTATGTTTACCCATTAATTAGGATGGTTTACTATATGAAAGTGGAAAATGAGGCATCCACTTCTTTGAAAACAAATTGTACATTTTAAAAAAGGGTGGGGAAAAAAAGCAGAGGCCACTATTTTTTTTCCCAACACATAAATTAACACACAATAAATTTCCACCTCCGGTTTTACAGACTTAAGGGTGCAGCTTTGTGCATGTGAGCAGATTTTTAGCTTCAGTGAACTATCATCTCACAAGGTTATGGACTCACATGTCTTCTCTCTGGCGTTCACAGTCATTATTAGCTACTTAGCATCCAAACAAGCTAACATGCTAGCCATATGGTGTTGCTAATTCTGCGTTTTCCTTCTTATTTAGCTTCTTTTGCCAAATGACAAGTGCCCACTAATGTGTGTTTATAAATCAAAGTTCTGTTCGAGTAAAATGCACTTAAATGACATCTGATTTTCTGTTTATATCTTTTACGTTGGCATATACCAGCATATAGAAGTTGACCAGTATGTTTTGTTTGTTGTTGTATTTTTCAGCACTGATTAAGTGGGTCGATGTGTGATATTTGGAAGTGACAAAAATGAAAATGAAAATCCGGCAGCCAAAATTTAGAACCACACAAAATTTAACACAAGTCTTTGTTGGAATGTTTTTGATTTTTATTGTTGAAATAAAAGAGAGCTTATTGGGATTTATTCTCTTGTGTTGCTTGGCTATTACTCCTGATGTGTAACCAATCAGACTGGACATTGTTCAAGACTGTACTCTATATGAGCAATACAATACATTATATCTGCAAACCTGTTTATTGTATTCGTAATGCAACAGAACAAAGCTGTGCTCCGTCGATTTTATTTTGCTGTTACTCGGCTAATAGAACAGAGATTCTAATATGTATTAGTCTATTGGCATTTATTCACAGAAAGTATTCAACAAATAACATCCATTTCACTTGGGACAGTGTCAGAACTGAATGCACTGAAGTTTATAGTCTATAAGAGCGCTAATGTGCAGCCGTTACATTAGAATCAAGCAGCTGCATTGAGAATACACTGAGTGGTAAAATAAATATATTAACCTACATGATAAACAATTTTCTACAAGCATTGCTCTCTTGCATGATTTGCAGTAACAACGGTTTTTCCAGGGGTATAGTTTAAAATTTTTGATTGCTCTTAATTACAACAAATCCCTCTTGACTGAAGCAAGTGGTGTTGGTCCATTTTACGCAGAGGAAGAGTCAAATGATTCATCAAACATCCTCTTTTATGAAAACCCCCACAGAGCCTGATTAAGAAAATGTACTTAACTAAGAAAGTTGACAACCACTGTAGCAAATCCCATTATATCTGCTTGGGGTTGGAGGTTTTGTCAAGCCAGCTAACACACAAAAAAGCTTGGGTATGTTAAACTTGCTCAGTTTATCAACTGTGTTTCAGATTTCTTGTCTTTTTTTGTTTGTTTGTTTTTTTACCATCAAGTTGTGTCCTCTTTCAGCATCATGCCAACGAGTTAAATCTTTCATTCTTGACATTCAGAAACACTGTAGTATAAGCTCAAAACAATGCATTATAACACAACATAAACTAGTAAAGAAAAAATAATAAATGCAAATGGAAATGCAAAATTAAGGTAAATCCTGTTTAGTAGTGTAACTCCCTGTGGATTTTCTTGCATTTTTAAAAATGTTTTCCAAAAAAAAAAAGTGCATTCTATTATAATTCTGAGCAATCTTAGAACTTCCTTTTTTAAAGTCATATAAACAGACCCTCTGTTTATTCCTCACACTTAATCTGCACAGTTGTGTCTCCATCTTTGGGAATTCTATGGGATGAACTCAACCCAGATTTGGTTTTTAGTTAAGGATCTCTGCAGGAGAGGTCTTCAAAAAAGGTCCACTGAGCATAAACACCTTCTCAAAACATAAAAAAAAAATAAAAATAAAGACGACGAGAACAATGAGGAAAAAAGGAGACCCGAGGAGACCTAATGTGGAAGGATGAATAGATAATTAGCTGAACTTGAGGAGACCCAAATAGAAAGAAAACAGCAACAGCGGCAGCAGCCTGCTGCGGTACCAATTAACAAGCAGCTGCAGCTGCAACGAGCGGCGACACGGGTTAGATTTCCTGCACTTCACGGCACAACATGTGACCAGAGCTAATGGCAATCCACTTCTGTCTATGTTGGTGTTAGATATGTTGACATACGGATCCGTGGTTTTAAAGCACAACTCAGATTTGCCTCTTTAAACACAAATAACCACAGAACTCCTGGTTGCTGATTCAAATTTCCAGCCTTTGCTTCCTATTTACAAGTGTTTTCCTCTTATTTGCCGTCTCGCAGCTATTCTGTCTTCGGTTAAGCAGAATCGCAAAACAAACAAACAATTAGATTCTTTTTCCCTCCCCACACATTCTTCTCTCTTCACAGCCGGTGCATTCAGACGACAATTAACATGACCGATGCTCGGCTCAACAGCATCACCTTCAAGTGATTTTCTGTTCAGCGAGCTGACATGACACGATGCCGCAGAGCTCTGAGACTTGTTTTTACCACAGAGTCGTAATTAAAGCCCTTCCCTCCCATCCGTTCGCTCGCTTTCCTTATCTCTCCATCTTCTCCTTTCTTTCAGTTGTTATTGAGCCTGTGAAGCCAACCAAACAGAAGCTACTTGTTCCACCGCTTTTTATTACAACGCAAAGATCAAACTGTCTTTTCTTGCTGTTGTTTTACTTCTTGAAGTCACTTTTTACAGTGCCTACGCTCTACAGTCATATTTTTACAGGCTACAGTGCTTAATTTGAAAACTCCCTGCTTCTTTATTCTACTCCGTGAATCCATCTTTTTCTCCTTTCCGTAGTAAATACATCATTTTTCTTCCTTCTCACTTTCTTACGCTTCCATGCCTACCTTCCTTATTTCTTCCTTTTCCCCTCCTGCGTCCACAAAAACCCAACAACTCAACGAAACTCCTCAGAGTCCTGTAACCGGCAGTGAGCCTGTTCATGCAGAACACTCTTCCACTGCTGCCTTTTCCATATAATGCACTTTTACGTACTAAAAAAACTTCAGAAAAACCTTGCTGTGTCCTTCAAGTAAGTAAAAAGAAAAATGTATTTGAGCCGGAATAAATTGTCTACTCTAAGAGCCACATGAATGCCCAGCGACTGATTGAAGCACTCAAACCCGTTGTGTCATACTGGCATACTGAATATTCTCTGCATTTAGTACTTTAACTCCAGGTACCGTTGTTTTGATATTGTATCGGTAAAAACAAAACGGTAGAATACAAACAGAAAATCCAGCTGGATTCCGCTCGGCTCAATGACTTTTCAAAGGAGCAACTTTAATTGTGTGTCACAATAAATCACAATTTGTGAAGATTCCAGGTATAATGAACTCTAACCAGATGCTTGAAACACTGATTTGATGGTTCTTTTTACCCTTGTAATTCTCCACTAAGTTCTAATTTATCAGTTGTAATGGGGTATAGATACAACCTAAGCATGTTTAAATATATACTACCTCAACCCACTCAATTCTATGCTGTTTTGGCCATTTTATATTCCAATCCTGACACATTTTCTTTCACTGTAGAGTCATTTTTTTCACTGCCATATGAGTCCTGCACTTCCATTGAAACAGAACAACCATGACTAGAAGTTAAGAGAACTGTCTTCAGGGCAATATGACAGTCAAATTGCCAAAATTCATAAAAAATGATGGGAAATTGAAGTTTTTCCATTATCTATTGAACAGAAATTAAAAACCAAAACTGAAATCATCATGTGCAACATTTTTCTAAGTGTCCACAGATGTTACCAATGCTAAAAACATAAAAATGGTGATTCTACATACTTTAGATATTTAACTATTTATATTTTTAATTCGGTTCCGTACTTGTCCTTCAATCTGCACACACGCAACCGAAAACTATCAGATTTTCTTTTTCTCGTGTGACTGTTGTTTGCAGTTTAATCAGTATTCTTCACAGTTGGAGTAAATAATACAGAATTTTTAGTTTTTTACATAAAGCAAATGGTTTGTTCTCAGCATATTTATAAACAAGGCAATAAAATAAAGTGATTTTAATGAAACATGACCAGTTTTTCTGATGGTAGACGAATGGCACGTCACAGAAGAGCAGTTCAAAGAGTGTCAGAAAGTTGACAAATGCAGACAATCTGTAGTTTTTAGAGATTCTGGCTCTGAAAAATGGTGCAATTTGGGCGTTTTGTTGTTTTTTTTAAATATAACACTCTTTTCAAACTGGCCGGTGGATTCTGGCATGGAGATGGTTAAAAAAAAACCTGTTAACTTCCAGAACATTTAACTACCTGTAACAAAATGCAAATTATTTTACATATTTCAGGAATAATTCAACAAAAACTTTAGAAGAAAATAGGTTAAATTTTGCTCTTTTTACACAATGAAAATAAACAAACTACTCAGAAAGAGTGAAATACCAATATTGACTGACATTGTATATATATATATATATATATATATATACATATATATATATATATATATATATATATATATTCAGACATATGTCAGGGTAGAGACTGTGATTTGGTAGAGTTGGAGTTTCTACCAGCAGTATTGCAGTATTGCATTACCCTGTATTGCGATTGGAGTCTCTACCAGTACAAACTCCAATTCAGTTCAAGTTGCATTGCCTACTGGTGCAGCTCTGAACTAAAGTCACACTTCAGTTTGAAACCAAAAATATCAATATTTAATGGCATTTCTGGTTTGCGTCCACTTGATTCTAGTATAATTGTTCTTGGTTATTGATAAGATAAATAGCATAATAGCACTATATGTTATTTCCAATAGGCGTGGTCTCACTGTATAATTCTTGAGCAGCTCACCTAGTTCAAAGTGAGGATGTTTAGATATCATAAGTAAAAGCCATTCATGGAATAATGTCACCACAGCAGTTTGAAAGGAAACATCCGACACCTGCATATAGTGCTATTATGCTATTATGCTACTTTTAAAAGCTGCTAAATCCATCAGCTGTGAACTAGTCGCACACATCTGGATCCAGCGGTCAACGTCAACACGCTGCCAGGCGCAAACACACAACAGCACATCCCTCTAACCCACATTACACACAGAGATACGCGTGAAGGTAGCTCAATAAAAAACAGTGGAAGGAGTGCAAGTGCTACCTGCATGCATGAATAGAAAGGAGACTTTCTGCTGCTCAGAAAATGTGAACACGCACACACTAACACACACTAACACACACTAACACACACACACGTCATTTTGCAGTCAGCTGGATGCTGCTACTACCAATAATCATTTCTCAGCACAGATGAGTGTTAGCCAGTTAAACAACAGGGCGACTGTGTGTTGGGTTGGAGAGGACCACACGAAAGAGACAAATGGAAATCGTCCAGAACAGTAGATTCAAAAAGAAACCTCCTTAATTTGTACTTAAATACTGCTTGAAAATGACAGTTTGCAAAGTTAATGTTCGGTTTTATACGTTTCCTGACATGTGCAGCTGAAAAAAAAATCAGCATTTTCAAACACACCACTCTTAAGAAAACTCTTTTTGTCACGCGACACCATTTTACGTCACATTAAGGAGTCGTCTTTGCATCAGTGTACCGTGTGATTTAGAAAATCAGGTTTGTCCAGGTTGTGCAAAGCCTTGTGAGTTTCATGCAGGTGAAGAGACGGGAAAATGGGGCTGTGTGCCATGTAGAGCTCATTTCAGAAAGGAGACTCATGTTCCAGGTGATCAAATGGACGTCTGGATGTCTAAGCCAGGACGGCATGAAACTGAGAGCTAGCTCGAATCATTTCAGTGCACAATAGCTGCTTCAGCTGCAGATTCAAGTACCAGCGCTGGCCATAGCAAAGGTTACAAGAGATCCAGCCTGACAATGCCACACAAATTTATAATTATAACCACACTTGGACTACAGGTAACTTTTTCAGCCTTGCCCGAGTAGGATCCTGTTTGAGCTACGAGCTAAATTTAACAAATAATTTGCGCACCATACGGTACAAAACCTTTTGTAACTTTCCCTGGGCTCTCTCTTTCCACTCAGCTCGTTCATTTGATCTGTGTATGTGGGAGTTTGTCTGCAAGGGCTTGAAGAAAGACAAACCTTTGGACTTTGCATTTCATTTTAAGATCACCTGACAACAAAGCTGTGCGTTGTTAGTGTTCTTTTTTGTTTGCAAAATTCTGAATTAGTCAGCTCCCTTCCACCTTTCTCTCAGTCTAGATGGTGTAGTTTTCTGTTAGAAAATGTGAGATATGCATGATTTTGTGCATTAGTATCTGTTACAGGCAAGTATCAATAGTATTAAACAGCTAATACAAGTTGTGTTGTTTCCTGATTTGTGATAGAAATGCGACATTAATCCCTCACTAAGACATCTGTCCTGCACTCATCTGTTTCTCCTCACACCATTAATTCATTTCTTACTGATATTTCTCCTACAACACAGCCTCAGAATGTCATCAGATGTGTCTAAATATACATTTCCAACCTCTTCAGTGTCAAAATTACTACTAAATCCATATTTATTATTGTTAAACATAGACAATTTCTGGCTGCTCTCACTTAATTGATGTCAGGATCAAGGTAAATATAATCTAAATGCTGTTTCAGTGAAAATATATGCACATTTTTAAAGAAAATTCTACTTTCTGCTTCATTTTCCCACACAGTAATTGACTGAGATCGCCAACCTGCAAGTTGCTCTTTAATTTAATTTCATCGGGAGTTGATTCAGTTGCTGTGAGCTGCCTAATCTTTCACGGCACCCCCGAATACCTTTTTTTTCATTTCGTTTTTCTGCTTTATTTACTATTCTTCTCTATATTCATAGACATATATCGTGTCTATCCAGTTCAATGCCGCCTTTTTACAACCTGCAGCTATGTTGTTCTTTAAATCCACATTGTTCTCTGCCTTTCCTGTAGAGTCCCTTGTTTCATGTTCTGTTTCTTTGGTTTATCGCTTATCGTCTGTTTGTCTCTTTCTGATAGAGGAAGAGTTGCTCACAATGAAGTGAGAGAGAGAGTCAGGAGTATCGCGAGGCGGGGAGAGGAAAAAGGAAGAAAAAAAAGCGAGAAGCTGGAAGGCAGAGGCAGCGCGGCACTGATCAATAAGTCAGGTCTGGTTTATCAGCCTGTATTAATGGGAATTAACCTTTAACCTGCACTCTCAATGACACGCTCGCAAACACAAACGCGCGGCAAATCCTCTAATTGCAAATGTCATGTAGCTGCAAGGTGCTATCGACACCACCTAATTACCGACTGTTTGTGAATTGCTGTGTGCGTGCCCTCGTAGTGCAATCATCCCAGAGCCAGACAGAGGCTTTTCAGACGGTTTTTCTTGTGCAGAATGTGCGAGTTGACGGTTTTATTTCAGCACAAAAACTTTAAACAATGCTAAGAAACCCTGAGGTCGAGCGGGGACATAAATCGTGTTCTCAGAAAAGTTGGGAAACGGCACGTAAACAAATTACAAACGGTTATGTGTGTAAATTCATTATCACACGTCCACACACACACACATACATTCAACCAATCACTTAAGTGAAGCACAAAAGCGAGGTATAATTACACTCTCCTTCTTTCCTTCCTTCCTTCTCTCTCCGAGTCTCACTCATCTAAATGCTAATGCAGTATCTAACCTTTATGCGGAGTAGCTAAGCTAACAATTGGCTTTGGCTGTTGGCTGCTCTTTACCCCTGAACTACGTCGCAATTAACAGAGACAGAGGAAGAGCAACAGCGAGGATCATGGCGGAGGAATGACAAGTCAGTGGAAAATGTCAACTTTTGCTGAAGTGGAAGAGATTCATATGTGTGTGTCTGTGTGTGTGTGTGTGGATGTTATTCGAAGTGTTTGAGACAATGATTGCACAAATACGTGTGTGAACCCACGTTTAAGTTCTATTGTACACACCAGATTGCCAGAGAAACTACTATTATCCATTAACTTTGATCGATTGGTGCCAAACTTAGGTTCAACACAGTGTGGAAGAACTGGATTGGCCTGAAGTTACATTTATACACAACTAAACTAGTTTATCCAGTTATATTAACATGTAATGTGAGAACTAATTTAAGAGATACTGCTTTGTTTTAGATGAATGCATGAAGTATTGCATTCATGGCTTGTATCTGAACTAGTAGGAAGTGGTTGAGGTGGATGGTGGGAGTACAAAGCTTCAAATTAAGAGTTCAGGTTTAGGCAACAAAAGCACTTTGTTAGTGATGAAACATAAAAACTAGTCACAGTTACTAAATGTGTATATCTACACCTAACCAAGACCACAAGCCCTACCTAAGTTTACATATAAACATCAAAAAGCTGAATAGTTGTTGATATTTGACCGCAGAATCTGATATTCTGGCAGCTGGAAGAGAACATTTGATTAATATCTTTACAAAATTGAGAAAAATTGACATTGGAATCATGATACAAATATTTTTTGATGTAGTACTTTTGCTGTGGATTAGAGATATTATTAAACATAAACAACAGGGTTTAATAGCAACTTCTGAGTTAAAACATGCCAACGATCTTCTGAAACTAGAGATTCAAATGACGCACCAGCAGTATTGTGACAATGAAGCCGCGTCATTGCCGTCAAGGGCACTGGGGTAGGACTGGTTGGACCTCAGCCTACCACGGGGACATGGACAACCCCGCCCACCAGAGTCTGGGGTGACACCTTTGGCAAGTGTTTGTAGCCCCACAGCCACCCCTGCTTAGGTCACAGCACAGGGTAGAGCTATCTAGTGGTGGAACCAAGGGCAGGTGGAGCTCGTCAGCCTAGGTGAAATAATGATGTTCTATCAGGCAGAAGTCTCTTGTCAATTCATAATTGAAGAAGAGAACCATTTCTTTTTGTGTCAAGCATATAAAAATAGTTTATTTGCACCTTCTGCAATGTGACTATTACATGCATTGTGACACTGATGCTGAATATATATATGGTGCTTTTTATCTGCACTGAAAAGCCCTGTGTTTATGCACTGTATAATTATGCACATATGTGATCAGTTTCTCACTTAACATGGAAGGTTGGACTCTCTGTTTGCGTGTATTTACACTAAACTCTTCATCCTCGCTGCTGTTCTGCTGCCTGCTTTCAGAAACTTCAGTCTCCCAGCGTCCTCCTACATCAGCAACATTAGTTGCGTGTCAGTTTGGACTGTTTTTCCACGTGTTGCATGTTTAAATATTCAGAGATTTCAGTATTACGTGAGTAAAAGCACATAGAAAAACATATAATCCTGCAAGCAACAGTCCAAACTTCAACATAACTATCCTGACTCAGATGTTTTTCTATTCGCTGTGCAAGTCAGAAGCATGGAAAATAAATGATTCTCTGATAGTACGCCTCTCTGTGCATGTGTGTCCGTGTACAAGTGCAAATCCATTTACATGCATCTGTATCTCTGCTCTTTGATGAGCGTTTGGGTTCAGAGTACATATATATATATATATGTATATGTATATATATGTGTGTGTGTGTGTGTGTGTGTGTGTGTGTGTGTGTGTGTGTGTGTGTGTGTGTGTGTGTGTGTGTGTGTGTGCGTTTTTGTTATTCAGTCCAAAGAGCTACTATCAGTATTCCATGACTGTATTTATTCACTGTTTCCCTGCACCAACCAGACACCAATTACTGCTGCCAATCACACGCGCACGGACATACAGCACTACACAAAAACTCAGCCAGACACAAACACACACCTTCAGGCAGCTTAAGGGTGTGAAACTCCAAACAAAAGTCATTTATCACTCGCTTTTTCTTTGAATTCCAACACAATTATGAGCATTTCATCAACTCGTATATAAATTCTTTACAAAAAAATTAACCGTGTGCGCAGACGAATCAAGACGAAGGATGTTTCTTTGGGTCCTTCGGGGTTTTCAATGCAAATTTTCTATGCAAATTGGCAAATCCCGTCAGGTGTACAAATTTATTTCCACTCGCTGCTGTTTCTTTTGTTTTTCTGTTTTTGTTTTTGCAGAAGTTGTGTAACAGACACACATGCATCTTGCAAAATAAAAAGGGGATATAGTTTGTGACCTTGTGGTCCTACACACTGCCTGGAGGTCACTGAACACAACTACACCCTCCAGACTTGATGTCAGCTTTATTCATCACCACACACTCTGATCTGGTTTCATTTTCCAGAGGGGAAGCCCGCAAGACACACACAGCTACCTGGATCCTTTTACGTACACAACCGCAAACACACAGAAGTACACCGGTGAATCTATAAAACAAACACACAACCGCCGCTGTCCTTGCTACTGAGCTTTCCAAGGACGGCATCGGAGTAAACTAGTCAGCTGGAGGCTGTTTTTCTTGAACCTCGATCCACCAGAGAAGCAGACAGAGCAGGAAAAAATCTTTATGTTAATTGTTAGAAGGAGGAACGCAGACAGAGAGGAGGAGGAAATAAATGGAAAATGAAACATCGCTTTGCAAACTTCCAGAGTTTATCCAGATGATATCACCGAAACGGTTCTTTTGTCTCTTGGTTTTCTCCGTCAGCATCCAACTGATAACAGTCACAATCTCTGAAAATTTCAAATAACTTTTGGTTTGCTAGTCTGCTTGGCTTATTAACAGGAACAATAGTCACCAAAATCAGACTTCAGGTCTTTCAGGAAGTCTCATTTGCACATCGTTGGCTTGCTACTTGAATATCTGACCTGCTGCCTTCTGGTTGCATCATGGCTCAACTGTATTTGAATTGAATTGAATTGAATTTATTTATTTGATAGGGACGATGCAGTTTAACATAGTTGCATTACTTAACATGAATCTGATGTGCTGCACAGAGAGTTTATAGCAAATGCTAGTTTCTAACTCTTGTCCCTAGATGGGCCTTTAAATATAAAAGTCAGGATATATAACATCATAAAATAACAGAAAAGTTTATAAAAGAACAATAAAATACATGTTCACATAAAAACAAATAATTACACAAACAAGTTCAAAATAAGTTAATAAAAAACATTGCAAACTAAGAATGATTACAGCTCTGATTTGCTTTTAGCCAGCACTTGACCTTTGCAGAGAAGGGTTTTAAATCTATGATTAATTTGATATCAGTTGGTAATGAATTCCAGAGTTTAGAGCCTCTAAAAGAGAAAGCTGACTGTCCAAATGTGGACTTACATTTTTGTATACTACAGTTTCCATTCACCTTGCTTCTTGTTACTCCGCTGCTGTTCTGTCTTTGAATAAATGTGGAAAAGGGTTCGGGGGCAAGATTATTAATACATTTGAAAACTAATTTAAGGAATGAAAACTGCATGAAACTTTCAAAGCTCAATAGATTGTATTTTTTCAAAATGTGGCAGTGGTGCCAACAGATGGGTTTTTTGTCAATTACTTTAAGGGCTTTATTATACAAGGATGACAGACTTTTGATTGTTGAAGGTGAACCCTGGGCCCAAACTGTCATACAGTATGAGAAATGAGAAAAGATCATAGAGTGCATAAATATCTGAGCTGCCTGAATTGGTATGTACTGCCTTATTAATTTAAAACAGTTCAGATTACTTTTTACTGATTTGGCGATGTTTATCAAATCTGAGCTGTGGATCTAAAATGACTCCCAAGAATTTGAATTCATTGACTTCTTGTATTTCTAGAGCCTTTATCTTCACACAAAATCTTTCAAGTTGGCACCGTTTCCTTATGGAGAAGCACATTGACACTGTCTTATTTAAGTTTAAAACAAGATGATTGAGCTCCAGCCACTGCTGGACTCCATACATCAAGATACATCAAGATTTCTGCTGCCTTGCTAGGTGACTTAGCAGGAGCATAAATGACTGCATCATCAGCATAAAGCTGGATGCCATTGTCTGGACTCATTTTGGGCATATCATTTATAAAAAGACTAAAAAGCAAAGGGCCAAGAATTGACCCTTGAGGAATTCCCATTGTGTTTTTTAAAAAGGGTGATATTTGTCCGTCAACTTTTACACACTGTTCTCTATTTAGGAGGTAAGACTTGAACCAATCAACTGTGTCCCTAAAATAATAGTCTGACCTTAACAATTACAACCAAGACTGACTAAACATCCGCACTCAAACGCACCACAGCTGTTAAAAGGATTTTTTTTCCCTCACTATTGTTCTTATTTGGATACTTACTGGGCTTCTATTCCCCCTATGTACCATGTAAAGTCTCTTGAGTTGACATGTTGTGATTTAACAGCATAAAACTAAAACCGACTCAACTGAAATGCATGTTCTGGACAAACTGGCCCATTTCTGTGCAGATTTCAATCCGTTTAAATCAACTGCATTGCTCATATATACGTGAAAATATAAATTACATAAAGAGAAACTGGGCTTAGAAGGTTTTCTGTAACTATAGTTGCTGCTCAACGTGGCCTAACATTCTCCTGGAAAGTTCCAGCGTGCTTAAAGTTTCAAATATATGAGGTTTCTAAGTCAGAAGAAGTGAACTACAACTGGAAAGATATTGATATTCAAGATGGGATTTCATTGTTGTTCCAACTTCAATAAACCAGAAACAAACAAGACGACAACTGAGCAACATTTTTGCTTTGATGGATCAGCCACTGTCTACAAAAACTTATCAAAGTAGCAGCTGATTATCTGTCTGCCTCAGTGGGGAATCGGTTTCTCCACGTCTCCTTCAAGGACACGGGATTATTTTTTTTTATATAACAATACAGAGTAAAACCAGATAAAAGAAGAGACAAAGATGAATCATTGTGCTGGTAGAAGCTGGTATGAAGACTTCCTTCCGTCCTCAGTGAGTGCTTTTACCTTCAGATTCCAAGGAAACTTTTGGAGCAAGTAGCCGTAAAAAAGCCAAGGATTAAAGAGGAGCTAAAAATCCCTTTAAAGCTCATTGGTAAACACTGATAAAACTTTTCAGGGTCAGAAATTGTGGTGGAAAAATTAACCGCTGTGCAAAAAAACAAGCCAGTCTGAGTGAAAACTTCAAGAAATGGCGTTTGGCCAAAGTGGGTAAGAAAGTAAAGAACCAGATCAAAGCCCCACATTGGACTGAAACACTGGGAGCCGACTGAAAGACTCCATACTTTTTCTAAGAAGGCCTGAATGAAAGCTTTGACCAACTTGCTTTCATCCAACTCTCCTCTTCTATCATCCCTCAGCTCTGAATCTCATGGCTGCAGCTTTATTTCTGCCCAACAACAGCACTGCCCTTCTATCAGAATAAATCTGGGACCAGTTAGAAACTGTTGACCCTCCTCTGCTCTTGTTTCCTCCTTGTGTCCAGAAAAAAATTAGAACAATCAAATGTCACCTCTTACACATTCTGCAAACTCGATCTAAACGACAAAAAAACAGGCTGTTGCTAAATGACTGATTGCATTTAATCTGTGTAAAATCACGGACAGCCCTCTGATTTCAGCTATGGCAGAGAACCAAAAGTTATTTTTGTGATAAATTCATATTATACTAAACGTATTTGCCTAAATTTATTAATCAAACTTTCTTTTCTTTGTTTGGGTTGCAACACATCTCTCTGCTCCCATTAAACACGTCTAATCCATTCGTAATTCTAATATTTTCATGCCATAGCCCATGGATTTGTCTCGTGCCTTTAGTCATTTCGACAAGGTTCACATGTAGAAAAAATGTAGTCTGTAGAAAGAACATCTTCACACTATAAACTACATCTTAACATTTGAAATGATGTTTTAAGAATAGAAAATACATCCTGAAAGACTAAAAGTTACGTCGTAAGACCAAAAAATACATCTAAATAAACAAAAATTTATATCTTAACAGTGGAAAATACACTTTATAACAAGAAAATACATCCGAACACAAGAAACACTAGAAAATATGTCTTCATGCCATACAATATGTCTTAAAAGACTAGAAAGTATGCTTGGACACTAGAAAATATATCTTAAGACTGTAGAATTCATTGTAAGATAGGCTTGGGCGGTATCCAAATTTTGATACCGTCAAACTTCCTTCACATTTTACTGGGGTATACGGTATTACCGTGACTATTACTGTTACTGGCTTGTGCTTTCACGTTCAGAAATTGAATACTCGCAGCAGTGAGTGGGTGGTTGATTCGGAGATTCGTCCTTAGGTTAGAGGTCTTTCTATCTCTCGCGATCACCTTTTGATTGCAGAATTTACAAATTCATCAGTATTTACCGGCTCTCATTTCTCGTTTGCCTGGAACCCGAAATACTCCCAAACTGCACAAGTTGTTCTTTTTTGAAACCAAGTCACTCCGTCCGGGATCTGCAACCCCCCAGCCCCTTCTCCTCCGTGCTGTCACGTAAACGACGTCACGTTTGTAAACTTTATGGAAAGTCTCCAAAAGTAGGCTAAAACATAACTGTTTAAGTAAAACTGAAAATTCAACCACACAGGTACTACTGGACATAGAATCAATTTCAGGCATTAACTGACTTTTATTTAATATTTAATCCTTATGTTAACCTTTCCTGCTCAGCTCCCGACCATTGTCAGGAAGCCCAGGGGAGGACAGTTCTCCAGGGCCGAAGTTACTGTTAGTTGGATTAGGTTCCTTTTGTCGTTATGTACTATACAAAACTATTACTTATTTAAACCGACAACTCAGGAAAAAGTTTGTTACCTTGCTGACATGTTTCGACAGCTTCTGCTGTCTTCTTCAGAGCATCATCATCTGACGTTTGCTGATGTGTCCTTTTAATCACGTGGTCGACCACGTGATAAAAAGGACACACACTCTCATAACACTTACACACGTGGACAAAATTGTTGGTACCCCTCAGTTAAAGAAGGAAAAACCCACAATTCTCACTGAAATCACTTGAAACTCACAAAAGTAACAATAAATAAAAATTTATTGAAAATTAAATAATCAAAAACAGCCATTACTTTTGAATTGTTGATTAACATAATTATTTTAAAAAACAAACTAATGAAACAGGCCTGGACAAAAATGATGGTACCTCTATAAAAGATTGAAAACTATTTGACCAGAGTGACATGATTAACTCAGGTGTGTCATTTAATTGACATCACAGGTGTTTCCAAACTCATAATCAGTCAGTCTGCCTATTTAAAGGGAGACAAGTAGTCACCCTGCTGTTTGGTGAAAAGGTGTGTACCACACTGAACATGGACAACAGAAAGCGAAGGAGAGAATTGTCCCAGGACATCCGAAAAAAAATTATAAACAAACATCTTAAAGGTAAAGGCTATAAGACCATCTCTAAACAGCTTGAAGTTCCTGTGACAACAGTGGCTCATATTATTCAGAAGTTCAAGACCCACGGGACAGTAGCCAACCTCCCTGGACGTGGCCGCAAGAGGAAAATTGATGACAAATTGAAGAGACGGATCGTTCGAAATGTATCCAAAGAGCCCAGAGCAACCTCCAAAGAAATTAAAGGTGAACTCCAAGGCCAAGGTACATCAGTGTCAGATCGCACCATTCGTCGTTGTTTGAGCCAAAGTGGACTTCATGGGAGACGACCAAGGAGGACACCACTGCTGAAAAAAACTCATAAAAAAGCCAGACTGGAATTTGCAAAAATGCATGTTGACAAGCCACAAAGCTTCTGGGAGAATGTCCTTTGGACAGATGAGACCAAACTGGAGCTTTTTGGTAAGGCACATCAACTCTATGTTCATAGACTCAAAAACCAAGCATACGAAGAAAAGAACACTGTCCCTACGGTGAAACATGGAGGAGGCTCAGTAATGTTTTGGGGCTGCTTTGCTGCATCTGGCACAGGGTGCCTTGAAAGTGTGCAAGGTACGATGAAATCTGAAGACTATCAAGGCATTCTGGAGAGAAATGTGCTGCCTAGTGTCAGAAAGCTTGGTCTCAGTCGCAGGTCATGGGTCTTCCAACAGGACAACGATCCAAAACACACAGCCAAAAACACCCAAGAATGGCTGAGAGAAAAGCGTTGGACTATTCTAAAGTGGCCTTCTATGAGCCCAGATCTGAATCCCATTGAACATATGTGGAAGGAGCTGAAACATGCCATTTGGAGAAGACACCCATCAAACCTGAGACAACTGGAGCTGTTTGCTCATGAGGAGTGGGCCAAAATACCTGTTGACAGCTGCAGAACGCTCATTGACAAATACAGAAATCGTTTAATTGCAGTGATTGCCTCAAAAGGTTGTGCAACAAAATATTAAGTTATGGGTACCATCATTTTTGTCCAGCCCTATTTCATTAGTTTGTTTTTTTAAATAATTATGTTAATCAACAATTCAAAAGTGATGGCTGATTTTGATTATTTAATTTTCAATACATTTTTATTTATTGTTACTTTTGTGAGTTTCAAGTGATTTCAGTGAGAATTGTGGGTTTTTCCTTCTTTAACTGAGGGGTACCAACAATTTTGTCCACGTGTGTATCTCCTGTATAAGAGCATTGCATTTTTTTCATGATGGTATTGGAACTGATACCGCTGCTATTTTTATACACCGGCAGTATACGGTATTACAGCCCAAGCCTATTGTAAAAGACTGAAAATTATGTCTTAACACTATAAAACACATCTTAACACTAGAAATAATGTCTCAACAGGGGAAAAAAATGTCTTAAAATTAGAAAATAAGTCTTAAAAGACTAAAAATTACATCTTAACACCAAAAATACATCTTAAACTAGAATTTAAGTAATGCTAGAAAATCCTTCTTAACACGAGAAAATACATTCTAATGAAGTAGAAATTGCATCTTACACTAGAAAATATGTCTTAACACTATGCAATATGTCTTTACAGGCTACAAACTACATGTTAACACTAGAAAATATGTCTTAACTCCAGAAAATACACTTAAGACACTAGGAATTACCTTTTACCACGACAAAATGAATCTTAACAGACTGGAAAATACATCTTAAAAGAGTGTAAATTACATCTTCAAACTAAAATCCTTTCAACAGACAAGATTTTACATTTTAACCCTTGAAAATACAGCTCAACACTATAGCTTATGTTTTAACACCAAAAAATGCATCTTAAAAGTCTAGAAATTGTATCTTAACACAATAAAGTATGTCTGAATAGACTAGAAATTCCATCTTAACACTGTTAACTACACCACAAACACTCTGTTGGCTCTCTCCAATTCTGTCTACCATTCTCCTTCAACGCAATGCATGATGATTGATATAGCTTTGCTAGTGACCATCAGCTGAACACAACTTTTCGCGGTGCATTATGGGACACTTTGAACTAAATACGGCGCAACACATTCGTCAAAACAGTGAAACGTCCGCTGATTTCGGACAGAGGCCTGCTCTTTTCTATGGACCCAGCTTTTTTGAATGCAAGCTCAATAGCAGCACTTTGGTTAACAATCCCAGCTAAAGCACAAGCATGAACACGCATGAACACACACATACACACACGAACACACACGCACACACACCAGCCTAACTCTGACCCTCTTCACAGGGAACCATGCATGACGGTGGCATTAACTTTCAACAGAAAATTAGCCTCAGCCAACCAATTAACCAGCTCTTAAATCTCCTTGGTGAGGGACATGGTGTGTCTGTGTGTGTCTGTGTGTGTGTGTGTGTGTGTGTGTGAAACAAAAGAGAACATGAGGTTGTGTGTTTGAGTGGGACAGTCAAGAGGAAAGAGGGTGTGTGTGCCATTTTTGTGTGTGTGTGTGTGTGTGTGTGTGTGCGAATGTTGAGTAAAGGTTAATAGGACCTCAAGAGGGATAAGACAAGGGGGTTGTTACCGTCCCAGAGCTGTCGACTCGTCCACACACACACACACACACAGACACTCACACACTCAAACACACACACGGGGGCTCGGTGCCAAAGCCGGTGGTCTATTGAGCAGCGCTGTAGTTCATTACCGTCCACAGCTTACACTTGCACTAATGCTTCTTAATACCTACAGTAACACTCCTCTCTTATCTCACAGCCTCTCCATCTCTATCTGCTCCCTCTTTCCTTTCCTCTTTTCTCTTCATCTCCTCCTGCAGCTCTCTCCTCTCCTGTCCATCGCAGCGGTTGCACAGAGCAGATCCCCCGAGAAAACAAACAGGGCGACTGACATTACGGTTATGACAAATTAGCTAAGATTGCGCTTCAGGACCGCGTTGAAAAAATAAAAAGTTCAACAAGCAAATGAGCAATAATTAACAGCAGTATAGGAGTCGCGTTTTGGCAAAATGCTTGAGATGATTGATTCTTTCGCTGCTTTAGAAGTGAGATTGCAAATCAAACATATACAGCCAAATGAACAATATCAAAATGGTTATTAGAACAAGAAGCCGTGATAGGACTTTGACCTTTTGATTTTGTGGTACGTCTCTTTAAAAAAATTTCAAAAATCACCAAAAATTAAGTTTTTGTCCAAAACAGATTTTGTAAAAACCAAAAAATTCTGTGTCCCTCAGTGCAACTGTAAAGTCACCTGTATTTAACCTGAAACCTACAATCACATGACAAATATTCAGTGAAAGTCGTGGATGTGGCGATTCCGCATTTATTTGCAACTTTTATGAAGTAAACCAAAGGAAATCATCCTATTTTCTTTTTTCTTTTACCGCATTATAGTTTTTTATAGTGAAAAAAAAATGAATTTGAGGAGCAAAAAGGCAGCTGGTGGGTTGAAAAGACAAAGCTACATCATCAGAGAAAGAAATGAATAGGATTTTCATCTTTCTGATGGTCTTTGAACTACT
Organism: Acanthochromis polyacanthus; assembly: GCF_021347895.1. Taxonomy (NCBI): domain Eukaryota; kingdom Metazoa; phylum Chordata; class Actinopteri; family Pomacentridae; genus Acanthochromis; species Acanthochromis polyacanthus. The sequence goes on along the minus strand of NC_067117.1, from coordinate 30,309,150 downwards.
CATCTGTCATTGCTGTTGCATCTGAAGACTTCACAAAGCCGAGCTTAAAACTGTGATTTCATCCAAATCTCTATTCTACATGTCTCATTTTAAAAATCCACCTAAAAGACTTCATTTTGAACCGACTCTGACGAAAAATTCTGCAACTTTTTGGCTGAACTGCAGGCTGTGTTTAGACAGATATACATTACTGAAGTATGGAAACAAGTTTAAAATATAAGTGGTAAAATATTGGTATCCATAGTCTCTATTTATTTCCAATACTAGTAAGGGAAATGTTGGATGTGTTGATTGCACATTTTTAATTTTTTAAAGGCGTTATAACTTTGCTATATTGAAAAAATAACATATTTGGAACAAAGGAAGGCTTGAAAGGTGTGTTATCTATCTTTTTTTTAATTCATAAAAATGTACACCAATGTCAAAGCAGGACACCAATAAGATTTTGACCTCAACAGATTCTAAAAAAAAAAAATCAAAAAATTCTGTCTTCCTCAATGTAACCGAGAAGTCGTTAATAAGTAAGTTGCAACCAACATTCACTTCACAAAAATTCTGCAATTTTTTTGGCTGAACTGCAGGTTGTTTATCCACCGAGCAGAGAGGAGACAAGTATGGAAACAAATAAAAAAGATCTAAAAATCTAATTATTTATATTTTGCCAATATTGGTAAGCCTTGTTGTGGGTACTTTGAAAACACTTGTATGTGTTCATTCCAGACTTTTTTTCAAGTCTTTCCCTCCTGCTTAATCTATAGAACTTGAAGTTTTTATTGTTTTTGCTCATTTCAGGATAAAAAGAAGGGAGCAAATGAGCAACTTTTAGTGGCTGTTTACACACAAAATGCTCGGGACTGTTGATCCTTTTGCTGTTCTAGAAGTCTGATTATTAACTCATGCAGACCAAACAAACACACCCAAGTAAGATGTCATGTCACACTTCCTCTGTCTTCCTCCATCGCTCGTCGTCATCTTTCCTTTGTTGACCTTTCTCTCCCTCCATTTACCTGAGAACATACATCTTTATCTCTCCTCCCTTCGTATCTGCCCGTTTTGTCTCTCACCCTGTCACTTCCACTCATTCTCCCCCCTTTTCTCCCTCATTTTACATCTTGCACTGTCACTCCCTCTTCCCAGCCCCCCCCCCCCCCCCCCCCCCCCCCCCCCCCCCATCCCTCCGTAAAGCTCTCCTCCTAATCGCCTCCTTTTCTTCTTCCTCTTGTTATCTCTTCCCTCTCTAATCTTTAGAAAGGCAAAGGGCTGCTCTCATGGCATAGTTAATATCTGCTTTAAAACACAGACACGGCCGACACGCTTGGCTGCTGCTGCTGCTGCTGCTGGTGTTGCGTGTCTTTGGGTTTTGTTGCTCCTTTGTCAGTCATGCTATTCTGGGCTACAGACTGACAGCCTGATAGAATAAGGCGATGGCTCTCTGATAGCTGCAGCCTCTGTAGCTTTGCAGGAGCTGAAAGTTATGGAACTTTCGCCACCACTGAGTTGACAGACATAAATTCTGATAAAAAGTGGGAAACGGCTTTAGAAATGAATGTGAACGATAAACTGCAAAATGCACTAGGCGTTTTTCCGCTTTTCTGTTTGTGTGCATTTACATTATCAGAGGAAGTATGAAAAGCAGAACTGACCCTCTGAATCCACCAGTGAGTCTGAAAGACGTGCTATCTTTAAAGAGAAAATTACTAATTTTTCAGCGTTTCTCAGAAGCTGTAATGAGGTTTTGACCTGTCTGACGGTCCCTGAACTCCTCTTCTGTCATGTTCCATCTGAAAACTTCACAAAACCAAGCATGAAAGTGCAATTTTATTTAAATGACCTTATTCTCCATGTTTGTCTCATTTTAAAAATCACCACAAAAAAAAATAAATCACACCTTTGCACTGAACAGATTCTGTAAAATATGAAAAATGATGCGTTTCTCTGCACAACTGTGAAACCATTAGTGACTCAGACACAACCAACAGTCACATGACAAAAATTTTGCAAAAAAATGTTTTGGCTGAACTGCAGGAAGTCTTTAAACAGATATACAGACATAGAGACAAAAAAAAATAATAATAAAATATTTATGGCAAGTCATGCCTCTATTTCCAATGTTAGTAAGTCTTGTAGGCAGTTGAGAAAATGTTGTAAGTGTTGATTCCACTTTTTTTAAATTAAATAATCAAAGAAATTCAACTTTGATTTTAGTTTTTGAAAGATTTATGGCACTATTACTTTATAAAACTGAAAAAAGACATTTTTGATCCTCTTAATCTAACCATAAAATTGCAATTTCATCAAAATCACTTTATTCTACATGTCTTGTTTCAAAATAAAGCCTTCCCTCTAAACATATTCTGTAAAAAACAAGAAATTCTGTAATCCTCATTGCAACCATGAAGCCATTACTAACTAAACTGCAACCAGCAGTCACATGACAAAAATTCAGAGACTTTTCAGCTGAGTTGTAGGCGCTGCTTACCCAAATATATAGAAGTATTGAAACAAATGAGAACTATCAATACTAAAATATCTATAGCATATAGAGTCACTTCAGTTTTCTTAAACATTAGGAAGTCTTGTAGGTAATTTGGGGAAAAATGGTATCAACACATACAATATTTTTCCATTTTTTGTAAAAAAAAAAAAAAATCGAAGACATTAAACTTTTTTATTTATTTATCATAAAGTAATTGAATGCATTATAACTTTGTTAAAGTGAACAAAACACATCTTTTTTAAAGTTTTGATGAGCAAAAAATATGCCTGGAAAAACAGAAGATGCACCATAAGTACCCAAACAATAATTAAGTGGTATCTACTTTTACCTCTGGTGCTAAAAACAAACACAAAGGTAGTTGGATAATCACATAACCAGTTGTTTCAGTCATCATAGGCTATTTTTATACCTTCCAAAAGGACTCAAATGAGTATTTTTTCCAGATGAGATGCTCCAATTAGCAGGATGACAGTGTTGTTAGTCCGCTTTAAGATGGTGTGACACTTTTCTGACAGCAGCCTCTGATCACATGATTTTTAAAAAAGTGCACTGATTTGCTTTATTTTGCAGCTTTTGTAGAAAAATGTATGATTAATATTTATTTTAAGTCTGAAGTTAAATAGAGCGGGAGCAGTGTGTGTGCTATTAGTGGGACATTTTGGAAGGTGGGGATTACAAGTTTCCGAAAGCGACGCGCCGGTCTGTTGATGGCAGCTCCGCCGTTAATTGGGACTCAAGTCCGGGCTTTAAAATGATGAGACTATTTCAGACCACACTTATGAAGCCGAAATGGGTCGTGCACCTGTTTCATGTGGGTCCATGCATGTTAAGAGAGCTTTAATGGACCATTATGTCGCCGCATACAACCGTGGAGGACTTAAAGTATATTCATAATTAGTCATGACTCATAACTCAGCAGTAGCCATCAACAAACCCTCATCCAGCATCTGCTCTGCAATTATCGTCGACTAGTAGTAACAGCCGCTGCAGCCTATTCTGTCTCAAAGATTGGAGAGGAAGCTGGAAGCAGCGCTTTTGTAATGCAAAACCTCTACTTTTTTTGGGAGTTTTTACTATCCTTTACAGTTTGTTAAAGCGAAAAAGGGCATGAAAAGTTTGCAAATGTTTTTACTCAGCAACATAACAGAAGAAAACCCACAGCCCTCTGTCCATATACACTCACTTGCCACTCTTTTAGGTTTAGGTACACCTGTGAAATATGGTTTAAAAAAGTCTTGTTTTACGAAGCTTCTAGGGATGTTCTGAGTCCATGTTGGCAAGCAGAGAGCATTGTCGGAGTTTAGCCAGCAACAGGCACCATGACAAAGACTTCTGTGGCGGTTAATGACCTCCGAAAGAACTTATGGATAACAACCTGGCATCAACTAGCACAGAGTTCTTACCTGTGTCTGCTGGCGAACATCAGCACAGAATGAAACACAAATGAGCACTGTGATAAAGTATTCTTAATTAGGATCTCTAGCAACCTGCTACAAACTGCAGTTCAATTCTGATCAGTTAAAAATGCAATTATCAGATCAGAACATCACTGGAAGCGTCTACATTTTCAGCACTTGTTGCTGTTGTGTAATTTACAGAAAATGATTAAATGATGGACTAATATCAAATCAATTAACGGCCACTATATTAGCTACACCTGTGGAATTTGAAGTCTACTTTTAAGAAGCTTCTAGGAACGTCCTGAGCCTCTTTCTGATTAATACTGTGTAAACAGAGAAGGCATCTCTCAGACATTGTGGGAGTTTAGCTAGCAAGGGGCACCATGACAAAGACTTCTGCGGCGATTAATGACCTAAGAAGAGCTTATGCATTTAAGACAAACTGGACTCAACTAGGACATACTTTATGTATCTCAGCTGACTGAAGCAGTAGCAACATAAGTCAAATGAACTTTTAGACCATTAATTGACTGCACTGATTGATAAAATTATTCTTAATTAGCAGCCACAGCACACTGCACCAAAGTGCAGTTAAAAATGCAATTTTCAGATCAGAACATCACCAGAAGCGTCTACATTTTCCATTTTTGTTGATGTTGTACATCTTCACAACACCTTACCTTAATACTAAAGAGTAATTATAACCTAAATATGACCAAACGGAGCACAAAAAATGGTCTGTAACATCATTATCCACTTTAAGCTCATGAAACTCTACTTTAACTGCCTGTCAGCTTGACCAAATAAACTCGAATTTACAACATTTTCATCTTTCCAGCTGAGATGAAAACTGTAGCTAACAGATTTTATTAGCTCTGGTTAGCCTGAAAACCTAAACAAGTAGTTTAAAACTGTTTGCAGGTGAAAACTGTAAAACAAACACTGCCAAAAGTGGGAGTGTTTTACAGGTTTACAGCTAAAAAAAAAAAACATTGCTACAAAACACTGAGGTGCTATGTTTTTGTATTTAATTTTTAAATAGATGGATCGCTTTAGCGTTCGCAGGTGTTCCTAATAAAATGGAGCAAGTCGTCTGTTTAGCTACTTGCAAAAAGTGAATTTCTTTTTGTGAAAACCCTATTGATCCCACCTAATCCCACAAATTACACAAGGACATTTGGATCAAATATTCAAGAAAAAAATAGTCTTTTATATGTGCCACTCTCTTCACTAAACATCACTCTTTTATTCATTTCTCTTGCTTTATTATGATCATAATGGCTCGTACTTAAGGCTTTCATCAGTGCTAATTATTCTCGGGCAGAGAGAGTCTTTCTAAGAAGTGGTGTTGATTAATCTGTGTGTAAAATAACATTCATTTGATGGGCTGCACAACGATCACTGCTCCTTTACCAGCGGTTTGCTTGTTGCTTCCACTGAAAATAACAACTTGCACTTCATGAATGTGTTGCTCTTGAAAGGTTTTTGCCTTCATTTGGGATTTGCAGCAGCAAAACCACAACAGAAGCAGCGTATTTTGATTAAGAGCCACGCCGAAGAAGTAACGCAGCACTGAGGATGTCTTTGTTTGTGTCTCTATTTTCTGCCTCTCCAAAAAAAACTCTGCTGGTGCGCAGCTTTAATCTAAAAATATGCGTGACAAGCTCTGCATTATTTACAGTCGGAAGCCTTCTGCTCTTTAGCCGTCCATTAAGTCAAAGTTGTCGTGAATTTTTATTTATAGCGTGTTTAGCAACAAACGGGCGCTTTCATGGAGAGCTTTACGGAGAACAAAGGACAGAGACACAAATTAAATATAGATCATCGCTCTGTCAGTACTCGTGTGTCTTCCTGTATGTCTGCCAGCTTTCATCCTGTGTCCCACTGAAGCTTTGACTGACTTTAACTCCGTCTATTTGCAAAAATAATGAGTTTTTAGGCTTTCAAACACAGGTCTCGGTTGCATAAATGTTCAGTAATGGCTCTGTTAAAACATGACAGGGCCGCCGGGAGTGGTCGCACCACTAGCAACAGACTTGGAATAATCTGTAGAGACTGAGTTGACAGACACATTAATTCTGCTAAAAAGTAGGAAAAGAAATATTCATGAAATGTGCACGATAAACTTCAAGACATATTAGATGTTTTTCCGCTTTTCTGTTTCGTGTGCATTTACCATTATCAGAAGGAGTACCAAAACCAGAATCGACCCGCCGAACCCACCGTCGAGTTTGAAAGAGAGAATCACTGAATTTACAGCATTTGTCAGAAGCTGTAATGAGGTTTTGACCTTTCTGATGGTCCTTGAACTACTCGTCTGTCATACTACTGTCTGCTCCATCTGAAAACTTCACAAAACTGAGTTCAAAATTGTCAGCGGCAATCGCTTTATTCTACAGGTCTCTCGTTTAAAAAAAGAAATCACCACAAATTGCACCTTTGCTCCAAACAGATTCTGTAAAAAATGAAAAATTCTGCATTTCTCGGTGTAACAGTGAAGCCATCAGTGACTCAGCTACAAGCAAGAGTCGCAGGATAAAAATTCAGCCAGCAAAACTTCTTTTGGGTGAACTGCAGAAAGTGTTTACACAGATATATTGTATAAAAACATAAGTACTAAAATATCTATAGAGTCTTTTCTCTTTTTTTTTTCTTTTCTGGACTTTTCGGCTTAACTGCAGGTTGTGTTTAAACAGATATACAGCAGTACACAAAATAAAAACAAAAATAGTAAAATATTTATAAAATGTAATGTCTCTATTTATTTACAATTGTAGTAAGTCTTTTAAGTTTTAACAAAAATGTTGTAAGTGTTGATTTCATTTTTTTTTCGATTTTTGTCAATGAAATAATCAGAGAAATTCAACTTTTTTTGAAAGATTTATGACATTATCACTTTATAATACTGAAAAAAAGAAATGTTTGAGCCTCCTAATCTAAGTTTAAAGTTGCATTTTCATCAAAATCACTTTATTCTACGTCTCATTTAAAAATAAAGCTTTCTCTCTGAACATATTTTGTAAAAAACTAAAAATTCGGTAATCTTCATTGCAATCACAAATCCATTAGTAACTAAACTGCAACCAACAGTCACGTGACAAAAATTCAGGGACTTTTCAGGTGAATTGTAGGCAGTGCTTACGCAAATATACAGAACAACTAAAAACAAATTAGAAATTTAAGTACTAAAATATCTAAAATATGTAGAGTCACCTTTCCCCTCAATATTAGTAAGTCCAGTCAGCACTTGTTGAAATAAATAATCTAAGAAATGAAATTTGCCTTTTTCCCCAATTTATGGCATTATAACTTTTTTTTAAATTGAACAAAATAAGTATATTTTTAGGTTCTGAGGAGAAAGAAAAATATGCCCAGACAAAAAATAAATAAATAAAAAAGATGCACCATGCATTAAAAGTGATTCTTCGGGTTAATCAGGCTTTTGGGCTTTAAACGCAGGTCTCGGTTACACAATTGCTCGGTAACAGCTCTGTTAAAACACGACAGGGCTTCTGGGAGTGGTCACATCGCTAGAAAACAAAAGGAACTAAAGAAGCTTTCAGGAAGAGAAGCGCGGGTTTCTTTCAGGCAGCATGAATGATGGATTATAGAAGTTATAACTTTGCCGCTGAGGATTTAATTAATGACCGTCTTGAACAGGGGAGATGCTCATCCATCTGCTCGCTAATGGAATAAACGCTCTCATCAATTTCATCATTTATTAGACGGAATCAAGAATTTATCAGAGTGGCGGTGAAAGATGCCGGTTTGCTGACACGGTTCCTTCCTGAGGAGGATTTTTCGGATGCTGCGCCACCGAACGGGGAGCGATTCACGTCATTACACGGTGTATTAAACTGATTTTATTGTGATCGTGTACGAGAAGTGACAATTAAATTTATTATTGTGCTCAAGTGACGACGTTGGATTCAGACAAAAATGCACCGAGGGTCACATCTCCATCATGCAGCACTTATTCAAACACAAGGACGACACGTAAAAACCACATTAATAAGGCTTCTGTCTCCCTGTTACACTTTCCAATCTCCTCCTCAACAATCAACCATCTTTAATCCTCCTCCTTACCTCGCCCCACTCCTTCTCCCATTATTTGTCATTTCTGACCTTTACCCTTCACGGCTCCAATCTTCTCACCTCTTCCTCCACATTACTTCATTTCTCAATCTTCCACACTTATTTATCTCGTTTCCCATCGCTGCTATTTTCTCTCCTTTTCCGTGAGTGACAGGTAAAAGCTTCCCAGCTGAGGAAATGTTGTTTTTTTTCTGAACCGTCTATCTTTCCCATCCAACCTTTCTGTCTGTATCACTTAACCGGGCGGCATTTCCCGTCGCCGTGGCAATGACACAGGCAATTATCCATTAATCAGCATTCAATCTGAGCTGAGACACTAAACTAACACACACACAATCTCCTGTGACTGACGGACGGACGGATGATTGTTGAAATGATGAAATCGTAAGTGGACGGACTGACAGGCGGACAGACTGCTGAACTAGTGGAAGCGAGGCTAAATGGGAGAACGAATCTTTATTGGCGGCGGAATAAAAAGAAGATGGCCGGACTGGCTGCATGGGAAAATTTTAAAAAAGGGAAAAAAAATCACATCAAGACAGAAGATGAAAAAGATATTTTTTTAAAAAGAGGGGAGCAGATGCTGGATTACAGTTGTGTACACTTGGCAGTGTTTGAGTCGAGTGTGTGTGCTCCGCATGTGTGTGTGTGTGTGTGCAGATGAGAGTCGGTAAACAACTAGAAGATGGTTGGCATCCTTCAAGAAAAAACTAGAGTGTGTGTGTGTTGGCTTGAAAGTGTGTGTTTGTGTGCGACGGTGTGTAAATAACGAGAAGCAAAATCCAACTGCCAGGCAAATATTGCGATGTTTGCTCTTATCTGTCTCCTGCGCTCCCTCCATCCCTCTCCAGCCAAACCTCTGTCAATCTTAATTCACTCCTTCTTTCTCCAACTTTATATTCGCTCATAATTACTTTCCTCCTGTCTCGCTTTCTTCCCTCACTTCTGAGCAGTTTTCTTCCTGACAAAAACACTTTCCCATCTCCTTTCCGGTGTTTATATCTCGCTATCTTTGACAAATCTTCTTGCATAATTCTCTTTTTTCCCTCGCTCTAATGCCTTTACTTTGCTCTCTGTATCTATGCATATTAAAATTGCACGTTCACTACAGGACAAAACACCAGTCGACAGTCATGCTAGCTGTAAGACTGCACTTGTGCTACATTTGCACAATTTATTCAATCTAAAACAGCAACTATCTCGACAACATGAGCATTTAGACACGCTATCGGAAACTAACCTGAAATAAAGACGTCAGAGTAAACAGGAAGCAGCAGATCAGTTGTTGCCTTCTACTACAATGGGCAATGAATATCTATAGCAGAACATAAGACCAGAGTTCACTCTAATTGCATAGCAGCTGCTAACAGAGACAGTAATGTAAGCAATGCCTGTTATTTGTTGTTAGTTTTATATTAACCACTGGTTTGCAAGGCGGTTGGCTTTTCTTTTCTTTCAGGAAAAGGTCACAAGATAAGGATGTAATGATTGAGACAGCAATCCAATCAGAAAGCAGACCCAACTTCAAAGATTACAACGCACCCCTAAAACTGAAGCCACATCAATAATGCTTCCAAAAGTCTCCAATTTGGGAATCCTAAAATTCCCGATTAGCATGGACGTTGGGCCTAAGCATAGTAAAAGTTCTGCATTTTTAAACAAAAACATTATTCGTGTAGATGTGGCCTGAGGTTTGTGTAGCCAGACCTGTATGTAGCGGTGGAGAATGGTCTGATTGCACCTTACTACCATTCTGGCCGACAAGGGCATACGCGCCGCAAACAAAAAAACGCAATACAAACGGCCAAAACGCAATACAAACGATCAAAACGCTGCAAACACAGGAATGATGCAAACCCCAAAAACACATAAAACAAATGCAACAGAGAAATGCTGCAACAAAAAAATGATGCATTCACAGAAACGCTGCAAAAGCAAAAACACACAAACCGACAAAACAAATGCAAAAGGGAAATGCTGCATACAAACCCCGAAACAACTGCAAGAGAGAGACGCTGCAAATTCACGGAAGGTCGCCAGGCCACTAGGGGGGGCTGTTCTGATCGGTGTCCCTAGCAACGGTCTGCTAGACAGACACACGCTAATATTTGCTACGTAAATTTGCTGCTGTTGGATAATACTGTAAGAGACTAGGGCCGAGTGTTTAAAAAAGACGTAAGGGAAAACATACCTTTTTATTCTCCTCTCCAAGTGTTTGCAAACTTTCTTTTCCCGCTGTCGTCTTTGCAACTTCCTCCTGGGTATTTCCTGTCGGTATAAAAGATCAGTCCCTTCCGTATGGTCAGCTCCCCCTAGTGGCCTGGCGACCTTCCGTGAATTTGCAGCGTCTCTCTCTTGCAGTTGTTTCGGGGTTTGTATGCAGCATTTCCCTTTTGCATTTGTTTTGTTGGTTTGTGTGTTTTTGCTTTTGCAGCGTTTCTGTGAATGCATCGTTTTCTTGTTGCAGCATTTCTCTGTTGCATTTGTTTTATGTGTTTTTGGGTTTGCATCATTGCTGTGTTTGCAGCGTTTTGATCGTTTGTATTGCGTTTTGGCCGTTTGTATTGCGTTTTTTTGTTTGCGGCGCGTATGCCCTTGTCGGCCACCGTACATTCTGCTATAGAGGGAAAAGCAAAACACTCTGGCTGGTTTCTATTTCTTTAAACCAATCACAGTTTTCTTGGGCTGCAGTAAGTCCAGGATGCCGCAGCAGCAAAATAGCTTTGAGGAAGCTGTTTTGGTGGAGCTTTTGGTGAGCCAAAATCTAAAGTCCCTACGTTCACACGCTAATTTTGTCAACAGTAATCGCTGATTTTGAGCAAATGTAATGTTTTTCCGTGTTCATCATCTTAGTTGTGATGATTAACAGTAAGAATAAAGTACTAACGACATTGATTTTTGCACGTATTTGGTCATAAACTGCAACATTTAGCAAATCTGTTAAAAGCATTAATGTCAACCACTGGCTGCATTAGAGAAAAAGTAATGGAATCTCCAAAGTTAGCAAGATCCACTGCCTGGAAACCCACTTATCATGTAGGGATTCAAGGGGGACTAACACAAAGACAAAGACAACCATGTACAGCCACACCTATGGCTAATTTAATATCACTAGCTAAACTACCAAGATCCACACAGAAAGGCCTTGCTACGGTTTTACGACAGCACAAACCCCTGCATCACCATATTTCTGCAAAACGATGTCTATAACACTTTTTAAATATAATTGAAACTGAATGGATCACTTCTTGTGTAGGAAATCTGCCTGCACAATTTGTGTAATACTTTCACTGTATGTCTGTATTTGCTTCTTCCTTATATATGTTTCACAGATTTCCTGCTTGTGTTTTTTTGCCCCATTTGTACTAGAAACTAAAATCAACCAAAACTCAGAATGCTACAAACTAGAATTATTCAATAGTTTCCCTTCTCTCATGTAACTGCAAACTTATATCTGGGCATTTTTTTGGGTTCTTTTATACCAAATGTGTTTTTTATAGACCAGCTGAGAGTGGCTCTGACTGCATCTGTGTATCCATCTTCTGGGTAAGACCTCCCACACAGTCTTACATAAATTTAATTTAGTCACTGCGAGAATAAAGTGAGGGATGCTCAGATGTCATCTCTTTGCTTCCTTCTTCTCCTCTCTCCTCCAGCTAAACTCCATAACTGTCTTTATTGCCTCCCTCCTTCTACCAACACTTATTTGTCTCATTTCCTGCCTTATTTTCTCTCTGCCATCCACACCCCTCCCCCCACCACCGCCAGCTTGTTGATTCAGCCGACTAAGCAGCCGCCTCTCGGTCTCTCTCGCCTAACATCTTCTATTAAATATGGATTAATTACTGAGAAACCTTGTTAAGCTTCGTTAAGGCCTCCTGCATTAATCAGCAGTTATTTTAATTAGAGGAAAGGAAGTTTTTAACGTGCTGTGCCGTGTATGTTTTACACCTCTGACATTCTAATCAGCCCAATCGCGGCTTGATTGGCCTCCGACTTTGTTGTGCCGTCTGAGGTGTGCGATCTCGTCCTCTGCTGTGTCTCTCTAAGTTACTCCAACCGAACCTGAAGTCACCCGTTTGGACCTTTGCGCATGTTCCCGTCTTGTTTCTAGCTTCCAATTTCCCAGGAAAACGGTATTTCAAAAGCAGAAAATAACCAGAAATACCCACAAAAACCCAAAACCAACCCATTTGCTCTGAAGTCTGGCAGTAAGTAAAGTAGGAATTCTGACTGGAGTCAGTTGGAAGCAAATGAGGAGTTGAATGTTTTTAGAGCTACAGACTCCACAAGGTAGTTGTTCAAATCCAGTGCTTCTCTAACTTCACAAATACCGAATATATTTTCAAACCAAGAAGTTGTTTTAAGTCAAGCTACAATTATTCCCTTAAGCTAATTGTTTTTGTTCCTAAAATATAGGTAAAATGTAACTTCAGTAGCGCAGAGAACAATTTTATTTTGAAAAATTTGTGTCTTCCTCCTCCGTCCTCCCAACAGTTTTTATACCAACAACATTTTATTTGCAAAAAAGATACAAGATTTTCAACCTAAACACGAAAGTTTGAGTTTCATGTGGAGTCACTGTATTCTATGTTTCAAGTCACTGTTTAGCTTAGTCTTGTTTATAGCTTTGTTGTTTCTTTGCTTTTTTGCTTTTCTTTACACAGTAAAAGTACTTGGCTACCTTTAGAAACCAAAACTACATAATCAGGTTAAAGAAAAGATCAGGGTTTGGGTTAAAATACATTTGTTGTAATGCTTTTCAGTCCCTGTTAAGTTTAGTTTTCAGTCAAAGTTTGCTTTGATTTCAGCTATGAAAATGCTTGGCTAAGTTCAGGCACCAAAACTGCAAGATTAGGATTAGGAAAAGATCATAGTTTAGGTTAAAATACAACTGAACAGTTCATTTGCAAAAACAGGTAACTCCGTTTTATAAATTTTCAGAAAACTCATTTCTTATTGTTTACTTTAGATAATAATAACACTAATAATTTATTTATTCTATATTTTGTCATGTATTTTTCCACTGAGTCAAATCTTCAGTTTGATTGATATTATCTCAAGTAAACAATAAAATATAAGGTTTTCTGACAATTTATCAAAACGGAGTTATCCGTTTTTGCAAATGAACTCTTCAACTGTACAAACACTAAACACAAACTTTTGGAGATTTTCTGTATTGCTAAGTTGAGTTTGGCCCACGACTAGACCCTAAAAACTGAAGCATCTCGCAAATTTACAGTAAGTTTTAAGCTGCGGACCAAAATGACAACAATCTCCCTACGGAATTCCTGCAATCAACTGCATTAAAATATCTAAAATCATCTGCAAATGTTTCCATATTGCTGGATAAACACAGTCCACCATCAATAAAAGCCGTTTTACGTGACCATTACCATAGGGATTTGTTCATCCTTTATGAGAGTTTAACTGATACATTTTTGCTTTCTCTGTTTATTTCAGAAATGCTAATACTGGATACCTTCCGTTGCTCTGATAAACTGCAGCTTCATTCACACTTCTGTGCCAATGACAGTCTTTGTAATTAGCAGGGACTCATTAAAGCTTTTAAGCAGCACAGCACTGCATCCCATTCATTACCAACTAAGCAGTTCCATTATTGCTAACATTCAAATTACTTCTCGGAAAACATGAAGAAGCAGCTCTCCTCTTCTAAATCTCAGAAACTGGTAGACTTTTAGCACATCTTGACTCATCTATAATCCTATAAAACCTTTTCTTGCAACTTCTGAAAGCTTGAAATTGGCACGAAACTGGAATCGACCCCGTCAGAAGGTGGAGTCAAAGTGCGACACGTAGAGTATGAACATGTGCCCCATCCTGCCCCGAGGCCGAAGTTAACGGCCTCTAAAGGATAAAAACAAAAACATTTTCCACCTCATTTACGCCCGCTGCCGTCCAACTGCTGAATTCTATCAGGGACGCCATTATGCCGCTCCGAGGTTCAGGTTTGTGGATGCGCCGCTGTATCATTTATGTCTGCTGTATATGGGCCGCTGCTAAATTACCCCGGTATAAGCCATGCAGTGAATGAATTAACGATAATTAATGGTTTAACCTGTTACAATGAGAGCTTCAGTGTCCACCAGGCATATATTTTATTTATGCTATTACTGCTAAAAAAAGATGCCTGATGATGTTTTTTTCTGCTATGATGTAACATTTGAACACTTTTTAGTTGAAATACAGCATTTAAGTGTCCGTTGCTTTAAGAGATTGAAAGCAAATGCTCCAACTGTAACTGGCGTAAACTGGAAAGATTAAGAAAATTAAATGTCTTTATGGCACTTTTGCCTTGCAGCTAGAATATCCCTTATTCACGTCCCCGCCTCCCCGCGATCTTTCTGCATGGAGTTTGCATGTTCTCCCTGTGCATGTGTGGGTTTTCTCTGGGTTCTCCAGCTTCCCCCCACAGTCCAAAAACATGCTCATTGTTAACTCTAAATTGTCTGTAGGCGTGAATGCGAGTGTGCTTATTTGTCTCTATATGTAGCCCTGCAACAGACTTACAACCTGTCCAGGGTGTCCCCTCCCTTCACCATAAGTCAGCGGGGATAGACTCCAGCCCCCCTCCACCCAAATGAGGATTAACTGGTGTATAGATGACAGATGGATGGATGAAGTGTGTGTATGTTGGTCAGGGTGCAGAAAATTATCATTAAAATAATGCATTGGTAGCAGAATACCATGTCTAAATCTTTAATCAATTTCGCTATCTTTATCTCTATTTTCAGATTTTGTGTGTTTTGTGGGTTTACTGAACAGGGTGTACATAAGTTGTGGAAGTACGTATACCATGCACTAAGTGTATGCTCAGAGAGGACTTGCAGGATGTGTTTTTGCTGCATCTCCACAATCTACTTTTCTTTTTTCTTGAAGCAAAATATATTTGGGAGACTCTTGTGTCTAAGATTAATGGTGTACGATTGCACTCATCTGGAAAAGGCATCATTATTTGCGCTAAATTGTGTTTATCCACTTCACACTTTCAGTCTATAAATCTCTCTTCTGAGACGATAATTAAGAGCCGTTTCCATCGCTGCACTAAATCCTTTGCAGGTGGGGAAACTGATTTCTCTCAGCTTCATTTCAGGCCTCCTTTCCCTCTCTACACCAGACATCCTCAGACCACAGATATCTGCTGCTCTACTGGATGGATGCACGCTCGTCTGTTATGTCTACATTTGTTTCCATTGGGTTTTGCGCCGTCGGCTCAGCTGCAGACACATAAGGCAAATTCACCCTCAGGCCTACTAAATATCCATTTTTCAAGTCTTTCCATTAGAGCGTGATTTCAAAGCCGTGTTATCGTTGACTGCTCATAGCAGCTCGTTCAGTTTTCAACCGTCAAATATCCCCATGGCAGACACAACTGTCAGTCTGACACCACGTTCCATCACTGGAGAACTCAAGGTTGTTTGCTTCCTGCAGGGAAATAACTTTGTTATTGTCTTCAGGCAATAACTTTGATAACTGGCCATGAGATTCCAGACAAATAGCGTTCATTTGAAGCATGCAGAAGGAGGGATGTAGTGTGCTTTGGTAGAGGAGCTTTACTTTTAATGTTTCTTTTAACCTCCAACCATGTGTGAATTTGACGCTGTAATCACTTTTGTTTGAAGTCCCTCTCCAGTCGTTAAATAACCCCCCCCAAAAAACTCATCTCTCTGCATCAAAGTTACACATTTATGTTTTTAGCCCTTAAAATCATTCATTTCTGCTTTAAAATGGCTCATATGTGACTCTACACAGTTGGATGATCTAAAATCTGCCTCCATTCACTACCTAAAGTACTCAAAAACAGTGATTTGAGAAACATTGTGTTCATTTGCATTTAGCAGAACAACTGCAGCTCCTGTTATCTGCGTCCTTATTGTTTTCAAAATCGACCTCCCAGCTGCAAACTAAACGATGAACAAAGTTCTGCTGAACATCTGGATCATGCGAGGAGGCTCCCCTGCTTGTTTTGAACACTTCCACTCATTCCACTCCTATGCAATTCCTAAATTCATTCATTTAAACGCCTGTGAACATGATTCAACCCTTGTTTATCTGCTCCTGTCACTACTTTCTTCACTGTTGACTCATTTTTCAAAGGACTAAAAAGTCCTGAACCTCTATGGAAACCAAAACAACCAAGTATAAGTAAGTGTCTTCTGAGCAGTATGACACAGTTATTCCATGAAATCATACAAAATAAAACAATATAAGTTGGATTTCTTTGAGTTTAGTACAAAAAACTAGAATCAACATGAGGAAGTGCTACAAACACGTTAAACCAATCAAAGTTGTCTTGGGTGGTGTTAAGCCCGGGATGCAGCAACAGTGCGCCTGCAAAACGGCACCATGGGATTGTTTTGGGAGAAGATTGTGCATGTAAGGATGTAAAAAAAAAAAAGAAAGAAAAACAAGCAGGGGTGTCTCCTTGTATGATCCAAATATTGAGCAAAACTTTTTTTCATCATTTAGTTTGCTTCACGAGAGTGATTGTTTGTCTGTATATATAGCCCTGTGACAGACTGGCGACCTGTCCAGAGTGTCCCCTGCCTTCGCCCGAGTCAGCTGGGATAGACTCCAGCACCCCCTGCGACCCGAGTGAGGATAAAGCGGTGTATAGAGGATGGATGGTTGTTACTGCTAAGATGCTGTTGTTGTTTCCCATACAGAAGGGGGAATGTAAAAGCTGAAAAAAAGACAGACTTAAACCCAAAGTCTACATCTGACGAGTTCATCTACATCAGTAAGCATGCTAACTAGTCCAGCACCACACTGTCATTTTGTTTGTATTTCTTTAAACCAATTGCAATCAGTTGTCATCATGGGTGGGGCTAAACAAAGGCCAGGGGTTCAATGTTCCCTCGAAAGAATTAAACTGTTGTTTTGTGGGACATTCACATGCAAGGAGATGAAAACTGTAATTAAAACGTGGAATCTACCAAATAAAAACCGATCTTGCCAAATCTTGGGCCAAACTTGCCATTTTTAGTGCAGAAGTTGAACATTGTTGTTGTTTGTTGTGGCGGTTGTGATTCTGAAAATGGTAACTGACTCAAAACTGCGGAAATTGCCGGCTCATACCTAAAGTCTACATCCAATGGAGTCGGACTAGCCTGCCTGCATCGGCAGCACAGCGACTAAACATGTGAAAAGTTCTTACATCACTTAGCATTCAGCAACACTTAGTTTCCAACAGCGCGCAAATTGACTTCTAGTGTCACCTGCCGCCAATTCTGCCCAATCCTCCACAAACGCTCACTACTTGTAAGTGCAAATCACTCACTGAAGCCACCTTTACGCTATTTCGGCTCCAGTTGAATTCATTCAATACCCGACTGTCTTGTACACACACACGCACACACACACACACACACACACACACTGAGGCCCCAGCACTCAGCATGCCCTGCTATTAGGCTGTCAGTTCGTCAGGCCAATAGAATAAGTGCCGTGGATTAGGCGAACACACGCACACACGGAGGGAGGACGGACGGCATACTAAACAGAGCAGGCCATGAGGTGACAGACATCCTGTCATAAAGCTCCTCTCTCTTTAGCAACGCACACACACAGCAGTGGAAACAATTACAGCCACTCAGACAGTCGATAACACCGAGACATAATCAACTTAGTGTCATTTTTTTTCCTTTCCTCAACCTCTTGTCATCCTTTGCCAAACACTCGTCCTTCTCGGGGGGGGGGGGTGGGGGGGGGGTTGTCTTTCTCGGCTCATCTAGACAGGAGTGACGAACGAGGCAGCAGATGACAAGAAAATCTCTTTTCCTACAGTCTCATCCTTTCACCACCGTCTTCTCCTCCACTTACATTCATCGTTTCTTCCACAGTGACGTCTGTGTCTCATTCTCTCCTCTACTTCTTACCATTTTACACCCCCTCCTCAATCCTTCTCCTCTTTTCTTTGTTGCTCTCATCTCCTAGTCTTTGTTTTTGCAGACTTTTCCCTCCTAAACTTCAAAACTACATCGCTGTATCGAGGGAAAGACCACAATATGGGTTAAAATACACCCACGACAATGCTTTTCAAATGCCTTGGTTTCAACTACAAAGCTACTAATCTAAGTGTTGGCATCACAACTTCTTGGTTTTTCAGAAAGAGATCATAGTTTGGGTTAAAATACATCCAAACACTAAACACAAACCTCCATTTGTCTTCTACGTTGCCAAGTTGAGTTTCGCAACAAAACTAGCCGCTAAAAAACACAAGCATCTCACAATTTTACAGCTTTTTTTTCTTGTGAAAACTAACCCATCTTCATCCTTCCTCCCTCCTCGTCCCACAGTTTTCTTTGCCCTTTCCCTCCCACCTCCTCCTCTCATCTCATCTTCCCCCTTCATTCATCACTGCCTCTTCCACTTCGTCCTTTGTCTGCTCAACTAAATCGCTCCTCACCTTTTTACCTCCCCAACTTTTTCCCCCCGCCGTCCTCTCTTTGTATGACGGCGTCCACACAAAGCGCACGCACTAATCACATAAAGGCCTCCATAATTGGGGAATTGAAGGATGTTGATTTGATCAGAGCCAAAGACTTCTTCTCCCTTCAACGTGTCAACACAGCGGGCGAACGAGTCAAGGAGAAAAACTGAGAGAAGCAATCCACGGTCACTTCCCTTTCTCCTCTCTCGCTTTTCTTTTTCCAACCCTTTTTTGTCCTTGCTGCCCCCTCCAAAAAAAAAAAAAAAAATCTAATTAAGTGGAATATAAATTGTAAATTGGTTTCCTTGAAAACACTCACACACACCTCAGTGCCCACCAACCTCACATCGAACCGGATGCTCAACAATTAGTGATCAGTGGAGCTCAAAGGCTTGGATCAGGAGCACAGCTGCACCCGGCGCACTCACACAGAATGGAAAAAGACAGCCTTGAGTAACATACGCCTTTGCTTTGTCGAACAGAAAGCTGAATCAGCTCATCTAAATCGGAAAAAATGCCAGTCTTTATACAATAAGTTTGATATATGTGCCAAAATGACTCATATTAGCCACTCCGGTGATTAAAATGACACTTTAACGTGACAAGTTTTGCGTAAAATGCTGTAAAAAAATGAACATTTTGCTTGAATAAATAGATACCAAAGCTGAATTTTCTCCCCCACACATGCAGGCCTCATGAATGACAGGATTACAACTTGTACAAGATGTCAGTAAGCAGGACTGACAGACAAGACAGACAGAGTGAGATCATTTTCTTCATCACTGGATTTCAGTCTTTTTTTCATTATAGCCAAGTGACTTTCTTCAGTTATTTTTTTCTTTCTTCTCTAAGAAACAAAAACCCAGCAGTTTGAAGAGGAATGAAAGATTATTAGAAACACTCTGGTCGCTTTGTGTGCATGAGAGACACACAGAGAGAATCAGTCGGACAGGTGGATCACATGTACCAATGTCGCCCCCTAACGACACAAAGGCGAACAGCAGGAAGCAAGAAAACGTCCCTCAGCTCTCTTTCTCAGACACATTTACGCACAAACTCCCTGTAAAATGACTGGTGAAGTTAAAGTAATACGTTGGAGTGACAAAATATAATCAGAATACTATACTCTAGCCTCCAAATCTGACTTTTCAGACGACATAAACCAGGAAAAAGACGTTATTTCCAGCCATGTGCCCCACGACCAGTGTGAAAAGCGGATGTTGCAACAGTTACTATAAACCCCCAAGCTGTGTTTCACCTCTCAAATGTGAGTTTTCTCTCCCGTCTGTCTGTTCACACCAATATCCTGAGTTGACAACACAAATCGTGCATATCTCTCGTCTTAATTCTGACAAAAAGTAACACTTTTCCGAACGCGCTGAAGGCTGGTTTCCTGCGCAGCACCATTACGCACGGAGAGACGGACGCTGCTCCGCGGCACCGCAGCGCACAGACGGAGGGAGAGCGAGCGGAGAGGGAGGACTCGGTGTTTGGAGCCAGTCTTCAATTCAAAGTAGCCTCTTTTTGCAGATTTACGAGCCATGAATACCAAGCAGAAGGTGCCGAGGGAGCGTTGGACAGACTGCTGCTGCAGTAAAACATCTCTGATTTGGACTGATTTGTCCTGTTATGGCAAACCTGGAGTGATGGCGCACAGAACACACTCAGATCTGCCATAAAGAATCATATTTCATCACTATTCTAAAAAAAAAAAAAAAATCACCACAAAGGCGACTTTAACGCTTAAAGAACCTGCAAAACAGCAGATTAAAACACGAGACAAAGTTAGATACACATGTATATAATTTTACTGAGCATATGTAAGACATTTTTGAGCGTTTCCTGAATGTTTTGATTGATATATAACAGCACTTCCCTCTTAATTCAGTCCTTTATTTGGGACGTATGTCAATGAATGAAGCATGCTGGATATGTGGAAGAAATGTGTATTAGCTGCAAACCGGCATTTTATCGATCAGTGAAGCTTCCATTTCTGCTCATAGATGATAATAATCATCACTGAGTCAGTTCAGGCCTGGAAAACACACAGATTCCGCAAAACTCTCCAAATCTGGCGGCGCGTAACAAGTGCCGAACTGACTGAGGAGCAGAGATGCTGCTGCGGACTGTGTGGATCCAGAAGCTTAAAGATGGCGAGTTTAAAGTCTGTATCTGCAGATTTATTGAAATATAAAGAACTGTGTTCAACTGTTGTTCTGTGTGGCAAACCGCAGAAGCAGGGGGTCATTCAGGTGCCGGATTTGTTCGTTTTTTTGCACGGAAATGTTACATGTATTCTGCAATAGAACGGATTTCTGGGAGACTAACTACGGCACGTTATCCCCACGATTCTGCTGCTGCACAGTAACGCGTCTGCATCTTTGTTGTAACACATCAAAAATATGACTCTTGTGGCAGCGTAAATAACTCGGGGGACGCGTTATGTTCGCTGCTTTGCGCTCAGACGGAGCCTCGACGCACCGGTCAGTCCGTTTCCACAACTCGCTGAGTTCACAAGCGAAATACCATCTGCGTAAAACGGAAAACGAGTCACACCATTAAGCCCCAGCAGCATGCGGTGCACGCTTACAGCGAGCTTCATGGAGCAAAACCTCCAGAAGCAGCCAAAAGTTCACCAAAGCTCCCGAGCGAGAATCAGAATCAAATGTGAAGCTCGAAACTCAGATCATCATGAGCCAAACTGTCATCATTATCAGCAAACCGCTCTGTATTTGGATCTTTAATCAGTTTCCACCTCTGATATTGTCGTTAATATACGTTTTCTGCGCGTAAACGCAGCTATAGATTTGGATCCACAACTGGAAATTTGCTTAAAGCCGAGTTGAGGGGTGTTTCACCATCACATCAGCCGGCAGTACAACAAGTGCAGCTGCGTGAAGCTCCGAAATCACCAAAATGTACAAATCAACCTGCATGGGCACTTTATATTCCCACATGTGCCACCTGAACTTTGAGGCATTTACCCCCGACTCAACTGAAAAGAAATCCTCAAAGTCCACAAAATAGAAATACATGTACATAAATTGGACTTTTTTTCAAATGTAATAATCAAAAAAGCTTCATTACCTGGAAAGAACTGTCCATCAGTAAATCCAAAAAGTACAAAGTAGAAGAAAACTGCCGGCAAAACGCGAGAATAACTCCGTTTATCCATCTCTGTTCTTCTGTTTCTTCTTGTTTTGCTCAGTCGTGCGGATTATTTTACATACTCCCGTCTGGTCCTGGAAGTGGTTTTCCTTAGTTCGGGACAGCAGAGACAATAACGGTGACAGCAGGAATAAAATCCTCGCATTGAGAAGAATCGGAAAGACGCACGTCGAAGCTCAGAGAGAAGTTGGAGACAGATAACCGGGAGCTCTCTCCTTTCCGTTCCTCTCCGCTCCTCTGCTCTCGGGTCCGACAGCGCGAGCCTGCGTGTGTGCGTCCGTGCGCGTGTCCGTGCGCGCGCGTGCACCCAAAAGTGTGTGCGCGAGAGAGAGTGGGGCAACAGTGTGTGTGTACGCGCTCAGACGGTCTCTGACAGACTGACGCGGACTTGGAGAGGAATGGAGAGCAGTGCGCACTACGACGGGTGCCAGACACCTGCGTAAAGACGCGCGGATTAACGCGTGTGCCATTTCTGGTGGGGAGTTTCAAAATAAGACTAAGCAGCTGCCGAAAAGAAGCTGACTTTAAAACAGGAAACAGTCATGAAACACTGACGTAGGTGCTCTGGGATTTGAATGGGACCAGTGTACATAAATACCTTGCATGTTTTAAAGAAAAAATCTAAGAATAGGCAAATCTGTTATAAGGAAAATGTCACATTCTACTCATCAGCTTTAATTTTGAATACTGTAGCCTCAGAGAAGTGACTGGAAATAAATGCTCCTCTGGTTGTTCCATAAAAACCAGCTTGATGTTTTAATGCTCGTTTTTTTTACTCTCAAATGGGGAAAATCATTAAATCATGGAGAATTATATCATGAAACAAAGTGCAGTTAATCATTTTCACGGTTTCCTGTGAGGAATTTGGTTCTTTCAAGATAAACTTTGTTCCCCAAAAGTGTGAAAATCATTCAAAACTGAAGAATTCTATCACAAAACAATGTACAATTACGAATTTTTAAGCATTCCGGTGAGGAATTTGGGTTTTTCAAGGCCAGCTCAATGCTTTAATGTACGTTGCAGTCATCCATGTGCAGTGTGTGTGTGTGTGTGTGTGTGTGTGTGTGTGTGTGTGTGTGTGTGTGTGTGTGTGTGTGTGTGTGTGTAAATCATTCAATCCTGCAAAATTCTATCACAGAACAATGTGCAATCTTTAAATTTGAAGTTTCCATGTGAGGAAATTGGTTAATTTAATGTTAAGTTGTTCAAAACAGGAAATTAAGATGAAAAAACAAAGCAAAAAAAACTGTAGCATTTTGCTGATATTTGCAAGTCAATGCCACATTTGATCTAACGTCTCCACATATGCATGCAGCTTACCGTTTTCTCTCGGCAAATAAAGAAATACTACGTTTTAATTTCAAGGTCCAGACGCTACATTTCCCCTCCTGTCTCTGCTGTCTTCTTCCAGCTTGACTTTAAGCTCCTGCTCTTCCTCTGGGTCCTATCGCCTGCTTGCAGCGCAAATATCGGATTCTGCCTCTGCTGCTTTCTCTCTCTCTTCTGTCATCAGATCCCTACTCAGTCCACTCATTTTACTGTCACTGGATTTCTGTTTCAAGGCTTGCCTCTGTCCAATGGGCCTCTTCAACCTCTGTCACGCACATTCAAATACATTCAGACTAATGTTTAGTTAGTGGCTGGAGCTTTTCCTGTCAGGTTACTTGGACAACTTGGCTGAATCTGCTGGAAATGCAGGTCTAACTTAGTTTCTGTTTCCAGGCACATTTGTTTTGCTTCTATCTCCTCAGAAATAGCTGCGGCAGGAAGAAGATTTCTCATTCTAACTGTCAAGATCTCAAATGTTGAGAAACATATGTTCAAAGTTTCTAATTGGATGCACAAAGCCAACAGTCTGGTGAGTTTTGGGGCAGTGATTGAACATCTGTGCCTGCAGTGTTACCACCTACAATATGTGGGTTAAAGGGTTCATAAATGCAGGCTTCTTCTTCTCATGCATGCAGACTCTCAGTGAATGTCAGCAGCCTTTAACAGAAGACATGAAGCTGTTTGATCAGTCGGCCTTTGTTGGTTCTTTCAGCTTTGGCATGCTGTGTGCTTCGAAGCTCCAATGAAACCAGATTTCAGGTCCTTTAATCTGAGCCCAGAATTCCTCAACACAGGTGTTTTTAAGCCTAAACATCTCGTTGTCTTGAATGTATTTTTATCATAAGGTGCAGTGTGGAGGTAGAACTCCTTGGGTGATTAGTCATCTATCATCCCTGAAAGAATCCACTGAATGCGCAACTATTGTATTTGTGGTTGACGGACTTGTACTGTTACACTCTGTTCAAAAATCAAGTTCCGCCAGCTCTACACGCTTTAAAGCCATTTTCAAACATGAGATACGCAGCGTTGCTTCAAGTCATTGAGACATACTTCTCTGATACGTCCATTTTCCTCACAGTTTCATTCAATCATCCCAACTACAGTGATGGAGAGATGTGTTTGACAGATATTAGATTATGCAGAACAGCATCCATCCATCCATCCATCTTCTTCCGGGGTCAGGTCGCAGAGGCAGCAGATGAAGCAGGTCATTCCAAATGTTCCTGCCCCCAGCAACGCTTTTCAGCTCTTCCTGTGGAATCCTGAGGCATTCTGAGGCCAGATGAGACGCATAATCCCTCCAGTGGGTTCTGCATCTGCCTCGGGGTCTCCTCCCAGGTGGACGTGCTGAGAAAACTCCAAAGGAAACCTCCCCGGAGGCCTCCGAATCAGATGTCCAAGCCACCTCAACTGGTTCTACTCCGAGCTCCCGCCGGATGTCCGAGCTTCTCACCCTATCTCTAAGGCTGAGCCCAACCACCTTGCGGAGGAGGCTAATTTGATCTGCTTGTACCTGTGATCTCATTCTTTCAGTCACTACCCAGAGCTCATGGTCATAGGTAAGAGTTGGAAGGCAGATGGAGTGGTAAATCGAGAGCTTCACCTTGCGGCTGAGCTTCCTCTTCACCCTGACAGTTTGGTACAATGCCCGCAATTTATAAGCATAAGTGATTAATGAAGTTACTGTTGTTGCTCCACGTGTTGCCTCTCTATTTGGGAAACTTGTATAAATCTTGCTGCACTTAAATAATAAACTCAGAGGGAAAAATTCCAACAAACAGCTGGAAGCCACAAACTAAACTTCAGTTTTTGTTTGTGAAAACCTGGACTATTAAGCATCGGTGGGAGTGCTTAGTTTGAGTTGTTCTGTCTTTATTGCAGGGAAGTTTTTGTATTTTAATTGATGTTTGCAGTAGATGTGAAATTGAAGAGTGGATTGAATGAGAAAGGTGGTTTGTGATTTTGGCAAACAGACTGTCTTTTGGTGCTTTCTTTGATGCTTTGGGATTGATGTGCGATCAAAGTCTCGAAATACATCGGTTGCAAGTCCATCTGTCAATATGATGATTTGCAGTTCAGACATTTTGCTGTGTTGATAAAGTGTTACAGAAATCTAACTGGATCTGATCTTGTAAAACTCAATCATGCAACATTAAATAAAAGCTTGCTCATTTAGACATGAAGCCAACAGATTAGGATGCAAAAATGAGTGCATAAATTAATCTGAAAGTCAGTTAGATAACATGCAACTGAAAAAAAAACAGCTCAAAGTTAACATGCCAACACATATTCTCAGGACAAGTAGTCACCGAAGGACATGGGAGCATGCAAGAATTAGAAAAGTATTAAAAGAAGAACAATGAACATTTGTAAATTCAGAATTCAAGGTTGACAAGTTTGGTTTGCGACGTGGTCTGAACACTGAAGCTGTCTTTGTCGAACCGTTACAGATTCACGATTTGACGGATTTGTCACTTTGCTTTGTCTTTATTTCACTTTTGAGCTGCATAGTGACAGATTCTACACCCCACAGAAGAAGATGGGCAGACAAATTTGGATGCAGTCCAGACTATTCTCCTGTCTACATTGTGTATGGTTGTTTTCACACTAGAAACCCTGTTCAGAAAGCAGCTCTCGACAATGAAGACACATGTATACACACATAGATGATCTGTTCTCATTTCTTTGAATCTGCACCGAGCTCCTTCCCTCCTCCTGATTCTTCTCATGTCTAAAAAAATCCAGTTTGCACACGAGTGGCCTTTCACTGACACTGGGTGCATCTTTGAATATGTGTCATGTGTTGCTGGTATGCTATGTGCATTTAGCTGGTGTCTGTGCTACCCATGGAGCAAAAAGTTGCTGCAACAGAGAAGGAAGAAAGGGCAAACATGAGGAACAAGGCATTTTAGACCAAAAAAATAGTCTTCGATGTCCACAGTGGTTTTATGAGTACTAGTTATTTTCTGTTATGTGGGGCATTTCACAGTTGTCAGAATAATTGGAAAAGTGGTGGGCAAGTAAACTCACAAAATAATGTCAGTGGAAGCACAACAAAATGTAAAAAAGCATTTGGTGCTTGACAAGCTTGTAAAACAGGACTTCCACCTATTCCAGGAGCACTGGAAGCTGTGCTCCACTGCACATGTTCAGCAGGTTTGATGGTTAAATTTACAGGGTTTGCATTTCATAGCTGCAGTTTAAAAACTTCTGATCACATGTTGTGGTTAAATGATCTATTTAGCCTGGTAATACATGGACCCAGTATGATGCTTGTTCATACACCCGAGAATGACCATGTTAGACCACAATACCAAGGGGAAATAAACCTTTAGGTAAGAGCTTTAAAACAAATACAGACAGTTGATGAACCTGAACTGTCATCTGTAAGACCCAGTCTTTCTCAGCTTAGCGTCCTTTAACGTTTCCTGGACTGTTTGGTGTTTGTTTCCTTCTCCTTTCCAGTGAGCATGACACTGTGCATCAAATCTAGTAAATTCTACACAGTCACTTGAGAATCTTGATGTTATTTGAACTGCAGAGTGTTGCCAAAAGAAGTGATCGATATCAGCTGCATTTTAGAAGAGACACAGTTATAGTTTGAGAGAGAACATTTAAAAACCATAGCTTATAGGTCGCATCTTGCTTGTCGTCTTACCTGCCATTCTGAGACTTTCTCAGCCAATCAAAAGTGAAAAGAATTTCAGCACAGTCTAAAATAGTTTCTAAACTTCTCCCATCCGTCTGTGGAGCCTCTCAGTCATCAAGATCAAAATAAATGTAAACAGTTACATTCAGGACCTTAAATACGAAACTGCCCTCAATGAAATCCATTAAAACTGGATCCTAGTGTCATTACAGCATGTTATTACACAATTTTCAGACAGAAAAATCTATAATATCCGGTGAACATCATGTCTTGTTTTGATTGTTGAAAACATCTCACCATCATCCAAAAGATTTCCTTGTCTGGAATCTGTGCAATTTCAGCATTATTTCATGTTATAACGGCACTGGAATCAAAAATAGCAGTTGTACTGGGTTCCATTGGGGACTTTTTTGTCCTGAATTCTTTTTTTTTATGTAGCCCATATGCTTTGATGTAAACTTCAAAGTTCAATGCAACCAAAATGATCACAAAATCTAAAGTATAAAAGACAAAACTTCCCTTAAAGTCAATTTAGAGTTAGTTATATTGTTGTTTAGGGACCACACATAAACAAACTGACATTCCTTAAAGTGATCCTAGGAAAATTAACGAAAATTTTGTACTTATGAGCAGGAAAAAATCCAATCTGTGAAAGTAGAAAATAAAATTGACAGAATACTTTTATGGCAAGAATTCTGATGTGGACATTCATGTCTTCAAGGACGTCTGAGTAACTTTTTAAAAAAGGGTTAATATATCTATGAATATTAGGAAACTATAATTTGAAAATGGTCTATATGGAATGACTATCTTTAGATGTACAAATGCGTCAGTGCCTTCTATTAAATGTACAAGAACATAGTGACAAGAACTAGTGGCAGCCAGTTTATTGGAAACACCAAAAGTTAGTAGAGATGTGAACAACAGCCTTGCAAAACATCACACTTCAACAAAGATTAGAGTATTCAAACTGTTTTGTCGAAAGCTGCTTTTTTCAACTTCATGGTCATTTTAGAGCCTAAAGTTTGCTAAACTGTACACTGCCAGATACTATTCACATGTCATCCATCACATTTATCTACCCAGTTATCACTGAGGGCTGACTTTATATGAAATAAACCGGTGACATTGCTTCACTGCTAAAAATCTATTTGCTGTTACAAATGAGAATATAAACAGGAGGCGTGTTGCTGCTTGGCCACCGAGCGTAAACGTGGAGGTTTTTACATAAGCTGCTTGAACAACATAATGCTGTAATAATGCCGTCTTCAAAGCGATCGTGGGTTGAGCAGCAACACGCAGAACTAAGGCGGAAATCAAAGGACCACAATAAAGTTGCTTCCAGTTCATCTTTCTCTGGGAAAGGAAAGCAATGACGCCTCAAATGTGACTCATTAGTGGCAGAAATACTGTCTGATTGATGCGAACCAGGACTTTTTACTAGATTTACTCCTATCAGCTGCATCAAAGACCGCACAGGAATAAAACTGCAATACTTGAACACTGATGATTCCATTAAGATGCACCTAATACACCACTTTGACTACTACATTGCACCACTTTTAGTCTCATCTCATGCTTGTTGTGTTGCCTTCTCTCTTTCTTGACCCGACACCTCAGCTTCTCTTTTCACTTTCTCCGGCTCACTTTCTCTAGCCCGCCTCCGTTATGTATTTCTACGCTGACGGCTAATGAATACTTCCATTATTTAGCGATGTTGAAATCAATGTCTCATTAACATGAGGGTGTGTTTGTCCAAGCCAAGATCAGGACACAAGCATCCGTATCCTCCTCACCTCCACATCATTGCTTATTCATTTGAAATCAATTATGCGGAGATGAAGCAGCTCGCTCTACTCTTTCCTAAGAAACTGCATTCTGGCTTTGTCCAGGCTCTACATTGGAATGAAAAGAGAGTATTAGTCAATCTGAGGGTTTGGACGCTCCCAGGAGGTAACTAGAGAGCGCTTTAATTGATTTCTGATAAAGAATTCCACCCCCTCGCCTCAGGTCTTTATCATACATGCGCTCTTTTTGGCGACGTCGTTTACACCTCAGCGTCTGCTTAAGTGAATCAAATTAATTAGCTCCATAAGCATGTGCCAACACACCGGGGGGACGCAAGAGGTGCAGGATTCGTTCTAGATTTACGAGGTTCAGGAACACCACTTGATGCAGTCGGATGAAGCGCGTGCATGCAAATGAATCGGCCAACACACCCACACATCCCATATATCGGAGTCACATCAGGGGTCACTACCAGTCTTGACTAACATCAAGTTTGCAAGCCGGACCACCTAAGGCGTACATTTATCTGTGTGTGTCAGGGTGCATGTCTTTAAAGCCTGTGTGTAGGCTTGTCTGTGTTTATATACAGGAGCTGTTTCTATATGCGAATGCGTTAACATGTAAAATGTCCCATGATAATGAGGTGCAGGACTCTATTTGAATTTAGCGAAATGGAAATCAGAGGTGGAAGTACAGCAATGCCAGTGTGACACATCTAATGATATGAAAACTGTGACTGTTTGCGTAAATATGTAGATTTATGTGCGTTTGAAGGAATGTCCACTGACTCAACATGGATATTATGTGGCTCTGCATCCTAGATTCACGCCGCGCAGGAGTTTCTCTTCAACACAAAGGATCAAGTCATCAATTCATCCTTTTATCACTTCATAAAACTGGAAACGCAAGACAGCAACACAAGCCATAAAGTGTACATTGTATATTCATCTCCATACACTCAGCAGGAGGCTTGTATGGCTTTCAATAATGAATGTTTACCCTAGAAAAAGTTTAGCCGTTCAAAGATTTTATTTTGCCACAGGCTTCGTTAAGTTCGCCTCGAATGTTCTGCTGCGACATAAACAAAGAACATTTACACAAGCCTCCCGGTGTGCCGTGATTCGCTTTTGATTTTGTTGACATGTGATTTCCGCGTTTATCATCACCTGGGAAAGTGTTCCTTGTGTTCGCTCCGCACGCTGCGATTCTGATTGTTGCAGACTTCACAGTAAACTGTTGTTGGCAGAATATCAGAGGACGAGACTACGGCGATGCTGCAAGAAAACGGCAAACCGACGGACACGAGATCTTGTACACAAAAGCGAGATCTACAAGTGTGGTATCTGGAGGAAGCGGAGGTTCTAAATTTAACCAACGTACCTGCCCTTATCGGTGGTCTTCAGCTCTGGATAATGAAAGAATGAGGAGCTCAGATATCTGTAGGCAGCTCTGTACGGAAGCGCTGCTTTTAAACACACCAGCGGAGATGATTTCCTTGTGGAAGAGGTTTTTATTTTTGGCTGAATCTGCCAAAACTTGTGTCCAGCACAGATAAAATTCAAACATCTCTGAATACAGACAACTTGAAGGCTTTTTTGGGTGCCTCTAGCTGGAGGAGACCCCAAAATAAACCTTGGTCAAGCCTAAAGTTTTCTTTTACTTCTCTTTTTGAAGATATTCCTGGAACAGTTTCACTTTCGTAACATGCAGACTGACTTTTAATACCGATTGTACACTAATTTTCAAGCCTTAAACTTGGCCTGTAGAGTAGAACAGGGGTGAACTACACTGCTGCATGCATGCCAGGTTGGGTTTTGGTGTCATTTCCCAGTATGATTTTGCAAACTCAGAACAGGTTTAATCTACCTGCTGCTGATACAAGTCTAACGAGTGTTGCTCTTTTCTTCCTTCTGTCAATAGTCACAAACAAAATTAAACAAGAGCCCGTCTGGTTTTCCTGCTCAGCTTCCTCACAGATGCATCCTGAGCAGCAGCAGCAGCAGGCAGCAAAGCAATACTGAGCAGATTAAATTATTAATAGTGGTTTTTATTGAGCACCAATAACCTCCCAGTCAGGACGGCATAAATCAAGTTGTCCCAAATGTAAATTATACTTCTTTACAGATCAGTGGAAGAATAGTGGAACTGGATTCATGCAACAAAAAATGAAAAAAGAAGGGGAGGATTTTCACAGAAAACATGCATAAAATCTGGTTCTAAATTCTGCAGAATGCATGAAGACACCTTGTTTTGATGGGGACCTCTGAGCTCCCAATGGAGTGAATTTAACCCACTCAATATAAATTCATGCTGTATACCGCACTTCATTCGCTGCAGGGCTTCGTGAACTCACTGAACTTTGTACAGTAGAAGAAAGAATTTCCATCGGGTCTCATTTGCTTCTCGCTCCTTCGTTTGTTCTCGAGATTTCACCTGACTGAGCCCTGACTGTCTGAAGAGAATGCTTGTGTAGACTGAAGGACGCTGCACAGATAGCGATGCATCAAACACAGCATGAAAACAACTCAACAGCAACATATCAAAGACACCAAAACTCTGTGGCCGTTTTACGCAAGACTCAACTGATGCTACAGTTTAAGAAAGTAAAGTAGTAGATAAGCAGTGAAATGAATTGGTTTGCTATCGTTGGTGCACTGGCCAACTGTATGCTAATGTCCTGAAAATACATGAACTTACAATCTGTCTGCATCTCTAAGGTAATACTAATTCCTTTCTCTGCACCCACTAAACCCCTTAGAATTCTGCCAGTACTGGACATTTCTGCACTCTCCCTCTTGCCAGAACAAGAACTCATGTACATTTTACGCCGTGAGCTCTGGGTGGTGGACACACATCCCAAAAAGGACATTTCTGTACGACTAAACTGCATTCTCAATGACGTTTTCAATATTTGAATCAGAAAGGTTCTGTTGCCAAGTAGGTTTTCACATGCAAGGAGTCTGACTTGGTGTTTTAGTGCATAACAGTAAAACAGCAACTTATACATTAAAAAGTGTTGCTAGTGGTAGGTAGTAAGTGTAGCAAAAATAGTTAAGATGTAGTGTTATAAGACAAATGAGCAGTAAATGAACACAAGATTTAATAGAAGTATGTTCAATGTGGAGAAATGTGCAAATTAGTCTTTTGAGAATATATAAGATTACACAGTAATGTGAACAAGAATTTGAAATGTGCAAGAGGGTAGTAATATATAATACAGTTTTATGTACGTATATACAGTCAACAAAAATATAAACGCAACACTTTTGTTTTTGCTCTCATTTTTTATGAGATGAACTCAAAGATCTAAAACTTTTTCCACATACACAATGTCACCATTTCTCTCAAATATTGTTCACAAATCTGTCTAAATCTCTGATAGTGAGCACTTCTCCTTTGCTGAGATAATGCATCAAATCTTTCCAATCCTGCATCTCAATGAAAGCAGAAAGACTGAAAGGGCCGAGTATGGTGTCATTCCTGGCCATGTTTATGCCAATCCTGAAGTTCTTGCAGCCGAAGAGTAAACTTCATGATACTTTCCTAAAGTTGACTGAAGAGGTTTGGTGCCTGAACCACAGAAAACAAAACTTCAGTCTGGAACTAAAAGGTCACAAACCCCTATGTCCAAGTCTTGTGTCTAATCGATGCCACCTCCTATCCAACTTACGAAAGTGGAAATTCTGAGAGTGGAGGAAAATGTGTTTCTTTTAGGATGTAACTCAGAATTCAGCTTAGTTGCACTGAAATGTAACTTTTGGGAAACATGTTTGAAGTGTGTTATGTTAAATGTTTTAAACCACTGGAGGTCAGAAAAAAAACAAGATTTATAGATGACATTAAGTTAGACTTGACCAAGATAGAATTTCTTTACTCTAAAAGCGTTCTGACAAAGTTCTAATAATGTTTCCAGTGGTATGTTTTATATTTTAGTCCCCAGGATGTTCTCTTTAAAGATAATGTAGCTTTCTCTAAAGACATTATTGAGACCATTATGCACTATGATTCCTGAAACATCTTCCAAATGAGAACATCTTTCCTTTGCCATCATTGGATAACATTGGGGAAATTTATTTTGTAGAGTGTTCTACATGTGTTGCCTCATCAACATCCCCAAAACATGCTCAGAACATTGTAGGCAACATGTTCTACCATTGTTAATATCAGTATTGCACAGGGACATTTTAAAAAAGATGTTTTACCATCTTGAAATAATTTTTTAATGTTTGTTTGAGAACATCCTTCCTTTAACATAATCTGTAGACCTGACGAAATTCTCCAAACATCCTCTGAATGTTGCAGTTCATGTCTTAGTTTACTTTAAACCTCATTGAAAGGTTACTAGAAGTGATAAATATCCCTAAAGTGTTCTCTAAAGGTCCGACTACAACCTTTTAGATTGAAAACACGACTAGAATTTGCAGATAATGTTCTCCAGTGTTTTGCAAACTGTTGGTGGGTAACTATGTGTTTTCATTACTTAAACATATCCATACCTTAGTGCAATATGTCCATGTATGACCTATAAATGTTTTAAAGTAACTTCTACACCTGAACCTGATTGGCAGTGTGTAACTTAAGCTTAAAATTTGACGCATTTTTAGTATTTATTCAGTTGTTGACGTGCAAACTTACATATTAGTCGTCTTTCTTGGTGCTGAATTCACTCTGATCACTAGTTTCTGGACTACAGGTGTCTCAGTAATAGACTGAACACAGTATCAAACTAGTCTTTGCTGTTTCCCACTGAGACTGAGACTGTTTTTCCACTTATTTATTTCCTTTGTGTTTGACTCACAGCAGGACATGCTGCTATTGCATTTTATTCTAATTTTGTATTGTCAATCCTTTTTTTTTCTTCCTCCATAAAGTAGCTTAAACAGATTCTTTCTCTGCAGCGTTCTGTTCCTCCTGAGGGCTGCTTTGCTCCGGTTCAACTTCCTTCACACTGACTGGCTGCAAGAACTTTGCTTGCAAACTAGCTTCTCTGATACTGTGTGTGCTGTAGGGGGAATATGTTCCAACACTGACACTGTATGCTGGCCATTATTTACCAGAAAACAGCAGGGGTGTGAAGTATTTTGCAGCCCAGCCTGTTTTTTCTTTTTCTTTTTTTTTCTTTTTTTTAAGTTTTACATTCTGTTTGTGTAGCTAACAGCACACATGTTGGCCCTTATTGTACTGTGAGGTTCTTAAAAATGACAGTTTTGACACATGCACGGTGATAATATTAAGTGTGGCTTCCAAGCAATTGCAACATTGACAGAAAATCACCAAACAATATACTCTACATCTGGCCAAATGTTGAAACTACAAGAACAAGCTGGTTTGAGAAGTTTCTTGAGGCATTTTGTGTCAGTTTTAATATTTTGTTAAATTTCTCCCACTGTGATGTCAAATTCGTTAATTTTCTCCCATTAAAAATACAAGGATCACATACTGTTACGCCCTCTTCACCCACATCAGTGCTGACAGTTTGACTCCCGCACAAGTTGAAGCATTTACGGAAGAACACAACAGCGGGTAGAAAACTTGTTCTGCGCTGCCCACTAACAGTATATGAAGTCTATATACCCAGTGGCGGCTGTTTCATTTCCATTTTCCTATTGAGTTCGACATTTCACCCTCTACGCTTGCTATAGCTGGTCACTGTATAGTCTTATACCGGCAGAGCAGCGCTGGAGCAATGTCGGCATTCAGCTACTCTTCTAAACGGCAAAATAAACACATGCCTGTAAATATAAAACCACAAGGTTGTTAGAAAATGCAGACATGATAAGTATGTTAGATATTATTGCAGTTCTTCTTTGTCTGTGAGCATATTACTGTGTAGTGATTTACCACGTGGTTGTAGCAGTTTCTTCAATAATGTCAAGAACCGTGTCCATTTTGTGTTCTGCAGCTGTTTGAAGGTGTGTCTGCAACTTGGGAAATTTTAATTTTAATGTCTTAACGCGTACTGTCCGTGTTATAGTACTTTGATTTGAGAGACTACAGCTAAAAAGCCAGAGTCTGAAAACATTTGTGCCTCATTTAAAAAAGCCGTTTATCTGACAAATGTTTAGACAAAAATACATCATTCACACATGCAGTAAAAAAACCATTTGTCTCCGCCTTCTGGTAGTGAGGGTAACTACACAAACAATGTTAATATGTGCTTATGGCAAATGTTTTCACATAAGACATTTGTTTTTAGTCTGTGCTGGCTTTCTTTTATATCTGAAGCACCAAATGCTTCTTAGATGCCTCCTCGTTTTTCTCTCCAAAACTACTAGCTGCTACAAATCTTCTTTGTCTTAATTGCTGCATTGTAAAAAAAAAAATTAAATTCATGCAAAATAAATTTAAAAAAAATAAATGAATAAATAAATCTGGAAAAACGGTACCAGAGAAATAAGTTAAGTCATGGTGGAAACTATAAAACCTGTGAAACTAACAGCAAATATCTGTCAAATAATGATATTTTTGCTGATTTAAACACAGCACAACTGTAATTTGCTGGTCACACAATGTAAACAGACAAATTACTATTAGTAAAGATACAGACTTTTGATGTGGACAGTATACACAGCTTTGTCTGGTTGCTTTACAGACAACATGTAAATTAATATTTTCTGTTACTTTAGGTGATTTTATCTGTAATTTAAAGGGACATCTGTAAAATAACAGTTAAAACTGCAATTTAATATTTTTCAAACATTAATATATTTTCTTTCAAACAACTTTCAAACATCTGTTAAAAATATTGATGCTTTTGTTGATTTTATTGCTGCACAAAGAGTGCAATGTTAAGGTGAACCATTGCAAAGGAAGAAATTACTGTTTGTCAAAACATAGATTTTTGATGTGGTTGTTTTCTGCCTGTTCATATCATGTTTTTTTATTTTGTTGGGTTTTTTTTCCCCCAGTGATTTTACTAGCTTTTACCTGTAGTTTATGAAAACTGAACAAACTACAATTTGTAAAAATATAGATTTTAGATGTAGATGTTATTTACAGTTTGCTTTTTTTCTCCTAGGGTCAACATTTTTTTTTTTCGCATTTTCTGTGACTGAACATGATGTTATCTATAATTTAACAATACAGGGAAAATCTATAATATAACATAAAATTGTTTGAAATATGCAGGTATAAATTGTTAAAATTTTCTCCTTTTTTCCCCAGAGCTTGCAGTTTTAAGCCTTCTTATTCAGCTCTCAAACTAATCATTGCTGGTTGACTTTTTTAAAAAAAAATATCGCGACTGATGCAGAGACAGCAGATTTAAAACTTTGGTATAAGTACAGAAATTATGCAAACTAATTAAAAATAAAAAATGAATAACAAACGTTCATTTATAATAAAAAGCTCTGCACTCTAGTTTTAAGCCATTTACCTTTCAACATGAAGCTGAAGTCAAGCTGTCTGCTGTGTCCAGTTTCTGCTGTAAATATTAGCAGCAACATATTTAATACTGATGGGACCTAAATGCCAGAAAGCTGTTACATTTGCTTTTCCTACAGAGTAAATAGTTCACCAGACATTCACTCCTTGCCTAAACTTTTGCATGTAAACTTCATCTCCCAGGGGCTACAGTGACATTCGGTCAATTTACGTCTTCGCTCTTTTCCCCATCAACCTTCCACCGTTCACTCTGAGGAATAACACCGAACAAAGAAGTGCAAAAAAAAGACAATCAGGGAAAACAGATTAACAGCGGAAACACCTCTAATTGAAGACATCTAATTTCCAGTTGTGCGACTCGGAGCCCGATGAGCCGCTGGGTAATTCAAAATCAAAGGCAGCACTTCACCTGCACTCGAAAACAGCTCGATCCCCGGAGACATACGTGGCATTCTACCATAATACTTCGCAAATTGCTTTAAAAATCTCATTTGCCATGCTGGGTTTGTTGAGGTGCGGCTTGTGGCGAGTGATAGCCAAAGTAACATTCAGATAATATTCTGCACTTAGTAGAAATTTTACCGCCTTCTGACTGACAAAGCAGCGTTTCTCTGACATTAAGTTGTGTTTTACAAACACCGAAGAGAAACTCAGCCTCTGGGGATGTACTGTCCTGAATCGCTGCGTTAAACTACATCCAAAGTGAATTTTTTTAACCAGTGCTGACCTGGAATAAGTTATCCCTGCTCTCACCTTCTCCCATGAACCCTTGCACCTCAATATATCACTACTTGAGCTGCCTTTCTCGGCTGTAGACCTCACCTTTACTTCTTTTTCACTGTTAGACAATAGTTTCAGAATTATTTTAATGCTAAATGAGGTTTGAATCGACTAAAATTTGCGAATTCGGTGCTAAAATGAGCCTCAGGTTCTCTGGAAAGTGTCTCATTGAGGTTACAAAAAGGTTTAAGGGTAAAAAAGTAGGCTTTTGCAGCAAATGTTTCCAGCTAGCTTCAAGCTAACGTCCGTCATGTATAGATTTTTAATTTTAAAATGCCTTCTCTTTGTATATTCGTGCATTTGATCTTATGTGCATCGATGCTGTTGCCCTTAGACAAGAACTGCACAAATAAAGTGTCGATATAAAAGCTAAAACTGACAAGAAGTCTGCAAGAGTTGCTGCAGTGGGAGTAGAAATCCATACATTGTCTAACATCCAAGAGAAGAATTTTATTATAAGTTTGACATTTACATTAATAAAAATGATGTAACATCACTGCCAGGACACTTCAGATCTCCTTTAATGTACTTTGTTTATGAATACGACATTCAATCCAATTAGCAGCCGATTGATTCTCGATATCAGCTGGAAGTTGTCATCATCCACCTGCGATTCGGCATCATTGCTCGTTTTTGTACAGTCTGCCTTTTCATTGTACTATTTTTAATATTTTTTGCACCTGTTTTTGCTCATTAATTCACATTGTGCGCGTTATCTTTTGACAGCTCATGAAAGTGCCTTCAGAACTGAACAACCGAACCTACAAAGGAATGCAAAACGAGCTCGTAGAAACAAAATAAAAACAGAGACAAAGATGAAAAGAGAATACGGTGACGTGTGCTCGAGTGAAGCGGTTACAGCGGGGAGCCCCGTTTCCAGCTTTGAAAACTGAGAATCTCCATTTACCAGTCAGATATTACTTCCACCATCAAAGGAAGATAGTCAGAAATTCCCATGCAGGTGGTCGTCCGTGGGTGCGTGCACGAGCGCATGTGCAAATGTGAGAATATGCAGACTCACAAACGTGTCCGTGTGTGTTTGAGTGAAATTGGAGACGGGGTTTTTATGTGATTGACAGCGATTTGCAGCTGTGCTCGCAACAGGAGAGGCGACATCCATCTCCACACACAGCCTCTCTCTGCAGGAGTGATAGATGGTTATGCTTCTCCATTTGGGAAATCAGAAGAATGGAAGTCGCTCGCTGCTTTGCACTCGCTCGGTCTTCAGATCTCTCTTTCTCTTTGCGTGTCACTCGCTCACCGCGTGCCGAGAACCTGATCCATTTGTGTTATTTCTTTTTCTTTTTTTCTCCTTGCTTCGCTATTTGCATTGAAATCGCATCAAGGCGGCGTGCAGAGTAATGAACTAGCACAGCCTGAGAGGGAGGCAGGAGGGCGAGGCAGGCAGACGGGAAGGGAAGGCAGACAGGTAGATACAAGAGGAAGAAGGAAGGAAAGACATGCACGGGAAGGTGGAGAAAAGAAGGGATCAAGAAAATGAGAATAGGGGCAAATTGAAGACGGAAAAAGGAGAGCAAATGGGGGGGCAAGAAAAAGAGAAGGAAGATGTAAAAAGAAAAAGGGAAAATATGCAAAAGAAGATAAAAAGCAAATGAAGACAAAAAGAAAAGAGGGAGAGGAGGGAGAAGGGAAAAGAAAGACATCGAAGAAAAAGACAGAAGGTGGAAAAAGCAAGAAGGATTGAGATGCAAAGGAAAAGAGAAGAAAGAGTGAATGGAAAAGAAGGAAACGTGAAGAAAGAAAACCAGCATACATGGAAAAAGAGGAAAGCCAGAAAAAAAGAGGCAAAAGAAAGAGTAGAAGATGGAAAAGAAAGAAGGAAAGAGATGCACATGAAGGTAGAGGAAAGAGAGAATGAAGAAAAGCAAAGATGGAGGAAGGACAATGAAATACAGTTTGGTTCATATATATTTGGACACTGACAAGTTTTTTTTTAACCTGTTTACTGAAACATTCTCCAATTATAGTGATATAATGGACGTGGACATAAAGTGCAGACTCTCAGCTTTCATTTGAGGGTATCCACATCCAAACTGGATGAAGGGTTTACGAGTTTCAGCTCTGTAACATGGGCCACCCTCTTTTTAAAGGGACCAACAGTAACTGGACAATTGACCAAAAGGCTATTGCATGGGCAGGTGTGGGCAATTCATTCGTTATATCCAAGGGCGTCAGTTTGTTTTTAAAAGTGGGGGGGATGGAGACCCCAGCACTTTGAGAAAATGTCGAAGAACGGCGGCAAAATGCCACAAGCTGGGCTCGAACTCACAACCACCGAACCAAAGGCAGAGACTCAACCTGTTGAGCTGTCGGTATATGCGGGTAAAGGGGTCTGTGGGCCGCTATAGTACTAATTCTCCTGGGCCGAAATTTTGCCCCTGCACGCCTCTGGTCGGAGCTTCCACTTGGCACGGGCGCAAATTTAGCATCTGTGCGTTTTTTTTTTAACCTCACGAAGGTGTGCTGCATGTCTGTGCAACTCTCAGCCGAGTGCGGATGGTGCGTTCAGGAGCGTCGGAATTTTCTATACTGCTGAAAATAACTGGGTTTACAACGGCTTACATGTGAAGAATTTGAATGTGTTGGAGACAAAATGACCCCTGACAAAAAGTGGGGGGGACACGTCCCCACCGTCCCCCCCTAAACTGACGCCTATGGTTATATCATTATCAATTAAGCAGATATAAGGCCTGGAGTTGATCTGAGGTGTGGTGCTTGCAGTCGGAAGATTTTGCTGTGAAGACAACATGCGGTCAAAGGAGCTCTCCATGCAGGTGAAACAAGCCATCCTTAGGCTGCGAAAACAGAAGAAAAAAAAACATCTGAGAAATTGCTACAATATTAGGAGTGGCAAAATCTACAGTTTGGTACATTCTGAGAAAGAAAGCAAGCACTGGTGAACTCAACAACGCAAAAAGACCTGGACGTCCACGGAAGACAACAGTGGTGGATGATCGCAGAATCATTTCCATGGTGAAGAGAAACCCCTTCACAACAGCCAGTGAAGTGAAAAACACTCTCCAGGAGGTAGGCGTATCAATATCCAAGTCTACCATAAAGAGAAGACTGCACAAAAGCAAATACAGAGGGTTCACTGCAAGGTGCAAGCCACTCATAAGCCTCAAGAATAGAAAGGCTAGATTGGACTTTGCTGAGAAACATCTAAAAAAAGCCAGAATCGTTCTGGAAGAACATTCTTTGGACAGATGAAACCAAGATCAACCTCTACCAGAATGATGGCAAGAAAAAGTATGGCGAAAGCTTGGAACAGCTCATGATCCAAAGCACACTACATCCTCTGTAAAAAATGGGGGAGGCAGTCTGATGGCTTGGGCATGAATGACTGCCAGTGGCACTGGGTCACTAGTGTTTATTGATGATGTGACACAGGACAGAAGCAGCCGGATGAATTTTGCGGTGTTCAGAGACATACTGTCTGCTCAGATCCAGTCAAATGCAGCCAAATTGATTGTGTTTCATAATACAGATGGACAATGACCCAAAACATACAGCAAAAGCAACCCAGGAGTTTATTAAAGCAAAGTGGAATATTCTTGAATGGCCAAGTCAGTCACCTGATCTCAACCCTAACCCTAACAAAAAAGTCATTAGACTGTCAACTTTCCAATGGTCGTTGAACGTCTCACCAAAGTCTTGCCATTCAGTTGGCAGATTAACCAAATTTAAGAGTAAAAATCACAATATTTCTTCAAAATCTCCATATTCTACATCTCTTTTTTTTTAATTTACCCAAAGTAAACAGTTTGATCTAATCAGATTATTTTAAAAAAGCGATAAAAAAAATCCTGCACTTATCAATGAAACACTGACGCCATTAGTGACTCAGCTAGAAGAAACACTAACATAATGAAAAATTCAGGGACTTTTTGACTGAACTGCAGGCTGTGTATGGAAACAAAAATGTAAGTACTAGAAGTAAAATATTTATCAGATCCAGAAAGGTTAGGATGTACAAACATTTTCCAACCCGATCCAGCTTCTCTTAAACAGATGAGCTCTGGTCGGAGGTCATTAAGCATCACAGAAGTCTGTGTCATGGTGCCCGTTCTTAGCTAAACTCCCACAACGCTCACCAACATGTAATTGCCTGTAATCTAAGTGATCACCTTCTTTAATCGCGAAAGTATTAAACAGTAGGAGGCTCCATCTGGTGGGACAACCAGGTACTACAGCTAATCCACAATACATTTTCTAACATGTATGTAGAGAAAACAGGTTTTTAACATCTTTTGGAGCTTGTAGAGCCATAGTACATCCTATTCACTAATACTGCCTATAAGAGAGTG
This sequence comes from Acanthochromis polyacanthus, assembly GCF_021347895.1. Lineage (NCBI taxonomy): Eukaryota > Metazoa > Chordata > Actinopteri > Pomacentridae > Acanthochromis > Acanthochromis polyacanthus. The sequence goes on along the minus strand of NC_067117.1, from coordinate 30,268,280 downwards.
CCCTACTGGTGCTTTAAAACAAGGTTCACTGCAACCCGTATAAAATTAAGGAAGAGCTTGGATCCATAAATGCAAGTTTATGAAACTTTATTGTACTTGAAGTGAGTATCATCTTGGAAAGTAGCAAAGGATTGGGACTGATATTAGTAGATATCAGATATTAACTGATTGGATTAGATTGGGTGACGAGGTCCTCCCCATGTAAGACACAATAAAAGGCAAATCCAAAGACTGAAAAGCTGTAAAATGTCAGATTTAGACCTTATAAACATCTATTCAATTAAAACTTCAAATAAAGACAAACTATGCTGGTATTATACTTGCAAGCAAGTTTAAATATATATACAGAGCTTAGTAAAATTGTTTTGCATGCAGATTTTAAAAAACAACATAGAAAAGCCAAAATGAAATCAAATAATCAAATTTTAGGTCATAAATTAATGAAAAGCAGCACAGGAAAGTTGGATAAAGTTCATAATTACTGAATAATTCTCTTGCCATAGTACATAAATTATGTCTGTACAAATGAGAACACATGTGTTCCTTGAAGGAGGTTAAAGGAGATTTGTTCAAACACACATCCATTTTAAAGTGTTTCTCCATGACAGAACTATAATATTTACAACTGGATGAGCAACGATAAGGAGTCCCAGCTGGGCGGAGGCTGAAATTCTGCCTGCACACCGATTACGTAACACAAACTAGTGTCCTGCTAATACCCAGACGGACATTCAGTATGCTATAAAGCATGAAGGTCTGCATCAGTACTCCGTCTGCAGCTGACTTTGTTATGTCCTGAGTGTGAGTGGACGTGAGCTAAAGAGAGGCAGGACGGTGGATGTGTTCGCTGTAAAGACTCACCTCCCATATTGGAACACATAACTGGCCTCCATGTGATTAACCATTTAGAGCTGGGGGGTTTTTGAATACATTTGATGGCAGCGAACAGAGGCTTGTTTGGCAGCTGTCTAGAACAATTTGGACTTCAAACTCTCCCATCAGGACTCTAACCCGTGTTTATGTTTCCGTAACTCATTATGGTCACGCGAATAACGGCGGCACCCGATTTGGCGGTGCTACCGAGTCTTTCTTATGTGGAGGCGAGGGCGGGATGGACAAGTTCAAACGGATTCCAGGCAGGGATGATTCTCTATGGGATGATAATCAAGCAGCAGCAGGTGGGAAACATGTTGTGGGAAAATTTAATGATGCCTTTTTTTTTTATACAACTCGAGTGTGTTGGCAGAGATGCCGCGTTACTACCTTTTGGATTCGACTGCAACAGCCCAGTGTGAAATCTGTGCTTACCGGTCTATATAGTTTACGATGCTGCTGTGCTATGTTGACTTGCTGTAGACTCAGGTTGGCGTAGCGGTTATGGTTAGTGTGCCAGCTTTAAATGGAGTGGAAACCACACGTACCTGCTGCAAAATAGAACTGGCTTTGGAAAACAACCGCTGACAAGTCACCTGACATTATACTGCTGCAGATCCTTCAGAGATGCAATATAAACGATGAGCCACAACATTAAAAAAAAACTAATAGCTTACATGAATAACATGGATGTCATCTTGGCTAAAGAGGAGATTTTTGGGAGGGCAGTGGCTTATTGGGTCATTTAGATGTTACAAATTGATGGAAACAAGACTATTAGTTCCTACTGTTACGCATTATGCAGCTAAAGCACAGTCTTGCGTTTTGGTTACAGTGATGCATTTTTACAATACTCCAAATATTAACACGCTAATGTTGAGCGTTTTTCCCCACTCAGAAACTGTCTCCTCAAAAATTCTGTTTCTGCACAACTAAACTGCATTCTCATGTACATTTTAAAAATACATTTCATTTAAAACAAATCCATTTACCACCTACAACACTGTAGGGAATGATTCCAGTTGGGAACACAAACCCTATTAACGGACGAAGGAGGGAGCCATTTTGGCACCCACAAGACCACAGTTTGCATCCTGTTTAAGACCATTAGAGTTTAAATTTGGTTTTATTTTCATTAATTTCTTACTTTTAGTTTTCACCTGCTCTTTGGTTAGGTTTAGGCCCAAAGCTACAAGGTCAGGTTTAAGAAAATACCACGCTTTGCTTAACTCTTAGCACAAAATGTGCTTTAGATGCTCGGTTCAGTTTAGGCACCAAAATTACGTGGCTAGGTTTCAGAAGATAGCATGGTTTGTGTTAAAATGTAACCCTATGACAACATGTTCTGAGGTTTTATGCACTGTAATACATTGCTGTAAAAGTACAGCCAGATTCAACAGTAGTGAACCTTTGTAAAAAAACAATATGGTTAAAAATTGTATAATCCAGGAGGTTTCTTTAGAGCCAAAGACAAGACATGTCTGTTGTCCTTGAGTACATGAAGTCCAAATGACTGAAACTAGTTAAAAACATGTATTGTTATCTTCTTGTTTTCACTGTGACAAATTTCCCTGTAAAATTAAAATAAAAATCACACTGAAATTCCACAGTATAACTGAAGTTTTGAGTCTTATTTTGTTTTATTTTTTTGAGTCTCATTCATGTCATTTTGTATCCAGCTTTTGTCATTTAATTCTCGTTGTTGTTTTGTGTGCATTTTTTTTATCATTTTGTTTTTTTCAACGTGTCTCTCTATTTTTTCATGTCCATTTTTCCCTCATTTTGGGTCCAGTTTTTGTGCTTGATTTTTGGAGTTTTGCTTGAGTTTTTTTTAAATCTGTTTTTTGTGTGTTTATTTTCCGTATTTTCACGACCAAAAGGCGCACTGTACCAAAAGGCGCAGTCTCAGTTATGTGTGCCATTACTGTATTTAAAACACACATAAGGCGCACCTGATTATATGGCGAGGGTTTTATATACAATCCACGCCCACACTTCCCCCTTTAACGTTCTCATGGTGTCCTCTACTACGTCGGCCTTACAACAACAACACACACACAAGCATACAAGTGTGCGTATTTAAAAATAGAGCCGGAGCAAAACTGAGTTTGGTTGTGCTTTATTTAAGTATTGATTACAAAGTACTAACATTTTTTTAATCATCAATAGTCGCGGGCATGGTAAAACACAGATAAAACAAGCACACAAGTGTGCGTATTTAAAAATAGAGCGGGAGCAAAACTGAGTTTGGTATTCACTTTTTTTTTTTTTTTAACCGGTAATCGTCATCAATCAAACCCATGGAAGTCCTCATCCTCTGTTTCTGAATTGAACAGCTGCGCTAAACCTCCATCAAACATGCCAGGTTCACTTTCTTCACTGTCAGAGTCACTTTCCGTGCCGTGCGGCGCCTCGGAAATGATGCCGGCTTTTGAGAAAGCTCGAACAACAGTGCCAGCAGACACGTTAGCCCAAGCATTTACAATCCATTCGCAAATTGTGGCGTAACTCGCCCGGCGCTGCCTTCCACTCTTAGTGAAACTGTGGTCTCCATCGGTCATCCATCGCTCCCACGCCGCTCGCAGCCTTACTTTGAACGGCCGGTTCACACCGATGTCCAGCGGTTGGAGTTCCTTTGTCAGGTCTCCCGGAATGACAGCAAGCTCAGAGTTCATTTGCTTCACTTGTTTTTTCACATCGGCTGTGAGATGGGCACGCATAGAGTCACAGATCAACAGCGATGGTGATGCGTGGAAAAAACCACCTGGTCTACGTCCGCCTTACAACAACAACAACAACACACAGGACGGACTGCACCATAGGGCGCGCCGCACAATTTGAAGAAAATCTAAGACTTTTATGTGCGCCTTATAGTCGTGAAAATACGGTTGTCATTTTTGGTCGATTTTTTTGTTGCTACTTGCCTGTTTTTTCCTACAGTTTGTGCTTATTGTCATTTTTGTGTTTATTTTTTGCCATTTTTTGTCATTATGTCTGGTTTTTGTTGTTTTGTGTAAGTCTTTTGTAGTTTATGTGTCTGTTATGTAATTTTTTGTTTTTTGCTGTTTAATATATGTTTTTTGTTTTGTCCATTTTTTGTCATTTTTGTGTCTTGTTTTTTTGCCGATTCTTTTTCTATTTAGTTACGTTCTTACAGCTACCTGTTATTGCAATCTTGTTTTCCGTTTCAAAAATTCATCTGATTTTACACGTTTTAACCGTAGTTGGTGAAAATCTGTACACTTGTGTTAGAAATCAGCTATTTTTTTGCAGACATTTCTAACAGTGTGGTGATTTTCTTTGGCCCCAGCTAGCTAAAAGCTTCTTTGCAGGATGCCAAATCCGTCTATGCATAATAAACCCTGAATATGCAGCATCTTTCTTTATGAACACTCCCACTAGTGTCTCCTGTAAATGCATCACCGTCTGCACTATGAAAGGAAGCACTATTAACTGTGAGGTTTCTGTACCTGGGTGTTCCTGGACGTCTGTGTGTGTGTCTGTGTTTGTGTGCGTCTTCCTCCAAGGGCGTTGGTAGGTTGAGCTGCAGACAGAGATATGTAGGTGGAGGTGAACGCGTCGACATTTCAGCAGGAACAAGCCATTTTCCCAACGTACGAATCCAGTGTTTGTCGCTGTGATTTATAGCTAGCCGGCTGTAGCCGCTCGGCCCGCATCGCTCATGTGGGCCAGTTAAAGGACACACACACACACAACACACGCACACAACACACGCACACAACACACACACACACAAAAAGGCAGGCGTTCAGACTAAAACACAAGAAGGAACGTTTGCACGAACAGAAACACACAGCAGGGAAAGTTACCTTCATGCAAGTGGACACACGACTTCACATCTTTGTACAACATACTCGGAAAGACACACAAACAAAAACACAACGACACACACAGCCTTAATGGGGCCAGACAGCACGACACAAAAATGTTTTTCTGAGGCTGTGTGTGTGTTTAAGTGATACTTATCTCGATAGTTGTCTCTTACATCTGATGTCTTAAGAGATACGAGGAAAAAAAGACATTAACATGAGATATGAGCAAGTTCATGCAGTGTGTGTGTGTGTGTGTGTGTGTGTGTGTGTGTGTGTGTGTGTGTGTGTGTGTGTGTGTGTGTGTGTGTGTGTGTGTGTGTGTGTGCGTGCCGCTCAAGGGCACATCTGAATCATTCAGACCCTCTTTGATATAGATCTGAAACACTGGATTTATTCTGACTCCCCAGGGTGACACACACAAAACACACACTCAGCCTCAACCACATATAAAGTCTGATGTATGAAGCTAATGCATGAGCACATAGTTGCGTGTTTATTTCAAAACCAAGATTTAAAAAAACAAAAACAAAAAAAACACTCAAAATGCCAGCATATGCACACGGAGACACACAACCTCCAGAAACAAAATGCTTCTGCTTGAACTAGATTTCACGGGATCTTTTTGGATGTCCAGTTTTACTTCATCCAAAGAGACACTGGAGCATTTATACATGAATGGTCCTGAATGCGCACCTTTTAGCTCGACCGATTAATATCAGCGCACTTTAATAGTGAACTAATAATAGAACAAAAGTATTACCTTTTAGGCTTTTGATTAAAAATGTTCAATAAATGAACTGATTTCCACTTGAAAAGAATTTTAAAAAGCAATAAAAGTCCAAGTGAACTAACAAATGAATAAAACTACTTTAGTGTTATTAGCTTCAAACTTGTTGAGTGGGAAGTCAGCGTGCTCAGATGTTTCCCTTTGCTTTGACAGTACGTGGCGATAAATCAGCGGTACATTAAAGTACTTTGATTGTTATAAACAAATGAGATTGAAGCAGAGAGAACAAATGACCTCTATAGAGCTCTCTATTTTTCTCCTGTCACATTTTTCTCTGCTCATTTTTCATTGGAACATAAAGTCCTGCACCTCTATGAAAATAGAACGACCATGGTTGGAAGAGAGAAGTCAAAAATATCCTCTGTGCAGAAAAATAAAGTTAAAATGTCATAAATGATGGCTAAAAAATAAATAAATATGCATCCCTTTGATTATTTATTTTACAAAAAAGTGAAAAAAATCTGGAATTAACATGTGCAACATTTTTCCAAGTGCCATAAAATGCTACAAAAACGGAAAAAAACTCTGTAGACTCTAGATTATTTTACTACTTACATTTTTAATGCTTGTCTCCTAACAGCTCTGCAGTCTGCAGTTCAGCCGAATTCAGCTTAAAAACACCATTTTCTTATTTTTATTTTTTAGAGAAATATTGCATTCTTGGTAAAAAAATTTAACATGGCATGTAGAATAACACAAGTTTGATTTAATATCACAAGAGGATTTTAAGCTTGGATTTGGTTTATTTTCCTGACAGAACCCCAAAACACAGAAGAGTCACTAAAGGACTGTTAAGGTTAAAATTTGACTTTTTTTCTATTTGTAGAGTTTTTTGCTATGATGAATGCTGTAGTTTTTAAAAATAGATTTTTAAAAATAGATATAATTTGCTATAAAAAATCATTGGTGGGTTTTAGGGTTCAGAGAGTTAAATCATGTGAGTTTACTGTTCTTGCTTGCTTGAACTTATGTTAGAAAACAATGGGGTTAAGTCAAGATGTTGTCAAACAACAGAACTTTTAAAGCCTTGTGTGTTCAACTGATGTGACTTTTTTGGATTGTTCTGTAATATATTCAATTCAATTCAATTTTATTTATATAGCGTCAATTACAGTCAAATCGTCTCAAGACGCTTTACAGAACCCATATGCCCATATGCATATACATTTTTTGCTGGAGGGAGAGAAAAAAGGAGACTAATTTTTAAATCTGACACAGCAAACAATACTACTTTGTGAAATTACACTCATTTTTTTTTTACGAAGTTAAGTTTATCAAGAAGCAAATAATGTCATTTGAATTTGTCGTCCCTCTAATGTCTCGTTTCGCTGCATTGTAAACTGTCCAGGTATGTTTTTTGGTTATGGGAAGATAGTTCTCTTTGCATTTTGGAAGGTTGTGAAGACTTTAGCTTGAGATCAGTGCACAGGTGGAGCTTCCAGATTACCCAGAGGTTCATATTTGAACCCTCAGATGTGGTTATATGACTTTGGAAGTGGCTGAAAGAATCTGAAGAGTTTCTTCATGGGGTGACTGGGCTTCACCTCCACAGAGAAGATAAGGAGGACATACATTTGGAAGGAGCTTACAGTAGAAGCTTTACACCACTGATAGGATCCAGGTGGGATGGTTCTGGAATCTGTTAATGATTCCTTCAGGACTTTGGAAGGTTTCCTGAGCAAAAGCAGCTGGGTATGTTGAAGAGATTGTGTTTCCCATCTGACGAGGACTAGCTGAGATCCCCAGAAGGAGTTCAGGGAATGTAGGACTACTTTTCTAATCCTGCTGTTCATTGTGATCTGAACCTGGATAAGCAGCTGAAAGAAATGGATGGATGGATGAAGAGATATATATATCACACACACTTCCTCTGATTTTCCTGAAAACCTGAAACCATTGCATCAACCAAAAGAGCATCTGATGCATGATCGTCTGCTCAAATCCACTGATATGCACAAAACAAATCGGGGAATTTTCATCAATAGTTGCTGCTGGAAGATGGAGATGAAGTTCAGCGGGAGTTCAGGATCAGTATAAGAAGTACTTAAACACTTTGACTGCATCTGTAGGCTGCAGAGCAGAAAACAGACGCCCATTCCGCTCCCTAATTTTAGATATTTAAGTGCGTGTTAGCCGTCGGTGTCTTGATGTCACAGATGATGTTTAGCTATTTACAGAGCGGAGCCTGGCTCCCTGAACGAGTGGAAAAGCTGCTTTCATGGTGATGGCTAAGAGGCTCTACACCCACTGCTCTCCATCATCCTCTCTCTATCTCTGGCTTCCTCGCCGTCGATCCATCCACAGCTCTGACGCTCCTCTTTCTCTGCCTGTCTCTCGTTGTTAATGTGCTTATTGATCTGTCTCCCTCAGCGTTGGGTCTCTTTCTTCTAAATTAACTCCATCCCTTCAGCGATTTTAACATCTTTGGTACAAGATAAGACAAAACAAAAAGCCCACAAACCTCTAAGACTGTGTCTATTACTCATGATTGGCTAATATTGGCAAGTTTTGAAAGTTTAAGCATGAACTCTTTTGATTTGACGTGCACAACATCTACCGTAAAGCATTTTTCTTTGAGTCTAATCTGACAGATGGTTATCATTTTAGTTGTCCAGTTTTTAAAATTTTTTTGGAGATTTCAACCATCATTTCAATACAGTTGAGGTGAAAGTCCAAGCAGTTTTTGGAGGATTTCTTTTTTTAATTTAATTTTATTTTGTTGGCTTCTGTCCTCATTTTTCACTGCAACATAAAACCCTGCACCTCTGTGGAAACAGAACAACCATGACTTGAAGGAAAGGGACCTAAAATATGTCTTTTGTGCAACATACGAAATATAGGATGCTATAAATCATTAAACAATAGGGAAAAAAGTTGAATTTAATTGATTAACAAACAAAAAAATCTTGGATTAAACATGAAAAACATTTTCCAGGGGTGCACAGGTGTTACCAGAACTTGGGACTAACAAGGTGGCTCCGCATACAAGATATTTTACAACTTAGATTTTTCATTTGTATTCATGCTCGTCTTCTATTTGCTTTCATAGCCAACACTTGAGCCTAGATCAGTTGGGGTGGTGTGGCTCAGTGGGTAGAGTGGCCGTCTTGTAACTGGAAGGTTGCCGGTTTGATCCTTGGCCTGTTGAGGTGTCCCTGAGCAAGACATCGAACCGTGACGTCACCCGTTGGTTTCAACGCCGAGAAAATGAAGCCTGGTCGCCATTTTGGATTTTTTGGAGCCAGTGACGTAACAAGCATCATCAAACAGGCTGGACCGGAGAGCAACTAGGGGCAGAACCAGTCTATGGGACTGTCAATCAAGTATAGCCACGCCCCCTGGCTCCGCCAACTTTAACGATTTATTTAAAATTCAGTATTGATTTATTTTAAGATCGGCCACCTGATCTCTTATTTTGACCATGAAAACTAACGGAAAAAAATCCTGAGCTGTAGAAAATCAGGCTATCAAATTTTATTTTTTCCAAAACTGAATTGGGGTCTATGGAGAAAAAGCTTTTTGGAGCCAACCCTAGTGGACGGCGTGATATGGCAAGTTTTTGACACTTCCGGGTGGGCTTCATTTTTGGAGCCAGATGCTACGTCCATCTTTATATACAGTCTATGCACCGAACCCCTAATTGCTCCTGGTGGGTTGTGGGTAGCACCTTGCATGGCAGCTTCCTCCATTAGTGTGTGAATGTGACGTGTCATGTAAAGCGCTTTGGATAAAAGCGCCATATAAATACAACCATTTACCAGTTGAAAAGTCTCTGAATTTTAGTCCTGTAACTGTTGGTCGCAGCTCAGTTGCTAATAGGTCATTGGTTGCAGGTCAAACTGCAGAATTTTTTGATTTTTAAAGAGCGTGGCTATAGCAATTACTTTATTTTTGGCATTTTTTCAATTAAAACATGTAGAATTAAGTTATTTTGAGAAAACATTCTGATTTTAAGATTTCATTTGACTACTTTTCCCAACAGAATTTCAGATTACAAAATGTTGAAAATCCTACTTTTCTTTTCCGTTTTTGCTTTAATAAATGATGCCATTTTGGTGATTTGTTGGATGAAAAATACCTTTCAGGGAGAGCATATCGCCTTGCTGTCCTAAAATATACCCAAAAATAACTCTGGAGTTTTTGGGACCATCACATCTGGTTAAAACAGAACTTCATATAATAAATGCCTACACCAAAAATGGAGCTATAATGTCCTAACATCTCTGCTGCAGATTTTTACAATGTGGAACTTCTTAAATTGACATTTTTCACAGCTGACATTTTGGCTCATTGTAGCAGAAAAGAGACTGAAGACATTAAAAACATCTTTACTTGCTGGCGCACTGTCATGGCTTATTGGAACACTTGATGGAACTTTTTACAAAATATCAGCTGTGAAAATGACAACTCCCTGGCAGAAAATGTAGACCAAAAAACCCTATTTCCCCTTGGCATTAAGGTCTGTATCTGAGTACTTTATCTGGTTAATCATGTCCGATTCAAGGGTCCCTGCGTTTACACCTGGTTTTAAAATGCCAGGTGTAAACAACAGGTGCTGTTATCTTGAGTGCGTCTCGCACTTTAATTCAATTTCAATATGCAAATTAGTCCAGGGTCAACAAACATTATACATCTCAGATCAGAAGAAGTGATGCTGCTGCATGAGCTCTATTTTTGCCCCATTGCTGAGCTGCTACCTGCAACACATATGTGAGCGTTCACACGTGTGGTGGGTGAGAAGACATCCGTGCACGTAAATGCGGCCCGAGAAAAAAGAAGCGCATGTACATTCGCTCACACATCAACCTCATTTATATGGAGAAAGCAGAACATTTGCGTCACATGTACATGTAGTTAATCTCACAGCTGTGCACGCTCACACACCGTTAAGCTAGCACATGTCTGGAGGGGAGGATTTAATTAAAAGGTGTCGAGTTCAATGAGACTGAAGTCGCCGCTATCGGTCAACATAAACACACATGGAAGCATATGAGGCAAAGGAGGATTTATACAAAACTGATACAGAACATTTTATACACAAAAACACTCATTTGGCAGAATTCCTAGAAACACACCAGCTCACACACACACACACACACACACACACACACACAGTCTATTGTGCTGAGGACATACTTTATGATATTCTGCACATTTGCACATCGTCCTGACCCAGACAAACACACAGTCGCTGCTTAAAGTCTGCGCTCTCATCGAGGACACACTTAATGACACAAACGTCCTGTCCTGACAGTGACACAGTGTGTATGTACTCACACAGAAACGCACACTGGCTACTCACATTTCCCTTCAGACTAAAAGTGGACACATTCCCACACACGCCTCATGCCGATGAGTCATGTCGCCCAAGTCTCAAGCAGGTTAATAAGACTGCTGACGTCACCGGTGTCCTCTGACGGCGAACGCCACAACTTCTGGTTTGTTTTTGTTGACATTTCAGATGTGATTACAGTGAGTCAAACCCCTTCAAACTTCTCATCTTTGCACCGTTAGTGTCTGTAAGTCTGAAGGTTTTTACTTTTCTTGAATAACAGACATTACAATTTCCAAACAAGGCAAAAAAATATGTCAAAACATTTAATATTGATTCATACAGATGAGGAGAGATATGACGGATTCAACTGAGATGGTGCAACGTCTGACGAGGATGCCTCCTGTGGCTTTCTTTGGAGGTTTTCTGGGAAATCCCAACTGAAAGGAGACCCTAAAATAGATCCAGAACTCAGTTATGGGAATTATACATTTCGTCTGACCAGGGAACCCCTTAGTATCCCTATAAAGAGATGGAAAATGCTTACTAGGAAGATGGATGTCTAAAAATGCCCTGATTAGCCTAGGAAGGAAGGAAGGAAGGAAGGAAGGAAGGAAGGAAGGAAGGAAGGAAGGAAGGAAGGAACAAACGAAGTGAAGAAGGATAAGAGGAAGGAAGGATGAGGGAATGAATTGATGGAAGTAGAAGTGATGGATAAGTAGAGAGAGGAAGGAAAGAAAAGAAGGAAGAAAAGAGGGAAGGAAGGAAGGAAGGAAGGAAGGAAAGAAGAAAGGAGAGAAGGATAAGTAGAGAGAGGAAGGAAAGAAAAGAAGAAGGAAGAAAAGAGGGAAGGAAGGAAGGAAAGAAGAAAGGAGGAAGGATAAGTACAGATAGCAAGGAAATAAAAGAGGAAGGAAGGAAGGAAGGAAGGAACAAAGGAAGGAACAAAGTGAAGAAGTGAGGAAGGAAGGAAGGAATTAAGATAGGAAGACAGGTAGAAAATGAAAAAGAATGAAAGGAAGGAAGTGAAAAAGGAAGGAAGGAAAAGAAGAAGGAAAGGATGAAGAAAGGAAGGAAGCCACAAGAAAGGAAGGATAAGGAGAGCAAAGAAGGAAGGAAAAGAAGGAAGATGTTAAAGAAGAGAGGAAGGAAGGAAGGAAGGAAGGAAGGAAGGAAGGAAGGAAGGAAGGAAGGAAGGAAAAGTAAATAGATGAATGAAGAAAAAATAAAGAAAGGACAAGCGGAAGGAAAGGAGAGTAAGAAAGGAAGTGAGGAAAGATTTAAAAAGGAAGGAATTAACAAATGAAGGAAATGAAGAATGAATGAAGGAAGAAAGAGAAAGAGAGAGAGGAAGGAAGAAAGAGAGGATGGATGGTGGGAAGAATGGATGGACAGATCTGTAATCAAAAGATGCATCTGGCCTCTTCCAGTATTTACAAGGAACAATAAAATGTCAGTAAGGAACTCCTGCTGTTTGTTGAGAAAATCAGGGTCCAATTTGGGGAAAACTTCAGTTTAAATGTCGGCAAACTGGCGCCTCTTTTGAGAAGAAGAAACACCTCAAATTATTTGTGTGAAAGGACAAATTCAAGACAGACAGAGGACACGAGTTGTACTTTAAGAAGCGCCATGAAGCATATTATTATGGAAAGCAATACAAACAAAATGAACAGGGTCTAGTTAGATTTAAAGAAGTGTTTAGGGGACTGTGACAATGTTTAACCAGCCTTAAATCTATTGTATTGAATCGTCTGACTTACTGATGTAAGCTGCAGGTAAAACCTTACTTACTTTCCACTATACTCATGCAGCCAAGAAGCAAACTACCACACTGTAAATTTCACTATGAGAATCCATTGCTATTTTGAAGGAACACCAAACTAACACCAAAGTCCTGCTGCTGGTCTACAAAGCTTTAAATGGTCTAGGACCAAAATACATCAGAGACCTCCTGACTCAGTATGAACCACCCAGACCACTCAGGTCATCTGGATCAGATCTTCTAGTAGTTCCTAGAGTAAAAACCAAACACGGAGAAGCTGCATTCAGCTTCTATGCCCCATATATATGGAACAAACTCCCAGAAAACTGTAAATCAGCTGAAACTCTCAGCACATTTAAATCCATTCTTAAGACGTACCTGTTCTCAGCTGCTTTTGATTAAAGTATTTTAAATTATTTTAAACCTTATTTTATGACAGTTACTTTTAACAGTTATTTTAACTCTTATTTTATGACAGTTATTTTAAACAGCCCTTGTTTTCTGACTCTTGTTTTTGATCTTTTTACTGTTCTGTTTTTCTTTTAATAATTGCCCTTGTTTTCTGACTTCTGTTTTTGATCTTTTTACTGTTCTGACTTTTTTTTTAATGATTTCATAAATGTTTTGTTTTGTTTTTCTTTTAATAATCATCATCCTCTGTTCTTAATGTCTTTGTAAAGCACTTTGAATCGCCTCGTTGTTGAAATGTGCTATATAAATATATTTGCCTTGCCTTGCCTTGCCTTGCCTTGTCTTGCCAAACCTGCATCCTTCGTTTAGCTCCACTCATGACGATGGTGATTGGTTAAAAGGAATGCAAATAATCCAAAGCACTTTTTCTCCTACAGAAGAATGATAATGAGGTGCAGGTAGATCATTCTACACTACAGAATGGTCTGACTAAATGAGATATCATTGAATATCCAGGATTCTGATTAATTTCATTGTTGGGTCCAGTTTTTGTCAATATTGTAAACTATAACCATAGCCTTAAATAAATGTAACAAGGCCCCGTAGCCATCATGGCACCCTGTGGCATTAATTCATTTGTTTTCTGCTGGAATATAAATCAACATTTTTGGAAATTCTGAACCACTGAAATGGCACTGTGCCCAACAATTGTGCCTCTTAGCTCCAAACATAACTTTTTTTCCTCTGAAAGTAGTATTAAAGAAATGATCAGTTGGCTCAGCTGGTTTTAATGTGACACGACTAACAAAGAAAGTTGTGGGTTTAATCCACATTTGGGCCAATGATTGCTGTTCTAATGCTCTCTGTTGACATCATTTAGAGTGCTTTGTTTGCCCTCTATTCCTGTCTCACTCGTCCTAATTGCCACAACATCAGGCATGTTGTTGGGTTCAATGATTTCTGGCTATTATTAGGAGAGAGTAACTGCTTCATTGTGCCGCCACAATTTATCATTTCATTGGTTGAACATTTGCATGTTTGCTTAGATTTCAATGCTAAGTTTCTTTTATTAAAACCTGTCTTTTGTGCGAAAAGTAGTATCTTGTTTATGCACATGTAATATGAGGCAGACTGGGTGTAGTGTCTTCAAAAAGAGGGGGAAGCTGACAGCAACATTTTGCACAAGGCCCCCAAAAGTTAGAAAACAGCCTCAACTGCAGCACTAATACAAAACTAAAAAGCAGAAGCATAACATTTGCATCTTTTTCTCTTTTTTTTCTACTTATTTTTGTGGCACTGCTTTTGTTGAGAACTTTATTTGAGCTGTCACAGGACACAAGTTGCAGGTGCTGGTGTTTTGGAAAAGCTCATTAAAAGTACGAATTAATACGATAAGAGGACAAAAAATAGTGAGCCCACTTTTATGGCTCCAACTGAAACTGATGCAAAACACTGCAGAAATAGTAGTCATGCTTCTCTATACACAGTGGAGGCAGATTATAGCTTTCTACACATGCACTCATAACCTTTTCCACTTAATTTACTGCAGCCAGCAGAAACATCTCTGCAGGAGCTGATTTAAAGTCTCTTTTAATTAGAGCGTTTTAATGAACTACACCTTTCCTTTAACACTAGACCTTAATAAGACGACTAACTACCCTTTAACACCAGACGCCATTAGATAGCCGGCCTCCTAATAGGACCGCTCACGGTGTGAATGATACACCGTCTCTAAGGTAAGAGGTAGGAGTGGAAGAAATTTAAAAGAAAGAAATGTTTAAAACGTACGCCGACTAGCCACAAGACAGGAAGGATAAGTAGAGAGACGAAAGAAGGAAAAGAAGAAAAGAGGGAAGGAAGGAAGGAAGGAAGGAAGGAAGGAAGGAAGGAAGGATAAGTAGAGAGCGCAAGGAAGAAAGGAACGTAAGAAGAGAGGAAGGAAGGAAATGGAAGAGGGGAATGAAGGAAAGGGGAAGAAAGAGGGGAAGAAAGGAAGGATAAGTACAGAGAGCAAGGAAAGAAAAGAGGAAGGAATGAAGGAAGAATAAGTAGAGAGAAGGAAGGAAGGAAAAAGGGAAGGAAGAGGGGAAGGAAGGGAAGGAGAGATGGAACAAAGAAGGAAGTAAAAAACAGGAAGGAAGGAAGAAAGAAAAAGCAGAGTGGAAAGAAGGAAGGAAGAAAGGAAAGATAAGTAGAGAGAGGAAGGAAGGAAGGAAGGAAGGAAGGAAGGAAGGAAGGAAGGAAGGAAGGAAGGAAGGAAGGAAGGAAAGAAAGGAGAGAGGGAAAGAGGAAGAAAGGAGGAAAGAAAGAAGGAAAGACCACTCGCAGTGTTACTGATACACCGTCTGTAAGGAAAGAGGCAGCAGTGGAGGAAAGTGTTTAAAACATACTCCGACCAGCCACAATAATAAAACCACTGGCTGGTGAAGTTACTGACATTGATCTTGTTAAAATTTGTTGTTCTGTTGAGAAACTTTGGGGCCTACATTCACATGGATGCCAGTCTAACTTTGTGAAGCCCTCCAGAGATTCTACATCCACGGCCCGATGATTTGGAGCTGTTTCGGCGGCACAAGGGAGATCTATCCAGTTTTAAATAAGAGGTTTTAAAGTTGTGGCTAGTCGGTGTACTCAGAGCTGTGAGATAGGGCAGCCGAAGTGTTGCTCGCTTCACTGAGAAATGTTCTGTCGTATTTCAAGACTTAAGAAAGGAAGGAGTCAGAAAAACACAGGATGAAAACAATTCCGGTGGGAAATATGACCAAACGCTGGCACTTCTAGCATTGAGGACGTTTGTCCGGGGTGCATTTCTGTCAGAAAAAAGAAACTACTGAGTGCAGATATGAGTTGTTAGCAAGAAACATGATGCACAATGTTATTTTTGCACAACAGCAGTGGACAAAAGACGCATTATTTGACACTTCATGGTGAATTTTTTAAATTCAGTTAATTTTTATTCGTAGTATATTTTACACTATGTTGTGCATTTTGTGTCTTAGTATATTTCCGATTATATTTTTCTTATATTTTTCTATTGTGGTGGTCACTTAACTCTTTCTGCTTGCCACTGTAACAATTTTTTCTACTCTATTACATTCTATTATAAAAAAATTTTGTGCTTGCCCAGATTTTTGCAAACTATAATGTGACGGTTAAATTGTGGCCCAAACTCAAACTGTTTGCAAAATGGCCCGAGACCTAATAAACATGCAGCAAGTTTCACCCAAGAAACCTCTGCATCAGTCAAAGATTGAGGTTTCTGGATGAACATTGTATAATTTATGGGCCGCTGTATTATTTTGCTGCATAATTTATGAAATGTAACCCGCTGCTAGTGAGTAGATTAGCCTGCGTTAATGAATATCTAATTTCTGCTGTGCATACAGTATGTAGGTCTGTTTATGTGTACAACGATCCCTCAAGGACTTTTGAGTCATACAAATATTTTTAAAATGATATTGTCTTAAAAAACACTTTGTCTGAGAGCAATTTCTGCCTGAAGTCATACGAACCAACTGTGGGTTTTAAATGGACGCACAGTAAGAAAATAAATTTCAGTGTTTGTCTTCTCTGCAATGTGTAACAAAATCTGTAATTTTGCAGATTTTTTGCATTTTATTATACAGATTTATTTTGTGCATTTTTTAGATGGACAAAATTTGGATAAAAATCCATAAAAAACCAATGTCATAACACTTCTCATGTAAAATAATAAAATAAATGAAATCTATGAAATTAAAAAGGCTTATCTGTAAAAACTCATATTTTACTTTCATTTTTGTAATTCTAATCATTAGTAAAAATTAAAAATTGTGGTTTTACTTTTTTTTCATTCATTTAATAGGTAGAATTGGGGGGTTTTCAGTCAAAATACAAGATTTTTATGAATAACTACATGTTAAAACTCAGAACACTTAATGTGAACTATTATTAACAGCAAATCTTGCAATGCGAAACTGAATTTTATGGCTGTATTATGACTTTTGTTTTATTTTATCAGAAAATATACAATAAAACTCAACTTATAATGGTACATTTATGCAAATACTAAGCCTAAGCATTTGGTTGATAACATTAAACTGTTTTATGTGTGGGACAACGGATGGAAATTAGCCTCGTGCTAAATCAGGCATATTTACTGTGACTTACTGTGTAAACTATCATGAGATTGTATGTTCATTAATATGCACTGTCCCGTCCAAATAAACAATTTTAAAAATAAAAAAAAATGTTAATCAGTAATCTGATTAACATGGGTTTCTCCTTGTTTCTGATACATTCATATCCTTAATTTCACATTTAAATGACAAAAAATATACATCATGTAAAATTAAGGCCAAAAATTGGATTTTAGTGACAGAATGTTACCAGTTTTTTTAATGAAATGGTGACTTTTTTTTGTCATTTTCCAGTAGATTTTGGTGCTTCAGTGAGATGAATATTACTTTGGCATTGGTTTGTCTGTCTGTCTGTCTGTTAGCAACATTACTCAACAACGGACTAACTGATTTGGATGAAATTTTCAGGGAAGGTCAGAAATGACACAAGGACCAAGTGATTAGATTTTGGCAGTGATGTGGCTTATTAGCTGGATCCAGAGATTTGTTGAAGATTTCTGTAGCATTGTGAGATAGCGGCATAGCATCACTGTAACTATGACTACAGGTGAACGCTACGACAGCTGCCTGCTGACGATCACATGATGGAGATGCTGCTACAAATCAACCGCTGCAGATTTATTGGAATTTGTCAATCGGAAATTATACAAGGAGCAATTGATTAAATTTTGGGGGTGTTTCTGAGTCCCATCAATTCTTGACACGTCCGCGCTGCATCATGCATACCATAATACATGCACGATGCAGCGCCGATGTCCGTCCGTGTTCCACGCTCCGGTTGGACGGGGATTTCTGTTGCATTGTGCGCTCACCACTTCCGCTTTTGATGACGTATCGTGCTCAGATGATTACTCGAGGCTTTGTTAGTTGCAGCCCTAATTGAGGTCACGCAATTCGGTATCCGTACATAACATACACATGCAAAACACACACCTGTGCTCAGCGCAAGGTCATTTTATTTGTGGGAACATCTATATTAATTAGTCACATTCTATGTTGCTGTAATTTCGGATCATCAATAACTAACAAACAAATGCTGCATTTTCACAAAAAAAAAAAAAAAAGCTGCTATGGGGGAATGATTAGCCTTGGTGGAGTTCTGCACTCTACGGTATGAGTGCGTTTTTTATAGTGTGGTTCTACAAAGGGCTCCCGAAGGCATAACTGACTGCTGAGCCTGAAGCTTGCTGCTGCTGTAACAGAGGAAAATCCTTTTACTCACATGAATGTGAAATCATATCTGGCCTCAGTCTCATGGTTGAACTGTTTTGCTTCCACACTTCTAATGAAGTGAATCACAGAGTGCTGGGAGGCAGACTGGAGCCACCTGAGACCTTCCAGGAGGTCCTGGTCCAGTTGTTGAGTGTGCACCAGAGGTTAATTAACAGCTGTGGCACCAAACGGACAAACTCACTGGCCTGTTTGACCCATTTGTTTGTCTTCAGAGCAGAGCTGGAGGTGTTGAGCTAAATCCTCTGGGTGAGAATGTGAACTCATCTGTCCTTCAGCTCGACTCCAGTTGTGTCTCGTTTAATATTACACGGGAATTTCAACTGCAGGAGTTCGAAGGATTCCGGACAACTGAGGCCTGTAACTTACAATATTAGGTTAGAAGGTTTGTTGAGCTCAAAGTTTTCAGTGTCATAAAGGTGGCTCTCTTTTAACCTGCTCTGTAACCATGGTAACTAATACTGCACAGCTAACTGCTCAGAGTTTCAGAGGTAAATCAGCTGTAGGAAATGTCTGCTTTTATTTTCGTGACAGTGTTCTCTATAGTGATTCACATTCTCAGCTGAAGGAATATGGAATATCGGCAAACTTCTTGTGTTTTACATTGATAATGTTACTACACAGGACACCCAGACAGCTCAGATGGTTGAGCAGGTGACACATGAACAGCAGCTATAGTTGATACAGCAGCCTGGGTTCGACTCCAGCTCACGACCTTTTGCTGCAAGTCTACTGCCCATTCTCCTTACTTTTCTGTCTGCCTCTACTGCCCAAGCCAACAAAAGCCCTAAAAAATAACTTAAATTACAAAAAAAAATACCTCTACATGAAGTTGTGTCGTTAGTGTATGTGCGGTTTTTCCACTAGAACCTACACGTTGCAGAAAATGCATAAATATTAACATGTTGTGTCCCGATATTCATTTTGCTCTATGATACTGCAAGAAATAGAATACATATAAACTAAAAAAATCACTCAGAGAGCGCAGTACTCTGCCAAGGCTGTTCATTCCCCTATATGGGGAATACAGCTTTTTTTTTTAAATGCAGCTTTTCTTTATTAGTCATTGATGATCAGAAATCACCGCAACATAGAATGCGTCCATTTAATATTGATGTACCTACAAACAAAATGATGTTGCGCTGAGCACAGGCGTGTGTTATGAATATGGACGTTATGTACAGATACTGAATCGCATGACCTAAATATGTAACCGGCGGCACTACATATGTTGTCATAGTTACTGTGAAACCGTGCTGCTATCTTGCAATGATACAGAAATCTTTAACAAAATCAGTGGATCCAGATTATAAGCTACATCACTGCCAAAATCTAATCATTTGGTCCTTGTGCCATTTCTGACTTTCCCTGAAAATTTCATCCAAATCTGTTAGTCTGTTTGTGAGTGATGTTGCAAACAGACAAACAGACAGACAGACAGACAGACAGACAGACAGACAGACAGACAGACAGACAGACAGACAGACAGACAGACAGACAGACCAATGCCTATCATTGCATAACTCCGCATGTTCCTAGGCGGAGTAAAAATTGATTGGCTTATTGGCATTTATCACAAATTTTATTGATTTATTTCAAGCACAAAACAGACATCCAGCCATTGTTTAGCTTGCAATGATACATTTGTTAATGCAACATTTTGGTGCAAGAGTTTCATAAGGCACAAAAAACCCTTTTGAAGGTCTAGCAGCATTAATAAATGTATCATTGAAAGCTATGTGCTCATCTCTCTCCTATGCACCTGCCTCATGTCATAGATGTACAGAGAGCTCCCTTGGATTGATTTATTTCAAACAATAACACTAATTTCACTTTGATTTGGCCAAAAACTAAAGTGATCCTTCATGTAACAGCATCAGACCTGAAGTTACTCCTCCAGAACCATGTTTAAAACTCTAATGTGCAGCTGTCATGTTATAAATAATCAGCTGCATTGAGAGTCACTGAGTGGGAAAATAAATGCATTGACTTACACAGTGTACAGTTTTCTACCAGCATTTCTTTCTTGCATCATTTGCAATTGAAGTGCTTTTCACTGTATTCATTTTATATTCTCCATTGTTCTCCATTAAAACAACTTCTTCGTCTTGATTGAAGTAGGCGGCACGCCTTTGGTCCAATTTGTGCAGAAAAAGAGTCACATGACGTGTGAAATACAGAACTTTATGGCAGCACACTCTGAGCCTGATGAAAAAAAAAATTAGGTTTAAAAAGAAATCTGTTATCTACTGTCGTAAAACACATTATTTTTGTTTGGGGATTTAGGTTTTGTGCAGCCACCTACGTCCGTCTGAGCTTCCTACATCTTGCTATGGTGCATTCACTGACTGTAGGGTTGTTGAATGACAAATGACTGCATGCATAATAGTGCGAGTCATTTTCATTTTCACTTTCTGACGCAGACAGGCCATCATTTGGGTCCAACATGCTTTCAGAAGATGTTTTCTTAGCACCAAGAGCACCATTTCAGGCTCATCTTGAATGTTATTTTTAATGAGCTGTTGCTCTCAGAAACGACGGAACATGATTTGATTTTGCTAAATGACAGCAGGTTGCTAGTAAATGTTGCTCCTGCAGATTAATGACGTCCTGCTGTCCTCTGTGGCCATCTGTGGGTCATTCTACGTCAGAATTAAGTTTCCGACTGAATCCTCAGTGGATGCAACCTCCAATCCATTTGCCAAATGCTCGATAACCTACAAAGATCCTTTAGCACACACTGTTCAGGTATCTGCAAATACAGCCCAAGTTTGAGGAATAATCACAAATTATATTAAAATCCACATTCTGCCTCTACGTTTCTTTCTCAGATCTTCTCCTCTGTTATTACCGAGCAGAGAACACACGGCTTATATTTCATGTATCATCTTTATAAAAGCTCCCCGAACAATAAACACAATCAAATTTGTACTTCGCTTTGCTGAGTAACACTCCCCCAACCAACCCTCGGTACCTGCTTACCAGCGAATGCACACTTTTAATCGCGCACAAACACACACACAAAGAGCAAGAACTGAATAACAGTTGGAGGGCGGAAAATGATTACTTAGTGCTTTCTTTTCTCTCTCTGTTCGCTGTTCATCTGCTTTTCTTTTCTCCGCTCAGGGTCGGACCACGAGGAGAGAGCGTGCCGGCGATATTGCTCCTCATTGCTTAAACGGATATTGAGGAGGAATCAGATAAAAATGTTATTTATTTCTCATCTCCTCCGCTTTGGTATCGGCATCCACCAAACGAACGCACAGTGAAATAAATTTTTAAAAATCACATAAATGGACCTAAACACGCAGAACAATGTACAGTAAGCTGCACGTAAGCCGTTAACGTGAAAATTCAAGAGTTTACCCTCTATACTGTACATGCACGTGGCAATATGATGGACATTTCACAATAATGTCTGACATAGAAAGCCATAAGTTTCACGTCTGCTTTCTCGGCAGCGATTTAGGTAACAAGTGTTTGGTCACTAAAGCTCTCTGAGGCTCTGCGGTCAAGCTCTATTGGATCTGCTTGCTGGCCGGTCTGACATGGCCGAAGAGGTCAATCCGTTTAAGTGGGCGGCAACCGAGTGACACACAAACACACTGAGCTCTACCCTCACACGTCAAGCCAGAAATAAACCCACTAAATTGAATACTAGCACCAAACGATCAATTTTAAAAGACAAAAACATGCACAAAATGTATTCAGAAAGAGAAGGAATTCATGAAGCATTTCTGCTAACATGGCTGGAGGTGTCAATCCATTTAGCCGGCCGGTGGCTTAGTGTCAGCGGCGGTTCACAGAGCAGTCACTTCTGATTGCTGTGGAAGCACAAGCAGAAGAAGGGATGTCCAGTCGCTAATCACTGCACCGGCTGAATCACATATTTGTTTCTCCATTGGAAAGTGTGCTAATCTGCAGCATCAGCTGGTGCAGCTTATTCGAAGGGAGACCGGCTCTTGACCGTCTGTGGTGTCACTGCTACTGTACATCACGATTTAACCTCTACTTCTGTGGGGGGAATAAATTTTAAAAATGACCAAACATGATATAGTATGCAGCTTCAACCACAACAAAAGTATGGAATAAGATGCAAAATAGTACAACAAATCTACTTATTCAATTAAACCGCTGCCTAGCACTGCAAACATTTTATTATTTGAGTATCATATGCAAAGAAAATCCAGAAAACATTTTTAAATAAAAGGCTCATGGTGCAATAGGGTTTAGGACAGGACTGCAAAAAGACACCAGCAATACAAGAGACAGCAAAATAAAGAAATATAAGAATAAAGATATGCGTGATGCAATGTAAAAATGGGATTTAATGCAATGGGGATGTCCACATGAGCCTAATTTTGTTGCATTTCTGTCTACATTTAATATATTTTGACATATGAAATGTGATGTTGTATTTTACTGAGCAATAGGTGTACAGTTGGAACGTATTTACAGACCATTGACAGATAGCTTTGCACCTCTTTTGTCATTTAATCCTCTCAGTAAGGAGGATATAGATTTGCCCAGTGAAGGATCAATAAAGTTTATCTCATTTTAAGGGACACCAAAGCTACGCATTCCAACTTTCAACCAACTCCAGTTAAGTCCTGAATATATACTTTTAAGTGTCTGGCGAGGAGCTAAAAAGACAGAATGTAAATATAAATAACTTTAGAGTAAAAGCCACCTCTTGCCACTTGAAGATGCTGTGCCAAGTTATCATGTCATTTACAGCAATCAGTATTTAAAACAAGAGTGCTGTAAAAGCAGTGCATTAGTGTAACATATTACTTGTTATGACGGAGATACTTTGAAATTTATACAAATATAAGGACTCATATTAGTATAAATCTGTGTCCTTCTGAGGAAGGCTTTGACCATTACTGGAGCTTAAATGCTAACTTCATACAAGCTCAAACAACAGGTTAGAAGCATTGCAGAACAGATGTGTGAGGTCAAGTGTTTAAGGCTCCAGAGCCTTTAACAAATTTGAAGTGTCTCATCATTTCTCCTTGGCAGGTTAAAGAGCTACAAAAGGACACAACTTTACTATGAAGAGATGCAAAAGGTCAAACAAAAACAACTGCAAAGATGCAAAATTGTGACAGACACAAAATGACTTTAAAAAAGATGCGAAACACCACGAACACCCACCAACTGATGACAAAGTGTAAAAAAAAAAAAAAAAAAGGCAAAATGACTATAACAAACTCTACGTCAGTTTGACACAATAAATTTGAACCCAAAATCAAAAAGGTCGAGAAACGCAAGACCCAGAATCAAACCAGAACATTCTGTTGGCCTAATGGCATCAGCTTCTGCAGCATGATAAGGTCAACTTCTTTCTTCCGTCTGCTCTTCTAAACTACAATAACTGCATGTCCGTTTCCATGGCTGCTAATGAGAGCATTGCTAATTTGCAATCACCTGAGATGAGTTGAACATCTGAACCTCTGCTTTGTGTCACATGCACAGCATTTAGTGCCCTCTATTGTAGGCAGATATTTCTGGATCCACTCGAGTGTTATATTTAATGTTACACAGACTCAGTGTGGACTACAATGACCAATCCAACCTGTGTGGGACCTCTAGTTTACTTCTTCAGTCTTAGGTCTGTCAGAGGGCTTTTGCCACATTTGACTCAAGCCTTTATTCTCTCATAGTTCATTCATGAGTACAGTCAGTGAAAACAGTTCAAACTGACCTGTTTTCATGCCCACCATAAAGTCTCCTAGCTGTGTAGGCCAGTTAAACTGAGACAGAACCCTTCATCTCTCAACTTGTTCTGGCAGATATCTTAGATCTCACAAGATCCACTCTCAAAAGACATTCCAGTGCCATGAAAATATCTCCGCCTTGAGGACTAAACCAACATACTTGTTATTTCTGTATAAACATTCCTTTCTTCCTCAAGAGTGTATCGCATCTCTCTTTTCTATCAGATCATTTTTGGTTTTTTTTGGCAGATTCCCCAAAAGCTGTTTAAGCACAGATTTTTGGGTTTATTTTAAAACATTGAGCCAGGTAGTAGATAGTGAAGGAAATAGGGAAATTTTAAACAAATCTAACTGCAAATTGAGCAAATTATCTTCTAGTCTGACTCACTGCCTGGGTCTAGAATTCGGGGATAAGCCTGCCATTTCTCCCCTGCACTCCTGCACTTTTGTTATTTGAGTGTTGCCATTTTCATAATAATTTTTTACTGCAGGGAAACAACTGTAAACACCAAGCAGCAATCTACATGCTAATAATTTCAAGTTCTACTGAAGAATTGGATTAATACAATAAGGCAGGTCTGCTTGCTTTTTAATGATGGTACTCACTTTTAAAGATACTAGATGAGATAAGATATGTGAACCGAGATGAGACGCGAGATGTAATGAGACATAAGATGAGATATGAGATGAAACATAAGTGATGAAATGAGATATAAGATCAGATATGAGATGAGAGATATGCGATAATATGATACCAGATGAGATATGAAATGACATATGAGATGATATACCAGTTATGAGATGTCAGATAAGAGATGAGATATGAGATGAGAGATAAGAGATATCAGGTGACATCAGATTATATATAAGATCAGAGATTCGATGATTTGAGATGAGAGAATGAGATTAGATGCAAGATGAGATATTAAATAAGATATGAAATGAGATATATGGTATTGGATATAAGATGAGATATAAGATGAGAGATATGGGATGAGAAGATGCCATAGGAGACGAGAAATGTGAGATGAAATGATGCCAGATGAGATATGAGATGAGATATAAAATGAGATATGAAATGACATACAAGATGAGACATGAGATGATATGTAAGATGAGACAAGATTTATGATGAGATAAGATGAGATATGAGATGATTTATTATTCTTGTGCCAGATATTGTTCAGACAAAATGAATGAACAAAATGATATAACATAACAAATGTGGTGCCTTAAAATGAAAAAGCAACGAGATTTAAGTATGAAACAATAATGATATAGCATGTCATATAACAAGTCACTGTTTTGCAGGGGCACCGTCGCTGCACAGTGGACCTACTACCGTGCAAAACAATTGTGACTAGTAAAGAAATGCTTACATGCCAGAACATTGTCCATACCAGCAGAATGACAACAAGATGCAGTTAGACCATTCTCCAGCACTGACACAGTTTATCCCCCAAATATGTGGTACAAAAAGATAAACTAGGAGAAAATAATAAAATATGAGCGACAGCACATGGAAGAATGTCCACTGACATCCCAGTACAGCTGCAATTGACAGCTGCTGGAGAAACTACAAAATGATATGGGTGCAAAATAACACATATGAGCTAACGTCGTCTTTTCATGCATGGACACATCTTGTGTTACAGACTTATTTGCTAGAGTAGCTACCAAACGTGCATCGCTAACAGCAGTAGTTTGGAGGCTAAACAGCTACATGGCTAGTTTGCTCAATCCTACCTTTTAAAACACAGTCTTCAACGCCACTGTTAACAGAAAATAGAACCAGCAACTCTGAAGAACAATGCACATTAGCTTTCTGGCTAACGGCACTAGTGTAAATCAACACAGAACACATGATCATGTGAAAGCTGTGCAGTTTCTGATATTAAAGAAAATTCTTTGCACTATTTCAATCAATCATTTATTTGCTTCACGTCTATTACATCCACCCAAGGATGGTAATTTAACCAAGAAAGAGAGTTTCCCTTTCAACAGCATCGTATATGAAGTGCAGCAGAAAGTGTCTCCGATTTTCTAGATTTTCTTCTACCAGCCATATACAGCCTCAGCAGTCAAGTCTACATTCTCAGTGATGCAGTCCAGCTTTAAGAAATGCTTTTAATGATGCTTCATTGCAGCAACACTGAGGAGGAAATGAAGCGTTTCCCTCTGAAGCTACCATGAGAAACACTTTCAATCTTAAATAAAGATCTCTGGAATCAAACTAAAGTCGCACTGTGGACTCCTGTCTAGATTATTTTTTACACACATTTGTACCTTGAATTCTTTTTTATTGCTTTGAACTCATGTTAAATCCATCTGCATCTTAAATTATATTTCATATAAATGCTGCAATTTTTAGCACCTTATCTACATTATTTGCTGATCAACTGCTCTATGTGCCTTAAATTGCCCCAGGGTACAAATAAAGTTTTTTGGAGTTGAATTGAAGTGAATTATATTGTGCTATATACTGTATTCTTTGAAACTCACCCTCTTCTAATCGCCTGCCGTGTTCCAGACAATTCCACTGCCAGTTTCAAGGGAACAAAACAAGGACGGAGAAAAATGAAAAACATTCTGCACTTACCTTCTTGACTGTCTTAAAAGTGGGTTTCATCTTGTTGCACAGCTTCCTCAGTCCAACATCATGGTCATGGAGCTTGTCACAGGCCTATAAATCCCAAAACTTCCATGATTTGTTGATATATTCCAGTGAAATTCAGCACGGAGAAGGTTGAAGATGTTAAAACACAATATTGGCGTAATGATTTCTTGAAAACAGGCAGGCATTTATTAGCAATCAAGCAAGAAAGACTTGGAATAACTTTCTCTACGAGCTTAAAATAAATGAGGCAGCACGGCGTTAATGCTTCTTTCAAATCTCCTCCATTTTGTGTGTCAGCTCTTCCTACGGAAGCCTGGCGTTCCACTTTTAACCAGGGTTGTTGCTACCCGTACCCGTAGCCTGTGGACTACGGATACGGCACTTTCCATTTGCCAATCAGATACGCGCGATCTTGTCACATGACTCCCGGTAGACGCTAGCGGTACGGACCCGTAGCATCGGTACTACAGGTACAGACCCAAAACCTAACACTAACCCTAACCTTAACCTTTGCTTACCTTTCAGCAGTTTGCAGTGGTTAGCAGCTTCTTGACTCGCGAGACACGCGTACGGGTCCGTATCTGTCTGGCAAATGGAAAGTGCCGTATCCGTAGGCCACAGGCTACGGGTACGGGTCCGTATCTGTAGACACTACCTTTAACCAGCCAACCAGGTGGAGACTTTTGAAAGAAGATCTACACAAATTAGCAAGTTTACATGCAGGATATTAATCTGTGACAAAGCTGAGACTGTTGTTCAACACTGTTTATTCTATATACCGTTTTCTAAATCCTTGAGTATTTACAAATTTGCATTTGTGTCTTTACACAATCACCATCCAATCAAATGCGAGATCCCATCTCCTAAGGTGGTTCATTCAGGTGCACTTCCTTTTAAAAGTGACCTGCACAAAAGGAAATATCTCTAAAAGATGCTTGTTTCATTCTTTCATTTAAATCTCCACCAATAAACCTGAAATCTAACTTTTTTCACTCTTCACCCTGCAGTCATGGTCTTTCAGAGGAAACCTGTGTCAAAATATCAAAGATCTGAATTGTTTTAGTTTAAACTCTAGTTATTAGCTGCTGTGTTTAAGCAAAGAGCTTCATTTCTTAAATGGTGGTGTCAAGTAATAAACCACCTAAAATTTGTTCAGTTTCAACAACACGCCTATTAGGGAAGGCAACAGGGATTAATAGGGATTAAGTTCGATCAACACGATTAATATTCCACAAGAGTTAAGAAATACCACAACAGCATGACGCTCAGTAAAGCGTAAAAGTAAGAACAACACAAAAACAAAAGTTTTTTCCGTTTTTCATCATAGAAGCCTGCTTTACAACTATTTTCATTATCAATACACATGATGCTGATGGAAATACTACTTTTTTAAAAAAAATATTTTTGCTTAAATGTTTGTCACTTAAAAGACAAATCAACTATGGAAAATCAATTTTCATTTAATCAACTAATTATATAATAAACTGATTCTCTCTTTTCTTTTCTCTGGGTTACCTACACAAATTAATGTCCTAACAACAAAGATTTGTCTCAGAGGAGGAAGTTAATATTGCCACTACCTTATTATTATAGAAACTGTGAATGTAGAATGAGAGAGAACATCATCTAAATTCCAAAAAATAAATGCTCTCCATGTGAATAGAAACAGAACTCTTCAACACCCATCCATCCATCCATCCATTCTCTATACACCGCTTTATCCTCACTAGGGTCGCGGGGGTGCTGGAGCCTATCCCAGCTGACTCGGGTGAAGGCAGGGGACACCTTGGACAGGTCGCCAGTCTGTCTCAGGGCTACATATACAGACAAACAATCACAGTCACATTCACACCTTCGGGCAATTTAGAGTTACCAATTAACCTCAGCATATTTTTGGACTGTGGGAGGAAGCCGGAGTACCCGGAGAAAACCCACGCATGCACAGGGAGAACATGCAAACTCCATGCAGAAAGATCCCAGGCCCAGGCCGGGATTTGAACCGGGGATCTTCTTGCTGCAAGGCGAAAGTGCTAACCAGTACAGCATTTTTGCATCCCACTCTTCAACATGGCGTTAGTTAACCCTTTGATGCACAACATGGGTCAAGAGAGACACATTTTCCAGTGAACATGGGTCACTTTTGACCCATGTTGTGCACATAGACTGTATATATAGTGGATGTAGCATCTGGCTCCAGAATTGAAGCCAACCCGGAAGTGTCAAAAACTTGCAATATCACGCCCTCCGCTAGGGTTGGCTCCAAAAAGCTTTTTCTCCATAGACCCCAATTCATTTTTGGAAAAAATAAAATTTGATAGACTGATGTTCTACAGCTCAGGATTTTTTTCCCGTTAGTTTTCATGGTCAAAATGAGAGATCAGGTGGCCGATCTTAAAATAAATCAATACTGAATTTTAAATAAATTGTTAAAGTTGGCGGAGCCAGGGGGCGTGGCTATACTTGATAGACAGCAACAGAAGCCTCTGCGGTAAAACGTGGGCGGGATAAAAGAGTCCTCAGCCAATCCTGCCCCGAGTTGCTCTCCGGTCCAGCCTGTTTGATGACGCTTTTTACGTCACTGGCTCCAAAAAATCCAAAACGGCGACCAGGAAGTAGCAAAATCCGGGCTTCATTTTCTCGGCATTGAAACCAACGGGTGACGTCACGGTAAGTTCATGCCTGGTTGTGCATCAAAGGGTTAAAAAGTTGGTGCTTCCTCACAGTTACAAAGTTGAATCACTTCATCAGTCACACTGCAAAATGCTTCCTGACCCACAAATAGCTCTTAGCTTTAGTACCAGCACAAAACAAGACCCTGAGAACTCTTGCATGAACCAGAAATTCCATCTTAGATTCCCACTAAAACTGCTGTACTGCTAAAGATTCCTCTTAGCTGCAGCCTTTCTGGTCAGATTGTTAACCAGCAGAGTGTGGTTTATTGTAAACTCATCTGTTGGACCGATGTCCACCTACTAATGTACTATTTTTTTTAATACAATGTCATTTGCAGTGGTGATACATCCTAACAAATGGTAAGCTTGGGATGTGACCTTGAAAGTTTGAAAGCTAGATTTCATTAATATTCCAGACAGAGTGGCATATTACAAATGAGTAGTTCAATGACCACATGAAAGTTGAAAATTCATTCTTTTTTCTGTTTTTATGGTTTTGAATTCTGATAAATGATGATTTTTTTTCCAAAAACAACATGCCCAATACCCAAGTTTTTGACATTAAAATGATTAGAATAAGATTTAAATCAACTATAAATACACAGAAAGATGTGTGCCTTTAGTTTAGTTATTCAACCTGATGTATGTTTTCAGTGCATTATTGCACATATTGTAGCTCTTTTGGTACACAATTCCATCGTCCTGCACTGTTTATTTTTACCTTTTATTAAACTTTTGGCTCTCAGGAATTCTCCTAACTCTATTCAGAGCCCTAAAAATTGATTATTTAAATAGAAATGTTCATCCTGAAGTCTTAAAGGACATTTAACATCGCTTCTCTGCTTTGTCTGAGTATAAACATCAATGACAATGACTTACAGATGGGAACAAAGGTGAAATTTTTGAGTTAGACACAATAATTTTAGAGAATAACCTTTATTTCGTAAAAAGAGAGGCCATATTAGAGAATAAAAGGGGTGAACTGACCCTTTAAATGGACCTATCCAGAAACATGTACAGACGTGCACATGACTGTCATTTTAAAAAAGCACTCATCATTTCTGCTGCTGTACGATGCCGCAGGTCAAAAGGTCAAAGGTTATTAAAGTCAAAGGGAAGAATTTGAAATGCAGCCAGCAGTGGGCAGCAGAAAGAAGAACAGCAGGTCTGTTATTGTTTCTGAAAAATGAACAACATTATTTTAAAATCCAGACATTCATCCAAGATGTTTCTGATGCCTGAGTCACAATAGTAGCTGAATTTTGAAAATAATTTCAACATGTAGCGGATGAAAAAAGACAGAAAAAAGGCAAAAATTTTAATTTCCTTTTTTATTTTATTATTAATTTTATGTTTAATACTATTTATAATATTTTTACAATTAAAATATAAAAATAAATTTAAAAATACAACTTTTTAGATAAAGTAAAGTATATAAAATATTTAAAAATATCATTATATGCAATAATATTTACATATTTTTAATTTTATTATTAAAAGACATTAGAGAGAAAACTAAGGCTTTTGTGCTTTCTGTGAGGAAAATTACCATAAAAATAGTCTTTATTTTACACAGGATAAAAATCCTTTTTATCCACTGATCATACATTTTAAAAAATAAATATCGACTTTCACAATTTTACCATTTAATTGTGATTTTTAGGTTTTCAGATCTGTCTGTGTTTTTACTGTATTTGTAATCATACTCTGTGAACAGCCCAACTGTGCCATGTGTCCGGTCTATTTAATATAAAAATGTAACCTCCAAATGCGTTCCAAGGGTTTATTTTTAATTATGCACCGTTCGCTCTTCTGCAGGAGGTGAAGAAAATGAAAGCGATATTTTGCACTGGCGGCCAGAATTAATAAGACGATAAACAGAAAAAGTATTATCCCTTAAATCAGCATAAATCATTTTTTGCCACTCGGGTACGAGTTTATCCACCTGCCAAGACACCAGCACGGCTCTGAATATGAATATTAGCATTCATTTGGAGTTATGTGTGTCCACCTGATGACTTTGAGACCAGTGTTCACTCTCATTTACATCTCTTTTGGTTTGAACCGAGCCCTCAAGGAAACATCTGCTTCTTTAGCTGCTAAATGCTGCTACTAGGTCATTTTGATGGTGTGCTGTTTGGTGCTGGCAGGAAGCTTGTGGTGGTTTTATTGGAACAATTTGTGAGTGAAAGGGGCTGCCTGAATTTAGGTTGAGGAGAGATAATCAGAGAGTCTGGGCAGTAATGCCAAAAGATTGAGCTGAAAAACACTAAAATGCCTCAATGGGGAGCTGCAGACGACAGTTATTCAATATCAGTATAAAAATATCAATCAATGCAGGTTCAACAGCTAGCCTGATTCAGTGATTGATCTTTTCCATTTATTGTGATGGTAGCATGCTAAGTTGGTTTTGCCATATGTCCGTCCCCAGCAACATCTTTCAGTATCTTCTAGTCAATCCCTAGGTGTTTGAAGGTCAGATTAGATATGAAATCAGTCCAGCAAGTTCTGGTCTACCTCAAAATCTTCTCCCAGTTGAATGTCCCTAGAATACCTCCAAAAGTTGTCACCCAGACTGCATTCACCTCAGCTGGCTCTAGAGCAATAACTCTACTTTGAGCTGTATATGTTTCTTTCCCTATCTTTAAGTCCATCTACCCTACAGACAAAACAAATGTTAGTTGCCTGAATCTCACTATAGTGAACCCAGCCAGACAACAGTGAAGCGTACTGATGTTTCATTACAGGTTTTTTATTCATTCCAGATGGCCTTTGACTTTCTTTAGATAGAAACACCGTAAGAGCGACGAACAAAAAAAAACAAAAACAAATAATTAACATAAATGAGAGCCATTAAAACTATACAGAATTCTTGGGATGTAATTCTAACCATACACACAAAGGGCTAACTGCAACAACACATAGCACCACACGATTCCCAAAAGACGCTATCATTAGCAATGAGAACAATGCACAAAATACATTAACACAGATAATTAACCACACAAGAACTCATAATAAAATAAATAAACCAAGTCAAATACTTTGTCCCCTTGTCCAGCTAGGAGCTTAGACGTAATATAAATCCGTTGCTATCCTTTCCGTACGATTTATTCACCGTATGACTCAACAACTTACGGACCCCTTTTCCTTCTTTTTAGACACGTCTCCCCGATGTCAAGACACCCTCTTTTCCACTATACACTTCCGCCGGAAGACCGTCAAAATAAAGGCATAAAGCATTAAAGTTACAGCAACAAAATAAAGCAAGGAGGGAACTCGATTTTAACTTGTAAGAAACAAAGGCTTTGTAAAAGCAATAAAAGAAATCATTTACACTCACTATCTAGAACTCATGACCACAAATGAGGGTTGAAACATAGAAGTTTTGTTCTTTAGCTCACCTCCTTTTTCACCATGACCGTCTGGTACAATGACCACAATACTGTTAGCGCTGCACCTATGCCTCAAGATCCTGAAATACTTTAATTCCTTCATTAACCGAGAGGGAGCAATCCAGCAGTTTCTGGCAAAGAACTATGGCCTCAAACTTGGAGATGTTGACTCTCGTTTCAGCTGGAAACCACCAAGTGCACACTAAAGGTTGCAGTCTGATGAAGCCAATAGAACCACATCATCTGCAAAGAGCTGAGGCGTAACTTTGTCATTAACAAACTTAACATCTTCCTCAATCTGACTGCACTTTAAGATCCTTAAGATGCAGTTACAATGCCAACCAATAACTGTGGGTCTTTTCATTTCAGGCCTGCAACTATAAATATTTTGATCCATTCATTATCCATATGTCAGCAATTTAGAATCACCAGTTAACCTCACCATTTCTTCATACTACAGGAAAAAGTCAGATAACCCAATGAGAACCCATGCATGCACAATGAGAACATTCAAACTCCACACAAAGACGCCAGGCCAGGAAGCAAACCCAGGATCTTCTAGCTGTAAGGCCACAGTGCCGCCCCAGCAGAACCACATCATCTGCAAGGAGTTGAAATATAAATTTGTGGTTAACAAACTGAGCATCTTCCTCAGTCCGGCTGCACTTTAAGATCCTTAACATGTATTTACAATGCCAACCATGGGTCTTTTCATTTGAAGAAAAAATGTTCTGACACAGCACTCAGACCTGTAAAAATAAAAGCTTTCATGACTGTGTTTAATCACAAGTGTAGTAAAGGACAACTTGAACAACTGTCTTATTTACCAGATGTAGGATGTGGGTATAAGCCTGCCATTGGATGCTCATTTCAGGCAGCTTTCACATCTGCTGTTGTTATTTTTGAAATCCCTTTCAGCAACTACATAGCCTTTAAGCTAGCAACCTTCTACACGTAAAATTCAAAGTTCTGCAGAGGATTTAAATCGTGCAGGAAGGTAGCAGTGGATTATCCCTTTTATTGACAGTTCTTGCTTCCCTGCATGCAGATGTTCCACAACTACACAACTATTCCATCCGTTACTCTCTCAGCCGAGCCGCATGCTTCGCTTAGCTACTCCCGAAATTAATGATTGGTTTAAACAAATAAAAACAATTTAGAGTGATTTTTTTCACTATAGTAGAATGAAACTGATACAGAAATAAAAATGACCAGACATTTAGTTAAAGGAAAATGCCACTGTTTGCACCTTTAAGGCAGCTGACCATGACCAAGCAGGCAGGTGACCATCAACCAGTGCTGTTACTTCTGACCCACTCTGGCCATGTCACAGTGGGTCAATCTGCTTAACACCAAGTGACACAGTGATACTAACAGGTCGCTCCGCAGACACAAAAAAAGAGGCCTTCTTCATTAAAAATCTGCCATTTACTTGGCTTATTTTTTTACTTTTCTTGGATCATTCTCCTGTATGTGGGAGGCTAGTAGACTGGTGGTGACCATTATTAGATTTGTTTCATTTAATTTCAGTTTTAATTTTTAATTTGCTGTTGGGGGAGGCTGTGCTCTGTGTGGCTCCGTGATTCTGGTGTGAGTTCCATCAGTGCGAGTGTAAATAAATAAGCTCAACTCCGCCGTGCTGCAGCCTGCAGCAGTCAGTCCATTAAGCCTGCACTGTTTAGTCGATGCCGTGGCCTGGTATGGCCAGTCAATCCCTTCGGTGATCTGCGATTAAGTGTCTGTGAAAAGCTCTTTCACAGAAGGGTAATTAAAGCAGAACACACACTAAACACAGCTCATTCCATGTAATTCGTAGATGTAAAGAGATTTGTTTAAAAATTATGAAATAAGCAATAAATGCGGCCTAAAATTCACTCAGTTTCACATCTAAACTTGGAATTCTGTAGAATGTGTATACCTCAGGCTGCTTTTAAGAATCTCAGAGACAATAATGATTCAAATTTGCGAAACCTATTGATAAACTATCCCACATATTGGTCATTGTGTTAGCACACGTTAAACATTTAGCTTCCATGCTTCTAGATGACACATCTATCTATACAAGATCACAATAGGTTGAGTCAGACTTTGGTAAATCCAGTTACCACTTTGGATTAGTGGCAACTATCAGGAGTCAACAGTGTGTCTGTTTGTGGGGAACAGATTAAAGCTGCACATGGCGACTTCACACTTTAGTGGCCTCAAGTGTCAACCAGAGGTAACTGTGCAGGTTTTTCTTTGTCCGTTGGTTTGCTCTCATTTATTAAATTACAATTTAATCAGCATTCATGGGGCGGTTATGTCAACTTCAATAATGCACATCCGTCCCGATGTGACATG
The DNA here is from genome assembly GCF_021347895.1 of Acanthochromis polyacanthus. Taxonomy (NCBI): domain Eukaryota; kingdom Metazoa; phylum Chordata; class Actinopteri; family Pomacentridae; genus Acanthochromis; species Acanthochromis polyacanthus. The sequence goes on along the minus strand of NC_067117.1, from coordinate 30,233,250 downwards.
AATTTACCTCTAAATGTTTTAATTACTTGAGCTCCATGTATTGCATAACAACAGGGCTATTTTGTTTTAAATTCTGAAACATTTTCAAGCCCAAAACAGCAAATCTGGTTGGTTTTGACTAGTTTCAGACATTCATCATGGCCATGCTGCCTTCTTTAAATTATATTCTGTTAGATTTCTTTAAAAATGTGATACTGAACACAAATAAACATTCTTATTGTTCAATTTTTGATTTCATTAAAGACACATGACACTCTACTGGGCTGCAGCTTAAAAACAAGATGTACACTAAAAAAAATCCAATGTTAATGCCACGTTGATCCAGCTATTTGCTGCTTTTGTACTGGTTCATCAACTATAAAAAAAATAATAACAGTAAAGATACACATTTACCATTTGATCATTACAACTCCCACCAGCAAGGCTAATACACAGAGTCTGTTTAACATATTTTTAAGTACTATAAGCGCTGTATTTATGTAATTTGATTACATGTGTAATCAGCAATGACTGAGCTGGTCATCACATTGTAGGTTAATCTCTCTAATGGCTGCAGATTTACTGTCATTGATCACTTTAATAGACCTATGATGAGGTGAACCAACAGACAGAGTAAGGGTTTCTGCTACAGGTGTGGCTCATATTGCAGTCACATCTGTTCCTTTACCTTAAATTAGGTATTTATTTGGAGAACTAATTTTTTCTTGCATTTTTTTAGCCTGAAATTTCACATTTTTGTTCCAATTTTCTACACTAAACGCTGCTGAATGTTGATTTTTACGTTTGAAATCTACCTCCATGCAACAGGTTTTATGCAGTTTTAAGGGACTGGTGCAAACTGAATGTTGGACTGCATTGTGTGGTTCACTTTGGTCTTAGATAATGTCATTTTTTTATGTATTTAAAACCTCTTTTACTGCTCTTTTGCAGAGATGAGGACAGCACTTTCAATTGTATATACACAATGACCATAAAGATGCAATGATCTATTGAAGAAGTGAAGTAATGCATGAGAGCACCTACAAATGTCACATGATTCACTTTACACGTGTTTCAAATTCTAAACTTTATACTCCTTACGATTGAGGAATGACTTACTTAAATACACGATGCAAGACTTTAATCTTGGTGAGGTTGCTTGTTAAATTTTGGTGAAGCAACGGCGGGCAGCTCGATCGTTAATTGGACAGTTTTGTCGTCGTGCCAGATTTGGGATTTGGCAGCACGGGGAAGCGGTGAAAAACAAGTCTAATTCCAGTTCCTCTAACTTTAGAAAGCTTAATCAACTCTTCTTGCCACAACGAAGAATGAATGAACGAAAATCTGCCTCTTTGACTCAGTTGGTTGAGATTAGATTCACACTTTTAATAAATTGCCGGAGGCTCGGCCAGGCATTCGAAGGAGTCAAGGTGCAAAGATTTGGAGCTGACTGGTTCAGATGGCTGTTGTCTGGTGCCTGAAACTGCTCCAAAATGTGCGAACTTGCTCTTTGCCAGGAAGCTCTGGCTGCTGGGGAGGGAAATTGCACTTGTCAGCTTTCCATTACAGAACAGTCTCTGTGACCAGCGGGCCAGCTTTGTTCATTACCATTATGTTTGCTCATTTCACTGCTGCATTTTTCTGGCAGGCAGGTCTCAGAAACTTGACAATGAGCAAGCTGGCGGCAGTTTGAGATTTTTTAACAGCACGCACAAACGCACAAGGTCAGATCTGAGACTTTTAGCCGACGTGAAACTGTCTGCCGACTCTAACAGCTAAATGCTTAAAAAAAACAAACAAAAAAAACAACCAACACATTCAGCACAACTCCCACGGTGTTTAAAGAAAGCCCCACTTGTATTTGTTCCTGTATTTGTGTGTCGCGGGAGGTGAATCCTTTTTAGTCGCCACCGAGAGCCCTTTAACGCGGCGAAGTACACAAAGTGTGAGTGTCAGAAGTTAAGCCAAAGGAGGATCAGCAGGTGTCTAAACCTGTTAACCACAGAGGGACTCGTGCCAGCGCTTTACATAAGCTATTATGACAGCAACGCATGATACAACTAAGAGAAAGACGAGCAGAATTAAGCAGCAAACATGGCAGCTTTTATTAGAAACCCTCAGAAGCCGCTGGTTGCTGTAGGCTAACATGATGAACGGTATTTTTGGTTCAGTTTTTTTTTAAAACATTTATAGGAAAGATGCAACATTTTGGAGAGCAGAAATGAAGATGTGAAGTGTGTAATGGAAAGAACAATGATAGATAGATAGATAGATAGATAGATAGATAGATAGATAGATAGATAGATAGATAGATAGATAGATAGATAGATAGATAGATAGATAGATAGATAGATACTTCATTCATCTCATTGGAGAAATTAAAGGTACCCAGTAGCTCATACATGTCATGTGTAAGAAAAATAAATGACATCAAGTAACGTGCAAATCATCAAACCATCAATATTAGACACTGATAGACGAATAGGTTTTGCAGTTTTAGTGTCATAAGTACTGTAGGTTGGACGAGTCGTGGAGGAAGTTCCAGGACTTGTTGCACTTGCTTTTGGTTACATTTAGGAACCAAACTACTTGGTTAGGTTGTGGAAGACATCACAATTTGGGTTTAAAAGCCCTTTTGCACCACATGTTAAAATGTAGACGTGTACTATAGCATCTATTTGTGACATTAACAGAGGTATACAGAGAAATGCACTCTAAACAAGAGCAATCCGAGATTTCTGACCTCCGCCAAGGGAAGATGTGGATGGTATAGTTTTGGAGACATGACACAAAGTTGGAAAATCTAAATCCGGATCCAGAATCCAGATCCTTATCCTGATCAACACAAAATTTGAATGGAGTCTTCCCTGGGCCAAGATCCACGTCTGGTGAAAATTTCATGAAGATCTGACAAGTAGTTTCCGAGAAATCCTGTCCACAGACATGCACACAGACAGACAAATAAATAAACGGACCCGATCGCATAACCTCCTTGGCGGAGGTAAAAATGGTGTGCAAGGGTGCAATCAGATTTGACACCGATGGATGGATGGATGGATGGATGGATGGATGGATGGATACTTTATTCATCCCTTTGGGGAAATGAAAGATACCCAGTAGCTCACGTCACATTTAAGAAAAACAAGTGACACAAATGTGCAAATCCATCCATCCTCTATACACCGCTTTATCCTCATTAGGGTCGTGGGGGGGTGCTGGAGCCTATCCCAGCTGACTCGGGCGAAGGCAGGGGACACCCTGGACAGGTCGCCAGTCTGTCGCAGGGCTACATATACAGACAAACAATCACACTCGCATTCACACCTATGGGCAATTTAGAGTAATCAATTAACCTCAGCATATTTTTGGACTGTGGGAGGAAGCCGGAGTACCCAGAGAAAACCCACGCATGCACATGGAGAACATGCAAACTCCATGCAGAAAGATCCCAGGCACACCCCGGGATTCGAACCAGGGATCTTCTTGCTGCAAAGCGAAAGTGCTAACCAGTACGCTACTGAGCAGCCCACAAATGTGCAAATCGTGATGCAAAAATGTCAACATACTTCAATTTACAATCTAATCTTACACATCTTTGCTAAAATACAGTTTAAAAATGTGACTTTTTTCTTTTTTAAAAGAATGTGGAAAAAAACATGCAAACTGTACTTGTAGAATTTTTTTTTTAAATATCACAACGCTGATCCTCTAAGTTTTGATTAATCAGTTTTCATTCAACCAGATGGTTTACTGTTATTCTGATTATTTTGACCTTTGTGTTCAGTTTCCACCGTCATAAATACAAAAAATAATCAAAAAATGTGAAAAAAAAACAATGAAAAAATGTAAAATGCAAAATGTGCTCTTTGAAGAACGCACAAATGTTAAAGTGCTTTATGTGCAGTGCAAATAGTGTACAGGAGTAAACAAAAAAGTGCGCAATTACAAATACCAGAACCATCTAATAGCAAGGAACATATTTTAGATGATTTCATGAAAGACCATGTGCCAAAGAATGTGCAACTGACATGTAAATCGTGCTGCTTGAAGATACAACGTGCCAAAAATGTTGGTATTTACAAAAAAGATGCAAAATTGTTTGTATTTACAATAAAGTGCAACAAAAGACCAGAGAGCAACAGGAGAACTGACGCTACAGTTGTTTTATGGGAGAGAAAAAAGAATAACAAATCACAAAGTAAAATTTAAGAGGAGGGGAAGTGGTGCAAAGCCAGCAGGAGGGAGCAAAATAAGGAAAAGAAACCAGGAGGAAGTGAGAAGAGAGAAGGAGTGGAGTGTGGAGGTGGCGCAGATTGGAGGAGGATGTTCAAAGAGTGTGTCTAAGTGAGCTTCCCATGGTTGGTTTTCCTCTTTATCGTCTGGCACTCTAAGACCTCTTCAGCTCGGCGGATGGGAGAGAGAAGCACTTATAGAGACAGGCAGTGAGGCAGGCAGTCCTTCCACTGGATAATCCTCTCCACTAATACTAATCCCCGCTCGCTCACTCACACGCGTTACAATTTTCACACCTTCAACACTTCACTTGTGCTCGTTTTCGGCATTTGTATACAAGCAAAATGTACCTGGATGCTCAAACGCTGCACCCAGATTGATGGGTACGCTGTAAAAATAGAGAAAAAGCAACATTTTTAAACTGCAATTTAACAAAAAAATAATTTACTGCTATTTTTCAGATTTCCCTGTTGTGTAGAATTGTAGATAATCTGTGAAATATATATATATATATATATATATATATATAAATATATATATATATATATATATATATATCAAGAAAACATTCATTTAAATGTCGTACATATAAACATGCCTAAACTGTAAAAAACATCAAAAATCTGTATTTTTACAGCTACAAATCAGAATCAGAATCAGAATCAGAATTACTTTATTCATCCCCGAAGGGAAATTCAGTTGTCAGGGTTCTTATCTGTTTAATTTTGAATTGAATAGCCTGACTGCTGATGGCAAGAAAGATTTCCTAAATCTTTGGGTCTTGCAGCGCAGGGATAGGAGCCGTCCACTGATGTTTCATTGTTCTCTGAGGCAGATGTGAAGTGGATGATCCATGTTGGTCAGAATGGCCTCCATCTTGCTCAGTGCCCGTCTCTCCACCTCGTCCTCCAATGTGTTCAATGTGATTCCAACCACAGAGCCAGCTTTTTTAATCAGTTTGTTCATACGCCTTGCATCCTTCTGTTTTATGCTGCCTTCCCAGCAGACTGCAGCATAAAACAGGACACTTGCTACCACAGACTGATAATACATCTGCAGCATCTTACTGCACATGTCTAGTGATCGAAGTCTTCTGAGGCAATAAAGTCGGCTCTGGCCCTTTTTGTAGATGAAGTTTACATTTGTAGACCAGTCCAACTTATTATCAAGGTGGACACCTAAATATTTATATGATGTCACCATCTCGATGTCCACGCCACAAGTGTTCACTGGAAGAAGAGGGGGTTTGGATCTGCGGAAATCTATGATCATTTCCTTTGTCTTTGAGGCGTTGAGTAGCAGGCAGTTTTTGTGACTCCAGTCACTGAAGGCACTTATCAGATCTCTGTATTCAGCTTCATGTCCATTTCTGATGCATGCCACGATAGCAGTGTCATCAGAATATTTCTGAATGTGGCAGGACTCAGTGCTGTATTTGAAGTCAGATGTATACAGAGTGAAAAGGAATGGAGCCAGGACTGTTCCTTGTGGAGCCCCAGTACTACTCATTAATGTCCCAGAAACACAGTTCCCCAGCCAAACAAATGTTTTTTTAATAACTTTTTTACGTTTGACTGTAAAATTACACTCTTATTACTGTATTTACATTTTATGCAGATTTATACTGAACAAAAATATAAATGCAACACTTTTGTTTTTGTGGGTGATCTGTACATAATTCATGGAAGCTGAAAACATCCCAGTTCTTCTGTCAAGATGGGGTGCTGAGTGTTCATTATTGAGAATTAAAATGAACCTTTTTGGTTTTTGTCAAATGGCTGCAATGACACAGAGAGTGAAAAATTTCAAAGGGTCTGAATACTTTCCGTACCCACTGTAGATGAACCCACAAACAAAATGACCTTGCACTGAGCACAAGCATTTGTTATGCATGTGTACGTTATGTACTGATACCGAATCACGTGACCAACATATGTAGCGGGCGGTGGGAATTGATGGGACTCAGAAACACTCCCACAATTTAATCAATTATTCCTTGTATCATTTCCGATGGATAAGTCCTGGCCAGTCTGCAGTGACTGAATTGTAGTAGGATCACAATCATGTGATCGTCAGCAAGCAGCTGATGTCGTGTTGATTTGTTGCCATAGTTACAGTGACGCCGTGCCACTATCTGGCAATGATACAGAAATCTTTAACAAATCTTTGGATCCAGACTATAAGTCGCATCACTGCCAAAATCTAATCACTTGGTCCTTGTGTCATTTCTGACCTTCCCTGAAAATTTCATCAAAGTCTGTTTGTCTGTTTTTGAGTAATGTTGCTAACAGACAGATAGACAGACAGACAAACAAACCAACGACAATTGTCACATAACTCCTTGGTGAAGTAAAAATTATTTTAACAGCTCAAGCACATGCACGTTTTTTACACAAGCACATTCCTGAAGCTTGAAAGACAGCTACTTTGATAAAACTGAGCTTGTAGCACATCATCTGCTTACAACGATGGGAAAGAGGCATCGTTTATGTTTTAATAATGTATATCTAATAAGTTATTGATGCCGGAAGTCTGAATCTGTGAGTGTCTTTTCAATTTTACTGAACTGTGTCCCTGATGAGCCGTGGTGGGCGTCCTTTATTTTCGTTTCTGAAAGGTGGCAACCCTAGTTGCAAGTGACAATTTTGAATTAAAGTTGGGAATTTTGAGTGATAAATATACAATCAAACAAAACATTTTTTTAGATTATTAATATTACAAAGGCAGTGTAAATCTTAAGCTTTAAAAAGAGAACGTTTTCTGGGCCCTTTGTACAAAAATTCTCACATCACTTCAACACATCGGTGTCTGAAAGATTCCCACATAGACTCCCCTTCCCACAGCAGTTATTAGCATTAGTGCCTTGCTTCTAGGAATTGTGGATGAGACAGAAAATTCAGACAGCAGGAGCGTTTCAGAGCGTCAGTCGAGCATCTTTTTTCTCTCACTGAGCTCCCCAGAGTCATTAATTATGATACGCACCCACACACATGCTCTCAAACGCCCTCAAACACACATTTATATGCACACAAACACACAAAGCACACACAAGGTGGAATCTTTCAAGTTCATGCAAATACACACACATACACTCTGCCACCTCCATGGCTAAGCAGATAAAGGATTAGCGCTTGATCCTGTTTGAGCCAGGCTGTTTGGCTGAGCTGACTTTCACACTACGCATTCATACACACACACACACACACACACACACACACACACACACACTTAACCCTGTGACACATGCCAAAAAAAAAAAATTAAAAAGTAAAGCAGACACGCCCCTGTGGTCGAGTTGCCGTGACAATCGATGCTCCTCGGACCTGGATAGAGGAAAGAAAAAACAACAAGTGGTGGAAAGGTGTTGCTGAATCGAAGTGGGTTAAAGGGAGGAGAAACTCCGGCAGTCGTGGTCAAAGCTGCCCCTCCTGCCAAGCATGTGAGGTAATTTACTCCACGGAGGGGGGGAAAAAAAGAGACGGCAGCGGATATCGAATTGCTTGCTCAGCTTTAAACCTACTTACATTTTTCCAATTTAATCATTCTCCTCTTCCCCGCCGGTGTGCATCGGAGGGGCCAGCTCACCCGCCTCACTATTATTTTTAATGCCACAGATCATTCTTTAACAGACGAAGCCCAGGGTCTAATTCCCACGTTTCAATTATACCTATAAAACATTCCATTTTCAATTAATTTTTTGGGGATGGATTTAAAAAAAAAGGCAGGGGTTGGCTTCTTATTATTAAAAAGGTGGATTTGCTTTTCTGTTCGAATTCTCCGGCCTTATCGTTTCAAGAGACACAAAGCAGGTTTCATGGCAACCCAAAGGAGTTCGTGCAGAAAAGGAAGCAAGCAGATACAAAGGGATTGGAGGGAACGGAGCCGATAACACGCGGTTCAGCTTCTTTGCATGCAGTTTTTTGTTTTTTTTTTTGCTTTTGGAAGCTCGGCGTGTTGTAACTTAATCACGATTATTAAGGAAGCCATGTGGAGGAGTCACATTGGGCTGAATGGCAATTAGCGCGATGGGTCGGCTTTCAAGAGCGCACAGACAATCAGTACTTTTAGCGTGACTTTTCAAAGCTGCATGGAGAAAAACCTCGTCGAGTTCCCAAAAGGTGCTGCTGTCACATGAGTCTGAATTAGTTGAACTGACCGGCAGGACTGCTGGGAAAAATTCACAAGGATTCACATCGACGCAGCCATCATGAGCTGACAAATCTATGGGACTGAAAATGAACATGTTTACAACCGTTTTAGCAAAATGCATCGCTTTGTGACCTTTATTGTTCATTTAATAGCAAAATACTGACAAATGCAAAGTTTTTTGTTGGTTTAATCTGTAAAGCAAGATGCAAATATGGTAAAGTCTTTCACTGGTGCTGCAGCTCAAACATTTAATCCACAGGAGACATTTCCTAATTGCATCCACTTTTTTCTTTTTCGTGTTTTGTGTCTAGAAAAAGGGTGTCAAACATTGACTGGACCCTGTGGCAGGCTGCTTTTGGCCTGCTGGGTGACTTTAAAAAGTATAGACATTACAGAGAAGGCATTAACTGCAAATAGTAAATTTGTAAAACTGACAATTTTAAAAAAAAATCTTTAGATCTTGGCAAGTTATTTTGATCATAAAGTAAAATACTACACTCTTTCTTAAGTACATCTGTTCAATTGCTTGTTGACACAAATAGCTAATCAGCCAACCACATGGTCACAACTCAATGCCTTTAGGCATGTAGACGTGGTCCAGACAACTTGCTGAAGTTTAAACTGAGCATCAGAATGAGGAAAAAAGGGGATTTAAGTGACTTTAAACATTGCATGGTTGTTAGTACCAGACGGGCTGGTCTGAGTATTTCAGAAACTGCTGATCTACTGGGAGTTTCACACACAACCATCTCTACAGTTTTCAGAGAATGGTGTGAAAAAGAGAAAATATCCAGTGAGTGGCAGTTGTGTGGCTCAAAATGCCTTGTGGATGTGAGATGTCAGAGAATGTGCAGACTGGTTGGAGGTAACGCAGATAACAACTCATTACCAGCAAGGAATGCAGAATATCGTCTCTGACCGCACGAGATGTTCAACCTTGATGGAGACGGTCTACAGCAGCACAAGACCACACCAGGTGTCACTGCTGTCAGCTAAGAACAGGAAACTGAGGCTACAATTCACACAGACTCAAAACAGACAATAGAAGATTGGAAAAATGTTGCCTTGTCTGATGACTCCATTTCACCTGTGACATTCAAATGGTCAGAATTTGGTGTAAAAACAACACGAAAGCATGAATCCATTCTGCCTTTTGTATTGTTACAAAAAAAAAAATGCTTGGCCCAATGAAACAAAAACCAATAAACACTAAAGACAAAGTTAAAAACAATACAGCAGAGTTTTGTTTGCAAAAAGGCATCAGCTTTTAGAGTATTTAATTGTATTTTGGATGTATTTTACTGTAATTTATTACAGTGCACATGAACAAATGACAATGTCGCTGGTTAAATGATCTTTTCTTGGACCACTTCTGGTAGAAACTAACCTCCACAGACCTGATGTCTGTGCTACAAAGCCAGATTAGTGGGTTAGTAGGTAAATCGAGCCTAAAGTCTGAGTTTTCTGAAGCATGAAGGTGGCACTCTTTCAACCTGGCTAGATCTCCATGGTAACATGTTGTGGAGATAGCTCCTGTTTCAAGAAATATCTCTCTTCAACTAAAGTGTTTCCTGATGATTATCTACGAGTATGTCAGATTATCAGTTGAGGAAAAATGTTTTAGTTGCAAACCTGTTGAGTTGTAAAACCACCTAATGAAGCTGTGTAGTTACAATGTCACACACTGTATGCATAGCGTTGCCACGGGAACCCGACATTTATTGAGTTGGTCATGCAGAAATCGTATAAAAATGTTTGTGTGTTTACTCTGCTGGAAAACTCACACTTTCATTCATGTGCTAACATAATAGCACAAGGGTTTTCTAATCATCAGTGAGCCTTTCAACACCGTTAGCTAACACAATGTAGCATTAGAACACAGGAGTGATGGTTGCTGGAAATGTTCCTCTGTACCTCTATGGAGATATTCCATTAAAAATCAGCTGTTTCCAGCTAGAATAGTCATTTAGCACATTAACAATGTCTAGACTGTACAGCCATGGCCATAAGTTTGGACACAAGTACCATGACACTTGTGAATCTTAGAAAATACCACAAAATTGTCACTTACAATATAAATACCAGTCATAGCCATCAGCCAAAATGAAATTCATTTTGGTTGATGGCTATGACTGGTATTTATATTGTAAGTGACAATTTTGTGGTATTTTCTAAGATTCACAAGTGTCATGGTACTTGTGTCCAAACTTGGCTGTATTTCTGATTCATTTAATATTATCTTCAATGAAAAAAATGTTTTTCTTTCAAAAATAAGGACATTTCTAAGTGACCCCAAACTTTTGAACGATAGTGTATATTATGCACTTTTAAGAGATTTCTACCAGCATCCCTGTATTGCATCATGTCCAACTACATTATCGTTTTTTTTTTTATATTCCTCAACATTGTCCATTAAAACAAACTTTTGACTGAAGCAGGTACACACAATCATTTTATTTTGTACGGAAGAAGTGGTTTTATAAATGCCTCCTTTTATGTGGACGCACACAAGGTTTTAAGCAGAAAGTCTTGTTGACTAAAAGTTTATAACCAGCTCCATGATAGCTGTAACCTCTGACTGAGGTTTTAGTTTTTGTCGAGCCAACATACATAAAGAAAGCCTGGACATGTTGAACTTGCTTCATAATACATTGGTCCCTCGTCTAACATGGGGGTTAGGATCCAGAACACCCCGCTCAGTAAAACCCAGAAGATCTGCTGTTTTGGAGTTTCTCCGAGCTTCGTCGTCTCAATTTGGTCCTTGTCAAAGTCGCTCAGATCCTCCTTCCAACACGTCAGACTGTTCATTCGCTGACAGGTGCCATTGTAACGAGATAATCAACGTTTTTCACTTCACCTGTCAGTACTTTTAATATTGTGGCTGATGTGAATGAGCACATCAGCCCTCAGCAGATGACGGAGCAGATTAAAAGGGTGATTGATATAAACAATGTCACTCGCAACTGCAGGTCTTTCCGTCTCAGCTGATTAAAGACCTGCAATCATCATACATCAGCACAAATAACACAGACGCTCCGTCTTCGGCGCTTAATTTGAGGAATGTGCCGAGTGCAATTACAAACAGCACGGGCACGTTCATTAATTGGGGAAATTGGTTATCGCAGCGTCGCGAGCTGACAAAGTAGTGCACGACCTTCACTGGTTCTCCACACATCACACTGATGAACTGTGGGCTTTGGTTTTCCTACATTTCTGCACATTTTTTAGCAGAATATTTACAAATAACGCAATTATGAGCCACTATTTAATTTTAGAAGGTTGAAATAGTGAGCAAAGAGAAGCTGGGGCTGATAGAGAGTATAACTAATAATTAAATTTGCATTTTTATCTCCATCGCGGCTCCCCTCTGTGACCTCCAGTTTCATGAAGGTAATTGTCATTTTTTGAATAGCACAGAAGTTCAGATTTAATGAGCGTGAAAGGACTCCACAAAAGAATATCAATTACACACACACTGGTTTGCTCAGACGGAGGGAGAGTGTGATTGATTTTGTGTGTGTTTGTGTGGGAGTTTGCCCTGATGTGGCCCGTGAAAGGTTGTCAGTGTGTGACCAAAGCCGCCTGTTCATGAGATTAACGCTAACTCGATTAGCACACATCTGATCTGAAGCTTAAAACTGCATCACACCTGCAGGCGAGCGGCGACGCGAGTGAACGTGAGACGAGATGGTTATGTGTTATGAAACAGAAGCCTCCGCATGGCAGACATGTTCTGAAAGGAATGTGATGCTTTTAAACACAGCGTTTACAGAATGCTTTACAGACAGGACAAAAAATAAGAAGGTCAGTCAGTCCAAACAGAAGGAGAAAGACCAGAGAGGCAAAAGTGGAAAATAAGTTAAAAGATGTTGAAAATATGTCAATAAAATCAGGTCCAAGTAAGGCAGTGTTTCTCAAATAGTGGGGCACAAGCGACTGGGAGGTAAAGGTCTGTCTACGCAGAACTAATTAGCTGAAGCTATTGTTTTAACATTGGTCAGTTTTTGTGGCAAAAACTGCGCTGGCGGTTCAGAGTCAGACGTATGTACTCCTGAGAATGGGACAACGCATCATTAATGTGCAATTGGAGTATCAGCGAACTTGATCACGTCACCGCCTCAGCTAATCTGCTCCAATTATTTTTGACCAAGAGTGTGAAACATGCGGCCCGTGTGCCGAAATCGGCCCGCCAGATGGTCCATTTCGGCCCGCGGAACGACTTTGCAAAGGGTAAAAATTACAAAACATTACAAGTCCTTCAGATCATAAAGTGAAATACAAAATTGTTAAGTTCCAGATACCTGTGACTGAATGTTTTCTGCTTTTGTAGGTAAGCTGTGATCTAGCAGTTGTAATGTGTGAATGAGGCTGAATGTAGTTGAAATTGAACTTGTTTTTTTAAGAAATTTCAGGGTGTTCGTGATGTTTTGTAACAAGATAATTCATTAAATGCTAACATTTTTGAAACTAAAACAAAGGGAAAAAGTTGGAATTGTAGTGATTTATAGGTCATTATGCTGAGATTTTATTTGTGAGGTCCACGTGAGAGCTTTATGTAGCCGCTGAATCAAAAAGAGTTTGACATCTCAGATCTCTACTGTGAAAGACAACAAAATGGAATCATATATATATATATATATATATAAACACACACATTGCATTCAATTGTTGTCATACTTCCTGTTCTGCTATTTCGCAATGATACAGATGTTTTTAACAAATCCAGACTATAAGCTGCATCACTGCCAAAATGTAATCACTTGGTCTTTGTATCATTTCTGACCTTCCATAAAAATTTCATCCAAATCTGTTTATTTGGTGTTAATCTTTGTCAGATCTTCAATGTCTTTATTTTCACTATTTTCATATTTTGTTTCTCCTCTTGGATATTTTGTGCTTCATCCTCTGTATGTCTCCTATAGTATTATTTTATAGTATTATTATTCTTTAATGTAGGTTTTCTGGCTCTAAAGATGTACAGGTTTGTTTATTTGTCCCACCAATCAGTCCAGTGTTTATATTCTCTTGTATATTTTCTGTTTATCTCTGTTTTTATTTTCCCTTTCCTATTTACTCTCACCCTAGCCAGTTGAGGCTATCATCTGCCTTCCCTGAACCTGGTTCTGCCATAGAGATTTCACTCCACTGTCACTGATTTTAAAAAAAAAGGAAAATTACAGTATAATGAAATAAAGTAACAAAAAATAAAAGCAGATGGTATGTATAAAACACACAAAAAATAAAATTTAAAGCAAAGCTTGCTCATAGGGGATATGGGGAATTGGTGGTTTTCATGATTTTTTTATTCATTTATTTACAGATTTTTATCACCATGACTCCATGACCATTACTGTTGAGTCTAAGCCCTCAGTATTTAAAATTGGATCTTAAAAATTCACAATACCATTCTTCTCCTTTGTTATTCACTAGAGTCAGGTAAAGTTGTACTTTATGTTACTTTTGAGCAATTTTTATCCTCAATATTTAAGTTACTCGAGTAAATACACATCAGACATAACACTGCAGGGTTTTAAGCTCAATATTTGTACTTCTTAGGTTAATTTGTAAAGCTAATGTTCTATTGCAAATCACTTTGGTATAATGCTACTGAGCCCAATTTGAGAGAGTTTTTTGACTATCATCTTGTTTTTGGACTCTTACTTTTAAATTCCCACCCCAGCATTTAGACTTGCAACATGTTTTTCCATGACTCTACATTAATATTCCCTCCTTTTGTGGACCTTTGCCTCTCCGCTGGGCTTCAGCTTAACATTACTCACCCTGAAAATTGCGGTTTCTGGTCGCTGCTCATTGAGGTTTTAGCTCCAACAATGACAGTGTTTCCGTCTCCATAGCAGCTCGGCCTGCGAGCGCCGTTTAAATGACTCGGTGTAATTAGGCCGATAGACCAGGAGGCATGTTGAGTGAGAGACGCAATAATTTGGCTCAACTTACAACATTTTGTATATCTGGCATATGCAAATTTTTCACTCCGTGTCTGAGGAGAATGTAAAGAGGAAGATGTTACAATTTAGGACAGAAGCTCCTCTATCGCTGTAGCTTTAGTTTTCCTTTAAACCTATGATAAAAATAGTCAGGATTAAGTCTTTTAATGGGGTGGGAATCCTGCATGTCCACAGCAGATAACCGGTAATTGCATGTACATGTAAACTCATCATTTATTCACGTAGTGCCAGTGAATCCCACACTTGTGTGTCCACGTCGGCCTGTGTTTGTGTAACTCCACCTGTTTCTGAGACGCTCACTGAAGTGTGAAATACAAATTGTTGTTCCATTAATTAAGACCCCCACCTCACTGCCAGCCTTGTGTACGTGCGCTTTCCTGTGGTTCTAAATGCATCCTAGTGGGGAATAAAAAAATGCAAAAAAGAACACAAAAAAGACTTGATGTATTGTGAAGCTTTTTGGGTTCTGTGTGCGGAAATCTGCTCTCTCGCTTTCTCTTTTCTTCAGTGTCATCTGGCTCTTTATTTTGCTGCCAGGTCGAGCCTTCTGTAAGGCAGAAATGAAAACCACTTTTCATATTTGCTGTTTGCAAAGCAACTTATCTCGTTGCTTTTTCGTTGCATTTGCACGTTTCGTTTCGTGCATTCCGTACGTTTAGCCGAATGGATTGTGCTAACTGCGGGCGTGCATTTTGTGTTCTTGTGTTTTGTGCATGCACGTGTGAATTCTGGGTGTTTTTTCGTGAACCGTGTGCAGCCACTCGGTGTGTGTTTTAATGCATGTGTGTGTGTTTTGGCTCTGGCTAGTCGAGCCCCCTCTCTAGTACCCCCAGCTCTGCCTCTCCTGCCAATAGCTAATTGATTTGGCTCCATCCTGCCTGCTCTACTTACTCAAGTAGTTAATTAACTTAACTTTTAATTCGTTTCCACACAGCGCCTGGCTAAAACAGAGAGCTGACACCGGCTGTGCACGACCACTCGCCCTGTTTTTGTCTAGCGGAGCACACAAAGCTGGGAGTCCCGCTGCTTGTAAAGCGGCTTGAAGAGGTCGAGAAGTTGCTCCGAGTTGCCGCAAACCGGCCAACTCTCGGTCCAGCTCCTTGTTTTGCTGTTTTTTACATAACGCTCAGCTCCTCTGCCTTTTGTCGGCGTCGCTCCATTTTCTCTCCTCCGCCTTTTTGCAGCAGTTATACGTACATTAATTATGTTTTTAATTGGCACATAACACAAAATTACCATACTACGTCTGCATGGGGTTGATGAGGTTCTTGATTAATGGCAATTACTCCGCGATTACTTCACCAGGTGCCGAGGTTTTTCTGGCTTTCAGGAGCCACTTTGCAGTCGCCGCTCTCCTGGAACAAAGGCTCCACTCACACCTACTCACGTTTTTAGCAGCTCAACAATGAACAATGGCGCTAAAAACAAGCAAGCGGCGAGACAACACGTCACGTATGAAGGCTAAAAAGCCTCATTCTCGAGACAAATAAAAATCCACTGACAAAGTGGTGTGATTGTTCCGCTTGTAATGCTAATATATTATCTCTTCACATTTCTTACTCATTTGTAATTAGGACTGTGACTATTGTCTTCACAGGCCGAGGCGGTGGAGGATGGAAGCAGTGTGTGGACTCGTGAGGGCTTAAAGTAGCTGATACTTTCCAGTATTTCCTAAAACTACAGCTGAATCTGGCAATCTGTTAAATGTTTTATGGCGCAGAAATATATATAGATAAATTAAAGTCACGCAAATACTTGTTCTAAAGTCCGAAAACATAAACCCATGATGTAAAAGCATCTTCAAGGACACTTGTAGTCTAACTTCATACATGTAGATCTGTCTGCAGTGGACTGAACACCACAGCGGCTCTTTCATTGTGTTCACTCGTGTGGCACTCGTAACAGAAAAAACACAGGTGCAACTACTAGCATTAATGGTGGTTCTGATTTATTTGAGTGTCCCGGTGAGCCAGGACGCATATTACAGGATTCTGGCTCATTGAGGCCCTCTAAATACAACATGTTCAATAATTTATGTTGTACATTTGTGCTTTTTCTGTTTTTATCAAAAATTCCTGTAATGATAAAAAACAAACACAGGTTACAGCAGCACATAATGGATATTCCAGGGTGCAGTGCTGGCTTTTAATGTGTAATTCCTCATGTAAATGGTCCAGTGATGACTTACCATGCCATCTCTCTTCATCCATCCATTATCTATACACCAGGCTGGAGTCTATCCAAGCAGACTCAGGGTGAAAACAGGGAACACCCTGGACAGGTCACCAGTCTATCACAGGGCTACACATAGAAACAAACAATCACACGCACATTCATTCACACCTGTGGACAATTTAGAGTTACCAATTAACCTTAGCATGTTTTTGGACTGTGCAAGGAAGCCATCACTATTTTAATACTGTAGAAAATAAATAAAAGAACAAATTTCTTGTTGTATACAGAAAAAGTTGCAGGACAACAGTTTAGTTTCTGGCCAAACAGCTTCTCTTTGACCCAGGAATAAATTAAAATAATCCTACAGAGTAAAGTCAGTTCAACATAGCCAGACTTTTTTGTGTATTAGCTAACTAGACTTAACTTAAAAATCCTATGACAGATAATGAGTTCAATGAAATGATGGCATTAAAATCACCTTCGTTTTTGGCCAAATGAAAGTGAATTTAATGTAATTGATTAAATATCCTGTAACAAACACCAATAGACTGGTCAGACTTCTCATTTCTGCTGTATGGCTGCAGTACCAGTGATGTATAATTGACTTGGAAGCAAATCAGGATCAAACATAAAGATATTTTTATGCTTTTTTCTGCATCAACAACTAAATGCATGTAGGCTAGTTTGCACTACTGTCACTGTAAGAACTAGGATAACTAAGGTGCGGCTCAGCTTTGTGATATTTGTGACATTTTCCATTCTCCGAGAGGAGTAATAAATAATTTGCTTATCTTAGAAAGTATTAACTTCCTCAAACTGAAAGAAAACGTGTGATCCTTCGGTTTAAAGGAAAAATTCTAAACCCTCATATTAGGAAGGACTATGAAAATTGTGATCTCAAAAGTAACCAAGATTGTGAAAAGTGCATTATTTGTCTCTGAAATGTAGTGGAGTAGAAGTACAAAGTTTCATAAAATGGAAGTACTAAAGTACAGTACTTAAGTGAATATATTTATTTAAAACTGTAAATGCTGTAAGTTCTTATGTTTAATTTCCCGCTCATTTTCTAACATAATAGCTCTTCCCTTTTAAGCTTAATTCATTAACTCGTGATACTTGATTTTTGTTTTGTTTTTTTAGTGGTAAATATGACATGTTTGATTAGAATTACTGCTGCATGTGTTCATTTGTTACATTTTACAGTTGTAGATGTTTAAAGTTGTGTTAACTATTTTACGTGGCGTTGGGTAGTTTTATCAACAGGAATGCATCATATTCTCTGAGATTGAATGCTTATAGCATTATTGTCCTGTGCGATACATGTATGTGTTTTCAACTTTGGGATACTTTCCACCTAATCCAAGAGGAGTGATAAATATGTTGTTTATCTTAAGAAGTATGAGAGTTTTGTCAACCCAAAAGGGAACACTTAATCCCTCAATTTATCAGGAAAGTTCTGCGCTGTATTTGGAATATGTAGTTTCAGAAAATGGAGATACTACTAAGTATGCACTAAGTCAGCACTAAGTAAAATGCAAGTAGATTGCTTTTGCACTTGAGCACAGTAGAGTAGATATATTCCTTGCATTCTTTCACTGCATTTAGGTGTCAGCTGGCAATGACACTGTGGTTTTTTTATCCTCGCTTTCTGAAAAATGATCCTCACCCAGTGAAAGCTGAAAGTTCGTCACATGTACTTTTGAACTTTAAACTCATCAAAATCAACTTCATAAAGCTGCCAGAGTAAAAACACATCAGTCCAGGTGAGTAGTTTCACAGCACCTGTTACATCTCGTCTGATTCTGTCTTCGAACATCTTTTTCTTTTCGTCCTTGTGTTCGTCTCGCCTTTATTTTCCCCATCACACCCCATTTGTTTCTCTTTGTCCTTGTTGGCTGCAAAACAGTCCAAAACTGCGATGTTGACATGACATGAAAACATTCTCAAAAACATGTTGCTTTTTTCTTTCTCTCTGCTGGTTTGAAGATAGAGATGTCCGTTCTGGTCCAACACAGAGGTCGGACATTTCTCGACAGTCTGCCAGCTGTTTTCTGTGGACGAGAGCAACAAAGGCAACAGTAAACATTTTTCATTTGTGGTTTTATTTGTGTTCAAAAGTTGGATGTTATTTCAAAATCCAATCTAGAGCTTTGAAAATAAGGAAAAAGTTAGTAATTTGTCAGGCCTGCCACTGCAGGCTCTGGGTAGCACCCCTCCTTCCCCGTTTTCTACTTTTTTTTTAGGTATGCTAGGCGTTCAGGCGGCGGCGGCAGGTGAGGGCAATCTGGATCAAGCAAACAGCAAAAGAAGGAGCAGGTGCACCAGAGCCAATCAGACCACAACCTCTACACAATAAAACTCCACTCACCTCTTGATGCTGGATTGTGAATACCGTTAATCAGTCTCTGACCCATTCACTCTAGCCTCGGTTTTCCATAGACCTCCAGCAATCCTGTTTCTGCTTTCTTGTGGTCCGGACAACCACCTGCTCCTGCAAACCATCCGTTCCAGCCCTTTTAGATCTGTCAACTCCCCAGCCGTCAGTCTGCTTCCCTGGACAGTCACCTGGACCACCTTTGCCGCCATCTGCCGTCGCAGCTGCGACCATTAGACACCAGCCCAGCTGAAACCCCCTCGTCGAGTCTACAGCTTCCCCGACCCCCTAGTTTACATTGCTGCCTGCTAAGTCTCAGCCCGAGCAGTCTCAGGTTAGACTGTAGTCTTGTTTGTAGTTACTGTAGGTTTGCGTTGCATTTCCATTCACTTGTAGGTGAGGACTATAGTTCTGTCTGGTTAGTATTAGTTCTAGTTTGTATCCTGGTTTGATTAGTTTTCTGATTCTCCTATGAGTGTAGTCCCCTCTCTGTAGCGTAGTTCTACTACCGTGTTTGTTAAAGTTTAGTCTATGTATTTTGCTATTCAGAGAAATCTTGTGAGTGTAGTCGCTCTTTAGTTTTGGTAATCTCTTTGATCGGTCTTGCTGATTCATTCCTTAGTTCTGGTTTTTCCCAGTGAGCTTAGTCGCTCTTCCGTTTTGCATAACTTGGTTGTTTATAACTGCTAATTCCTGGTTGGAGTTATTGTAGTAAATTTTTCAGATTTCTAGTGTCTGCTCTCCTGCCCAGGTTATACCTGCTGTGGGTCAGTTCTCTTGTCATTAGAAACTCTTTGTTTAGTCTGTCAGCCACTAGAGGCACCCTTGAGTTCCTTGTTGTAGTTTTCATAGAGTCCTGATTCAACTTCTGGGAAAACATTTCTGTTGGACTTTGTAGTTCTTTAATTCTTTGCTGTAAATAAATCATTGAAACTGCATCAGCTTGTCTTTCTCTTTTCCTGCACCTGAGCCTTTGAGAAATCGTAACATAATTGACATCATGTTGGCACCTTGTGGGACAAACTTTTACAACTTTTTAGTGCAACCGTTTAAGGCGCAACTAGTACCTGCTGCAAAAAAACTGATGCAAAATGTATTTTTGTAACCCTCTGAACACCAAGAACTCCTGGAGTGTTTTTGTTTTTTGCTTCTTTTTTTTTTCTCACTGTGGACAAATTTTTGGTTGGAAGTAGAGAGAACTCAAATGCTTTTTGTGCAGTCTGACAGTTACAATGCCAAAGATCATAGAAAATGGAAAAACAAAAGTTGAGGTTATTGCAAAAGTTGAGAAAACCTGGAACAGACACGCACAGGAATTGTCGAGGTGTTACTGGAAGAAAACATAGCGAGTCTACATAAAATAGATTTTGCAGAATCTGATTTAAACAAATGCTTTTTTAGTCTTTTTTTTTTTTTTTTTTTTTTTTTTTACCTAAATGAGTCGGAGTCAATTAAATATTGTGATTTAAGGTGTAGATGTAGTTTTTTTTTTAATGAGAAAAAATATTGCAGTAGTTCAAAGCTTGTGAGAAAGTTGAAACTCTGACAGACTTGTCAGCTTTTACAGTTTTTGGTTGTGAAAGTGTAATTTCAGCAATTTTTTTTTTTTTTTTTAAGGAAAATAAAATGCTTTTTAAACCTACCAATGAATTTTGGGGTTCAAAGAGATATTGAAATTGGTTTTTGGCCACTTGCTGACAGTGTTTAAATTTAATGTTTAATATTGGCACAAACTGCAATGGTCACTATGCGTGTAACTTTTATTTAGAGAAAAACATTTGCATTTTTTTTTTCAGTGGCTGGAAGTTCCACTTTACTCACTTTACTCACTTTGTCTGCTGTTTGGTATTGGAACTGTGTCTGTCCCTCTGGCTGCTGCTGCTGGATTGTGGTCAGAATTTACCAGCAAATACAGTAAATGTGTAAGTCCAAAGCAATTAACTCTAGAAGCTAAAGAGCTGAGCGGAGCTGCAGACTTGGTGATAATTCTCAGTGTGTTCATTACTGTCAGCAGCATTTTTCACAGCACATGTAGTCATTTATTTCACCGTTGTGCAAAAACAAAGATTACTGGCACCTTCTAACTGCAGCTTCACGACAACATTTATCCACCCTGAACGAATCTGTTCCTGGGACAAACGGAGGCAAGTTTTTAGTCTTATACTGAACATAATGTTTCATTGTGTTTTCTTCGGATAACTTTAGTCCAGATCTTGTTTCTTTTTTGCAGAAAGACACTAGAATTCCTACCTGTTTCTGAGTTATGGTGCTGAAATGTGGCCACAGTGAAGGTAAAATTACTCTAAGTTCATAATGGCCTTTAGACAGGAGATTAGAGACTGTCTATTCTGATGTTGCTAAGCAGACGAGTTGTCTCCATGTTGGTCTGTAATCTAAATCTGACCTTCCCCCTACTGCAGTCTATACCCAAAGATCAGAGAGAATCCTCCAAACTGATGCTGGCATTGCTCACATGAACTGCTGCTCTGTTGGTGTCACTTCTCCTGATAACAGTAAACTTTACTTGGTACCCAAGTCATCTGAGTCTCCAATGTGTCTCTCTCTGTCTGCATCTACATCCTCTCGACATTGCTGAACTCCCACAATAGCCACAAAAGGGTTTCTCCAGAACAATACAAGAGTGATTTTTGACCTTTTGGATTTATTAAACATCTGCATGAAAATTTGCCGTAATCTGTGCAGGAACTCTCCAATTATGTCTAAAAACGTGTTTTATGAGCTCACAGTGATGAGCTTACAGTTTGTCTTTGAGTCAAAGTGAACATTTGTGCCAAATTCCAGGACCTGTCTCTTAAAGTATTCATAGGAATGAGAACGGAGCAGACATATGGACAAAAGGCATTCCTATACAGCTAAAATGCATTCCTATGTGACAATTTACATTGATTTGTCTATCTGTTAGCAACATTACAAAACAAGACAGCTGAGGTAGGGTCATTGCCAGTTACATGATATCGCGTAATTCTATTTTTTATTTCTTTTTTATTACTTTGCCAAGGAACGGCACAGTTATGTGACAATTGGTGTACGTTTGTCTGTCAGTCTGTGCAACATGACTCAAAAACAGACAAACAGATGTGGATGAAATTTTCAGAGAAGATCAGAATTGACACAAGGACTAAGTGATCAGATTTTGGCAGTGATGCGGCTTACAGTCTGGTTACATGGATTTATTAAAGATTTCTGTATCATTGCCAGATAGCGGCACGGTGTCACTGTAACTATGGGGGGAAAAAAAGTGAACACTACTTCAGGTGCGGGCTGCTCAGTGAAGTAGTGGTTAGCACTTTCGCCTCGCAGTGTTACGATCCAACCTCTAGGGGCTGGCTGGATGCAACAAAATAACCAGATGTTATTGGTTTAGGTAAGGGATTTATTGCTTAGTAGTAAAAGGGAACGAAAGAGTGACAATAAAACACAGGACTAGTGGGTGTTGCTAAAACAAAGAACAGAATAAAACATAACGGCTAACAGAGTTTACAACTAAGCTAAACACAAAGAAAACAACTAAACTCCTTAGCCAAACAGAACTACAAAAGCAACACCCACCACCAGGAACAGAAACTAATACAAAACGGTGTACAAACAAACTAAGCAAAACTGGTGCCTCTGGAACAACGTACATAATGAGCATAGTTTACAACAGCTCAACATACACAGTGGTTTCTACACAGAGTTGGCAGACTACGAAGTGGAGCCTCAGTCTCCACACTAAACTAAAGCCAACAGAAGGTCGGAGTTGTCTGGAGCACCCACCACAAGTGCTTCCAGACCGAATGACCACACAGGACCACACAAAACCACAAAACAAAGAGCACCAGGGTGGACTGGTCTAAACACCAGCCACCAAGCCTAATGGCGTGGTGGGGCTTTATAGTCCACAGGTGTGGTGCTTGGCTGTCTCCGATTGGTCCGGGGAGGAGGAGCTGCTGGAGGGTGGTCCAATGAGGACGGCCGGAAGGCGGGGAGAACCAGACGAGAGTGCAGGTTGTCATCAGCTCGGTCATCAGCTGAAACGGATGGCAGCTGGGGCTCCAAAAGACTCTGTAACAAGCCACAGCTGCACCCACACACAAACTTCTCCCAAACAGAAGGCCCAACAAAACACCACCTCAAAAACAAACGGCACACCAATACTGGTGGCCGTAACACGCAGCAAGAAGATCACTGATTCAAATCTGGGCCTGGGATCTTTCTGCATGGAGTTTGCATGTTCTCCCTGTGCATGTGTGGGTTTTCTCCGGGTACTCCGGCTTCCTCCCACAATCCAAAAATATGCTGAGGTTAATTGTTTACTCTAAATTGCCCGTAGATGTGAATGTGAGAGTGATTGTTTGTCTTTATATGTAGCCCTGTGACAGACTGGTGACCTGTCCAGGGTGTCCCCTGCCTTCACCCAAGTCAGCTGGGATAGACTCCAGCCCCCCCCCTCTATAAAGCGGTGTATAGAGAATGGATGGATGGATACTTCAGCTGCCAGCTAACGATCAGATGATTTTGATCGGACTACAAATTGACTGCTGTGGATCGTGAACTTTTTAAAGATTTTGGAGATTACATGACAACTAAGCAGCCTTGGAGGAGTACTGTGGTCTCTAAGGACTGTTATTTATGTTCTCCAATATTTTTCAGGCTTTTACTCATGGTTTGCCTTCAGTTTTCACTCACTGTTTTGTTTTTAAACTGCAGTGTTTTGACAAGAAAGTACACGGCTTTTTGTTGATCACTTTGTACAAGAACATATAAGTGAATTTTTCTTCTTCCATTTTCTTCCCATAGTTTATTAAAATCTATAAACTCTTGGAAATTTCTTTAATTGAAACTATCAAATTTCAAAAGCTTCTTAAGTGTTTCATATTGTTTGCAAATTATTGGAGAACAACAGATGCCAGTAACGTCATTAAACCTAAAGAATCATTTGTTAAATTCGCTTGTCTGTAGAGGAAAAGAAATCCCACCATGATTCCCTGTCAGCAGTCATTTATCCCAGTTCACCTGCAGGCCTCTGAGCAGCTCCAGTCGGGGAGCTCTGGGTTAAAAGATTCGCTCGGTGGCTGCGTTTGGACAGAGAGGAATGTTTCTCATTTCCTTTCCCCTCCAGATTCTCACAACCAGTCAGAGGTGTCGGCTAACAAGAGTCTTTGCCTTGTTGACCCAAACACTCAGGGGATTCTATTTAGTGTTGCCTTCAGGCTGTTTGTGGAATCAGAGCGCTTTATTTCGCTTCTCTTCTGGGATGCAATCAACATTTTGGTGACACATTTTGTTGCATTTGCTTTAATAAATGATGTGAATACACAAAACAGCAACAAATGATCTTTCAAGTTCCAGAGTTAGAGTCACTTTCTGTCCCTCAAAAGTCTCTTTGTTTCTCTTCAACATGCAAAATCCTGTTTTCTTTAAAAGACTGAGCATCTTCAACACACTTTGAATAAAATCTGCATTTCTGCATGCTGCACCTTTGGTCTTTAAACTTCAGCAGCTGCAGATTTTATATCAGCTGCGTCTTGTCTTGTGTCATTTTCTTGACCTACATACTGTAGTTCTGCCAAACATTCATTTATTTGTTTACCAGTAAACACACAAAAACAACCAAAAAGCTTAAAAATGCAGGCTCAAGGACCGACAGCTGTGTTCATGTGCATCAGTTCATTGCTCACGCAGCACAGCTACACCTGGATGGAAGCATTTCAACCTGGAAAGCACCCATAAACTAACCTATTTGTAAGGAGCACTAACAAAAGGACAGCTCGTCAGAAGGGATTCTGTAACCTGTTCGAGAGTTGGCAACAACTAGTCCCATGGTTTATCATTAAATGAGGCTGGAAACAAGAGCTAGCAGGTGCTACAGGTGGAAAAAATGTATGAAGCTCACTGTGGGAATGGAACAAAATGCAGCATTTCAACTATAGACCAAGGACACCAGGAAATTAACTTTCAGCATATATGGTATAAGGAACATTGAAAAATTTGACAGTAAAAAGGTATTTTGTGACTTGTTTAAGACATAGAAACAACGAGTTCCATGTTTTGTCATTAAATAAGGTTGAAAACAAGAGCTAAGAGGTGCTACAGGAGAACAACACATTGAAACTCAGTGTTGGAGTGGAAATTTTTTTTTTGCATTTTAATCATAAATTGCACTTAGAAATGAGCGTTCAGTGTTTAAACCATGAGGAACATTAACAAACCTGACAGTAAGAAGGTATTTTGTGAATTGTTCAAGAGTTAGCAACAACTAGTTCCATGTTTTATCATTAAATGAGGTTGAGAACAAGTGTTAACACGTGGCTACAGGTAAAACAATTAAAGATCGGTGTTGGAACTGCAACCAGAAATGAATTTTCAGCATATATACCAAAGGAAACATGAAGAAACCAGATTGTAAGAAGGGATTTTGTGACTTGTTCAAGAGTTAACAACAACTAGTTTCTTGTTTTATCATTGAACAGGGTTGAAAACAGGTGCTACAGAGGAAACAAAGAATGAAGCTCAGTGTTGGAATGGAGCAAAATGCAGAATTTTAACCTAGAATTGCACATAGAAATTAACTTTCAGCTTATTTAGTATAAGGAACAGTGAGAAACCTGACAGTAAAAAGATGTTTTGTGACTTGTTTAAGAGTTGGCAACGACTAGTCCCATGTTTAAACACTAAATAAGGCTGAAAAGTGCTAACAGGTGCTATGGGGAAGCATGCAGCTGAGTGTTGGAATAGAATAAAATGCAGACAATGCTGCCATCTGGTGGACATTTTACCCTCCAATACACCCTTTTACGATATTATCTGCTGCTTAAAGGGGATGGAGAGTCAAAGCACTTCTCTTTTGTAATGGCTGGCAGATGCTGCAAATTAGTTTTTAACCTAAAATTACTAACTAAAGCAGCCGAATTTGGAATTTAATGGTATTTTCAGTACTTTGTGACACTGGTTTGCCCCTAAATATGCACAAGATAAGAATTTGACAGTTTATTAATATTTGTCACCATTTGAACTAAAAATGATGATCCAAGTTAATGAAATTGAAGATTAGTCCATCAGATTGGAGGAAATTCTCTCATCATCCACTGAGTTGGAATTTTTGAGGATTATTAGCTGAATTTATGGTATGATATGGGGTTGAACACGTGACTGTAATGGTTATTTTTGTTTTAAAAGCTACAGAATTGATTTTTTAAGAACAGCTTCTGCATGATTATTTGCGCCAATTTTTTTTTTTTTTTCCAAAAACGGCAACATTTCAGTGATTTTGTTCCAGTAAAGGTTCAAAGATGAAAATGCACCATCTGTTTTGCAGCAGCAGAGGGCAGCGTCCTTCACACACAGACTTCTCTCTTCAGCCTCCCTTCATGTGTGGAATCTGCTGCTGAGTTATGCATCGGCTGAAAAAATGTGCACCTGCTGGGTTGCCGTTATAACTCCTGAAACGTTGGCAAAATGTCTCAGTTCCAGGGTTTCTATGAGGGCAAGGATGGAGAGTTTTCACGTGTAACCCTTTACATACCACGGATGATGAGCATGAACGCACTTTACACAGGCGAAGTGAACTCAAGTGTTTTGCAACTTCATTTTTGCATTTTAGTGGTGCCAAAAACAATTGTGACTAATGAAGAAGCCACAAAAATTATCCAGATTTAATGTGTCATTTATTAGGAATGCAGCAATGAAAAACACACACGATCACTGATTCACTGGAAGCTCCCATCTATTGCAACATGATTAATTGTAGAGTTTTAGGACAGATGTCCTCGGCCTGTGTTCCCAGACAAACTGATCTTTAGCAACATATCACATCTCATCCAAATCTTTTTTTCATTTAGACAATCATACAGTGGTGGAAAAAGTTTTCGGACACCCTTAGCATTTTACACAGTCTCAGATATTATCATGAAATATTTGTGTTTCAAAAAGGTGTGGCTGCATTAGACAGACACAAACAAATACAAATGAGATTTGTTTGTTTACAAGAAAAATTAACAACACTAAATTCTTGACAATTTCAATATGTCGGTTCTCAACATTGTCGGTATCAAACCCAACAAATAACAGAGAATGTGTTCAAACTGAACAAAAAATAAACAAACCATCAGATCATCAAAATAATATTTCGTAGAGCCCTAATCCTGGCTGGATGTTCCCCACGAGCCTTTCACACTGTTGAGGAGTAATCTTGTCCCATTCTTCTTGAATTACTGCTTTCAGTTTTTCTGAATTCTTTTGGTTTATGTTTTGAAACAGACCTTTTTGATAATCCACCACAGATTTTCAGTCGGGCTCATGTCCAGGGTTTGATCTCACCTTGATACTGAGCTCCTGCAGCCAAGTTCTACTGGTCCTGGATGTGTTCAAGGAGCATTATCTGTTGAAACATCCAGTTTTGACCTCGATGGAACAGTGTGTGTGCAGAAGGGAGCATGTGGGCTTGAAAAATGGCACAATACTTGGCAGAGTTCAATGTGTCATCACAGACAGTGAGGTGACCAACACCAACAGCACTCATGCATCCCCAAACCATGATACTGCCTCCACCATGCTTGACAGTAGCTACTGTATATGCTGGAGATAAAGCTTTGCCTGGCCTTCTGTGTACCCTCACATTAGCAGGAGGAAGGTGAAGCTGGACACTGGACTCATCTGACCACAGAATCTTCTTCCAGTTCCTGGCTGTCCAGTTCTTGTGTGCTTGGGCCCAACAACACCGGGCTAACCTCTGTCTCTCATTGATCAGGGGCTTCTTGAAGGTCTTGTAGGAACTTAAGTCATGATCTAAAAGTCGACCATGTGCAGTGCGGGTGGAACACTGGACACCAGTTTGGTTTGACCACTGCTGTTGAAGCTCCTGTGATGGTTTTTCCTGCACATGCAGAACAGCATGCAGTCATTTCTTGCTGAAGAATCTCTTGAAAGCCCAGATCTTGGTTTGTCTTTCAAGCTGTTGGTTCATCTGTATTTCTGCAGAATGTATCCAACTGCTGAAGGACTGCAACTGCACTTTCTGGCTATCTGGAGGCAGCTGTACCCATCCTGGCTGAGAATCTGTATTTTCATGCGTGTTTCCTGCGTTAAGGTCATTGTTTTAGCCATTTTTTCTCTGAAGAACTTTTAAATATGATGGTTTTATATAGACATGAAGCACAGCAACAAAAATATGTCTTTTAATAAAAAGCACAAACTACATTAGTGGATCACTGCTACCAAAATGACATAATACTAAACATTTCTTATGTATTTTTATGGGACCAATAAATTTTAAGTTTTTAGGATTTCGTATTTTGCCTGTGACTGTACTAAAAGAAATTGCACTTGAAAAAATAACAGTGATTCTTAATGCAATATTTCACAAATGTGTGGGGCGTCTGAAAACTTTTTTCCACTACTGTATTTCTAGATCATGTCTACCCTTCAACAGTTTTGTTTGTTCGATTCTCCTTCCACAAAGATGGAGTCGTGACCATAATGTCTGTTTTAGGAACTGAAAACACAAATATAGTTCTGTTTGACGTTTACTGACCTGCTTCCATTTCAGTCCTTTTTTCTGTTTGTTTCATCAGTATCATCCTTAATATTACTAAGACGATGATATGAAAGCACAAGGAATAAAAACGAATAAAACCAGAAAAAAAAATAATTTTGCAGAATTTTTCTTTTAACTTCAGAAATTTATTCAACTTTTTTTTAAATAAACAAAAAATATTTGGAAAATTACTTAAGTAGGCTGCAAATAAACATGTGTAATATAAGATAGCATTAAACTCTTACCCAGAATAACTGTATTTTTTCCATGAGTGTTAAAATCTCTTCACAAGTTTACCACAATTTCATAAATATTTCCTTTTTATTTCACAGATGAAATTGTATGTGTTCAAGTTTAATGAGGTAAATATATTTTGACAAATATTTGTGATTGCTGACAATTAACAGAAAAAGAAGCACTGGTTGTGCTCTTTTACAAAGATTTGTAGAATTGTAGTTGTTGTTTTTCTGACAATAATATTAAATAAATACTTTTTCATTAGTGTAGAATATCCACAATTGTCTTTAGTTTTCTATAATACAGGTTTTAACACCAGATATGTAAATAATCCTGCTATAATTCCATCAACCTGAAAATGAAAATAAATAAATTCAACGTGACCTCAGGTAAAATTAAGGTAAGGAAATGTATTTTAATTATGAAAAATGCTATATTTATTTTCATAATTCACATAAATTAGATGTTTTATAGATTTTTGCTGGCAAAATATTCATCTTTTTATACATTTTTGTCATTAAACTGTAACATATTGACAAGAAAGTACAAATGCCCTTTGTTGATCGCTTCATAAGACAAAATGCATTTTTTCTTCCTCCTTTTTTCCCTTATAGTGTATGAAAATCGATCAACAAACTCTTAAAAATTTCTCTGGCTCTGTAATCAAAACCACCAAATTTCAAGAGGTTCTTAAAAGTGTTTCATATTGTTAATATTAAAATAACATAATTAATTCTTGGAAAACAAGAGATGCCAGTAACAGCAGAAAAGTTACATGAGCTTATAGAACAGATTTAAATGATAAAAAATACACGCGATGTGAAACAACAGTGACTGTACAATCTTTAAACACCTTAACAGCTAAAGGGAAAATATCTCACTTGATGCTGGGTTCAGAAACTTGAGCTGGTCATTTAGAGCTATCATCTTGTTTTGTTTTTTTGGAATTTGAAGCATTTTCCCCTAAATTATTTAACCCAACATCTTCATACACAAACACCTAATAGACTAATATCACACAATAACATCTTCATGCTGCGCCTCTCTGACCTGCACAAACATCTGGATCCTCTTTAAACACACACAGGCAGCGACTGAGCATGTGCGTCATGAACGTGATGTAAAATGGTGTGTGTGTGAGTGTGTGTGTGCGTGTGTGTCGCATTACGACCACCACTTGTTGTCTGGTAGTTAGTTCTGCAGCTGTCTCTCTTCATCCTGGTTTTAATTTGCCGCTTTTATGAGAGCCCTTTAAACCTGCACTATTGTGAGTGTGTGTGTGTGTGCACGCGTGTGTGTGTTTGTGTGTTTCCTCTTTGCTATTGCAAAATAAGAACAACAAATTTCATATCAAAGTCACATCTGAAGAATCTCATATAAAATTGTCCGCTGTGCTTCTGTTCTTTGATCATCGTTTCTGCATTTCCTCGTTAATAAAACTGACATCATTAAAGCAGAGTTAAGCGTCGGGTTGTAAACACACACCAGTTTCACCCAGTAATTGAAATTGCTGTGACTCGCTATTACCCAAAATGTTTGTTGTAAACATTTATTTTTTGTTTTGTTTTTTGGCAAAGTTACTTTAACTTTGTCCAACAATTGACATCTAATTTGCTTCAGATAATAGATGTGTGTTGAAAGCCTCAAAACAAAACAGAGCAGCATAGTTAGCAATAAACGCTAAAACATGCAGAAACACAGGTGTGGTCTTTTTTAAGTGTGTATAAGAAACTATGACAAAGAGTCATTTATCTTGTTAGTATCCTTGTTTGTTTTGCTTCAAATGTAGACAAAACAGTTGAAAAACTTCAACTGAATATGTCTTGTAATAATCAGCGACAGAAACAGATGGTGGTCCAGTTATCAGTCGCTGTATCATAAACTCGATGACTCTAAGTAAAAATGCATCATCTAGAGAGTCAACATGCAAAAGTTTAAACATCAATATTGCATTAAAGTGAACATCTGTCTGCTATGTCAAGCTATAGTTGAGAAATGATTCCTTAACATATTGTGCATGTAGTGCATTTTAAGCTAAAAAAAAGAAAAGCGCCAATTTAGGGAAAAGTCATTAAATTGCATTTTTGAGTCAATAATGATGTTCAAAAACTATGTACTGAAAATTCACAGTAAACTCAACTACAAAATGCAAAAAAATATGCATATACAAAATATATTAAAAGCTGCATTATAGGTGAACAGATTATTAAATGAAAACATATGCCAGTATAATGATCACTCAAATGTCAAAATAAATGGGAAGGGATGGCTGTTATTGATAAATAGGGTTAGGTTTAGGGTGAGCGATACATGAAAACTAGACAGAGTGACAGCAGAGAGAGACAAAGAGGCAAAAAGAAGATGAAAAAGACAAAATAAAAAACGTCGAACAAGGCAGCGAGTGACGAGACCTGATCCAGATGGCCGAGAGAGTGAAATCAAGAAAAAAGCTGGGAAGGCAGTAACCCATGGGAGAGAATGCATGTTTTAAAGCTGTGTGCGCTTAAAAGGAGTTGCGTCAAATAGATTTACGCTGCAACTGTTGAGAGCAGCAACACATGGTGCACCTGCGATCATGCGTTCGCTCAGCGGGCTTCTTTCAGGAGCAGCGCCAACACTTTCATCACAAATAAGATGATCCGACTTTTGGTGCTAAAGAGTCAAAGTTTGATTGCGTGTTGTTACAAAAGCTACAGAATGTCAGCAATCCCTACAAGGTTTCACCGCAAAGCGCTTCATGTCCGACCGCATTACTGTTGCAACCATCATCTCTCCGATGAATCTCTTTGGAGTGTTATGGCGTCCATGCAACATGTGGGTGCCATCTGATAGGTTCTTTTCAAAGCAGTATACGCATTAAAGAGCATTTTGAAAAAGAAAGATCGAAAATAATTTCATGGCTACTAAAATAACTGCAAATGTGACCCAGTTTCTCACTGCATATAAACCTGTACTAGATTCCCAAAGTAAATGGTAACTAGTTTATTAACACAAAGTTCTGAAGTGTTTGTTTGAGGCTGTTACAGTACTAATCCTGGCTTTGAGTAAAGTGCTGCCATAATTTCAATTCTTGTCACAGTAAATGGCACACAACTGATACATGTTATATTTATCCTCAAAAAGTAATTAAAATGGTCCTAACATTCAGAAGAAAAGCATTGTAATTAAGGACATTTATAGTCAATAAGTGAATCGCAGCATTGTTTTGTTCGTATACATACCCACACCTCATACCCCAACTTGGGCCCGAAACTCCCTGGAGAGATTACATACAGTGCCTTGTGAAAGTATTTGGCCCCCTTGAACTTTCAACCTTTCGCCACATTTCAGGCTTCAAACATAAAGATATAAAATTTTAATTTTTTGTCAAGAATCAACAACAAGTGGGACACAATCGTGAAGTGGAACGAAATTTATTGGATATTTTAAACTTTTTTAACAAATAAAAACCTGAAAAGTGGGGCGTGCAATATTATTCGGCCCCCTTGCATTAATACTTTGTAGCGCCACCTTTTGCTGCAATTACAGCTGCAAGTCGCTTGGGGTATGTCTCTATCAGTTTTGCACATCGAGAGACTGAAATTCTTGCCCATTCTTCCTTGCAAAACAGCTCCAGCTCAGTGAGGTTGGATGGAGAGCGTTTGTGAACAGCAGTCTTCAGCTCTGCCCACAGATTCTGGATTGGATTCAGATCTGGACTTTGACTTGGCCATTCTAACACCTGGATACGTTTATTTGTGAACCATTCCATTGTAGATTTGGCTTTATGTTTTGGATCATTGTCCTGTTGGAAGATAAATCTCCGTCCCAGTCTCAGGTCTTTTGCAGACTCCAACAGGTTTTCTTCCAGAATGCTCCTGTATTTGGCTCCATTCATCTTCCCATCAATTTTAACCATCTTCCCTGTCCCTGCTGAAGAAAAGCAGGCCCAAACCATGAGGCTGCCACCACCATGTTTGACAGTGGGGATGGTGTGTTCAGGGTGATGAGCTGTGTTGCTTTTACGCCAAACATATCGTTTTGCATTGTGGCCAAAAAGTTCGATTTTGGTTTCATCTGACCAGAGCACCTTCTTCCACATGTTTGGTGTGTCTCCCAGGTGGCTTGTGGCAAACTTCAAACCAGACTTTTTATGGATATCTTTGAGAAATTGCTTTCTTCTTGCCACTCTTCCATAAAGGCCAGATTTGTACAGTGTA
Organism: Acanthochromis polyacanthus; assembly: GCF_021347895.1. Lineage (NCBI taxonomy): Eukaryota > Metazoa > Chordata > Actinopteri > Pomacentridae > Acanthochromis > Acanthochromis polyacanthus. The sequence goes on along the minus strand of NC_067117.1, from coordinate 30,200,403 downwards.
CAACTGATTGTTGTCCTATGGACAGACTCTCCCACCTCAGCTGTAGATCTCTGCAGTTCATCCAGAGTGATCATGGGCCTCTTGGCTGCATCTCTGATCAGTCTTCTCCTTGTTCGAGATGAAAGTTTAGAGGGACGGCCGGGTCTTGGTAGATTTGCAGTGGTCCGATACTCCTTCCATTTCAATATGATTGCTTGCACAGTGCTCCTTGAGATGTTTAAAGCTTGGGAAATCTTTTTGTATCCAAATCCAGCTTTAAACTTCTCCACAACAGTATCTCGGACCTGCCTGGTGTGTTCCTTGGTCTTCATGATGCTCTCTGCACTTTAAACAGAACCCTGAGACTATCACAGAGCAGGTGCATTTATACGGAGACTTGATTACACACAGGTGAATTCTATTTATCATCATCAGTCATTTAGGACAACATTGGATCATTCAGAGATCCTCACTGAACTTCTGGAGTGAGTTTGCTGCACTGAAAGTAAAGGGGCCGAATAATATTTCACGCCCCACTTTTCAGGTTTTTATTTGTTAAAAAAGTATAAAATATCCAATAAATTTCATTCCACTTCACGATTGTGTCCCACTTGTTGTTGATTCTTGACAAAAAATTAAAATTTTATATCTTTATGTTTGAAGCCTGAAATGTGGCGAAAGGTTGAAAAGTTCAAGGGGGGCCGAATACTTTCACAAGGCACTGTATCTTATCCCACTGAGGAACACCTTAGGATCCCGCTAGAGGAGCTTGAAAAGGTTGTTGAAACGAGAAACATCTGAAAGGACCTTCTTAGTCTGCAGACAATGTGACTTTACCACAGAAAAGTGGAAGTAAATGGTACATGAATGGGAAAACACAGTCTTAACTTGACTTTTTAGCAACACAAAGCCATGTTCCACTTGTACATCAGTACTGCATTAAGCACATTAACAGTATCCTGTTAAGAACACTCTGCTCACTGTAAAAGACTGAATCTGCAGTTCTTTTAGCAGTGTGGTAAGCCACCTAATTAGAGCAGTAAACGTTAACTGCATCGCATCAGGAGGTCACACACAACACAGTTTTGATCTTTGAGACTTTGGTCTTTGAGGGGTTTGAAATCTCAGGAATCAAATAGTTACTATTATTAAAAAGAGTACAGGTGTGTTCAGTGTCACTTGTTTATCTGTCCACTTATTCCATCATCATCTTCCCAATGCAAATAAGAGCAAGATGCTCAAAGAACTTTTGGCCAGGGTTAAGGCTAACCCTATAGCTACTGGAATTCCCACTGATATTACTTTACTAAATTAAAATCCTTTAAACTCATTAGCCAAAAAAAAGAAGGGATTTTTACTGTATCCTTGAGACTGTAACATGGTGCACATCATTAAAGTTGGTGCCTATATGTCTACCGTTGTAGTCATAATGAAAACAAAAAGCACCTTCAGCGTTGTTTTTATTTTATATTATGTGCTACAAGGCTAATCTCATCAGCCCAATTATTCCTCATGATTTCAGGCTGGGGTGCTCGCTGCTGTATTGCTGCGTGATGCTTGAATCTCTGCAACTGTTGAGCCTGTGCGGCCTTAAGCGAACAAAGATCCTCCGCACTCCCGCTGCTAAAATGATTACATCAAGCTTGTTTGTTTCCTCTGACTTCAGAACAGCATGTTGCTTTTGTTCCTCTCTTGATCTTGTCATGAAACCTGTGTGCAGAATGTTGCGTGATGCCCCTATATTTCCCACTGAGATGATTAAGTCAAGCTTGTTTTGTCAACACAAGAAGAATCTGGGTTGGGATACTCCATGGGAGCTCCGCTTCCCATGCAGCACGAACTGAGTCACCGCACCAAGAAACTGATTTGCTCCATGCATCTCTGGCCAAAAACTGATTTTATTTGTCCCTTTGGATAATGAGAAGATGTCTGGTATATTGGTTTGTAGTTTGGTAGGCAGGTAATCATGGTAATTATCCAAACCAACCTTCAGAGCCTTGATAGCATTAATTTTATAGAAGTTCCTATTTTCATTTTTACAACTTTGGGTCAAGTTGTGGTTATTATTAGGATACTATTGCCCTTTAAAACATTTTACAACTTTTTGAAATTGATCACTAAAATCTCTGCATGTGGCCCCTTAATTGCAACAGAGTACCAGAAGGCTCCATGGGAACACAAACAAACTTATTAAACCACTTACTTCGCCATAAAACAATAATACGTACATTTGAAATGTTGATTAAAGTCTTTCATGATACCTACCAGGGTAAATACAGTTAATCAAAGTTTTAAAAAAAAGGAGTTCAGAGTATTTCTTTACAACCTATGTGATTGCCTGATGGTATTTCGTTGTGCGGCCTTGCCCTCAGATCTCTGCAGTGAAGTTAGTGAGTACAGTATAATCACAGCTGATAGGAATGTTACTCCATCACCACCACAACAGAGGAATTTGACTTTAAGTAGTAGTTAACCTTATATAAACCAGTGTCAGTATCATGAACAAAAAAAATAAACAGATGTGGACAAAGACTTATATGTAAGCAGAAAAAAAGGACAAAAAGGTGCCTTTGTAGTAGTACTAAGAAACTCAGAATTAAATATATGACCACAAATCTGCTGTAATAGAATAATGGCAAACAGCAGCAACTTTCAGTGAGTGTCTGAAGTTTGTGAGGCTTTTAAGTTATGTTTTCAGCAGGCTTTGCCCAAGAGACTGCTACATGGAAATAGCTTGTTCACAATATCAACAACAACAGTATAAATGCCAAAAGGTTCTGGTAATGAAAGTCATCAGTACGAATTTATTGGAAAGTGGGGATGACAGCATGTTACCCGACTGCAGTGTGATTTGGCTCTTTGTCTGTACTTTAGTCATCATTTGGTCGAGTTGGCAGAAGTTACTATCGCTTTTAAATCAGACTGTGATCACCATAAATGGAGAAAACTATGTTTTATAGCACAGATTTGAATGTCTGCCTTTCAGACAAAAACTTCAGACGGAACACGTCAGTGCCCACCTGTCATGGGATACCGTCAACCAAACCATTGTGAAAAATAACTTCCTCCTGCAAACATGCTAACATTAGCTTAACTATGTTACAAAACAGAAGTTAGTACACCCCTGAAATATCACTTAAATGTCAAATAATTCAAAATACTTGCATTATTTCAGAGTTGAAAAGTAGAATATTTTGCTTGATAAACAAGCAAAAACAAACACTTTAGAAAGACTATATTGAAAATCAGGTCTCAAAGCAGAACCTTAATGCATCAAAAGTGAATCCAGCTGTGATCTTCGAAACTGACTTACCTGCAATTTTCCATGAGCATAATTGGATGAACATTGTTTAAAATGAGCTGTGAACAGCAGAACTTTCTCAGTTTTGGACCTATGAGCTGTATATCTCCATGTCTACATCATCGCTCAATAGAGGTTAGCAAAGGAGTGCTAACTCTGTGGATGGCATCCAGAAAAGAGAGAAAACCTTATTTGGACTTTGGGCAAGACAAAATTTGCTGAAAAATTTAAAGAGAAATTTGATGACATTTGTTGAGCTCAGATGGAGTCTCGCAAGTTTGGTGTGAACCTGGCCAGGACTACCACAGTGAACTCAAAAACGTGACAGTAAAGAACGGAGGTGGGAGTTGGGGGCTTGGTGACTGCAGGATGAATGTCTGGATAAACCAAAATACTGTGACAAGATGATTCCCAGTCTGCAGAAGCTTGACGAAGAGGACTATTCCAGCATGAGAACCTTCCAAAGCATAAAATACATGAGTTTCTACAGAAGAACAAAGTGAAAGAACAAACTTTCATTGGGTGTATCCTATTGTACCGCATTGAAAACATCTCTTTTGGGTTAAAATGGTTGGTTAAATGGTGAAAATTGGTTTGAAATAAATGTTTTACAGCAATGGCATAGCAACCAGTGGAAATAGTTATAGCCCTTTTAAATTAATTTGGTTTCACCAAAGCATCAGTGTTCCAGGGAAATACCTATGCTGATGAAAAAAATGACGTAAAAGTACTGCTGGAAGGATGAAGTTTGCTAAATTTTCATTAAAAGAAGTTCAAAATATAATTAAAGTGCAGGTGTACAAGTTTTGTAACCTGACATGTCTCACTGTTGAGCTGATTTTCTCATGTCAATGCCATTTTATGCTCCCATTTTTCTCCGATGTGCTGTTTTTATTACTGTTCATGAAACTGAGAATGAATGTCAGCATATGTGTTTACTCAGAGCAAATAAAAGTTAAAAAAAATGTTAAGTTAGTCTATTCTCTTCTTCCATTTGTTATTAATAAAGGAGGGTTGGCACTACAAGTTCTATTGTGCTTGCGTAACGTCCTTGCCATGTCAGATTTAATGTACTCAGCAGCTTGTAAATATGGCTCAAGTCAACATTCACATTACAACTAGATGTTCTTGAAAGCTCCAAAGTGTTTGAACAAGTAAACAAATCAGCAAAAACACTGGCTCTGTCCAGTCTGTGAGGAGTTATATGTTCAAGTTCGACCTTGACTGGCACGTTGTTTTCATAGTGTTGCTGGACGAAACATATCATTCCACTTTCATCTCATGTTTGTGGTTAGCAGGGTGTTCTCAGCACCTGGTGTTAGGTGATTATCACACCTCTGTCAGTAAAGCGCTGCCAAGATCTGAGTCGGTATCTGAGATGTTTAAAGTGTCCATATGGTGAAAATCTGTTTTTATTGTGCTTTGAATGTTTTATATAGTTGGAGGTGTGAAGATATGAGTACTTTTACTACTGCCATTCCTCTCACCACCCCACGGCTAGATGGACTCCCAGATTTACAGACCAGTCAGAATTTCAATTACTTTCTACTTAACTAATGAACAAATAGTTGTCCAGCTAAAAATTTGAACAATCATGCATTTTTCTGCCTGCTTCTGCCAGGTGAACAAGTCGGAATAAACGGCTGCCTCACACTCCACCAGGTTTATTTGCTTACTTGCATTTACTTTGAAATGTTAGAACCACGAACAAGACTCACCAAATTTTGAGTTGTTGGTGGCAAGAGTGAACACAAGAGTCTTCATGCACTCCCAGCATCTGAGGACCTGTACATCCAGTGGATTTCTGGTATTACTGAGGACAGTCTCACCATAACAGAAACGTTTTTAATATGACCGCATTCTGTGGCTACAGTAGCTAACGTTACCATTAGCTTTGACGGTGAGCCTAGATATGCTGGAAACTTTGGGACCAGTTCGAAACTAATAAAAGAAGGACTGTGTTTTTCACATTTACTGCTATTTATTTACATCTGTTAACCTCTCTCCTGCTCTCTGTGCTCACATATACTGCATTTTAGTACAGCCAAGTTACCAACAAAGTGCTTCTCATTTACATAATTTACTGTTTTTGCTGTCAGACAGCAGAACAAGTATGAAACAGCGACTGAAATGCTGCTCATCATCACTCTACATGTTAAACATCAGTCACTTTACAGTCATTTCCAAGCCGTTGTTATGCAGATAAACTACTAATTTTCTAACCACAGTGTTGTCTGACAGACTCATTAAACACATGAGTTAAAAACAACAGCTGTGCTATGAATTTGATGATACTTTCACGCCAAATGATTGCTTGATGTGGATAAAGAAGCAACAAAAAAAGTGCTGGTCTCACACACTGATCCACATCTGTGTCGGCTGCCGTGCAGTCAGAGATTTTCCTCCGTCAATCACGAACACAGAGAGAGTCTTCTTCCTAAAGTGGGCCATGACAGCAACTGCTCAGCTGCATTTCTAGCTACAGATACTGAAATAGCCTCTTTAGAATAGGATTTAATCTACATTTATGAGGAAATGAAATATCTTTTGACTGTTTTGAGCTTAAAAAATAAAAAAATAAAAAAAAACAACCCTGAAAGACACATTCTGGAGATACTATGTGGGACTTTAAATATATTTTTTAAAAGGGGCACAATAAAAGATTTTAAACCAAACCAAAAAAAGCGTGTTGAAATTATTAATTATCTGATCATTTTATCTAAATGTGTGTACATGATATAGATATAATATATAACATTAGTGTGCAGATTTACGCAATTGAAGACTTACTAGATTATCAAGGTTAAGGTAAGCATTGGATTTGAGTGAATTGGGTAAATCCTCTGGAAATGAATGCATGTTAATGCAGGTAATTTGCTCTAAAGCAACAAAAACACAACTAAAAGTGTGTGATTGTGTGATATATGTTTGTGTCAACAAGTCCTCAAAGTCATACGACCACACAGGTCGTATGTAACGTGCCCCGGAATACGACCCATGAGAGCGTATTTACGTTAGCGCCCCTACGGGAGACAGGAACGCATTACGGGATTAAATTTGCGAAATGGCTTTTCCCTCGCGAAATGGCTTTTTCCTCACTTTCGCAAGACGGGTTTAGGGTTAGGGTTAGGGTTAGTGTTAGGTCAAAGTTTGTTCATGGTGACGTTTCAGCTGAGACACCGGAGTGTCGATATTTACTCAATCGCTAGAGGTCGCTTAACGTCAAAACGTAACACTCGGTCATAATACAGACGACCTATGTGGACAGGGTCGTTTGTGTGTGTGTCTTCCTCTACCTCCACATAAAACAGATAGACTTTATATCACTCTACATACCTTCCTCAGGGGGTCCCATTCCTTTTCATTGCCTGCTATAACTCTTAAAAGTCCATTAGTATAAATGGAGCACCTGTCAATTTTAGCTCTTACATTTGTCTTTTATCTTTGCTACATCAAGGCAGAAGCTAAACAGATCCAAATGTTCTCCTGGGGTGGATCTGTTTCAAAGGTTCAGGTAATGGATGAGTTTTTCTAACGTAGAGTGTCTCTTCCACTCAGTTGTGTGCATGTGTGTTCGCATGTGGTCAGATTTAAATTGTATTTTGAGATTTTAATTTTGCTTTTGCTTTTTTGAACTTTTTATTTTACAGTAAATGTCAAGCTGTGTAGAAAAAATAAAGTTTAGCTTTGTGAACCCCAAAAAGCAGCCAGCAGGTTTGATATTTACATTTACCTCGAAACAAAACCTCTGGAGTTCCAGCATGTATGTGGACCAAATACTGTAAAAACAGAAAGAATCTGCTTTCCTTGAGCTGCTCATATGTGACATTGCCGTTCTATCTGACAACAAAATTAAATCTAAGCTTAGATTTGTGATAGTTATTGAAAATCTCTTCGTGTGTCTCAACAAAACAAATCGTTTTCAATAACTAGATTCTGTAAATACAAAATAAATGAATCCTGTGCTCTTTAATGCAACCAGCAGACCACGTGTGAGACTTCTTTGAAAATAGGCTGAACTGCAGGCTGTGCTTTAATCAAAGCAGTTCAACCTCCATTGTTTCTTTTTAGATTTATAACTGTACAAAAAAAACATACATTTTGTTCTCCTGTCTATCTCCTAACCATGGTTGTTCTGTTTCCATAGAGGTGCAGGACTTTATATTACGGTGAAAAAATGAGTCCACAGTGAAGAAAAAATGGACAAAAAAATGCTAGAAACTGCTTGGAATGTTGAAGGTTAAATAAATCATGAGTGGAGAAAAACAATTGGGAAGACCAGTAGGACACTAGAGTGAAAATACATGGATAGTTTATTATTTATTTCCTGTATTTGGCACTCAAAAAGTGCAAAAATTTGTGTTATCTCTTGAACCACATCTTTTATAAATGCAGCTTTCAAATAAAATTTCTATATCAGTGCAAATATAGCATTGTTTTTGATACTTTTTTATACCTTAAACATGTTGTTGAACCTTTTCTCATTGAACAGAATTTGCCAAATAGTCAGGTGTATCCATATTTTTTGAAAGAAAACTTTTAAATTGTGGTTTTGTTATGAAACACAATAGCATTTGGGAGCTCAGAGCAGCAGTAGCATCTCATTGACCTGAGTTCCCCTCTGAGTTCAGCCTACAGGTAGGTAAAAAAAAAAAAAAAATCAGCAGCAACAGTCCTCCATGTGCAGGTTTTTATCACTGCTGCATGCCTCTCATATCTCGACTCAAAATGTTCTTAAACCTTTCTTGGATCTTCTGATAGGCAGAACTGAGGGGTGGAGAGCAAGCAAGAGCAGATATTATATAGAGCACTTGTGGGTGTAACTGACAAACAACAAAAACTGTACAAAAGCTGCAGTGGAGTTCAGTTTAATTACCTAAAACCTGCATCCTTCCAAATTTAAATCATGCTCAAGTTTAAAAATTAAAACACTGCATGACAAATTTGCCCAGATTTCCATGCATTTGTGTCTCTGTGACCCGCTGAGTTTCTTGTGTTTAACCAGACATGTTGGTCTTTGGGGAAAACAGTCAGGAGTCGAGGTGTCAGAGATACGAAGTGCAGATAAACTTGCATTGCCGTGGCGTGCCACTAAACAGCCTATAACTCTCTCTCTCACACACTCACCAGGAGCATCTGTTGTACATTTAGACTGTGGTCATGGCCTTGTGGAGCCCCTCTTTGCTTCTCTTTTCTTTTCTTGTGCAGGACTGCTTCTCTGATCGCTCTTTTTACCTCCCTCCTCCTGTTTTCCTTCATTCTATTCTATCTCACTCTCTCTCTTCTTTGCATCAGCTGTCCTTCGTTTCCTTCTTATTTTTTTTTCTACCAGTCTCCTCTCCTTCACCTCGAAATATCAGATTTTGATCTTAAACCACGATGAAAGAGGATCAGAAGAACCTTTATTCTCCGTTGGTGTTACCAGACAAGAGTCTTTGTACAAATTTATCGAATTTTAGGATTCCAAAAGAGGCCGTTTGGAGGACAAAAATAATGTTTTTCAAATGTTTTACTTGAACAAATTCGTCTGCAGTTTGTCAGACACAAATATCACTTTGCGCTCTTTCAACTACAAGACTGTTTTCTATCCAGCTGTTACTTCCACTTAACATAAAGTAGACAAAAGTAGTCTTCTAACTTTGTGGGGATGGTTTTGCAAAAGATTTTTACTGTAAATGCGCCTGCACACAAAGACAAAAAGTTGTTTTGTCCACCCCAATTTTGTTACTGAGTTCACATTGATATGAAAGGACCATACAACTGAATCAACACCTTTCAACAAAACTGAACATTACAACTTTGATAATGCTTGAATCTGTTGCAGGACTACAGCATTAGGTGAATGTATCTAGCAACTGAATAAATGGGTGGATTGTAAAGAAGAAGGTGTAGGTATTTACATATGTATGCTGTATACACATTTTACTGTGTATATTGGTGCAATAAATCATGATGAGCAACAGATTTACCTTCGACTCGAACCTGAGCTTGTTGCATGGAGTTGTGCACTGAAGTCATGCTTTTACTACTTGATTTCATCACCTGATATGTTTCACAATCACCGTCTCTATCATAACCTGTGTGGCTCTTAGATGTGTAGTTACAGCCAATCAAAATAATGCAAGAATGCTGATTTTATGACCTCTTTCTTGTCACTTTTACTCTGCTGCCAACAGCATTTAACAATTCAGTTGTTCATGTATGTGTTTACAAAGGGTGGAATATTTCCTACTGCAGTTTTTTAAGACTTCTCTCAAAAAGCAGACTTTTCTAACTGTACAGCCAGTAAAAATGAGCCTTTCTTGCATGCGTGTGACTGACTTGTGGTTGTTTTTATTGCTAATAAGGATAATGTAGCTTTGGTGTGGGAACCAGATGGATCTGAGAGCTTAAGTTCAAACGTCTCAGGGAGATTTTCCCTCAACCTTGCTCATGCTGGACAAATCACAACTGTTAATCTAATATTGGACAGGTTTGGCACATTACCTGCACAGAAGACTGCTGTTGTTGAAAGTTTTGTTGCTCTGATTGGTTGTACTTATGTCCCACTAGGGCCATAGTAATTTTGGTCTGCACCTGTTGGATTAACCGAGAGGTTCCAGACTTATTCACATTTGCACATTTGTCTGGTAATGCCATGCTAAGTTAGCCTGTTGGTTACAGAAACTATGCTATATTTGATGCAGGTATGATTGCAAATACAGTGCAAGTTTTGCCTTACTAGAAAAGTTGCAGATAATCCTAGGTGCTTAGATGACAGTTGGACTTCTCTTTCTGTTCTTGAAGATGTTTCACCTCGTTCCCAAGAGGCCTCCCCAGTTTGGACTGACTTATCGGGAGTCCAAGGTATATATTCTCATCTCCAAACCAAACAGATAATGGTCTATCAACAAGCCAAGACTCACATGCCTTGAAATGTATATTGTAAAATTGCCAGATAAGGTATCTCAAGACTGACTCTGAAGTGATGCCGTAGACTCCCTCCTTAGAGGTTGCTGTTCTGGTTTAACATAGATGGCTGTACTTGTCCTTTACTAGTCTCTCAAGCCATCTGTCTTCACTGTCCCTAATGTGGACATTGCCATCTTCAAAGAAGTGTCTTTTATCCTTTAGATGCAGATAGACTTCTGAGTCTGGTCCGAACGCAACCCCGATTTATAAGACTTTCAGTTTTCACTTAGTTGCTGATTCTTTTTTGAAAATTTTGTAACAAAAACTATGGTTCAGTTTTTGAAAGAAAAAAATTCTTGAGACATTTTGGTTAGGGTTCGGCACCAAGATTATGTGGTAAGAATTAGGAAAAATGTCATGGCTACGGTTACAATACAACTCTCACTACACGTTTGAAGTGTTATGAAAGACCCCAACCCATTTTATACAAGGCTGGTTGGCTAGAAAGGAGGGCAAGTAAAGCTGTTAACATCAGTGCAAAAGATACACTGATTAAAAATGTGTTTGTGATATGTTACAAACAAAAAACATGTTTCTCTCAAAACATACTGTATATTAGAATCAAGTTTAGTTGTATAAGAACACAGTTTTGGCGAGACTGGTGGTTCTTCTGTGTTGTGCTTGTGAAACATTTGTTTAGTATCTCTACAGAGGAAACTTAACAGTTATCTCTAAACACAAAATGCGTTCTACAACATAATTTATCAGATACTTACAACACAGCCTTGAGATCTCATGCCCAACAGTGTCAACACTAATGAGTTGCTAAGTGCTTTCCCATAGGAAATATAAGGGAGCGTTGGATTTGTTGGTTTTTCGGAAAATTTCGGATAGTCTTATCTTACTGAAATGCCTTCAGATGACAAAAGTTATGAATTGCCACTGCAGAAATAAGCAACCATTCACAACTCAAGAACGAGTATTACTACAAGAACCAAAATGAGCTGTCCAGCTGGTTTCTACTGAAGCTCTTAGGATTTAATGTTCATTGTTTGTCTTTAAAACCAACAGATCTCATTTATTCCTACCAGTTCTCAATTAAATTTTTTATTTTTATTTTTTTTGGTTTACATCTATTTTCAATATGCTGTGTACAAAATGCATTCAAAGTACACCCAAAGCAAACCTCAGTAGTGGACACATTCCAAACCTCCACAACAGCTCTTTATCTGGTTAAGGAGTGAAGCCACAAAAACACAGACTCAATTGGTTTCACATATATGCTCACACATGCATGTACTCACACACATGCACACACATACACACGCACACAAGTACGCGCGGGCACACACACACACACACACACACACACACACACACACACACACACACACACACACACACACACACACACACACACACGTATGTATAAATACACTGTATACACCCCTGAAAGGAAACTCTATGTGACCTTGTCTTGAATTCCTCTCCTGTCACTGGTTTCATTCATCTACATACTGTGAAGGAAATGGTTAAAATTGCAGCAAGGGGTTTGTAGGTTTCTTTTTTTTTCTTTTTCTTACTGTTGGCTCCCACTAAAGATGCACAATGCATACTGTAAGACAGATCTGTGAGGTGGGAAGCCTTGATTGTAAACAGCTGAACTTCTGGTTCATATAGTTGGCCACTTTGTCACTCTCCTTTTCCACCAGTGGCATCTACAGTCAAGAACAACAGTTTACATACACTTGTAAAGACCATGCATATCATGCCAGTCTTGAGTTCATTGAAACCTGCGTGTCTTGGTCACATAAAAAAACAATCATGCATTTAGTTTCTTTCATAGATCATCTGGAAATATCAAATATCTGCTGGGTCAAAAATGCACATACAGCACAGCTAATATTTGGTTAAACTTCATTTGGGCATGTTCATCTCAATTAGGCACTTCTGCTTTTCATCCACAAGCTTCTGGTTTATCTTTGACTCATCTTGACAGAACTGAATATGTTGGCCTTCTGACACAGACTTGTTACTTCACCACAGTCCACAGAATCTTGATGGGGTTGAAGCCAGGACTTTGGGGAGACCAGTCTAAAACCTTAACTCCAGCCGGATTTAGATGTTTCTTTACCACTTTTGATGTGTGTGTGAGGTCATTGTCCTGTCGGTTCACCAAACTATGTCCAGGATCCAACTTTCTGGCTGATGAGTTTAGGTTTTCCTGAAAAATGTGGAGGTAATCCGCCTTTCTCGTTATTTCATTTACTTTGTGTAAAACACCAGTTCCACTGGAGCCAAAACAGCCTCAGGGCATGATACTGCCACCACCATGCTTGATGCTCGGCTTGGTGTTCCTGGGGTTAAAGGTCTTACTTTCTCTCCTCCAAGCCTATATCTGGTCGTTGTGGCCAATTATCTCATTTTTTGTTTCATTTGACCACATAAATTTCCTTGAGAAGGCCTCTTCTTTTACCATGTGATCAGCAGCAAACTTTAATCAGGCTTTTTGGGGGCCATTTCTCAAGAAAGGGCTTCCTTCTTGCATGTCAGACTCTCAGTTCAGTGGGTTCTATCCGCAATCTCATTAGCTTCGGTCACTACCAAAAAGCTCATGATTGCTGGAACAGAGATCAGTTGAGAGCTTTGCCTTTCAGCTCAGCTTTCACTTCACTATGGACAGTCCAGTACAATACCGACATTACTGCCAGCTCCTCTAAAGCATAAAATGAAGAAGTGATAACATTTTAAATAAATACAAAAGGTCAGAAGGTCAACTTACAGCAACTTCATGATGTTCTGTTCACACTATTTTTTGGCCAAGGTTCAACAACATAACTCTGAAAGAGAAGGAACAATTGTGAACATAGTCCACATTTGTCAGTCACTAAAATAGTGGTCCTAACATTGGATTGCCTGGGGACCAGACAGTCTTTATATTGTGTATTACAAATACACATAAAGTCAGTCTGGAACTGCTCCATTGAACCAAATCTAGCCCAGAGGCGGGACTACCGATCACAGCTTGAATTGGAGAGAGCCAATCAGCGTAACGCATGTGTGACGCCATCACTAAGCGACCCTAACAACTGCCTTTCCGCCATGATATTTTGTAGTTTTAACAGCTTCCTTCGCCGTACAGGGGTCCTGAGAAAATCTAAGCTCTCCCTTTCAACAGTGGAGGCAGCATTACGCATTCTATCGTACAGCCTGCCGGAATTAAAAGAAGAAAGAAGAGAGTAGTCCAAAACAGTTATGGCGACCAGTTTTAAGGACACATTCAGCCTGTGCAAAACAGAGGAAAGCGCACGAGAGAACCTCGCTCTGTTGCGGTCGCCATTTCGTTTGTAATGCGGGAGGTGCACAGGTGTTAGTGGGTAATCTCGGCCCTGAAGATGACGCATCGTTAACTCCCGCCTCTGGTGCTCTGACTGGTTCGGTCTGATCTGCTCGGAGCTTGACAACCTGTCAAAATGTGTCAATGGAGGGAGGGCTAGACCGTATTCCCGTATATCCCTTATAACAGGAATACAAAGTCTAGCTAAGCTAGACTAAACATTGGCTGCCCACTTTGAAACTGTGGTGATTGTTTTTAATGTTCTATGCTCTCGGACTGAAAGATGTGTATGAAATATACATTTTGCAGAATTTGTAACTTCTTTGCAGCATATCTGAAACATTTGTCTTGCTGTAAGGGCTGTGACTGTGTTCTGTCAGAATCAGCTTTATTGATCAAACATGTAAACACATACAAGGAATTTCACTGTTTATTTTGCCTAAAACTTGCTCACTTAAAGACATCACTGTATATATTACTGTATATGAACAAGGACAGACAAGGGATGTAAACTTTAACTTGATTGGTTGGGCAGGGGCATGCAATCGCAGGTACTAATTGAGGTTACAACAATAATCTGTTCTTGTGCCACAACATTTGCTTGTAGTAACTAACCAATATTATGTTTTATGTTCTATTTAGGCATTTACTGCTTTGGAGAAGGTAAGGGAAAGATTGTGGTCTTTGAAAAAATACTGAGGAAGTCAGCAGTTACCTAAATTAGCAGTTTAACCAAAAGGTTTGTGTTGCCTAAACATTAGATCCATGCCTGTGCTTTCTATAGCCACTGGCAATTGTCAACCCATTCAATCTGGCATAACTTGCATGCAGCACACAAATATTGCATGTTGCTGCTTAAACTTATCTGCTTAATAGTTATAGTTTTCAAGAAAAACATACTTGAGCAAACAGAAACAAGATTATATAAAAAGAATATATTTCCAAAGAGGGGCTGCACAGTGGAGTAGTGGTTAGCACTTTCGCCTTTCACCAAATCACGGGTGGACCTGGGATCTTTCTGCATGGAGTTGCATGTTCTCCCTGTGCATGCGTGGGTTTTCCGGGCACTCCGGCTTCCTCCCACAGTCCAAAAATCTGCTGAGGTTAATTGGTTACTCTAAATTGTCCGTACTTGTGGAATGTGAGAGTGATTGTTTGTCTGTAGCCCTGCGACAGACTGGCGACCTGTCCAGGGTGTCCCCTGCCTTCACCCGAGTCAGCTGGGATAGGCTCCAGCACCCCCCGCGACCCTAGTGAGGATAAAGCGGTGTATAGAGAATGGATGGATGGATATTTCCAAAGAGGAAAATTTCATGATCTGATTCTGCACCTCACATCTGTTGCCCAGTAAACTCACTAGATAATGCTTACTTCAGTACATCTAACGCTGCTTGACCTTGCATACCCCACTGCCACCACTGTCAGGAATGATTGTCAGTATATTTAGAATTTTTTTGGACAAAAAAATTACTTAAAAAGACTGTTTCATGTCAAAGTGAAAACTGATTGTTTTTTTTATTTACAAAATAATGTCAATTAATGAAAAAAAAGTAAAAATAAAATGTTCATCCTCTTCAAGTCAGTATTTGGTAAGTATGCCTTTCACAAAAATTGCAGTTTTCATCCTGTGAATTGCTCAAGTCAAGTCAGGTTGCTACTGGGACGACCCTTTATCCAAGTCCAGACACGTATTCTCAGTTGACTCAACCTCCAGAACATTCACCTTGTTGTCTTTAAATCATTTCTGTGTTGCTTTAAACTTCACGGCATGATGCTGCCACCACCATGCTTCACATCATGATGCTGCCACCACCATGCCTCATGTCATGATGCTGCCACGACCATGCTTTACTTCATGATGTTGCCACCACCATGCTTCACATCATGATGCTGCCACCACCATGCTTCACATCATGATGATACCACCACCACGCCTCACATCATGATGTCACCCCCACCATGCCTCACGTCATGATGCTGCCACCACCATGCCTCACATCCTGGTATTTCCACCACCATGCTTTACCTCATGATGCTGCCACCACCATGCTTCACATCATGATGCTGCCACCACCATGCTTCACGTCATGATGCTGCCACCACCATGCCTCACATTTTGGTATTTCCACCACCATGCTTCACATCATGATGCTGCCACCACCATGCCTCACATCCTGATGCCACCACCACCATGCCTCACGGCATGATGCTGCCACCACCATGCTTTACTTCATGATGCTGCCACCACCATGCTTCACATCATGATGCTGCCACCACCATGCTTCACATCATGATGATACCACCACCATGCCTCACATCCTGATGCTACCACCAACATGCTTCACATCATGATGATACCACCACCATGCCTCACATCCTGATGCTACCACCAACATGCTTCACATCATGATGATACCACCACCATGCCTCACATCCTGATGCTACCACCACCACGCCTCACATCCTGATGATACCACCACCACGCCTCACATCCTGATGCCACCACCACCATGCCTCACATCATGATGCTGCCACCACCATGCCTCACATCCTGGTATTTCCACCAACATGCTTTACTTCATGATGCTGCCACCACCATGCTTGACATCATGATGCTGCCACCACCATGCTTGACATCATGATGATACCACCACCATGCTTGACATCATGATGCTGCCACCACCATGCCTCACATCCTGATGCCACCACCACCATGCCTCACGGCATGATGCCGCCACCACCATGCTTTACTTCATGATGCTGCCACCACCATGCTTCACATCATGATGCTGCCACCACCATGCTTCACGTCATGATGCTGCCACCACCATGCCTCACATCCTGTATTTCCACCACCATGCTTCACATCATGATGCTGCCACCACCATGCCTCACATCCTGATGCCACCACCACCATGCCTCACTCATGATGCTGCCACCACCATGCCTCACATCTTGGTATTTCCACCACCATGCTTTACTTCATGATGCTGCCACCACCATGCCTCACATCATGATGCTGCCACCACCATGCTTCACATCATGATGATACCACCACCATGCCTCACATCCTGATGCTACCACCAACATGCTTCACATCATGATGATACCACCACCATGCTTCACATCCCTGATGATACCACCACCACGCCTCACATCCTGATGCCACCACCACCATGCCTCACATCATGATGCTGCCACCACCATGCCTCACATCCTGGTATTTCCACCAACATGCTTTACTTCATGATGCTGCCACCACCATGCTTCACATCATGATGCTGCCACCACCATGCTTCACATCATGATGATACCACCACCATGCTTGACATCATGATGCTGCCACCACCATGCCTCACATCCTGATGCCACCACCACCATGCCTCACGGCATGATGCCGCCACCACCATGCTTTACTTCATGATGCTGCCACCACCATGGTTCACATCATGATGCTGCCACCACCATGCTTCACGTCATGATGCTGCCACCACCATGCCTCACATCCTGGTATTTCCACCACCATGCTTCACTTCATGATGCTACCACCACCATGCTTCACATCATGATGCTGCCACCACCATGCTTCACATCATGATGATACCACCACCACGCCTCACATCCTGATGCCACCACCACCATGCCTCACGTCATGATGCTGCCACCACCATGCCTCACATCCTGGTATTTCCACCACCATGCTTTACTTCATGATGCTGGCACCACCATGCCTCACATCATGATGCTGCCACTACCATGCTTCACATCATGATGATACCACCACCATGCCTCACATCCTGATGCTACCACCAACATGCTTCACATCATGATGATACCACCACCATGCTTCACATCATGATGATACCACCACCACGCCTCACATCCTGATGCCACCACCACCATGCCTCACATCATGATGCTGCCACCACCATGCCTCACATCCTGGTATTTCCACCAACATGCTTTACTTCATGATGCTGCCACCACCATGCTTGACATCATGATGCTGCCACCACCATGCTTCACATCATGATGATACCACCACCATGCTTCACATCATGATGCTGCCACCACCATGCTTCACATCATGATGATACCACCACCATGCCTCACATCCTGATGCTACCACCAACATGCTTCACATCATGATGATACCACCACCATGCTTCACATCATGATGATACCACCACCACGCCTCACATCCTGATGATACCACCACCACGCCTCACATCCTGATGCCACCACCACCATGCCTCACATCATGATGTTACCACCACCACGCCTCACATTCTGATGCCACCACCACCATGTCTCACGTCATGATGCTGCCACCACCATGCCTCACATCTTGGTATTTCCACCACCATGCTTTACTTCATGATGCTGCCACCACCATGCCTCACATCATGATGCTGCCACCACCATGCTTCACATCATGATGATACCACCACCATGCCTCACATCCTGATGCTACCACCAACATGCTTCACATCATGATGATACCACCACCATGCTTCACATCCTGATGATACCACCACCACGCCTCACATCCTGATGCCACCACCACCATGCCTCACATCATGATGCTGCCACCACCATGTCTCACATCCTGGTATTTCCACCAACATGCTTTACTTCATGATGCTGCCACCACCATGCTTCACATCATGATGCTGCCACCACCATGCTTCACATCATGATGATACCACCACCATGCTTGACATCATGATGCTGCCACCACCATGCCTCACATCCTGATGCCACCACCACCATGCCTCACGGCATGATGCCGCCACCACCATGCTTTACTTCATGATGCTGCCACCACCATGCTTCACATCATGATGCTGCCACCACCATGCTTCACGTCATGATGCTGCCACCACCATGCCTCACATCCTGGTATTTCCACCACCATGCTTCACTTCATGATGCTGCCACCACCATGCTTCACATCATGATGCTGCCACCACCATGCCTCACATCCTGATGCCACCACCACCATGCCTCACGTCATGATGCTGCCACCACCATGCCTCACATCCTGGTATTTCCACCACCATGCTTTACTTCATGATGCTGCCACCACCATGCCTCACATCATGATGCTGCCACTACCATGCTTCACATCATGATGATACCACCACCATGCCTCACATCCTGATGCTACCACCACCACGCCTCACATCCTGATGCCACCACCACCATGCCTCACATCATGATGCTGCCACCACCATGCCTCACATCCTGGTATTTCCACCAACATGCTTTACTTCATGATGCTGCCACCGCCATGCTTCACATCATGATGCTGCCACCACCATGCTTCACATCATGATGATACCACCACCATGCTTCACGTCATGATGCTGCCACCACCATGCTTCACATCATGATGATACCACCACCATGCCTCACATCCTGATGCTACCACCAACATGCTTCACATCATGATGATACCACCACCATGCTTCACATCATGATGATACCACCACCACGCCTCACATCCTGATGCCACCACCACCATGCCTCACATCATGATGTTACCACCACCATGCCTCACGTCATGATGCTGCCACCACCATGCTTCACATCATGATGTTACCACCACCATGCTTCACATCGTGATGCTGCCACCACCATGCTTCACATCATGATGCTGCCACCACCATGCTTCACATCATGACGCTGCCACCACCATGCTTCACATCATGATGCTGCCACCACCATGCTTCACATCATGATGCTGCCACCACCATGCTTCACGTCATGATGCTGCCACCACCATGTTTCACAGTGTAGATGTTATGTTTGAGATGCCAAACATAGTGTCTCGACTGACGAACCAAAGAAACTTCTTCCTGTTGATTTCAGATTCTCCACGCGCCATTTGGTATATTATAGTTGAGATTTACTTTGTTTCAACAGCAGCGTTACTACCGTGATAGTTAATTTTAATAATCAGTGGTTTATTTTTTGGCCATGTAGGCTAGTGTTTATCTTCCAACTTTTCCCATTTGTAATGTACTTTTCCCTTTATATTAAAAATACGTGGAGTTTACCTGAGGTCGATACCCTGATTTAAATTGGCATCACATCATTTTTTTGTATATTATTATTGTATTATTACCTCCACCAAGGAGGTTATGTGACACCTGGCGTTTGTGTGTCTGTCTGTCTGTCTGTCTGTTAGCAAGATAACTCAAAAACGCCTGGCCAGATTCACATGAAATTTGGAGGGGATGTAGACTATGGTAAGAGGAAGAGCTGATTTAATTTTGGTGGCAATCCGGAAATGATCCTGGATTCTGGATCACTTTGAATTTTTTAGTATGTTTTAGTATGTGGTCCAAAATAGGACAAAAACATCATAGGTTAGTATGTCGTCCAACAACTTGGAGCAAGGTGTCTCGGTTGCTCAACTGGTTGAGAAAGTGATTCGTGAACAGAACTGTATCAGAGACGCAGGTTCGATTCCAGCTCACGATCCTTTACTGCATGGGTTTCCTGTTTTCCTCTCTATCCTTGGCGGAGGTCTGCACTCTCTGAGTGTTTTTCTAGTTATTATTGTGCGAAGCATGGAAATAGTTGTGATTTTGAAGAGGGACATGCCTAGCAGGTATGCATTTAAAACTGAAGAAAAAAACTAATTTCTGGAAATCAAACAGTGAGCAATTGCAGGTGCCTGGAGGTGTTTTTGGTGGTTGACTGCTGGTAAAACAGCACCACAGTGAGGAAAAAAACTTCGCCTTCCAATCCCCACGACCAAATCATCCGCCAACTGTGTATATCTATGAAGTTAAGTGTGTGCTAACAACGTGTTTAGTGGCAGTCTGTCAGCTGCTGGTTAAGTCTGTGTGTGCAGGCTAAATAAAGGTTCGCCAGTCAATAAAGAAACAGCAGTTTGGCATTTTATTAACTTCTTGGGTTACTATGATGGAGTACTCTGTGGGCTCGGTGGTTGTGAACCTGCAGCGTTCAACTCGATGATAAATTGCTTGTGGCTTTGTTATCCCTGTAGGGGTTGCGCCTGGAAGCAGATACGATGTACAATTTGCAGAACTTTTTTTTTTTACCTTTTAATACATTTTTTTTCACTTTATTTCGGTGAGGAACACCACTGTCAGTTCTTTACCTTTTTACTGAAAATGTACTTACATTTGAGACCCAGGAAATACATGTAGTGAAAAATGTCTGCTACGAAGATCAAAATAGCATTTTTCTTCTTGGTGAGCGTGTGTACCCTTTTATGGTTGTTACCTAATTGCTTTTTGGACTCTAATCCCCTGTACTCTGCTTACTTCAGTGAGTTGTTTATATGGTTTTTGAGTTCATTCCTCTATAAAGACATACTTTTCCCATTATTGAATGACATTCCACTTTTTTTTTTTTTAAATGATGGGGAGATACACAGCGGTGCCCACCAAGAAACAGCACAGCACTAAAGCCTGGTAACAATGCATTGTTCTGGATTAATCATTTTAATGAAAAAGAAGGAAAAATTTGCAATGAAAGATAGATTTGTAGCATAGATGTATTTTTTCCACAGTAAATACTTCTACTCATGTGCATCTATTTCTTCAAATCTGTCCACTGTGTTTTTGTGTTGCTGTTTGGTCATTTTAGCCATAAAGACCTAATTTTAAATCAATTATTTTGAGTGTTAATGCTTCAACCTGATTGCAGCCAATGAGTATACAATCTGGAGACATTTTGACATTTGAAAGAGTGTTGACGTCACCAACTGATGTAAAACAAGTAGAATTGTATTTCAAAATAAAATCACAGCAGGTTCCTTCTTACCAAGGAACTACTTAAAGGTCTGATAATTACTATTTTGTTTATAATTATACAGATTTTCAGTGTCTTTTAGCTCATAGTTTTGCTTTTGCATCCCATAACTTAAGCTGTTAAGGTGATTCTCACTGATCTTTACAGTCATTTCCAAATGCATCTGTTTTGAGTAAGCAGCTGTGATAAACTTGCACTGAACTGCTGGCAAAATTAGCAATTAGCTTTTGAATATGAGAGTGTATTTGGCAGCTGAAGAGCAACTTATTTATCTCAAAAGTTTGTGGAGATTGAACAGATCAAACCCCAAAAAGCAAATAGCATTGAATTTACCTTCGTCATTTGACATGCATTCCAACAACTGCAAACAGTAAACTGCATCTGTTTCAATGTGTAAATCTGTTTCATGATATTTTTCTACAGCAATTCTATCAAGGTGGTGATTACAATATGGCATGTTATCTATAATCATCTACACGAGCCCTGATGGGCATGGCAAGATGACAAAATATGGGTTTTATGGACCATCACAGGCAAATGTGCACAATTTACAGGAGCTTTAATCTTAAATTTCCATTTTGGTGAAGAAGATATCCTAGCAAGGTGCAACTACCTCAAAGAACTCTGAAATTTTGGCTTTCAAGTAAGTTAAAGTCTGATTTTTAGATTTTATTTTAATTGAAGAATCCTGGAAAAGTTAGGGTTAGGGTTACTAACACATCAACGGTCCTTCTTGTCTGAAAAAGTTGACTTGTTGCTGTGCTAAAACAGAAAAACTACACCAAAACATGATCAAAGTTGTATCACTAGAGCATCATTATGCATTCTAAACCCTTGGGAACAGTCTTCTAAATGTGCTACCGCAAGAAAATCCTGTGTTTAACTTGCTTTCAATGTGATATTTAAGTTAAATAGACTCATTCTGCGCTCCTAAAGCTGAAGCATATATTTAAAGGACTTCACCTGACTTTTTTTTGTCAATTTTCCATCTCTTTATGTCTTTCTAAATCATGTCCAATCAGTTAAATTTACCACAGGTGGACTCCAATCAAGATGTAGAAACATCTGAAAGATTATCAAGACAAATAGATTTTAAGTGTCAAAGCAAAGACTCTTAAATTTGACTTCCAGTATGTCAAAGTGATATTTCCAGCTTTTCTGTTCAATAAATATGCAAAAAAAAAACAACAACATTCAAATTCAGTTTTTAGTCTGTCTAAATGATGCTTACAATGAGAATTTTTACAGTTTTATCATCAGGCTGCAACTTAATAACGTGTGAATAAAGTGAACCAGTCTAAATACTTTCTGAACAGCCACTAAATCTTCCTCTCAGCACGTTAAGTCTGAGAGCAAAAAGCTTGAACTTCCCGTCAGCGGAGCAGACGGGGGGCTTCAGACACCAATCAGAGTTCTCCTTCTTCTTAACGTCTCTCTTGTTCTAATTCCACCGCAGGCCACAGTTTACTCTGTCCAACCCCTTGAAAAGACTGCGGCCGCAAAACATCTCAATAAAAATTACAACCAGAATGTGGAAGCCTGACAGTCACAGATTCTGTTATTGCTAAATGTGTGGGGAGGGAGACAAATTAAAACCTTGTATCTCAATAGAGTCATCTCTGTTGGAAGTAAAGAAAAACAGGAAAATTATGCTTGTTTTTCTACCATTTCTGTACATTCCAGAGAAATGGTTTAGCAACCAGAAGGAACACAGAGAGGCAGGATGTTGCTGCTATAAAGTCTTAACGTGCACCATGAAAAACAGTTTGGCGAAAGTCATGTCACTTTTCGAAGGGACGCTCATGCAGCTGCCGGTTTCAATTGGGGAAATTCTAAACATAAAACGAAAGCACATTTGACTTTGTGTAAACCACAATTATATTGATGTCTTGATCCCAAATGAAAACCTAAATCGCCAACGATACGGAGAACTGAAGTTCAGGTCGGGCCTCGCTGGCTGCTCACTTTTATTTGAGGCTTTTAGGAGCAAACAAGGATTTAGTTTCTGCAGATAAGGATCCATTTGTTGCTGCGTAAATCAAACCTGTGACCTTTTCACTTACGGGTCCTGAGGCCACCCTGACTGCTGGAGGGAATACAAACACTCTGGTTTTATTGATGTGATGTTGTAGTTTTGCACGGAAAGCATGCAACATTTTTAAAATCTGCAGGTAATGCAGTAAATGACTATTCTAGATGGAAACAGCTGATTTTTAATAGAATATCTCCATAGGGGTACAGAGGAACATTTCCAGCAACCATCACTCCTGTGTTCTAATGCTACATTGTGTTAGCTAATGGTGGTGAAAGGCTCATTGATGATTAGAAAACCCTTGTGCAGTTATGTTAGCACATGAATGAAAGTGTGAGTTTTCATGGAAAACAGAAAATTGTCTGGGTGAGCCCAAACTTTTGAATGTATTTATCTCCTAAACTCACAAGGAGAAATTTGTCAAGCTGGGGTTTTTCCACTGCTTTCACAAACTCATTAGCCTTTTTACAGTGTGCGAAGGACAAAAAAATAAATAAATAAAAATAAACAGCAGATTTTCTCCGGTACATAAAACTGCATCTTTGATCTGGTAATGAAGGCTGCTGTGAGTCAGTCAGTAAATCAGCTCATAGGACAATTAGTCTAAATAGAGACGTGACATCGAACATTAAAGTTGCTCTGAATGAAAAGGGAGAACAAACAAGAGAGGATGACGCGCAACAGAGGATGTGAGTCAAAGTGGAAGCCACAGTGCTGCGACCACATGCTTTACATCTGGCTTAATACACTCAAATATAGATATTTATGCTTTTAAACACAAACAGTGTTTCACTTAGCTTATATTTCATGTCCACATCAAAGAAAGTCAAATAATTCAATCAGAAAATGAATCATTTTCTTAAGGAGAATGTCTGATTTGACAAAACCAAATGATGTTTATTTAGTACTAATCAGTATTTTTAGCATTTTTTTTATTGATATAATAAGGAAAACATGTTAACCAACTTATTTATTAGATTAAAATATGCCAATACTGAATTGTTTCTTTTATTAAAGCTTCACAAAACTGGACTGAAACAACTAGAACACATCAAGTATTGCTATTTCTCTACTCAGTTAAAAAGCTGGTTCTTTCATAATCAAATTAGTTTAAGATTTTTATAGTATAATTCTGTAGTGTCTGCTGTCTGATTTTATGCTATTTTATTAAACTGAGAATGTTTGTATCTGCTCAAGAACTGCAAACGAGAATCTTTTTATGGCTAAATGTGGCAGATTCTCAGAAACGAATTGAACAAACTCTTTTATTTGTAAAATCTGCTCTTAGCGCTTATATTTTGCAGCCACAGCTCTAAGACAAAGTGAGGCAATGTTAAAAAAGTGACTTAAATGACAAAACAGGACTTGCACATACTCAAAAATCCTTTTTTTCAAAATTTAATCAATATTGTTTTGTTGCTTAACCAAAACCACACCATGCCATGGACATAAATGCAATTCCTCTGCAGATCTGATGTTTCATTACAACTTGTAAAATGTTTTTAAAAACTAATCAGTAGTTTATTAATGTCATTTCTGGGAGACGGAGATTAATTAATCTACTGCAAAGTACTTAAAATGCAGATATTGTTCTTAGATTCAATGTCCAGTTATCACTTTTACTATATGGATTATAATGTATCATTTTACATTACAACAGCGATGAGTGACAGTGTAAAGGAAAAACCTGAACCCTTGACTGACTGCTGCCTCTGTTCTGCTGTTGGAGATATTTTTGGTTCATGTGGTTTGGAAATGGTTTGATGAAATGTGAATCATTTCCTGTGACCTTTGCAATCAGCGGATCTCAAATCAGTCGAATATTTGAAGCAGATTTATGACGGATGTGTCAGACGGCAGTCACCCAATAAAGAAGGAACTTCTTTGGTATAATGATGCTGCATCCAGTAGAGTTCCAGAGATTTAGAGAATCAATGCCAATGAAGCTGTTCTGGGAACAGGCAATGCCCCAACAGCTTAATAATGCACTTTATGCAGGTTTTAACTTTAATTTGTCAATAAATCTTCCAGAAAATTCATTTGAGAAACCATTTTTGGATGTAATAACACAATGGAAATCTTATAAATTCATGCAGTAAATATTATTTCATCATAATGCAGAATAGGTTCATATTTAATGCATCTTGCATGCACTCTGTAAAAATAATATTTTATTTTGCAGAATTTTTTCATATTTTTGAAAAACACAAAAATCAATTCAATTACAAAAAAGACTTTGAATTGTTTTCCACTTCAAATTTTAGTCCTTTTTTAAAGAAAGTGAGATTTGTTTTCCATAAAAATGAATTTGTCTTGAAACTTTTGTAATTTTCATTTCATTTTAATGTGAGAAAATGCTAAAATGAGCGTGAATATTGTAAATATATTTGTGTGATTATATAGATTTAGCCACAATTCACATAAAAAGAATGATTTTTTTCTGTCATTTTCTATAAATTTGTTTGTTAAATGAGAAATATCTTGTATAATTCTAGAACTTTTCAGAACAAATATGTTGAATAAATGTGTTTTTTTAGTCAGTGTATGATATCTGTAAGCACTGGTAATCTGTCAAAATACAGGTTTTATCATCATATCATGTATCTATTAATCTGTCACTATATATAAATATTATTTTACTGTATATTACCTGTCATTTCATTGTTTTGTTTTGTTTTTACATGTAGCTAACCTTTCAATAAAACATTAAAAGTCTAAAAAAAAATACAACAATCTTGGATTAAAGTGTGTCTAGAAAATGTATATTAATTCAGAAAAATTGTGGTATCTTCATGAGATGCCTATTTTCTTTATTTTTCACCGCCCTGGCTGCCTGAATACCAGTGTTATTTTACCGTTTTTATTTTACAGTGGACAGTAGCCAATATCGTGACAGTGATCATTAAAATTCTGAAACCTTTTTGTTTGTCTGTGCATGTTTTTTCCCATTAAAGAAGAGAACTGGATGACTCATCCAACATATTTCTACCTAACAGTGACTGTCCTAGGAAGAATTGTAATAATTCATAGAAGTGGGTTTACTTCCTGTTTATGCTTAAATTTGTCTTAAACATGACGCCCTGCTTACTTGTCGTCTTACCCAAAAAGGCACAACAAATCCGTCGCAGGAACCTGGCAGTGCTTTAATCAGCTTCTGCTCCTCTGCAGCTGTTTTTCTTTCCCCTCTCACGGTGGTCAAATTAGCTTGACCGACTGCCCACATTTCACAGAAAACAATGCTGCCCGGTGCAGGAAGGGGGATAATAAAAGAAAAACAACAACAAAAAAAAACAAACATGAGAGCAACGATAGATAGAGGCAGGAGGAGGGAGGGAGGGGGGCTAAAGATCAGGCTGCAAATGTGGAACCACTTAGGCTCCGAGAGCCTTTAAAGGGTTAAAGATGGCTATGGGAGAAGTGGAGCTCGTTTATCGCAAATTTGACAGTGGTAGTTAAATGTTGAGCTCTCCCTCCGATCTGCCAGTCTGGGGAGGCAAGAGGAGGCTCTCAGCTCTGCTCACCTCGACTCTCCGGTGCTCCTCTTTTGTTGTTTATGGTCTCCCACCTCCTCGTCTTCAGCCCTAAATCATCTGAAACAGGACAAAGGAGAAGAGGGTTTCTTCCTCTGTCTTCCCTCTCCTCTTGCTGCCCTGGGCCCCGAAAGATTACCTCTCTATCCTAAACCCACTGTCTTTTCCCCCTTTCTTCCTCTTTGCGCCTCACCGTGGAACTTCTCAAACCTGCCACCCTCTGGAGTCCTTGCAGATGTCCGCAGCCTGGCGCTGAACCGGGCGCTTGCCAGCAGCCCAGATGCATTCGCGACTCCTTGTGATGTCCTTGATATGTGAGGTGATCAGGATGGGGTCCGGCGGCATGCAGAAGCAAAGCGGTGAGTAAACCGCCGAAACAGCATGAGGAGGTTTTTTTTAGGGGTTGTACCGTAGAAGCGAGATGTTCTGCAGTATCTAAAGGCAGATTTCTTTGCAAAATTGAATTGCTCTGTCCCACATTTGCATGAAAACAAACATACGCAAGATGTAAACCTGCAAAAACTGCCATTATTGAATGGACGAGACAGTCTGGAGTTGTAAAAATTAGCAGAATTTCTTATTTATAGCTACCACATGGTTCTACTAGAGAGCAGGTGTTGGTTAAAAAAATAAAAAAGACGCAGTTTTCAGTGATTCAATGGGTATTATCATAAAGTATTTGATAATAAATGCATAAAATAAACAGTGTTCCACCAGAATAACAGCAATTCGTCTGGTTTAATTAAAAATAATTCATAAAAACTCAGGAATTAGTGATATTTCATATTATTTCTTCTACTAGCACATTACTTTGCACTGTCTTTTGCACATTTATTCCTTATTATCATAAATTATGCACCTTTACATCAGTACTCTTTTTTTTTTGCACATTATTGTTGCACATTTTCATTTATTACTAAAAGTATAACGTGTGATCAACTGGATGCCTTTCATTTCCCCAAGAGGATGAGTAAAGCATCCTTCTATCCAGACATCTATTAGCTTTTCCTTCCAAACAAACAGCTGACTTATTTTGTCACTCTTTGCCGATCTCTGCGCCACCAGTGTTTGGGAAACTCTCCTCAGAATTGTGAGTTTTTATGAGATAATTCAGTCCTGACCGCAGCCTCATGGTGTCATACCGGTGTCTGGAATTTCCTCAGGAATTTGGGACTAATAGAGGGATCCGGACTCAATTACGCCGTCATTTTAGCTACCGACGTTTCCCCCCAGTGAGGTGAGACGTTAGATAGTGATTGCAGGGGCTGCATGAAGCCGTCGCTGATTCTCATCCAGGATAACTGCTTGTGGCAGCACGATTATGTCAGCTCACGCTTGCAAAAGGGCCGAGCTTTCAAAGTATGAATTTCAAGCATTCTTAGAGCAACCTTCAAGGTATTCAGCAGCTCACATGTGTTGCATTTAAGAAAAGGAAGGGAAAGTGCTGTGCAAAACAACCCAGAATAACAGCTTGTAAAAGCACGATTATGTCAGTTCAAGCTTAAGAAAGGGTTGATACAGCTTTAAAAACTCAAAAAATATGAATTTCAGACATTCTTAGAGCAAAATTCAAGGTATTCAGGAGCTCACAGGAAAAATAAGGGGAAACAATGTGCAAAATGACTTGCAAAGTCAAAGTTAAGATAAGAATCTAATATTAGGTGTGCACATCTTTGCTAAAGTACAGTTCTAAAATGTCTTCTGGTGTAACAGTGTGTAAACAGTGCTGCCAGACAAGTCAGGCAAGTCAAAGCAATAAAAAAAAAAATGTTTAAAAAAATGGAACAAATGCGTGTTGCAGTGTGCACAGTTGTATAAAATTCTGCTTTTATGTTGTCCAAAGTGATGACTCAGTCCTGGATTGAGACGTTTGATGCTAATCGATGAGAACAGGCTGAAGGTGGATCCGGTTTATGGGTCTGAGGGGTCAAATGTTAGCTGTGGGAACGACAGCGTGACCCGCTGTCAGAATTCATTTCTTCACACCGAGGAGATTTCATTCTTCCCTTCCCCCCTTCTTCTTTTTCCTCCCTTTCTTCATTTACCGCCCATATCTTCTCACTCCTGCCACCCTTTGGCCCTCATCTGGACCTGGCTGCTCAAGCTGTTAAAACACAGACAGAGACTGGAAGGGCTGAGAAGTGTTTGAGAGAGAAAGCTGAACTCCAGAGGTCAGGAGGCTGAAGCCATTATTACATCCATTAGTGCTGAACGTATTTCTGTACGGTTACTGTAGGTAATTGTGAGCACCTGTGGAAAGAGGAAAGAGGAAAGATGCTTCCCTGCAGTGAGTACAGAGATAAAGCCAAGCGCTGCCAGTCTGCTGCTCTGCCACGTACACCTCGAACACAGCCATCAAATCGATGCTACGTTACAATAATATAAACAGAAAAGATGAAGCATGACACTAATTTACCAACAAATCCACTCTAATTAGCATGTGTAAGTGCTGAAAGGGTGAAATTTGGCTCAAGTACCAGGTGAAAAATTCATTTTCTGCACATGCTTTAAGCTTTATCTTGGGGAATTTGAGTTTCACAGCATTTAAGACATAATTTTGTAGGAAAACGTCATAAAAATAAGCACTGTGGGAGTTATTTTAACTATATAGATGTATTTGTATTTACACCTGGTGGATCGCTCATGCTGAGCGCAGATTTAAAGAGGCCTATTTGTGAGGAGTAATTGTAATCAGGTTCAGGTGTTGCTGCTGGTGTAAGCATGTAAATTTAACTGTGCTCCTGTTCGGGTCCCGGGGCAGTAACATATTTTGTTTTTTTTACTCTATTATAAATCACCCATTCTTCTGCAGCTGGACTTAAACTGAAAATGTTTGAAGTTAAACACAGAAATCTGCGTGCATGTTAGCTTGCTTGCCTTGAACATTAGAAAGTGCCACCTAGTATAAAGTACTGTTTGTTTGCACCACTTGTAGGCACATGTAAGTCTCAGTAATTTGTCACTGTGCTTGGAGAACCTTTCAGGATGACGAATCGCAAAGAAATAAGCAAGCATTTAAAAGAAATTTAACAACATTTAAAAAAAAAAAGACACTCAGGAGTCTAAAATAGTAAAAACTAAATAAATAAAAACACGTCATGCTTGCATTATAGGGTCGATTTTATTTACAATCAACAAACAAATCTGCTGAGCCATTTGGGATTCATCAGAGGTTGTGTGACAGAAAACAATCGTAGCCGTGCAACAAGATCTCCATGAGTATTGATTAGCTTTCTGCGAAACAGCATTATTGCATCGACAAGAAAAATAGTGATCAAGCATGCAGACAGCAAGGAAAAGTTATTATTGCTTTTAAATTTGCTTTTACTAAACAGATTACAGTGCAGATAATGACACAAAATGAGGAAGGAGAGAGATGAGAGATGGCAGGCTTTGAAGAAAAGAAAATGATCAGGGAGTGGTTGTTGTGTTTGATTTGAGACTTCAGCACCTGCTGTTCCTTCTTAATGTTCTTTTCTTCTGGGAGCTACTTAATGAAGTTCAGTTGAGGTGTGAAGAAACAGTGGAAGCACGAGAATTAACGCAGCTTGTTTAGGATCATCATTTCAAGTCGTAACACAAATCCACCAAATCAAAGGCTGGAGAAAAGGGGGAAAAAAATGCAGTACATCTTTAACCCAACTGCTATCAATCGTCTGGACATCCGCACAGCTTGAGCTGCTTTAACACGTCACTCCACCTGGCGCGTTTTTTGTGTTAATGTATACATCGTGTTGCATTGTGGAGACTTTGGCTCCATCTACAGAAGCAGAGGCGGCAACTGCTGTACGTTACGGAGAAAAATCCACCTTAAACTGGAATTCTTGCTATTTCCACTCCCAGTAAATGCACCTGAACTCACCTTTACTGGCAAGTTTAGAATCAGACTCACCATCTGGGCATAATATGCAGCTTAGAAAATGCATCCTTCCATCTCTTTATATGTAGAATATCTGATAATCTTATTTAAACTTGTGGCATTCTAATCACATTTTAACATAAATGAAGATATTAATATTTCAAATCACAGAATCTCAGCCCATACAAATAAGATTTGTGACATATAAGTAAGAATCGCTGCTGGAAACTACGTAGGATTCATTAAAGTGATCAAACGTGCTGATTCACTGAGAGTAACATTCACTGCTGCATTGCATTTGTTGGTTTCGCCTTTATAAAAACACATCGTTACATCTTACATTGGCGCTTTCTTGGTGTCTCCATCACTGAAATTAGAAAATATTGCTTCTATTCAACCATCTTCATACCTTCCTTTTAGTGAATCCACTTTTAGGGTGGAAGTCTCTTTTTAAGTGCTACCATGTTTCCCTGAAAACCCCAACAGAGCGTCTTCCACCTGGTGCTTGTTAGAAGCCCAAGGCAATCCCATGCGAGGTCAAAGGTCGCCGTTTTTACCCTACCTAAACCTGCCGCTCCTCTAAAAGTCCCGTAAGCCTGCAGATCGATAGCATATGTGTAGAGAAACTGGTTTTAAGACAATGGGTCGGGACCTCAGCGGGTCCCAAAGCTCAGTGAAAATGAGTTACTCTGGTTAAATATACTCTGCAGTGGACGCCTCTTTACATAGGTACCATCATTTCATCTACATTTACTTCTTTAGGAGGGGCAAATTTAGTTTTTAGTATTTCCTAAACCTGCTATGACTGATTGGAGAATCATTAAAAATACAGGTTTGAAGGCTCAGTGTGATAAAACTGATCAAATCTATGAGTTTAAACTGCATTGCTGTTGTTCTTCAAGCCATTAGATGTAAGAATTAAAGCCAAAACACTTGGAATAGACCAACTATTATGGCCGATATTTAGCAGTTTCCCAATCATCAGTATTTTTATTGACTGATTACTGATAAATTAAATGCAATACTTCAGGTCTCAGGACTCTGTGGCTTCAGAAATATCTCTAAAGCAACAAAATCTTAACAAGAAACACAAACTGTTTCCACAAACCAGGAAATTAGCTTCTCTCATAGTGGCTACGGCTACGCTAACTGGCTGTGGCTAAAAGGCAGTTAGATTAACTCGAAACAGAGTCTTGAATAAAACAATTATTATAATAATGGTTCCTTAGTGGACAATAAAAGTGACAGAACAATGAAAGATTACGAAAATAGAGAAGAATGTAACTGCAGGAGAAAAACGGATCAGTTTCATAAATAGAAGAGACCGTTTAATCACTCCTATTTCTATTTTACGTATTCAGCTACAGTCATCCTTATAAATGAAGAAGTCTTGTCAAGAATGACAGGTTCTCTGATATCACATGCTGATAAAACGTTACATTTAGCCCAAAAAAATCTGCATCAGTCAATAACTACTAAGCATCATATCCTTGCATTCTTAATGGTAATATGGCAAAAAGCCATTTATATTGAGTTTTGTCATTATTATTATAAACTTGGAGGTGTAAAGTGAAAGCTGTTTACATTTACTTCTGCCATTTCCCAACCCTTCTCACTACTAGATTGCCTCCCAGCTTTACAAGACAGTAAAAATTTTTACTGAACGTTTTTTTCTCGGGGAAATAACAGCCGTCTGGCAAAATCTTTGTATAGCCCCGCCCCCACCCTGCTTCCAAGTGAACCAATCAGAATGGGCGGCTGTCTGTCAGTCTGCCAGGTTTGTTTACTTTTTACAGCTGCTCCTGCTAAACTCTAACATGCCCAAATCATGAACAGAACTCTTCAAATGTTCTGCTGTTGACTGTAAGATAAATTGCGTTTTAATCCAGCTAAATTCTCAATAAAACTGTTCTTTGTTTACATATTTTTCTGTTTCTGTTTTCAGATAATGGAATGAGTGTTAAATAGTGACTGAAATGCAGGTCATTAAGACGACAACAGTCACTTTACTATGCTATTTCCAAGCACTGAGGCTCCAAATAGTTGATTTTACAGCTGTGTTGTTTCCATGTTTAAATGACCGCTCACTGAGACAAAATTAAAAGCCATAGAAAGTCCTGGTCTTACACACTTTTTCACATCGACGTGGGCTGTCATCTGGTTCGCTGTTTTGTGCTGCGCTGTTAATCATGGACACAGAGAGAGTTTTATTCCTGAAGGGGACAGCAGCAGCTCGACTACATTTAAAGCTGCACACACTGAAAAGCTCATTTAGAACAGAACTAAGACCAAGTTATGGTGGAACCAACCATCTTTTTGGTCTTGTTTTGTTTTGTTTTTTGAGTTGAACAATTGAAAAACGCTTGAAAATTGTTAAATCTTCACCAGTTTGCTGAAAACTGGCGTGATATGAAAGCTGATGTGCCTGCTGTAGTACCCGAGTGTGTGGATTCACGAGGGCTCAAATTAATGTATAAAGAGGAGGAATGTGAACTCTACTGTAATATCACATGGTTCTTAGAAAAACAGTACAAAAAAAGTTAAAAGTAGACTTAGAATTGTGTCTTATTAGCAATTTGATCAACTGCTTAGTCAATGACTCCCTGTATGGTACAATACAGTGTTTATACTACAACAAAAAGAGAGGAAACCATTTCTTCTTGATCCTATTCATGCTTGGTCTGCGTGCATCTTGTTGAGCAGGACACTTTGGTTTACATATCATAAATTTTGTGATAAACTATGATTCAGTCCCTTAAAAAAGAACAAAAAAAATTCCACATATATTTGACAATCTGACAGTTGGACAGGTAGCAGGAATACACCTCAAAGCCAGCGAGTTCATTGGGTCAGTGTTTGGTTTTGGTTTCTCCTCTAGTGTGTTTGTACACTTCATAATCTCTCAGACATCAGCTGCCTGACAAAGGTAGTAAAATATGCTGTGATGCTGTTTCCTTTGACTTTGTGGTTGCATTTCTGGTCAAATAGGTCGGTACAAGTCCAAAGGCTCCTCAGGTGTAGCTTGTTTTTGACAAAATCAGGAGATAAAATCAGTTTATTCTTTGTTGTCCTTAATTTCCTACAATCCTGTTTGTATATAATGCGTTTTCAGAGTTTTTTTTAATCAGCTCAGTTCTAAAACCTAAGAATATCAGGGTCATTGTTGTGGAGTCCATTCAGGGTTTTAAAAAGCACCTGCATGTTAGTTGAACCCAATTTTCATCAAAGTTAGTTGAAAGTTAGTCAAAGGTTCAGTCTGTTTGCTGCTAAACTTACAGGTGTTGTCAGTGTATTTATTAACAGCTGTTTGTCAGAAAATCAATTACCCTGTTTCTGGGATCAAAAATGTATTGAGTTAATTAGTATTCCTAATAGTAGCTGTATAATATATGTTTTTTTTTTTTTTTTTTTTACAGGGTTAGGGCTATTAATTCTGAACTGTGAACTTTATGATATCTTGTCTTTAACCATACACTACCAGTCAAAAGTTTGGATAATGTTTTTTTTTTTTTCTATTTACATGAAGATGCTCATTAAAGGCCCACGACCCTAGTGAGGATACAGCGGTGTATAGAGAATGGATGGATGGATGCTCATTAAAGGCATCAAAACTATGAATGGGTAATAGTAATTTTTAAAAAAGTGTGAAAAAAGTGAAAATATATTTTATATTTTAGATTCCTCAGAGTAGCCACCCTTTGCTTTGATTACTGTTTTGCACACTCTTGGCATTGTCTCAATAAGATTCATGAGGTAGTCTCCTGAAATGGTTTTCATTTCACAGGTGTGCCTTGTTAGGGTTAATTTGAGGAATTTCTTGCCTTCTTAATGGGGTTGAGACCATCAGTTGTGTTATGCAGAAGTCAGGCTGGTACACAGTTGACGGCCCTATTTGACAACAATCCACAGTATGGCAAGAAGCAATCAGCTAAGTAAAGAGAAACAACAGTCCATCATTACTTTAAGAACTGAAGGTCAGTCAGTCCAGAAAATAGCAAAAACTTTGAATGTATCCCCAAGTGCAGTCACAAAAACCATCAGGCGCTACAATGACACGGTCTCACATGAGGACCGCCCCAGGAAAGGAGAACCAAGAGTCACCTCTGCTGCTGAGGAGAAGTTCATCTGAGTCACCAGCCTCAGAAATCGCAAGTTAACAGCACCTCAGATTAGAGCCCAGATAAATTCCACACAGAGTTCTAGTAGCAGACACATCTCTCCATCAACTGTTCAGAGGAGACTGAACCAATCAGGCCTTTATGGTCAAATAGCTGCTAAGAAACCACTACTAAGGAAAAGCAACAAGCAGAAGAGATTTGTTTGGGCCAAGAAACTCAAGAAATGGACATTAGACCAGAAAAAAATCTGTGCTTTGGTTTGATGAGTCCAAATTTGAGATCTTTGATTCCACCCGCTATGTCTTTGTGCAACGCAGATAAGGTGAACAGATGGTCTCTACATGCGTGGTTCCCACCATGAAGCATGGAGGAGGAGGTGTGAAGGTCTGGAGGTGCTTTGCTAGTGGCATTGTTGAGGATTTATTCAAAACTGAAGGCACGCTGAACCAGCATGGCTATCGTAACATCCTGCAGCGACATGCCATCCCATCCGTTGTGAGTTTAGTTGGAACATTTACTTTTAACAGGACAATGACCCCAACACACCTCCAGGCTGTGTAAGGGCTATTTGACCAAGAAGAAGAGTGATGGAGTGCTGCGTCAGATAGCCTGTCTACCTAAATGAGATGATTTGGGATGAGATGGACCACAGAGTGAAGGCGAAAGGGCCAACAACTGCTCAGGATCTCTGGGAACTCCTTCAAGACTGTTGGAAAACCATTTCAGGAGGCTACCTCATGAAGCTCATCATGTGCAAAGCAGTAATCAAAGGATGGCTATTTTGAAGAATCTAAAATATAAAACATGTTTTCATGTTTTCATTTTGTGTACTACATAATTCCATATGTGTTCATTCATAGTTTAGATGCCTTCAATGAGAATCTACAATGTAAATAGTCATGAAAATAAAGAAAAAAAAACGTTAAATGAGATGGTGTTTTTTTTACCATTATAAGAGGCATTTTAAAATCAGAATGGTTTGCTTTCTCATGCTGTTTTTCACAGCTTATACATCATTTGATCTTAAGATATGTATTTGGCCAATGCTGGCAGTACATTCATATCTTTCTCTGAAAAAATTCTACTCAGTGTTGATGGACAGATTGACTGTGAAGTGTTTTTATCTTTTACTGGACTTTCTCTAAAAAACCTGACAACTGTTCCGTCAGTGTAAAGTTTTCCTAAGTGAAGGGAAATTCCTGTTTTACCACCATTGCATCTAATCAGATCATTAAAAATCATGAAGCAGGATGTTATTTGAGTGAGTTCATTAAATTAACTTGTTGTTTCCTCCATTCCTCCATTCTCCAGGCAAATTTACAACCTACTTAAATAAGCACACATTGTATTCTAGTCTGTTGAGGCTTCCTAAACTGGTATTTCTGGTCTTTTTGTGATGAATTTCTCCCTTTATGATCAGTTGTCTACAAAATAGCAGCTCTAAAGTGAATTCTTTACCTGTTTTTTCCAATGCTGATGTTAGTTAAACAGGTTGTTTTCACTTTTTTTCTATTTGATGAATTACTTTCACATCAGAAGAGCTGCTATGGAAACTTAAAAAAAAGTCAGTGAAATGAAGTTGCAGAGGTTAAGTGTCTGGTAAAAGGATTATTCAGCTCCTACAATTCAACAATTCTACAATTTCATTTGGCAGACGTTTTTGTCCAAAACGACGTACAACACAAGCAAGAATTCAGACATAAGGAAAAACCTGTAGTAAGTGCAAAAAGTGCGATTGGTCAAAGGTTGCAGAAGAATTGCCAACCCCCTCCCCACCACCACCACCACCACCACCACCCCCACCACCCCCACCCCCCACCCCCAACCCCTTTTTTATTTTTTTTTTTAATCTTTGTCAGCGCTAAATAAATGCTGGGTTTTGGACCACCTGACTTATTCTACCCCGAAGGTGGAGTCAGATTAAGTGCCAAGGTGTTCTCTGAACAATTGAGTCTTCAATTGTCTTTAAAAGTAGAAAGGGACTCAGCAGAATGCACAGAGTTTGGTAGTTTGCTCCACCATTTGGAAACAACAGAGGAGAAGAGTCTGGCTAGAGATATCGAGGGTTTTGGACCACCTGACTTATTCTACCCCTAAGGTGGAGTCAGATTAAGTGCCTAGGTGTTCTCTGAACAATTGAATCTTCAATTGTCTCTTAAAAGTAGTAAGGGACTCAGCAGAACGCACAGAGTTTGGGAGATTGTTCCATCATTTGGGAACAACAGAGGAAAAGAGTCTGGCTAGAGATATCAAGCCATGCTGGGCTGGAAACACCAGGCGTCTCTCACATGCAGAGCGAAGTGGGCGTGAAGGGGAGTAGACCTGGATCAGGGAATCCAGGTAGGCTGGGGTCGTTCTTGTAAATGTTTTGTAAGCCAGGAGGAGAGTTTTGAATTTGATTCTGGCTGCAACTGGAAGCCAGTGAAGGGAGATGACATCACAAGAGCCTGAACCAGAAGTTGTGTGGCCTGTTGGGTCAGGAAGGATCTGATCTTCCTGATGTTGTGGAAGTTTTTCATCAAGATTCAAACTCAAACACACACTCAAACACGAGTCTGCAGCACATATAGCAGATTTTCTATCCCTCACCAGTTGTTATAAGTCAGACAGATTGGTTTTATGGGAATAATATCTGCATTTTTTGTTTTGTCTTTTTTGAATACTGTCTTTTCCAATTATGTTATTTCAACTTATAAATAAGGATTTTGTGTAATATGAACAATAATTTACCCTTTCTGTGACCATCCTTATTTCCATTTGTGACATACAAGCATTTGATTTCTAATTTTTGACTTTGAATTTGCATCCTATATTACACTTTTCTGATATTTTTAGCACACCTTCAAGAGAAAGACACAACACATTTGAGTGCATACTGTATTTCCCGTTGTATTTTAAATGTTTGAAGCGAGTAGATTTCCATTATTTGAATAATTCTCACTTTGGTACAACTAATATGTTGTTTTTGCTCCAGATTTATAAGCATCCACCTGGTACGCAAAGTAAACAGGAACATCTATGATGACGATTTTACTCGTAAATCGTAGTTTTGATGTTAAAAAAAAGCAGTTAATGTGTCTCATTTCTTTAAATTGCTCTTCATCCCATCGTTAGAGAATCATAAAGCCGGAGGAATTTGTCAATCGGGCAAACCGCTAATGGTTATACGAGCAAGTAAACAAGTCTATAAACGAGCAAACGAGTAAATAAATGCGTATTTTATTGAGGAGTCTATAATGATGCAGCTTGTAAGGTTGAACATTTCTCACTTTGCAGAGGCCTGAAAAGCACGTGACCTTCATGACCCCAGTCTGCGGACTCATTACATTTTCTCAGCCTTTTTCAGAATTGACTGAGCTTTCCACATCTTCGGACTCACAACACACACACCTACAGACAGACACACACACTCCAGGAGGACGCCGGCAGTCGGCCACAGGTATTTTGCGAGGATCAGAGTGCGATTGCTCAGACTCACGCACTCGTCCTCCAGATTCAATCCGTCTTTCCAGATCCCTCCTTATCCCCATCGGATTGGAAGCATTCCTGCTCCGTCTGCTGAGTCTCGTGTGTGTTTAAGAGCAGACATCATCGCTTTAGCCATAATGCGAGACTTACTTTGGCTTAGACTTTAGGCCTGACTGTCATAGCCCACTCTAGCTTCATTTTTGAGAGGATATTTTAACTACCATGCTAATTTAGCATTTCAATTAAGCTGCGAAATAGAATGAGCCAAGTCAGTAATGTCTTAAAATCCCTTTTTAAAACATTTCCTGATTTTGCACAAGCTTTAATTTTCTTGAAATGCCTTTTTTTTATTCTATTTATTCTATCTTTCTTCTGTTCCTACCATTGACTGGTATTTTTTAGGTCTTCTGTTTATTACATCTACTGTTCCTTCTCTACATTGGTTTTCATATAATTCACGTTTTGCCCGCTTTCGAACTTGATGTTTCCGATGTGAAGCACTTTGTAACGTGTGTTTTGAAAAGTGCTCATAAATAAGCTTCTTAAATCCTATTTACCAAACTATGATGTCATATCCTGTTTTCCCATCGAAGGTTTTCTGCATTTTTTTTGTGTCATTGGACAGTTTAAACTGCTGCAAAACGTTGAAACAGTGCCATCCCTTCCTCTCTGTTTACCTGTATTTTACCTCCACAGTTAAAAACTTTATATAAATAAAGTTTAGTGTTGTTATTATTCGACTAAAAACATTGCTTAAATTGTCATTTGAAGCAGTTATATATTTTGGAGAGTATTCCATGAACAGATAAACAGTTATGATTGTTGTTCAGCTGATTTGGTGTCAGTTTTTTTTTTAAATTAAGAGAAAAACTGCAACCAACAATCTAGAGTGACTGAAGCATCAAGAAATCAGGATTACACTACCAAGACATGAAAAATTAAACCTCTTGGCAGCTTATGAACCTCATTTTCTGTGTCATTTTATTGGATATTCTTTTTAATTTAACTAGCTATAAGTTTAATAGACCTGCTATTATTTTGGCAGGCAGTGTTACATCAAAGCTAACACTGGTGCACCACAACAGAAGGTCCGAAAGAGTACATGCACCATAACAAAGTCAAGAAAATGCATAAAATAGAGTATCTACTAGCTCTATATGATGGAATTTTTTTTTGCATTTTTGGAGAAAATTCAACTTTACAGTCTGCTCTGGTGTTAAAAGTGAAACTCTGGCTACATGTGAACTCTTTCCTGCCTGCAGCATCTACACATGCTCAGAGCTCAGCGGTGGATTATTTTTTCACACCGTTCAGAAATTCTCCCTGATATCTGGAGGATTTGAGGCGTCTCTTTGTCTCCTATATGAATGGCTCTGACCTAATCGACTGTCTCCTGCAGCTCACAGAGAGACATCAGAGGACTGCCGGAGCTGTCTGGAGTGTTCCCGCGACAACGGCTGCGTCCGTTGCCCCGAGAGACTCTTCCTGTTCCTGCAGAGGGATGGGATTTCTCACCACGGAACCTGCCTTCACGCCTGCCCGGCTGGACACTACGGCCAGAGAGGGAAGGACATCAACCGCTGCATGAGTATGTTTCTTATAAACCTGCAGAAATCTGATGAAAATAAATCATGAATCTTGTGGTGATATTAACCCTGATTCGACTGTCTCAAGGCCCAAACTAGCGATTACGAACCGCCAGAACCCACAAACACTGTTGAGTTTACGCCGTTCTTCTTTTTTTGAGACGCCTAATTCATTCCAGAAACATGCTGTCCCAATAAAAGAAAGATAAACTTCACCTCGCAGTGCATAGTTTTTGTCTCATTCACTAAAAAAAAGTCTATTTGACTCAAGAGATGCCAGGAAGCTCTCGGAAAGAGGACGCGAGAAGTTTCGGTTTTGTTTTCCCACCACTGCTGGCATCTGTAATTAAAATATTTTCTGAAATAACCTGACCTTAGATAAACAAACACAGAATACAGGTTATGTATCAATATTCAGAGGTGGATTGGAAGCTGGTGTATTCTCATCGGAGCTTCTGCATTGAAATTTGAAGCTGTTTGAACGACAGTATCTCAGGAACAGTTAAACATAAAAGCCTGAAATTTTCACCATTATTCCTCATGTCATTGATTCAGAATCTGCAATATTGGACAAATACAACAAAGATTTTGTGATTATGGGCAAACAAATTTAAGCCGTAATGAAAAGTTGCTCCTGAAAGCAACATCTGTAATAAAAATATTTCCTGACAAAAACGAACAGGAATACAGGTTCTGGGCAAATATGCAGAGGTGGATTGGGAGCTGTTATATTCAAAAGCTCATTGTTGCATCTGGATATTTGTGCTGGATGGATGTAGTTTACACACAAAACAAATGCACAAGTTATGATGGCTTGATAGAAGAAATATCTGAAGGTAAGGAGCTCAGACAGCATCCCTAAACGGCCAAAATACTGCTTCAGGTACTCACAAACCAAACAGTATCCCTGTTTCATGAGTTACTTAGATGTTCTCTAATCCACCACCTCCAGTGTTGAAGCTTAAACAGCTTACTTCTAACCAATAAAACTCATATCAAAAAATGTATAAAGTACCTCTTTTTTCCCCAAACTTGACATCCTATTGGTTCAGTTTGCTGTCTGTCACTTCTATGTCCCGCCTCTTTCAACAGGATGTCTAAAATGTTATTTAAGAAGTTAAGATGCTGTTTCCTGTTTTTCGACCAATGTGTTTTTTGCAGAATTTTGGCCACTGTACAGTTTAAACTGTTGCAAAATGTTCAAACAGCTCCCTCCTTCCACTCTGTTCACCTATGTGTTCACCCCCTGCAACTAAAATCTGAGTGAAAACAGCCACATCATTTACTCCAGGAGTCACAATGACAACAAATAGACCAAAAAGCAGTGTTTTGTGGAGTTTGTGACCAGCATGTGATGGCGTCTTCCTGTCAGAGTGCCGCTCTGTGGACTGCGATCATTGCTTCAGTCGAGACTTCTGCACCAAATGTAAACCTGGTTTCCAGCTGCACAAAGGCAAATGTCTGAGCCGCTGCCCAGAGGGAACCTTCGCCCATCAATCGGACTGCCTCGGTAAGTCACACTTTTAAGTATTCAGTCACTTGAAAATAAGTAACGTGACTTTTGCTAAGTACTTCGGCTGTGGTTAATCTCCAAACCTGCTACTTGTGATGCTTCTTTGTGTTGCTCACCTGCAGCCGATGCAGATAATTGGAGCCCATTTTAACGACAGACTAAAGACAGACAGTTTTTTTCTATTTTGCAAAGCATGAATCTGTTTGTTTCAAATTTCACTCATCTTGACAGAAGCTAGTCTAACAGTTCACTCATAAATTCTATCAAATTGCACCTACATGTCTGAATATCTAAGGCTACGTTCACACTGCAGGCTAAAGTGACCCAAATCTGATTATTTTGCCCCTATGCGACCTGTATCTGATCTTTTCATGACAGTGTGAACGACACAGATCCGATTTTTTCAAATGCGATCCAGGCCACTTGGATATGTGGTCCTAATTCTGATAGGTATCGGATCTTTTGTCATGAGGCTTCAGTCTGAACGGCCAAGTCACATTTATCCGACCTATACGTCATTGGTACAAGCCAAACGTCACTATTCTGTGTTCAAGCAAAACACGTCTTCGGGCTGCCGAAGACGTGTGTCTTACCTTGAGAGTGTTAAAAAGAGGCGCGCACATATGTAGGTAAAGGTCGCCCTTGTCATTCAAAAATTCTGAACGAAGTCCGCATCTGTGAAGCCTCTCACATCACTATCCCACCACTCCTGGCTGCGACTTCGCACCCACACAGTTCTCTGGACAGACGTTGCTGCCACTGCCCCACAAAACACCAGGGCCAAAATCCTGGCTCTCTTCCTTCTTGACCTTCTCCTTAAAACGATTAACTTATAAATACAGCCATGGCCATAAGTTTGGACACAAGTACCATGACGCTTGTGAATCTTAGAAAATACCACAAAATTGTCACTTACAATATAAATACCAGTCATAGCCATCAACCAAAATGAAATACAGATATTTCCAGTGCATAAATTTGATGTTTGACAGCAAATAGTATATGAAAAACTTTCATCAGTCAATGACAAAATTTGTGCAACAATTTGCAGTTAATATTCCAATGTCAATATGTGCTGTCAAACATCAAATTTATGCACTGGAAATATCTGTATTTCATTTTGGTTGATGGCTATGACTGGTAAGTGACAATTTTGTGGTATTTTCTAAGATTCACAAGTGCCATGGTACTTGTGTCCAAACTTATGGCCATGGCTGTATGCTGTCTCCGGCTGGACAACAACTGTAAAATGGCCAGACATGCTCTACTGTTAGCGTCCATGTTTACTTCTGTAAACAATGAACACACTCTCTGCGTGTGTCGTTGTTGTGTCCTCTTCTGCGCATGTGGGACACTTTTGGGTCGTGTGAGGTTCACACAGGAGATCTCATACAAGTCGCATTTAATTGGAAATGTGAACAAACTCGCAAAAAAATCGGATTTCACAAAAAATCTGAATTGAGCATTAAGTCCTGCAGTGTGAACGTAGACATAGTTATTCCATCTCAAACAAGAAAAGCACTCAGAGAACACAGTGCTCCGCCAAGGCTGCTCAGTGGTATCATTTCTGACGACTGAAAACTTGACAAAATTTGTGGTAGAAATCACGGCATCACAGAATGAGGCCATTTAATAATGATGTACCCACAAACAATATTACCGTACACTGAGCACAGACATGTATTGTGCATGTGTACATTATGTACAGATATCGAACCAGGTGACCTAAATATGCAGTGGGCAGCGGGAATTGATGGGAAACACCTCCACAATTTAATCAATTGTTCCTTGTATCATTTCTGACAGATAAGTCCCGATAAGTCCACAGCGGTTGATTTGTAGTATGATCGTAATCATGTGATCATCAGCAGGCAACTGACATAGTGTTCACTTGTCATAGTAACAGTGACGCCGTAGTGCTGTCTCACAATGATACAGAAATCTTTATCAAATCCGTGGATCCAGACTATCAGCCGCATCACTGCCAACATCTAATCAATTGGTCCTTGTGTCATTTCTGACCGTCCCTGAAACTTTCATCCAAATCCATTAGTCCATTGTTGAATAATGTTGCTAACAGCCAAACATATAGACGGACAGACAAACAGACAGACGGACGGACGAACGTACGCTGATCGTCACATAACTCCACCCTGCCTTGGCAGAGTAATCATCTTCTGCACTATCTCTGATTTGCTCCAAACGTTTATATCATATTTTATCATATTTTAGACTGATCTGTCAAGTACTTTTCGAGGTAAGTTTTGAAGCAGAATTGCCCATCAACCCACTTTCAGCACAGTGTTTTTCAACATTAAAATTTGAGGCTTTTTGAACGAAAATTTATCAGGATCTGAGTTATTAGATTAGACAAGTAGATCAAATAATTTGAGAAGAAGGTAATTTTAACCTTTAAACTTTGTCCAGGTGGTTATATGTAACCCTGTCTCTTATTTATGAGGGTTTAAGAGCATTTTGCACATCATATCCTGGTTTCAGAATCTTGGTTAATCATTGTTACCAGCTTGGAGAACACTGAATCTTCAAAAACATGGAGCAAAAGTGGAATTATACAGCATGTAAACACCTTATCCAGGTTTCTAAATTTCTGTCCGCTTTCAAGTGTGCAGATGCAGATATAAAAGCTGAATAATAAATGGTATATCAGTGGACTACATGCTGAAAAAAGGGAGTAATGCTAATGTATTCCTGCTGACCAGACCTATAGGAACCATTGCTAGCACTGTTGTAGCTTCCGGGCAGCCAGAAACTAAAGAGGATTCATCCTCACTGTGATGACTTAAGAGAGTCACTGTCACAAAGACCAGATGTGGAAGAAAAAAGGTAACCTGGGAACCTGGATAATGTCAGAATCATGTATACAGGGAGATACATAACCAGGTGTGTCTAATGTAAACTCCATGTTCTGCAGTAATCCAAGATAAGGATCAAAAACACAACTTCCAACATACTTTTAATGAACATTTTTGTGTTTAAATTGCTGTATTAAGTTACTGTCTGATATAAAGCGGGTGCACTGAAAGTTCACTGACCTCAGCTGGCTATAAAATGTAGGTTGCATCAGCTAATCTGAGAGGCTTAATCAATAGCAGGCCTGTTCCTGCAAACTCTTC
This sequence comes from Acanthochromis polyacanthus, assembly GCF_021347895.1. Classification (NCBI taxonomy): domain Eukaryota; kingdom Metazoa; phylum Chordata; class Actinopteri; family Pomacentridae; genus Acanthochromis; species Acanthochromis polyacanthus. The sequence continues at coordinate 30,155,864 of NC_067117.1, read as the reverse complement.
TGCTTTTATCTGGCTCTTTGGCTGCATCTGTGCAGTATTTCACGTGTGAATGTTTGAGTATCTGTGGTTTGTGGCTGACTTTAGTCAAATAATCCGATTAAGTAAAAAAACTGCACCTGCAGGAGAAACAAATGCTTCACTTGAATCAAATATTTCTCAGGGAGCGGCAATAATGAAAATTTTATGTGTTTTTGAATCGTTGGCACGTTTGTTCTACAAAATTTTGCCTTGAAATATTTCAGATACCGTCCTCACCTGGTTCTGCGAACACTCAAAGACTCCATTTTCTTTCTCTTCGTCTATTTCTCGGCTAAATAGTTTCTGATGGGGCCAACATGTGATTCGCATTAAAAGTCCTGAGAGACCCTTTTAGAATTTATCTTCATATCTCGCTGTGTATCAACCCTCCCTTCTAACTAAGTGAGATCTATCGTGGAGCTCGCTCATCATCCCACGCCGCTCTGCCGTCCACCTGCAGCATCTGCAGCTACTGTTGTTTTCTTGGCATCCGAACCACATCTGGTTTTCATGGCGATGTTACGGTTTCATGTCTGACTGCTGGTACACACCTCGAGCAAATGCAGAAGAAAAAAAAGAGAAGATGGAAAGGGTCACTGGAAATTTCTTCATTTGGAATCTGAAGATGATAATCGTGATTACGGAGAAATGTTGGCCGAGGCCGAGCTGCTTTTCCGTTTGTGGAAAATCTTGCGGTGGCTGATTGTGTCGGTGACATCACTCATCGGCTGCCAGTCACTACAACTGCAAATGTCCTGTGCATTAATGCTTCAGCTGGCATTCATCTGCCTTGAATCACAGCAACGTGGCTGCCAGGGCTCGAAAGAAAACATTAGTCTTCATATATTGTTCCTACGTTATGGCCATGAATGATTGTTTTATCTTCGTTTATCTTGGTCAATCTCTTTAATCTGAGAGCACATTCGGCCTGCCAACTTCCTCCAGCACAACATAAATACTGATTAGTGTGGCCGATATTTGACATTTTTCCAATTTTCAATATCTGTATTTTTCTTGACTGAGTATCGATAAATTAAATATTCTACTTCAGGTCTGGTGCAGCCTCCTCTCTCTGTATTTCGTCACTCTGTGCTCTCAAAAATGTCTCTCAAGCAGCAAAAACTGAACAAACACAAACCAGGAAATTAGCTTCTCTTACGGTGGCTAAGGCTATGCTGGTGGCTAAGTTAGAAGGCAGAGATTAACCTGAAACAGAATCTGGAAAACAGTAACTAATAATGCTTTAAGATCTGGAACTTAGTGGACAATAAAAGTGATAGAACACTGAAAGGTTAAGAAAACAGTAAGGAACATAGACACAACTCAGTCGATTCCACATAAATAAATTAGATAATTTAATCTGTCCTATTTCTATTTTACATATTCAGTTATATTCACCCTTATTAATAAAGAGGTGTGACAGATTCTCTGCTATAACACGCTGTTAAAGTATACAGTGAATGTATATTGGTTCCAAATATCGTTATTGGCCTTTCTTGGTAACCAACTATTGCCATAGGTATTGATCATATTGCTTGAGCTCGAATAAGTAATCTTTCAGTTTTTCCACATAGCAAGGTCAAGACTTTATAATGCCATATAATAAAAAGCAATCCAACAATTCCCTTTGAGAAAGCATTCAGCAAGTGTGTAGAGAAGAAACTTATGGTAGAACCAGGTTCAGAGAGGCCGTCCGTCTGCCTCGACTGGTCAGTGTGAGAGGACAGAAGCATTGACAATCTGTAAAAATCAAAAACAAGTGCAGAATGGGGGGGGGAAACAAATTAAGTCAACTTATTAAAGGTCCTATATGGTAAAAATTCCTTTTTTATTGTGTTTTGTTGTTCATGTGTTTTGGTTTTTGTCCAAAACCGTTTGCTTCCTGGACACTATGTTCCATTTAACTCTCCTTTAGTAGTATTCGGCTCAGTAATAAATTCAGGTCCACTGGTTACATTATTTTGCTTATTTCATGCTTTTTCCTTAGCCTAGCCGCGCTAGACCCATGTTCTGAAGGCACAAGGGTCTAGGGAAGCTCGACAGGGAGGGAGGCGGGCTAAAAGGTTGTCTTTCAAATCACTCTGCAGCAATTGGGTAGGTATACAACCAATCAACGCAACAAATAGGCTGACGTAGTTCCGAGAGCACCGGCGGATTGTGGCTAAGTCCCATTAGCTTCCCAACCAGCGGAGCCAACTGGTATATTAAGGATTTGCCATATCCCGTCGGCATAAGTCCAAATACGTCTTTCTTCTCAATGAAACACTTCAGTGCCGTCCTTTGTTTATCTTTCAAGTTGAATTTTAGCTTCAAATCTTTAAGGACTGTGGCCAAAGCCGAGTCGAAAGATAACTGTTTATTGTGCGCTGGTTGTTTCTGTCAGAATCATCGCGCCTCTGTCGTCACTTAGTTACGCCCGCCTTCTGACTCTACACTTCATAGTGATTGGTCCGGCCAGTTTTAGGAGAATCCAGCCTCAAGCCTTATGGAGGGTAACTAGACCCACCCTGGCAGAGAATTAAATCGTTGCCGTGGGTTGTCTAGCGCGGCTAGGCTACTTTTTCCTTTCTTTAAGTTAAAATTTTTTGACCTACACAATGAAGTTCAAAGGCCTGAAACTATGAAGATAATCATAGTACGAAGCTAAAACCCTGCATGACCTCATCAAATATACCTGAAGCCAGAAAAATCAGCCAGTTCTGAGGGGGTCAGGTGGAAGGAATTGAGTGATTTTAATGAAATGAACCAAAGATTTTTAATAGATATAGAGAAACAACAAGAAATGGACTCAAGCTATGGAAAACTAAATAGCTGGGCTGTATGGAATGACTCTTTTGGTGTACTGATGGAGGCAGTGCTATGGAAATAGAAATTAAACGTATCAGAACAAAAGTACAAGGTCCTGTAGTGGTATGCCTACTTTCATCTCTATTGTTTTTGTTACTGCTAATACATATATTTTCTTTGCTGTAGTACTTTAGTTAGTTAATACTGTTGTAATTGAATATTACAACTGACAACAGTAATCACAGCTGCTAGGGATGGTGATGTTTGTTTCATTGTAATATGTGTTTCACATTCTTAGGTATATTGTTAAATGAAAAGGTGAAAAAAATAAGGCTATATAAAATAAAGTAAATTAAAGCTGTTAAGACTCAACATTACATTGAAGCCATAGCACAACTCAGAAGTAGTCAGCTCTCATATAATGAATTAAAAAAACAAAAAAACAATTGTTTGAAGCTCTTTACTGGGGATCACAAGGATTGGACTGTTGATGATTAAGCTAATCTCTTCAGTGAAGAATTCAATTTTCAGTTGATGCCCACTCCGGCCAACTCATTGGTTTGGAGGAAGCCTGGAGAAGCCTACAAACCAAACTGTCTTGCCTCTACAGTAAAACATGGGGGTGGATCAGTGACAATTTGGGGTTGTTTCAGTATGGGTGGAACAGAGCAAATGCAATTGTGTGAAGGGCGAATGAGCCAGGTCATGTACAGCGCTATTCTAGCAAACGGTCTTCTTCCATCAGCTGGAAAACTCTTTCCTGCCTTGAATATATAGGTGGAGGGCCAAGAAAAAGCAACAATTGAGTGAACAGAAAATTCAATAAATAAAATTAGTTCTAAGAAGAGTAACAAATCAAATCCATTAAATCCAAATCTAAAATTGTGATTAAAAAGGGTAGGTCCTAGTTTGCCTTCAAATAGATCAACACTCTTGGCTGACAAGGACTAACAGTAAAGAAATAAAATACATTAATTAGGAATATGTTTGAGGTAGGCTATAAACAACAAATGTGATTGAGAATGCAGTTTAGTTGTTAAGGAGCCTAATTTTCTGGAGACTGTGTTGGACTTTGCTGAAAAAGAGGGAACAAATTAGACCTTTAATGGTTAAATTATTGACACAGAACAATTCTGACCACGAGATCTTTCATTGACTTTCAAGAACACCTTAAACTTCACTGGATTTACATGTGGAAGTGATTAAGCATTTTGGCTCCTACCGTTCCGTTGCTTGCCCAGTATTGTCCTCTTTTCATTTTTCTGGTTTGGTTACAAAAAACCTTTTAATTTGAAATATGTTTTTCTTTTGTGTCTGAGGCCTCTTTAATCAATCTGCGTCTTCCCTCCCTGGTTCTGATCCCTGTTAGAGGACTGTCTGTTGGCTCCGCTGGGAGAATGGAGCGCGTGGAGCGTCTGCCTCCGTGACGGCGCCACCTGTGGGTTCAGGTGGGGGAAGCAGACCAGGACCAGGGGGGGCGGCCAGAGAATGCCTGAGGAGAAACCGGCATCTATCTGCCCGAATCACAGCGAGACACAGAGGTGCCGGATGAAGAAAAAGTGTCCCACAGGTGAGAAAGTCAAACAGTAGGTGCTATGAAGCATTTAGAATTTAAAAATCAGCTACAGCAGATGCTATGTGCTTCCAAGAATCACCGTCTGATCATTTAGATGGTTTGTTTATAACGTAAGAGTGCCAACATCTGTGGATTCCCGACCATGTTTTGTGCTGCTTTAACACACTTGTGCTGTTTGGAATGCCAAGCTGGAGAGATTGGACTCCATAAAGATTCCAACATGTACTACTTCTAATTAACACTCGTTGGCTAATGGGTTTACTGCAGTGCTGTGGAGCGGTTTGTTTGTCTGGATTTCCAAGTTTCCCTTATTGGTGTCATGTAGATCTGCAGAGTCAAAATAACCCCAGGATGGACATAAAAATGCTGCAAAATGTCTGAAACATTTTGTAACATCAGTGATAAGTGATGGACATGTTGTCCACAAAGCGAGCAAACAACATGACCATTGTTCCTGTGGTGTTTCCAATGAAAACCTAGCTCGCTTTCAGAGTTAGCCTCCCTCCATCCAGCTGTGCTTTATTACTGCTGCATTGTGAACAGTCAAATTGCAGCGTGAAACTGAATATCAGGAACAAGCAGTTCTTGGACGACAGGATGTCATTTGAATCTTGTTGTACGGTCAAAGCAGCTGCTTCTGCTGGCAGGAACCTGTTAGGAAATGTGGAGTTCATCTGTTATTCTTGCGAGTTTGCGTTTGAATCACTGCAACACTGTATAGGAGGTTTTGTTTACGGCAAATGAAACGTGATACAAATATCCCACAAAGCAGAGGTTCTGGTGACGGCAGTGCAGTGGAACAAGTGAAGGCGCTGTGAGGGAAAACCTTCCAAAAAATGTTTATCTGTTTCATTAAAAAGGAAGGAATCCCATATGGGGGTGATTCCTTTGAGAGAGATGTTTGTGACTGAGGGTTGTGGAAAAAGCACTAACAATTCTTACAGACAGCATTACTAAGAAGAACCATTGTGAGTTATGGGACACCAGAAGCATCAAAGCCAAGCACTGATTGTTATATCTGCTTTTTTGAAGTGGCATCTCTGGTGGAAGCATCCTCAAAGTCGCACCTACTGACTTTTATTGAGGATTTCTTTTGCAGATCATAAGAAAAGTTTCAGACGGCAAGTATGAAGGTGATGGAGGCGATAACAGATTCTTGTATATCCAACTGGCTCAGCTCCCTGTGGCTAAAAAAGGACTTGTATTTCTTTATGTTGGCTGCTCTGCCGCCAGATTACATCTTAAAACATCACACCTCCTTGGCTTCATCGCACAGTTTATGCATTTAACTTGTTTCCATCCAAGGATATCCAAGCGGAGACTGGAGTTGTGGCATTTAGGGCTTAATGCTCGTCATGTGTTTTGTGTTTTTGAGGGTCCAAAGGAACCTGAAAATAGAGTTCAACTGCAAAAAAAACAACATTTTGAAAGCTCTGTGTTGTGAAAACGCTGTCAATACTAGTTAAAACTGCAGTGAAGAGAACAAAACCGCAGATTATTTCATCCTTTATTCTTAGGCTCTAATCAGCAAGAGTACTATTGTACTGGAGACAAGGCCTGGCTCTTGTTTTTAACTCTGCATTAAATTAATGATGAACTTCATAGGGATATCCAAAACATTAAAAACCAAAACTTGGCAGTGCTTTGAGCTTTCCCTCCAAAACCAAGCTGTTATTCTGACCTTTTTTTTAATTATTGTTTCATATTGTCATCTTCTTGCACAAACAGCACAAGAAGCTGTGAAACATTTAAACAGTGCAGAGGAATGCCGTGTTGTTTATAACTCATCAAAGCTGACAGTTTTTTTGCAAAAGTTGCAAACATCCTCTTGTTCTGAGCTTGTGCATGCCTGCGTGTTTTTTCTCTCCACTTCTTCCACAATGGAAGGCATGTCATTTGAAGTAATTATCATTATCACTGTCAGATCGTATGTCCGGTGGCATTAGTGGAGGAAGAAACCCGATCCAGCCGGGTCTGGCCCATGACTCGGTCCCGTGGACCTAATAGCACACATCTGGGATAAAAGGGTGCTGTGGCATCTCCCTGACATTCCTCTGTTGTTCCAGATTAGACAGCTCTAGTCTTTTAATTCCCACTCTCTTGTCGTCTTATTGTTTTCAGATGATGAGGCAGGACATTGGTCTCTCTCTGTTATTCACTCTGTCTCCTCACCTATGGCAGAAATCTGTCATGGCCTAACAAACGGGTTTGTTGCTTGTTTTCTCGGCAATTTAGCAATCTGACGTACACGGCTACGATGTTATGCTGACAGGGAATGTCTTGGCAACACAGATATCTTTCTATTCTCATTCACGTCTAATAAACAAGAACTTTTAGCAAACTGGTTCAAAGATCAAGATCTAACAGTTGCGGGCGGCGCTTTCCTGGCTGTCTGCGGGAACATGTATGTTTGATTTTAGTTGGAGAAGTGCACTTTTAACTGGAAAACTGGCAGCTTAATTCCTGGACTAGCACATTTATCCCTTTGGCACAAACTAACAGGATAAGCATAATTTAAATAAGACTAAGAGCCTCCGACCACGCTTTGTGAGGCTGCACATTTGCTTTCAACTTCATTCAAGCACAGTTTCGTAAAGCACAGCTGAAGCTCATTGGGATGCATTTGGTCGTAAATTTGTGCATTTCAAAGTACCAGTTTTACCCAGTGGTGGTGCGTGGTGAAAAGTCACAGTTCATATTTCATGGGACCAAATGGCAACTTACAGGGCTGAAAAATGAAGCCATTGCAGAAATGCGACAAACTGCTGCAGTTCTTCAAATCGCCACCAGAGGCTGTTTGCAGCATCCATAGACCTCAGTGTTAAAATGTCCAACTATAAAGCAGATAAAAACATGTTTATTTCTGGTACAAAAGCACTTTTAGTCTCTATATTTAATTTCCCATTCATGGCAACTGTACATGGTGTAAATCAATACATACTATTTTATGTATACTTGTAGTTTTAAAGGTTTATTCCAGCCTAAACCTAACCAAACTTAGAGCAAGTGCTTAGCATTGTAAAAATGTCAACCAAAATGTGCCACTTTCTAACCAAACCATGAGTGAAAACTGAGAGTAAACAGTCAGTGAAAATGAAACTTAAGTGTCGGAATAATGGTCCCACATGGGGGTTTCCTGGGTGAATGTCCTGTAGTTGATTTGTTTCTCCGTCAAGCCAAATATGTTTGGTTTAAAACTTAAATGAAAATGCAGTTTAGCTACCTGGTTGCACAAAGGGTTCAACCATCTTAATATGAAGAATAACAATGCAAAACTGATTATGTTCAACATTACAAAGGTAACGTAGTATTTCCTATTTCAATGACCGAAGTATGGCACAAATATTGACCAAACTGTCAAAAATGAAAACTGTTTAAGGTGGTTATGCTTCACACTGTAATTTCATCGGCAACCCAGATTCTTCCTTGTCTCCACCACAAAAAACCTAGCCAGGAATTAGTCTGATTCTAAAACCCTATGAGCATTTACAACCTCATTTTTTTCCCATATCTGGACCACATGTAGCACCTAATCTCTGTTCTAACCTTAAAGCCTATGGATTCATTTACTACACACAATGCAAGAACACCAAAAATCACAGAAAGGCACATTCTACAACATTCAATTTTGAAAGTTTCTTCTTGGTTTTCAATCAGTCGATGAGCTGTTGAGGCATTTCACTCAAAACCAGAACTTCATGCTGGCACTAGAGGAAAAGTTGTGGGATCACCAAAGGCATTAAGACACATTGTTTAAGAACAACAAACAGAAATTTGTACCTGTCAGTCTAAGAGATGTTTCAAACAAATCAAAACTTCAACCGGATTTTGGTACAACAGGAAGAATCAGAGGGCCAGTTAATAATGAAATTCAAACTTCTAAGTCTGTTCTAAAGAGACAAAGGGGCTGACAATACTGTCCATTGGTCTTTGCAAAAAAAAAAAAAACAATAATAGACATTCAAACACATACACTAAATCCATATTCACTGTGTGGTGTTGTTTGTTCCAACAAGACTTGACACAATGATGACTTGAATCTAATTGTTTTCAAGTGGTTAACCATAATGTTCCAATGAAATATAGACGCAGAGCCTCTCATGCTGAGGATCATCTTTAACCACCAGACAAAACAACCTGAAACCCTGCAGATTGTTACTTCAACCGAACACCACCAAGTTGTGCGATATTCTGAAAGATTAGTCAGTTCTGATTGATCTGGTTCATTTTTAGTTCAAAATTTTCAGAAACTCATTTTGGGAACATTTGAAACTTTTGTTAATTTGCTGAAAAGGGGTCACAAAAAGGGCTTTACTTTTTGAAAGCTGTGTGTTAATACAACTTTTCAATAGACTCCTTACATCTATACGATACAAATAATTAGGCTCAAAGGTCCATTTACTGTTGACATTGATATGCGTTATTGTGCAAACATGTTTAATGAAAATAAAGTGAGGATGCAGACCAAAATGGCGCCATTAATTGCATTTTTGTTGTCAGTTATCTTTATGTACCTCAGCTTGATCCCTGCAGAGGTGTGGATTCTGTTTCCATTAATGATAATTCGTCCACTTCTGAGATCTTACAAGACAAAAATAGTCACGTTATTCTTCGTGCCTCAAGGATAAACTCATAAACAAAGCAACTAAAACAAAAGATAAGACTTTTATTTTAGTGCACCGTTAATCACTTAGCTGTAAATGTATCCAGCATAACTGGAAAAAAATAACAAATCACTAGCTGCGTAATTACAGATATTCTGTCCACATGTTGACAAGTCAGATGGTCTCTTTTTAAGTTTGATCTGTGTATATGTTTGTTAAATGACTTTGCGGCTACACACATGTTTGGTGTTAGTCTGAAAGCTTATTAACTTGTATTTATGGTGGTGATCATTTCAAGAAATGAGACTGATTTATTACCTTAAAAAACTGCAGTGGAGCAGCTCTTCGAGGCGTTTTTACTGGATGCATGGTTTGTGTTTTATGATGCACAGCAACACCAAAGTTTGGGGCATCTATGGTTAAAGTCCAGCAGCTTGCATCTGTCTCCCATCTGCATTACAAGAGACTGAAACAACTGGGGCTGAACTCGCCTGTCAAATGTCCATCCTTCATTGTTATTTAAGTAGCTCTGAAGTGTGTTGTTTTTGCTAAATCCTGTACAGTAGACATGAAAGGATAGAAGTCATAACACCAAGCTCAGGTCTCTTGTGGCTTGTTTCTTGGTTGTTACTCTTTCTCTCTCTCTTTGTGAATGGCAAAAAGTAATAATAAAGAAAGCAAACTTTAATTCGTACAAGCGATTCCTCTTGGGAAGAGAATACGAGTGCAGCTGCACTTGAGACTTCAGTGTTGTTAAAGCAGTACAAATGAAGCACAGGCCTGGTTCAGCCCCAAAACACTGTGAAGGTTCTGCACGCTATGGCTAGCTAGCCAAGAACAAGTTCAAAACACAATGCGAGGCTGAAAATAATAGCCAGAACAGAGCTGGAATTAACTGGGCTCAACTAAGTGTGTACTCAGACCATGCTCACTACTATCTTATGGTCTTAATAGTAAAACCCAGAAGTATTCGATGGTTTGTAAAATGTGAAAACACACCCTTTTTTTTTTCCGAAAGCACAGCAATCAAACTGCGTCGTTGGGTTACGACTGTCTGTTCTGATTTTAACGGATCTCTCTGAATGGGAAGATCAATAGTTTGACAACAATTTAATAGATTGCAGTTTCATTTAAATAAGACTCTGATTTCTCCAGAGGACTGACTTAATAACAACAGTGATCCCAGGAATTATCTGCACCACCACAATACTGACATGTTTTGCTTTGGTTTAAATACTTTTGAATGGACTGCCATGAAATTTGGTGCAGATATTTATTGTGTCCAGGCAATGAGTTTCAATGACTTTGATGACAGATTTTTTTTTTTCAATCTCTGGTCATTATTTTCATGTATTCTGAAGACTATTTGGATTGTCATAAACTTTGGTGCATTCACAGTTGCAGTTGCATCTAGTGCAACCATGAGGGTTCTATGTAGAATCCATCCATTTGTCATATTAAATTAGAAGTATATAAGTTTGTTTATTTAAAATTCACCTGTGTAATATTCACAGAATGTGGCACAAAAACAGAGATCCGTACAATGTTGGCGCCACAAATGCTGCAGACCTTTTGCTGATGTCCGTCTATTGAGTCCAGTTGACCGAGAGGCCTCCCCTGAAGCTTGGCAGCTTCCATTACAGATGGAAAAGGTTCTTGGGTTGCAGCAATGAAAGTAACAAACCTTTCTGCCACAACTCTAAGCAGCAGTTTTTGTTGAATCTACAAAGAGTTCATGATAGTTTGAACAAAATTATAGTCTCAAAAATGTCCATAGAGCTGCTTAAAGTTTCCAGTATAATTTTAAAGAAATTATTCAATGATTCTGCAATTTATAAACGTGCCAGTTATTGTAGGGAAATTGTGTGAAGTGGCCTTCTGCAGTATCTTTGTCATAAACACAAGAGAACCACTTTTTCTTGTCTGTGATGGTAACAAGGGCCACTTCCTGGAGCATTTCCATCACCAGTGAATAGGGACCATATGTGACCATCACAGTGGCGTTTTTGAGGAGACTCAGTGATAATATCCAGATCGTTCTGAGGATTTTGGCTTATTTTCTGCTCTAGCACCAACACAGAAGCTCATTCAGTTAGTTTAGATGCCTGAGGCATCATACTGGTATTGCTCTTGAACCACCATGACCACGTCAAGAGTTACAATCTGACTGGGAACCTTTGTCATATCATTTCTTAGATTTCATATGTGCTGTCACTCTGTCATATAATGGCAATATGGGGTAATTGTTTATCTCTGTACTATGAATTTGGGAATAGTTACTTCTTCATTGAATCATCTGTTTTTTTTCCATCCCCTACCAGCTGTACATGGCTAGAGTAAATCACATTAAAACGTGGGCCTTCATCCAGTCATTATTAATATAGTTAGTAAGATCACAACAAATAGACAAATAGTGACACTGTGCAAACCACAGTGTTTTTTTCTCCAAACAATGAAGGGAGATTGCAACATGAAGCATCTTGGAAGGTATGTAGCTCATTAAAAATGAAAGTGTGGCCTGTTATTGTGGAAATGTTCTCGCTGAGCTGTGGTGATTCCAACAGCATCAACATGAAAATGCACACACTACAAACACTGTGTTGCTTATTCCTGCCTGACTGAAGTCATACAGGGATACATAGTATGTGGCAGAGTTAGAAAACGCGGAAGCCAGAATTAATTAATTTCAACAACTGAGACATTTTGTTGTTGTAAAACTTATGTACAGGAATGAACATTAAAACCAGCTGCCTAACATTGTGTAGGTTCATCTTGTGTTGCTAAATCAGCTCTGACTCATTGAGCCATGGACCTCCTGTGGTTTGTAGGACCAGGATGTCGGCAGTTTATCCTTGGGTTTGTGGGGTCTGTGGATCAGGCTTTCATCTTGCGAATGCTAAGATAAGAATCTGAGAGGTTTTGAAGGCATCTTGAGCTCTTGGTTGTGGTCCTCGAGCCATTCCTGAGCAGTTTTCATGGTAAGGTTGGGTGCTTTGTTCTGCACAGGGCAGTGCCATTATCACGTGTGTTCTGGGTTCCACTAATGTTTAGATGGGTGGTTTGTGTCAAATTGAAGGCCAAGATCTAAGGTTCCCCAGCAGAACATTGCACTGTAACAAGATAATCACTGTTGTTGTTGTTGAATGTCTTTGAATGATTGGTGTTAAATTTGTGGGGGGGGGGGGTTTAGTTCCCAAATTGTTCTTCTCAGACATCCTAATAATACTTGGTGCTAGCCTTGTTTTAGACTATTCAGTCCTAATGTTCTTAGAGGATTTTCCACTTGTTGCTTTGAGAACCTTTGGCATGTGTTAACACTGCGGAAATGATTTATAGATTTTGTAATGTGTTTCCTCACAACATCACGAAAACATCGTCAGAATATCGCAGTCGAAATGTTTTGCCTTTTGTTGATGTATCACATTACAGCAACGTTCTATAAAAAACATCTGAGGCCTCGATAACATCTTGAAAACATTTTTATAAATTCTGCTTTTAGATCTTTCTTCCTTTGTTATCATGTAACATAATCTGTGGCTCAGCATCCTCCAAGCATCCTCTGAATTGTTCAGTTAAAACATTATGTCCTAGTTAACTTTTAATCTCAAAGGAACATTATCTTGAATGTTAAATATCCTTAAGATGTTTAAAAAAAACATAGATTAACCCCCTGCACAGCAAAACCTGCCATTGTGACATTCCTTCAAAATTCTTGGACTAATCATGTTTGACTTTCAGTTTCATTGGGAAATTTAACCAAGTCACTTTCATCAAAATCATTTTATTCTATATGACTTGTTTAAAAAAATACCAAAAATAAAGTATTTGCAGTAATAGGATTAGATAGAAAACAAAATCCTGTTTTCATTTGTACACAGAAAAAGTCATGATCGACTCAGGTGTCACCAACAGTTACATGATAAATATTTAGAGACTATTAGGCTGAACTGCAGGAAGCATGGATACAAATTACAAATATAAGTATTGCTAACACTTGTGTGCACTTTGGAAATGGTTGTACATATTGATTTTATTTTTTTTTTCAGTTTCAATAAATAACAATAGAAATTCAACTTTTCATATATACTTTTTTTTGTAGTTTATGGCTTTATAGCGGTGTCATACAGAATAGAAGATGTTTCTGTTTCTTTAGTGTTTGCAGGAAGATACAGGTGGGCAACACCTGTGTGCTAACCACAACAAATGCCAAACAATGTAAATCTAAGTACAAACTACATTAAAAAATAGAAAAACAATAAATGTAAATAAATGAAAAAAAAGGAAACCTTTTTTTTTAAATTGTTGTAAAATAGATAATCAAATAAATTCAACTTTTATGTTTTTGTTTTTATGATTGATCAATTTTTTAATTTTGGCAGTCTATAATTACACATTTTTGAGTTCTCTCTACTTCTAGTCATCGTAGTTCTGTTTCCATAGAGAAGCAGGACTTTATATTACAGTGAAACATAAACCCACAGTGAAGAAAATGTAACAGGAACAAAATATGCCCAGAAACACGCTTGTGTCATTCAGAGAGTTAAGATGTTTTCTTTAAAACATTAGTAGAACTTAGGTAACTTAGGTAGAACTTGTAAGTAATTCTTTCCTACGTTCTGGGAATGTTCCCTGTTTGTTTGGAAGCAACTTGACAGAATCTGTAAAGGTATGTGTGTGTTAAATTTCCATAGAGTTGAGAACAGATGCACACCAGATACTGTAAAATGTGTATTTCAGACAAATACTTTAACCTAAATTATCCCTGTTTAATTCAAACCCTTAGGGCTGAATATTTAACAGCTTGTCCACAAAACCTCTGAACACTTAGGGGATTTAATTCAACCTTCTGTGGATTGGACCGAATCATGAAGGTGCTACTTGTGCATCAGTGCACATTAAAAAAAAAACTGTTGTGAGGCTGTATTTGTAGGTCGCAAACAAATGTTGGAAACCACACTCCACATGGGTGTATGAGAGGAATACCTGCCTTCATCTCACATATCCTAACACACTTGGAAATACACTTTGTAGCTATTAAACATGTCAGCTACACAAATCAGTGTTTCACTCAAAGGAGAAAATCATTGATTTAATATATGGGACTGGATTTCATGGTAAGAAAGTGCTTTTCATCCACTAAGCAGCCAGACAAATCCCTCCTGACAGAAAGGGAGTTATTTTAGATTACCGTTTCAGACGCTGCTAGTTTATTATGCCAGTGCAGAACTCAGTGGCCCTCTCATCGAGCAGCACATGGATCTGGGTAGAGCTGACAGTGTAACTCAACACAGACAGCCAGCTAATGTGCATTTTCACATGCATTAAGTTACTGCATAGCGCTCACAGTGCAGACGTAGCCTCAGGGCAACTCAGCTCCTAACAACAGGTACTGATTAGAGAACAACGACTCAGCCGCTCACTGTCGCTATTTTTTTCTCGCTTTGGCTTCTTGGATGTCTTTAAGGTATTATAGAGTCAGGCCCAAGGGAAGAAAGCAAGTAATGAGATGTTTTTCCCCCCCAGAGACTGCCCTCAAAGTTGCGGGCAGAGATGAGAAAAGTATGTTTTTAGGTGGATTCCAGACGTTTTCATGAGGGTTTTTGTGTTAGTGTGACTGATTCAATTTGGCTGGATTCACTCCATTGCGATGTACTCGCAGAACATTTTTATTAGATCATCAAGCCTCTGAACACTCAGTACGCTCTACAGGTGGTCCTCGTAAACGCTGAATGTCGAATCAAAGGTGCCCCAATGTTCTGCGTCTTTGCCCGTTTTACGACTAGCAGACGTCTTAAGTCCGCAGCTAGTTATTCTGCATGACATCCCTCAGCTGCTGTCTGAATATGCCTGAGAATGGAAGAACGACCCTTAAAGAGGGCGTCATTAGTACATATTTGTTGTGCTTATTAGCTGATGGCAGGTGCTGTAATAACAGAGACCTGCTGCACCTGATGTGGTCGACCGTCTGGATCAGTTTGCATGCCATACAGGCATTACGTCATATTAAAGGATTGCTGGGTGTCGTGTTGGTGTGTGACCGCATTTTTGATGTATGTGGATGAAGAGGCAGAGTTTGCTGCAGTTGGTGGTTTAATTTCTGCTCCTAATAACCAGACCAACGTTGTGTGGCAGCTTTAAGTGAGTGTGAATAAGAGGAAAATTGTTGAGCTCTTTGTTCTAGTAAAGCTGTAAATTGCTGCAGCATGTGCGTGCAGTCCATTTATATCTCATCTAAGCCACTCCAAATTTTCTCTCTTTCCTTTTCTTACCTCACATATCTTCTCTAAGAGCTGAGATCTCTTTGGAGTATGTTATTGGCTACCAAAGGGCAACAATTCAATTAAAACATGACTATCTTATTTATTGCATATATCTCACAATTATGTGCTTGAATGTTTGTTTTCTGCAAATTTCTGCTGTCCAAATAAATGATTATGTTAAAAAGGTATTATTAAGTTCTACAGAATAACAGCGTTATTTATGGATATCGGCATCACAGTTAGTTTTGCTCCGATCTGATCCAAATAGTTTAATATGTAGTATCTGCCAATTCATTTTACCATTTTTTTTACATTTTCCAACTTACACACTTCAAGTCTTGTAGATTAGCTGTAGCAACTGCTTCCTCTCATATTAATACCAAGGAGGCAGGCACTTTCATGTTCGCTAGCAAAGAATATCATTGGGATTTAGCTAGCAAAGGAGCACCGTGATTGAGACTTGCATGAGGCTTACTGCTGTCATGATAGGAAACAAGTGTTAAATGAAGTTGGGACAAAGTAAGACTGTAATCATGAGTCTTTGTAGGACATCTGATCACTATTCGTGCAGCATTTGTTCACATTTTTGCATTGCAACAGATGTAAGCAAAGAACAGGGCATAGTGCCAAAAACGTCACAATCTTAGGATCAGGCATGATTCAGGCGTTTTTAATTGAATGTGATTGTGCATACATCCATATTTTAGCATATCGATGGGTCACAAATTGAACAAAAGACTAACTTAAAGGTCCCATCCTGTGCCTTTCAGCAAATTAATGAAAGTTTAACATGTACCCAGAATATGCCTTTAAAATTTTTTCAGCTCAAAATACTGCATGGATGGTTAATTTTACCGTAACTCCATGCCTGTTGCTTTTAGTTCTGTTCTAAATGGACAATTTCAGTGTCTGTAGCTTTAAATGAAGCTGATCTGCTGCTGTGCGGGTCCCCTTCAGGAAGAAAACTCTCTCTGTCTCTGTGATTGACAGCATTGAGCAAGACAGTTGCTGTTTCTAACTTTCGTGCAGCATCATTTTCATTGAAAATATCATCGAATTCACAGCGCAGTCTTTGCTTTTGTTTGTGACTTTGGGTAATAAAATCAATATTTTAGCTTCAGAGCTGCAGTTTCAAAATGGCTCCCCAGTGGCGTTAAAGCTCGTGTCCGGAGTTTGAATCACAGCGTCTCCCAAAACACTGTTGGTCCCTCCCTCCCTCTGATTTCGCCCCTTTATTTGTGCACACGCGCCGTACATGAGAGGAGTGCCCGGAGTGCTGCAGCATCTTGCCTGTTTTGCTGTTTTTCACTCTTCTACATTTAGTACATTTAGTAAATAATAAAGGAATTACGTTAGAATTCTGTATTGAGTCTAACTTGTCCTAATACCAAAATAACAAGAATCTGCTAGGACGAACGAGTAAAGTTTCAATATGTGATTACACTCGTGTATCCCTCTCGATGACGTTGTTTATCAAACTTAGTGCATTTACGTGTGTATATGTGTTACATTGTTCATTTATTTCTATCTAGAGTTCAGAATTGCATGACTCCTCTGACGAAGAGTATGTCCCAGACGCCCCAACATCTTCCTCCAGAGGTCGGGCATCTAAACGAAGCTGTGGAGGCCGTGGTCGGGGAGCGACGCGAGCACCCCGAGCCAAAAAACGTCCTGCAGTCTCTTGGCCTGACAAGCCGTGGGATTGGTAACTTTTCTGGAAGTTGCTGATCCCTGATGCTCACTCCTCCACAAGCAAAACAAATGTGCGCGCAGTTGTGTAATGCGTAGCTCGCCCACCTCTGCATGGGCTTGCTTGCTGTGTGCATAACCGTTGATTGACAGCATGACAAAGCTGAAGCTCGAACTTGATTGGTCGGCAGCGACCGGCGCTTTTTGGAATAACATGGGGGTCTATGAGAGGAAGGCGGAGCTCATGAATAAATTTTCATATCGCGTCATACTAACATTATATTATAGTATCGAACTAGACTAACACATTTAAACTTTGTTAAACAATGATACATAAATTGAAAACAAACGGAAACTCCGGACACGAGCTTTAAGGTTCAGCGGCCTGCGGGCGGGCCATTTTGATATCTGCATAAGCATTTTTCGAAATAGAACGACACTGCCAACTCGATGATGAAAACATTATACACCGATGGAAAGCTTAGATCTCATGAATCCGCCGGTATAAACCACTTTCAGATGTGATTACCACAGCAGGTAATATAAACACATTTGTCCGACAAACAACGAATATCCATCCATCCATTCTCTATACACGGCTTCAACGTACACAGCGCGACTCACATTTTCGGGTTCATTATTACACACAGATGAAAATATTCCACAAAAAACGGCCATAATCCAACCTTGGACATCCAGACGAAACAAGCCAGTAAAATATTTTGTCCAAAACTTGTCTTGAAGTCGGTATATAATCCACGAATAGGTCGTTTTCGAGGAAATGCACCTCGCGATGCGCGTCCAATATTCCCTGTATTTCTCGTCATATTTTTATTTACAAATAAAATATTAGCGACTTTTTGTACTGAAAATGGCTGGAATTGACTGTACCTTATAGGGCTACCATGTAGTCTGAATAGCATGTGTTTCAGTTACTATTTCATACTTGTTCCATTGTCTGACAACCGAAACAGCAAATGATTAAAATGAGAACAGCTTTAATAGGATTTAGCTGTATTAAAATGCAGTTTATGTGAGCACAGACAGCAGGAGAGAAGCGAACAAATGTAAACAGCAGCTGAAGTTGAGGCGCAACTGGCAACATGAAAACACATGAACCCAGTTTTTCACTGGTTTTAAGTCTTAAAGTTTCTGCCATCTCTGAATGCCCCTCGGAATTTGTATGTAGTAATACTTGTTAGTAACATAATCATTGCTTAGCTAATAATATTTCCTTTGAGCTTGCTTAGTGTAAGCGTTAGCAAGTGTTACATTGTGATGCTAATCTTACATCTTGCATTATTATTGTCATTTTGAGTGTGTTAGCATGCTGAAAAGCTGCTGAATACACTGCTGTATCTATGTACAGTTCTACAGACAAACTTACGTTGCTGTAGACTTTTAATTTTGTTTGCTTTACAATTAAATGCACCTTAATATCAGACAGGTTTATACAAACTGGGTTTGATGCCCATCTGCAGCTGTTGATTGGTAAACTGTCAGACATCCTGCAGATCGTCTGGAAACATATATTTTCCTCCGAGATGTTTTCAACCAGCGTTCGAGCATGCAAACATCTAAGCGGTTGTTTGTGTAGACTTTCTGCTCTGCTGCATTGGTTCATGTCAGGATGTGTGTTTTGCGTATAAACCCAACAGTTGATTGTTTCCCAGGATGTGTGTTCACCCACATTGCTCCACTCTGCTTATAACTTCACGCTGATTTATCATCCGTTATGCCGATGTACAGTTCTGTTTTTCTTCCACCGCAACATGTGGTTCTGAGCGTAACTCCGTGTTGTGCAAAGAGTCAGTGCCGGCTCAGGAGGATAACACCGGCGTTTCGGATAAAATCCTCTTCCTTTTTGTCTTTGTTTAGTAAATTTTAGCCCTCGGAGACATGGCCACATCTCATTGAGATACTATCTGGATTCAAAGGGTCACAGTTCATACTTTCTCATCTCCTTCACCCCTGACTGCATCTCAGCTTACACAATACAATAGAAGTGAACTAAATTTAGTGCTCAGAAACAAGTCCTTACTCCAAAATTTTTTGTCTTCGCCTTCCAAAACTGAACTTCTATAACATCTTTTTCTAATTTGTTACATCAATATCTTGTGGAGGACTTGACCAAATAGTGGGGACAGTCTCGAAAAAATCTCAGAGAAACTGTTGTCTGAATAACCAGCAGATGCAGAAAACTGCAATAATACCATGACTGGACATCCGTATGAGTATTTGACATGCAGCGGTTTTGGTGATCTGATCTTTTCAAAACCTCATTTAATCATTTACTTGCTTTTTCTTTGCCATATCCTACAGCCTACTTGCATGCTAATGTGTTTGTGAATCGTAGTTTATTTTTGTCTGGATGTTGCTGCTTGTTGTGAAAGTTAACGAGGTCAGTTTGTGCTAATTCAGACGGAGATTCAGGATAAATGTTGCTGCTGCAGTGTCTCAGATTTTGTTCAGTGTTTACATATTTGTGAAAATGAACCCAAAACTATCCATCCATCCTCTATACACCGCTTTATCCTCACTAGGGTTGCGGGGGGTGCTGGAGTCTATCCCAGCTGACTCGGGCGAAGGCAGGGGACACCCTGGACAGGTCACCAGTCTGTCGCAGGGCTACATATACAGACAAACAATCACACTCGCATTCACACCTACGGGCAATTTAGAGTATCCAATATCTTTAAAATACTTTGGTTAAATTGTGAGAACTGAGAAAATGTGTCCCCACTAAATTTCATGGCTGTGGCAGTTAAGTTTCTGGAGATATTGAATGCAGGTCTGAAAACACATGCAATTGTAAAAATGAAGCCAAAAAAAGAAAAAGAAATTGGACTCCAAAATAAAGAAACAAGTATCCCCATCAAAACCTGAGACAGCTGAGCGAAACATTGTTGTCAGAAATGACACAGACTGACCCAGTAGGTAAGTCATCAAAGGGACTTTTAGCCATTTTGTGCAGATTAATCACAGTACTACGCTGCAGTTTCAACCCAGAACACCTGAATATGTTGAGAATATGATGCAGAACAACAATTTACTTTTAAGTTTTGTAAGAACTAAGCCATTCTACAAACAAGTGGTTGTGTGGTTAAACAGTGTCACCTCAAAACAAGGAGGTTTTGGCTTTGAACTGCTGCTTTTCTCTGAGGAGTTCGCATGCATTTGCATTGGTTTCCTCCCAAATGCTTCTGTGCAGTAAAACCAAGTTGCAGTAAAAACCTTTTTGCTCTGTGTAAACACTGCCTGCAGTTCAGCCGAAAAGTTGGGCCAGTTCAAAGTTGTGAAACTATGGGGATATTCATTGGTAATCTGTTACTCCTGCTAGCAAGAATAATGGATTCATCCTGGGATACTGTTGATGTAACGCTTTTCTCATTATGACCAATGAGAATTTCATCATAATGAGATCCATCAACTAGCTATTCGATCAGTTCACCTGGAAACTGCAGCCTAAGTTGACAATAAAACTGAGAAAAGCGGCAAATGATCATAAACTGGAGCAAGACAAAGTTTGCCTTTTCTGCATTATAAATATCAGTCAGTTGACTACTGAAATTAAAAAGATTCATAAATCATGTAATCATGAAGTTTTTGCACCTAATTGTGTCTACAACAGGACAAACAGACATCATGCTGATACGGACTCTCATAGATCCATAAATTCCTGTCGTGGGACACCAAAACAACTATGTACAGCTCACTATAGAGAAATATGCACTATTTAGATTACTGGTAAAGGACAAAACTAAACATATACACTACCATCCAAAAGTTTGGGGTCACCCAGACAAATTCATGTTTTCCATGAAAACTCACACTTTTATTCATGTGCTAATATAATTCCACAAGGGTTTTCTAATCATCAATGAGCCTTTCAACACCATTAGCTAACACAATGTAGCATTAGAACACAGGAGTGATGGTTGCTGGAAATGTTCCTCTGTACCCCTATGGAGATATTCCATTAAAAATGAGGCGTTTCCAGCTAGAACAGTCATTTACCACAATGTCTAGACTGTATTTCTGATTAATTTAATGTTATCTTCATTGAAAAAAATGCTTTTCTTTCAAATATAAGGATATTTCTAAGTGACCCCAAACTTTTGCAAAGGTAGTGTGTTTTCTTTTTTAAGGATTTTCACTTCATACATTTGTAGAACAAGGAGAGGTCTTAAGTGGAAACTTCTTTAAGCATCCTTTCTGAAGTCCAAAAACATGTGTAGTAGTTAAATCATGAATCCAGACTGGGTGTAGGTGTGAGTGTGCATGATGTGGCTCTTTTTGCTGGCTAAGGTAATTCATAATGTTTCACAAAAAACATGAAAAGCATCAAGGCAAGCATAAAAAAGACATTTTTAATAATTAAAACTTCAAATTAAGAATAAAAAAGTAAGATAAAATGGTAAGAGGGAGTTACAGTGCAGTTAAATCATTCACAAGCCACAGATTTGGTTCAATGACAGAGGCAAACGGAAAAAAATCTTGAAAGAGTTGCAACAGATGTACAGTTTTCTGGGAGTTTGTTTCAAAGTCAACTTAAAAATTGAAACAAACACTAGAAAAAAGACTTTTTAACCATTAAAACTTTAAATTAAAAATAAAAAAGTAAGATAAGAGAAAGTTACAATTCAGTTGAATCCATTCAGAAGTCTCAGATTCGGTTTAATTAAAGCCAGAGGCAAATAGAAAAGTCTGAAGGTTGCAGCAAACCTGCAGTTTTCTGGGAGTTTGCTGGAGATTTATGGTGTATAAAACTGAAAACTGACAGTTTGTGTTTTGTTTTGACTTTGTGTATTATAGTTGCATGGACCCTACAAATATTTCTAGTCTCTCCATGACATCCAACTAAAATAACAGAAAACAGGTTTGCTCTCGCTAAACTTCACTTTTTCTCAGGAAATGCATTTATTGTAAAAACAACCGAGCTTGCCCGTGACATGAAATTTAGTGTATTATTCCGATTGAAAGCCTGGACTCTGAGAAGCCTTGGCTCGCTGCTCGCAGGTCATTAGCGAACCGGCAGCACACTTCAGAGCCTTGTTTTCGACAGGAGAGACGACAAACATCCACAGTCCGAGCGTATCCATCCAAGACTGTGTGATGTGGTCGCGCCGCCTTTAACTTAGAGCGTAAATGGAATGCAACAGGACGTTTGTGTGTCTCTACAACGCACAATGAACGGGGTTAGTGTTTGCGTGTCGGTCTGCCTGCGGTTTGGTTGTCATGTGATGACTAGGGCAGTTTTCCAGCACTAAGCCTGATTCTGTTAAGATGGTTGAAGGATGCTTTGCTCTCATGACATCCCAACTACAGCTCATCTGTTTCGCCATCTCCGTTTCTGGTTTGACATGTGTTTAAATCACAAAAAGAAGGAGAGGCACTTTCTGTAGCAGCTTTATTTCCGCACGTGGCTAGAAACAGGTCTGAGACGATGCGTTTGCATAAATCACGTGCTTTTGATGTTCAGAATTTCATCTTCTGGATCTTCTGATGAGCCTGTAAATGTGCAACTGATACAACAGTACAGATGTTTTACTATCAGTCTTACCGGTGATGGCTAAGAGGTAGAAATGTGTTTTGAATCAATGTAAGAAGAGGCCAGACAGGAGGCTTTTAAATCGAGCAGCAATAAAAGAGCACTTAGAAGGGTTAAAAGATCCAAGATAGAGTCACTGAAGAGTCTTAACCCTCTGAACTCCCAGCAATTTCTGGACGTTTCTTTGCTCACGTTCCATTTTTATTGACGAATTTTCACTGGAATACGAAGTCCTGCAGCTCTATGGAAACAGAACAACCATGAAGAAATAGAGAGAACTCACAAATGTCTTCTGTGCCAGATGACATAGTTATTAAGCCATAAATACTTAAAAAAAAAGGAAAATAAATAAATAAAAGTCGAATTTATAGACTCATATATTTATATTAAAAAGGATCTCCAAAAAAAGCTAAAGTGTCCACAGGTATTCTGGAAGCTGGAAAAATAACACTGTAAATCCCATGAATATTTGACTATTTAAATTTTTAATTTGCCTCGATGCTCGTCTGCTTTGTTTAAACACTGCCTGCAGTTCAGGTGAGTTTTTGACACATGACTGTTGGTCACAGCTGAGTCAGTTATAATTTTACGGTTGCGATGAGGAGCATAATTTTTTTGGATTTTTGCAGAATCTAGTTAGAGTTAACGGCTTGTCCTTGGTGAATTTTTCAAATGAGACGTAGAATAAAATTATATTTATTGAATATCATGATTTTAAGCTTAGAACGACGTCACAGATGATTTGTTTGCAAGGAAGTTTTATCATCTGACAATTTTTTCTGTTTTTATAGTTTTTGGCTGCAATTTTACTGATTATATTTATTGACTTTTTTTTTTAAAGACAACAACCCTTCTAAACCTGTTTTGGGGTCCAGACAGTTAAAACACAGTGAGACCCTAAAGTCAGCTCTAACCACTGAAAGCCATGCAGAACAGATGGACCATCTGCAGATGTCAAACACGACCAAAAAGCTGATCAAGATGGAGGAAAATCAGCCTGATGATCCTGCAAATCTACCACTTATCATCGCTCCATCAGTAAAGCTGGACATTGTCTGACTGGAGAGGTTTTGAGTTTGCACGAAACCAAATTTAGTCGTCTTCCAAACGGCATTTCTTTCTTCTTTTTTTTGGGGGGGGGAGTCAGGGGGTGGAAGGTTTCTGGTTTCTGCAAAACCATTTGGTGCCACCGGTCAGTGATGAGCCACCTGCTACTACAGAATGAATCATTTTTAATGGATGGATGCTAAAGAATGAACAAATAAAGATGAAGACCTACATTTTAAGAACACGCGCAGCTCTGTGACGAGGATTTAGACATTTTAGAGATACTTTTTTTAGAGATACTTTTTTTTTTAAAAAAGGTATTTTAGATTCCAAACAGTTCGCAAACGCAGCTGCGGAACAAAACTTGCTGATGGTGTTGTTGAGATCTAGAAATGTGACACAATTGTTAAAGCTGGTCATCCTGCATCAACAAGGTGTTTTAACTTTTCACAGCAAACAGATAAGTTGCATGAAGCAGGCTTTCCACAAACCAGAAGACTTCCTGTAGCACCAAAGTAGCTGAAACCAGTGGAACCCTGAAGTATCCTGACACTGTCCAAAGAAGTCTGCGAGAGAAAAGGCCTTCACGACTTAGAGCCGGTGTGGAAACAAAACCGAGTGACTCATCCGTGCATGAAAACATAAAAGTGCGGCAGGTTCAGTGCACCGACTGATAGATATCAGTTAGTTTGCCGAAGGGTTTGACGGCACAATGAGGATGAGCGTCTGTAGTCAGCAGTGAAGCATGTTGGTGGGTTCTTCCAGCTTTGTTGCTGCATTTGTCAAGAATTAGCCGCTTCCTTAAAGCTGAGAAGCATGTAGATTCTTATCCATGAAGCAGAACCATCAGGAAGGGTCGATTCATTCTGCAGCATTCACAGTCATCAAGAACTGTCTTGAAAGTGCATAAAGCTCTGCACATCTATGTAGAAAGAGCACACGTGCAGTAGATGCTGATGCACACAGGTCTGCTAACTCTGGCACTGCATTTCTATGTAAATGTCCCACAGAGGAAGAGGTTCAGAGGAAGTCCAGAGGCATCTCAGGACAGCCTGTCTTAATTCCTGATCATCAGCGCAGCATCCAGAATCAGAGCCATTGTGACAGCATCACTAATGAAGGACAGATTACACAGTGATTCCAGGCAGGGAGAGGCGAGAGCGAGGGCACGGAGATGGGGAAAAGAAATGCAGAGGAACTGATTGATTTTAGGAAGAGTCTGAGGAGAGGAGACAGGAGGGGATTTAAGCAGCCGATGAGGAAGGTCTCTCATTACTAATGAAGGGCAGATGACAGCAGGGCACCGCACACTTCCTGTAACTGAGGGGAGGAAAGACATAAACATCCTCCTCATCACTCCGGTGTTTGACGTGAGAGATAAACAAGTAAATATCACTCAGAGCAACGTGTGAGAAGCGTTCAGGGACCCACCTCCAGCATGGATTTAAAGTTTCACTGCAGCAGAGACGCCATGTTTGAGGCTTTTTCACCGGTTTGCAGGTTTCAAATGGGAAATCCGGCATCCACCAAGGCAGCTTTGACACCAAAACACTACCGGAGCTGCAGGGCAGATTGATGGATGTGAACTCACGTGCAGTAAAAGCACCATCTGTGTTTTCTTTATCTCTGTAATCATGAGCTCAGTGTCCGTCCACATGTTCTGGATGCGATGAGATGGAGAGAAAGCCAAAAGAAAGAAAGAAAGAGGAGTCATAAGTCTTGCTGAATCCTTTGTGTTTTTCTCAACATCACACTTTTTTTGTTGCTACATTTACGAGTTTTTTCAGGCCCGAGTAGGAAGCTTGTCATGTTGAGGAACCTGCAGGGACATTTGCTGGACTATAAATTGAATCAACAGAAGGAGATGTTCTAGAGAGAAATAAGACTGCTGTGTCTGCAGGAATTAAAATGATCAGCGTTAAATTGGGCCAAAGCAGAATTGTTTTCAGAATTGTTCAGGAAATCTTTGAAAGTTGTTGGGGTAAAACCTACGACATGCAATGTACTTTAGACTTTTCAATTTTAATCATATAAATTAAAGAACTTGATTTGTGGCAGGGCTGCACAGTGATTTGGTGGTTAGCTCTTCCGCCTTGTAGCTGGTTCCCCGGTTCGCATCCGATATCTTTCTGCATGGAGTTTGCATGTTCTCAGTGAGCATGCTTGGGTTTTCTCTGGGTGCTTTATCCCACAATCCAAAAACATGCTGAGGTTAACTGGTAATTCTAAATTGTCCATAGATGTGAATGAGAGTATGATTGTTTGTCTGTATATGTAGCCCTGTGATAGACGGGTGACCTGACTGGTGAAATCAGCTTAGATAGACTCCAGCCCCCACATGACCCTAATGAGGATTAAGCAGTGTTTAGAGAATGGATGGATGGTTTGTGGCAGCTCATGATTGTCTAGAAAAAGCCAATCAGGAGCTGATAGGACAGCCAACCTGCACATCATAGGGTGAAAAAATCTGTATTTTTCCATTTCATTGTATCGTTTTTTCTGTATTTTTTCCCAGACAGCCCACCTTCGGGTGTTGATAGGGAGTCCTGATGTCAGGTGTTTTTGCTTTCATCATCTTACTCTTTCTATTTCTATAATGCCTCATACTTCAGCTTTAATGGTCGGATCAAAATGTCTGAGTCTCATGAAGGCAGGCTTTGATTTCTCTCTAATTATTAGTCAATGTTGAATTCTTTTAACAACGATCATGACCTTTTACTAGGACTTACCGAACTGATTTTTGTTCTGTTCGATCTGCAGAGTGTCTAAACTCAACTAAAGTCTCCGCTCTTCACCTTTGCACTGGACTCCACGGCCCTATTATCGCACTTGAACTTGTTTTATGGCTCTTATCCAGGTTGTTTTCTCCTGACTAGATCCTTGTTTTTTGTTGTATCGACTCTCAGATGTATAGATCGCTTTGGATAAATTAAACTTTAGAATTGCAGGACCAATTTTTAACTTGAACTTCAACTTTTCTCTATTTTTTTTGTCTTTACTAAAATGCAGCCAGTAACAATTAGATATGTTGTGTTTATCTACAGACAAACAGCACTATGTATGTAAAATGTATTTCTTTAGAAATCAGTGACAAACAGCCTCTTTATTCATTGACTTTGGAGGATGTAGTTTCTTTGACTGTGGCCAAAAACTGTGGTGTTTTGATGATAACGGATATGAGAGAATTATATGAAATAGAAAAAAAATGCTCTTTTGTCGTCGGGATTATCCTTCAAACTTTGGTAATTACAAATTTGACTGACATTCTAAAACATTATTGATGTCGTGAACATCATATTCTGTTTTTCTGTCCAGTTTGTACTCCGCAATTTGAACAAAACACGATTTCTTCACCTAAGCAACTCCAATATAAAGTATTTTATCATAATTTCTACTTAAGTAAGCTCAATTTTACAAGGTTTTGTCAGGGAACTGGTCTCTGCTTTGTTACTATGACCATTAGTGTTCAACAACTAGCTTGTAGCTGAGGGTAAATATGCCAACACTTTAGAACATCACTATTAGAGCACCATGCAAATGTTTCAAACTGGTCAAAGTGTTTTAATTGCTTGATTTCCAGAAGTCAAATAGTTAAGAAGGCACATTTCTTCAATATTTTGAGGAAAATTTATTTGGTTTGAAGTTTCTCCACAGATCTTTGATGATTAGATCAGAGGACTACAAGGGCCAAATCTTCAACTTGGGACTCTTTAGTTCACTGTGTAGTTTAAGGTGTGTTCAGGATCATTATTATGCCTTCTTGTGTACAGATGCTGTGATGTTTGCTTCCAAAATTTGCTGCCGTTTAATTGAATCCATGTTTCTGTCGAACAGTGAAATGTTCCTCCCGCTACTGACTGCAGCAGCATGAAGCTCAATGGATCCAGCTGCTGAGTTCAACAGTTGGAGAGCTGCAGCTTTAAAAGAAAAACAAACTGCAAATTTTTTCTCCAAACATGCCTGTTAATGTGCTGCAGCCAAAAAAGTTCAATATTAGCTTCACTGGTCCACAGGAAAATGTTTTAAAATGCATCAAGATTTTTCTTCTCACTAATCTTCCACAGTTGTCAAATTCCAGTAATATCTCATGAAGTCACTGAAAAAAGTCCTTAAAGCATGTTAACCATAAAAAATAAAAATAAAAACAGGAAAAAAAATTTAATCAATGTTCACAACAATTATATGCATTGTTACTAGTGGTCAGTTTTGCTTTGACAATGTTTAACAGTAAAATGAGACTATTTTCACTGTAGTTATATCAGCAAAAATGTTGTTATTTTACAGACATTTGAAAGAAAAATGATGTGAGGATTGAAAACTGCCAAATAATTGTTTAGATCATTCACGTTTTCCCACTTTTGCTCAGTCACAGATAATTTCTAGGCCAAAATTAAACAGCTTTACGGTCTTTAAATTAAGTAAAAATATTCTACTTTTACATGTATTTGTTGCACCACTGTAGCTGAGATCCAGGAAAACGATCGTTACATAGTTACAGTGGTTTCACTGAGCATAGTTGACCCGTGATTCATACATATGTCCTCCCTCAGCTCAGATTAATTGCAAAATTTGACCATCACTATAAGAAAAAAAGAAAAGAATTGATGCTGTTTAAGTAACTTCAAGTGCGCTGGGAGAGTAGCAGTGATCTATTTCAGGGTAAAGAAAGTAATCCAGATCTGCATCCAAGTGCAAATGGCCACACTCTACCTCTCCACAAAGTTTCGTGAAATACGGTCTAGCCATTTTTGGATAATGCTATTTATAGACAAACAGATTGTATTGAAAACACTCCGACGCCTCAATAAAGAATAATTCTCTAAATCAAGGTAAACCTCGATGTTAAAAGCAGTGACAGAGACGATCATGGCACTATCTGTCTCCCCTTTACTTCTCCTGATAAGGCTGTAAGATTGTAAGATCCGCTTTTAGGGGCATTTCCGGGGGCAGGACTCACCACTCTGGGAATATAGAAAACAGTTAAAGCTCCATTTTTACCGTTTACCCCGGCGTATTTTACACTGAATGTCCTGAACCAACGTCATGGATCGTTGGGGTCAATACCAGAGTCATTTGGTAACTCAATCATTTAATTGCATCTGCAGCAACTGAAGCTCTCTTACATAGAGAGCACCAGTTATGATGGGACACTTTGTATTAAATATCCCAGTGCTGGCCAGAGGTCATTAAGCCTCACAGAAGTCTCTGTCATGGGGCCTGTTGATAGCTAAACTCCCACAATCCTTCCTTGAAACACAAATCCCTGTAGTCTGAATGATGTCTCCTCTGTTCTCTATAGCATTAAACAGTAAGAGGTACCAGGTACTACAGCTAATCTACAATGTATTTTCTGACCAATAGTTCTGGCATTCAAGTAGAGAATTAGTTTTTTTGGCATTTTTTTGTGGCTGTGATACATCCCACCCTCTCCACACTAGATTTCAGACACTATCCTACCACCTAAGAAACACACTGGATGCAGAAATGCAGTTTTGGGATTGAGTTTAATAACTTTAACCCTGCATAGCCATTTGATGCCTGAATTTATTTACAATTATATAAAATAATTAATTATTTATGTTTTTGCTTTCAAGCTGATGCTAAATTAAGTGGAGATTGTTCATTTGTCTATAGCACATAGTATAGATATATAATAATAATAACAGATATATAATAACTAGGTCCCACCCTGACCAGTACTACAAGAAACCAGTGCTTGCAAAAGGTTCCGAGGTACGTTTTGAATGTGCACAAGCCGGTATTGGGGGAATGGATACGCTCTCTCTGCTGCAGTCTGAATGAAAGTGGTTAAAGGATTAAAGTGTGTACTAAGCAGAAAGACTGTATTGCACTGGAACTCAATACTAACATGCACTAAATGAGGACGTTTGAAGCAGTGGTTTAACTCGCAAAAAATCCAAACTGAGTTTTATGTAATTTCTGTGATAATTTATGTTTTAGATTTTGGTGGTAAACCCAAATATAGCATTACAGTGCTACTTCCAATGTCAGATCATTCTTGAAAACACAAAATTTTTAACCCATTTTTGTCAAAAACTACAAAAAGTGGGCAGATCGCTGTTTCCAAATCCTTCAAATATCGCCATATACGTACACTGTCGTTCAAAAAGTTTGAGGTCACTTAGAGATGCCCTTATTTTTGAAAGAAAAGCCATTTTTTCAATGAAGATAACATTAAATTAATCATAAACAGAGTCTAAACATTGCTAGCTGAAAACATCTCCATAGGGGTACAGAGGAACATTTCCAGCAACCATCACTCCTGTGTTCTAATGCTACATTGTGTTAGCTAATGGTGCTGAAAGACTAACTGATGGTTAGAAAAGCCAAACTATTTTGGTGCCTAAACTTAAACAAGTAGTGCTGTAGCGTAAACCAAACAGTGACGTACGTACGTTAGGTCAGTGAATAAAAATGAAAGGTAAAGGCGACTGAAAGTGCAACTAAATGTGAAAATAAAATCAGTAAAGAATGGTCCTGTATTGGACTTGAACTCTGGTGTTCTGGAAGCGTCGACGCAGGCAAATAGAAAACAAAAGCAGGCATCTCACAATTTTACAGCTGTCATTGTGAAACCAATCCGTTTTGCTCCGTGGACCATCTTAGTGATTACACATTTGAGTCATTTCGGAGACTCGAGTGTAATTAGAAGAATAAGTTGTTCGGTTTGCCTCTTTTCTTCTTCCTTTCCTGCCTCTCTGAGTGCATTTGTTTTTGCCCTCTGATGTCCAACCAACCTCTAAATCAACATCAGTGCTGTATATTACAGAAAATGATTCCACTTTTAAACCGTAGCCAAAAATACTGATGCCGTGCTCTCTTTCGCTGAACATCAAAACCACATTTTCTATCTGGGGCTAAAACCTCCTTTAAATAGCATTAGACAGCTATATGAGATATACAGTTAGGTTTTACTCTGATATGTCAGGATACATTATGAAATATCCAAGCATTTGTTCACTGAGTTCAGACCGACTAAAGTTTTATGTAAAGTCCGCTGGCTTTTAAAAATCACATAAATTCTGGTGTAGCACTTCACAACAGACAACACTTCAGATCTGTAAGGAGCACTGAAAGGTTTCTGAGGCCAAAATTCCCCTGTCAAAGCAGAGATACATCACCAGGAATACTTCACTGACACTTGTCAGATCTGGACTCTGCACAGAGCAACAAGCAGCAGTTTACACAATACTTCACAGTAATTATCCTGGATCACAATCAGAGTTTTCCACCCACCTGAAGTGCGTTAACAGAGCGTGAAAACATATTATCTTTTTTGCGGGTTTTGCACATTTTTTCCACACTCTTTGGTCGAAATGTCAACAATTGATGGAGGAAATTAGAGAAATTGACCCCAAGGTCTGCCAGTTTTTCTTCTCTTTTAAACACAGTGGAGGCAAATGCAAGTTCTGAGGTCTGAAGCAGCTGTTTGGGCATCACTCGGGCCTACTGTTGCACAACGGAGGTCTGAGAGCCTCGGTGGCCTTGAAGCAGAAGAATTCCTGTTCGACCGAGTCATGACAGTCTTGTCTTCTTTTCCTGAAGATGTTTCATTTTCATCCAAAGGGCGTCTTCAGATCGAAATGGCTGATGATGAATTCTGGACACTTACAGAACTGAAGAAGCCTCTTGGATGTGAAATGAAACGTTCTTTCTCACAAGCAAGTTCTTGTTTTAAAGGTTTATTAGGTTTATTCCACCCGAATAGTACTTTCTAACTAACAAGTTCTAGTTTTAACGGTTTATTCCGACCAAGTACTTTTGCCCCCAAGTACTCATAGTTTTGAAAGTTTATTCCACTCAAATGGGACTTTCTAACTAACAAATTATGGCTGTAGAGGTCAATTCCACCAAATTGCTGCTTTTTTCCTCCAAATGCTTACAGTTTTTAAGGGTATTTCCACTCAAATAGTACTTTCTTGTCCAAGTACTCATAGTTTTTAAAAATTTATTCCACTTAAATAGTAGTTTCTAACTAACAAGTTGTGGTTTTAAAGGTCAATTCCACCAAGTGCTACTTTTTCCCCAAGTGCTTGCCCTTTTAAAGGGTAATTCCACTCAAATACTACTTTCAGTCCACGTACTTATAGATTTAAAGTTTTAGTTCGCACAAATAGTACTTTCTAATAAACAAGCTACAGTTTTATTGGTTTGTTCCACCTTTTAAAGAACCAAAAAGAAAGTGTTCACTTGCTCTTGACTGAAGCTTTGCAGAGACAGTTCCAGGAAGCTTTATAGGATGTTAGAGTGGAAGTTGAGGTCTCATCTAGTGCAGGACGGTGTGATATAATTAGGTTTCTTAGGCTACGTTCATACTGCAGGCTTTTGTGCTCTCAATTTTTATTTATTGCTTGGATGCCCTTTTTTCATTTGGCTGCTCACAATACTTTTTAAATGTGAGATTCCAGCGTGAAGCGATCTCAGTCTTTAACTGACTGATAACAGAGCTGTGGCAAAGATGTCAGACTGCCGGACATAAGAGGCCAGGATCTGTAGTTATGTTTATAAACTGATTTACAGTGGAAGCCAGTGAATACATGAGCAGATATTAATGAGGAGAAAGAGTTACATTTGTAATTACAGCTTTTTGTGGAGGGATAGCTGCTACTTCTATTTGAGGTGTGAGTGTTTGCAGAATCGGAGCCAGAAACAGTCCAAAGTTTCTGGATGTCAAGGGCATAGGAGTTGGGTTGTACTGTACAATGCAAAGTCCTTGTTGCACAAAAGACTTCTGACAGTGCAAAAATAAAATAAAATCCAAAGATATATGAAACTGTTCTGGAAGAAAACTAACAGATCTGAGTCACATGTCACTAATGAGTACTAGATGAGAAAGGGAAGATTGAAAATCCTACAATTCTTTCCATTTTTAAAGTTTGTTGCTCAGAAAAAAGGTGTAATTTTGGAGATCTTTAAAAATAAAATGCATTTTAAACCTACTTGATGGGTTTGGGGGTAAAAAATTGGCCTTTCCCCCCAAAAAAATAATAATGCTAAAGTCTTATTATTCACTTGTAATGTATCAGAATTTCACTAACTGTTTAGTCCTTAATTGTTTTTTAAAATCCTGTAAGACAGAGGAAAATGTATTTCTCTTACTCTTTCCCTTTAACCATGACTGAATCTTCTTCACAACATGTACACTCTGTAAATTTATTCTTTATTATTATTATTATGGGGGTATTTTGCTAGTGTTTTAATTGTGTTGTAACTGTGTAATCTTGTAACTGTTTTGTATTTGCTGCTGCCTGTCGGGAAATAGAGATTCTTAACCTCAATGGAATTTCTCCTGGTTAAACAGAGGTTAATAAAGAAAAATAACTGAATCAAAGTTTGTTGAGCTGCTCAGAGACAATCCAATTTCACTGATTCTTCTGAGAAATAACACACATAAATGTTTGTTTACTAATTATGAATGTAAGAAAAATGACATTGAAAGACTCAAACGGCAGCATCTCTGTGCTTCTTGTGCACTTGAGGTGAGGCTGTTTAAAAACGGTAACACAAAATATGCAGCTGAAATGAAACACAGATGCGAAACGAAGCAAACCGCCAGTCGAAACAGGAATGTTTGCATTATTTACTGTTTTCACTTTGCTATATATCTTTTTCTTTCTTTATCTGTCAGAAAGAAGAAAGAATAAAAAAGGAGGGCTTGGAAGAAAAAGGGAAAGAAAACGACTACGGCTGCTCGCCAGCGACAACGTTGGAAACTCAGCGAACGGAACAACAGACGGCGCCGACGCCGAGCACCAAGAGCCCTGAAGAAGAGACGGACCAACCACCAAACACCTAAAAAGAAAAACAGAAATCTGTGACCAAATCACTGCTTCCAATTAACCCCAAACTTCACTAAAAACACACTGCCGGACACCGCAGCCTTCTTTACTGGAAGCTTAATAAAAATTATGAGTAAGAAATTCCTCTGCTGAATGACTGACGAATGTAACCGATGAGTCAAAGTTCCCACCAAAGAGAGTGTCGCTAACTTGGTGTTAGCCGATAAATAAATCTCCCTTCATCAGGCCTCAATGCATATTTTAGACTTGAGTGTTTAATAGAAGTTGAATTAAATCAAAAATGCCACCCAACATCTCTGTTCCATTCACAGATCTCATCCCGTTTGATTTTCTCACCTACAACTTGCTCAGTTCCAGTGTTGATGAAGCAGCAATGACATTTATAGTTCCTCAGTCTGCTTTTCAAAAAGATGAGCATGAATTAGTCATCTTGGCAGTCATCGATTGTGTTTCAAAAAAAATAAAATAAAATAAAAAACTACAAAACTTTCTGGAAAATGTCATGACATCAAGGAAAGACATGATGGAGAATTTATAAGTGCAGATGAGAAGACAGGAAGAAACCGACGGACATTTTTATCTCCTTTCCTTTCATCGAGGTTGGCTCAGTGTCCGATGCTAAATGCCAACAACCACAAGAAAGGAAGTACTGAAGCATCTTTCTTCTGTGTTTAAAGCAGGGATGCACATTTTAGATTCAAACTGTTTTAGTAACTGATAGCCAGTCATGTTATCAATCAATTAGCAATGGATAATTTTATTAAAACAAAGATACCTGTTGCCCACTAAATTCCCACAATGCAGACGGTATAGTGTATCTGCAGCAGAGGAAGCTGCAGTTTTAGGACCAGATCAAAGACTCTCGTACGTTGCAACAGCGCCACTTACCAACTACTAAAATGCACAACTTCCAGTTTAACAGGTTTACGCCACCCAAAATATAATGTTTTTTGTTGTTTTTCAAAGGTTTGTTAGACCCAAAATCCAGTTTTAAAAATTTTATTCCACTCACATAGCCCTTTCCAACAAACAGGCTGTAGTTTAAAAGGTTTATTCTACAGTACTATCTTACTAACAAGATGTAATTTTAAGCGTTTATTGCACCAAAAATTCTTTTGGTATGGTTTTAAAGAATTATTCCACCTAAAATACCAGTTTCCGTCCAAGTACTTCAAGCTTTACAGAGTCATTCCACCCCAGTATTACTTTTTAACGAACACGTTGTGGTTTTAGTGGTTTATTTTACTCAAAATACAACTTTCTGCCCAAGTAAATGAAAGTTTTAAAGATTTAGCCCACTCAAAAGTACTTTTTAACAAAGAAGTTATGGTTTAAATGGTTTATTTTAACCAAAGGATTTAAAGATTTAGTCCGCTCAAATAGTATTTTCTAACAAATAAACTGCAGTTTTAAAGGTATATTTCACTCAAAACTGCAATTATTAGTATTTTTTTCCAATGTCTGTAGCTAAAGCTAGCTTTCTTTTGGAATAAACAAAAGGTCGCCATGTTGTCAGGCCCAAAAAGACTTGATGAAAAAAAAAGGTCCTACAACTGTGGTAAAGAAAATGCAGCTTCCTCTACATGCTACGTAGCACAGGAATGCACATATAGTCCAAGTGACGCCTCCTCGATCGATAACGTAAAACTAGCATAACGTGAACTGTAAGAGACTCCACCCGGTGGAGCAACCAGGTACTACAACCGATCTACAATACATTTTTTGACACGTATGTCCTGATCTTCCATGTTGTTGTTTTGGTTAAATTAATAACTAAAACTGTTCATGGACTTCCTTAATTTTGAAAATTTGACCACCTCCTATCATGGCTGCCATTTAGGTAACCCCAGTCCATGATATTCAGTCTGGAATCTTCCTCAGCAAAAACACAAAACACCATTTAGCCACAACCATCAGCTTTGTGGTGTCATCAACACTTAATAAGCTACACAACACCAAAAATTATCATTGGACCAACAGTTTCCTTTAATTGCGCAATTTCTGAATGTATTATCAAGACTATATGTTTTGTGAGAGTCCAGATATGAAAGGCTAAACATAATAAAACACAAAAAAAGACAAAGTCACAGCCTCTCAATCATCTCATTAAACTAGGTGGATGTTTCTGAAACTGCAAATGCTGATTGTACACACAATTGCTGCCTATTGTGTTTCACAAAAGTGTATTTGTCAGTAAAAAAGAAGGAATTCTCACATGAGCAGACCTGTTACCAGAGAGTTTAACGTCACACTTTGCATTTAAATGACATTCTGAGTATTTAGTCGGCATGTTTTCCCAATATAAACATGCTGTTTAAAGGAAGGAGACAGATGAGAGGATGTATAGGTTAAATGTTAATATTTTCTGTCTTATTATCAGGTGTAGCACGACTGAAGATGTGAGAATTCCTCCTTTTTTATGCAGAACTGATAAAAGGTTTTGTCTCTTTAATGGCTCGCTTCTGTCAGTTTTATATTTATCAATATTTCGATGACGAAATGGGATTTTATCCCAAAACATGAATGTATGTTTCAATAAATGTATATTTTGACCTCATGGCACCAAGTTTTGTTCATGTGTTTTGGAGTTCAGTGTACCAGTGCAAGTTCAGGCCTTTTAATGGAGCTCAAATTCCAAACAAAACACATCTGTGATACTAGGATTAGCTGAGGAGAACTTGCAATTTGTAAAATATGTTATTTTTGTGCTGATTTGTGTCCGTCTTCACTGCTGAACACCCGCTATTTTGTTCTGTTTTTTTCTTACACTTTTCCAGGAGACCATCTTTTGGGCAAATAGTCATTTATTGTTACTGGAGTTACTTCTAAAACCTGAACATTTTTCCTCAAACTGGACATCAACGCTGGCTTTGCTACTTATGCTGGGTTTGTACTACTTTTGGCTATTTCTTAGGATTCCCCAAACAGTCCATTCAGCATTAAAAAAAAGGAGTTTCAATGAAGTCATTGTCCAAAATTTGGCAAGAACTTACTGAAACTGATCCGTGTTGAGGTCACATGAGCTATATTTAAAGCTGCTGTACATGCTAAAGCACCAATATCTCAAACCAAAACAAGCCATAATCATTATCCCATGCTAGAAATGTAAAATGCACTAAGTAGTAGTAGGAGTTATTGTCAACCTGAGTAATGTTACCATCACCTTACTTGTATGTTCTGCTCTGGTTTCCATACAGAGGTCTGCAAATCAGCAGTAGGAACTCTCAAACTGAGCTGAAAATAAATGAGTGCACATAAATTAGGCAAAAAGCAGATTGTAGATCAAAGATTCATTGTAAAATCAGACATTGGTTTATAGACACCATCTTGGTCTCTTCATACCAGATGTAATAAAAAAAAGGTGTGGATCTGATATACAAAAGACACCAAGCATGGTGATTAAGTAGCAATATGCCAATAACAAGGAGGCCCAGATTTGAAACAAACCCTGCTTTATCATCTATTATACTTGAATTGGGACCATAATTTACTAAATAAAGATCATACTTAATGAAGGAGACTTCAAACTACATATACTGAGACCTTACACTCATTAGGAAAATGTTAAGTGAGGTGTCAAATCAAATGAGAAGTACCTTAATTTCCTGAGAAACTTCTGAACAATCAGACGTATTTTTGCAACAGTAGAAGTCACCCCCTGCTGGCTGTTAGAAAGAATGCAGGTTTAAAGTATCACTTTTCAGACCCAGACACTACCTCCATCTTGCTGAATAACATAAATAAAATGCTTCATTTTTAGGGCAAATGAAGAGAGAACCAACAGCTTCAATGGGACTCTAACATGCACTAACCAAGGAAGTTGTCAATTGTTGTTTTAGTAATGCTATATTTCCGTTTCAAAGTTTGCATTTTGAACTTGTAAATTGGTCTTTTTAAGCAGGTTCGAAGTATTTTCAGTGGTTAAAGAGCTGGTTAAATATCTAATTTACAGGTCAGAAGATATTTAGATGTCCAGCAAAAAATGTGTAAGTTTAGGCAACACTTTGCTGTTCTTTGACTGACATTTAAATAATTATATTTCAATGTAAAGCATGTGAAGTAGGACAAGTAGAGAACTGTATATATTAAAAATACTGCTATTGCACATATATCTATAGCATCTGTGCAATATGAGCATTGTTAACATCCATATGTTTCTACAAGAATTTGTGCAATATCAGTGTTTTTCAACATACTGAACAACCTTGTGTGATATCTAAATTAAATTTTTCTGCTTATGTCCCAATGTTTTTGCACTATTCCCAGCTGTGTGACTATTAAAGGATTATGCTGTATTATATTAATAACAGTAAATGGACACACAGTTTTCAAACAATAGTTAGATTTCCTTTTTAGTTTTCTTGCGGATCAATCTATTTTTTACACCATTTTGCCATTTTGACCTGCAACTCACCCGATTAAAGTCAACCGGCAGATTCATTCTCTGTTTGTTTTACTTTTACAAAGATCGCTTCATGCATATTTTAAAAAGTTCAGACACTTTTAACGGACTCCCTAGTAATAAAGCCACAGCAGCAAAACACCACAAGAGATCGAAGAGACTGTGAGAGAGCGCTCAGAGAACAGAGTGTTCAGACATAAATCTTTGATAGCAAGCATTTTTTATAATTTGTTCCGGCTGACTGCAAACCATTAGTTACTCCACTGCTGCATCGAAATACAATATTGAGGTTTGTTGTACTTTATTGAACCATTTCCAGACAGTTCAGAGGAACAAACTGTGCTTTTTTTTTTTTTTACTCCTGTTTAGCTTCTAGCTACTTTGCTGAGTCACATTAATTGAATACAAAGATATTTTTAAAAAGAAATAATCAACAAACACGTTCTGAGTATTACATATTAAGCTAATCAGCAGTAGACGTAAAAAGAAAACCCCTTTATCAGCAGTGACACTGATGTAATGCTCATCCAAATGCATTAACATATAGCTTCATTACACATTATTCTGCATGATATTTGCTTCTGCTTTTAATAGTTTAAGTATGTGCCACTGCCACTGCTAATACTATTAGCCTGTACTTTCCAGTAAAATTGCAAAAACAGGAATGAGTTTTGCACTGTTGCAATGGCACTTTTACTTAAATCAGAGGTCTGACTACTTCTTTGTATTGCACTGACAACAGCAAATGTGTTTTATTCTCAGAATTCGGTCACTACATTAGCGCTACACTGCAATTTCCATCTGCATTCTTGCTATTTTTGTTAATATTATACTGCATTTACACTTTATAATACTCTTTGTTGAAATTATTTTACCAGCAATGTCTGTTTTTTCCTCATTTGGTTCTTCTCCTAGCACAATTTCCATCTTATTCTCCTGTTTTTCCTCACATGTAACATGTGTGAGCTACTGGATAGCTTGAATTTACCCAAAAGAATGAATAAATAATCTAACATCTATCTAGCAAACAGTAAAAGACATACATGCAAAAGAGGTGACAATCATTTTACGCTGTCCTCTCCTTGCCACGACATACAGCACATACAGACACTCGCACTTTCCCTAGCGAGGGAGTTTTAGTATCTCAGGATCTCGTTCACGAGCGATGGGAAAATGGAGCCAGAGATGGACAGTCGGCTTGGTGTGGCGTCAGCAGTAAAGCGGGAGATTGCTGGTACCAGTGGCCAAAATGAGCTTCCTCCGCAGGGTGGCTGGGTTCAGCCTTAGAGATAAGGTGAGAAGCTCTGACATCTGGAGGGAGCTCAGGGTAGAGCTGCTGATCCTTCATGTTGAAAGGAGCCAGTTGAGGTGGTCTTGGCATCTGATTCGGATGCCCCCGGGGAGGCTTCCTTTGGAGGTTTTCTGAACACATCCGACTAGGAGGAGACCCTGGGGCAGACCCAGAGCTCGCTGGAGTGATTATATATCTTTTCTGGCGTGGGAACGCCTTGAGATCCCCCAGGAAGAGCTGGAAAGCATTGCCAGGGAAAGAGATGTCTGGAACGACCTGCTTCATCTGCTGGATGGATGGATACAGAAAAACGCAAGGTTGCTAGCAAGCATTACAGAATTACACAGAAAATATCAAAAGTCAGGGAGACCACACAAATCAATTTACATACATGAAACAACTTCTGTAGCTTAAAATAAGCTGTCGTCTGTCTCTGTGCTCTAGTGTTATATGATGTTACTTTACAGAGAATTGTGGGTCAAAATGGCCATAACAGCATGCTGGCTTATAGGCTGGCTTATACAAAATGTTTAGTCGGACATGCTAATATTTCTATACTGTGTATTGGGCCATACTCTACAGTATGGTGGTATTGTATTGAGACAGTCTAGGGTCAGAAAGGTCAAAAAGAGTGCATCACTAAAAGGGAGGCTACAAAGCCTGGTGGCTTTAACAGTGACAATTAAGTTCACTTTAAAAACTGATGACTTTAACAAAGTTGAATCATTATGACTGTATGCTTAAAATAACTACAACTCCCACAAAAAAGCAGCTACTGACTTGTTTTAAGCCATATTAACCATGTCCATCTACACTCTATAATACAATTTTTCCAGCTTTTTTTAAATATCTAACCTTTGCTAACAATATCTATAATTTTGAGTCTATACTGTGGTACAAGTCTGAAATGATCACAGGCCTCAAACAGGCGAGATTCCATCTGCAAAAGTTTGACCAATGGAGGCCATTGAACAGAATTGTAGTGTGCTGAGTATTTTTAAATATCGCAGTTATCTAATCATATGGAGAGAACCATGACGCACTGGAGTTTTGTTACACTTATTACAAATAGTGTTTTTGTGGTGCAGAGTTTGCTGTCGCTTCAGCTCTCTGCAACGTCTATCATGTTTAGCAGCTTATATTAGCTTGCTAGCATGCCAACTTTTGCTAATATGCACCAGAAAGTAGCGTGACGTAAGGACATAAAGCTGTCCCAGCTCTCACAGACCCTCAGCAGTGGTTCCATTCCACCGTCACCACGGTTACACACACAGGACGGACAGGAGATATATGTGTTTCAGGAGATACCGTCTCCAATGGCGACAGTACACAGGTCTGTCAGTGTGGCTTACACACAGGTGAAACATTAGCCGGGTAGAAAGAAAGAAACCACACACTCACACATTCACACACACTCATGGCTGGTCAGGACAGATGGCGGATCCACAGCGAACATCTGAACCCATCAACTTTGTGCATCAGGATGAAATCTGGTAAAACATCCTGAGTGACTTTTTTTCATTGCTGTGTATCATTTTAATCACCTGCTATAAAAAAAAATATGTATGTTCTTGTATTGGCTGTGGGATTATTATCATCATGTCAGTTGGTTGGCTGACAAATATCTGACAAAATTCTTTAATAAACCTTTATCCTTTTTATTTGTTAAGACGTAATGATGC
Organism: Acanthochromis polyacanthus; assembly: GCF_021347895.1. Classification (NCBI taxonomy): domain Eukaryota; kingdom Metazoa; phylum Chordata; class Actinopteri; family Pomacentridae; genus Acanthochromis; species Acanthochromis polyacanthus. The sequence continues at coordinate 30,115,136 of NC_067117.1, read as the reverse complement.
AATACAACCTTACTGACTGTGACTATTATTATTATTATTAACATTGTTATTATTACTGTTATTGCCACTATAACCATGGTTTATATCACTGTCAACATTTTTTTTTCTAACTTTCTTTAATATTTGTAAAAAATATATATATATGAGGCATGTCACTAACTTTTAATGTTATATCCTAATAAATTACATCAGATATGTCATACTGGCCAGCGTCATATGTTTTTCTGACATATGCAGAATGCGCATAGTGACAAGAAATTTTAAATTGAAAATATGCCATTAACAAACTACTTTTTTGGAAGAATGCAAATGTTTGTTTTTTTTCTCTTTTCATTTAATCTTAAAACTTCTAACATAACAGCGATGAAGTGCAAATATTTTTGCCATAGCTGAAGCAAAATATAGATCAGCCTGCTTGATGAATGTTTTGAAGCAGACCAAAGGCTGCATCTTTTTCGCCAAGCTTCCAGGTTTGCTGACATCGGACGGTAAGCCTTCTATCAAAAAAAAATGAAGTTTTGATGATGAAGAAGTGTTTGAGGTCAGTTTGGAGTCAGTCAATAAAGCTTGGAGGAGGGATCACCTGTTTCGCTACCCTTTTTAATCCACGTTATGTGACACATATGATATATTCTACGTGTGTGTGTGTGTGTGTGTGTGTGTGTGTGTGTGTGTGTGTGTGTGTGTGTGTGTGTGTGTGTGTGTGTGTGTGTGTGTGTGTTTAGGAAAGCACATGTAAAACTTGAGAAGGCTTCAGCTGATGCTTGGCCCAGCAAATGGGGCTTCCTAACAGAGGCCTCCAAGGAGGTACAAACACACACACACACACACACACACACACACACACACACACACACACACACACACACACACACACACAGTACTGAATTCTCTATGGTGAAGAGAAACACAAGGGAACATGCATATTTTTCCCGGATTCCCAAATCTGGGCCATAGTCACAGACTGCCCTCTACTGCTTAAAAAGTAAGTTGCAAGTGCATTATGAAGACAAGATACCAGATGACACATATTAGCGGCAAATATCCTATTCAGGCAAGGGTTACATAATATTGTCATCTTCAATCATTTCTAGCTAATTTTCCTCACATATTCATTCAGAAATACCAGAAAGACAGTGGTGGAGAGAGCAGTTCAGACTTGAAGAAGCTGAATTTTGTATTTGTTTGTGTATTCAATATCTGCTGAGAGTTCGTATGTCACACTGATATTATGAAGATGTTATTATTCATACAGTAAACGTAAGCTGTCAGAGTCAGTTGTCTATGTATATATATATATATGTGTGTGTGTGTGTGTGTGTGTGTGTGTGTGTGTGTGTGTGTGTGTGTATGACTTCAACATGTGTATGACTTTGCAATTTTGAGTTAATATTGTCACAAAAAAATTAAATAGAGTACATTACCATTTTGAGGTGAAATGTATGAAAATTTTCAAATACAGGGACATTTGTGTATCACTGTGGACTATAAAAAGTAAAATGAAAACATTTGTTGACCTTACAGCTGAACATTGCTGGTGATGGATGCATGAAATATGTTTAAATTATCTGTACTTGTTTTCAGCTCAAATGACCTGAATGAATAAAGAATGTTTCTTTAACTAATAAATTGAAGTCAGTGCCACTTACAATGACCAAGTGACAGCTACTAAACAAATTATGTTTCTTGAACTTATACATTTCGGTTAGTCTCACCTAAAAATTTCAGCTTAATCAGTTTTAAAAAATGCTTTGAGTTTTATTAACTTGTCGTGTTTAATAGTGTAGTAAGTGGAGTTGCCACCAGCTCGTAGACACAGTTGTACATATACATACAGACATCCTCGCTTCCCCAAGTGTTGCGCTTTTTTTAAGATTCGTAAATGTTACCGTCCCTGACCTAGTAGAAATATGGATGTAACTTGAACAGAAAAGTTGGCAGGATGTTCATTCAGACATGAAGCAGACAGGTCCAATTATTGAGATTCAATAAACTTTCCTCTCAAGACAAAAAGGAAGTGACTGTTGTGACCAGATATATTTTGTTACATAAATTTCAGTACAAGATGGAGAGTGAGAAGCTGAAGAAGGCAGTAAAAGTGGAGCTTCCTCCTCACCTGGCTGCACGACCTCCAACCCCTGCAGAAAAATGCATTCAAGTACTATTAACCAACCTGTTTAACTATCTATCTATCTATCTATCTAATGAACTTTCTCATAGTCATCTCATCTTTCCTCCAGGTTGGACCCTCTCCTCCTGTTCCTCAAACAACTCAGGGTTTGATCGGTTGGCGTTCAGCTCACGCACACCTTCAGCTGGAAAAGCCAAACACAATGCAACATGGGAGACGTAGTTTGCTGAGAGAGCTGGGCTGGCCTCTGGAAGCCTGCTGCTGAGTGGAAGTCCTGGTACCCTGCTGACTCACCAGCAGTTCACTGACTCAGTATTGCACATGGATTAAATTAGATAGCAGTATGAATTACATGTGTTGTGACTTCTTTGATTTCTTAATAAAATCAACAAATATCTCTCAAAACTTTAACTCAAACCAGATGTTGTAGATGTGAAGTCACAGGTGATCCTACTTGTGCTTTTTCTAATTCTGGCCTCCTAGAAATAAATATTGTGTGGTTTCCTTGTCCTCTATTACAGCAATCTGAATATTTTTGAGTTGTGTGAGTAAATAGAAGTTCCATTTTATGAAATAACTGTAAAGTTAAATTGACTCCTCTGTAAAACATGTTCAAACCTAAAACTCTATCCATCATGAAGGCATCATTTTTTGGCATAACAATTTTATTCAATGGTATTAGTTTTCGACTACAGAGCATTAATGTCAACAAATAAAGTAAAAAGACAACAACAACAACACAATTCTCTGTTTCCACTTCAATGGAATAAATAATAAATATGTTGTGATTTCCTATATGACAGTAATATGAGTATCTTTTGGTTGTGGATGAACAAGAAAACTGAAGATGTTACCACAAGTTCCACCCTGTAAAACAACCATAAAGCTACAGTGGGTACGGAAAGTATTCAGACCCCTTGAAAATTTTCACTCTCTGTGTCATTGCAGCCATTTGCCAAAATCCAAAAGGTTCATTTTATTTCTCATTAATGTACACTCAGCACCCCATCTTGACAGAAAAAAACAGAAATGTAGAAATTTTTGCAAATTTATTAAAAAAGAAAAACTGAAATATCACATGGTCAGAAGTATTCAGACCGTTTGCAGCGACATTCATATTTAACTCACATGCTGTCCATTTCTTCTGATCCTCCTCGAGATGGTTCTGCTTCTTTATTGGAGTCCAGCTGTGTTTAATTAAACTGATTGGACTTGATTAGGAAAGGCACACTCCAACCACAACTCTTCCTAGACCTGGCCGTCCAGCCAAACTGAACAATCGTGGGAGAAGAGCCTTGGTGAGAGAGGTAAAGAAGAACCCAAAGATCACTGTGGCTGAGCTCCAGAGATGCAGTCGGGAGATAGGAGAAAGTTCCACAAAGTCAACTATCACTGCAGCCCTCCACCATTCGGGGCTTTATGGCAGAGTGGCCCGACGGAAGCCTCTCCTCAGTGAAAGACACATGAAAGCCCGCATAGAGTTTGCCAAAAAACACATGAAGGACTCCCAGACTATGAGAAATAAGATTCTCTGGTCTGATGAGACCAAGGCACTGCTCATCACCTGCCCAATACAATCCCTACAGTGAAACATGGTGGTGGGAGCATCATGTTGTGGGGGTGTTTTTCAGCTGCAGGGACAGGACGACTGGTTGCAATTGAAGGAAGGATGAATGCGGCCAAGTACAGAGATATCCTGGAGGAAAACCTCTTCCAGAGTGCTCAGGACCTCAGACTGGGCCGAAGGTTCACCTTTCAACATGACAATGACCCTAAGCACACAGCTAAAATAACAAAAGAGTGGCTTCAGAACAACTCTGTGACCGTTCTTGACTGGCCCAGCCAGAGCCCTGACCTAAACCCAATTGAGCATCTCTGGAGAGACCTCAAAATGGCTGTCCACCAACGTTCACCATCCAACCTGACAGAACTGGAGAGGATCTGCAAGGAAGAATGGCAGAGGATCCCTAAATCCAGGTGTGTTGCGTCATTCCCAAGAAGACTCATGGCTGTACTAGCTGAAAAGGGAGCTTCTACTCAACACTGAGCACAGGGTGTGAATACTTCTGACCATGTGATATTTCAGTTTTTCTTTTTTAATACATTTGCAAAAATTTCTAAATTTCTACATTTCTGGTTTTTTTCTGTCAAGATGGGGTGCTGAGTGTACATTAATGAGAAATAAAATGAACTTTTTTGATTTTGGCAAATGGCTGCAATGACACAGAGTGAACAATTTCAAGGGTTCTGAATACTTTCCGTACCCACTGTAAATTATCACCTTAGATTATCACTCTAGAGCAATTTCAAATCCCCCAATCTAAATTGTCATGAAGATGGGATTTTTTTTTTTTTTTTGCAGGATGGTTTTATTAGACTACACTAGCTTTTAGTGATGATTAATCGATTAGATCTCTACAATTACATTAGTTGCCAACTATTTTTGACAATTGATTTTTACTCAGATTTTTTTTATTTAAAACCACAAAATTCTCATATGTAAGTTTTATAATGTTAAATACTAGTGGCTTCCTTATTCCTTTTTGACAGCAATCTAATTATCTTTGAGATGTGGACAAACCATCCTTTTAAAAATAGCTATGAAGCTGAAGCAACATCTCTATAAAACTATTTCAAAAGCCTCTAACTATAATTTTCATGAAGTCTTAAGTTGTTACAGGACTATTTTCTTTCAGACTAAAATAGTTTATTCGGCTAAAATAGGTTTTGGTTGGATAGAGGCTGCCTAAAAATCTATGCAAAAACAATCTGTACGTAGAAATAATTGCGAAAACATGCTAATAATATTCAAATATGATTCATAAAAGAGGAAACTTTAAGATATCTTCAGATTTAGCAACTAAAAATAGAAACAATAAACGTAGGAAATATTTGCTCATCGGTGAAATCATAGGTGAAATCCCCTAACAGTACGTCACACGCATGAGGCACGTACTCGCGCTGACGTAATGACATCACGAGTTCTGGCTGGAAAGGCGGAAGAAGAGAGAAAAACAACAACATCGGCGGCAGCAGCAGCAGCTCTCCGGCTCGGCGACGGTAGTTGACGGGAACCGGGCGATTTCACAATTATCTGTTCAGTGTCACGAAGTGTCGGCGGGTTGTGTACGGTTATCAAACCAGTTACTGTTTACATTTAATAGCAAAATGTCAGGCTTTCTTAAACTTTTCGGTGGCGGGGGTAAGGGTGGGAAATCGCCGACACCCCAGGAGGCTATCCAGAAACTCAGAGAGACGGAGGAGATGTTGGCCAAAAAACAGGAATTTCTAGAGAAGAAAATCGACCACGAGCTCATGACGGCGAAGAAGAATGGCACGAAAAACAAACGAGGTGAGGAAAAGTCGCTTAAGTGCGCAGTTTGACGGGGAAAGTCACACCGCTGGGTAGATTGTCGGTTAGCCTGCAGGCTAACTCAGGACAAGGAACAGCGAAGTTGACAGGCTGCCTACCTGTGCTCAAGTCTGTCCTCACGGCCACACGACTCCATTTTTAAATATCTATTTAAGAGCAGCGCAGTGTTAACACTAAATAAAACAACCGCAGTGAAACATATGAAGCAATGAAAAAGATTATAAGAGATTTACTGACGTATTGGCTTAGCTACAACGTTTGAAGCGTTTGCCAAAATTAAACACAAGTTTGAAGAAACCGACTTGGGACATTGTCTTTACGATATTACTAAACTTTCTACGTAAATGTGTCTTAGTAATACTTTTAATATCAATGCAGTGTTATGTTTTTGTGCTGTATTTACTTCATGTTGTCTCACTGTTTCTACATGTTGTGTTTATACAACTCCTAGTTGTGTTTACTCTGAACTAAACAAGACTCAGTTTGTGTTTCTCATATGCTATCTTTATAATCAGCAAACAGAGCTCAGATATTTGTTTTTCTGAGTTATAAAATCCTGGTTGTTCTTTTAAAAAAGCAGTGTAGATGTCAGTTTTATAATGTTTGCGGCTGTGTTGGAGGCATTTCCTGATTCCTCAGGATTCGGATAGCTATCAGTATTTAGCTAGCAGCTAGTCACAATTTAAAGATATTCCACACTATTTTCTCCCTTGATGTCTGTGAGATAGCTATTTTGGATCTGTTATTTTTATACCATAATGTATTACTTAATAATTTCTTACACAACTAAATGTTAGTGTTATTTTCACATAAGATAGGTGGTTTTCAGAAACCAGCTTAGGAAAGGTTTAGCTTTAAAAATATGTAAAGAAAGGGTAAAATACAACATCCATTTTTTTGTAAAATAAAAGAACTGCAATGATTAATCCATTAACTGTCCACTGTTATGTTAATCACAAACTATTTAAATGGTCGATTAGTCAATTTGAGTAATTTTATAAATAAAAAGTCTAAATTTTTTTAATCTGAATACATCTGTAAGTCATTTTGGGCTTCAAGAAAGTTGACATTTTTCAGCATTTTATGACCTTTGACAGACCGACAACTATTTGATCAGTGAGTATAATAATTGACAGAGTAATTGACAATGGACATAATCATTGGTTGTAGTATTTTTAAATATAACTTGCCCTTCAGTTCTGTGCGTGCCAACATAGAGAGTAATTTGTCAACTGCATCTGCATTTACAGACAGCAGTATTCACTTGTGTTGCCATTGATCATTCGTTGTTTATATTTACACATTATAAACCAATTAATTACTTATTATTATGTACTTATTTAAGACGGGTAGCTTTTATCTTCCCTCTAGCATACCTTTTATATTGAGAGACCAAACTATCCACAAGTTCTGATTGCTGTCATTGGCTGGTTGGTAAATGTTTATCTGACACAGCCATCTTGCCAGCTGTGGTTGCTGGGATGTCTGTCATGTGACTACAGTTCCTATTTAGGAAAAACAACATAGCAGAAACGTTCTGAACACTAGCACTGTGAGCTCATCTCCTGCCCGTTTTGAACAGGATGGTACGCCTGTTTCTAACCTGAAACCTGATTTTCAACATACCGTACTTCATCCAATAACTTTCTGCACTCTAGCTCTTGGGTGAACGATAATGGACATTACAAAAATTCCTCATAATAAACGCACCAAGCCTCGCATGATAACAGAATCTACACGGTGGTGCTGATAGGTTGATTTTTTTTTTTTCAGTTTTACTGCTATGTTCACAGAAGCAGCAGCCAATAAAACAGACTGTGCTTGTAAGTGGCCGTTGGAAAGGAGCACAGGAAAAACAACGGGTCACAGAATCAGTTGACCCTGTGAGATTGAAGGGGGCGGTCTGATTGAAGCTCTGCGACCTACATAATCTGATAATGATTTCAGTGATGTGGGGTAATAATGTTATCAGTCTAGGAATAGGCCCAGGTGCTGATATAATCTGATCAAACTGGAACTGTCATCTGCCATCTGGCTCCTGGTGGACCAGAACAACCGCAAAATAGATTTCTAAAGTTGTTTTACATGTGTGTAGCATTGATATTTGGCAGCCTCGGACAGTGGATGCTAAGTGTTATTGAGCTGGACGGCTGGTAAAAATGTTAATCTGTAGCTGCCTGGATATGTAAATGATAAGTAATAATTAGAACACGTTTCTATTCATTACATGACAGCTATCAAGTTGTAAATAAATACCTGTTGAGTTTTATACTCGTCTTCACCTATAAAACCCTTTATTTTTTCTCATTTTTTAAAGTCAAGCCCTTCTTATTGGTTAATCAAAACCAGAATTCCATTTATTAGTGGTCAGTCTCTGTCTTCATTGCAGTATTTTTTTCTTAATGCACATTTCACTTTGTTGTAGATGTGAAATTGTAGAGCAGTGTGGAGGAAATGGGTGTTTTGTGATTATGCAGCCTGTATTTTTCAAGGCTTCTGTGATGTTTTTTTGGACAAAATTGGTGCGAAAATGAGTGCTTTAAATCACTTCACACAACTCAAAATAAATCACTTTGGGGTGTGTGTTTGCAGAGGCCTTTTTCAGTTTAAGTGACTAAGAATAATTGGGCTAATACAGGTTGGCCTTTGCTACAGAAACTGTGCTTATTTGTGATTCGTAGCTTTTATAAGTGTTGCAGTGAAATGCAGCAAATATTATATTTTTTCTATCCAAAAAGCATTATTTTCAAAGCAGGCCGGCTGCCACTGAACTGTCCGGAGCGACGCCATCTTTACTGCACTTCACAAATCATTTCTATTACCTGTTGCTGCTCCAGAGGGAGACCGCAAGCAGCAAATGTTTTTCAGGCACAACACAGAATGTTAGCTTCCCGTCACTTTCACTTCAGTCTAACTTCTGTTACACAATCTAATACAGGCTCTAAACTAAACCTGTAAGGCAGGAACACATATCGTACAGAGCTGTCCCGTGTTAGCTTGTCACTCCTTCCCCTCCTGCATGACTCAGCAGGTTTAGGTTAGTTATAAGTTTCACTGGTTGCTTTAAGGAGGTGATTTTTCCATGTCAGCACCAAACTAGAATACCCAGTGTTGTGGTTTAAACTACTGTTTTAGTGTGTTTCCCCAGGCTATTTATACAGGTTAGCACTTTTGACCTCTCCGCCTATATAACAGCTACTTCTGGACTTCCAAACATTTTGCTTTACCGAGTAGTTCAGATGAGACTTCTGTGAGCCTGATGGGATGCAGGTCAGGGACAAACCTAAAACAGTCTGATTGAAGCATACTGCGTCTGCATGCAGAGATTTGGCTCAGACAGGATTTTATCAGATTAAGCGAATCGTGCTTCATTAGGAGAATGCAGTATTTCAACATACAAGCAGTTCACTGCAGCTCATCACAAAGCAAGCTGCTGCTGTGTTATAATGAAATGCTAAAAGTCCAAACTTTATGCTGTAGTTGCACTGTGGCTTGTTTTACTAATTAAACTATGGATTTTAGGTCAGCCCAGAGTCTTACACATTCCATAGTTATTGTTAAATTAAAGTTTTTGTTCATTAAATAAAACAGAGTTGCAATGCATTGGTATTCTAAGTAAGCTAATTTTTGTATGTCTGTTTGATGCAGTTTTTTTTTAACTTATTTTCACTATGAAGCAGTAATTTACCCAGCAGTTCCCACATTTTGTATGTTATGTTTGTAACTTGTGTTTGAGTGCTGCGTAATTATCTGTTTTTGTCTGTCAATAACTGAAATATTCACATTTTAAAAGCTAACTTATAAAGAATAGTTTTTATTAGGACCCACAGGTTTATTTGTATAGGGGTACAATGAAGAGTTCAAAATCAATTTCAAGTCTGTCTGTGACAAAAAACGTATTTATTTGCACATTATACAGTTAAGCAATTAATTACCTTTTAGGTTAGTAACACATGTTACATTAAATGTTATTTCGTGTCAGGTATTTACACACTTTTACAAGTGAAAGCTACACTTAAGAGGTCCAAGCTCATCTGGCAAAAATAGATGTATAAAAATAGCATAGTGAAGAAATGAGCCACAAGTGTGCTGCTCCACCTGACACTTTAATTAGGATATTAGTGACCAATTTTGCTGTCAAACTTGTGAACTAACTTCTTGTCACCCTTTCTCTTTCTATCCAGCGGCTCTACAGGCCTTGAAAAGGAAAAAGCGTTACGAGAAGCAGCTGACTCAGATTGACGGGACGTTGTCTACCATCGAGTTCCAGCGGGAGGCGTTAGAGAACGCAAACACCAACACAGAAGTGCTGAAGAACATGGGCTTCGCTGCCAAAGCAATGAAGGCTGCACACGCAAACATGTAAGAAAGGCATTTAGAAACAAGTTGGAGGTTTGATAACTGTAAGAGGGTAAATGTGTTACTGTATCATTAATGCAAAGCACCTTAATTCTTCCATTGTGTTCAGTTTATTCCAGCTTTCTGTTATTTTGCTATCTTTTTTTAGTTTCTCTGCATGTCACTTTTAGTTTTCTTAAACTTGTTTTTTTCAGTCACTTTTTTCCATGACTTTGTTTTTTTTTTCTCTTTATTTCCCCATTTTTGCTCTTCTTCCTTTCAGTGTTCCTCTTTCTTTATTAGTAGATTATCCGCTCCTGTTGAGTTGTACCATGGTTCTGGAAGATACCTACTTTTTAGTTACTGGCAGTCTTCTCAGTTTGCAATATAGATAGATGTTATTAATGTTTTTCTTTTAGTAGGTGACACACAGTCATGTTTCTGTTCATTTTATCATCTCGCTCTGTCTTCCCGTTTCACAGGGACATCGACAAAGTAGACGATCTGATGGATGAAATCACAGAACAACAGGAAGTGGCCCAGGAAATCTCAGATGTCATTTCCAGACCAATTGGCTTTGGGGAAGACTATGACGAGGTGAGAAGAAAGAAAAATGTAGAAAAACGTGGTATCTACAAAATCTTTGGGAAGCCTGAATGTGAAGTTTGAACTCCCTTTTTGGTGCTTGTACATCCATCTCATTTGAGGAGTGAGACACAACTGATAGTCTCTGGTTGAAATATTAACACATTTTTTAACAATTGACTTCAAGACATATCAAATGGTAAATAAGATGTTGAGATCCTGGCTTGACTTGGCCCATGTTTGTGTTCAGGATGAGCTTATGGCCGAGCTGGAGGAGCTGGAACAGGAGGAGCTGGACAAAAATCTTCTGGAAGTTGGAGGGACAGAAGACGTTCCACTGCCAAGCGTACCATCTACATCACTTCCATCTAGACCAGGTAAGACGTGATGCGTAAACAGAACTGAGCTCAGTTCAACATCTGCCTTACATGTGAATTAATTGCCATGTTTTCTTTCGGTTTGCTCTGCATGTAGCCAAGAAGAAGGAGGAGGAAGACGAGGACGACATGGCAGACCTCGAGGCCTGGGCGGCGGCTAACTGAGCTAGCTCGCCCTGCTAGCTAGCTAGCTCCCCCCTCCTGTCTGTCTCTCTGCTAACAGACATCTGGAAGAGAGACAGGGACTCTGGGCTGCTGAGCTGGCTGCTGGCATGCTGCTCTGTCCTTAAAGCCTTCATCCCGATATCTAACCATACCCCAGCCCTAAAGTATGCACTTGTGCACAAGTTTGCTGACTCCAAATGAAACGAACCCAGGCTTTTCTCTTGTGATTATTGTTGACAGAATGAATCTCTTTGCTCCAGCTGTTCACTCCTCTGTTTCTAAAGGGCATAGAGTATGGAATGAAAATACCATGCCCAGCAGCCTGTGGTTGTTTATATCAGTTCTCTTTGTAAGTAAAATGAGTGCATGAATGAGCACTTAGGTGCATACTTGTAGGGAGGGGTGTGTGTGGAAGAACAGGACGAGGCTTGTTTCTGGAAGGAATATAAAGAATCAACAGATGTGTGGGGGGAAAAAAGTGAAAACAGAACGACAACATGACTCAGCCATTTTTCTGCTTCCTACGTTGTCATCTCTCTGCTCTTCTACAACAATGATGACAGCACATTTCTGCTAAATACCAACAGCAGCCCCCCAAAACAATGTATATAATAAATGTGTAGGACTTTGTCATTGAAATGCCACTGTTAAATTACAAAACGAGGAAATGCTACTGTTGTGATAAAACAGAACCAGGGTTCGGTCCCTCTGTCAGTCGTATCTCTTGCTGAAAAATTGTCAGGAGAAACTGGATGTAATCTATTAAACTACAAATAAAAATTTGGAGAAAAGCTTTATTTCAGTAAAACAGTTATTTACAGGGAGGCAAGATTGTAAAAAGTGAGGTTGAGAGTGGCAGCAAATCTGACGTGCTAACTAGCTCAATATGCTAACTAGTAACTTTTCCGCCACAATCACAAACGCCACCTTTAAAGAGCAAAAATTGTCCAACGTTTTACAAAAAACAAGGAAAAAATTTTGGAAAAATAGCAGTTCATGTAAGATATTATTAACTTCTTGATTAAACCTTTGAATTTTCTTGTGAACCACTGCTTTATTTGGAATCATTTTTCCAAATTCTTTCGATTATGTCTGGAATTTTGAAGTCAAATGAGTCTTTGAAGAACAAGTTCAAACCTGCCAAAGTTGTCCCTATCAGTGAACTCACTGGCAGTTCTGACAGACTGCTCCTTATTTAATTAGAGCAGTGGTAAAACTACTTTCTCTACAAGACAGCTCATTCAGAAACCACCAAACTGTGCTGCTGTTTAAAGACGCAGTTTTAGGTAAATGACTGTCACAGCATAATCAGTATTTATCGGTCAGAAACGTTGACATCAACCCTGTTATTGGTGCTCTAATTCATGTTTTATGCTTCATATTAGGTACTCAAATTTAGGATAGAGCTGCCTCTGCTGCTTCTAGAGGTATATGTTTACAGGTACAACACTAGGTCACTTGAGGAACCCTTTAAGGAATGTTTAAACAGTAGCCCGAGCATGAGCGTGGAACAACTGTGCTCAATTTCCTCTAGTCATATTCAATTTCTGTAGTTTCACAATATGTCTTTGTAATACTTCTGTCTTCACCCCAATACAATAGAGATGAATGGAATTTCATTTATGTTTGAATGCAGTTCTTGAACCAAGGTCATTACCATTGCCATTCATTACCTCACCAGTAGTCTGGAGCAGCCACAGAGCACACATTTTTGGTTGTTGTCAGAATCTAATTCCTAAAAACAAATATCTGTATGGCTAAATGACACTAGATGAATATGAGATTATCCTAAAATAATATCTGACTGATAAATACAGAACCAATCCATGTCTGAGGCAAAGTCTCAAAAAATTAGATAAAGCTGCTCTTAATGTTGTGACAGTTCATACAATCTGCTGATTACTCCAGTATGGCTGCCAGACGGCACATTACAACACCTCAGAAGACCTCTGTTGGTGAAAATGAAATCGCTCGTGCCTGACACCGCCAATGCCTTGCCCGTCTGTGGTTTAACAGTGACAAAATCAGAGAAACTCCTACATGGGTTGAATTTCGAGATGACGAGTGTGAGTGCGTGATGTTTTTTCGGCCTTTTGACACCCTGACCTCTTGTGAAGATTTAGTCAAATTGCGATGGTGAGATGATTATTTTTCATTTGCACTTGACTCACCTGTAGTACTAAATTGATTTAAGCATTGAGCGACAAGTACGGGACGTCTTTGTGATAAAACCATGACACGAGAGAGTATAAGCTCGACTTGCTGCACCACCATTTATGGCTGCTCTTCCCTCTTTCTGCTAGCAGACAGGTTTGTAATGGATGAATTGGGGTTGATTGTCAATCAAACGGATGGTTGAGACTTTAGTTTACACATGATCTGTAAAATGAGAAGCAAATGAGCAACTTTCCTTCAATTTTCTAATGCACAGTAGCCTACACTATATTCAAGAATGGGTCAACCCCAATCCTGACATTTATAGAAAATAGCGTGCGTGCGCCAATAGCATTTGTTATTCTTTTATTTTTCCTGTTTACCTCAAATATCATTCATATTCTCTCACTGTGCTGAAATGCAGTGTGGCCTGTAGCCAGTTCTGCTCAGAGCTGGACAAAGAGGTCGGACTTTGGAGATTGGAGACTGTCGTTGATGTGGAGCTGTATACAGTTTACCTTAATAAAGTTGGGATTCAATGCGAGTGTCAGCACCGTTGCATCTGTGCATAGAGAAATGAGTATTCCTTTCATGTCTTTGTCAGTCGGCAAACATCTGGAGCTTGGTTCTGTACAGCTGGCGGTGGACTCTGGGATTTAGGAATTGTCATGCTCAACAAAAAGTCATGTCACAACCCTCATAGCTGTTCCCTCAGAAGTATTTCATTGCATCCTGACTAGCAGTATAGAGTTTGAGGTACTCCTTTATACTATATTTCAAAGTGAGTTAATATACTTTTTACATCTCTACATGTGTTCATTTTTACCGTTATTATTCAGATCAACATTTTTCATGACATCATTTTCAGGGGTTGTGATTAGCCTAGCTGCTCTGCCTGATTGTAGCTAACATGCTAGCATTTAAAGTCACAAGAAATAATTTTGTCTTTAGCATTGCATTTGTGACATGATTTTCATAGTAAAGCGGGACATGCTAGTATGATATGATTATTATTAGGTTTCTATTTGGAGCAGATGTGACTTTAGTTGAACCACAGTGGTTTGGATCTGGACTCCATTCACGACACGGTTGTGGGACAGTCTTAGCGCCCATCTTGATAACACACACAAGCAGTTATTTTGAGTTCTTGAGTTCAGGTTCTCATCTAAATGAAAGGAGAGTGAGCCATAACTGCAGTTTCAGTGAACACTGAGATTAAAAAATAAATGCATGTTTAGACTTAACAGCCAAATCTGACTAAAAAAAGCTTACAAATTCTAGTGACTTTCCCCCAAAGTAGAATTTAAAAATCATTTTTTTCGTACTTTCATACGTTCCCAAAGTTTCCCAATCCTGTGCTTGAGTCACTGTGACAACACGATTAGCTGGATTTTTCCCTGTTTGGCTGTTCTAAAGCAGATGATTGGCTTTTTTAAAAGAGAGGTTGGCCATACGTCAATCATTTCTTCCTCCTTCCGTCTGTTCCTTATAACATCTCTGATTGTAGACAGGTGTTGGACTTGTTCCACATTAATTTCCTCCCACGCAGTCATATCAAGAATAATAAACCTCTCTGATGTTCTTTGACCCGTCATGTTCCCCGACTCACTGCTACGAACCAGTAGCTAAGAAAATATAGTGACATTTAACTGTAAGTTGCTAGTCCCTTAAAATCCTGCATGACCAGACAAATCATATTGAGTGTAAGACAAGTCAGTATTTATTATGTGTTTTATAAGTTCTATGTTCTGTACACAAGTTTTTCAAAGCGAATACAATATGCACATATGCACCTATTAACTGTATGTGCTGCCAAGAAGGCACTTTTGTAAAAATCCTTATTAAGATAAGTGCAGAATGGGCTAAAAGGAACAGTGGAATAGTCTGTAGTCTGACTGTCACTTAAAGCTGTTCCAAATTCCACCCAAGAGGTGAGATTATGGAGTTGAAAAGTCGTGAACTTGTACACCATATACCTTTAATGGAATCTGCTCTAAGGTGTGTGGAAGCCTTGTAGACCCATGTTCTCTGTTTCATCTGTCCTGCTGTTGATTTTCCTCTCTTGCAGTTAACTGTGCTGGTGAAGGTTCCCTAGTTTTATGAGTTTCAAGATGGAATTATCCATTATCTATACAACTGATCCTCAGGGTCACGGGGGGCTGAAGCCTATCCTAGCTGACTTGGGGTGAAGGCAGGGGACACCCTGGACAGGTAACCAGTCTGTTGCAGGGCTACATATACAGACAAACAATCACACTCACATTCACACCTACGGGCAATTTAGAGTGATCAATTAACCTCAGCATATTTTTGGACATTGGGAGGAAGCCGGAGTACCCGGAGAAAACCCAGACATGCACTGGGAGAACATGCAAACTGCATATGGAAAGATCCTTGGAAGGCTGGGACGCAGATGGAATTAGACCTACCTATCTACCTACCTTCCTTCCTTCCTTCCTTCCTTCCTTCCTTCCTTCCTTCCTTCCTTCCTTCCTTCCTTCCTTCCTTCCTTCCTTCCTTCGCAGTACTGCGAATCATTCCAAACCCCCTAGTTAACCACGCCTGACGTACGTCAGTGGGGTTACTGCATTCGCTTCGGTATCTGGCTGGCTGGGTAAGTATGTGTGTATGTCCGTTCCAATATCTCTGCAAGTGCTGAAGTCAGGATGATCAAACTTGGCACTGAAGATCAGTCTAAGGTCCCCTGCTCAGGTGTGGAGTTACAGGTCATCAAGTAGGAAGGGATATACGTAGGATGATCAAAATTGATACAGAGTCATATGCAAGTATTTAATGCCATCTACTGAAACTCGCCAGTAGATGGCGTGGTTCTGCCCTCTACTGAGGGCTCGCAATGGTGTTTTCACCAATTTTTCTGATCTTCTTGCATCCTTCTCTGTTCACAGCTCAGCTTATATGCCAGTGTTCATGCAGTCAGACTAACTGGAAATCACAGATGCACTTCATTTTTTTATAGAGACCTGGGGTTTTCTAATTTGTGTGTCAGTGACCAGGTGCATTCACTTGTGTTGCTTTGACTTTCTATTTTGAGGCATTTATTTTAGTGTTTCTAAAGCATCTGTTTTGGATTGTTTATACTGTAAGTTGAAAATATCTCCATTGTTTAATTCAGAAATAATGCAACTGTTGAGAGGTGATGCAGACTGGAATCTTTTGACACGTAAGTGATTTTCAAAGGGGTGTGCTCACTTGTATTCTGTGCTGTTATCATATCCAGTTCAGTGAGGGAAAACTGTAGAAAACATACTTCACTGTCAGACAACAGATAACAGTACAATGAATATTAATCCATTCACCAAACCAACAAGAACTGAGAACCTCTGTGACAGTCCATTTGAAAGAGGCCCTTAAATTAGCTGTAAAATAGTATTTCTATCAGGTTAACCTTTGACCATCTGACTATATTTGAATATTTCTTATCTTATATCACTATTGTTCTCCTTGACCACAGCTATAGATAGAGGCTTTTCTCAGCTAATTGCTGTTTGTAGACATTTTAAGTGTGCTCAAGAGTCTGTGGTAGAAAAAGAACCAGAAAGATCCAATGCTAATAAAATTCATGTTTTAAACGGAACAGTGTTAGTATCAGGTTCCTTTCAGTGTGACAAAACCTGAAATGTTGCCTTGAATGAAGCTTAGTTTATGCAAAAATACTGACGATTGTTTAAACTCTTTACAATGTAACTGCTAATTAACTGATCTAGGGTCATAGAAAGTCGATAGTTTCCTTTGGGATTAATACATTTTTATTATATCCTATCTTAAAGTACAGTATTCTAAAAAATGGAATATGTCAAGTACCTTTACTGCAAATCTGTACGCAGACACGGTACTTGATGGAATGATGTGTCATCATTACTTTATCATATTTACTTCATTGCTAGTCACTGAATTATGAATGTTTAAAAAAGTTTTTGGAGGTGTGTTAACTGTTTCTCAAAGCCCATTTCAGTAAGGACCAGGCCAAACCTACTGCAAAACATACTGGATTCAGTTATGCATTCAAACAGAATGAAACCCAAATGTGGCTGCATGTAGCTGTGAGAGAATGTGAGTGATAATATGGAGTACAAGTCAAAAAGGTTAGATTTAAGCTCGGAAAACAGTTATTCATTGTGCACACACAAATACAAATGCACAAAGCACTGTATATCACTGTTTATGACTATTAACTACTTCATTATTTCTGCATGTGAAAGGTGCTTCTTATTATTATGTTGATTCAAGATATGTTCTTTGTACTGGTAGTAGTTTGAAATGCTAAATCCTCTGCTTTAATCGTTATTCACTATTTCACACAGTTTGAATACATAAATGCATCAAACGCTTTCTCTGTGTCGTACTGCCCTTTCTTTTTCTATGACTTTTTCACACTTAAAAACAGATGAAAAATACTGTAGAATGGTGTTAAATGGTGCTGAAAAACTGAAATCTCCCATTGCTTACTCAAAAAAATATGTATTAATTATGACAAAATTGTACACAAATTTGAATAAAATAATGATATGATGACAGTTTATGTCCAAAAGGTGAAAGCTGAACTCCACTGTAGTCTGACTCAGTGAATATAGACTTTGGGCATAAGTCTGCTGTTTCTGCCACACATTTCACATAGCTTTTTCTCTCATTACACTATCTGTCTTTTACTTTTCTTTTAATTCCTCTTGACTACAGGAAACAATACCAGCAACCTCTGAGCAGCAAATTACTTGCTGAAAGCTGCAAATTTGGATCTTGTAATAAGCTTTTCTTACTTTTTTTTTCTGTGAATGAGACATTTTAATGACTGTACTCGCCTCCGTGCATACAAATGTTCCACCAAAACAATTCCTCCACAACACTGTTTTTCAGGGACATCATCGTTGCATCCTGGGCTTAGACAACTGTGTCTGGTTTAAAGGGAAACAAACACAAACCCCACAGAATACAAGTACTGAGACAAAGAATAGCAGTTTAGCATTTAACCACAAGTGCAAAAAACTGTAAAGTGCAATATATACAGTACGTCACAGTGAGCAAAAGAATAAATAGCTTAAACAGAGTTGTACAAACACACTAAGTATATAATAGCAGTAGCTTGCTGAGAAATGATGGTGTGTTAATCAGTGTGTTGGGCCAGTTGTGACCCCACATTAAAATTTGGACACATTTTCATATGAAAGTTTTATTAATTTCAATAATAGAAGCATTTAATGCATTTTTTTCCATGATGCATGGGATGCAGAAGTACTTTGTGTAAAATGAACTCTCTTACTGTCAAACAGATTTTTAGTGATTTTTCATAATCAGATATTTTAAAAAAGATGCTGTAAAGAACATTGTGCTGAGTGAGTAGATTTTGGTACAGGGCCATATATACTTGACAGTGATATGTGATAATAAATAAATAAATTTCAAATAACTTGGTTCTTGCAGGGCCCTCTAACAGCCTGAAGACTGGCACCAGATAGTGGTATGCCCTTGCATTTTGCTAATACAAATGTTACATTATGTTCTGGATGCACATTTTTGCAGAAAAATCCATGTTATTGAGTAAGAACTCTGCAGAATTTATAGAATCATATTTGCAGAGACGCTTATGCAATCTAAATCCTGTTAAAACCAAAACACAGTTACTATGTCACTTATTTTCCAACCAAGAAAACACCGACAGGGTCCAGACGAAACTTGCTCCAGCTACACAAACACTTGAACGCCCCCTCGCTAAAACTCCTGCTCCGATTGGCTGGCCGCCGATTGTCCAATCATGTCATCCAATGGTGGGGCGGGAACTGTTTTCGCCAATAAGAATGCAGAATGGATCCAGGTTTGAACCGCCCCGTCGTGTAAAGTCGTCCTAATGTGGCTCCGACGATAAAAACCGAGCCGTCATGTTTCTGTCCCTCCCTCTCTGCCTCTGTCCGTCGGCCAGGCTGCTGCACTCAACCTCCCCGGAACAAAATACCCGAAAGCAAACATGTCTGAGAAACTTCCCTTCAAAGTTGGTGAGTCTTCATGTTTATTGCTTGTGCTTTACAGTTTGGAGAAGTACGTTTCTGTTTGCTAGCTAGAATGCTGTTAAGTTTACGTTAACGTGCATGTCAGGAAACGGCGCTGATAGTAGCTACATTTAGCTTAAAAAGTAAGCAGCGAGTAAGTGCAGCGAGACGGATATATTTAGGTGTTTAAGCCCGATTTCACTTCAATTTCAGTGTTTTTAGTTCTTTTTTCGAGCTGTGTTGTTGCCAACTTGCTAGCATGTTGCCAATTTAATGGCGTCATAAACGATGTTTAACAAGCTAATTAGCTTATTTGCAAGTCGGCAGTCGTTTTAGTTTGTAAGTTGTTCATTTTCGCTCTTTGACAGTCTCAGTTTGCAGACTTTGATTCAATTCCGAGAATGAATCGATATGTCAAAGCCGTACTGTCGCCGAGCATGGGCTTCAGTGCGAACAGAAGCCACCTCTAACGCCTGTGGATGTTGTAGTTTATTAGCGGGGCAGGAGACGTAACGCCTCCCGGCGCGGACTGTTTGTAAACTCCGCTTCCCGTGATGCCTTGCGTCTCGCCGCCAGTTTCTGCGTGAGTGACAAGAACAGGCAGAGATGAAGCTGCACTGTATGCGAGTTACATACTAGTAATGCTGGAAGAACACGTGGTGTTTTGTGCCGCGGTTCCTGGAGCTGAAAGGTTTTGATTATATGAAGTTTGTGAATTAGATTTTTTTTTTTCATTTTTATGCGTAAAGTTTCTTTATTTGGCTCCAGACGTGGAGAAGGTTCACATGGAGGAACAAAACATGAAATAATAAATACAAGATGGTATGTGCTGTTATTGCATGACTTTAAGTAGTTTAGGAATCCACTCAAATTAAAAATAATAATAATTCTGCTGAAAATGTCAGGGAAACCATAAGTCACCACTAAGGTATCACTCTTCTTCAAAAACATGCATTTTCAATTAATTGTCACTATCGACCATGTGTGAATCCCACCTGCTGTGACTGCTCCATGCAAGCAGCTGCTTCAGAGAAAAAATTGCACAATGACCTGCTAGCAAACAGGCCTTGGGCAAAGTCTGCATGTTTTCCAAGGATTGTGTGCAATCATTGGGCAAGAGTTAACCTCAGTACCTGCATCTGTTAAGTCTTCACTTGTTAATACAGGCTGTATCACTCATTCACTCACAAGCAGTGCAGTATTTTGTTCTCCCAGCTTGGGCTTGCATTTATTTCACCACACCTATTTTATAGATTATTCAGATAATGAATGTTCTGCATTGAGCTTGCTTAAACTGATTGCGACTCATTTCATGTCTTGGTCAATTCGCTTACTAGATGGTGGCATGAAGAGGTGGTCCCGTGTGATGTGGGGCCTCTGGTCTTGAGAACAATGTTATTCATTTATAATTAGTATTTTTTTCTGTGGTACACTATACATGTTGAGCTTGTGTTGCTCATTCATTGGCAAGTTTCAAGTGCAAAGTCACACTTGCTTTCATTCATTCAAAGTGAAATGTTCTCCACTCTTCTTCAGTGAAGCCAAAAAAACGTGCATTAGCAGCAGCTGTTGTGAAGTGAAAAGAGTCACTGTGCAGACAAACTGCAGACAGTACAAACCTGTTGTGTCACAGCTGTGGATGTGTTCACTTTTCCCAGTACAGAAACAGCATGGTTAAGAGTGAAGGAGGTTATGTTCTAAAGTACAAAATCATCAGTAGGGAATATAATTAGATTAGTCTTTTCTCAATACTTCTCTAATTTGAGCACAGCTGATTGTCTGATTTGCAAAGACTATATCCTGATTAACTTTCAGGAAGAGACTTAACAAGTGCAATCAGAGATAAAATAATTGCTTTTGAGTGCCAATTCAGATCATGTTGATGCGTACAAAGTCTCATAACAAATCTGGACGTTTAGTGCTCTTTGCAAACATTTATGTCAACTGAAATACCAACATTTTAATAAATTAATTTGAAGCGATTACTCATCACTCAGCAATAGATTGTGGTAAGCTGATCTAGAGATTTTAATTTGACTTATCACAAGGAACAGTTCCTCTTTATGATGAAACTAACATTTTAAAAATTTAAAGCATTTTAAGATGTTTTAATCTACACATTTATCAGAGTGAAATAGGATTAAAGAAAATGACAGTGTCGATACTGATGTAAGGCTTTAATCCGCGGTCTCTTCCTCAATCTTCTAGCTGACATCAGCCTGGCTGAATGGGGACGCAAGGCCATCGATATCGCAGAGAACGAGATGCCCGGCCTCATGAAGATGAGGGAGATGTACGGTCAGTCCAAGCCTCTGAAGGGCGCTCGTATTGCTGGCTGCCTCCACATGACCCTGCAGACCGCCGTGCTCATCGAGACCCTCACGGCCCTCGGAGCTGAGGTGACATTTACTAACTGTTTATAAGCATTTATTCATTCAGAGAGCATCTGATGATCACTCCTGACTTTTAGAAAAGCTGCCTTTTCTATTCTAATACTGTCACCAGTTGTTTACTTTACAATTCATTGAAGCCTTGCCACATAATGCAGTGGACACAGGTTGAATGGATGAAAGCATTTTATTTTTTACTTGCACATATGTCCTCTTTGAATGAGTAAAACTGAAATATAATGTAAATAAAACCATTTTCTTTGATCTGATACCATTAGTCAGTCCCATTTCCATTTCAAAATACAGTGTGTAATGGTCAATAACTGCAACTGGCTTTCTCCTAATGCAAGAGGCAGCATTCTTCCATGGTTGCTATATGCTGTTTTTTGTTTTCGTAGCTCTACCAACCCATGTGCAGACTCAGTCGGTTCTGACATCTTCATCTTCTCGTTTTAAAGTTGCAATAATTTTGGTAGAAGTAACTGCAGTTAAACATTAATTAGCTCAGTCTTCAACATGATCAGTCTCGTCACTCTTGTTTTGAAGTGCGTGACGAAGTTTAACATAATGGCTTAGAAACACCTCAGCTAACGAGCATTTTGCTGCAGTTATTACAGTGGAACACAGACACAGCAGCATGAATGTTCATATTGGTGTTGGTTGCTTTTGTAGGAACTTAGTCCTTTTATTTTTTTAATTTAGACACCGATACTTTCTCTTATACAATCATTTCAGCAGACTTTGAGATCTTGTAACACCTTCTGGTTACACATTTGTCATTTTTATAGGAGAGTTTCTGCCCAAATCCACATTTGACTGAGTTGGTCTTTAACCACTTTTGGCTTCCTGACAAATATCAACTGCTTTTTGTTCTTTTCAAGCCCCTTTAAAATCAAATATTACAATTCTTTTTATTTATATTCTTTTGAACAAGTGATACCTTTCTTAAGTGCAGGTTTGTCAAATAGCACTTGTCCGTGAAGAGAGAAATTTGCTGTTCTGATAATGTGCTGGTTCTCTGTGGACTGTTTCCTGCTTTATGCCTTGCTTAAGTGTAACCGTACTGATCCATTTTTCTTTGGAACAAACCATCATGAACTGTGGGATTTTGTGTCTCCCTCTGTGTTTCTCAAGGCCAGTGTGTTTTGTTATCATGCTGGTTTTATCTGTGTGACCAGGACTGGTCTCATCCTGCAGGAACCTGCAGCCTGAGAACCAGCAGAGAGCAAATAACAAATTACTCTCTCAGCATGTTTTTGTTCCCTAATTGGTTTTACTTGTCTTGCTGCAGTCATGCTCATAATCTAATTCTGTGTAACCTCAGAATCTGCCTTCCATACTACTACAGTTGGTGGTTCCTTCCTTTGTTTTATATTATGTGTTTATTTATGGTCAGTGTCTGTATTCACCCTAAATGACTCTTAGCTTGAAATAGACTGTGCATCACCGAGGTTACTATGAGAAAATGTGTTACTGCAAAAGCTGCTTTCATGTACAGTAAATGTCAGTGTTCTTGAGAAATGCAGCAAGGTTTTGGACACTGGATAGCGGCACGATGTGACACATGTGGATCACAAAGCAACGACTGTTCATGTGTATTCAAAGGACACAATAAATCAGTCAGTGCAGGTTAATGTAGGGACACTGCAAACCGTCAGTCTCACGTCTCAATAATAAACCATAAATATGTCTGCATGTGCTCTTTGCCCTGTTTAATTAAGATAAATGGAATGACTGAAGGACACTTAGCCTTGATGGGAGTTCTAGGCTTCTGCATTGTGTTTAGCAAGAAAGATTGTAGCAAAAGGACACGACAAGATTTTTATGACCAAATAATCCTATTTTACATCTGATTCTGTTTAATGATTTTTGTCACCAGACATTAAACATAATATGGACAGTTAATGCAATTGTCTTTAATGCCCCTTGAGGCGTTGCAGCCCAACCGTCATTGTTGCAGCTGTGTCATAAGGAGGCAGAGAGACACTGGTGGTAGTCTGCACTGAGACTCTGCAACACAGAGGACTTGGAGTGATTCTCACCACCCACAGATAATACAGAATCTGCTGATGGTTCTCTTGTTCTGGTACGACTTGTTTAGACATTTTTAGCGGGACTTTGAATTCCATTATCTTCGACACTGAGATAAACAAGTAATAATCTTTGTACTCAGTCCTCTGCACAAAAGAATCCTTTCGGAAACCCGGTTGAATGTACTCTTGCCAAGAAGTTGTCATTCATTAACATGTGGTTTGTAAAGTTCGTAGAGTAATTCACGAACAGCCAGGTGACCCAGGTTCATGTAAATATACAGTTGGGTGTTTTTGGGTTATCGCTTTGGTTCGGGTCAAATCGGTAGAGCTTCAGTTCTTTCTTTCCTTAATTACTTGCTTTCTCTCTTCCTCCTCAGGTTCAGTGGTCCAGCTGCAACATTTTCTCCACTCAGGATCATGCTGCCTCTGCCATTGCCAAGGCTGGCATTCCAGGTAATGCCAACAAATGTGTGAATTATAAAAAGACAGTTTTCTGATAAGAGTCTCTCAGAAGTGGATATTTCTTCAAGCTTTTCCCAACACAGTAAGAGCAAGTACATGCTGACTGACTCGAGACCTATTTGGGAGAAGAAGAGAAACATGGATACATTTTGTCACCTGAGTCTTGCTAAGAAAATTAATAATCAAATGTGTCTGTCTCTGTCTCTCTCTCTCTCTCTCTCTCTCTCGCTCTCTCTCTCGCTCTCTCTCTCTCTCTCTCTCTCTCTCCCTAGTATATGCATGGAAGGGTGAGACCGATGAGGAGTACGTGTGGTGCATTGAACAGACCCTGTACTTCAAAGACGGTAAACCCCTCAACATGATCCTGGACGATGGAGGAGACCTCACCAACCTGGTCCACCAGAAGTACCCTCAGCTGCTGAAAGGTCGGTCTCTTGCATGCGCTCTTACAACTCCAATCCATGCATGCTGTTGTCTCTTAATTTCATTGCATGAAGTGATTACTTTTATATCCGTCTTTCCTTCTGTTTTGTAATAAACTGACAAATGTTGAAGCAGTAGTGGAAATTATTGGACCCTACAATGAGAAATTGTTCTCAACAGATCTCACCTGGTAAAATAAAGAATAAAAAGAATACATGTATATACACACTACCATTCAGAAGTTTGGGGTCATCCAGACACTTCCATGTTTTCCATGAAAACTCAAATTTTTATTGATGTGCTAATATAATTCCACAAGAGTTTTCTAATCATCAGTTAGCCTTTCAACACCATTAGCTAACACAATGTAGCATCAGAACACAGGAGTGATGGTTCCTGGAAATGTTCCTCTGTACCCCTATGGAGATATCCCATTAAAAATCAGCCCTTTCCAGCTAGAACAGTCATTTAAAACATTAACAATGTCTACATTGTATTTCTGATTCATTTAATGTTCATTGGGAAAAAAAAAAAAGACTTTTCTGTCAAAAATAAGAACATTTCTAAGTGACTCCAAACTTTTGAAAGGTCTGGTACTTTTGAACTAGGGATGGGAATTTCGACTAATTTCCGAACCGACTAGTCACCAATAAAATTAGCGACTAGTCGGTTCGGAAAACTTGCAATTTAACCCTTTAAGCGCCAAAGTCTCAATATTGTGAGAAGCAATATTGCTGAACATAGCAAGCCATACAGTGCCTTGTGAAAGTATTTGGCCCCCTTGAACTTTTCAACCTTTCGCCACATTTCAGGCTTCAAACATAAAGATATAAAATTTTAATTTTTTGTCAAGAATCAACAAGTGGGACACAATCATGAAGTGGAACAAAATTTATTGGATATTTTAAACTTTAACAACTAAAAACCTGAAAAGTGGGGCGTGCAATATTATTCGGCCCCCTTGCATTAATACTTTGTAGCGCCACCTTTTGCTGCAATTACAGCTGCAAGTCGCTTGGGGTATGTCTCTATCAGTTTTGCACATTGAGAGACTGAAATTCTTGCCCATTCTTCCTTGCAAAACAGCTCCAGCTCAGTGAGGTTGGATGGAGAGCGTTTGTGAACAGCAGTCTTCAGCTCTGCCCACAGATTCTCGATTGGATTCAGGTCTGGACTTTGACTTGGCCATTCTAACACCTGGATACGTTTATTTGTGAACCATTCCATTGTAGATTTGGCTTTATGTTTTGGATCATTGTCCTGTTGGAAGATAAATCTCCGTCCCAGTCTCAGGTCTTTTGCAGACTCCAACAGGTTTTCTTCCAGAATGCTCCTGTATTTGGCTCCATTCATCTTCCCATCAATTTTAACCATCTTCCCTGTTCCTGCTGAAGAAAAGCAGGCCCAAACCATGAGGCTGCCACCACCATGTTTGACAGTGGGGATGGTGTGTTCAGGGTGATGAGCTGTGTTGCTTTTACGCCAAATATATCGTTTTGCATTGTGGCCAAAAAGTTCAGTTTTGGTTTCATCTGACCAGAGCACCTTCTTCCACATGTTTGGTGTGTCTCCCAGGTGGCTTGTGGCAAACTTAAAACCAGACTTTTTATGGATATCTTTGAGAAATGGCTTTCTTCTTGCCACTCTTCCATAAAGGCCAGATTTGTGCAGTGTACGACTGATTGCTGTCCTATGGACAGACTCTCCCACCTCAGCTGTAGATCTCTGCAGTTCATCCAGAGTGATCATGGGCCTCTTGGCTGCATCTCTGATCAGTCTTCTCCTTGTTCGAGGTGAAAGTTTAGAGGGACGGCCGGGTCTTGGTAGATTTGCAGTGGTCTGATACTCCTTCCATTTTAATATGATTGCTTGCACAGTGCTCCTTGAGATGTTTAAAGCTTGAGAAATCTTTTTGTATCAAAATCCGGCTTTAAACTTCTCCACAACAGTATCTCGGACCTGCCTGGTGTGTTCCTTGGTCTTCATGATGCTCTCTGCACTTTAAACAGAACCCTGAGACTATCACAGAGCAGGTGCATTTATACGGAGACTTGATTACACACAGGTGGATTCTATTTATCATCCTCAGTCATTTAGGACAACATTGGATCATTCAGAGATCCTCACTGAACTTCTGGAGTGAGTTTGCTGCACTGAAAGTAAAGGGGCCGAATAATATTGCATGCCCCACTTTTCAGGTTTTTATTTGTTAAAGAAGTTTAAAATATCCAATAAATTTCGTTCCACTTCACGATTGTGTCCCAATTGTTGATTCTTGACAAAAAATTAAAATTTTATATCTTTGTTTGAAGCCTGAAATGTGGCGAAAGGTTGAAAAGTTCAAGGGGGCCGAATACTTTCACAAGGCACTGTAGCTTCAAATATACTGCCTCGTGTGCCTCATGTACTGTACACCAGGAGATGGCGGACATCTGGAACTTCAATCTGAGCATCAGTTGTGGGCGTGTTTTCATTTAAAGTTTTGGAGTTTACGGAGTTTGAAAACCGAGGAGACGAGACTCGCCGTCGGAGCGTGTCAGAGCGCAAGACGGCACATTTTAGAGTGAGAAAACTCACCATACCGAGAGGTCTGGTCAACACTGATGTTACGATCCAACCTCTAGGGGTTGGCTGGATGCAACAAAATAACCAGATGGTGTTGGTTTAGGTTAAGGGATTTATTGCTTAGTAGTAAAAGGAATGAAAAAGTGACAATAAAACACAAGACTGGTTGGTGTTGCCAAAACAAAGAACAGAATAAAACATAACAAAGGCTAACAGAGTTTGTAACTAAGCTAAACACAAAGAAAACAAAACTCCCTAGCCAAACCGAGCTACAGAAGCAACACCCACCACCAGGAACAAAAACTAATACAAAATGTGTACAAAACGAACTAAACAAAACTGGTGCCTCTGAATAAGTGTACATACTGAGCACAGTTCACAAAAGCTCAAAATACGAAGTGGCTTCTACACACAGTTAGCAGACTACGAATTGGAGCCTCAGTCTCCACTGACACATAGGGCTCCACACTAAACTAAAGCCAACAGAAGGTCGAAGTTGTCTGTAGCACCCACCACAAGTGCTTCCAGACCGAAAGACCACACAGAACCACAATACAGAGCCGCAGTGCAAAGAGGCAACAGGGTGGACTGGTCAAAGTACCAGCCACCAAGACTAATGGCATGGTGGGACTTTATAGGTAGCAGGTGTGGTGCCTGGCTGCCTCTGGTTGGTCCGAGGAGGAGGAGCTGGAGGGTGGCCCAATCAGGACAGCCGGAGAGAACCAGACTGGAGTGCAGGTCGTCATCAGCTCTGTCGTCAGCTGAAACGGCTGGCAGCTGGGGTTCCAAAGACTCTGCAAAAAGCCCCAGCTGAACCCACACACAAATTACTCCCAAACAAAGACCCTACAAAACACCACCTCAAAACAAGACTGCACACCAATACTGGTTGCCGTAACAGCTGACAAAGTACTTTGTCAAGTAATGGCTTACTCATATTCTGAAGAGGAATATTCACCCTGTGATGAAGATGTTCAGTCATCCACTGAGACAGAAAGTGCCGCTGCTTCTGTGCGTAACGGCAGCGGGTCGGTGCGCCATGACAGTCCACGAGCAGCACATACTGGAGCCGATGTTTTGCTTCGGGGTGGCAGGAAGGGATGTGGTGGCTGTAGCTGGAGTGGTCAAAACACCGCTAATGATGAGGGGGATAGCGGGGTTTGACAAAAGAGACAAGCATATGCTACTGGCAGGATCAACCAGGTAGCCCAGACGGGACGAGCGTGCAGCGCACGCCCGAGTTTCGGGCTGCATGGCGGCGCCCGGTCGGGACTGGGGGGGGAGGGTGAACGGACAGGCGGTGTAGGTTTGGAGAAATAAACGTGTCATCCGGAGGTCGACCGCCCCCTGCTACATGTGCGTGTGAGGGGAGGGGGGGAGGAGCAATTCTCTCCCTGGCTGCTCAGCCTGTTTACAAAGAAGCCGATGCAGAGGCGCGAAGAATAAGCAGCGTTTAACCGACTAGTAAAATACTAAACGTTTAATAAATGAGTAGGCGGTTAAACGATTAAACGACTAGTGCGCACATCCCTATTTTGAACTTGTAATTGAACTCCAGACCAACGTTTTCCATTGGTTGCACTGAACTGTATCACTCTAAAATGTCACTGTGGCATGATGTGACTGATGTGGATTTACAGACTCCTTCAGTTTAGAGGAGGAGTGCAGGCTGTTTTCTTAAGCTATGATGTACAATGCCCCTTTAAACACCTCACAAGCAAACAATTGGTCGATGCTACAATTTACCAAAATGTTCACCCTCTGCAGAACTGGTTTTAGTACATAAACTTGCAATCTCATTTTGGAGTTTTTGCATTATTTTTCTTAGTTTTTTTTTTCTTCTTTTTTTGGCTTGTGGCACTACAAACATTTTGTTTACGGTGTTAGGCTGATTTGATTCCAGTCATTTTTACAGATTAGAGGTCTTTGCATGGTACCCATCGGAAGCAGAAACCTAATAGTTCTTAAAATGACGTTTCTCAATAGACCTTGATCACACTACTGCATGTCAGTCCAAGCGATTGAATGCCCCTTGAGGCGTTGCAGCCCAACCTTCATTGTTGCAGCTGTGTCATAAGGTGGCAGAGAGAGACTGGTGGTAGTCTGCACTGAGACTCTGCAACAGTCAGAGGACTTGGTGTGATTCTCACCACCAACAGTTAAACATGCAGCTTTGCATGCAGCCTGTATTTAAACTCAGTAAAATATTCATATTGAGCGAATAGTGAACTTGCTCATTGTAACAAGATGAGTTATTGTGGTAGTTTATTTGTGGCTTGAAAGCTTTTTACTTGACTCACTTTCTGCTTTATGTACAGTGTCACATGAACACTTATGTACACTTATGGAACAGGTTCAGGTCAGAGTAAGCTCTAGCAAATTCGTATTTCCACTCTGCTTGGCCTCATTCATTTTGTTGGTTAGTTTGGTAATCTCAGGCAGCACATTGTTGAGCTAGGCTGCTGAAATAAATTCTTTACTGCTCTGTAATGGTATTGTGACTATCTTTGGTTTGTGGACAAAAATAAAAGACTAATCATCATTTTCTGACATCTTATAGATCAAACAATCAGTTAAGAAAATAATCAACACATTAACCAACAATGAAAATAAATTAAATCATCGGCACATTGGTGGTCATTAATGCCATATACATTCTAAGATCTTTACTATATAATTATCTTGTATTTCCAGGTATCCGTGGAGTGTCAGAGGAGACCACTACAGGTGTCCACAACCTGTACAAGATGATGAAGAAGGGCGAGCTGAAGATCCCCGCCATCAACGTCAACGACTCCGTCACCAAGGTAACCAGTCTGGAGTTTAATCCTCTTAACCTACATCTCCTTATTTGAACTAATTGGAAGTGGACAGAAATACCAATCCTCATTAGTGAAACCATGTTTGAAAGAATCAATAGTTTTCCTGTAAAATGTGACCTCAAATGAGTATATTTTAATATTCTCTTAATATCATATCAGCCAAATGGCTTGTAGTGGACTTTGAGTGAAATGCTCTTTGTGCAATGATGATAAAACTCACCAGAACTTGAAATACATTTTGAAATCGGTGGAATATAACCAGACTGAAAAGTGGTGTCAGAGTTCATCATCCTCTTAAATAACACGGCGTCCTGTCCATCTGTCTCCCACTTGCAGAGTAAGTTTGACAACCTGTACGGCTGCAGGGAGAGTCTCATCGACGGTATCAAGCGAGCCACCGACGTGATGATCGCTGGTAAGGTCGCCGTGGTGGCAGGCTACGGTGACGTCGGCAAGGGCTGCGTCCAGGCTCTGCGTGGGTTCGGCGCTCGTGTCATCATCACTGAAATCGACCCCATCAACGCCCTGCAAGCTGCCATGGAGGGTAGGTGACCGTACATTAAGACCACGACTGCTTACTTTGAACCAGGAAAAAGGCACTTGTGTGTAAAAATGCTGCAGACAAGTTTGCATAGTGTTACTTTGGGATGCACAGGACTTGGCTTCAGAGCTCTCCCCTACATATAAACATGGAATTTGATGTACAGTCCTGAATGCTTGTAGATGTAGCAGGTTGCTGAGTGCAGTTTTCATTCTATGTAGTCGTAGAATAACTGAACTTAAAAACTGCAGTATGCTTATTTTTTCTCAATAAAATTCATCATAATGCCACCCATTGTCGGAAAAGTTCACCCTGTTCTTGAAACATGAAGTTGTTCACTATATAAATCCCTCTTTTTCTCTGTTGGCCTGTAGGTTATGAGGTTACCACCATGGATGAGGCTTGTCAAGAAGGAAACATCTTTGTCACCACCACAGGCTGTGAAGACATCATCATGGGACAGTAAGTTTGAGCAGCTTGGAACTGAACCGAATGACTGTTTTTTACAGCT
The DNA here is from genome assembly GCF_021347895.1 of Acanthochromis polyacanthus. Taxonomy (NCBI): domain Eukaryota; kingdom Metazoa; phylum Chordata; class Actinopteri; family Pomacentridae; genus Acanthochromis; species Acanthochromis polyacanthus. Next base: position 30,084,267 of record NC_067117.1, on the reverse strand, counting down.
ATGGTTAAGGTGATTTCTTGTAAAATTCCCGCGACTTTAAGATGTCTGTCTGTGCACATTAACCAGCGGCATGTTACTTATCGTGTGTGTTCACCTTCAGCCACTTTGAGAAGATGAAGGACGACGCCATCGTTTGTAACATTGGACACTTTGACTGTGAGATCGATGTCAGCTGGCTCAACAAAAACGCCGCTCAGAAGATCAATGTCAAGCCTCAGGTAGGAAGAAGCAAACAAAAACGTACATGTCTACAGGGTGACTTTCCATGGTGATGGCAAATGTGCTATACTTCAGACGCATTTGGAAAAAAAATGTCTCCTCTTAGTTTTCTCTTATTTTACCTCTGTCTGCAGTTGCCTCTCTCCATATCAGTGAAACTTCAGCTGAAAGGGGAAAAATATATGTATTTTTTCAGATATTTGTCTTTTTTTCGTGCATGCATTGTGAAACGGAAAGATTGAATGCCCCTTGAGGCGTTGCAGCCCAACCTTCATTGTTGCAGCTGTGTCATAAGGAGGCAGAGAGAGACTGGTGGTAGTCTGCACTGAGACTCTGCAACACTCAGAGGACTCGGCGTGATTCTCACCACCAACAGTTAAACACACAGCGTGTATCAGTCTGTTTTTACATGTTTTGTATTTTATTCAACCGCCAGTGACTGGTTTCTAGCAAATACATTCCCTGCCGTTTAAACAGAAATTTAAATTTCAACACGCCTACTAGTATACAAGTCAGAAAATTCCCATCTCCAATGTGAGTGTAATAAATTTGCACCTCAGAACTGTGTATTCAGGCTTTAACAAAGTTGAGTGGAAGCATATGTTGTGCAGCTGCCTCATCTTTCAAATCCAGTGTGATTATTGTCTGTGGGTAAATGATTTAATATTAGTTTGATGAGTGTGACTTAGCATTGCTAGCTAGTCTTTCTTTGCAGGTTACTGTGCCTGTGCCAAATCTGGTCGTATCCCAGTTTATTCAGACACAGATTCCATACACTCATGTCTTCATTTCCTAGGTCATAACACAGATCACACTACACAGGTTTTATAAGGTTAATAATACATTAAATTGAGTAACATTTCTGATGCCGGCTAGGAAAGATAGCAATGTTTAGCTAATTGTGCACATGGTCGGTCTGAACGGTCCCCACACAGCAGCTCGTCCTTCTCCTCCTCTTCAGGTTGATCGCTATCGTTTGAAGAACGGCCGTCACATCATCATCCTGGCAGAGGGCAGACTGGTCAACCTGGGATGTGCCATGGGACACCCGTCTTTTGTCATGAGCAACTCCTTCACCAATCAGGTACTGTGACTCAGTGAGCCAAACTACAGAAAAGATGGCTCTAATGGATGGATAAGATCATTGAAATAAGTGTTTTTATATTAAAATAAGCATGTTTGCACTTTACAGTCAAAGTAAAAGTTAACATCACCTACTTTCAGGACACCTTTTGCTCATCATACATTTTTAATTGCCGTAGACTCATTTTTCACGGTACTATAAAGTCCGACACCTCTGTGCAAACAGCATTACCATGGCTGAAGTGGAGAGAGCTCAAATATTTCTTTTGTGCATTATGATAAAGTTCTAATTCCATTTTTTTCATTATTTTAATCTCTGTTCCCCACATGATTAGTTGAGAAAATTTGGAAAACTTCTTTCTTTTATGTTCATGAAATATTAAAATGATGACACTGTATCTGCTTTCATCAGCTTTATTAAACAGTTTCCACCTGACTCATCTCATGTTTTTCCCCTCCAGGTGCTGGCTCAGATCGAGTTGTGGACGAACACCTCCAAATACCCTCTTGGAGTCTACTTCTTGCCCAAGAAGGTCAGAAGCTACACCATGACAATCCCATTTATCTTTACAGTACATGCATATAGATTGTATTGTCCATTTATTACACTTTGCTCAAAATGTTTTTTATTCAAACTCAAATCAAGACAAAGTTCTGCAGGTAGGGCATTCAAAGCTGCACAGAAAAACGCATGAGGTTTAGTACGCAGCAGGAAGGAAATTGAAACAGGAAATGCCTGATCTGATGTCTTTGCTTTCATGTGAAGTGAAAGATATTTTTTGTAGTGAGTATTGGATGTTATGTCAGGGGGTTCACAAGTTGAGGTATGAATTTAAACCACTGACTGAAGGTTTAGTTGGTTCTTTACAGGCTCAGGAAGAGATGAGGGAGAAGCTGAGAGGTTCAGAGTAGCTTTATTAGAACAGAGTTATCAGCACATAACATCTCACCTCATCCAAGACAATTCTTCTCCTTTACAGAAGCCCTTCTGTCTTTTATGGACACTAAAATATGCCTTCCTTGTATAAGGGAAGAAAGAATGATGTTAAACAACAGGGTTCTTTACACATCCATAAATACTACTTTAGCAATAAAGGGCACCACAATTACTGCTACTACAACTAATACTACTTTAACTACTACTGCCTACTATTTACTATGTAAATAAAATGCTTTTCAGCTTTGTTAAATGAGGATTTGCCTTTTTTTTCTTTTTTTTTAAGTTGGTTAGACAAAATCAGCAGAATTTGAAATCACTGGGATTTCTGTGTGCAAAAATAAAGAATAGAACCAAAGAAATTCCACTTTATGAAAATGATTTGTCACAATAATCCCTGCTCACATTTTCACTTCAGGAAACGTTTGCCTTTATTGTTCCTATACTGACTGCATCAGACACCGATACACATTAAAGAAACCAAAACTCGATGGCAGGGGGAAGTGGGTCAGTCAGTAAATGCCAGCGTGATTCATGGAGGATTTTGCTCATCCTCTTTTTCTTTGTCTCCACAGCTGGATGAGGAGGTGGCAGCCGCCCACTTGGATAAACTGGGGGTGAAGCTCACCAAGCTGACAGACAAGCAGGCCAAGTACCTGGGCTTGCCCGCCGAGGGGCCCTTCAAACCGGACCACTACCGCTACTGAGCCCCCGCTGCCAGCCTGGGGAAGTCAAGAAGAAGAGAGAGGAGGAGGAGGAGGAGGTGTGGCCAGAACGGTGTTGGTGTTTCGGTGTAGCAGGGTTTGGTGGGTGGGAGCACTGGGAGAGTTTAACCCAGGTTGCACTCTGGGTGCCATGTTTGGTTTTTGATTGCCAAATCTCAGTGATTCAGGGATACAAACAGACAGTTTTTGTGTTTGTTTTTCGCTTTAAATAGCCTCTTGCATCAACTGCTAGACATTTACTTGACAAGTTGCATCTCTGCCGATCTAAGCGGTCAGGCATGGCTGAAGTTTGGAACCTTGTTCTGCTGTTCTAAGGCGAAATATCTGCTCACCTGCTAGTGTTAAATGAATAACTTGTGGTCAAACTAGTTAACTGCATCTACGCAAAGCTTCCATCAGTAGCTTTCTGTAGGAGTTTGTGGACATTGGGAGGAGGCGTCAGGTTGTTAAAGCTTGAGTTTAAACAAGTCAACGTGTTAGTTTGTCTCATCTCACTTTGCTCTGACACACCAATATCCTCGGCCGTCTCTCCTCTTTCTCATCAACGCTCTTCTGAAACACCAAGTGCTTCTGTGGCTGTAAAAGACAATTCCTCCTGTTTATATCATTCCCTCTCCATTTATGGAATAAAATAAACCCTGATTCTTTTCTATCTAAACTCATCTGTCCGTCTCACAGCGGCTCGAGGTGGAAGGTGACAGAACAGGTTTTTCTTCTGTATCTTGACGAATCCAGGCAAACGGTTTTAGCGTTCAGCGGCCTTATTCCGGTGTTTTCACATGAACACTGCTCTGTGTTGGCACTTAATTAGAACTGTACTTGAATTGTGTGAGAAGACTGGAGATGCTCATGGTGTGCTTACTGCTTGTCCAGGTTGATCGGTAGAAAAGACGCACCACCGCCAAAGTAACCACCAAAGCACGTTATGTTTTTTTTGCCTGATTTCTGAGAGTCTTATTCTTTTTGTTGCCTCATTTTCTTCCTTTTGTTGTGATTATTTAATTTGACTTGAAGGGCCAAAACGTGTGCAACGCCCCCTCTCACCCTCGATTCTTTTCATTATTCACTGCAGCCAATCAGGCTCTTCAGATGCAGGGCGATGCTGAAGTGGTCATCTCGTCTCTCAACGGTTATAGCCTGAAGTTCAACTGCTTTTACATGATGGATTGATGTTGAAACTATCAAGTGACAATGGAAAAAATAAAAAAAAACAAAAAAAAACTCAAACATTTGTTTCTCCTCATGGTTGTGTGATAAGGCATTCAAAGTAAAAGATCGGTTGACAAAATATTGGAACAGAGGAGACTGTTTTGCTTTTCCCCATTTCAAATCGCTCTGTTCAGACTGAACTATGCCAAAGCTGCTTCATGGTTCAAAATTTACTAAACACTCAATGCAGCTTTTATGTATCATCATCAGCATCATGGAGTTTTTTTTTTTTTTTTTTTTTTTTGTGATGAGTAAAAAAGAAGTCTGAAGTTTTCTTTTTACCCTGATCTTCAGTTTTTGATGGCAAGAGCAGCCTTTCATGTTTTCTTTTGAGTGAATCATTGATTAATCCCCCTCGTGTGAATGATACACCAGTCATGGTTTCAGGAGAGCTCATGTCTTAAGTTAACTGTAGTTTGCACCCTGCATACGTTTATGACTATAACTGTTTCGTATAACACAAGTCCTTTAACTATACTAGAATGTTTTAACCAAAACAATCCTTTGCCATAGCGTTTTCGTACCCACAATTCATAGATTATCTGTAGTATATCAATCATTGAGATTCTTATAGCACTTTTTATGTTTTTCAGGAGTTTTACAGGTGAAAGGAATAAAAAAAAATGCATTAATACAATGAAAAATAATATTCCCCATCCCCAATATTGCTGAAAATGAAGGACTCAAAAACACATGAACTGAGGAACTGCTTGCTGCTGGTATGTTCATAGGGTGTTATCAGTCTAAGGACCACTTACCAACAGCACATAACTCTTAAGGACTTTTGTCCTAGTTAAATAGCATAAAACTTTTTATACCTTTCATAGCATGCCACGCCACTTTTCTTTCTGCAGATTTCTGTTTTCCCAGGTAGCTTTGTAGCTAAAATGTTGGCAGTTCACATCCTGAACAAGCTTATTTCATTCAGTTAAGTGTGCTTAAGACAGCCTAAGCCAAAGCCATCCTCGTTAAATATTGAGATTTACAGTATTATGCTGTATGGTGCCTGTACTTGTTTCCTAAAAGGTTTGAGTCCTATTAGTTGCTTTTATGAGGTTACTGGAGATCCACCACTTCATAATTGATCTTTAATAGACTTGGAATAGAACTTCTGTGAGTTTGAAGGTGCTATTATTTGTAAATGCTGTCTTGGGATCGCACAAACACATTGGCAAGTCATAAGTTCTCAAGCAATCCTCTGCTTTGTCCACCCATTGCACATGAGTAATCACTGACACTGCCACAATCCAGTCTGCACGTTTTACAGGATAGAGCAGCTAATCAGGAAGTCACAGCCTTTCAGAAACATCCACAGGAGCCCACAGTGTCTTTCTGGAGGGGAAGTGTGATCATATGCATGTTAGACAACCATGTACTGGTGGTAACGGAGCCACGTGTTTGTCTACTTTCAAAGTCTACATTGGTTATGTGGAAACCATGAATTGGCCCAACTCCAAGCTGATCCAAAAATGAGGTAAGCTGTGTCATGTATGTGTGATCTGACCTGTCCTTAAATCTGGCCACATCCGCAATTCTGCATAACTTTTGGCCTCATTATTTTAACAGATGAGTTATATGAAAACTAACCCGCTGCACAGCTGTCATGAACAGGGAACTAGGCTGTAGAAACCTAAACCTTTTTTGTACCTGGCTGTAAACCTGTTTATTTCTGCTGTAATGTTTGGTGTCGTAACATGGGGGTCTGTGAGGACTGACTCACTTTTAGCTACAAGTGTCCATTCAGGGAACTGCAGTTCTTGTGACTTCATGTTGGCGTCTCCCAATGAGGTTGGCTCTCGATTACAAGTTGATGGGAGTGTAGATTGGGAGCAATTTTAACAGTCTCCAGTCAACTGGTGTGTAAAACAGCCTTCAGCTTTTGTATATGAAGAGTTAGAAGTGACAAATACTGCAGTCTAGGAGAGCTGGGCTGTTCTGCTTTGTGGAGAAAATGTGGGGGGGGATCAGTTTATTTACATCCTAACTGACTGCTTTTATTTCTGGCATTGTCACCTACACATTTCAGACACTTTGGACCTTCTATACAATATAACTAGTGCAAATCTGCATCTACTGTTATATAAATGTAAAGGAAATATCACTGACAGCAGCCTGTTCATTGACCATGACTGGGGTTTGTGTGCTTAAACTGTAGACTTTGAGGTCTCTGAAGGTATATTTTGGAAGGGGAGCTGCCATTTCTGGCCTCAACTGTCCAAACAGACCAACAGCCCGTCTGGATCAAAGTGCTGATAAGATCGTCTACTGTAGGCGTCAGGCACCAGTGAGAGCGTCTGTGTTTTGATAATAACTGAGTTATCAGACAAAACCCAAACCAGATGTCAGAGCAGCAGATCTGATACAGATGCAAACACTCTGCTGATTCGATTACAATTTAGAGATGAGATGGGAAGACTGTAAATACAGTACACGATTAGCATAAACTGCCTGTTAGCCTACATGTCTGATGTTGATCTGCTATGTTACGGTTCTGTATATACGGTATTTATTGCATTTCTTTCTGTCCTGAAAGAGATCCCTGTTGTTGCTTTTCATGAGGTTTCCTCTTTTTTTCTGCCATTAAATGCTGTCTTTATTGAGGAGGATTATGTTTATCTGAATTGTAGGCGTACAGATGGTAGGAGTGACATGAGCTAATATGTCACAAAAGAAGCTGCTTCAAGAGGTGGATACCAGATTAAACAACACATATGCCATGTGTCAAAGGCTTTATGAGCAGAAAGAACCATCAGGGGCAGCCTCGGCATCTCTAAGCACTGATATAGTGCCTTTCAATGCTGATGAGTACAAAGCAATCAACAGGTGCCTGAGAGTGTCAGGGTCTAAGGTGATTCCTATCACCCAAACGTTAAGACGTGTTATTTCTGCTGAACGTGCCCAAATGGCTCCTTGTATTGATGCCACACTTGCCAACCACTTGAGAAATAATATGAATGAAAAATCCAGTGGCTTGGAAAAGGTGAACTGCCTGTCTGTGGCTACCATCCTGGATCCACGGTTCAAAGAGATTGGCTTTAGCAGTCAAAGTAATGAGCAGTGTAGTAAACTAGAACTTTTAAGCTTTGCTGGGAAGTCATGTAGAGTCTCAGCACCACCGGCAGTGCATCTGCTGGCGCTATAGTGGAGGTCCAGAGGTACGCATGTTGAGTATTGCTGAAACATCAGTTGTTTCATTCATTGCCTTTATGTCTGTCTCAGATATTTGGAAGAGCAACATCTGGCAAGAGCAGATGTTTCCCGGAAGTATTAAGCAGCATGTAGGACATTATATCCTACACTGTGTAAGTACCTGTGCATCCCAGCATCATCCGTGCCCTGCCAAAGGGTATTTTCTAAAGCTGGGAAGCAGACGAACCAGAAGAGGAGCAGACTGAAGCCCCCCACAGTAGAAAAAAAGATTTTTTTTCTTAAAAAAACGTGCAAAGAAAAAACTTTGCACTCTAGTGTAAGTGTGTAACAAGCATAATTTAATTTGAAATGGTGTCAGTGCTTCAGTCGTGCTCTCGGGAGGTTGCTATGGCTTCAGTTGTCCACCAGATGTCACTGTCACTAAAGCCTTGAAGCTTTCGGTCTTTTTCGGCACAATTGTATGGAAAGCCTCAGTGCTTCATGAGGCTTCATCTGTCCATCGCTAGAAAAGCGTCCTCATTTGACTCTTTTTAAAATAATGTCTGATCTGCTGCTGTAACTCAAGGAGACGAGAAGCTTCTACTGATGACTGCTAGGTGTTTAGAGGAACATCTGGAAACTTCAAGTAAAAGTTTTACCTGAAGGAGAGTCTAGGACAGGGTTCGGCAACCTTTAACACTCAAAGAGCCATTTCGACCCGTTTCCCACAGAAAAGAAAACACCGGGAGCCGCAAAATCCTTTTGGCATTTAAAATGAAGACAACACTGCATATATCACTTTTTACCTCTATGCCCTTGTTAATCAGTCCTGATTAATTAATTACAAAGCCTCTAATTAGATAGATTCATTTTTTAATTGTGTCCTTCCACTAATATTTATCTTACTTGGTTAATGTCATTTTTGCTCCTGGACCTCATATGTTACATAATGTTAGCTGGAAATCAATATTTTGCAAATGTCTATTTAACTTGGAAAATCTATTTATCTATTTATCTTAAGCTAATAACTTTTCTCTGGTAAGTCGCTGCCCTATTTTTCCAAGACGACACTCTTCTGACTCTCTGACCTGCTGCCAGGATGTGACATCCAGCCGTGTTCTTGCGAGTAACGTGTATTACCCTATCATGAGTACTTTTGACTCAAAGACGTGTCTTTCTTGGAGTGGAGCTTTAAGGCTTGCCATTCTTGAGTACAAAACGATGTGAAACTACAGGCGTTGCTTCTCCAGGAGTAAAACTTAAAAAAAGGCATGAAACGGGTGGGAATCGGAAGCTCCGTGTTGTCTCTCTGCATCAACTTTGCGCTCTCATGTCACAGGCACAGCACATCCGGTGGAGTGACACGTCAAAGTAAGAGCGGTAATTTCACAATAAAATTCTCTATATTAAAATGCATTGAAACGCGCCTGAAAGGCAGAACAATGTATTTTCCAAAGTTACAGGGAGCCACAACAGAGGGCTGAAAGAGCCGCATGCGGCTCCGGAGCCGCGGGTTGCCGACCCCTGCTCTAGGAGATCAAGAACCTTATTTGATGTCTGATCACCATACAGATTTGTACAATATTTGCAGGAGTATAGAATAATGTGTCAATGAAAGTAGCACTAAGTTTATTAAAACACTGCAAGAGCATACAGAAAATATTTAGAAAATCGATAAATACTGGTGTTATATTGAGTCATTTTGGACAAAATGGCCTGCAAACTTACCACTAGACAGCACTAAAGGCTTCACAGTAGACCTTAGTTTGATTCTTCCTTCATACTGACTATTTTGCTATGGCTTGTTTGTGGTGCAAAAACAATGAAATTAGATTTTTATTTTTATTTTTAAATAACATGTTCACTCCCTGAACCCCTGAAACACCCAGTGGGTTTTAAAGGTGAGTTAGGCATACAAATTAAAGCGATTGAGAGAAAAATAAAACATGAAAATGAAATAAATGCAGCATGGTTTGACATTGGTTCACAGTGTTGCTGGAAGATGTTTTCAGCTTGCTGAAATATCTTTCTAGACTTTGTGTTCCCACAGAGGTGCAGGCCTTCACGGCATACTGCAGTGACCAATGAGCCAGCTGAGAGTAAAAACATGATGGGGAGATGCCTAGAAACTGCTTGGGTTCATGTTTTTAGTATCAAGGCAAGAATTAAACTACATCTGTAATATAAAGTGCAGCATAATCTGCCATCAGACTACAGAAAAACTAATTTTGTTTTCTCATTGGTTCGCCTAGATAACATGATTGAATGATTTATCCTTTGGACAAATTTTGTGACTAACAGCTGCCTGAATTACAAAGATCATCAAGTATGGTTTTAATTGTAAAATAATCGCATGAGATTAATTCTTCTTCGGCTCATGAGGTGTAAAACCTTGTTACATGTTTGCACTTATAAAGGCCTGTAGCAACTAGTAACCTAATACCTGCCAGTAATGTAAAAAAAAAAAGGGGGGGGGGGGCAATTTTAAATGTTATGTTATTACATTATTGGTTTGTTATAACATTAATGGCCCAGCATTAAAAAGATCTCTTCAAAAAAATCTGTTGGAAATGCAATAAATGCAGCCGATAATCTTATATAATGTACATAGGACTGCGTTTACTGGAAATAAAATAATTTTTGCAATTTTTGGGCAGTTTGCTCATCAAAAATAGATATAGAGGACGTCATAGTTGTCTTATTAATTCAACAAGGATGCGTTTCATGTAGCTCTCACTCCCTTTAATTATGGTTCTAAGAGTCAATTTAAGAATTATTTGTTGTACAAAATCTTTATTTAGAATATTGTTTATTTGCTTAGACATGCAAAATCATAATTCCATGTCAGCGTCACTGTTGCATGTTTGTTTTTGGATTGTCAAATAAATTTACCATGTTTTTTCACTGGAAACACTTCATTTAAACTTTTTTCATTTTTCTTTCTTTTCCACATTTTTCAAGGAAAAAATTATTCAGTTTTCACTTAAAACTGTGTTTACATAACTGGACTGACACTATAAGGGCTCTTAACTCCAAAAAGCTGAAGAGAATTATGGACTAAGGGGAAAAGATCAACATGAAACTGATATTACTGTTTCCAGTAAATATCCTTAACTTTGTGCATTACTGAGAAGAATCCAGGCTTTCATCCATCGGCTGTTCTCACCAAATAATGGTTTTATGTGTAAACTGAGACCACTGTTGTGTCCAGCAGCATTGTAGAGCTTCATAATACTAATGGACCAGTCATCTTCTGTCTACTTCTAGGCTCTCTGTGAGTGCTTCTCTTGTATACACCACCATTGAAACATTTGGGGTCACTTAGAAATGTCCTTATTTTTGAAAGAAAAGCCATTTTTTTCATTGAAGACAACTTTAAATTAATCAGAAATACACTCTAGACATTGTTAGTGTGGTAAATAACTACTGTACCTGGAAACAGCTGATTTTTAATGGAATATCTCCATAGGGGTACAGAGGAACATTTCCAGCAACCATCACTCCTGTGTTCTAATGCTACATTGTGTTAGCTAATGGTGTTGAGAGGCTAACTGATGATTAGAAAACCCTTGTGCAGTTATGTCAGTCCATGAATAAAAGTATTTTCACGGAAAACATGAGATTGCCTGGGTGACCCTAAACTTTTAAGCGGTAGTGTATAAGAGAAGACATGCAGTCCTATTTTATATTACATTTTCAAAAGATCTTTGAATGCTAGGCCATTAACATAATAACTTATTACTGTACATTATTGGCAAAATATTCTTACTTTATTATATTATTGACAAGTTATTACATTATTGGCATTATTACATTTAAAATGGCCAAAATGTTATATTATTAGTTGCTATGAACCCTTTTCACAAAACAGAGACCAGAGTGAGCTTCATGTGGTCAGTAAAAGTTTGTCCAAACTGACTAAAACTATCATTTAACTTAGTCCAGAAGAAAAACTACTATACCCACACTATAGCTTTTACTTCTCATTACATTATTATAAATGCATGACTTCTATTTGTGCACTAAGGTCTTGATATCTGTGAAAACAATACGGTCACAGTAAGAGTCTTATTTTGTGGTTGCACCAGGACCAGTGCAAGCAGAGCTTCTGGGTCAGTATATAATTGCGGGACTTCTTTTAACATAGCTGACAGGTGTCGTAGTTGACATTTGTGCTGGTTTGAGGCCTAAAATCAGCGTGACCGCCTAAAACCAAACAGCACATGGCATTTTTAGAGAAAGATTCTTCTAAAATATTATATATACACAATTGAGTGAAATTGAATTCTAAAGATATTTATAAAGATATTGTAGTAACACTGTCCACACTTGTCTCACACACGTCTTTATATTAAATAATTCAGAAAGACTTGGAGTCTTGTCAGTCTGTTCTTCAATAGGAAATGACATCATGTGGAGCAGGTCATGTGATTTGGAATTAACACACTTCCTCCAGAGGTGTTTTTGTAATGGGTCACTTAGTTGAAAGCGATTTCTCGGACACAGATACAATTTGTTATTTTCCATATAAAATTGGATACATTTCCAAAAGAAATATCTGTCATGATTATCTCAACTTAATAAAATGAACACAATCAAAACATTTTTTGAATAAGCTCATTTTATTATTGTTTAGCTAATTATTAGGTGGTTGTTATTAAATTCGGACGGTCATTTAGTTGACACAGATATCCAGTCATTTTTATTGAAGACTGATGATGAGTGATTGTTTCCAGAAGAAATAATTCTGGAATTTGTAAAGACATGATCATTATGAACATAGAAAACTTTTTTTTTTAGCTTTAATAAAAATGTTTGCAAGACATATCCCATGGACTTCAAAAATCCCTCAATGATATGGCCGTCCTGTTGTTTGGTGATTTCCTTGAAATATGCTTTATGTGTTATTTTGATACCAGATGGTGTTCAAAGGAATAAGTGCAAAATGGAGTTGTTGTTTTTTTGGTAGGACCTGTGTCTTATTTGCCCTGAGAATAAGATTTCCCAGAAATAGCTTTGTTTTTGGCATCAATCTGCTGCATTAAAACAAAAATGTTGGTAAAACTGTCCATATCTATGAATTAATTGAGTGATTTTCACAGTAGCAGAATAATATAGCTGCTCCATATGGTGTGTAAAGCTTCTCCGTCTCTGCATCTTCACTCCTACCTTCCAAAGTCTTGCAGTTTAGATGAAATGGAATGCTACTGTGTGATAGGTTCTGTGCTGTTTCCTACAACTTCTTCAGAGCAGACTGGGATAGTTTCCAGCTTCCCGATGCCATGAACCGGACAAGTCATTTTAGAATAAGGATGGATGGCAAATTACTGGTGCAGTAACTAGTGCTTATTTGAGATTTTTCTCAAATATTTCATTTTATTTGCTCTACGATGCAGCAGCTACATGAAATATCAACCCTTTAAACTGCCACCACACCCTGTAATAAAGGTTTACTTTTAGTTCCTCTTTAATTGTAGGAAAGGATTTGTGTATTTCTTGTTTCATTGCAAGTAAAAGAGGAGAGCACTGTTTTCTTCCTGATCATGTGTAAACAACAGGTCGACAACAAGAGGACGACTGTTGTAACATTGTAAAATGTCTCAACAGCTCCCTCTTGTGGAAATAACAGAAATAACACAGCTGGCTTTGAGTCCCATAAATCACGCTGTCTTCTCTTTACCACATATTATTCTGTGAATGTTTTGTTGGACAGATGTTTTCACTGTTTTGGGGGTTGACTAGATTAAAGACATGAGTTTTCTGGACCACATGATCCATTGGTATCCTTCTTTTTTTTTTTTTTATAACAGAGTAATTGACTTCTTGGTTAAATTTCTTCCTTAAAGCTCAAAGTCTCGTCTTTTTCAGATATCAACGTGATGCCAAACAGACCCAAAGGCCTCTCTGCTGGTACACACGGCTGTTTACTGGAGTGGCTGTTGAACCGATCAGTGCGTTACTCATTTTGTCTGAGCAGCGTTTGGAGGATTTTTAGGAATTTGCTAAAAAAAAAAAAAGAAGAAAAAAGTACAGAGCCGGCAGAACTACATGACCTTAGATGCATTCATAATAGTAAAAGGAAGAGGCTTATTAACAACATTTATTTATTTATGTTTTAAATTCAAAGGATTCTCATACTTCTGCTTTTAAATGTCTTAGCCATCATGCTTTGAAGGCTGTCTATCTTTTGCACTGCCAGGTGCATTTTTCTACCTTACACACTTCAATAATTCGTTTAAATGAATGTATTTTTTCTACAGGAATCAGCCTCTGAGTTTTACTTCTGTTAAAAATGTGTGGTGCGTTACTTCAACCTGTAACTGTTTCATTCATTCAGACAGTTTTCATGTCCAACAATAGTAATATTAAGTTGAAAATTATGACTCTTGAGCTGCACAGTGTCTTGGTGGTTAGCACTTTTACCTTGTAGCTAGAAGATCCCCTGTTCGCATCCCAGCCTTCCTAGGATCTTTCTGCGTGGAGTTTGCATGTTCTCCCTGTGCATGCATGGGTTTTCTCTGGGATCTCTGACTTTATTCACTCCATCCATTATCTCTACATGTTTAATCCTCATTAGGGTCACGGGGACAAACAAGCACATAGAGTTACAAATTAACCTCTGCATGTTTTTGGACTGTGGAAGGAAGCAGAGAACCTGGAGAAAACTCACACATGCACAGAGAGAACAGGCAAACTCCATGTAGAAAGATCCCAGGAAGGCCGGGATGTGAACCGGGGATCTTCTAGCTTCTACGTTCCAGGTTAATTGACGAATCTAAACAGTCTGTATGTGTGAATGCAAGTGTGATTGTTGGTCTCTCTGTGTAGCCCTGGAATAGACTGGTGACCTGTCCAGGTTGTCCCCTGCCTTTGATCTAAGTCAGCTGGGATGGACTCCAGCCCCACCGGGACACTAATGAGGATTAAGCAAAGCTTATATAATAATAATAATGATAATAACTTCATTCATATAGCAACCTGAAGAACAGCGTCCACACGATGCTTTGACAGTCAAAACATGCAAGACAGGCAATCAAGCAAGACAGAAGGAGACAAGGCAGAGCAGACAAACAATTGAAATAAATAGTAAAAATGATAAGTTAAATGAACAAATAGCTAGATTATGATGCATATCAAACAAAGGAATTTCGGCAGTTAGTGAAGGTTGAAAGTTAGAAATGAAAAATCAAAAAATTAGGGAATTAAAGAATTAGAGACGACATCACACCAAAGAAGCAGGCAGCTAAAGTTAAAAACAAGAGAGAACATATAAAATAAACAGGACACAGGGCCGGCCGCTGGCATAAACACTCTATGCCGTTGTTTATAGCCACATCCACGAGAGGGGGCCACACCACAATAAGTGTGTGATTGACATTTTGTCCCTGTCTAATTTAAAAAAATAAATATTTGCTGTTAATCATGTGCATGTGTGTTTTAACCCAATTACAAGCTGTGCACGTGATTTGGTAGTTGCCCTGTGCATGTTTTGGGGCCACAAAAAAATCTTGCTTAGGGCCACCAAAGTCCTAGGGCCGGCCCTGACAGGACATAATAGAAAATAGAACACTAAATCTAATTTAAAGCTAAACATAAACTTCACATAAAGTTTATTGCTGTTCTGTTATTGCAATCAGTTGTTTTTGAATGAACAAAAAAATCTGAAATGATGAATTTTAGCCACTTATTATAGCACAGACAGCAAAGGTTCATAAGACAGGAGACAAAAAGCTCGATAGAAATGACGTTGACCAAATTATCTCCTCGAGCTTCATTGACTGATGATAATCACTTACATGCTGTCGCAATTTCTTTCAATTTGATGAATTATAAAATATGATTTATTACAGTTTGAGAGGAGACACTATTTATTACTAGATACATATGTTGTTCTATAACATTTGACTTGAACTGTTTGGCTTCATGCTTTGTTTGCACTAAGTAACCGTGTTGTTTAAAATGTAATGTATTGTGTGTCATTTTATTGGAATTCCATTTCAGTTGCTTTGTGATTATTATGTCTCTTCCGTCTCTTGGGTTGACATGAACTATGTTGTGGTTTCTTTGTCTCTGCCACACACTTTGTAATTATAACCCTAAAAAATATTTTTCTCCCATGTGTTGTTTAAAATGTGGTTCTATACTTGTGCTATGAAAAGTATCAATGTATCACTTTGGTTTTGTACAGTCACTGGTGTCTTTTGTGCTTTTTCTTTCCCCAGTGGCTGTGAGGTTGTACATGATCACTACAGGAGATTCTTATATGACGGGTAGGACAGAGGAGGATGCTTGGAGCCAGTAAAGCTGCAGTCTGGGTTTGAACACTTCTGTTTCAGTCATCGGCACAGAGTTAATCTCGTTAACCTCCCAGAGGTCCGAGGCAGAATGTTGTTCAAGCCAATTTGAGTCAAACACGTCTCCATCAAGCACTTCCCACAGAGCAAATATGGTTGTAAGGCACTTTATGGTCAAATAATGTGAACGTGGAAACTAAGAAAAGACTGTTCAAGCAGAAGGAGAAATACAGAGGAAATCTAGCACGATGCCATCAGAGTTCAGGTGAGCAAGATTTATTCAGACTGCCACAAGACGGACAGATTTTTGACAAGTAGGAAAACAGCTGATGCTCAGTGATCCAAAACACCAGGTAAATTCAAAATATAGGGAAATCTTGGGTTTGCATTCAGTGTGACAAACTTGTATCTGAAAACGCTACAAGCTTTGGTAAAGTTAAACTTCAAATAGTGGACATACACTGATCAGACATAACTGTCACATCTGCTGCAGGTGATCAGTGCAGAGACAGAGCAGCTGCTGGTGTGCTCACCTACAGCTTATCCCATCAGCTCTCCTATAAAGACCGTCTCCCCATACTGTTCAGTGTGGGATTCTACTGCCAGTCACACAAAGACTGCAGTGCATGTCACAGCTCTGAACTGCCGGAGCAGCCTGCCTTCTGTAGTTCTCCTGGGTGAGGACTGGGACCTCCTGCCTGCTCCGGTCGACCCGGCCCCGTAGTGAGTTTTGGCCTGAGTGGCATTCTTGGTTATTATTTTGAATAAAGGCCTTACTTGATTTACGATCCGCCTGCCATCTGCTCTGTGTATGCTCTCACTATGGGCTCGCCACTCCCCTCATGCCGTAACAATAACATTATGACCACCTGCCAAATATTGTGTCGGTGCCCCTTTTGCTGCCTAAACAGCCCTGATCCATTGAGGCATGGACTCCACTAGACCCCTGAAGGTGTGCTGTTTTATCTGGCACCAAGATGTCAGCAGTAGAGCCTTCAAGCCCTGGAAATTGCGCGTTGGGACCTCCATGCATCAGAGTTGCACATCCCACAAATGCTCGATAGAATTGAGTTCTGGGGAATTAGAAGGCCAATTTAACACCTCAATCTGATTGCTGTGCTCCTGAAACCATTGGTGAATTTATAACCCTAACCTTTTAAGGCTGTTGTAGTCATAAAGGACACAATTTTACTATATTTTGGACACATTGGAGCCATTTTAGGCTTTTTTACCTGTTATTTTGAATCAATTTTGATTAAACTTAAGTCATTTTGGACAGATTTCATCTAATTTCAGACACAGTTTCAACTAATTTTAGGAATTGTAGACAAATTCTAGTAAATTTGGACTCTTTTTGGGTGATTTTTGGCAAGATTTATGTTATTGTGGATACATTCTGTCTAGTTTTGTGTATATGCAATGATGAGTTCAGCTAGAAGCAGAACAGTGCACACAAAGTCATGTTATTTTTTTGCACCTGCTTTCTTCTATTTGCACGTTTACGAATAATTCTGGGTCATTCTAGACATTTTTCTGTAATTCAGGACAGATTTCACCTAATTTTGGACAAATTTGATGAATTTTAGATAAGTCTGTTGACTTTTTTGGTTATTTTTTGATGCGATTTGGGTAATTTTGGGCATTTTTTAGTAGTTTTGTTTACTTGCAATGATGTGCATAGCTGGGGGAGAACAGTGCAAATGAAAAAAGGAATACCAGCATGATTTGCCAGTTTTTCTTTTTTGTAAAAGAAAACGTGATTCGTCAGACCAGGGCACCTTCTTCCATTGCTCCGTGCTCCAGTTCTGATGCTCATGTCGCCATTGCTGGTGCTTTCGGCGGTGCAAAGGGGTCAGCATGGGCACCCTGACTGCTCTGCGGCTACACATCCCCATACGCACATGCACTATGTTTCCTGACACCTTTCTATCAGAACCAGCATTAACGTCTTCAGCAATCTGAGCAACCATAGCTGGTCTGTTGGATCAGACCACATGGGCCAGCCTTCCTCTCCTCGTGCATCAATGAGCCTTGGCCACCCATGACCCTGTCGTCGATTCGCCACTGCTCCTCCCTTGGACCCATTTTGATAGATACTGACCACTGCAGACCGGGAACACCCCACAAGAGCTGCAGTTTTGGAGATGCTCTGACCCAGTCGTCTAGCCGTCACAATGTGGCCCTTGTCAAACTTGCTCAAGTCGTTACACTCTCCCATTTTTCCTGGTCATAATGTTTTGCCTGATTGGTGTATAAGTAACAGTGTGAGATTCCAGAATGAAAGAATTACATTAAAAGAAAGGCAGGAGTGAAAGACATTTATAATATACTAATTCCCTAACTATTAAATGATAATCTTTTCTAATAAAATGTTATGTTTTGCGGTCATAAATTAGTTTATTTACTGTTTTAAAAAAGTAAAAACAATCCTTACAGTGGTCAGATATGACAGCAGCAGATCGAAATTGAAGGCAACAATAGGATTAAGTGTCTTTCATCGCAGTGATACAGTCTACTAGCCTAGCCATGCTAGATCCCATGTTTCTGACGGCACAAGGGTCTGGGGAAGCTCGACAGGGAGGGAGGCGGGCTAAAAGGTTGTCTATCAAATCCCTCTGCAGCAATTGGGTAGGTATACAACCAATCAACGCAACGAATAGGCTGACGTGGTTCCGAGAGCACCGGCGGATTGTGTGGCTAAGTCCCATTACCTTCCCAACCAGCGGAGCCGCGGAGCCAACTGGTATATTAAGGATTTGCTATATCCCGTCGGCATAAGTCCAAATACGTCTTTCTTCTCAATGACACACTTACACACGTGAACAAAATTGTTGGTACCCCTCAGTTAAAGAAGGAAAAACCCACAATTCTCACTGAAATCACTTGAAACTCACAAAAGTAACAATAAATAAAAATTTATTGAAAATTAAATAATCAAAAACAGCCATCACTTTTGAATTGTTGATTAACATAATTATTTAAAAAAACAAACTAATGAAACAGGCCTGGACAAAAATGATGGTACCTCTATAAAAGATTGAAAACTATTTGACCAGAGTGACATGATTAACTCAGGTGTGTCATTTAATTGACATCACAGGTGTTTCCAAACTCATAATCAGTCAGTCTGCCTATTTAAAGGGAGACAAGTAGTCATCCTGCTGTTTGGTGAAAAGGTGTGTACCACACTGAACATGGACAACAGAAAGCGAAGGAGAGAATTGTCCCAGGACATCCGAAAAAAATTATAGACAAACATCTTAAAGGTAAAGGCTATAAGACCATCTCTAAACAGCTTGAAGTTCCTGTGACAACAGTGGCTCATATTATTCAGAAGTTCAAGACCCACGGGACAGTAGCCAACCTCCCTGGACGTGGCCGCAAGAGGAAAATTGATGACAAATTGAAGAGACGGATCGTTGGAATTGTATCCAAAGAGCCCAGAGCAACCTCCAAAGAAATTAAAGGTGAACTCCAAGGCCAAGGTACATCAGTGTCAGATCGCACCATTCGTCGTTGTTTGAGCCAAAGTGGACTTCATGGGAGACGACCAAGGAGGACACCACTGCTGAAAAAAACTCATAAAAAAGCGAGACTGGAATTTGCAAAAATGCATGTTGACAAGCCACAAAGCTTCTGGGAGAATGTCCTTTGGACAGATGAGACCAAACTGGAGCTTTTTGGTAAGGCACATCAACTCTATGTTCATAGACTCAAAAACCAAGCATACGAAGAAAAGAACACTGTCCCTACGGTGAAACATGGAGGAGGCTCAGTAATGTTTTGGGGCTGCTTTGCTGCATCTGGCACAGGGTGTCTTGAAAGTGTGCAAGGTACGATGAAATCTGAAGACTATCAAGGCATTCTGGAGAGAAATGTGCTGCCTAGTGTCAGAAAGCTTGGTCTCAGTCGCAGGTCATGGGTCTTCCAACAGGACAACGATCCAAAACACACAGCCAAAAACACCCAAGAATGGCTGAGAGAAAAGCGTTGGACTATTCTAAAGTGGCCTTCTATGAGCCCAGATCTGAATCCCATTGAACATATGTGGAAGGAGCTGAAACATGCCATTTGGAGAAGACATCCATCAAACCTGAGACAACTGGAGCTGTTTGCTCATGAGGAGTGGGCCAAAATACCTGTTGACAGCTGCAGAACGCTCATTGACAAATACAGAAATCGTTTAATTGCAGTGATTGCCTCAAAAGGTTGTGCAACAAAATATTAAGTTATGGGTACCATCATTTTTGTCCAGCCCTATTTCATTAGTTTGTTTTTTTAAATAATTATGTTAATCAACAATTCAAAAGTGATGGCTGATTTTGATTATTTAATTTTCAATAAATTTTTATTTATTGTTACTTTTGTGAGTTTCAAGTGATTTCAGTGAGAATTGTGGATTTTTCCTTCTTTAACTGAGGGGTACCAACAATTTGTGTTGCCATGGGGGCTTGCTAGAAATGCTAAAAATTAAGAGATACCTACTCACGAGTGGGGTTTGGGACCTTAAAAGTACTAGAAATACTGCACAGAAGTGGTTCCATTCTACACAAACTTGTGTGATAACTTAGCAAACTGAAGCTTTCTAGGTACCTCAGTTTGGAAAATATGAGCTCCCAAAGTTGGACGAGATTTTTAATTGGCTATTTTTGGTGGCAAAAATCTCAGTGTGGGACAGGTACCAGAGACCCCAAATTTTTCTACAAGACAGTTCCATCTGTCTTCTATCACTGTACAAAAAAGCAGCAGGGTTATACTTGTAGTTACTGAGATATTCTTACTCATAATGGCATGGGTAATGTCAAAATCGCTTTTTGCTTTTCAGTACTTTAAACTGGGATACAAGTATTAGTAGTCATTCCAATGGTAGTATTATGTATGTTTTGTTCTTTTTGAAATGTTAGTTGTTAAAGGTGACTACCTTCAAAAAGTGTAATGGTATAACTCAGGTATACCTAAGTTATAACTTAGGTATAGGTTATTTTGCTTGTAACATGACATTGTACAATTAAATTTAACACGTTTAATCCCACTGCATGGATACTGTAAAATTCAACATTATTGTTGTATTTTTAAATTAATAAACCATGAACTACTACAGAGCTCCCTGAATTCAAGTTAGTACATGTAATTTGTATGTGTATGTTATAATTACATGTATGCATTGCAAATGGGTGTCAAAATATATATATATATATATATATATATATATATATATATATATATATAAATTCAATAATAAAGCTACTGATTTAGGTTACACTTATTCAAAATTTGCATCATTAACATTCTGCCACATGTTCTGGACAAGAAACGTTAAAAAAAAGGAATGTGTGGTAATTTGATCAATTAGAAAAGGTTTTAATCCATCTGAAGATCAGATCAGGACATCCTCATTTAAATGCACAGTTAATTTGTGTTTATCATATCTATTTAACCTTCCTTCTCTGGACAGCAGGAAGGGATTTGCTCCCAAGAAGTAGTGTTGTAAAAACGCCACTGAAAATACCAAATCCCATGTTTTGTTTTTGTGTCTCATCTTTCCTTGAAATCATGTAATCTTCATATAACATGGCTCAGCACTTTGACAGTATGAACTCTTTTTTAAAATTTTGACCACAGCCTTACAGCCTCAAACGTGACCACAGTGATAAAACTGAGAATTCCAGGTTTTGCAAAGGTAATATTTATCACAGCAGATTCCCATTTTCATTGGAATTTAATGCATATCATTTGGCCCTCTTCCGTTGAGTGTGGTTTGAACCTGTCAGATGTTATTTGTTAAAACATCATCACACTGTTAATGTGAACCACACCAAAGTCTGACTCATATGCTGTAAGTTCCAAAATCCTCTTCCCGGGGTCTCTTTTATCTGGTTTATCTTGGAATATTAGACACTAAGTTAGCAATTTAGAGGGTTTAAAGATCTTTTTAAAAATGTCACAGTCAAATGTTATTATAGATAAAGATCTCTAAACTGCTCTTATGTAGAAGTCATGCACGATAAAGCACAAACATCAAGCATTTAAATTACTGCCGTCACTGTTACCATAAGTGAACTATTCGTGTAAATCCACAAAGATGCAGCTATGTGCCTTCATAAAGGCGGCGCCACAAAGCAGCCATGTGGCTTTAGGTTTAATGCTTTAATACAGAAAAGCTGCTCTCTGATGTTCAGGGAGCGAGACAAGGAAATCTGATCTGATCCACCGTAATACATATCATTGCAACTTTAAACCACAGCCAAGTAAAATACACAAAAATGAAGGCTGAGCCAGGTAACATGACATCGTTACACAGTTTAAATCAACATTACTTTGTGTTCCATCTACGA
Organism: Acanthochromis polyacanthus; assembly: GCF_021347895.1. NCBI lineage: Eukaryota > Metazoa > Chordata > Actinopteri > Pomacentridae > Acanthochromis > Acanthochromis polyacanthus. Next base: position 30,062,336 of record NC_067117.1, on the reverse strand, counting down.
GGAATTGTGCTTGTATAATACTGAATTGATTTTCCCTGTATTGTGTTCCACGGAAAGATTTTTATTTCCTGCACGTTTTATTAACAGATGATACTGATATAGATGTGGGTCTGCAAAAATACTTCGGCATGCTTCATTATAAGCTCTGTATGTGGACATGAGAAGCACTACAGGTTGGGAGAACGAGAAAACAAAGAGAGAAGGAAAGGATACTAAATGTTATACAGGCAGGTCCAGAAGTATTTGGACGGTGATGCTGTTTTTGTAATTTTGCCTTAGAATGGATTTGAACTGAAGCAATCAAGATGTGAGTAAAGTGCAAACTGAACAAAAATACTGCAGTAATCTAAAGTGCAGTCATGTTTTACATGCTTCATCCATAGTCACAGACTCAGAAGTAAATTAAGATACTAGTATTACAAACCCAATTCCAATGAAGTTGGGATGTTGTGTTAAACATACAAAATGAAATATATTTCATTTTGGTTGATAGCTATGACTGGTATTTATATTGTAAGTGACAATTTTGTGGTATTTTCTAAGATTCACAAGCGTCATGGTACTTGTGTCCAAATTTATGGCCATGGCTGTAAATAAAAAACAGAATACAATGATTTGCAAATCATGTTCAACCTATATTTCACTGAACACACTACAAAGACAAGAGATTTAATGTTCAAACTGATAAACTTCATTGTTTTTAGCAAATAATCATTAATGTATAATTTTATGCCTGCAACATGTTCCGAAAAAGCTGGGACAGGTGGCAAAAAAGACTGAGAAAGTTGAGGAATACTCATCAAACACCTGTTTGGGACATCCCACAGGTAAACAGGCTAATTGGGAACAGGTTGGTGCCATGCTTGGGGATAAAAGGAGCGTCCCTGAATTTCTGAGCCATTTACAAGCTAAGGTTCACATCTTTGCGAACAAGTGCGTGAGAAAATAGTCAAACAGTTTAAGGACAATGTTCCTCAATGTTCAATTGCAAGGAATTCAGGGATTTTATCATCTGCGGTCCATAATATCATCAAAAGGTTCAGAGAATCCGGAGAAATCACTGCATGTAAGCGGCAAGGCCGAAAACCAACACTGAATGCCCGTGACCTTCCATCCCTCAGGCGGCACTGCAGCAAAAACCGACATCAATGTGCAAAGGACATCACCACATGGGCTCAGGAACACTTCAGAAAACCACTGTCAGTAAATACAGTTCGGTGCTACATCCGTAAGTGCAACTTAAAACTCTGCTATGCAAAGCAAAAGCCATTTATCAACAACACCTAGAAACGCCGCCGGCTTCTCTGGGCCCAAGCTCATCTAAGATGAACTGATGCAAAGTGGAAAAGTGTTCTGTGGTCTGACGAGTCCACATTTCAAATTGTTTTTGGAAATTGTGGATGTCGTGTCCTCCGGGCCCGGATCTGGAACCATCCAGACTGTTATGGACGCAAAGTTCAAAAGCCAGCATCTGTGATGGTATGGGGCTGTCTTAGTGCCAATGGCATGAGTAACTTACACATCTGTGAAGGCACCATTAATGCTGAAAGGTACATACAGGTTTTGGAGAAACATATGCTGCCATCCAAGCAACGTCTTTTTCATGGACACCCCTGCTTATTTCAGCAAGCCAATGCCAAACCACATTCTGCTCATGTTACAACAGCTTGCGGGTACTAGCCTGCCTGCAGTCCAGACCTGTCTCCCACTGAAAATGTGTGACGCATTATGAAGCGTAAAATACAACAACGGAGCTGGACTGTTGAACAGCTGAAGCTGCACATCAAGCAAGAATGGGAAAGAATTCCACCTACAAAGGTTCAACAGTTTGTGTCCTCAGTTCCCAAACGTTTATTAAATGTTGTTAAAAGGAAACGCGATGTAACACAGTGGTAAACATGACCCTGTCCCAGCTTTTGTGGAACGTGTTGCAGCCATAAAATTCTAAGTTAATGATTGTTTGCTAAAAACAATAAAGTTTTATCAGTTTGAACATTAAATATCTTGTCTTTGAAGTGTATTCAATTAAATATAGGTTGAACATGATTTGCAAATCATTACCTCCGCCAGGAGGTAATGTAATCACCGGAGTTTGTTTGTCTGTCGGTCTGTGTGTGTGTGTGTGTGTCTGTTTGTCTGTTAACAGCATAACTCAAAAAATCATGGACGGATTGTCACCAAATTTTTACAGGATGTCCGGAAGAGCAAGAGTAAGAATCGATTAGATTTTGGAGGTGATCCGAATCACCGTCTGGATCCAGGAATTTTTTGAAGGTCGAAGGACAATTGAGAGATGGCCACCAAGCCATCTCTCAATTGGACAGATAGCTGTAAAAATTTGGTGACAATCCGTCCATGATTTTTTGAGTTATGCTGTTAACAGACAAACAGACACACACACACACACACACACACACACACACACACACACACACACACACACACACACACACACACACACACACACACACACAGACGGACAGACAAACGGCATGGCGGAGGTATGCGCTCTCTGAGTACTTTTCTAGTTGTATTATGTTTTTATTTATGTTAAACACAACGCCCCAACTTCATTGGAATTGGGTTGTATTATTAACATTGAGATTATTTTATATATTGTTGAGCTTCCAGCCTTGAGATGCTTTTGTGGGACTTTAAAGCAGCTGCCTCCAGGTGCTGCTTGTTTCTGAGTCTTTTGCTACAAAATTTCACATTTGATTCAAGATGAATATTATTCTGTAATATAGCATTCCGGGGAAGAAGGAATTAGGACACCACACTTAAAAGCAGCTGTAATTTTTGGTGAATGTTAATTTGAAATCTTGTTTAAAAAAAAAAAAAAAAAAGGTCTTTTGGGAATTAGAGAAAATTTAGAGATGAGACACACGGAGGAAAAAAGAGAGAACACAAGATTTAGAGGACTGTTGAAGTATAGGATGGTTAATGGAGCTTCAGTGCATCTCCTTTTCTGCCCAGTCTTTTACAACTTCAGCCCAACCAACCCACTTAGTGCATTTCTTTTATAATCCGAGGCAATATTAATTATCTTATCTGTTCTGCTCACTTCAGCTCCTTTACTGGCTTGCCCTCTATTCAATGGAGGAAGGTTAGGAACAAGAGAATGCTTGTTTCTCATTTTGTGGCCCTGTAGACACACTGGAGACTCATAACTGTGATCTAAAACAATTATGTATACTTTAAATTCCTGTTAAAGTCAATTAAGTTGGTTTCCTTGTTTCTGTTGTTGTTAAAACGTTGTGATCTCAGAGACCGCCGATTTCATGCTGCTCGAGCTGAGTCGATGCCAAAACGCAAATGCAATTCATTCTGAATTAACCGGCTAAATCCGATCCAGTGTCCTTCCTGAAAGGTCTGTTGTTGGTGTGTCGGGGTTGAGAGTTCACTAAAACAATCACCAGATGTGATGAATGGCTCCAGTTGTTCTTGGGTGCCTCTAATGTACTCATTACTTCTTCTGTCGATTCCTATGCAGCTCCGGAACCAACTTCCTGAAGAGATCAAAGGTGCTCCAGTTTCACATCAATACTTTCAAACAAACTGTTCACAGATGCTTTCTTTTAAATGCATCTGAACCATTAGAGGCCTGAAGGACCTCTGATGACCCAATGAGCACCTCTCTTCTTCAATCTTTTGGTGCATTTACTTTACTTTGTGTCTTGTGCGTCGTCCTCTCTGCAACCATCTCTTGCATGTTTTCCATCAGTGGTTATTGATCTCACCAACCTGCTCAGTTTTTGTTTACTTCTTTTCTTTGTCTCCAGCTGCTCGAGGCAGATGGCCAACCACTCTGTATCTGGTTCTGTCAGATGATCCTTCTGGTAACTGCGAGCTTTTCTTCTCCAGTGCTACCACAGTTCTGCTCAAAGACCCATTGTTGGATTTCTCTCTGTACCACACTATCTCACAAAAATGATGTTCATGTACAGCTGAAATGCATTCAGGAATGTTGTTCCCAAAATGTGAGATTTTGATTCCTTCAAACAAACAAAAAAAAGTTCCTGCTATAGCTTGGGAAATCCAAACTGAATCTCCATGTAATCTCGTATCTCCATGTTAGGAGATACAGGAGAGTCAGTTTGGCATTGTGCGAATTGAATCGCGTTTCCCTCCCGGTACAGTTTGGCACGACCAATCATAGCACGGGAGGCGGGAGTTAATGCTGCGTCATCTGGATTCAGCGCCGGAGGAGGAGGAGGGGGGCCACCACCGTAAAACACGAAGGAGAGAGAGAGAGAGAGAGAGGAGGGGGGCCAAAGCGAATGTTTTTGTGGTCTCTTGGCGTTTTGGATGGCGTTAGTCATTGCCTCTTTTCACTTGACGTTTCTGACGATGAGGAGGCAGTGGATGGCTCGTTACTTTGGGCTTCTTGCCATTGTTTGTACTGAGGAAAATCCCGTTCCAAACGTGTGAGTAAATTTAAGCAACTTTTACACATACGCACCGACTTGGTTTGGCTCCGATTTAAAGTTATTCCTAACACCGCTAATCGTTCGGAAGGAGTCTTTTGTTGCGTAGCCTTTTCAAAAATAAGTGTTGTACTTGAGAGTACCCCATGTATTCGCAGATTTTTGTGACAACAACGGCAGTAATCATTCACCGCGACGCTTTCTCGGCTGCATGCCATTGTTGTTTGGACTACATGGACTTCAAGGTTGATTTGTTTGTGTGTCACATCCGTGTTACGCTGATTGGTTGTTTCTCGTTCAAGCTGCCTTTATTTGCATTTATATTAATACATAAATAAAGTCAGTCTGGATTTTCCAGGCAATTCCTGCTACATCGGTCGGCACAAGTCAACAACAGGACTCCTGTCATCTATTCATGTCCCATGTGAAGCAATTATTACTCAAAATTAATGTAAGTTATTCTTAGACTTAAGTTTGATTTTGAGTCGTTGAATTCTTCCAATTTTCAGCATTAACAGACTGTCAATGAACTAAAAATATAAAAATGCAAAATAAGTGATTACACAAGTATTCACCTCAGTTAAAGTGACTCACCGAATTCAACGCAGGTGGAGGTGCTCAAAGGCACAGAGTTAATGAAACTGAGATCATCTGAGTTCAGTAAATCTGTCTCCGTGATCGTAATATAAAAAGACTTCTGTTTCCAGAGGGTCCAGGCACTGATGAGTCAGCACTCCTGGCTATATAACCACCCCATAAAGCCAAAATAAAACTCCAAGAAATTCCATGACAAAGTTAACTAGATGAGCCCTCAGTAGAGGGCAGAACCACGCCCTCTGCTGGCGAAAACCCTGTCCTCCCTATACAACTGATGCAATATGTATCAATTTTGATCATCGTACGTATCTCCCTCCCTACTTGATCTGCTGGCCTGTAACTCCACAACTGAGCAGAGGACCTTAGACTGATCTTCAGTGCCAAGTTTGATTAACCTGACTTCAGCGGTTGCAGAGATATCGGACCGGACATAGCCACATACATACATACATACATACATACATACATACATACATACATACATACATACATACATACATACATACATACACACGTGGACAAAATTGTTGGTACCCCTCAGTTAAAGAAGGAAAAACCCACAATTCTCACTGAAATCACTTGAAACTCACAAAAGTAACAATAAATAAAAATTTATTGAAAATTAAATAATCAAAATCAGCCATCACTTTTGAATTGTTGATTAACATAATTATTTAAAAAAACAAACTAATGAAATAGGGCTGGACAAAAATGATGGTACCCATAACTTAATATTTTGTTGCACAACCTTTTGAGGCAATCACTGCAATTAAATGATTTCTGTATTTGTCAATGAGCGTTCTGCAGCTGTCAACAGGTATTTGGCCCACTCCTCATGAGCAAACAGCTCCAGTTGTCTCAGGTTTGATGGGTGTCTTCTCCAAATGGCATGTTTCAGCTCCTTCCACATATGTTCAATGGGATTCAGATCTGGGCTCATAGAAGGCCACTTTAGAATAGTCCAACGCTTTTCTCTCAGCCATTCTTGGGTGTTTTTGGCTGTGTGTTTTGGATGGTTGTCCTGTTGGAAGACCCATGACCTGCGACTGAGACCAAGCTTTCTGACACTAGGCAGCACATTTCTCTCCAGAATGCCTTGATAGTCTTCAGATTTCATCGTACCTTGCACACTTTCAAGACACCCTGTGCCAGATGCAGCAAAGCAGCCCCAAAACATTACTGAGCCTCCTCCATGTTTCACCGTAGGGACAGTGTTCTTTTCTTCGTATGCTTGGTTTTTGAGTCTATGAACATAGAGTTGATGTGCCTTACCAAAAAGCTCCAGTTTGATTTATTCAGGAATCGCATCTTAAAACCGCAGACAGTGCTCGTTTGAAATGCGGGTGGGTGGGGCAGCTCTTCCACTCAAATTTTGGAGGAAAGGCCCGAGGTGTGGCCATATTGATAAACAAGAAAATTCCTTTTGCCCCCTCTTCAGTTCTAGCAGATGCTAACGGAAGATATGTCATAGTAACCGGTTCACTCTTTAATCTTAATGTTACATTAGTTAATATATATGCCCCAAACTTTGATGACCCTCAGTTTTTTTCACACGTGTTTGGTTTGATACCTTTCTCAAATTCTCATATGCTGATCATGGGGGTGATTTTAACCTTTGCCTAGATCCTGCAGCGGATAGATCCTCAGTTAAAACTGGATATACAACTTCAAAATCTGCTTCCTATTTACAGTCCTTCCTCTCTGCCTACGGTATTCTTGATATTTGGCGATTTCTACACCCACAAGACAGACAGTACTCTTTCTTTTCAAATGCACATCGCACTTATAGCAGAATTGACTATTTTTTTACAGATAATAAATTAACTACCAATGTAAAGTCATGTGACTATCAGGCGATTGTAATATCTGACCATGCCCCTCTTTTGTTAAAAATGTGTATACCAGGTGTAAACTCTCCCAGACGACTCTGGAGATTGAACTCCCTTTTATTAAGCGACGATAATTTTATCAAGTTCATTTCTGATCAAATTTCTATGTTCTTAGAAATCAATATGACATCAGATGTTGCGATTGCCTCAGTGTGGGAAGCTTTAAAAGCTTATCTCAGGGGCCAAATAATTTCATATGCGGTCAAAAAAAAGCGTGATTCTATTCAAAAACAAAACGAATTGGAAAAACAAATAATCGACTTGGACATTAGGAATTCTCAAAACCCTTCTCCAAATTTGTATAAAGAACGGTTAAAACTTCGTATGGAACATGATTTACTTGCCTCACACTCTGTAGAATACTTGCTGTTGAAGAACCGAACTAATAGTTATGAACACGGAGAAAAAACTGGTGAACTTTTGGCAAGACAAATAAAAACTACAAGGGCCAAACAAACTATTAATGGCATTACATTACAAGATGGAACTACTATTACAGATCAACAAGGAATCAATGATACATTTCAGCGATATTATAGTGACCTGTATACCTCTGACAATGTTAATATCTCTGAATCTCTCTCTGAATTTTTTAGAGGCCTTCAAATTCCAACATTGTCTTCCGATGATACCGTCGCTTTAGATGCACCCATTTTGCAAAGTGAAATTGTTCTGGCAATTAAATCATTGCGGCCTCACAAATCACCAGGTCCGGATGGTATACCGAATGAGTTCTATGCTACGTTTGCTGATGTATTGACCCCTGTCTTAGCCAAATTATTTACAGATTCTTTTAACAACGGTATCCTGCCTAGTAGCTTGAATCAGGCCTGTATCACGCTGCTACAAAAGAAGGACAAGAACCCTTTGGAATGTGGGTCGTACAGACCAATTTCACTTCTGAATTCAGATTATAAAATCCTAGCCAAGATTTTGGCTAATCGATTAGAAAGAGTTCTGCCCAAAATCATATCCCCCGACCAGACAGGCTTTATTAAAAGCAGGCGCTTTTTTTTAACATCCGTCGCTTACTTAATATAATGTATACTCCATCCCAAACAGATTCTGAATGCATCCTCTCTATGGATGCAGAAAAGGCGTTCGACAGAGTCGAGTGGGATTATTTATTTGAGGCTTTATGTAGATTTGGGATTCGAGGTCCCTTTCTTACTTGGGTCAAACTTTTGTATGCTTGCCCATCAGCTATGGTGCTTACTAATAATCATTATTCCAAACCTTTCAGTCTTCACCGTGGTACGCGCCAGGGCTGCCCTCTTAGTCCGCTGTTGTTTGTTTTGGCTATTGAGCCACTGGCTATAGCTATAAGGAATAACAACTCAATCCGTGGCATAATGAGGTATGGCATTGAGAACAAATTGTCTTTGTATGCTGATGATCTTCTGCTGTTTTTATCCAAGGCGGAGGAGACTATTCCTTCTGTCCTGGAGCTTTGTAAGAAATTTGGAAGTGTGTCTGGTTACAAAGTAAACCTACACAAGAGTGAATTAGTTCCATTAAACATGTCTGATTTAATAGTAGCACAAATTAATGCTCCATTTAAAATTTCAAAATACAGTTTTGTTTATCTCGGTATAACTGTGACTACAAACATTTGTGATCTTTTTAAAGAAAACTTTGTTAAACTACAACTTAAAACGCAACAAGATTTGTCTACCTGGTCACCTCTTTACCTCTCACTAGTTGGAAGAGTGAATGTGGTTAAAATGTCAGTTTTGCCCAAATACCTTTACTTATTTCAGAGCCTCCCCCTAAACATTGCCAATACCTACTTTAAAAAATTGGATTCAATCATTTCATCATTTCTTTGGAATGGAAAAAAGCCACGTTCACGCAGAGAGCATTTGCAGAAATCTAAACGAGATGGTGGCCTTGCTTTGCCAAATTTCCGTTATTACTACTGGGCTGTAAATTTGTGCTGTTTATCCTATTTGGTATATTACCAATACGATGATATGGGGCCTTCATGGGTGGTACTGGAGAAACGGTCTCTTGGTTCTATTTCTTTGTCATCTCTCATTGGGGCAACCATTCCATTATCAAAAAATGTAGGAATTGAAAATCCCATAGTTAGTAACTCAATTAAAATCGCTACCCAATTTCGAAAACATTTTAAACTTTTGCGGATGAGTCTGCATAGTCCTATAGCGGCCAATGGTTTTTTCTCCCCTTCTTTACAGGACGTCACATTTAAAGGATGGCAGAAGCAAGGTCTACAGTCTTTTAAGGATTTATATATCGAAAGCCAATTTGCCTCTTTTGAAAAATTGCAGAATAAATATAACCTTCCAGCATCTCATTTTTTTAGGTACTTACAGGTGCAGCATTTTGTTGCCAAATCCATCCCTGGGTTCCCAAACAAACCTCCTGATGATGCTATAGATGAGGTAATGTCTTTTAACCCCACAAAGAAAAAGGCTATTTCTTTTATGTTAGGGGTGATTGCCCGTCTGGTCTCCCCTAAAATGGTAGCAATTAAACAGATGTGGGAACAGGATCTTCAAATCAATATTTCGGAATCTTATTGGGAAGATATTTTGAAAAAAATTCACTCATCGTCAATATGTGCAAGACACTGTCTGATTCAATTTAAAATAATACATAAAGTGCACTTAAGCAAATCCAAATTGTCGAAGATTTACCCGTCAGTAGACCCCATCTGTGATCGTTGTAAATTAGCGGAGGCTACTTTGATTCACATGTTTTGGTTCTGTTCCCAAATACAACAGTTTTGGGGAGGTGTATGCGAGGCCTTTTCAGCTGTATTTGGAATTACTGTGGTTCCTCACCCATTTTTACTTCTTTTTGGGGTTAAAGTGGAGGGTTTGATTTTGCCCCTTGGTGGTCAACAGATTGTTGCCTTTTCAACCCTCTTGGCAAGACGCTTGATACTTTTGAAGTGGAGGGATGCTGCCCCACCCACAGTGTCACACTGGATCAAGGATGTTTTATTTCACCTTAAGCTTGAGAAAACTAGATGTGTTCTTAAGGGCTCTGAAAGGAAATTCTATAAGATCTGGAAGCCTTTTTTGCTTTATTTTGATCAAGCATCGACTCAGGTGCAAGAATGACTTTGATTTATAAATTACGCTGGCTAAACTGACTCCCCCTTTTTTTTTTATCTTATTTTTTTCTAACTAATTGTGTGTGCACTTTATTTTTATTGTTTATTTATTTCTAAGTGTTTTCATAACTGAGTGACTGTAAACGCATATTTTTAGTGGGTGGGTTTTTATTTTTATTTATGTTATATGTTTTTTTTTCTTTTTTTTCTCATGTTAAAATCATAATAAAAATATTAAACACTAAAAAGCTCCAGTTTGGTCTCATCTGTCCAAAGGACATTCTCCCAGAAGCTTTGTGGCTTGTCAACATGCATTTTTGCAAATTCCAGTCTCGCTTTTTTTCAGCAGTGGTGTCCTCCTTGGTCGTCTCCCATGAAGTCCACTTTGGCTCAAACAACGACGAATGGTGCGATCTGACACTGATGTACCTTGGCCTTGGAGTTCACCTTTAATTTCTTTGGAGGTTGCTCTGGGCTCTTTGTGTCACAGTACCAGTTGTATTTTTGTTAGTTTGTATTTTCAACCCGGTCTCACGGGGATTCGTGAAACTGTCACGTAAGTTTTAGTTTCGGTTTCGTGCGCACCAACACGATTTCGTCATGTTTTTCGTGCCGCTCACCACGAAATGTTTTTCGCTGTGGTAATCACATCTGAAAGTGGTTTATACCGGCGGATTCATGACGATCTAAGCTGTCCATCGGCGTATACTGCTTGTGTGATCGCGTTTGCGGCCGCCGGCCGCCGGACATTCTTGAAATTCCTATGCAAATTGGTAAGTGTACCACCGGCTTATGGTTAGGTTATGGTTAGGTTATGGTTAGGGTTATGGTTAGGGTTATGTTTAGGGACGATGTCATGCAAAATATAGCGTTGGATTCGCCACGGTTTTACATTAAAAATATAATATACACATTCTTTTGAAATACGTTCTGAGTGGCACGAAAAGTCCGCCGTTTAAAATACATTGGTGCGCATTTCGTGGTGAGCGGCACGAAAAACATGACGAAATCGTGTTGGTGCACACGAAACCGAAACTAAAACTTACGTGACAGTTTCACGAATCCCCGTGAGATCGGGCTGGTATTTTAGTTGCATGGTTTGGAGTGGTTATTTTAATTGTTTAGTTTTTTATAGTTGCATGGTTTTGTTTGCAGTGGTCATTTTGTTATGTTTCTATTTTGTAGTTGCATGGGTTTATTTTGAGTGTGCATATTTACTGGGTGAGTGATCTTTTTTCTTTTTTGTGAGTTGTAATTAGTGAAGACAGCTGGCACTGATTTAGCGGAGACTGCGATTGATTGGACAGAGCTACCTGAGCTGATGAAGAAAAGAGGGACACGTGCAAAGGAGGGAGGACTAACAGAGAGCGCACAGGGGGGAAACCAAGCAGAGGAGTAACAGGGCGGCCGTGAGTAGAGCTGGGGACAGACGGGGAACAAAGTGGAGCGACACAAGAGTGGACCGAGCCAAAGAAACTCCACGCTACATGCAGTAAGCAGCGCTGGTTCGAGGGGAGAGGACGGAGGCGGACTGAGTCGGGTCGTGGCTGCACGGAGGCAGGAACGGAGGTCTGAAGTGAGCGACGGATGTCGAGGAGGATTGATACAACGCAGATTCCCAGATAAGTGAAGGGACGCGAGCCATCCTACCCAGCAGTGTGTGTGTGGTTGGTTGTTTTTATGGTGTGCCGAAAACTGAGTGACGCTCCCTCTTCCACAGCGCTGCATCACGTCGGACCAGCCGTGAGGAGGACTCGGAGGTACGGAGGCCAAGGAGGAAGTGTGCTGCTCGTCACTCATCGCCCTGCGTCGCCTGCTCCCCGGAGAAGATTCCCTTTAAAGGACTATTACACCGGCCAAGATAAGCATAGCCTCAAAAGACCAGTGTGCTCTGTTTCACTGATCTGATGCCCCCAACGGGACTGTTTTTTTAAAATAGATTTTAGTAGGATTTTAGTCTATTCTTTTTAAGAGATTCTTTTTATCTTGTGTTGCTGGTTTTAAATTGAGGAAATAAATGTCCTTCATTGCTCATTGCATTTGTGCACGTTTTTTTTAACAGTGGAAAATCAAGTCTTTTGACTGCTGGTAAAAAGTATCTGAATCTGTGCAGTCCATGTGACATTTGGATACAATTCGAACGATCCGTCTCTTCAATTTGTCATCAATTTTCCTCTTGCGGCCACGTCCAGGGAGGTTGGCTACTGTCCCGTGGGTCTTGAACTTCTGAATAATATGAACCACTGTTGTCACAGGAACTTCAAGCTGTTTAGAGATGGTCTTATAGCCTTTACCTTTAAGATGTTTGTCTATAATTTTTTTTTGGATGTCCTGGGACAATTCTCTCCTTCGCTTTCTGTTGTCCATGTTCAGTGTGGTACACACATTTTCACCAAACAGCAGGGTGACTACTTGTCTCCCTTTAAATAGGCAGACTGACTTATTATGAGTTTGGAAACACCTGTGATGTCAATTAAATGACACACCTGAGTTAATCATGTCACTCTGGTCAAATAGTTTTCAATCTTTTATAGAGGTACCATCATTTTTGTCCAGGCCTGTTTCATTAGTTTGTTTTTTTAAATAATTATGTTAATCAACAATTCAAAAGTAATGGCTGTTTTTGATTATTTAATTTTCAATAAATTTTTATTTATTGTTACTTTTGTGAGTTTCAAGTGATTTCAGTGAGAATTGTGGGTTTTTCCTTCTTTAACTGAGGGGTACCAACAATTTTGTCCACGTATGTATGTATGTATGTATGTATGTGGCTAAGTTTCACAGCAGAACTTGGCATTGTGTTCCGAAAATTGCTGAACGTTTCCTGTCTGGTTTTAATGTTGAGGCCGATTTACGCAAAACTCGCAGTTTTCTACCAACTTTGGAGGCTGTACTCTCAACAAAAATGACAGAATCGGTCAATGTACCAAACATATGTTTCATTAAAGTGACAAAGACTTTAAATAGTAATAGCAGGGTTTCCTCTACATGTAATTGATTGTGGCGCACTGCCACGGCAAAATAAAAGCCGCCACACCTTCAGAATAATGTTTTTTTTAAAACCTCATTTCTATGTTGTTTTATGTTTATATTAATGACGATTATTGTATTAAATGTGATTTCGGCACAAAACGTGGTGTTTTTCGTGAAATGTGAGGCTACGCTGCAAATACCTTACCCTTATTTTGAAAAACCAACACCGGAACACCGGAGTCACTGCCTGGCACCTGCTGCCTGTCTAACTGCTGCGCGCGATATGCGAAGAGAGTAGAGACAACAGTCCGACGTGGAGGGAGAGAAAAGGGTGAAAGAAAGGTACCTAAACTAGGTTGTATTTGATACAGTTTTTTTCAAACCAGTGAAAACGAAATATAGATGGATTAGGCTACAGAAAAAAATCCTGAGTCGTGATAAATGTGTTATTCATTGTTTAATACAGGATACGCATTATCATTATTTCAGAAAGATTCTTATTTTTATTTTATTTTTGTACCATTGACACTTGTTAAAGAGAGATTAATCTAGGCCTAATAAAGCATGTCGAGTCTTTGGTTATACAGTAGAGAGATAATATTTTGTTGTAGATTATTTTTTAACTGTAAAATTAAATTTTCTGTTGATAGAGGAAACCAGTTACGTTTCAGATAGACGTTTTGAACAGCACGACATAACGTTAGCTTAGGCCATGCAGCATGACTGCATCTGCAACTCCAGATGCAGTTTCAAATGTTAAAAAAGTCTCACAGGAGACAGAAGGGCACAGTTGCATATAGTTTTGCTACAGCCTTTTACTTTTTGCCTCTTTGTTTTTGCCCCTTTTGTATAAAGCAAAGGCACACGCTCTGTGGCACTGGCAGATTGACGCCTCTTCTAGATGCTGCTTTAATTTGTCGTTGTGTTTGTTGTTACTGCAAGATAGTCTTTTCAGTTATTAATTTCAATTAATGTACTGGAAACCTGATAATAAATAATGTATTTAGAAAAACATTCAGTTTGAAATAGTCATAATTTCACATTTCAAAATTTGTCGTCGTTGTCAAGAACGGTCACAGAGTTGTTCTGAAACCGCTCCTTTGTTATTTTAGCTGTGTGCTTAGGGTCATTGTCCTGTTGAAAGGTGAACCTTCGGCCCAGTCTGAGGTCCTGAGCACTCTGGAAGAGGTTTTCCTCCAGGATATCTCTGTACTTGGCCACATTCATCCTTCCTTCAATTGCAACCAGTTGTCCTGTCCCTGCAGCTGAAAAACACCCCCACAACATGATGGTCCCACCACCATGTTTCACTGTAGGGATTGTATTGGGCAGGTGATGAGCAGTGCCTGCTTTTCTCCACACATACCGCTTAGAATTAACACCAAAAAGTTCAATCTTGGTCTCATCAGACCAGAGAATCTTATTTCTCATAGTCTGGGAGTCCTTCATGTGTTTTTTGGCAAACTCTATGCGGGCTTTCATGTGTCTTGCACTGAGGAGAGGCTTCTGTCGGGCCACTCTGCCATAAAGCCCCAACTGGTGGAGGGCTGCAGTGATAGTTGACTTTGTGGAACTTTCTCCTATCTCCCGACTGCATCTCTGGAGCTCAGCCACAGTGATCTTTGGGTTCTTCTTTACCTCTCTCACCAAGGCTCTTCTCCCACCGTTGCTCAGTTTGGCTGGACGGCCAGGTCTAGGAAGAGTTGTGGTCGTCCCAAACTTCTTCCATTTGAGGATTATGGAGGCCATTGTGCTCTTAGGAACCTTGAGTGCTGCAGAAATTCTTTTGTAACGTTGGCCAGATCTGTGCCTTGCCACAATTCTGTCTCTGAGCTCCTTGTGCAGTTCCTTCGACCTCATGATTCTCATTTGCTCTGACATGCACTGTGAGCTGTAAGGTCTTATATAGACAGGTGTGTGCTTTTCCTAATCAAGTCCAATCAGTTTAATTAAACACAGCTGGACTCCAATGAAGAAGCAGAACCATCTCGAGGAGGATCAGAAGAAATGGACAGCATGTGAGTTAAATATGAATGTCGCTGCAAAGGGTCTGAATACTTCTGACCATGTGATATTTCAGCTTTTATTTTTTAATAAATTTGCAAAAATTTCTACATTTCTGTTTTTTTCTGTCAAGATGGGGTGCTGAGTGTACATTAATGAGAAATAAAATGAACTTTTTTGATTTTGGCAAATGGCTGCAATGACACAGAGAGTGAAAAATTTCAAGGGGTCTGAATACTTTCTGTACCCACTGTATGTAGATCTTAAACATATTTGCAATACGTCATATTTGAAAATGGAGTTGTATAAAGTAGGAAATTCTTGGATGATTAGGATATCGGTGGTCTTAATCTGCGTGCTTTTAGGGATCTACAGTTCTTTGTTTTTAATGAAAAGTGTTTTCTGTGTTGCTCAGCATGATTGGAATTTAGACATCTGGGAGGTTCTATGGAGACTATTAAGCCCCTGCCTTTCTCTCCGCTCACCAGAACCATTAAAAACATGATTTTCACCAGAAGGCATTCTTAAAAAAGAACATTAACAGCCAGTAAAAACTCCACTGACAACACATTGTTTTGTTGTTTGTTTGGTTGAATTTCCAGGTGATTTTCAGGACTGGATGGTGAACAAGGTTATGGAAGTTTACGCAACCTCGTCTTGAAACTGCAGTCAAAACCAGTTTATTTGTTGTAACGATCATACAAAATAAAACTTGCCAGGTTTGTATTTCACATGCAGATAATTCTAGTTATATTAGAAAAATGTAATTTTTGTGCAAAACTAGACAAATAAACCCTGAAAAGCAGTTACTAACTGTGCACATTGTCATGAACTGATGAGCGAACCCAAGCAGCTGGCACAGACAGGCAGGTGAATTAAGGATGATTTAATAAATATATATATATATATATATATATGTATAACAAAAACTCTTAATCAGGGAAGCTAGGGAAAATAACAGAATGGAGAAACGAACTGAACTGAACTAAGGGCGAACCCAAAGGCCGAGGTAAAAACTAAACTAACCAAGGAAGGGACTCACTGAAAGGTGCGGGGGGAGCGGAGCCGACAGGGTAATCAAACTGAATGAAGCGGAGTCCAGGTAATGACGAGCATATGGTGAGAAGCAGGTGGCATGAGACAGGGCGTGAAGCATGAAACAGAGTCCAGACAGCAGAGTGTATGTGACAGTATGCGGCTTGTAGAGTGCCAAGTACGGAGTGCAAGTGTAATGATCCAGCACTGAGGAGTGGAGAGAGCTGGGGCCTCATTTATAAAGCTTGCATACGCACAAAACAGGGCTAGAAAGTGGCGTACGTCACTATAAACATGACCAGTCAATACATCAGGTTTCCTTACACTGTGGGTGAACAGGCCAACGTTACACGGAAATTTGCAGCGATGTACGGTTTCCCAAATGTAATCGGCGTAACTGACTGCACTCGTGTTGCTGTAAGGGCTCCGAGTGAAAATGAATTTGTCTATGTGAACTGAAAAAATGTACATTCAATCAGTGTACAAATTATTTGTATATCGGACATGATCATAACAAATTCAGTGGCAGCGTGGCCTGGGTCAACACATGATTCATTCATCCTGACGCACAGCAGTGAAAAGACTGCAGGCCGGCGCTGCGTGAAATGCCGTGGATCAGCAGCTTATTTATATACAGATACATTCATGAGTTACTTTGCATTGACCATTCATGGTAAAATGTGGGTGTGTTGTGGGCGGAATGTGAGGTGGATCCACCGGTGCAATCTTCCAGCTGGTGTGTGATTTATCAAGAAATTGCGTTCAGCTGTGCTTACGCACAGTTTTATAAATCAGGGGCGAAGGGCATACGCCTATTTCAGATTTTCGGCGTACACAAACTTTAGTATGGATCCTACGCAATGTTTTATAAATGACGCCCCTGGGCTTTATGCAGTGCTGATTGTTCATTCGCTTCGGCTGTGCTAGAAACACAGCCGCTCTTCATTAGACTGACGAGCCAGATCACAGGAGCAGGAGAGGGCGTGACACACATACAGACAACAAACAAACAACATTTATGAATGTTTTTAGTTTATTTTCTCACATTTCTCTGTAATTTGCAGATGATTTGTATGTCACACATAAAAATATATCAAATACAAAATATGTATCCTCAATATGCTACCTAGAAGCAATTCAAAACCCTGTTTGCAAGCTGTCGGAGTTTTACTATATATTTTTTCCCCTTTATATAAAAAATAATAACACAATGTTTTCAAGAGTAAATAGCAATGAAAGAACTGGAAAAAAAGGGCTTTATGTGAGCAGCAACATAAATCTCACAAAAAGGTCAAATTCTGTTGGATGCAGTTGGTGCAAATTATCACTCTGATGTGTCGATGCCATAGAGAGACTCAAATGTAAAATATAATTGCATTAAAACTAGGATGAGGGCATGCAGAGAGGCCTAGAGGGAGAAGGAATGAAATATTTGTCCCATCTGCTGTCAGGTGGCTTTTCAGAAGACAGATGAAGATCAATTTCCAATTTCAATATCAACCGATACCGACATATGTGGGCTATTTATCTAATTTTACACACAGACATATTGTTCGTCAGTCACAGCAAGCTTGTTACTGCAGCCACAATTGTTTACATGCTTCATGACGCCGTTTGAATGATGTAATCATTTGTGTGCTGGTAAAGGCCAGTGAAGTCCAGGCATTATTTTTTTCGGTTTTCATGATAGGGGAAAAAAAGCAATAACAATGTTGACTGATTTTACATTTCATGCCAATGTCGGTGGGCCAAGATCTATCTATCTATCTATCTATCTATCTATCTATCTATCTATCTATCTATCTATCTATCTGCATTTTTTTCAAGGAAGTCAACATTAAATGAATCAGAAATACAGTCTAGACATTGTTCATATGGTAAATGACTATTCTAGCTGGAAATGAATGATTTTTAATGGAATATCTCCATAGGGGTACAGAGGAACATTTCCAGCAACCCTCACTCCTGTGTTCTAATGCTACATTGTGTTAGCTAATGGTGTTGAAAGAAAACCCTTGTGCAGTTATGTTAGCACCTGAATAAAAGTGTCTGGGTGATCCAAATGGTAGTATATGTTGACAATGTTTGGGTCTCCGGAGTGCTCTACTACGAAGCCACTTCAACATACAGTACAGTGGTATGAAAAAGTTTGGGCACCCCTGATAATTTTCAAGATTTTCCTTTATAAATCACTGGTTGTTCGGATCAGCAATTTCAGTTAAATATAGCATATAGCAGACGAACACAGTGATACATGAGAAGTGGAATGAAGTTTATAGGATTTACAGGATAAAACAACTGCACAGTCAAACAGCCACTTAATATTTAGGCTACTTCACAATGTAAAACATGATCAACATGAAGTACCTCCATGAGATAATGCCGAGGTCTGACCCGTTTGAACAATGTTTTTATATTTCATCTTAAGCTGCTGCCCTGTGCGCTTCTCCCCCGCGAGATTTCCCCTCAATGAAATAATTCAACATTCTACCATTCAGACAGTTTTCCCTGTAATATTATTACGATTACAAAGGACTACATTTAAACTTATACGCTTTGATCCGGGCAGCAGTGTTCTCCACGCCGTCTCCCTCTCTTTTGCAGCTGCAGCAGTGTTGCACTTCTTTCTAAAAACGTGTTCAAACTCGCTATATGAGCGCGTTAAAAACTTCCAGTTCAAAAACGCAGCCTTTCGCTTCCCCGTTTCTATGGTGACTCGTCGAATTGGGGCTCCATTGATGCTGTCTTTTCAGAGTTGCGGTGCACGCGCGTAACTCCGAGTGAAACTACTCCGAGTTGATTAAACCAACTCAAATCAGCCGTTGTGAAACCGAAAACTCAGAGTTTCCTGTCTGAGGGGCCGTTTATACGAGGACCATCCTAACAGAAAACGCAAAAGTGGCGTCTTGTCATTTCACGTTTAGACGAGCGGTTTTGAAGGAAATCTGCGTATATACGGTGACTCTATAGTGTGTGGAATTCTTTTGGATATGCATGCCAGGCAGCTGGGTGGCGCTGTGATAAAACTCTACCATGTCTATCTCCCTTTTCGGATCTCCGCCGCGGTAAATGTTCATGAATGGAATCTGTACAGATTCTTTACTCTCAAAAAACATTATTTTCCCCCTGACAGAAGATTCTGTTATGTTTGGTGTGTTTAAAGATGACAAGAATCTAGAATTTATGCTGAATGTTTTATTGCTTTTAGGAAAATTCTTTATTCACAAATGCAGGTACTTTAAATCTAGACCCTGTTTTACTCACTGGAAGAATGAGTTCTTACTTTTTTGTAAATCTTTAAAATTAATTGAAAATAGGAAAGCCCTTCACTTGTTTTCTTTATTAGATAAATTTGATTTAATTTAAAAGTCCCTTCACAAATTTTTTTTATCTATCTCTTTCTCTTTTTCTTCTTCCTTCTCTCTCCCTCCTTTCCTTTTCTATTTGGAATTACTCTGATTGCTCGATCTGTGATGGAAGTTCGTTAATGATGATGATCATATGTGCCTTGTTTGTTTGTGTATACTGTTCTAAATAATAAAAAAAAAATCTGTACAGATTCTGTACGTTTGTTGGTACGACTCCTGTAGTTTTTTTTTTTTTTTTTATTGAACAGTGAATAGAACAAAGCAGTTCAACACAGAGACAAAAAAAACAAATAAAGAAAAGTATTGCCAGGGGGTCACAAATAAGAAACAGATTACAGAAAAACATTAAATACATTACACAAATGTACAGTTTTAATGGCTTTAGTGTTAGTGGAGTTCTTAATAGTGTAGATATACTGTTTGGTTTCGTTTTGGAAGAGAAAAAAAACAAGGGTTTTTATTTATATATCTGCATTTATGAATATGAAATTTAGCTAGTAAAATGATGAGGTTAATTATATAATACTGTCTGCTTTTGGAAGGAGTAAAAGAAGTGTAACCAAACAGTATATTTTCAAAACAAAGAGTAAAACTGTTGTCAATAGACGTAGAAATAAAATGACAAACATCTTTCCAGAAATCATTTGAAACAGGGCAAGACCAAAATAAATGAAAATTATCTTCAGAGCATTTTGAACAGAAAGAGCAGTTAGTATCAATATGTTTTCCAAAACGCTGTAAAAGAAATATTTTAGAAGGATAAATTTTCTGAATTAATTTAAAAGACACTTCTTTTATTTTGTTGTTAATCAAATATTTAGTTGTTAAGATCCAAATTTTTTTCCAATCAAGATTAGGTAATAGCTTATTCCAATAAAACATTACATAAGGAAGAGACACTACGTCCCTTTGAAACAAAGTGCGTATGAAACTACTGCTGTTACGTGTTGTTGAGAAACAAATCCTGCCTACTTCGCTCTTAGATGGATCCAGAGGCAAGGGAGCTGGTATTTGGTTCACTGAGCCTCAAAATAATAAAGAAACACCAGCAGGAATTGCATTAATAATTATGTTAAATTCCTCAGCAGAGATTGAAATGGTGTGTTTTGAAATAAAATCTTCATATGTGAGTAATAAACCGTTGGAGTCAAACAGCTGGTGAACCAGTAGTATATTATGAGAAAACCAGGCAGGGTAAAATAAAGATTTGTTTCTATATGTTATGTCTTTGTTATTCCATATGTAATATCTAAGTGGAGAGAAGTTGTGTTTATATATTAGGGACCATGAAAGAAGCATCTGTTTATGGAAAGGTACGACTCCTGTAGTGTACATAGAGCTGCCAGAGTTGCTTGAAGGTAGGAAGGATGGAAATAATCACACATCTTTGTTTAAGTCCTTGTACCGGCCGGCAAACGAAAGCACGTATGTGACGTAATCGCGTGCGCGACGTGGTCAGATCTCGGCAAAGTTTTGCGTTTTGCTGTTTAGACGGAAACGTAACGGCGGAGCGTTTTCTACTTTTCCACTCTGGAGGCCGGTTTCAAATTTTTGCGTTTTCAAGCCCCCAAAACGCCGTCCTCGTATAAACGGTAGGGTGTTTTGCTGAAATATTTTGCCGTTTTCACCTGCAAGCGTCCTCGTGTAAACGGCCCCTCAGAGTAGATCAACTCAGAGTTGAGGATTAAACTCAGAGTTTGTAAAACCTGCGTCGTGAAATAGGCCCCAGGTCTTTGTCAGGACACGAGCAGCAGAATTCTGTAAAAGCAGACAGCTAATGTGGTGTACACTTATTGTCATAGTTACAGTGACACTGTGCCACTATCTTGCAATGATACAGAAATCTTTAAAAAAAAAGAAAATTCATGGATCCAGACTATAAGCCACATCACTGCTAAAATCTAATCACATGGTCCTGGTGTCATTTCTGACCTTCCCTGAAAATGTCATCCAAATTTATTAATCCGTTTTTGAGTAATGCTAACAGACAGACAGACAAACGTACGGAGATCATTAGATAACTCTGCTGCGTTCCACAGCAATGTAACTGATTATTAAGAATAGTTCCATTTTCTGTGAAGTTAGTTATTTCATGGTTAGTTGGATAAGTTGATGTGCTTTTCTGGTTACAGATTAGTCCAGGATCCTTGCAGTATTTCTGCCAATGTGTTACAATATAAAGAATTAACAGGCACTAATTGTGGTTCAGTGATTTTAAACAAAAATTATCCCCCATAGTTCCAGCCTCTGAGTTGCTGTCTAACTTGCTTTTCTTCCTACTTTGTGATTAGAAGATCAATAGCTTCAAACTGCAAAGTTGTACTCTTAGAAATGACCATTTTTAATGACATTTTAAACCTGAAGCTACAACAGGAATGAATGTGTTACTTCTTGACTAACAGTGTCGTCGGCTGTCCTGTCTTTAAATCCCCACAATGTGGGCTTCTACCAGGGACCATTTCCTGAAGTTTTCATTAAATAGCCCAATTATCCAGTGTGATCTGGTGAATTTTCTGTTCTTGTGTGAGGTCAAAATGTCACCAGCAACTGATGGATTCTTTGTAATTCTTTTTAGAATATCGGTAAAGTACTACATAAAACTGTCATGCTCCGCCTGTTTCAGAGATCCGGCTCATCAAAGTGAACTACGAACGGCTGTGCGGGTGCACACCTGACGCGAGTCGAGTTTCTATCAGGTTGTAATTGCTCTTTATTGCTATATCTCTGCTCTGTGTTGTAAATCGTTCTATTTGCTAAATTCTCGGATCTTCTATTTTCCGTGTTAGTTCGCCGTTTCGTCCGGTGTTAGCTCGTAGCGGCTAGCTTGCGGTTAGCGGCTAGGCTGCGGTTTGTTGTTATTTTTCCTGTGTTTGTTCCCTATCAGGTCTAATTCATTCCTTGTTATTTTATCTCTGCTCCGAGTTGTAAATCCTTCTAGTTGCTAGATTTTTGGATTTTCTATTTTTTGTGTTAGTTTGCTATTTGTTCGGTGCTAGCTAATAACGACTAGCTCGTGGTTAGCGGCTAGGTCGCGGTTAGCTGTTTGTTTATTTTCTTTGTATTAGTTCGATATTTACTTTATACCTGCATGGTGCTGTAAATCGTTCGACTTGCTTTATTTTGTAAGCCCTTCATTCTTTAATTTTCGGCTCTAGCCTTGCCGTTCCGTTTGGTGCTAGCTAAAGATGCCTTGGTAACTGCAGCAATCCTACAGTAGGCCTATTACAATCTGCATTTTTTATATAATAGTGAGAGTACAGCACATTTTTTATAAGGATGAGATTGTTCTAGCTTAAAAAAACGTTCTAGCTTTTAAATAGCATTTTCTAACATGACTCTTCTGTACCCTCTTGTGTGTATTTACAGAGAATGCATCCATCAAAGCTTGCTGTTTTTAGTGCATGTTCACGGAAGTCACTACAGGAGCAAGGAACCAAAAGTAAACAGAGCAAGCTCCCAGACAACCAGGCCAAACTTGCAGTGGGTGGTGCCATCTGTGTGTCTCAAGGGACAGTTGACCGGTTCCTCATCAGGCTTATTTGTGAAGGTCACCACCCCTTCTCTTTGGTGGAACAGCCAGCATTTAAAGAGTTTGCTGCTGCACTCAATCCTCAATACAAAATGCTCTCCAGACCCACAGTTAAGAGCAGAATTGCTGAAGCTACTGCTGATATGAAGACCAAGTTGACAGCACACCTCAGTAACATAAATCATGTTGCAACCACCACAGATTGTTGGTCTGCTCACCAAAAAAGCTCCATCGGGGTCACATGCCATTGGATTGATGGGGAGACCTTCGAGAGAAGATCTGTCGTGTTGGCATGCAAGCGGCTAAAAGGCTCACACACCTTTGATGTGCTTGCCGGTGTCCTGGATGACATCCACTGCCAATACCGAATTCGAGGTAAAGTGGTTAGAACCACTACAGATAGTGGCTCCAATTTTGTCAAGGTCCTTCGCTGTATTTGGTGAGAGCCAGTCAGAGGATGAGGATGCCGGGTCAGACACAGACCAAGAAGGTCCAGAATTGGATGATGACGTTGAGTTTCAAGACACATTAGGCATCCTTGAATAGGACAACGGCCTTGAGTACCAGCTCCCCAAACATCAGAGATGTGCATGCCACCTGCTGAACTTAGTTGCCACGACAGATTCTGACCTTGCTGAAAAGAACAACACCTACAAGAGGCTTTCACCTGCCGCCTTTGGGAAATGCCAAGCTCTGTGGAATAAGTCAGGTCGCTCGCACACTGCAGCAGAAGTTGTGGAAGATAAATGTGGCCTTCAGCTCATTCGACCCAACAAGACACGGTGGAATTCAACATACATGGCTGTGGAGAGAATCCTACGCATCATAAAAGAACAAGGGGAGGATGCCATTAGGCATGTCTGCGAAGAACTGAAAGTGAAAATGTGAGTTTTTGTTTTTACATTTTAAAATATTTAATTAGCATATCTTGACATTTGTTATTCATAATGAATAAACAATGCTGATGCAAGAGTATAAAATACACAATAAACATATAATACAATATAATAGAAGACTACATGATATAAATACTTTAAAATATTTAATTGGCATATATAGCTTGGTCAAAATTCATGATGAATAAACAGTGCTGATTCAAGAGTATAAAATGCACAATATATAATACAATACAATATTATATGATGTTAATGTTATTTTGTTCTTTATGGTTACAAAGTCCAAATCCTTCTATGTTAATAAACAAAACTCAATTGTTGTTTTTGTATTTATTTATCTTGTGCAGGTTGAGTCAAGCAGAAATTGCTTTTCTGGATGAATTCTGCTGTGTGATGAAACCAGTGGCAAAGGCCTTGAATATTCTTCAGTCAGAAACCAACACACACCTTGGGTGGCTGCTCCCAGTGATCTCTGAATTGCAGTCCAAACTTACAAGGCAGGAAACGTCGGTCAAGATGTGCCTCCCTCTCATCTCGGCACTACAGCAAGGGGTCCAGGAGCGCTTCAGAGTCATGATGGAGGACCGAGAGCTTATCTCAGCAGCAATCCTCCTACCCAAATTTAAGACGGGCTGGACTGACAAAGCTGAAGTCATTGAAGCAGGTATGACTCCATTGTTCAATATCACAGCGATCAGTAATTCATTTTAGTCTTTTTCATTTGTTTTCTCTCAACATATTAACAACATTTCAATACAGAAGGCAAGGAGTTTTATTTGCCACATGCATAGAAATACTAAAAAGCATAACATGAGGTGAAATTACAGTTAACCATCTGTATTGTGCTCGCGTGTTTGTTAGTGGGAGGTGGGGTATTGAAGTGCAGTATGTTATCTGACTTAGCTGATCATAGTACTCTTTAAGAACAAATAGCTCTGTACTTAATTTCCCTACGGTGTCTGTCATTAAACAGGACTTCTTTATGTGAGGCATCACCTTGACCAGATGGCAGATGCTGAGGTGGAGCAGGGCGCACTCAGGCAGCATTCATCAGACGAAGAGGACTACTTCTCCACGATGAAGTCCCGCAGGTCAGAGGGTTCTGGGGAATTGGAGGGTTACCTTGCCTGTGTTTCAGACAGCATGGACCTGCTGAACTCGTTTCAAAACATTAAGAAACTGTCTTTGAAACTCAACACAGGCCTTCCCGCCTCAGCCGCCTGTGAGAGACTATTTAGTTCTGCCGGGTTGCTCTTCACAGCAAAGAGAGCAAGACTTACAGCCAAAAACTTTGAAAATCAGCTGCTGCTGAAACTAAACACAAGCTTTACTGGTCTGAAATTGTAGATTGTGGATTGTAGTCGGATCCTGTGTGCATTTTATTTTGAATAGTTGGATCCTGTGTAGGTTGCTCAGTGGAGTAGTGGTTAGCACTTTCGCCTTGCAGTAAGAAGATCCCTGGTTTGAATCCCGGGGTGGGCCTGGGATCTTTCTGCATGGAGTTTGCATGTTCTCCCTGAGCATGAGTGGGTTTTCTCCGGGCACTCCGGCTTCCTCCCACAGTCCAAAAATATGCTGAGGTTAATTGATGACTCTAAATTGCCCGTAGGTCTGAATGCGAGTGTGATTGTCCGTATACGTAGCCCTGTGACAGACTGGTGACCTGTCCAGGGTGTCCCCTGTCTTCACCCGAGTCAGCTGGGATAGGCTCCAGCACCCCCCGCGACCCTAGTGAGGATAAAGCGGTGTATAGAGGATGGATCCTGTGTGCATTTTATTTTGAATAGTTGGATCCTCTGTGCATTTTATTTTGATTTGTGGGATCCCGTGGGCACTTTATTGTGTTTTTTTTTTTTTTTTTTTTTTTGATTTGTGCAATCCTGTGGGCACTTTATGTTGTGTGCATTTTGTGTCTTTTGAATACTTTGATTCTTGTTTAAATTTCTTTATTCTTATCATAATGTTGTCGGTTGGACAATGGGACTGAAAAAGGTTTGCACTATACAGTACAGGTTGTGACTGTCCTTGTTTTCCTTGTGTTGAGGATCATGTTACTGAGCTCAGCTGAGCTTTAAGTGTGGATGTGCACTTTAATACGCCTCAAAGTTGATTAAAACAACTTGTGCTGAACTTTATTCTTGACTCATCCGTTTTTTGCATTAAATAAATGAAAGTAACGAAGTAACTGTACTCAAATTACATTTTAAATAAAGTAATTTTGTACTTTTACTTGAGTGCATTTTTAGATGGGTACTTTTACTCTGAGTAGAATTTAAACAAAGTAAAGATACTTTTACTCAATTACATTTTTTCAGTACTTTTTCCACCTCTGCTCTGGAGGAGCAACAGGCTCCCGCCACGGCTCTGGAGGAGCAACGGGCTCCCCCTGCAGTGTTGAGAGCAAAAGGCCCTTCATGAAGCATCAAAGGAGCAAGAAGCTCCGGCTGCAGCCTTAGGGAGGCGTTCTGCCCCCTCTACAGCTTTAAAGAAGTTTCCTGCCTCTCCTGCAGCCCTGCAGAAGCAGAATGCCTCCCGCGTCCCTGTCGAGGCGCTCTGCCTGCTCCGCGTCCCTGTCGAGGCGCTCCGCCTGCTCCGGCACCTTCTGAGAGGGATAAAGCCTCCCTGGCGCCTTTAGAGGAGCTTAATGCTCCGCCCGCGGTTTTAGAGAAGCCAAGAGTTTTCCCCGTGGCGCCTAAGGAGCCAAAGGCTCCGTCTGCAGCCCTTAGGAGGCGTTTTGCCTCCTCTGCTGCTCTAGGGAGGCGGCCTGCCTCCCTGGCAGCCTCAAGGAGAGGTCTCGCCTCTTCCGCATCCTTGGTGAGGCGTTCCGCCTTCCCCGCGGCCTTGGTGAGGTGTCCCGCCTCCCCTGAGCCCTTGGTGAGGCGCCCCGCCTCCCCTGGGTCCTTGAAGAGGCGCAGCTTCGAGGTGGCATTGCTCCTCCTCAGCCGCCTTGAGGAGATGTAGCGTCCCCCCCCCCCCCCCCCCCGAGTCTTGAAGAGGCATAGCCCCTCCTCCGCAACCTTGAGGGGGCGTAGTGCCTCCCCCCAACACCTGCTGAGACTTTGCGCCACCTTAACATCGAGTGGTCCTCCTGCAGTGGCCTCTTCAACACCCTGTGGTTCCCCTGCAGGAGTGGTCTCTCCTGTCCTGTTCCTCCAGTCCTTTTTCGTCCCTCCTATCCCTCTTGTCCCTTCTGTCCCTCCAGGCCTTCCAGTTCCTCCAGTTCAGTCAGTTCTTCCAGTCCTGTCAGCCCCTCCTGTCCTTTCTGTCCCTTCTGACCCTCCAGTCCATTCAGTCCAACTCAAGTCCAGCTCAGTTTCAGCCCAGTCCAGCCCAGCAAGTGGTCCCTGTCCTGTCCTGTCCTGTCCAGCCAGTTATTCAGTCCAGTCCAGCCCAGTCCAGCTAGTTTCCCAGTCCAGCTAGCTATCCAGTCCAGTTCTAATCCAGTCCAGTTCCGTCCAGCTCAAGTCCAGTCCAACAGTTGTCCAGTCCAGCTCCAATCCTAGCCCAGGTCAGCCATTGTCCAGTCCATCTCAAGTTCAGTCCGGTTCTGGCCCAGTCCAGTCCCCAGTCCAGATCCCCGCTCTGCTCCCAGAGGGGCCTCTGACCCCAGTCCAAGCCCCCACTCTGCCCCCAGAGGGGCTCCCGGCCCTGGCTCCTGATCCGCCCCCGGAGGGGCCACCGGTTCCTGATCCACCCCCGGAGGGGTCCCACCATCGCCGATTCCCAGTCTGGCCACCGGCCCGACCCCTGGAGGGGTCCCACCGTAGCCGGTTCCCAGTCCGGTCCCCGGAGGTCCCTGCTGGTTCCCCGTCCGACCCCCGGAGGGGTCCCGCCGGTCCACCTGCCGGTTCCCAGCCCGGCCCCCAGAAGGTTCCCGTCGGGCCTGCTGCCGGTGCCCAGCCCGGCCCCCAGACGGTTCCTGTCAGGCCACCTGCCGGTTCCCAGCCCGGCCACCGGAGGACCTCCGTCGGCCTGGCTCTCTGCTTCTGGTCCAGTCCCAGCCTGTCCAGCCCCTGGTCCGTCCTCCGATGTTGTCCCTCCCACCCGCCTGGTCCCAACCCACCCGTCCCTTGGAACGCCCCCCGGAGCGGTCCCTCCTGCCGGATCCCGGCTGGTTCCGAAAGCCCGCCGGTACCCCAACCGGTCCTGTGTGCACCAGGAGGCACACCTTGAGGGGGGGGGGTACTGTCATGTTCCGCCTGTTTCAGAGATCCGGCTCATCAAAGTGAACTACGAGTGACTGTGCGGGTGCACACCTGACGCGAGTCGAACCAGCACAGCTGTTGCAAATCAATCTGCACTCCATAAAGCCCAGCCCTCCCGAATCCTCAGTGCTGGATTATTGAACTGCACTCCGCTCACCACCACATGCAGACCGCACGCCGTTATTATTACCACCACACCCAGGACTCTCGTAACTTCCTTACCGGCTTGGAAATCCCCTCACTCCGCTCCGCACCCCTCCTCTGTCTGCTCGCGGTTGCCTGCTCCAGTCCTCACCGCTTTCACCTCCGGCTCCCTCA
The DNA here is from genome assembly GCF_021347895.1 of Acanthochromis polyacanthus. Lineage (NCBI taxonomy): Eukaryota > Metazoa > Chordata > Actinopteri > Pomacentridae > Acanthochromis > Acanthochromis polyacanthus. Next base: position 30,034,013 of record NC_067117.1, on the reverse strand, counting down.
ATTCTGCTTCCCTCCTCATCTCCCCGTTCTCTGGACTGTGAGTTATCTCTCCCCATCTGGTTAGTTTTAGTTTACTCTCTACCACGGCCATGCGCTGTCGCTTTTCGTTTCAGTGTGAAGTCCTGTTTTGTTCATTCCCCGTGCCTTCTGTTTGTTTATCCTTTTACATATTAAACCTCTTTATTATCCACCTGCCTGTCTGCCTGCTTCATGGGTTCTCTGCTCCAGTCCTGCCTGGTTGCGTGACAAAAAACAGTATCAGTTGAACTGTAGGGTTCAAATACCTACAATAACATCCCAGCTGTTGTATTGATTTAATATGTTTTTTGTTCTATAGCTGACTACAGATGACAGATAAAAACTCATGTTTCATCTAAAAAATGCAAGGAAATAATCTGAATTCCACTCTTGCCGTGTTGTTCTAATTAAAGTGAAATTCTCATGTAATATGGAGCCAAGTTTTGAGGTTTCTCATACAGATTTTCATTTTGTGTTTTGATTATGGTTTGTTGTTTTGTTTAGGTGAGTATTTTTATTATGAAACTGGGTTTCATGTCATAAATGAGGAAGGTTTTTGAGATTATCTGCTACACATTTAAAACTACAGAAGCAGACATTTTTCTCTCTGTTAAATAACCAGATTAAACACGTTCTTCGAGGTTCTCATTATCTTCACCTTTATTGTGTTTCTCTTATCCATTACAGCAGTTTTTATGCTGCATTTTAATCAGATTTTTTTCAATCTCAGCAGTACAAACAACCCATAAAACAGCTACTCTCAGCCAAAACCAGTTTTCTCTGTCATGTTTTCTGGCACATTCTTGAGAAGTTACTTTTCAGAGTTAATTTAAAGTCCACTATCAGATTGCTAAAGCCTTGCTGAAGCATCGGGATCTCTAAAAAAATAGGTGAAAAATTGCTGTAATTACCAGATTTTCTGTTTTGAAGATCTCGCCTGATGAGCCAGCGTTTGAAGGATCTGAACAGAAATTCTGTAAAGCTCTGGAGGGGTAAAAGAGATGCTAGCAGATCTGGACTTTGTTTAATTTAAGCCTGGCATCAGATGTGAGGAAATCTCCAAACAAATGGTTTGTGTCGGTTGTATTTAATTCTGAAAGTGTGGTAAGTATCGCTGAGAGCCAGGTTTCATTTTTCTCATGCAGTTTAGCAGCTCCATGTGATCAGTTTGTGTTTGAAAGGCTGCGTTTTCACTTTTCACATCCACATTCCTCTGGCCAGATAATTTAAACCGGCACCTTCACGGTAATCCCCCTCTCTCAGCGTTAAGCCACCAATTTGTGATATCAATCTTTGCTAAACAATCACTTGCAGGATTTTTCCAATAAAATCATGATCCAAACCAGCCTCTTCCAGGATAGGAGCTGTAGTCCATTCTGTAAATATTTTGAGACAAATTGTTTTTTCTTGGCTGATAATCAGTCGAGAGTGAAAGAGATGTTTCACTGATTAAGAACATATGTTAGATTAGTGTCCACAACAAACAATGTGGAACAATTTTCTTCTTGAAAGTAGGAAATTAGAAAGTCATGCTGTCCTTGGGGCAAAAAGTTCTGTAACACACAACACACACACTGAGATGCCTCAGTAAATACACTGCCCAGCCCAAAAAAACGCTAATATTTTGTTGTACTGCCTTTAGCCTTGAGTATGGCACTCATTCACTGTGGCATCATTTTGATAAGCTTCTGCAATGTCACAGCATTTATTTCTGTCCAGAGATGCATTCATTTTTCACCAAGATCTCTTATTGCAACCCGGTCTCACGGGGATTCGTGAAACTGTCACGTAAGTTTTAGTTTCGGTTTCGTGCGCACCAACACGATTTCGTCATGTTTTTCGTGCCGCTCACCACGAAATGTTTTTCGCTGTGGTAATCACATCTGAAAGTGGTTTATACCGGCGGATTCATGACGATCTAAGCTGTCCATCGGCGTATACTGCTTGTGTGATCGCGTTTGCGGCCGCCGGCCGCCGGCCGCCGGACATTCTTGAAATTCCTATGCAAATTGGTAAGTGTACCACCGGCTTATGGTTAGGTTATGGTTATGGTTATGGTTAGGGTTATGTTTAGGAACGATGTCATGCAAAATATAGCGTTGGATTCGCCACGGTTTTACATTAAAAATATAATATACACATTCTTTTGAAATACGTTCTGAGTGGCACGAAAAGTCCGCCGTTTAAAATACATTGGTGCGCATTTCGTGGTGAGCGGCACGAAAAACATGACGAAATCGTGTTGGTGCGCACGAAACCGAAACTAAAACTTACGTGACAGTTTCACGAATCCTCGTGAGATCGGGCTCCTTATTGATGATGGAAGAGTCAGAACGCTGCACAAAGCCTTCTCAGTGTGGCTGAGGTCTGGACGCTGTGGAGGATAATTTCTGTGTGGAAATGACATCTCATGCTCCCTGATCCACTCATTCTCAATGTGAGCCCCATGAATCCTGGTATCATCATCTTGGAACATGCCCATGTCATCAGCGAAGAAAATCCATTGATGTAAAGACCTGGGGCCTCATTTATAAAACATTGCGTAGGATCCATACTAAAGTTTGCGAACGCCGAAAATCTGAAATGGGCGTATGCCCTTCGCCCCTGATTTATAAAACTGCGTAAGCACAGCTGCACGCAATTTCTTGATAAATCGCACACCAGCTGGAAGATTGCACAGGTGGATCCACCTCACATTCCGCCCACAACACACCCACATTTCACCATGAATGGTCAATGTAACGTAACTCATGAATGTATCTGTATATAAATAAGCTGCTGATCCATGGCATTTTACGCAGCACCGGCCTGCTGTGCGTCAGGATGAATGAATCATGTGTTGACCCAGGCCACGCTGCCACTAAATTTGTTATGATCATGTCCGATATACAAATAATTTGTAAACTGATTGAATGTACATTTTTTTCAGTTCACATAGACAAATTCATTTTCACTCGGAGCCCTTACAGCAACACGAGTGCAGTCAGTTACGCCGATTACATTTGGGAAACCGTACATCGCTGCAAATTTCCGTGTAACGTTGGCCTGTTCACCCACAGTGTAAGGAAGGCTGATGTATTGACTGGTCATGTTTATAATGTCATCCAAAACAGCTGGCATTATTGCGCTGAGGGATGGTTGTGATATCCCAGACCTAAAGGACATCATTAACTGTATATCAGACCCAGATAGGATTTAGACAACAAATGTAACCTCATATATTCTTCATATAAAACACATACCTGTCGGCCATTTAACGCTGGAAGGAGCTGGTGTTGCCAGAAACCCCCGAGTCGTCAGCTCCTGGCAACCTTTAACACTCAAAGAGCCATTTCGACCCGTTTCCCACAAAAATAAAACACCGGGAGCCGCAAAATCCTTTTGGCATTTAAAATGAAGACAACGCTGCATATATCGCTTTTTTTTTTACCTCTATGCCCTTGTTAATCAGTCGTGATTAATTAATTACAAAGCCTCTAATTAGATATTCATTTTTGAAATTGTGTCCTACCACTAATATTTATCTTACCTGGTTAATGTTATTTTTGCTCCTGGACCTCATATGTTACGTAATGTTAGCTGGAAATCAATATTTTGCGAATGTCTATTTAACTTGTAAAGTATATTTATCTTAAGCTAATAACTTCTCTCCGGTAAGTCGCTGCCCTATTTTCCAAGACGACACTCCTCTGACTCTCTGACCTGCTACCTGGATGCTGGACGTGACATCGAGCCGTGAGAAACATCATATTAACCTGACATATCAAAGAGTAGATACTGAGCAAGACAATTATCTGTAGTTTACCTTAGTACTCACGAGTACCCGACACAATGCAGGACTCTGCTGTGAAGGCGGAGACGTGCAGCGGTGGTGTATTTGCGACAGTAAAAAAAGAAAGAAATTTGAAGGAGCGACGGCTAGGATTTAGGAATGGTAGCCTGCCACTGCTGAATGAATGTAGAGCAAACACTGGGATCCAAAGATCAACAGGACTCCAGATGAATACACGCAGGCCGGCGAGTGTCGGAGATTGGCGGCTGGGACGCATATTTTGACAGACAAAAATTAAGACGTTTTATTTTGATGTTACAAGATCACCATAATCTTCAAATTTAGAATTAAAATTTAAAAATTAATCTAAAATAAAATAAATTGTAATTAAATAGCCTGCTGATTATTTATTTTCCAAAGTTACAGGGAGCCGCAACAGAGGGCTGAAAGAGCCGCATGTGGCTCCGGAGCCACGGGTTGCCGGCCCCTGCGCTATACTATAGGTTTTTTTAATTGACATATTACTATGACGTATTATTTGTTCTAGTTTTTTTTTTGTCTTTTAGCAACATATAATAATTTGAACAGTTTTAAAAATTACTACACTTTTACTTGTGAAATGAACTCTTATTCTATGGCATTTTTTTAGACCACATAATATACTCTGTTTCCTTGAATGACATACTATTTTGACAACATACTGCACTACGACATTTTTGAACCACATATCATACATGACAATTTTAGGAAACATCCTATCATTTTGTGCTTTTTGAACCACATAATAATCTATGATTTATGATCTCTCATTGGTGTCTATGGAGTGAACAGGGACTGTCTGCAAATTGCAAAAACGCTGCAACAGCGAAGAGAGACACAAATATTCAATAACTTCACTCTGATACACTGTAGTGTCACCAAAATCACTGCAGCCTTCAGCTGGCTCCTGTTGACACCAATGCAGTGACGTGCGGTCAGGGGAAGCAGGTGAGGCAGTGCCTCACCTGTCATCATGACAAAAAAAAGAAAAAAGAACATAAATACATATTTATTTATGTACATACATGTACATAAATATTAATATTTTCCACTGATCTGTGTTAAAAATGCATTTGCAGTATGACTACACATTTCTGACATTTTATTGAGTAAAAATTGCTGAATTTCAGTTTTTCCGATCAAATCCATGGCAGAAACCCCGGGTGAGGCAGGGGCGAACTGTGCCTCACGTCTGACTGCATGATCCAATACAAACTGGGTTGCATGACGCGTGCCCGTTTCTGTTCCTCAGCATATCGCCAATATGAACTTTACAGAAATATTTGTTATACACCATGACTTTCTGCAGTCTATGTAATGTCTTTTATGTATGTGTGAGAGAACTATTCCTATCTGATCGCACAATAAAGTGCAGAGAAAAGTCAGCACGTGAGGCAGGCAGTACTCTGCCTCAACTCAAGGGGGCGTACGCAAGCTGGCAGATGCTTTGTCGCTGCAGTGCTGGCTTCAACAGAGGCAATCCAAAGTCGGCGCCAAGCGAAAGCCAGTAAGTCTGCACACATCTCTGTACTTTAATTTGTTTACAGTATATATGAATTGCTTAAGGGCTGCATAGTGTGTTAGCGGTTAGCACTTTCGCCTTGCAGCAAGAAGATCCCCGGTTCAAATCCCGGCCTGGGCCTGGGATCTTTCTGCATGGAGTTTGCATGTTCTCCCTGTGCATGCGTGGGTTTTCTCTGGGCACTCCAGCTTCCTCCCACAGTCCAAAAATATGCTGAGGTTAATTGATTACTCTAAATTGTCCGTAGGTGTGAATGTGAGTGTGATTGTCTGTATATGTAGCCTTGCGATGGGCTGGCGACCTCTCCAGGATGTCCCCTGCCTTCACCCGAGTCAGCTGGGATAGACTCCAGCACCCCCTAGTGAGGATAAAGTGGTGTATAGAGGATGGATGGATGGACGAATTGCTTAAAACACAAAATGGGTGCTCTAGCCATAGTTCTTTGGAGGAAGAATATGTTCCTGTGAATATGTTTGTGTTGGTCTGTGAGTGTAATTGAAAGAGGAATGCTGATGGGATATGAAGCATTATCAGTAGTTGCATGCTGTTCGATGAATAGTGAAATAAGATGCTTTTTTCAGTTCTTACAATCGTAAATCTGACTCTTGAGGAGTCAGTCCCTCACCAGCCATGAACCTCACCACACGTCACGGCACCAATGTTATTCCTGCAACTTGAAAGACAGCTACTTTTGATAAAACTGGGCTTGTAGCGCATTGTTTACCTTTCAGCGATGGGAAAGAGGCATTGCTTATGTTTTGACAACTTATATCTAATGAGTTACTGGTGCCAGAAGTCCGAATCTGTGAATATCTTTCCAACTTTACTGAACTGTGGCCCTGAGGAGCCGTGGTGGGCGTTCTTTATTTTCATTTCTGAAAGGTGGCAACCCTATCTACGACTCTAACAGCTATTTATTCTACTACTGCTGCTTGTACTTTTAATATTACTACTTCTGCTTGTACAGCTATAGAGGGATTTGTTGTTTACAAACACGAGAGGATGCGCGCGCATCATGGCTGCAGAAAGGCGGACCCTTTTAATTGTAAAGTCGGCTGTGAACACAGTTTCAGCCGTGTTAGCAGTCGTTAGCGGTGTTAATGTTAGCTAGCGATGTTCTCAGCATACTACAACAGTTTATCGCCAAGTGATAAAGTAAGTTATTCAACTAAATTGACATTAGTAAGCGGTATACGCCTTAACGACCCATATGCGTTGCAAGCTGCTGCCTGGATAAATGACGAAAAAAAATGGCCCAAACTTCAGTGGCCAGACATCCATTCTTACCTGATCGAGACTCCAAGTGTCTATTCCCGGTGTAACGGGTTAGTCTGGGGTGCCAGCCAGAGTCGCGTCTGACAATTCAAGAAATAAAAACCTTTTTTATACCTGCACAAATCAAGAACGTCATGTAAAGCAAAAACAATATATTATTATGCACATATCAACCAGAGAGGGAGAAGAGGAAAAAACAAAGCAAAGTAGATTTTCCAAATTAGATTCAATGCATATGCAAGTCAAAACCAAACATAAAATAACAAACTCAGCTGTGTGTGCACTCAGGTAAACTCAGTTCAGTTCGGGAGTTCAGTTCATTTTAACCGTAAGGTCCATTTCGGGTTTTCAACATAGATTTCACACACAGTTCAGTCCAGTTTAAGCCCAAGGAAAACCAACTTGAAATTGTGAATCCAGTCCGGGTTTTACCGCGGACCTACTCTTTTCGTTTCCAAACCCGGACAATAATACCCCAGCGTCTTTTCGCTATTTAGAAACACTCATTCATAAATCCACACACACTCAAGAATCACTCACGGAATTTATAGTCGGTTAAGGTCAGTCGGTCAGTCAACCAGTGGTCACTCCATCCAACTGTCGGACTCCGGACCCAACGGTGATGAGATGCTCTCCTGATATTCCTATAGACACAATGCCCCGGGTAAAATCCGTCTTCGGCTGATGCCCACTTTGAACGACGCACAGAACTTCCAGAACAGAGCATAAGACGCGGACTTACACGACGCTACAACGCACACGTACGCCGATCTCTTCCTCATTCACTCCACCCATCGCCTGTCCGGACTGGCCCTCTTATCCTATTTCCTGATTCAGCGTTTGAACGGCGCGGAGCGTTGGTGAGTGGGAGTGGTGCACAGGATCGTGGGTGTGGAAAGTCACTCGTGATCACGGTGCACAGGATGCGATCACGGTGCACAGGATGGTGGGGCTGTGTGATCAGTGTGAGTTGCGCTACACCGGGAAAGCCTGAAATCCTACCAAACACTGGATGCATACAGCTATGTAATGGACAACCATGTGCAGGATATTTTATTACATGACTACAACCTTGAAAACTTCGTGGCTCTGAAAACAGAGGTGCTACCAAGTCAAAGACAAGGAAAGAGGACAGAGATGTACAAGGTGTGGGTGATTGTAAACAAAAAGAACAACAGCATTCTAACCGCGAACTGCACCTGCATGGCTGGGTAAGTAATACTGAATACTCTGATAACAATACAGACATTATCTGCTAATTTTTGTCCCTTTGAGAGCAGAGGTGGGTAGTTGCTACTAGTAAATTGTTATATACTTGAGTTAATTGTAAAGGAAAATACTCAGAGTTGCTTTACCATTCAGTGCTTTTTACATCTAGTCGATAATATTACACTTAAGTGTTTGTACTCTTACTTAAAAATGTTTTACCGGTGAATAAATACGTTGTGGCTAAAGCTAAATTTTACAGATTAGGCAGGTCATGTTTGTGTTTTTCTTTTCACCACAATCCTCAAAATAAGTATTTTTTTTTGTTATTTATTGTCACAATAAAATATTTTATGTATTTTATACCATGTTTTGTTTTCCTCATAACATAACATTCCTCTTAACCCCACTGATTTATAAATTAAAAATGTATACTCAATCACAGACTCATTACTCACAGTACAAATGTGAAATGTAAATTTTCCTTTGAGGGCTTTTTATACTTTGAATAATATTTTAGGTTGCTACTGTTTACTTCTACTTCAGTAAAATCATTTCAAAGTACCACTACTCTTACTGAAGTCAATACTTTGACTACTCAACCCACCTCTGTTACTCAGTCTCTTTCATTATTGAAAACATTTTTATGATCATTGCTACAGTGGTGCAAAGTGGCATAATGCTTTCTCTCTTTATTATTGTTCTAATCAATTTGTGTGAAATTTTTTCCTGTGTTTCTTTTTCCTCAGTTTGGGGTCATGCTGTAGGCATGCAGCAGCTCTAATGCTTAAGGTTGAGTTGTGGGTCAGATATGGAAAGACTGAAGTGGCTTGTACATCAGGGACCAACCAATGTCTTCTGGCCTCCAGAAAAGAGGTAAAGGCAGCCAGACTGAGTGAAATCTGTGTCAAAAGACCTAAGTGGTCGCACACCGGCTTACTGCTACCTGTGAGAAGAAAACGCCACGAGATCAACAATGTCAAAGGTATGAAGTTTATCATAGCCATAAATTAGTGCAGCCATCACCAGGAGTAAGAACTTTCATAAGGGCTTCAAATAGTTGTTAAAAATATGAAATTTCTATTATCAAAATTGTAAAATAATAGTGTATTATTGATATGGTAGTACTCCTCTCGTAACGTTTGGTTTCATTGGGGTGTACCTTCTCTTCTGTGTGATTTCAGAGGTGACACACATAAAGAAGCTGAAACTTCTGGAACCCAAGGCAGCTGTTCTCACTAGCCTGGACTGCAGTGACACAGACACCGCATCAGATTCAGACAAAGAGAATGAAGACCCATTGGAGCCACTTGCAGCTCTGTATGATGCAAATCTGAGAGGCGTCTCCTCAACTGAATTACGAGAAAAAAGTGAGGCTATATTTTCCAGGCTTAGAAGGGAGATAACACAGGTAAAGTGTGCAAACCTTGAATCAAATACTAAAAAACAAGCCCAATCACAGGCTTGGCAAACACACAGATTAGGACGAATTACTAGCACCACCCTATATCGCGTTTGTACTGTTAAAACTGAAACAGCTAAAACCAACTTACTCAAACAGATGATGCAATATGACAACAAAGACTTATCTCATGTAAATGAAATAACGTGGGGAAGAAACAATGAAAGCACTGCAAGAAAATGTTATGCTGAGGCAATGAAAGCACATCATCACAACTTTAATGTTGAACTCTGTGGTCTAGTTGTCCATCCAGACCATCCACATCTTGGAGCATCACCAGATGGAGTGGTGAACTGTGGTTGCTGCGGTAGAGGAACTGTAGAGATCAAGTGCCCATACAGATATCGTGATGGTCTGACAGGAAGCGGTGAGGACAAAGATTTTTGCTTAGACCAATCATTCTCTCTCAAAAAGAACCACAAGTACTACCATCAAGTACAACTTCACATGTTTGTATGTGAAGTACAGTACTGCGACTTTGTGATGTGGACACAGCAAGATCTAATCATCACTCGTGTTGCCAGAGATGATCCATTCCTTTCCACAGCCCTCCCTATTGCTGAACAGTTCTTTAAACAAAATATTCTGCCTGAGCTGTTAACACGCAGCATGGACCAGCAACAACAAGCACCGATGGTCTGCCCTCACTGTGAAAGACCAGAATTTGGAAAGATCATTACCTGTGCAAAGTGCGAGAAGCATTTCCACTATGAATGTGCAAAGGTAAAAAGAAAGGTGAAACAATGGTATTGTGCTAAGTGTAAGTGAAAAGAGCTGGAGTATGCACTTAAACAAGCTTTATTTATAGGACCAGTTCCTGTTTAACTATTTAAAGTTTGCACTTAGGTTCAACATATAAAACAGGAAGAAATAAAAACATATCTGAATAACTGACTGTCATTCTTATTGGGAGTGGTGGAAAGTAAAGTAAAAGCACAGATAAAAAGTACAAAATTTAAGAACTTACACTTAGGAAAATTTTATGAAGACTTTCTTACCACATTAATAATATTCAAAGTAAATGTGGTGAAGTAGAACGTATTCAAAACAGTGAAATTTTAATTTGATGCCTGTACTTTTACTTTTCACTGGTTACTGAGTGCCTATGTTTGCTATATACCTGTTAAGTTAGATGCCACAAAAATTCATTGAAAAAAACATTCGGGCATGATGTGTCAATAAATTTGTTCTCAAAATTTAGGCCATCGTTTACAATTTACTGCACTTGCAATTTATACTTTACATAGAGGAAAGTTTACAAATGCAATGAAATGAATATCACCAACATTAGTTAGTTAATGAATAATGTGTTTGCCACAATATCACACTTGAGTGTTGTTTACTACACAAATGCTGTAGTTCATTTACTTGGAAAAACACATTTGCAAATGTTTGTTAATGCTGCACACACAATTACAATGTCATCTAGCAGGTCAACTTGTGAGAGCGGGACAACAGTAGTTAAAATTCTGAATGTTTTCCATCTACCAATTACTCTCTCAATGTGTATCCTAACATTAGACAAACGCCTTGATGTTTCCACTTCTTGAGCAGACAGCTGCTTTTTCCCTTTGGTAAAGTGTGGGATTCTCAACGTGGCTCCACTCAATGCAAGCTCATCTCTTATGGTGAAACCACGATCTGCCAGTATCTCATCATTTATTTCTAAGTGGTCATAAAACCCGGACTCAGCTGTAAGTTGTTTGTCAGACACACGTCCACCCCAGCCAGTGGACGGAAATGTAATGGCTCCAGCAGGTGACATGCCAATCAAATACTTCACTGTGTTATGGCTCTTATAATTTGAATATGTTTGGGCTCTGGCTGTTAGATTTGTGGGTCTGTTAATGAAAATTTCAGTACAATCAATTATGCACCTGCAACGCTGGTATTTAGGTTTGAAACATTTTGGCATGTTCTTTAATATGGCTTGCTTACTTGGCCACTTGATTAACGGTTTCAGAGTTTGTGCCATAACAGGGAGCCACTTCCTTAAAATGTTTGATATGTCACATTCCAGTACATTAAATCTGATTGCAATATCCTTATTGGTAAGTCCCAATCTCAGTTTCATGAGGACTACAAGCAGATGGTCCTCCAGGGTCAAAGCACAACGTAAAAGTTCTACATTGTCTTTTATGGCTAGCAGGACCCAATTGAAAAGAGCACTAGTCAAACCAGTGAAAAATAGCACCTGTGCTGCTTTAGACTTGACAGAAGCAAAAGAAAACTGTCTACTTTTGAGCTTTGCTTTGATTTCTTCATTCTCAGCTCTCAGTTGGTTGTTTTCTGCACGCAGGTTGTCACACTCGATATTCAGTTGGTGGTATTTCTGTTTGAGGTCCTCATGGTCGGCCTTTGGGACTGTAGCTTCTGTAAAGTTAATAATAAGAAAACATATGTCACTATTTTTTTCCCCCAAATCTAATTGCCTTCCTGTAGATAATTCAGACTTTGATAAACAATTAGGGCAGTCTGAGAAATGTTATTAAGTAACCGTCCCAGTCTAAAACGATTATCATATTAACATTAAAAACAAAAAAGAAAGGCACATAGTTTTGATTTACTTTTTTTCTTAATGATGGTACTGTTTTAGTTATGAAGAGTGTTCAGAGTTCATACCGTTACAAAGATCAGCATTTGACTCCATTTCACAGTCATTCACAGGTGGAGTGGGCATAGATTGATCAGGGCCCATTCCACTATCATTTGCTGGGGAAATAGGTGTAGATTGATCATCGTGTGGACATCTTCTGGAGGCTTCATCTCTTCGTCTTTTTCTCTTATATCTGAAATGCACAGAAGAGCGTAATCAATTGCAAAGAAGGCAGCTACTTTTAGGCACAGGATTACTTTATCATTTCAAATCTAACTTTCATGTTTCCATGAGGTTCATTCAAAGATGTACAGTAATGTTATTTCATTAACCAGAGTTATTTCAAATACATTAAAATGTCACCTTCCTATTTATTTTTACTAATGATCACACTATGTGGTAACATACAGTTATATCAGAGAAGCAACACAAGAAAATCCGAATATTTACCGCTCCAATTTGGCATCGCCTTCCTTGTCTGACTGGGATGAATAAGAAAAGATCGACAGGACAAAGTCAGGACTATTGATGTCATCAGATGCTTCTCCTGTACAAAATATACAACGCACTCAGATGACTGATGTTACTGGCAAAACCTACATCATCTCAAACATTTAGCATGTTAGCATACAATAGCAACAGTTTGCTTCACAAGTGTCAACAAAGAGAACTTGTGCATATAGTACATAGTTAACATGCTTCCACAAGCTTGATAAAATATAATTGATTATGGTTTTATAACTTAGCCATGCGGATACTTATTGTTAGCGAAGGCAAAGTTAGTTACCTGATATGAAGTGATCATTGCATATTCTGGCATTGCTGATCTGCTGCTCGTTCCAGTTGGTCCTTCGGATGGCTTGCAACCATAGACATCTCCTGTTTGCCTTAAAAGGGGTACGAGTACTTGGAATTCTGTAAAATTTACGCGTTTTATGGTTTTTATCAAAACGATTTGCGCAACCAACAGCACAACAAGACATTTTCGGTCTTCTTTCCGCGGTAAATACGGCGCTTTTTGCAGCCGTCATGCGTAGTCACTTGAGAGTGACGTAAGAGTGACGTCGGCTCCAAATCCGTCTATACTACAGCTACTATTAGTCGTCTGGTATTCGGTTGTCCAGCTGTTAGCTCGCGTTAGTGTTTGCTAGTGGCTAACTAGTTAGCTCTCATAGATTGGAAGCTCTCAACAAGATTTAATAATGAAAAAAGAGCCAAAAACTATTCTTATCTATGAAAAGAAACTAAGATTTATTATCATATTTAAGTTAATAATGACTGGTTATGTGATTATTTTTTTAACCTCATATTCTGGCCACATTATATTGAATTTGTCAGCACTTTTTGTTAAAAAAAACCCAAAACTTTAGAATATAAAACTATTTAGGGGGGCTAAAGAATATTTTGGAGGGGCTGAAGCCCCCCTAAAATAGGCCTAATGACGCCACTGACTGACCACATTTGTTCCTGGAAGATGATGGTTAACTATCCTTTTTAGTAATGCGTTGGACTGTTCTTAACCTGATTTTAGTTGTTTCAGAAATCTTCTTAGCAGTGGCGGCCCGTGACCAAAATTACAGAGGAAGCCAGTGTGAACAACAAATTAGATTTGGTGTTTTAACTGTTATTTTCATGTAAACAAATCAGCCTACTGTTACAGTACCTTTATTCTACCGACTTCTCATTCATTTCAGTGAAAAAAAAAGAGGTTAAGTGCTCCAGGGGTTGTTCAGGGAGCCGGTAGACCGGTCAAATAGGAGACATGGCCAGCAGAAAAGCCGGTTAAGCTTGGCACTTCCCGTTAGCCACTCGTTTCTGGCATAGTTAGCTTCACAAAAAGAGCAAGCCTTTCCATTAGCTCTACACTTAGTTAGATTGAGCTTTGGAGTTGGCCTACCGTCCCTTTTGACTTGTAGTTGAACTTCAAAAGGAAGTTTTGTGAAGTCATTTTTTACAAGAAACTCAAGGTCCCTGTCACCATCCATTCTCTGGCTAGCTTGATGGCTATACTTGCTGTGTGGGCTTGCTGGCGCCTGGCGGGACAGCTGCATTAGTGTGGGTATTGTTCATCACAGTTTGTGATTGGTTGGAAGCCAGATTTGATCTGGCCTCCCTTATGTTTTTTTTAATGATGTATCGACCATTAAGCGATGAGCCTTGCTTCAATCTGATTGGCTAATACGGGCTGGTTTTTTTTCTCTGAGGGAGGCAAGGCGAAGCTGGCCTCTGAACACAGACAGCGCAGAGGGCATGAGAGACGTCGTGTAATGCACAAAAAGAGCTTGACAAGAGGGGCGCTGTTTTGCTCCTCACAAAGCAGAAATGCCTGATGTAGTGTTTTGACAACAAGGAATGACAAAAATATAAAACATAAAATACATAGTGGTGAAGATTATTTATATTTTTTCTTTCTTGCATATTTTTTGGGGAAGCCAGGCTTCCCTTGGCCTCCATGAAAAACCGCCACTGCTCCTTAGTTGTTTTCTTTGCTTGATGCAGGCCAATAATTTGAGCCTTCTGAGACAAATTAACATCCTTTCCATGACCACAGGATATGTCTTCCTACACACGTGGACAAAATTGTTGGTACCCCTCAGTTAAAGAAGGAAAAACCCACAATTCTCACTGAAATCACTTGAAACTCACAAAAGTAACAATAAATAAAAATTTATTGAAAATTAAATAATCAAAATCAGCCATCACTTTTGAATTGTTGATTAACATAATTATTAAAAAAAAAAAACTAATGAAATAGGGCTGGACAAAAATGATGGTACCCATAACTTAATATTTTGTTGCACAACCTTTTGAGGCAATCACTGCAATTAAACGATTTCTGTATTTTTCAATGAGCGTTCTGCAGCTGTCAACAGGTATTTTGGCCCACTCCTCATGAGCAAACAGCTCCAGTTGTCTCAGGTTTGATGGGTGTCTTCTCCAAATGGCATGTTTCAGCTCCTTCCACATATGTTCAATGGGATTCAGATCTGGGCTCATAGAAGGCCACTTTAGAATAGTCCAACGCTTTTCTCTCAGCCATTCTTGGGTGTTTTTGGCTGTGTGTTTTGGATCGTTGTCCTGTTGGAAGACCCATGACCTGCGACTGAGACCAAGCTTTCTGACACGAGGCAGCACATTTCTCTCCAGAATGCCTTGATAGTCTTCAGATTTCATCGTACCTTGCACACTTTCAAGACACCCTGTGCCAGATGCAGCAAAGCAGCCCCAAAACATTACTGAGCCTCCTCCATGTTTCACCGTAGGGACAGTGTTCTTTTCTTCGTATGCTTGGTTTTTGAGTCTATGAACATAGAGTTGATGTGCCTTACCAAAAAGCTCCAGTTTGGTCTCATCTGTCCAAAGGACATTCTCCCAGAAGCTTTGTGGCTTGTCAACATGCATTTTTGCAAATTCCAGTCTCGCTTTTTTATGAGTTTTTTTCAGCAGTGGTGTCCTCCTTGGTCGTCTCCCATGAAGTCCACTTTGGCTCAAACAACGACGAATGGTGCGATCTGACACTGATGTACCTTGGCCTTGGAGTTCACCTTTAATTTCTTTGGAGGTTGCTCTGGGCTCTTTGGATACAATTCCAACGATCCGTCTCTTCAATTTGTCATCAATTTTCCTCTTGCGGCCACGTCCAGGGAGGTTGGCTACTGTCCCGTGGGTCTTGAACTTCTGAATAATATGAGCCACTGTTGTCACAGGAACTTCAAGCTGTTTAGAGATGGTCTTATAGCCTTTACCTTTAAGATGTTTGTCTATAATTTTTTTCGGATGTCCTGGGACAATTCTCTCCTTCACTTTCTGTTGTCCATGTTCAGTGTGGTACACACCTTTTCACCAAACAGCAGGGTGACTACTTGTCTCCCTTTAAATAGGCAGACTGACTGATTATGAGTTTGGAAACACCTGTGATGTCAATTAAATGACACACCTGAGTTAATCATGTCACTCTGGTCAAATAGTTTTCAATCTTTTATAGAGGTACCATCATTTTTGTCCAGGCCTGTTTCATTAGTTTGTTTTTTTAAATAATTGTTAATCAACAATTCAAAAGTGATGGCTGTTTTTGATTATTTAATTTTCAATAAATTTTTATTTATTGTTACTTTTGTGAGTTTCAAGTGATTTCAGTGAGAATTGTGGGTTTTTCCTTCTTTAACTGAGGGGTACCAACAATTTTGTCCACGTGTGTACATGGTTGTTTAAGAAATGAGAAGCTCCTCACTGCATCAGCTAAAGTTGAATAAGTTGTTGCTGAAACATGTTCATTGCTGCAGCAATTATCTAATACCTATTTGCTTAGTTAAATCCTGGTGATGACTTTTTTTCAAAAAAATATTTTTGGCCTTTTGTTGAGAGACAGATGGGAAAGAAGGGAGAAGACATGCAGTAAACAACCTTGAGCTGGAATCAAACCCACACTGCTGCATACATGGGTCACTTGCTTACAGTTGAGCTATGTGGGCATCCGGTGATAACTTTTTTTGGCCAGGCATTGTATAAATTTGGCTGCACAAAAATAATTGAATCACCACGGTTTAACAACATAAGTTCAAAGATCTGGTTTGGATCAGCTTAGGTCCTTCAGCAAAAGTGTGGATTTACTCTTTATATAAGGCTGAGGAACAAAATGAGGAGCTTGTTGATTTTTATTCACTTAAAATGATAAAATTTGGAGGATATTTAATTTTACTTTTCTCCTCTGTGCTCTCAATATAAATGCACTTCAGTTTTGTGACCTGCTGCATTAAAAGTACATGGAGTGTAATGTAAAAGTTGCACCTTGTTGGTTTAAGCATCACAAATAAGACTTCCTGGATTACTTTATGTCACGGCTTAGCTTATTCAGACCGAACAGAGAGCCACTACTACCAGAACCGGAGAAGTTTGAAAAAGGATTTATTGTTCAGAGGTGGATATGGCTGAAGTATGAGGACCGGAATGCAGGGACGGGAATGCAGGCGGGGGGAGGATGTGGTCGGGTGGATCTGGGGGCCGGGGATCGGCGGTCGTCCAGGGTCCGGGCGGAACCGGAGCGTCGCGGGTCTCAGTGGGGGATCCCTGGCGGCCAGACGTCAAGGGCTTAGAGTTCGGTGGAGGAGAGGAGTTTGGAGAGGACGGAAGTAGCACTCTGACGATCCGGTGGGGGGCCGAGGTGTCGGATTGGCCGAGCAGAGACGGCGTCTCGCCGGTGATGTTCCAGGAGGGGGCTCCGGGAGGCAGGGAGAACCAGTTGGCTGCTGCGGCTTCAGCAGCCAGGAGGGAAGCGGGTTGGGGGCTCAAGGAAGGGGTCCAGGCGGAATGGGGGATCCAAGTGGGGAGGGGACCGGTGCCGAATGGCTCAGGGGGGTTCCAGTGAGGGTTCCAGGTGGGGAGGTCTCCGGGCAGCTGGGTCTGGAAGAGGGTGAGAGAGGTGCACGTTAGAAACGTCAAAGATTCTTAAAGAACTTTCTGGAGGCTAGAAAGAGAACTGACTGCGAAGTCTATTTCAACAATCTGGCAGGGTGTGGAGTGTTGAGCCGGTACTTATTGTGAGGTGGGTAATCAAGGTGATTTCTTCCAGCTGCCCGGGACTCATGGAGGAGCTTGATTACCTGAGTGGAGACGGCTGCGAAGCCGAACTCCACTCAGGTGTCGTGCTGAGGGAAAGCAGAGGAAGAGGGACGGATGGGAGACAGGAGACACATAGGGAGGGGGTTAGTTTGGGATGCCAGGTGGGGAGGGGTGAGGAGAGGGCCCTGACACTTTAACTGTTCGGAGTCAGGAGTCAGTGTGTGTTATTCTTTTCTAGTCTGACTGCATCAGATCTGTACATGCACACTGCAGAGGTGGGAAAGTTTGTGCAAAATGAAATAAATGAAAATAAAATACAATTCTTGACTCACACACATAACATACAATACCACCAGCACTGTTTATACTGTGAAATGATTCCTGTTGCATTACGTAGGATTTAATTTGAGTTTTGCATCATACAACACATTCACACATCTGGATCTTATAGCTGACAAAGCATCTGATTTGATAAAATTAGTTGGAAATGCTAAGAAATAAAAGGAAATGGCTCAAACTCTGACTTTATCAAAGTATATCTACAGGAGGTCTTTAGAAATAAGCAAAGAGGCAACTTGGTTTGGCAGAAACACAGAAAGACAAACAAAAGTTATGCAGACTAATTTAATAAATGTGATTGTGTGTCCAGCTCATTAGCTTCATAAAAACTAATTAAAACAAATAAGCTGTTTTCAAACTGTTTCCTGTAGTGAGATTTGTCTTTTCCTCTCTGTGGTCGAGGTTCTGATGTTTCTATTAAACAGGACATCATGGACTCATTTACGAAGCTTTTCGTGTGGCTGCAGGCTGCAGGCCTCTCAAAATGAAAACATGGCAGTCTTTCCTTTCATTCTCGGTGGAAAATGCATTATTTCAAGACAGTTTGGACTTATAAAAGCATTTTGGTGACATTTCTAGCGAAAAATATACATTTTAATTTCACAATATTTGTTCAGTTCTTGTGTATGATCTTTGGTTTGTTTGTTATTACAATGAATCTTTCACGTCTCAGAACGGAATTGTTACATTGTTACGTTTTCCACCGTTGCTATGGTGGTTGGTAAGGACGCGTCCACGGGATAAACCAAATGTAACCTGGAGTTACAATAAAATACAAAAAAAAACAAAAACAAAGCAAAAATGAAATCGTGAAAGATTTTATTTTGAAAAGACGATAAAAGACAAAAAGATAATCAAGGATGACAGGCCAAAGATAAAACATTACAAAAGCTAATAAAAAATCAAATGCCTGTCTGCAGATGTGTGTTTTTATTTTTTATTTTGTTAAAGCTTGAGTGTGTCAGATGATCCAGGTGCAGAATAAAAGGTTTTAAGATGTAAAATGAAGCCAGAAGATGCAGAGATTTACAAATAACCAACAAGGGAGGTCACTGTAATGTATGCAATGTGTTTCCTGAGTGTTGCTGCTGTGCTTTGAACCAACAAGCAGGTACTGCGTTATTCAGGCAACTAAGCACTGAATTGCAGCAATCCAGTAAATATAAAGTCTGGAGGAAGAGGTATGGTTTGAATTAAGCAGTATTTCTTATTAGGTAGCAGAATTGAGTCCTAATGAGCAGATTTGAAATAATTCTGAGTCATCTAGCTTCTTAAAGGGTAGTGTCTACAGATACGGACCCGTACGCGAGTCTCGCGAGTCAAGAAGCTGCTAACCACTGCAAACTGTTGAAAGGTAAGCAAAGGTTAAGGTTAGGGTTAGTGTTAGGGTTAGGTTTAGGGTCCGTACCTGTAGTACCGATGCTACGGGTCCGTACCGCTAGCGTCTACCGGGAGTCACGTGACCCAACCCGGTCTCACGGGGATTCGTGAAACTGTCACGTAAGTTTTAGTTTCGGTTTCGTGCGCACCAACACGATTTCGTCATGTTTTTCGTGCCGCTCACCACGAAATGTTTTTCGCTGTGGTAATCACATCTGAAAGTGGTTTATACTGGCGGATTCATGACGATCTAAGCTGTCCATTGGCGTATACTGCTTGTGTGATCGCGTTTGCGGCCGCCGGCCGCCGGACATTCTTGAAATTCCTATGCAAATTGGTAAGTGTACCACCGGCTTATGGTTAGGTTATGGTTATGGTTAGGGTTATGTTTAGGAACGATGTCATGCAAAATATAGCGTTGGATTCGCCACGGTTTTACATTAAAAATATAATATACACATTCTTTTGAAATACGTTCTGAGTGGCACGAAAAGTCCGCCGTTTAAAATACATTGGTGCGCATTTCGTGGTGAGCGGCACGAAAAACATGACGAAATCGTGTTGGTGCGCACGAAACCGAAACTAAAACTTACGTGACAGTTTCACGAATCCTCGTGAGATCGGGCTGCGTGACCAGATCTCGCGTATCTGATTGGCAAATGGAAAGTGCCGTATCCGTAGTCCACAGGCTACGGGTACGGGTCCGTACCTCTAGCAACAACCTTCTTAAAGAACCATTCACAAATAAAAGAAACACACTTCTCTGACCATGAATTGAAATCTTTGTAAACATCCAAAGCCTGTGGTGACAGATTTGTGTATTAATATTCAGTCTCAAGCCTCTTGATGTTGCTCTGGCTGCTGATTCTTCTGTTCTTATTCTAAATCATGTTGTCATGGTTCCATAGTGAATCTGAAAAGCTGAAAAATCATGTCAGTCTGTGCCCACTTCTCCTTCTGTCTTTCCTTTCCTTCGTCCTCTCAGAGTTTCCCTGTTGGCTTATTTACAGTCAACATCCAAAGCCGCAAAGAACCGACTTTTTGCTTTAGTCTAAATATTTCCACGAAAAGAGGCAGGTTTGTGAGATGGACCCACACTTCTTATATGATACTGTCAACAGTCGGACACATTAGTTTCATGTGTCTGTCGAGTAGAATTTAATTGGAACCTTCAGTTTGGAAAATGCAACCGCTTTTGTTACAGTTATGGTCAGTCTAAAGGACCGCACCTCCAAAACTGTAATGAAAATAATAAATGAAGACACTGGAGATGCAGAATGCGTCATGCCTGCTATTTGCAAGCCAAGTGCCGATTCTGAATAAATCAACTTTACATTCCAAATGTCATTTTTAATGCCTAGAGGGACTAATCAGTTAATGGTGACACAAGATCAGTCAGCATGCGGCTCAAAGTAGCTCAGTTTTGTCATTTTTTAAGGGTAGTTTTTTTCACTGCTTCTCAGAATCAGAAATAATGAACCGTCCGAGGAGAAATTGTTTAAGTTACAGGTACTCTCATTTAAAGTCTTAGAAATATAAGCAGTGCAGAAAAAATATAGATAAACATGAGTAGAAAAATATGTCCTAAAATATAAAAGTAAGTACAAAAAGCAATAAATATAAAATGTGCATTGTTCTATGAAATTAAAAATGTAATCAGACAGTGTAATAAATAGTAATATTTATTACTGTATTTATTGCACATTACTGAGTGGTAACTGAAGAAGTTAAGTGAAAAAATAATTAACTGCTTGCATTGAAACATTTTAAGTAATCAGTGTTATTCAAAAATCTGGTAGAAACTAGCAGTAATTTTATTAAATGTGTCTGCACTTCTCTTCTTTTCCATTGCATTTTTTTTAACCTCTTTCATGTACCATATGCCACATGCCCTTTTTTATGTCCAATTTTTTGGTTATGTGTGCAATACTTCACTCTCATCATTGTCCACGTAATGTGCAATATCTCATTTTTCAGGTGCAATATTTAAATCTCATGTGAGATTGCCAGCACTACTTTCTACTTTACTTTTTAAGACATATTTTAGTTCCTTATTTAATGCCATTAATATACCAAATTTGTTTTATCTTACTGCTTTTCTATTTTTTTAGGTATGAATTTCTTATGTTATGTCATTTAGTCGTTTTTTTCTGAGCAATATCTGGCTCAATAATTTACTTTGTGACCTTTTAATTTTTTCATCTCTTGTGTTTTCCAGCTCTTTCAGTGCAGTTATTCTATAAATCTGTGCACTTATTCAGTTTGTCTGTACTGTTTATGATCTATTGAATAATGTCATTTTTATTGCATGTTGCAATTTTTTTTAGCTCTTTAATATCCTCTGTATGCGATAGGATGCTGGAAATCAACTTTCCTGCCTCTAGATTAGCCTTTTCTTGCACTCTTCACCTATTGTTAGATCAATTATCGAAGGCGCCCTCAGAGACATTCCGCTATTGCACGAAACTCTTTCAAGTAAGTTGTCTCCATATATTGATGTGTCCTTAATATGACTGTATTTTAGTTAACAGCTGGTTTGAATACTGTAACACAGATTATTCATATTTATTGAGGACATTTTTGGCTTTTTCAGGCACATTTTAATTGGCTTCAGATTTTTTGTTTGGCATGCCATCACATAGATCTTGCAGCAGGACCAACTCCTGTGGCGTTTAAAGCAAATACTTTCTTTCTCTAATTTGCTTCCCTTAAAAAATTAAAGACCAAAGGCCCTGGACTGGATAGATCTCCTGTTGAGCAGAGTGATGAATTGACTCTTCTTATTGTTTTGTGCTCGCATTCTTGGAAGCACGGAAAAACCTTAAATTAAGAGAAAAAAACCCTTGCTAAAGAACTTCTTGAATCACTGGCATTTAGTTTTAGTGTGTTTCCTCATTATTCAGCACACAGCCTATGTGGCCCATTGTCAACATTAAAAACCACAAATATCAACCTCACGGTGGTGCTAGAGGAAAGCTCAATTTCACGGCTGTATATTTAGATATTTTAAATTGGACCAAAGTGGAAAACAGAACCAGATTCACTTCCACAGAGCTGCTGCCCGCATGGCTGAAAAAACACAATGTAGAATCGTGAAGTAATTCGACTCAGCTAAATACTGCAAATCCTCCTTATCCCCTTGTTATTTTTATTTGAGTTCAGGTCAGTTTTATTATTTCAACCAGATATTGTTTTTGAAGCCTTTTCCAAAGTCTGTTTTTAATTTATGAGGCCTCAAAGTCCAAATATCCTTTAAACTGGATTGTTTTTTTTAATTATTTCTGCTTATATGTTAGATTGCATTCATATTCATTCTGCACCTGATTTTTCTATTATGTCAATTTGTATGTATCACTTTAGTATGTACTGTGGGCTACATCTTTACATTTCCTACATTTGGTTGCAACTCTGCACCAACACTGATCTTGTGCCACCTTTTAGTTATTTCTAGTTTGTATGGTGACCTAATAGCAGAGTGTTAGAGGTGCACACCACATGGGAGATCTTTACTTTTTCTGTCTTTCTTTGTCGTCACTATTAAATAAAAGGGCACCCAAAAAGAGTTCCTGTACATTCCCATAGCACTGAGTAATGGATTTTATAATAAAAGAAACAGTCTCTGATGTGTGCTTCATCAGCCGAGGCCAGGGGGTTAATCTGCTAATTAAATCTAGAATAGTGTATTAGGACATTGGGGCAATGCATGATGAACAGAGGGCATGGTGCACAGTGATTTGTTAAGTTTCTTGCTATTATTTTGTCTTCACCTTACTGTGTGCCTTAAATGACATATGTTGTGACTCAGTGCAACATACACTGCCGTTCAAAAGTTTTAGAACACTTTAATTTTTCCAATTTTTTTTTGTATGTTGAAATTCAAGTAGTTCAAGTCCAATGAATAGCTTGAAATGTTACAAAAGTAAGTGGTGAACTGCCGGAGATTGGGAAAAAAAAGTAAGGTTATCCAAAATTTTAAAAAGAATGTACATTTCAGAATTATACCAAGAGGCCTTTTTCAGGGAACAAGAAATGGGTAAACAATTTAAAGCTGTTCTGCAGCAATAGAGGTTGATGAAGCCTTGAAAGTTGGTGCTACCAAATCCTGCGGGTGTCCCAACTTTTCTTGATTACTTACAACCCTCTCTGTCTGCATTAAGGTAGTGTTTGAACACACTCTGGCACCATACCCTCCAGAACATTATTTGAACAATATGTGCTGCAGAAAGCAGTGTGTTGCTATAAAAATGGAAAAGAAAAGGCAATGAACAATAGAAGAGAGACAGACCATCATAAGATGTAAAAATGTAGGTTTTACAAGAAATTGTGAAGAAAGTCAAGGTGTCAGTGAGTACAGTTTTCTTCACCATCAAAAGGCACTCGGGAACTGGAGAAAACTCTGACAGGAAGAAGTCTGGAAGACCCAAAGCCACAACAGAATCAGACGACAAGTTTCTGAGAGTCAACAGCTTGGTGATAGGAGCTCACAGGACAACCGCTTCAAGCACAACTTAATAGTGGTCATAGTAAGAAATCTGAGTTTCAACTGTGAAGAGAAGACTTTGAGTTGTAGGTTTGACAGGTGGAGTTGCAGCAAGAAAACCATTGCTAAGATGTTAGAATATGAAAGAGGTTTGTCTGGACCATGAAACACCACCAATGGACTACCGAAGACAGGAAAAAGGTATTATGGACTGACGAATCAAAATTTGAAATCTTTGGTTCTTTACACAGTACATTTGCACACCACTGAGTAGTCAAAAGGATGGTTTCTCAGTGTGAGACATCAACTGTATAACATGGACAAGGAAGGATGATGTCTGGGGCTGTTTTGCTGGATCCAGGGTCAGTGACTTATACAGATTGAGAGGAACCCTGAACCAAAACAGCGACCACAGCTTTCTGCAGTGCCATGCAGTACCCATATGTTCCTAGTTGGTCAGGGGTTCATCCTACAGCAAGATAATGACCTAAAACATAAGTCCAAGCTATGCCAGAACTGCCTTAGGAAAAAAGAACAAGATGGTAAGCTTGAAAACATGGAGTGTGAGGTGTGTTTGTGACCATCAGATGAATTTAATCCAATATCTGTTTCACCCTCAGCCCAACACTCGAGGGAGATGGCCGCCCTCCCTGAGTGGGTTTCTGCCCACTCTATGTCTTCCCGTATATTTTGTTCTTTCCATTGTCAAAGTGTTTCTTCAAAGAGGCTTACTGGATTTATTGGCTTTAATATCTGAAGTGCTGAGCTGACTGTACATTATTGCTTTGTGGATAAAACTGAAGGCCATTCCCTTTTTAGATAGTCTTCCAATGCTTCCTAAATTCCCTGAAAAATGACGGGCTGTTGTGCCTTTGGGTGCACAAATCGGTCAGAGAAGGGATTCCACATGTTTAGGTTTCCCAGTGATCCTGAAAGAAGGAAACTGTGGGAAAATAAAGTCCGGAGAGTGGGATGGAAACCGACTTCATCATCATTTTTGTGCCAGGTTAGTCCCATGTATGTACTTTAATGTTATGATGTATGGGTGAATGACAGAAAAGTTTGACGTGATTTTAGGCAGTTGTGGTTATTTTGACTTTGACCATTTTCATGCATGGAGATGTGTTACTGGTAACTGTTGGGTACCATAGCGGCCAGTATTCGGGCCGTCTTGAGATGTGCAAACGTATTTTGCTAAATTGACCAAAGCTGCAAACTCGATGATAGAAACATTATACACCCATGGAAAGCTTAGATTCTCATGAATCCGCTGGTATAAAACACTTTCAGATGTGATTACCACAGTGGTTAATATAAACACATTTGTCCAACAAACAACAAATAACGTAAACGGCACAACTCACCTTTGAAGGCTCATAACTAGTCACAGATGAAAATATTCCACAAAAAACGGCCATATTCCAACCTTGGACATCCAGACAAAACAAGCCAGTAAAATATTTTGTCCAAAACATGTCTTGAAATCAGTAAACAATCCACAAATAGCTAGTTTTCGTGAACGTGCACCTCACGCTGCACGTCCCATATTTGGGATAGGCTCCAGTAGAGTTCCTGTGTCCTCTAAATTGTAAAAAAAAACATTATTATTGATAAGCAATCATCCTTTTTTACTTTTGAACGATGACTAGAAAGCTTGGAATGTAAAAATCCAAATGAAACACATAGCGCGCTAGGCGAGTACACACACAGTCACGGGTGCATTAGTGCATGGCACAGTGACTGGAAATAAAATGGCGTCAAATCCCCAGTTGTTGCTACTCTGGTAATATAGCGACTCTACGTGACAGTACCCCCCCCCTCCCCCCTGACGTGTGCCTCCTGGCGCACACTGGGACGGTCGGGGTGCCGGCGGGGCATCTTAGGGGCCGGCAGGGAACAGGCTGGGGGAACCGTTTCAGGGGGCAGCCTGAGGACTGGACAGGCTGGGACTGGACGGGCTGGAGGGACCGCTCCAGAGGGCGGTCCGAGGGCTGGACAAGCCGGGGCTGGACGGGCTGGAGGGACCGCTCTGGAGGACGGCCCGGGGGCTGGACAGGCGGAAGGGACCACTCCAGAGGACGGCCCGGGGGCTGGACAGGTGGAAGGGACCGCTCCGGTGGACGGCCCAGGTGCTGAACAGGCCGGGGCTGGACAGGCAGGAGGGACCGCTCCGGAGGATGGCCCGGGGGCTGGACAGGCCGGGGCTGGACAGGCAGGAGGAACCACTCCAGAGGACGGCCCGGTGGTTGGACAGAGAACCGGTGGCTGGCCCGACGGGGACCCTCTGGAAGCTGGACTGGGGACCGGCAGAAAGACCGACGGGGACCCTCTGGAGGCCGGACTGGGAACCGGCAGCTGACCCGATGGGGACCCTCCGAAGGCCGGACTGGGAACTGGCAGTGGGACGCCTCTGGAGGCCGGGCCGGAGGCAGAACTGGAGCCGGGACTGGGGACCCCCCGGGGAGCGGGATTGGAGCCGGGGCTGGGGACCCCCCAGGGAGTGGGACTGGGGACTAGACTGGATTCGGAATTAGGGACCCCTCGGGGGGTAGAACTGGAACCGGGACTGGGGTTTCCTCAGGAAGCGGGACTGGGGACTGGTCTACAGATGGAACTGGGGACCTCTTGGGGAGCTGGACTGGGGACAGAACTGGACATGGGACAGGAAACGGAACTGGGGAGACCTATACTGCAGTGGAGCCACTTGGTTTAGGGGTGGCGTTAGGCCTTTTCAGGACTGGAGGGGAGGCGCTAAGCCTCTTCTGGGCTCGGGGGGAGGTGCTACACCCCCTCGAGGCTGTCAAGGAGGAGCTATGCCCCCTCAAGGCTGCTGAGGAGGCGTTACACCTCATCAAGGACTCGGGGAAGGCGTTATGCCTCATCAAGGACTCGGGAGAGGCGTTACGCCTCATCAAGGACTTGAGGGAAGCGTTTTGTCTCCTCAAGGCTGCCGAGGGGGTGTTACGCCCCTTCAAGGCTGCCGAGGAGGCTTGACGCCTCATCAAAGCTGCAGAAGAGGCGGGAAACCTCTTTAGCACTGCAGGGGAAGCTTTAAGCTTCGTCAAGGCCGCAGGGGAAGCTTTAAGCCTCTTTAAAGCTGCAAGTCCCCACAGGAACCGAAGACGGGGCGATGGGCCCCACAGGAACCGGAGGGAGTGAGGCGGCACGGGGCCTTTCCTCAGCTGGAGGGAGTGAGGCGGTTTGGGGCCTCTCCTCATCCGGGAGGGAGGCGGCACGAGGCCTCTCCTTAGCAAGGAGTGCGGCGACTTGGGAGTTGACGGGGTGCAGGGCCCCTCCGGGGCCGGAACCGGGGAGCCACACCGCTTCCTGGTGCCACACCTTCAGCGACCAGGCTTCTTTGTGGGTGGTGCTATGGCTAGCAGAGAAACGTGATCGGGTTGGTTGCAGGGTGGAATGCTAGCGACCGATGAGTCGGCTAGCCCAGGAGCAGGCAGACTGGTGGGCTGGGGGCAGGTATGGTGAGAGGCATGAACAGGAACTGTCAGGTATGGCAGGGGCGTGTTTAGAAACTCCCTAATATAATCCGGCAGGTGGCAGATTAACCAGGGTCTCTTGGCAGCCAACCTGCGACCCAAGGTCACCGTTGCATTCTCATGGTCCCCCTTCCATTCCCACCATAACTCAAGCAGAGTGTTAAAACATTCTCCGCACAGGAAAAGAAAATGTCCAGGGGAGAGCTCAGAGTCCAGTTCAGGGCACCTGCTGGGTTCCTGTGCGGCTGGGTCATTCTGTTAGGAACTAGGCGGTGTTTGAACCCAAGCAGCAGGTAGACAGACAGGCGGGTGAAGTGACAAAAGGGTTTAATATATCAAATGAACAGAAAGCACTCCATATGGAAGGCACGAAAACAACAGGAAATGAACTGAGTGGGGGATTAAACTGAAACTAAGGGCGACGAGCCAGGTGGCTGTGATGGGGGAGATAAAACTAAACTAACAGGGGAGGGTGACTCACGGTTGTCCAGAGGTCGGGAGACGAGGCAGGGGCATTGCTGATGGAGCCGGTGGTGGGGATGTGGCGGGGACAGCGGGGCAGGCAGAACCAGCGCAGAAAGGGGAAGTGCAGAGCGGAGTCGGGAAGACAAGTAGACGAGGGGATCCAGGCAGAGGGGGGAAAGACGAAGTGGGCGAGAAAGCCCAAGGCCGGTGAGGGAGCCAGAGCGGGCGAGGGGAATCCAGACCGGAGGTGTACATCCGAAGGGGAACCGCAGGCAATGACCCAGCATGGAGCCGAGGGGAGAGCCAGGCTTTATTCTCCACTGATTACCGATTACGAGCGGCTGTGCTCCTCTGCAGCCGCTCGCAATCAGGCGAGCCAGAGCACAGGAGAGGGAGGGGCCGGGACAGATGCTGTGCACAAAATGCTTCATACATTCAGCAATTACTGTGCAGCTATGATTAAGATAACATGTAACAACAGACTAATATTACTTTGTGTTTCCTGTAAGGAATCAGATCCAGATCTTCCAACTCAGTCAGTAAATTCTAAAGAACAGATTCAGAAACACTTATACGCAGCAGTGATGCATCTACTCAGCTCCACATCGACACCCTCTTAAAATAATGGCTCAAGTCATTTTCTGAAGATCTTCAGAAAACACAAAAAACTGAAGGACACCAGCCTGAACCTTGACCTAGAGGCCATTAAACTGCATTAAAATCCATGATTTAGGCAATAATAATAATAATAATAATAATTAGTCAAAAAATGATTTGGGCTGTTATTTTTAGTAAGGTGCCAACATCTAAAATACCTGATTCTCCACAATCAAATCACTTCTGCTGCTTGACTTAACATTAAACTGAACTTGGAATGAGGAATTTGGAAAGAGGATCTGATGGTCTCCAGTGATTCAGAGAGAACAGATTATTTCACATGATATTATGTGTATCGTGTTTACAAGTTGATGCTACGTTCTCCATCACCGCTGCCAGTGCGCCAAACTCTATGCGCAATTACACATGACGAATCTTGAGCACCTTGTTCAGTCATGCGCAACAACTACAGGCTTTCAACAAGATGACCACAGAAACGTGATCCTCTGTGAACACAAGAGTCTCTAGTTATTCAACAGGTTAGAAGAGTAAACCAGTGCTCGTGCAGGAGACGTAGGATGCGTGCATTCGGTCATTCATAACAGCAGACCAGCGTTTATCACACGAAAACACATTTCAGAGCGGCAGAAATAACTCCGAAATAACCCTAAATATAAAATGACAGATTTGAACACAACAGCCGAGTTCAGCTGAGAACAACTCAAATCTGACGGTGACCTTTTCAGCTGTTTTCTGTCTTTCTGCACGTTCTAAAGCTTTTCCCAACAGTTCCACCATCTCCATGGTGACCAAAAACAAACATTTACGGCATTTTATTACCTCCGCCGAGGAGGTTATGTGACACCCGGTGTTTGTGTGTCCGTCTGTACGTCTGTCTGTCTGTTAGTAAGATAACTCAAAAACGCCTGGTCAGATTCACATGAAATTTTGAGGGGATGTAGACTATGGTAAGAGGAAGAGCTGATTTAATTTTGGTGGCAATCCGGAAAGGATCCTGGATTCTGGATCACTTTGAATTTTTTAGTATGTTTTGGTATGTGGTCCAAAATAGGACAAAAACATCATAGGTTAGTATGTTGTCCAACAAATTGGAGCACGGTGTCCAGATAGCTCAACTGGTTAAGAAGGTGATTTGTAAACAGAACTGTGTCAGAGATGCAGGTTCGGTTCCAGCTCATGATCCTTTACTGCATGGGTTTCCTGTTTTCCTTTCTATCCTTGGCGGAGGTCTGCACTCTCTGAGTGCTTTTCTAGTTGAAAATATGTGAGTCTCCATTTTGTTTCCCCGAACTTTCTGTATGGTTTAAAAATAAAACATTTTCATCATTTTGTGAAAAATATCTCTGTGGCCATCTTGTTTTTTTGTATTTTTCAACACAAAGGTCAACTAAAGTTATGATCTCAAAATGGATTAAATAATAAAAAAACTACAGAATTTTGAACATTTTCCACTTTATATGCAGTCAAAATCAGTTTTTTGTCTCAGTCACCATCCGGTTTCCACAATTTTGGACATCAAATTCAACTACAATGATGCCATTTAAATAAAATTACATATTTTCTGAATATATTGTGACATTATAAACACATTCCTCATATTTTCTCGAATATTTTATACAGTAAAACTCAGAAATATAAATTATACACCCAGAAAAACCACATTCAAATTGTGTTTTCCAACATGTCACCAAAACTTCTGCTACTTAAAACATTTTAAATTGAACCAATAATTTCTTCATTTTTTCTTTATAGGTAAAAATATTTAGCATTTTTTAAAAAACGTCTCAGTAATCATTCAGATTTCATAAACTTCACACACTAAATTCAGCTAAAATAATGGCCTGCAAGTAAAACCTCATATTTTCTTGATATCCTGTGATATTTCAAACACATTGCTCATATTTTCTGGAACATTTCATACAGTAACACTTAGAAATAACTATTTTACACAGAAAAAAGCCACAAGCATCATTCAAAATGTGTTTTTTTTAACATGTCACCAAAACTTCTGTTACCTCAAATTTAACTAAAACTTTCTTCATTTTTTTCTTCATACTAAAAATATTTGGCATTGTTTTGAAAAATGTGTCAGTAATAATTTAGTTTTCATAAACTTCACACACAAAATCCAACTAAAATGAGGCCCTCCATCTAAAGCTGCATCTTTTCTTCATATTTTTTAGCATCTTAAACACATTCCTCATGTTTTATGGGACATTTCATACCGTAAACCTCAGAAATATCAATTTTACACAGAAAAGAGCCACAAGCATCATTCAAAATGTGTTTTTAACATGTCACCAAAACTTCTGTTACTTCAAATTTAACTAAAACTTTATACATTTTTTTCTTTGTGGATAAAAATATTTAGCATTTTCTTAAAAAATGTCTCAGTAATCATTCAGTTTTCATAAACTTCACACACTAAATGAAACTAAAATAATGCCCTTGAAGTAAAGTCGCATAATTTCTTATTATATTTTAGTATTTTCAATACATTCCTCATATTTTCTGACATATTTTATACAATAAACCTTAGAAATATCATGTTTACACCAACTTTTACATCTAACATGTCACCAAAACTCGACAAACTGACCAATGAATTCTCATTTTCGAGCTGAAAACGCTTCCAGTTTGTTTCTCAAGGTTAAAATGAACTGTGTAGGAAAAGAAAGGATCTCTTCCTACCTGCAAGCTGAAGGTCCAGGTCCAGGTGCTCCTCTTCTCTAGGAGCTTCACTCCCTCCTCTGTGGAGGTGGAGGAGGTGGTGAGAGGGAGGTGCCTACTGGTCCGAGCAAAATTTGATCGTTTTACCCTGGTTTTTATTAATATTTATGCCCCTAATAGTGGAACTGAGAGGAAGAGCTTCTTCACTCAGGTGAGCTCGATGCTCAATAGCTGCAGCGGGGAGGAGTTTTTAATTCTGGGAGGAGTTTTTAATTGTACTGATAGTAAGCTTTTAGATCGAAATCATGCAGAGCCACATCCAGTTTCCCAGCACACTCTGAGGCAGCTGGTCCACTCCCACGGCCTGGTGGATGTGTGGAGGAGGATGCACACAGACTGCCGTCAGTACACCTGGTCCCACCTTAGAGATGGCGGCATCACTTTAGCTAGGCTCGATAGGTTTTATTGTTTTAAACATCTTTTTAATATGGTTAAAGACTGTAGAATTGTGCCAGTGGGTTACACAGATCATGCTTTGGTTTTATGTGATTTTTTTTTTTAAAGATGTGTGTCCGAAGAGCGCCTACTGGCATTTCAATTCAGCTTTGGTTTTAGATAAAGGTTTTAAGGAGGTTTTAAGGTTTTTTTGGTCTGGTTTTAAAGAAACAAAAGGTGATTTTAGTAGTCTTAGGCAGTGGTGGGATTATGGTAAAGTGCAAATAAAGCTTTTGTGTCAGCAGTACACTCTCAATGTCACTCAGCACATGAGTAGATCAGCCAAAGACCTGGAGAGTGAGATAGTGGAATTGGAAGCACTTAGCTATTCCACAGGAAATCGAGGCCACATTGAGGTCCTCAACACCAAAAAGATGGTGTTGGCCAACCTGCTGGATTCCACAGTACAGGGTGCATTGGTTCGGTCCCGGGTCCAGAACATCACAGAGATGGATGCTCCCTCTGGCTTCTTCTTCGGTCTGGAGAAGAAGCAGGGACGGGGGAAAATAATCCACACACTTCTTTCTGACACAGGGCAGGAACTAACGGACCCAGGCCAGATCAGGAACAGAGCAGTTAGTTTTTAACTCAGCTCTCTACTCATCCGAGTATGAGGAGGACCAGGAGCTGGAGAGGGATTTTTGTGCTCAGCTGCCCCAGGTGTCAGAGGATACTAATGCCCAGATGGGCCAAGCACTGCGGTTGGAAGAGCTGGCAGCTGCCCTGCGGGGCATGCAGAGAGGCAGAGCTCCTGGGGTGGATGGGTTGACACCAGAGTTCTACAAAGAGTACTGGGACATCCTGGGCTGTGACCTTCTCCAAGTGCTGAACGAGAGTCTGGCCTGTGGTTCCCTTCCTCTCTCCTGCCGCAGGGCAGTGGTGACCCTTTTGCCAAAAAAGGGCAATTTGCAGGAGATTAAAAACTGGCGCCCTGTGTCATTGTTGTGTGTGGATTATAAGATCCTGTCCAAAGCTTTGGCCTCCAGACTGAGGTCAGCCATGGAGCAGGTCATCCACCGGGACCAGACCTACTGTGTGCCCGGCAGGTCTATGGTAGATAATATCTACCTAATTCGGGATGTTTTGGAGCTCTCTAGCTCATTGGAGTTAGATACTGGGCTCATTTCGTTAGACCAGGAAAAGGCGTTTGACCGAGTTGAACACAACTTCCTCTGGAGGGTGATGGAGAGGTTTGGGTTCAGCTCTGGTTTCATCGCCATGATCCGTGTGCTGTACAGAGACATTGAGAGTCTACTTAACATAAACGGCAGTCTGTGTGCTCCTTTCAGGGTGCGTAGGGGTGTCCGGCAGGGCTGCTCGTTGTCCGGGATGCTCTACGCACTCTCCCCGGAACCCCTCATCTTAAAGATACGCAATAGCATTAATGGCTTGGTTTTACCTGGTTTTAGCAGTAATATTGTTTTATCTGCTTATGCTGACGATGTTGTTGTTGTACAGAATCAAAATGAGATCAGTATTTTAACGGGTTTAACTGAGAAATACAGGGCCCTGTCTGCTGCCAAAATAAACTGGGGGAAAAGTAAGGCAGTCGCCGTCGGGAGGTGGGCGGGCGGCCTCCCAACCCTCCCTCAGAATCTTGCATGGAAGAGAGGCGGGCTAAAATATCTGGGGGTGTACAGTACATTGGGGGCAAGGTAATTGAACTGAAAAACTGGGAGGGGGTGGAGGAGAAGATCTTAGGAAAAATAGAGAAATGGAGGTGGCTGCTGCCCCAAATGTCCTACAGAGGCAGGGTCCTGGTTTTAAATAACTTGTGTGCGTCGCTCCTGTGGCATCGGCTGGCGTGTTTGGACCCCCCCAGGCAGCTCCTAATGAAACTTCAGGAAAAAATTGTGAACTTCTTCTGGGGGGGTCGACACTGGGTGCCACAGGGGCTGTTGTTTTTACCGCGAGAGGAGGGGGGGCAGGGCCTCATCCACCTAGCCAGCAGGACAGCAGCTTTTAGGCTGCTGTTCCTTCAAAGATACTTAGCTGGTCCGGTAGATCTGGTGTGGAGAGGCGTGGCCAGATGTATCCTCAGAGAGGTGAGTAATCTGGGACTGGATGTTGCTCTGTTCTTTACTGATTTTAAATTTTTAAAGTTAACTGGGGTTCCTCCTTTTTACCAGAGCGTTTTAAAAGTGTGGGCGTTGTTTAAAAGTAGCCGGGAAAAAGTTGTCTCTTCCTCTCTGTTCTGGCTGTTAAAAGAGCTTCTGGTCCATGGGGCCAGACTGGACATCTCCTGTGCAGCCACGCCTGGGCTGACGGCGGCTCTGCTGCGCACTAGAACTGTTGTCCTGCAGCACCTGGTCCAGGCTGCAGGACCAGTGCTGATTGACTCTGAGGCTGTGGGACGTCTGTTGGGCCTCCAGTCCCAAAGGACAGCTACAAGGCTGCTGCTGCTGCGGAGGGAGAGGTTGACCCCGACAGAAAAGAGGCTCCTCAGGGAGTTCAGCAGTGGGAGAGAGCCGAACCCTACTGACCCCACCCCTGGGATAGAGCTCAGGCCCCCTGTGGAGAGAGGAGCTGCTTTCAGCCTGCATTCAGCCCACAGGAAAGACCTATATAAGACTTGTGTGAGAGTGCTGAACAGGAAGACGTTGGAGGGCAGGGCCCCGTGTGTATGGACCGAGAGGCTGGGGGAGGCACAGCCCAATTGGAGGGTGCTATACAAGCCCCCCCTGAAGAAAAGGACTGGGGATTTACAGTGGCGAATCCTCCATGGGGCCATTGCATCAAATGCTTTTATGTCGGTGATTGATCCTGCTGTGTCCAGCCAGTGCCCCTTCTGCAGCAGCAGGGAGACCACCTTCCACATTTTTAGTGAATGTGGGAGGTTGGTGGGTTTCTTTGCTCTGTTGACATGTCTTTTTAAACTTTTTAACCAGGTTTTTACAATTACTGCTTTTATTTATGGGACGGGTTACAAGAAGGAAAGTAAAAACATGTGGGAGCTGCTAAATTTTATCATTGGGGAAGCAAAGATGGCAATTTACATCTCACGAAGGAACAAATTGGAAGCGCAGCCCAGAACAGATGCAGCCTCAGTGTGGAGCTGCAATGTCCGCAGCCGGCTGAAGCTGGAATTTGCCTTTTATGTGATGATGTGAGACCTGGCCAGATTTACAGACATTTGGTGTCATAGAAACGTACTGTGTACAGTCAGTAGTGGAGACCTAGTCTTCAGTGACGTGCTGAGGGACTGAATGTTGTGTGTTGTATATATTGAAAGATGTTTTGTGTGATGCAGCCAAACGTGTGGGGAAGGTGAGGGGTTGTTAGAGTTGAATTTGAGAATATATTTATCATAATCAAGCCCTAGGGCATTAACTGATTGTATATAGTGTCTTTATAGAATAATCTTCATTACATACCCACACACACACATCTTGCTCCTCTAGTCAGTATATTTCCACTCTTACAGCTTAGCACACCCCCTTGTGTAACTCGAGCTATTTCTTATCTTATGCTATGTTTTCGTTTCTGCTTGTGTATAAAATAAACTTCGTATGGGAGCAGTCTTTGTAGCTCGCACTAATGTGTCTTGTTACACTGTGCTGTTACCCTTGCAAGTAAAAAGTTACAGTCTCCGTGTCTTTCTGGTTCGGTGAATATCTTCATTTGATATGTGGGAGCTCTCAGCGGAGCTACACTCTGACATATAACTTGGTCCTTCGAGCCGGATCCGAGGATTCCTTCCCGACGTCGAGGAGAGCCGACACCGAAGTCTGTCGACAGCGATCGTCGCCAAGCAGCGAGATCTGAAAATCCTGGGACGTGAATTCGTGGCCAGGTCGGTGAAAGGAAAAGCGGTCCCTCGGCGCTGGGTGTGAATCCAAGGATCCGATCCAGGAAGTGACACCGATCAGAACCACGGGTGAGAAAGAGATTCCGCTAGCATGATAAAAGAGATTCCGCCGACATAAGGAAAGAGATTCCGTCGGCAAGGTGTACACAGGTGTGAGTGTAAAGATTCCGCTGACATAAGGAAAGAGATTCCGTCGGCAAGGTGTACACGGTGTGAGTGTAAAGATTCCGCTGACATAAGGAAAGAGATTCCGTCGGCAAGGTGTACACGGTGTGAATGTGAAGAGTGATTGAGAACTTCAAGCATATTATAAGGTCTAGAATACCTTGCTGAATTTCTGATTTATTATTTTCCTTGTTGTTGACGACGTACTGGTGACAAGGGGATTAAGGGCGAGCTAGACTCATAAAAACTAACACCGCTGCAGCTTATCTGCAGTAGAAGGATGTGTTAGTGTCCTCCCGTTGTCTCATGCTAGAGAACTCAACAACAAGCAGCTATGGGACAAAAACAAAGCGTATTAGAAGGCGATGAGAAATTTATGGAAGGACATGTGGAAGAATCAGGAAAAATAAGTCAAAAAAGACGGAGAAAGAAACATACTTTCTCAGGCAAATTAGATGAGAGAGACATCTTAGAACTCCATATTAAAATAAAAACTGAAATCCTTCAGATAAAGAGTGAAAAAAAAAAAGCGCAGAAAGGATGCCAATACACCTGGGAACCTAAGGAGCTGTTCGAGGGAGACCGAAGTCTGTGCACAGCCCCCTGAAACTAGGTTTGGGGACGAAAGCCCTCCGTGGTTGAATTCCACGTCGGCCGGTTAAAACCCTGTCCGGGTTCTGCGGGGTTCCAGGTGGACGGCATCCGAACAAAGCGCTTTAGGAAAGTGAAGTCCTGAGCTAAGAGAAGCCAAAACTTACAAAATGTGTGCATGTGTAAAACTGTGAGTGTGAAAGGACTGGTCAGTGATTGAAGCAGAGGACAGCCTGAAACCTATCGGTGTGAACATACGGCTGTTGTCAGTTGAAGTAAATCACTGAGTGTAAACAGTCATTAAGATTTAGGAGGACTTTGTGAAAACTCTAAAACGACCTTTAGTCCTGATATTGGACCCCCAGTGGAAAACCAGACTAGCTAATAGAGCTGGCCGAGAAGCTTGTTTTCCAAGGGCTGAATTTTGGCATATGACACATTGTTTCCCACAAATTCTAAATAAAAATAATTTTGAACAAAACAAAACAAAAATGGGAAATAATCAGGAAAAAAAATTCACTATAAGGCGATGCAAAATAAGCAGAACAGAACAGAAGCATCCAGATTCGATACAATTCTTGTCAGATTGGGAAAAGAAATATGAATTTAATAGCAAATTAATAGTAGGAGGCTGCACAGAGCTATTTACAGAATTAACTGCAAAACAACAAACTGATAAAAGAAATCAAAAGAAACTGAAAAACAGCTTCATTACGCAGAAATATGGCTGAAAGAAGCACAAAGAGGAAAAAAAAGAAATACAGCAACTAATAAAAAAACTGAGGCCTGTGCAGCCAGAGCAGAAGGTGATAAGATAGTGTAGAAAAACACAAAGACAACAGCAACGACGGCCTGGTGCATCAGAGGCCGAAGGCGCCGCGGCAGCTGAAGCACCAGATAAATGACCTCTTTCTTTATGGTCAGATTTGCTTTGTAACATTGATTATAGACACCTGCGATAGGGTCAGTGAAATAGGAATCTAATTTTCAGTTTTTCATATGTTTCGAGATTTGGGATTTTTCACTAACGAGCTGTTATGAGGTGTGTGAGATAATTGTTCCTGTAAGACCAAGACTGTATTCTTGCTGTTAATTCGTACCACAATGAGAACTCAGTGCTTAAAATGGTTTCTTTTCAGCTGCTTTTGCTTCAAGGTTCTTTTTATCTCTGGAATGCAGCTCAGCCTGGTACATTTCAAACACTTCACTCTGTATGCAGTATTAAGACCACAGGAACAATTATCACACGGTTCAACAGATCAAGCTAAAATAAAATTTAATGTTGATAAAGCATAGATGTAATAAAGTATAAATGTATTACTATGTAAAGATATTAATATATGGATGTGGTTGCATATTTCTTAACGGACGGGAAAAAAAAACAAACTCTATCCCATGAGAGTGCAGACCTGAAAACCAGAGTAATAGAGCTAAACACCCAAATTACTACAACTTTTGCGGTTCATGAAACAGCCTCTTGGGTGGTGTGTAAACACCACACCCTCCACACATTTGAATGGAAAAGAAACCTGATCATTAATTTGTTTGTCCATAGAGGATTACCCAGAATTTGAAAAAAAAAAAAAAACCTGCCCAGTGATCTCTGGTCCAACAGCCCTACAGATGTAGGACTGATAAAACATTTTCCACCTGTTAAAGTACAAGCAGCCACTCCGTGTCGACCACAAATTTCTCAATATCCTCTGAAGCAATCAACGATAGAAGGTATAGGACCTGTTATTGCAGATATGGAAAAATCAGGGATTATTGTGAATACGGAAAAGTGCGTTTGTAATACACCCATTTTCCCTGTTCAAAAAGCACATACAGGAAAATGGAGGATGGTTCAAGACTTGAGAGCGGTGAATGATGCTGTACAGAAAACTACACCTGATGTTCCAAACCCAAATACATTATTAAATGAAGTAACTTCAAATAAAAAGTGGTTTTCAGTTATAGATTTAAGTAATGCTTTTTTCTCTGTACCACTACATTCAAACTCGCACCACTAGTTCGGGTTTACATTTGAAGGTACACAGTACACCTATACACGATTACCACAAGGTTTTACGGAAAGCCCCCACATATACACTCAGGCTCTCAGGTGCTCCATGTCAACATTTCAAATTCCAGAACACAGCCAAATTCTGTTGTATGTTGATATTCTTGTGGCTGCAGACACGCAGGAACACTGTAAACAGACAACGATGGCAGTGTTACGACACTTACATGAAACAGGTCATAAGGTTTCATTAAACAAACTTCAGTTGTGGGCTCCGCAGGTGGTGTATTTGGGCCATAATCTTTCAAAACATGGGAAGTCTTTCCTCACTGACAGAAAAACTGCAATCCAAAATGCTCCAAAGCCGCGAACAAAACAACAAATTATGTCATTTTTAGGACTTTGTAATTTTTGCAGATCCTGGGTTCCAGATTACGCAGTGTTCTCACAGCCACTGCAAGATTTAATATATGGCAAGAACATGTCGTTAACAGATGAGATTATTTGGACTGTACAGGCTGAGGAAGCTTTTAAAAATCTGAAATTAGTAATAATAATAATAATAATAATAATAATGATTGTGTAGGTTATGCAATAACAACAGTAACTACGGTCCTAAAAGCAGAACGCCTGCCACACACGTATTCCGCACAGACAGCTGAACTTCTAGCAGTCATTAACGCTTGTAAGATGTTTGAAGGGAAATCACTTAACATTTACACAGACAGTCAATATGTGTATTCTTCTGTCCACCATTTCGCTCGAATTTGGAATAACAGAGGCATGAAAACCTCTGGTGGGAAACCTCTTGCACATGCCTCTCTGTCGGAAAATCTTCTCTTAGCGATTCAGTTTCCTGCTAAATTGGCGCTGTGTAAATGTAAGTCTCACCTAAAGGACGACTCCGCCATAACACGGGGTAATAACCTTGCAGATGTTGCTGCGAAACAAGCTTCATTTGGCACACAATGTTCTGAGAATGACCTTTTCCTCTCAGTAGACCTAAACATCTTGGCGGACGCACAAAACACTGCTCCCACGGCTGAACAAGCTTCTTGGCTCAGACGTGGAGCTGTTTTGCAAAATGGCCTTTATCATATTCATAATAAGCCCGTTCTTCCGCGTTCTCTGTTCCCCACAGCCGCCCTCGTGAGCCATGGTCTCACCCATGTCTCAACAGGAGGGATGGTATGCATGGTACAGAGACAGTTTTTCTCTGTAAACTTTTCTGTCTTTGCCAAGGAATACTGTAGGAATTGTTTAATTTGTTGTACGAACAATCCGCAAGGAAATATGAGACCAAAGAGAGGGCAGTTTCCTCCAGCACAACACCCCTTCCACACAATTCATATGGGCTTTACTGAGCTAACAGCATCAAAAGGACTAAAGTATTGTTTAGTGGTTGTAGATGTGTTTTCAAAATGGGTTGAAATATACCCAACCAAAGATAACAGCCATAACTGTAGCAAAAGCTCTCTGCAACCATTACTTTCCAACTTATGGTATTCCCGCCATAATTAGATCAGATAATGGTACACATTTGTAAATGCAATTATGACACATTGCTCACAGGCATTGGGTTTTTCACTAAAAAATCACTGCGCATA
This sequence comes from Acanthochromis polyacanthus, assembly GCF_021347895.1. Classification (NCBI taxonomy): domain Eukaryota; kingdom Metazoa; phylum Chordata; class Actinopteri; family Pomacentridae; genus Acanthochromis; species Acanthochromis polyacanthus. The sequence continues at coordinate 29,994,450 of NC_067117.1, read as the reverse complement.
TCATCCACATTCCGCCGGCCTTGTAGAACGTACGAATCAGACAATAAAGAACAGGCTAGCCAAAACTATGGAAGAAACCAAGAGGCCTTGGCCAGATTGTTAATCCTTGGTTAAATTGTGGATGAGAATTACGCCTACAGGAGACACAACAATAACACCTTTTGAGATAGTGGATGGGAGACCTTTTCCACTTCCACAAAACAATAATCCACTGAATCATAGTGAGAGAGAAGTAACTTTAGCAGATTGGATGATGCATATGTTAAAAACGAGAGAAGTTCAGAGTTCCAATAATCTGCCAGAGTGTTCTTCTCCTTTGTCGACACAGAAGCTCCAGCCTGGAGACTGGGTCCTGATCAGAGTCCTGAGGAGAAAGAATTGGAAGTCGCCTCGGTGGGGAGGGCCGTATCAAATACTGCTGACGACACCCACGGCAATAAAAATTGCTGAACGGCCTTCGTGGATCCACCAATCGCACTGTAAGCTGATACAAGTGGAAGCAGAGCCAGATCAACCGACGGGGTAGCGGTGGAAGTCCGATACAAAGGGGTCAGTAGCACAATAGGGTGCTGACGTCTCAATCCGGTGAAGAACCCAACTAATCCGCGCCCAACTTTAGAATGGCTCTCTGGCGACTTCTGCTAGTCGCAGGGGTGACTTTGTCACTCCTGTGGTTCCTCTTCCTCTCTCTCTCCTCTACAGGAACTCACAGGACTAAAAGGACCCATGAACACTCCATGGCAGTGACTTGGGAACAGAACTTCTGGTATAAAGCTATGAATTTTACAGCACAACAGAATAATGTCACCAATTGCTACGTGTGCTTACAATTACCTCATCATGCTACACATCAGACCATTTTCACTCCTGTAGGACTTAATAAATCAGAAACAATGTGTATATTTGGTGAAAGCACACTCAGAATGCTAAAGCATTTCACTGGTAACATGTCATACTGGTTTCCAAATTGTACTATTCATGAGGAAAAATGGCTGGATCCCACTAATTTTTCACAGGCTACGAACACCACATTAGGAGTGGGAATTGCACCATTACGAACTAACATTCCTTTCCCATTGTGTCTCCAACGCACCTGTGGCGATATGTACAGGCATCACTTACCAGGAACACCTAATTGCATCCATATAATATCACTTTCCAGTAACTCGTCTGCTATCTTATCATCAGTTCCCTTTATTGCAGGATTTAACACATCTTGGTGGTTTTCTGAAGATAAATATAGGACTGGAAGAAACATAACAACCTTTAATCTCGGACCAAAAATCTCCACTCCACCCGAAATGATGTGGCAATGTGGAGGACTTCTTTATTGGCATTTGCCATTTGATTGGTGCAGTACTTGTACCTTAGTTCATTTGCAACCTGCTGTAATTGTCATTACTGACCAACAATTGGAGAACAGGACATATATACACACACACCGAATCCAAAGCCGTGAAACTAAAGAAGAACAACAACCTGCTTTCAGTAAACCAAAACGTTTCCTTATGTCTTTAGTTCCTTCATATGGTACATCAAGATTATCCGCAAGTGTAAATAAACTTTGGTTTTCTCTCAATAATCTCACTAACGCACTAATCGACATAACTGATCAGCTAGAAAACGATTCTGAACTTAAGGCTATCAAGCAAATGACACTCCAAAACAGAATAGACCTTCTTTTAGCAGCACAAGGAGGAGTTTGTGAAGTTGTTAATGACCATTGTTGTACATACATCCCTGATCACAAAGGCAATTACACTTTAATCAGACAGAAATTGGATGAGATTAAAATAGACATTTTAAGAAACCAAGACAAAGGTATTTTTCCAGGCTGGGATTTTACCTCTTGGTTTACATCTGGTGGTATTTTTCAGACTATTAAAAGATTTGTAATTATAAGTATATGTATTTTGTTACTATTTTGCATTTTTGCTACCTGCATTTTACCATGTTTGAGATCCATAATTTCTAAAATGATAACTACTTCTATTATTGCTTATGCTGCACTTGAAATGGAAGAACCACAATGTGACTCTAATGATGAGAATGATGATGTTGAAGTGTAGTTTAATGACGTGACAGCAGAATATGTTTTTACAAGATGTTGTTAACTGAGCTTTACACTTCTTGATCATGATAAACAGGAGGGAATGTTAGAGTTGAATTTGAGAATATATTTATCATAATCAAGCCCTAGGGCATTAACTGATTGTATATAGTGTCTTTATAGAATAATCTTCATTACATACCCACACACACACACATCTTGCTCCTCTAGTCAGTATATTTCCACTCTTACAGCTTAGCACACCCCCTTGTGTAACTCGAGCTATTTCTTATCTTATGCTATGTTTTCGTTTCTGCTTGTGTATAAAATAAACTTCGTATGGGAGCAGTCTTTGTAGCTCGCACTAATGTGTCTTGTTACACTGTGCTGTTACCCTTGCAAGTAAAAAGTTACAGTCTCCGTGTCTTTCTGGTTCGGTGAATATCTTCATTTGATATGTGGGAGCTCTCAGCGGAGCTACACTCTGACAGGGGTGATCCTGTGTTTTGTAATGCATAATATACATTGTAAATAAAGTGGTTTTGTAAAATCAAATCTTCTTCTTCCAGAAATAGAGTTCACTCCGCAGAAACTTTTGGTTTTGTAAATGCTTTCCAGAGATCTCCAAAGAGGTCAGCTGTCAGCTCAGGTCGATTTGCAAAAGTCCTCAAGAAGTCCAAGTGCAAAAAGGGACTGATGGAAGGTCGGCAGAGCTTTTCTAGACTCCGACGTTCTGTTTCCAGGACTTTAAATGATGCATCTTTTTAAAAAAATAAATTAATTAACATCCTTTATTTTCTTTTAAGCAGAAACAACATACAAATGTAAACTTAAGACACACACATTGTAATTATCGTACAATCATAAATGAAACACATAAGTGAAAATTAATAAAAATATAGAGCCTGTCAAGAAGGGGTAATAAAGTTGTATTTTTCTAAAATTCTTAATGTTTTTGTCAATTTTTTAATTTTGCAATAGTTTTTAAGTAACTTTGGAAATCTGTAGTTTCAAATACATAAAAGGAGGGTAATTTCTTAATCCAAATCATTTTATGAATAAAAAATTTTGCTAGTATACAAATCAGGTTAATGATATATATTTCATCACCAGAGAAATTAGGGTTGTTATAGTAAAATAAAATATCTGTTCTTTTGAGTATAGTTTCTTTTTCAAATATTCTTGCGAGATATCTTTCTAAATGGAACCAAAAGGAAGTGGTGTGAAAACAGTCAACAAATATATGCTCAACAGTTTCTCCTTCACAATTACAAAAAGTGCACCGGTTACTTATGTTTGACATAAAACGACATACATTTGCTTTAACAGGATAGTATCTGTGGGTAATCTTATAAAGAAACTCTTATTTTATTTGCGAGTATATATCTGTGAGGCATTAAAAAGATTGTGTTCCATTGTTTTCTATTCAGACATACTGATCGATACTTACAAGCTGGAACTGTGATATGCTCTAGACCACTTCTAATAAAATTATTTGAGCATTTTTTATTTAACAAATCCATGCCATTAATGGAAATAGGGCTCTCCAAAACAGAGAGTGTGGTACTCTGAATGTTACAAGCAAGGATTTTTATATTGTAAGGAATTGATCTAATCACAGTATGAAACTCTTGCCTGGAAACCTCAAAATGATAAGTGTCTAAGAATGCCTCATAGTTATAAAACTCACCGTTATCGTTCAAGAGTTGCTTTACAGTGTTTACATTGTTCATAAACCAATTGCTCAAGTACAAAGTCTTATTTCTGTGTGTAATATAAGAGTTGTTCCATAAGATACAGTGGTGAGGAGAGTAATTGTGTTTGTAGAGAAGCTGCCAGCACAATAAAACTTGATGAAGGTTTCCAAGTTTGATTGGTAGTTTTCCTATTAGAAAGGGACATTTCAAGAGAAAATTAAGGCCACCTATTTTCTGAAAAAGATAATTTGGGATAGTGTTCCAAAAACTATCGACATTTTTTAAGTATCTTTTGATCCAATTTATTTTGATTTTTTGATTAAAAACAACAAATGTAAGCACATTTAGTCCTCCTTCAGCCAGAGGATTGGTAAGAACTATTTTCTTCACTTTATGAGGTTTGTTTTTCCATATAAACTTGAAGAGATTTTTGTCTAGTTGTAAACATGTAGCTTTGGAGACATAATGAGCTGAAGGCATAAGAACCTCTTGACATTCCCTCTGCCTTACTTAACAAGACTCTTCCACATATCGATAAATCTCTTACCAGCCAACAGTTAAATTTCTTTTTTATAGCATCTTCAATTGGAGCAAAGTTATTCCGTTCTCTCTTGTTAGAATTATTACTGATATTAATACCAAGATAAGTAACTGAGTCTTTGACTGGAATGCTACAAATTTCAGCACGATTGATCTTTCTTATAGATAGAATTTCACACTTTTTGAAATTTAAATTTAAGCCTGATGCTTTTGAAAATGTTGTGAAAGTGGATAGAGTTATGGGAACTTCGTCGGCATTTTTCAGAAATATTGTCGTATCATCTAGCTGTGTTATTTTAAGTTCTTTGCCAAGAACACCGATTCCTTTCATGGGGCTTTGAGAAATTAAATAATTTAGCACTTGAGCAACTCGTAAAAAAATGTAAGGAGAGGCTGGGCAGCCTTGCCTCACACCTTTACTTACATTAAATCTTGGAGAAGTATCATGTAGAGGTTTCACTGAACTATTGTTATCTTTGTACAATGTTTTGATAGCACTTATAAAAAAGTTTCCAAATTCAAAGAAAGAAAGGACATCAAAAATAAATTTATGACTGACAGTGTCAAATGCCTTCTGAAAGTCGAGAAAAAGTATTAAAGGATCATCTGGGATTAACTCATTGTAATCGATTAAATCTAGCACAAGCCTAATATTATTAGAAATATGCCTTCCTGGTATAAAACCACTTCAAGATTCATGAATAATTTCATTTAATCCTGTTTTCAGTCTTTTAGCCATAATGGATGCAAGAATTTTATAATCGTTATTTAATAGAGTAATTCCTCGCCAATTGTCAATAAGAAGTAGATCCTTTTTGGGTTTCGGAATTAGGGTAATTAAACCTTGCTTCATTGAATGAGGTAATTCTTCCTTAATGATGGATTCATTGTACACTGCAAGTAGGAATTCTGAAATTTCAATAGAAAATTTCTGACAAAATTCGGATGTAAGACCATCATTCCCTGGTGACTTGTTATGTTTAAGGTTATTGTCAAGTTATTTCTCTCCAGCCTGCTCTTCCTAACTTGAAAAGGAAGCTTTGTTTTAAGGGTCCAGGGTCATGCAGGAATTCACTCAGGCCAGGCAGTCTTTTTCCATTTTTTTCCTTCTTTTTATTGGAATTAAAAATATTTCATTTCATTTAGTTATGGCTGCTTATCGGCCGCTCTGGTGAAAAACCTGAAGAAACACAAAGCACATGTGTAAACAACAAACCAACAGAATAAAACATGCAAATAATACATTTCACCATGTTAAATACACTAATTTCATTTTAAATAAAGATAATCATCTTAGCAAAAATATTTTAAATTGTACCACCCAAGCACATGCACACACGACTTCCACAGCGATCAATTAACATTTAAATTTACATCTGCGCATAAACTCCGCCAATCTGACTCAATCCATCCACTGTGCATAACAAGAACTATGGGACAAAACCACAAATCCATTCATTCAAAGACAGAGGCCGTGCGCCACACAAACGTTTAAACACTCACGCAAACAATCAGAAACCTAACACACACCAACCTCAGCTTCACACCGCAAACCCAACTTGCTAAAAGAGAGTGATTAAACTCTTACCAGCTGCCTCTCCGGACTCTCAGCAGGCTTAGCAGGCTACGTGACTCTGTGAGTGCTGTTCCTTTGTGCTGCTAATCAACCAACATTTAAAACACCTGTGAAATGAAGCCGCGCTGTGAGGTGATCAACCCACCTGTGCCCATGAGTGCCGTCAATCACCACTAACACCGACAGCCACACCCACACATTCAAGTTTGACTTCACATTACATCCTTTGTCCGGATGCTGATAGGAAGAGCAGGTTGGAGAGAAATAACTTGACAGTGAAAAACCGCTTGGAAAAAATTCTTTGTTCAAGAAAATGGCAGTCCAAGTAACAGAAAGAACATTGGATGAACTGAAGAAAAACAGAATAACCACTAAACGACTTTTTACACGGTTATGTAACACAATATATAGAACCCATGAAGACACGACTGAAAATGAATTAAAAGATGCATTAAGTAAATTGAAGAATGAAGCAGAGAAAGTCATGGAGGCAAATGATGACCTGGAAGTTGGAATGATGGCAGATCTGGAGGCGACACTTGACGCAGGAGAAAACGCTGTGTTGTGTGAACAGCAAAAGGCTGAGCTTGAAAAGACTGCATCTGAATGTGAGGCAAGACTGAAAGAGGGACAAAATTTCATTCAACAGAGCCTATGGTCCAACTTTGCTCAAGCTGAACTGACCATCGCACTCAAGGCCACAGAAGTAGCGCACGACCGTGCTCAAGCCATGGCACCTGAGTCTGGCCAGGCAGCGTATGATTTCATTATCGACCATCTAAATGGACTGTTTAAGAAGGCAAAGGAAGAGCATAGTCGATGGAAACCATGGATCCCAGCAGTCAACCAAAAGGAAATCCAAAGCCAACTAGAGGAACTTGAACTGTCGATTTCTGCACTCATCTCCAGAAAGGCAGTCTTCATGCAAAAAAGAATGAAAGAAGAGACGCAGTCACAAGCTGCAGCGGCATCAGGCTTCACTCCCATCCCCATGGTCAAACTGAAACCAACAGCCCTCCCCAGGTTCAGTGGCAGCAAGCGGGATTTCTTCCGTTGGAAAAGGGACTGGGAGGCGCTTCAAAGACAAGGTGAGCCAACTGGTTCAAAGGAAGTTAAGAAAGCCCAGTTGTTAGATAGCCTTGAAGAAAAATGACCAGGGACCTGCTTTTAACCATGTATAATACAGCTGATGAGATTTTCAGAGTTTTGGAAAATCACTATGGAAACCAGACCTCCATTGTCTTGGAAATAGTTGAGGAACTGCAGAAGATACCAGCCATAAAGAGAACTCAGCCATGGAAGATAATTGAATTAATTCAATCAGTCGAGAAGGCCCTCCAAGACATGAGTGATCGAGGCAACACTGGTGCAATCAAAAATCCCCTGGTAACTAAGTCAATTGAGAGCAAGCTCCCTGAGTCTCTAAAGAAGGAGTGGCTAGTTTATGCTGCTGATCCCAGTAAAGCAGTGCAACCTGACAACAGATTTGACCACCTGCTGACTTTCCTGAAGGGACAGGAAACCATTTATGAGCAGCTTGAGCTGCTGATGGATGAAGAGCCAGTCAGGAAGGAGTTTAAAGCTGAGCCACGCCATGCAAGGACCAAAGCAACTAAATCAGAAGGTGACCAGATTGGATGTTTTGTTTGTGGTGATGTAAAGCACAAGGAAAAAATGTATTTTTGTAAGCAATTCAGGTCTTTGAAGCTGGAGGAGAAGCAGGCTGCTGTGAGGAGGCTTGGTGCTTGTTTAAAGTGCCTTGAGGTCCATGCTGACTGGACAAGCTGCAAACCTGGATTTTTGTGCAAGAATCAGTGCTGCGTTGATGGTGGTGCCTCAGACCACCATTACATCCTTTGTCCGGATGCTGATGGGAAGAGAAGCCGCCAAGCAACAAGGAAGGAAAAGCCACCCTACGAGGGAGCCAGGAGTAAGAAGTTCACTGAGGAACAGGAGAAATTCTTCTGCAGACTGACTCCTGATCTTGCAAAGCAGTGTAGGGATGTGTTTTCGAACACTGCTTCAAAGACCTTCAGTACTATGAGTAGCCCGTCTAGTCTTCTTGCAGAAGGTGGGTTGGAGGAGTTGCCAGTTATCATGATGTTATTAGAAGTCACTGCAAATGCTGGACAGAAAATTGGAACACTGATAGACTTGGCTTCTGATACTAACTATATTACTCACTCAGCTGCCAGCAGACTCAACCTCAGAAGTGAAGAAATCACCCTGATTGTGCATGGCGTTGGAGGGATGGAAGTGTGTGTTCAGACAAGACGATACCTGCTGAAGATCAGGGTGAGAACCACCAAAGGCACTCTGAAGTCACATCACATGGTCTGCTATGGGTTGGAGAGCATAGCTGAGATTCATCAAAGTGTAACTGCAGAGCAATTGCAAAACTTTTTTCCTCATGTTGCACTTGAAGAGCTCAAGAGGCCAGAGAAGGTGGATCTGCTGGTTAGCCACAGAGAGGGATGGCTGACCCCCCAGAAGGTCCAAGCTGTGGGTGACCTGGTGCTGTGGGATGGACCTTTAGGGAAAACTGTTGGCAGAGCTCACCCTGACCTTTTTGAGAAGCTTGCGCTGTCAGCTCATGCATCCCAAACTCACTTTGCCCGTTCGATGAGGACAGCTGCAGTGAAATACGAAGAGGTTCTTGGAACTCCACTCAAGCCTGCCTACTTCATTCACACAGGTGAGACCTCATCAGCCCATCGGGATTTCTTAAAGTGGTGAAAATGGGATAGTATCGGGACGGCATGTGAACCCAAATGTGGAGGCTGCCGGTGTGGGAACTGTCATCCAGGTGGCAAGGAGATGACTCTTGCTGAAGGGAGCTTGAAGGGAGAGGGAGCTTGAAGTCGTGAGAGCAGGCCTCACGTATGTGAAAGGTGACCATCACAGCAAAGAACCCCACTGGCATGCCAGATATCCTTGGGTGGAAGATCTTGCATCACTACCAAATAACAGGAGTGCAGTTCAAGCTACATTTCTGAGAACTGAGAGAAGGTTGGCTAAGGAGCCAGACTGGAGAGCTGCCTATGCTTCCCAAGTGCATGAAATGGTGAGCAGAGGAGCTGCCATGAAGTTATTCAAAAGCGCAACTGAAGAGTGGAGAGGCCCCATATGGTATGTCAGCCACCTCATTGCCCCAAATCCTCATTCTGTCGACTTCAGTGCGTTTGGTGTGGAATAGCAGTCAAAGGTTCAAAGGTATCAGCCTGAATGATTTGTTGCTTAAGGGCCCAGATGTACTCAACCAAATCAGAGCTGTTCTCCTCAGGTTTCGGTGTGGAGTCCATGCTGCAGTTGGAGATGTGAGGAAGATGTACAATTCTGTTTGGCTGGAGGACAGGGAGGTACATCTGCACAGATTCCTCTGGCGAGATGCTCCTGAGGACGAGATGGAAGAGTATGCTGTTACAAGGGTTAACATTGGTGACAAGCCAGCTGGTTGTATTGTGCAACTGGCTATGCGTGAGACTGCTAACCTTCCTCAGTTCTGTCGCTTGGCAGAGGAGCGCCGAATTCTCCAACAAGATGCATATGTGGATGACATCCTTACTTCCCACAATGATGCTGGACGTTTGATGGCCCTCACAGAAGGTGTGGAGCAAATCCTGAAGGCAGGAGGCTTTGCCCTAAAACGGTGGGTCTTTTCTGGCCAAAGTGGGAGGGGAGAGGTCATGGAGAGGTTGGATGCGGATGAGGAAGGTGCTTTTGTGTTGCCAAACCAAATGAGGACGGATGACAATAAAGCGCTTGGTCTGGGGTACTTGGTAGAGGAAGACAAGCTTCATGTGTTGGTGGCTGTTAACTTCTCCAAAAGAAGACAGAAAATGCGGCTTGGGGAGAACCTCAAGTTGGAACAGGTCAGACCTTGTACACCAAATCCCCTCACACGCAGAGAGCTCCTAAGCCAAGTTTCTGGACTCTACGACCCTGTTGGTTTGGTGATGCCTGTCAAGCAGAAGGGAGCTATTTTGGTAAGTTGGGCCTTCCAAGAGGCAAAAGGTGAGCAGTGCTCTGCGAAAGACACGTGGGACATGGCACTGTCAGAGGGGCTCAGAGAAGATGCTGTCAAGCTGTTTGAAGAATATGTTGAGCTCAGCAAGGTGAGGGTCAAAAGAGCCTTGACTCCCTCAAGCTTTGTTGGAGAGCCATGTGCAATCACGTTCTCTGATAGAAGTGAGCACTCCTACGGTGCCGTGATGTACCTCAGGTGGGAGATGGATCAGAGCCCAATCATTAGGCTAGTGGAAGCCAAAGGCAAGTTGACGCCCCTTGATCAAAAGGGTGATGCTGTGAAAGCAGATATGTGTGGAGCTGTCATCGCTTCACGGCTGAAGAGGTATTTCTTGATGCATAGCAGGGTCCAAGTTGGCACGTGGTTTCACTTTATTGACAGTCAAACCATACTTGGGGCTATTCACCAGGAGTGTTATGGCTTTCAAACATTCTTTTCCAACAGAATTGGGGAGATCCAGACCAACACGAGGGTTGAAGAGTGGTGGTGGATTCCTGGTCTACAAAATATTGCGGATGCCATTACCAGAAGAGCGAGCCCTGAGGACCTGAGAGAAGACTCAGAATGGCAGCAAGGGCCGGAGTTTTTAAAGTGGCTGGTGAGTAAGTGGCCAATTAAGTCAGCTAAGCAAATAGCATCTACTGCCAGAGAAAATGTAAATAAGTTGCAGAGGAGCGCTTTCGTTGCTGCTGTGACAAGGTCTAGGGCAAAGGAGCAAGGCCACAAGGATGAGCTGCCCCAATCAGAGCCAAGGAGACCACCTGCAGGGTCTGCTATCAAGACTCTGGTGGATGTCAAACGATTCAGCAGTCTTGTGAAACTCACCAAGTCAGTGGCACTTCTGTGGAGAGCAGCAAAGAAGTTCCTGAGGTTTTCAAAGACCTTTCAAAGTCAATCCTCCACGAGGCCACAGTGGGAGGTAATCCTTTCCAAAGGCACAATCTCTGTGGTAGAGCGTGAGGATGCTTTGAGGGATATTTTCATTGCAGCACAAGAGGGCGCCAGGTTCCAGAACGTCACTCTGAATCGACTGGTGGTCTATAAAGATCCAGAGGCTGGAATGTTGGTCACTGGTGGACGTGTCCAGAACTTCAGGACGGACTGTAAAAGCATCCCAGATCCAGGTACGAACTTCGTCGGTGCAAAGCCAGTTCTGGAGGACATCTACCGGTTTCTGGATTCTCAGGATAAGACGGCACTGGAGGACTACGCGGCCAGCAATAGCACTGAATGGGTATGGAAGATTCATCCAGCTGACTCGCCTCATCGCAACGGCGCCGTGGAGGCTGCTGTGCGTATTGCAAAGAGGGCCCTTCTAAGTCTGGACAAGAATACTGCAGTCTGTTATAGTGAGTTTCAGACAATCCTTTTCACTGCTACAAATCTGGCGAATGAGAGGCCAATTGATGCCAGGGTGCAGAGCAGAGAGGACTGCATACAGTACGTTACACCAAATTCTCTGCTGCTTGGCCGTGCTTCTAATAATGGAGACTTTAAGACCTTTGACTTCACGAGTTACCCTCACAAGAGGCTTCAGGTGATTCAGTCTGAGGTAACCAAGTTCTGGAGAAACTGGAGCCAACTGGCAGGTCCCAACCTGTTCATCAGAAGCAAGTGGCATACTCTCCAACGGAATGTCGCTGAAGGGGACATTGTCTGGCTGTGTGATCAAAATGCTCTGCGGGGACATTTCAAACTGGACAGAGTGGTCAAAGCCAATCCAGATGCAAAGGGAATTGTAAGAGATGTTGATATTAGAGTATGTCCAAGCTATTGTGTCCCTCTGTTTAATGCAGTAAAAGCTGGAGCTGGGAAGGTAAAATCTTGCCAGAATCAGAGAGTACAGTTCACTGTCCTTCATAGACATGTGAGACGTTTAGTGGTTCTGTTGCCTGTCGAAGAACAAGTGGTGGATGATGGAACTGGGGCTGTGAAAGTGAAGTTTGCCTTTTAGCATGGCGATCACCTCAAATACATATTTGAGATGATCGAGTGGGAGGTGTGAAGTCAAACTTGAATGTGTGGGTGTGGCTGTCGGTGTTAGTGGTGATTGACGGCACTCATGGGCACAGGTGGGTTGATCACCTCACAGCGCGGCTTCATTTCACAGGTGTTTTAAATGTTGGTTGATTAGCGGCACAAAGGAACAGCACTCACAGAGTCACGTAGTCTGCTAAGCCTGCTGAGAGGCCGGAGAGGCAGCCAGTAAGAGTTTAATCACTCTCTTTTAGCAAGTTGGGTTTGCGGTGTGAAGCTGAGGTTGGTGTGTGTTAGGTTTCTGATTGTTTGCGTGAGTGTTTAAATGTTTGTGTGGCGCACGGCCTCTGTCTTTGAATGAATGGATTTGTGGTTTTGTCCCATAGTTCTTGTTATGCACAGTGGATGGATTGAGTCAGATTGACGGAGTTTATGCGCAGATGTAAATTTAAATGTTAATCGATCGCTGTGGAAGTCGTGTGTGCATGTGCTTGGATGGTAGAACTTAAAATATTTTTGCTAAGATGATTATCTTTATTTAAAATGAAATTAGTGTATTTAACACGGTGAAATGTATTACTTGCGTGTTTTATTCTGTTGGTTTGTTGTTTACACATGTGCTTTGTGTTTCTTCAGGTTTTTCACCTGAGCGGCCGATAAGCAGCCATAACTAAATGAAATGAAATATTTTTAATTCCAATAAAAAGAAGGAAAAAATGGAAAAAGACTGCCTGGCCTGAGTGAATTCCTGCATGACCCTGGACCCTTAAAACAAAGCTTCCTTTTCAAGTTAGGAAGAGCAGGCTGGAGAGAAATAACTTGACAGTTATTAATAGCCCATTTTATTTCTTCAACTGATAAGATTTCATCACATTCTTTCTTAAAGCCGTCGCTTGTTTTTTTTTTTTTTTTACATTTTCTAAATAGTTAAGTATAGAACAGCTGTCGTTACAGGCATCTTCTTTATAAAGATTTGCATAAAAATTACTAACAAAATTTGAGATTAAATTGGCATCTTCAGTTAACACATCATCTATTTTCAATTTAGACAACAAATTTGTTTCTGCATTTCTCTTTTCTAAGTTGAAGAAGTACTTACTATTTCTTTCCCCTTCTTCAATCCATTTTACCCTTGATCGTACAAAGGCGCCCTTGGCTTTCTCAGTATACAATTCATCTAATTCATTTTGAAGTCTATTTAGTTCAGATGTTAATTCATTATCATTTAATAAATTTAAAGTCATATCAGAGATATTTTAATCTACATCCAACTTATCCGACTCGCAAAAGAGACAACGGCTCTCTGCATCGAATTTTCTCAGTTCTTGATGCAAGGGTCTAGCTCCAGACACTTTGCACTGTAAAACTGGCCCTAAGTGTGAGTCATCTTTCTGATCCTGCTGAATTTGTGCTGGTGTTAGTGAAACAACTGAGGCATCTTGGACATCAAGCAGACTATTAACAGAGATGGCCATTGACCACAAAGCATTTGACTCTGGCTGTGTCTCTACTGCCTGAGTGGTTGTTCCCCCAGCATCATAAGACATTTCCTCTGTGCACTCACTCATTAGCTTCTCAGCATCTACTGGCATTCTCGACAAACTATCAGCGTCAGTGTTTTCTTTACTAGGGCGGTATTTGATAGTAAAATTGAAATCTGCTAGCTCTGCTGAATCTGCTAGGACGAACGAGTAAAGTTTCAATATGTGATTACACTTGTGTATCCCTCTCGATGACGTTGTTTATCAAACTTAGTGCATTTACGCGTGTATATGTGTTACATTGTTTATTTATTTCTGTCTAGAGTTCAGAATTGCATGACTCCTCTGACAAAGAGTATGTCCCAGACGCCCCAACATCTTCCTCCAGAGGTCGGGCATCTAAACGAAGGCGTCAGGCGGGCTATGGAGGCCGTGGTCGGGGAGCGATGCGAGCACCCCGAGCCAAAAAACGTCCTGCAGTCTCTTGGCCTGACAAGCCGTGGGATTGGTAACTTTTCTGGAAGTTGCTGATCCCTGATGCTCTCTCCTCCACAAGCAAAACAAATGTGCGCACGGTTGCGTAGTGCGTAGCTCGCCCACCTCTGCATGGGCTTGCTTGCTGTGCGCGTAACCGTTGATTGACAGCATGACAAAGCTGAAGCTCGAACTTGATTGGTCGGCAGCGACCGGCGCTTTTTGGAATAACATGGGGGTCTATGAGAGGAAGGCGGAGCTCAGGAATAAATTTTCATATCGCGTCATACTAACATTATATTATAGTATCGAACTAGACTAACACATTTAAGCTTTGTTAAACAATGATACATAAATTGAAAACAAACGGAAACTCCGGACACGAGCTTTAACTCCACTGTGAATGAGTTGGTGTGTTCTTAGCTTTGTTGCTGTGATAAAACTCTTGCTGCATTGCTCACAACTGCGTGATTCATCTCTGGTTGTTGTTGTTGGCAACCTATTGTTTTCCTCTGCAGATTTCTGATGTCTCACTTCACTGTTGTTTTCATGTTTTTTTTGTGAAGATTTCATTGTTCCTCTTTTCCTCTGCATCCGGCCCGGAAGTGTTCACTACTTCTACACCTGTAGCAATGCATGCAGTATTCCTCTCCTTGCTGCTGACACATAAAACAACGTGATCTGGGATGTGGCATTGGATACCTTTGTGGTGCAAACCTCTGCTGGAACTGAGCTGATACTGTCATAAACCTTGTGCCACTAGCGGCACAATGCTCCAGCACTGGTCCACTTGGCAATGAATACTTATGATAGGCACTATATATATATATATATATATATATATATATATATATATATATAATGTTAACCGGGTAAAGAATATGCCTGAAGAAGAATGTAAATTTCAGTTGAATGTTTGATTTGAATTGATAAGTACACAAGTTAATTTATAAGAAAATTATGCATTGTATTAGAAAGGAAAGTAATTAATTTTATTTAAATTTTTTGAAAGGTAAATTATATGCATGTTACAAATAGAAATATATTTACTTAATTTACTTATACTTAATATATTTCTGTACTTAGGTCTTCAGTCACCTTGCTGTGTGCTTTGCAAGGACAATAATCTCATTTCATCTTTTTCTAGTACCCTGGTGTTGTAGACTGAGGGATTCAAGTTGAGCTGAGTCCTCTCTGGACGAACTGGACATTAACTTCTCCTGCCCCTAAGGTAAGAAGCATTTTGAGTCCATCTAGAATTAGTGACGATGACAAACCTGAAACTGATTTAGTCACTGTACTGAAGACTCACAAGGGAAATTGAAAATAGTGTGTGTGTGTGTGTGTGTGTGTGTGTGTGTGTGTGTGTGTGTGTGTGTGTGTGTGTGTGTGTGCCCATGTTTTTGCTATATTGTGGGGACCAAATGTCCCCACAACTGTAGGAAAACCGAAAACTATGTCACTTGTGGGGACCTCATTTCGGTCCCAAGTTTAAACAGTGTTTTCTTGGCCATGTTGTTGTTACTGAAAAAAGTAAAAGGGCAAAAACATTTCTTTGGGGTTAGCCATTGTTTTGGTTAGGGTAAGGGTTGAGTTAGGTTTGGGTTAGGGTTGGTGTTACCAATCAGTGGCACTGGCCTATTGATCCAAGATGTATATTGAAAAATATTTATATTTTGAAAAGGGCCCTACAGGAGGCCATCAATGATGGCAATGGTTAGGGTTAGGAATCTGGAACCAGGGTAGGGGTAGGAAAGAGGAGGAAAGAAAAAAGAAAAAAAAAGGGAGAAAGGTCCATCTCCCGCTGTAACCTTGTAAACAGTATAGCTCAACTGGAAGGCCCATGTCTCTGAACTGGCAAATCCAGGTTCAAGAACCATCCCATGCAAACTGCTAGCAGTGCATTTTGCTGGGAGGTTTGTCCTTAAGGGAAAAAAGAAGAGAAAAAAAAAGGGAGGGGAAGAGAGTGGTAAGCAGCGAGGGACACCAGGCCGGGGGCCCACCCCGGCCTATCTAAAGGTCGTTGAGGCCACCTGGCGTGGTCATCCCCAGCCTATAAATCCATAGCCTTTCTGCTCTCTTCCTCTGTGCTGTGGACCAGTGATCATTGTGTTCGAGTCCTGACACTATAAGGTGAGTGTTTTCTTGGCCATGTTGTTGTTACTGAAAAAAGTAAAAGTGCAAAAATGTTTCTTTAAGGTTAGCCATTGTTTTGGTTAGGGTAAGGATTTGGTTAGGGTAAGGGTTAGGGGTTAGATATGAATAGGAGTCAATGGTATGTCCCCACAATGATAGCAAGACACACGTGTGTGTGTGTGTGTGTGTGTGTGTGTGTGTGTGTGTGTGTGTGTGTACTTGTTTCTGCTATACAGGTGGGGACTTTGACCTGACTATTTGCTATAAAGGTGGGGACTTGTCTTACGGTGGGGACCTAAAATGAGGTCCCCACGGGTGGCAAAACCGTTTTCTTGGCCATATTGTTGTGAATAAAAAATGTAAAAGTGCAAAAACGTTTGTTTAGGGTTAGGCATTGATTTGGTGATGGTTAAGGTTAGGGTTAGGGTATGGGTTAGGAGTTAGATATGAATGGGAGTCAATGGTAAGTCCCCACTGGTATAGAAAAACAAACATGTGTGTGTGTGTGTGTAGGCGAGCCTTTCTGCAGTGACCTAGAGTCGCGGTGTTGTGGATCAAGGGGTTCAAGTTAAGATGTGATAGCCTCCTGAAGAAAGCTGTAAAGAAGTACCAGGTGAGACAGAAACATTTATACTTTAGTTTTGTAACTCAGATCTACAGTAAATAAATTAGTTGTGTTCACACACACTCCTTGAATAATTTTACGTAATTGCTCTCCCTACTCAGGTCTTCAGTCACTTTGCTCAAGGACAAAAAAACTCCAGCCCTCATCTTCTCCTGGTATCCTGGTGTTGCGGACCAAGGGGTTCAAGTTGAGATGTAGTTATTCTCTTGAAGTGAGTGTGAAGAAGTTTGGAGTGAGACAGAAATAACGATATGGATTGGCCTTGCAAAATCTGCAAATTTTCAACCCCTACTAAGGACGAGTTGTTGAAACATTATAGGTTACATCACATCCTAGGTGGGCAACCTCTGCCATGTCCTTACCTGTATTGTTTTTGTTTATTTAAATCATGGGGTAGCCTGAAATCACACATGTCAAGGAAACACTCAACTCACTCGGCAAGAGTGAGAACCTCTGAAATACTCAGTTTCTGTTGCTAGATCTATAATGTAGGCACATGCTCCACTGAAAAACAGTACTTTGAACACCTTCGTCAACATTTGAAAAAGCAAGAAACAGTCACCTGCGTTTTCAAAAACTGCGATTTCAAAACAAATATCTATGGAACCTTTGCTTCGCATAGAAATCGCAAGCACACTCTCCACTCATTAGATGAGTCCTCTTTCCTCTGCATTCAAAAGAAGAAAGTATTTTAACGAACACTTTTCTGTCGTTAAACCTATTGAGTATGTTCTTAGTACAGAGTACAGAGAGCAGCTTTCCAGTATGTCCCCATTCTAAAGTCATTACTTCTTTCTTTTTTTTAAAGACGGAAAAGAGGAAGAAACAGATGTTACAAAAGAATGTGGAGTACTTAAAAAGTTGTATATATACATATGTATTTTTATATGTATTTTTGTATGCAAAAAGTTCTCTAATAAAAATATAATTTAAAAAAAAGAAATGTTTTATTGTGGCCAAAAAGCTTCTTCACCTTACTTAAAAATTATGTTGGATCAACTTAAATACTTGCATTCATGTTGACAATTATTAAGTTTGTTACTCAGAAATGCATTTTTGTTTGGACTAAAAGGTAATTCAACATACTCAAAACATTGCTTTGAATAAATGTAATTCTGCCAGAAATTGGCTCAACTTAAAAAAATCTAGTGGAAATCGTTAACATATTTGTTTTTGTTGACCCAGTGTTTTATTTATTAGAGTGTAACTGTCATCGGTTTGGTCATAAAATGACACTTAATTTTACTGCATTTAAGTCAGTCAACTTTTTTGCAGATATTTGGCCTTATTTGGAAGAACTTTTTGTATATTAATGATTATGAAAATAATAATAATCTACAAAAATGTCAAAAGCTGTAAATAAAATTTACATCAAAATCAATATTTTCAGTTCATTTATTTACAATGTGTAGACATAAAATTACACTGTATTTTAATCTGCTGGGGACAAAACATTATTTTACAGACATTTGCTGTATTTTTCCCACCTTTTTAAACGTTACAGTATTCAACATAATTAACATATTTTTTGACATCCTTGCTGCCAGATTTTCCAAATATTTTTACAGGACTTTTTTCTTGTAACTCAGTTTAATTTGAGTTGCTATTAAGTGCTATAAAACCTCCAAAACTTCATTCTTGTAATACAATTTAAACACTGAAATGTGTCATTTTGTTCGTAAGGAGGGTTTGTCTTCATAAAAATGTATCATCCAGCATCCAGAGAAGCTTTAAGACAAATGATCCTCCTTATAAACCTGGACTTTGTGTGGAACAGCTGATCTGTCCGATGTGTAGAAGAACACAGATCATTATTCAGTCAGATCCTGTGTTCATGAAGGAACTGCTGCTGTGCCAAATGCGGAAAA
Source organism: Acanthochromis polyacanthus (assembly GCF_021347895.1). NCBI lineage: Eukaryota > Metazoa > Chordata > Actinopteri > Pomacentridae > Acanthochromis > Acanthochromis polyacanthus. The sequence continues at coordinate 29,975,999 of NC_067117.1, read as the reverse complement.
GCGCACATCACTGTCAGCCAGCGGTGGACTGGGGCAAAAAATCAGCGCAGACCAGACAACATCATTGCTTGACCAAATCAAGCACTGATTTTTGAATTTAAGGACACGAACTGATAGAAAGGTCGGATTTTTAGAACACAAACTTAAAAGCATCTTTAGAGACCAAAACAAACTTACTGACAAGTTGGACAAAAAAAATGCAATCCAGTAGAACAGGGGTACAGGAGACAGTCAGAGAAAATGTATTAAAGCAAAGGTCCAGAACATCACAATGTCTAACTGAATTAGTGTGATATCTATTGATGTAACCTGGTAGTGTTATTAGTGTCTGCATATAATCAATAACTGATCGTCAAATCAAATAAATTCAGTACAGTTCAAAATGATTTTGACAACATTTCTTTTATACTGTAAATTACTTTTGACATAACTGTACATCTTAAAATAAAGTTCAGAACTTCAAAAAATAATGACTGAACAACCTGAAATTTACATCAATCAGTTAATCAATCTTTATTTAAATAGCACTTTTCATACAGTTAAAATGCAACACCAAGTGCTTTACAACATTTAAAAATATTAAAACAAGAAAATCATCCCTTCCTCCCTTCCTTCCTCCCTCCCTCCCTCCCTCCCTCCCTCCATATATACATATATATATTTCCGAATATGCAAAGCAAGCTTTGCATTTTTTTTTAATGTTTCCCAGCAGGTGCCAGAGCTCCACCTGAGGGAACAGGCGGGGCAGTAGTACATGAACAGCAGACAGGTAATCCGTCGTATTAACAGCACATATGCTTCCTCATTAGAAGCAGTATTTTTGTTTTATGTTATACACTTCCTGGCCAAAAACATGTCGCCAACTGGATTTAACTAAGCCAGGGGTCGGCAACCCGTGGCTCCAGAGCCGCATGCGGCTCTTTCAGCCCTCTGTTGTGGCTCCCTGTAACTTTGGAAAATAAATTGTTCTGCCTTTCAGGCGTGTACTGTTCTCCCTTAATGCCTTGCCAAAGTAAACAGCAAGATAACTCCTCTTCAATAAACCATGCAGACGCTTGACTTGGTTCGAATCTTTATGGTCCAATGAAGTAGGGTAAAACTGCAACATAAAATACAGCACATTCAGAATGTAGCGTAAAAGTATGCTAGAACTAGCTAGCTTAGCTCAAATCAAATACAACACGGCTTATAGCTGTATCTGTAACTTAAAACTCACCGACGATGCCTTCAAAGCTACCTTGAAACACTGGAAGGTATTTAACATTTTACTTTAACTGGAAAAGACTTATCAGAGCTGAGCCTCATGCTCCTGGCTCACGGCAAACCATGTCACAGAATGATGATGTCATATGAATTGTCAACAAGAGCCGATAGACAAAAGTGCTATGCCAGTAGATGGCGACAAATGACCATGAATAAACTTAAATGAATTCACAGCAAATTGTTCTAGCAATTACAACATAAACAGAACACTCCCTGTCTGATACCCAGGGGGGTATCACTATTGTTTGTTTCTAACTAAATTGCAATCAACCTATAAACTTTGATGTTCACTTAACCTTAGCAACACACATGCACATCACTAATGCTTAGCACCTATTTATCATGGGGAATGAGCAAAATCAGTTTGTTCACAGGTCTGAGAAGCACTTTGGTTCGATCCTTTCCAGCGACTCTCAGCTGGACCTTGCGAACTCTTTCATCTTTGCTGGGGAACACTTGAGTGATGATGCCAAGAGGCCAGTCATTTCTTTTGCTTTGACTGTCTTTGAGAAGTACCAAACTACCCACTGTGAGATTTGGTTGGTCGGACAACCATTTCCTGCGTGGCTGTAGTGTAGTCAGGTACTGCTTACGCCATCTGTCCCAGAATGTATTAGACAGGCTTTGAACTCTGCGCCACTGTTGTTTGTACAAGTCCTTGTCGAATTCTCCAGCTGGAGGTGGACAGGGACCAACTTTCTGGGTCAGCAGTGATGCAGGTGTGAGGATGAAAGGGTCGGATGGGTCAGTGGACACAGGCACGAGTGGACGGTTGTTCACAATAGCAGTGACCTCTGCTAAGAAGGTAATGAGCACTTCATGTGTAAGTTTGGAAGAGCCCATCTGCATGAACGTTGAATCCAGGATACGACGTGTGACACCAATCATCCTCTCCCAGACACCTCCCGTGTGTGAGGAATGCGGGGCATTAAAGGTCCAGGTGGTGCCTTGATCCACGAGAAATCTCTCTATTGCCCTTTCATCAGCGTTGGAGGGGATTCCAAGCTCTTTAGAAGCTCCGATGAAATCTGTCCCTCTGTCAGAGCGCAGGTGTTTCACAGGTCCCCGGATTGCTTGGAATCTTCGGAGCGCGTTGATCAGGCTTGAAGAATCCATGGACTCAATTACTTCAATGTGGATAGCCCTGACAGATAAGCAGGTGAAAAGAACTGCCCACCTCTTGCTTTCAGCGCACCCTCCTCTTGTACGACGTGCAGCAACAGTCCAAGGCCCAAACACGTCCATGCCAACATTAGTGAAGGGTGGTTCCGTGCTGAGTCTATCCGGCGGTAGGTCAGCCATTTTCTGGACTTCGCACTTTCCTCTCTGCTTACGGCAGACAATGCATTTGAAGATCACCTTGTTAATACATCTCTTGCCGCCCAATATCCAGTATCCCGCAGATCTGACAGCGCCTTCGGTGAAGTGGCGCCCTTGGTGCTGTGTCTGTTCATGGAAGTGACGCTCAATCAGGGTAGTCACGTGGTGACTACCAGGTAAGATCAGTGGTCTCTTTTCATCAGGTTCTAAGTCAGCAGCTGCAAGACGTCCCCCAACTCTCAGGAGGCTTGCCGAGTCCAGAAACGGATCCAAAGCCCAAAGTGGACTGCTCTTAGGAATCTTAGTGTTGAGTGGGAGACATTGAAGTTCATTTTCAAAGGCCTCATACTGGACTGTTTTTACGATGACCATTGCACTTTGATTTACAATGTCCACGGTGACTGAGTGGCAAGTATGCCATTTCTGACACCGGCTGTTGCTCTTGTCACTTTTGAAACACTGAACGATGTGGATGAGCGTACCGATAGCCCTTTTGAGTGAGCTCCAACGTGAGAAGCGGCTGAAGCGTTGTGAGTCGAGATGATCATGCACCACTGTGGACAAGGTGGTGACTTGTGGCCGGATTTCAGGATCCTGCTCTGGATGCAGGAGGTCGAATATCTGCTCAGCAGGCAGCATGCTGTCAGGCTGACACAAGAACTCTGTCCCAGTAAACCACATAGTGTCTTTCAAGTGGTCTGCTTGAACTGATCATGTGGCGATATCGGCCGGATTGTGCTGTGTGTGCACATACCTCCACTGTTGCGGTGTAGTACTTCGTCTGATCCGTAGAACGCGATTGCTTACATAGACGTGGAATCTTCTTTTCTCGTTAAAAATGTACCCAAGTACAATCCTGCTGTCCAGCCCGATCTCACCAGGATTCGTGAAACTGTCACGTAAATTTTTGTTTCGGCTTCGTGCGCACCAACACGATTTCGTCATGTTTTTCGTGCCGCTCACCACGAAATGCGCACCAATGTATTTTATACGGCGGACTTTTCGTGCCACTCAGAACGTATTTCAAAAGAATGTGTATATTATATTTTTAATGGAAAACCGCGGCGAATCCAACGCTATATTTTGCATGACATCGTCCCTAAACATAACCCTAACCATAATCCTAACCATAACCTAACCATAACCTAACCATAAGCCGGTGGTACACTTACCAATTTGCATAGGAATTTCAAGAGTGTCCGGCGGCCGGCGGCCGCAAACGCGATCACACAAGCAGTATACGCCGATGGACAGCTTAGATCGTCATGAATCCGCCGGTATAAACCACTTTCAGATGTGATTACCACAGCGAAAAACATTTCGTGGTGAGCGGCACGAAAAACATGACGAAATCGTGTTGGTGCGCACGAAACCGAAACTAAAACTTACGTGACAGTTTCACGAATCCCCGTGAGACCGGGTTGTGCTGTCAGTGTAGAATGTAACTGCATCAAACTTGGTGTCCATTTCAGAGATGATAGTTTCAACCAGATTCACTGCCATGACTGCGCCACATAGCTCTAAACGAGGTATGGTGTGTCCTGGACGAGGTGCGAGTCTGGCCTGGCTTGAAGCCAGTCCCGTGTGGTAATGTCCGTCTGGTCCTACGGTTCTTAAATAGGCCACTGCTGTGACTGCTCTTTCTGATGCATCTGAAAAGACACATAGCTCTACTCGCTTGGCTGTAGATAAGGACACTGTAGTGTAGGCTCTGGGAATTTTCAATTTTTCCAGTTCTCGAAGAGAATCTCTCCAACTTTCCCACAATTTCTCCTTTTCCGTGGGCAGTGGAGGATCCCAATCAGGAGAGACAGTGGTGAGTTCGCAAAGGAGTGCTTTTCCTTCAACTGTCACTGGAGAAACGAATCCGAGAGGATTGTACAAGCTGTTCACTGTAGAGAGGACTCCTCGTCGAGTGTATGGCTTTCTCTCGTCCTCCACACGGTAAGTGAAACAGTCTGACTCCAAGTCCCAATGCAAGCCGAGACTTCGTTGCACTGGTAAATCATCAGAAGCCAGATCCAGATCTTTTAGTTCTGTAGCACGATCCTCGCAGGGGAAGGCCTCCATGACTTCTTTGTTGTTCGAAGTCAGCTTGTGCAGTCGTAGATTTGAGCAAGCGAGCATTTTTTGAGTTCTTTTCAGAAGGTTGATAGCTTGTTCTGCTGTAGGAAGAGATTTCAGCCCGTCGTCTACGTAAAAATCTCTGCTCACAAACCGTTCTGTGTCTTCTCCAAACTCGCTCTGACCTTCTCAAGCCGCACGTCTGAGACAATAGGTAGCCACGGCAGGAGATGGGCTATTTCCGAACACATGGACATTCATACGATATTCCACAACGGCTTTGTCTGGGTCATTGTCTCTAAACCAAAGAAATCGGAGAAAGTTGCGGTCTTCAGGCTTGACTTTGAAGCAGTGGAACATCTGCTGTATGTCCACAGAGAAGGCTATTTGATCTTTCCGGAAACGCAGGAGAACACCAATAAGGCTGTTGTTAAGGTCCGGTCCCGTCAATAGCACCTGATTGAGTGACAGTCCTTTGTGTTGTGCACTGGAGTCAAAAACTACCCTTATCTGAGAGGGTTTCCTTGGATGGTAAACTCAAAAACATGGCAGATACCAGTGTTTCTCCTCGGGTTTGAGTGGTGGAGCCAACTCCGCATGTCCATTAAGGAATATCTTATCCATGAATGTGACAAACTGTCCTTTCATTTCCGGCTTTCTTTTGAAAGAGCGTTGAAGTGAATTGAGACGTTCTTGGGCTTGAGCTCGATTGTCTGGCAGCTGGGGACAGGGAACTCGAAAGGGCAGAGGAGCGACCCAGCTGTGTTCCTTGTCCTTGTAGACTCCGTGGTCCATGATGTTCAGGAACTGCAGATCCTCAATGGAGGGGGCTTCTGCATCATCATCATCCTTGGTTGATTGGAACACATCACTCTCTGAAATATTAGCGTGACTGTGCCTGCGTGAGAGGTAGTGTGAATCAGTGTCACAGTATTTCTCCTTCACCATGTAGCTGTTCAAGCATGGCCAAAAAAGGGATGGGCGTCCGTTCTTGAGTATGTTGGTGTAATAGGAGTGAACAACTGGAGGCTTGTGTGTACTCCCAAGGCACACTTCACCCACGATTACCCAGCCCAGGTCGAGCTTCTGAGCATAAGGGGTGCTGTGCGGACCGTTAAGCTGTTTCCGCACTTTGTGGGCTCTGATTATGTCTCGACCTAACAAGAGCAAGATGGGAGATTGTGGATCAAGGTCGGGAATGTGCTTCGAAAGATGTTTCAAATGGGCGTGGCTGGAGGCAACTTCAGGTGTGGGGATTTCTGAACGATTGTTTGGGATTTCGTTGCATTCGATCAATGGTGGCAGCGTGAGTGCAACGGTACCATCAATGACCTCCACCACAAAGCCGCGTGCTTGCCTGCCCTCTGTTTCTATTGTGCCGGCACATGTTTTCAGGTAATAGGGCGAAGAACAACCTGAGACGTTGAAAATGCTGAAGAACTCAGACTGCACAAGAGATCGGTTACTTTGGTCGTCCAATATGGCGTACATACGGACTGCTTCATTAGAGTTAGTGGCTGGATACACTTTCACGAGGCATATCTTTGAACAGGACCGCCCTGAAAGGTCTTTCCCACATACCTCAGTGCAGGAAGTTGAGATAGCGATCTCCCCGCCATCCTCCTGTGCAGGGTCCACTGAGCTGCTGAGTTTCACAGCTGGACCAGCGTGCAGGGCAGCCACGTGCGTATTGCTTCCACATTCAGCGCATGTTATCTCTTCGGAACAGTTCCTTGCCAAATGTAAAGCTTTGCAACACTTGTAGCACACTCCGTGTTTCTTTAAGAGTGACTTTCTTTCCTCTATTGGCTTGTCTCTAAATCCACGGCACTTGTAGAGGGGGTGGGGCTTGTTATGTAGCAGTCAGTGTTTGGACGGGTTCTCTTTGACAGCAGATGGAGACTCGGAAGGCACAGGAGGTGTATGAGAAGTTACTCCAGTCTTGAGAACAGCTACCACCCTCTGGCCCTCACACTTGAATGTAGGTTTGCGTGGACCAGGCTGTTCATTGTTGGGAGGTGCCAGTGAGAATCCAGGATCATTACGCATTCTTGCCTGTTGATACACAAAGTCCATGAAGAAGCTGACTGGCGGATAGGGAGCCCCATGTTGTTGCTTGTAGTTGAAGCCATGAGTGAGCCACTTTTCCTGCAGGTGAAATGGCAGTTTCTGCACAATAGGATTGATTCCTCGGGGCGTGTCCAAGTAGTTTAGTCCAAATAGATCTCCATCATCCTTTGCAGCCAGTATTTCCATCAGTAAGTCTCCCAATTCTCGCAGTTTGTGTCCATCTCTGCTTTGGACCTTGGGGAAGCTCTCTAGTCTTTTAAAGAGAGAGCTTTCGATCACCTCTGATGCGCCATAGCACTCATACAGTCGATCCCACACAGCTCTGAGTCCTTGTTCTGGGTAGTTCACGTGGACAGTCCTTATGCGTATAGCATGTTCGGCTGAGTCTTTGCCTAACCACTTCACAAGAAGGTCAAGCTCCTCACTAGCAGACAGGTTAAGGTCTCTGATGGAGTTCACAAAGGAACCTCTCCACGCTCTAAAGGATTCGGGACGATCGTTGAACTGCACGAGTCCAGTAGAGATGAGCTCGCGCTGGGCCATGAATCTGACGAGGTCTGACATCGCTCTGTTTTCATTAATCTGAGTGTACATAGGGCTTCGCTGTGGGTAACTAGCACTGGGAGCAAAACCGGGACTATGCACTAGCTTGTTATGTGCACCGTCACTGTAGCCCTTAGGTTTGAACATCTTCTTCGAGTGAGAGGTGAAAGGCGCGCGGTTAGTGTGCTGTGGTTGTTGCACATGCTGTTCATCATTCTTTACCTGCAGATTTGGGGTTTGGATGGACTGTGTGAGGATAGGTGCACGGTTCTGTTGAGGGGGAAAATTACCACAATTTTCAGAATGGTATGAAAAAGCAGTATGGACAGCTTCAGGGGCCTGGATCTCTGGCTTGAGTTCAGGAGCACTCTCTGTATGCTCTGCTGCACCGTTTTGGAACAGTCTTTCAACATAGTCTTTTGTGCGTGTTTTTGAGTCATCAGTTGGAACATCAATCTCACTGAACTCCTGTTCAAATTCCTGTTGTGCTGCTGCCTCCAACACGTCTGCCTTGGCTGCTGTAGCTGCAGCTCGTTTTTCAAGACGGACTGCATCCAGTCATTTCCAAGCGTTTTTTTCTCCAAATCTAATTCTGCTTGTTTTAATTTCAGTTCATTCTCCTGTGCAGCGAATGTTGCTTCAGTCCTTGCCATCTCTGCTTCAGCCCGTGCATTAGCAGCAGTTAATTTGCTTGCATGGAGGTTTTTAGAGCTCTTGGATGAACTGGAGACACGAGATCTGGTTTTTGTGATAGATCATGTGATAGAAGTCTTTTCTGCCTGCATTTTTGCTTGATCACGTAGTGCTTACTTGAGATGATTAAGCCGTAGTGATATTATTGCGCACAAAGCTCAAACGTTGTCCTCTTCCAGGTGTGAAGATTAGCCGGCCAGAAGACGTCGTTTTACTGTACTGTTCTCCCTTAACGCCTTGCCAAAGTAAACAGCAAGATAACTCCTCTTCAATAAACCACACAGACGCTTGACTTGGTTCGAATCTTTATGGTCCAATGAAGTAGGGTAAAACTGCAACATAAAATACAGCACATTCAGAATGTAGCGTAAAAGTATGCTAGAACTAGCTAGCTTAGCTCAAATCAAATACAACACGGCTTATAGCTGTATCTGTAACTTAAAACTCACCGACGATGCCTTCAAAGCTACGTTGAAACACTGGAAGGTATTTAACATTTTACTTTAACTGGAAAAGACGTATCAGAGCTGAGCCTCATGCTCCTGGCTCACGGCAAACCATGTCACAGAATGATGATGTCATATGAATTGTCAACAAGAGCCGATAGACAAAAGTGCTATGCTAACTTCTGCCAGTACATGGCGACAAATGATCATGAATAAACTTAAATGAATTCACAGCAAATTGTTCTAGCAATTACAACATAAACAGAACAAGGCGGGTTTCAATGCATTTTAATATAGACAATTTTATTGTGAAATTACCGCTCTTATTTTGACGTGTCCCTCCACCGGATGGGCTGCTGGGGTACTATCGCATGAGAGCGCAGAGTTGAAGCAGAGAGACGACACAGAGCTTCCGATTCCCACACGTTTCATGCCTTTTTTTTGTTTTACTCCTGGAGAAGCAACGCCTGTAGTTTCACTTCGTTTTGTACTCAAGAATGACAAGCCTGTATATTAAAGCTCCACTCCAAGAAAGACACGTCTTGTCTTTGAGTCAAAAGTACTCATGATAGGGTAATACACGTTACTCGCAAGAACACGGCTCGATGTCCAGGCAGCAGGTCAGAGAGTCAGAGGAGTGTCGTCTTGGAAAATAGGGCAGCGACTTACCGGAGAAAAGTTATTAGCTTAAGATAAATAGATTTTACAAGTTAAATAGACATTCACAAAATATTGATTTCCAGCTAACATTATGTAACATATGAGGTCCAGGAGCAAAAATGACATTAACCCGGTAAGATAAATATTAGTGGAAGGACACGATTAAAAAAATGAATCTATCTAATTAGAGGCTGATTAACAAGGGCATAGAGGTAAAAAAGTGATATATGCAGTGTTGTCTTCATTTTAAATGCCGAAAGGATTTTGCGGCTCCCGGTGTTTTATTTTCTGTGGGAAACGGGTCGAAATGGCTCTTTGAGTGTTAAAGGTTGCCGACCCCTGAACTAAGCAAATAGGTAAGAGCCTTCCATTGGATAACTACTGCAGTGATGAACATGTTTCAGCCGCAACAACTTATTTAACCCTAGCAGTGAGGAGCTTCTTCTTTCTTAAACCATGTCAGAAGACATATCCTGTAGTCATGGAAAGGAGGTTAATCCGTCTCAGAAGGATCAAATTATTGGCCTGCATCAAGCAAAGAAAACAAATAAGGAGATGAAACGACTAAAATTAGGTTAAGAGCCGTCCAACTCATAGAGTTTTGGAAATTATGATACAGACAAACGCATTCCCTTGCTGATTGGGTTTTTATCACTCACTATTGATTCTGTACACCTCTGTCACGTGACTCTACAGCTAAGCAACCAATCTTCATTTGATGCTTGTTTTTACAAAAGGAGATCATTTCTGAAGCTTGAGCATTGGTAGAGCTGGAACTCAAACTACTTTCTTTTAAACAGTACTTTGCATCATAATCACCCAAACAGCCTCTTTGGAAGCATAACAATGCATAAAAAATGGTGAAGTGTTGGATTTTTTAAAGAAAATATTCATGATTATGGGTGTGGGTAGAGTGGCCGTCTTGTAACTGGAAGGTTGCTGGTTCGATCCTCGGCCCATTGAGCTCATGTTGAGGTGTCCCTGTAACCTGGCAATAGCCAGATTAATAATTGTGTAGTACTTGATAGTACTCCACAATATCAATCTGGGACCGCTCCATGTAAATCCGTTTGGAGGAAAGAGGCACGGATTGGACAATGCAACAGTATGTCCCGCCTCTGACAGGTTTGTTTTTAGCCAATCGTAGGATCTTCACAACGAGCGGAGCCAATTGGTAGATTAAACTCTTACCAAAACCCATTGGTAAAAAAGCACAAACATCTTTACCATCCAGAAATGCGCAAAGAGTCTCTCGTTGTTCTTCCTTCAAAGAAGCGATACGAGATTCAGCTAAAACTGACTTAATAGCAGCATCTACACGATCGTTGTCCTCCGTTGCCATGTTTGTTTTGATCTACTGGCGCTTGGTGTCGTCTAGAGTGCTGTCGTCTTCACACCCGGATATCCCGCCCCACACATGAATACTGCTGCGTGATTGGCCCGTGCCAACTTGGCTCTGTCCGAACAGTGAAAGCGGGAGCGGTACAAGATGCTTTCTTGAGAGATTTGTGAACTCACAAATATCGCAAGAAATCAACTTGCTGGCAAGGTTAGTATCCCTGAGCAAGACACATAACCGCTAATTGCTCCTGGTGGGTTGCGGTTAGCGCCTTGCATGGCAGCTTCTGCCATCAGTGTGTGAATGGGTGAATGTGACGTATCATGTAAAGCGCTTTGGATAAAAGCGCTATATAAATACAACCATTTACCATTTATGATTAGAAATCTGTCTCTTTATTCATGATTGCGATTGATTGCTACAAGCATTTCTCAGTCTTTTATTTACATATTTCTGCTGTTAGTAAGTTTTTCCTCTGTATTTGAGATGTGGGAAACCTTGAAGAAGAGACTGACAGAAGAAGAGAAAAAGCTGAACTGGATCACAGCACAGCAAGCAATGAAACAGCAGGGAGCCGATTACACGCTCAAACACTCACACTATCCAAACTCTGAACCACGCAGCAGAGGCAGACTTCACATGTCGTCTGAGCTACAGGAAGATACTAAAACAGCAGGGTTCTGCCATCATAAACCCATCACACACTGATGAGTTACACACACCAACGTACACACTCAGACAAACAAAACCAAAAGCTGTGAAGAAAGATCTGACATGGTGTCAGAGCCACAGGGAGAGAGTGAAAGCAGCAGGCAGTTGTCAAAACACATGTTCAGTTGACAGCTTTTACACACACAAAATCAATGCAGATGACAGCAGCAACCAGATCTTCTGCTGCTTCACAGGACTTTAACCGCCACTGGACAACGTAAGGTGGCAAAAACTTGTTTTCCACTGAACACCTATCCATCCATCCATCATCTATTATCGATTCTGTAAACAGTTTCCACAATGATTATGGCAGTGATGCCAATTTCAGGCTATTTTTCGATATTTTTCTTTAACAGTTACTGAGATGTTGCCATTCAAATATACCTTCAAGTTTCAATCTGCCAAAACAAACCAAAAAAATAAATGCTGAAAATGGGTCAATGAGCAAAAAATCTAACAAAAAAGACAAAAAAAAACAAAAAAAAAAAACAAGAACATCTTGGAAAGTTATTGATATTAAATTAGAATTCATATCTAATACAAATAATTTAATATACACAACTTGATGAAAAGTTTCAAGCAAACAGAGATGGCTGAGCAGGAGGCCTTCGATGATCTGACATGCAATTTAAAAGTTAATCAACAAACAATTAGAACATTTAATGACAGAAAAAATAAAGCTCTTCCATTAAATTCAAATAACCACATTCCCTATTATCACTGCCTTTTCACTGAAAGCCAATAATAATATTGATTATTTGCAGTGCATGAACCAGCAGGGTAATGTATTAACTGTTGTGATGACAGTAAATGTTTCAGAAAAGGATGAAAGTGTTCAATAAAATCAGTTTTAATCATTCACATACTGTAAACTTATCTTATTAGTAAAACTTTAATATATCAGATACAACCCGGTCTCACGGGGATTCGTGAAACTGTCACGTAAGTTTTAGTTTCGGTTTCGTGCGCACCAACACGATTTCGTCATGTTTTTCGTGCCGCTCACCACGAAATGTTTTTCGCTGTGGTAATCACATCTGAAAGTGGTTTATACCGGCGGATTCATGACGATCTAAGCTGTCCATCGGCGTATACTGCTTGTGTGATTGCGTTTGCGGCCGCCGGCCGCCGGACATTCTTGAAATTCCTATGCAAATTGGTAAGTGTACCACCGGCTTATGGTTAGGTTATGGTTAGGGTTATTGTTAGGGTTATGTTTAGGGACGATGTCATGCAAAATATAGCGTTGGATTTGCCACGGTTTTACATTAAAAATATAATATACACATTCTTTTGAAATACGTTCTGAGTGGCACGAAAAGTCCGCCGTTTAAAATACATTGGTGTGCATTTCGTGGTGAGCGGCACGAAAAACATGACGAAATCGTGTTGGTGCGCACGAAACCGAAACTAAAACTTACGTGACAGTTTCACGAATCCTCGTGAGATCGGGCTGTCAGATATGATGAACAGTGGTTTGTACTCCAGATGTGCATTAGATTTCCACTACACTGTTAACTGAAAGCTGTTCTAACTACTAGGGTTGAATAAACACCAGCTATAAACTGGTTTTATTAAATTCAAACACCTACTGATCATATTCAGTGTTGCCAGATCTCGTGATAGAAACAAGCAACCAGCTCTTTGGAAACAAGCCCAAAACAAGCCCAATAGCTGAACCGCCACATCATGTAAATGCAGGCTTCTTGATAAGAGTATAAATATATACATTCATTTGTTATGCAACAAATTGACAGTCAACAGTCAACGTAATAACTTTAAATAACTTAAATGTTTAAACTGGGATTAAAATAAGACATATGCATTATGCATAAACTACAGCCAATTGACAGTAAACGGTCAACATAAAAACTTTAAATAACTTAAATGTTTAAACTGGAATTAAAATAAGACATATGCATATAAACCGCAGTAAACTGACTGTAAACAGTCAACATGAAAACTTAAATAACTTAATAACTTAAAATTTTAAACTGTGATTAAAATAGAAGACATATGCATTGTGCATAAACTACAGCAAACTGATAGTAAACTTTGAAAAACCTAAGTGTTTTTTTTAAAAAACTCTGAGCCATCTCAAACAGGCCTAGTGTAAAACTCAAAACAAATATAAAACTTTCTCCTGTCCTTGTCTTCCTTGCTTCACCATCAGGTCTGTTCCTCTGTAACACAGAAATCACATACCCAAGCATTAGCATTAAGTCTGGCAAGAATAAATAAGACATAAGAACAGCATTTACCTTAACTACAATCCATCATCACTGTCTTCGTTTGCATCTGTCTCTCTGCTGCCTGATGTTCCTCCCACAGAGTACATGTGACAGTTAAAGCGCTGGAGCATCTTCTTGCTTGGGATGAAGTCTTTGCAGCATATACCTTGCCTTCTCAGTCCATACTTTATGTGGAGTATGCTGCTGAGTGTGTCTTGTCCCATTCTGTTCCTCAGTTTGGACTTGACCAGGTTCATTTGTGAAAATACTCGTTCTACATCAGCATTGCTTAAAGGCATTGCAAGCAATGACAGAGCAAAGAGGGCAAGTTCTTTGAAAGCCTGGTCTCCACTGCTGTCTTTGTAACTGAGCACTTCAACCCAAAATGCCTCTGCCTGGGTGTCCTCCTTGTTTGTCCATGAGTGGTATGTAACAGCCTGATACTGGGTGTCAAGAGCTGTAAGATCGCCGGAGTACAGTTTCAGAAGTGACAGTGACCTGAGTTGTTGTTTTGCTTGTGACAGAATGACAGCTGGACTGAACTCAGTCATAGATTTCCATATCTGGATATTAGTTGGAAGTCTCTTTTGCACTTGTCTGCATGCTTCCACCAAGAAGTCACGGCACCTGCTCTTCATATTTCTCTCACTTGTACTCTCAACTTTTGCCTCCTCGAGCGCAATTGTGAAGGTGAGCCCAAAACAAATGGCACCCACAGGTAACAAAACAGTCTGGTCTGTGAAATTGATTGCAAGCAGTTGTTCGTCTGATGTAGGGATTTTATCAGGCCTCACCACTCTGGAGATGAGGGAGCGAAAGAAAAGCAGCAAGCATTCCAGCATTTTGAATGGATTACCCCTGTCCTGCTGAAACAGCTTGTTGATCCTGTTGAACTCTTGCAGAAATGGCATGAGAAACAGAAGGTACAGTTTGTTCATGGGATAACTGTACATCTGGTGCAGAATTTCAGCATCATAACATCTTTGCTGATCTTTGCTGAAAGTGAAGCTTTAGTTCATCCCACTGCTGGAGTATGCGTGAACAGCAGTCATGGATTGAAAGCCATCGTGTACCTGACATCTGTGTAAGCATCAAAGGGACTTCACCTGGATTGATAAGGCTGTAGATCTTTGCATATTCGCGGCGGCGAAGGGCACTGTGTGAAAACCAGTTGTGAGAATGAGAAACCAAGTATTCAAGGTTGCGAGGGAGTGTCTCAACTGCCTTGCTTACACACAGCTGTATTGAATGGCACACACACTTGAGCAGCTGAAGATTTGGGTTTTTCTGGAGCAGGTGTGTGTACACAGAATTTCTTTTCCCCACCATAACACTGCAGCCATCTGTACCTAAGCCCATGCATTTTTTCATATCCAGCCCAACGCTCTGTAGAAAACTGGTCAAAGTGGAAGCAATAGCCTCTGCTGTTTCACCATCCAAATTAATCATCCCCAAAAAGGTTGACACAATTTTGTTCCGTTTAACACTGAAGTAGCGGATTACCACACACAGCTGCTTGACAGATGTGATATCTGTGCTTTCATCTATTACAAGGGAATATTGGGCATCTCCAATATCACTCATTAAGTCTCTGAACATGCATGGGGCAATGACATTATTGATTAATGCAGTGCATTTGGTCCGGTGTATTTTGAGTTCTTTTTCAGTTGAGGTCGATCCAACTAATTCACTAAGATGATCCACAGCACTGATGGATGTGTGGCAGGCTATGTACGTGGCTATCTTCAGTTCATTTGTCTTTGTTGTCTCGTTTTGTTTGGAGGTGGTGAAACCAATGTCCGTAAGTCTCATTGACGAGAAAAGTGCAGAGTTTTTTTTGTGTTTTTCGGTGCCGGCATGCTG
The DNA here is from genome assembly GCF_021347895.1 of Acanthochromis polyacanthus. Classification (NCBI taxonomy): domain Eukaryota; kingdom Metazoa; phylum Chordata; class Actinopteri; family Pomacentridae; genus Acanthochromis; species Acanthochromis polyacanthus. The sequence goes on along the minus strand of NC_067117.1, from coordinate 29,960,796 downwards.
CATTAAATCAGCATGGTGAGCACGTATCTCACATTTACAATATCGGCAGAACGCCTTCGAACTATCTCCCACCTGTGGTCGTATCCAGTCTTTCAAAGAGGTTTCTTTCTCCCACTCTTTATTATATTTTTTACCATATCTGCACCACTTTTTCCCGCTCATTGTCTGTCTCTCTCTCCCTCCGTGTGTCACTCTCAGATGTTGCTGTCTATGTTTGAGTGTGGGTGGGAGCGGTAACTGAGAAACGGAGGAGTGGACGGATCCTGGAAAAGGACAAACTATCGTGTTTCGCTTTGTTGTGGAGAACTGGGAGAGAATCAGGAGCGGTTTGTGCAGGCAGCAAAGCAAGCCCAAATAAGCGACTACACTTTAGAAAACAAGCCCAAAAACCCGCAACCCGCGACTGACGAGATTTGCAAGCGACTTTACAAAAAAACAAGCCCAAAGTCGCTTATAATAAGCGGACTTGGCAACACTGATCATATTAACAGCTCATATCATGAGTTGCAAAAATGCTGGTTTGTTTTTAAAATGATTACTCATGCACTTTAGAACTGAATGAGTTATGGACAAATAGCGCAATTTAAAAAAAAAAATCTACGGCAAGCTTTGATTCAACAACAAAAAAAAAACAAATCAAATTTGTTGGAAATTTACAGCAGACTGTAATACAAATATAACAAAAGTATTTTATGTGAAAACTTTACTATCCTGAGGCCCATCTGATGTCTTATGAAAAGCAAATCTGTCTTTGTTTTACAGGGAAAAGGACCAGAATAAAAACTCATGTCTGTTATTTTTCTAATTATTACCAAATTTAATTGCAACTATTGTTTATCTTGTCCCTACTGTAGACAAATTAAATTAGCTCACAGGCAAAAACAAAGATGTCCACAACAGCTGCACTTTAATGCAAACTGTTTTAATTAATGCGTTGTAGTTCAGTGTCTTTCTTAAATAATGTTTTTGTTGGATAATTTCCTCCATGCAAACACATACTTGTTGAGGTAATTACAAAGCCCTTAAAACTTGAAAAATGTAAGACCGGATCAAAGCTGCCGTTAAGTTTGCGCCGGTGCAGTTTTGACACAGCTGCTACTGACAAAACTATTTTAAAAAAACACTCCAACATCACCTAAAAGAATTGCACAGACGATCTCAACCTAAAGGACAAACAAAAAGCAAACAAGACTCCGATACAAGAAGTTTTTTTTTTCATAAAGCGATTATTAGTGAACTCTCAAAGTTTTTACAACTGCCCCATTATTTGTCAAATACATGACTTTGAAAGAGTCAAACCACATTGTTAGGAAAGTATACTGCTGTGAGTGAGAAATTATGAAAATGCTGAAAGGTTTGAAGTTGTCAGGATGTGTTTAAAAGGAAAAGTGAAAAGGTGAAGCGGCCGAATCTGAGCCAGGATCTTAATCCAAGTGGGAATTTGGTGGAATGTGATTGTGGATGGATTCAAAAGGCATTCCTGTGTAACCTGACAGAGTTTTGGAAAGAATATCTCAGCATTTTTATGGTGTCCAGATATGCAAGGCTGATGTTCTAACTGATCAACAAAGGCTCAATGCTGTAATTGCGGCCAAACCGAACTGACGAAATTCTGACTTATTTTCCACGCTATATTTTAAAATAATCGACATCACATTGTGGAAGTGTGTTTTCACTTTGTTTTTAAAGAGGCTGTAAATTCTTGAGTGCTGAACACTGTTTATCCACACTGACATTAAAATGTGTATTGGCTACCAGTGGCGGCTGGTGAATTTTTCTCTCGGGGGGGCGCACTTAATTTACCAAACCAAATAGCAGAGTCGGCAACACCGGAATACAAGAATTGATGTAAATTATGTTCACAGCCATTTGATGTGCTATGAGGGTACAGCTAAGCACTACTGCTGAGTCAATAGACAATTAAATGCACGTAAATGTTACCAGCTAGTGAATTTGAATTGATCTCCACAGTGTTTGATATGAGTTGCTCCAGATAAGGTGTAATTGGTACACACAAACCCTTAAAATCTCCTTTTCTATAATTAAACAAATTAAGAATGTATAAATATGCAAGTCTATTTTTTACTTCAAAAGTAAAAAAAAAAAAAAAGAAACAATTCATTTTTCCAGCTTCAAAGAGTGCCAAGAGCTTCTTCTGTCCAGCAAAATCTTTGGAGCAACATATTTATATTTACGTACTCAAATAAACAAAAACAAATCCATACCTGTGAAACCAACAAACATTGGGCATTTTGTTAAAAAAAAAAAACCTAACTATAAGGCTTAAAGCAGACAGTGCTTCTGTGAGCTAACTTTTACATTAACAACCTTACATGACAATGAGAAAACAGCAAATCTGCATTTTTAAGATCAAAGCAATAAAAAATTGTCACTTTGCCTGAAAAAAAAAAATAGTGAAACCATTAGGCATTATACTATGTATAACTGTGCATGTGACAAATAAAACCTATCTTATCTTAGGCTCTGAGCCCAAAGTGCTTCTGTCAACTAACATTAAATATTTACAAAGAAAACAAAGAAAAACAGTAATTCCTCAGATTTCAGAACATATGAAAATCAACAGGCTTTCAGTCTAGAGTGCCACTTGTGTCAACTAACATTTCTATTTACATTATTAAATGACAAAAAGTAAATCCTCACATTTTAGAGATTAAAGCCAGCACCTCTACATCTGTGTTATTTTTTGTATGCAAGTTTGAATTAAAGGCAAGCGGATGAACAAACCGCTCGCTTCTGCTGCCACCCCATGGCCGGTGGTGTGTAAAGCGATCAGAGGGAGACGGGCTGTCTCCCTCTGATCGCTCTGATCGCTCAGCGGGGCGCGGTCAGCCTGCACCCCGCAGTCTCCTGTCTCTTGTATTGAAGAGGAACGAACTGCGCATGTCAAAGTTATAACGAGAGTCAATGGGGAAAGATCAGTGCGCCCCAGGCCGGATATGACGTTTCTAATCTGACTTTTTATTACAAATTATACATCTTAGTAACTCTCTACAGGCTCTATTATCCATTTTGCTTGTTAAAAACATAGGATATACATGTAAATGTAATTTTAAAAACGTTTTATTAAAGGAAGGGCTGTGACTCTACATGATATGAGACAGAGGGGGCGGCGCTCTAGCGCCCTCTATTGACCAGCCGCCCCTGTTGGCTTCACTGGTCGGCAGCAGTAAAACATTAGTTTCACAATAAAAGCTGTAAAATTGTGAAATGCCGATTTTTTTGTTGTTGTTTTTGCTTATTTTTGTTTTTAACTGGCATGTCTCCATGTCATGAGACTCATGAGTCTCCAAAGCCTGCATAAAGAGGTGTGGGAACTAAAACTCCACTTGTAAACACCACCAATTAAACCGCACAGTTTTACAGCCTTATGTTGTGCAATTCGGACAGATTTATGTTCGACATTTTGGTGTGAGATTGGACTAAAAACTTTATCAACACATTGTAAATATCTCCAATTAAAAGTGGAAAAGTTTCTTTCAAGCTGATCCAACGCTGCTTTTAAAAGGACTCTTTAGTATTTCCCATCATGCCTTGAAATTTTATAAATTAGTAGATAGAAAGTGTGGCATCAATGACTGCCTTGAGCTTATGACTTCTCTCTTGGCTTGGCTTGCGTGTTGTCAGAGCAAAAAATGTAGCAGGTGTCTGGGCATCTTGACTTTCTTTTTGAATTCGTCTCTTTTCTAATCTCCCATCTGCACAAAATTGCAATATTAAAATGATGGAGTGGCCGTTTGATTGCAGACACTGATAGCTTAAACATTTGTTGAAGCAGAATATCAAAGCAGAGCAGGTTCCTGATAAGACAGTTGTTTCTCATGCCTGTCACAATAATCTACCGTGTCCAAATAACTGTCATCACCTAATGATAACCTCGGACATAACACTCTCCAGAATGCTTGTAATTAACAAAGCCAACAGTGTAACTCAAGTTATAAATGTGATGTTAATGAGGGCTGTAGACGTTAGAACACGAGCTAATAAAAGACCAAAAAAGGAGCCTTGAGAACGTACTACTTTCAGACACTGAATACATCAGAGCGTTTGTACGCGCAGCTTTATACTTTGGTTTCCTAAACTCAATAAATTTCAGAAAAAAAGAGAAATATTACATATAATCTCAATAAACTATGCCATCGGTGAAATTCCGACTGAGGAGATCTTCAAGACACCGTAGATTCTAGTAAATGCTGCTCAGGTGTGTCTAGCATCACAATTTAGTATTCTGGTCACTCAAATGATCAACTCTCGGGTAAAGGTCGAAGACTCTTGACACTATGCTCTTGTATAGTCTCTGTCTGTGGCGAGCTTGGCTGAAGCAGTAAAGTATTTTAGCAATTAGCATGTAGCACGAGCAAGTTTGGTGAGCTGGCTTGTATAGGTTTTTTTGTCAGTGGTGAGTTTGCTTTGGACATTGTAGTAGTCTTGCAGCTAGCATTAGCGTTTAGCGTAAGCACTAGCAGGTTAAAATGTATAGTTTCTTTGTCATTTTTTAGCAGTTGGCACCAGATATTCAGCATCTTGCACTAGCTAACTGGTTGCATCGCCACTGGTCACTACCTGGAGCATCTCCTAAATGGGCCTGGGTCAGCTGAACGTGGCAGTGCTGTTTGGATTGTGTGGTAGCAGTGTGAACTGGCACAGTGAGGGTGAATCTGGGATGCCAGAGTTCACCACCTAGCCTCCTGGAGGTGTTGTGGGACTAAATAGATGAAACACTGTTGAAGGAAGGTTTCCACCTAATGACCCCAGAGATGTGTTAGGAATCACTGCTCACTGGTGTGTATAGTGTTCTAGGTCAGGGATCCTAGGTTCTTCATTGACAGTGTATCTTTCTTGTTTGGAGCACAAGTGTCTTGTGTTTAAATTAACTGAAGTGCTTTGCCTCTTTTAGGTGTCAAAACCAAGACAAATTGACTCATACAAAGTTGCGTCTTTAGAAATTAAAGAAAAAAGAAACTCTGAATCAAACCAAAGGGTTGGAAACCAGGGGAGACAAAAAGAGACTGGCTTATACAGAGCTCTGCAGTCAAACCAGGTGAGTCAAAGTATCCCTAATGAGCCTCAAGGTGGGGTTTGGCAAAGTGATCCACACCAGATAGTGCTCCAATTCTATGCTACAAATTCATTCCTAACAGGTTTAGAGTGCTCACACTGTAAAAAATGTGTTTCTTTTTCAGCATATGGATAAATTATGTGTCTCAATTGTGCTGTTCAAACACAACTTTGTCATCGAGCACATAGCAAAGAGCTGTTGGCAGCTGGAAATCATTCAAACTAATATTGGATATAGCTTTACAGATATAATTAATAGCATGTAATTTCTGAAATCCTTACGTTTAAGCAGCTCCATAATATAAGTGATATTAAGAAAAGGTCTCAAGAAAAGATTTGCCATTCTGTCATATTAATTTAAAATTAAATAAAAATAAAGGTGTGACCCACAAATCCAACATAACATACAAATCCTGCAAAGGTTGTTTAAGTTAATCTGCACGTCACATGCTTAAACCTGTAAAACTAAATAAATTCTGTGTGAACTTTGTGCCTCCTTCACATATTTATTGTTTCACAGAACTCACTTTGGTTCCTTTTAATAGGACTTAATAGGACTATGTGCAGCAATGCTACATTGTAATTTATTTTCTGAGCTCCAGTTTTATTCCTCATTTGAACTGCACCTGGTGAGCAGAAGGATCTTCACAGACGGTGTGATGTGTGCAGTTCCCATAAATAATGTGATAATTAGATGCAGCTTGCAGCAGAAATCTTCTGTACTCCGTGCTTTCAAATTTTCTATTTATCTTCCATAGACAGCTCACATTTAATCATGTAAAAGAAATATGTCTGTCAAAAGATTTGAGAACATAATTTCGCAATGATGCGTTTGCAGCATGTAGAGAAAGTACTGTAGGTGTGCAGCTGGTTCCTGGTTCTGATTAAGACCCAGTTATCATCCATCCTCCACTAAACACGTGTTAAGTAAATTAGGAAAGACTTTATTTTTTTCTAAATGCTACAATTACTTTCAGTAGATGCTTTTACCCAAAGCAACGTCCAGCTGAGAGTAGATACAACACAAGCAAGGATCTAGTCAGGAGAAAACAACCTGGATAAGCGCCATAAAACAAGTTCAAGTGTGATAATAAGACCTTGGTGTCTAAAGGCAGTGCAGGAGGTAATATTCACCCCCGCTTCCTTTTTTTTTTTTTTTTTTTTGCAGTCTGTCAAGTGCAATGGTGTTCAGTGAAGAGTTTGATTTTTAGTCTTTTCTTAAAGACTGAGAGGGACTCTGCAGATCGAACAGAGTTTGGTAACTTGTTCCATCACCAGGGAACCACAGAGGAGAAGAGTCTCGCTATCGACCGGCCCTGTTGTGGTGGTTGTATCAGGAGCCTTTTGTTGGTTGACCGTAGTGAGCAGGAGGAAGTACAGACCTGAATGAGAAAGTTCAGGCAGGAGGACTCTGTTTTCATTGTAGTAGGGAGGCCTGCCAGTAAGGAGTTGTAGTCGTGAAGGAGGCTCTGATCTTCCTGATGTTGTACGGGGCGAATCGACACGATCGAGCAGCAGAGGCCACATGAGCCTCGAAGCCTCGATCCTGACACCCAAGTTTGTGGCAGACTTTGTGGATTTGAGCTGGGTTGATTCAAGCTGGATTCTGATCCTAAATTAGGAAAATAAAGATCTAAATCCCACCTGATTACACTCAAGTTAGTCTAACCTGATCACACCTTCTACCAACAATACAGAACCAGCGTCTTCCATCTCATAGCACTCCAGAGTCAGTGTCATGTGGGGATAGGTAATAGTAAGGTGTTGCTATTATCAAACACAAAATAGCAGATTTCTAGTAAAAGCAAAGCTATTTGTTCATCTTCATAATGTTACAGACATAAAAGTAGCGAAAAGTACCCAGTACACAACTACTCAGAGGAAACATGGCAAATCAAGCAGTTTTTTATGTCGTAAGCAAAATCTGTAACTTCAGCAGAAGTCTGTGTTTCTTTGTTTCTGGCACTTGAATCTTGACTATAGCAACTACTTCAGATTTACCCTCCAATAGATTTGACATCCTATTCAGCATATTCTCAAGTGACATCCGTACATTTGGTTTGTGTTGCATGTTGTGTTTGCTTCCCATCTTTGTCCATATTGACTCAGATGGAGACACAGCAGTGTTGAAACTGTGAATTGTTTTTATTCTCCGCCCTCTTTTGTCCTCTGAAACACTGAGAGGATTATTGGGAATGATGGTTTAAACACGAGGTGAATGTTCTGAAATGTGGCTGAGTCAAAACCCAGACCTAAATCCAACTGAGAATTTGTGGCAACTGGATGGAATTCAACTTAACAGAGCTCTAGCAGTTTAGCAAAAAATGTGGTGAAATTATAGTGTCCAGATGTGTAAGGCGGACAGAGACCCATCCAGACAGGATGCACATCTTAGTGCTGTAATAGCAGCCAAAGGTGCATTCATTAAACACACGAATACTTATGCCATCACTTGCTTTACACCCTATATTTTTTGTTTGTGTAATTCAAATTTTTATTGTCATTTCACAAACAGTACATGGTACATGGCTTCCACAAAAACCAGCATAGTCTACGTTAGAAGACCCTACTTTACAAAAAATGAAAACATGGTCTAAGGCAGGAAACTGTTATACTCAGTCCACATGGTTCCAAAATCCTTCCCATGGCGATTTTTCCTCTACCCTTGAAATATCAGACAATCTTCAAAGCATACATTCATATGACACACATCCTGTATTTTGAAATAATGGACATTACTTTATAGAAATCTGTTTTCATTTTTATGCGTCATTTTTTTTGTAAATTCTTGTCAAAAAGACACAATTTTTAAAAAAAAATCATTGTTCCGTGTTGAAAAGCAGCAAAATGGGAAAACTTCAAAGGGGGAATAACTTTTTGTAGCAATTGTAATTCAGGTCATGCACATCTCCCTCACCTTTTGCTCTGACAGATTTCCTCACTTGCACTTTCTATTATTTCTCACTACTGGCAGCAATAAGAGGTGAAAAGGCCTTCACTCAAAATCACCTTCTTCTCACAGTAATTAAATCTACTGTGTGTCTTTATGTCAGCTAAGATTCATCAAACCCCAGAAGGGGTGTAAAGCATTGCTGCTCGTAAAACCAAGTTTTGCAAGTCAGACATTCATGCCATGAAGTGCTAGATAACTATGAAAACATGAACATCTGTGGGAACAACGTTAGGATTAGACCTCCACTTTGACAGTTTCTCTGAAAAGGAACATCCTCTGAGAAAAACAGGCCACTTTTATTACTACTTTTGGCAAACAGATGCCCAGTGCACAGAAGTATTAAGGTCCACATCTGACTTTTGTTGTTTCACTAACTGTGTTCAAAATTCAGAGGAGTCAAAGCAGTTTAAACATGGAGATATAGGGGGCATTAAACATGGTACAAATTGTAAAAATCTATGATTTTTATTTATTTCCATTTGCTAAACCAGAACAATATTCTGGTAAACCAGAACAATATTCTGGAAAATATCTTTTCCCTTTAAAAACAACGATAACAATTGTACAGTACCAGTTATGAGTTTGGACACACCTCATTTCATGTTTTTTTTCTTTATTTTCATGACCATTTACATTGTAGATTCTCATTGAAGGCATCAAAACTATGAATGAACACATATGGAATTATGTAGAAAACAAAATTATGAAATAAGTAAAAACATGTTTTATATTCTTCAAAATAGCCACCCTTTCCTTTGGTAGCCACTCTGGTTCAATGTGCCTTCAGTTTTGAATAAAGCCCCAACAGTGCCACCAGCAAAACATTCCCACACCATTATACCTCCATTTCGCTTTATGGTGGGAACCATGCATGTAGAGACCATCTAAGGCACACCTGTGCACTAATCATGGTGTCTAATCAGCATCTTGATATGGCACACCTGTGAGGTGGGATGGATTATCTCAGCAAAGGAGAAGTGCTCACTATCACAGATTTAGACAGATTTGTGAACAATATTTGAATGAAATGGTGATTGTGTGTGTGGAAAAAGTTTTAGATCTTTGAGTTCATCTCAAAAAAATGGGAGCAAAAACAAAAGTGTTGCATTTATATTTTTGTTGAGTGCATTAAGAAACACTGCATTAATGTACATTGTTACACAGATGACACTCAGCTATATTTATCTATGAAGCCAGGTGAAACTAATCAGTTAGCCAAACTTCAGCCACGTCTTCGAAACAAATGCCTGGATGACTTGTAAACACAAAATAGAAGTTATTGCATTTGACCTAATCACCTCAGAAACATGTTATCCAACCAGGTAGTCCTTCTTGATGGCATTGCTGTGGCCTCCAGTTCTATTGGAACCTTGGAGTTGTTGACCAGGATGTCCTTTAACTCAAATTTCTTGGATGACATTTCAGCTGCACAATACTGTCAAAAATCAGGAACATCCTTTTTCAGAGCAATGCTGTAAAACTTGTCCTTGCAAGGCTGAACTGTTGCAAATTTTACTGTAAACTATTAATTTCTTATCAGGATTTCCCAGTGATTGTGTTGATCCAAAATGCTGCAGCCGGAGTTCTGACAGGAACCCATTTCTCCCAGATTCTCTTCATTAAAATCCAGATGCGAAACTCTTAATGACCAAGCTCAGTCATAGCTCAGGAACCTTATTGCACCACTTTATTCCAACAGAACACTGTCCTGAGACTGCAGGTTTTCTTGTGGTTCCCAGAGATTCCAGAAGCAGAATGGGAGACAGAGCCTTCAATTATTAGACTCTTCTTAGAACTTTCCTCTTTCATAAAGCCTGAGGGTGCTCAAAATCACCTGAACCATTCCTTAGTTATGCTGCTATAGATTTTAGACTATTCAGGGACTCAGATGATGCAAAGAGAGCCTCTCCCCTACGCTCCTCTCTCTTTCATATAGTAATACATCATTGTTGCATGTGTGGCAAGACTATGAGGGTTGAGGTATTCTGGCTAGTTACCAAATTGCCAACAACACCACCTGAGGAGAATACCCCAGGAAATCTTACCAGAGGAACCACCACTCCAATCCAGGAAGAAGGGCACAGAGGTACGAGAGACACTGAGACAGACGTGATGCCAAAATGTGTACTAAGAAAATAGAATTTATTTTTCCAATATTCAATCTGTTAAAATAACCATATGGCAAAGTTAATTAAAAAAAAAAAAAAACCACTTAGTGGCAGTGCCACAAGACAGCTCAAATAATGGGTGGCAAAATAAATAGTCCTTTAGGACCTCCAGGGTGCAGCCACCAAGCATCTATCCACTGAACTCAGGGCTTACCAGACTGGAATGACTGACAGAAAAAGGTGAAGGGTCCAAATAAAACACATTACACATGTAAAAAAACAACAAAAAAAAAAAAGACCCACACGGACGGTCACCCAAGTGCTCTACTGCGCAGGGAGTGAGGGGGACAACCACCTCAAGGGGAATCAGCCAGCCCAACAGCTCCTGTCCACAGAAAGAGAAATACGGTTAGCCACAGGAACAGAGATCTCTAAAACTGCCCCAACACCACACTATAATCACACTGAACCCTGGAGGTGACCACCAAGCTAATCAGGCCACCTGTTCACCCCAAACAAATCAAAGCCAATCATACAAAACCCAAAGAAATAACTGAGAAACTAAACACAGAATCCAAGAAAACAAAACAAAACAAAAAAAACAAAAAAAAAAAAACCACACACACTCAGAAAGAAAATAATCCTAATAATTTTTTAACAAAAACAACGGGCATGCCAGGTGACAGGCACGTGCACACCAGGATTGTCTTTAAAACATAAGAGGCAGCAATTCCCGATGAGCCGAGAATTTGCTGACAAACGCTGAGACAGAACAGCAGCAGCTTGCTTCAGATGTAGAGCTGCTCATCGATAACGCTGTAGCTCCTCAGGCATCATGGAAGACAGCCATGATCCCTGCCAACAGCAGTCAATTCATGTGCAGCCCAGCAAACAGTCAAACTGACAAATGAGCCAGCCTACCTCACAAATCCAAGGCGATGCCTCGGTTATGCCCAGCTCCGAAGCCACACACACACCCGGCTCCCAACCTTCGGCCAGGATATGGGCCGACGTCTTTTAAAAGCAGAGAGCAAATCAGATACACAAACACCAATTGGAGACGCAGTGACTGCGTCGGCACATACCTGACAGGTAGGTAGACAAAAATACTCCACCAGCGTCTCGAGACTGCCACAGGAACCAGCACTGCTGAAAACACTTCAGCTTCAGGTAGAGGACATGTGTAGACAACACGCAGCCCTCCTTGATATAATGGAGTGTAGCACTGCCCAGTGAACCAGGTGCATCAAGATGATGACTCCCAGCTGCACACACTTGATCTACTACAGCTGTGGAGATGGACTAGGCCGTCCTGCCACACATGGCACTGGCTTCTCTTCTGTCTCCTGTAGTTTCTGTGTTGTCCTCCCAGCAGGTGTCTCTGATCTACAGCCACTGGTCTGATGAACCTCCAAAGTGTTTTATTGGCCTCTTATGAATTCTTTGTCTGGTCTCCATCTGCTAGCCTCCCTCCGGCTGCTTCTGTAAGATTTATTTTTTTGTACTTCCTGGTAAAGGGGAGGTTTGTGGTTCTTTCCCACTGTCACTTAATGATTGGATCATTTGGATTACAGAAGAATATGTAAGAAACTTTAGATTTGTTGGGTTTTTAAGAAAATGGGATGGGTTTCTGTATAAAACATCAAAGGTCTTCACCTTACAATGTGAAGTACTATGAGAGGACATATGCTATGAATTGGCGCTATATAAATACAGTTGTAATGAATGTTAAGGTGTTTTTCTGAGCAATAGCTGGCAAAAGAATTATCTTCGGGGTTAATAAAGTTATTTCTCATCCTTAAACTTTTAAATTCTTCTTGCGATTGAACATTTGACCTTTGACTTTGCTACATGGTTGTTGCTGTTGTCATATAATATAAATGATATTTACTGAACTGTCTTAGTGATAACGCTGCAGTTTTCATTCTGTATTGGATTATATGTCCTGTTTATAGACTTCTGACATTCCTCCCTTTGAAGTTTTTCTGTTTGTTTTTACTGAACTGAATTAATCAGATGGATTTTATGTCAAGCAGGATTAACATTGTCAGCAAAAACTGTGACTATATGTATAAACTATTTTAAAAACTGTATTTCTGGATATGTCATTTTTTTTAAAATCACTGACAATTTTAATTACAACCAAATACACTACTGTTCAAAAGTTTGGAGCCACTTAGAAATGTCCTTATTTTTGAAGATAACATGAAGGTAACATTAAAGTAATCAGAAATACTGTTGTAAATGACTATTCTAGCTGGAAACGGCAGATTTTTAATGTAATATCTACATGAGGTACAGAGGAACATTTCCAGCAACCATCACTCCCGTGTTCTAATACTACATTGTGTTAGCTAATGGTGTTAAAAGGCTCATTGATGATTAGAAAACCCTTGTGCAGTTATGTTCGCACATGAACAAAAGCGTGAGTTTTCATGGAAAACATGAAATTGTCTGGGTGACCCCAAACTTCTTCCTGATGAAAATTATAATATATTTGTAAATAGTAATATAATTGTAATACATTTCACCTGTAGAATAAAACACTGCATATTCCCATTGTCTAATAATCATCATTTTGCACTTATTACTTGTGGTACATTATGTCTCTTTTTAGTGCTTGAAGGGAGAACATACAAACATTTCTACCTGCAATCAAATACAATAAATACGAACAAAAAACCGCAGTGACAAACCACCAAAACAGATAATTGAAATCACGATGAATTACGCCAAGGCTCTCATCAAAGTCTAATTATAACATTTTCAGGCTAATAAAAAACAGAAAAACTAAACCCAAATGAAAATCAGATGATGCAGTGACCACCAGAAATGTCAAGAGCTGAGGAACTGCAGGGAAAGCCTGGATCAATGCTGCTTTGATGGTGGTTGTTCAGGGATTAAAGGCTTTGTTTTCTATCATTTAAAGGCCACAGTTATCATCAACATCACATTTTTCAATATTATTGATATTCTGCTGGAATGTAGAAAGTCATATGTTTATCATAATGCAATTATTGAATTGAATTGAATTTATTTATTTGATAGGGACGATGCAGTTTAACATAATTCCATTACTTAGCATGAATCTGATGTGCTGCACAGAGAGTTTATAGCAAATGCTAGTTTCCAACTCTTGTCCCTAGATGGGCCTTTAAATATAAAAGTCAGAATATATAACATCATAAAATAACAGAGAAGTTTACAAAAGAACAATAAAATACATGTTCATGTTATGGCTTACTGAAACATCCCAGTGAATGTGTTGGCTCCCTGCCCAAAGAGTCAGGAGAGTGATTGAAAATCAAAGGAAAAGGGCTGAATTTACTTTCCACAGTAACAGAAGACAGATGGTGAGAAAGGAATCATGAACAGATTAAGCGAGATAACAAATGATGGGCAGGTTGAAAGAAAAAAATGCTTCCTGGACACCCAGACTCTTTATTGTCCATTTTGTTTTATTAAGAGGAGGTTCAATGACATATTTTTTTGCAAGGTGAATATCCAGCACATTTTTCTTCTTCATCTTGAGAGGAATCCACCAAGGTACTAATAACTCTATTCCACTGCACCACTGAGCTCTAGTGACTACAAATAATTTTAAAACTAATTAATAAACCAAAAAAAATTAATGTTTTTCTTTGATGAAAAACATCAAGAAGTTAAGCGAAGATGTGAAGACAAGTTCACGAGGACATAAAAGACATATACAACCAGTCAAAAGTTTGAACACTATGCACTGTACATTAATACTGAAGACTTCAAGACTGTAAAAGAATACATATTGAATTATGTTGTAAACAAAAAAGTGTTCATCTGCAGTATTAATCTACAATGTAGAGAACAATACAAAAACAATAAAAGCATTGAATGAGAAGGTGTGTCCAAACTTTTGATTAGTAGTGTAAGTCATAACATGTTTTATATTTTAGATTCTTTAAAATAGCCACCCTTTGCTTTGATTGCTGCTTTGCACACTCTTGGCATTCTCTCAGTGAGCTTGATGAGGTAGTCACCTGAAATGGTTTTCCAACAGTCTTGAAGGAGTGCCCAGAGATGCTGAGCTCTTGTTGGCCCTTTTGCCTTCACTATGTGGCCCATCTCATCCCAAACCATCTGGATTGGATTTAGATCAAGGGACCGTGGAGGCCAGATCATCTGACGCAGCACTCCATCACTCTCCTTCTTGGTCAAATAGCCCTTACACAGACTGGAGTAAGCACAGATTTCCACTGGTCTAACATCCATTTCTTGTGTTTCTTGGCCCAAACAAATCTCTTCTGCTTGTTGCTTTTCCTTAGTAGTGGTTTCTTAGCAGCTATTTGACCATAAAGGCCTGATTGGTTCAGTCTCCTCTGAACAGTTGATGTAGAGATGTGTCTGCTACTAGAACTCTGTGTGGAATTTATCTGGGCTCTAATCTGAGGTGCTGTTAACTTGCGATTTCTGAGGCTGGTGACTCAGATGAACTTCTCCTCAGCAGCAGAGGTGACTCTTGGTTCTCCTTTCCTGGGGCGGTCCTCATGTGAGACCGTGTCATTGTAGCGCCTGATGGTTTTTGTGACTGCACTTGGGGGTGCATTCAAAGATTTTGCAATTTTCCGGACTGACTGACCTTCAGTTCTTAAAGTAATGATGGACTGTTGTTTCTCTTGACTTTGCCAATTGGTTCTTGCCATAATATGGATTCTAACAGTTGTCAAATAGGGCCGTCAACTGTGTGCCAACCTGATTTCTGCACAACACAACTGATGGTCCCAACCCCATAAAGAAGACAAAAAAAATTCCACAAATTCACCTTGATAAGGCACACCTGTGAAGTGAAAACCATTTCAGGAGACTACCTCATGAAGCTCAGTGAGACAATGCCAAGAGTGTGCAAAACAGTAGAATCTACAATGTAAACAGTCATAAAATGAAGAAAAACCATTAAATAAGAAGATGTGCCCAAATTCTTGACTGGTAGTGGATGTATGATGAATAGAAATTGACTGCAGTTACACTAGGCGGAGTAATCTTGCAATGGTTTTAAGCCTCAGTGCATTGTTTATTATAAGGTTGTTGCTAGAGGTACGGACCCGTACCCGTAGCCTGTGGGCTACGGATACGGACACGTATCCGTAGACACTACCTTATTATAATGACATGATTTCCTTTCCTCTCATAAAGGATGGTCCAGCTAAAGGCAAAAACAAAGGATGTATTGAAGCGCCTTTTCTTAGCATTGAGAGAATCTTACCAGCTCTTATCATGATGCTGCTTTGATTACTCCATATCATTTCATTCATTTGTGTCCACTTTTTCTTTTTTTTTCCCACCATTTATTGTTTATGTTTGAAGATGTGGAATACATTCTGGAGTCACACTAGCTGCATCTTATTTGCATGTAATTGTAATTTCAGGCTACTTTTTGCAAATCAGGGAAATACAGCCTAAATTGCTGCCTCTGGAAACTCCCAAAAAACTTTTAAATTAGCTGTTTTCCATCTATAATGACAACATAGCTACATAGTTTGATACTCAACCTACCAGAAAGCAAATGCAAACTGAAAATGAACAAGGGAAAACAGAGACTGATGGTCTATCATCATCTATCTATCACAGAATGAGTCCCAGTTTTCTGGGTGAAAGTCTGGTCTCTTGTTTAAGCTTCCATTTTCTAAACTGGCTTCCTTTTATAAGATGTTATTAGTAACAAATTGTGCTTTTTTCAAAGTGAAATTGCATTGTCGTCAAAGTGAAAAATGAAATGAAGTTGTATAAAACATAATTTTGAATTGGTTGTCTGGTGGCAGAGACTTAGTCCTAATTGTGGTAATTACCTCCGCCAAAGAGGTTATGTGACACCCGGCATCTGTCTGTCTGTCTGTCCGTCCATCTGTCTGTCAGCAAGATAACTCAAAAACGCCTGGGCAGATTCACATGAAATTTTGAGGGGATGTAGACTATGGTAAGAGGAAGTGCAGTGAATTTTAGGTAAAATAATGAACTGTAGTTGAGAACAGATCCACCTCTCTCAGTGCTAAGTGGTTTGGCTTAACACGAAGTTTTGTTCTGGTGAGCTGGTGGTTCAGCAGCGGGGGTTTCCAATTCGGCAGTAGCAGACAGTTCTGAAGAGCCGACACTGGCAGTGAGCACAGTAATCACAACAAACATTGCCTGGAGATTTGCAGCTTTCCCAAACAGCAATGCAGTTAGCAGGAGGAGGAGGACGCTTTTTTGCAGTAAGTTTGTTCTGAGAGAAAGATGGAGAGAGAAGAGGTTAAAGTTAGTGGTGGGACATGATTAAAAAGAATGTATGTAATGAATTAGAGGCTTAGTAAATTAATTAATCACGATTAATCACAGTTTTGTCTAATAGCAATATCTGACACAAAAAGCATAGTTTTCAGTTCCAATAAATTTTGATTGATGACTACCGAAATGAATGGACATATATGTGAACTTATATAGCAAAAAAGTTTCATTTTTTTTATTTATCTGTGCATTTTTCATATGTCTGCTACATTCATAGATTACTGCAAACTCAAAGTGCAATTATAGCAATTACATTCAACATTTTAGGGCTTCACAACATGGGACCTTTAATATGGGATCCATTTGTTGTTGGTTAGATTTAAACACCAAACCTATGTGGTTAGGTTTAGGAAAATAGCATGGCTTGGGTTAAAATGTGACTCTTTCACAAAATGTTTGAAGCTTCTCCTCCACTTTCTGGGCTACCAGGATGAAAGTCCTGCCAAATTCATTGTATTATTGTTTGACAAAGATATCCTGATTTAAAAAGTATTTGTGATCTGTCAGAAACAGTCGTGATCTCGGAGAATAAATGGTTCTCTCAAAAATCAAATTGAGAACACAGTTTAGTTTTGCAGAAACATAACTTTTATAAAAAACAGTTTCACTTTCAGGAACTTTTCTTCAGGCCAACCTTTTTTTGTTTCTTTGTTATCTTGTTCTTCCTTGTTGATTTCGGTAGCTCTGAAAGAGAACATTAGAAAAAGAGGTTATAAAGAAAAGCACTGAACTGATGCAGACAACCTGATATTACAAAATAAGGTGCACATGCTTCAGTTCATCCTTGCAAACGCACCTACAATAACAACAGGGGGTGAGGCTACTTCGAGGTCTTGAGACAAAGCTGTAGTTGAGGTGATGACCTTATTGGCGTACAGACTGTCATCAGGGATCATGTAGACCGAGCTGAGGAAGTATTCTGTTGCGGCGAGGACAAAGCAGCCGAGCAGCATCGAGGCCTGCATCTTTCTCTGGAACAAAAGTAACAACAATGGATGCAAGTTATAATGAAGATCACCAAAAGCTCAATTGTCACAGGGGCAAAAATCAGAAAACACAACATATATAGTTAATTTTAAATCCTAAATCTGTAATCTTTGTACAAGGTTTGATCACTAGCGGGAAGACTTTTCTATTTTAAAATCATCAGCTGGTTACCATTTGGCTGCTGTAGGCACCGTATGAATTAAATGAATTTCTTGCAACATTGCTAACAGCTCTGCAGTGGATTATAACTCCACGCAGAAAGATCTCTGGAAGTCCAGGATGTGAACTGGGAATCTTCTACCTGGAAGTCAAAAGTGCTAACCATCATGCCACTGTGCAGCCCTTTTTTCCAAACATATTTAAAAAAAATTAAAATTGTCACAAAGTACAGCTGAGACTGTGGAGATGCCTCTAGGTTTGGAGGCATTTGTTCACATATAAGTATGCAGATACAAATTCTGATCTGGTAATGGCACTAGGGATCTCCTAAGTCATTAGGATTCATCCTTTGGTGAACTTGAGTGATTAAAAATACTGGTAATCTACTTAATTCATATTCTAGTCGAGACAAATAGATCAGTTAATATTCTCAGGGAACCAAAATACTCCTCATTGTGACTATGTAGATAGATTTTTTATTTTTTTGGGGGGGGGTCAAGTTCTCTGTCGCAGAGTACCAAGGTAAGATTTCGTCTTTGAGTCCCTCAGTGGGAAAAAGCTATGAAAGAACAGGAAACACTTGAATGTTTTGCTCGGGTTTCAGAAATTCACCTACACCTCTCTAAGATCACTCGACATTACACCAGCTGTGTGTTTGACTGGAATTTTGGAGGCAGATTTGCAGCAAGTTGACTCCTGTTCCTTTTCGATGGCTTCAATATTCAATAATGAATGCCAGGTGGAGGTTTGCTGAAAAAATAACTAGTTCCTGATGCTTCTCAGGTTTTGTTGCCGTAAACTGTGTGCTTTACTGTCAAGCTTCTCTGTCTTTGACATTTGTTGTTGTACACTGGTGTTACTGTTAATACTGGCTTCAACAATGCCACTGCCTGCAGACTGACATCTGCTCTGCTCTGGCAATAGCAACTGTCTCTTTGCAGATAATGATCTTGTTCTTAGGTGCAGCTGCTGAAAACATGCAGCTTACAAATAGTTCCCACTTTGGTGGTCTTGTACTTCCAAAAGCTATTATTAAATCATTCATCATGTGGCTTTTTTCATTAAGCCTGCAACATCCATCAAACAATACCCCCTTTTTTTAAACTTTAGTTCCAGAACTAAACACCTCATGGTATGATGTGTTTTGTAAGAAAAGGGCATAAAAGTGCAGTGTTCCACCAGTCCTGTGAGAGATCTTTTCAAACCTGAACTTCACAGATTAATTTCTTTTTCTTTTCCTATTTTTTTAAGGAAAGATACCACATTTAACCCTTCTGGTAGATTCATTTCTCAGATACAGCAAACATATTTCTGGGTCATGTTCAATCATCCAAAAGTGTCTGAAACCAAAAACAACAAACAAACATTGTTTATATCTCATTGTTAACTCCATCATCAACTATTTCTTTCAATATTTTGTGCAGTTGTGATCTTTACGTCTCAAATTTCATGGTTAAGGGAGGACAATTCACTCTTTTTTCATCAAAAATGCACGCTAAAACTTTTTTTAATGTGTACTTATCGAAATGATGCCACAAAGAATGAGTGCTGTACTCAAAGCTAAAAGGAGAGCAACAAAATATTAGGGTGTGTGACTTTTTTTTGGGCCAGGCATAGTCTGGGCTCCTGCACTATTGGGGAAAGGGACATCTGGACTATGTGGATGAATACATGGGAAAGCTGAACTACCAATATCAGATCTGGTCAGATCCACTTGGATATCAGATCTACTAACACACAAACCTAAGATATGTGGCAAAGTGAAATGTCATTTGACTTTAGCAGACTGAAAGTCTACAGATAAAAGGAAGTGATCAGACTATTGAAGAGCTCAGCTCCACAGAAAGCCTTGGTTTCTGTTGAATTGCTCAGGTTTTTCCTTCTATTCAACTTAAATTATGATTGTGTTTATTGCATATTTAAGGAAAGAGAGCTTATTTGGGGTTTTTCAGTCATGTGTGACTTTCACACAGTGTGTTCTTTCCACAATGTAAATGAAATGTTTGCTGTATGTAAGCTGCACATATGCCATTTTTTAGGCAGATGTTCATACTATAGTTTGAAAGTCCAGCAGTCTGAAAAACATCACACTAAAATAAAATACTGGAGGATTGAGAGGATGAAAACCTGACAAAATAATGAAGTCATTTCAGTTTCATGTATTTGGAGAACGTTTCTCATTATATGGTGTATTTCTCTTGTTTACAGTGTATGACAGATGTGAAAACACCCCTGTGCAATATCACCTAGATTGTCTCACCTCTCATTTCTAAGTTGACAAGTAGAGTATTTACCTTTGAAAACAATCAGAAACAAATACTGTGGTAGGATTATATGAAAACACAAGCCGGAAAATAATAACTCAATACAATGAAAGTGAATATATCAGTGGTGACTGACATCAGCTGGTCTAAGTGTAGGAAAATGGTCACAAAATGTGCTGTGAACAGCAGAACTTTCTAAATACTGGACCTGGGTTGCATCTATCTGTCCACACTGTAGGTCCACATGGAAAACAATGATGAGAGGATTGAAAAAAATCATACGTGAGACTTCACAAAGGTGAAAACGGATATAGAATCATGATGATTGTTGACCAAATAAATATCAGCTGAAACGCAGCTGCAGTAGTAATCAGGAGGTACAGAACACATCACAGTACCACGAATCAGAGCTGTAATAACCCTAAGTTTAAAAAGTGCTATCCTTGCTCAATCTTAAAAAAATACACAAGTAAGTGCTTCAGATTTGGCATCTCAAGCAAACAAAAACTGAAGTTTCTGTCAAACCTCGGTCAGAACAAAGGACATCATAGCAGCCTCTATGGAAAGTCTCTGAGAATTAAACCCTTGAATGCTTTTTATGCTCTTTAACAAAGTTTATACTTCCATTTGAAGACAGAAAAGAATTATGATGAATATTTAAAGCACACACTTTGGCCAGATCAGATCAGGATGAATTTGTTCAAATGGGATCCAGCATGTTTGCTGGGAACCTGGCCAGGACAACCACTGTGACTGCACAGTCCTGACAGTAAAGCATGAGAGCGTGCTGATATCTGGCTGATGATGTTTACAGATGGCCCTATGAAGGACTGTGGATGCCCCAAAATACTTGCTGACAAGATGACTGCTAGTCTACAGATGCTCCGCAGAAGAGAAATAATGCAGCATCATGAGTTTCCGAAGAAGCAAACAGTAAAAAACATGTCCTGTTTAGGCCCTTAGATAAACAAACTTGTGGGTATTTTAAAGAGAAATGTAAAACAACTCAACTTCTTGTCTCTGAAAATGAATGCATCACTGATATCCTCGATGTTTGTCTGTATATGTAGCCCTGCGACAGACTGGTGATCTGTCCTTGCCTGGGGACCAGACAGCCTTTATATTGTGTATTACAAATACACATAAAGTCAGTCTGGAACTGCTCCATTGAACCAAATCTAGCCCAGAGGCGGGGCTACCGATCACAGCTTGAATTGGAGAGAGCCAATCAGTGTAACACATGTGTGACGCAATCACTAAGCGACCTAACAATTGCCTTTCCGCCATGATATTTTGTAGTTTTAACAGCTTCCTTCGCCGTACAGGGGTCCTGAGGAAAATCTAAGCTCTCCCTTTCAACAGTGGAGGGCAGCATTACGCATTCTATCATACAGCCTGCAGGAATTAAAAATACATCCTTTTTAAAAAGAAAAGCTTTAAGAGCTGCTTCTTGTTGAGGTTTTAAGGACAAATTCAGCCTGTGCAAAACAGAGGAAAGCGCACGAGAGAAACCTCGCTCTGTTGCGGTCGCCAACTCGGCCCTGAAGTTGACGCATCGTTAACTCCCGCCTCTGGTGCTCTGATTGGTTCGGTCTGATCTGATCGGAGCTTGAAAACCTTTCAAAATGTGTCAATGGAGGAGGGCTAGACCGTATTCCCGTATATCCCTTATAACGGGAATACAGTCTAGCTAAGCTAGGCTAGATCTGTCCATGGTGTCTCGCCTGCTTTTGCCTCAAGTCAGCTGGGATAGACTCCAGGACCATAACAATAAATATCATCAACATACACTGTTAATGGACTATATATAAATGAAATTTAACTTGTTTTTCGTTATCCGTTTTTACTGGGAAAATAAAAATGGAATAACGGTCAATATTCTGTTTTCTGATGTTTGTCTTGCAAAAGTGTAGTTAAAAAATGGATATCAAAAAATGAAATTTAACTTCTAATTTGTTTTTGATATCCGTTTTTATTGAAAAAAAGAAAATCGGAAAACGGATTGGTTTTCTGTTTTCTGATTTTTATTTTGAAAACGAAAAACGGGAAACGGCCGTTATCTTTTTGATGTTTTGACCCCAAACCGAAAATAGAATAACGGCAATGTACACGGACCCTCCAGCTCCCCCGCGACCCTTATGAGGATTACGTGGTGTAGAGATAATGGATGGATGGATGGATGATATCCTCAATGCTGAGGACCGTGTCTGCTCGGGGTGTAATGGAATGGTCAACTCACGAAATGATACGAAATACGAAGCAGGGCTCATGATACGAAATACTCATGATATGAAATAAAGATAATATATAATAAAGAAAATTCCCAACAGTAGGAAGTTATGCAAAAATCTAATTTTCTTTATTTTCTTCCTTATGCAGACATACAAAAAATAATGCTGCATCAGTACAAAATAAATGCTCTTTGAAAAATAACAAAATTGTAGTTTTTTTCCTCCTTATAATACAAACATAAAATCTCAATAAAAAAAGTGCTTTGTTGTTGTAATAATCAGGATAACTACATTCTTGAATGAAAAGGAAAACAAATAGTCTTAGGAGCTGCAGTCTAGACCTATAAGTGAACTGTGAACTAGTAGTTGTCGCGCAGTATACGGTGAACTGTAGCAGCATATTTTGCACACGGTTTTTGTTTAATCCTCAATCTTCTCACCGTTCTATTGTCGTTTACATAGGAAGCCAAAATAGGTCCACACAACCGATTTATTTGACGAAGGAGCATCAGCTAATTCCTCAACCTCGTCTTCTTCCATTTTGAAGCGAGTGTTTTGCTACGGTAGGCGAGGAGGGTCAAAAATCATCAGTCTCAGTGGTGCATGGCGCCCCTTCGTGTAGTTTATTTTTCGTGCTTTTATTTCGTGCGTCTTTGAATTTTATTTCGCCATTTTTTATTTCGTTACACCAGTGTCTGCCATCAAAAACAAAGGTGCTCATTAAAGTATTGAATAAATAGGAGATTTCCTAGCCAGGTGACCTCACTGTTTTTCCTTAATGCATTCAACTGGCAAATCTCATACAAAGTGCTTTATTTAAGCTCCCTCACTGATTCCTCTGCATCCTAGCTCCTCCTTTTCTTGCCAATTTAATCGATACCGTGTCTGTCGTCATTGCTGCCCGCTTTGCTCTGCAACTTGGGAGGTCTTCACTGCTGCTCTTCCTGCATGTAGACAAACAGAGAGGTTCTTGACCACAGCAATGCCATCAAATAGAATTACTGCAGATATAATGATAAAGTTCTCTCACTGAAGTTGTCCTGACTTTTGTTGCATTGACTTCAAACTCTGGAGCCTGTACTTACAGCACAGAAAATTGACAGTTTCTAGTGTTACATAGGAGCAAATACCCTCCCTGTTGTATGCAACTACTTTAATACAATTGCATGAACTGTTGCATACAGTAATGTAACTAAAACACTGAAGACTGAGTTCCAGCTCACTCTTTAATACCAATTTGCACCATTTAACAACAGTACATTCACATAGGTATTCCTCCATAGATACAGTATACTGAAAGGCATGACATTGGATTGTGTTCGTTCTGTGTTTTGAAATGCATACAAAAAGATTTGTTTTGCATATCAAAATTGACTTAAAACATTTTCTAGTTGACAGCACAAGAAGTACTCAACAAACTTCAGTCACTTTTTGGGAATAATTTCACTATATGAGAACTGCAACATGACATTGTCCATCAGTTGGGTTTTAGGGTGGTTTGTGAAAGTCTGGTTCACTACTGATGTCACAGTGTTGACGTGGTGCTGCTTGGACTGCATTATACTGAAATATTTTGAATAGCTTGAACATACATGAGAGGGCTACCACCTGCTGCGACCATGAAAGTAAAGTCTGAAAAAAATGAAAACGTGTAAATGTAATTCATCCCAGAAGTACGTAGTAAATTGCACATGTGTAGCAAAGTTTGAAATATGATTCCTTTTGATGTTCCTCATATGGAATCCCATCTTTTTATGAGTTTGTTTTGCAGAATATGAATACTCTGCCTGTGTGTGGACTTCACTGTGAGTCATGAATCTGGGTCAGCATTCCCCTACCTGTTTCCGTTGTTGTATTTCTATGTTATCCTACATGAGTCGAAGTTTTCTCTCCTAATACCAAAATTCTGAAATAATGTTTCTCTAACAGTCCAACTTAACCCAAAAATAAATTGGTCACACTGGGTTGGTGCTGCAAAAAGCAACACAGGTGAACCTCTGCTGTGTTTCTCACACTGGTTAAATGCTTGCAATAATAACAACACTGTAGGATTAGCTGTTCCAAACCACCGGAATACGAGTCTGTCAAGTGTACTTGTACTGTTTTCTTGTCTTCCAACAAGAATTCTGGCTCTCACAGACCTATTAGTTTGTCTTCAAGAAGCCCTCCAATTCTCCACTCATCACCTGTACTAATAGCACCTGTTTGAACTCGTTACCTGTATAAACAACACTTGTCCACACACTCAATCAATCGGACTCCAACCTCTCCACCATTGGCAAGACCAAAGAGTTGTCTAAGGACACCAGAGACAAAATTGTTGACTTGAACAAGGCTGGAATGGGCTACAGGACAGTAGGCAAGCAGCACGGTGAAAAGGCAACAGCTCTTGGTGCAGTTACTAGAAAATGGAAGAAACTCAAGTTGACTGGTCAGTCTTCCTCAGTCTGGGGCTCCATGCAAGATCTCGCCTCATGGAGTATCAGTGATAATGAGAAAGTTGAGGGATCAGCCCAGTGTTGCCAAATCCTCAGTACGGAAAGTATCTATTGGCTGTCCTAAAAGTCGCAAAATGACGTCATCACCTCATTTGCA
Source organism: Acanthochromis polyacanthus (assembly GCF_021347895.1). NCBI lineage: Eukaryota > Metazoa > Chordata > Actinopteri > Pomacentridae > Acanthochromis > Acanthochromis polyacanthus. Next base: position 29,936,126 of record NC_067117.1, on the reverse strand, counting down.
TAATTTTCCGTTTGCATGTAATTGTATTTAACATTGTATGAGAGATGAATAATGTTGTGGGAGAGGCAAAAAGTGTGTATAAAACACCTAAAATATGTTTTGGAACAAGAGGCTAAATGAATGATTTATTTTAGTATGACAGTGAAGAAACATTTTTGTTTACATCCAGCTCTGTAAGCCAGGATGGGATCTGCAGCGACTTTGTGCATGTGCGATTCAACTGCCGTCTGGACGCGGAGTAGTGTGGGTCTCCTCTAATCAGACAGTGGGACTGCTGTGGGGTTACTAGACTGAGCGCCTGTGCTTTGGGACAGATAGGAGCTCACAACAGCACCTGCGGCTCGTTGAGGACAGTAACTACAGAACGATCCGAGCTTTCATGTCAGAGCCTCCAAAACATCAGAAAAAGTCGCTAGATTTGTCGCTAGTCACTTTTGACAAATAAAAGTCGCCAGGAGGACTTGGAAAGTTGCCAGATTTAGTGAGAAAGTCAGCAAGTTGGCAACACTGGATCAGCCCGGAACTACACGGGAGGACCTGGTCAATGACCTGAAGAGAGCTGGGTCCACAGTCTCAAAGGTTACCATTAGAAACACAAGCAAGCATATGTCCAGGTCCATCTGAGGTTTGCCAATGACCATCTGGATGATCCAGAGGAGACATGAAGTCAGATGAGACCAAAATAGAACTTTTTGGTATAAAGTCCACTCACTGTGTTTGGAGGAAGGAGGAGGATAAGTACAATCCTAGGAACACCATGGCAACAGTGAAGCATGGGGGTGGAAACATCGTGTTTTTCTGTAAAGGGGACAGGACGACTGCGCCGTATTGAGAAGAGGATGGATGAGGCCATGTATCACGAGATTTTGGACAATAACCTCCTCCCCTCAGTAAGAGCATTGAAGATAGGTCATAGTTGGGTCTTCTAGCATGACAATGACCCGAAACACGCAGTCAGGGCAACAAAGGAGTGGCTACGCAAGAAATATTTCAAGGTCCTGGAGTGGCCTAGCCAGTCTCCAGATCTGTACCCAAGAGAAAATCTTTGGAGGGAGCTGAAACTCCATGGTGCCCAGCTACAGCCCCGAAACCTGAAAGATCTGGAGAGGATCTGTATGGAGGAGTGGGCCAGAATCCCTGCTGCAGTGTGTGCAAAGGTGATCAAGAACTACAGGAACCATCTGACTTCTGTAATTGTAAAAAAAAAGGTTTCTCTCCCAAATATTAACTTCTATGTTTCTATTGTATCAAATACTTATTTCATGTGACACAATGCAAATTAATTAATTAAAAATCATTGTGGTTTTTCTGGATTTTTTTGGTTTAGATTCTGTCTCACAGTTAAAGAGCACCTTTGTTAAAAAAAAATTACAGACCTCTCCATTCTTTGTAAGTGGGAAAACTTGCGAAATTGGTGGTGTATCCAATACTTATTTCCCCCACTGTATGTAGTTTTTAAGTGGTAAGTCTTATCTCTTATTTATTCTTGTGTTACGATGAGACTACGTGTAATATAGTTTTGCTCTTGGCTTGTTGAGTGCAACTTCTTAGGACAAGGATGGGCAAAATAATGGAAAAAAAACATCTGATTTAAATGGATTTGCATGTTACAGAAGTGCTGTGGCTCATTTGGTGACAGCAATAAGTATTTATTAGTGGATTTTTAATTTAGAAAATAAAAAGCAGCAGATCTTGTCACCTTTGTTGCTTCAGTGCTCTCAGTATAAATCTGACAATTGAGAATTTAACTTCTGATGAGCGGTAAACACACAGCTGTGAAAGCTATTTTTCCATGAAAATGTCTGGAGTTGATCCATTAATTGTACTATTTATGAAAAGTGGTCATTTATTGTTAAGCCTTGCAATTGTAAATGCACCACATCATCCCTTTCCTGCTGCATTTGTGTTGGGTTTTTTTTTCATTTTCTTCTGTCAATTTATCACTGAAGTTTACTAAAGCACGTAAACAGTGATATAAAGGAAGTAATAATAAAGGCAGTTAGCAAAACTGAAAAGAACCTGGACCGAATTCTGGATTGTAATAATAATAATATAAACTTTATTACAGACACAGTGGTCCAGATAAGAGCAAAAAACAGTACATAAAAGATAAAACACAACATATACACAATGAACAATTAAAAAACAAATAAAAAGTCAATTACCTAAGAGGAGATTACTATACCAATGCTTCCATATCTTGGACAGATAGCGTGTAGTGCTAAATTTGATGTTAGTCAATGCCATAATTATGCTGTTCTCTGAGTTATTCAGTCGACATAGAATTCCTCAGTGTGGCATGCAGCGTATTAACACCTGCAGCCACAAACATCTCGCTGGCGCTACACCATCGTGGTCTTCTCAGCAGCATTCTCATGGCATCATTATAAGCAACCTGGAGTTTACGCAGGCTTGTTTTGCTGTAATTAGACCACAAGTGGGCAGTATAGAGAGGAGTGCAGTGAGCTCTGAACAAAGCCACCTTCACTGTTTCTGAACATGCCCCAAACTTGCGAAGCAAACTATTTACTTGAGCATATAAAGCCCGGCATTGCCTGTAAATGTCTTGGTCATCCTGCAGCTGGTCGGTAATGAAATGCCCAAGATACTTAACTTTGCTCACAACTCTCAAATTATTACCTGCCAATTTGAAAGTAGGAAACATTCGACATTTGTCCTCCTTAGTTCTACAAATCATGACCACACTCTTATCTGTATTAAATTTCATGTCATGAACAGAACCATATTCAGAACAGACCTCAACAAACAATTTGTAGATTTATATTTATTGTGCATTTGAATCATGTTGAGAAATTGAGTGGAAGCTCTGGGTCTGGCTTTGTTTAACCTGTAAGTTCAGCTAGTGTTGTCCTGAAACATATTGGGACACATCCTTCAAGTCAGTACTCAATAGATGCCATTTTGGCCTGTGTCAATCTCAATCAGCTTTGCACATCTGGAAGCAGTAATTTCAGCCCATTCTTCTTTGCTCAAGCTCTGCGGGTTACACAGGGATCATGAGAGAACAGCCCCTTTCAAGTCCAGCCACAAACTCTCAGTTGGATTGAGGTCTGACAACCACTGCTCTTACTTTACTGTTTTTATCTTTAAGCCCTTTCTCTGTAGCTTTGGCTGTACTCCTTCGGTCACTGTCTTGCAAAAATCTAATCTTTTCCGGTAGACTTCATCAGTTTGTCCTCCAGGATTTCCCGGCAGTTTGCTGTATTCATTCCCCCCTCTAGCTTTACAGGCCCTTCAGTGCCTGGTGCCGAGAAACATCCCCACATCTTGATGCTACCACCAACATGCTTCACATCATGATGCCGCCACCACCATGCTTCACATCTTGATGCTGCCACCACCATGCTTCACATCATGATGCTACCACCACCGTGCTTCACATCATGATGATACCCAACACGGTCTCACGGGGATTCGTGAAACTGTTACGTAAATTTTTTGTTTCTTTTTCGTGCGCACCAACACGATTTCGTCATGTTTTTCGTGCCGCTCACCACGAAATGTTTTTCGTGTTGCTCACAACGAAACCCGCTGTGGTAATCACAGCTGAAAGTGGTTTATACCAGCGGATTCATGACGATCTAAGCTGTCCATCGGCGTATACTGCTTGTGTGATCGCGTTTGCGGCCGCCGGCCGCCGGACATTCTTGAAATTCCTATGCAAATTGGGAAAAAAAAAAAAAAAAAAAAAAAAAAAAAAAAAAGGTAAGTGTACCACCGGGTTATGGTTATGGTTAGGGTTATGGTTAGGGACGATGTCATGCAAAATATAGCGTTGGATTCGCCATGGTTTTACATTAAAAATATAATACACACATTCGTTTGAAATACGTTCTGGGTGGCACGAAAAGTCCGCCGTTTAAAATACATTGGTGCGCATTTCGTGGTGAGCGGCACGAAAAACATGACGAAATCGTGTTGGTGCGCACGAAACCGAAACTAAAACTTACGTGACAGTTTCACGAATCCTCGTGAGATCGGGCTGTGATACCACCACCGTGCCTCACATCATGATGCTACCACCACCGTGCTTCACATCATGATGCTGCCACCACCATGCTTGACATCATGATGCTACCACCACCGTGCTTCACATCATGATGCCGCCACCACCATGCTTCACATCTTGATGCCGCCACCACCATGCTTCACATCATGATGCTGCCACCACCATGCTTGACATCATGATGCTACCACCACCGTGCTTCACATCATGATGCTGACACCACCGTGCTTCACATCATGATGCCGCCACCACCATGCTTCACATCTTGATGCCGCCACCACCATGCTTCACATCATGACGCTGCCACCACCATCATGATGCTGCCACCATCGTGCTTCTCATTATGACGCTGCCACCTCTATGCTTTACACTGGGGATGGTGGTGTCTGCCAAAATATAGTGCCTAGTCTGATGGCCAAAAGGCTGAACTTTTGTCTCATCAGACTAAAGAATGATTGATTTAAGAATCTCTCCCATGTCTTCCGATGAACTCTAGACTTCATCTGATCTTTAAACAACAGAGTCCTTCTTTTTGCAACTCTCCCACAAAGCACTGGCTTATGAAGAACAGCTGTTTTATACACCAATCTCAGCCACTGAAGTTTGTATGTCCTTCAGAGGACTTCGAGGTGTCTTGATCTCTTTCTTGTACAGCTGTTCAATTTTTGATGACAACCTAATCTAGGCAGATTTACACATGTGCCATAGTCCTTCTGTGTCTAATTGGTGGATTTGACAGCGTTACTCTGAGTGTTATTTTGTCTTCATAGTGTAGTGATATCCAGAAACACTGGTCCAACAATGACTGGACCTTCCAGACACAGGCGTCTTTATACTACAATAACATGACAAACTTTCATTGCACTCAGATAATCTTCATTTCATTAACTGTTTGGCTTCTAGCAGCAACTGGCTGCACTTGTGATGAATTAAGTGAGTTATTATAAATGGGTGAATATTTATGCAATAACTTATTTTATATTCTACATTGTCATTAATTAATATTACTTTTAAAAAAAATTATATTTAAATCAGTTTTCATTTTGGCACAAAAGTCTTCTAAAGTCTTGTGAAAAAAATGCCCATGATTCAATAGTTTAACCGTAAATTTCAGTAGGAAGTGGGTTCTAATTATACATTGAAGTCACTCATTTATGCATTTTCGAAATGAACAAATTAATGCTTATGGCATTAAAATTTGGTAAACCCTGATTTATGTATGATATCTTGTAATTAGTTTGGAATTTAGCTCTGACCTTGATACATCGACCCATAAAATGAGTGAAAGGCACACTAGATGCAAAGAATTTCACACTTCATTGGGTCTCCCGAGGTTCACAAAAATGTGACCTCTGAATTTTCTGCTGCTTTGTAAAACATTTCCTGATACAAGTATACACAGGTTTCACACCCGCAATGGATTCCATTATGACAAGCTGATTTAATCATAAACAAATGCATCAAGGACACGACAGCCGAGAATCTATTAGTGTGGTACATTTGCACTCATCATACAGTATGTCAGGGCAAACTAGCTGACAAGCAACTGCAAAGAGGACTCCAGAGAGGCCCCCTGAAAATTAATGCTTTTTGACATTTCACTAAAGATGGTGTGTGGAAATAGGGAACACTGCCTTGGAAAGATGATATTGTTACCATCTAATTCAACCAGCAAGAAAAATACCACTGATCACTTAAAATGTCTCTCAGGAGGATTGTGTGAAAATAGCAGCTTTCAAGGAAACAGACTGCACCCCTGCCTCATTACAGGCTTCAGAAATTTCATGGAAACAACAAGACAAGGTCGGGAGAATAGTATATATATATATATATATATATATATATATATATACACATACAGTGCCTTGTGAAAGTATTCGGCCCCCTTGAACTTTCAACCTTTCGCCACATTTCAGGCTTCAAACATAAAGATATAAAATTTTAATTTTTTGTCAAGAATCAACAACAACTGGGACACAATCGTGAAGTGGAATGAAATTTATTGGATATTTTAAACTTTTTTAACAAATAAAAACCTGAAAAGTGGGGCGTGCAATATTATTCGGCCCCCTTGCATTAATACTTTGTAGCGCCACCTTTTGCTGCAATTACAGCTGCAAGTCGCTTGGGGTATGTCTATCAGTTTTGCACATCGAGAGACTGAAATTCTTGCCCATTCTTCCTTGCAAAACAGCTCGAGCTCAGTGAGGTTGGATGGAGAGCGTTTGTGAACAGCAGTCTTCAGCTCTGCCCACAGATTCTCCATTGGATTCCGATCTGGACTTTGACTTGGCCATTCTAACACCTGGATACGTTTATTTGTGAACCATTCCATTGTAGATTTGGCTTTATGTTTTGGATCATTGTCCTGTTGGAAGATAAATCTCCGTCCCAGTCTCAGGTCTTTTGCAGACTCCAACAGGTTTTCTTCCAGAATGGTCCTGTATTTGGCTCCATTCATCTTCCCATTAATTTTAACCATCTTCCCTGTCCCTGCTGAAGAAAAGCAGGCCCAAACCATGAGGCTGCCACCACCATGTTTGACAGTGGGGATGGCGTGTTCAGGGTGATGAGCTGTGTTGCTTTTACGCCAAACATATCGTTTTGCATTGTGGCCAAAAAGTTTGATTTTGGTTTCATCTGACCAGAGCACCTTCTTCCACATGTTTGGTGTGTCTCCCAGGTGGCTTGTGGCAAACTTCAAACCAGACTTTTTATGGATATCTTTGAGAAATTGCTTTCTTCTTGCCACTCTTCCATAAAGGCCAGATTTGTGCAGTGTACGACTGATTGCTGTCCTATGGACAGACTCTCCCACCTCAGCTGTAGATCTCTGCAGTTCATCCAGAGTGATCATGGGCCTCTTGGCTGCATCTCTGATCAGTCTTCTCCTTGTTCGAGGTGAAAGTTTAGAGGGACGGCCGGGTCTTGGTAGATTTGCAGTGGTCTGATACTCCTTCCATTTCAATATGATTGCTTGCACAGTGCTCCTTGAGATGTTTAAAGCTTGGGAAATCTTTTTGCATCCAAATCCGGCTTTAAACTTCTCCACAACAGTATCTCGGACCTGCCTGGTGTGTTTTGGTCTTCATGATGCTCTCTGCACTTTAAACAGAACCCTGAGACTATCACAGAACAGGTGCATTTATACGGAGACTTGATTACACACAGGTGGATTCTATTTATCATCATCAGTCATTTAGGACAACATTGGATCATTCAGAGATCCTCACTGAACTTCTGGAGTGAGTTTGCTGCACTGAAAGTAAAGGGGCCGAATAATATTGCACACCCCACTTTTCAGTTTTTTATTTGTTAAAAAAGTATAAAATATCCAATAAATTTCATTCCACTTCACGATTGTGTCCCAATTGTTGATTCTTGACAAAAAATTAAAATTTTATATCTTTGTTTGAAGCCTGAAATGTGGCGAAAGGTTGAAAAGTTCAAGGGGGCCGAATACTTTCACAAGGCACTGTATATTTAAATTATATATATACATATATATATTTATTTATTTGCTGTATGGTGCTGAATGGAATGGAGAGCTCCTGTTAGGCCCAGTTGACACACGTTCTCATCTGAAATAGTTAATTTATTAATATAGTTATTAAATACAGCTGTTACATATGTGTTATTAATTTTATTGGAAAAGAATAGACACATTATTGCAGTATATTAAGCTTAAATTGTATTTTGTACTTTCTACTCAATGCATTTTACAAATCTTTCCTTTTTCTGGCTGTTTTTCTTTTTTTGATTTTGAGTCTCATCTAAATGTAAATAAACTTCAGATTCGGAGCTGAAGAATACTGAAAAAATGTTGCTTGGGTATTAAATCATTTCGCAACAAAACATGAAATTCCCTGTTGAATATTTGTTAATAAATGTTACATGAGCAGTCACGGGATTTAAAGATGCCAGACATTTGACACATGCACATTTTTCAAGTTTCAAGGATTTAGCTTATCTGACACTGGAGAATGGTCTGATTGGACTTCACCATAATTGCTACAGGAGAAAAAAAAAATCTATTAGTATTTTTTCAAACCAATCAGAATCATCTTGGAAGTCCAGGATGCAGTCATGGTGCACCTGCAAAGTAATGAAAATGTGTTTTGGTGGAAAATTTGCATGCAAAGTGGTGAAATGTCATTAAAATGATAGACATCAAAGGAACCAAGACAGACTGTCTTATTGCATGATCCAAACCCCTGCGATCAAGTGTGCAAAGTGTTGCTTGGAGGTTGTTGGAGGCCATTACGAAGAGGAGTGTGTCAGAGTGGTCTAACCCACTTTCTGTAATTTTTGAGAAAAATGGGCTCAAAGTTTGGTGTTTTCAAGAATGGTCGAACATTCAACATTCGACTTTTTGTGGGTTATATCAGTCTGCTTATAACCCCCTCAACTAATCTGTTCAATACTCACATGATGTTTTAAAAGCAAAAACAGAATTCTAATATACTTCAATGACGCAAGAACGTCATTTTATTGTCGCTCTGTGTCGCTATGGAAAACAACTGACACTAAACAGAATTCTAGTCTTTCTCAACAGCCTTTCTTTTGGCCTCCTAACTTCACGATTCTGTCGGGTACAGGCTGTATTATATAATTTAAGAACCACTCAAAGGATCTATGGAGCAATAGGAGTGCCAAATCAAAATATAAATAAATAAATAATTAAATAAATAAATGTGGAAATATAAAGAGAAATAAATAATTCCTCCTATTGCTCCATAAGGATCAACCCATGCTTACAGTTTTACACAATCCGACAGGGGACATATTTTTTCAACAGCTGCATCCATTGTTCAAGACTGGATGTTTGAATGTGTGATTTCACATGTCTGCGAAACAGACATGCAATAAAAGGCTTTTGGAAAAAACAATCAAGTTGCATAGTTAGAAGAATTCGGACATTTCTCAGCGGAGAGGAAACTGACTCAAAGTGCTCATTCTTCCCTCCTCTGAGGACTGAGCATCAGCTGTAAATAATCAGCTTTTACTATCAAACTGAAACTTAAACATGCATTTAATTAACTGATCCTCAATGTAGAAGATGTGGTGTAGTTACACTTTGTGATTAACATTGCATTTGTTCGTAAAAGGCACCACTGAATATAGAATTTGGAAACTGATTAGTAATACTTAAGAACAAATTTTAATAATGTTTCAAAAAATCTAGTAGTATTGATCTGTCTTAAAATCAGAACTCATGAGCTCTGATTTAATTAACCTCCAGTTCCCAAAAAAAAGAAATATTATACACAGAACATTTATTACTCTGCCAAGGAACAGCAGAGTTATGTGATGCTGTCCGTCTGTCTGTGTGCAACGTTACGTAAAACCAGACTAATGGATTTGGATGAAATATTCAGGGAAGGTCAGAAATGACACCAGAACCAAGTGATTAGATTCTGAAAGTGACACTGCTCATAGTCTGGATCTACGGATTTGTTAAAGATTCCAGCATCATTGCAAGATACAGTGGGTATGGAAAGTGTTCAAACCCCTTGAAATGTTTCACTCTGTGTCATTGCAGCCATTTCCCAAAATCAAAAAAGTTCATTTTATTTCTCATTAATGTACACTCAGCACCCCAGCTTGACAGAAAAAAAGCAGAAATGTAGAAATTTTTTGCAAATTTATTAAAAAAGAAAAACTGAAATATCACATGGTCAGAAGTATTCAGACCCTGTGCTCAGTATTGAGTAGAAGCACCCTTTTCAGCTAGTACAGTCATGAGTCTTCTTGGGAATGACGAAACAAGTTTTTCACACCTGGATTTGGGGATCCTCTGCCACTCTCCAGTTCTGTCAGGTTGGATGGTGAACGTTGGTGGACAGACATTTTGAGGTCTCTCCAGAGATGCTCAATTGGGTTTAGGTCAGGGCTCTGGCTGGGCCAGTCAAGAACGGTCACAGAGTTGTTCTGAAGCCGCTCCTTTGTTATTTTAGCTGTGTGCTGAGGGTCATTGTCCTGTTGAAAGGTGAACCTTCGGCCCAGTCTGAGGTCCTGAGCACTCTGGAAGAGGTTTTCCTCCAGGATGTCTCTGTACTTGGCCGCATTCATCCTTCCTTCAATTGCAACCAGTCATCCTGTCCCTGCAGCTGAAAAACACCCCCACAACATGATACTTCTACCACCATGTTTCACTGTAGGTATTGTATTGGGCAGGTGATGAGCAGTGCCTGCTTTTCTCCACACATACCGCTTAGAATTAACACCAAAAAGTTCAATCTTGGTCTCATCAGACCAGAGAATCTTATTTCTCATAGTCTGGGAGTCCTTCATGTGTTTTTTGGCAAACTCTATGCAGGCTTTCATGTGTCTTGCACTGAGGAGAGGCTTCTGTCGGGCCACTCTGCCATAAAGCCCCGACTGGTGGAGGGCTGCAGTGATAGTTGACTTTGTGGAACTTTCTCCTATCTCCCGACTGCATCTCTGGAGCTCAGCCACAGTGATCTTTGGGTTCTTCTTTACCTCTCTCACCAAGGCTCTTCTCCCACCGTTGCTCAGTTTGGCTGGACGGCCAGGTCTAGGAAGAGTTGTGGTCGTCCCAAACTTCTTCCATTTGAGGATTATGGAGGCCACTGTGCTCTGAAGAACCTTGAGTGGTCTAGAAATTCTTTTGTAACCTTGGCCAGATCTGTGCTTTGCCACAATTCTGTCTCTGAGCTCCTTGGGCAGTTCCTTCGACCTCATGATTCTCATTTGCTCTGACATGCACTGTGAGCTGTAAGGTCTTACATAGACAGGTGTGTGCCTTTCCTAATCAAGTCCAATCAGTTTAATTAAACACAGCTGGACTCCAATAAAGAAGCAGAACCATCTCGAGGAGGATCAGAAGAAATGGACAGCATGTGAGTTAAATATGAATGTCGCTGCAAAGGGTCTGAATACTTCTGACCATGTGATATTTCAGCTTTTATTTTTTAATAAATTTGCAAAAATTTCTACATTTTTGTTTTTTTCTGTCAAGATGGGGTGCTGAGTGTACATTAATGAGAAATAAAATGAACTTTTTTGATTTTGGCAAATGGCTGCAATGACACAGAGAGTGAAAAATTTCAATGGGTCTGAATATTTTCCGTACCCACTGTAACTACACAACGTTACTGTAACTATGACAACATGTGAACACTACATCACTTGCCTGCTGATGATCACATGATTGTGATCCTACTACAAACTGACCGCTGCAGACTTCGAAAATGATACAAGGACCAACTGATTAAATTGTGAGGGTGTTTCTGAATCCCATCAACTCCCGCTGCCTGCTACATATTTACGTCGCATGTTCCGGTGTTCATACATAACATACACATGCATAACACACTCCTGTGCTCAGCTCAAGGTCATTTTTGTTTGTACATCTACATTAAATTGCTACATTCTATGGCGTCGTGACTTCTGCCTCAAATGTTTTCAAGATTTCAGCCATCGGAAACGATACAGCGACTGAGCAGCCAAAGTACTTTGTACAAATGGTGGGGTGGGGTAGTGAGGGGAGGAGGAGTCGAAGCTCATGGTTGCAAAGAAAACAATGGAGAAACTTAAAACCCTCAACTTGAAGTGAAAATAGACAAAGAAGCCTGAGAAAAACAGGAGATAAGAATCCTTATAAGCTGGTGTTACATAGTACAAAAGGACCAACGAAGTTACAAAGAAAAACACATTAAAAAGCTCTGAAAAAATCAAATAATATAAAAAGCACAAGAAGAATAGTAAAATATTAAAAGGGACACCCACTGCATTTCAGACTTTTTTTTCTATGGAATGTTTTGGAGCCAAATTCAATTCTAATCAATCACGAATGCTTTCATCCCAAGGGTGGTCTTCGATCCCTTTAACTTATCATTTCAGTTATTAAATATCTACAATTGTCACAGTACCAGTTGTATTTTTGTTAGTTTGTATTTTAGTTGCATGGTTTGAAGTGGTTATTTTAATTGTTTAGTTTTTATTTTATAGTTGCATGGTTTTGTTTGCAGTGGTCATTTTGTTATGTTTCGATTTTGTAGTTGCATGGGTTTATTTGTGCATGTTTACTGGGTGGAGTGATTTTCTTTCTTTCTTGTGAGTTGTAATTAGTGAATACAGCTGGCACTGATTAGTGAAGACTGCAATTGATTGGACAGAGCTACCTGAGCTGATGAAGAAAAGAGGGACACGTGCAAGAAAGGGGAGGACTAACAGAGAGCGCACAGGGGGAAAACAAAGCAGAGGCGTAACAGGGCGGCCGTGAGTAGAACTGGGGACAGACGGGGAACAAAGTGGAGCGACACAAGAGTGGACCGAGCCAAAGAAACTCCACGCTACATGCAGTAAGCAGCGCTGGTTCAAGGGGAGAGGACGGAGGCGGACTGAGTCGGGTCGTGGCTGCACGGAGGCAGGAACGGAGGGCTGAAGTGAGCGACGGATGCCGAGGAGGATTGATACAACGCATATTAGGTATATATTATCCTACCCGTGTGTGTGTGTGTGCGTGCGCGCGCGTGCGTGTGTGTGTGTGTGTGTGTGTGTGCGTGTGTGTGTGTGCAGGTACGGAGGCCAAGGAGGAAGTGTGCTGCTCGTCACTCATCGCCCCAATGACGTGTATATATAGAGCTCTATATATACGTCATTGCGTCGCCTGTTCCCCGGAGAAGATTCCCTTAAAAGGACTATTACACCGGCCAAGATAAGCATAGCCTCAAAAAGACCAGTGTGCTCTGTTTTGTTGATCTGATGCCCCCAACGGGACTGTTGTTTTATAGATCTTAGTAGGATTTTAGTCTATTCTTTTTAAGAAATTGTTTTATCTTGTGTCGTTGTTTTTTAAATTTAGGAAATAAATTTCCTTCATTGCATTTGTGCATGTTTTTTTTTTTTTTTAAACAGTGGAAATCAAGTCTTTTGACTGCTGGTAAAAAGTTATTTGAATCTGTGCAGTCCATGTGACACAATCACCGAAGAGCTAAAATCCCATTAAACGTGATTAAAATGACCTCAAACACGATATGTTGAACTCAAATGGTTCCTGAGAAAACAAAAAGGTGTAAACATGCAAACAAACAGTAGAATTCCAGGATGCATTACAGTAAACCTGCAATATAACTAGGAATCATACACTATTAATCGTAAAACCAAGTGAGGCTTAAGAATTGTGCATGTTTCGGATTAAATGTCCCTCTGTCTTTTATGGTGGTGACAGAGAGGAAGAAGTGAGATGTTTGCATCGTAAATCGGTCCAGATGTTGGGCTCATTGCTGATGGTGATGTTGGATTTCCTTAATTTTTGGATTTGCCACTGTTCAGTTCATTCCTGTGTGTAAAGTTCTGGGTGTTGAGGAGAAACGTCAGGAAGTCATACTGAAGAATGCGACCTCCTCTTCTCCAGAGGTGTGGTTATGTTCAGGATCAACATTTTCTCTCCAAGAGGGTCGTCAATGGTCGTTCTGCATTAAACATCCGATATGCAGATGTTCCATTTGGATGTGAGTTTTGGTTTTCTCCAGTGGTTTCCCACCAAATTTACAGCTGTGAGTAAGGTCTCTCTGGGTTCTCTGTTTTTCGGGATCTGCCTGGCAACAAACTGTTGTTCTGCTACTTCAGTAATTACAAAAAAAAATGCTTTTTAAAAACATTCATTCTTTATTGACCGTGGCAATTACAAGACCAAAGGAAAATCCAGTATTCTTTGACCCATAAAACGTGACAAACAGCAGCTCTTAAATCAAAGATTAATGGGGTTTCCAAGGCCACACAAGACAAAACATCTGTCCAACAACCTGTGTGCTTTTGTCTGTTTGGACAGACACGCACACATATTTTCTCAAGAAACATGTCTGGTAAATTGCGGTTAAAGTGGAGGAACAAAAACATCAGAGCGCCTTAGGGGCCTGGTTCTCATTTCACAATAATTTTCAGTAATTTAAATCCCTGTGGAAGTTTTAAACACAAGGTTACTTTGCAAAATTGATCTGGTCCCTTCCACAAGGGCCTGCATTGTTTTTGTCTTTTTTTAAATTAAAAAAAATCTGGTTTTAAAAAGAACTCAGAAACAGCAGGAAAAGACTCAGTTAGCTGCCATACATCATTAAAAGTTTGGTTCTGTGTTTTTGACAGCAGGGATGTAGTGCAATAGAGTTAAGAAGCCAGATTTTGTTTTTATCTGAGCAAATGAAACACCAAGACCAAACCGTTTACTCTAAAGTTTTTATATCATAATCATTAACTTCACTTTTATTGATTTCATAAATAAAAAAGCGCTACACTTGTATGACTAATAAGTGCTTATCCTTGTAGGGTGTAAAATGTGAAACAAATAATGACATTAATCTACAGTTAGAAGTCAGTAATGTATTTTAATTTTTTTTTATTCATGACTTTCATAGACATAAGTTTTATCAAGTTATTAGGTTTCTCACCAGGAAATAAATACTGGTTTTTAAAGACCTAAAAAAGGTTTTTAGAAAATAGCACTCTTGCTCATATAAATTGGAAAAAGTGCTCAGACAACATTTGTCAGTGCCTCAAAACATCAGGGGTTTTGTTGTGTGGGATTCTGGTGTTTTTTAAAATACTTTTCAACAATCTCGTCAGGTCTTTCCACACTTTCACAGTTGGATTAAATCGACTGAATCTTCCTCAGCAGCGGCTGCTCTACTGTTCACAGGTAAAAATCCAGAGACACTTGAACAAAATCTTGTTACCCACTAAAGCATTCCTTTGAGGCAGCATAAGGTAAAGACTCCAACTCCTCTGCATGTGTTTTAGGTCTTAAAAGTGTAATGGAAGTGCTTTTATTGCCTCGCCAAGGAAGGGAGCCTGTTTTCGTGGTTTATGTCTGTAAACAAGATTACAAAGCTAGCAGGCTGAAAATCATAAACTTCCCAGAGGAGATGAAGCATGGAGCAAGGAGAAACCAACAAAATTTTGGTAAGGCTACAGATTGCTTTCTTTAAAGCTGTGAGTCCAGCCTGCACAATTTCTGCCAAACAATTAAAACAGCAGATGTTGGGCCAAAGGCCACCTAGAAACAGAAATTCCACCGCATGAAGACCCATTTACAGAGACAGCAGGATAAAATGCATCACAAGGTTGAAATCTAAGATGTTTATAGGATAGATAAGGTGGAAATTTTGATGAATTCTTCACACTTCTGCCTGGAGGTGTGTCTGTGCACGCTAGACCCGACCGTAGCCAACTGCAGAGCAGATATGTCAGCCGCTGTTTTATGCTTGGAGAATCAATATAAAATTCTGGTAGAAAAGTGTAGGACTGTTTATTTAAACCTGATCGTGTGGGTTTAGAAATGATTGTTTATGCAAAATCTTTGCTTCAGTTGAAAGCATATGTATTTATATTTGTTCATTTTTGTGTTTAAAGGTTTTTCACCCACTACTACTACTTCTACCTTCACTGCATGAAGTAAATAGAAGAGAGAGTGAAATCCTGTTGCACATCCAGTGTGGGAAGCCAGTCTCATCTGATCTTTTCATGCCTTCACAGTTGGATTCGATCGCTTAAATCTTTCTGAGCAGCAGCTACTTTACCGTCCAGCGACCAAAATCCGGAGAAGCTTTAAGTTGAGCAAAACGTTGTTACCCACTAATACGTCCCTTCAAAGCAGCGTGAGGTCAAGACTCCAACTCCTCTGCATGTTTTTCAGGCTTTAAAGTGTAATGGATGTGCTTTTATTGCCTTGCCAAGGAAAGGAGCCTGTTTTCATTGTTTATATGTCTGTAAGCAAGATTACAAATCTAGCAGGCTGGATATCGTAAACTTTCCAGAAGAGGTGGAACACGGAAAAAGTGAAAAACTGAATTTTTAATACTCTTGCTTCCTCTTTTAACACTGTCACAGTCTGATTTGCTCGACTGAACAAAGTGCCATTACCCACTAAAATGTCTGATTTATTTTTCTTTTTGCCTCTGTGCAGCGTGAGGTAAAGACTCCAACTCCTCTGCGTGTTTTTCAGGTTTTAAAACGCAATGAATCTATTTTTATTGCCTTGCCAAGTTGGGGAAACTGTTTTTATTGTTTATGCGTCTGTCAGGAAAATTACACAAAAAAACCCCACAAAAAACTAGCAGCCAAATAAAGGAGAAGTGGAGTATGGATGAGGGAAGAAAGCATTCAGTTATGGATCCAGACCATTTTCTTTGAAACTGGGAGCAACAACATCAACTTCCAGCTGAGTTCAACAAATTTCTCTCTAGTTTAGTCAAGTGCAGCCACCATTATTAATGAATGTCTTAATTTATCTTCTAAGACGCATTTTGGCTCAACATCTGCTGTTTTAAATCTAACAAATTTAAAGTTTCAATGTTAGACTCAAGACTCTACAACATTACTATGAGGAAAATGTGATTTCACTTTCAGAAGATTATTTTATTTGTGTTTAATCAACTTTAATTTCAGTACTTTGTGAAAAATATTTCATATTTTCAATTCTTGAATGCAATTTTTTAACTTCACATGCAACATTTCGTTTTCATGAGCAGAATTTTGATCACAGGTTTAATATTTCACTTTCATTTACGACATTGCCAATGCAATATTTCATTGATATCTTATTTTTTAAGATGCAAGACTTTATTTTCATCTCATTTTCAGGTGTAATATTT
This sequence comes from Acanthochromis polyacanthus, assembly GCF_021347895.1. Lineage (NCBI taxonomy): Eukaryota > Metazoa > Chordata > Actinopteri > Pomacentridae > Acanthochromis > Acanthochromis polyacanthus. Next base: position 29,919,485 of record NC_067117.1, on the reverse strand, counting down.
CATTATCGTGTGATATTACTTGAGCCTTATCTCAGCTTACTTTTTGATTTCAGTAATGTATAAATTTCCTTCTGCATTAATAGATTCTTATCTTACTCCATATGAAATGTCAATTTTATCAAAAGCTGTCATTACTATTTTAAAAAAGTACCAATTTCCAATCTGTCAGTGCTATGTATGACATATTTGCACTAGTATGTTGTTAAACTGCGTTTTTTGTCTTCTTTCTCTCTTTTTTTATTTGCATTCTTATTATTACGTGACCTAGATTTGTACATAATATTTATCCCTATTCTTATGTCATTGTTGTACTGACTGCTCTACGTGATTTTTAAATTGTCCCCCTCGGGACAAATAAAGTTTTCTGAATAGTTAAGATGTGGGTAGAATTACACATCTTCAGCCCTTTTCACGCAGCACTTTAGTCATTTGTAATAACTGCAGATAAAATCTCATGCTGCGACATCTGTAATTTGTAAAGTAAAAAAAATCCAACAGAAATCCCACCACACTGAGATCCATTTCCAGACAAATGCTTCAAAAGAAGAACAAAATCTCCAAGGATTATTAGATAGATTGCAGCCTGTGGTAAGGAAATGTTTTCTTTTGTTTCAGCAGGCGAGAGAGCTTGGCATCTGTATAGCGTCAAATCTGCAAGTAACACCAGTGCATCTGGCAGGCTTCCTTCATCCTGTGAGAATAGGCATAAAATGACCCAACCAAAGCTGCTGAAATGTCTTTTCACTGTTCTTGCTCTTCCACACATCACTGGATCTAAATAGAAATGTCAACCTCAGAGTTTCTTCACTGCAGCTGTCAGCGCTTATTCGATGCTCCAAACACACATTTTGGTCAACTGTTAATTTTTAACAACGCACAACCTTGCAGCCTTGAAAAGAGGTATTTAGCTTGTTTGTATCCTGAGTCTTTAGGTGGATTCCAACAAAGATCCTGTTTCAAAGCCAATAAATTCCAATAAGACCCTTTTGTTTCAAGTGCTGGAATTTTCACCAAAATACAGCCAAATACAGTTACTTTATGGGTTTTTTGTTGTTGTTGTTGTTGTTGTTTTTTCCACAGAAGTTGCAGGCAGCCTGGAAACAACACGGTGACGTATGCAGAAAATATCCGTGGAGCTGAAACAATGTGTTGCAGAGGTGGCAGGAATTCTCCAATAAAATCTGTTCATTTTACACAGAAACATGTCATGTTTTTCGAATAAACCTGCTCAGATGAGTTTTAGGGTTTTTTTGAGAGAGTTGCGAGGTTATGATACAATTACTCAGGACGCTCATCGAGGGAACCAAATCAGTACTTCACGGCTGTCTTTCTTCGCCTTTTTTTGGACTTCACAACTGTGTTTTTTTCCGCCAAGGAACTCAGCAGAGGTTATTTGATGATCACCGCTGGTTTGTCTGTCTGTCCGTCTGTGTCTCTTAGCAACATTACTCTAAAACGGACTAACGGATTTGGATGCAGTTTTCAGGGAAGGTCAGAAATGACACAAGGACAGACTAGTTACATTTTGGCAGTGATGCAGCTTATACTCTGGATCCACGGATTTGTTGATTTCTGTATCATTGCGAGATAGCAGCATTGCATCACTGTAACCATGACAACAAGTGAACACATAAAACAGCTGTCTGCTGATGATCACTTGATTGTGATCCTATTAGAAGTCTACCGTTGTGGACTTATCGGGACTTATCCATCGGAAATGACAAAAGGAAGAACTGATTAAATTTTGGGGGTGTTTCCGAGTCTCATCAATTCCTGCCGCCTGCTACATATTTAGGCCACGTGATTCAGTATCTGTACATAACGTACACATTCACAACACATGACTGTGCTCAGCCAAGGTCATGTTGTTTGTGGGTACATCTATAGTACATGGTCACATTTTTTGTTGCCGTGATTCCTGATCATCAATAACTCATAAACAAATGCTGCATTCCAAAAAAAATTTAAAGTGCTGCGTTTCTGACAATGCCATATGGAGGAATGAACTACGGTGGCCGAGACCCGCCATCGCTGCAAATAAAACAAACGCTGCAAACAAAAACAGACGCTGCTGCAAATAAAAGAAACGCTGCAAATAAAAAGAAATGCTGCAAATAAGAAGAAATGCTGCAAATAAAAAAAAAAAACACTGCAAACAAAAAGAAACATCACTGCAAATAAAAAGAAACGCTGCAAATAAAAAGCCACAACGGAAGTGGATTACTGGGGATTATTTTTGCCGATACACCGGTGTGAGAAGAAAAAGATGAAGAAGAAGTAGAAGAAGAAACAAGAACAGGAGTACGACTTGGAAAACGAACAAGAAAGTAATGTGTTATCTGGTTAGGCCATGTAGCCCCAGGTTTGAAGGTTTGAAGTTGAACTGGAGGATGCCGGTGTGTTGTTCGCCGTCAGTTGTTTCCACCCGGATGTGTTTTCGTTCCGGACTCATTCATTCTGTCCGCTCGGGCGGACAGGCGCCGGCGGCAAAGGATGGTTCGCCCGGGGCGCAAATCTAGCCATGACCGAATCTGTGTGTTTTTCTGGGGTAGACACTGCTCTGGAGTGAGAGCGTGCAGTGGAACATGTTACTGTGTTTTGCTGCATATTGGAGTAAAGTTACCAAACTCGATTGTCCTCTCGTTAGCCGAAGCAAACAATACACCGGCATCCTCCAGTTCAAGTTCAAACCTTCAAACCTGGGGCTACATGGCCTAACCAGATAACACATTAAAAACTAGAAAAGCATTCGGAGAGCGCAGACCTCCGCCAGGCCATCTGTCTGTCTGTCTGTTTACAGCATAACTCAAAAAGTTATGGACGGATTTTCATCAAATTTTTACAGAATGCCCGGAAGAGCAAAAGTAACAATCGATTAGATTTTGGAGGTGATCCGAATCACCGTCTGGATCCAAGATTTTTTTGAAGGACTCTGTACAATTGAAGGCCATCTCTCAATTGTACAGAGTCCTTTTTTTGTTTGCAGTGTTTCTTTTATTTGCAGCGTTTCTTTTTTATTTGCAGCGGTGTTTCTTTTTATTTGCAGCGTTTCTTTTATTTGCAGCGATGGCGGGTCTCGGCCACCGTAATGAACAGCCTTGGTGGAATATTGCTCTTTATGAATGCTTTTCTAGTTGAATATTTTCTAGTTTTAAAACCTGTTGAGAATACTGTTAACGTCATATTCTTCAGTGTGGTTCATCAGAGATTGTAGTTCTAATTGTGCAACCACTTTTAACACACAGCGGGCAAAGAAACTCAAAATATAACTTATTGTCCTTTTTCTCTGTTCCTTTTGTTCAGATTATACAGCTGTGGCAGGCTCTAAATATTGCTGGAGACTGTTCATCATCTGCTCTCTTTGAAGAGCTGCTCTAAGTGGCTCAAATGCAGTGGCGGTTTTTCATGGAGGCCAAGGGAAGCCTGGCTTCCCCAAAAAATATGCAAGAAAGAAAAAATATAAATAATCTTCACCACTCTGTACTTTATGTTTTATATTTTTGTCATTCCTTGTTATCAAAACACTACATCGGGCATTTCTGCTTTGTGAGGAGCAAAACAGCGCCCCTCTTGTCAAGCTCTTTTTGTGCATTACACGACGTCTCTCATGCCCTCTGCGCTGTCTGTCTGTTCAGAGGCCAGCTTCGCCTTGCCTCCCTTAGAGAAAAAACCAGCCCGTATTAGCCAATCAGATTGAAGCAAGGCTCATTGCTTAATGGTCGCTGCATCATTAAAAAAAAACATAACGGAGGCCAGATCAAATCTGGCTTCCAACCAATCACAAACTGTGATGAACAATACCCACACTAATGCAGCTGTCCCACCAGGCACCAGCAAGCCCACACAGCAAGTATAGCCATCAAGCTAGCCAGAGAATGGATGGTGACAGGGACCTTGAGTTTCTTGTAAAAAATGACTTCACAAAACTTCCTTTTGAAGTTCAGCTACAAGTCAAAAGGGACGGTAGGCCAACTCCAAAGCTCAATCTAACTAAGTGTAGAGCTAATGGAAAAGCTCGCTCTTTTTGTGAAGCTAACTATGCCAGAAACGAGTGACTAATGGGAAGTGCCAAGCTTAACCGGCTTTTCTGCTGCCATGTCTCCTATTTGACCGGTCTACCGGCTCCCTGAACAACCCCTGGAGCACTTAACCTCTTTTTTTTTTTTTTTTTTTTTTTTACTGAAATGAATGAGAAGTTGGTAGAATAAAGGTACTGTAACAGTAGGCTGATTTGTTTACATGAAAATAACAGTTAAAACACCGAATCTAATTTGTTGTTCACACTGGCTTCCTCGGTAATTTTGGTCACGGGCCGCCACTGCTCAAATGAGAAACACATTTAGTGAGATTTTCAGGCTCTTTTAAAGGTGACAAGGTGGGTTTTTATTACATTTTTGCTTTCTTTGTACTTTGTGCTGGTGAAAATATTTTGATGGGCTCTATTGGTGCCTCCGGGTTGGATTTATTTCGCTATTTGTGGCATTTTTTTGCCACCTTAATCAGGATGATGCTTTACAACTTTTCAAAAACAGATCTTGTTGTGTCTAAATACTGTTCAAGTATTTAGACACAAGTTTGGGGTCACCCAGAAACTTTCACATTTTTCATGAAGAGTCACACTTTTATCCATGTGCTAACATAATTGCACAAGGGTTTTCTAATCATCAATGGAGATATTCCATTAAAAATTAGCCGTTTCCAGCTAGAATAGTCATTTACCACATGTCAAGACTGTATTTCTTATTCATTTAATGTTATCTTCATTGAAAAAAAAAAACTGTTAATCTTTTAAATGAAGACATTTTTAAGTGACCCCAAACTTTTGAACGGTGGTGTAAGTAGAAGATTTAAGTTCAAAATGAATTAATCAGTTTACAGATTAAAGGAGTGTTTCATAAGGTGTACTTATTGTTCTGGTGCAGTAATTGGAAGTTGTATGTTCCGTGTCCCTGTATTTTTATCCATTTTGCTATATTTATATCTATCCACTTTTTTTGCACACACACACACACACACACACACACACACACACACACACACACACACACACACACACACACACACACACACACACACACACACACACACACACACACACACACACACACACACACACACACACACACACACACACACACACACTTGGTTTGCCATTCCTGTGGGGACATACCATTGACTCCCATTCATATCTAACCCCTAACCCTAACCCTTACCCTAACCAAAACAATGCGTAACCCTAAAGAAATGTTTTTGCACTTTTACATTTTTCAGTAACAACAACAACATGGCCAAGAAAACGCTGTTGCCACCCGTGGGGACCTCATTTTAGGTCTCCACCGTAAGACGAGTCCCCACCTATATAGCAAATAGTCAGGTTGACGTCCCCACCATTATAAATAAACATGTACACACATCACACACACACACACACACACACACACACACACACACGCAATCAGTCAAAAGTTTGACGACTCATTCGTATTATTTTCTACACTGTAGATTAATACTTTTTTGTTCATAACATAATTCCATATGTGTTCTTTAATAGTTTTGATGTCGTCAGTAATTAAATAAAAGCCACTGAAAGAGAAGGTGTGTCCAAACTTTTGACTGGTCGTGTGCATCCATTTATACCATAATATAAAGCATATCAGCAATCCATCCAGAGATGAGTATTTAATTTAACAGCTAAAAAACAATGTTTGGCCACAGTTAAAAAAAAAAAAATCTTCAACCAACAAGGCACATTTAATCTGGGAGAATTAGTTTTTCCTCTAAAATCGAAGGTATTTTTGATGACTGGCAGCTTAAACACAAGTGTTTAATATGATTAATTATAAAAATCAAGTTGTCCTCATAGCTATTTCTACTTTATTAAAATTAAATATTAAGCAGGATGTACTTAATTATAATGAACAAAAGATTTTGAATTGCTACATAAAACAAAAACAAGTTACTCTCATGTTCAGAATATTAGGGAAGACTTAAAATCCTCAATTATCAAGTCTATTTCATTTAGTTACCTCAGCTTTAACTTCATTTTAACTTTAAATGAGACCAAATGTTGAGTTGGTGTAATTACCACCATTACTATTACAATTAAACACACTAAAGCAAAGCTTGCATTGCAAATAGTTTGTCTAAATCAGACTTTACAGAGTGTACTTTCCCTTAAACACCAAAGCATTGTCCGTGTTTTTCGGTGACTCTGAATATTGTGCAGCTAAATGTCACATACGCAGAATAATGAGTCCTCACAAAAGAAACTCTCACCAAGAAACTGCAAAGTCCGGGATCCTGCTCCTGTGTGGTTAAACATCTGGAAGCAGTTCCACAGGGAGCCAGAAGTTAGTCTAATTAAGAGCATTTTTGGGAAGGCTAATAGCATTTCTTCATCATTTCAATAGTTGCATATGTTGCAGGTACTTTAAATAAACACAAAGGAAATGAAAATCCCTAAATCTTTGGGATAACGAGGATGTTCCGTGGTCGGCTTCAGACCAGTCATAGCGCTGGGGGTCGGGTCAACAAAAACGGCAGAGGAGTGTTTGTGCTAAAGCGGCTGCTGCTATTTTGTATTTTCTAAAACAATTTTAAGACTTTGGATACATGGAGAGGACGTTTGATGAATTTAGTTGAACTTGATATTTTTCTTTTGATTTGATGAATTTAAACATCTATTAAACTAGAAACCTGTTTTTTTGTAACTGTGTTTCAATCCTGCAGGAAAACTTCTAAAGGAGAAAGTTACTCTGTCGGCCTTATACACAGACAGCTGGGTTTCCAAATGTCTTCAGCATGTCGGCACACATTTACTTCAAACAGCAGAAAATATGACGGAGAGGTCAAAGCTGCGGGAGCAAAGAACGGGTCACTACACACATTAGTCCGTCCTGGAAATCATTACTTTATGAAAGGATCTGTGACTTGCTGGTTTCTAAAGAGAAATCTCAAAAGGAATAAAGACCTTCATCATAACAGGCCTGTTTGCATTTTATAAAATGGTTCGTAGTCGATTTATTTTGTCTACACTCTTTCCTTAAGTAACAATAAAAACAGCATTTTTTTTTCAGCCTTTCTTGCACTAAACACTGTTTCTGTCTGGATGGAAAATCGCTCCACTATTAGAAGAATTTGCTAAATACAGAACAATGCTTCTGCAACTTCATTAAAATAACAAAGCCAAAAAAAAATAAGACTTTCAGTTTTAGGATGATAAGCTCGAACACGTGGTTTTCAAAGACAGACTGTATGTATTTTCTGCAGCAGAATAAAGGAGAGGACTGAGTTCTCGGGGTTTTCTGGTTCCCAGGATTTTCATCTAAAGATGCCAGTTTAGAAGCTTCAGCTGCACTGTGTTAATGTGCTAATAGTTGGTCAGTGTCCAGATGATACTGCCAGATTTTCAGGAAATGGCAGGAAAGGTTTTAAATTCAATCAAATATAAAGCTGCTAAGCGAAATTAAGTGTCACATAACAACGGTTAGTCAGTTTTTACAGCGTTTGTGGTGTTAATGCTACGCAAGCTACAGCAAATTATGTTTCATTTTGTCATTATTAAACATTAAACACAGAGTATAATATATAATCCGCTATAATGCTGATGTTTTACAGCTAAATGCTCTCAGATAATTAGTATGAATGTAAAAATTATGAGATAACAGCCTCACTAGCTTGAACGTTTAAAAACTTCATGTGCAAACATTTGTAGTAAAATAAAAACTCATGCGAGAACCAAAGCAAATAATTTTATTCTTGCTTATTTCAAGTTTTGACAAAAGATAGAAAAGACTCTTTGGAGAATCTCTGTGCAGTACTTTTAATAATGCAATAAATCTATAATATTTTTATTTTATTGGAATGAAGCGTAGTATTTTTCAGTTTTTCACAGAATTTTAGATAAACTTCAGTTATGAAAAAGTTTTTTATAAGAACGTCTGGTAACGCGTTTTATTGACTGTTTTAATCATGCTAAATGTATATGCAGAGCTACAAGAAGACTGTTTGCATTCTAACACAGACTAAACCCGATCACTGCAGATGTTCCGTTGTGCTGCAGCGGGTGTAAGCGGCACAATGTTCATATCAATGCAGAAGATTCAATGTAGACTCCTGTGCAGGTTTCCGTCTCGAAACAGAAACCCGCCTCTTCTAGCACGACAGAAACAAACTTACACAAAAGTGTTGCTTCTTTTGTGATCCTCTTTTATTTCTGACTCATTTTCAGGCTAGAAACCTCCAATCTCCAACAAATAACGGATCAAGATGGCGCGATTGACAAGATGGAATCCCGGACTGCTTTGAACAGAACTGGGTGAAACTCTACCTGTGTGTTCTGAGATTATTACTGCACTTGTTGTGGCAAAGATGTGAGTTTACAGCGAAACGACGACCAAGCAGCTGCGGCGCTCAGCCATCATTTTTCACCTGATCGTTCTGGTTCACGTCAAGATGCTCAAAAGTCACATCGAGCAACATTTCTGATAAACTATCAGTTGTTTTTCATCACTGGGCCGAGTTTTGAATCCTAACTATAAAATGAACTGTACCTGCAGCATTTCACCGCCCAAGTTCTTGTATAACGGCTGCTACACAGAGAAACTCTTGAGGAGCTGTTTTTCCAAGCCCACAAACATCGACTGCACTCCATTCGGCATTTATCACAAGACATTCAATTCAAAAGCAGCACGTTGTAAAAACTTTCTCATGCATATATGAGGTCTCAGACGTTGTTCTTCCTTTAGAGTCTTCAGCGATTTCCTAGAACTGTTTAAATGGCACAAAATGGGATCAAAAAGTCCATTTGTCTTACCTGTAGGTTAACCAGCTGTTTGTTCGTCTGTCAGCCTCTGAGTTCTCTCACGTTCCTGTAGCTTTTCGCTCTCCACTCCTCGTCTTACCCCCCCCTATTCTAAAAATTTTCACCTTTTTAATTACGCCGCTTCTTTGGTCCACAAGTCACCCCTCTGCTTTTCTCTCCTCACTTCACTTCCCTTAAAGTATCTCCTTTTTGATTTTGCTGTATCAGAATTTTCTCTCCTGTCAGTGTCTTTGCACCTCTGCTCCTCTTTCTGAGATCTAATTCGATCTTCCTCTCCTTCTTTTATCCCTGCCTGAGTCACCGTACCTTCCTCTGCTGCTGATAAAGACATAGTGGGAGATTTGTACTGGAGGCGGGACCAGTGCTGTGTTTTTTGGGGAGGAGGGGGTTGGAAAGGTCAAATTATACCGAGAATGGACTGATAAATGTAAACCAGACCCTCCAGTTAAGTGTGGCTGATGTGAGGCGTTACCACCGATCCCTGAGCTGTTTAAGAGGCTAATAACCCCGATCCTTTTCATTTGCTTGTGATGTTCAGTTACTTTGTTCAAAGCAGTGATTTCATGCATTTAGCAGAATGCCTTTGTGAGCGTACGACATAACCTGGGGCACATTTTGAAGAGAATACACCAGATCTAAGCAGGTGTATTCACAATGGAAATCTGAGTAAATCTGTACTATGGTTCTTGTGCACCATAATCACCAGCTTATTTGAGCTTGTTAGAATGCTAATCAACACAAGATTCTGCAAAAATGATTAGTTTTTTGTGTAATTAGCTATAAACCAGTATCGGAGGACCTTCGTGTGATGAAAAAGCAAAGGTTTGCACTTCGGTTTGTCTCACCCAGGACCATCTAGAAGAGGCTCCAAGCCCCCAAAGACCCTCTACAGGGTAAAGAGGATACAGCTGATGGACAGATGGATGCACCCTAAAATGGAAGAGAATTCCTGGATTGTCATTGCACAGTGTAGAATGAATTTAAGCAGTGATCCTTTCAGTGCAAGTACAGAAGGAGATATAAAATCTAAAAACCTATGAAATCTATAAAATTTATAGCATATCTGGTGTATTAAGAATGATACAAAAACATTGTCAGTTAAAAATGCCCTTTTTTGAAAGAAAAGCATTTTTCTTCAATGAAAGTACAATAAATGAATCGTAAATCCAGTCTAGACATTGTTAATGTGGTAAATGACGATTCTAGCTGGAAACGGCTGATTTTTAATGGAATATCTCCATAGGGGTACAGAGGAACATTTCCAGCAACCATCACTCCTGTGTTCTAATGCTACATTGTGTTAGCTAATGGTGGTGAAAGGCTCATTGATGAGTAGAAAACTCTTATGGAGTTATGTTAGCACTTGAATAAAAGTGTGAGCTTTCATGGAAAACAAGAGATTGTGTGGGTGACCCCAAACTTTTGCACGGTAGTGTATACACAAAAGAAAGGTCTCAAAATAGTGCAAAAAACACACACACACACACACACACGGTGCAGTTGTATGTAAATGTGTGGTTTCAAGAAACAAATACAAGCACAAGTGTAGATAGTTCCTGATTCTGTAAATGTAACAGTGAGCAGATTAAATTAATTGAGATCGTTAGTGTTGAGAGCAGGACGCAATCTTTTTTTTGCCATGTCTCATTATCTTCAGAAACTGGAGGGATTCAGGCTTTATTTGAGCTGCGACAAACTTCACGTCCTTAACTGCAGTTTTATAACGACTAAACTATTGACATTTTTTGCATAACATCAGGCATGCCACAATAAAAATATTCTGGCACATCTGGTTTAGCTCAGAGAAGCTTTAATATAAATAATTCCACCATAAAACTGAAATCTGTGTGGAACAGTCGACTGGTCAGACGTGTAAAGGGAACCCCGATCATAATTACCATCAGAAGCTGCATTATTGAAGTTGCTGCGTTATTGGTATAAAATATACGACACTCTCAGGTTGAAGCAGCACTTTGAGCAGTCTGGGGGTTAAGTTTATTAAAACCAAAGGAAAGAGAGTGACATACTATGAGCTGTGGACAGCAAATGCCACATCAGTCGCATCTATTAATGTTTCCGCAAAATCCCAAAAATCTTCCCTGTATCAGATATGTTTAGTTCAACACATTTCAGATCTTCCAGAGTCACATATATAGGTGTGTTTTGATGTAACTAAATTCATTTAGCCTGGATTCTGTCACCTGGATGAAGCAGAGACCTGAAACACTAGATCAATCCAGTAACCATCATTGATGTTGGAGCATCAGGATGATTTTAAATGTTACAGTATGGTGGATTAAACAAAGAAGCAAAATACACTAAAAATTTGTATACAACATATTTTGCTTCTTTAACTTCTCCCTCGTATCATAGGACAGAAAATTATCCTGATTAAGAAGCAAAGTACATTAAAGATGATATGTAATGTTGCAGCACTCTGTGTGTCCAAAGACACAAACTGAAGCTTTTGAACACTGCAGTTTTAATTTTGGAGGAATTTCTGTGCAGAAATGTGAAAAAAAAAAAAAAAAAAAAAAAAAAGTAGAAACTGTCACGAGTAGTGGTGGTAGAACCCAGGCGCAGATACCAACAGGCTGGCAACAGGAGTAGTGGGAAAAATGAGTTTATTAACCTAAAATCCAAACCACCAGACACTCACAAGGAACTAGTACTCAAAACAATGCAAATCCTCTAAAGGGAGGAACCAGCTTAACAAAAATCCAGAATCCTCTAGCAGCAAATAACACAGGGGACACGTACTCACAATAGTAATAATCCTCAAACACAGGAAGGAACCAACTGCGGCAAGTCCAAAAAACACCGAGTCCAAAAAGGAGTTGAGTCCAAGAGCAGAAGGATCCAGGGGGTAAATCCTCAGAAATCCAGTGTTGGGGGAAATCAGAAGGAGAGAGGGGTAAACTGTATATGAAAACAGTCTGAGCTGTGACGCTCCCACACATAAAGAAGGGAGCAGAGGATATTTAAACTGAAAGGGAAGGCAGGTGAATAGTGTTTGCTGATTGCTCCACAGCTGAGTCTCATAGCACAATTAGCTGTCCTGCAGCAGGCGATCAGCTGGGAGCGAGAGAGGGAGACAGGGAAACAAAAACCAGGCAGGAGCTGCAAAAGCATCCAGCCAGAGGCAGGAAACAAAAACCAGAAACTGCTTTGCTCACCTAAAATAATAACTTCACTGCCTGTGATATATTCTGCACAGGTTGTGTGCGTCTTATAATGCACAACAATATGCTCTCTTCTCTGTTACACTAGTTTTTTTTGTCAGTTTAATTCGTTTTAAAGACCAAAAATATGCAGGCCAAGCAATCTGTGGCAGCCTGCAGGAAGGATGCATTTAAAGCCACTTCAGCCAAACGCACAACGAGGAGGATGTTTACTTTCAAAATTGGAATAAATTAGAAATAAATAGGAAATCCAAGATCATGCGGGATTGCTGACAGAGTTCATACAAGTAGGACATATTTAACACTTTCTCTACAGTGTATTTCGGGTGACAGATTGTCAAGAAAAGTGCTTGAAGCATGAAACAAAACTTCTGTTTTGTTTCTGATTTTCATTTTTGTTTAAATTTGCCAATTTGCAGTAACCACAGCAAAAATGTAAATACAATCTGTGTTTTTGAACCAAAAGTCGAGATAATATTCAATCCTTAAAGACAATGTTATAAAATTACAGCATTAAGTAAATATTGATGTTGAGCCAGAATGCGGTGCTGCCGTATTCAAACCCCGACCAGTGAGCAAAGCCTCTCAGAGGCTGGGAAAATTTACAACCGAGGCTTTTGTAGTGAATTGGAGCCAGGTTTTAAAATAATATACCACTCAGGTCAGCAGGGTGAGATTGCGTTTGCTCTTCGAAGATATAAATTTCTCCGTTAGCTTCTCTTTTTTTCTGAAAGATACTGATCAGCTCAAATGGGGGGTTTAGGTCCGTTTTTGACAAATTCCAATTTTACCTTTATATTTCACCTTAAAAGCTGTTGATCTTGCTTTGCTTGGTATCTTTTTTCAGCACAACCTCACCTGTGTGATTCTATAATTATTTAAACATTTTGATATAATGTATGGACACACTTGACCTAAAATAGCAGAAAAAATACAAAGTCCGAGAAGAAAAAAGTTAGATTTTTTTGCTGTGGACACCATAAACATCTGTAATGAATCTTTTTCAGAACTTATAATGTAAATATAAATTGTTTGTCATAAAATAATGTACAAATTTAGCAGTTAACACAGTTATATACCACCAGTTGCACTAAAATGCAGGAATTTTTTTTAGGTGTTTTTGCACAACTATTTACAAAATCATGAGGAGTCACAATAAAATTTTACATAAATGAATTTGTACCAGTCCAAAAAGCTTTTTCTGTCTGCCACAATCTATACAATGACAAAAACAATGGAAACAGGCTTTAGGACCACAGGGAGAATCCAGAGTCCTGGTGTTCTCCATTGCTAGAATATGTTTATTATGAATGTTATTACTATTGTTGTTGTTTTATTATTATTATTATTATTTTTTATTATAATTATTGTTATTGTTGTTATTTTATTATTATTAGTAGTAGTAGTAGTAATATACTACATCTTAAACAAAATCTTCATTTTCTGTGCATCTTTGGTGTCTAGCAGAGAGTGATCTGTGGCCAAAGCCAGTGAAGGACGTGCTGCTCTCCCAAAGAGTGATAACTATCCCCTGACTAAAAAAAAAAAAGATAGAAAGTTCCAAATCTGCACTTTGGCCATCTCTCCTCTGTGTATTTCTAGAACATTCCACTCTCTTGCTATGAACACAGAGACTGGGGGCGTGTCTGTGGGCGTGTCTGTGCGGCCGCTCCCCGTCAGAGCGTCTCTGTCACTCAGCTCCAAGTTTCTCAGTCACCTTTGGGGAAATCTAGTTCGCGTTTTTACTCCAGAGAACGCCAGGTTTGTGAAAATCTGGTCCACATTTTCCTTCCTACACCAAGCATCACTCCAAGACGTCTGTGTTTCTCGGCAGATGCTTTCAGCAGAGAGGACTCTCGGCTGAGTCCAAAGTTCAAAGTTTCGCCGCGCATAAAAGACGCTGGAAATAGCTCCGGTGAAGTTCGGTAAAAAAATAAAATAAAAATGTGGCGTTAATTATTGATCATATCTCTGGTTTTACTTGGCCGATCAAAATGATTCAAAAACTGGTAGAAAGTTTAAAATCTGCACTGTCAGTACACGTTCACAGGGAGACTCGCCGACGCTTCATTTTCCTGCTTTATTTTGATTACCGCCGCGCAACAAGAAAACGCTCCAGAGCATTTTTCAGGTGTCTGATGCTCTAAAACAACGTCGTAGTGCATCAGATGGAAGATGCTGTAGTGTCTGCCTCATTTATTTAATATCCAGATGTGTTCTTCATCTCGACCAAATTGTTCATAATTTAAGCAGAACACAGCATTAGATCGAACATCTAAATATGTCAGATTTTTTGTCACAAAATCGCTCAGCTGTATTTTTCTATTTACAGCTTGAGTCGATTGGGCAAAATTTCCGGATATGAAGTTGTTTTGTAGATACTCATCATATGATTTTTATCAGATGTGTACTTTTATTGAGAATTCAGTCTCTGCACTGGGTTTTCCAGTTTTTTGTTGCTAGCTTCTGCAGCAATCAGGTATCCCTGTTTTCCACAGGAAAAATCTGCACACTAATATTCAAGAGCAATTTTCACTGATCATTTAAGATTAGCTGTGGTTGTAAGTTTAAGTGACAGAATTAGAGGCGAGGCAAAGTTGTTCAAGTATGTGCAGAAAGTTTTACATGCAGATATGCAGCCGTGTGTTTTATAAATGGTACAATGTTTTTTGCTGTACGTTACGTATGTCTTTCGTGTTCAGATCAATGAATCCTACATACAAGCTGGTTGGAATGATCATTTGAAAACCTGATTTCTGGTTCTCTGTTTGTGTTTAAGATCACTTTCAGGTGAAGGTTTTGCATTTTTTGTGTGGACTGAATAGCCAAAAGCATCATATGTCAGAGAATACTGTAAAACCCAGCTTCCAAATGCTGCCAAATGTGTTAGAGTGCTGCACACAAAGAGCAAACGGAAACACATTTGACTTTATCTCTGCTTGGTTCTATGGGAACCGCAGTAATGTGCTAGTTTCTGTAGCAAGATTGTCAAATATAATCAACGCATCGTCATGGTAAGTCAAGCTGAAAAACAGTACGGCCTTTTTGTTTTTTCCTTCAGTGTCAAGCTTCTCCAGAATCCCAGACCGAGTCAGAGATCACTTGCAACGCAGAAACACATGTGCAACGTCATAAAATCTATCATCAGGGAAACTTGAAATCCAGCTCAGATCAAATCCGTTCCGTTTATAACCTGCAGAGTCTCAGAATCGTTGTATTTTTAGGACATGTATCAACCATGAGAATTCACATATTGGCTTGTTTTTTATGCTTGTTTAACCATGAAAAGCATTTAAAACATTTTTTTTAATAAATAACACAGTGTGTTTTGACTTCTTTGGCAGGTTCCCACTATATCTCTTGAGAATGATCCTATTTTGGGATAAAACTCCACAAATGGCCTACAGTTGTGCTTTTCCTTCCAGCTTCTCTCTGTGCAATTTGATTTTAAATCTTGACATGAGACAATTTAAATAAAAACAAACTGGAAATTTTAAAGTCTATTTTAATCTCCTTGGTTGTCAAAAGGAAATAGGATTTTTTAAAATTATTATTTTCACAATTTATAGATACTTTATACCCATTTGAGGTGCAGAGTGCATGTATCAGATTACAGAAGGAACACAGACACTAAAATTACTGTCCTGCTGATTAATTTCCTGCTGAAATTTCCAAATCTATCCTTAATCTTTTGTTTTTCCTTTAAAGTTGCCTTTTTGACAACAGCAGAATACCTCCTCAGTTCTGTAAACAAGAAAGTAAAGCTATTAAAAAGCATTATAACAGTGTGGAGATCAGCTTACGTGAGAGTTTTAAACTATGCTAATAATGAAATGATGTACATCGATCCATCCATTTTCTTCTGCTTATCTGGGTATCGCAAGGTGTTCCCAGGCCACACGAGATACATAATCTACTGTTACCATGCTGTTACGGCCACCAGTATTGGTGTGCCGTTCATTTTGAGGAGGTGTTTTATTGGGCCTTTGTTTGGGAGTAATTTGTGTGTGGGTTCAGCTGGGGCTTTTTGCAGAGTCTTTGGAACCCCAGCTGCCAGCCGTTTCAGCTGATGACAGAGCTGATGATGACCTGCACTCCAGTCTGGTTCTCCCCGCCCTCCGGCCGTCCTGATTGGGCCACCCTCCAGCTCCTCCTCCTCTGACCAACCAGAGGCAGCCAGGCACCACACCTGCTAACTATAAAGTCCCACCATGCCATTAGTCTTGGTGGCTGGTACTTTGACCAGTCCACCCTGTTGCCTCTTTACACTGTGGCTCTGTATTACTGTTCTGTGTGGTCTTTCGGTCTGGAAGCACTTGTGGTGGGTGCTACTGACAACTTTGACCTTTTGTTGGTGGCTTTAGTTTAGTGTGGAGCCCGATGTGTCAGTGGAGACTGAGGCTCCAATTTTGTAGTCTTCCAGCTATGTGTAGAAGCCACTTTCGTATTTTGAACTGTGCTCAGTATGTACGCTTATTCAGAGGCGCCAGTTTTGTTTAGTTTGTTTTGTACACATTTTGTATTAGTTTTTGTTCCTGGTGGTGGGTGTTGCTTCTGTAGTTCGGTTTAGCTAGGGAGTTTAGTTGTTTTCTTTGTGTTTAGCTTAGTTACAAACTCTGTTAGCCTTTGTTATGTTTTATTCCGTTCTTTGTGCTGGCAACACTCACCAGTCTTGTTTAGTGTCACTTTTAAGTTCCTTTTACTACTAAGCAATAAATCCCTTAACCTAAACCAATGCCATCTGGTTATTTTGTTGCATCCGGCCAACCCCTAGAGGTTGGATCGTAACACATGCCAAAGCAGAGACTCATGGGCAGACAACGAAGACATGACAGGCAGAATTATATATACGATTATCTATTTACAAGTGTGTCAAAATATAGGAATACTGAGTAGAGAACAGAGCTTTACAAGACTAGGTGGCCTTCTGGAAGTGAGGCAGAGAAACAAGAGTCAACCAGACTACAGTAAAAAAACCAGACAAATAAATGCACTAACCCGAACAAAGTAGCACAAGGGGCAGGAAAGCTAAACAGAACTATACTACAGCTACGAAACAGGTTAGAAACCAAAACGGCCTTACAGAAATAAGCAAAATATGTACAAGAACTACTTACGTAATACGGAAAGCCGGAGGCTACGAATGCCGACAATAACACAGAATGCAGAGCAGAACACTAACAGTACGCAAAGCCAAACAGCAGGCAGTAAACTTAGAGAGACACTACACTAACAACTGAACTAAATGTGGGGATTAAGATGGAAACTTAGCTGGAGACTGATTGTGGAAAACCAAGCAGGGAAGGCAGGTGGAGGTGGTGTGTGGTTGGAACGGAGACGAGAGCTGGACAGGTGGTGGGACCGTGGGTGTGTGGTGATCTGGGTGGCACAGACACGGTCTCTAGGAGGAGGTAGTAATGAACAGCATCTTGCTTATATGCAGAGATGACTAGTAGCAACTAATCATCTCCACCTGCTTGTAATCACAGATTGGCAGCACCTGTCCACATTTGTCACACACCACGCTCATGCCCACCTGAGAGAGGAAGAGGGATAGAGGGAGGAAAAACTGCCCCTAACTATCGTTAGATGTGGAGGGTGTTACACCTCCAGCAGGTTCTGGGTCTACCCGGAGGTCTCCTCTCAGGTGGACGTGCTCAAAAAACCTCCAAAGAAAGTCTCTTGGGAGGTATCCGAATTAGATGTCCAAACCACCTCAACTGGCTCCTTTCGACGCGACTCCAAGCTCCCTCCGAATGTCCGAGCTTCTCACCCTATCTCTAAGGCTGAGCCCACCCACCCTCATTTCAGCTCTATGATCTTTTTTCTTTCTGTCACTACCAAGAGCTCATGATCATAGGTGACGGCTGGAACGTAGATGGACTGGTAAATCGAGAGCTTTGCCTTGCAGCTCAGCTCCCTCTTCACCATGATGGTTCAGTACCACGCCCGCATTACTGCTGATGCCGCACCAAGCTGCCTGTCCATCTCATGCTCCATTTTCTCATCGCTTGTGGACAAGATCCCGAGATACTTAAACTCTTTCTCTTGGAGAAGCAACTCCCCCCAAGCTGGAGGGAGCAATCCACCGGTTTCCAGCAGAGAACCATGACCTTGGACTTAAAGGTGCTGACCTGCATCCTTGCTGCCTCACACTTGGCTGCTAACTGCTCCAGTGCATGCTGAAGGTCACGGTCTGAGGAAGCCAACAGAACCACATCATAATGCAATCCTGAGGTCCCTGAACTGGACATCGTCCTCACCCCGGCTGCAACTTGAGATCCTGTCCATGAACACCACAAACAGGATCGGAGACAAGGGGCAGCCCTGACGGCGTTCCCCCAGGAAACGTGGGTCTGACTTTGTGCGAAGTGTGCAAACACAGCTCTCACTTTGATTGTACAGGGAATGAATGGTTCGTATCAACCAGCCTGGTGTCCCATTCTCCCGCAGTACCCCCCACAGAGCCCCTTGGGGGACATAGTTGTAGGCCTTGCTGGAGGGATTACGTATCTTGTTTTGCCTGGGAAAACTTCAGGATGCAGCAGGAAGAGCTGAAAAGCGCTGCTGGGAGGAGGGATGTCTGGAATGACCAGCTTCATCTGCTGCCTCCGGGACTCAGCCCCGGATAAGTGGAAGAGAGTGGATGGATGGATGGATGGATGGATGGATGGATGGATGGATGGACTTATAGCTCCTATATTGTCGAAGTGAAGTCAATAATTACATGCAAAACAAAAAAATCTTGGAATGTTTTTAAGTATGTGATGCAAAAAATGTTTTAAAAATTCTCCTGATCCAGGATGCACTTCAAATAATCTTACTCCAGTGTGTTTTGCAGTTTTTACAAGTACAATTTAAAAAAAACAAAAAAAAACGCTAAAACAAAGTGCAAATGCAGGTGTAAAGTGGAAAAAAATCTTGTCTAAAAATCTTGTCTAAAATGAGATTTACAGGTTCTTCAGGGAACTTTGAATACCTGCAGAGTTTTTTAACGGTCTCCCAGTTTTAAGAAAACGTGGAAAACTCCTGGAAGCTTTTAGAAACTCTGCCGGGGGTGGTGGCATGTAGGTGGGTTGTGGGGGGGTGGTCGTGGGGGGAGGTGGGGCTGTGGGCCAGTGGGGCGCCGTGGGGGTCTGCTATGACCCGTTCTGCTGCGCGGGCCTTGGGGCTCTGGCTGTGTCGGCAGGGGTCGCTCCAGGCTCCTGGGCTGGCTCTCTGCGGGTGGCTCCTGCGGGGGGGCTGTGTGGACCTCCTTGGCTGGAGGAGACAGCTCCCTCCTTTTGGTGGAGGTTTTCATGCATGCCAGACCCACCACACCGGCACCTACCAAAACTCAATAGAGTGTGTTCCTCCGGTTGCTGAGTCAGTGGAGGTTGCTGGGTTAGTGTCTGTGGATCTCACTCTGCTTTATCTATCCTTCTTGTGGTCTCCTGACATCTTCATGATTGATCCAGTTGGGATTCTGTCGTATCTGGTGTTTGTGAAGGGTCTTAGATTTGTAACTGGTTTCAAGGTGTGAATCAAAGAGCACCAATAAATAAAATGCACCTTTTCTCTTAGAACACTGTCTATGCCTCACCTTTCTGTCTGTCCTGTGTTTGTTTTATGTTTCACGCGGCACAGCCCTCAATGGCATAATATAGGAAACAGCTTGAAATAAACATGATAGGTTAATTTGCCATGAGGGCAGGTGATGGTCACAGTCACAAAGAAGAAAAAAATTGCATGAAGCTTAAGTAATGACGCCATGGGTGGTTGGTGTCATTTTTGAGCGGATTTGCAGACAAAAAAAAAAAAAGAAACAAATCTCAGCAGGAGAAGCTGAGCATCGGATGAGCCACAAAGTCAAGTCTGACGAACAGAGAGCTGTGGGAGGCAGAAACCAAGCTCTCGCTGCCAACATTTTTGCCACTGGTTTGACATTTTAATCGCTGTTTGTGACAGCACCACGGAGAAAATAAACAGATGTTTTTACCCCAGCTGTCTTTTTGACCAGATAAGCTGTTCCTGGCAGCTGATGTTTTGCCTTATTGGTTGCAGTTTTTGATATAAGGGATTGTTTGGCTCGAGCAAGCACTTACATAAAGACATCTGGTAATAAGTGAACATGATCGCAGTCATTACTTCATAAAAATATGCAGGAAAACAAGAGTCTTGCAGGCAAGCTAATGGTTCTATGATGATGTGGTTTGACGCAATAATATTTTGAGCTGGATGCTAACCTTAGCATGCTTGTAATTCTATTCAAAAAACTTTATTTGCTCCCTGGGAGAGTTCAAATTGAATGTGAATCTTACATGATACCACTACACCTAGCAGTGCTGATAGAGATAATGCTAAAGGAAATGCTAACATGCTAATGTGTTGCAGGCATATTGTGTGAGGTTTTTTTTAACCATCTAATTGCATCTATTCATTTCTCTCAGATTCGTTTTTTTCCACCATTAACATCAATAGTTGTGTGTTCACAGTGCTTCTTGATTTAGATACGACTGTTTTAACCGAATGTCGTTGCTGTCCAGGTAACAGTTATCAAAAGTTTTCACTACCAAGCAAAATATTCACCACATGGTGCTAAATGAACTATAGTTGCCCCCTTGCAGCAGTCTGCCTCTGCCCACTGGTCAAAGTGCCGTTTACATCCATTTATGTCCAGACTATATAATATCATAAATTGTATACAATGAAGACTTTCAAGTGTGTAAATTGATGGAGACAAACAGAAAACAGCATCAAATTACTTGTATGTGTCCACGTTTGGCCTATTAAGCCGATCCTTATAGAACACAATGTTGTAGCCGTGACAACACCCAGCATCAAAGGTTTCCCACATTGTCAAGAAGAGCCATCAAGGTTATTGTCAGCAACTGAGTATCCAGCCAAATGTAAAATATGGTCACCATCTCCACTTCTGTTCCTGAGTTATGGTGTTGAATAATGGCCAGAAATGTGTTTGTAGTTTACTTGGCATTTGCGCCAGATTTAGTACAGTTTCCTCCAGATGTTCCTGATGTGTCACACACAGAATAATTATTCTTCTAATAAGTTCATCCTCATTATGTGTCAAATTTGAAGTAATTCTGTGAAAGCATTCCTGAGATACCGAGATACAGAGAGCTGCCGCAAGTGCAGATCTTGGTGGTAGTAGTAAATATTTGTGGAAGAGAAGGAAAAACACCTCATGAACGTGATTTCTGGTGTGACTACAGACAGTGAAAGCTAAGGTGTTTTGTTGGAGGCATCCAGTCATAATCACAGAGATGGCAGCTTCGCACTAGTGGCCAGTGATGGACGAACTATGTGAAATTGTGAATATCCGGGGATATTCGGTGTTAATGTGATTTATTCTCTGTGAACTGTGTGTGTCTGTGTACACTTTTTTTTTTTTTGCATTCTTATTTAGTAGCAGCTGTGATGTTTTAATCTGGACCAAAGATAATGACTGACTCATCAATGTTACCATCAAAGCAACGGAATTATAGTTCAGTCCTGAAGTTCTGTTCCTCAATGTGTAATCATTACGTTCCTGTAGCGCTCACTAGTGATAACAATTAAAATTGTGTGGTCCTTCTTGCAACTTCCACAGGTGTCTTGTCAAGCACAGTGACTCAGTGGAACCTGATTTATATTGGAACTACTTCTCTCTTATAGATCTTTCTGATATCACTTAGATGTTTGCTTCACCTAAAGCAGGGCTGTCAAACATACGGATAAAAATTACAGAGAAGACATTAACTGGAAATTGTGAATTTGTAAAACTGTATGTAAAAATAAAACATTTCTAGATCCTAACAAGTTGTTTTGATCATGAAGTAAAATACTATATTGTTCAGTTCCAGATACCTAAAACTAAAAGTTCTGTGTTTTTGTAAATATACTGTGATCTGTAAATACTAAACTGAGGCACAATAGTACTGAAATTGTGCTTATTTTTCTGTAGAAATTTCAGGTTGTTCATAATGTTGTGTAAAAAGACAGTTCATTAAATGTGAACATCTTCAGAATGTACTTTTTTCCACTAAAACAAAGGCGGAAATTTGAAGTTGTTATATGTCGGTTATTATGCTGTGATTTTACTGGTCCAGGCCACTTGAGATTAGATAGACACTCCTGGTCTAAATCATCAGCATGGCTTCTAGACCACCGACTTATGTACTCCAGTATGTTTTTTCAGTTAATTAGGACTTCCATGTTCCATATGTTCATTCTAACTTCAGTATCAAACTACTGAACACGTTTATAGGCTTCCTGAAAATCTCGACTTTAAAAAAGCAAAAAAAAAAAAAAAAAACTCCTCCTGATCCATGTGACTTAACCAACTATAAACCTAACATTCCCTTTATTTCTAAAAGTCTGTGATCAATTATGTGACCACTGGCATGGAAATGTTTTGTTTAAACACTTTAAGTCAGGATCTGATTCAACAGCACTGAAGTTATTGTATTTGGCCCAGCTTATAAACACACTATCTAATCAGACTGTGGATGGATACTATGAGGAACACTGGAGTTATTTTTGACCAGGATATGTCCTTTAACGCAAATTTAAAAAAAACAAAGTCAGATGTCCTTCTTTCACCTGCATAATACCGTCAAAAGCAGGAATATTGTATCCCAGAGTGATGCTGAAAAACCACTCCATGCATTGTAACTTCTAAGCCAAACTGCTGTAAAATGCTAGAGTACAGTAAGGAATTAACGAGAGGAATACTATTTCTTCCAATGTACTTTCCATTAGCTTTTCTGCATTGGGTCCTGTTGAAATCCAGAATAGAATTCAAAATCTTTCTGCTCGTATACAAAGCTCTAAATGCCCAAGCTCCATCATATCCTAAAGACCTTATTGTACCATATAATCTCACCATATTAACAGAGCACTTCAATCTATGCTTAATTGTGGTTCCCAGTAGCCTAGCCGCGCTAGACAACCCATGGCAACGAATTTAATTCTCTGCCAGGGTGGGTCTAGTTACCCTCGGTAAGCCTTGAGGTTGGATGCTCCTAAAACTGGCCGACAAATCACCATGAAGTGTAGAGTCAGAAGGCGGGCGTAACTAAGTGACGACAGAGGCGCGATGATTCTGACAGAAACAACCGGAAACAACTAGCCTAGCCACGCTAGACAACCCACGGCAACGAATTTAATTCTCTGCCAGGGTTGACAACAAAAACGACAACAGTTGTTGAGCTCCATTAGCACCGATTCTGAATAATCTTTCTGTTAACATGTCTGTAATATACTTGAGCTTCACCCATTGACTGTATAAAAAAGGCTTCACCGAACTACCGCATCCTCTGATTTCCGGCGCTCTAGGAGCCTATTCGTTGCGCTGATTGGTTGTATACCTACCCAATTGCTGCAGAGTGATTTGAAAGACAACCTTTTAGCCCGCCTCCCTCCCTGTCGAGAGTTCCTACACCCTTGTGTCTTCAGAGCTGGGTCTAGCGTGGCTAGGCTAGGTTCCCAGAGTTTCCAGAAGTAAAATGGGAGGCAGAGTCTTCACTTTTTAGGTTCCTCTGCTGCTAAATCAGCTCCCAGTTTGGTTTTGGAAGGTAGATGCTTAACCTCCGCTTTTAAGATTAGACTTAAACTTTCCTTTTTGGCAAAACTTGTACTTAAAGCTGGTTCAGATCGCCTGAACTATTCCTTATTTATACTGCATCATGCACTGAGCACCTTTACTCTCCTCCTTTTCATTTTCCACTTATTTTGTGCTGCATCTGTTTCTCACTGCACACTTTTTCTCTCCCCACTCTTTTCTCACTCGATCTGGTCAAAACAAATGATCCACAGCCATGTTTCTCTGTCACCAAGCACTTATTTCAAGGAAACTGTTTGGTTTTCCTCTATATTAATATATTATGAGGTCTTACTCTTTCTATGTGGCCCAAGATGACATATGTTGTAAACTGGAGCTATTTAAATTCCATTTAACTGAAATGTGTGACCTCAAGAGGATCCAACACACGCAAACAGGAAAGAAATTCCATAAATGCGTGACTTTCTGGAGAGTTTTAAAACTAATGGGCAAACATGGTGGAACATTTTTCTCCCATATGATTATCTCTGTAGTGGTCGAGTCCAATTTGTGTCAAGACTTAACAATAAATCAAATTACAACATTAGAGAAAATACAAAGGAGACCACAGATGCTCAGCTATCTCGAATGGTTTACCAGAGAGATTAGAGTGTAGTATATTGTGATTTTAACCTCTTTTAACTGAAATGTTTATTTATACATGTGATTAACTGTGCTGTTGGATAACATTTTTAGTTCCTTTTCCAGCTCCTTAAAAGAGATGGAAGCCTTTATTGTAAGAGCATGTAACAGTTCAGCAAACTGCATTAAATGATGGCAAATAAGTCACAGGTTCATCCAGCAAATGAGGAGGAAAGAACCAATCACCAGTTCCATAATACCAGTTCCCTTCTGTTTGTATTTGCAACTTTTCTAATCCTTTTAAAGGTTGTATCTCTAAAATGTAAATGCAGTGAATTCTTAACATCAGTTGAACAGTATCACGTGACACACAAAAATCAGCTGCAGCTTTACAATCAAGTCGGAAATCCATCCATTATCTATACACCACTTGATCTTGTGCAGCGGTTTGGTACTTTTTTCTTTTTAGTTTTTTGGTTGTTGTTTATAGACTTTTTTAAGGCAACTTCCTCCTACAGCTGTCAGGATTTAATTGACCTCGGCCTCAGGTACAATTTCTCCATAAATAGTGATTATCAGCGCTCATACAATATTCCAGAGGACACAGCGAGACCACCAGCATCTCCATGGCTGGTCAGCCTGAACAGCAAGCGACGAAGACGGAGAAGGGAGAGGGAACAGAAGCAAGAATGCCCGTTTGGTCTTGACACTAGGCTAAGGAAACAACCGCACAGGCCAGTGCTACCGCGCATCTTCCTGACCAATGCCATATCCATCACCCACAAAATGGACAAATTGGAGTTGCAGATTGCCACAAATCTATCACAGGGCTACATATAGAGACAAACACACTCACATTCACACCTATGGACAGTTTAGAACTACCAGGTAACCTCAGCATATTTTTGGACTGTGGGAGGAAGCTGGAGTACCCGGAGAAAACCCACACATGCACAAGGAGAAGATGAAAACTCCATGCAGAAAGATCCCAAGCCTAGACCAGGACACAAACCAGGGATTTTCTACCTGCAAAGCAACAGTGTTAACTATCGAACCACTGGCAGCCTCAAGTCTGAGATACCAATGCTGTAAATACCAGTGGTGGGCCATCAGGGCCTGCAAGGCCTTCTCTGCTGGCCTAATAAATATCTAAGTCACAGACTGATGTTTATTATATTTTGTCCATCAATACTTGTTAAATTATTTCAAATAGTCTGTCTGCTTCCCTTCATAGCTTTTCCTCTGGTTGTGCTGCTTCCAGACATGTCTCTTCATATAAAAGCATTTAGCCAATCACATTTCATCCATTATTTGTTGCTAGGCAGGGTCAAAGTCAAAGAAATCTGGAGGCCTTCAGAATCAGTTCTGCGGGCCCTCCAGCAGAAAATAACTGTCAATTAAACTGTTGCTTCAACCAATCAGATTTTGAGTTGGTGACACCAAGGCCCTCTAGCAGGCGTACGGTGACGTCAGTGTTTTTGTACCCTTTGATTGGATCGTCAGAGAGTTTACTCTCGACCCCCAGAAGTTTCAGGAATACAGGAAAAATTTCCCACGTGCAGCCTTCTCCAGTTTAACACAGAGCCACGGAACACTTTTCGATCTGTCTCGGCTAAAGACAGAACTGACTGTAATGTATGCCATGGATGATTTTGCAGGAAAATCTCTCACTGATCTCCTTGACTTCCTTCAGAAGAAAAATCTGAGTGACAGCATGGGGCAGCTCTACATATTTGTGTGTTTGGCGGTGACCATCCCCGTGTCCACTGCTTCAGTCGAGTGGACATTTTCAGCCCTAAAGCGAATTAAAACTTGTGCCAGAAACACAACAGGGCAGCCTCGACTTTCAACTTTAGCTTTGATGACGATAGAAAAGGACTTCTTGATGGGACTGAAGAGCACGGATAATCTGTACGACAGAGTAATTGAACTCTTTTTGAGGAAAGAAAGGAGGATGGATTTTGTGGACAAATAATCAGAATTTCTGGTGAGTAAAATGTTGCTATTTTCCGAAATAATATTGCGATTTTATGAAGTTATTATTGATGCTTTTTTTATGTGTGTGGCAGCTGTCACTGCAGTAGGAGACTTGCACACCCCAGGTTTGTTTCTTCAGTAAAAGCGCTACATGAGTTATCTGTCTGTGATTCAACACTTCTTTATACTGCATTTCTGCATAAGAAGAGGTTTTTACTGGATGCCATAAAATAGCTATTGTGGGGTGGATTGAGTCAGACGGAACACCACTGAAGGCCTAGGTGTGAAATGCACGGCCTGCCACTGGTAAATACATGCTGCTGTTATTTGAATATGTGTTTATTTACTCCAAAATGAGAAAGGATTTATTCCAGATTTCACAAACCAGGCACAGATGCATAAACTTTAACTCGAAGACAGAAGAAAACTCCAAATGCAGAAAAACATCAATATTTAATGGAAATGAGCACGATAAACAGCCAGTATAGCTTATATTACCGCAGCTCAAATCTTGGTATGTAGACTGTAAAACAGCACACACATCTGTCTTTCATGAGGCGGATTCACATGAGATAGGCAGTGGTCCGTGTAAATTTTGGTAATTGGATTTTCCGTTGTAAAGCAGGTATTGAAAAACAAAAAACGAATGGTTATTTGTTTTTCGTTTTCAAAGGCAAAAATTAAAATAGAAATACAAGGCTTTTTTCCTTTTCACGATCAAAAAGGGATATACGAATTTTAAAAATGCTTTGATTTTCATTTTTTATTTACAAAAATAAAAAATAAAATAAGTAAGAGACAGAGACGAAATAAGACCCGTTTTTCATTTTCTGAGACCGGAAGTGGTCATCAGCAAGGGTGGAGCCGTGATTGGTCAGACTGAATCAGAGCCGAGGACTCTCTGTCCCGCCCACATTTACCGGCTTCTGCTGTTTATGGACGCTGCTACCGCTGCTGCTAACAACGTTAGCTTCCAAAAGTGGAGATAAACTCTACAGGTAAGTGTTAAAGTCAACTTTGTAACTAGTTGCACTCTTCTCTACTTCTGGACAACAATATCACATATAAAGCAGTGAAGTTACAGATCAGACTGTAACCTCTGATATAAACTTGTTCCAACATCGTGTTTTAAAGTCGTTCTGTAAATCTCAATTTATGTTTCCTAACTTTGTGTTTACACTGAGGCTAATCCCGGTTAGTCAGTGTTATCTATTAGGTGTAGCTAAGTGTCCTGAAGGTCACAGCTGATCAATCATAATAGATCAGTCATAGGGAAACTGCTGTTTCGAGGTACAGTTCATTAATGATCAGCAGATAGAAATTAATCTATGTTAACGTTCCTCCACAGAACTCTGTTACTGATGAATTTTAATCTCTCAGTTCAATGAATGAAGAACAATTCAGTTCTGAGTTACTATCTCTGTTCTTTGTTTCAGACATTTTTTTCTCTACAACAGTGTACGGTCAGATAACTGTGGAGCTCATGTTAACGCTAATGATACATTAGAATAAAAGTAATAAACTTTATTGTCCATCTAAGGCAGTAAAATACTCTTTGGCCTCAACCAGGAAAACAAACATTTCTATAAGATTAGAAAGTAGGACAAAATACAACACTCTGTTGTGTTTCATTCATACCCTGATGTGTTCATTCTGATATTTAAAGTTCCAGCAGTTGGACTGAAAGAACCTTGGAGAGCTTCTTCTCACTGTTTGTGTCTTTTCCTTCCAGCCTTGGTCTGGATAATTTGGAACATCTAGTCTGATGGACTGAAAGCTACAGAGAACATAAACATCCAGCTGTGGTTGTCTGAACAGTCTTCTCTCCATCGCTGTGAGGAAGAGCAGCACTGATGTTCTCCTCATCCTTCCATTAAAAACAATGATGCTGCAGATTAAGCTCCTCTCTTCATAATACAACTTGTCTTGTGATTGTTCAGTTTTTACACTTCACTGTCAGCAACACATTATTTATTTCATCCATTTATTACGTGTTTACACATCTTTACAGTTCACAATTGTTAAATAATGCAGTTTTTAAATGTGCAATGAAGGAAATAATGAAGCTCTTGACCTGAATGTGTTGATGTTTTAATGCTGCATATCTGCTATAAATAACATTGACTTTTTATATTGTACAGGGTTTCTGCAGATATCAATCAGTCAATTTTAATGCAATTTTAATGCTATACTGTAAAAATTTTAATGCCACGACCATGAACTCAAATTACACGGGTTTGGTTTTTTTCTTTGTAAAAGATGATTTTTATATAAAAACCCTACATTTGACTATTTTCTGAGGAATATATCTGGGAACCACCCCTGAACACCAACGGGCTGCAGTCATTCTCTGAAATCCACGTTTTTGAGCCATTTTTGCTGGAATTTGTGTTTCCCCGTTTCCCAGCCTGCCAGCCACTTTAAAAACATGCAGTTTTTGGAAATTGTACCCAACCGGCTGGAACAGTTATCTCAATGCTTCGGCATGTTTATGCAGATGCACATATCTGACAAATCGCAGTCTATAAATATATATTATTGTCAATTATTTTCTTGAAAACTGCAGAAAGAAATTTTAATGCCACCGAGAATCAAATTTAATGATTTTTAATGCCATTTAAGGCCTTAATTTTTGCTAAATCAACTTAATGACTATTAATGCTTTTTAATGCCCTGCAGAAACCCTGTTGTATTTCTGCTAAAACAGCAGAGATGAAGTTAAAAGTGATAAATAGAACTTTTGAGTACTAAGAATAGAGAATAATAAACTGCTGAAAGAGTTGGTCTGTCCTTCTGTCAGTGAAAGCTAAACAGGAAGTGGTTCACTGAGGATGTCGTCCATTCAGTCTCCTTCTTCACAACCAGATGAGGTTTTCCTTCTGTTGGCTTCACTCAGAAGATCCTCAAAGTGAACATGAGACGCCTGAGATGAAGACAGATGTCATCAGCACCAACAGCAGAGGTTCATTTTAAAGTGACTCTGGAAAGATTTCCTCTGTCATATAGTTTTCCAAGCACTGAACGACAGAAAGGCCTGCAGTCACCTTAGCTTTAGAGGAGAGAATTTTATTATCCTGGTTAACTGTGCTGCAATTTAAATGTAATAACTGTTCATAATTATTTTGGACATATTCTGGGAGGTTATTTTTCTAATCTGCACTAAGATGTACTATAACAGGTGAATCAGTCATCAAACAATGTTAACCACTAGAGAGTAGATTTACTGTTTTCTCCAGTTTAACTTCAGAGACTCAGCAGATATTCAGGACTATTGACAACACAGAACCTTAACCTTACTGTTTTAATCATATTTTGGTTTTCTAAACATTACATGAATGTGAAGCAGCGTCTCCACTGACATCTTTATTAACTAAATGTACCACATTACACTAACAGAACACACTTCAGCTGTTTACATGAAACTCAACACAAACATCGTTAGCTTAATGCTATGTTAGCTTTAATCAGGCTACGACTGAGCAGCTCACTAATTTACAGTAAAGCTAATATTTACTGGATGCTAACCCTTTAAGCTGCAGTCAATTCCAGCCGTTTTCATTACAAAAAAGCGCTAATATTCTATTTTTAAATTTAAAAAATTACGAAAAATACGGGGAATATTGGACGGGCATCGCGAGGTGCATTTCCTTGAAAATGACCGATTCGGGGATTTTATACCGACTTCAGGACATGTTTTGGACAAAATAGTTTACTGGCTTGTGTTGTCTGGATGTAAAAGGTTGGATTATGGCCGTTTTTTGTGGAATCTTTTTTTCTGTGTGTAATAATGAACCCGGAAAAGTGAGTCGCGCTGTGTGCGTTGAAGCCGTGTATAGAGAACGGATGGATGAATATTTGTTTTTGTCGGACAAATGTGTTTTTCTCACCCGCTGTAGTAATCGCATCTGAAAGTGGTTTATACCTGCGGATTCATGAGAATCTAAGCTTTCCATCGGCGTATAGTGTTTGTATAACCGTGTTTGCAGCCGTCGGACATTCTTGAAATTCCTATGCAAATTAGTAGGTGTACTGCCGGCGGTACACTGAAGCTTAAGGGGCTAACTCTCTTCTCTGGTCAATACACACAGAAATAAACTCCACCAACATCTGGACTGCATGGCACACATTATATTTAACACTAAAATTGCATATGAAGTGCATTAAAAGCGGTACCGATAAGAAAATAAACATTTACTTACCGAACATTCAGTGTCTGCTGGTAGAATCAGCTGAAGGTAAACTGGTTAAAACAAGCCAACGGGCAGGAAAACTGTCTGTGGAAAATATTCTGCTTCTTCACCGATAAATAAACAACCAGTGACCAGATCAGGATTAATCCAATCCAGGAGAGCAGAGTCTCGGCTACATCCTCCAGACTAACTGTCAGTCATTCCAGACGAACTGTCAATCAACTAACCACGCCCCCATGCGTCGCAAAACTTAATAAATAAAAAATCAGTTTTGATTTATTTTAAGATCTGCCACTTGATCTCTCATTTTGACCATGAAAACTAACGACAGAAAAGATTTATATACAGTCTATGCACCGTACTCTGTTTGGCTCCACCCTTGCTGATGACCACTTCCGGTCTCAGAATATGAAAAACGGATCGTATTTCGTTTCTGTCTCTTACTGATTTTATTTTTTTGTTATTGTAAATATAAAATGAAAATCAAAGCATTTTTTAAATTTCGTATATCCCTTTTTGATCATGAAAAGGAAAAACGCCTTGTATTTCTATTTTATTTTTTGTATTTTAAAACGAAAATCAAATCACCACTCGTTTTTTGTTTTTCAATACCTGCTTTAGAGCGGAAAATCCAATTACCAAAATATACACGGACCCAAAGTCTGGATTTTTCTACATGTATTAACATTGTGTAGGAAGCTGATAATGGTTGAGGACAATATAGCTACATATATGGATGGGGTCTGTCTCTGCATGATACTATTACTCATACGATATACTATCCACTAAACAGTATTCTCAGCTGTCCTTTGGTGTGGTTAAAGTTAGAACATCCACCCTGAGTTGCTTTAGTTTAATATAATAACCTCTCATGCTGCACAGTTTGATTTACAATCTCAAAAAGAGACTTAATCCGCACTTGAAAAACAACTCTATAAAACTGAAAAAAGGCACCAGACATTTTTACAGTCTGTGCTCTTTGTAGATAAATTTAGAAAATTATTGTGCATACTTTTTTTCTATCTCCTGTTTTTTTTTTTTATGTGTTATTAAAATTCTGCACAGATGCTACCAGTGATGAATTCTCCATGAGTAACTGCTAAAATACGTGTCCATCACTCAGCCTGGCCTCGGTTTACATATGACAACACCTTGCTGTAAGAGAAGCTCTCCACGGCAGAAGAAAAAGCAGCTTGTCAAAGGATTATAGCACTCTATATTTTGACAAACTGTTTTAATTTCTTTGTTGTTTGATGTAGCATTGCCTTAGACACAGCCATTTGCAAACAAATCTGGCCTTTTACCTTTTTCCGCATTGGCCATGTTTACATGCATTTTTTCAATTTGGAATCATTAATTTGGAATTAACCCTCTTAATTTTTTAGCATTTTTAGCAAGCCCCCATGGCCTGCAGAGTGTAGGGAAACACCTGGGGATGTTTGTGGGGCACTAGCTACATGCAGAGGCCTTGTTTACCAACTCACAGCTCTCTGGTATGTCTAGAGGCTGAGAAATAACCACTTAAAGATGCAAAAAACCCTGGCGAGGCTTTTTATAGCCCAAATTCTGAAAATTTCAGACCCCCACAACTCAGAAACTATTTGAGCTACAGGCCTACAATTTTGCATAGAAAGTACTTTTGTGACTATCTAATGGCATGCAAATTTAGGACTAATTTGAAAATGGTGCAGCAACAACCCCAAGGAATATTTGGTCATTTCACCTGGAATGACCCATATGGACACGTTTATGGACACACAGTAGGTCTGCCTGATCTTTCACTGCTCCACTGAAGCTCACTATGTTAGCCAAGAGTCGAGAGGAACCAACGGCTGTCATTTTGACTCAAACCACATTAAAACCTGATGCTTATCTGCATTCCAGCCCATTTACCTCAAACGGAGCTCTCAAAGAATCTTTTAGTGTTTTAAATTTACACTTCTTCCCTTTTTTCGTTGAAAGCTGTTCAATGCCATCGTTGGCACAGCATCAGTTCTCAGGACATCAGTTTTGCATTTCGTTTGCTGAAGATGACCTTTTAGGATAAGAAATGAAGTGTAGAGAAGCATCAGATTATGCTTTCATCACATTCCTTAACAGCTTTGTTATCCGGTCTAGAAATCAGTCAGAGGGGAGCGGACAGGAGGGAACTGCTGTCACACTATGCTGCTTTACTGCTTGTAGACTTTTTACATTACTCTCTATTGTCTGTGTGTTCGAATCTTCAACTGTATTTAAGTCAATATATAATTCAGGGACTTGTGAAATCCATGGGATATGTCTTGTATACATTTTTATAAAAAAAAACAAAACATGTTTGTTTATCTTCATTATGATCATGTCTTTACAAATTCCATAATTATTTCTTATGGAAACAATCCCTTATTAATAAAAAATGACTGGATATCTGTAAAATGTTAGCTAAATAACGGTCCAAATTTAATAACAACCACCTTCTAATTAGCTCAATAATAATAAAATGAGCTTATTCAAATTGTGTTTTAATTGTGTTCTTTTTTAAGTTGAGATAGTCATGACAGATATTTCGTTTTTGGCAATACATCAAATTTCATATGGAAAATAACAAATTGCATTTATGCCACTTTCAAGAAATCCTTTCAACTAAGGTAGCCATTTAAAAAAACACCTCTGAAGAAGGTTAGGGTTAGGATATGTTGATTCCAAATCACATAACCTGTCATAAAGACTGACAAGACTCCAAGGCTTTCTGTTTTATTTAATATAAAGTAGGGTGTGAGTCAAGTGTGGATTTATCGCATGTCAACAGGTTTACTCCAATATCTTTATAAATAACTTTCAATTTCAATTTTACTCAATTGTATGTATAATATTTAGAAGAATCTTGCCATGTGGTGTTTGGTTATAGGCCATGTTGATTTATAGTCCTGAAAACAGCAAAAACGTCAACTATGGTTCAACAAGTCCCACAATTATATATTGACCTATTTGTTCTGTTCCTGCATGTTACTGTTTTAGTGATGAATGGGAAATGGCTGCTTTAGGAGTGATTGAGTTTTTAGCAGAGTTTGTTGTTTCTGAAGTTACAGTGGGAATACTATGTGATTAAAAAAAAAGGGAAAAAAGAAGCAAAAACAAAGAGGGGCTGCTGAGTTTTACAAGTGCATATCTGTACAGGCAAATATTCTGAGTAAACCAACAGTCTCATTCTACAGACAAGCAAACAAAATGTAAGTGGACAAAAAAAAGCAAAAAATAACCGCGCACACACACACTAAGGCTTTCAAATGTGAAATTGTACACATGCAGCCCGATTAGCATGTTTACAAAA
Organism: Acanthochromis polyacanthus; assembly: GCF_021347895.1. Lineage (NCBI taxonomy): Eukaryota > Metazoa > Chordata > Actinopteri > Pomacentridae > Acanthochromis > Acanthochromis polyacanthus. The sequence goes on along the minus strand of NC_067117.1, from coordinate 29,885,839 downwards.
AGATACTTACGGTCATCGTAAAAGCACACATATGTCAGAAAACACAAAGTACTAACAAACATCTGTTTGTGTTTATGAGCGTCTTAACACCCAGCGCCTTCCATAAAAAGTATGTTTGGCATGTTTAAACAGTGCTTTAATTTATGGCACTTTGCTTTTTGTCAAAGTTCAGATAAAGCATAGTAACTTCACAAACTAACTTTGACAGAAACAGAAATCTGTGGCGATTTTTTCTGCTGTCACAACTGGATGCATTAACATCTTAAGATTATGTGCTGTCATAATATATATTTTTTTAATATTGTATTCCAATTTGTCTAATTTGACATTAGTTGTATTGCTACACGAAAAAGTTATCATTCACATAAATGATAAAATTATTTCAGAAATTATCACAGTGGTCATTCTTCTTCTCTTCTTTCTTGTTTCCTTGTATTACAAGCAACAACCACAATGATTATAATAATAATAATAATAATAATAATAACAATAATAAAGCTGTTTAGAAGAACAGAATAATCAATATGCAGAAAACAAATAAGGTGACATTATATTACAACTATCTTTCTTGTAACTTGTTTTTTTTTCATTGTTTTATTTTAAGAAACTTATTTATTAGTTTGATAAAATATGTGTGAGACACATTAGAAGGTCTACAAGCCACAAATAATTAGTTTTTCCATTATTGTAAAGGTTAAAAGTAGAACAGAAAAGATTTTGTTTTTATACTTAAACCACTGCCTGGTGTTGTTCTTGTGTGACCACAGCTTTCCTAGCAAACATTACTTCTGATTAAGCAGTCCTTCTGTAATAACTCATGTATGCAGGTGTGAGCAGCTTTCTAAATTCCTGACATGCAGCAGCTGCTGCCCTTGTGAGGACAGATTCAGTGTTTTATAGCCCATTTCCACTCAGCTTTGGTTGGCTTGAAGTGACATTTCATGTAGGGGAACCCCACAGGAAACATGCAAATGGAGTGGAAGTGTGTAAAAAATGGTGTCACTGTGAAAATCAGTGAGGCTGGAAATTGAATTCAGACTGAAGTATTTTATAACTTTACACTTCTGTGTTTAATTCAATCCCCCCCCCCCCCCCAAAACAAACTAAATAAATGAGTAGAGGAATTTGGCAGCACATTGAACAGGCAAAACCATACTATTCTGTTAAATCCACAGTAATGAAGTGGGAATAAACTCAAGCAAAACAGTTTCCCATGGAGCTAGTTCACTGAGCCTGAACGGAAAAATGCAGTTAATGAAAAGTTTATGAGCAAATACAGTTGTTTAATTGTCATCTATGTTCTAATGCCTGATTAATAACAGTTTTATTCAGGGGTGTGCTGAGAGAGGAGTTCAGTTCTTGACTCATTAAAAAGAAAGAGCAAGTTATGAGGCACACTGGGACCGTAAAGCTTCATGGATATTCTGGCGGCCCGTCAGGATTTGTCCTGGTTTGCCTGCTCACAAACCACTGGAACACTGCCCCTCCATGAACATCATTTTTTGGGAGAATACTGCCCAAAAAAGGCTCCTTTTTCTTTGATTTTACAGATTAATCCTTCCAACGAGGAGAAAAACTGGTTGAAACTGGTTCACCCCAAGGAAGAAACACCAACACACAACGCAGCGCTGTTGTATATGCAGTCCAATGCAGCGAAGAGTACACAGATTTGAACATAGAGGGCACTAAACAACAGCTTCACATAGCTCAGTGCAGGAGAGAAGCTCATCAGGACGAGACTGAGCATTTACCTGCATCTGAATGATTAAGGATGTTCATTTTCACATTTTGGACAAAGAGGACAAATGGGTTGAGAGACGAGTGAAAGAAGCCGTCCATAGTGCTGAACGACTATCTTTATCGAAGTCTTCTTTCAAATTAAAAACTGGATTGTCATTTACTAGGCCGATGATAAACTGGAACAACTAAATAGTCCTTATTCACATATATTAACCAAAAATCTTAAAATTGTGTAGTTTTACAAATATTAAGATATCAAAAATGTATTTCAACTAATGCTATCTTCTGAGATGTGGTTGAAAGTTCTGGAAAAATGCAGTAAGTCAGGACCTTGAGTTGATATATTGATGTTAGAGAACTGTTTCGTGTTTGTTTCGGTGCTCTGAAACATTGTTTTATTGTATTTTGAAAGATGAAAACAGGAAATGTGGTTGTAATTCTAAGAAGCAGTAAATCAGACCTTTAGGATCAAACTTTGTAATGAACATGTCAGACTTTCAACAGGTTCCAGTGCAGGAATAAATCTACCCATTTGGGTGTTTTTTTCTTTTTTCTGGTTTAAAGACTTAAAGTTCAGGAGCAGCACTTCAAGGAGATCGGCAGTGGTCTTCTATCTGTCTCTTAGCTTTTGTTTTCGGACTCTTCTTTGTCGCATGTTGTTAGTACCAGTCTCTGCAATCGAGTCCAAGGCATGCTTGACCACGCAGTGACAACACTTTATGTCTTGCTGTTTTTGTATCAAAAAGCATTCGGCATCATGAAGTGCTTTAATTCGGACTTCGAATCCAAATCTATCGGTCTGTTTTTGAGTAATGTTGCTAACAGAAAGACAAACAGACAGACAGACAGACAGAGGAACCAACAGCAACTGTCACAAAACTCTGGCGCATTCCTGGACGGAGTGAAAATAACCATCTCAGAACTAGCCGAACTTAAATGACTGGAACTGATCTGTAACACATTTTCACATAGCAGGATTTAAGCAGAAACAAACAGCAGTCTGTCTTTTCTAGTTTTTACACCCTGCAGTGTGTTTTTATTTTTGTTTATATGGCAACGTTCATACAAAAACCTAGTTACAACATGAGCACAAGATGCTTGGATTTGCTGGTTCCAGAGTTGAGCAACACCTTAGTTAAAAAGCACTGATGGAAGCCATTACCAGCAGATTCTTCTTTGGGAGTCTAAGGGAGCGGGTGTATTTGGCTGAAATACATCTGAAAGGTTCCTGATCCATTCACTGATTCGCACAGAAGCAGTACTTTAAAATCAGTTCTTCCGACTGGGAACTTGTGTATGGATTTACATATTGGAATAATGTTGTCAAATATTTTCAATACAATTTTATTTATGTAGTGCAGAATCACAACAGATGCCATCTCAAAGAGCTTAGCATAGTAAATGAAGTACAGAGAATGGATCAGATACCTGTGACAGAATGTTTTGTGTCTTTGTAGATAAGCTGTGATCTGGTAGCTGTAATGCACATGTAAATGATCAACTGAGGCATAATATTGTTAAAATTTGAACCTGTTTTTCTTAAGAAATTTCAGAAAAAAGATCATGTAAAAAGATGTGATTACCCGCTGTGGTAATCACATCTGAAAGTGGTTTATACCGGCGGATTACCGCAGCGGCGGCCGCAGCGGCCACCGCAAACGCCGATGGACAGCTTAGATCGTCATGAATCCGCCGGTATAAACCACTTTCAGATGTGATTACCACAGCGGGTTTCGCTCGTGGTGAGCGGCACGAAAACATGACGACATCGTGTTGGTGCGCACGAAACCGAAACAAAAACTGACGTGACAGTTTCACGAATCCCCGTGAGACCGGGCTGAATAATAATAATAATGGATTTGATTCATGTAGCGCTTTTCAAGGCACTCAAAGCGCTTCACAATGGATCCATTATTCATTCACTCACACATTCTCACTCTGATGGTGGTAAGCTACATTTGTAGCCACAGCTGCCCTGGGGCAGACTGACAGAAGCGTGGCTGCCAATCCACACCTACGGCCCCTCCGACCACCACCAACATTCGTGCACGTTCATACTCCAGTGTGAGCCCCAGTGTCTTGGCCAAGGACACAACAGCACATGACTAGGACAGAGTGGGAATCGAACCGCCGACCCTTCGATCATTGAACGACCCGCTCTACCACCAGCTTAGAGATGTGTGAAGTCATTAGACGATTCCCCCCCACACATTTAAGTACCAATATGCATCCAAAAGCATTGCAAAGAACACCAAAATCACAACACGCTTTTCTCCCTTAATGATAATCCATAAAAATCAAACTTTACTACGATGAAAACAGACACTGACAGCTTAAAGATACGCACTACTACAAGATAATAACAACCTCAAGTTGCTCTCTGGTGCTGTTTCCTCCAAGATTTTTTTTAAATCAGTAGGATTTACAAGTATCTCCAAGAGTTGTGTGCATTTGTGCGTAAAACAACACTGCTAATTTCATGAACTTCTTATAATTACACATCAGAGAGGTAGCATAGAGAGCGGATGAGCCTGGGCCAGTCTAGTCACACTGTGCAGCTCTAATCTGACAGACTTTTTGTTAAATTTTAGTAACGTAGCCCCTCACAGTTCACTTTGTCCGGTTCTGGGAATAAGAAATGGCGTCACATCGACCTACACAGCACTATGCCACCGTTTTTCTTGCTTCTTGCTCTTACTGATCTCAGAAAGATCCCAGTACACTGTCAGTGTCCGAGAGGAGGGACAGAGCCCACCGCCTTTCTTCCCTCTTCAAATCACAACATCTAAAAGTTAAGAGCATCTGGTGTGTTAATGTGTGTGTGCTCAGGACTGGGATCTAACCGGCGGCGGCGGAAGGCTAACGAAGCCTTCTTGTTGTGGCCCTTATAAGTACATATTAGCAACACATGTTTCAACCTAAGCAGAAAAATAAAGTCACTGTGCCAATTATTTCACCAGCCTGAACTGTTGCTCTCTGCCGGTGCTCAAAGAGGTTCTAATAGGAATAAGTGAAAACATCTGAAGCTTGTGTTATAGATTTCTTCCCGCAGAGCAGCACGTACCACCATTAAACAACCTGCAGATGTTTTTAGATTCACCTCAAACATAAACCACAACTTCCCAAAGCTGAAATTCATGGTAATGGACAGATCAGTATTGTTATGTATTATTATATCTACAAATGGTTAAGGTTTCATCGGGGTAAAGGCGTCAAGCAGCCTCTTGAAACCTCCTGGTTACGTCCTTTGAGTCATGTGTGTCAGATATGCCGGTGAGTGAGTTTTTGGCAACAAGAGGCAAGGAGTTGATTTACCTCCGACTCCAATTCCAAAATCAGTTCTTTTTCCAGCTGTCAGAGCTTCATGTTGGTCTGCAATTCACCTTCTGACGAGTCTGCCAGGGAACTTCAAAATGAACTCATCACTTTAAACTCTCCCACAGTGTGCAGGAAAGATGTGGACATCATAAATGTAATACTCAGACTTAGTCAGCTTAATTAGGCAACTAAAAAGGCTTTAGTTCATAATAACTGCCCACAGAACATTGCTTATGAGGAATTTGAGCGTGGTTAACACATCATTTAAGGCAGAGCACATTTCAACATTTCAGCGTATTTGCATGTACTGTTTATTGACCAAATCTTTTTCGTGCTGTATTTACACTGAAAAATTTAAAGTGAAATAATCAAATTTGCCTGCCTGCAAAATACATGAGAGTTGTTACAGCACAGAAAAGATTTGCTTTGCTCTCATTCATCCATTATCATCATTATCATCCATCATCCATTCAGCCGTTATCTATCACTTAATCCTCATTAGGGTCATGGAGGCCTGGAGTCTATATCAGCCAGAGTGAAGGCAGGGGACACACTGGACAGATCACGAGTCTATCACAGGACTATACATAGAGACAAACAGTCACACTTACAGACGATTTAGAGTTGCCAGTTAGCCTGAGCATGTTTCTGGACTGTGGGAGGAAGCAGGAGCCTCACAGGGAGAACATGCAATTTCAAGGAGAAAACAGAACATTACCTCTGTTTTCCTGGCAGTACAGCAGAGAAAAAGATATAAAAACGCAATTGCATGTTGTGTGAAGCTTTAAAAAAGTCAAAGTTTCAACTTGCCACAGAATTTGTCCATTTATTTTACGTTGTATGAGATTAAGTTGTGTTACTGTAAGCTGTTTTGAACGCTACGCCTTCAGAGGGTTAAATCTGATGTAAATGAAGCATCTTTCATTTTTAATTCACATCTACTTCTCTTTGAAGACCCTAAATATGTGCATACGATGACTTTTGTTCAGATTTTCGCACTATGTCGATGAGTTTTCTCAGATTTTTCACTCATCATTTTGAATAATGGCATCTCTAGTAAGAACAGATGTTTGATTTAGGACTAGCAGCAGGAGATGCTCATCCAGATAAGAGAAGAGACGTTCGTGTGCTTGAGGTCAAAATGTCCTCCGTAGAAAGCACCAGTGTTCATTTATACTTCAAACAAGACCAGCTTTCTACAGAGGCGATCATCGGTTTAATATTCTGCAGCTTTTTTTCAGTGAGGATGTCAAAACCAGCGTGTGTTTGAGCTTCTGGAGCAACGACATTTGTGTCAGATTTGGTCAAAGTTCAGGAAACCTTCCAGTTACATCAACAGATGTCAAAGAGGCCGTGAACTAAAGACGAGCGTTACACTGCCAGAAACTGCTGTGATTCTTGGCCAGCGAGCATCCAGGTTTCAATTAGTTGTGATGATGTGTCTGTGTCCCGTTTGAATTGTTTCCAGTTTCTCTTCCAGCTGCTCCTTATGCAACATCAAGCTGTCTAGTTGCGATTCTCACTGTGTGAAACCAAAAGCTGTTGTTGCTGGAAGGACTGAAGCAAATTGGACCTCAGCATGTCAAATCCTGATCTGTTTTGTCTTTATTTAACCTTGAAGATGAACCAGATTGTGGAACTGTAGGTTTTTGTTCACGCTGCAGCTGACTTCTCTGATGTTTTTTTTGCCTCTTTGCTGAGTTTTTTTTTGTAAGTCAAAGTTGAGGAAGTCAGACTCATATTGAGCCTCAATGAGTTTTAAATTCATTGAGTTGTGAGTTCACAAAACAGAAATTAAGTTTTAATGTCTCTAAAGTCAGACGCACAATATTAAATTAATTAAAGAAGTTTTGTGTAGGGGTATCTCTGTGTATTTTACCGGATATTTTTTAGGTTTAAACCAGAATCAGAAATACTTTGACTGATCCATGAGGAGGGAGCTGCTTTGTTCTCATTCAAGTCTTAGAAATTTAAGTTGTAGAAAAAAAATATTTAAAAAAAGTAGAAGACACTACAGTTCAAAAATTTGGGGTGACCCAGACAATTTCATGCTTTCCATGAAAGCTCACACTTTTATTCATGTGTTAACATAACTGCACAAAGGTTTTCTAATCATCAATGAGCCTTTCAACACCATTAACTAACACAGAACACAGGAGTGATGGTTGCTGGAAATGTTCCTCTGCACCCCAATGAAGATATTCCATTAAAAATCAGCCGTTTCCAGGATAGTCTCTAGAATAGTCAATTACCACAATCACAATGTCTAGACCAGGGGTCGGCAACCCGCGGCACCGGAGCCGCATGCGGCTCTTTCAGCCCTCTGTTGTGGCTTTCTGTAAGTTTGGAAAATACATTGTTCTGCCGTTCAGGCGCGTTTCAATGCATTTTAATATAGAGAATTTTATTGTGAAATTACCGCTCTTACTTTGACGTGTCACTCCACCGGATGTGCTGTGCCTGTGACATGCATAGACTGTATATATAGTGGACGTAGCATCTGGCTCCAGAATTGAAGCCAACCCGGAAGTGTCAAAAACTTGCAATACCCCGCCGTCCGCTAGGGTTGGCTCCAAAAAGCTTTTGCTCCATAGACCCCAATTCATTTTTGGAAAAAATAAAATTTGATAGACTGATTTCTACAGCTCAGGATTTTTTCCCCATTAGTTTTCATGGTCAAAATGAGAGATCAGGTGGCCGATCTTAAAATAAATCAATACTGAATTTTAAATAAATCGTTAAAGTTGGCGGAGCCAGGGGGCGTGGCTATACTTGATAGACAGCAACAGAAGCCTCTGCGGTAAAACGTGGGCGGGATAAGAGAGTCCTCAGCCAATCCTGCCCCTAGTTGCTCTCCGGTCCAGACTGTTTGATGACGCTTTTTACATCACTGGCTCCAAAAAATCCAAAACACCGACCAGGAAGTAGCAAAATCCGTGCTTCATTTTCTCGGCGTTGAAACCAACGGGTGACGTCACGGTTAGTTTACGCCTGGTGACATGAGAGCGCAAAGCTGATGCAGAGAGACAAAACGGAGCTTCCGATTCCCACACGTTTCATGCCTTTTTTTAATTTTACTTTTTTCAGAGGAGTGTCGTCTTGGAAAAATAGGGCAGCGACTTACCGGAGAAAAGTTATTCGCTTAAGATAAATAGATAAATAGATTTTACAAGTTAAATAGACATTCGCAAAATATTGATTTCCAGCTAACATTACGTAACATATGAGGTCCAGGAGCAAAAATGACATTAACCAAGTAAGATAAATATTAGTGGAAGGACACAATTAAAAAATGAATCTGTCTAATTAGAGGCTTTGTAATTAATTAATCACGACTGATTAACAAGGGCATAGAGGTAAAAAAGCGATATATGCAGCGTTGTCTTCATTTTAAATGCTAAAAGGATTTTGCAGCTCCCTGTGTTTTCTTTTCTGTGGGAAACGGGTCGAAATGGCTCTTTGAGTGTTAAAGGTTGCCGACCCCTGGTCTAGACTGTATTTCTGGTTACTTAAATGTTATTGCCATTGAACAAAAAAATAAAATGTGTTTCTTTCAAAAACAAGGACATTTCTAAGTGACACCAAACTTTTGAACGGTGGTGTATGTCCTAAAAATATAAAACTTAAGACGAAAATATGAACATAAAATGTAAAAATGTAAAAAAATATATATATACATGATTCAGGTAGGTTTGTTGTTTTATCATCTTAAGTTAGTTGTTTTTGTCACTGAGGTGACATAAAATGGAATAAATATTTGCTTAAAATTACATATTGTTACACATAATTAACTAAACTTGATTTTTATTTATGAAAAATTAAATATAAGATTGTTTTTACACTCCACCTGTCAACTTGTTATTGATTATTAATGTCTAAACTTGTCTTTGGCTAAACTTTTGAAATATAAGGAACGTGCATCTGAATAAAAACACTTTTTTGATGAACAGAAACCTAAAGGCAGTCGCAACATCTTAGACTTCATGTGCAGCATCTGTGGGGCAAAACTTCTCTTACTTAAATACAAAACGCATTGTCCTGCCTGAATCCTGTGTTTTCAGCTGAAAAATCTTTCACATCATGTATATTTCAAAGTCATGATGTTATATGACAGTTTTATATCTGTGGCCTGATCAAACAAGGTAGGACTTCATAAAAAAAAACTCAGAGCTTTTCTAATTTGTTACACATTTATTTAAAACATTAAAGATTCTTTAAAATAATTGCTCAGCATATTTAGCTAATATGCCAAGCATGATCAAATGAAAAAGAAAGATAATTCTCGCCTTTCTCTTTCAGTAGCTTGGCATATTTTAGCACATCTACGAAATAAATACTATTTCCAAGCTGTGATTGTTGCAAAGCATGCTGGGTATATGTTTTAAAACTCACCCATTGGCTTCTGTGCATTTTCTGAACATACAAAACTTTTACCAAACTCTTGAGTTGCGTAAATTTTTGTTCAGTTACTCTGCAGTTACAACTCTACAAACATGCAAGACTTTAAAAATCACAGGGGGTGTTTTAAGCCTGTAAATGAAATCAGATGTCAGTGTTTTTAAACTGGGCAGAAATCTATCAAAGTCCACCTGACTTGGAGAACTACTGATGCTGTGGTTTATTAAGTTGTCAATTTAATGAAAGGCCTGAAACTCAGAGCGGTTTTTGGAACAGAGCCGAAGAAAAATGGTTCAAGAAATGGACTTTGTACCAAAAAGGAACCAAATTATAGAAGAACCTATTTCGCTGTCAGTGGCCTGTGAATGGAACGAATTAGTTCCTGCAGAGCAAATCACTGGTGACGTTCTCAGTGTGTCTTGGCTCTCTGATGAGGAGACAACAGAGAGAGTATAATGCAGTGGATGGAATTCGAAACAAACAACGATTTCCAATAAAGCGGCAGAAAGCATGCGGCACCACAGTCGAGATCAGCAGCTTTAGGAGACAATTTTCAGGATGATTCATATGAAATTATGAGTCGTGTCAGACCAAGTGTCACAAGCGATAAAATGAAGTAAAATCTCAGCAGTACATAAAAGACAAGAAACAGAACTGTTAACGGAAACCAGTCCTTCCATGAGTGCATCTCTTAATAAAGCAGAACCAGAAATATGTATTGGTTGGACAAACGAGGCCCAACAATATTTCTTCCTGCTTTTTACTCACTTTGCTCGATACTTTGGATTGGTCCATTCACTCATCCTCAGTCGATTAGATTACTGTAACAGTGTCTTTCCAGGTCTGACTAAAAAGTCCATAAAACAGCTGCAGCTGATTCAGATCGCTGCTGCTAGAGTCTTCACCAAGACTAAGAAGGTCGATCACATCACTCCAGTTTTGAGGCCTTTGCACTGGCTTCCGGTCTCTCCTGGGATATAAAATACTTTTGTATATCAGTGGCCTCCTTTTATCATGAGAATCATCCAGATGGCTCAGGTCCTCTGGTATAGGTTTGCTCTCTGCCCTCAGAGTCAGAACCAAAATGGAGAAGCAGCTTTCAGTGGAATAAACTTCCAGACAGCCGCAGCTTTTTTAAATCAAGGTTAAAGACTTGTGTATTTACTGTTGCCTTTGATTAATGGCTGCCTTATGCCAGCACTGCATGGCACTACAATTTTTAAAGAGATTTTACTTTATCTCTCTTTTTATCTGAGTTTTAACTTTTGTTTTTATGATCATAAAATGTCATGTTGAGTTTATTGCTTAAATGTTTTATTTCTGTGATTTTAATGTCTACCTTTTCTATTTGTGCTAATTATGTTCTTTGCCATTGTAAAGATTCATAAAATTGTAAAGGTTGTTGCTAGAGGTACGGACCCGTACCCGTAGCCTGTGGACTACGGATACGGCACTTGCCATTTGCCAATCAGATACGCGAGATCTGGTCACGTGACTCCCAGTAGACGCTAGCGGTACGGACCCGTAGCATCGGTACTACAGGTACGGACCCTAAACCTGACCCTAACACTAACCTTAACCTTAACCTTTGCTTACCTTTCAACAGTTTGCAGTGGTTAGCAGCTTCTTGACTCGCGAGACTCGTGTACGGGTCCGTATCTGTCTGGCAAATGGAAAGTGCCGTATCTGTAGATACTACCAATTGTAAATGAATTTAAAAATCCTGTCAACACTTTCAGTAAGTTTTTTTACACGTTAAAATTTGAAGCTGTTTGAACAACAATATCTCAGAAACTAATAAAGATAAAAGCCTGCAATTTCCCCTGTTTTTTCATATAATGTCATTTATGTAGAATCTGCAACATTGGACACGTTGATCAGCATGTTAAAAATCTGTCGCATCCACTTGAAGATGTATGTTGCTTTTTATAAAAGCACCTGCTAAATGAAATCTTCTTGTAGTTAAGTCGAAATATGAAAAAAAAATGGAGTCCCATCTTTTAGCACAGTTAACAAAACAACTGACACTGCAGAAGTTAACTGGAGATATCTTCCAAAGTGTATGTAGTTGAATTTTAGTATAACACAATAAGAAAAAAGTTGAATAAATAATATGATAACATTTGGTCACAAAAGTGAGAAATACAAAAGTGTTTTCAGTGAACTTTCATAACTGATTGAGCAGGTATGACAAGTTGTACCACAAAAATATAACAAAATACATCAAAAGAAACTCCAGTCCCAGTAAATTAATGTTTTCTTGCTCATATATCCTGAATCCTTATTCAAGGTGTGATGAGTTGCATCATTTTGCAGTTTTTCAATGAATCAGGAAGTTTGCACATTTGAATTCAAAGTAAAACTTGAAAAGCTCTTTGCCCCAGTAAGTAACTACGCTAATTAGAGGGATTTCTTTTTTTTTTTTTCTGAATAAATGTTGCATCTCCTCACAGTGTTTTGTGTTGCCCTGCAGCACATCTTGCCTCTGATCTATGGCAACAGGATGATCTATTTTATGACGTAGATTTATTTAGGATGTAGTGATGCGGTTGTCTGCTTGATATAAAACAAGCCCCATCATTGACGTACTGCCAGGCAGGTTTAGAAAGACTGAAGCTGCTGCTTTATTATTCTGGCTGTGTCTATTCTGTAATCAAACTAAATGTACGGTGGTTATTCCATCTCAAATTATCAGCGGCCTTCTGCTCACAAATCATAAACTATAGAGTTTTATCATTTTAGTTTGACATATCAAATACTTTTAAAAGCCCTGTTAGCACTTTTACCACTTTTTTTGCACGTTGACATTTGAAGCTGTTTGAGCAACAACATCTCAGGAAGTATGAGAGATAAAAACTTTACATTTTCACTGTTGTATCTCATCCATGCAATTGAATCACTTGACCTGCACCATCTGACTAATGATATGGTGTGTGTTGTCAGAGTGGTGATGATGTCATGCATGCTGCTGAGGAGCATCTGGAGGCTTCAACATCGGTGGACTGAGTGGATTGAAGTTAAAGGAGACTAGAGCTGGGTATCGCCACTGACCTTCCGATATGATACGATTCCGATACACTAGGTCCCAAGACGATACAATTTCCGATACGATTCGATACGATTCAATATCGATATTTTAGTTATAACACCAATTTTGCTTTGGTAATGGAACAGATTCTCAAAGAACTAATGCTGTAAATTCAATTGTAAAGGTAACCCCCTAACCTGGTGCATAATTAAATATTAATATTTACATTAAGAGAGAACTGACCACTGAACAAATAGTTATACAACATCTTGTACTTTTTATTGAAATAGCTATTCAATGTTAACAGTAATAATAAATGTCAACAACAGACCACAAAAATACTTATGAAAACATTCTGTGCATTTTGAAGAGAAATTGCAACAACCCACCTCTGAACTAAAGTGCATTTTAAAAGAAACTTGATTGTCTAAAAATTCTGGACAATCTAAACCCAGTGTAAAGTAAATGACACTAAGGCCCATTCTTCATGACTGCTTAATCACTACTTGCTGGGTACTGTAAGATTTTTCTGCAGGAACAGCAGCTGATCAACATGCTCTGGAGTGAGGCAGCTCCTTTTTGCTGTAATAATGTCACCAACAGTTGAAAATGCCCTCTCTGAAGGGACACTGGTTCCAGGCACACAAAGATAATGCTTCGCTTGGCGAGCTAAAAGAGGGTAGCTCTCCTCATGCTTCATCCACCAGCTCAGTGGATTTGCAGAGAGTGGGAGAGGCTCCACTTCTCTGTATCCTTTTACTTCATCGTTTGCCTTCTCAGCTGCACTTCTCACTGGTACAGCTGGTTCTTTTGGCTTGTAGGCTGGACCCAGGAGAGACATGAGTGCAGAAGAAGGCTCCTTGGACCTCTTTGTTGGGGGAGGATCAGCAGCATCAGCAGCAAGGGAGTTGTCTTCCTGCTGTGCAGAAACAGCAGCTCCATCAGCTTGTAGCAGTGTAAAGATAAATATTCATGATCAGGATAATAAATTAATTGTGCATACGTGCCTGTGTGTGTATATATACAAATACTGTAGTAACGTACATTACAACTCATTAACTTACATCAGATGCCTCCACTTGCTCCAGATGGGCAGCTTCCGTCAAGATTGTAGTCAGCCTGGCGAAGGTGTCATCACAGGCCTCTTGAGATAAGAAGGGCAGAGTCTTGAAGCGAGGATCAAGAGCTGACGCTTCATAAAGTGTCTCTTTTAGTGCCTCGTATCTTAAAAAAGAGATTTCATAATAACGTATAGCATCTTTGAGTCATTTCATTGGCTTTGCATACATACAGGTAAGCAGTGTGTATACAGTGCACTTACATGCACAGACACACCCCAGTCTATTTTAACTAAGCATACCTTGAACTCAAGTTGACGTGCACAGCAGTCTTGAGCTCCTTAATCACGGGTGAGTCGTCGGGGACACTGGTCATCTGATCCAATAGCCGAGCGTGCATAGGTGCAATGACGGAGAGTGTTGGAGTCATCTCTTCGGACATGACCAGTGTGGCTGTCTTCAGTAATATTAAAAATGATAATGCATTATATTTGTGTGTAGCACTATCTGAAACAGATCTCAAGTGCTGCAGAAAAGTATGAGCTAAAACAAGACAAATGATGACAAAAGAAACAAAAATGAGAATATACAAAACATTAATAAAACAAGAGTGATACCTTCAGTGGTTGGAGAGCTTTCACAATATCTTCTGCTAATGTCACGTCAGCCTCTGTTAGGGTGCAGAGGTCTCGTTCATTCCTGTGGACTTCAGGTGAGAGCAGCGTTGCTGTGATAAGATAAGAAAAACTTTATTGTCCAATTAATATACATTAAATTGAAATCCATCTTTGCCACAGGCACATAGTCTTTGTCTGTCTGTCTGTCTGTCTGTCTGAGCGGACATGAGGCCGACACCCTGCGGTCACACACACCGCCCACCTAGGGTCAGCACAGTACTATGAATGAACTTTATAAATTAAGTTTATTTATATAGCTCCTTTCTAGTCATAATGCTTCACAGTGATCAAAATACAACATGAGAACAAACAAGTTTTTAAAACGGATAACAAAGACAAAGATTGGTAATGGTATATTCACCTGTGATTGCTGGTTGTTGCTCCAAAAAGCACTCCAGCATGTCCAGGGAGCTGTTCCAGCGGGTCACCACGTCGATCACCAACTTGTGTTGACACAGGTTCAGAAGCTTTTGCTTTTCTTTAAGCATGTGACTCACCGTTGTGCTGCGATGGAAGAAGGCTGCAATTTGCCTCACTCGGCCCATCAGTCGGGCAACAGAGGGTATTTTGAGTGCTGCTTGGGAGGCTAAGTTGAGCGTGTGGGCAAAACAGTCCACATGCAACAGTCCCATTGAAGCCACTGCCCGGACTATGTTGGCCGCGTTGTCGGTAACGGCAGCCGGGACTCTGTCCGTGAGCTCCCACTCTCGAAGCGCCTCGATCAGCAGCTCAGCAAGATGAGTCGCAGTGTGCCTGGCTTCAATCGCCCGCGTTTGTATGACATGGGACACAAGGTACCAGTTACCGTCGATGTAGTGACAAGTGATGGTTAGATAAGAATCTGTAGCTCTGCTTGTCCAGCTGTCGCAAGTGACAGCAACTCTCTCTGCTGATTTCAGTGCAGTTGCGATGTTGTTTTTAACATCAGCATACATCTTCAGGATTGTAACATGACTCAGTTGTTTACGTGTTGGTATCACATAACGTGGTTCCAGTGTATGGACAAAATGTCTGAAGCCTACATTTTCCACCACGCTATATGGTCTGAGATCCTTGCAGATAAAACTTGATTTTCTCTGCACGCAGAGACGTGGACGGAAACTTCGTCCCAAATGCTTTCTCCAGCGTCGGCTGCGTCAGTACCAGTGACCTGTTAGCATAACCTGGTTGTTGTGCATGCTCTGGGTGGTGCCTGATTAAATGGCTCCAGAGATTAGTTGTGTTGCCACTGTACTTCACCTCCACTTTGCATATTTTGCACACAGCGTTGTTCTTGTCCAGTTCCTCGCGACCTTCTCTTTTCTTGAACCCAAAATGCCGCCAAACATCGGCTTTTAAATATCCCGGTGTCACAAGTTCTTCTTCCTTCTCTGCCATTGTTGTTCTCTCTGACACGGATGGCCTGGATCTCGCGAGATCTGACTGCGTTAATGGTGCGCGAAGCACGAAACCACGCGAGACTAAAGGGGTTAGCCAAACAAAAACACCTAACGGGTAAAATCTATTGCATTTTAAAATATCGATAGTGGGATTTATGTATCGATTATCATTTCTACACATGTGTATTGATACAATATTGAAATATCGATATTTTTAACCCACCCCTAAAGGAGACGATGTTGAAAATTAATGCAAGAACAATCTTTCTGTGACATTTTCTGGTGAGGTCAAGAACTTGAAGTACCCTCACAAGACATACCATCAAACAACACTTGTGCACACCTAGATCAGAGTGAAAACGTGCTTTGAAACTGAAGGGACATGGAAAGACGCACAAATACATGAATGGACGTGACCATCAGACGGGGTGAGCAAAGCAAGATGTAGATTAAGGTGGAGCTGGAGAATGTGGCTGAACTCTGTCTGACATTCTTGTTCCATCTGCTCTCCAGCAACATCTTCATCCTGCCGTGTGGAAGGTTCTGGTGACGGGTGATGAGCTGCAGGCAGATAAGCCATCCAGCCAGATGCACTGATTGCACAGGCTTTTAACAGACCTACGACGGCGACAGAATTTCTTTTTCATCGTCAGAACTCTTGATTTACCGATTGCCGTTGAGGTTCTTGGCATACACAACAAAAAGATGATTCTGGGACGTTTTCATACTTCAGGTTGAACACATCATCAGCATTAAGCTGTCTTAAGCTTCCCTTCTACTCTGAACGGCGTCTTTACATGGAAAAGCTGAGGCGGCTGTAGCACTAAAGCCTGGATGACGAACGACTCAGCTGTGATCAAACTTCTTCTAACACGCTTCTCCTAGCTAAAGAAGTTGGCTTTTACTACATTGTGTGTTTAGTTCAACACACATGAAAAGGAGCTGGTATAATAAAATGAAGCTTTTGATAAACTATGACGAATACCTTGTAGTCAAGCACATCACATACACACGTGGACAAAATTGTTGGTACCCCTCAGTTAAAGAAGGAAAAACCCACAATTCTCACTGAAATCACTTGAAACTCACAAAAGTAACAATAAATAAAAATTTATTGAAAATTAAATAATCAAAAACAGCCATTACTTTTGAATTGTTGATTAACATAATTATTTAAAAAAACAAACTAATGAAACAGGCCTGGACAAAAATGATGGTACCTCTATAAAAGATTGAAAACTATTTGACCACAGTGACATGATTAACTCAGGTGTGTCATTTAATTGACATCACAGGTGTTTCCAAACTCATAATCAGTCAGTCTGCCTATTTAAAGGGAGACAAGTAGTCACCCTGCTGTTTGGTGAAAAGGTGTGTACCACACTGAACATGGACAACAGAAAGCGAAGGAGAGAATTGTCCCAGGACATCCGAAAAAAAAAATGATAGACAAACATCTTAAAGGTAAAGGCTATAAGACCATCTCTAAACAGCTTGAAGTTCCTGTGACAACAGTGGCTCATATTATTCAGAAGTTCAAGACCCACGGGACAGTAGCCAACCTCCCTGGACGTGGCCGCAAGAGGAAAATTGATGACAAATTGAAGAGACGGATCGTTGGAATTGTATCCAAAGAGCCCAGAGCAACCTCCAAAGAAATTAAAGGTGAACTCCAAGGCCAAGGTACATCAGTGTCAGATCGCACCATTCGTCGTTGTTTGAGCCAAAGTGGACTTCATGGGAGACGACCAAGGAGGACACCACTGCTGAAAAAAACTCATAAAAAAGCGAGACTGCAATTTGCAAAAATGCATGTTGACAAGCCACAAAGCTTCTGGGAGAATGTCCTTTGGACAGATGAGACCAAACTGGAGCTTTTTGGTAAGGCACATCAACTCTATGTTCATAGACTCAAAAACCAAGCATACGAAGAAAAGAACACTGTCCCTACGGTGAAACGTGGAGGAGGCTCAGTAATGTTTTGGGGCTGCTTTGCTGCATCTGGCACAGGGTGTCTTGAAAGTGTGCAAGGTACGATGAAATCTGAAGACTATCAAGGCATTCTGGAGAGAAATGTGCTGCCTAGTGTCAGAAAGCTTGGTCTCAGTCGCAGGTCATGGGTCTTCCAACAGGACAACGATCCAAAACACACAGCCAAAAACACCCAAGAATGGCTGAGAGAAAAGCGTTGGACTATTCTAAAGTGGCCTTCTATGAGCCCAGATCTGAATCCCATTGAACATATGTGGAAGGAGCTGAAACATGCCATTTGGAGAAGACACCCATCAAACCTGAGACAACTGGAGCTGTTTGCTCATGAGGAGTGGGCCAAAATACCTGTTGACAGCTGCAGAACGCTCATTGACAAATACAGAAATCGTTTAATTGCAGTGATTGCCTCAAAAGGTTGTGCAACAAAATATTAAGTTATGGGTACCATCATTTTTGTCCAGCCCTATTTCATTAGTTTGTTTTTTTAAATAATTATGTTAATCAACAATTCAAAAGTGATGGCTGATTTTGATTATTTAATTTTCAGTAAATTTTTATTTATTGTTACTTTTGTGAGTTTCAAGTGATTTCAGTGAGAATTGTGGGTTTTTCCTTCTTTAACTGAGGGGTACCAACAATTTTGTCCACGTGTGTATTTCCAGGCGTACATGTGTGGTTTTGATTGTTTCTTTGATTTGAGGATTCTTCTTGTAGGAAAAGCACTTTATTCACTCCGTTTTATTTTCATAATCATAAAGAAACCATGAGTTGAAACTCTGGCGACTGCACATTCTTGCTGCGTCCAATTTGAAATTATGCCACCAGCGTTCTAGTCGAACCACTGCGTTGTTTAAAGTGGAAGTCAATTTCTTGAAAGAACATATTTTAAGAAAACTCCCTGTCATGTTAGACACTCTCAGTTTTCCAATCTTCCCCTGCCAGCTATGACAGAGAATGAATGCTCATGCTCATAAACTGCAATAGATACTGATGATAATGCAGAGTCTGTGTGTGGATGGAACAACTCCAGATTCATCTTCAGCCAAAGTTACATAAAGTCAAAAACAGGTTCCATCCATCCATTATCTACTAGAATGTCCAAGTGTCTCATACCAATCTATCCATCATGCATGTATTTAAAGGAACATAGAACAACTGGAGAAAACCCATGTAGCTTAAAGGAGATCCTGCATACTGCATGCATGGAGGCAGACCAGCAGATTCAAACCCAGGACCGTCTTTCTGTGAAGCAACTCTGCAAACCCACGCATCAAATTCTTTTTCTTTGTGGAAGCTTTTACTTGTCTAGTTCCATTATATTAAAGTAATTACAGGGTAAGGAAAACAATTATAAAAATAATAATAAATACACTCATTCAGTTTTCCGACAGCCAAGCATATCTGCACTATTTGGACTGTTCTTCCTTTTTTGTAGTGTTTTGAATCTTCAGCACTCTATCAACTATGGTCATGTTTACATTTCACTCAGTCCTATGTCTCGTTGTTCTCAGTTCTTGCTTGGTTCTAGTTTAGCTCCCTCTGTTCTTAGTTTACCTTATTTTTGCTTTCAAGTACTTAATTCACTTAGTTTTTGCCTATTTGAATGCAATATGTGTGTGTGTGTGTGTGTGTGTGTGTGTGTGTGTGTGTGTGTGTGTGTGTGTGTGTGTGTGTGTGTGTGTGTGTGTGCGTGTGTGCGTGTGTGTGTGTGTGGTCAGGTGCTGGCTATACTTGTGGGGACCAAATGTCCCCACAACTGTAGGAAAACCGAAAACTATGTCACTTGTGGGGACCTCATTTTGGTCCCCACAAGTTTAAACAGTGTTTTCTTGGCCATGTTGTTGTTACTGAAAAAAATAAAAGTGCAAAAACGTTTCTTTCGGGTTAGGCATTGTCTTGGTCTGGGTTAAGGTTAGGGTTAGGGGAAGGGTTAGGGGTTAGATATGAATGGGAGTTAATGGTAGGTCCCCACAAGGATAGGAATACACAGTGTGTGTGTGTGTGTGTACATTTATCTCAGAACCATTTGTGTGTTCAGTGTCTGCTGTCTTCATGTCTGCTTTTGCGTGAAGAGAGAGTAAGGTTATTTCGATCCTTGGTTTGCCATGTACATATTGAAGAAGTGACAACAAAGCTGACTTTGATTTTGACTCCTCCTGCTTAGAACTATGAGGCATCAATCAATTTCCCCAGTGTCTGAAATATCTTTTCCAGAAATTTAATTAGAAGAATGCACAGAAAAATTTATATTCCTTCATGTCTAAAGGAGAAAGATGAGGTGATTTTATCCAAGCAACTGTGATAAGACCCTGGAATAAAACCAGAACTCGCTGCAGAGCTTACATATCTCATCTGGCCTGTGAACCTCTCAGGATCCTCCAGAAAGAACTGGAAAACACTGCTGGGGAGAGGAACGTCTGAAATGACCTGCCAGGCGTGCTTCCACAAAGATCTGTGGAAGAAAATGGGTGGAAGGACTTTGAAACCCAGCAGTGATGTGGTTTTATTAGAAACTTGCCCCGGTTGCTCTGGATAACCAACAGCCTTAAGACAGATTTAATCTCTGCAGAGAGAAAACTGTCCAATTCAATTATGTTCACTAGAAGCAGCAGCAGCAGATGTAACAGTAACGCCTGAACACACTGTTGGCACTTATTCTTAAGCGTCATGTTCCTTTTTTGCCTTTTTTGTTGAAGGTCTAATAACGTTCAGATCGCTCAATCTAAATGTATACAAAGATAGTTTCATGTGCTCTAATATTTGGAGATTTAAACAATTAAAGACATGTTTATGAATGAAATACCTTCAGCCCAAACCTGAGAGAATCACTTGCTTGTGTTCTTGGTGGCTTAGTGGACTATAAGTTAATTAAAAGTAACGACCAGTCATGGAAAGATACTGAAAACCTGTAATCTCGTAGAAGTACTGTTACATTCCTGGAATACTACTCAACGGCAAGATTACTGGTGCTAAATGATATACTTAAAACATTTTTTTTACAAAGCATTCTCGCAAAAAACTACTCAGAGTATTAGTTATGTATTCGTTCAAAAGGGGAGTTTCATCTAGAAAACATCTGCTTTCAAACAAATATTTTCAAATCGGTTGCCACAACACTGTGCAGCTGACTGAGTCTAAATTCCGAATAAAAAAGTCAATAAAAAAGTGAATAGAAGGTTTTTACGACCATGTGGTCACAAGAAGAAGAAGAACCCTTAACTCAGAAAAACAATCAAAACCACACATGAATGCCTGGAAATATGTGATGTGCTTGGCTACAAGGAAGTAAATCTCTCATCAAATATATTTTATATTCTAACACGAATATATATTGTAATATCAATAATTACAAAAATGGGATATGGGACAATTGTTCAAGTTTTTTTTTTGTTTTTTGACGCTTAAATAAAAAAGTTTATTATACGAGTCCTCATGGTGTACTTTTACAGGGGGCATAAGTAGAGGATTAAAAACTTTACCAATTGGTTGACAGCTATTTGTAAAAAGAAAAAAAAAACAACTTAAAGAAATTATTGCTATATGAGTTATTGTGCAATTTCAGTGTGAGAAAAGGCATCAGTCTGTCCATTCTTGTAAAATCTGTCTGAATTCATCACCGTATTGGCAGCAAAAGTATACAGAACAAAGAAAAAATTGCTTTGAAACTGCATTTAGAAGTGGATTATGCTTTTAAAAATACAGAAAATACATTATACTATACAATGCATACTTATGTAAGAGTAAAATTTAAAAAATAATAATACTCGTAAAAATTGCTACAAAGTGACGAGTTGTAATTTGTTGTTTCCATTTCTGTTAATAAAATATCGTCACTTCTATCTAATTTTGTCTTTTGTTTGTCTCTGAAGAGCACTTTGTTCTCCTGTGTCATCTAGGACTGAACAGTGTACTGAGGTTGATATGTGTTTACATTTTAAACTCTGGCTTTCTGTTCTCTTAAAGTTCTCTATTGTCAAGACGCTTTCTAATTGAACACATTCGCGCATCAAAATTCACTTCACAGTTTGATCTCCTCAGATTTACTTCGCAATGAAATACGCCAATCTCAATTCCTTGGAACACGTTAGCTCAAAACTTTGAACTTTGAGCAAAACTTTGTTCTTTTGATGATGCTGACCAGACCCCTAAGAGATAGAACCCTAATCAGAAACTGGCCCATTGCATTAAATTAAACCAGAATTTCAATCAGTGCATTTTCCAGACTTAATTTGTGTAACATGTAAACCAGTCGACTAAAACCAGCACCAGATGTTCTGATTTAGGTCTGAATAAACGGAAAATAAAGTCTAGAAATAAGAAAAGGTCTGAGTGTTGAGCACTTCCAGTAGCCAGGCAGTGAGGACAGAACAGGAAGGTTCCATCAAATCAAATAATGGTAGTTATTGCTGCATTTAAGCATTGCAGTCTCAAATTCAGTTAGTAGTATAGATCCCTGTTGGATAGAGTGCCTGTATATCAGAGTGGCGACAACTGGGGATTTGACGCCATTTTGTTTCCATTCACTCAATATGGGACACGCAGCGTGAGGTGCACATTCACGAAAACTAGCTATTTGTGGATTGCTTACTGATTTCAAGACATGTTTTGGACAAAATACTTTACTGGCTTGTTTTGTCTGGATGTCCAAGGTTGGATTATGGCTGTTTTTTGTGGAATATTTTCATCTGTGACTAGTTTTGAGCCTTCAAAAGTGAGTTGTGCTGTTTACGTTATTTGCTGTTTGTTGGACAAATGTGTTTATATTACCCGCTGTGGTAATCACATCTGAAAGTGGTTTATACCGGCAGATTCATGAGAATCTAAGCTTTCCATGGGTGTATAATGTTTCTATCATCGAGTTTGCAGCTTCGGTCAATTTAGCAAAATACGTTTGCACATACGGGCCGCTGAAGTTTAACAGGGTAACCCGTTAAACTTCAGCGGCTCGTATTTCATGCATCTCCATGCATGAAATTGGTCAAAGTCAAAACAACCACAGCTGCCTAAAATCACATCAAACTTTTCTATCTGTCATTCACCCATACATCATAACATGAAAGCACATACATGGGACTAACCTGGCACAAAAACGATGATGAAGTCGGTTTCCATCCCACTCTCCGGACTTTATTTTCCCACAGTTTCATTCTTTCACTATTACTGGGAAATCTAAACATGTGGAATCCCTTCTCTGATCAATTTGTGCACCCAAAGGCACAACAGCCTGTCATTTTTCAGGTATTTAGGAAGCGAAAAAGGACCTAGAATTACTCTCTGCGTTGTAAACAACGTTAACAGGAAAACCCAGCGTTCATGAATTGGAAACAAAATGGCTCCTATAGATCACGTGACCAAAATTTTTTGGACCCCTCATGTCACCACTCTGATATACAGGCACTCTACTGTTGGATAGAGTGCCTATATAATGAGAGTGGTGACAACTGGGGATTTGAAGCCATTTTGTTTCCATTCACTCAATATGGGACGCGCAGCGCGAGGTGCACATTCACGAAAACTATGGATTGTTTACTGATTTCAAGACATGTTTTGGACAAAATAATTTACTGGCTTGTTTTGTCTGGATGTCCAAGGTTGGATTATGGCCGTTTTGTGGAATATTTTCATCTGTGACTAGTTTTGAGCCTTCAAAGGTGAGTTGTGCTGTTTACGTTATTTGCTGTTTGTTGGACAAATGTGTTTATATTACCCGCTGTGGTAATCACATCTGAAAGTGGTTTATACCGGCGGATTCATGAGAATCTACGCTTCCCATGGGTGTATAATGTTTCTATCATCGAGCTTGCAGCTTCGGTCAATTTAGTAAAATACGTTTTCCCGTCCGCCTGTACGGTGCTGCAGCTGTAAGCATATGGCTAACAGCATCCTCATGCTAACGGCGGCTAACAGCCCAGAAACAGGTGAACAACATGGAGCCTGTTCGGGTCATATGAGGCTGATAAGTGACTGCAGGTTGGACGGAAAACAGAAAATAGGAAACAGAAAACTGTCAGCTGTTTGTTGAATTGGAAATCATGTGAATGAACAGAGAGGCTGTTGTCAAAGCTCAGATGGGCCGCTGAAGTTTAACGGGTTACCCCGTTAAACTTCAGCGGCCCGTATTTCATGCATCTCCGTGCATGAAAATGGTCAAAGTCAAAATAACCACAATTGCCTAAAATCACATCAAACTTTTCTATCTGTCATTCACCCATACATCATAACATGAAAGTACATACATGGGACTAACCTGGCACAAAAATCATGATGAAGTCAGTTTCCATCCCACTCTGCGGACTTTATTTTCCCACAGTTTCCTTCTTTCACTACTCCTGGGAAATCTAAACATGTGTAATCCCTTCTCCGATCGATTTGTGCACCCAAAGGCACAACAGCCCGTCATTTTTCAGGTATTTATGAAGCCAAAAAAGACCTAGAATTACTCTCTGCGTTGTAAACAACGTTAACAGGCATAACCGGCGTTCATGAATTGGAAACAAAATGGCTCCTATAGATCACGTGACCAAAATTTTTTGGACCCGTCATGTCGCCACTCTCATTATATAGGCACTCTACTGTTGGAGAACTTATACTGCCACCTGTTGGAGAAATAAGTGCAGTGAAGCAAATCTGAAACCACAGATGACCACTGATGGACACCTAAATGGATGAAGCTGATGTCATTCTGTGTTTTTCTGATTAACATCAAGTCTTATGTAAAGTCCAACAATGTGGTAATGTTTTTTTATTTTATTTTTGTGTGCTCTGACTTCCCCTTCATGTCAAACCCAAACTTATTTGCTCCGATACTTAAGTCACACATTTGAATTCCTGAAAACTCATAATTTCCTTTTTAAAAAGCTCAGAAATTACCAGCGCCAGCTGGATGTTACAGTTCAGTCACGGCAGAAGGAAACGGTGCATGATGTAGGAAGATAAGATCTCAAGCACTGTAATGGGAACAGCTTCAAACAGCATGCAGAAGGCAATGTCTCAATATAAACTATGTTTTTATCAGTCATAACTAGCAGTGCTGCTGTGTTCAAACTATTTGCACTCATCTGAGACAGCATCTCATTGCATGGATAAAATTATTATCACATTTTCTGCGCAAATTTCTCTGACTTGCCTGAAATTTATAGCGTAAAATTAGTGATGGACAGGTGAAGCCTCAAGAAACACTAAGGCTTTCCATATAAATTGTGCCGAAAAAGCTTTAAAGCTTCAAGGCTTTAGTGACAGTGACATCTGGTGGACAACTGAAACCATAGCAACCTCTCGAGAGCACAACTGAAGCACTGACACCGTTTCAATCCCATGTAAGTAGTATAAGTTCAGAAAAACTGTGTGGTCATTCATGTCATGTGTTTTGTTCGTTTATACTAAGCAGTGATTATATCATCATTAGACATTAAGATAAATTATGCTTGTCAGAAGTACAACTAAGTTCATTATTAAAAGGAGTAAAACATTAATTTTAAAAAAACAACAAAAACACTAACATGCAGACACACTCACCAAACTCTAAAAGACATTCCAGATTTAACTAAAGAATAAATCTAAATGAAAGAATATGAAGCGTCACATGTTGGTTTAGGTTCATTTAGAGCTTTAGGCTTTATTTAAAAACTGGACTAAAAGTCCGAAATAGAATAAGAGATTCTTCCTGCTTTGCAACTGATTATGGTTTTTGGATGAACTCAGAGGCACATCTTCTATTGACTCATCAATAAGCTAGCACACTCCCATGCCAGTCTTTCAACAGCAGCCTAAACATTACTTTGACTGCTAAAGCCAACTTCTTTGAACCGTGGATCCAGATTGTTCGCCACAGACAAGGAGTTCACCTTTTCCAAGCCACTGACTTTTTTCATTTATATTAATTCTCAAGTGTTGCAAGAGTGGCACCAACACAAGGAGCCATTTGGGCACATTCAGCAGAAAACACATTAGCATTTTGGTGATAGGAATCGCCTTTGACCCTGACGTTCTCCTCTCCTCAGAGAGCTTAACAGTTGCCTGACAGAACGGCCTTAAAACTGTCAGGCACTTGTTGAATGCCTGACACTTATCAAAAGTGAAAGGCATTAAATCGGTGCTTAGAGATGCCAGGGCTGCCCCTGATGGTTCTCTCTGCTCATAAAGCCGTTTAAACTTGGCATAGGTGCTGTTCCATCTGGTATCCACCTCTTTAACCAGCTTCTTTTGTGGCATGCCTATATTAGCTTGAATGGCACACAATGTTTCTTTGGCTTTTGAGCTTGACTTGAAGTGTCCTACTATTCTGTGGGCCCTACTGCACACGTTTTCCACATCAGTAGTTTGAGAAAGTGATTTTTTTGACAGTCAGGTTAAGCATGTGGGCAAAGCAATAAATGTGTCTAATGTTTAACAGATTAACGCTTGCCACAATATTGCGAGCCCCATCAGTAACCATCCCGCATACCTTTTCAGTTATTCCCCACTCAGCAAACAATTTTGTAGTGATAGATAGATAGATAGATAGATAGATAGATAGATAGATAGATAGATAGATAGATAGATAGATAGATAGATAGATAGATAGATAGATAGTCTTTACAGCTTTGCGACCTGGAAGGGAGTATGATTAGCCGAAGCTTTCAATGAAGTTTCTGAATCCTTCATCTTCAACCATAGAAAAACCATGTCCATCAAGGCCTCATCCAGCTTCTGTTTTCTGGACACTGTACGGAGAAGAAGAGTGCGGAAGTAGCCTCCGGAGCAGCAGGGGGCGCTGACGTACTGCTGGCTATCTATCTCTCACGTGACACAACACGGAAGTCGC
The DNA here is from genome assembly GCF_021347895.1 of Acanthochromis polyacanthus. Classification (NCBI taxonomy): domain Eukaryota; kingdom Metazoa; phylum Chordata; class Actinopteri; family Pomacentridae; genus Acanthochromis; species Acanthochromis polyacanthus. The sequence continues at coordinate 29,859,446 of NC_067117.1, read as the reverse complement.
AGGTTGACTCACAGTGGATGTTGGTTGTTTGGGAGCAACATCCTCGTTTAATTTTAAAGTAAAAGTTTACCGAGTGGGGAAAGCTTTGCAAATTGTTCTTGAGATGATAGGTTTACGTTTTTAGACTTGAGAATTTATGCGAAAATGGCGACGAACTGGGCCGAGAGGATCTCCGCATTCTCCCGCAGTCCGACTCGCTTCCTCTCCGGGACAACCGCGGAGGCTTTTCTGGCGGAGCTGCTCCGGGAGCTCCGTGACGACAGAGCCAGTTACAGTGTCAAGGTAAGTAAAAATGCCAAAACGGTGGACTTTAGTGCAACTTGTGCTTCACATTGATGGGTTCAAGCTAAACTTTAGGATTGTTGTTGGGGACTACTTTTCACTGCAGCGCTGAACTGAGCTAGTGGAGTTACTTCAGGCGGTACCTGGCTTCATGAATCCGTTAAAGTTAAAGTGTTCTATCACTGAGGCAAAGGTTTTGACCACGAAATGATGTATAATGCAGAATAATACGACAACAAACAGACGACTGAATCTAACCTAACATCAGCCTCACTATCCAAATAGCTAACAGCCGGATGTATTCTTGATAAACCAGTGACAGTGGAAGCTCAGGACTTTACCTAAAGAAAGCCACAATGTAATGAATGATTAAACTGTAGCTCATAACCTGAGACTCTGTTTGACAGGTCACCTGTCATAGATGAAGCAAGAAGTTGAAGTTAGATCCTGATCAAACCTGACTCCATGTACTTTCTAATTATTAAACTAATTAAAGAAATGACTACTGTTGTTCCAATGTGTAAACTCGCTTGTTTTGGAGATGTTCATATGGTTCCTACTGATGTCTGATGCTGCAAATAAATAATAAACTCTGCAACAGCTGAAATAACAAGTGACTGAACTTGCTGGTTCCATATTCTGAATGAGCACTTGTCACTTCTCTAGCTGCACCAGCAATCTTACTAAGTGGCATTTCTGCATCACTTTCAACACAGCATAAGTCTGAACTGCATGCCATCACATTAATTAGTAGTCACCACAAAAGACAGTTACTTTGAGGAGAGTGAAGCCCCGCATTTAGTCCAAAAACATCTTCAAAACTTCAAACTTCACATGATAAAAACAGACACTGTTTCGATTAACAATACTCACAAAAAATGAATGCATTTTTTTCTCTCTGCAAGGTATTAGGAGAAGCGATAGTTAAGTTTGTTGTTTAGAGCTGTTGTTCATAGACTGAGATATGCTTTATTAATCCCGAGGGAAATTCAAGATTCATAGTTTCTCCACTAAATTTATGAGATAATTGCAGCCGAAAACAGCAGCATGATCCATCTGAGCATCTCTAAAGCAAGACCACACTGTCACACATGGAACATTACCAGCATTAACTTCATGAAATTCTTACAGTAATAACATATAGGGACAGGATCAGTCTAGTTTAGGATCTAACACCAGCAGTCATCCTCAGGTTGAGTCCTGAGCTCCATACAGACATTGCCAAAGCAGACATAAACTAGACTGTGAGTTAGTTATCATTCTGTTAATTTAGATTTAGTATCATACATCACTCAATGTTCTGTCCAATTTTGTATGAATGTTGTCGGTACCTTGTCTCTCATGGTCAGTGTAGTGGGTCTGTCTGTATGAAACTATGAGGAACAATAACAAAAATGTCTGGATAACAGAAAGCTATCACTTTAACAGTTCAATGAAACAGCAATTTTACACATTCCATGTCTGGAAAGAGTCCAATTGAGAGCAGTAACCTCTATCTGAGCATTCTTGCCTATTTGTTATGCAAGAGGCTGTTATAAGATTAGTGTTTTTTCTTTTTCTGCTTTCAGCATGTGTGCAGTTTCTTGTGTTAAGTACTTAGTTTTGTCTTTGGTGTTTTATTTTTCCAGTCATGTGTTTCATCTAATCTCTGTTGTTCTTCTCATCTGCCTCCCAGGTCCTCCTGTTGTCTCCACTATGTGAACACCCGACTCTGCTGTGTCCTTCAGACTCTGTCGGGGAGGAAACCACCCTGGAGCTCATGTCAGTGTTCGCCCAGTGTCCTCCCAAGTTTGTCGGGTTTCGTTGCCACCTCCTCCTGGCCCTCACCTCCGTCCTCATCTGCACTTCCTGTGCGAGCGGCCGCTCTCGTGCAAGCCAAGACTTTCTGGATTTGCTCCTTCAGATAATCCAAGACCCCAGCGACCTCCACAGTGATGGGTCCCTGCGTTCTCTCTGCGCCACAGCCTGTGACTGCCTGCGGGAGCTGGAGGCCTGCTGCCCCGGCCTCCTCTCCCAGCGAATCGAGCTTTTGGGCGGGCTTCGGCAGCAAGAAACCTCCAGACTTCACCAGCCCTATGCAGCACTTCAAACGCTGGTGTTGAGAAACGCGGTGTTTCAGCTCACGCAGGAGAAGGGAGCAGGCGCTGAGCATCTTAAAGCTCTTCTGGGAGGGATTACATCAGTCGCGTGGGAAGCAGACCAAGACTCAGGACTGATGAATAACAAGGATTCAGCTGTACTGTCCTCTCTTATCCTGGGAAACATGGGTGTGGTGCCGACTCTACAGACCGGACCGGATTGTAAGGAGTTGCGATCAGTCCTCTCCTCGCTGCTGGAGGAGTCGTACCTTCTCACTCCTCTGTGTCAAGCTGCGCTGCTGCATCGACTAACGGAGGTGGTTGCCATGGTGCCGAGTATCCCTCCGGCCATATTCAGAGCTCAGCTGCTGCGACTGCTGGGCACCAGCGAGGTTAGTGTCAGATTAAATGAACTTACAAAAAGGTCCCGTTTGGTGGTTCATCCAAACAGAAATATTTCCATTTCTGTCACCAGCATATTTCCCAGTTGTTTGTACTGATATTTTAACTTCTGCACCCACCCTAATGTAGTGGAGATGAATGAGGTACAGTTAGTAGTGCTCACAGAATCAGCAAATGACAAAAAATGTAGTAATGTATTCAATAGGCATCTCCGAAATGATAAGAATAAAATTTTCTTATAATTTATGATAAAACTCTAGTTAGCTAAATCTACCAGCTAGGGCTGCAACTGTCGATTAATCGATTAATTGTCTAAGCACGTTATGGCATCAAAAGTGGAAGTGAGCGCGCTATGCAGCAGAAATAAGCACAAAGGGGCAAGGGTCATGTTTTTAAGTTTCCGTCTGTAATTATTTTCAATTTTCACAACTTTATATCTCAGGTACCTCTCAAGATATCTGCTTGAAATTTTCAGGACTAAAAATATATATATAGTACATAATATTTTGAGCTTCAAGCAAGGTATATGTCTCATATATTTGTATACCAGACCTCTCAATATGTGAAAAAATTATTCAGACGAGGTTTTCATATAGGCATGTCCTGGTCAAGAGAGATCATTTGGTCCTCAAAAATGGTTCAGTTTGGTAGGATCCAACATAAAGTAAGTATCAAAGCATGACTAGTACTGAAAATGTTATTCACAACCAATAGTATCTCAAACATTGGTCGTTAGCAAAACATGACTGTTTTTGAACTAAAATTTCAGATTGTGGACAAGGTTGTACAAGTTTCATACTTAGCAAAATTTTTAATCTTTATCTTAACTTAAAAAAAACTACAAAAGAACTTTGGTTCTGCTTGTCAAAATTTTGAAAATGAGGCACAAAGTGTACAGGAGTAGACGTTTTTGACGAGCTGGTGGTTCCTTACAAGTTACAACCTAAACACAAACTAGACAATCAAATGTCACTAAATTGAACATATTAGAGACATGGAAGTTATTTAGACAACATTTTTGACTTTGATCTCCACAAGTCCTCAACTCTCTTCAAAATGCATCAGGAAACCTCTAACGCCTCCCTAAACCAACTGCATCAGGCACTGGGACAACACACAGGATATGTTCTTTGGGCACCCAGCACTCATCCGTATGTTTTTGCCAGTAAAAGGACTTGGCTGGTCCATGCGGGTGCATAAATTGTACTTCAAAATCATCATGCTCTGAGGAATGTGACTTGACATTGCCAAGCCACCACTGTCCATCATATAGACATGCTACGTACTGCCCAGGGGACATGTCTTCTGACTCAGCTGTGGATTCTGTAGTGTCACCTGGTTCACTAAAACAGAAGAACATATATGATTCGTTCACTATGTTTCCAGCACCACCTGAAAGAGAAAAACGTCCTTAATGGTATAAGCTGTGGAGAATGAATACAGCAAACACTGAAGTTCATTTTAAGTTTTTCTACAAGGTTTCATGTGTATCTTCAAACCTACGAAATTTCAAAAATGTGCCACCTTGTCCACATGGAGTAATTTCAGCCTAAATATGGTGAATTTTGGCAAACGACCTGTGATTGACAGCTTTCCTAGCCCTCCCTAGGCACATTTAGTGTCCCATAAATGTATCCAAAAATTGCTTATGACCCAGACAACAAAATCTGACCTATCCTGACCCAGCAGAGTAATGTTAAGTACCTAATAAATGCATTTCATTTTGGAGCTTATTGTAATCTTATGCACTTTTTAAATGGTGGTGCCTCAACAGATTTTCATCATAACACTTGTCTGACCACTTTATTTTATGCATCTATATACATTTAAAAGAACTTGAAAATTTGAAGAAGATATATTGAGTACTTCCTGAGTTATTAGGGTTTGAAATCATCAAAAAATGACAGGCTGTAAAATGAAAACCAGTGGGCCCGTGAGGTTGTAACTTTGGGTTTCTCGATTATTTTTACCCTTCTGCAGAACAACAAAAAAATGAAGACAGTCTGAGATGGTGGTGCAACCATCTTTTTGTCTATGTGATATGGAATGACCCAGCTAACAAACTAATGAGTTCAGCAACAGATTTTTTTTCTATTTAGACTTGAGTAGTATGAGCTGTATAAATTTGACAATTCCATAAAACAGTCCATGAGTGAAAACTGATGTAAATCAATCGCCCTCCCTTTAGGTTTGCCTCCTTCACTCCACCCTGCTGATGAAGTGCGCGTACACAGACAGCCTGTTCAGCGCCGAAGACGAAGCTTTTATCCTCAAGCGGCTGGTGGTTCTCTCCCAGCACCCACGTCTGACTGCACCCGAGAAGCTTTTCTACATGGACTGCATCCTGCACTTTCCAGAGAACCGGCCTATCGACTCGGGCGACGAGAGCCTCCCGGTGCTGCTGACTCCTCAGCTTGCTTCGGCTCTGGCGCCCACTGTGCTCAACGACAGCGCCACTTTGCTGTCCCGGTTCAACCTGTTGTCTCTGGTCCACCTGGAGGAGGGTGAGGAGGCGGAGGAGGGCCAGGGGCTGGAATACCTCTACGAACACCTCACCTCACTGCTGCACATAGTGGAGAACGGAGGCAGCAGGGAGATAGTCGTCACCTTCTTCAGAGCCGTCTTCCTCTTCCTTTTCTACTTCCATCACGTCGAGCGCTATTCGACCGGCCTGACGGAGCAGCTGTGTAAGCTCTACCTCCGCCACACCCACCTGGCCCCGCACCTCATCAACCTGGCCGACCAGACCCAGGATAAACTATCCGAGTCTAACTGGGCTGTGGGGCTTCTGACCGCTCTACAGAAGGCCATCACCTCGCTCACCCAGCTCAGCGTAAAAGACGTAAAGTGGCACCTTAAGATGCTAGCCCGAGTCGCAGAAGAAGGAGAAATCCCCCAACGCAACACCCTCAGCTTCCTGTCCAAAGTCATCACGCCTTCGTTCTCCTCATTGTGTGAAAGCGGAGACTGGCGTCAGGGGAACAACGTGCTGGGGTTTGTCGCCGCCTGCTCGTCCACCCCAGCTTGGATTCTTTGCTCATCCCTCTGGCCGACATCCTGCAGCATCTCGCCAGGTGTTACAGAGACACGGACATCCAGGACCACGCCCGACTCTACTACACCCTCCTCACCACGCTGTCCAGGGAGAAGCTGGCCGGAGTGATGATGCAGGGCACGACCGAGGGAGGACGGCAGGTCAAGAAGCGATCGCTGTCGTCCTGCATGTCTGAGGGCGAAGAGCTGACGAGCCTGCTAACCATCCACCAGACGGAGAAAGCAATATTCAGGCTGACTGAGGCCCAATCAGAGCCGCGACAACAATCAAAAGACGTTGATTTGGACCAGGATGAGGCAGAAAACTGCCCAGAGGAGGCAAATGCAGCACTGGAAGTGTACAGAGCTCAATTCAGTGACCCTAGCTTTGCCTCAGAAGTCACCTTAAAGTACCAGCTGGCTCACACTAACGGCCACGACTCCCGCTTCGATCACCTCTTCAGCATCCGCCTCCACTTCGGCCACACCGACAATCACTACGAAAAACTGCCCGACATCAGCGTCTCGTGTCTTTTCAGAGAGAGGCCGTCGCCCGTAGTGCAGCTGAGACTGAAGCCCCGGCAGCCGTACCCCACCACCCTACACGCCACCGCCCTCTTCACCACCCAAGACGGACTGTCCTGGCACACCGCCGTGCCCGACATCCACATAGCTTTCGAGCAGACCTTCATGCCTCTGCCTTCACCCCGAACCTGGGGACAAGACGGGAAGCTGAGTGCGTTTGAAGGATTATGGGAGGAAATGTGCACCGAGAAAGGGGAAAGCGCTATCAGTCTTTTCTGCTGCCAGCTAGAGGAGGCGGCTCTAAACGCGTTAGTGCGGAAACACTTCCTCTCCTACCTTGTATCAGACCCGTCTCAGAAAGAAGAGCTCAAAGTGCTTTTTTTCCTCCCACCGCAGTGCCACATACTGCTGAAGATCAGATCCAAGGAGGACGCCGTGCACTTCAACATCGCCACAGACAACTGGCAGCTTCTTCCTCACATTGGTTCTTACCTACTGACAATCACAGCTGCTCAGGAAGACCCTCCCAGCTGATCATCTCGTTTTTAAACTACCAAAAATGATGACTTTTAATATCAATTTTTGATCAATGGAATATTAAATGACTAAGAACAGTTGATTTAAAATAAAATAATTGCACTTTATTATTGCCATTTTCTCTGTGAAATTAAACAAATGTGTGAAATTAAATGTTTTGTACGGTAATTTATTTACCAAATACAGTCAAAACAACTGAAATCTTATTAAGAATCTTTAAAAAAAAAAACACACACAAAATGTATCATTTATTCCAGTTGAATCTCCAGAATCTCACTGATAGTTGTGATATGCAAAATGAAAGTTAGAGATACAGAATGTAGGACATAATAAATATACCCTGCGGAGTTTTCAAATTTTAAGACTATCAAGGAGAAATATTTCTACAAGTGTGTCTGTTGTTCTGCTTTATTAAATCATGCATGAGCTTTGCATTTTGCCATCTAATGCAGGGTCTGTTAGCAGTAATATGCTAAGAGACGTAGCATTTCATGTATTGAGAGCTCAACACATTAAATTCTGCTTAGTGAGAAACACCAGATGTAAACATTTAGCTTGTCGTCAGAGGACTCCACTAAATCTCACCTTGGTGCTGAAAGTTGATCAGATAACAGCTATATCTGAAGCCGTTTCTATCACGGTTCTTGTGTGAAGATTAAAAAAAAAATGTATTTGGCAAGCGTGTCCATGCAGTCTATCTAGTCCCAGTTGCATATTTCAAACTTTTGAAAAGCAACTGAAGAGTAAACGGTATAAGAAAGTCACTAAAACACTGAATCTTTGATATCAGCAGTTTCAACCAGTGTATGGATTTCCCATGTTCTCTGAGGCGATAGTTCTTCATTCAGTGAGGCCTTTAAAGTTGGGTCCTGAGTACGACGGTAAGGCGGTCTGCTGGCTGAGTAGTTTGTCCATGATGGCGATCTCTGCGTCCCTCCTCTCCACCTCGTCTACGGGGGTCCAGGACATGTCGTGTTGAAGTTTGAACGCACCGACGAATGGATGAGGGCAGCTTGGACCCCATTCCTTCAGAGGAGGTAAGAAAAACTTACAGTTAACGAGTTTAAGCACACAACGAAGAAAACTAAATTAGATTTCCCTTAAAGATACCATGTTGCAGACATATTTCAATTCATAGCTGCAGTAATTAGATTATCATTCAAAAGTTTGGGTCACTTAGAAATGTCCTTATTTTTGAAAGAAAAGCATTTTTTTCAATGAAGATAACATCAAATGAATCAGAAATCCAGTCTAGACATTGTTAATGTGGTAAATGACTATTCTAGCTGGAAACAGTTGATTTTTAATGGAATGTCTCCATAGAGGTACAGAGGAACATTTCCAGCAACCGTCACTCCTGTGTTCTAATGCTACATTGTGTTAGCTAATGGTGTTAAAAGGCTCATTGATGATTAGAAAACTGTTGTGCAATTATGCTAGCACATGAATAAAAGTGTGAGTTTTCATGGAAAACATGAAATTGTCTGGATGACCCCAAACTTTTGCTAGTGTACATACATTTACACTATTTACATGGATTTTGTACAATCCAGTTTGGTTAACACAAGATATTTTACCATAGCTGTGGTACAAGTTCCCACTCATTTACATCACTTTTGAATGGTAGTGTACTCTTTAGATATATAGATTTTTTAGCAAGACAGATTTTCTTTTTTAAAAAAAAGCGTTGTGGCTGTGTTTCATTAAAATTCTCAAAGCCACCATCCACAATGACGTTACAACTGATTATGACATTTACCTTTGAAAAAATTGTTTTGCGCTTCAAGAAATTCCTATGATCTGAAAACCTGTTTATGTTTCTAAAAACATGTTGTCATTCTCTAACCAGCCAAATCCAGCCTAAACTGCGGCCTGGACTGAACTTTGTACATCAACATTACATACTGAGGCTCACAGTGTGGCGTCCAGCACTGACAGGTTATTGCAGGATTCTCCCTGAGGGTACATTAAATAACGGGTGCTGTGCATTTTGTAACTCCTTCCCGCTCACATAACATTAAGGGAGGCTGAACAAGCTCATGTCGGTGTCTTATCAGTGTAATGCCAACCTTAGGAGAGATGATGGAGAAGTATTTCTGTCCAGATGGCCGTTCGTAGAGGTAATACATGGTGCCTGGCTTTTTCACAATGTTACAGGCAGCATGGTGGAGGTCAGCGTCTCTTTTAGCGTCTTCTAAAACCTACAAGGACAGAAGCAACCACAATTCAAGAACAGTCAGGATGAAAAACGAAGCCAACTTGAATAATCCCAGTCAGATTTTTGCACTGCTGTGTTTCTTGATGCTCGTCACCTTTCTCGCCTGTTCTTGCAGGTATTTGATCTGATCAGCGATGACCGTCAGCCTGTTGCAAGCGTTGGCTTTTACGAAATCATCTCCCTACAAAACATAGGACGACATTTCAGGCATGTTAAACTTATCATAAGAATAACTTCACAGTAAATGACAATTTAAAAAAAAAACACCTTTGGGCTCACCTTCTGTACTTGTGTTGCCAGGGCCACCAGGTCCATGGGGTCTCCCACTCTGGTGGTCTGGTAAGAGCTGACCAGCTCCAGCCCACTGGGGGTGCTGCTGCTCTCAACCAGCGTCACTGCAAAGAACACACAGGTAGAGTTTTGTCACAGCTGTGCGGCTCAACGTACCACAACTGCTCCAACTACAACTATTACTATGGTTGTATAACAACAAGGCAAGAATAAAAACTTTGTCACGCGACCCCTATTAACCCTAATTATACATGGCAGTTCCATTATTTCCTCAGTCAGACTGAAACCAACCAGCACTTTTAAGGTCCCCTTTATTTCCATGAGAAAAAGAAAAATTCCAAAAATTTCTTTTACAGACACTTCTGAAATATAAGCGTCTCAGTTTAGAACATTTTGTTCCTTCTCTCATTCACAGCTATGTAGGTGTGTTTACTCTTCAGACTTGTAGCTCAGAGCACCTTCTTTTCCATTTATCATTATCCATTTACTCTGATTTAAAGATTCTAGGCTTTTTTCTAAACTTTATTTACAACTCTGTGTTTATTAGCATGCAGGCTCCACATGTACACAGCAACATGAGCGAGGAGCAGAAGAGAAACACTGAAAAGAAAAAGTTTGTTTCAAAAAGAAATGCACAGTAGAAATATTTCAGCCATAGAAAGAACGATGTTGACCAGAAACAGCTTCTGCAGTTCTTGCCAACACATGAGGCAACACAACGAACTTGTTTGAAAAAATACTATGCTGCAATAGGAAGTTTTTTGTTTATTATACATTATCATTACTGAGAATAACTGAATCAAACAGGTATTTTCTCTGCAGTTGTTGCCACCACAGAGGTGACATATCTAATTTGTTCTACCATTTAAATCAGCACTATAAACGGTGCTATTCTTGTCATTTGGTTTAAATTTTATAGTTGATTTTTTTTCATGTGGCAAAAAGAAAAATCATCCAATGTCTGGTGTTTTTTTTTATTTTTTATTTATCATGCAGCACTAGCTGCAGCAATACCGTACTTCTGAAGTAATACTGTTGTAATAGCAAGTTTTCTGCTTCTTAATTTATTACCCATTATTTACTATCCATTTTATAATACAGCTTAGCAATGAGCTCAGTGTAAATTAAATAATTCTGGTCTTAAAACGGGAATTTGAGGTACAATTTCTCAACAAATTTACTTGATCAATTTATGTAGACAAACATGAAGTAGAGTGAAACTAGGGGGGTTGGAGACCTCATAGGTGGTAATCCAGGCTTTAATCACCTTTTTGTACTTTTCTAATACTCCTGCATTTGTGCCACCTCATTTCAAATTCTTTCAACACAAGTTGATTGCACGTTTTTCTGTACAATATCGATCTATCTAGTACGCTAATGTTATCACTGTAAGATAAAGCTAACACGAATTTCTTTACCAGAACAGCCAGTGACTTAAAGCACATGCTCTGCAGCCATTTGAGAGATGCTAACTCACACATTAGCATTATGTTACAGCTGTCAAGCATATTTATGTTGCCATTAATATGACACTCTGGTGTGTACGGTTCTAATTTGAGACAATTATTAACACGGACAGTTTTGTTACACTGCGATCAAGCCAGCCGCCTCTCGTTTCTCCGTAGTCAAGCCAGCCGCTCCTACATTTTCAGTGCGCTCTTACCGTCAGCTTACGGTAAATGCACGACCGCGCATCAACTATTTCCGGTTTAAAAAATAAAGCGCTGCATTCGCAGATGTATTATACAGCGATGTTTTAAGTAACTGACTCAGCTTAACTGTTAACTATCGAATTGTACGGCTAATATTTACATTAAATAAATAGCTTGAAGTAGAAGAAGCTGAAAACTTGTTTATCTATCTGTCTGTCTGTCTGTCTTAAAAATTGTGAATTCAAAGAAAAAGTGATGTGTGTCATCCCAGTGATCTATTAGTGTGATAATAAAATAAACCTCAGTCGAAAAGTCACATGATCTGGACCGTAATGAGAAGACATGCTGATATTTACATTAAAAAATGTTTAATTTTTTGCTTTAAAATCTTTTAAGCCAAACTATTTCTTCTTCTTTGGCGTATGCTGACCAGGTAAGGTAGGATTGTGATTCTGCATTAGTTTGGGGTCAATACGTCACATGACCTGAGAGCTATTGAGCAAAAATGCTAATATTTACTGTAAAAAACTGTTAAAAATCAATAAAGACCAGAAATCAAATATAAATTGGCGTATGTTGACCATCCTTAGTAGCACTATCATTCTGCACTGGTTTGGGGTCAATAGGTCACATGACCTGAGAGCTATTGAGCAAAAATGCTAATATTTACTGTAAAAAAAACTGTTAAAAATCAATAATGTCGTGAAATCAAATATAAATTGGCGTATGTTGACCATCCTTCGTAGCACTATCATTCTGCACTGGTTTGTCAGGTCTTTGCTCTTCCTTCTTCTGCCTTTTTTCAAAGGACCCATCGCACAACTCTGACTCCAAATGGTGTTCTGGATATTGAGCAGCACGTGTGTTACGGGCTCAGTCATGTTATGATACATTACGGCACTCAAATATAGGGATTTGTAGTTCATAGATTCTTTATCACACTTAGAAACATTGAATGAACATTTGGACACAATTAATATGTTATGTGAATTTTTCATGTATTTTATACCGTAATTATGAGCATTACAGCTCTATAAGTCCCAGGTCATGTCATCTTTTGGCTAAATAGATTTAGACCTGGTTTATTACACAGACTTTATTATTGCTTTTGGAGACTATTAATATTTTTTTAGTGAGTTTTTAATTCATTTCAAAATGTAAATATTAGTATTTTAGCTCAATAGCTCCCAAGTCATGTGACCTACAGACACCAAATCTATGCAGGATTAGAGCATCTCATAGAGTGATCAAGACACAGCACTTTTTATTCCATCTGGATACTTTGCATATTTTATATTGATATTTAACTGTAAATATTAGCATTTTGGCTCAATAGCTCCCAGGTCATGTGACCTAGAGACTCCAAATCAATAAGGATTGACAGGACTGTAAAAGGTGATCAAGACACACCAGGTTTTATTACATTTGAATGCTTTATGAATTTATTATTAATTTTTTTTACAGTAAATATTAGCATTTTAGCTCGGTTGATGCTACAGGTACGGACCCGTACCTGTAGCATCTGTACTAGAGGTACGGACCCGTTAAGGTCACTGAAGAGCTGGCGCCGGTTAACTACTATTTGCTGCACATTACAGGCAGTTTATATGAATGACTTTGACGGCGAACATTGTATAATTTAACCAAAAATACACCGTCTCCTCTCACACTTTAAACATTGCAGTTTTTACGCTTTTAGACGCGTGTCTAAATTGTTTGAAGTCCAGTTCCTATTAATTAGTTTACCGCGTTCAGTGGTGGAAGCGGCTGACGAACTCCATTGCAAATGTTCCCATTTAATTTCGGACGCTAATTTACAAGATAGAGTTAAGGATGTCGAATATGAAACAAACACTCGTGATTGGTGAGGAGCAGCTCTTTAATTCGGCATGAATTAAAAAAACCACAAACTCGATTTACTGTGATATTGTGAGATTTGTTTGTGGTTATGTAACTTAGCCATTCAACAGAGTCCGCTAACATTAAAGTGACTGTGACAGTGTCTGTGTTGACAGACGCAGAAAATACGTCAGGGTTTTGTTTAGGTTGTTAATATGTAATAGTCTGTCGCTACTTTTGAAGGTAAAAAAATACTTGTAGTTTGCTGGCTGTTAGTTCCGCCATTTGTTTTGTTTGCTGCTCATTAATATTTATGTACGTCGGATTACCAGCCAATCACAAAGCACGTTCATCAGCCGGCTCATTAATATTCATGTACGTCTCATTAATATTTATGATAAGGGAAAGTGCCGTATCCGTAGGCCACAGGCTGCGGGTACGGTCCGTATCTGTAGACACTACGTTTTAGCTCAATAGCTATCAGTTCATGTGACCCAAAGACTCCAAATCTATTTGGGATTATAGTATGAAACAGACTGATCAAGACACAGCACTTTTTATACCATTTGGATACTTAATGAATTTATTATTAATTTTTTAGAGTAAATATTAGCATTTTAGCTCAATAGCTCTCAGGTCATGTGACGTATTGACCCCAAACCAGTGCAGAATGATAGTGTTACTAAGGATGGTCAACATACGCCAATTTATATTTGATTTTAGGTCATTATTGATTTTTAACAGTTTTTTTTACAGTAAATATTAGCATTTTTGCTCAATAGCTCTCAGGTCATGTGACCTATTGACCCCAAACTAATGCAGAATGATAGTGCTACTAAGGATGGTCAACATACGCCAATTTATATTTGATTTCTGGTCTTTATTGATTTTTAACAGTTTTTTACAGTAAATATTAGCATTTTTGCTCAATAGCTCTCAGGTCATGTGACGTATTGACCCCAAACTAATGCAGAATCACAATCCTACCTTACCTGGTCAGCATACGCCAAAGAAGAAGAAATAGTTTGGCTTAAAAGATTTTAAAGCAAAAAATTAAACATTTTTTAATGTAAATATCAGCATGTCTTCTCATTACGGTCCAGATCATGTGACTTTTCGACTGAGGTTTATTTTATTATCACACTAATAGATCACGGAGATGACACACATCACTTTTTCTTTGAATTCACAATTTTTAAGACAGACAGACATACAGATAGACAGATAGATAAACAAGTTTTCAGCTTCTTCTACTTCAAGCTATTTATTTAATGTAAATATTAGCCGTACAATTCGATAGTTAACAGTTAAGCTGAGTCAGTTACTTAAAACATCGCTGTATAATACATCTGCGAATGCAGCGCTTTATTTTTTAAACCGGAAATAGTTGATGCGCGGTCGTGCATTTACCGTAAGCTGACGGTAAGAGCGCACTGAAAATGTAGGAGCGGCTGGCTTGACTACGGAGAAACGAGAGGCGGCTGGCTTGACCGCAGTTTTGTTACATACTGTTGCGAGTTACTGGTTTATTTCTTACCTGTGGCGGTTCTGTCGGGCTGGTTCGGTAAACTGACCGTCCTGTCCATGTTGTCCTGCCTCAGTTTTTACTACAAACTCCTCTCTCTAAAAAAAATATATATTCTCTCAGCCCAACCTGCCGGTTTTGTAACCAGCTATTATTCAACTAAAATTACTGAGGCTGCAGGGGTCCTAAATCTCCGCCTACTTTTGCTTGTATTAGTAGTCCAAAACTATGCCTGTACAAAATACATAAAAATGTAGCCCCTTTAATTTAAAATTAGTCATTACTGTGTTTGTATACTTTTCTAAGCTCATAAACAATATTTGACAATAAAATTAACGCCTGTTTGGTGCATTGCATTTCATGATTAGAACTTTTAAAGTTTCAGGCGCACAACAACCAGCACAGCCTCGGTCCATAACATTAAACTTTACAGTTAGATACCAAGAGACTATGCCAAGAGATGCAAGAACCTAAGAGTGTCATTATGAGCAAGTTGAAGTCAATTCTTCAAAGCCGCTTCCAGACTTTTCAACAAATTTAGAATGTCAGCTTCCTTTCATTGGCTTTGTTAAACAGCTGCAGGATCCAAACTGAAAGCTTTGTTGTGCGCAATTTTCGCACGTGGCACAACAGGTGACTCTTCATTGATTATTTACACCTGACGTGTCACTGTCATCTTACATAGTCTTATTTACCCCAAAGTTTTTTTCTTCTACATTGCTCCACAGATTCACAGTGAAATCATATTGTTTATTCGGTACATTTTTTTTATTTCTTTTGACGTATCAAGTACACTTGCACACAATTTTCTGTTTTGCTGCTTAAATGCAATAATATTTGCAGTAGTGGTATTACTGCCCATGTATAGAACTAACGTAAGCACGGAAGTAAATAAAAATCTATAAAACACAATTAACTTCAGTTATGTCAGTGTTTTGGGAATCATAACATACAAATGATATTGATTATAATGACAATAACATGTTCTCCCACTGCAGTGTATTTAGGTTTAGTATATTGTGACAGTTATATTATTGTTCTTTGATACTTCACAGTGTTTCATGTGAACTGTTTTTCTTCTTCAAATTCCTTCAGCATGTTTCTTCCAAATTACCAAGAGCTACGGAAAGTATAGAAATGAAATAAAACATAAATTAGAACGTCCTGACTTCTCTCTTGTGGGATCTGGCTATGTAGAGAGTTCTTATTCGCGAAAACTGCCTCTGAAATGCCACCAGTACAATGGTGCTAAATGAAGTTTAGTTTGTGGTACAACATTAAAAACTTAAGTACCAAAAAATTGTCAGCTCTCCAGCAAAATTCTTTGTTACTCTGGGCAGTCAACTGAACACTGTGTATGGTTTTAGCTAGAACTACTTTCCAATAAAGTCACAGTTACATCGGAGTTATGAATTAAAGTAAGTGTAGGTGTGTGACTGAGGAACACACTTCAGGTACCATTATACTAGGAAAACGCTGTGTCAGTGCAGACCATTTTCCATTTACTGGATTTATCTGTACAGTAGAGTTTCACACACTGGGAGAATCTAACACAATTAAGTTTGATATATTTGTGAACCAACACTTTATTAGGCAATTTTTACAAATGAGTGGAAAATATGGGTTTTAGGGAGGGTCATCTTAAGCACACAGAAGATCTCTAAAATATACATGACTGTTCAGAGGAATGGACTGGATAATATTGATGATACTGTAACAGATCTGTGACTTATGTGTGGGATATAAATCCTAATGAATTACAAGTTTCTAGGATCTATCTGCTTTTGTAAGTTGTTGATGAGTGGTTTAAGTGAAGTAGAACAGCTCTATTCAACTTACAGATCAAAGGTTCAACTTCTTTGTGCGCCACATGAATTTAGAACAAAAAAAGAATCAAAATATGACCTCACGGGCTTTCTGACTATTTGGCACTTGAGAATAAAATCAAGTAAATCATGAGTGGCACATTGTGCTACCACAGACTGTACATAAAAGATGGGCATAGTTTCTGGGTCTTTTTTTTTATTAAGCTCAAGTTCTTTAAACTTGCATCCTTTCTAACAGCCAGCAGGTGGCGACTATTTGCCTGTAAAAAGAAGCGGGATTGTACTGGGGTCTATGAGAAAATGAGCCTATTTGTCACGTGATCTCTCAATAAACCAGATTTGTCAAACGCTAGAATTATTTTAGTTTTACATTGTTGTAAAGTTGTAATTTATTATATTGCTTCGATTTGTTTGGGCGAGTTAATTACTTGACACATCTCGGGAAAGGTTGTATTACTCCATTACAGTGGTACCAATTATTTACCTAATAACTAATTGTTCAGTTTTTAAAATTAAAAAAAACAACCTGTCAATATTTAATGAAGCAGAAGTCAACAAATTCAAATTGCTTCATTTTGTCTGTCAGCATTCAGAGTTTACTTGAAAACCAGCACAAACTCACATTTGAGAATCTGCTATTTTTCCTTGAAAATCATCTGAAATATTTTAATCATTGTCTACACTCTTGTCATGCTGGTTTGGCTGACTGATGAAATAATGAAACTGCCATGTATTCTCGGGCTCAAAAGGAGCTGGCCAACATGTTTTTACCCCAGAACTTTTCAGGGTGCATGTTGCCTAGAAGTTTATTTCAGGCGATAATTGTGCACCTGGTTAAAAAAGATAGATACTGGGAGAGAAAAATCAAATTATGTATACTTTAAATCTTGCTCGTTGGTTTTTCAAATTTATTTTAAGATGCTTTTTTGGTTAATAAAGCTCTTAATGGTTCATATTTCTAAGATTTGCTTTGATCTTCCCCTAGAACACCCAGGTCTTCTGGGAGTTGAGTTTTAATTAGAACAAAAAAAAATTTACCTGAAAAGAAACAGTCTAAATTATAAATTACTAATTTATTCTGTAAAAAAAAAAAAAAAACTGAAATTCCTGCAGATATTAAGGTTCAGGTAGAAATTATTACTAGTAATAGTGGTAGTGCTGCTGATTTGGAAAGAAACAATGTTTTGCCTCATTCACTTGATTCACTTGGGAATCTACCATTAAATATGTTCTTTAGCTGTATATATACTATCTATCTATCTATCTATCTATCTATCTATCTATCTATCTATCTATCTATCTATCTATCTATCTATCTATCACAGTGTTTTCTTAGATTCTTAATTCTTACATGTTTGAGTCCTTCATTTAAAACATGATGTTGGGAATTGTTTGTTTTATTGCAATTTTATTCCTTCCATCCATGCAACATTGTGTCACATCTCATTGTATGTAAAAAGGTTTAATTGATTGCCTGAGAGTATGACGAAAAATGTAAAAACAGTTCTCTCTCCGTTTCCAACAATTCATGCACAGAAAGTTGTTGACTGCTCCATGCGTCTGGGTACATGGGGGTGTCTGGGGGAGGTACCGAGGGGGGGCTCATCTGTTCAAACCCCACCTCCAGACAAGTTCCTGCAGGAGACAGCAGCGGTGACACCTCCTCTCTCTGCCGGTTCCTCGGCCTCAGCTCCTGGACTGTGCCCCTCTGCTGGACCCGGGTATTTTCACCCCCATGGAGCTTCTTTACGCGCTGATGTTTCTCGGCGTCGCTGCGCCTTTTTGCGCGTCGGACTCTACCTTGAGCAGCCACTCGGTTCTGGAGCCTTACGATTTCCTTTTTGACAAGGCCGTGGAAGCCTACTACAAGGGAGACTGGCTGACGGTCATCCTGAACATGGAGAAGGCGCTGAAGAACAAAGCTATGGTCCGCAATGTGAAGGCTCAGTGCCGGATCAGCTGCGCCAACCAGAGCGCTTTCGGAGAGCCTGTGGCCGGCCTCGGAGTTCCCATCCCGGGAGCTGGATCTGTGGAGGATCTGGGCTTCTTCCAGAAAATCCTGAAACGGGCGGATTGTGTGAAGTCCTGCGAAACTGAGAAACTCGGTTCACCAACTTTGCATCAAGTCAGTGAGGAAGTGGAGCTGGAGTTTAAGAAGAGGACTCCGTATAATTACCTACAAGTGGCCTATTTTAAGGTACAAAACAAGCTGGAAGTATGAGAGCTGAGGCTGCATCACGCACTGCAGAGATAAGAGTTTTCTACTGTAGCTGCACACTAAAGAGGCCTGAACTTTCTCAGACTTTCTTCTTAGAGCTTTAATTAAAGCTGCAGCTGATGTGGAGCAGAATACTGTAAATGCCCCAACCCCCCCACAACCAAGACAGCCATGCCACGTCTTAAGGTGGAGTCAGCTTCAGAGCAGCGTTAGGATGTGAGGATTTTAAAGGCCCAGAGTGCTGCTTTCAGTTGCTGTTGCTCCAGTTTTAACTAAATACTCTCCCCCCCAGCTAGACAGTCACCGTTTTCTTCGATTGTTTTGTGTGTAGTGCAAAACCTTAAGTCACCATAACAAAAGCTGCTGCAGAATTTTAATCAAATTCTGTGGATGTGGAAGGAATAAAGCGTTATGTCAAGTAGAGTCAGTGTTTAATTGTATAATAATTCATATGAAAATGTTCCGTTACAATTTCAGTAATACTAGAGTTGGATTATGACAAAATGGGCACTACTGTTCCACTAAAAGTGAAAGATATCCTGAAAGAAAAACACTATTCTTGCTTGTGTGGTTTTTGCCATGACCTTTGTTGCTGTTTTTTTTTTATTTCTGTGTGAACTTAATCTTGTGTTTTCTGTTTTAGATTGACCTCTGTAACTTTCAAACAAGGCAAATTAAGCTGTTTGCAGACATCAGCTACAAAACATTGCTGAGTTCATCATTTAATCAAGAGGGTGGCATTCAGTCATTTGGACAGATGTTATTTTTACTTTAATGTCCCTCACAGCTTCATTCAAACATGTCCACCACTGTGATTGAGGGAACCCCCGATTAGACAGAACACCAAGTGGTGCATAATATGCAATAATGCACTCATAAAATAATAAATCCAACAGCAGCTAATCAAACTGTCCAGATAACCAGTAGCCAAGTTTGTTTATGATTTCCATCGTCACCGAAAATTGTGTCCAACAGCTGTGATGAAGCTCAGGACTCAAGATTTACCTGCAGCTGATTAGCCCCATATCTGTCTGAGCTGAAGAAAAGCACACATTGTGATTTACGGTTCGATCCTGATCAATCCTGTCTCCATGTCGGGGATAATTTATAAGTAAATAATGAATTACTGCTGCTGTTCAACATGCGTTATTGCGCTCAATTCTCTCTCTTTGGAGATGCTCATGTGAATCCTGCTTCTGGTTGATGCTGCAGGTATTTGATAAACTCAAAAGAAAAACGCCTTCAAATCACTGGAAGCAACAAACGCAAAAACCTGGATTAGATTCATTACAAATAGAGCCCATTAAATTGACCTGTTACAATCGCTGTCTTAATCACTGTAAAGTTGTATTTTAAGGATATTTTAGTTTACAATAGATGTCAAACTATAGAACAAAGTTAATGTGACATGATGTTTTGTGTTTTTGGTGTCAAACTTTGGTGCTTTTGGATCAATAAAAAAGTAAAAGGTCATGCATGAGAAGGGCTTTAGTTTCACTTGTAGGGGTTTTGACCCTGTTGCCCCCTGGTTTTTTGAGCTCCTTCACTTTTAGAGTTTCGAGTTTCTATTTTTTCAAATGCATTAAACTGGAGAAGGTGAACTGAACAGCTCTGTGCTTTTCAGATCAATAAGCTGGACAAGGCTGTGGCAGCTGCCAACACGTTCTTCCAGGCCAACCCGGACCACGTGGAGATGAGACAGAACCTGGAGTACTACAAGATGATGGCAGGAGTACAAGAAGAGGACTTCAAGGATTTGGAGGCCAGGCCACACATGGTGAGAGCAAACTCCTTCTCTGATGCGTTTAAGCTCTCTTTGCCTCTTGGCTAGACTCTAGAGGCATCTGAATATCTGTAGTTACTCCACCAAGAAACGCGGCAGAATTTTGTGACGATCGGCGTACGCTTGTCCTTCTGTTAGTCTGTCTGTCTGTGTGCAACATTATTCAAAAATTGACAAACGGATTTGGATGAAATTTTCATCAAAGGTCAGAAATGACACAAGAACCAAATACTTAGATTTTGGCATGATACGGCTTATAGTCTGGATCCACAGATTTGTTAAAGATTTCTGTATCATTGCATCACTGTAACTATGACTACAAGTGAACACTACGTCAGCTGCCTGCTGATGATTACATGATTAAGATCCTACTACAAATCTACCGTTACAGACTTATCGGTATTTATCCGTCAGAAATGATACAAGGAACAATTGATTAAATTGTGGGGGTGTTTCTGAGTCCCATCAACTGCTCACATTTTAATAGTTTGGTTCACTTTATTTAAGAAATCTTTCGACATTTTGCTACATGACTTATTAGAAATCCTCTATTTTCCTGACTAATTAGCACAAATGGAGCCCTGACAGATTTTAAACATTTTTATATTACATTGCCCTAGCAGTGATACTTACTCTCTCCTCAGGCTGAGTTTCTCCTTGGGAAGAGCTACTACAGTGACGAGTCATTCGGCCTGGCGGCTCAATACTTCGAGGTGGCCGTAGAGGAGTACTTCACCGCCAACAAGGAGTGCAGAGCTCTGTGTGAGGGCGCCTACGACTACGACGGATACAACTACATGGAGTACAGCGCAGACCTGTTCCAGACTGTGA
Organism: Acanthochromis polyacanthus; assembly: GCF_021347895.1. Lineage (NCBI taxonomy): Eukaryota > Metazoa > Chordata > Actinopteri > Pomacentridae > Acanthochromis > Acanthochromis polyacanthus. The sequence continues at coordinate 29,838,406 of NC_067117.1, read as the reverse complement.
CTGGTGAGACAGTGCATCCTTGGTTTGTGAGCAGAAGCAGCAATAATTACAGTCATTTAAACTGCAAAAAAAAAAAAAAAGCTTCGTACTGCAATAATGATTAGCATGAATGTGACTGTGTGCTCCAGACCACTACATGCAGGTTCTGAACTGTAAGCAGCACTGCTCCGTGGAACTGGCCTCAACCGCCGGCAGAGAGAAGCCCTTTGAGGATTTCTTGCCTTCGCACTTCAACTATCTGCAGTTCTCCTACTACAACAGTGAGTCAATGTTGGCCTTTATTTACTCCCCTTAGTAATCATCTGAAATAGGATCAAAGCCTAAACATATAGTGGTTTTAAGCTATGTTAAGATATATTTTTTAATATACAGACGCTCTTTTGGAGTCAAACCAGCACCCATCCATTCTTTATCATGTGAAATCTGTGCAGTACAGATGACTTTGAAGTGGTAAATAAACAGGTTTACCCCTTAAAGTGCATGGCGCCACCCTCAGCAAGGCAGTCAGACATTTACCTCCACATAACAACCAATTAGCATTATTGACATTGGAAGAAGAAATAAAATGAAGAGTGGGTCACCAAAAAATAAAACACGTGAGCGAACAGGCGGAAGAACTTTATAAATTAAATTAAAAATGTTATGGTGTCTTGCATGATACACAAACTGGAGCAGCTGAGAGCACACAGACAAATGACAGCTCATTTCTCATAAAGACTGTGATGGTCAGAGTTTACGGTGCAATATTATGATGGAGTTTTATGCCCAAATTGTGTGCATACGGCATGAAACAGTACATACTTTGTAAGGGCAGCTGTAGTACATACTTACAGTAAAAATAAAATAAACATACTAACTAGAATGTTCTGTCTTTCTTTGTAAAAGTGGAAGATTTCCGTGTTTTGTGCCCCCAGTGGCAGGATCCATAAAACATATCCCATGAAGTAGCCCAAAGCCAGAGTTTTAAGGTCAACTTTAAAAATAGGCTTAATTTTATTTAACAGCAGTCTGATAATTTGCATCTTGCCCCGTCTCCTCCCTCCAGGTGAGAAATATGAGCAGGCCATAGAGTGCGCTAAGACCTACCTGATGTTCCACCCCGAAGACGAGGTGATGAACCAGAACCTGAACTATTATTCTGCCGTGCTGGGTGAAGACAAGGCAGAAACCATATCAGCCAGACAGGTACAGTAGCATTACATTTAATAGTGACTTTCATCCAAAGATCATCACTGTGAGTGCAGCTATTTTTAGCTGGGACTTATCTCAATCCATAATTATCAGCAGTAAATCAACCTGCACAGGCAGAAAAGTGGCTTCCATTAGCATTTTGATACACTCAAGGGCACAAAAGACATTAAAAAAAAATCTCTGATAGTAACAGACTGCACTTTTGCTGCTTTTTAAAGAAGTAGTCATTACAGTTTTTAATGTAATTGTCCCTATTATGCACCAGTTACAGTGTGTTATTAGGCTTATTGATCGATATGAATGACTCAGTGATTTTGTAAAGGAGTGAGCATTTTTGCCTTTCATAATTCACTTTTTAGCCTCTAATCTGCTTTTGTAAAATGCCCTTAAGGTGTTTGTTTGGTTTCAAATGTGGACCTTGAACTAGGAAAAATAAATAAATAAAAAAGTAAAATCTATCTATCGATTGATCGATATATCTATAGATAGATATAATTTATATTTTTGCTGCCTATGTGTTCGTTTATATGAACCACTCAAATCACACATGATAGTGGAGCATCATCTCATATCATCAGTATCATTGCTTCTCTTCTTTAAACTCTGTTTCGTTATTTTGCTTTTTGAATAAATGGTAACTATTATTATTATTATCCCTTCCATAATAATCTAATAAAAATATTTGACTTTGTATGTTGGTTTGGTTGATTGTTTTGTCGTTTGGTTGTGTGGTTGGGGGTTGAATGGTTTAGTTTTGTCGACTTCTGTGCGTGTTTTGAAAACTCTTAAAATTCTATTTAACGAAATGGAAAAGAATCGACTTGTCACAGAAAAATATGTGTTTTACCTGGGACTGTAAAAACACAGCTAAATGTTTTCTGTGTAGACTGTAAATGCTGCTCCATACTACAGCGCTCTATTGTTTTTAAAACTATTAACAAACGTCAGGGCCACATTGTAGAACTGGGTCACACATTCCTTCGTGTGTTCTGGCTGCTTGACATTTTAATTGAGGCAAATTTGTATTAATTCGCAACTGAAAATAGGCCTGAACAAATGCACCATTTACCCCTGTTAAAGGAATATATCCTAAACTGTAGTCCCCCGCAGTTTGATTATAGCATAAAAACGTGAAGAATTCTGTCTTCTGGTGACATATTGTTGTTAACAAAAAGCATATCTCTGTATGCTTTTTGTCTTAAAAATGCATTGTACTTTCCTGCCCTAATCATCCAGTTCAAATTTTTGAGGTCATAAGAAAATATTCTAATATATTTTGTGACATGCAGTGATGGGAGTTGCTTCAGAGAGTGTTAAATCAGAGGTATAATTATTAGCTTTTGGCCAAATGTGGATTCAGAGCGCTTGTTGGGCTGTAATTCTCATACATTTTTCATTTAATAATCCCCAGGTTGTGAAACAGTACATGCAGCAGTCCATACTGGAGAAAGAGCTGCTCTACTTCGGATATGAAGCCTTTGGAATCACCTTCGTGGATCCAGTAAGTGAATAAATCATTTTTAAACCGTTTGTCTTATCACATTTTGCACTATTTATGCAGAGTTAAGAGATAAATGCAGAAATAGAAATGTGTAGTTACTGTCATTTTTGTTTTAAGGACACGTGGACTCCTGAAGACGTCATGCCTAAGAAACTGAGAGACAAACAGAAGTAAGATTTCTATCACAGCCACAAGCACATCTGTGCCAGCTGAGTATTAATTTCCCATTAAAGTGATACTATAGCGTCCGTCAATCTGTCATCTGTCTGTGCGTCTCAGGGCCGACAGAGAGACGGCAGCGAGGATCACAGAGGAGATAGGAAACCTCATGAAGGAGATCGAAACGCTGGTTGAGGAGAAGAAGAAGGATTCTACAGATCTGGCCAAGATCATAGTGCCGCAGGAAGGTGAGCGTTTTACCCAGAGAACAAAGCGTCTCTGCAGGTGGTGTGATATCTAATAACCTGACAACATATGCTACCCTTGAACTCCTCATCTCCTGTTAATATTTTGTCAAAACCTGGATTCAATTCATTATTAGGGAGCCTCATGAATTTGACCTGTTACAGTCTCTGTCTTGATTGCTGTACTGTTGAGTTTTTAATGGATATTTCAGCTTACAAATGATGTGAAATTGTAAAGCAAAGGTAATGTGATAGATGTTTTGTGTTTTTGGTGGCAAACTTTGGCACTTTTGGACCAAATAAAGGGGCTAAAATGTACAAAATGCCTTCCCCAAATTGCTTCACACAACTGTGGGTACTAGTACTTTGCTTGTGTATGCCATAGAGGGATAATAAAATATACAAGGGCAGACAGTCTATAATACAATCCTATCAATTTTAGTGGCTCCATAGAGTTTAGACTTGTGCGTTGATACAGGATTCTCATTCAGACATGAAGCTGATATTCAGATTCTACCAGATTAATGAAAAGGTCATACATGTCTGAAAGGGGCTTTAGTTGTCACTTGTTCTGAAAGGACAAAATGTCTCTGCGGCGGTGCAGTATCTATGACAATGTATTCTACCCCTCAACTGTGGCTCTTTGTTGTGTGGTTAACTCTTGACTGCGTTCTCTAGGTGGCGCTCTGCCGTTTGACAACATCAAGGTGACGATGACGTCCAAGCAGCTGAACGGCTCCCAGCGGGTGCTGCTGGATGGGGTGATCACTGATGACGAGTGCATGGAGCTGCAACGCCTCGCCAATGTGAGTCACCTGAAGAGCGAAGCCAGCTCTTCTTCTACCTGCTTTCCATTGTGCCTGTCAGTTTGTCATGTCTGTGACTTCGTGTTGTGATCATTTTCCAGGCAGCTGCTACGAAAGGTGACGGCTACAGAGGGCGGCCATCCCCACACACCCCCAATGAGATGTTCCAGGGAGTCACTTTCCTGAAGGCTGTCAAGGTCTGTAGCATAGACTGGATATAAAATAGATAATGCATCCTTACATCCTAACTGTACATGAATGGAGCCAAAATATGTCAGAAAAAGGTGTCATCCATCTTGTGCTGGTGACATCATTTGACACCAGCGTCAGAGACTTTGTATCAAGGTGCCACCTTCACCCACTCTTTGAACTTCACCTTGCCCAGTTGCTGCCATTGACTGTCTTGGACTTTCCTGGATGCTTGCTGATCATTTTCTAGATAACAGTTCAGTAACTTCTACCTGTCCAGCAGGCTAGTACTTGGAGTCACCGATGTAGACCTTGTGTATACTTCTACCATTGGTCTTGTTTTTCACATGGCTTATCCTCCTACATGATACCATTTTTAAAATCATCTGGTAGCCCTATAAGGTACAGTCAATTCCAGCCATTTTCAGTACAAAAAAATCGTTAATATTTTATTTGTAAATAAAAATATGACGAGAAATACAGGGAATATTGGACGCGCATCGCGAGGTGCATTTCCTCGAAAACGACCTATTCGTGGAGTATATACCGACTTCAAGACATGTTTTGGACAAAATATTTTACTGGCTTGTGTCGTCTGGATGTCCAAGGTTGGATTATGGCCGTTTTTTGTGGAATATTTTCATCTGTGTGTAATAATGAACCCGCAAATGTGAGTCGCGCTGTGTACGTTGAAGCCGTGTACAGAGAAAGGATGGATGGATATTCGTTGTTTGTCGGACAAATGTGTTTATATTACCTGCTGTGGTAATCACATCTGAAAGTGGTTTATACCGACGGATTCATGAGAATTTAAGCTTTCCATCGGTGTATAATGTTTCTGTCATCGAGTTGGCAGTGTCATTCTATTTAGAAAAAATGCTTATGCAGATATCAAAACGGACCGCCCTCGGGCCGCTGAACCGCAACAGGTTAACTATGAGAAACAACCTGCAGCAGCAACCTGTCACACTGAAAATTTCAAGTCAAGCAATAAAATAGCGATTAAATAGCCACTTTCTTGATACTGGTCATTTCCATGTATGTAAATATTCCACCAATACAATTCCTTCAGTGCTATTTTCAATGAGCACCATTGCTGCCTGCCCCGTCCAAGACAATTGCGATTGGTACCATTAAGCCAAACCTTTAGCAGAACGTTAATGAGGTGCAACCAGATTATTCTACACAGCACTAAATAATGGTCTGTCTTTGTGAGACTAGCTAGCTAGCAGCACAGCAATGTTTTGTTTTTTTTCCATAGACTGGATGTGCTCTAAGCCTGGCAGCTGTAACATTTAGATTAGCCTACTAATTAAGTTAGCCTTCAAAACTCAGTAAAGTTGTTGACTAGGATCAGTTTTCCTTTAGATCCTTCAAATATGCCTGAGTACAGATTACTAGAAAACAACTAATTTAGTAGTTTGAACCACATGAATTGTAACTCATACAGTTGAATGAAAGGAGTAGTCCCTCCATGTCCTTATGTACAGTTTCTGAACAAAGGTCTGCAGGTGTAAGTGCTAATTTATTCAGGGTAGATGCCAATATTAACAACACTGACCTTTTTTCACACTTGAACAAACATCAACATGACAAGACTTTGACTCACTCGGTTTTCGTCCTTGTGTTTCCGACTCCTACAGCTCGGACAGGAGGGGACGGTCCCGCTGAAGAGCGCTGGTCTGTTCTTTGACCTCAGTGAGAAAGTGAGGAAGGTGGTGGAGTCGTACTTCAGTCTGGACACTCCACTGTACTTCTCCTACTCCCACCTGGTCTGTCGCTCTGCCATTGAAGGTAAGACAGGCACTGATGGTTTGTCGGTGTCTGTCTGGTAGCGACTAATCTGTTTGTGTATTTTTTAATTTGTGGTTTTGTCTCCGTGTTGCTGGAGCTAATAAATCCATAAATCATCGATGACATTTTTAGCTATATCATTAGGAAACTTCCAGTCTTGTAAAGTAGAGAAAATAAATAGAACCAGGAAGGCAGGAAGTATTTTTCCCTGTCTCAAGTTGAAAGATATGTTTGACTTACATATTGAAGTTTTTTCAGTTTAAACAGTGACAAAAGACATAATGTGAGAATAAAAATTATATCAAGCAATAACAGGAATAACTGTGTGTTGAGGCAGACTAATAACTCACAACAGGGTATATACAGAAATACATTCTTTATCTAAGCTACAATAAGTTCCCAGAATGATTAGGATATTACGGTGGGTTTGAAATATTTTAGCTTTGTTTCCATGGAACCGTATGATTTCGTGAAGTGCTGTAAGAAGGGAAACCTCAGGCCAACACAACAGCTCCGACCCATCGGAGCATCGACTCCATAGATCAGTAGAGGTATCTGGTGGTGTCAAAGTCAGGTAGTGGAGCCTCCAAGTATCCACAGATACTTGATCAGACTGGGATCTGAGTTTTTTAGAGAAGTCCCCACTTTGAACTGTTTGTCACATTCTTCAAAGAATTCCTGAACAATGTTTGCAGTGTAGCATGGGGTATTATCCTGCTGAAATAAGGCAGTGTCATCAGGCAGACCACTTAACCTTCATAGAAACGGTATTCCCTGATGGCTGTGGCCTCTTTCAGCAGGATAATGTGCCGTGCCACAGAGCAAAAATGGTTGATGAATGGTTTAAGGAGCACAACAACCAGTCTGCCCTGACCTCCATATTCCCCAGATCTCAGTCCAATGAAACATCTGTGGGACGTGCTGGAGAAACGAGTCCGATCCATGAAAGCCCCACCTCGCAACTTCCAGTAGTTAAAGGATCTGTTGCTAATGGCGCTGTCACACTCTAGCGTATAGAGCCAGCGTATGAGGAACGTATGGACTTTTTGGGCATACGCTGACATACGCTGAAGCACGCTAGGGGTACGCTGGAATACGTTTCTAGTACGCCGGGGTACGTCGGTGTACGCTGACGGCCAAAACATTTTTTGAACATGCACAAAAATTTTCAGCGTATGCCGATGTATGAATTTTACGCTCCTCATACGTTCCTCATACGCTGAACACGCTAGAGGTACGTTACTCAAACGTCTAGTACGCTTCTCATACGTTGAAATTGAGTGGGTCAGGAAACCTAGCATTGGAGGAGCGTATAATGAACGTGTGTCTAACGAATGGCTAACGTTATGATGGTAGTTCTAACGACAGTCTAACGTACTCAACTTATGCCTAACGTGTTCTGAGCGTACAGCCAACTTATCCCATGCGTATTACATGCGTATTTCCAGCATATGGGGGTATGTAAAGTCTCACATTTCCAAATCTGTATCAGTTTGTACCAGCAGTTCAGAGATGGAGGTTGCTGTGCTGCAACGTCACCAAGATTTGTTACAGTTGGCAGTTGAGTATGCTAGACCCAGAAGAAGAAGGCGTAGAATGAGATGGGCAATCTGGGTGAAACCTTGGATTGGAAGGCGGCGTCAGTTTGGCCTTTATGACCAGCTTATGGTTGAATTGAGAAATCAGATCAGAGAGCCTTTAGGAACTTCCTACGCATGCCTCCAGAAATGTATGATGAACTGCTGGACAGGGTTGGTCCCAACATCACACTCCTCATACGTTAGGCTGACGTTCCGCATAGGTTTCTCATACGTCGGCGGTACGTTGATATACGTTACTTATACGTCGGTATATGTCCAACTCAAATACACATCACATCACATACGCTGACATACTCTATGCGTACGCTACTCATATGCTACTCATACGGTGACGGTACGCTAGGCTCACGTTACTCTAACGGCCATTAACCGAAAATCGACCTCATACGCTGAAAAGTTGTGCGTATAAACAATTTTTCGAAATATTCGATACGTTCCTCATACGCTGGCTCTATGCGCTAGAGTGTGACAGCGCCATAACATCCTGATGCCAGATACCACAGCAAACCTTCAGGGGTCTAGTGGAGTCCATGCCTCCATGGGTCAGGGCTGATTGACAGTGAAAGAGGGACCCACACAATGTTCGACAGGTGGTCATAATGTTGTGCCAGATTGGTGTATCTTCACCAAACTGCATATTTTCACTTGAAGCAAAAAAAGGAAAGAAAATGTTCAAATTTATGTTAAAGCCCAATCCATTGTGAAGTTAAGACAGCCTGCATCTATTTTCTTGACCTCTAGAGGGCAGCAGAAATCAAAACACTGACTTTTAGAATTGTTCTCTGTAAGTTACACACGTGGACAAAATTGTTGGTACCCCTCAGTTAAAGAAGGAAAAACCCACAATTCTCACTGAAATCACTTGAAACTCACAAAAGTAACAATAAATAAAAATTTATTGAAAATTAAATAATCAAAATCAGCCATCACTTTTGAATTGTTGATTAACATAATTATTTAAAAAAACAAACTAATGAAATAGGGCTGGACAAAAATGATGGTACCCATAACTTAATATTTTGTTGCACAACCTTTTGAGGCAATCACTGCAATTAAATGATTTCTGTATTTGTCAATGAGCGTTCTGCAGCTGTCAACAGGTATTTTGGCCCACTCCTCATGAGCAAACAGCTCCAGTTGTCTCAGGTTTGATGGGTGTCTTCTCCAAATGGCATGTTTCAGCTCCTTCCACATATGTTCAATGGGATTCAGATCTGGGCTCATAGAAGGCCACTTTAGAATAGTCCAACGCTTTTCTCTCAGCCATTCTTGGGTGTTTTTGGCTGTGTGTTTTGGATCGTTGTCCTGTTGGAAGACCCATGACCTGCGACTGAGACCAAGCTTTCTGACACTAGGCAGCACATTTCTCTCCAGAATGCCTTGATAGTCTTCAGATTTCATCGTACCTTGCACACTTTCAAGACACCCTGTGCCAGATGCAGCAAAGCAGCCCCAAAACATTACTGAGCCTCCTCCATGTTTCACCGTAGGGACAGTGTTCTTTTCTTCGTATGCTTGGTTTTTGAGTCTATGAACATAGAGTTGATGTGCCTTACCAAAAAGCTCCAGTTTGGTCTCATCTGTCCAAAGGACATTCTCCCAGAAGCTTTGTGGCTTGTCAACATGCATTTTTGCAAATTCCAGTCTCGCTTTTTTATGAGTTTTTTTCAGCAGTGGTGTCCTCCTTGGTCGTCTCCCATGAAGTCCACTTTGGCTCAAACAACGACGAATGGTGCGATCTGACACTGATGTACCTTGGCCTTGGAGTTCACCTTTAATTTCTTTGGAGGTTGCTCTGGGCTCTTTGGATACAATTCGAACGATCCGTCTCTTCAATTTGTCATCAATTTTTTTCTTGCGGCCACGTCCAGGGAGGTTGGCTACTGTCCCGTGGGTCTTGAACTTCTGAATAATATGAGCCACTGTTGTCACAGGAACTTCAAGCTGTTTAGAGATGGTCTTATAGCCTTTACCTTTAAGATGTTTGTCTATAATTTTTTTTCGGATGTCCTGGGACAATTCTCTCCTTCGCTTTCTGTTGTCCATGTTCAGTGTGGTACACACCTTTTCACCAAACAGCAGGGTGACTACTTGTCTCCCTTTAAATAGGCAGACTGACTGATTATGAGTTTGGAAACACCTGTGATGTCAATTAAATGACACACCTGAGTTAATCATGTCACTCTGGTCAAATAGTTTTCAATCTTTTATAGAGGTACCATCATTTTTGTCCAGGCCTGTTTCATTAGTTTGTTTTTTTAAATAATTATGTTAATCAACAATTCAAAAGTAATGGCTGTTTTGATTATTTAATTTTCAATAAATTTTTATTTATTGTTACTTTTGTGAGTTTCAAGTGATTTCAGTGAGAATTGTGGGTTTTTCCTTCTTTAACTGAGGGGTACCAACAATTTTGTCCACGTGTGTATCTCCATAAATTGACAGTTTGTTGTCCACTGTGACTGCAACACATTTGAAACTGTCCACTTTTTCAACAGTTTCATGATGCTAATGAGAACAAGCTGCTGAGATGACACACTACCCATGACTATTTTGTCTGTTTTTTTTTCTGATATTGAGATGAAAGTGGTTATGCTCACACCACTGGAGAAGTGTACAACAGCATTGTAATAGTCGGGACCAGAATGCACTTGCAGATTTTTCTGGAAGGGTGGCTGTGCGGCTTCAATAAAAAATCCCTCAATTTTGACAGAACAGGATCTAAATGCAGCGCTCCTGGCAGGTGACGGATCAGAATGTGAAATGCCCTAACTTCTCTCTTCGCTGCTGTTTACTCAGAGAAACAGGAAGGGCGTGATGACCTGAGTCACCCTGTTCATGTGGACAACTGTCTGCTGGTTTCTGAGTTAAATGAGTGTATAAAGGAGCCTCCTGCATATACACATAGAGACTACAGGTGAGTTAAAACACCGAATACACTGTAGGGTCCCTCTTTCATCCACACAACTCTGATTATATGCGCCTGCTAACATCCTGATGTGTCTCTCCTGCAGTGCTATCCTTTATCTAAATGATGACTTTGAAGGAGGAAAGTTCATTTTCACTGAGCTGGATTCCAAAACAATCACGGTAAATGTATTTCTAACTCTTGTTTAAACACTAAACCATTATTGCCTTTGTGTGCTCTGACTGAAGCACATTATGGCTGACCCTGACTGGAGTTTGCCGAAGCCGTCTACAGGTTTCTGAGAGCAGATAGACTCTATTCTATTCTACTGAACTGTTTCTTCAAACATCCAAGCATTCTGTTCCTTCCTGATAGTGTCCCCCTCACTGAAGCATGGTGGTGGCAGCATCATGCAACAGGGGAGCCTCTCAGCAACAGAGACAGAGAGACTGACCATTTCTGAGAGTAGGATGAATGCACATGCAAATACACAAAGGCCCTTAAAGAAAACCCGCTCCAGAGTGCAACGACTTGATTCTGGGGAAACAGTTCACCTTTCAGCACCACAGCGATTCATACAGCCAAGACAACACTGGAGTGTGTTCAGGACAAGTCTCTGAGTGGCCTAGCCAAGTTCCAGACAATGCAACACATGTGGAGAGACCTGAAGATGGAAGTTCAGATGCTTCCATCCAATCTGAAAGAGCCTGAAAGGATCTGTCAGGAAGAATGGGATGAACTATCCAAATCTAGGTGTGCACTGTCTTTAGAGACTTAATAAAGAAAAGTGGAACCAAGTGGACTTCTACAAAGCCCTGAATTAATATTATGCAAAATCCATGTTTTTTTTTTATTGCATTTCAACATTACTACATATCCCAAGTGTGTTTAGAGATGCATGAAATACAAAAATCCTCATCCCTCTGTTTCTTTTCTTTGCACATATTGAAAGTAGATTGAGTTGCTATTATTTTGGGATCTCCTCCTACCGGCGACGTCTGACGTTACGGTGAGCGTATTGCGTCATTTCCTGTTTCAGCACTGTGTCGTGTTGTTAGCATGGCTTCTGCCTCTTCCTCTCCCTCTCCTGCTCAGTGTGCCACATGTTTAATTATTCCTCTGCCTCCTTTAGTGATAACGATATGTGTAATAAGTGCAGCCTTTTTGTAGTTCTGGAGGCGAGGCTCTCCGAATTGGAATCGCGGCTCCGCACCATGGAAAATAACCCGCTAGCAGCTAGCCAGGCCCCCTTAGCCGGTGCGGACCGCAATAGCTTAGCTAGTGTAGCATCTGTTAGCCGTCCCTTAGCAGCGCCCGAACAGCCGGGTGGATGGGTGACAGTTCGTAGGAAAAACAGTCCTAAACTCAAGCCTGCTGTCCCGGCACACCACAAACCGCTTCATGTTTCTAATCGTTTTTCCCCGCTCAGCGACACACCCGCTGAGAAACCAACTCTGATCATTGGCAGCTCCATGGTCAGAAACGTGAAGCTAGCGACACCAGCGACCATAGTTAAATGCCTCCCAGGGGCCAGAGCGGGCGACATAGAAGCAAATTTGAAACTGCTGGCTAAAGATAATCGTAAATATAGTAAGATTGTTATTCACGTCGGCGGTAACGACACCCGGTTACGCCAATCGGAGGTCACCAAAATTAGCGTGGTATCGGTGTGTACTTTCGCCAAAACCATGTCGGACTCTGTAGTTTTCTCTGGACCCTTGCCTGATCTGACCAGCGATGACATGTTTAGCCGCATGTCGTCGTTTCGCCGCTGGTTGTCTATGTGGTGTCCATCAAACGACGTGGGCTTTATTGATAATTGGAGCTCTTTTTGGGGAAAACCTGGTCTGATTAGGAGAGACGGCATCCATCCCACTTTGGCTGGTGCAGCTCTCATTTCTAGGAATATGGCTGATTTTATTAGTACTCCTAAAGCATGACAACCCAGAGTTAAGACCAGGATGCAGAGTTGTAGTCTTACACACCTCTCTGCAGTTTCCTCACAGCTGTCACCCTCCAGTAATTCAGTTAACTTTATTGAGACTGTGTCTGTCCCCCGACCACCAAAATTCAATAAATTACACAAATCAAAAATATACAAAAGAAATAGTAACCACAAAAATTTAATAAAAATTAATACCACTATTTCAACAGAACACAGAGACAGGAAAATTAAATGTGGTCTGTTAAATATTAGATCTCTCTCGTCTAAATCTCTGCTAGTAAATGAGTTGATAACTGATCACCAGATTGATTTGTTCTGTTTGACTGAAACCTGGTTGCAGCAGGAAGAATTTGTTAGCCTAAACGAATTAACTCCCCCTAGTCATATTAACTGTCATATTCCTCGAATCACAGGCCGAGGAGGAGGAGTAGCAGCAATCTACCATTCTAGTTTAAAATGGAACCAGAGGCCTAAACCTGATTACAGCTCATTTGAAAATCTCACTCTTAGTCTCTCTCATCCAAATTTGAAAGCTCAGAAACCAGTTTTATTTGTTGTTATATATCGTCCTCCTGCTCCTTATTCTGAGTTTTTATCTCAATTCTCAGACTTTTTATCTGAATTAGTGCTCAGTTCAGACAAAGTTATTATTGTGGGTGACTTTAACATTCATGTTGACATAGACAGCGACAGCCTTACAACAGCTTTTAATTCATTATTAGACTCAATTGGGTTTTCTCAACATGTAAATAAACCAACTCATAGTTTTAATCACACTCTTGACCTTGTCCTGACTTATGGCTTAGAAATTGAAGAGTTAACAGTATTTCCCCAGAACCCTCTTCTTTCTGACCATTTTATGATAACATTTCAATTTAAAGTAAAGGATTGTTTAGCAGCTGAGAACAAATATCATTACAGTAGGTGTTTGTCTGACAATTCAGTATCTAAATTTAAGGAAATAATACCCTCACTGTTTACTTCAGCAACATTTACTGATAAATCAGAAGGCAATTATTATTATTTTACCCCCACAGAAGTGGATTATTATGTTAATAATGCTTCAGCCTCACTGCGTACAACTCTTGATAGTGTTGCACCTGTAAAAAAGAAAGTTCTATCTCAGAGAAGACTTGCTCCTTGGTATAATTCCCAGCTGCGGACTTTAAAGCAGGCATCCCGAAAACTGGAAAGAAAGTGGTATTCCACTAATTCAGAGGAAGTGTATGTGGCTTGGAAAAATAGTCTAGTAATCTATAAAAAAGCTCTTCGTAATGCCAGGACAACTTATTATTCATCTTTAATAGATGAGAACAAGAACAACCCGAGGTTTCTCTTTAGCACTGTAGCCAGGCTGACAAAGAGTCAGAGCTCTGTTGAACCTTGTATTCCTTTAGCTTTAACCAGTAACAACTTCATGAGCTTCTTTACACATAAAATAGTTATGATTAGAGATAAAATTAATCTGGCCCTTCCTACAAATGTCACAGATGCTTTTGAATTGGCTGTTAGACCTGATGAATCTTTAGAATTCTTCACTCCTATATGTCTCTCTGAACTAATTTCAACAGTTTCTACATCCAAACCATCAACATGTCTTTTAGATCCTATCCCAACTAGACTCTTCAAGGAGATTTTACCTTTAATTAATTCTTCAATGTTAGATCTGATTAATCTCTCTCTAGTAACAGGCTATGTACCACAGGCTTTTAAGGTTGCTGTCATCAAACCTTTGCTGAAAAAGCCCACTTTAGATCCAGATGTGTTAGCTAACTATAGACCGATATCCAACCTACCATTTCTCTCTAAAATTCTGGAAAGAACAGTTGCAAATCAATTATGTGAACACTTACAAAGGAATAATTTGTTTGAAATGTTTCAGTCAGGCTTCAGAGTGCATCATAGCACAGAAACAGCTCTAGTGAAAGTTACTAATGACCTTCTCATAGCATCAGATAATGGACTAGTCTCTATACTTGTTTTGTTAGATCTTAGTGCAGCGTTTGACACAATCGACCACAAAATTTTATTACAGCGTCTAGAACATTCAATTGGCATTAAAGGGACAGCACTGGACTGGTTTAAATCCTACTTATCAGATAGGTTCCAGTTTGTGCATGTCAACAATAACTCTTCTGAGCATACTAAAGTTAATCATGGAGTTCCTCAGGGTTCTGTCTTAGGACCGATACTTTTCACATTATACATGCTTCCTTTAGGCAATATTATTAGGAAGCATTGTATTAACTTCCATTGTTATGCAGATGACACACAATTGTATTTATCTATGAAGCCAGATGAAACTGATCAGTTAGCTAGACTGCAAGATTGTCTTAAGGACATTAAAACCTGGATGACTTTTAACTTCCTACTGCTAAATTCAGACAAAACTGAAGTCATTGTATTTGGCCCCAAACATCTTAGAAACTCGCTTTCAAAGCAAATAGTTACTCTGGATGGCATCACGTTGGCCTCCAGTACTACTGTGAGGAATCTTGGAGTTATTTTTGACCAGGACATGTCCTTTAACTCACACATAAAGCAAGTCTGTAGGACTTCCTTTTTTCACCTGCGTAATATTGTAAAAATCAGGAACATTCTGTCTCAGAGTGATGCAGAAAAATTAGTTCATGCTTTTGTTACTTCCAGGCTTGACTAGTGCAATTCCTTATTATCGGGTTGTCCAAATAGTTCTCTCAAACATCTACAGTTGATCCAAAACGCTGCTGCGAGAGTACTGACAGGAGTTAGCAAAAGAGATCATATTTCCCCTATACTTGCTTCTCTTCACTGGCTTCCTGTTAAATCCAGAATAGAATTTAAAATCCTTCTTCTGACATATAAAGCTCTTAATAACCAATCTCCATCATATCTTAAAGATCTGATAGTACCTTATTATCCTAGTAGAACTCTTCGCTCTCAAGCTGCAGGCTTACTTGTTGTTCCTAGAATTTCTAAAAGTAGAATGGGAGGCAGAGCCTTCAGTTATCAGGCGCCTCTCCTGTGGAACCTGCTCCCAGTTTGGGTTCGGGAGGCAGACACCCTCTCTATTTTTAAGACCAGGCTTAAGACGTTCCTTTTTGACAAATCTTATAGTTGGGGCTGACTGGGTGACCCACAGGGGTTCGGCTTGTGTCTTCATTGCACAGCTGACTCCCTCTTGGACGTCCCTTCGTTCTGCCTCTAGTCATGCTGCTATAGGCCGAGGCTGCTGGGGGACTTTTCTTGACGCACTGAGCCCTTCTCTATCTACCTTTACATTTAATATGTATACCGTTATTGCAGTACATTCACTCTGTTTCCCCCTGTGCTATTTCTCCGAGTGTCCCTGGTCCCAGAGCTGGATGCGTCAGATCTGCGGTTGATGTTCCACCAGCTGGTCCAGTCTCCACCATGTCCACTGTGGGATGCTGTTGCTGACCTTCCTCCAGCCCTCTGCTTCCAACTCCCTTTTTCCACCAGTCAACTCTGCATTGCCTTCACTATACTGTTATGCTAACTTACATACTGTTTGAATTTTACTGCTAGCTATATATGGAGTATGTTTAATGTCAGAGCCGTACATCATAAGAGTAAATTATGAGTCAGTTTTCAATGTTAGCTTATACTTTGTCTGTGTCACATATCCTGTCATGCATGTATCCAAATGTGTGTTGTGTTTTCCTTGCTTTCCCACCCCTCCCTCTTCTCCCATCCCTCCCCCTTGCCCTCTTCTGTCCTTCTCAACCCGCCCGGCCAGCAGGCAGATGGGTCCCCTCTATATAGAGCCGGGTTCTGCTCGAGGTTTCTTCCCTGTTAAAAGGGTGTTTTTCCTTGCCACTGTCGCCTTTGGGCTTGCTCTGGGGGTCAGGCATATGGGTTCTGTAAAGCGTCTTGAGACGAGTTGACTGTAATTGACGCTATATAAATAAAATTGAATTGAATTGAATTGAATTGAATTTTCCAATTGCAATTACTAATGCAGTACTCAAAGTCGACATTGGGTGACACAAAGTGTGCAAAAACTGATGGCATTTAAAAGCATTTAAACCTTCAGTGATAAAGTTACCGATGTTAAATGTTGCGTATTGTGTGTTTTCCTACTTTCTCAGGCTGAGGTGCATCCACAGTGTGGTCGTGTGGTTGGATTCGGAGCAGGGAAGGAAAACCCTCATGGCGTCAAAGCCGTCACCAAGGGTCAGAGATGTGCTGTAGCACTTTGGTTCACCCTGGATCCTGCTCATGAGGAAAAGGTATGGATGACCTCAGCAGACTAATGTCACTCAGGTTTGGGTCTTGGTGTATCCTTCATTTATTCAGCTATTGAATTCACTGAAGAGAAACAAAAAACTTTGAGTTTTATCCATTAATACTTGATGTAATAAAGGAAAATCTGTTTTTTTTTGTTTTTTTTTTGAAAGTGGATAGTCTAATGAACAAAGCTGCTTTTCGCCAGCCAAGGTAAAATCTTCACTGTCAGGTTAATCAATAATGACTGACAGCCAATATCCTGTGATGGGCATAGCAGTGACCATGAGTTTTCTGAAATATTCCCCACAGATAAGTTGCTTTGTTATACAACAGTTAAATGGAACTCTTAACCCAATCCAGTCCAGTATTTGTCGTAAAGTGCTTTTCTTGTTTGATTAAGTAGCGATTTCTACTGTCTAAATGTAAAATTTAAAGTAATACACACAGTCGATCATTGCTGCTGCAAAGAAATATCAGGATTGGTAATTATTAAATTCAGATGTAGATAATTATGTAGAATATAAGCCTTTCATGAGTTTGTTCAGTTGGTAAGGAGGAACTGGGGAACCAGTAGTTGTCAAACTAAAATTTGCATAATCCTACCTGTCATTGCCTACCATGTTTAGTTACTTTCTATTGCTGCCTCTACTAACTCTGAAATGTCTCCGTTATGAGCAACGAACGCCAAATGTATTGCTGTCAGCTGCAAGCATGAACCAAAGAGTCTTCATGCACTCCCAGCATCTGAGGAACTACAAATCCAGTGGATTATTTTTATTTTTGACAGCTACAGCCATGGCCATAAGTTTGGACACAGCATGACTTACTATGTCTGTTCTGATGTCTATTACAGAACATAACTAATATTTTTTGACAGCACCAGTTTAATTAGTCAACAAATCAACAAGGGATATAATATTATCAATAAATTCCAACAATTGGAACAACTTTGTTCCCAAAACATAATATTAGAAGAAAATAACAAAAAATGCAGTACTTTCCCAACCGAATTTGGTAAGAATAACAAAATGACACCAAACTCTTTTGATGTTTTTTTTTAAATATGAAACTTAATATAGTTCTCAGGAGTTGTGTACTGTATTGTAAGTGACAATTTTGTGGTATTTTCTAAGATTCACAAGCGTCATGGTACTTGTGTCCAAACTTATGGCCATGGCTGTATGTCAGCTATCAAATGGGAACCTTTAACTGGATCATGCTGATTTCCCCTCAAATGTTTTCTTTTCTGTCCTGTAGGAGAGAATTCAAGCTCAGGATATGCTGAAGATGTTTTCTACCCCTATAAATGAGGAGTTTAGCAAAACGGAAGCAACTGACACTGTTGAGTCTAAGTCGACTACACCTGAACCTCCTGCACAGGCCGACCAGGAGCAAGCAGATAAAAAACAAGACGATAAAGCAGCAGAGTCGAAGCCAAGTGAGTCATTGGACCCACCAAAGGACGCACCAAAACCAGGCAGCAAAACAGCCAAAGCTGCACCTAAAGCAAAGGCTAAAACTGGAGACCAAACGAAGGCTAAAACTGGAGACCAAGCAAAGGCTAAAACTGGAGACCAAGCAAAGGCTAAGACAGCAGACAAAGTTAAACCTGCTGCTAAAAAAGATGGAAAACAGACGGTTAAAACACAAGCCAAGCAAGCTGCTAAAAAGGACACAAAAGCAGCTGCGAAAAAGACAGCAAAAGTCACAGCCAAGAAGGACTCGACATCAGCATCTGACTCTCAGAAGGGCAAGGATGAGCTGTGATCAAACAGTGAATGTCTCCTAATGGCGTCTATTTTTCTACTATTTTCTACAAGGTTTTCTCTGTGGGTGGTTGTATAAAAACTTAAGGCTGTTTTACAAGATTGTTTTGTGCCTTTAAATTAACTGGTTAAGGTGGATGTCACTCAAACTGTTGCCAAAAATGTGCTCAAGTGCCCGTGATTACTGTAGCCATCTTTATTTGGCACTAACTGTAAAGACTGCACATATTTTTATTTCACTTTTAAATCTCAGCTCTTTTCATTGTGTTTTATGTGTGATGTTATGGAACTAAGCAGAGATGAGTGAACGTGGGAGAACCTCGAATCAGCCACGTGAATCAGTGTAATAATAAAAAGTGCTGTTTCTAAACTTTATTGAATCCTCATTAAGAAAAGAAACTAATGCAGTACTCAAAGTCGACATTGGGTGGCAGCATAGCAGCATTTTTGAATTATTTGTCACACTGTCAGTGTAGATTTAACAAACTATAACAATTCAATTTGGAGAGGGCATTTGTGGGGAATCCTGCTTCTGTTGTCCAGCAATCTGTTTTAAACATTTATAGCCTGAGCACTTGCCACAGTCTATTGATGAATCTTTTCTCTTTCAGCACTGATTAGGATACAATTCAAGTTGGATTTCTGCTTTCTAATATAGTACAGCTTGAAAAAGAAATCCCCCAAACAGTTAAAAAAAACTCAGTCATTTTTGACAGTGAGTTGAGATTTGACAGGCAAATTGCTTCTGCTGTCAAGGCTAGCTTTTTCCAACTACGTCTCACCAAAGTCAAGCCCTTCCTTTCCCAGCACCACCTGGAGAAGACCATTCACGCATTTATCAAATCTCACATCGACTACTGTAATGCACTTTATTTTGGTATCACACAGTCATCACTCCGTTGATTACAGCTGGAATGCAGCTGCTCATCTTCTAACCTGCACATCTAGACACAGTCACATCACCCCATCCTCTCCGTCCTCCACTGGCTCCCGGTCCATCATTGCACTGAGTTTAAAATTTTACCATTTGTTTTCAATGCTCTTCATGGCCTTGCTCCATTATATTCATCTGAGCTTTTAAGCATCCACCACCCCAGCAGATCCCTCTGATCGTCCACTCAGATGGTGCTGGATGTGCCCAGGACTCGGTACAAGCAGTGGGGTGTCCCCAGAACGCACTTCCACTGGAACTTCATGTTGTCACCGACCTGTCGCTTTTCAAGTCCAGACTCACTCATTTAGCTGTGACTTTGATTCCTAGCACTGTTTTATTTTCTTGGCGTTCCAAAATGCCATATTTATATGTCCCTGATTCGTCTGTTCTGCATTTTGGTTTTATGGTTTTCATGGTTTTATGTTTTTTTTTTAGTAACAAAACTGTACTGTTTTGTTTCATCATGCTGATGGGAAGCACTTTCGTCTTCTTTTATGTTATTGTAAAGTGCTCTATAAATATATTTTGATTGATGTTTGAGAACGTTCCTTTCAGATTTCAGAAGAAGAATTAGAAAACACTAGCCTAGCCGTGCTAGACCCATGCTCCGAAGACGCAAGGGTCTAGGCACGCTCGACAGGGAGGGAGGCGGGCTAAAAGGTTGTCTATCAAATCACTCTGCAGCAACTGGGTAGGTATACAACCAATCAGCGCAACGAATAGGCTCCTAGAGCACCGGAAATCAGAGGATGCGGTAGTTCGGTGAAGCCTTATTTATACAGTCAATGGGTGAAGCTCAAGTATATTACAGACATGTTAACAGAAAGATTATTCAGAGTCGGTGCTAATGGAGCTCAACGACTGTTGTCGTTTTTGTTGTCGACCCTGGCAGAGAATTAAATTCGTTGCCGTGGGTTGTCTAGCGTGGCTGGGCTAGTTGTTTCCGGTTGTTTCTGTCAGAATCGTCACGCCTCTGTCGTCACTTAGTTACGCTCGCCTTCTGACTCTACACTTCATGGTGATTCGTCCGGCCAGTTTTAGGAGCGTCCAACCTCGAGGCTTACGGAGGGTAACTAGACCCACCAGAGAATTAAATTTGTTGCCGTGGGTTGTCTAGCGCAGCTAGGCTAAGAAAACACTCTTTTGATGATACATCTTTCTTCACAGGAAAGCTCAAACCTCCAACACAAGTAAAAAAAAAAAAAGACAGATTTTTGGGTGGATTGGCGCTGAAGGTTACAGTATTGATCCATGTTATAAGGATAGTACTGTTTTTCTCACTGGGCTAGAACTAGTAGAAAGCACATCAATGATCTATCTCCAGTGGTGGAAACAAGTATTGTACTTAAATCAAACTTTTAGCTACATGTGCTTGAATATTGCTTGTTGGACCACTATCTTTCATGATGTCATTATTTTGACAGCACCCTTTAGGAAAACGGGGGGAAAGGCACATCTGTTCCAAGAAAATGTTCTTTTTTTGACTCTACATTGGTTGTAAAATTGTTAATTATGCATTTTCTTGTTTGGGGCAGCATTCTCTTATATGCTGATGATGCTACAAATACAGAAGACCTCAACAGACTACAACCAGTCCAGCACACAGCTGGCAGATTAGTTTCAAGAACCATGACAGTGAGGTTCCCTGCAGGTTTTAAACTTCACTTCTGCATACAAAGAACAGTTTTATCAGGTAAGCCTCGTTCATTCTCTGACCAGCTGCAGTATTCTGATTAAACACATAATGATTTCACACAGTATTACAATATCCCTTCTGTCACAGCTCTTTTTTTTGGTCTCTGCCAACTCCTGAGCTAAAGTTCTAAGTAACTTTATCTATCTGATGTTTGGTGCTGATCATGTAGTGTACCGCAGAACTTTAGAGCTATTTCACTAAAAACACACCACTGAAGGACCGCTAAACTATGACAAAACAAAAAGTAGCTCATCATTATGAGCGAACCTGTCAAATTGTCACTTGATTCATTCCTTGATTTGACACCAGCGGAGTCGATGAAGTGAAAACATGCTGTCATAGAGAGAAAACCAACATTCCCCCAGTTTTAGCAGCACTTGGGAAAAAGTGGGAAGAAAAACATCGTTTTAACAGGAAGAAACCTCCAAACAGGGAATCTGGCTGGGTTGGGTGAGGGAAGAGAGAAAAGATGAGCAGTACAACAGACAGTAAACACTGGGCAGGTTGGTGATGACAGGAACTGCAGATCAGAAACATGCAGCTCTGGAGCCACAGAAACCTGCAGAGTGAGGAGAGAAAGGACAAGAACAAACTACAGGAAAGAAGGACATAAAGTTAATTACGAGTGATGGCATATAGATGTATAGAGAGTGACAAAGAGAAGAAGAGAAGTAGTGCATCATGGGAAGTCACAAGCATAGCTAAGGGATGGTTCAGGGTCACCGTCGCCAGTCCTAACTATCAGCTTAATTAAAAAGGAAAGTTTTAACCCTAATGTTTAAAGTAGTGAGGGTGCCTGCCTCCTGAAGCCAAACTGGGAGCGGATTCCACTGCAGAGAAGCCTGATAACTCTGGGAACACTAAGTAAACCTGCAGTCTGAGTGCAAAGTGCTCTGTTGGGATACTATGGTACAGTGAGACTGTAGGATCTGATGGAGCTTGGCTATTAATAATATGATCAATTGTGAAGGATTTTAAATGGTTCTGGATTTTACAGGAAGCCAACAAAAATAAGCTAAAATGGACAAATATGATCTGTTTTGCTAGTTCTTGCTAGTTCCTGTTGATTGCATGACCCATGAGTTCTGGTTGAGTAGAAGGTCAGTGATCTTTTTCTTTGCCTCTTTCAGCAATTCACTGGGTTCAGAAAGAATGAGTTTGGTGCTTCCATGGGATGCTGAAGTGGAGGTACTCTTCAGTCCGGGTAACTGACATTCGTGAGCGCTGCTTCGACAGCTGCCATCTTATTACCAAGACCTCCCTTTTCATCCTCTGCTGTTCCTTATAAGAATTTTCATACAGGGCAATAGTTTTGCCTTTTGGTGCACTAAAGAGACCGTATATCTTTAGTGATTGCTAGTGAGGTCAGCGATCTTTAAGAAAAGTTACTACCTCTATACACAGCTATATACAAACAGGAAATTCAAGAAGAAGGATAGTGGATTAAGAATTAAGTAATCTTTTTGATCTTTTCCCCGGTACTGTACTAAATTAACATTTGAATGGAGACTCCACTCAGTGATAGACTTTCTATAAAGTACACTTCTACAAAAACAAACATACAGTCCCATTACATCCCAGTGTAATTATAAGTAAATTCAATTCAATTCATTTTGTCACTGGAAATTGAAATACTGAAACTGGCAGTTAAGAAGCAGTAGCCACAGATTTTAAAGTGTTGCATCACAATTTAGTTGCTATACAAGATTCAGCTCAGAGGAGCTCTTTTGGGAGTCAGTTTACCCCTTTGCTTCAGGGCTTGTGTGTTGGTCCAAGGCACAGTGAACAGCAGAGGAGACACTTTGCCCTCACCGAAAACCCAACTCACTGATGAATTTTTCATGTTTCTCTGTTGAATTGCAGCAGTAAACCTCGTCATCCATCTTTGAGAGCAGCTTGTCCACAGGTAGTCACATCATCTTAATGTGGACAAGCTACCTTTACCTAGTTCTACCATCGAGGATGACTGGCAAGTGCAAGCCACAATACCTGAGAGTTTCAGACACAAGTAGATCCACAGTTAAACCCTCTCACTAGGGTCTGGAGTTTATTTGAACAACAGAAATCACATCCCTTTTAAAGGTGTTATTGACATTGTTCCTTGTGAGGTTGTCACACTAGTATCCAAATTGTACACAAGCTCCATTTCTGAAACTGTAAAGACTCAGAAATCACAGATCTTACAGTCACTTCAGTCGGAAGATGAAATAATAGCCAACAAGGGTTTTCAACAACACTCATCCTAAAGAAGTCCACTGAGCTGGGCAAAGAAGACACTCATAAAATCCAAGTTATTAGTCATATGAGGAACCATATGCAGGGTGAAGGAGCGCCACATTGAGGGATGGGCTTGTTCTTCCTCCTGTGGATGGTTCAGTTGTTGCCCTAATGTCACATCAGAAAGTCCAAAAGTCACATAAGTCTTTAGGGAAACAAATGCAGTGTTGGGGACAGTGTAGATGGGCTGTGAACTGCTTTTTAAAGATAATGTTCATTGGTTGAAGTCAACAATGAAATATATACAAAACTGTCCTGGGATTTTGTTATGCCACTGTGAATAATGAACTTAAACATTGACATTTCCATCTCAGCTTGATAAGAATCTAAAAGGCCAAGACGAGATGATCTAATCAGAGTATCATCAGGCTTACATTATTTATTAGACAACTGCATGCTGTTCTTCCACAGTCCTTTTAGAAATGTCTGCTGTAACTTTGGCGTAACACGTAGGCAGCTATGACTCCTGGATATGCGATGTGCTGTCTGTGTAGGTTTAGCATGTGGATGAAATCATGCCGGCAGAGAGAGGCCATCTGGACGCACACTCATGTGCAGTATGGAAGCCAGAATGGAAGTAGTGTTAGAATATTCAGGGAGCAGGACGGAGATGTTCGACAGTTCGATAGCTGCCCTCCATCTGAAGCTCATGTGCAGACTGTGAGTCAAGGTTAACATTCCGTCAAAATCTGTTTAAACACCCTCTTCCTCTGAAACGCATACGGTGCAACACGAATCCACACACACACAACACCCACCAGTCCACCAACTCACGTCCACGCTCATGCATACACTGTAGCTTCGGAAAATGCTTGATTTTAGTTTGATTGAGCTCATAGTGGACTTGACTGTCATGCATAAACCAACTCCCAGCCTCCTACTGCGTAGAATACATGAACAGAATCCCTCTGAACACTCTGCTGCAGTGTATCTGTATGTGTGTGTGTGTGTGTGTGTCGTACTGTCAGTGCTTCCTTTGTGCCATCTTATTCTTGTTTTCCGCTGAAAAGAGGCAGAGACGCACACACAGGCCACTTTGTTTTTCCGTGTATTCGTGGCCTATGGATTTGAGCATTGTTTCACCAAAGGGGAGTGGGAGGGAGGCGCTGACCGGGGTGGGGTTTGGGGGTTGAGAGTACAGTAGACAACGGAGGTCTGGTCCGTGGTTGGTACAACCACACGGCCGTCTCTGATTGTAGCGCCTACATCCGCACCGAATTTCAATACATTTTCATATGTGTCAGAATTTCATTATCTTTACTCTTAAAACACCACAAAGTCTTTGTGTGCGTAAGTTGCTTCATAGCCAGCCCTTGTTGCCATGACGATGCCGTGGTCATGGAGACAGTGGTGGCAGGTTAGGGCCGGGCACAGCGGGGCGCAAAGGCTGAAATTAACTGTGACTGTGACTCCGGAGAGAGGAGAATAAAACAGCAGGCTATCAGGGACCGACATGACCTCCGTCTCACTGCTTCAGGCTACAGGCTCCACATTCGAAGGAAACTTTCTATAGTTAGGCTGGAACTTTCAGGATCAGGCTTCCACTTGTCTCTGTAAAGCCTTGCTCAGCTCTCTGGGAGATGTTTTTGTGTTGTTGTCCTTGAGTGAAGAAGTCATGTACACAGGGAGCACACTTTTTATTTTGTTTTTTGGCCCGGAATACTACAATTTCAGTGGGAATATTTAACAGGCTCACTCTGCAGGCGTGTGAGATGTTACAGTACAAGACAAAGTCAAACTGTATGACAGTTCCATAGCTGCTGTCAGTCCTGCCTCTTGTCTAAAACCAATCTTGTGTTAGAGGGACAGTAGGGGCCTTTGTTTTGACAAATGCCTGGCCAATGACTTCAGCTCTGCCATGAACTGTCTCCTTATTCTCCTATAGGCCTGGGATCACGACCGTACCACTCTGGGCATGGGACCACAGCTGAGAGGGATCTATAGATTGGGCCTGTTGCAGAGGTGACAGGAAAGAAAAAGAATCTTTTTTACAGTCCATTCTTTGCGATACATTTTATTCTTACACCACCATTCAAAAGTTTGGGGTCACTTAAAAATGTTATTATTTTTAAAAGAAAAACATTTTTCTTCAATGAAGATCAAATTAAATTAATCAGAATTCCAGTGTAGACATTGTTAATGTGGTAAATGACTATTCTAGCTGGAAACGGCTGATTTTTAATGGAATATCTCCATAGGGGTACGGAGGAACATTTCCAGCAACCATCACTCCTGTGTTCTAATGCTACATTGTGTTAGCTAAAGGTGCTGAAAGGCTCATTGATAATTAGAAAACCATTGTGCAGTTATGTTAGCACATGAATAAAAGTGTGAGTTTTCATGGAAAACATGAAACTGCCTGACCGACCCCACAAAGTTGATTATATAACAGTACACAAGCTGCTCAGTTTCCTTATTTTCAACAAGGAGTTTCAAACCACCTACCAACTGCATCACTTAAAATTTAGGAAATAAAATTTAGATAGATAAAGAAGAAAAGCAAAAGAAAATGAAAATAGTGTTTCTGATTCATTTATGAACGAGACAAGAAGTGTCTACAAGGACATGGACAGTGGCGTGAACCAAAGTTTGCATACACTTGTAAAAACCTTGTATATCATGTCAGTCATGAGTTTCCAATGCCTCCTACAACTCCAAATTTGCTGTGATGGAATCATTAAAACTCATGCATCTTTGTCACAAAAAATAATCATCCCTCATAGATTTATTAAAGGTCTTGTGAAAATTATAAAAATCTGCTGGGTCAAAAATATGCATACAACCAATTCAAATATCTGGTTAAACGTCCTGTGACAGACTGGCGACCTGTCCAGGGTGTCCCCTGCCTTCGCCCGAGTCAGCTGGGATAGGCTCCATCACCTGTGACCCTAGTGAGGATAAAGTGGTGTATAGAGAATGGATGGATGGATGGATGGATGGATGGATGGTTAAACGTCTCTTGACCATTTTCAACTCAACTAGTTGCTTTTAATAGCCATCTACAAGCTTCTAGTTGTATTTTTAACTACTCCTCTTGATAGAACTGGTACACTTCAACTAAATTTGTTGCTTTCTGACACAAACTTTGTTTTTTCATCACAGTCAGCAGGTGCTTGATAGGGTTTCAATTAGGACTTTAGGGAGAAATACCTATTTTTTGTGTCATCTGACCACAGAACCTTTCTCCAGAAATTCTTTTCTTTACATGCAATTATCAGCAAACTTCAATCTTAAAGTTCCACATCACAAGGAAGGGTTCATTTCTTGCATGACATTTAAAAAGAGGAGGAGGAAGGGGGCATGACAAAGCTTTATTTCTCCCAAATCAAGGCAAATGGCATCATACAGCTTCTGTTAGCAATAACTGCTGTAAAAGGGATGGAAGATTGTATTGACTAAATGTAGATCTTGTTTCTAAAAATGCAGGAACATTTACTGTATCCAATGTTACTAGAAATTTTGAAGTTTGATAATGGGGTGTTTTCTCTATTGTGTGTTTTAACGGTGTTTTTCGAAACTGTTATAAATGTAGTTGCGGTGTCGTCTGTCAGTGAGTTAGTAAATGACAGCCGTCCAGTACTTTAAAGGAGCTGTTCAGCAGAACTGGGTAATGTTGTGTTTCTGGGAAGGGATTAGCCTGAGTGTTTGTTCAGCACTGTGCTACAGAGTTCATGACCCTAACCGGCTAATGACATTTTTATCAGCATCATAAAGCAGAATGCAGAAATAATGACTTATTGTGAATTCCATTCACATTGTGACAGAAATGCACAATTTTAGTACAAGTGAAAGCAGAGCAGCAGCAGCCCGTGTGTGAAAGGTTCATATGTGCAGGGATGTATGAAATGTTATCCTGTGAGGGGGCATTCACTGCTCTTTGGGGAGCAAGTTTACTGTTCTTGGGGGCGTTTCCGGGAGGTTAAATACTACATTGACATTGAACTTACTTCTTTCTCCCTTCCTCTCTAAAAGCCAAGCATTGAGCCCGGATGCAGCGGTCTAGCACCCACAAGGCCCTGGGGGAGGGAGCAGCGGTGATTCCTGGAACCCCTTTTGTCCCATCAGATGAAGACGTCTTTGCTGGTTGTTATGGTGAAGGTAGGCCGGCTGACGCTTGGCTGAGTGCCACTCACTTACAGAGAGACAGATGGGAGAATAAAGCTGGTGGAGGGGAGAGGAAAGAAGGATAAAAGTGCAGTCGATAAAGATCTTAGCATGGGGTCAGACAAATGTACACAGCATAGGAGGAAAAGGTATTTTACCTGTTCGTGGGACTGAAAGTGCATAAGCTGGTGGGAAAGATAGCAAAAAGAGGTGGTGAGAGAGACGGAAGGGGGATTCTCCTTCACGAGACGGCAGGTACATGACACATTTTTGGAATAGCAGCCAATAAAAGGGTACTAAAGAGTGCGAGAAAGGTTTTGTAGACACGAGTAGCTAAACACTAAGCTAAACAGTCCCAGTCAGTGTTAGCACCTTGTCATTGACAGACTGAAGGTGCATTACATTTTACATTTGACTTATAGTGAGAATTTTGAAAGTATTTTTTAATTGTACAAATAGAAATAAGACACACCCTTGCTCATTTCAATAAACTTGAACCCGACTTGGTCTGACCATTAGTTTAGAACTATTGTTAGCTAATAGTTGATACACTATGTCTGAAACTGGCATTACTGAGTAATTTTTTTTAATTTATAATTTTCATTTGTTTGTACTCCTATGCTATATTTCAACCCATCATGGCCTTTTCTTTCTCTATAGTTTTATCAGAAAAGAAAACAAGAAATAAACAAACCACAAAGCTGTATAACAATACCAAGGTTTCATTTTAAAAAACAAAAGCTTTTATTTTGAAATATCACAATTCTAAAAAGTACTGGGAACAGCAAAGCTCAAAGAAACCTTCTCAATTTCACCAAAAAAGTTTTCTGTGGTCACTTAAGGCAGTTGTTGACCTCTTCATTAAAGCTGTAGTGAGCTTCATGGGAGATAGAAACACCTTTTCTCAACAAGATCTACAGTAGCGAACATTTAACTCAAATCACTGATCAGCTGTTTCCACTTCTTTTGTAGTGGAAATTAATTACTTCTTGCCCAACTGAACAAAATTCCTGATGACTTCTAAGGACAAAGTCCTTAGTTTTTCTCACTGCAAAGCAGTTTTTCCTTTCTATTTTGCAATATTTCAAAAGTTCATTTCAAATTCACTTGACAATTACATGGAAACATGGGAAATTAGTAACACTGACCATTGTAGCAACATCCTAAAGTGTGCTGGGTTATGCTTCAGCGTTTCATTTCTCATAAATTCAACTTCTCATTTGTGAAAGGAGCAATAAGACATTTATCTTAAAAAAAATACTCAGTTGATACACTCAACAAAAATATAAACGCAACACTTTAGTTTTTGCTCCCATTTTTTATGAGATGAACTCAAAGATCTAAAACTTTTTCCACATACACAATGGCTGTGTCCGAAATGGCATACTAAAGTACTACATACTACATACTCAATGAGTATATACTGTATACCAAGGGCGTCAGTTTGTTTTTAAAAGTGGGGAGGCTGGAGACCACAGCACTTTGAGAAAATGTCGAAGAATGGCGGCAAAATGCTGGGCTCAAACTCACAACCACCGCATCAAAGGCAAAGGCTCAACCTGTTGAGCTATCGGTACATGCCAGTAAAGGGGTCTGTGGGCCGCTATAGTACTAATTCTCCTGGGCCGAAATTTTGCCCCTGCACGCCTCTGGTCGGAGCTTCCACTTGGCACAGGCGCAAATTTAGCATCTGCACGTTTTTTTTTAACCTCACGAAGGTGTACTGCATGTCTGTGCAACTCTCGGCTGAGTGCGGATGGTGCGTTCAGGAGCGTCGGAATTTTCTATACTGCTGAAAATAACTGGGTTTACAACGGCTTACATGTGAAGAATTTGAATGTGTTGAGACAAAATGACCCCTGACAAAAAGTGGGGGGGACACATCCCCACCGTCCCCCCTAAACTGACGCCTATGCTGTATACTACGTACTATAAGTATGACTAGAATGCCAACCGTTCACACTGTAGTATACTACTACGTTTCCCATAATGCATTTCAAACCTCCGACGACAAAAACCGGAAGTACGACTATCAAATATCTCGGCTGAATGCCGGCTTCAGATCGATTTTACGCTAACAAACAGTCGCATAATTAATGTGGCAATTTCAAGCCGGCACTCCTCATGCAGTTATTAGCCAGATTATGCGAATCGTTTCAATTGTAGCTGCAGGCTACTCGAGGTAGCTGCTACTTGTTCTGTATGCAAAACGAGCTGCTGCAACTAGCTGCTAGCATTCAGTAGCACGTTGTGAGGCGTCTGACAAATTTAAAAAGTTGGTCAGAAAACGCCTATTTCTCAAATCTGTGGGGTGATTAGGATGACTACTTAACCACATAAATAAAATAAAAATCGCCGCGGTCCGGCCACATATCCCGTGGAGGCTTCAATTTCGGTGGGTAGCTCGCAAAGCATTATGGGGCAGTTGAGTATGACTAGTGTGGTCACCGCGCATACTTAAAAATTTTCCGGAAATAGTATACATCCGTACTCAATCTTTTCATACTATCTAATGTGAACGCACTACATAATTATTCTGACGTCACACTTAGTATGAGTAGTACGTTAGTATGCCATTTCGGACACAGCCAATATCACCATTTCTCTCAAATATTGTTCACAAATCTGTCTAAATCTGTGACCCCAATGAGGACGACGAGCATGCAGATGAGCTTCCCTGAGACGGTTTCTGACAGTTTGCGCTGAAATTCTTTGGTTATGCAAACTGATTGTTTCAGCAGCTGTCGGAGTGGCTGGTCTCAGACCATCTTGGAGGTGAACATGCTGGATGTGGAGGTCCTGGGCTGGTGTGGTTACACGTGGTCTGAACACTCAGTCCCTCATCAAGGATTGCTGGATGTCGGAAAAAGCGCTGGTTTCAAGCAGATGGGACATAGTTGAAAATGAGCAGTGAGGAATTCAACCTACTTCTCTTGTGGTGGGGAAAAAAGACAACAAAAGGAAGTAGTGCTTTAAATATTCAAGATCAGTGATTCTGATTTGCTTCCATTGTAAACTGCTTTGTATTTCTGTTCAACTACATTTTAGAGGAAAACCTTTTAATCAACAGCATTCATTTACAAGCCTTAGTTAGAGGTATTCAAACTCATGATGTGATTAAATTACCCAACTGTATATTCCTTCGTTTGTGTTACTGGTAGCTACTGGTTGAACTATAGCAAGGGACACTGCAGCATGGATGCATTACGGAGAATTACCAAATTGTACAATATTGCCTCATCATTTAGAATAGGCTCAAAAATATTTTCAAGTTTACAAGCATATTGAGTGAATTTGCACAGAAAAAAAAGTATTTTCTGCTTTAAAATGCCGTGTTGTGATGTTCTATGATGTTAACCCATCAGTTATATATATATTTTTAAGGATTTTTTTGTCATGAAAATCCTGTAAGTAAATTAGTGGTGGTTTAGGGTCACCTTTTTCTATACACCCTGCTTCAGATACACCCATACACCTGTCAGTTACACAACTGTTGTCTTTTGCATTTAGTTAATGGAAGTAACCTGGATTTGAGTTACCCTTTACCATTTATTCATACCAATAAAATTGGAGATGCATCAACTGCTTGAAACGACAGCACAATACCAATGCAATAAATAATATTAATTTCAACTACAAAAATATGAAAAGGACAATAAATATATACCTTTAGATCACAGATTTACCTTTCTAATGCAATTTCAACATTTAAAGTTCACCATATTGCCTCTTTGAGAAGCACCTAAAAATCCAAACACCATCACTTACTTTACATACTGTTGGACTAATTAGTGGTTACCTAAAGCTTATTGTGTACACACTTGGGAGCTGCATGAGTTGCCATTACCCCCCGACATTGTTCCCGACCACTCTACAGTGAGCATGTAGGAAGGCTGCTGTGAAAAAAAAAAAGGCATGAAAAGGCAAAGTTGTCTGTAGATTGTCAGCACATTTTGGAAGAAAAAAGGGTTGCGGTTCCCACGTAACAATGAGCCAGTCATTGTGTAGCTGCAGACTTTGATGTTTTAAATTTAATGGGGCAGCTACTGGGTCTGCATAGTGTGCAGCTTGGTCAGTCTCAGCCTCAAAGTCTAAAAGAATCCAACAAAAGCAATTAATGTTGATTTTTAGCTTGTTCAAAACAATTTGCTACTAGCACAACAGCATCGGGGGCAAGATGAAGTTCACATATCTGCAAATGTATGTACAGTTCTGTACAGTTTTGTCATTATTGGTGTGTGTGTGTGTGTGTCTGTGTGTCTGTGTGTGTGTGTGTGTGTGTGTGTGTGTGTGTGTGTGTGTGTGTGTGTGTGTGTGTGTGTGTGTGTGTGTGTGTGTGGCAGGAGCTCAGTTAGACCTTCATTCCAACAGTAGCCAACACAATAAGCAAAGAATAGACAGACCACAAAAGTTTTATAGCACTTATCACGGCCATGTTTGATTGCTACCTGCACTGGACATGGAAAAAGAAAACCACTTCACTTTGCTTAATATAGGTAAAAGTATTAGCAGGAACAAGGCTGTGAAACAGGGCCTGATGAAAGGCTGCAGAGGGTGAACAAAATGGGGAGTGTGTGGTGTTAAAAAGGAGGTTCAAGGGGCTGTTCGGCTGAGGCGGATCGGGGTCGAGGAGCTGTTCCGTGTTTGGTTAAGGCCAGATGGCACGAGAATGGCGTCTGTAGCCCCCTGCTAGTGAGGGCTGGGAGGAATGCTCGTCTTTTCTTTGCTCTCTCTCGGTGAGTAGAGATTCAGGGGACTGTAGTAAAATCGTGGATTAAGTCCCACATTCCCTTTTTAATCTCTCTATAGTCACCCTCAGCTGTTCACCCTCAGGCCTCTGCTCCTTCACCTCCCACTGCCTGTCTGTTGACGTTGGCATACAGAATACTCACACATTGTGACCACAGACAGGCACTGTGACCCCGTCAAGTCATTTTCCCACAGATTGGGACTGAAGGTCATCCTAACAAACCATTTGCAACGGTGTGTTCACACTGTCACTGCGTCGATAGTGTACTGCTATTCTAGGATGTATGCATTTCATTTCTCACATGGATTCCCGGGCAGATTTCCAACATTTTTGTCAACCATCAGAAGTCCAGTTCAGTCGGTCATGAAGCTGAGAATGTGCATTAGTTGAGCCAAAAATGCTGGAAAATAATGAAAAACAAAACTGAACTTGGAATAGGATCAGTCAGTTTGTTTACAAATTCAGGTCTTTAAATTTCAGTTTCTTTAAAGCTGCCTCTTTTTTTTGCTTTGGCCACAGTTTTGCTTCCATGTTGGATACTTATTGGCTGCTTTTTCTTCACTCTGGAGTATGACTCATCCCAAACCACCTCATTCAGGTTCAGATGGCTTCAGGTGGAGGCCAGGTCATATGATTCACACTTCTTGATTGAACAATCCTGAAAGTATGATTGGTGTCATGCTGCTAAAAAACTAATTCCAATAAGCTCTAACCAGATGGGATGACGAGTCACTGCTGGTTAAGTGTCTAATTCTGAATAAGTCTCCATCAGAACAGCCTCTCAATACCATCACCGCTCCTTCTCCATGCTTCACAACGTTAACTAAACATGCAGGTACCATCTGTTCCAGCTAAAAATGTCACATCTGAACTAATCAAACAAAACTCCAAATTTCCACTGGTCTGATGTCCATTCCTTGTGCTTCTAGCTCTTCTCAAGTCTTTTCTCCCTCTAGGTTTCCTTCAACCTTAGTTTCTTTGCCGTAGTTCTATCATGATTTTCACAGTTTTCTTCCCAACAGTAGATGTTAGGATGTGTTCGCTGCTTGCACTCTGGGAAGCTTTAACTTGGGTGCTAAACTGAGTTAACTGTTGATTTGTGAGGCTGCTAAGTCTTATGAAAGATGGTTGATGACTGTTGAAGAAACGTGAAAAATCCTTGAAATTTTGCAGATTGACTGAAACTTCATGTCTTTTAGGCAAGGATGGACTGTTGTGGACTTCTGTTCAGTTTGTTGGGCAGTTCTTGCCATATTATAGATTACAACAGTAGTTAAATAGGGCTATTTGCTACATACCAACAGTGACATAACACAATACAACTGACGGCCTCGAATACATTTAAACACAAAGAATTCCACCTGTTAGTTTTGACAGCTCTTGTCTCATTATTTGTTTACCACGCGTTTGCTCACAACACAATTCCATGTATGTGATATGAGAGTTTTTATGTCAGATATGTGTAACACTGTAGAAAATCAGAAAAGATTGCACAAATCCTTAATTTGTCCTATGTAATCGTTCCGCTTGGATATCTGTGTATCGTAACAATTTAAGAAATGCAATGGCTCCACCTCAAAATTCAGGAAAATTCACATTTTCATACCCTTTTCCTAATTTGATATGTTTAGATTTGATACTAGAACCTAACATACACTCCTAAACTTTACATCTCTAGATGCGCTTACTCCAGTTTGATCGGGAGATGTACTGCAAACTCTCAACTATGAGGTCCCACTCCAGACTAGAAAGGCTTCTTATCTTAAAAGCAGTCATTTTCCAGAACATAAGGCTACAATAAAGCTCCTTCCGGCTCCTGATAAATGCACATTCATAAGAGGAACCCTTCCCACCTCCATCACAACCATCACTGCAGGGCCACTAAACAAGTTCCTGCTCTCCTCTCTGTTACCCTTTTTTTCTCTCGTTTTTCTTTAAAGTTCAGTTCACAGTGCTTACAGGAATTCAAGGAACCGGATAGAGGCTGGACGGGCAGGTGCAAGAGATTTGTTTCCAGCAATGGTTCGATACAGGGGGAGGAGGAGGTGGGTTATAAGGTGCCAAGGCAAGGAGGGCAGGAAGGGAATGACGGAAGAAGCCGAAAACGTGAGCAAGTGACGGATGGCTAATTTATGTTGTGGACAAACAGCAGGAGAAAGAGTGAGAATAGAGAAAATGACAAAACATTCAGGTCAGTCAGTAATCCTTAATTTGTGGTTTTTATGTCGAGAGAAAATCCTTTTCTCCAAACGTTTTCTTTTCATAACGAGGGTTCGTTAAATTCACATTTTAAAGTCCTTTCATTCATCTGTTACAGTTTTCCTCAGTGGGGGCTGTAATTCCATTTCATTAAGCTCTCATTAGACTTTTTGTTCAGTATGACTAAATTATATCCACAGCAGTGAAATGAAACTAGAAGCTCTGGAAAAGCTAGTGAGTCTTGTTATAACAGTTTTCAATGACAAGAACAGGGAGATTTACCTTCATCCATCATTTAACCATCTTTCGTGCAATCCCAAATTCTTCCCTCCTGGTTTGATAAAGAAAACCAACTATAGCCAAAGTTGCTGACAACAGGTCAATCTAATGATGCATTTTAACAAAATCTGCCAATGCTGTACAGTTTGATTTTTATTTGTTTGTATTTACAGATAAAATATTGCATTTGTTTTCACTGTCCGACAATAGTATACATTTCTAATGCAAAATGACACATCATGTGCAAAATTACATCACTGCAGACAGTTGTAGTTTCATTCCTACTGGGCACAAACGTCCGCCTATTACTGTATAAAGAGAAAAAAAGATCACAAAGGACAAACGAAGAAATGGGGAACAAATGGGAGGGCAGCCTGCTAGGGCTAATTAGAGTGATAATTGGGGGCCGGAGCATGCAAAGGCAACTGGAAGGGGTCGACAGGACAAGGAGAGTAGTAGATAGAGAAGAGGGAGGGGAGGGTGAGGATGACAGGGAGGTGGATGGTGGGAACAAGACCTGGGCCTTCCCCACACTGAGGGTATGCTGGGTAATGGAGGGTAGCTGTCGCTGCAGAGGTACAATCACTAGAGCAGACTGGTAGAATTCCCTGTCCGACCTAAAATCAGCATCCTTAAGAATAAAGACATTTTTTCTAGGAAAACAGAGAGGCATTGCTGCACATATCTACCACCTGACTACTCAAGCTGTCATACCAGAACAGAGTTCAATCGTCTTGGGTGCCCCGATCTTGATTCTAGTTACAGTAGGTCTATGGTGGTAGAAACCCCTGGGAGGTCCTGTGTCGTTGGGAACTCTCGCCTCTTGTTAGCCATTAGTTGGCTACGGTCTTTGATCAGCTCAGCTGACTCTTAAGCTCAGCTTAGTGCAGCAAGGGTCTGGAAAATCTGGGGAGAAGGAAAGAGGTGAGAGGTGGGGAGAGTCACTGGAGAGAAGGAATAACCGATGGCACCCACTGAACCATGTGTCCTGTGGTAAGGGGTTGGAGGAAGAAAAGAAGAGGTGGAAAAGATGGAAAGATACAAAGATGATTGGGGATAAGAAGGTTGGAGGGTAAACAATCAGAGAGGATGGTAAAAGGAAGGGACTCCCTCCGTTCCTGTCCCGGCAATCACACGCTACACTCCCACCATCACCAGGAGGTGCTGACCCAACAGCTGAACTGAATCCAGGCATGAAAGCAAAGTCGACCACTGTGAGTTTAGGAAACGGTGGGATGAAAAGAATTCATAGAACGTGCTGCCTCTGTGTGTCATTAGATGTTCAAAACCTTGAAACATTCATGGAAAGTTCCCCCATCAACTTCTCACTGTACTTAAGATTTAAGCATCCAAAATGACATAATCAGAGCAATTAGGCCACGAGTCAACAACAGCAACCGAAGCCAAACCTTCAGCTCTCCAACTGCTTTTCTCTACCACATTCTCAGTGTTGTTTCTTTGTGTGTCACAGCACTTGATGCTGCTGTCTACTTTGGGGAAAAGACGCCCTGTTCAACTCCATAATGAGCAGAGCCAACAATCTCTTCAGGGGCACTTGAGCTTGACCAGAGGAGCTCTCCTCGGAGAACAGACATACATTATTCATGTCTGTGCTTAGTTAGCATTCATTCAGATGTCACCTTCTCATGTGAGCTCTCTGGGTGAAAAACCTTAACCGGAAAGTAATTATAGTTTTCTGTAGAGCACTACAAGATCGCTGGGAATATTGCTAACTCCTGTGCAAACTTGCATCCCGAGTGATATTAATTATATGGTACAATCAGAACAGCATACAAATTTTATTCATGTGACATCAAACGGAAGCTGCTTCAGTGAATAACTGCTAAATATTATCTTCAAATGCACTAATCCAGCTTCTGCCTGTTGTGTTCTCCCCAACAGCTGTTTACATGTCCACATGTGATAGCCATGGCAACACTGCCTAATCTGACAGGTGTCTTGTGTCTTGATTATGTGTGCATGGGTATAAAACTGTACAAACCACATTTAGTGGTTTCCTGTTTGGGGAGATGTATATCAAAGGGATAAGAGCTGAGAGTAGGAAAGGAGTACATCCACATTGTAATGATGTTAGAGGCCACCCTGACTTTATAGGGATGTTGGAATAAAGTCAGACAAGGTGACAGACTTTTGTTTGAAGTGCTACTTATTCACTAAAATCATTCAGTTTGTATTTAGGTATTTCAGACAGAAGGTGTATAGTCCATCTCACTCTCTCAAAATAACTTAAGCTGGAGAGTAAATGTGAGAAACACATGATAATATGGAGACAACATCTACTTTCACTTTCAAGTAGTGAAAGGGGCATATCAGGTACTTTTTCAGGTTTATGTTGTTATTTTTTCCTGGGGGTTCTACTTATATTTATTTACAAGACATAAGGCAAAAAAACTTATTCATCTTAAAAAGAATATCCATCTCAACAAGCTCACCAAATACTCAAATATTTTAACTTCTATACATCTGTATGAGTTTTTAGCCATGATCCAAATCTGAAATATATGTGTGGAGAACCTCAAAATCCAAGTGAGCATCCTGAGCAACAAAGGCTATGGAACAGACAGCGGTTAGTGGGCTTCAGTTCAGTCAGGTAGGAGAGGTAATGCTGCAAAGACGATTATAAATCAGTGTTTAAACCTAATGCTTTGATTGATCAATGAATCAAAAGATTATTGGTTATGCTGTTGCAAAACAATATTCTTAGATGTGACAATTTGCTTGTCTTGGTCTTATAGGCAGATCAGTTATTTCTCTATACTTGGGCTGTTTCTTGGAGAAAGCAAGAATTAATGATGTTGCTGCCTTCAGTGTCACTAGTTGCAGCCCATCAACAAAGTGTTGCTTTCTTTTAACCATCAAAGAAATCTTTCCCTCAGTAGAACAAAGTTAATAGTCTGAAAACATGCATCATTATATCAGCGATCATATGTGTTTTAGACTGTCCTTCCATTAAAAATTACCCTAGAGGTTGTTAGTGCAAACAGCTTATGAGGACTACCACTCAGAGTTACACTTTATTGTTAAGCAACCACTAGCAGCTGTGTGAGACCTTAGACTTTATAACAAAGAAGGACTTGGACATTGTTTCTGGAAAGTGAAGTCAGTGAGGAAGTGACTTAAACCTGCTCCTACTGATGCTGTCACAGAGGATGAATAGACTGGGTTTGTTTCTTGTTTCAAACTGATGGTCAACAATTTTTCTTTGAAACATTCCATAACCATAACTGCATGTTTATTGTTCTAAACATTAATAACCGAGGTCCTCTAATCATAAAAAAGCACTTATTTAAACCTGAACCTTTATTTTTGCTTTAGACTAACCAAGTTGTTTTTGTGGTTAAGCCTAAGTAAGTCTGAAACACTGCGCTGTCACAGCACAAAAGAGTTAAGGCCTCTTCACACTGAGCAGTTTTCAGCTGTCTAGGGAAAAATAAGCCAAGAATCATGAAAAAAATACGGTGAAAGTTTTGATTGGCCACGCAAAACAGTGACCTTAAATCACACTGTGTGCAAATTCTTACAGTGTCACACCTGCTACTCTTATGTTCTACAAACCAGCCAATGAAAAAACTGTAACTGATGATGTATTTTCATATACCTTTTTCTATTTACTACTTTTTAATGTGTTGCTGCAATTCAAGGAAACATTGGGCGCACAATCTGGCAAGACTCAAATTGGTGTTGATAGATATTGTGTCGTCTGACTCAGATTAAAATAAAAGTTTTAAGATATTTGCAATATTTGCAAGACATTTTGCACAGGTGACATGAAAAAAGTTATACAAGTGTCACAAAATGCCTTCATTTACATTTTAGCAGCAATTTCTAACATGCTCATTAGGTTTGAATGACTTCTTTGCCTTTTTTTTTGACAAAATGGTTGAATACATTGGTGATATCTGAATGCAATGAGGAACCTGTTTGATCATTTGGATACGAGGACCTTAAACCTGCAGACAGTGAGTGCATTGCTGAGTTGAGTTTTCACTCGCCCTGCCATAACCTCTCCAATGGGCAGCGTGTTGTTATGATTCAAAATCAGAAGGGTCTTCAAAGCCCACCGCCCCTCCTAACCGCGGACCTGAGCACTTGTTTTGCTTGTCTTTCATCTCTTTTCACCTCTCGGGCTCAGCTGACCTCCCCCACCTCAAAATGTCAAACTCCCTCATTAGACAACTGCAAACCACAATGGTCCGGTCACACACAGCCAAAATATTCTAACCTATGAGAGCAGTGTGAATGAGAAAGAGGAGCATAATAGAATAGGGATGTTTGAACTTCCATGTATGGTTCTTTTCTACCTAAATATGTGTGTATGAATGTGTGAGTGTGCAGTGAAGGGTTTCAAAGACGTGTGTGTTGCTGGATAAGTGAGGTCCCACGCAGGTTCACGCTTTCTGGTGTGTGTTTGATGTTCTGGTTGATCAAGCTCAAGTTCAAGTTGAAATGGTAGAAGAAGTTAAAAAAAGAAGAAAGGACAAAGATGGAGAGCACTAGATGTTAATTAAAATAACAGTTCATTTTTGACTATTTTTTCTTTGTTGGGTTTAAGTCCGCCGCAAAACAGCTGTGAGAATTTGTTTGAGAACATGCTTGTTGTGTAGATGGTCAGTATGTGCATGTAGGTGAGTGTGTGCAGAGTTGAGGGGTGAGACATGTCTCTTACAGATGTGAGAAAACAACCGAGTCTCTGAGAGCGAGTGTGTGGACGGTCTAATTGGCGCGATACAATTATTGAATTAGTCTGAGGCGCATTGAGGCTAATTTAATGAGCTGACTTGAAGGGGACCTGGTAGTGTGCACAATTGTGGGAAAACAGGTTCCTGCGCTCTCCACGGACACAAAAGGCCGGAGTGTGTCTGCATTTTACAGCTCGTAACGATGTACAGTCGGGTGAACTCTCGAGCGCTCTCTCTTCCTCGCTCTTCATTTGTTGGGGTTGCCGTGGTAATGGCGGGAGGCTTGCCTTGGCAGCCCATAATTTCCAGAGAGCCTGTCTGGATTTGACAAGTCCTTTTCAGCCGGGACATTGTTTAGATGCTGATTTACGTGCAGTTGTTGCACTTTACCACCACCTCCTCCACACCTCCAGTTGGGGGAGGCAAAACTAGTAATGGATCAATGCTTTCAAAACCTCCTAAAACTGCGTGTTGACGTTGGGTTTCGTTGGAACTATCTCGCAAGAAATACTTCATTATGACTTCACCTGAGGTGTTTTCCCTTTCAGAGCTGCATCTTTTTCTTTTTATTGCCCTCTCTGTTTGAAACAGTTCTTATTCTCCCCAGTCAGCCTATTCCTTTTCCCTCCCAGTAGGCGTTCCTACAACACACTGGAGTCCAATCACAGGCCAGCTCTTTCCTCTATCCCTTCATGGTCAGCCTGTTGTGCTCACAGGTTTTCTTTTTTCTTTTGCTTCTCACTTTTTTTCAGCTACCCCTCATTGAGCCACTCGAGCCTGGAGCAGATGGAAAGATTGTAGTGGGGGGAAAGTGAGAGAGAGAGAGAGAGAGAAGAGAGAGAGAGAGAATTGGAAGAAGCCATGCAGAGAGTGAAGCAGCCTAGCGACGATGCTTGATGAACTGAACCGCTGACCACGAGAAACTCTTTCTTCCACTTTGAGTGATCTCCAGAGGGACCACGGAATCAGACAGGACGGTCCTGAGGGGGAAGACATCAACTGCATCCTCCCAGCTGACGGACGACAAAAAAGAGAAAACCCAGCCCGGGACGTGGAAAAGAAAAGAATAAGTGGAGAAAGAGGACAGTTCCACAAATGTCAGTTAAAGCAGAGAGGCAGAGGGAGATGCTCAGAGGGACCAGATAGTGAAGCGAAAAGTCAGACAAGTAGCAGGTGTGCCCACAAGGACTCCTGTAGAAAAAAGAAAAAAGAAAAAGAAGGGGCAACACACCAGAGCGGTCCAGTTAAAAAGCTGTCACAAGTCAAGCAGTGAAGGAAAGAGCAGATAGAGTGCAGAGGGACTGAGCTATAGAGAAGGATGGCCAACTCAGGTCTCCAGTTGTTGGGTTACTTTCTGGCGTTGGGCGGCTGGATCGGCATCATCTC
This sequence comes from Acanthochromis polyacanthus, assembly GCF_021347895.1. NCBI lineage: Eukaryota > Metazoa > Chordata > Actinopteri > Pomacentridae > Acanthochromis > Acanthochromis polyacanthus. The sequence goes on along the minus strand of NC_067117.1, from coordinate 29,797,746 downwards.
CACCACCGCCTTGCCGCAGTGGAAGCAGTCGTCGTACGCCGGCGATGCCATCATCACAGCCGTGGGTCTGTACGAGGGGCTGTGGATGAGCTGTGCCTCGCAGAGTACCGGACAGGTGCAGTGCAAGATCTTTGACTCCATGCTCTCGCTGGACAGTGAGTACGACGTTTGAATTTGGCTCGACAAACCCAGATTGTCTGACTTGTACTTCTTCTACCCACACTACTGTTCCTGTTCCTTAGTTTGATTGTCTTTAGTACACCTTGCCTCTAAATGATCATACTTTATGTGCATCGTACACGTTTTGTGAGTTGATTCTTCTAAATCAATTCACAAATGTTAAGTTGAGGGAGAACCTCATGGGGGGATTTTCACTGATTAATTTGTCAGATTTACAATTCAAGCAAGCCGATAATCTGCTCTTAAAGCATCTACATGAAAGGATTTTCTAATTCTTTTAAATTGCTTTCTTTCTTGGCTGCTTTCATTTAACTTCTTTAGTTGTATTCAACCTTTGGCTTTGTTTTGTCTTCCCAAACTTCCTGTAAGAAATATTTACGACGCTGGGCTACAAATCACAGCCGTTATTGTAGCTGGCTCATTCCTTTTGTCCGCAATTTTGTTGTTAATCAGCAGGAAAACCAGGAGGAAAACAACTCCCTGAACCCCTAAACACTGTGTGGGACGCATAAAGTTCACAAGCTGTAAATCTCACTCAAATTGCTGCGCTTTTAATGAAGTTGATTTCATTTGTAAAAAATTCCAAAACACTGCAGCACGTAATGTGTGAGGAGTGGAGTGGAGAGGGAGAGGAATGTGGGGTTCAGACATAAATTAGCTCAGAAATATGAGCCTCCTGTCATCTCCGATTTGCAAGCAGGACGTAGTGACTCATAATTAATGGCGCACAGATTACACGAATCCATCCATCTACTGTCTGCTTAAATCATCCCATTAGAGAGTCTAATGACAGACTACAGTGGGCTGGGGGTGGGTGGGCTCAGTCAACAAAAAACAATGTAATTTTACTAGTGACCTGTCCTGCACCCTGCTTTCACTGTAAGTCCACTGAAGCAGGCCCAGGCGCTAATGCAAACCTCCCCAGGATAAAGCGGTGTATAGATAATAGATTGGACTTTGTCTTTGCGGTTGCATCTCTTACTGTGACACGCTTTCCTTGCAACAACAATCGAGGCCCTTTGCAAACATTTTTGGTGTCTCGGTGAGTCATTATATCAACACAATTTCGGTGGCAATCTGTGCGGCAGGGCGCCCCAGCTGATCTCCCATCTCCTTTGGTGTATTGCAGCAATAAGAACGGCGTATTGTCCTTGCACATGAATAGGGGCTGTTAGGAGAAGAAAAGGGCAGTGTTGAGCCAAACACCAGAGATATTCCCAGAATGCGCTCTGTCCGTCGGTCCCCACACGCGCACATTGTTCCATTTGTCCATTAACACACCCAACAAGTACAGATTAAGATGGCAAGACAAACACTACAGTAAACCTTTAACCACATGTTGCACTGATCAAGCATTCCTGATCAATCACGGGGTTGTTCAGGTGTTTCCCCCAGACAGATTATGAAATAGGGCCGATTATATCATGTGTCTGGGTTCAGTGAAGACGTTGCAAGTCTTGATTAAACTCTGGTATTGGGGTTTTATCAAGCAGTCAAAGTTGTGAAGGAGCTATTTTCGCAGCAGGAGGAGCATGTGATGGTGGGTATAATTGTTCACCAGACTGTGCTGCGCTCTGCTGATGTGGCCAAGGAAGCGTAGTGGAAAAGTGCTGCAGGTTTACTGAGCATTCTGCCCAAGACGATGATGACGATCAGGATAATAGACGGCTGAGAGGACTGACTGTAATTTGTCAGGAGAGGAGCGTGTGGATGGTGGTACTGAAAGGACAGCTCTTTGCATCCAGAAACATCTGAGCACCGAGTTGAAGACGCTTTAACTGTTCTTCTGCCAAGTTCTTTTATTGTGTCACACTGAATGAGGACCTAATAGACAACTGGACATTCATATAAAAGGTTATTTCTGCTTGCTGAGCTCAGCATTACATTCATTTTTGAAGGGACTGCACACTGCAAACTTTTCACATATTGCAACTTTATTTACCATTTTAAATTGTTTTGATTTGTTCAGATCCAGGAGTCCATTAAAAAGTAAAGCAAAGTTGGCAAATTCCATAAAAACATCAAAAGCAACATTGTGTTTCAGTAGTTTCTAAGTTCCTCCTGAACACATAAACCTTAAAAATGGTAAAATAGAGATAATACATGAATTCATGGACTATTTCTAGCTGCAGATTACTGCATATTTGGTACACCACTGATGGTGAATATGGAACTAAGTTACAATTGCTGATGTTGTGAAGCTCTATGGCTCAGAAGAATATCATAAATCAGGCTTGGCACCATCGAAACACTTTGTTCATTGTTGGTTTGTTGACAATAAGAACAACATCGAATGTCACATTGGAAAAGTATCCCTACTAGTTTTGGTCATCAGATTCAATGGTGACAATGAGTACTATTGCCACTATTACAGATATTAAATCTGTCGGGTGAGAAACTGTGATTTATGTGGTTCCACACAATTTCCAGTGGCAGCAAGCTTTTACAGTTAGATAGGAAAAAATATTTCTGATTGTGTCATTTGTTGAATTTGACAGTTTCTTAACCCATGAGTATCATTGCATACTTGGAATGAGGGTTAACTAAAAGCAGATTGGTTGATTGAAACTTAATATTCTCTAAATGTGTTTTCAGTTGAAACCGAAAGGCCTGGACGTGTTAAATATGAGTGTAGTTCTACGGTTGTGCAGTGAATGGGCAAACAGATATTACGTACAAAACACTCCCAAGTGACTTCACAATGAGACCTTACAGTGCCTACACACACACACAACATAAAACACACACATTCATTGAAAGCTAGTGGCTGGCACTGCCAATCAGTGGAAAGAGAGGGCCCAGTGGGTGAGCCAACCCACCCCGAACTTTCTCCTCCTCCCTCTAGCCTCTCGTTCACCCTAAAGGCCCTCGGACACCCTTGTGGTTTGTCACCGGCTGAAACTAGTCAGAACGGTGTCATTTAGCCTGAACCCCTCACACAAACCCTCAGAAGAAAAGAGGGATGCCCAGAGTGAATGAAAAACAACATCCAGCAAAAAAAAATTCAGACCTCCCTCTGTTGAAGAGCATTCAGATACTCCATCAAAAGGAGCTGTGAAGCCATAAATCAGACTTCAAAGATCGTTCCATCCTCCTCCCTCCATCTTAAGTCCCTTTAGATCAGCTTTTGAAATGCTGCTTCACTGCTGCTCCCTGAATGATGGTGTGTGTATTTCTGTCACAATGACAAACGATGACTTTGGCTTCCTGTCAGGCTGTTGCTCAACAGATCTTTTTTTGAAAAGATTAAGCTTTTCTGGAGCTGACAGTCCTGCACATTCTATTCTATTCTATTCTGTTCAATTTTATTCATGAACAGGAATTCACAAGCGCCTGTAAAGGCCATGTATATCATGGCAGATAATTTCTTTTGATGGAATCAGTTTTGTTCTTTCATAGGTATATTACAAGACTTCCAAAAATATGACAAAATCTGCTGGGTCAAAAATATACATACATAAATGCTCGTATTTGGTGTACCATTTCTTCGCCCTTTTCCACCTGAGGTAGTGCTTTTGGTAGCTTTCCACAAACTCCTGGTTGCATGTCTGACCCTCCTCTTCATAGAACTGGTACAGCTAAACTAAATTTGTTGGCTTTCTGACACAAACTTGTTTCTTCGTCACAGTCCACAGAGTCCATAAAGTCAGGAGTCTAAAACTTGTCTGATTTAGTCTTTTATTTACCACTTCTGATATGATGTTTTTGGGATGACTGTCTTGTTGAAACATCCAACTGAGTCCAAGACTCAACCTTCTGGCTGATGATTTTAGGTTTTCCCCTCCTTCATTATTCAAATTACTTTGTGTAAAAGACCAATTCCACTGACATCAAAATAGCCTCAGAGTGTAATACTACCGCCACCATGCTTGACAGTAGATTTGGTGTTCTTGAGGTTAGAGGCCTAAACTTCCGTCCTTTCCAAACATGTTTATGGTCGATGTGGCCAAATAGCTAAAATTTCATTTCATCTGACCTTCCTACAGAAGACATTTTCTTTGTCAATATGATCAGCAGCAAACTTCAGTCAAGCTTTAGGGTGAAACTTCTACAGGAAAGGTCTCCTGTTTGCATGACAGCATCTCAGATAATAGCGATGAAAAAAAACTTGACTGCGGACAATAACACCCGTGTTCCAGCAGCTTCCAATTCTTTGCAAATCTGCTTTTTGGTGATTGTTGCATATAGCTGGCCATCCCGAATAATAGTCTCTCAGCAGGTGATAGATTGTGGTTTCTTCCTGATCATGGCAGTGACATAACAGCACTTTATACTTACCAATAATTGTTTGCCAAGTTGATTTGGGATCTGAAGCTACTTTGAAATGGCTCTAAGTGACTTTCTTGACTTGTTCAAGTCAATTATTTGCCTTTTCAGATCTTTGCTGAGCTCCCCAGACTTTCCCACTGTAGTGCTTGTGGCTAAGTCTAATAAATGTATCCAGTGTTTTTGACATGCTTTGATTCTTGCCTTTCTCCAGTGAGGTACAAACACTGGCTAACACTTTATTAGAAGTTAATGCCTGTGCCCTTGACTGTGGGATTGGTCGGAAAAGCTCTCTTATTTATTGTATCACCATATTTATCACCTTTCACCAGATATCAGAATCAGGATATGAGAATTTATGTGTTTTCTACAACTGCCAGGATTTCAACAATCCCTCCGCTTGCTGTAAATAAGACACACTCTGTCATTATTTTGACAGTGTTATTAGCATTGCTTTTGCATTAGCACTTCTGTGAGCGGCTGTGGCTGAGGCAGTAACGTCTGATCGCTGTGGCGACAGCGCCGCGAAAACAATCTTGCTTTGTGACAAAGCCACACTAATCCCACTGTGTGAAACATGTAAAGCGGGACCTCCTACAGCCACTTTGTGCCAGAGAGAGAGTTTCATCTGTGTCTCTTCCACCTACAGTCATTGCGTGTGCGCTGATATTATGCCCTCGCACATGTGTGTGTGTAAATATGTGTAAATGTGTTCCTCCCACTAAGCTATGTGTGTGCTGAGGCCTGTGTGGGCAGCGCAATAGATTTTTGAGACGGCAAAACCACAGTGGAATGATGTGGAGATGAACTGGAAGACCATTTAAGGTTCCAGAGCTTTGCCAAGACTGTCACCTCTGGAAAGTAAAAAGCGGGAATGACCCGGCTGTGGAAAGTGGGTCAGTGGTACATTTACGGCGCTTTCAGTCGTAAATACATGTGGTCTCCCATCAATCCTGCATGTCATGTGTCGCTTCATTCCATTATAATTATTACTGTTATGTCCAGAAATGTTTGCGTTTTGTTCCAAGTGATGCAGTGAAGGACTCTGTTTGTTTTCTCATCTCCCCGTCACTTCCCTCCCCTCTCTCTTCTTGATTTCATGTTTTCTGCTGCCCATCCAACATCCTGTGCTTCCCCTGTGGCCCCTGCCTACTCCTTTCCTCTTCTTTATCTAGTCCACATCCAGACTTGCAGGGCCCTCATGGTGGTGTCGGTGCTGCTGGGCTTTATCGGCATCATCGTCAGCGTGGTGGGCATGAAGTGCACTAAGGTGGGAGACAACAACCCGGCCACCAAGACCCGCATCGCTGTGACCGGAGGAGCTCTCTTCCTGCTCGCAGGTGTGACTTCTGCTTGTGCTGCTTTCTGTTAATGTTTTGTTTAATTTGCAAGCCAGATATGCAGTATCTCCTGCAATCAGTGCATTTAACAGGAGTGGTCGGGCATTTTTCTAGCCCAGTTTTCTCACAAGGGGTCTTCTGGGTAATTAGAGTCCCCGCTGTAAACAGGAAGTGGTCATTTTGGAGGAATCAGTCACTGACCTCAGAAATAAACCATAATCCCAGGGGTAAAGATTACCAAGCAAAGACCCCCACACTTCATGTGTGTTGTTGCATCTATAGGGAATGTTTGGAGGATTAATTAATATTGAGAAATAATACACTTGGTTCTCCCTTCACAGGTCTATGCACACTGGTGTCTGTGTCCTGGTATGCCACTCAGGTGTCCTATCAGTTCTTCAACCCAAATACGCCGCCCAACGCCAGGTATGTAGGTCGATCAAGGAACAAATATGAAACACTTAAATTCTGAAAAACCAATATATCAACATTTGCCCAGAATACACTACGTTCTTGCTCTCTATTTCACCTGACATAATGTGATTCTAATCCTAACACGAATTAACACATAAAAAACAAACTACAACTGCAACAACTGGCCCAGTGTCCAAACAACAACAACAAAACCCTAAAGACAAGTATCAGGCTGATTAAACAGAGTAAAAAGAGGTGCTAGCATTTTACTAACAATGAGACAGCAAAGTGTTTAGCAGCAGTCTGACATTTATTTGATTTGACGTTGAAAAGAAGTTGTGTGGAGGTGAGAACAGGAAAATGGCACAGAGAAAATATCTGGCTCCAAAATCATAGTGTTTACATCCCACCATTGAGACAAATAAAAAGCTACTGTAGGAGTTATTGAATCACTTGTTTTGTCACTCTGTCTTCCTAACCTGTGTATTAATTGACAGCTTCATGTTTTCAGACTAGCCAGGAGGTATTTCTGTAACATTTGCTGTACATTAAAGGAATCTGTCATCCTGATATTGATGCTAGAGACAACCAGTGATAAATGGATGTTATAGTTACAGCAGTTTTCAGGCTTGTCAGTTACAGTCATTGATGTAATGTGGCCATTTGATTTTTATTGAACCAAAGGAATCAAAATGTATTTAAAGTGTTGGTAATAATAGCTCATTATAATCACATATAATCTGTAATTATGGCTAATAAACAGTGTTTGCACCAGCTGCGTATGTTTACACATGACCAACCTTGTTATCAGTTCCAAACCATGGCTAGTTAATATTAACTCATAATAACTGCTAGCAGTTCCAATTAGAGCTGAAAAATCTAGCCAGTTTAACATGGTAACTTTCAAATAACGGCCAGTTTAATAGCTAACGCTGACAGCTAACAATTGCAAATTATGTCTGATAAATTTGGTCAGCTTCAGCTGCTAATAGAATTTAAACTTTAAGGCATTTTCTTCAACTGATCTTAAACATATTACAATCAATTGTCTTATTATTCATTAAACTCATTCAAAATGTGCATTTTCTCAATTTAAATTTAATTTAAGCTATTTAATGGCACATTAATTATGCACAACATTCCAAAATATAGCTAACTAAAATGAACTCAAACTAAGCTCTAACAGATCCTATTAGAGCTGATAAATATAGCCAGGTTTAAGTTGCCAACTGTTTAAAATAAAGGACAGTAAAATGGCTTACACTGAAGGCTAACAGTTTCTAATTATGACTGAGATATGGACAATTTCAGGTGGCAGTTGTTGAAAATTATGGCTACTATGGTTACTAATTATTATTCCCAAATTATGGCTTATATAGCTAATAATAGCTAATAATAATAGTTGGCAATACTTTCTAATCACGGCTCATCAACTGGGCCAGCTGTAGTTACTAATAGTTCTAAATGATGACGGCTAATATTAATTCCAAACAGCTGGTTTTAATGACTGATCAGTATGGCAGGATTCATTTGCTAATAGTTCCAAATTGTGGTCGATAAAAAAACCAATGTCATTAATTCAAATAATGCTAATTATGGCTGATAAATATGTCCAGTTTGTGTTGGTAGCTGTTTAGCAAGTTGCCTGGAATTGGAATAAATGTTTTTATTTTCAATTTTTGACTCCTGAAGTAAAGCAAACGTTTCTTGTGAGGTTTTGGTATGGGTGGGAGCCAGATGGACCTTATCTGAAACACAAAATATAACGGTTTCTGCTACAGGGTTTTAAATAAAAGATATTGATGTATATATGAAAGCATCCCTTCTGTGAAAATTTAGTTGTTGTTTTTTTACTTTAACATGTGTTTTTTTATATTCTAGAAAACACATCATGAGACAAATACACAGTCAGTGCTATGGGCATTCCTGTCTTTAATGTATAGTGCACTCATGAGAGTCTCTAAAACGCAGGTTCAGTCCTCCAGGGTTTCATACAAAATAAAAAAAAACCCAATCTGTCAACTTGCAGGATGGGGATTTCTGTATCATTATTGTTTATCAGTATTCGTTTTGGTTCCAGTACAGAAACTTGCCACTGTGTAGCGTAGAGTAGTTTTATAGTATCTGAGGAGAGCTGTGCTAGAGCTGCAGTACGTTTGGTGTCCATAAGTAACTTTGATAGGTAGACATGAGTTTTTAAGAATGCAACTGATTTTAACTGACTTGCAAGGGATTTTAATATTTTGTTATATTGTTGAATATTTCTTTGTTAGTGAGACACAGTAAGACATTTATACTTAACAAAACTGTAAAGGTAGCATGTAATATCTATTAAATTCCATATTTTATTTGTGACATAGTTGAATGAGTATTTATTGGAAGGAAGGATCAGATTGCCGGACATTCAGAGCTGGATGGAATTACTTCGTATATGAAAATTGGTGAAGTTGTAGCTACAGCCAGTTCTCGTCTTTCTCTTGTCATTTGTGGCATCGTGTCATTTGAATAAAGCTGCATTTTTCTGAGTACTAGTCACACTATTCAGTCATCAACCTTTAAAGCCACACATGAATGGATTAAATCAATAGTGGAGAATTTGTTACCAACTATACAACTCAGAAAACTTTAGTTCCCTTTTGGCTCATTTCAACCAGAAGAACAGGAATAAGATTTTAAACTTTTTCTTTAAGTCAGAGAGGAAAACCATTTGCATGCTGCATTTCTGTCTTTGTTCAGTGTACGTTGGAGATTGTCACGACTGATTCTTAAATCCATACTGTATATGCTGACAGTAAGTTTTGGCATCGAAAAATGTTGAATTGAAAGCGAAAATACAAACATTGAAGTTTCAATCTTACTGGCAGTGTTTTTGCGTGAGGGGCGGGGGCTAGGGGGGCGGGGCTTATAGCGCAAGAACGGGCTTCTTGGTTTTGAGGAAAGGGGACAGGAGGAGATTTCCCTGTGCTGGCTAACGCCATTTTCGTTTGACCAAGCATGGATCAGAGTTCACCTGGACCTGGGACTTCGAAAACACCAGTAAGTGTGTTTCTCTTTGTACGTATTGGTATATAATATTTTTCCACACAGAACCTTGTGGCGTTAAAACCACATTAGGCTTCATATTATGCTAATTTAGCAAACGTGCTAATGTTCTCTAAGCCAGCTAATGCATAATCAAGGATTTAGCCCGCAGAATCAAGATTTTTTACTCGCAGAATCAAGGATTTTTGCCTGCGTTTTTTCTGGAGGGGCTAAGTTGTGGCGAAATAATATTTAAGTTATTTAATAAATAATATTGAATAATAATATTAATATTTAAGTTGATGAAGAATCTGTCCTGTAAGTGGAAATGTGTCTGTAGAAACGAGTCAAAGCCCTTTTACATTAGCTAGCTTAGAGAACGTTAGCAAGTTTGCTAAATTAGCATAATATGAAGCCTAAAGTGGTTTTAACGCCACAAGGTTCTGTGTGGAAAAATATTATATACTAATACGTACAAAGAAAAACAGACTTACTGGCGTTTTCAAAGTCCTAGGGCCGGTGTTCAAGATTAACTGGTGTTCCGATCAACAGGTGATAGCAGGGTTTCTGAGACAGATGCTTCGTAGGCGTGGCTTTTCAGGACCCCTTACCTACTGACCAGGAAATAAACAATGGGACAACTTTATCTATAAAATGAGATTTCTGCTGTTCTATACATTTCGGTCTTGACAAAATAACTGGAAATAAGAGGCGTTCTCATTTTAAAAGTCATGCTGTCAGGCTACATGAAAGAAAAACTACGTCACCGCGGCTGGAACATAGACTGTGGAACCAGTGGAGCTGCGATCTCTGTTTACTGTTAAAACAGCAGATAAGAGACCAGCACACGGTGTACATGTTATTATCCCCTGCTTCCACGAAGTGGAAAAGGGGGATATAGGTTTGGCCTCCGTCCGTCCGTCCGTCCGTCCGTCCAGCCGTGCGTCCGTGTGTCCAACATGAAGGGGACAGCTTTTCTCGGAAACTATTACAGCTAGGATTACGAAATTTAGTGTGTAGCTTCACACCATGGACACCTTGATCAAATTCGAAAATGAGACCTGTGCGATAAAATTTAACAGAGTTATGGCCCTTGATCACTATTTTGGATGTAGACTCATAGACATCACATGTGGTGGGGGATACTGATGACCATGTCATCTTGTTTAACAAGAAGTTCACCAAGCTGTGTTATAACAGAATGTCGAAGTGTTGCAGTATAACATTAATATATTGATACAGTATTGGTAGGTTTAGATCACATTGTAGCTACACTGTCTTATTTAAATAACACAAACGTAAAAATTTGACCAAAACAGCTCAGCAGTATTTAAGGTATTAGATTTGAAATGCAGCAATTTTGCAAAATTCACAGGACATTCATGTTCAAACCAGCAGCAGAACTTTATGTCATACTACTCTAAATTGACATCATTGAGAAAAGACACCAATTTCTTTCAGTATATCACATGTACTAGGACATTAGCTCAGGTGACTGAACAGGAGCTCTATAAACTGGAAGATAAACCCGACGCAGTGGTCCGGGTTCAACTCCAGCTCACGGTTTTTTGCTGTAGGGTTTCTCCCTACTTTTTCGTCCGTCTCTCTACTTGCCTGTCAAATAAAGCTAATAAAAAGGAAGAAAAAAAATATTCACAGCTATTGGTAGTCATAAGTATATATAAGTGTAAAGGTGTTCAGTGAAGAGGCAGTTTTTAGTCTGAGAGGGAATCTGCAGATGGAACTTATGGTAGAACAATTCAGCAAGATGATCTTATTTGGTCTGTTTTTATTCCTTTTTATTTTATTGTTTCACGTCTTGAGTTGTGAGATCTTGTTTGTACAGAAGCTAGCTAAATAGTTGAAGGGTGGGCTCTTTAAGGTTTTGTAGAATAAATATCCTCGTCTCTATTATTGTTCCAGGTCTTTAGTAATAAAAAATACTTTTAATTTTGTGTTTTATAAAGTCAATGCATTTAATTTACAATGCATTGATTCTATGGAATACAATGTTGATTAACTTGCAATGCCCCAGTAAAATAAATAAATCCTAAATAACTGGGGAAAAAATAGATGAAGCATATCGACGTTCTGAAGGCTGGAATGTGAAACCTCTGGTTAGAATGCGGTCAGATGGTTTATATGATGTCATTGTTTAACTTAAAATCTGTTTAAAAGTAGAACAACTTAGGTCAAACTGGTTTATCGCAGTAAGCTTTGAAAACGGTATTAGAACTTCTCTTGCTGTTTCTGTCTGACCGTCGGACTGAGGCCACAGACTGTCACAAGTTAATCTGATGTAGATCGTCACACTCTATCACAGTGAAGCGATATTTCCACTCTGTTATGGTAAATGGTCTGTATTTATATAACGCTTTTCCACCTGCAAGGTACCCAAAGCACTTTACATGATACGTCACATTCACCCATTCACACACACATTCACACACTGATGGCGGAAGCTGCCATGCAAGGCGCTAACCACAACCCATCAGGAGCAATTAGGGGTTAGGTGTCTTGCTCAGGGACACCTCAACATGAGCTCGACGGGCCAAGGATCGAACCGGCAACCCTCCGGTTGCAAGACGGCCACTCTACCCACTGATCCATGCCGCCCTCAGTGTTAGGTGGAAGTCCTCATTAAACCGAGTATTTTACTGGTAGACTGAACAGCCGTGAGTCCAAACAGAGCAATAACGACAACGTTAAAGCTGACAACAAGAACATTTCAGAACAGTTTATTGACGTCTGTGTGTTTTGAACAGGCATCGGTACAGTCACCTATGCTATGTGTTGCCGTTGTAACAGCTGCCTCGCTCACTGAATATCACCTGTTGATCGGAACACCAGTCATAGTCATAGTCCAGCTCATAGAGTTGATTACAATTCAGACCATAAAAAATCCTTTTTCAAACATTTTACCTGTGAAACACACATTAAGACCATCGGGAAAAAAATATAATATGCAGATGGAAGAATATAAATCACATTTGAATATTTTGGCAGCTTAACAAATAAAAATAATAAAATTATTATTTTTTTTGCCTTTTTATTGTGATAGTCACAGTGAAGAGTGACAGGAGATGGGGAGAAAAGTAGGGGGATGACATGCAGCAAAGAGCCACAGGCAGGAATTGAACCCAGGCCACTGTGTCAGATTCCAGCCCCTATACATGGGTCACCTGCTTAAACCGATGAGCTATACAGGAATTGAGGTGTCCAATGATCAAAATTATTTAATAAATACCAGTGTACCGGCCCACATGTGGACCGGCCCTTCGGTCAAACGACCGAATGACATAACGTTCAATCCGCCCCTGAGGTGAACTCTGATCCATGCTTGGTCAAACGAAAATGGCGTTAGCCAGCACAGGGAAATCTCCTCCTGTCCCCTTTCCTCGAAACCAAGAAGCGTGTTCTTGCACTATAAGCCCCGCCCCCCGAGTCCCCGCCCCTCACGTGAAAATACTGCCAGTAAGATTGAAACTTCAATGTTTGTATTTTTGCTTTCAATTCAATATTTTTCAATGGCAAAACTTACTGTCAGCATTATGGCTCCATAACTGTACATCTTTTCCTAAACTCTTCCTCCCTGTTTCATCCACAGGTATGAGTTCGGCTCGGCCCTGTTCGTGGGTTGGGCAGCAGCCAGTCTGACGGTCCTGGGCGGCTCCTTGCTGTGCTGCTCCTGCTCCAAAGATGACATGCGAGGGCAACAATATTACCGCCAATCACAGCCTTCCACAGCCAGGGAGTACGTGTAAACCCCACCCCCTTCCAGCAGTCACCCAAACAGAGAGCAGAGGACACGCTTGGCACCACCACCCTTTTTTTCACCATGAAATCATGCCTGCTAAATCAAAACACAAAGACTACATGCAGACACACATGCAATCGTATCGTACTCACACTCGCATTTATATGCACCGGCACACTATTCATAGTGTTGCACACAAACACATTATCCACCAGTAGGGTGTAGTTATTTCTCATCAGGCAGCCTACATATTTGATGTCAATCATCCGGCTCACTTTACAATGTTATGCTTGTATTATGACTAGAACTCTCCTGTGTGCCTTATTTAATGTACTTGAAGTCAGCATAAATACACAAAGAAGACAAATTAATGCATTTGTTTCTTGGTACAGACAGACTATATTTAGTGTGAATTAAAAGGCAAAACAAAACTTGTATCACAGCAGATACCCACCCATAACGTGGGCATGGAGCTAAAAATGGCAGCACTGCAATTCTTGCTACACTTGTACTAGCATGTCCTGTGCTTCCTGGTTGGAGCGGCGCTGGTGTTTTGCCTCCATATTGGTCTGTATATTCACACTCCACTGGTGCAGTTAGGTTGTGTGAAGGGAGAAGCCCAAATCACTGTGCAAGAACTAGGGTACATTCATTTCTTGTATCCTTTTACCTTTTGAGTTACATTGTTTCCAAATCTTAGTTCCCAAAATGCAGTTCTAAAGCATTCAGATTTTATGATAAAGCCTTTCCACACTGCCCGGAATCCAGTTCAGGCAGAGAACTGCTAGAGATGTAGTGAAATTTAAGAATGATTGTAAAAAACATCAGAATCAGTCTATTAAATATCAACATGTAGCTCTTGAGCTATGGCAATGTGACTGACAATACATGTCCTATATAATAAATGCTTCAGGTGGCCTTACTTTGAAAAGAAGCTACTTCCTATATATAGCAGTCCTCATTCATACAACAGTCACTTCTTGAGAGATGCACACAGAGACACAATCTTAACTGCAGGAGTGGAGGTGAATTGTTAGATGAAGGTGTCTGTTTAGCTTGTAATGAGTATAAATGCTGGTGATTACCATTTCCCCCCATTATACTCAGCACTAAGAGAAAGTAGAGCTTCTCATTGACACACATCATCACACTCCATTTACTAACACCATCATTCCACTTTTACACGCTCCCTCATTTAATAATCTCTTCTTTAACCAAACAAATGTCAAACAAATCCAAGCTATTTCACTCTGACTCCAGTATAATCATGACTGGGACATAAGCTATAAGAAACTATCACAGTATTACAGTGGACCATAAGCTAACATGATGCTAAAACACAGCTATACATAAATGGAAAGCATATATTTAAGTTTAGTAGACACTGTTTGATTACAACAGGTGTTTTTCAGACACAATGACTACTCCATGCAGATGAAGTACAATCAATACCTGCAGCTTCCTCACATTAGAGCCCGTAAAACTCAACTGCCAAGCTAAATTGGCTCTTGAGGTCCCCCTTGATGCTCCCACATCATTTTGCCCTAATTTGTGTTTCTGAAAGAGCTGGTCCATCACTGTTCCAGATAATAAAGCCATTAACTTTTCCCAAAAAAGGTCCCAGTTGCCCCATTTCCTGGTCGTATGGCCTCTCTTCTTAGAAGACACTTGTTTGTGGAGTACTCTTTTATTCTCAGATTTCGGGGGAGGTTGTGGGTCTATAGGAAATTCCTTGCACACTTTAAATAAAGAGGGAAGTCAAGCATCACTGGTCTGTCAGCAGCAGCTGCGCTTTGAATAGGGATTGCTCAACAACAAATGCAGAAAAACTACCTGCAAAGCTATGTCCAAAGATGAGAAAATATACATTTGAAAGAATAGTTCTGGGAAACAAAACATTTCAGTTATCTAGATGAGACTTAGATGAGAAGATTGACACCACTCCTGCATTATTTATCATAAAGCTACTGCCAGGAGATGGCTAGCTTAGCATGGTACAAAGACTACAAAGGGAAATAGCTAGCTACCTCTCTGGTAACAAGACAAAGCTTTAACGTTGAAGGAAGGAGAATTTGCTTTATTATTTTTATTTCAGACTGAGACTAGCTTGCTATTTCCCCTTGCATTCAGAACTTAAGCTAAGCTAACCTAGCTCTAACTTCATATTTAGTGTAGTATTAATCTTATTGTCTAATCTTAGCAACAGTTTCTTCCAAAAAGTGGTGAAATTACAGCTAACTACCAAACAGTCAAAAAATTCTGACATCTTAATTAGTCAGGACTAACCTTTATGCTAATCAGAATAATATTCTCTTTCACCTGTAGATTCTTAGCCAGCTGACATGTAGCACCACAATATTCCTCCTCGACATATAACTTCCCACTGCAGGAAATCGGGTCAGGTCCAAATTTTTCTAGGAAAAGCCCCACAATTGGTTCTTTTGACGGTTTCTGTTTCTATTGCGTTGTAGAATCTGGCAACCTCGATCTCAAAACTCCAGATCTATGAGCACATAGGTGATAGAACACCAGGGGGTGCGTTATGTTAGCTTATGTATATATCGAACTTTATGTTGTTAAAGGTGATGTTAGAGGAGAGAAAACTAGACGAGAACACTGAGAGGGCAGAAAAAATGGTAGTCATCCCTGAATTCAACCAATCAACATTGTTTTTTTTATGAGTTAAACCTATTAGCATCAAACCTGTTGGCAACGACAGCAGTTTTTCAAGCCTTCTCAAAAGCAGGACGAAGCTGCTTTTCTCTCTTTATTCAAAAACAGTGCTAGAATAGGTTCTTGGTGGGGGCAGTTCTTGTATTCGGAACACTAAAACCACCTGAAACTGGCCCATACGTTCTCGCAGTGGAAAACAACTTACTGACTTTCAACTCTTTTTCTAACATTTCAATCATCCCACTGGTTTTGGGAATCTGAGAGGTCTTTATTATGTCTCTGATCCGACCCCAACCTTCCCCCCAATCCCCCTTGTCTTGTTCTCTTCTTCGTCTTCTTCTTCTCTGACTGTCTTCTTCTCTCCTCTAATTCAGGGCAGAGTTGTTGAGTGAAACTAGTTTCCCTGACTGATCAGCCCCCGCCTTTTTATCGAGGACTGTCCGACTGTCCATCCTCTTGTCTCCCCTCCTTCTATTTTCCCTCTATGACCCCAAATTTGACCCGTTTCTCAGTACTACAACTGCACCTTATCATTTTTATTGGGAACCAAGATGTGCTGTCTCCTCCTATTCTGCCCCACCTTCTGAGCCTTTTCTGTAAATATGGACTCATACAGGATATGTGATCGGACTCTTTCTTTATCACACCTCCCACATCCCCCGTTAGTTCCCAATTACTGGCCCAAAAGTTAACAATGAGTTGAAGCACATGGGTTTTGTTGCGCTGATTTTATGATTTGACTTATATCCTATGACCTCTGGGTGTTGTTGTAAATGTGTGTTTTGGGTTTATTTTGTTCGCTGTGACTGTACTTTGACTGAAACATGTCTTTTTTTCCCTTTTGAATTGCAGACCAAATGTTAAAAGTACCCCACCAGAGAAAAGGGAGCAGTACTTGTAGTTTGGGAGAGTCTTCTGGCCTTACCATGGTTTAGATTCTGTCAACAGACAAAACCCTCTCACTGGGGAATTCAAAACAGACAAGAAAGAATTTATAACCTTCCAAGCACATTGTCACAACGTAAATTAGCAGTCTTTGTTGTAGTTAAAGAAGGGTTTGGGGAGGTTCCTATGAATTTGATGTTTTAGGGGGATTGAGAAAAATGATATCTCTCTCTTGTCTGTGTTGTTGACTTTGGGAGAGACAGTCATTCAGGGTATGTTTTCTATAACATGTTAAAATGCCCGGGTGTATATACCACCTACTCTATTCTTTTTTTTTTTACTACATATATAATGTTTTACTACAGTGCCTTATAACACGTTTGTGCACATGTATGTTCTTGACTACATGGATTCTCTATAGTCTCCCATCTGAGGGATCCACAGTTCCTCTGCCAGCAGTTCTGTATGCCTTTTTTCTATTGTTGGATTTCTGAAAAATGAATGTGAAGCTACTCCGCAGTGCCACTTATAAAACGACAAAGACATACATACACGATAGATCTTCTGAATAATGTCTTACGCCACGGTTTGTAGGAAGCCGTGCGCCTGTTTCCTAGTAACCTGGATTGAGGATATACCAAGTACATTAATTTTGTTTTGTTAAGTGCCAATATGATTTTGTGTGAATGACAGAGTCGCTGTATTATTGGCTCTAAAGGATGTACTGTACTGTGTGCTGTCTCCTGTACTAAGGAATGCCAGTTTGCTGAGTGTTCAAATGCCCCTCTGATGCCTGCATTTATTTACCATGCCATTCCTGTCTCTAATATTTACCTCCTCCATGTTGTGTATCATCTCATTTACAGTATACCCCTTGTCTGTTTCTTTTAGAATGAAGTAAACAGAGACATAAAAATGGACTTGGCTGTGACTCAGTGCTTTATCGGTTGTTTCCTAACTTTTCACCCCGGCCAGACTTTCCGCCCACTCGCCCCGCTTGTTCCTACTTTCCAGCTCAAATCCTTCTTTTGCACCCCGTTGTTCGATAATTGCAGATGTGGAATTCCACTTCTGCTCCACTGGACTGTGGTACATTCTCAGAGGTGGATCCAAAAAGTTAACTTGCTCACCGCTGACAACAAGCCTCGAATTTTCTTGTTGTTTTGTTGAGTTTGAACCAAGAAACTTTTTCAAAACATCATAAACTTGACCACAGTTAAGCTTTGTGAGCATCATAGATGGACTTTGTGGAACTAACACATCACTTTTTAAAATATTAAATTCAGAAAGCCTAAAGATTTGAAACCAAGACTGTCTTAACACAATACCTATATGCCTATAAGAACATTATTGATCACTGTATTTGTTCTTCCTGTTTACCCCAGCTGTGTAGATTTATCCTAAATTTGGGTTATAAACTTAAAAGTTCTTATTTTAAACAAAATGTACTTTGAAGTTTAGCTAAAGCTACACTTGAGTTTTAGCAGTGGGTGTCCTCTGACGTCTTTCAACCAAATTGTAAGTCAGGAATGTTAAAATTGGACAATTCTGCTTTTTTCATTCTAATGACGAGTATAAAAATGCAAACATCTCAAATGAATGTGCATCACTTGAATTATTTAATATCAGTGCAGCCCCTCCAGCAGAGCACAACAGCAGGCTCATAAACAAAGTGTCCTTTCATTAAGATTCAAAGCCGCAGTGGCAACAGACTGACCGTGAGCTTGTATACGGAGTTAAAATAAGGCAGTTCGAAGAAAACGCACACTGAAGATAGCAGTGGTGAGAGCAGAGCATGGACGAGAAATCTCACATAGGCCTGACATTTACTGATGCGTCTACAAGACCTATGACTATACAGTCTGTTAGCATTCGCACCATTTAATACCATCCTGCAAAAAAAACACCTTTTTCACAGGGACATTTGCTGCATCTGTTTGCACGGAAGCAACGACTGATTTATGGCACGTTTACAAAATAAACACAGTATGTGGAATTTGTGTTTTTCTGCTCAACTCAATGTAAGATTTATTACCTGCTTCTTATTAGAGATAAATCTTTAGCGATCTATTAATTCATTTACTGTAAGGGAAGACGCTGATGTACTGAGAACTAAGATAATGAACCCGCTGAACTGAGGCTTGCAGCAGAAACCAAATAATTATAGTAAACACAGGAATGTGTTTTCCCACTTTTAATACTGGATGCTGGGTGATGGATGAGGTCTCACACATGCGTTTGATTGGGACTTGCACATTGTGGTGAGTCGGGAATGTGAAAATGGAAACTATCTCTTTTATTGCTAAACTGTAAACATCATTACAACAATAAAACTTGTTTTCAAAGTGAACTTTGCCATTCACACTGAGGAAGAGGATGAGGAAAGATATCAACGCTTTATTGAACAGTAGCTGTGACCTCAATAACAGATCCAGGGACTGTATTTACACCAGAAAACAAAGTTTGCATACGGATAGGACAGATTTAGATGTTGGTGATGAGACTGAAGATGTCGAGCTTCATACATTTAAATGTACACTACTGTTCAAAAGTTTGGGGTCACCCTGTTTTCCATGAAAACTGACACTTTTATTCATGTGCTAACATAATTGCGTAAGGGTTTTCTAATCATCTATTATCCTTTCAATACCATTAGCTAACACAATGTAGCATTAGAACACAGGAGTGATGGTTGCTGGAAATGTTCCTCTGTACCCCTATGGAGATATTCTATTAAAAATGTCCAGCTAGAATAATCATCTACCACACTAATAAAGTCTAGACTGGATTTCTAATTAATTTAATGTTATCGTCATTGAAAAAAAAAATGCTTTTCTTTAAAAAAATAAGGGCATTTCTAAGCGACTCCAAACTTTTGAACGATAATGTTGTAGTTTAGGTGAAGATGTCGTGTTGTTTCTTCGTCCTGATGACATCACTGATTGAAGACTCAATGCTGATGACATTATATGTGAAGTTCCCATTGTCAACCAGTTGGAAAGTCCAAACTCAAAGGTTATTCCTTCCCTTAGTCAGGAAAATATGCAGCAATGATAAAATAAGAACATTGTTCTTTAGTATGAATGTATCTTAGAGGCATAAAAATCTGTCATCTTTTGTCCTCAGCTTCATCAGAAAATCAGTATGTGCGAGGAAAATGGATACTGATGCTTCAAAAGAACAAGCCTACCTTGATGTAGGATTTCTTTGTGAACACCATTAAACCTGTGTTATGGACCGGTATTCTCTCCCTCTCTGAGACCTTCTCTGTGAATTCCACCGCCTGCTAGCTGAGTGTCTGGATCGCGGCTCTTTCAAGTTATTTTAGCTTGACTTGGCAGGTTTGTCTGTGAGCTTCGCTTTGTGTCTGCCGGCAAAACACACTGTGTGGCTGACGCAGCGGTCTCAGGAGCTGAGGACTGGATTCATAACTCATAATGCTCCTATTATGAGCTCAAGTCAAACTAAATGCATGTCTAAGTTTGAAAAAGTTAACATTCCTTAAAAATAGCTTTTTGGCCACGGTTGATTAAGCTGTAAGCACACAGAAAATGTGTCAGCTGGTTGCGTATTTCCACATTGTGCACATATACAGATACATCAGCATGTATTTGAAGATGTTTCTCCCACCAACTAATGAATGTAAATTTGTATTAGTCACTCTTCTTTAATTTATTCTTGACTACACCAACTTTGCAGAGAAAAATGCCTGTCTGTTTATCTGCTAAATCAGATTCAGAATCAGATTTAATGACCACAAAACCACAAGACCATAGAATAAAACCCACAGGCATTTAAATAAAGGCAACAACTTATGGAAGGAAACTGAGTGTTTAACCACTTGGTGCAAGTATAGATGTGTGTATAAGAGCATGTGAACTTTCCAGAGTTTTAGTGCAAAATTACAAAATAAAAATAAAATTACAAAATTACAAAATAAAATGAAGAGTTTGAGTGGACAATTATAGCGAAGCAAAATTTTAGTGCACATACAACTTTTTAACTAAGAACAGAGAGTTACTGACACCTTATACACATAAAGAAGGTTGACAATAGTTTTTATGTTACACTGCGTTCAAAAATTAGTTGCTAATTTTGATTTTTGTTAACCATTTGGTGCCGATGGGGCAGTAACCAGTGAGCTTTAGGAGCTTTTTCACTGAAAACAGTCTTATGCTGCAGCTGGACATTGATGCAATAAGATGCAATATAATACCATGAAATGAAATAGGACCATATATGATTTATAGACATGTACATGTAACAAAGGAATCCATCTGTGACATATACAACAATAGATTATATTCTGTATTTTGAAACTTCCATACCTCCACTGAGCCTCTAAAATAAAGCAGTTTAATTGAATTTTCAACTCAAATTGTATTGCACATGAAGAAACAACCTGTCATCCATCACACACTTTGTGAATGTCTGGGTTTTTCCCCTCTTCAGAGGGCAGAAAGACTGTTTTTAATCAGTGGACACCACTCGTTATGATCACGTCACAATAAACCTCTGCTTTCTTTGCTAAAGTAGAGGTTTATTATCACTATTATTGTTGTAAAAGGTGCTGTATACGTGTAAACAAAATTTGTTTGGCCAAAGAAAGTACTTGTGTATCCTAAGAAAGTACCAGAAATGGGCAGAAAGTTGCTTTAAATGGATTTTTTTAAGGGTTTGAAGTTTTTCTGAGATCAATCAGTGGCACACATAATCTCAATTTTTCATTGTTTGTGTGTGTGCGTTCACATGAGTGTGTGTCTTTGGTTTTAGAGGTGTGTGTGATGTGGGTGGGTTTTAGTCCACTGTGCCTGATTTTAGCTGCCTTAGGGTCAAAAGTGACCCTCAGCCAATCATTGTACCCCGGTGGTGTACAGTTTTGACGAAAATATTTAAAAAGACAATGTTTCACTTTTTCTAATGTTAGGTTCTTTTTAGGAAAAGTCATCGAATTTGAAGTTGAAAAAAAGGTCATTTAGGTTATTTTCTCTGCTCTGAAACATAATGTCTGAGTCATTTTTGACCCTAAGACAACACAAAAGTTATGAGTTATGAAATGTGGTGAGTCCATAAGCTAAGACTGTTTTTGTATTTGCACATACTGTATGTAAACAACGTCAAATAAATGATTTAAATAGCACTAAAAATGCTGCAATGCTGGCAACAACCATTGATCTCACAATCATAAATGTGCATGAAAAAAACAAATGACATACTGTGAGTAATATTATGTAGCAATGTAGAATAAATCTTAGTTTACTGGCAGCCAGAAGGGAAATCTGAATGTTTGTTTTACAAGAATGGATAAAATTCTGTGTTTTTGTCGACACCAGTAACATTCTGATTAGGCCATTTGTTGTAATTAAAAATGACATAGTAGTTTGATAGCGGTTGGAGTCAGACCCGCTGAACCGCACACACCTGGTAGACACACAAACACGTCAAGCCAATCCACAGAAATGAGTCAGAAGTTCAGCCTTACAGTGTAAACAACAACCCTAATTTGTGGAAATGTGTCTGAACCAGAGAATGATATGAATCTGAAGTAGCTGTCCACTGTGCGGGAACCACAAACCGTCAAAAACTGCTTCTGACTGGATCTGATTAAGGCTGTTTGTGTGTGAAAGACGAGCTGCAGTACCGCCTCCACTCAGACAGAGGGCGCCAGAGACTGATCAGGCAAACCAGGGATCAGAAAAGTGTACTTCAGACCAGGTATCATGATCAGGATTGAGACCACTGATAGCAATCTGTGGGAAGACGAGGCACAAAAAGTGAGTAAAACCTTTTATTCAACAGCATTTTTTTATGTCT
The DNA here is from genome assembly GCF_021347895.1 of Acanthochromis polyacanthus. Lineage (NCBI taxonomy): Eukaryota > Metazoa > Chordata > Actinopteri > Pomacentridae > Acanthochromis > Acanthochromis polyacanthus. Next base: position 29,775,396 of record NC_067117.1, on the reverse strand, counting down.
ACAAAACATGTTCTGTTTAAGTCAGTTTAATGTGGCCACATTCCATTAATATCTGATTTCACTGTGCCTGTAAGGCAATCTTATTTCTCTGTGTGCGGTCACGGTGCATCACAATCCTCCCTTTGTCTTCCAATAAAAGCCTGTGGTGTTTGGATTCTTCATGCAATGATTGATTAGGCTACTGGAAACAGTTACAATGTTTCTTTTAACATTCGACATGTCTAAACAGCATCGTCTCTACCTAGTAGGTCTTCGATGTAGGACACCAACACACCGCATATTCTGTACGGAAAGGCCTTGACAACAAGAGTTCAGACCCACAGAGGTTAGAAACTGCGGCTCCTCTCCCTGCATACTGAGCTACAAATTTCTCTGTAAAAGCCTGATTTTTAGATGAATCAGTAAGACATGTCTTATTTTTATACATACCTTAAACGATAGATGTTAGAACCCGGACACTATTTTATTTTATTTTATTTTATTTACTACAGAGGCATTCATTTAAATCTTGAACAGAGGAGATGTTAATTTCTGTCTAGGAAACACAGCAATAAAAAAAACCATCAGATGCTGAAATCCTACCAGAGACATGATAAATTCTGTTTCAAGAAAAAAATTTGAACTGAGCCATGTTGGTTTTTAAAAAAGCTGACTTTTCAAATTGAGACAGATCAGATTTAGGAGTGATTGCAGATCTGTAAGTGCATGTTTCTACCCTCCAACAGTCCTTAACCAGCAGCAGCAGCAGCAGGCTCATCACAGCCAGCAGCATCCCCAGAACCTCCTCTTTCTGTCCTCTGCTTTCCGTCATCAAACCATGACAGCGACGAGTGACTTTGCAAATACATGAGTGCAGCTGATTGTGAGAGAGTGGCATCAGCTCTGTGTTGAAGGGAAGCTGCAGTAAACACAAGCAGTGGGAGAAATATTCAGATCCTTACTCATGTTTGAGAGTTGATTGTAGAACATGAAGTGCTGCATTACAAAGGGATGCTGTTGGTTTCAAATCCAACTCAAATAAAAGTACACGCTGTACCTGTTACAGATGTCAACCACATGGCGCTTTTTTATACGCTTGAAGACACATAATGAGTGAAATAAGCAGCAACTTGTCATTTTGTGCTGTGGAATAGCTTTGAAGTGTACTTTCTAGTGGTGCAGAGTTACATCTAGGCTCTTTTAAGGAATAAAGGGATTATTTTCATGAAGAAAAAAATCAAAATATGTGACTTTTATACACCCATGTTTTAGTTTTTAGGGACTTCACAGTTTACATTTAGAGCCTCAGCTACACAGAGACATCACACCTTCTGTTTTATATTTTGTATTTTATATATATATATATATATAAACACATGGTGAATATCTTACCAATGAAAGAACAACAAAATAAAAGCTTGTGCATCTCGTCCCACTACTCTACCTTTGAAAAAGTCTCAAAGACATTCAAATTTCCCTTGATTATTTATACGTGATCATATTATAACACAATGTCTTTGAAGCTTTTGTGTTTTAATGTAAAATAGTCATCTGAAAAGCTGATTAGAAGCTAAAAGCGCTTTAAAATAGCACATTGCCCCTCTGACGAGTGGGAGAGTACAAGATTATTGAACAAAAAAAACGCACAATAAGTGATTAAAGTAAGTTCAAAGTAAGTAGTTACTCAATGATAATATTTGTATTATTTAATAATTGTTTATTATTTGAAATATTTATATTTTTAATTAATTATTAATTCATCTAAATAAAGACTTAATTATATTTTGTAATTATTTTACGTAATTTTATATTTTGTATAATTTTAAATAATAAATGCATACTATCAATATAACTGTCAATATGACAAATATATGAAGAATATTTAAATTATTATATTATGGTGTATTGTATTATACTATAGTGTATTATATTAAATGATGACCATTTTGTTATTATTATTAATAATAATAACAACAACAATAATAATAATATAATTATGTTAATAATATATTGATTTACAAACAATAACATAACAGTTTGTAATCATTTTATATAAGCTTTTGTATGAGAATTATTTGATTTTTTTTATTATTTTAAATCTTCAATAATAAATGTAAAATTAAAAATTAAAATATCCATCCATCCATTCTCTATACACCGCTTTATCCTCACTAGGGTCGCAGGGGGTGCTGGAGCCTATCCCAGCGAAGGCAGGGGACACCCTGGACAGGTCGCCAGTCTGTCACAGGGCTACATATACAGACAAACGATCACACTCACATTCACACCTACGGGCAATTTAGAGTGATCAATTAACCTCAGCATATTTTTGGACTGTGGGAGGAAGCCGGAGTACCCGGAGAAAATCCACGCATGCACAGGGAGAACATGTAAACTCCATGCAGAAAGATCCCAGCCCGGGATTTGAACCAGGGATCTTCTTGCTGCAAGGCGAAAGTGCTAACCACTACTACACTGTGCAGCCCAAATTAAAATATGTAACATGTAAATTATTAAAATAAATACTAAGTTGTCTGACACAAAAATCCAAAATTATTGTTCATTATTATTTTTTTAAAACTAATTCTTTTTCACAAACACATAAATGTGGGCAGATAAAAATCTTTAGACAGAAAGTCTGATATTCTACAGCTCAAATTCAACATTTAAAAAGATAGTTCATTCAAAAAAATTGATTTATGACACTGTTTTGAACAGCATTAAATTATCTTTTAATGAGCAAAAATTCTCTCACTGAAATGATCTGTTTTTGTCTTGGCAAAGACTTTCTTTAAATATATTGGGGAAAAAGAAAACATCTTGCAGCTGCCATGAGGGTAATAAACAGTTCTCTGAAACTATTAAAAAAAGTGCTTAATTCTTAGAATATGTTTTATTTCAATCAAGGACTGATTCTCAAAAGTGACTTAAAATATCAGCAGACACAGCTTCAGAGTGTGAATACGAGTGTGTGTCTTTGCCCTCGGTCATTCCCAAATGAAGTGCTGTTGGTCCGAGGGCTGAAATTAAGAATCTAAACACATTAACCACGCGTGACCTTCATAACTGCACTGTGGCTCTCCATTCTGCTCCCCTCTCTGTTTATCCCATGTGAAGTTTCACCCTCCCGTCTTAACTTTGCATTAAAAGATAAAAATCTGTCTCGGCTCAAACAGTAGAAAGTCAGCGTCGTTTGAAGTCATTTTCTGCCATTTAAGACCGTTCAGATGTGGCAGCGAGATATTTGTGTTGAGAAAATAAAAAAGTGAGACATTTAATCAGAGAGAGAAAGGAGGCAGACGGAGGAGCAGACCGGAGACGTATTGAGATGGTCAGATGGATTATTGTGGAGTGAAAATGCCATCCGGCTTGTTGCCAGCTGCCTTCTGAAGCTGCTGCAGACGAGCTGAAGAGGGCAGTGTTCGTCTTCATACTGCTCCGGATCTTTACTGGGAAGTTTTGAGTTGCCAGACATTAAAAAAGAAAAAGAAAAAAGAAGCTCTCATCCATAATTACTTTCAGTGATGTATAGTGAATCCAGAAAGCTGCCTGCATATTAATAAGGAGCATTAATAGGTTTTACAATAATTAAAAGTGAAAAAATAATAATTTAGAATTTACGAAGATTAGTTCAGGTCTTAAATATATAAGATAATGCATGCTATAATGAAAAGTGTTGCTGCTGGGCTGGTGTTTAGTAACAGATTTGGACAGTGTGTGTGTATGTGTGTGTGTTATTTACATGCAAGTAATCATTTGTGTGCGAATATTGACAGTTTTGTCCTTGTCCGCATGTGAATATTGGCTCTGCTGTGTGTTTTTGTCAATATAGTTTTACATAATAACTTCTGTGTGCGTCTGTGTTTGGTTTGAGGCGTTCCTCTCCTTGCACTCACCCACTTCATCTCCTAACAATGTGCCTTTAAGCCTCATAATCACCTATTGACTCCTCGTCATAATTACCACTGTTAGCGCTGAGTGCGAGGAGGCCTGATCCGAACGGGAGGCGGCTGTATGGGACCGGCGCTTTGATCCAAACAAGGTCAGAGGAATCGATCCCCTTTGATCGGAGACTTGCTCAGAGAAACAACCATTTCCACAGGTAGCTGCCAGCCGAGTGCACTGTCTGGAGCTGCTGCTTTGTCCTTTGTACACAGTGTCAAGACCACACATGGGTTCCTTTTTATCAAGCTTTCCGGCTTGTTTGAAGGGCTTGTGCATAAGGTCATACAACAAACAAGGTCTTCTTCTTGGGCCTTTGTGAATATTTGCAGCCAATCACCTAATATGTTATTAATTGCTGCTACAAATATCCTTTGATCTGAGATAACTGTGATGCTCAGAGCAAAGATGGTGACGTGTCCAACCTCAGCAAGGATTGTTGCTCTGGCTGTTGCCTGAGGAACATCAAGGCGAACACAGAGAGACTCAGGAAGACTTTCCTTATCTTTATTTATTTCTTGACTTCCAACTGAGACATGAGTACTAACTTCGTGCCACCTCAGGTGAATACGTGTGCTGCCATGACAGTAATGAACCTTGAATCGTTGAAGAGCTTCTTTCGTCATACGGCCATGACTGTGAACTTTGACCTCAGCTCATCAGCTCAAGTCTAAAATATATCAGCTCACCTGCAGTGCTGCACACTAACGGAACACTACTGGAAATATGGAAATAACATGTAGGTCTAAGCAAACATACAGACACCCACACTCTGATGCTTAACAAACAAAACACCTGCAAGCACACACACGCACAGACACACACAGACACACAGACACACACACACACAGACAAGCTCACGTAAGCAGACACATGCAAGCACACACACACAGACACACACAGACACACAAGCAAACAGACACACATGCAAGCACCCACATGTGTGCAAGCACATGCAAGCACACACAAAGCATGCAAGCACACACACACACACAGTTGCACTCTTGCACTCTTGCACAATGTACACTGCACTTTAGCCAAAGATCTCAACCTCATCATTTATGATGCTGATTTTTGTGTCATTTTCTATAGTTTTTCTAAAGATTTGTCTGCATAACATCTTCTTGTCATTGCACAGCCCTGAGGAAGTCATTTGGTACTTCTCTGCACATACTGTATGAGTACACGACAAGTAAAAACTCTTGATAAAAACTCTTGATTGTTTCCATCTAAAATATTCTCTACGAGACTAATTGTACATTACACTTGTTTCTAAGAAGCTGGCCTGAAGAAATCAGCTGATCCAATCCATGAAGATCACTGCAGAGTCAGAGTTTAGTGCTATTGAGACACGAACAAACTGGAGCTGCTCCCATATGGAGTAAGATTACACAAACTCATGCATATGACAGCAGAATTTTGTGTACAAGTTTTTTTATTAACATACAAATGTTTTACATTACGAATACGAATGGTTAGAATCGTGGATGAATATTTTTGACAGTAATCTTACTCCATACTCCCAGGAACAAACTCACCTGAACCTTCAGCTCACCTGCTTTTAAAGACACTCCAGGAGAATGCCTTCCCCATTTGTACCCTAATTTCATCAATTTAAATCTTTTTAGCTACCCGAAGCCCCAACTTTAGCAGAAAAACAAACAAATATCTCAGGCTGTCTGCCTCTGGTAGGTTCTGATTCCTCAAATGCACGATTTTTAGAAAAGGTCACACCACAAAACCATGGCATATCTATGTATTTGAGACTGCATTTTGTAGTTCCTTTACTCTACAATCCTAGCCATCACTGGTTGCAGAACTCACAAGGTTCTGCCATGTGGCATGTTTAATACTGCAGCTAAAACATCATAAAATGTCAAAACGCTGTTGCATTTCAATAACTGTTTGATTTATAGCCTAATCAAAATATGTTAACAATACACTTTGCTTTTTCTGTGAAAGACATTTGATAAATTGGAGCAAAGAAAATGAGCTACAGGACATTTTTTATGATGTGTATTCGATTTGTTTTCAGGCTACCAGGTGCCATAAAATCACCAGCTAAGATGCTCCTGTGTCCCATTCTTTCATATTACACACATCTGCAGTATTCTTGCTACTTAACAAGTATTAAAAATGATGCAGCGAGAACATGTCAGCCACAGCAGTTCAGAATTAGCATCATCGTTCCGCGTAAACACAATGAGAGTGTTTGTCTGCACACTTGCATGTCACACTGAAACCCGCAAATCCTGGTGGGGGCGGGAGGTGTAGTTATATTGACATTTTAATATCCTCTGCAGACAATAAGACACCAAGAACACAGGCAGCAGAAGAAGAGTGTGGCAGAAAGTTGAAGGAAAACAGTGGAGGAGGAAGGAATTAGGAGTGCGATTGATGAGTATTAGAAGATGCTTGAGGCAAGATGAGAAATAAAATAAGAGGCAACCAAACTCTAAACCTCCAAACCTGCCACCTTACCAGCCAAAATAATTACAAAAAATTCCAAGAGTCCACTGGAAACCAAATCTATGAGCATCTCTGCAAAGATAGAAGTAACAAGACAGTATGATTCTGGATTATGTGGAGGGTGTTCATATAGATTTAGACTAATATTGTTGTAACGTGTTCTTACGTAATTTGTTAACTTATTCATAGATTCATATGATTCCTTACAGGCCTAATTAGTTTACAATTTTCACAGCTGTTATTGAATAATTAGGTTACATTCATGATTTAAAGGTGTGATCCAATACAGTTTTCTTACCATTTTTCTGGGTTAGATTCATCGTATATTTCCTTACAGTCCATCAACTGTCTGTTCTGTGAGTATGCTGAAATTAAATCTACTATTCATACAAATTGCTGGCTCTGTAAATGGGAAACAAACAATATGTGTATGTGTGTAATAAAACCCATCCACCTCAGGAGCAATTTTCCTGATGTTTGTCTCGGTCTGGTGTGATAAATAGCTTTAGTAACTAATGTTAGCAAAGTTTTTTTCTTTTACTAAACTATGAAATAAAAGCCACAGACACCTAGTTTGATATATTATGAGACAGATTATTAATCATGACCACAAACCTCAACTAAAACCTAAAATCACTTCAGAAACTGCAGACAATCCATTGAGTGCAGCGAAGAGGATTCACATATGAACAAAACATGGCCTTGATGTTTCTTCAGCTTTTATATTCATTTGAATACATGAGAAAACTCAAAAAACCAATCTTTAACATCGCACATATCCTTCTTTTAAAGACCTGATAGGGTTCTCCATGTACATTGTATGGGTTTTCTGTGGTGTTCTAACTTCCAAAGACATGCACCACCTGGTCAGACATATGTAGCCTTCACTCTGCAATAGTCACTGTTGGCCATCAAGATTCTCAACATGAACAGACACCTGCCAGTCACAAGCAGTCACTTCCATATTACTGGACCTCCTCACTGTCAGTCACAACACCTGAACCAATCACCAGCAGTCTCTCTCCCACCTGGAATCCACCCCATTCCTTTGTTTGAAGCACATCAGCTTCAGTTAGTCACACACAGCAGTAACTTTAACAACAGGATCACCACTCATCTCTGGAAACCATTCACTTTTCGCAAGCCTGGAAACCTGGAAATCACACCATCAAAGAGGAAGTGAGTTCAAACTCTTGCTAAGCATGTTGAAAGCTGTTTAGTATCGTGCTAATGCTCATGCCAATGCTAACAGGCCTTCACCACTGGAACCATGCTTCTGGATTTCTGGATGTCACCCACCTGAACCCATATTGTGCTGAATGTTGGTGAGCAGCTAATGGAAAATGTGATGAGCGACTGATGATGATGAGGGTAATAATGAATGGAGGATTTGAATTGATGGCAAGCTACCCTGGAACGAACTGGAAAACAGCTGGCTAGATTTACCCCTTCACCACCACAGTCATTGTCAGGCCTCAAGCCTCACAGCTTCATCCCTTCCCCAGTGGTGTAGTAGGACTTAGATTGTTTCACCCTGTTTGGATTTGTTTTCATTTTGTTAGGATTTGTTTGACACCATTGGCAACAGTGGAACCACGCTCACCTGAATTTCGAACTGTTGTTGAACTGAACATAGCACTGTTGCTTTTCTTTGTTAAGAGAAGCTGCTGAATTATGATTTAATTGCTTGAATTACAGGTGAATGTTTGATTTATTCAATTATTCTCACTCTCTATAGAGCAGCTTTTGCAGTCACTAGCATGACACTGAATCTGTGTTTGTACTTGTGCAGCAGCTGGGTAGTGTCTATCTTATAAATGCTGTGTTGGTGTCAATAGTCAGCTCCAGACATGATGTTTTTGTTTTTTTTTGGTGATTAAGTGAAGTTCAGCAGCTCTAAATATTTTTTTAATCTCCAAATGTAGCAGGTTGCTGGTGTTACTGCCACAGCAAAAGAGTGAATCTCATTGATGTATGACGTGGATGCTTTTTCCATTGGTGCTTGTCAGACTGCTGCCCTTAAAGAAGTTTAAGAGGCTCAAATTGGAGCTTTTAAATTTTTAAACCTCTGGCAAAGCTGACTTACAAGACAGTCCTAAGCAAAAACTTACAAGCAAATGCAGCAAAAATTGTAATTTCTAACCTAGAGAGTAGCATAACCAAACTCGACTGCTACATTTGAGTCCACTGTTATTCAAATCAGAATTGAAAATCCGTCCAAACTCATATCTTTCGGGCAATTGATTTGTAAAAGTCCTGATACTCACCTTGAAATGTGTCATTTGTTCGGCCTCCAGGTTCTAACACACGGTCTTTGCTGTTTGAAACTGAAATCAAAAATGGGCAGTAGAGAGGACTTAAACTCAAGGTGAAGAAACATTTTGTGTTAACATAAAACTAAGCCCTATACACTGGTCTTTCAAGCATCCTTAATGTATTGTCATGTGTTAAATCAGTACAGTGCCTTTTATCAGTGTTTACAATTTGACACATCTGAGTCAATACAAACTACAACACAGAGATGAAAAAACTATGCTGATAGTACGCTACCAATGAGTATGAGGGGCCGTACAAGACTTAATTCATTCTCATCCTTTCACACACATATATTTTCCTTGCACACACATACATTCTTCTTTCACATACATATATTCACGCACACACACATTTTACTTTCACATACATACATTTTCACTCATGCACACATACATTCTCCTCTCACATGCATATATTGTCACACATGCACACACACACATTCTCCTTTCACATTCATACATTCTCCTAAATAAATAGACATATATGTATATGTGCAAAGAAAATATATGCATGTAAGAGAAGAATTTATGTATGTAAGAGGAGAATGTATGTATGTGAGAGAGGAGAATAGTGGAAAAGGAAGTAAGTACAGTGGAAAAGGAAGTCCATCGTTTTTTGCGCTGTGATTGGCTGAAAAGCTCAAGTGGGCGGTGATGTTCAGGTAACGGTTACCATGGCAGGTGGAGAGGAGTCCCGAGCGCTTCAGCAAGCCATTGGGGTTTTAAGAAGCATTTTGTCATCCCCAGAAACGGTCACATACTGTATTATCGTCGTCACTTGAGCAACAGACACCAGGTTTATCTGCACCAAACTTTACTCACAGCACTGTGGAAAGTGAGATGAGACAACTTTTCAAACCTGCAAACTTCCAAGTCGCTTCAGCGGGACAAGCAGCTAACGCTAACGCTACGCAAGGCCGAACTGGAGGATTACGTGTTGTAGAATTTTCACACTCCCCAGAAAAATCTGACTCCCCCTTCGCGTGAATGCGCGCGACTTACATTTCACTCTGTGACCACTTGACGGGTTTTCTGTTGTACGTTTACTGTTTTTGCTGTTGTTTTCGGGTTAAATGTGATTAAGTACCGAACTGCAGACATGTTTCCTGTTAAATATGATTAGGTGACGTTTCTCCTCCTCTTCTCATCCGTATGTGCGCACCCTAAATGGCATCGGGGAGAGATCCTACGCTACTCTCAGCTTCACTCCTATGAGGACATCAGGACAGGACAGGCTGTAATCGCCAAATATAGTTCATATTCCATCAGTGTCCTACACGTGTTAATAAAATAATTGTTCACCGAGAAAGCTTTATATCTCTTTATTTAAAATCGGACTCCCCTAAGAATGTAAGATTTGGCATCAAAATATGTCTGGTATTTATGTATAAAGTCTTTAATATAAGTATAATTTTTAGTATAAAGTCATTTGTTGTTGTTTTTATTGGGCCAGTGAACAATAGAATAGAATTGAAATTCTTTATTTATCCCACACCTGGGAAATTATTTGCTACAACAGCTAAAACACCAAATCACAACATCTATCCATCCATTCTCTATACACCGCTTTATCCTCACTAGGGTCGCGGGGGTGCTGGAGCCTATCCCAGCTGACTCGGCTGAAGGCAGGGGACACCCTGGACAGGTCACCAGTCTGTCACAGGGCTACATACAGACAAACAATCACACTCACATTCACACCTACGGGCAATTTAGAGTAACCAATTAACCTCAGCATATTTTTGGACTGTGGGAGGAAGGCCAAATCACAACAAGTTAAAAAAAAAACAACCAGTAAATCACAGTCTGTAAGAAAAGAATAATAACATAGGGGGCTAAATGATCACAGTATGGCAGATTAAGAACACAGAGACTATTTTAAAACTAGGACTTTAACAGAAATATGCAGGTTGAGTTAACTGTGCAGATTGTATGATATGAAATAAAATCTGGAGTCAGATTTTGTTGGGTCACTTAAAATCTGACTCCAGATTTTATTTCAGCGTTAGCTGCTTGTCCCACTGAAATTAAATTAAAATATATGAATGTGAAAGAAGAATGTATGTGTGTGCAAGGAAAATATGTGTGTGAAAGGAGAATGTATGTGAGTATGAGAGAAAATATATGTGTGTGAAAGGATGAGAATGAATTAAGTCTTGTAAGGCCCCTCATAAATGAGAGTCGGATCTTCAAAACATTAAAGGGTCTCATATGGCAGCTCCCCTCACACACAAAGTATTTTTATTCACACAGACTTTAAGTAAGTGCAATATGAAAGTTTATTTTTAACAAATGCTGACATGACGACCAGGTGCAGAGAACAACAAAAGAACTTTTTCTTTCATCCAGTAATTATTCTTCGATATACAGTAGCTGTCCAAAGGTTGAAAACAGACTCATTCTAGTTTGTACATTGTGGAACAGAACTGAAGAGACACTTTGATGGAAGGCACAGGGGACTGTATAGTACAACAAAATAGTGTTTCGTGTTTTAGATGCATCCAAAAAGCCACTGTTTGCTTTGACGGCAGCTTTGCGTACCACTGTCCAACCACCTGAGGAGTCTACAACAGTGCTGAGGGAATTGTTATTTTTGGACCACTTGTTGGCTGCTTTTTCTTCACTCTGGAATTAAAATTTTCTTAAGACCTCAGTTAGGTTTAGATGACCATGAAGGCCAGTCATCCGTCACTCCGTTTCTCGGTTTAAAAGCACTTACAGAACAGAACCTATAGCTCTTCTTCTTGAGTTTCATCAGCAGTGGTTTCTTTGCAACAGTTCCATTTCAAAGGCCTGATTTACACAATCTCCTCCCAACAACTGCTAGTGAGTCATGTTCATTATTTAAACTCTGACAGGCTTAAATGTGAACTCTACTCTGAACTGCTTTTAGTTGTCAATTTGTGATGAACTTCTCTTTTGCAGCAGAGAGAACTCTTCAGCTTTCTTTCTTGGGCCACTTTCCTCACAACGTTTGAGGGTTTTTATGACTGATGTTGAAGTTTTCCAACCTGACTGAACTTAATTTCTTCTAGTAATGATGAATTTATAAAGGATGGCCTCATTAAGGAGGAAATTCCATCATTTAACTTTGCAAGGCTTCTCTGTTCACAGCAACCCAGCCCAGGTGAAGACCTCATGAAGCCAAATTAAGTCAAGTATCTCACACTTAACACTTTCTGTTAACTTTACACTCACTGGACACTTTATTAGGTGTTATTACCAGATTGGGACCAAGTTTGACTTTTTAAATTCTTCATGGCATAGATTCAACAAGATTGTGGAAACATTCCTCAGAGATTTTGGTTCATTTTGACATGATGGCTTCATGCAGTTGATACAGATTTGTTGGCTGCAGATCTCCTGTTCAACCACATCCCAAAGGTGCTCTATTGGATTGAGATCTGATGATTGAGGAGGCCACTGAAGTACAGTGAACTCATTATCATGTTCAAAAAACCAGTTTGAAATGATTTGAGCTTTGTACCAAGATGCATTGTCCTGCTGGAAGCCACGTTCAAAGTCACTTCAATCAACCTTTTAAGCACCACAGACCGATTTCAAGCAAGGCAATTTTCTCTGTAGAACGGTGTCTTGCTTGAAACCGGTCATTGTGCACATAACAAATAATTTTTTTTTTTATGACCTTTATTAACCCTTAGATGCATGAGTGATTGGACCCTACACTCTTCCCTGAGTGTACGACCTGTACAAGAATCAATGTGTTTTTATGCCTTTTTTGGTCATTTTGGTTAAGAATAATTTGGATTATTGTTTGTATAATATTTTTGTCCACACAAGAATGATTTCATATTTGAAATGTTTATTTTTCCCTTTATAACAGATTATTGAACATTTTGATAACTGAAAAAAAAAAAAAGAATATTACACAGAACAGCAATTTCCATTCTTTTCCTCCAGCTGTTGCTGCTCTCCGTCCCTCCAAGTTTGTGCATCACTGTTACATCTGGCTGGCTGCTGCCTCTCTCCTTGCTCTCTCTGATCTCCCTCATAACTTTACCTGTGTAACTGCAGCACACCTGAGTGCTGTTAGCACTTAGGGAGGAGGAGGGTATTTAGGGAGGCAGGAGAGAGCGGCAGTCAGAGCAGAGCCATGAGCACCACAAAGCCACACGTCCTCCCTGAACAAATGCGTGAGGGTTTTTTTATTGTGTATGTGTTTGAAAACTTTCCTTTTGTGATTAACAATGGTATGCTGCTAAACAAACTTTATACCCCCGCCGAGCCAACACCCGCATGCGCAGAACGGCACTAAACCAACGCTCGCGTCACCGCTAAACCAACGCTCGCTACCGCTAAAGCAACGCCGGCTTCAGCGTTGCACCGCTAAGCCAACGCCCGTGTTTTCGATTTTTTTCCCATTTTGTACGCGGTGACGAGCGTTGTCGAAATTCGGCCCCCCTTCCCTACCGTTCAAGGAACGCTCCAGCAAAGTTTGGGTGGTGTGACCGGGCCTTTAGGCAGTTTGTCTGAGGGCCCATTGCCGGGTTAGCCACTTTCACCACCCCTCTTTTGTTTCTTTCAGCCAGCTGTTACAGTCCTTTTCCTTTTACTGTTATTTCTATCCTGATTAGTTGAATTATTCATAAATAAAGCTCCCCCCCCCCCCCCCCCCCCCCCTTCAACTCACCTGCCGAGTCTGTGTCCAGTTTATATGTTGCCGGCCTCTTTGTTTGTTTGAGCCTTAATTTGTTAAATTTGAAGAGGCCGTAACAATCACCTCTTGTATGACATCATCAGTGATAAAGAGCTTGGGGTAGTAATACAAATATTACAATGTCTTTAAAAGTATTAAAGGTAACTTTAAAATGGAATGATTTAAATGGAATGATAACAAAAATATCTTTTTTGAGGAGTAGCTGGAATGTGAAAAGATGAAAACTTTTCGTTTAAAGATACTGCAAAGAAAACGACCTCACCGGGTCATTGTTGGCCCCTCTTTTTATCTAAGGGTTAAAAAAATGTTCTAAATGAATAAAATCCCTATTATTGCTAAATATGTATTTACTTGTCGTTCTGTCTCAGCTTCTCCCTCTTTTTCAAGACTCTCTCCGTTCCTTTTCAAAGAAGTCGACATTTATTCTTTCTTCATTTTGGCAGGGGTTAGACTGACGGCATCACTGAACGGTCTGGCATGAAAACTCACGGTTAAGTGCGAGAAACAAGCACAGATGAAAGTGATGGTAAGATGATCTAATAATTCAAAATAAAACACAGTGGAGACTCTGCCAGTAATAAAATAAGGATAAAATGTTTTTATTCTTTCTGTGCAGCCCAGTGTCAGATGACCCATGGGCCGGTGGTTGAGGACTGCTGACTTAAATCCCCTTTCTTTCATATCCTGATGCTTGGTTTGAACTTCAGCAGGTCATCTTGACCATGTCTGCATGGCTAAATGCATTAAGCTGCTGCCATGTGATTGGCTCATAAGACATTTGCGTTATTGTGCAGTTCAACCTGTTTACCTAATAAAGTGGCAGATTAGTGTACAATTCAGTATTCAGAGTTTTGTTCTCTTCTGTTTTATTTCAGAATGCTTTGCTGTGTCCTTCTCATTCATCCCTTCACAAACAAACTCATGGTTGACATAGATCAACTCAGGATTTAGTGTCTTACCCAAGAACACTTCAGCATGTGTGGGCATAAACAGACAAGGGTTAACCGCCTGCTCTGTGATTAGTGGACAAGCTGCTCTCCCACCTGAGCCCAGTGCAAGAAATATCCACAAACTGTTGCTACAATATCTTGAAAACATGCTCTAATCATTGAGGAGGAGCAGAGGAAAATGGACCTCGGTTTGTGTGAAATATTGAGCCGTCTCGTTACCTGTAGCTCCTTCCAAAGTCCCAGAGACATTGCATTCCACATAAATGGCAAAATTCAGTGCCAGAAAACCCTTTCACCATCTCTCCCTCTATCTGCCACAAACAACCAATTAGAGAATTCACAGGAGAGTAAAGTAATAAAATCCTTCAAACCTTCTCCATCCAAATAGTGATGTGTCACTGTTGCTTGTTGCCGCCAGCAACATCACAACTAAAGCCATCTCTTTGTCTGTTCTGTTGCCTTGTTGATCTTTGAAGTCTTTCCATTGAGAGATACCAGCACTGAAAATTCATTCCTTTTTTTTCCTCATAATACTTCTGTTTCTGCTTTGAGATCTCATTCTTTTTGTTTTTCTTCATGGCTGAAGGCATTCTTGCACATATACAGTCCAAAACAGCCTGCGGCTTTGGGAATAATTACCTAAATCTGCCTTCCCTTGTTGAGCTGGACCAACACACTGTATTTCTCTCTCCATTCCATCTCAAACTCCAAAATTGTAAAGCAGGATTTTCTCACGCAACTCTTACCTGCTGCCAAACCCTGAGCCGAGTGGTGCTTTTCACTGCGAAATTGGCTGAACTCGGGACTCAGCTTGTCAATTCTTCCTTCAGGTTTGTTGTAGCGTTAGTGCCGACTCAGAGGACTCCATCATTATATTAACTGCACACAAGTGATTACTTCCAGCCGCAATCACCGGAATCAAACTTTGGCACCGCGTTTTGGGCCCAGATGCACACAGACGCATACACAGAAATGCAAACACAGTTGAATCCACAATAAGTCCAGTTAAAAAGAGTGTGTTTTTGTGGGTAGAGGGGGGCCCATCTCCACAGCTGCACGCCCAGCAGCTGACAGCTGGAGCGTTGGGTGATATGTGCCCGTGTGTGCATGATAAGCTGCCAGTGATTATCATTGTTGTTGTATCATAGTTTATCACACTGCAGGAGAACGGTCACACTCACCTGGCTATGTTTTCCCTGGAAGCATCGCACACACACACACACACACACACACAAAGGTGCAAAACTTAATCTAATCTGTGTGTTTTCTCTCTGCTGCAATAATACAGCGGCCTAATTGGCTCTGACAACTTGGCCAACTCAATTCCAGCCAGTCTCGTCCAGAATGCCTCTCTATGTCTCTAATTAGGTCCAATCAGCCGGAGTGATATTTATCGATTCACCTCATCCCTCTCTTCTCCAACAAACACACACACACACACACACACACACACACACACACACACACACACACACACACACACACACACACACACACACACACACACACACACACACACACACACACACTCACTACCTCTTTCCCTCCTTCACACTGGCCTCCCTTCGCTCACACTTCCTCGCATTGCATTCTTTTTATTTTTTTCCTTTTCCTGAAGGAGACTGCGTTCTTCCTCTCTCTGGTTAATTTTAGTATGAATAAAATAATTATGATTGATGCAGGTGCCTCTTTCTTCCTTCAAAGGTTTTTTTTTTCCTTTTCCTCTTTTCAGTTTTTAAAAAAAAAAAAAAGATACCCCCCCACCCCACCCCACCCCGCTCACACCCAAAAGTAAAGAAGCAAAAAGCTAATTAGCGTGCGAGGATGAGTGAGGAGAGAGGCCTTATCGAGCCGTTATCAGTCCGCTTGCCCCACAGCTTTAAACATCATATTAGATATCTTAATCGCTCATTCTGACAGGGGCGTAAGGGACAAACTTTCTCATTTTCCTGTCCAATTGACGCACTCTCTTTTCCCCCATCTGGTTCCTTAACTTGTATTTTTCCCCCCCAAGATACACGCGCTGCCGTCAGCTACGTGTTGGATGCTTTAATTCATCTAAACAACCTTTTAGCCTCGCTCCAATTCTGTCGCTACGTCTGAGAGTCTGAGTAAAGGCGGCGTTAGTGTCATTTTGGGAGTATTGACGTGCCGACCTCGCCGCTGAATGTGCAGCTGCAATGACATTGAAGCTGATGATTGTTTCTTGAAGTCGGTGATGGGACAATGGTCAGGTTAACTGCATGTACAGGCTGTCAAAATGCAGATACTCAAATGCATGCTCTTGTCTAGATCCAGAAACAATTGTGAAGACAGTTTGCTTTCAATAAAACAGTAGGGAAATTCAATTTTAACAAACTTGTCAGCAAACTATGACAAACAACTGGGTAGTTGCACAGAAACTGAGCTAATTCTTTTTTAATTTTAAAACTCAGTGGTCCCAGAATTTAAAAGGGCATGTGCCATGGGCACCAAATAAAGTGAGGTAAGACATTTGAAATGGCTGTTGTATTTATTATTTGTATGACTTACAGCCTAATAAAAAATATTTTAATGATACACTTTACCTTTGTAGGACTCTGATCATACATGTAAAGTTTCAGGCAGATTGGAGCATGTTCAGGGCATTTACACATTTGAAATTTCATGGCGAAGGATCAAAATTCCAGAGGCCACCACGGACACACCCTTTGACTTTGGAAAAAGATTTTAATAACTTTGGATCATTAAGGCCTCCTGTATGTGCTGGCCGAATTTGAGGTGAATTGGAGTTTCCCCCTAGGAGGAGTTCGCTCTAGAAAAAAATGAAAAATGGGCAAATCTGACATTCAACGCAAAATAGCTCACTTCCTGTTGGGTTTGGAATGTGACTGTCACTGACTTTTTTGTTCAGCCTGATGTGCTGCATATGTGTACAAAATTTGGTAGATACACCCCCTGTCAAAAGTTGTAGGACAGGTTCTACTTTATTTGAATAAGAAAGTGTCCTAAAACTTTTGACAGGGGGTGTAGGTCTCTAGGTATGTTTTTGAATTTTTGTTCTGAAAATCCGACCTCTCTGTCAGTTTTTTGTCATTCAAAAATTAGTGCTTGATTCAGTCAACCAATAATGTTGTGGGCCGGTCTGGGCTAAAAATTGCAGAGCTGATTTTTTTGCCCCAGTCCACCCCTGGCTATCACTTAGTTTGAAGTATCAGGTCGATGTAACCGACCAGCGGTTTTGGGATAAACTGATATTATCATAAGCCTATTTTCCAAAATGAAGAAATGAAAATAACTTTTTTTCTTTGTCTGTGTTGTGTTACATGCCTCTGTTTCAATTAAATATTTTAATGCAAATTGTTATTTCAATTTTTTTAATATTTTAGGGCCATAACTCATGGATTTGCCTTGTGCCTGTTGTCATTTCCACAAGCTACACATTTAAAAAAGTGTTACAGCTTGGCTCAAAAACTGTAACAAAACAGGGAGACAACAACTGTGTGGTGACTAGAATAGATTTATTTTAACAAAAAACAACCAAAACTATGCGTTAAAGTTCACAAACAGAAACCTAAAAACTATGCTGCTGGCGCCCCTGGAGAAAACAGCTCCTGTTGGAGAGGGAGAGTTTGAATGTAAATGAGGAAAGTTTTATGCAGCCGAATCATTGAACAATCAGCTGGTGATCCTCCCTTAGCTCTGAAAAAGAAAAGACAGGGACACCTCGTGTCCAGGTAGACTGGTGGAGGGTCTTCCCAAAAGCTATATTTTAGAAAGATCTTAACACAACAAAATAGCTGTCAGAAAGCTGTGGAAGTGCCATTAGTCCTCAACTGACCCTCTTGCCCATCTGTCATTCTTCAACGCAATGCATGATATTTGTGAGTTAGTGACCATTGGCTTTACACTACTTGTCCTGGTGCAAGCTCGGAAAAAGACTCAAAAATGTCAACAAAAACCAGGTTGGGAGTGATCGGACGTGGAAGAAAGCTGAAAAATAGAAGGTTGCAGCAGGAAACGTCAACTACTCGAGTCCTCCATGGCACTTGAGTTTAGTGAGTAAGGTAAGAGCAGAAAAGGAGCTGCCACTCGGACGCGGTTCTTCCACCCAGAGAGAACCTCTTTCTGCTGTTGCTGCTACACATACTGCCCTAGTTGAGGTTTTAGGTGGAATATTCCTTTTAACCAGCCCCTCGGTTCTCTTTGAGGATTTTGGTTGGAATACTTGGTTAAACCAACATTTTAGGTGCATGTCCAAGGATTTTTGGTGGAATATTCCTTTAAGGTGGATGTGTGAGGACCTTGTAGGTGGAATACTTCCTGAAACCAACCTTTTAGGGCAACATTCAAAGATTTAAGGTGGAATATTCCTTTAAACCCGCCTAAATTTCATGTTTTAATAATTATCAAGTGAGAAACCTCAATCCAGACTCCTCATAATGACGCTAACCCAGCCCTCTGGACTTCCAGTAAGCTGTGTTCCTATTGGCTGTCCAGGTGGCTGCTTGGTGTTATCAGGAACACCTGAGCAGCTCAGTGTCTTCCTGCTTTATGTCTGCAGTCAAACATTTCCTCTGCTTCTCTTCACTGAACCGGGTTTGGCTCTGTTGCTTTAGTTTGTTCTTTAGGCGTTGGCTTGCAGCTTCCAGCAGTAAAATCGTCTTTAATGTGTTTCTTGGTGTGTTTTAGGGCTTTGTCCTGGATAGTTGTCTTGGTAAATGTGGTTCTTTAGCCACAGTTAGCACATGCTGCTAATGTGTGCAGTGATTAGTGGATTTGGTGCAGCTGAGTTGTGTCTTTATCTTGGCTGTAGTGAGTCTTTAGAGGTTTTTGGTCAGACACATTCTGTATTCTTGTTTGTGAGCCAATGTTGGTTGTCCAGGAGGTAAGAGTTCCTGTCCTGATTCTGTTTAAAGAGGTTCTCTGGTAGGCTGCAGGAGACTTTAGGGTTTGGGTTGTGCTAGTTTGGCTTTTGTACGGTTTCATTTGGACAACTATCTTGAGGCCCCTCCATGTGGTTTAGTGAGGTTTTCTGGAACAGTTCTACAAAGAAACCTGCAGCAAAAGCAATGGCGATTTTAGGGGGTGGCCTGGGGTGGCCGGGGCCACCCCTGAAATCTCATTGGCCACCCCTGCGGCCATCCCAGATCTGATAGGTAGTTGGTCACATGGGCGTAACGGACGCGGGGTACGCGTGGGACATGTCCCCCGCACTTTCCACATCTGTCCCCTCTTTCCCCCGCACTTTTTTCAGCCGTTACAACCATAGACATATATACGTAGACGCCTCATTGACTGCGGCTGCTCACTCGAGCGATGTGCCTGCAGCGCCGCCATCTTGGACCGGGGCCAGCCGAGGCAGCGGTGCATAGACATCTATGGAGGAGAGAGGTACTGCTGAATCTAAAAGTGGAATTATTCGCCGAATTTTGAACCGATTGCCAAACTGTTTGATTTTTAGAAACGCCACACGTGTAGCTACTATACAAGGTGCTCGAATATTTTTTTACAATGCAGGTTTTGCCATACTGCTATTATTACTACTGTTAATAATAATTATTATTATTACTACTCTTAATATTATATCAATTATTACTATTATTACTGCTATTATTACTATTATTTTTATCATTATTATTACTGTTACTATTACTATTATATCACGTGTATAAATCACGTTCTTTGGGAAAGCTTAAACATGTGAGAAAAGTAGCTGGAGATAAAGAATTGTCTACAACAAAAATAGTTCCATCATAAATCAGGGCTATTAGATCAATCAGATGCTGTATTCTAACCCACCAATTACTGCAGTAAGTTGCTAGGAACGCTAGATTCATAACATCGAATTTTAAACAAAAAATTGTCTCAGATTAGTTATTTCACCGGTAAGCAGCTGTGTAATACACAGGATGATGCAGAGAGCTGGTTAGATCATGGGTAGTAGAAGCCAGACACGGAGCTGAGGGGTTCTATCCGTCTTCTCGGCGTTTATTTCACTCTAGCTATGACAACCTGCTAACAATATATTATTCCTTACATACATCTTACATGTGAAAAGTAATCCCACGAGCTCTTGTTTCCTTACAGCGCTCATTAGAGCATCCATAGGCTGAACAGAAGTCCGGCATCTAAGTGTTGAGTGGCAAAACCAGCATTGTAAAAAAATATCCGAGCACTTTGTATAGTAGCTACACGTGTGACGTTTCTAAAAATCAAACAGTTTGGCAATCGGTTCAAAATTCGGCGAATAATTCCACTTTTAGATTCAGCAGTACCTCTCTCCTCCATAGACTTCTATGCACAGCGACACTACCTATATATGTCTATGGTTACAACAGCTAAACCCGTTTTTAGCATCCAGTAACGTGTTTTCCCGAGCCGTCTTTGAATGAGCGCACGCTAACGCAGGTGTTCCACAGGAGACGTGCTGCTGAGCAGTGCTGAACGTGTGTCTGGAGTAATGTTTAGCAAACCAGCCAGAGCCAGCAAGAAGCAAAAAACTTCACACAGTTCTTTCCAAACAAACCGTGTAAGTTGTGTGACCTTGTTGGATGCAAACAATGTTAGACTTGTTAGCTAAATGATGACAAGGTAAAACGTGGCAATATATCAATATGTTAAGCTAGTTAACAATAATTCAAATGTGGTTGCCTCTGTTACATTACTGCTAATTAGTTTATTCTTGGAATAAACCCAGTCCTCTTTAATTTCTGGGCAGAAGATGTGCTCACAATTGCTCTCCATGTATTTAAGTCTTTTGGTCCCAAAAGAGGAGAGTCAGGGAGGAGAAAAAAGAATAGGCTATCTATGGTATAAATTTACAACTATTTTTACTGCTTCTCTTTCTAATTCTATCTCAGAATTTTGATTTTCATTTTTTTTAAATGATTATTTCCATAACAAAGAGCAGAGTCAGGCAGGAGATGAACCAGAGGCAGCGGCCAGCAGTAATGTTGACCATGCAGGGTCTGCAGAGGTGAAAAAAAAATATATAAGTGGCTGAGAAAAAAATATGTATCTATGGGTTAAAGTGATTTTGAGGTTAAATTCTACTGCAGTTTTTACTCTTCCTAATGCTATTTCAGAATTTTTCTTACCACATTTTTTTATGTTTATTGCCATAACAGAAAGGGCAGAGTCAGGGAGGAGATGGATCAGAGGCCAGCAGCAGGGACAAGGATGTAGGGTCTTTACAGGTAAGGAGAGATAACTTCCTGAAAATAAGATATCTATTGCAGGGAGAAACCAGGCAGTACTGATCATTTCATGTTCAGTGTTTGGCACCTTTGGCTACTCGTCCAGTAGATGTTCAAGGGACATTGTTGTCAACTCAACTAGAGTTTGGCCACTAAAACTTTAGATTTTATAGTTTAAAGTTTTATAGTTTAAAGAACTAGCCTAGCTGGTCCCCTGGTATTGTACTGTGGCTGTTAGGGATTATGTGGTTCTTTCGCCACTAAGGACGGTGCAATTAAATGTAAGAGAATGATAAATCGCTCTGAAAAATTTGTCCCCCTCACTTCTGAGATGGTGGTTACGCCCATGGTTGGTCAAGTTCGTCAACACGAGAAACAAGAGAAATTCTGTCAATCAATGATAGAAACGTCACACGTGTAATTACTATACAAGGTGCTCGGATATTTTTTTACAATGCTGGTTTTGCCACTCAACACTTAGATGCCGGACTTCTGTTCAGCCTATGGATGCTCTAATGAGCGCTGTAAGGAAACAAGAGGTCGTGGGGTTACTTTTCTCATATAAGATGTATGTAAGGAATAATATATTGTTAGCAGGTTGTCATAGCTAGAGTGAAATAAACGCCAAGAAGACGGATAGAACCCATCAGCTCCGTGTCTGGCTTCTACTACCCATGATCTAACCAGCTCTCTGCATCATCCTGTGTATTACACAGCTGCTTTACCGGTGAAATAACTAATCTGAGACAATTTTTTGTTTAAAATTCGATGTTATGAATCTAGCGTTCCTAGCAACTTACTGCAGTAATTGGTACAAGATGGCGCTTCAGTTAGTAAAGCAACAGTACAGGTGACACAGTTGATGAGCTGATGACTGATAATGTTATTCTACAGGATGAGTTGAGAGCAGTTGAATTTTGCTAATCTAATCTAAGTTGTGAAGAGATGAGGACTTTAATCCAAGGAAATGGCTCTTAGAAAATTTGTACCCTATCCTGAACATATTTTACTGATTTAGAGTAGTTAAAATAACCAGATATAATTGAAGACTGTAATAATGGGAAATGGAATTTAAAAATAAACCAGAATAGACACCTTTATTCAACACTTGAGACAGGAAATCATGGGAGAAAGAGGGGCTGTCACACACAGCAAAGTACTGGGATTTGAACTGTGGTCGGCTGCGTACATGGCATTAAACTCCGCTATGCCATAGCCACCCCACACTACCTTTGTGTCCCATCAAGGCCACCCCGGTAAAAAAAAGTCCTGGATACGCCACTGAGCAGAAGAGACTTTGAGAGTTTTTAGGAAGTTCTGGAGACCAGACTTTAGAGCAGCACAAACATTTGTCAGCAGTTTGAGCAGGAGAAGGTGAGCTTCAGAGTAAAAATGAGATGGAAACCCTCTTGAACCATGTGGTGAGGTCCTGTACCAAGAGTTTGAGCAGGTTGTGAAGAGTCTGTAGTTCTTTGGTCTGAAAGCACAAAAAGAGTCGAGTCAATAAAGGAGAAAATGGGAGATATTGTTGGTTCTTCTGTTGCTCTGCAGTTTCCATTTTTCTTAGACTGAATATCAAGTTTCTACTTTAAATGATTTACCGTGTGAGCCCAAGAAGACTTGAATAAACTCCCTCCATCCCCTGGACACAACACATTTTATAGAGTCTTTTTTTAAAAAAAATGTTTTTGAGTTTTAATCATAGCTTGAGCATAATTTTTTTCTCTTGTTTAGTTTTGTCATCTGTGTGAAAGATGCTAAACAAATAAAGTTGAATTGATGAACTGAATAATTGACTAACTCATGATTGTGACAACAGAAATATTTTTGTGATTTAAGGATTTGTTTCATTTTTAAGGTTGGGGTTAAAATCTTGACAGAAAAAAAATGAATAAACTACATTAAAAAAGAAATTGAATCAAAGGGAAAAGCAACTTTAAAAGAAAATTAAACATTAAATGCAATTAAACTACATTAAACAGACAAAATATTTAAATAGTTAAACAGAAGAAGGAAACATGTAATTATGAAATTATACATTTTTAAACAAAAATTAAACATTAAAGATGAAATGTTTTAGATAATTAAACATTAAAAAAATACAATCAAGAAGAATATTAAACATTTAAAAAATACAAATCATTTAATTAGATTAAGCCTTTAAAAAGACAAAATATTTATTACGAGAAAATTAAATCTTAAAGATCATAAAACTTTAAATAGGAATTAAACAGAAAATACAATGAAGCAAATAAAAGAAAATTAAACATCAAAAGGTGATAAATCATTTAAAAAGAAAAACTTTAACAAAGATTTAATCAAAAAATTAAACACTGGGAAAGAAAACGAAATTTTTCAAACAAGCCGATAAAACATTTGAAAAAACAATTAAACATTAAAAAGACAACATTTCAAAATCAAATCAGACATTAGAAAAGAATAAAAGGTGAAAAAAGAGCAAAAATAAACATTTAATAATCTTATTTCTCATAGTCTGGGAGTCCTTCATGTGTTTTTTGACAAACTCTGTGCGGGCTTTCATGTGTCTTTCACTGAGGAGAGGCTTCTGTCGGGCCACTCTGCCATAAAGCCCCGACTGGTGGAGGGCTGCAGTGATAGTTGACTTTGTGGAACTTTCTCCTATCTCCCGACTGAATCTCTGGAGCTCAGCCACAGTGATCTTTGGGTTCTTCTTTACCTCTCTCCCCAAGGCTCTTCTCCCACCGTTGCTCAGTTTGGCTGGACGACCAGGTCTAGGAAGAGTTGTGGTCGTCCCAAACTTCTTCCATTTGAGGATTATGGAGGCCACTTTGCTCTTAGGAACCTTGAGTGCTGCAGAAATTCTTTTGTAACCTTGGCCAGATCTGTGCCTTGCCACAATTCTGTCTCTGAGCTCCTTGGGCAGTTCCTTCCACCTCATGATTCTCATTTGCTCTGACATGCACTGTGAGCAGTAAGGTCTTATATAGACAGGTGTGTGCTTTTCCTAATCAAGTCCAATCAGTTTAATTAAACACAGCTGGACTCCAATAAAGAAGCAGAACCATCTCGAGGAGGATCAGAAGAAATGGACAGCATGTGAGTTAAATATGAATGTCGCTGCAAAGGGTCTGAATACTTCTGACCATGTGATATTTCAGTTTTTCTTTTTTAATAAATTTGCAAAAATTTCTACATTTCTGTTTTATTCTGTCAAGATGGGGTGCTGAGTGTACATTAATGAGAAATAAAATGAACTTTTTTGATTTTGGCAAATGGCTGCAATGACACAGAGAGTGAAAAATTTCAAGGGGTCTGAATACTTTCCGTACCCACCGTATCTATGGTCCTATCTACTGATTCATATCTATACTCACTAGTACGGTCAGATGCAGTCTCGATGATGACGTTTCATGAGTACCTCAGAACCAAGTACAGACAGTTACGTACTGAGAAATGGCCATAGTCTTCTTACCGCAAAGGTCCAAAGCTGCTTGTCTTCTCCTTCGGCATCAGGAAACGTCTTCAAAGCTTCTTCAAATCCAAGCGAAATGCAATCAAAAAATCAAACTAACGTCACTGGTGCATTCAGGTGCAGTCGGACAACGAAGTTGCGTTCAGGAGCGGAAGTCGGAGTTTCAGTGATGTAAATTTCCTACAAATTTTTTTTTTTTGGGGGGGGGGGGTGCACTGGGTGGCCAATCAGATCACGGTGGGGACCACTGCACCCCCATGCCCCCACGGAAGATCCACCACTGAATTGAACACTTTCACATTTTGTCCTGTCTTATATCTCTCCTCTTATATCCATCCATCCATTCTCTATACACCGCTTTATCCTCATTAGGGTCGCGGGAGGTGCAGGAGTCTATCCCAGCTGACTCGGGCGAAGGCAGGGGACACCCTGGACAGGTCACCAGTCTGTCACAGGGCTACATATACAGACAAACAATCACACTCACACCTACGGGCAATTTAGAGTAACCAATTAACCTCAGCATGTTTTTGGACTGTGGGAGGAAGCCGGAGTGCCCGGAGAAAACCCACACATGCACAGGGAGAACATGCAAACTCCATGCAGAAAGATCCCAGGCCCAAGCTGGGATTTGAACCGGGGATCTTCTTGCTGCAAGGCGAAAGTGCTAACCACTACCCACTGTGCAGCCCTCCTCTTATATCCCTGCTGCTGAATGCGAGAACTGAGCTGCAGTTTGTCCTGTCAGTATTTTGAATTGTGGTCTGAATGGTGTCAGGGTCGTTCTCAAACACATTTGGAGCTCATTGGTCAGTCTGGTATGATATTTAGTTTGGATTATATTCATAGTTGAGAAAACTGCGTCATAACTGTATGTTTGGCCGTACATCATCAGCATGTGCAGGGCTACTTTCTTCTCGGTGTCGCGTTATTTGTCTTTCTATCTACTCTGTCCTCTTGTCTGTCCTTTGCCTCTAAACTGTTTTCTGAACACTGAGCTTGCTTAGCGGCTGCAATGCAGAGATTTCAATGGCTGAGCAGCGTCACGTGGGATGCCTGAATTCGTATGTAATTGGTCTGTGTGTTTCCTGAGCTGATAACCAATGACGTAAACACTGGAAAAGCTGCGCTGGGATAATAGAAGTGACCCGTGAAGTTTAAAATGTCATTACAATTCACTGATTACAGGTCCGGGGGAACCTGTTGACCAGCCCCACGAGACACTGGCCCACCGGGACAGTGCCCGGTATGCCAGATGGCCAGTCCACTATTAGCAACAGCAGTGACGTAATTAATGGTGTTGAGACTCTTGTAGTGTCACAAGTGTTACTTTTATAGAGGAGCATTATATAGTCAACAGAGAGTTAGTAGAGAGTGATGATGAATGATTAAGAAGCTTCAAAGACAGATTTTGGAGTTGGTGGAGACCAAAACAGAGCTTCAAAGAGATTTTTAACCTGTAAGAGACCACAAGTGTTTTTTGCTGCTTTAAAATGATGTTATACTTTCT
The DNA here is from genome assembly GCF_021347895.1 of Acanthochromis polyacanthus. Taxonomy (NCBI): domain Eukaryota; kingdom Metazoa; phylum Chordata; class Actinopteri; family Pomacentridae; genus Acanthochromis; species Acanthochromis polyacanthus. The sequence continues at coordinate 29,748,921 of NC_067117.1, read as the reverse complement.
AATCAAGAGAGCCAGCACTGAACACACTACTAGTAAACAGCACTCCAAAGGAGGGCGAGCATAAATCATTTTTTATGGTTTGCAATGATTATAATGGAGGTCATTTCTGTTGTCAGAACAAATAATGTTTTCTGCCACTTTAAACTCCTCTGGTATCTTTCTTATAAGCCACTAAGAAGATTTTCTTACACTGGATTTTTTAACATTGCTTTAGAAATGCCTGAGTGACCAAAATGCTCCATTTCCCTCTGATAGCCATCCAGAGCTGTGATCCGCTGTGTGACAGTCCTGCATCAGCGCTAAATGAACTTCAAATAAAATATTATGCAGCAGTGATCCATAAAACCTTGACAGGTCGGACAGCTCACCTGCACGCCTCGATCTAATTTAGAAGGCCGATAGAAGAAAGTCTTGCAGTCTCTTTTTTTTTTTTAAATAAAGCAGCAGGTTGCCGTCATCACTTTCTCCCAGCTGGAGGAGTCCGACCTTTAACTCAGCTCCCTCTTACTTGCTCTTGCATACTGAGGTGAGCAGTGCTCGCTGAGGCTTTCTGACCTCTATATAACCCCGATTTAAGACGGAATGATGCTTTCTGATCTTTGCAGCTACCCAAACCTCTATATGTGTGTCTCTCAGCCTCACTCTCTCTCTCTCCCACTCTGTTCTGTTTGTACAGGCTGGCTGTTTGTGTACCTGCAAACTGACAGACTCTGCTTTGATCAGGTCCCAGCCCCGGGGGCAACACACCGCCTGTCCTCTGCTTCTGGTTGTCTATGCGTCGACGCGCACGCAGTCACTCGCGCACACATCACAGAGGCAGAGCGAGATGATGTGAGATAGGGAGAGAAAAGAGAGGGGGGAGAGAGCGGTGTCTTTGATGTGCTCAACATTTTCTGTGTTCATGTTTCAAACAGCCGCCATCATAGAATGGAAGAAGAGGGGCTCAGAGAAGATTGGATGACTGCTGATTGACCCTTAAAACCTGGACAATCTTAACAGCGGCTGATGGAGCGGGGGAAAACACAGGAGCGAGCTCATCGTCTCATTTCCTCTCGACTTTGAGCCCGGCCCCCGCTCACCCCCTTTCGACTGACAGACATCCTCTGCCCGGCTTTTAAAGTGAGCACCCTGCTACGGTGATTAGCAGTTTTCACTTTCCCCTGCCAGTGTGTGTGTGTGAGATGTGACTGAGAAAGAGTGCCGGTACTTGGAGAGATTTTTAAAGTGCCAAAATTTGCTGCTTAGATGCCCCGACTCTGACCCCTCTCCACTGAGCCAACAAGCAGATGGCATTCAAGTGGTTAGACCGCGGATGGATGGAGCGGAGGTTGAAGGCGTGGTTGGTACAATGAAGTGGCGAGTTACCTCACTTCTCCTTTCCAATCCTTTTAGGACGGGCGTGGAGGGCCGCGTTAAGTGATTTTTATTTGGGCGATTAAACCGTCTATGCAGCGAGCCAGCTGACTTCCACCCTCCCGCTGCGCCACAGACATGATTATGGAGGTTACGGATGTCACTTTTCTCTCCGTGGATCATCTCCCACCATCATCTTGAATATCCGCTCATCACCCCTTCATCATGCTCTATCCGTTGCATCAGCGCGGAGATGCAGACGTGTCATTTATTTCCCCCCAACACTCTGCCTGATGCAAAAATGATTTTGTGTCCAGGTGAACGTTTCATGTCCGGGACACGGATCTCGTCGGGGGGAAATTAAGTCTCCCAGGACATTTTTCCTGCCTGGTGAAACACTTGAAAGGTTCAATCAGAAATAATGATCCCCGGCACCGTATTGAGCTTACATGACGGTGATTTGGTGCTATCTATCTGCTGCGGAGCAATGCTTCCTCCCAGGTTGCAGGTTATTAACTGACAACGGAAGGTGATGAGAAATGAAATATAGCTGCACTGGATCTGGGTCAGGCTAGATCTAGACCAGGTAGAACGTTCTGGCACGAGATGGGCTGTGGGAGCAAGCCAAGAAAACAGGATTTTATTCTTCTTTATATATGTTTTCCTGCTCAGTAAACCACTTACAGCCTGAAACCAGATGGGACAGAGCCAGTGTATTCTGCAGAGATAGAGCAGCTGTCTTCTATATGAGTCTGCTGAAATAACACTCCTATCCCTCTCCCTCACAATTACACCCTATTTTGGTGAGCTGCTTTGTTTGCTAGCTAAAGCCAAGCATTTCCAGATGTAATGCCGTCGCTGATGGCTTGGCATTGTCTCTGCTGACCGTCTGGACTCTGGTCAAGTCAGCAATTGTTCCACTACGGGCTGAATTCAGGCTGCAAAGTGTCAGACAGATAAAGACAGCCAAGCATGTCTCTATTTTCCCCATGCAGTGTACATGACCAGTAAAGCGTGTTTTCATCCTCAACTACATGTTTTGGTACTGTACACCTATAATCTAAATGTCTACAGCCATGTTGGTTGTTAGTTAATGTCTGCATGTTATCATCTTAGCCAGTTAGCATGCTAATTTTTTCTAATTGGTACAAAACACAAAATAAAGGCTGATGAGAATAATAATTATAATAATAATAAGAAACGCACTCCAGATAATTCCACTGAGGTTGATTTATAGTAAGATCGCAATCATGTGATCGTCAGCGGGCAGCTTATGTAGTGTTCACTTGTTGTCATGGTTACAGTGACGACATGCTGCTGTCTTGCAATGATACAGAAATTTTTAACAAATCCGTGGATCCAGACTATTAGCTGGATCACTGCCAAAATCTAATCACTTGGTCCTTGTGTCATTTCTGACCTTCTCTGAAAATTTCTTCTAAATCCTTTTTTAATAATGTTGCACACAGACAGACAAACCAACAGTGTCACATAACTCTGCCATGTTCCTTGGTGGAGTAATATCAATAAAGAGGGTTCGATTTTGCTGTTTGTGAGAATGAATGATTAAGAAGCTTCAAAGACAGATTTTGGAGTTGGTGGAGACCAAAACAGAGCTTCAAAGAGATTTTTAACCTGTAAGAGACCACAAGTGTTTTTTGCTGCTTTAAAATGATGTTATACTTTCTAATCAAGAGAGCCAGCACTGAACACACTACTAGTAAACAGCACTCCAAAGGAGGGCGAGCATAAATCATTTTTTATGGTTTGCAATGATTATAATGGAGGTCATTTCTGTTGTCAGAACAAATAATGTTTTCTGCCACTTTAAACTCCTCTGGTATCTTTCTTATAAGCCACTAAGAAGATTTTCTTACACTGGATTTTTTAACATTGCTTTAGAAATGCCTGAGTGACCAAAATGCTCCATTTCCCTCTGATAGCCATCCAGAGCTGTGATCCGCTGTGTGACAGTCCTGCATCAGCGCTAAATGAACTTCAAATGAAATATTATGCAGCAGTGATCCATAAAACCTTGACAGGTCGGACAGCTCACCTGCACGCCTCGATCTAATTTAGAAGGCCGATAGAAGAAAAGTCTTGCAGTCTCTTTTTTTAAAAAAAAAATAAAGCAGCAGGTTGCCGTCATCACTTTCTCCCAGCTGGAGGAGTCCGACCTTTAACTCAGCTCCCTCTTACTTGCTCTTGCATACTGAGGTGAGCAGTGCTCGCTGAGGCTTTCTGACCTCTATACACACGTGGACAAAATTGTTGGTACCCCTCAGTTAAAGTAGGAAAAACCCACAATTCTCACTGAAATCACTTGAAACTCACAAAAGTAACAATAAATAAAAATTTATTGAAAATTATAATCAAAAACAGCCATTACTTTTGAATTGTTGATTAACATAATTATTTAAAAAAACAAACTAATGAAACAGGCCTGGACAAAAATGATGGTACCTCTATAAAAGATTGAAAACTATTTGACCAGAGTGACATGATTAACTCAGGTGTGTCATTTAATTGACATCACAGGTGTTTCCAAACTCATAATCAGTCAGTCTGCCTATTTAAAGGGAGACAAGTAGTCACCCTGCTGTTTGGTGAAAAGGTGTGTACCACACTGAACATGGACAACAGAAAGCGAAGGAGATGTCCCAGGACATCCGAAAAAAAATTATAGACAAACATCTTAAAGGTAAAGGCTATAAGACCATCTCTAAACAGCTTGAAGTTCCTGTGACAACAGTGGCTCATATTATTCAGAAGTTCAAGACCCACGGGACAGTAGCCAACCTCCCTGGACGTGGCCGCAAGAGGAAAATTGATGACAAATTGAAGAGACGGATCGTTGGAATTGTATCCAAAGAGCCCAGAGCAACCTCCAAAGAAATTAAAGGTGAACTCCAAGGGCAAGGTACATCAGTGTCAGATCGCACCATTCGTCGTTGTTTGAGCCAAAGTGGACTTCATGGGAGACGACCAAGGAGGACACCACTGCTGAAAAAAACTCATAAAAAAGCGAGACTGGAATTTGCAAAAATGCATGTTGACAAGCCACAAAGCTTCTGGGAGAATGTCCTTTGGACAGATGAGACCAAACTGGAGCTTTTTGGTAAGGCACATCAACTCTATGTTCATAGACTCAAAAAGCAAGCATACGAAGAAAAGAACACTGTCCCTACGGTGAAACATGGAGGAGGCTCAGTAATGTTTTGGGGCTGCTTTGCTGCATCTGGCACAGGGTGTCTTGAAAGTGTGCAAGGTACGATGAAATCTGAAGACTATCAAGGCATTCTGGAGAGAAATGTGCTGCCTAGTGTCAGAAAGCTTGGTCTCAGTCGCAGGTCATGGGTCTTCCAACAGGACAACGATCCAAAACACACAGCCAAAAACACCCAAGAATGGCTGAGAGAAAAGCGTTGGACTATTCTAAAGTGGCCTTCTATGAGCCCAGATCTCAATCCCATTGAACATATGTGGAAGGAGCTGAAACATGCCATTTGGAGAAGACACCCATCAAACCTGAGACAACTGGAGCTGTTTGCTCATGAGGAGTGGGCCAAAATACCTGTTGACAGCTGCAGAACACTCATTGACAAATACAGAAATCGTTTAATTGCAGTGATTGCCTCAAAAGGTTGTGCAACAAAATATGAAGTTATGGGTACCATCATTTTTGTCCAGCCCTATTTCATTAGTATGTTTTTTTAAATAATTATGTTAATCAACAATTCAAAAGTGATGGCTGATTTTGATTATTTAAATTTTTATTTATTGTTACTTTTGTGAGTTTCAAGTGATTTCAGTGAGAATTGTGGGTTTTTCCTTCTTTAACTGAGGGGTACCAACAATTTTGTCCACGTGTGTATAACCCCGATTTAAGACGGAATGATGCTTTCTGATCTTTGCAGCTACCCAAACCTCTATATGTGTGTCTATATTGTGAGAATTCAACAAACCCCGTATCTTATCAACACTCATGTCCAACCATTATCCCTTGTCATTTGTTTCAATCTGAAATATGTGCACAATACATTTCACTGCACATTATGCTATGTATAATTGTGTTTGCGATAAATAAAGCTCTTGAATTTGGAATAACGATGGTGTGTCAGTACAGGAGGAATTTCAGCTATGTGCTTTGGTTTTCAGTTTCATATACATTTGTCAAAATCACTGCTAATATATCAGTCCAGCTGCCTACACTGTCCAGGCAACAGCTCATATTTTACTTGTGCTCTTGAATTCTGTTTTCTTTTCTTGCAGACCTGAGTGTAACATAAGTGCATTCAGAATACAGCTGTTGTTTTTATTCACATGTTCAGGTTCACTTTCTTGAAACACCAGAAAAAGAAAAGTTGAAAGGTTTAGCAAATGACTGAGATGGAAAAGTGTGTGCACCAGTTTACAAAAGTTAAATGGAATCAGATGCACTGAGTAAAGCATTATCTCTGCAAACCAACTCCTAATATTAATGTAACAGTTGGAGTATTCAGTTAAAATTTTCATTATATTTGAATGGAGCTCAGCTACTGACAAATCTAGTTTTTATTGCTGATTATGTCAATTTGGAATAACTGTTACTTCTGAAATTTAGCCCTGAGTTTGTCTTTCTGTTTTATCCTCTGCACACCCAGCTCCAGCTCCATAGTTCAGTATATTTGGGGTCTGAAGAGAATAACTTCAAAAACACAACACTGTGGTGGCACCTGGTGTCAAATTCTTCTCAGTGGATTAGCAAATGATGCCCACTGTTGTTTCGTAGGTGCTAATGGGATTCTTTATGTTCCGTAGTTGAACATGAATTAATATTTTTGGCTCATTGATTTGGTCTTTTGATACAAGGACAGACAACAGGGAGATATAGCCCAGTTACAGTTGGTTGTTCTGACACCTGGGTGGCTTCCATCTGCCACATTCTGGCCTGGTTCTTAACGTAGGTGAAGAGCGAGAGAGAAAATGTAAATGCAATGCGTTAACATCAAGCCTTTCTTGTTCAAGATAAAATCTGTTTCTCAAATTAAAAACAACACATTCTAGCGTCGCCTTTCTGAATTAACTGTTTCATTGTTGTGTGCACATTTCAGTGCCTCTTTTCCTTGGTCATCAGGTCAGACTGCATTACCTGCTTTGAACAGATGCAGAAACAAAGAGTCTGCAAATAGAAAATTACAGAAAGGGAAACAAAGAATACAATATATAAACACCTAAGAAAGAATTCAAACTAAAAGATGGTAGTTACATGGCCAAAATATGACAACTGTCACAAACACAGTCACCAGTAATACCAACATTACAGTATATGGTGCCAATATCATGCTATTCATTGCTTTGTTTATGCAATAAAATATAATATTTTAATGAAATCTTGTAATGTATCTTTTTATGATCAATTTAAGTAGCCAGCTTTGAAATACAAATAGACTGTATTGCCCATGTTCCATCTCTTAAAGGCATTATGGAGGATGTTTTTGTTGTTTAATTTGTCTGATTCACATAAAATGAATATACTGACCTTTAGTGGACTTGTATGTATGGTCTCTAAAAGAATAAAAAATTACTGTGGACATGGCAGGACCTGAAAAACATCAGCCAATCAATGCGCTCGGACCGAGGCGTTTGGTTTGCTCCCTTTCCTGTCAATCAAAAATCTTCCGGCTCAGGCCTAGTTACGTAGATTACGTACGCCTTGGACTTACGTGTTTTGTGTATGTGTTGCTTTGGTATAGCTTCGTAGTTAGCTGGAGACTTGTTTTGCTCATCTTTCTTTACATAATGGCAGATAAAGATCCAGGGGGACCCAGCTGTAAAAGACAACTTCAGGAGTGCTACGCAAGTTTCTGGAGGGGGGCGTTTCTTCGTAAATGTTAAGAGAGGGGAGGTTAGAGGGGGGGGGGTGAAGGAGAGGTTGTATGTGCGCATGCGCATGCTACGTTCAAAATCGTAGGAAATTAAATCTCCTCTAATGCCTTTAACCTCACAATAAAGGTATTTTATCTCTGTGTTTGACTGTGAGGGACTGTAAGAGCTTTATAGTGAAAAGAAAAAAATCATCACTGTTTTTAACAATTTTGGTTACAAAAAATAAATAATAATAGCAAAAATGTTAACATTTACTTTGAAGAATGCCAAAAATATGACTGTTGTCACAAACAGTCGCCAATAATACCAATATTAAGAAATATGGTGCCTGTATAACATTATTCATTGATTTGTTTATGCAGTCAAATAGAGAAATAAACCATCAGCTGTTTATAGTTTAATGGGATTTTTCTAATCAATTCAAGTAGCCTACTTTGAAATAAAAATATACTGCATTGTCCAAGTTTCATCTCTTAAACTCACAATAAATGTGTTTTGTCTCTCTTTTGACTGTGGAAAAAAATTAAAAAAATAAATCAGCATGATTTTATTTCACTTTAGAGAATGGATGGATGGATTTTTATTTCAGTTAATAAAAATAAATAATAATAAAATGTTGTTAAAATTTATTTTTAACAAAGCCTCAAGATGACAACTGTCAAACAGCCGCCAATAATACCAATATTTTGATATATGGTGCCAATATCATACTATTTATTGCTTTGTTTATGCAAAAAAATAGAGAAAATTACCATCAACTCTTTTTTTAATGGGATCTTGTAACGTATTTTTGTAATCAATTTAAGTAGCCAACTTTGAAACACAAATATACTGTACTGCCCAGAATTCATCTCTTAACCTCACAATAAAGATGCTTTGAAAGACTTTAAGAACATTTTGTCAAGAGAAAAATATAAATCATCAGTTTTATTGATAAAATCTCTTGCCCTGGCCCTTTAAAGATAACACAATAACTTCCTCCAGAGTGGGATCCCATGGCAGCAGAGAGTCAGCTTCTCTGCATAATTAGGACAATATTGATTGATGGGTTATACTGGCCAACCTCTGTAATCTGCAGTGATCTTGAGTTGCACGTGCTCCATCACAGTTTTGAAAGATTGCAGAGCTGGGCGAATCCTGCGGCGAACTCTGCGCCGGTTGACAGCATCCCAGCAGGTGGTCTTCACTTCAGTACAGACGGGGAGTCCATCTGCAAACAGCGAAAAGTCCTCTCATACGGCTCGCACTCAAAAAAGTGCACGCCAGGATGAGACTAGAGACTGAAACAGATGCACGCTAGAAAAGATACGTGGCTTCTCGAAGATTATCTGTGTCTGCAAGATGCATGTAAATGTTCCAATTTTCTCTTTCTCTAATTCAGGGTTCACAGCTGAAATGGAGGCCAGTGGCCTTTTGAGCTTTTGGAAAAATATGAAACAGCTGCGAGTGTGTGACTGCCCATTGCTCTCTTGTTGCAGACCCAAACAGAAACGGCAATTAACCTAAGTGGTAGGGAAAAAAAGCTCTTTACTTGAAATTATGTAAATGAGTCAAACCATGCAACAGAGACTGGAGATTTCCCTCACCACACCTGGCTGCGAGCATCCAGCCAAGGGACGTCATGTCCTTTTTGGAGGTCAGAGGTCAAGTTATTGAAGTGGAAATCAATGGTGGTATCCCTGGTGGCCTTAAGAAGACTAGAAAGGAAAGGAACATTTCAAACAAATAAATAGCAGCATTTTCAAGGTGCCCTCCCTACTTCACAGCTGTGGATTGATCTTGCGGGTTTAACCCAGAGGAGGAGGCACAGAATGGGAGAAGCAAACAGAGCCTCGCGCTGACTTGTTCTCTTTTATGTAACTGCTACTTTTTCACCTTGCTGCTGACATGTTCTCTCTCTGCGTTGGTGCCAGCGAGGCTGCGACTGCCGTCTGTCCGGACTTACAGGCAGCCAGTCAAGGGTAATCTGCCGCACACTTTCATACGGCTCATAAGTCTTTGAAAAACTATTTTTAAGATCAATTAATGCTGACAGCTTTCTGATGAGAACTGAAAGGCAACTGGAGCTTAAATTTTGTCCACACAGCAGGCCTGAAAGGGACATTTTCACTGGAGAGAATCAACAAAATAGAAATTGCAATTAGTTTGTGCATTAAAAGCGGTAATGTTTGATGCAAAAAAATCACTTGACTTGTGTAAAATTTCTGAACACTTTAATGTGATTTTCTTGTTTGAGCACAAAAGGGAGGCTAAGCATAAACCAAACTGACTTGAGATGGGTTTATCCTTGGTTTCATGCCTGATTAAGACGTGATGTGTTTGGCAGATCTCCCACCCAGCACCCTTCTATATGCATCTGGGTGCCACTTTTCCCCCAGATTGTTCTTGTGAGCCGACCTGTGATGTGTGCTGTTATCTCCCTTGGATACATGCATAGATCAGTTTAATACCAGGCTGCCGACCTGGGAGACCCTGTCTTTGTGGTGACATCTCCTCTCCTGCTTGGCCTTGGACAGATAAATATCAGGGAGAACAAAGAACCTGCCTCTCATATCCGCTCTGACTCCGATGGTTGCAGCACGCCCCGGTCCCTCCAAATTGTTTTTTTTCTTCTGGTAATCCATGCCCTTGGCAGCAGCAGGCCCAGACAGAGGAGGGGTTTGTACGGATTGGTATGATTATGGCTATCGGTAGCCCTAAACACTGACTCCAGCCAGGGTAAATGACAAACCTTCTGATCGTCCCCTGTTCACTTGAATGACAACCCCCAACTTCTCAGCCTCAGATAGAATAAAAACAAATATATCCCCAATATGATGAACTATTGTTGTAAATAGTAATGTCCTAATCAAAAGCAATTACTCTTTTCTAGCAGAAAAATAACGTATGATGACAAAATAACATTAGCATTTGTCTTTGATTACACGGTGTGGTTCCACAGCTTGACATTCTCTGTTTTAATAACAATGGACCTGAATTTATCACACTTTAGTCAGGCTTTTATTGTATTTGAGTGGTAAAATTTAGTTGCTCCTGCAGCTGATCCCGTCACCTGGATGTGTTTCGTTACAGCAGTGAAGACGGGGTCAGGCCAGCATATTGGACTGTTATTGAAACCAGATATTATCTGAATCAGAGGAGTCGTCTGGTGTCATCTGATAGGGGTTCCTGCCATACACTGTATATATAGTGGACGTAGCATCTGGCTCCAAAAATGAAGCCCACCCGGAAGTGTCAAAAACTTGCAATATCACGCCGTCCGCTAGGGTTGGCTCCAAAAAGCTTTTTCTCCATAGACCCCAATTCATTTTTGGAAAAAATAAAATTTGATAGACTGATTTTCTACAGCTCAGGATTTTTTTCCCGTTAGTTTTCATGGTCAAAATGAGAGATCAGGTGGCCGATCTTAAAATAAATCAATACTGTATTTTAAATAAATTGTTAAAGTTGGCAGAGCCAGGGGGCGTGGCTATACTTGATAGACAGCAACAGAAGCCTCTGCGGTAAAACGTGGGCGGGATAAAAGAGTCCTCAGCCAATCCTGCCCCTAGTTGCTTTCCGGTCCAGCCTGTTTGATGACACTTTTTACGTCACTGGCTCCAAAAAATCCAAAACGGCGACCAGGAAGTAGCAAAATCCAGGCTTCATTTTCTCGGTGTTGAAACCAACGGGTGACGTCATGGTTAGTTTACGCCTGGTTCTTGTCAGTCAGTCATAACCTCTGTTTTTTGTAATTGTCTTTCTATCAGGTGTCTGAACACAGAATTTAATCCAGTACGGTGGGAACAAGATTCTTCTCAGACTTAATGAAACTTGCACCAACCTTTCAAAGTCAGAAAGTTCTAAACAGATGACTGTTGATGTTTGGCATGGGTTTTCCATTACATTTCATGCAAATGTCAACATAAATGTGCAAATTCCACATTAAATACATGAAAAAGTGAAGCAACAGATACAAGTAAGGGAAATCCCCAAAATATGACACATTAATGCCGTCACCAATAATACCGTCATTACAGTGAAAGCCAACATAATGCTACTCATTGCTCAGTTTATGTCATAAAATAGATTAAGAACTATTAATCATGTCAACAAAAACTTAAATTTTCAACCATGTTATCTAGTTTGATCTATTTTCATGGGATCTTGTAATACATGTTTTCAATTGATATAAGTGGTCAACTGTTATTTAAACTCAGATATCATAAAGTCACATCAGAAGTGTTGTTGGATGTCGTCTGATAGGGGTTCCTACCAAATCACAGCCCGTCATAACGTCTTTTAGTTCTTGGAATTGTCTTTCTATCAGGTGTCTGAACACAGAAATGACTCCAGTGTTGTTCAAACAACATTCCTCCCAGCCTCACTGAAACCTGCGCAAACCTCTCAATGTCCAATGTACAGGTCCCAGTAAAGGTGATCGTTGTTGTTTTGCATGAGTTTGCCAGTACATCTAATGCAAATGTCGATGATTACACTCACACAAATTGTGCATGTTCTCTCAAATGCAAGAAATAAAGTTCTGAACTTTGTCTTTCTCTTTCACAAAGACCTGCAACCCGTAATCGTGCGCTCTGCCTTCAAAACCAACAGAAGCCCATTAACAAGCCTTCGAGAGCTGTTTTTAAAAGCTTGACATTTACATCTAAATGAGCTGTGAAGCTTGAAGCAACACCAGCAACACTGCAGCAGATGAGTGCAAGAGTGACAGACATGTGCCGTGGAGGGTTATGAGTCTCAGCAGGGCTGTTTAGATGAGCGTAATGTCCCATTAGAGGAGGCTTCAGTTACATTGTGCTCCACGAGATGAACAAGCCTCGAGCCTTATTTACTGTACGTCAGTGTTGTCTTAGTACAAACACTGAGATGCTTCCTGTATCCGTCTTCAACGCTGAGCGTCATATGGTTTGTCTTCATTTTGCACACTGACTTTATCCAGCATCAAAGCAGTTAGTCGATTTCAAAAGGGTTTGTTAGAGCAAATCACATTGCTTCCTGTGAAATCGACTGACAATTCTCCCAGAGAATTTTTCTAATCATAATGAAGCCAATATTTTCCTTTGATTTAAGCTTTGGTTCATGATCAGATATCTAAAAGACAGTTATCTGATTTTTACTGAAGCTTATGTAAGAATTAATGATCCACAAAAGATCATAAACATCCTCTATGTACACGTCAACATCTCACATTAACTGAGGCCAGTCATGCTTTCTTTCTTACCATAATTCTGTCAAACTCCATTAAAACCTTTTAAAGTACAATTTCATTTACTTTAAAATGACCACTTTCTACATTTAACACATCAACTATGATATGTTTAAGAAAAGCAAAACACCAATGCTATAGAATATAAATTGGTTAGGGTGTAGTTAGGTTGAAGCAACTAAATGACTGGATTCCGTTTTGGTAAGATTGTGGTAAGAGGTAAGTAAAAAGTAAAATTTAGTTTGCAGATTTGTGTCAGGTCAACAACTTCTACATGAATGCCAGACGCCGCCACCATTGTAACCTCTACATCTTTACTTTCTGACTTGCTACTTAGAGGCAAAGCAAGTTTATTTAGATAAAACTTTTTTTTCCCCAAAGGCACAGCTGTTGTGTTTCCCCATAGGGCACAAAGGTGTGGAATCATGTAATTTATATATGGCTGCAAGGACCGCTTATGTTCAGGCTTCTCTTGACTGTAGATGAGTGTACCAGCATCCAGACAGTTTCTGAAAAGTCAGTGTCACGCCTCTACATAGATAGAGATACAGTAGATAGATATTTTATTCATCCTTTGGGTAAATTGCAGGCACCCAGTAGCTCACACCTTAAGGAAAAATAATGTGTGAAATAATGTGCAAAGTATCGTGGAAATCGTGCTGGTAGAACAAATAAGGTGCAAAATCGGGCTGATGATTAACAATGAAATGGAGTATTAAAAAGTCTAAATACAGTAAAACAACAGAGATAATATGTATCATTATAGGAGGAATGCTTGGGAAAATGACCAAAAGCATTGGGTTTTTTTTTTTTTTTTTTGCACCGTTGAGGCACCGTTGAGGCACTGAAGTGTGGCAGGCAACAATCCAGGCCATTAGCCACTAGCCTTGACCGATTTGTTGTGGTGCCTGATGGCTGTAGGGACAAAGAATCTCCTCTACCACTGTACAACTTTTGCCTTCTGCACTTTCTTGGCCACCCATCCTTGCTAAGATTTCTAGCTTTCTGACCAACCTCCTACTTTCAGTCAGGCTGGTCTGTATGGCTACAAACTCTTTAAGTTCATCTGGAAAATGGTCTGTTACTTTCTTTAACCCCCATGCTGATATCTCACTATTTGCATAAGGAACGTTCATTTTGTGAACCCGATGCAGAAGAAGAGCATCACTTTTGAGTTTCAGAAAGAGTTTAGTGGGGCTGAGCTGCAACTCCTCAGAGGTCACTTGTCTATTCTTTTCCCCCTCCAGCTTCTTCCTCTGGTCACGGTGAAGAAGCCCCCCGCAGAAGCTACCCAACCACAACCTAGCCTCCGGTTATTCCCCCGTCCTGCCTGCAATAAGGTATGGATCTCTTGGTGCAGTAATGTTATTCGACAGTATGGGATGAACTCCCCGTCAACCCTGTGTGTGCATGCTTACCTCGCTGCTCTGCTTTCAGGGATGTCTGCCTGCCTTCGCCTCATCTCCGTCCCTCATTCTGAGGAGACTTTGAATTAGTCTAATTATCATCGCCTGTGTCACGGAAACATGAGGTGGAAGGTAACATCCCCAGGAGGCCTTCTTAGATGTAACACCGTATGTGTATGTTTTTTATGATAATGTGTGTGTGAGTGTATCTTTTATGAATTGCCACAGCTGTGTTAGACAGCTGCTAGAGGGGCTGCATTCAGCGAGGGCGCCTCCCCTTCCATTGCTGCTGAAAACATGGCCCCTCTTCGCGTACACAAACAATTATGTGTGCAGTCTATCACACACACTCGGGGTTTCACATAATTGCAGAGTTCAGCGCTTACATTTAAGAATATATGCAAATTCCTTCTGATCACCCTCGAGAACAGTTTGAGAGGACGATCGCAACTGGCATTTGAATGCATTCAAGCTGATGCGTGTCTGTGTGTGTTTTCTTCTCGATATCGTCTCATGAAGACCGTTTCATCTTTAGCCTCGGGACACAGTTCGGACAGAAAACAGAGCGAGTGCTGCGGTGGAAAATCCAACCTTCCCTCGTAGCTGTTCGGTGACACTGTGGCTGCTTCTGCACATCAACACTGAAGGAGTTTTTCTGTCCCCGCTGTGATCTGTGTGCTGCACACTCAGCAAACTGCTCCGTCGACTTGTGGCCCATGAAAAGTTCATAATGTGAACCGCTCACAATACGCCAGCTGCTCACAGTGGACCCCACATGAAGGATAGAAGAAATAAATTCCGTCCCTGCGGTGAACTTCTGGAGTTCTCCTGAGCTATGTGCTGGTGTTGAAGTGGATCTGCTGGTAGCAATATTAAAGCTCCATTTGCGACCCTGTGGAGTAGAAGCACTTACTGTGGGTAAGGGGCTGATTTCAAGTTCAGCACTTTCAGACCAAGAAAATACAAGTTTAAGTACTTCTTCTGCATTTTGAAACGCCATGCAAATTGTGTGGCGCTTGTGGATAGCTGATGGGGGCAAGAGATCACTGGACAAGTGGGTAATATGCAACACAGTCTCCACAAAATCACATTCCTACATAATTAATTCCATTCTTGATCATATTTTGAAGGAAATATGTTGTCTCATCACTCTGGTAACCCAGAAAAAAAGGGAGAAGTTGCAAACGTGAAGTGAGATGTTGTAGTTTAAATTTAAATTTACAAACCCTAACCAAGTAATTTTTGACAATCTTAATCAAACTATCATGTAGTTTGAGTTTGGTGTCTAAATGTGATCTTGTGGAGGGTGTTGGTGGTGTTCAGGATTGCATGAACAGTTGCTGAACTAGACCGAGAGACACGTAATATTTGTACTGTTTGACTAGTCCTTCACTGAAACTCAGTATGGAAATATTGTATTATTTTGAGATACTGGATCTCTGATTTCCATGACATTTAAAGCTCGTGTCCGGAGTTTCCATTTGTTTTCAATTTATGTATCATTGTTTAACAAAGCTTAAATGTGTTAGTCTAGTTCGATACTATAATATAATGTTAGTATAACGCGATATGAAAATTTATTCATGAGCTCCGCCTTCCTCTCATAGACCCCCATGTTATTCCAAAAAGTGCCGGTCGGCAGCCAGCCAATCAAGTTCGAGCTTCCGCTTTGTCATGCTGTCAATCAACGGTTATGCGCACAGCAAGCAAGCCCATGCAGAGGTGGGCGAGCTACGCACTACGCAACCGCGCGCACATTTGTTTTGCTTGTGGAGGAGAGAGCATCAGGGCTCAGCAACTTCCAGAAAAGTTACCAATCCCACGGCTTGTCAGGCCAAGAGACTGCAGGACGTTTTTTGGCTCGGGGTGCTCGCGTCGCTCCCCGACCACGGCCTCCATAGCCCGCCTGACGGCTTCGTTTAGATGCCCGACCTCTGGAGGAAGATGTTGGGGCGTCTGGGACATACTCTTTGTCAGAGGAGTCATGCAATTCTGAACTCTAGATAGAAATAAATAAACAATGTAACACATATACACGCGTAAATGCACTAAGTTTGATAAACAACGTCATCGAGAGGGATACACGAGTGTAATCACAAGCGTGCACAAATAAAGGGGCATCACTAGGTATCTCGCGAAATCAGAGGGAGGATGGGACCAACAGTGTTTTGGGAGACGCTGCGATTCAAACTCCGGACACGAGCTTTAAGCCATAATCATCAACATTAGAACAAAAAAGAAAGGCTTTAATTATTTAACTTTACATGTTTTGAATACACAATATACTGTACAAAAATCTGATTTTTAGAAGTAAATTACAAGAAAAAAGACATTTTCTATCATTTCTATCATTTACTATCATTGCAAGAAAAAGCAACATAAACCTTTATAGCAAGTCCCCCAAACACGGCACTCTAGTGGTTGAAGTAAATATGACAGCAGCAAAAGAGGACACCAGGTGATGTTATGAATGAAGTCTGCTTAGGGAGGATGTTGGGGTGGCTGGATGGGTCAACAAATCATCAGACTTTACAATTCAACACACTGTTGGTTTGCCTGTATTTGACTGAGTTTCTTATGCACTGCTGCTCTACTTTCAAATGATGACTAATAAATGACCTAAAAACTAATTCTACTTCAAACCTCTACATTGCTGCTCTCATTAAAACTCTCTCTAATACCAAAGACGATGCTGTTCTGCACTGAGCTTGACACTCAGATGCTGCACCATCATGTCTGTATTAATTTACAGTGAAACAACGGTGCCATCATGGAGTCCAACTATAAAAACAATTACCTGCTGGCATTTGCAGCCAACATAATATGAATAAAATACCCTCCTACATATTTGGGGCTGTTCATGACTCCGTAGACTTTCTCGAGTGACAAAATAGAACAGAAAACATAGATGCTTCGGACAAACAGTTTGAGGAATAATTAGATAACATTACATCAATTATTTCCCAAAGCTAATGGCATCTTTTTGGAGCACTGTTTTAGCTACCTTGTCAGCTATGCAGTATCTTGTTTAAGCAGTCAAGTAGGTTTATTTTTGCTTTTTTTTTTTAAAGCATGATTTTTATTGCACTGTATGGTTGTCATGCTAATAAAACTAAACCTGATGGGTGGGAGGCAAATTCCTGCCTGCTGCCTTTTTCCACCCACAACCATTTTGATGACATAATGATTTCCTCCACTGCAATAGTGAATGTTGGAGGGGAGCTCTGCACTCTGCCATGATACCAATTTCCAAGTGCTGCCATGCTGTGGTGAATTACATGGCTGTGAAACATGTCTATATGTTCTGAATATAGACTTTTACTCAAACAAAACTGATTGCAGATCACTGGACTGTCTGTTTTCCAGGCCTAGATGTTAAATTCAAATCTCGACAGACTGATCTTCCCGTCAACACTTTCTCCAGCTTTGTAGGATTTCTTCCTCTGTGTCCTTTCTGTATTGAGTTATAGGGATGCCACATCTCTTTAATGAGCTTTCATAAAATCCTAAACATCTGGTGCAATAATGTACCTGGGAGACGACTTCAATAGGCCCCAAGGCTGACACTGCTCACTTTTTACCCCCGTCAGTTTTTGGTTCCAGGTTTGTCTCGCAAAAATCACATGTCTCGGTGCCTTTCACTGTCTGTCTCTTTTCTCCTGATGATTTACTTTGTTGCTTGCAGAGTAGAGCTTGTCCTTGGAGAAGAATAGTTTGACAATGCCTTATAAAAATCCTTGCTTAGGCTATCATTTTTCATTTCTACCTCAGGTTGTCTGTCCTTTGAGAAACACTCAGTTTACCTTTGGTACACTGACACCTACTTCTCACCTTCTTTTACTTTAATCCCGTGTTTTAAACTGTATTTGTGAATGTTTGAACCCTAAATGTCTTTATTATTCTCAATGTCTGTCAATGACTCTTCAGAACTGACTGCTGGAAGGGTTAACCCAAACCGTAAACATCTATTTTCTGACTTGCTATTTACCAGATTATGTCCTGTTAAGGCAAATAAAGCCACTGTTGGAATAATACTACAATTGATAGCATTAAAAGGCTGCTTTTTAACAAAGTGTTTTGTCACCTCATCATCTTATTTTTATGTAAAATCTTACAAATTTGAAAGATTGTACAAATCTTGCAAGAATAATAACTGCGTTGTCTAATAAATGTAGTACAATAGAAGAGAATGTAGTAGAAACCACAGTACACTAATATATTACTGTTCTATACACAATATAATGTATAACAGACAACCTATGATTGGTGTAGTTTGTTCTCACAGCACAAATATTTAAAACCGGAAATCATAGATATAAGAATGAATAATAAATCCAAATTCAAAGGGCAGAAAGCACTTTCATAAATGAGTCATTTATTCGAGCCCGATCTCACGGGGATTCGTGAAACTGTCACGTAAGTTTTAGTTTCGGCTTCGTGTGCACCAACACGATTTCGTCATGTTTTTCGTGCCGCTCACCACGAAATGCGCACCAATGTATTTTAAACGGCGGACTTTTCGTGCCACTCAGAACGTATTTCAAAAGAATGTGTATATTATATTTTTAATGTAAAACCGCGGCGAATCCAACGCTATATTTTGCATGACATCGTCCCTAAACATAACCCTAACCATAACCTAACCATAACCTAACCATAAGCCGGTGGTACACTTACCAATTTGCATAGGAATTTCAAGAATGTCCGGCGGCCGGCGGCCGCAAACGCGATCACACAAGCAGTATACGCCGATGGACAGCTTAGATCGTCATGAATCCGCCGGTATAAACCACTTTCAGATGTGATTACCACAGCGAAAAACATTTCGTGGTGAGCGGCACGAAAAACATGACGAAATCGTGTTGGTGCGCACGAAACCGAAACTAAAACTTACGTGACAGTTTCACGAATCCCCGTGAGACCGGGTTGTTTATTCAGAGATTCAGTAATCAATAATTATTTTTTCTTAATATAAGAACAAAATTCAGCCAGTGGGATGATTAAGACATTTTCAGGCCTCCTTCACATAATGCTGTCACGGTGGGACACTGCTCTTATTTGCATTTAAAGACACCCTGCTGATTCTGGACTTAACTGTCAGGATTCAGGAACATTTCAGAACAAAAGTCCTGGATGGAACGTCTGCTGCCTATATAGCAAGACTTAAATCCTGCCACACCACCTAAGCGACCTACATGTTGGACGTTTTTCTGTTCCATCACACCGTCTGCTGCTGAAAGGTGGGAGGGGAACTGGGAAAAGTCAGACAGGAGGTGAGATGAGATTTAGAAGCTGCATGTCCACGACTGTAATTTTTTTCTCTCTCTCTGGTCTCAAACTGTCTATTGTTTGAGTGGCAATATACTCAATTTGGTCCACTTTACCTATGTTTCACACACACGTTCACACAGACGCCACTCCCACCCCGACGCCGGCACATGCACATACAGATGAGGCAGAGTCTCCTTTCCCTGCCTGCTCTCAAAGCCCTTGGCGCTGCTTGTTTACCCTTCACTGTGACAGCTGTGTGTGTGTGTGTGTGTGTGTGTGTGTGTGTGTGTGTGTGTGTGTGTGTGTGTGTGTGTGTGTGTGTGTGTGCATTTGTGTGTGTGTGTGTCGATCTGAGGAAGGAGATATTGCGTGTCAAGTGCTCTCCAGGGCTAAACTATCATTTCTGAGTGTTATCACACCATCCTACTTCCCAGGGGTTGGCTGTCTTACTCTCTCTCTGCACACACACACACACACACACACACACACACACACACACACACACACACACACACACACACACACACACACACACACACACACACACACACTCAGGAGGAGCTCCAGACAGTGTTAGCCCAGTGAGGCGTACAGTCAAAGAGGAAAGAAGAGGCTGGACTAATCTGACCAGTTGGTGAGCACACACACACTCTTTCTGCATACTGGAAATATCCGTCATACAATGGTCCCATTTAAACACGCAGAGCTAAAGGACCTTTCTGACCTGCAACTACCAAGCAGAGGACAACTTCAGCTGTCACAACACTAAAGTATGTGGAACAATGATGTACAGTAATCACTACATACATGCTATAAACAAGATTATATACATTTATATATTTTTTGTAAATACCAGCTCAGTTATCTCTTGTATCAGTATGACTTTCATGTTACTTTGCATTATTTTGCATCTTATTTCCTTATTTTTCTTAAATGTAATGTGTTAGCTGCTATCTATCAATCCATCTACCCATCTATCTATCTATTTTATGTCTTGTTGCCCATTTTTTCATCACCTTTAGACTTACCAGTTCCCTGTATTACAGTCCTTGTTGCCAGCATTGTTTGTTGATAAAAGATTGTCTTCACAAGAGAAACAGCAGCATCTGTCATTTCAGCAACTTCATCATCCATCCATCCATCCATCCATCCTCTATACACCGCTTTATACTCACTAGGGTGGCGGGGGGTGCTGGAGCCTATCCCAGCTGACTTGGGCGAAGGCAGGGGACACCCTGGACAGGTCACCAGTCTGTCAGAGGGCGAAACTTCATCAAATCAACACATTTTCATATTTACAGGCCGTCCAGCAACGATGAGAATTATGACTTTTGTCAATCCAAAGTAAAGGGTGAAATTTCATATTTAGTGCCTTCTTTGTCTCGTTGGCCACAGGTGTGTGTTATACTTGACGGTGATACAGACTTATCCCCCATGGAGCCACCAGCTGTGGCTTATACCACTGTGATCCCTCACTGGCTTCCCACCAATAAGCCGGCTGTGTTTAATTGAATGCACAGGCAACATGCAAAAAATAAAAAATAAATCTAAAATCTTACAGTTAAAATGTTTTTATTTATTTTGCATTTATTTAACCAGGTTATACCCATTGAGATCAGAGCTCTCATTTACAAGGGAGACCTGGTCAAGAAGGCAGCAGCATAGTGACATTAAAAAAACAAAACTGTAAACAACAGATAAAATCAACAACATTAAAACTTACTCACATGTAACACTTGCACACAGACAAGTTTAACTGTAATGATTTCACCAGAACTTTAAACTCATTCAGTGTAACAATAGCTAGTTGAGGTTGAGATCGTAGTTTATTCCAAGCATTGGGGACCAAAAACCTAAAGGCTTTCTTGGCCTGTTCAGATTAAAAAAATGTATAAGCTGTATTTGTGATTTTGTTTTAAAGATTAAAAGTCTGCAACTAACCCATAGACTGTGTGTAAAAGACATCCCCTACTGGTTTCTGGACTACTGTTTTTAAGCCTCGAGTTTGTCGTTTGGTCAATGCCATCTTGGTTTTTTGAAAACAGATGTGGGCATGTTCAGACAAGACGGTGCCTCACAACCAGCTGGCTAGGTTCTCAATCAGATCAGTCAAAAACTATAGCTAATGTTATTGCTATTTGTCCTCCGTAGTTGTAACACTTTTAATGGATAAAAGTTCTGAGAAGAAAACATCCAAAAAATTTAATAGCTTTTACGTGTACCCAAACCCACTGACACATCTTTATCTTCACAGGTTAGGCTCCTATATATTTCCATTTATTCACAAAAAATCATGCAAACGGTCATGCAATAAAAAAACTAAGACCATTAACCTAAGAAGAAAAGATCATTGCATAGTTGTCATTTTCTCATAGACAACTATGCAATTGTAGTTCTGTTTGCAACCGGAAGAGTCACCCCCTGCTGACCAATAGAAAGAATTTCACTTTTCAAGCAGAAGTCTACAACCAGTCTATTATATACAATTTCTGAACAAAATTGTTGGCTACATCGTCATTAAACTATACCACAAAAAATCTTACCTACACTACACTGGGCTATAGGAGTTCTGAATGTACGACGTGGAGACTGGAAGATCTTGAGCTACTTGTACATCACAAAGAACCTGCCAGATTAAAACATTACTACCTATGTAATTAAAAAACATTTTAGAGTGAGGGTCTATGATGCAGCTGTCCAGTGACGGTAGAAATCTGACGATGAATCAGTTCCTATGCACTGACATGTCACATCCATTCATGCCAACTCAAGTCTAGGACAACGCTTCAATATCAAGGGTTTTTTAATGAAGAAGTGAAGGAATTTGTTGCCTCTTTAAGGGCCTCCTAGGTTTACCATCTCTTCATTGACATTGCCTATGTTTCTCAAACAGTTAATGGCAAGCATGAAGCCAACAGAGGAAAGACACTACTGATTAACGTTATGTTATCAGCTCGACAGTCCGCCCATTGTTCTGTGGTGAGAAGCCCTAATCCTTCTCTTAGAGAAGAGATGGAGCCTTTTGTGATTTTCTATCCTGCCGGGTTTCTGAGCTCGATGAGTTTGCCCTTCACATGTCTGGAACTTTCCTTTTCACTGACAGTGACTCATCTGTGGTATGCAGGATAGGAGTGATGCATACACATGTGTGGATCCAGACACTCCTAAGAAATCACTGTTTGCAGATAAAGTCACAGTGAATGTGAAATCCCTTCACAAAGATAGTGTAGCTGGTCGCAGAAAACAAGCAGGCCTTCTGCTCAGCCTCAGCCTGCCACTGAGAAGCACAGATGCCACTGTTTGTCCAAGGACTGTACATGTGTGTTTGTGTGTGTTTGTTTGCTCAGGAGTGTGGTGGTTGCCTCTGTTTGAGGTGTCCTTGAAATGTGTCCCTGACTGCCAATTAGTGCTGCCTTATTTGCCCACTGCAATGCAATGCACCCCAATTAGCATCAAACCAGTACCTGTTATGACCTGCCACGAACCGCTATGAGCCGCTGCCACACCTCTGCTCTGCCATTTAAGGCATCAAGACCCCGGGTCATCACTGGTAAATGGCTGTCACCAGGCATTTAATTATAGTGCTGCTACACATAATGGAAAGGCTGCCACTCTGAGCTGTAGAAACAAAGTGTTGTGGTTTATTTTTTTGGTTTGTTTATTTCATCACAATAGTGGGTGGGGGGACTAGAGATCTCGTCCATATTATTTGTTTGCCCATCCATCCATCCATCCATCCATCCATCCATCCATCCATCCATCCATCCATCCATCAGTATCTTATAAGTCACTTATTGGGGTGAAAACTAAATGAAAATTTAGAGATGAAGCAAATGAAACCCTTTCTGTTGTATTCCTAATTACTGGGGAGAAACATCTCTTCTAAACATGCAAGTAAAACTTAAAGATAAACCCGTTTGGCTACAACAATGAGAAGGATGCAAACCAAATATTTGAGCAATTCACTTCCTGAACAAAATCCTTGCTGACTTGTTGTGTAGCACCATGACATCTTTCTATTGCATTGCAGTCTACAAAACTCAAACATCCTAAAATACACGAATCAGCCGCAACAAAAACTACCTGCACCTGCTGCCAAAACACCTCTGATCATTGTTACATAAACATGGGACTTCTATGGGTGTCCTGTTATATCTGACACTGGGACACTGGCAGTGGATCCCTTGGGTCCACTGAGTTCCTGAATGGGGCCTTCATGGATCACACTTGTGCCAGAACAAAGCGTGCTGGTGCAAAAATATAATCTACTCTACTGTTATTCCATCTAAACATCAAAGTTTTTGATCTGGACCTGGTCTAATGTGGCTGAATGCAAAAAGGCACAAAAATCTGCATGTTTTTACATTTCAACACAAAAAAAATGGCTTTCCAAATCATGCTTCCTTAAACTGGAATCCAGTACATGTTAGCATGAGGAGCTAACAATACTTTCAAAGAAGTACTTCCAATCCCTCCTAACCCCTCCTAGCTGGAGTAGTTTAGTGCTACACTATCAAAACATACCTTAAGGTATCGCTTTAATTCAAGATCAATACAACAGTGGCGTGGTGTTTGAACTTTGTTATGAGCTCATGAACGTGGCAGAGGTAGATATCTCCCTCAACCGTTGGTATGTGGATGCTACTGTGACATGTACCTAAATGTCCCTGTAGAACAAGCACAACCCCGATTACAAGAGTTCTCCTAATTAGTAGTGACCTCTCCCAGCAGGACTCAGCACCCTGCCACATCATAAAAAATAGCCAGGAATGGCTCACACAACAAAAGAAGCCCAAGGCATTGACCCAGTATCCAAACTCTCTGACATATTAGAGCTGTTTTGACAGCCAATAGGGGACCTATAGAATATCAGATAGGGGATTTAAATGTTGTGGCTGACTGTATTCTGTGGCTCAGGTGGAAGAGAGGATTGTCCGCTAATCGCCAGGTAGACAATTCAACCTCCCAACCCCTCCACATGTCCTTAGGTCCTTGGGCAAGACGATAAACTCAAAGTTTCCCTCGATGGCAGGCGAGCACCTTTCACGGCGGCTCTGATGCCATGAGAAGCACATTGCAAAGCTCTTTGTACCGAGGCAGAATTTATTCATTTGTTCATGATGGCCAAAACTTATTTTGTCCATCCTGTTATTTGCTGAAAGACATGATGATGAGACTACAATGGAGGAAAAATAGTTATAGTAATCCTATTAATAATTCAAAAAGTTCCTGTCTGTTTGTTTATTTATTTTGCCTGTCGTTAATGAGAAAACATAGGCTTTGTTTTCATTTAATAATTCAGGAGCAACGACCACATCCTACTTTGTGTGTGTGTGTGTGACATGAATCTTTGGCCTCTAATTTAGGGACAAAAACAAAGTCAGAATCTACAAAATTTCAGAGCAAAGTTTTAAGGTTAAAGATTTAGTTGTTGCTGGCAGACTTAAGGAATGCCTCCAGGAGGTGGATGTAAGTCAGTGTCTAGGTCTGAGTCCATTCATCCCTCTCTGTATAGAGGATGATACTTCCTTGTCACGGAATGAGACGCACACACAAGCAGTGGAATCCATGCATGTTTAATTGATGAACACATAAAAGGGAAAGTAGTAGTGGAGGAAGTTGTAGTGTAGAAAGATGTGTGTAGCCAGATTTAACCCTCAATGTGTCAGGGCGTGTGTGTGTGTGTGTGTGTGTGTGTCTGTTAGCGCTTAAATCACTCGTGTAACCCCCAGCATCGGCTTCCATGTCATGATGTCATATTTTCATGCCAGGCGGACACACACAGACACATCTGGGCGCTGAGCTTGCGTGCAGCATCTTTAACCCGACATCAACCCAGATTAGACTGACTGAATTGAGTTTAAAAATTCATTGTCAACACATAAAGCCCTTCGTGATCCCATCCCATCTCGTGTCGGTGACCTTTCGACCCCAGGTGAAGTGATGCTGGAGACAACCGAGACGAAATGCATCACTTTTTTTTTTCTATAAATGGATGATTTTTTTCAGCACTTGACCATCCAATCATCACTAAAGTGCATGTCAAGAAAGACAGCCAGTAAAACAAGTAGTCAGGGTTGTCAGATTGACATGTAATGCGTGTTGATTTATTCATGACATTACCTCATACATTTAGTAACATGCGAGAAGACGTTCTACTTTAGAATTTGCCACAAGGTGCTGGTTGTCTTTTAGCAGCACAGTGAATTTATTTAATCTTATTTTTTTCTGTGGCCATTAACTACAAACTCCAAAGTCGAGTTGCAACACATTAATTCACAAAAAATGACAGTCTCCCGTATAACAACAACATAAAAATATGAACATAATCCTTTAGATGGGAATAATATCCTGTTCTTTTTTGTGAATAAGTGCATTGTAAGATGATAAATTAATGAACTATTTATGAAGCTAGTTTAATATCTGATCGTGTGCTCAGTTGTAGTATTATATGTATTTATGAAAAGATCAAGTTTCATATCTTTACACTTGGTGGCCTTTTATTACCATTTCATTCTGAATTAAGAAGATTCCAATTTCTAATTTTGTTTTTGTTCATTTCCGCAGCTTTGCTATTAGTTCCTGTCAATAATATTTTTTTTTAGTTGTGCTGTTTCTTTTATTTTTTGACTTCATACAAGCAAAAATGCAGTGAAGAAACATTTAACATCCCAACCGGGACTATTTTATTGATCCCTGAGGGGAAATTGTTTACGTTACAGTTGGCCTCATTCAAACCCTTTGAAATATAATCATGAAAAAATATAGATAAACATACGTAAAAAAATATGTGTCAAAAATACAAACAGAAGTAGAAAAAATATGACTATGAAATGTCAAATGTGCATATATAGAGTGTAATGAATAGTATGTTACTGCACATAAGTGTGTAGTTATTGCCAATTATTGAGTGTTCAGTCAAAAAATTAAGTAAAAAAGGTTAACTGCTTGCATTGAAACATTGTAAACCCTCACAACAACATGTGAGTCTAAACAATCAGTCAAATTTTAAAACTTCCTTTTGAATTGAACTCAACACAGTCACAGAAAAGACGTTCACGTCTGGACGACAAACATCAGAAAAATAACTGATCAGTTATTAGTGATTATAGTAAACAGGAAACACAAAGTATAATGTATGACTGTAGGAAGTGCAGGCACCTTGGAGTTTCTGTTTTCTGGGGCTGCACAGTGATATAGTGGTTAGCACTTTTGCCTTGCAGCAAGAAGATCCCTGGTTCAAATCCCGGCCTGGGCTTGGGATCTTTCTGCATGGAGTTTGCATGTTCTCCCTGTGCATGCGTGGGTTTTCTCCGCGTACTCCGGCTTCCTCCCACAGTCCAAAAATATGCTGAGGTTAATTGGTTACTCTAAATTGTCCATAGGTGTGAATGTGAGTGTGATTGTTTGTCTGTATATGTAGCCCTGCGACAGACTGGCGACCTGTCCAGGGTGTCCCCTGCCTGAGTGAGCTTTCCTATTGTTGGTAAATGTTTTTTCCTTTTTTCCACCAGGGAGTAACAGTTAACACAATCTTAAGTCCCAGCGACCCCTTTCACATTGCACATTGCAGTTGTTTGATTCCTTGTTTGACTTCAGGCACCTGTTGGGGTTTTCCTACAAGGCAAAGTGGATGTTAAAGTCAAGAATACAAGCACAGCTACCGACAGTCAGCAGTTTCTTTGCTAAATAACTGGTACAGTACCAGCCCTCAGAAGCCCTCAGTGTTGGCTGAACTCTAATGTTCAGCTGTGTTGTTCGAGGAAGGCAGGAATCCTGCTGATGTTGGTCATTTTTATTTTGAGAGCGATTAGTCTCCCCATTTGCATATCGGTAGTGCCTGATCTCCCTGGCACTCGTTCATTCATCCATATGCAATACATCCAGAGAGGAATAATTTACTCTCTCTAGCTTCAGGCAGTTAGAAAAAAAGAAAACACACACCTCAAGAATGGTGTGGTGCTTGTGTTTAATGTATGAATTATATGCATGAAGCCTTTTTTGTTTTTTACCATTGATTTGAATTCCAAATGAGCATATGAAAGGAACGGGTCAACAAGGTCTGCGCTTTAAAAAATGAATGGCATTAAAGTGTTTCTTATTGATCTCCTGGAGTTTGGAAGAAAAGGTTAAAAAACACACGTCATCAAAGAGATCATGTGATCAGCAGACGACTTGGGAGCCTGATGCAGTTCGTTTGAGATAGAAAAATAAAATACTGAAGTGCTGGTGTGGCTGCATTTTTGTGTATTTTCTATCATTTCCTTGTATCTTCTCTAACTTCAAGCTCTTACAGAGGTCCAGCATTGATCCAATGTTTGTCCTGCTTTGGACGTTTGACTGCAGCCCAGTAATTATTCAATATTAAATAAAGTAGGGTTGAATATCTGTAGCATTTTTTCATTGGTGATTGGTCAATATCATTTGGGACTTTAAACATTTAAAGACAGAATCTTCACCAATCAATTCAAGTCAACACCGTGGACGACTCAGGACAATTTACCGTTTAAAGATCTTCAAGGAAAAACTATGTGAATATTACTAACTTCTACCTAAAAGCTACCACTAATAATATTTCAGTGGCTCTCTATCAGTCCCACTCACTTCACTGATTGGTTGTTAGAATTTGAAATTTGTTTTCCATACTTTTGTTGTCATTTTGGATGTTTCGTTTATCCTTGCCTGTTCCCTCTAATTTTTTAATTTACCTGTTGTACTTTTTTGGTACTTCTGGTCCTCTTTTGATGCCATATTTAACATGAATACCGCCTCAGTTTTGGTTTACATCAACCTGCAGTATTTCTCGTTAATGTAGCTATTGTGTAAAGCCAGACCCATTTTTCCTCCACCAAGGAACATGGCAGAGTTATGTGATGATCAGTGTTGGTCTGTCTGTCTGTCTGTCTGTCTGTTAGCAACATTACTCAAAAATAGACTTTATAAACGGATTTGGATGAAATTTTCAGGGAAGGTCAGAAATGACACAAGGACCAAGTGATTACACATTAGCAGTGATGCAGCTTATAGTCTAGATCCACAGATTTGTTAAGAATTTCTGCATCATTGCGAGATAGCAGCACAGTGTCACTGTAACTATGACAACAAGCAAACGCTGCATCAGCTGCCTGCTGATGATCACGATTGCGATCCTACTATTGACCACCGCAGACGACAAATTGTTTAAAGATTTCATCCATCAGGACAACGACTGAGCAGCCTTGGCGGAGTACTGCGCTGTCTCTTTCTTGTTTATAATTAGTTTTTTTTAATATATATTCTTCTCTGTTAGAATCCTTGAACTGTGCTCAGAAGTTTGGATTTTGCTCTAAAGCCTGAGTGAGTGGTAAAAATAGTAGTTTCAGCCTTTATCCATTTAAAAGTACTGAAAACACAACTACAAGTATAAGCCCTGCACATAAAAACCCTCTTAATGGAGAAATCTGGTGTATTTTAACCTGCTAAATTTCCCATTAATGCAGCCTTAAGTGTCATGTTACTTTGCACTTATCTCCTTTATTCCTTGACAATGTTTAATTGCCATTAGTGCACTACACCTTTCCAAAGACAGCTGATTCGTTTGAAAAATCTAACATGGAATTAGGGATTTTGCAAACTGTTAAAGTTTTTGCTGATGAAAAGCCGAGCATGTTATCCATCCAGCCTTAGTTCTGGAGGAGAGAATCCATTTCCAGGACGACCATCTTTATCAAAGCTGCAGATTCATTAGATTCCTCTCATCCATGGACAAATTTTAAGCCTGCTATCAACAGGTCCAACTCTGTGCAGCAACAGGTTTCCTCCAGACTCAACATACAAACCAGTGTACACACATGGATATGTTGATGATTGGGTCAGCTGGTCAGACAGATCATTAATGCTAATTAGCAAAGTGTCCCTTTAGGCGACTGATCTCTATTTAACTTCAGCCACACTGAAAACTAAAGTTTAAAATGAATCATGGAAAAATCTGCTGTTTTTTGGAAAGCTGCAGGGAGCTCATGCTAATTGCCTCCCACTAAGTGCAAATGACAATGGAGGTGAAGAGTGCAAAAGTAGCATGAAAATTAGAGCCACATTAATGAGAAATACAGCAGGTTGAAGTAAAACAGAAGTCCAGCAGTAATACACGTGGTTTCAAAAAATGACCCAAAGTCAGGACACAGTACAAAAATAATGGTACTAAAATATAAAAGGTAAATCCAAAAAATATACAGGAAGCAGCCAAAGGTTAACTAAAAATCCAGAGTAGCAACAAAAGCATGGGAAAGAAACTGAAACAAGAAATAAAACAAAAGGGTTCAAAAGACCCAACTAACAAACAAGAAGAAGGCATAGAGAGAACTCAGGCAGGTAAACAGACAACCTGGTAAAGACAGACGAAAAGACGCTCATTAAATATACAAGTGAGGCCACAGAGACTACAAACAGGTGAAAACTAATGACATAAATGTACTTAATACATTAGAAGCAAAAATAATTGTGGTGTAGGTAATTAGTCCAAACGATGCATCAAACGATAGCACTTTCCTCTTGTAGTCGCTTAAGGTCCAGCTAGTTTTAGCTACTTTACATATAATCGGTAATTTGATCAAGAAGTTCCCAAACTAGTGGTCAAAGAAACAGCTCTGAGGCGAAGATTAATGTTTAGAATGGTTGTGAAATATAGTTTTAACTGTTTAGCCCTCAGAAAAGCTGTTTAATTTAAGCTATCAGAGTGTAGAGGGCTACTTTTAAGGAGACAGTCAGGTGATGTTTTGTTTGTACAGGGATTACAGGCCAAAACCATCGGAAACTACACATTTGCTCTTTAATAGTGTATTTTATGAATTATGTTTGTTTGAAAGTACCTAAGGTGGTCAAAAAATGTAGTGTTAGTGAAGAGTACACATGCCTAAATTAAACGGAGTGCAAATTGCAAGCTACACAGTACTTCAGGAAATGTGCTCAGTTACATTCAATCTCTGGCCAAAATAAGCAACAGTGCATAGAAAGTGTTGTTAATATTTTGAACACATCACTGTTCTCTGTTCTTCAGTTTGACAGTAATTAGTGCAATTTCTCTCCACATTATAAAACTCCTGACTGAGCCCAGCATACCCTCAGCTGTTTAGCGAGATGCTGCCAAGCAAACATGAGCAGACAACAGAGATTCTGAGGATCAAAAGCGATATTTTGTGATGTTTAGGACAGCTAGAATAAAATTAGTCACCTTATCTGATGTAATACAACATGTCACATGTTTCTATTTCCAGTAGAACAACTTGTTGGTGTTGTCTTGTGCACAGTGTATACTTTTGGTTTATAAAGTTGAACCAACACACATAAATTGACCAAAAAAGTAGTTCTTAGTGACAATCTGTTGTGTCGGTGTTGAAAATGTGAATAAACTAAACTAGAATTTTAATCATTTTAATCATCTTGAGTTAATATTCAACAGTTTGCATATATTACAAATGCAAATTGGTAATTTTAAAATATTAAGTCGGAACCATTCTCATTTTAAGCAACTATGAGTTTTGTATTTTTCATTTAGAACTTTTTGTCATTTTGACTGAGCAAAACTGTACAACAGTGTAGAGCTGAAGCTGAAAGAAACATAAGTAAAGTTTTGGAGGAGAAAATATGAGACAAGATGTTACTAAAGAAACATATTTTACTTCCCAAAAAAAGTTTAGCTTAAACAAAACAGGTTTGGTTTACCGTTCAGTTTCCTCAAATGGCAGAATAACTCAGAATAAAAATCTCAACAGTTAGGAGGTTGAAAATACAAATGAATGTGAAATGTGAGTTGAATAATATGAATGAAAATGAGGGAAATGTCTTCAAACGGATCAAAAACCAGCCAAAGGACGACAGTGATGTGAAAGATCCAATACTGATGTTCACACTATAATCAGTATTTACACAGACAATGCCATTTTCTCTTATTCCCCTTAAATCACCCGAGTCTATGCAAGTTTATTGATGCACTGGATCATGGCGGCGCAGTGTGTGTGTGCGTGTTAGTGTGTGTGTCTACTCTGTTCTCAGAGAGCAGCAGGAGTACCAACGCATGCTGAGAACACAAAGCACTGGCAAGATCTGTGGTTAAACTGGGGCATTCCACACACTGCAACGCTAGACAAACACACAACACACTGTCTCTAACACACACACACACACACACACACACACACACACACACACACACACACACACACACACATGTGCTACAGACACATGCTGTTGCACATGCAAACATTCATGCATGCAAGCTTGTACACATGACACATAAATTGCTGATATAGTTGAACTTCGTCACTCTTCACCAGGTCTTCTCTTTCCAATAATGTGCATCTGCTCTTATTATTTCAGAACAACTTTAGTTATAAAGTAAGATAAAATTTTCTTTGTGTTGAAGGAAATTCCTGTTGCAGATATTCCTCAGAAAAAAACACTGACAAAATATAAGAATTGCAGTATCTAAAAAGAAGAATAGCAACAAGATATAAGTACAATACAGACCTGAAAACAAATGAGTGAGTTTAAATAAGACTGAAACAGACCACTAAAGAGTAATGCTGCCTGTTATATTGAAGTAATATCACATATGATAATGAAATGTAACCTCTGAAAAATGAGAGGAAAATGAAATCTTGCACATGACATCAACAATGTTCTACATAAAAGTAAATATATTGAACATGTATTCAAAATGAAGCAAATAAAAATGAAATATTACACATGAAACTCAAATACTGCACCTGAAAAAATGTAAATATAAATGACTGCACATTACATATTGCACATTGAATGCGATAAAACTGCTATTGCACAGACTATTGAGTAAGTAATATTGCAAATGATAATAATATTGTTGTAATGATCCAACCTCTAGGGGGTGGCTGGATGCAACAAAAAAGCAGATGTTATTGGTTGAGGTGAAGGGATTTATTGCTTAGTGGCAAACGGAACATAAGAGTAACAATACAGAACACAAAACTGGCAAGTGTTGCGAAAATCAAAGAACAGAATACAGTGAACCCTCGCTATAACGTGGTTCACCTTTCACGGATTTTTTTAGTGCATTTTTTGAACAGTTCATTGTGTTCTGCATCCTGATTGGCTAAGGGACTGACCAACGTGAACAGTCTCCGTGCCTCGTCTCCTCTGCCATACAGGCCAGCGCTGCCTGCTGTGGAACGCTGGATCATTTCTTTCCTTGGTCTCCATGTAGTGAGACACCCTGAAAGACGGAGCAGCCTTATTCTTTTCCCCCGCCGTCTCTGGCCACCGCAGCCGCGCCCCCCAGGAGAAGAGCGCAGGCGCGAGCCTTCCCCACCCCAGACTGCTCCAATTGATTAGCCGGCCCGCTCTCTGAGGCAAGAGTACCGCCGCGGCGTCCACCTGGCTGGAGCTGCAGCGCTCCCCCAAGTGCAGTATTGTATAATAACTGTAAAAAATAAAGCTGACTACTTCACGGATTTTGCCTATCACGGGTTCTTTTTGGAACGTAACCCCCGTGATAAACGAGGGTTCACTGTACAACCAAATGAAGGCTAACAGAGTTTCCCAAATTTATCTAACCCAAAACAAAACAACTAAACTCCCTAGCCAAACTAAACTACAACAGCAACACCCACCACCAGTAACAGAAACTAATACAAAGGGTGCAAAAACAAACTCAACAAAACTGCACACACATTTCACCACACAGGTAACGAAGACTCAAAACTCGAATGGCTTCTTCACTAAGCCCACACTGTCTGTAGCACTCACCATGAGGGTCTGCAGTACCCACCAACCCAACCACACATACCTACAGACCAAAACTCATCAAAATGCAAACAAATGATCACACACAGAGACACACCAGGGCAGACCGGTCACAAATACCAGCCACCCAGACTAATGGCATGGTTGCAGGTATATACACGTGGACAAAATTGTTGGTACCCCTCAGTTAAAGAAGGAAAAACCCACAATTCTCACTGAAATCACTTGAAACTCACAAAAGTAACAATAAATAAAAATTTATTGAAAATTAAATCATCAAAATCAGCCATCACTTTTGAATTGTTGATTAACATAATTATTTAAAAAAACAAACTAATGAAATAGGGCTGGACAAAAATGATGGTACCCATAACTTAATATTTTGTTGCACAACCTTTTGAGGCAATCACTGCAATTAAACGATTTCTGTATTTGTCAATGAGCGTTCTGCAGCTGTCAACAGGTATTTTGGCCCACTCCTCATGAGCAAACAGCTCCAGTTGTCTCAGGTTTGATGGGTGTCTTCTCCAAATGGCATGTTTCAGCTCCTTCCACATATGTTCAATGGGATTCAGATCTGGGCTCATAGAAGGCCACTTTAGAATAGTCCAACGCTTTTCTCTCAGCCATTCTTGGGTGTTTTTGGCTGTGTGTTTTGGATCGTTGTCCTGTTGGAAGACCCATGACCTGCGACTGAGACCAAGCTTTCTGACACTAGGCAGCACATTTCTCTCCAGAATGCCTTGATAGTCTTCAGATTTCATCGTACCTTGCACACTTTCAAGACACCCTGTGCCAGATGCAGCAAAGCAGCCCCAAAACATTACTGAGCCTCCTCCATGTTTCACCGTAGGGACAGTGTTCTTTTCTTCGTATGCTTGGTTTTTGAGTCTATGAACATAGAGTTGATGTGCCTTACCAAAAAGCTCCAGTTTGGTCTCATCTGTCCAAAGGACATTCTCCCAGAAGCTTTGTGGCTTGTCAACATGCATTTTTGCAAATTCCAGTCTCGCTTTTTTATGAGTTTTTTTCAGCAGTGGTGTCCTCCTTGGTCGTCTCCCATGAAGTCCACTTTGGCTCAAACAACGACGAATGGTGCGATCTGACACTGATGTACCTTGGCCTTGGAGTTCACCTTTAATTTCTTTGGAGGTTGCTCTGGGCTCTTTGGATACAATTCCAACGATCCGTCTCTTCAATTTGTCATCAATTTTCCTCTTGCGGCCACGTCCAGGGAGGTTGGCTACTGTCCCGTGGGTCTTGAACTTCTGAATAATATGAGCCACTGTTGTCACAGGAACTTCAAACTGTTTAGAGATGGTCTTATAGCCTTTACCTTTAAGATGTTTGTCTATAATTTTTTTCAGATGTCCTGGGACAATTCTCTCCTTCGCTTTCTGTTGTCCATGTTCAGTGTGGTACACACCTTTTCACCAAACAGCAGGGTGACTACTTGTCTCCCTTTAAATAGGCAGACTGACTGATTATGAGTTTGGAAACACCTGTGATGTCAATTAAATGACACACCTGAGTTAATCATGTCACTCTGGTCAAATAGTTTTCAATCTTTTATAGAGGTACCATCATTTTTGTCCAGGCCTGTTTCATTAGTTTGTTTTTTTAAATAATTATGTTAATCAACAATTCAAAAGTAATGGCTGTTTTTGATTATTTAATTTTCAATAAATTTTTATTTATTGTTACTTTTGTGAGTTTCAAGTGATTTCAGTGAGAATTGTGGGTTTTTCCTTCTTTAACTGAGGGGTACCAACAATTTTGTCCACGTGTGTAGCCTGCAGGTGTGGTGATGGCTGCATCTGGTTGGTCAGAGGTGGAGTGGAGCTGGAGGGTGGCCCAATCAGGGAGGTCAGAGGGCGGGGAGAACCGGATTGTAGTGCAGGTCGTCAGGTCTGGTGTCATCAGCTGGAATGGCTGTCAGCTGGGGTTCCAGAGACTCTGGAACAACCACAGCTGAACCCACACATGTAATTTTCCCCCACACAAATGCCCAACAGGACATCACCCCAAAACCAGACGGCACACCAATACTGGTGGCCGTAACATTGTTTAGAGCTAAGAGTTCAATGTTTTGGCCGTCATTCCTGCAGAAAGGGGAAGAGTTACACAGTTTTATGGCAAAAGAAGATCTCCTGGGTTAAAGCTAATCCCTGCCCTGTGCAAATATGTGACATTTTACAAGAACAGAAAAAAGAAGCAGAATGCAGCGTCTAAAATGTTGCTAACATAGTGAAATACATTGAGATGTAAACAATAACAAACATAGGATGCGTACACTGACCTGGGAATGTAGTATGGACGTAGCCCCATGTCTAATTGTTCAATATGTTTAATGTAGGAATATTTCTTCATGATAACGTGACCAGAGTGGCACCACTTGTTGTTAATAAAAATGTATTTCCTTCCTTGCTGCACCCAGATTTATGCCCGTGCGCTAAAACATTCTTAAACCATGTGATCCGTGGTGCTTCCTGCAGCCATGTCTTCTTCATGTTTAATTTTCTTTGAATTTGGCACCAGTGCTCGCTTGGATGACATTTTGCTGGTGTAAGGTCAAAGGTCAAAAACCACGTTCTGGCTGATGACTCGAGGATTCGTGCACTAATTAGAACCACTTTTCCCACACATGTCCGACAGGCTAAAACAATGAAGTGTTGGCATTTTGTGTCCAAAAAGTCAAAGGTCAGCTTCACTGTGATGCCATATTGTTCTGCAAAAAGAGTTTTCAGACTGATCATTATTCAACACCATAACTCAGGAGCAGAATACCAGATGGTGAACATGTTTCACATTTGGTCAGATACTGACACTGATTCTTGACCTTGAAACTGTGGTGACTGTATAGATTTTCTTTTCTGTTTGGTTGAAGATGTGTGTGAAGCATCCACATTTTACAATTTGTACCTTCCTATGCAGCAACATCCGTGTTTGAAGCTTCTTTTTTTTTTTTTACTGTTATTGCTTCAACTCTGTTCTGTTAGAATCAGTTTTTTGAAACAAATGTGAAAACAAACGCAAGGAATATGACTTTTTTTTCCTCAATTAATTTATGCACTAAATGGATGTAAACTTCAACTGGTAGACAGATTTGCTCGTCTGAGGTTATCTCATTGATAATTAAAATATATATATATCCTTTTTTTATGTTTTAAATGAATCTATACAGCCTGACAGTGCATGTGTTTGTGATCAGTGCAGAATTTTCTATCTATGTATTCATACAGGTTTGAGTTCTGTGGTGGCAGTGCTCACCCGCATGGAAAACCTTTTATCTTTGGTGGCAACATGTCCTGCTTTTATTTAAGCCTTTTGTTAGATTCCAGCTCTGCTCTGCTTTCATCTTCTGCTGTCTGCAATCAAGCAGAGCCCTCTGTTGTCTGATGCACATAGAGACGTCACAAAATGTGTGTGAAATTAAAATGCCTGCAAAATCAAGAACAAAAAAAAGGTAAATTAAAATAGTCTTTCAAGGGCGACTTTAGGTAAATGTATGGAAGCAAAGACAGAACACAGCAAGGACTTTTCTTTTCAGTCAATTAGCTAATGCAGCTTTCCTGTATTGTATGACAGATAAAGAGCCGGACAGTGGCCCAATCAGTTTTGTTCATGCTTGATTTCTTATGCCTGACAACCCATCCATTATGCATGTTGACTTTTTGTCATTTTTAATCGAATTTTTTAGCTTTTTTTTTTTTTTAAATCCAAGTGAAACTAAGCAACTTGAATACTGGACTTGAATTCCAATCATTTTTTTGTGAAGCTTAAAAGCTGCAAAAACAAAGAAAATTTCAAAAGAAATAAAGTTCTTCACGTTTTTAACATTTAAATTCAAAACCTCATAAACTGCAATGGACCTTTGTTCAAACCCACATAATATAAAGTTCCACTGATTTAGTTGCTTCTGCTGCCCCACCAGGAAATATTGTTATTTTATTGTGTAGTATTTCTAAATAGACACATAGCTGATGGCGATGATGCGGCTACATTCTAATTATGAGAGCTGGTTATCGCACCACAACAAGTCCCCATTTTGGACATTTGTCAACAGTACCTTGTTTACTATAAACAGAAAGAAGTGTTTTATCTTTAAAGTTGAGTTTCCTTTGACTCAGAAGTGCAGATTTGAGCTTGTAGTAAAATACTGTATATCAGTGTACATGTAGCTGTATGTAGTTTAGTCGTTGTGGTTGCATTTCAGTGTTTAAATATGTCAGTTGCTTATATGACTCAAGTCCTTGAGGCCTTTTTCTACTTCCATATAGAAGTGTAAGATGTTGGACTTGACCTAAAGTGGACCTTTGGAAAAAACCTTCTCAAACCAGACGTGCATAATTTATTCTCAAAATGTCAGTGCCAAAGGGGCCCAGGACGGTCACAGCCCACCTGAAGAGGCATGACGAATCCAAATGTGATTGATTTGGACTCCTACTACCGCCTCTAACTCATGACACAACCACACACACTCATCTTATTAAAACTTTCCGTTTTTTGTTGAAACACGTGTGATGGCTCTGTAGTACTTCACACTACACTGCTGTAGTGTCAGCTTTTGTCCTTTTTCTTCTTCCTGTTATGAATAAGGGCAAGATGAAAACAATGTTGTTCCTCTACATATATAGAGTGTTGTACATGGAGAGAGTGACTATGAATTCAACTTTGAACTTTGAAAGCAGATTAATGGGAATACAAGACTTAGTGGCAGGGGGCTTGACCGATGCTTTTGCTGTCAGGTCCCCTGTCTTCAGCTTTTGAAAGCTGTCATTTTTTAAAGAACTCATTCTACTCATTTCTATATCAAATTTCTATCACAACAACCAGCAATATCAAAAAAATCTACAGTGCAAATAATAATAGTAATTATAAAAAATAACAACTGTCTGAAATCTGGACTTCCTGCCCACAGTTCGGAACAAACTGAACTCAAGGAGGCGTCAAATCTGAAGATGCTGAAGCCAAGGCTACTTGTGTTTGGACATACATTCTTAAATTTAACACTTTCACTTCTAATAAGAGCACATTTACGTGCTGATAACCTTTGATATTGTTGTATTGTTCTTTGGTTTTTCTCCTTTCTACTATGCAAGCCAGGAGAAAACTGTTCAAACTAGTAAACCGGGCATCTGATTGCACTGAGAATCACCTTCAGTTTCTTCTGCTCCTCTGCTAAATATGAAACATGCCATTCGTTTCAATTGTGACCTAGAAATTCTAATAAACTCATCTTAGTATTCATTAGCCTGACATGCTCTTGCCGAAGATCTTGTATTTTGCATTTGCATTCGCTTCTCCTTCTCTGAACTCTCTTCCTGTTATTTTTTTTGCCCCCTCTGGAAAGAGTTGGTTTAGTCAGGGCGACATGCCTTTGGCACTGCTTGAAAATCAGGTTTCCCATTAAGCCCTGGAAAGTTGAATCTGGGGGCAGGATGTGTGTGTGTTGGGGGTATTTTGGTGGCTCCTGGCAGAGAGAACCACTTTAACCCTGGTAGCCTTAGAGCTGCTTGTCAAATATGAATTAGTCATGTCTAGTTGAAATAAATCTATAACATAACTTTAAATGCTACCTCAGTCATTTTTTAGTATCCTTCTGTGACACTTTGGACAAAAAAACAAGCACATAAAAAGTCAAACCATGTATCACCAGGAGCTTTAAATCTCATCTCTTGTATTGGAGAACACATTACCCTCATCACACATTATCTCTAACTGTAATAATGCTGAATCAACGCGCATTTAAAGAGGTAAATTCGGGCAAAGCAGCTGCTAATCTTCACACAGAAGGTGCGGGTGTTCAGAGTTAACATTTCACCCTCTAGCAGTTCGAACCGATAACGGCCGTTATCAGTTGCTCCACATCCAGCCTTTTTAAATCTCTGCCGAGTTAAAATGACTGCAAGCTCTGGCAGCGGTGGATGACACATTTTGAATTGACAGACAAGAGCAAGCCGTCCTCTCAGCCGCAGCTTTTCATTGCAGCATTATGTCTCGGTTTATTGCATCGATTTTTGTTGCAGCTTAATCTTTCTGGCCGGTTGTGCCAGCTCCTCACGTTTTTTGAAGGTGTTTGCTGCTCCTTGTGCACTTTTCCACAATCCCCAAAGCAATCCGCGGTAACCTTTCCCCCGGAATGCAAAAGAAAGGTTACACCATCGCAAATCTTCTGGGTGTTAATACACACAC
Organism: Acanthochromis polyacanthus; assembly: GCF_021347895.1. NCBI lineage: Eukaryota > Metazoa > Chordata > Actinopteri > Pomacentridae > Acanthochromis > Acanthochromis polyacanthus. The sequence continues at coordinate 29,709,867 of NC_067117.1, read as the reverse complement.
TCACTCCGGTGCCACAGTCTGCTGGACATTTTTTTTTTTTTTTTTTGCTGTTCATTTAGCGAGACAACTTTGAAAGTCACCTCTTGTCTTTTTCAGAAATTTCCTGTTATTTTTCTTTCACTTGCCTTCGGGCATCTGAACTTCTCATCACACTAAGCGTTCTGTCAAGTTGGATTAGTCCATGAAGTCTAACTTGTGGGTATTTCTTTTTTTTTTTAAATTTTTTATTACAGGAAGGGTTTTCTCTGGGCTTACGTCTGACAAATAAACCTTGCTGAGTTGCAAGTTCAAAGTTTATCCATTTATTTTCTGGAGGCCGTTTCGCCCTCATCTCTTCCCCGATTATCTCTCCTGAGTCTAAAGTTTTTCTGCTGCAGCTTAACATGGGGCATCTTCAATAGCAAGACTTTGGGAAGAGACGGGGGAAGGAAAGTGAGTGTGGTGACTCGGAGGGTCGACTCTGCCTTTGCCTTGATTTGGGATTTGTACTAATTGAAAGGAAAGAGAAGCAGAAACAAGAAGCACAAAAAGCAACAGGGGAATAGTTGGTTAACCAAAAGAAGATCTATTAGAGCGCTGTTTGAATTAGTGCTGTTTAATGTAATGTTAGGGAAGCTGATGCAACCTGACAGGATATCTTTTCATATATATTTTGCTATTAATGCAAAAACAAAGTGGAAATAATTGCTGACAGGACCAAATGCTTATTGAAGTGTTGTCCTACCAAAGCCAAGAAGTGTTTTAATCAGGTTTCTATGTCCATTCTGCACTCCCTTTCTGTTGGTCTTTTGTAAAGCGCTGAAGTAATCAAGGAAAATAATCTGCTTTTAGTTCTAAATGTTGCACGAGTAGAACAGCAGGTATTAGAATCTTAACATGGCAGTTTTTGTGTTGATTTAAAGTTGATCTTGTACTTACGAATTCCATGCAACACATTGCTGCAGGTCCTCGGTTTACGATGTCCTTGGCCTATATGTTTTGTGGCTATGTCGCCGTCTCCCATAAATTTATTAAGAAAGTCTTGTTCCATCATTCTGACATATGCTGTTTGCGAAATTCAAAAACCACATAAAAACACCCAAAAAATATCAAAACAAAAATAAATAATTTGAATATCGTGTTTTATTTGTCAGTGAAACTTTTTCAGAGATGATTTTTTGTTGTAGTTTTTCAATGCCTATAAAAATTGCTTAATTACAAACATTTCGTATCCACCCTTTTCCATTTCAATGATGTCTCTGTTTTGACCCCATAGGAAGACGAGTTTCTCGTCATTATCGCCGTGTTAATCCCACAGCCTTATCTCCCTAAATAAAGTGTGGGGTTTTGCATCTTTGTGCTGACATCCCCGGGCTGCACTTGAATGTAGCTTATTTCGATCTTGCTCCACTTAGCATTGAAATGAAGTGGGGTTTTTGGAGACTAGGACTTGCGTTGCTTGCATCAGCCCCGTGCAAGCTAATAGGGGTATCAGCAGTTGCCTGCATCGGAGAACATCAAAGCAAGCAATTCCCTCTGAACACAGAATCCAGAGTGCACACAGCGGGCATGCATGCAAAAACACACATGCAGACACACACTCACACACACACACACACACACACACACACACACACACACACACACACAGACGGATGTATACAGCAGGCATGAGTGGAAGGGGTAGCTTCTTGTTTTCATACAGCATTTCCATATATGTTAATAGCATTCTTGTTATTGTGCAGAAACAGCCGGCGGTGTGATGAAGTGATGAGCTGTCCTGGCTGCAGGGAAGAGGACAGTCAGGGTTAGAAAACACTGCAGTCTGTGAGGCTTCTTTAACCACTGATTTTGCTCCAAATTACAGACACAAACTGGACACAGAGACACACAAACCCTCCAGTCGTCCATGTTAGCGCCAATATGAGTGATGATGTTTGATGTGGAGCACGTTGAGGCGAATCCTTGATGTTTTTCGGCTCACGCCACATGATTACCCCGCGAACGGCTTCATTTGATGCCGCTTCTGAAAACCTGCATGGGAACTGGGTCAGGAAATTTGAGACATTCAAACAATCGCGCTCCAAAGACCAGATGAATGGCGTTTACTTTGAACAGGCGCAGCTTTCGGACCAACTTATTGATGTACTATCATGTGTGACTGGACTGATCCTCTATCTGCACACCGCCGTGACGAAAAACACATTAGAGCTATTAAAGTACCGTAATCGTGTTTGTTGAAGAAGCTTTTTTTCTCCTCATTTGTTGTATAATTTGATTTGCGCGGTGAGTGGTCACAGAGTGCTTCTCATTATCATCTGAATAATTCATAATGAATTATGTTTGTAATTTCTGCTCAGTTGTCGTATCTCTTTGATGCCATGGAGCCAATGTATTGAACACAGGGGATATTATCTTTTAAACATATGTTATTCTGCTAGTTGTGACCCAGTGTTAATATTATTTAAGCATAAATAATTTACATTAAGGCTGTCTAAAGTTGGCCCTCTAAACGCGAAGCTGTTTCAGGTCTTGTCTGAAATAAATGCAAAAAGAGCATATCTTACCGGCTGGCTAATAAAGGCAACAGCTCCAAAATTAGAGTGTGTGCTCCAGCTGTCTTGGTCCCAGATGTGCCTTTCTCTCATTCCTTGTATTTTGGCTATTTTCCCTTTTCTCCTTGTGTCTCCTTGTGTTTGTCCTTTGTTTGTCCTCTGTCTGTGTTTGCGCATGGGTGGATTCCAATACCTATGCTACATACTCTATAGAGTGCTAGAAAAGGATTGCCAGAATACATGGTGTGTCAAATGCAGTATACAAGAAAACACCAGGATGTCCTACAATACTTGGCTACAGTTTGCAGTTTGCAAGCCAGCACGCTTTTCTGGCCGTTTTGACCCACAATCCTTTGCACGGCAGACGATATGTCCCACTTATTACAGCATCCTGCTAGAGTAAGAAGCTTGAGCCACCGAGAGCAAACAGAAATTGGATTTCACACTACAGACTGCAATGGATGCATGAGGAAAATGGACAAAACTTAACTTGCAACACTATGACGATGTAGTACGCCCTGATTATTTCATACTGCTGGCAAAAATAACTAGACAATCCCGAAAACCCTGTCCTCCCTATACAAATGATGCAATATATATCAATTTTGATCATCGTACGTATCTCCCTTCCTACTTGATCTGCTGACCTGTAACTCCACAACTGAGCAGGGGACCTTAGACTGATCTTCAGTGCCAAGTTTGATTATCCTGGCTTCAGCACTTGCAGAGATATCGGAATGGACATAGCCACATACATACTTACCCAGCCAGATACCGCACCGAATGCAGTAACCCCGCTGACGTTCGTCAGGCGTGGTTAAAGACTTTACAAGCATGGCTGCAGTTTATATAGAAAGGAAAAAGCAGAAAGTGGAATGTATAGTAAATCCGGTTGAAGAGATCAGCTCTTTACCTGCTGCCGACTCACCTGAGATTCATCCCCCAATGAAGCGCCTGCAGCGTCCACTCACCACCACTCATTCTGTTGACATACACCTATTAGCTATAACATTAAAACCACCTGCGCTTGCTGTCAAAACACCTCTGATTACTCTTACATAAATACGGGGCATCTATGGGTGTCATTATGTTTGACACTGGGACATCGGCAGTGGATCCCTTGGGTTCATTGGGTCCCTGGATGGGGCCTTCATGGATCAGGCTTGTACCAGAACAAACCGTGCTGGTACAAAAATATGACCTACTCCACATTCATCCCATCTAAGCATCAATGTTTTTGGTGTGGACCTGGTCTAAAGTGGACTAGATGAAACAAAATGCACTAAAATCTCCATGCTTTTACGTTCTAACACAGGAAATAATGGTTTTCCATGTCAACAATGTGTTTTATAGCCTTCAGCTTTTGTCCGACTGTGACTATTCAAGACTTGACCCACCTAAGCTCACTGACTTTTGATCGGGGCCTGGTCTAATGTGGTCCAGATGTAGTTTTACAAATCAGAAACTGTATTCACTTTAACCTGTGGTGAATCTGTGTATGTGGACTTTGAAACATTTGATCCTCATTGATACAGTGCTCACAATATGTAGACGTTGAAAAAGTACCTTGGACTAAAACCCAAGAAGAAACTGCCTTTTCAGTCATATAGTCAATAAAAATATCGCTGAGATTTTTTAACCGTTGCTTTAAGCAAATTTCCACATTCATGAGATGTGTAAGGGCTTTTCGTCAATTCACTGCCTGTTTTAAAATCCCTCCTCAACATTTGAGTGGGATCCAGATCTTTGCTTTGACCGGGTCATTGCACAAGTCTCCATTCCTTCTGTCTGAGCTGTGCCTTGGTGGATTTGTTTGTTTGCTCAGGATCGTTATTCTGCTGAAAGCTTCGGTTCAACTTCAACTTTCTGAAAGATGGCCTCACATTATCCTCTATGACTCTTTCATATGATGCAGAAGAATCAATGACTGCAAGCTGACCGGTACCTGAGGCAGCGAATTAACTCTAAATCACTGCATTTCTACCATCACAGTAGGTCTGAGGTCCTTCCCCTGAAAAAATTGTATTTGCTTAGTACCAAGCCCATCTACTGTTACTGTCTAGAGCTCCTTATTCCAAAAGACCTGCTGTTAGCCTCTACTTTCATTGGCAAACTGTAGTTTTGCAGATCCTCGGGCAGCTTGGAGCCTTTTTTTTTTTTGAATGAAACACTTCTGCTCTCGAGCTGAATTTGCTTAATTTGCCTCAACAAACTGGCATTTTTTCGAAACCTGCACCACTTGTAGATGAATGATTCTTTTAAAATAATTTTTAAAGGTCTTTTAAAATCTCCAGTCAGACTCATAGGCAACTGCGACCTTTGTCTCCAGAAGGCCTTGGAGAGCTCTTTAGATCTCGGCATGACGACAGCACACACTTTAGAAGCAAAGAGAAGAGCAGAGCCTCGGTGTCAAGGAAACCCTCATCTGAAACCACCGGTTCTAATTTGATGGATTTAAAGGTGTGATGAAAGTGGGATTAGTTTTTCAATGCAACTTTTCTGCTATTTTTTTACAGACTGAAATCATAAATGTTGCTTAAAATAATCAGTTTTGTTTGTCATTTGTTTAAGTTCCTTTTGTTTACCTGTAGATAAAGAGGGTCAAGTGTTCAAATATGTCATAAAAACTCCACAATTTCCAATAGATGTAGTTACTTTTTCATGACTGTAGTTTAAATCAGCAGAAACTCAGAGTGCTTCTGTCTGACTCATGAATGTAAGTCCAATATTTGCAATCTGTTTTGGTGTTTAGCATCAAGTATGAGTGTGTACATGTGGACTGTTATAGTTATTTCCATTTAGTACTTTTATTGCATCATACAAATTGCATATTTGTAGTTTTTAAGTGCACTACAGGAAGATGATCCCACCGATTTTGTTGTGCAATTTTTTTTTTGTGAGCAATGACAATAAAGGTGCTTTTGTTCTATTCTATTCTATTCTAACTACTGAGAATAATACTTGTAATTTTCACCCAACTAAGTCTGTCTGCCTTTTGTTCTTTCTTTTCTTTTTTTTGGCAGAAGACAGAGCTGCATGCTTCACATTACACATAGTCATTTGATCCACTGTTAGTATTTTTTAATTAATTCAGCTCTAATTATCGCATTACAGTAACTTCCATTTTGTGAATGTCCTCACATTACCCCTCCTGAGTCTGATCTTCTGATGAGTGCAGATCCTCACATCTTCTCGTTACTGCTACATGACACGAGTGCAGCCCAAACAAACTCAGCAGGCTTCTTCGTGTTTTTTTTTAAGCGATTTAAAAATTGGGCTAACACCTCCGGGACAGTCAAGAGTTTACGCTGCGTGTTAGAGATTCTGTTTCTTCTGTTTTATTGATTATCTACATTGACTGGTGTACATCAAAGCTCAATTTAAGGTCGGTGCCAGTGAACCAAATATATATATATATATATATATATATATATATATATATATACTGCACATAAACAAAATGATGAAGTTCAAGACTTTCTTAATGTCTCGGTAAAATGTACAGTTTTCTAATTAACCTTGTTTTTGTGGTATGCAGACAAATACAGGTCTGAAGAAACAAATTTGTAGGTTATAAATTACCACTGATGGAAGCATGAAGGATTTAAATGGACTTTCTGAGAAAACTGCTTTCATAAGGAGTTTTTCACATCTTAAGTAATACAGTGGGTACAGAAAGTATTCAGACCCCTTGAAATTTTTCACTCTCTGTGTCATTGCAGCCATTTGCCAAAATCAAAAAAGTTCATTTTATTTCTCATTAATGTACACTCAGCACCCCATCTTGACAGAAAAAAACAGAAACGTAGAAATTTTTGCAAATTTAAAAAGAAAAACTGAAATATCACATGGTCATAAGTATTCAGACCGTTTGCAGCGACATTCATATTTAACTCACATGCTGTCCATTTCTTCTGATCCTCCTCGAGATGGTTCTGCTTCTTTATTGGAGTCCAGCTGTGTTTAATTAAACTGATTGGACTTGATTAGGAAAGGCACACACCTGTCTATATAAGACCTTACAGCTCACAGTGCATGTCAGAGCAAATGAGAATCATGAGGTCGAAGGAACTGCCCAAGGAGCTCAGAGACAGAATTGTGGCAAGGCACAGATCTGACCAAGGTTACAAAAGAATTTCTGCAGCACTCAAGGTTCCTAAGAGCACAGTGGCCTCCATAATCCTCAAATGGAAGAAGTTTGGGACGACCACAACTCTTCCTAGACCTGGCCGTCCAGCCAAACTGAGCAATGGTGGGAGAAGAGCCTTGGTGAGAGAGGTAAAGAAGAACCTAAAGATCACTGTGGCTGAGCTCCAGAGATGCAGTCGGGAGATAGGAGAAAGTTCCACAAAGTCAACTATCACTGCAGCCCTCCACCAGTCGGGGCTTTATGGCTGAGTGGCCCGACAGAAGCCTCTCCTCAGTGCAAGACACATGAAAGCCCGCACAGAGTTTGCCAAAAAACACATGAAGGACTCCCAGACTATGAGAAATAAGATTCTCTGGTCTGATGAGACCAAGATTGAACTTTTTGGTGTTAATTCTAAGCGGTATGTGTGGAGAAAAGCAGGCACTGCTCATCACCTGCCCAATACAATCCCTACAGTGAAACATGGTGGTGGGAGCATCATGTTGTGGGGGTGTTTTTCAGCTGCAGGGACAGGACGACTGGTTGCAATTGAAGGAAGGATGAATGCGGCCAAGTACAGAGATATCCTGGAGGAAAACCTCTTCCAGAGTGCTCAGGACCTCAGACTGGGCCGAAGGTTCACCTTTCAACAGGACAATGACCCTAAGCACACAGCTAAAATAACAAAGGAGTGGCTTCAGAACAACTCTGTGACCGTTGTTGACTGGCCCAGCCACAGCCCTGACCTAAACCCAATTGAGCATCTCTGGAGAGACCTCAAAATGTCTGTCCACCAATGTTTACCATCCAACCTGACAGAACCGGAGAGGATCTGCAAGGAAGAATGGCAGAGGATCCCCAAATCCAGGTGTGAAAAACTTGCTGCGTCATTCCCAAGAAGACTCATGGCTGTACTAGCTGAAAAGGGAGCTTCTACTCAATACTGAGCACAGGGTCTGAATACTTCTGACCATGTGATATTTCAGTTTTTCTTTTTTAATAAATTTGCAAAAATTTCTACATTTCTGTTTTTTTCTGTCAAAATGGGGTGCTGAGTGTACATGAATGAGAAATAAAATGAACTTTTTTGATTTTGGCAAATGGCTGTAATGACACAGAGTGAAACATTTCAAGGGGTCTGAATACTTTCTGTACCCACTGTATTTGTCCACTTTTGTAACAGGAGGTAAACTCGTTTGACATGTTGAATAACTTAATGATTCCTCTTTAAAGTGTTTGCTAATTGCACTCAGACAAACATGACGGTAAAATACTGTCCAGCAGCAGACTGATTAAAACCTCCATATAATGACTTAATGCGATTCATTCTGAACAAATACATGAATAATTGGACTTGCGCAGCTTTAAATCTGGTACCATGTGGCAAACATTTACACACGGATTATTATTCATTTGTCGGCATACATATGTTATTTGGTAAACACTTACACTGACACTTAGGAGTTTTCTGCAGCTCTGTACAAAGCAAGGATTCAACAGATTCTTTTGTCTTTTCTGTGCTAAAATGACAGCACAACCCCAGCACAAACTCCACAGGGCTCAACACCATGTGGAGCATTACGTTTACATAGCCATTTTTCATTTAAATGTATATATTTATATTTATTTTGTCAGTCTGTGTTTACCTTATGAATAATATATGGCCTGTTTACAGAGCAGCACCATTAAGTCATGAATATATGCATAATATAATTGTGTTTGCAAAGAAAACACACTGTCCGACTCACTGTTTGCTGTGACAGTCACTGAAAACTCATCTTCTCATGTTATTTGGTGGTTGTGACACCATAAGAATTGCATGAATACTAACCAGTGATCGTTGTTTTTAAAATATCATGTTCAAGCACAGCAAGTTTTGATGTTGTCTTTTTGAATTTATTCTTCATAAATGTGTTTGTAACATTTATAATACAGTAGAAAAAATGTATCTGTCTTCATTGTTGCTTTAGTAGGCACAATCAGGTAACACCATGTGAATTTTAAAACATTTATTTAGATAACATATAGAACAAACAGTGTTTATGTGTTCTAAATAAATTCCCTTAAAGAAGTAAAGACAGCTTGTGTATGCTTCTGAGGTAGTGTGACTGCTTGTGCATGCACATATCTTGTATGTGTAACAAAAACTGGATCTTTTTGTTTGGCATTTGTCTGAGCTTTGCCATGTGCAGGACAGGAACATGTGTTGGGTGAGTATGTGAAATAAGTGATTTTATGAGATCTTATGAGATTATGCTGTTAGTTCAGTAAAAAAGGATGTTCGTTTGCATGTAAAATTCTGCATGTGTGTGCAACTATGCAGCAACCTAATCATGAAGACAGATGACAATCATAAACTCTATGGGCTAACTAATCAAATTAATAAATAGGCACTAACTGAAGATACGCTGTCCTGTGTTTCTCTGTGTACATCGTCGCTATGCTAGCTCTGAGTGCCCAGTTACCACAGCCCCATCGGTTCAGTTGTTGTTAGGCCAGACTGACGAGAGTCGTGGATCTGATGGTGAACGTCGTCCTTGATGTGCATTTTTTTCGAAGGTAGAGTTTAGACAAAACCGGGTCCAAAATTTATAACACGTTATTAAGAGAAACTATATGAGGATCTGCATCATCCACAATTTTGCTTATTAAAAGAGCTGTAATTGAAGTTGTTGTTGCACGACTTTGAAGGATCCTTAGATTCATACAAGCAGTCTAATAGCGGAGCCCAAACACAGTGGGAATTTGTGAATTCTCGGGAAATCCTGTGCTATGTCTGCCCGCTGAGCTAAGAAAGCACTGATGTGGTGCTACAACTACAGTGGGAAGTTCTACTGTAAATTCTCCAGAAATTCTGTGCTATGCCTGCCCACTGTGCTCAAAAAACGCTGACATGATGTTACAACTACCGTGGGAAGTTCTAAATTCTCCAGAAATCCTTCGCTACATCGGCCCCCTGTGCTCACAAAACACTGACATGGTGCAGAAAGGTGGCAGCTCAGTTCATTAAAACCCAAACGGGTGTTTAATTTGCACACTATTTTCCAATCTTGTCAAATTAAATGAAGATTCAAGATATTTTGTGTTCTGTTTCAGGAAAAATCACCACTGAGCAGATTAAAAATAACAAAGAACTAAAGTGAAGACTGAACTGATGAACCAGTCTACAGTGATGGCGTCTCTCACTGGCTGTCTGCCCGATGAAACGTACCAGTGGAATTAAAACACTGCAAGCTCACACACATTGTTCCAAGGTTGTTCGCAATGACTTCATTATGATTGTGCAAAGATTTACACAGATTTAGACGCGTGTTAATCAATTTGTATTGTTCTACTTCTTTAAGGACAGAAGCAAACTTGACAATAAATGCTTAAATCCATCTGTATTGTCTGCTGCTCCCTCGTGATGTGGACCTGCTGCCAGGCGATAAGAAACACCAAAACTGACTCACTGTCATTATCGGCTTTGAGCTTCGTTCGAAGTCGACTGCGGGACGTCCGTGAGAAACACGAGGACACGAGCACTGCCGAGGCTCAGAGGGTTTCCCGATTGCAGATACGGAGCGCTGTCGCCGCCATTCTCAGAGAAGTCAATCAGGGGACAGCGTCGATGGTCGCCGGCGATGGGAGGGACTCGCTGTTGTCATGGGGACAGGGCGGCAGCTGATAATTGGGCATGGGACTCGGTGGCAACAAAGCAACACGGCCTCAGTAATGAGATTAATGATGTTGTGTTAGGTCTTGTTTCACCAAGGAGAGGATTATCTCCTAACAGCCCTCCTAAGGTGAAGGAAAGGACAATTACTCAGCCACAGATTCATCAGACCCAATCCCTGTTTGGGCTGAGCTTAAAATGATGTTTCAGAGCTGGGTCAGGGCTCATTCCCACAGAAAAAAAAAGCAATTTACTCAAAAACTCCCCCCAATGAGCATTAAGGAAGTCGGTTGTTTTCATCCTGAGTGAGCGTTGCGGTGCTGCAAAGTTCAGATCCGCTCCTGAACGCCTCGGGGTAAATATTAATCTGCTTCCTGTATGTGACCAAGCAGAGCGAGTAATGACGGTTTGTCAGAGATGAGGCTTAGATGAATACACTTGAGCTTTGACCTTTCAGAACACAGAAAAAAATGCTTATTACAAATGATCTTTGGAGTGTTGCTGAAATGATGCAGCACTTCTCTGTTGAATCTCTCTTTGAAGCTGTTTAGCAATCACTGCTAAATAGAGTTTGCAGTCAAATTCTGGGTAGAGTTGCCCCGAGCTTTGGCAACTCTACTCAGTAACAAATCTTTTGGGCACTTCACCTTCTTTTAGAAGACAGTGGTAAATTCAATCAACCTATCAACAGCCAGACTGAAGTGTGAATGAGACTTCATCACTGTTCTCCATTGTTTGTTCTGTGAATCACTACTTCCTCATGTTGTTTTAAACTAAAATTATTGATAAACTTAACTTGATTCAAGTGTCTAGATGCTCACAGTCTGTATAACAGCCTTTATGAGAAAGCTATTTGGAGTCAGAGTCACTCCAGTAAAGAGTAACATTTTCTTGCACTGCCTCATATTTTTTGGCTGCTTAAGGACACAAGAATAATACAAATAACCCAAATGAGATAGGGCTAACAAATTACACATAAACCCATGTACTTATCTGGTAAACACAAATAAAGATTAGTTTTATTTAGAGCCATGTTTCTTTCTAACTCATTGTATTTCAGAACCACATCATGATACTTATGACTGACAAACACCTATCTCAGTGACTATATTCCCATCAATGAACTACTCAACACTAGCAAAATGAAGCCAGTCACATCAGTTATTAAATCAAGAGTACTTAAACTATATGGTCATATCAAAAGATCAACCCATAGTGTGAGTAAGATATGTCTCGAATAAAGTCAGACGGTAAAAGGAACAAAAATCAACAAAAGCAATACGCTGGCTCTACAATGTCCACCCATGGACTGGACTTGACCTTTTTTCTCTTAACTCATCTTCTGGTGATCGAACTTTGTGGAGACAAATATGTCATGTTGATGTGCAATCTGCCGCAATCGTGAAAAGTGACTGATTTTCTAACAAATGGAAATTTAACATTTGCTCACGTTTTAGCTGTTTTTTGGTCTCTAACCAAGCTCCTTCTAAAAATGTGTGGCTTGTGCTACTTCCTTTATTGGGTAATCACTAACTTGGTTTGTCTGCTTCGGTTAATTAGGTGTGGTTTTCCATTTCTAGAAACTAGGCTGTCTAGAGTCGAGTTTTTAGACCAGGAAACCAAAAGAAGCTTAATTGCAACACTTGAACACTGGATGTAGACATTTGAAATAGAAGCATTAGCAGCTGGACTACCAGAAAACATTGCATAAATTCCACATGTGTAACAACTTTTCACATTGGAAATGTGGTTTGGGAACACTTTCAAGGTGTATATGCATGACACCCATGTGTAATCCCATGAGAAATCCATCAGCTCACATATAGAACCCATGGAAATACAATACTAATACTGCAAAATCTATGGGTTTACCTTGGGGGGACTCAACATTTTTGGGTCATTGCACAACCAAATGCACTCTTTTTGCACTAGTCAGAACGCACCATGTGCCCCTTGCAACAGACAGTGTTCAACTTGGCAATGCTGGGGCTTGAACTTCAATCTTCTGATCGATAACCAGACTGTAAACCATTTGTCAACACTACCCATGGCCCATATGGAGGGAGGTGCTTTGTGGGAAAGCAGAAAGGGTTAAATACAAGCTTCATGGGACTATTTCACCTATAAATTATCATGCAGTGCCACAGCTACCACATGTAATCCAATGGGTTCCACATGGTTATGCGTTTGGGTTTGAGTTTCACCCATTGTTTCCCTTTACTTCCTTTGAGCTATGAAGAAACAATTCACACATTACTGCCCTTTTCTAAGATGAAACTTAGATATTATGAAGTAGTGGTGACATAGTACGACATATTAGACCATGTGGAAAACATTTCTACATGTACCCCTCAGGTTCTAACCTGCTGTAATACTTTTCCACAAGTGAAAGTCATGTGTATTTTTCTATAAGGGTGCAGTTTTCAACCCATATAAAACACTAGTTTGAATTCAACGCTTCCAACATCCACGAGGTGCAAAGAACAGACAAATATTAACAACTGGAGCGGCTGCAGAGGAAACTCTGCTGCCGACTGTATTACAAATAGCCGGAAAATCACTGTTGCAGTCACACACAGACAAACGTTCCTTTATTGTGTATTTATGGACAGTTTGCACATTTATGATTTATCATTAGCAACAAGGATGTTTCATCGACTGTAATAAAACCTCTCAGAGTTGTATTATTTGGAAAACAAATGAGCATGAATAAATAATGAAATGTGAATAAATCCGGTTGTTAAAATTATTTTTTTTCTTCCTTCCAGTGACTGAACTTGCTGTATACATTATAAATCAATTCATCTAGCAAAAACATATCCTAACTTTATAAAATATGGGTTTTTTTCAGTTCAAGTCCAGTGTCTTCAAAAGCATCCTAAAGAAATAAACCAAAAGAAATCATTTGAAACCAGTAGTGAAATGCCACTATAATACATATTCAAGAGGTTCTTGTCTAATAAAAACTGACATCAACCATCTAGAGGAAAAACCTACCGAGGAGCACAAGAAAAGACATTCTCTTGATGGCACGGAGGGGACGGGGGGTATAAATTAGGACTGATTATGTTCTTTTTGAGAGCGCTTAGATATAAACATTCTACTTACATGTTCTTCTTCACCTTTTCATCAACACTGAGGCAAACAGTGTAATCATATTTAATCAGAAGTAACACTTTATTTTACAGCCTGTGTAGCTTATGTGGACTATATTCCCAGCATTCACACAAAAATATGTGTTCAGATATGTACTCTGGGGTACAGATTTATTGCACTGAATAGTACTAGTGCCGACGTTGATCCCAAAAGTAAGTTCTCCTGAATGAAACTAGTTTCTGTACCATTAAGTTCATAAATGCAAAGAGAATAGGAGGGCTTTCAGGTGTAACGCACCCTCCCCACAAACTATTATAAAAAGATGTTGAAATAGCAATTTGGGTTATTGGACAATCCATCCTGTTAGATGTCTAATTTTGGTTGCAAACTAAAAGAAAATGTAGAGTAAATATAAATATTGGGATAATACTTAAGGGCGTTGTAAGGATCAACATTTAAGGGATTACGTAAGTGTAAATGTGTACTATTTTTAATATTTCTTTTGTTAATTTGGGGGATAAATTGTGACCTAACTGGAACGAGCTGGTGAAAATTTGTCTTGTTTAATGGGGGTCACATATTGGACCACATTTAGGGCTCGCTGGAACGCTGGCAGTCATTTTGAAAACCCTGGCAGTCACTGTAAACAGCATGGAAACAGAATTCAAGAGACACATTACAATTGTGAAACTTTTCATTGATATTTTGCAAAAATGACTGACTTGGAATTTGATATGTTCAGCAGTATCTATAATGCAATAAGCACTCCTCTAAACAATGGATGATGTAGTACAAGCTAGTGAACATCGGCTATATTTTAGAATTAGACAGCTGCCAGATACTTTTCTAGCACATAAAAAAAAGCAAAAAAAATAAGATTAACTGATGAGCTTTTTGGCAAATGTAATTTCCTTCATCTAGGATCTTGCAAATGCATTGAAAACGCCTTTAAGTGACATGAAAATGCATTTCCATATCTGAAATTAACAAAATAAAAGCATGTAGCCTGATAGGATGCGAGAAATATACATTGCAATATATAAATAATATATTTAAAGCAGATTTCAAAGCTGCATCCAATGAATCTGATCAATAAAGCCAACAGAACAGAACCAGTTTGACAGTAGTTTATTTACCTACTAGCTTTTTTCTCACAGTCCTCACCAGTAAAATGAAAGATAAATTTGTCAAACTACTTTTGTCAGGGTCAAGAAAAAACAAAAAGTGCAATTTAAAAAATGAAGTTAAAATACACTTGTTTTACTTTTTAACCTGATTAGAAATGCACTTTAAATAGCAGTGCATTTGGAATACATTTTCTATCATAAGAAATCCCCAAATATACTTAAAATCCATCAGCTACAGTACTTATAATATAAAAATGGCCAATATTGTTTAATATTATGCATATTTATGCACATATTGTAAGGACTACAGGCTGGTAATATATTTTCTTTTAAGTTGACAGGGTGAAATTTTGAAATCTCATAAGCTACTTGTATCACTAATGAGTGTTAGATTTATTCTTGGGTTTTATGCTGTATACGTATATATTCATGTAATATATATTTTTTAAAAAGCCGATTCTTTGAAGGACTGACAATGTGGCTCCGGTTGTGACCCAACTGCAAAGCCTCTACATCACAGAGAGATTGTAGAATAAAGTGCACTGTAACTGAATCACACACTTTTTTTTTTTTTTTTTTGAAGTACAGTAGTTGTGCGCCGTGCAGCTTCAAACTGGGCAGAGGGCTCTCGGGCTCTCCGGGGGTCATTCATCAAGGTTGGACGGCGGAGAAATGTGCCTGTTGTTGGTATTAATAGCCTGGGGTGGAATAGGTCTCCTCCACTGTGGAGACGATCTGGCAACTCAGGTGAGCCCTATCTCACTGTTTTCCACTTCTATTCTGTTTCCAGCCTCATTCAGGGCCTTGCTTCTCCTCAGTCTGAGGCAGCGAGCATCATCCTGAAAACACCCTCATCCCCACCCCTTACCTGCTACATCACTCATGTACTCTTGCTTTTCGCCCGGTTCAGTAAATCATAGTTACTCTGATAAAATTCATGATTGATAAATTATCTCTCTCTTTGTAAGCAATAAAATTAAAACAATTTGTGTTTGTAATTAAGGCAGTCTTTCCATCGATGATCAAGACATTTCAACTCAGAAAATGTAATCGGGTAGGAAAAGAAAATGAAAGGTCGGACTTGTCCCGTAGATAAAACCTTTCACCGTTTTTGTTCTTTATATCTCTTGAGAAAAAGTCTTGTAAAGTTCCCACAGATGTACTTCTCCCATTTATCTGATCATCTTGGTTCCCATGGAGTCCCTCTAGACCTTGCAGACGCCTGGGATTCTGGGTTTGAGCAGAAAGAAAGGTCTGCATTGGAGTTATACGTGCACCGATGGCACACTCTTGTTGAGGACCTGAGCCCTCATCAGCTGGACGCTGGTCATGATCTTCTTCTGGTGGCCCATCAGCGTCACGCCGAGCCTCTGGATGTCCCTACGTGGAACAAACACAAAGATGAGTTTTCATGATCCATGTTGGCTGAAGTATGAATAGGACCGTGTTTTCATTTACCTCAACAGGAAAATCATTTTGTCTTAATTCATTGAATGCCCCATGCCTGACCATCTTCAACTTGACTGATTTATTTTTTTTTATAAAGTGGCTATTATTGATTGAGTTGACCATGTATAAAAAGTTCGTTTTTGAGTTAAAATTTCTTAAAGAAGGTGGGCCATGCTCATTTTTGCACGGTTTACTTCTCACATCAATGTTTGAAGTGCCATAATTCCAGAAGTAATGAAGCTAGAGTCCTGACATTTTGCAAAGTTTAAAGTCTACATACACTTGTAAGGACTGTGTATATCATGCAAGTCTTGAGTTTCTTTGAAATTCACATGTACAATCATGCATTTTTGGTTCCTTTGTAATTTATTACAGGTCTTCTGGAAATATGACCAGGGGTGAAAGTAAGCCGGTACAGTCCGGTACTGCGTACCGACAAAAGATCTGGTGGCGGTACGTCGCTCTGCCACCGGTACGCCGCCCGGCTGGCTGCTATAAACCGGAGTTCACTCAGCAGTACGTGAGTGCGCATGCGTGTCTACTGCCATAACACAGTGATTGCTATGGACAATAGCAGCGAATACCAAATAGGTGCACTTGATTTATTGCACTGGGACATTTTTCACAACTTGTCAATAGACGTCAACAAGCGCCGCTTGCGCCGGGACGGGGCGAGCAGTAAATTACACCTGAAATTCCACACGTTCTTGTGATTGGCTGAAAAACTTTAAACTGGATTTACAAAGGTTATCATCGACAGATGCATATTTTAAATAAAAATGGAGAGAAGCACTACAAAACAGTCAAAAAACTGTCAAAGTAATGCAGAGGAAAATAACCTAAAAAATACAAAAAAAAATGCATGAAGTTAGAGCGAGAGGAGGGTTTTGGTAATAGTACCAGCAAGAATTTAAAACTACTTTCACCCCTGAATATGACAAATTCTGCTGTTAGAAATGTACATACAGCAACTTGAACTATCAGTTTTGGTGAAATAGAAAGCTCTGTTAAAGTTTCTTAGAAGCCTGGCCACTTTTCGTCCCATGAGTGTTTATGGTTGACTACAGCTGCTGACCCCTCTGAGTCAATTTAAACAGATAGAATTGGTACACTCTTTGGATTTAGTCACAGACATTACAGTGAGAAAGTTGGAGCTCAGCAAAGATCTGAAAAAGCAAATTATTGACTTAAAGAAGTCAAGAAATTCACCTGAAGCTATTTCAAAACAGTTACAGATCCCAACAACTGTGCAAGCAACTTTTTGTAAGTATAAAGTGCATTGTACAGTTGTGTCATCATTAGGAAGAAAATGCAAACTATCACCGGCTGCTCAGAGACAGTTAGTCAGGATAGTCAAGAGTTATTTAAGAATCACCAAAAAGTAGATCTGCAATGAACTACAAGCTGCTGCAACACAGGCGCTAGTGTCTACAGTAAAATGAGTTTCATATCACAGTGAGCTGACACGCTGCCAGAAGACCTTCAACAGATCTATAAAAGAACCAAAATGCATGATTCTTTTTTGGGACAAGGACAAATGGGTTTCAATGATTCCATCTTAGAAAAGTCATTGAAAACTCAAGACTGCCATGATGCTTATGGTCTTTACAAGTGCATAGAAACTTTGGTTCAAGCCAGAATTTTTTAAAGTGCACAACAAACTTTACTGTGAAACTGTTTGGGTCCTATGTGTAGTGATTTCTTATCTTGCTAGATCTTCAAGCTGCATACATTATGTGTTCAAGCCATCAACGGCTCACTGAGCTATCACTCTCCATCACAGTCAGTACTTACCCTTGGTTCATGCTTATGACGTGTCCCAGAGTGTGGTAGCCTCCTGCTGCAAAGTGTTCCTTGTATCGGCCCATCTTTATAGTGTCCAGCCAGTCGTCTACTGAGTTGCAGCTGCTGAAATCAGGGATTGCTCTCTCCATCAGCGGAGGACTGCTTAAACTGTAGTAGAGATAAAAGAGACAGATGGCAGCAGATAGGCAGAGAAAGACAAAAAGGGTTCGTTGGAGAGAGTCCGAAAACAAGAGGAGTCAAAAAGTGAGCAAGAAAGAGAGCGACTGGGGTAAAAGAGGGCTTTGAAATGCACTAGTAACCAAGACAGGAAATCAATAGCAGTTAAAATGATAGAGAAGAGGTGGCGGCTGTGGGTGCAGGATGGCTGCTTTGAGTAGATTAATACAGGGAGAAATCCTTTACTCTCCCCCTTCTCCTCTGCCTCTTCCTTTACCTACTGTTTTCCTCAACTCACATAAATGCTCGGCTCCACGCACCACTGACTCTGTAGGACCTGGGATCTGAACTGAGCAATTTACACTGGTCCGGCTTCAGCCCGGGTGTCCTCTTAAACCTGCTCCCAGAATCACCGTGGATCAATGTCAATATCACAGCGAGGCTTTTACTTAACGCACAGCGCGTCTATCAGAGATGAGCTTATCGGAAAATGAACATGACCCTTCGCTTCATCTGCCAGAGAACTTTGAGGGAAACTTTAGGCTGCAACTTTATCCCGCGGCGCCCATGTTTGAGAGCAGCGGGATGAGGCTGGATTTCCTCTGCTTTCCACACCAGGACGGGTACTTAGTAGCCTAACAGTCTGTCACCGTATATTGTCCAGGAGATCATTCTCTCAGCCCCTCACAGGCAGTGTCTTGCTTTGATTTGCAGCATAATCCGCTAATCACACAAACCAATATTTGATTAAATGCTGGCGAACTGTCTGGCCAAATTAAATCAAAAGACTCCTCGGCATGCCATGGTGTGTCGCCGCAAATGTGGTTCTATTCAGTCGCCCACCCACCTGCAGAGCGTGTCCATAGACTTCAGGTTCTCCGGGTTGCGGATTAGCTTGTCAAGAACAGTGACTATCTGGCAGAAGCGCGGCCTCTCGTTGCGATCCTTCTGCCAGCAGTCCAGCATGAGTGTGTGTAGAGCAGCAGGGCAGCCCATAGGAGCAGGAAGCCTGTAGCCCTCCTCCACTGATTTTATCACCTGCACATGTACACGAAACATGCATGAGGCTGCTTGAAAACAAATAACAGGTTAGTGGATTGTGTTTGAATTCGGCCCTCACGTCTCTGTTGGTGAGGTTCCAGTATGGCCGCTCTCCGTAGGACATCACCTCCCACATGACCACGCCGTAACTCCACACATCGCTGGAGGAGGAGAACTTCCTGTATGCGATGGCCTCTGGGGCCGTCCAGCGGATTGGGATTTTCCCACCCTGTCAGGAACACAGAAGAGTTCAAGCAGGATGGAGGAGAATTTCTGAGAAAAACTCTGAAAAACCCAGGAAGTAGTTGTCTAAAAGAACTAAAAACACATCAATAAGGCTCACTGGAGCACTGGCTGATATGTTCATTCTGTAACATGAACACGGTACGCTGGATATTACTGAAGAGAGCTTTGATTCACAGTCTGGTGTATTTGTACCCCTAGGGTGGTACTTCTGCAGCTACCAGGTGAAAAGACTGTGGAGCTTTCCACGATGAAATTAATTTAAAAAAAAAAACACACAAAACTTTCTTTGACAAAGGAACAAAACAACAATACTTTCAGTGCTTAACACTATGAGGTCACCCCACCATTTGTACACCGGACATACAAAGACAACATCTGCAATAAAGAATCCCCCCCCCCCAAACAAGCTGTAAAATTTGTTATAGATTAGATTGCCATTACATAGTTTTTATAGAGAGATCTCTAATCTGAAGGCTAATGCTAAGGTTAGGAAATGAGCTGGATAGGACACTGTTCAAGTATTTCGATAAAATTCTAAAATGTAACTACTCA
The DNA here is from genome assembly GCF_021347895.1 of Acanthochromis polyacanthus. NCBI lineage: Eukaryota > Metazoa > Chordata > Actinopteri > Pomacentridae > Acanthochromis > Acanthochromis polyacanthus. The sequence goes on along the minus strand of NC_067117.1, from coordinate 29,690,076 downwards.
TATTTTTTACTCAGCTACACTGATGGACAGTTAAACACTACAAAGTAAATGGCAAAATGAAACCAAGGAAGTTGAAAAGCAGAGAAAATTTAGCTAGATGAAATAGATAAATGGTTGAAAAGTCAGTTAAGAATGGCTAAGCAGCTGCTAAAAGTAATTGAGATACTATTAAAATATATTGTTAATGGATAAACTGTAGAAATATTTATCTAAAGGCAAACGATAATGGGCTACAATGGCTCATAGTAATGACTAAACTGTTGAAATAATTAAAGCAGTACATCAATGATTTAACCCTTTGATCCTCAAAGCCAACAGATGGGTTTGAAAAGCTGTTTTCTCTAAAAATAAAGTCAAAATTACACTATTAGCCAGAAATTGTAAAAGCAGAATGAAGAACCTGATGTTCAGCTTTGTGAAATTCTTTAAAATAATCATGTAAAACCTGCAATATATTGAGAAACTAGATAATTGTTAAAAAAGAAAGTCAAAAAGTGGTGAAAAATCTTTACATTCCAAGTAGTAGTTTTATAAATGCAAATGTAACACAGAGAGTTCAGACGTTGAACAGCTGTAATATCCGCCTACATCGCATTGGTAAATAATACTCAGTTTGAAATCAGTTGAAACTAAACTTGCGGGAAGTTACTGGATTCATGTCGAGTGGCGCTGATCTGACAGGAGCTGTTGTGTGACAATAAGGTTGGAAACTCCAGCGCTAGAGCAGTGATTCTAAAATGGGGGCTGGCGGAACATGTTCTCATTTTGTGAACCCTGTCAGTGGATGTCTTTTGTGTTGTTTCCTATTTTTCTCCAAGTATAGTCCCACTTGTCAAGAATATATCAGTTCTACACTTTGTTGCTCTTATGAAGCTACAACAGCAGTGAGGGCAGTGCTGGAGCTTTGGGTTCGTCCTGTAGATCCTGTGGAACTGCAACCAATTGCCTGTACAGAACATTCATAGCAGCTTATTGGTCCTAGAACCCACAGAACAGAGAGGAACTTAATTCTGGAGGGACAGAGGAGGAGATAGATACAGCTTGTGGTCAATAAGTACAATCAACATATAAAATGAAAATGGTTCATTTCATATACCGAGGTGGAAAAAAATGAAAAATTGACACAATGTCAAATATGATCATGCAATATTTGTGGGAAATATTTGTTTCAAAAGGTATGGCAGCGTTAGACAGACACAAACAAATACTAATTATTTTTTTGTTTACAACAAAAACTAACAAAAATAAATTCTATCAAAATTATCCAAATACTCAAAATTTCTTTTTTTTTTATGGAACCATTCTATTTTAAGATTTTAGTGGCATTTTTAGGATTAGTATTATGATTGTGATTGTACTAATTAAATTGCACTTGAAGAGTGTACCTAAGAGTCCTTCTTAATGCAATATACATGTAAATGTATGGGGTGTCCAAAAACTTATTTCCACCACTGTATTTGCAAACCTAAACAGAAGAGGTGTCTTGTCTTCACTACCAACTCTATCAAAAGAAAAAAGTTCAAAAAGTAAAATAAATTTTTAAAAACTCAGTCTCATATAAAAGTATTGTATTTCATATGTAGGTCTTTCGAATGTACAATTAAAAACATTTTAAGCTGCATTTTTCTTTAAAAACATGAATTATCCTAATCGAACCATGATCATTGAGAGGTAAAGAACACCATCGCAATAAATATCGATTGAAATGGTTATTAATGGAGTTAATGAGATATAAAGAATGTTTAGTCTCATTTTTGGATAAACGTGTCACAGGTCAAACACAACAGGAACATCACTGCTGTTCCCGAGAAATGAACATAACAAGAAGGTTAATAATAATAAAAAGTGCAGGTAGAATTGTTTGCATGTCTTCTGTGAAGCACACAGAGCTGTACATCACAAACCAACACTGTGTGTTTTGCTTGTTTAACTTGTCACTCGTATCATAAGCTACCTACTAATACTACTTTAAAATAAATGTACATCATACTGATACACCTGGAGATGTAATCGGTAATATTTTCTGGGGTCTTCTGGGTTCTTTCTTGTCTTTCTACATCACGCACTGTGATGGTTTGCAGACACATACGTCCTGTAAAGACTCTCCTTTGACTTTCATGAATACCTGCAGCATCACACAGCAGCAGAAACAAAAAAGTGTTTCCTTAAATTGAGATTTTTGTACACATTTACGCATGTGGCACACCGGGGGTAACTTCATAAACACAAGATGTGATGGCAAATATAGTTGGTCCACACAAATTCCAGGTTGAATTATTTGTCCTAAATCTTCTCCTGATGAATCCGGAGCTCCATCAGAGCTGCCAGGACATTTTTATTAGGGTCGGCCTGCATGCCATTAAGAACAGATTTAATTTCAGTGTTTCATTTGTGTTACGAGAGAGGTGAAGTCTGTAGTAAGTAAAATGATTCCGGCCGCCCTCTGATGTCTCATTGAAGATCATTACTGATGCCTTAATGTGAAAGTGGCTTATAAATATTACAGCTATAGTCAAAGGGCTCATTTTAAGTAGCTTAACCTGTCACAAAGGGTCATGATGTTTTATCTCATCAAATGTTTACTTTGTAGAAGCTGAATCATACAACACAAGTCTCTGGTAACTAGCTGTGCCTTCTGAGAGACGATACAGAGCAAGCAAACACAAACTAATCGCTATAAGCTCTCTTTTATCCCAGCATCCATATCTCTTCTTAACAAACAGTCTGAGTAAATTTCGTTTCCTGCAATTGTTATCTAATGTTAGGAACTTTCAGCTTATTTGTTGCCACCAGTCTCTTATCTGTTATTATTATTCCTCTTTTATCCATCTTTTATTATTCTCATTATTATTTGATCATTTTAACTTCTTCTTCTTTTCCTTTCGGCTTTTCCCTTCAGGGGTCGCCACAGTGAAACAATTGCCTCCATCTAACCCTGTCTGCTGCATCTTCTTCTCTCACACCAACTACCTTCATGTCCTCTTTAACCACATCCATAAACCTCCTCTTTGGTCTTCCTCAGCATCCTTCTACCAATATATTCACACTCTCTCCTCTGGACATGTCTGAACCATCCCACTCTGGCCTCTCTGAGTTTATCTCCAAAGCCTCTAACATGTGTTGTCCCTCTGATGTACTCATTCCTGATCCTATCCATCCTGGTCACTCCCAAAGAGAACCTCAGCATCTTCAGTTCTGCTACCTCCAGCTCTGTCTCCTGTCTTTTCTTCAGGGACACTGTCTCCAGACCAAACAACATGGCTGGTCTCACCACAGTTTTGTAAACCTTTCCTCTCATTTTAGCTGAAACTCTTCTATCACAAATCACACCTGACACTTTTCTCCAGCCGTTCCAGCCTGCCTGTACATGCTTCTTCACCTCTTTTCCACACTCTCCATTGCTCTGGACTGTTGACCCTAAGTACTTAAAATCCTCCACCTTCTTGATCTCTTCTCCCTGTAACCTCACTCTTCCACTTGGGTCCCTCTCATTCACACACAGATACTCCGTCTTGCTGCGGCTAACCTTCATTCCTCTCCTTTCCAGGGCAAACCTCCACACCTCTAGCTTCTCCTCCACCTGTTCCCTGCTCTCACTACAGAGCAGGGAACAGGTGGAGGAGAAGCATGAAGGTTATTTGATCATTTTAACCGTTCCTACTTATTTCACTGATTTCTGTAATGAGCACCGCACTTTAAAGTTGTGCAATAACTACTGACCATGCTTGTCACCGTCCTCTGCCAATGTAATGTAACTGTTTTTGTGTTTGTCTCGTGTTTTTTGGATGTACACTGTGCCTGTAGCCAGTAGCACTGCTGTCTAAGACAAATTTCCTGAAAGGGACAATACATTTCATCTATACAATTTCCCTCTGAAATGTGGTGAAGCTGATGCAGAAAAAAACATAAACTTGAACTAGTACGGTACACAAGTAACATGAGACAAAATATTAGTTGTTCAGACAAGCAGAGAGTTCAATGACGGACTAAAGAGACGCAGTGTTGGTCTGCGTTCAGGACAGGAATAGACTTGCAACTCTTAGCAAGTATGTGAACTACTTACATTATTCTTGATAAAAAAAAATGACACTTAATTAGGTTGACAAATGGACACATCACTTCCTAAACATACAAAACGCTCCCTGTGGGTTATTTTAAACATTTGAAGGTTACTCTCAAACCCATTACAGACACTTGATGTCCCGCTCAGCATCTAAAGCCCAGAGGAATTCAATTAGTCTCAGTACTTTCAGTTTCTTCAAAGTGACTTTGCTGCCACCTTCGAGTCCATACAATAAGCAGATTTATTTACCTCTTCAGCAATTTAAACTGTATTAATCTTCGGCTATTATCGAGCATTAATTCGAGGTGTGTTGTAATGATGCTGTAGTGCCTCTAATATCACAATCTGCCATCCGTTTCCCCTTCGAAGCGTCACATAATCGCCCTGCTCTCTGTAATCTGATCGCTGCGCCTTTACAGACTGTGACAGACAAATATGTCAGCGGCTGATTTCCATCTGCGATCTGAGCTGATAGCATGACACTATGGAAGCTTTATTTTTAGTAAGGACTCAACGCATTTGTTCCCTACAGTCTCCAGGTTTAACCGTCTGAATCCTAAAAGCGTCCCTAAATAATTCACTGGAAAGATGCCGTTTATCTGCCAGCGACTGTACAAACAGTTCAGCTTTTTAACTTTCTAACAGTCCTTCAACTTATCATACTGTTCTATTCAGAAAATTGACCAAAATTAAGCCTAAAATAAGAATAGATAATCAAAATTATGCTGTTCATCATGTCTTGGTTAAAAAAATTGCCAAAAATTAACAGTTTTCTATAAAAAATAAAGAAAAATTCTGAGCTCCTCTGTGCAGTCAAGTATTGATTAGTAACAGCTGTTATGTGATAAGGACTCAGAGACACAATTAAATATGTAGTTGCCATTTCTTTGAGTACTGGCCACACCGACTGGCACTTGGAAAAATGGTATACATGTTGATTGCAGGATTTGTTTTTCCCGTATTTTTGTAAAATCAAATATCAAAAAGTCAAAATTCTGTCTTTTCTTTTTCATGATTTATGACATTACACCTATGTTACGCGGCACAAAAGGAATTTTTGAGTGTTGTCCCTCTTTGTAGTTATTCTCGTGCTGTTTATATAGAGGTGCAGGACTTTATATTGCAGTGAAAAATGAGCCCAGAGTGAAGAAAATGCAACAGAAATAAAAAACAAAACACCCAAAAACTGTTTGGTCTTCAGAGAGCGACTGCACTCAAGTTAATAGGACTTTGTAACTTTTGTTTTAGTTTTGATGTTATTCTATATTCCAGATCTTAAGTGAACTAAAAATACATTTTTACTTGTTAGTTTACTTCATAAAATTGACAGGAAGCTGAACTCCCAAATGTGAGATTTGTAGTTTTTTCTTTTTTTCCTTTTATTTGACCCTTTGTCAAATAAAAGGCACCACCCACCATCCACTTGATAAAGCATTGTATAGAAAATGGATGGATACATGGATGAAATACCCAACAGTAACAAAACATAAAAACAGATGAAAAAAAAAAAACACTGACCCAACATCTAGCAGAGCCCATTATATGCATCCTCAGACACTGAGAAGTAAGACAAGATAAAATAAACTTTGCTGATTCCTCACTGGGGAATTTACAAAATACTGAATAATTACTAATATATCCAATTCCTGGATTAATTGAAAGTGTGATTGCAGGACACTGAAGCAGTTTCCAGTTGCTTCAGTTGGTAAAGCTCATTACATGTACAGGAAGAAGCTGGTAATGAACCTGCAAACTTAAGATTAGATGGTTCCACCAACTGAGCGACACACCGCCAGTGCTAACCATGACTAGAAAATTGAACTTTATCTGTAAAACAATAGAACGACCCATTAAATCTGGAAAAGGAGTGAGCAGTATAAGATATCCACTCAACATTTGAACCTACTCTAAATTTATCCAAATGCGTTTGTGGTGAGATTAAGTCAGCTTCGGGTATCGCTATTGATCTATTACCTGCTATTGTATTAAGGTAAATGTCCGATCCATGGTTTTGGAGCTAACATATGGTAGATACGTTACAATATCTCGGCCTCTACTGTATTTTTACTAGTTCCCCAATGATATTGGAACACTAAATTACTTGAGTGGCCCTTTAAAATCCATATAAGACTTCCTCCAGCATGAGAATATCCTTAATGTAAGAGTTAGTCCTTTTAGGCTTGTGCATGTGTATTTTAAATTAGAGCAGATCCATGACCGTTCCTTTAAAAAAAACTGTGTGTGTGTGCATGTGTGTGTGTGTGTGTTGCTGCATCAATGCTTGCCTCGATGTGAAAACTCACACTGGTGGTGTATGCAGCGTCGGGGTCGTCCTCCAGAACTCTGGACAGGCCGAAGTCAGACACCTTACACACCAGGTTGCTGTTGACCAGGATGTTGCGGGCGGCCAGGTCTCGGTGGATGTAGCCCAGGTCAGACAGGTAGGTCATACCTGCCGCGATGCCGCGCAGCAACCCCACCAGCTGGATGATCGTAAACTGACCGTCGTGTCTCTACAAGAAAACGTGGCAAGAGAAAAGGGATGTAAAAATCAGAAAGGAGGTGGCAGGAGGGAACAGTTTTAAGGGCAGATCAGAAAGTAACGTGATGGTGTAGCTGCAGAGAAGATGAGCAGAGTGATAGCACACGAGATTTTAATCAAGATAGAGAAGAGAGTAAAGATAAGAGAATAAAACATGACAGGGATTTGCTTTTAAGTAATAATCTGCAGCATTATCATACGAGCAAATACTGGGGCTGTTTGACATTGTCGATGGAATACAATGTTAAATCAACCTATATCAAACTTTCAGATTTGATTCTCTAAACCACTGGTGCCTTTTCTCCTAGTGGCAATCCTTCAACACACAGGAAATGATGCCACTCTCCTGTATTTAAAAAAAAGGATCTCCAAATTAGGGCATGTTTACAAATCCACATAAGCTGCAGAATAACATTCTGTAGAATTGTCTCAGTTTTACAAACTCACAGGCTCATAAAAGAGCTTGGAAATCCAGTCGGATACCAGAACAAATGCATGACATCAAAGCTGTTTTAAAGTTCTCACGAAGTTTACAACTTGGGTACTTATATTTCTGGAAATTACAGATGCACTGGAAGCTCAAAACACTGAAACTTAAGACCACACACAGACTAAATACCAGAGATGTGTGCTGCAAAGAAAGTTTCACAAAGTCGAGCTTCTTTACGTTAACGTTCCCTCATAAACAAAGAGTGGCACTTCCTACAGAACCTTCTCTGGACCTGGTTTGCTGTGCAGCGCCAGGTTAAAAGAAAGCTAAATGTGCCACTAAAAACTCAGCAAAGTCATTTTACCAAGTAAGCCTGACTTCTGTAAGTCTGACTTATTGTGAAGTTATTTTGGCCCCATAAAGCAAATCGAGTTTAAATTGTTCTGGAAGCTTCTGTTGGGGAAACTAATCTGATCCTGTGCAGGTTAGCCATCAGGCTAAGTCTGAGGTGTTGTTTAACCAGAGTTTTTATAGCATTGATCAGAAATTAGAACATTTTGGATGCAGTAAACATGCAGCCCAGATAATTTCTTATGCATTTGCAGCCTTAAGATTTAACATAGTATCGGTATAGAATCAGTGTTCAAACTGTACTATAGCTTTGCAGAATCATATATTTTTCATTTTTCTGTGCTTGGAAACATCAAATAGATTTCTAAAGCATCTGATTTAGCTTAGCTTGTCTTGATCATATTTATAATATTAAGAATATTTTGTGCATCTAGAAATGCATTTAGTATCAAGTTATGTTAATGTGTGTTCTCGTGCTGCTTCTAATACATAAGTTATGGCTATGCATAAAATAGATTTTCTTTTCTTACTGATTGAATCTATTGTGCCCAAAATTTAATAAGTGTGGAAACTATATCAGAGCTTTGGGGAATCTTATGTTTTTCTCTTTTTAGTGGTACAAAGCAACAAATCCATTTCCAAAGCACTTGGTTGAACCTTTATTTGTCATATTCATGCATAAGAATAAGAAAACAGATGGAAAGGAACTATTCTCATGCACCTAGGAATATGTTCAGTATCCAAATACTTTAAATTTGTGATATTGAATGTTATATTATTTGTTAAAGTGGATCAGTGATGAATCAACCTCGTACAACAACCAATTACAGTCTTATTTAAACATTATGTATGATGTTGAAGATACAGAAAAACAGATATTTATAGCAAATAATAATAGCACATTCTAGATAAAATTGTATTTCTAGGGGAGTTCATGTCTTATTAGGAGAAACTGGACTCTCCAGTAGCGCCATCCTGGATGTAATCAAGTTGTAGTTAAATATTTTATCAGATTTTGACTTACTTTAGTTTAACTAACTGCATTGACTCGATTAGCATTTCTTTCAGCACTGTCTCTCTGGTTGTGATACTGGTTGCTATATGATCTTTATTGCTTGCTAAATGTTTGAATTCTTCATATGTTTCAATCTGGTTCATACTAAAGAACAGCAGACACACACTATTATCTCAGCTACTTGAAGCTGTATCGAATTGACCTGATTGCCTGAACTTAAACTGACCTTTATGGAACCGGTGTACCGTGACTGATGGGTTAGATTTATTCAAGTCAGGTGCTGGACTTAAATCCTCACATTTCGTAGCTCTCAATGGGCTGGGTGCGAGCTAACCTCTTAAACTCACTTCATAATACACTCCTCAGCAAACTAAAAAAACATCCTCAGCAAGCAGCATTTAGAAAAAAGTCCTGCAAAATGGAAAAACACTGCTGCTGGTTTCACAATACAATTCAGGGGGAATGTTTGCTGGGGGGCACATTCAGGAATCATTGCATTTTCTGCATTTTATTTTGTATTTTCTGCATGTTTTCCTAAATGCTGGCACATGTGCTGTCAAACCGGTGAACATATTCTCTAAGTTTGCTCATTTTTTCTGTCTATTTGCATGAAGCTTCTTCTGCTGCAGTGGAACGAGCTGAGCAGTCTGAACGGACAAGGACAAGCTCTGAACCAAAAACACATTTAGATGGACAACTGTTCCAGTGCAGCAGAAACACTTCAAATGAGACACAACATTAAAGAGCAAACAAGAAGCTCCAGTGCTGCAGTGCTTGAATGCTCTTCAATTGAGAGCTTAATTACCAACCCTGAGGAAGGAGTCCAGAGAGCCGTTCTCCATGTACTCTGTGATGATCATCACCGGTTTGCCTGCGGAGACAAACAGAAACATGCAGGATTTTTACTGCGCTCAACTGCACATTCACAGGATATAAACGGCTTATTAACATGCAAACGCTGATTACGCTGATTGTGTAGCACATGTTGAGTGAATACAAATCTATTGTTTCCTCTGATTCTATTTTTCCTTTTGAACTTTTTTCCCTTTTGATTTAAAAGATGAGTTAGCTTGAACTATGGAAATACAGTATTGTCTCTTTTCACTGCCACCTACTTTCCGGTTTCTAATATGAATACACTGATTATCCGACTGGCTGATTATCATGGCCAATCATGGCATTTTTTCCATTATTAATACAGGTGTTTTTATCAGCTCATTATTTATAAATTAAATATTCTTTTTCTGGTCTGTCATCATTCTCTGGTGTTAGAAACATCTTTTAAGCAGAAAAAACTGAACAAGAAAGACAAACCAGGAAGTTAGCTTCTCTCACAGTGGCTAATGCCAAGCTAACGGCTAGCTGCTAAGTTAGAAGGCAGCCACAGATTAACCTGAAACTGAATCTGGAAGACAATAATTAATAATGCTTCTGATTATCTGAGAAGATCTGAGTATCCAAGAGCTCAGCCTGCAGCCTTATGCCGACACTAAGCTATTGTTTGAAAGAACTTTATTTGAATTGACACCGGAAAAAACGACAATGTGGAGTTTAGCTGATGTAAGGCATTCTGAGTTAACACATCATACAAGATCAATAAAAATCTGAAGTGCTTACTCTGCTAGCATTCTGAAAATGCAAACAATGACTGGTTTCCAGGTGAACATCGTACTCTAGACTGTCTGCTCTTTGAGTGTGAGAATGTAGAAGTACATAGACTTCTCACACTGAACTAAACGTCTTACACCAAGGGTGTCAAACATATGGCCTGCGGGTCAAAACCTTCCAGCCAGAGGGTCCAATCCAGTCTGTGGGATGACTTCACAAAGTGTAAAAATTGTCAATCAGCAGCTAACTACCTAAACCCTATTGTTGATGCACTGCCATTGTTTTTATGTATAAATTGAATACATTCACGAGGCAGGGGGGACAACTTAACCTTCCTTGAAAGTTACCATTTAGTTTGTGTGTTGTGGAGCTCAGGATTACTACACAGATGTGGAAATAGAAGTAAATTTTAAATAAATTCTAGATCTTGACAAGTTATTTTGATCATTAAGTAAAATACTGTATCGTTCATTTCTAGATACCTGCGTCTAAATGTTTTGTGTCTTTGTACACACACTGTGATGTGTGAGTTGTAATGCATAAATGATAAAGTGAGGCTTAATATTTTTGAAATTGTACTTATTTTTCTTGAGAAATTTCAGATTGTTCGTAATGTTTTGTAAAAAGATAGTTAATTGCATGTGAACATCTACAGAAATAACTTTTTTCCACTAAAACAAAGAGAAAATTTGGAGTAGTCGTTATTTATAGGTTTTTATGGTGTAATTTTACTGATTTGGTCCACTTGAGATCAAATTGGGTTGTATGTGGCTCCTGAACTAAGATGAGTTTGACACCCCAGTCTTGCACCCTACAATCGAGGACAAACACAACTACCACTTTGCAGTAAATAATCCTGACAATGACAAACTATTCCCACTGATGTATAGTTTTATCTGCAGCGTACTGTGGGTCACCACTCCCTCCAGGCGGATGACGTTGGGGTGGTCGAACTGGGCCATGATGGACGCCTCGGCCAGGAAATCCCTCTTCTGCTTCTCAGTGTATCCCGCCTTCAGGGTCTTCAGAGCCACTGGGATGTCTCGTTTCCCTGGAAGCCTCATGCGTCCGTAACACACCTCCCCAAACTCGCCTAAACAAATGGCACAAGGAAAAAGTCTCATGCAGCACTTCAGACACCACAGATGCAATCCACTGCACAGCACCCACAACCCTTCTTAAAGCACTTGTATAAATGATAATGTGTCTGTTAATTTGCCAGATTAAATAAGAGACAGAAATGTACTCATACTTCCTATTGGTTCTAACAGCCCTCCAGCTGCTCCCTGAACACTTCAGAACTGATTTTAAGATTTTACTGATCATTTTTAAAGCTTGTCAGGATGTGGTCTCAAGTTATGTAACAGAACTGCTGACCCTGTGTAAGCCTGTTTGCAGCTTTAGGTACTCAGGTAGAGCCTTTCTGCCTGTTTCAAAGACGAGACTGAAATCTAAGGGTGACCGAGCTTCGGGACGACGTTCCTGAGGAGATAAGGCTGCAGAAATCACTGCTGAAACCCACTTCTGTATTCTTTCTTTCATGTGATATCATCTATTTTTATCATCTAATTTATTTTATAAATATATTTCTTCATTTTGTTCTCTTTCACTCTTTATTTATTGATTTATTTACAATTAATGTTAGTATTACTTCTAGCCGTGTCCTTATGGTTTTACCCTCTATTTTTTTATTTTACTTTCTGCATAAGCATTGAAGCACACCTAATAATATTTCTCTGGCTAATCTTATTATAGATTCTTCAGACACGATTTTGGTCATCCAACTCATCCTGCAGCTTTGAGAAAACCCATGCAAATTATACATGAAAATGTATGGCTGGAATGTGAACGGTGTGGTATGACTTTTTGTAGCAATTTTTATAAAAATTTGTTTAAAAAAAGTGGAAAATCTTAATTGAAATGAATAGGAATTTGGCTGGACAACTGCCAAACCCCAGCTTTGGAACCCTGTAGCTGTGGCATATCTTACATTAGAAACTTCATTCAACGTTTAAACAGCTCACAAGTCTTTGAATGTTATCAGTCTAAATTACTGCTTTGATATCTTTTTTTTTTAAAATTTTTTAAAAAACGTTTTGGCTTCATTTTATAGGTACTATTTGAGAGGTAGACAGGAAAGAGAAGGGTGGGGGGAAGACCTGCAGTGAAGGGCCAGGAGCGTCGGGGACTCGCCCCTGTTTATGGGTCACCCATTCAACTAGTTGAGCTATCTGAGTGCCCTGTTTTGATATCTTTTATGGTTTTTACACAGTTTAAGTTTAGAAATGTTCTAGTTCCACCAGTATTAGGTCTTTTATTATTTAATCTGGTTTTATTTTGAAAAATCTTCTACCATATTTAACGCTGGTTCTCCACTTTTGCCTTGTGTTTGAACTTATAAACCATCTATTCATCAATGGTCCTTCTGACTGTTCTCCTTTCACTTTTGGCCTGTTTTTAAGAGGTGCTAGATAAATAAAGTTAATGTTATTATTAGGGACTATCTGTCCACATGTGTGTGCAAAGCCTGCAATTAGCTAATTGTGCATTCTTTCTTATGTTTAGACCAGACTAAGTGTGGTTGCTGTTCATTTCCTCAGTTCTATGCTTTGTATCTCTGTCTTTTCTGTCTCTGTCTGCAGCAGTGGTATGTAACTCGCTGTATTATGGCTCTGACACAGTGTTAGTATTCCCTTCCTGTCTGAGGCGCTTTGACTGACAGCCTCACGCAACGCTCTGATTCTGCTCTGCTATCCTCCTCTCTGCTGCACACCACAGCCTTTACACCGGCCAGTGATTTTAAGTTAGCTTAGCCAATGATTCTCACCGTGTGCGTGTCTGTGTGTGTCTATTTGTGTGTGAGTGAGTGCACACGAGTTCATGGTTTTTACCTGAACCAATGATTTTCTCTATTTTGATCCTGGAAGCTTCAATTTCTCGGGCAAACTCGTGGACCGCCTGGCAGGGGTCCTCGTACGTGTGCGGGTCGATATAGAACCTCGCATCGGGGAATGACACTAAGATAAACAACATTAGCATTTGGTCACATATTGGAGAATGAGAGCGACATCGCATCTGAGCCCCTGTCAGTGGTGTGTGGAGGGAAAACCTGATAAAGGGGGAAGAAGTGACTTAGAAAAAAAGGAGCAGACAAAGGAGAGAATAAACAGCAAGGATGGAAGGAGGAGTGAATTCCCCTGTAATCACTCGGAGCCCGATGAAAATTGTTTGCTCGGAAGATGAACTTTATCACACAGGGATGAAAATGCAACCTGGCGGAGGAATGCGATCTAATCTATTATTGGTAATAATGGAGGAATGGGGCAAACATACCGTGACCGTTCTGGTAATGCATCTTCTCCTCATCAGAGTCCTGGAAGGCTTTACTGTAGCCACAGTGTCTATACACACCATACGCACACACACACACACACACACACACACATGCACACACATAAACATACAGAGGGATGAATACAGGACAAAAGTGGAACATTTGTACTATCAAACTTCAAGCACAGATCATAATTAACAAATCCATAGTTGTTTCTGATGAATTATTAACCTCAACACAGCTATTCATCATTTAATAATGCTAAGTTATTTACAAAGAACCGTAGGAGAGCCTGGAGATTTTCCCCTGACAACAGTGGAAATATAAACTACAGCCGTACGACGTCTTGTTCCAGCATCAACACCACCATGTCTGCAATAGTCACATCACAGAAAGTGTGATGCGAAATTACCTCAAACACATCAAGATCTGACTTTTTTGCTGCTCGACATGAAAGGAAAATTCACGGTTTTCATTTTCCACGACATTAAAAGGAGAAAACATTTTGGTTGCATAAAGGATGATGTTGACTTTGTAGAGTCTTGTGCTACAGGAGGCAACACAACTCATTTGTTTCACCACAAAGCTCTGTGCAGCGACTGCAAAGTCAGTCAAAAGCGTGAACTGGTGACTTGACAAGCTGCATTTAACACCATCATGCACCTGTGTCAGAACTGTGTGAAAAATGCAACACAACCTGAAACAGTGAAATGTTACAAAGCTTCAACAGACTTGTGGTCCGAATACCACAAAAAGTCTGTCTACTTTGTTAATGTGGACTAACAAATGAAAATTTAATAGCATTTCTTCCTGGATGACCATAAATCAAGAACATGGCAGCAGGGATGAGAGAAACTATTTATGGCCTCGATGATAAACTTCAAGTCTGTATAACTACAGACAACTTGGTAAACAAGGTGACAGCTGCAGTTGGTAAGTTATATACATGCTGTATTTTGTGTGCAGTTGTTTTTTTAAATTGCTAAATATACTGCAAAAAAGCAAACTAAATAACACTATGTCTTTTTATTCCCCCAGTTTTGTGCACCCCTACTGTGAACTCAGGTTAATGCAAAGAATAAGTTGAACTAAATAGGAAAAAATGCATTTTCTCATTTACTCCTGGTTATATATAGCATCTAGAATGCAGAAAACGTTTGGTTTCATTATATCCTTTCATGTGAAGTGAGGAGAAGACAAAACAAACTAAACCAACCCAAAACACAGAACATATGGACATCTATCAGTCCGTCGAGCCATCTGAGATTTGTGCTGCGATGCAAATCCAGTGGAGGTACAAACAAATTTGTTTTGTTTTGTTTGTGTGTGGATTTTACATTTAAGATCACTTGAAAAAAGAGGGAAAATGTGTTTTTGCACTGGATGATACAGATGATTAGTTTGTTATGAGGTTTCCTGTGACTGTATTGAGGAAGCTTTAAAACTGTAGTTAGTGAAGTTAATCTAAACTGACGCTAGATCTTGCTTGAAAGTAGCAGGTAACGCTACGAGCTACACCAAAAGTAGATTATCACACTGCAGCTGTTTCCCTTTACTTTGCTCCATGTAGTGTTGCTGCTCTCCAAAACTCAGCTTAATTCCTTAATAGTTTGTTTTTTTCTTAAACATTACATTTAAAAATCCTTTATAATTTACCAACATTTTGGCATTTTGTCTAAATTAACGGTGAGATGAAGAGAAGACAACACCTACAGCGTCCAGTGTTAGCTTGCTAGCGAACATTATCTTACCTTTTGGATACATATGTGGGTCAAAAATGACCCGGTGAGGTCGTTTTCTTGCAATATCTTTGTAATGAAAAGTTTTTATCATTTCATATTACAGCTATTCCTCAAAAACATGTTTTGATATCATTCCATTTATATCTTTAAGTTACTTTTTATACTTTTAAAGAAACTGCAATATTTGTAGTGCTACCCCACGCTCTTTATTCAGTTCAATTCAATTTTATTTATATAGCGCCTATTACAATTCAGATTGCCTCAAGACGCTTTAAAGATCCCATTTATCATTGATGATATCATACGAAAGGTGATGAAGTACATGAACTTGGAGGGATGGAAAGCAGCAACAGCTGGAGGAAAAGTGTGGAAAAGTGTCAACAAAATGGACGTTGACATTCTTCTACTGATGTTCTGTTTAATATTCTTCTTTTTCAATTGCCAGAATGTTCAAAATCTGTTATGACGTGAAAAATAAACATATTTCAAACATGAAATCATTCTTGTGTGGACAAAAATATAATACAAATTGAAATAAAAATGATTATTTTTAACCAAAATGACAAAAAAAATTGCATAAAAACACATTGATTCTTATAGGGGTCATTTTTCACTTATGGAAGAATATAGGATCCAATCATTTGTGCATCCAAGCGTTAAAGATTAACTGCATTTTATTATCTGTCATGTGTATTATTATAAATGTCATGTAGCTGCCATAGTAAAACCATTGGATGTGCCATTATGTCTTCTGCAGCGGTGTGTTGTGAGTTTGCATTCTGTGTAAATACTTAAAGTGACCCTGACTGTTGACATTTTCATCAGTAAATTGGTCAGCAGTTCGTCTCCCTAAACTCCAACACCAGTGACGTCTCTTCCCCCCCGATCCTTCATCTTAAACGCTTCACACACTGAACTTTGCAGCCATGACAACACAATCTCGCCCGGATATCATCTTTAAGTCCTGCTTATTATTTCTGTCCCACCCTTAAACAGAACTGAAATGAAAAACTTAATATGCACTGAAGTGTGAATTAATTAAGTGCACTGAAATTAATTATTTGGTGCAGTACTACAAAGATGTAAGTAGAAGACATCAAAAGGGAAGGAGAGGAGGGGGGGGAGCTGATGGGATAAGTGCGAGCGTTTGGCTTGCAAGCTACTGGACATGAATCAACATAATTAAATCCACTATGAGGTGGAAATTAAGAATTGGGAAATTAGCTAAATAGGAAAGTGAGTAGACAGGGAGGGCTGAGGAGCAAAACTCTACAGATCAGCGTTAGTGCTGGCAGAACAGCATGCAGATTATCACTTGACAAGGGAATCTGAACGCATTTTAGCTTCTCAAACACAAGCCTGAACAAGATCCTTCCCTGTTTTTAGGCTTCCTTTACTCACATTTTTTTTTTGCTCTTTTTTATTTATTTATTTTTTACTTGCAGCCAATAATACTTGTGGCAAAAGCAGGGAGAAATACAGTGCACATAGGGGGATTCGATCACAAGCAACATCACACAAAGAGAGGCACGGTAGAGTAGTGTAAGAAAGTGTTCCACACACAGCAGCGATGGGTAGTGTGGTAGAGTGTAGCCTTGCCGTTTCCTGCAGATGATGATGGCCAGGAAGGTGACCAGGCCGGACACCAGGGCCATGCAGATCCAGATGATGGTCATGGTGTTGTAACGCAGAGGAACTGCAGAGACACAAACACAAACCGCATCAGCCAGCGGTCGGGAGTTTGTAGTTTACACCGACACACACAACGGCAAACACAGCCGCTAGGTACGGTGGACGTGGTTAAACAAGATAAACAGGAATTTGGAGCTACATTTAAAGAGGCTCGCCAGTTTATAATTACCTCCTGTTTGCATTTTCAAAGTTCGTCTGTCATATTACGGACAGGAAACATTCTGCTAATGTTGTCATCTAGTCTGAAAGATTGAATGCTGCCTCAAGTGATTAAGTCTCCACAGTTACTAAGGCGAACTGTACCACACAAACAGCAAAAATAATGGTAAAAGAGCACGGTGAATCATAGAAGTCTGCACCTAGAGTCAATCAAATCACATAAGAGTCACGGTGATAAAGAAAACAAACCAAAAGGACAATAAACTTCACATTTAGAGGTTGCAGTAGTCCAACATACAGCAATTTTCATGGCCAAAGTTTGATTCTACTCACAATAAACTCTAACAAAGGAGTAAAAAGAACACGTTGAAAATGAGACACTTGTGGCAGAAAATCACAAATACAATACAATTTCAGAAACCGTGGCCTATAGAAACCACTTTAACCTGAAAACCAGCTGCCTTTGCAAGAGTTTACTGATCTGTTTTCACCTCTTTTAATCCACTACATTCAAACATTGCAGTGGTTTTACTGTTAAACACCTGGCACACTAACAAAATAAGTAATAATTATTTGTAATAAGATGCTAATGCTACAAGTTTGCCAAACTGAAAGTGAAGTAACTATGGATAATGAAATTAAAAAATTTCAGAACTACATAATGTTATAACCGCCCTGTGACAGACTGGCGACCTGTCCAGGGTGTCCCCTGCCTTCGCCCAAGTCAGCTGGGATAGGCTCCAGCACCCCCCGTGACCCTAGTGAGGATAAAGCGGTGTATAGAGAATGGATGGATGGATAATGCTACAACCTGCTTAGAATGTGATCTATTCAATAAACTGGAATAAAACTCTTAGCAGTGGGGCCACATTCAACCAGAAACTTCCCATTCATTTTATTTGTTTTGAGCCAACATCCCTGCTGCTGCTCACTCAACTACTGTATGTGAAATCACCCACTCTGTCACCTTGACCAGACTCTGCAGCATAGTGCTTTCTTTTATGCTTGTATTGTGTAGTATTTATTGCATTTTTGTACAATTTGCAGCACAAAAGGATGTATTCTATATAGTCGCTAATCTACTGCACTTGTATGGAAAGTGTGCTCCAAGCAGACTAAAAAAGCAGCAGAATTTAGAACAATTAGGCATCTGAGCTGTTTGTAGCAAGGTTGTTTAAGTCAAACAGACACATTTCTGTATCAGTGTGTCTGGGTTTAGTTGCTGTAACAGCGACCCAACACTGCCAGCATGAGGTCAAAGTACATAATTGAGCAGCGGCACTAAAGTGATTTCTCTGCAGGAATTATTAAGATTATTCAGATTCTAATAAGAATAACACAACAGCTTGTGACTGTCGATTAGGTTGTGGTTTTAGTACCATTTTTTTCATAGGATAATAATAATAATACTGATAACAATAATAAGTTTTGACAATGAAATGATTCAATGCATTTAAAGTTTTTTTTTACAGATTTTTTGTTCTTGTATTCTATACCATCCAAAATGAGTTCGTTCACAAAAAGGGCAATTTTTGCTTCCTGCATCCACATGCCTGCAAGAGTATGTGTAATTTTTGTGTGATTTCTTTGTGATTTATTTCATCCACTGAAGTCTGCACATGTGGTAAGCAAACCAATGGAGCCTGAAATAAATCTTTGTTATGAGTAGAGACTCTGTGAAGAGAAAGCTTTAGAAACTCATAATTGAAAGAGTCGTAATTGAAGGACTCGCTGTGAGACTTCAGAGATGCTTTGATTCATACATGCTGTCCATCGTCAGATTCCAAACACAGTAGGAAGTTCTAAATTATCCAGGAATCCTCTGTTATGTCCAGCCGCTGTGCTCGGCACACTTCAGGAATACTCACACTAACACGGAGCAACAAACCGATCTGTAAGTAGCTGCTGCATCCTGTAAAAAGTGCAGAGTCACGTCCTTTAACAAACATCCACAGGAGACTGCTGTGTTTCCTGTGTTCTATACGAGAGATGATGAGAGCGTCTGTGTAGTAGACTGATGCGTACTTATTGTAGTATGAAAAGAGGCGCGTGCATGTCTGCTTTTAAAGTCAGCCATGTGGAAATCATGAATTAGCCTTTAGAGAGTATCAGTGGGGCTGGAAGTCAGTAGATCACAAGTTTCTGCTTTAGGAGGCCAACTAGGACCTTCTGATGCTAAAAAGCTGGCAGTGACTATAAGTACACAACATACAAAAATGTACTATTACTGTGAAAGTTACATTATTAAATTTGGGCAGAATTTTACATTATAATTATTTTTATTCATGTTATATAATATACCTGCAGTCAGTGCAGCTATTACACTAGTAGTTTCTGCAAGGTTGGACAAGCACGGCATAGTCACGTCTATTCAGGCACTGCTTGTACTTCAGCATCTCCAAAAGGTTGCCACTGGTGGCTTCTTTTTCAGCTGGAGAAACAACAGAGGTAATCACAGCTTTGTACTTGTCAGGATTAAGAAGAGGGATGTCATCTTCCTGAGGCATTCCAAAAAAAAAAAAAAAAAAATGGCAACAAATGTGAATGAATTGGATGTAGCTGCAGCAACTCTTCCAAAAAACAACATCGTTCTTGGATTGACGGACAGAAGATTTATTAAATGCTCTGGGTGATCACCAGAGCTTGTGATAGCAGGGAGGATATGTCAGTCACTATTGATTCATTAGGGCAATATAACCATTCACTTCAAACAGAAGATGGCCTCCATTAATTTGATATCAGAACAATGAAGTGGCGTGAGCAGCCGCACTAGTTGTTTAATGAATTTTTTTGTAAATACAGTGACATTTTCCAGCTAAATGCTAACATGCTGACGTGCTGCTGGTAAACTGTTACTCATACAAAACATCAAGCACAAATTAGGCTCATAATCCAGTTTTTTTCATCCTGTTAACATGTGCATATGGTGTTTTTTATATGCTGGAGGACACATGAGGATCCAAATAAGCAGTCAATGCCACGACTGAGATTTCCAACAAGAAACTGCAGTGTACTTATACAGTCTCAAAAATGCAGACGTCTGTGGTTTAAAACAGTCCTGCCATTTTGTAGGGTGGGAATAATAACTCGAGTTATTATTCTTCTTCAGAATTGTTTTTTTTTGTCCCGCATGCATGGCTGAGTCTGTGAACAGTTCAGGAAGTTTAAGACTGGATCTGTGACCCTAGATCACATTACCAGATAAACCGGGCTAAACAGCCAGATGCTAGAGCTAAAAACATCCCAACTGACTCACGTAAAAGGCGTCAATTTTTTGTACAGCTTGTTAGGGAGTAGGGTAATGTAAAAGACAGAAAATCAATGCACAGGTATGTTTACATGGAAACTCCATGCTAAGGAGAATGTTCTGTTTGAACTGATGCATAAAGACTGGTTTGGATGGGAGAATTAAGCTGCTCTTACTGTAAATTAACAAATTGCACAAGATGGGTTTATGAACTATTGGTAGAGTCAGTCTAACATCTACTTTTGTGCTCAGTTATAGAAGAATAATTTTAAACTTGTCACAATCTGAACAGTTTTTACAAAACCTTAGAACCTTAGGGACAAAGCTGAACTGTTTTTAGAGGTGGCAGATTTGTGGTTGTTGTATATCAATGACATTTGCATGTTTGTTGCAGCATAGTCCAGTTCTTTTGCATCTTTGTCAGTAACAACTGGGAAAGTAAATTATTTGAATTTTGTATTGTAAAAACCTGCTTCAATCTTATATCTGACCATGTTAAACTGCCTGCTTTCACAAGATTTTCATTGGGTCCATCGCAACCTGTTGGGTCACAATCCAATGTGGTCCTTGTTGTGAGACATCAGTAGATCCAATTTATCTTATTGATCACTTTTATGAAGATAAACGTCAGGGTCTGGCACACATTCACTTTTTAGATCTACTGGGAAATGGAGGTTTTGCTCTTTATTTACCCAAGAACACACTTAACTCATAGTTCTGGGTTAGAGTCAGAGTTTGTTAAACCTGCTTTCTGGAACACTTCTGTCTTCTCCATGAACCTGACCGTCAGTCTGTTACACCTTCATCAGACTGTGTTAAGGCTCACAGTCTCGGGGACAACACAGCTCTGAGAATTCACATAGTTTGCAGTTACAGGCAACAAACACAACTCTGTGCTGGAAAAAGGCAACTCAGGCTCTTTATCATCAACTTGTGATTACTCAGCGTGTTGGCTTGTAGGATGTGTGCCGCCTCTTGTTGAGTCTGAATCAGTTTGTAGAGGAGGAGAGTCGAGGCCAGTAAACAGCAGAATGAGGGGAGACTATTCATCAGTGAAGCAGCACTGGGAGTCCAACCAAGCAGGAGGTTGAGCTTTGCAGACCTAAAGTCTCCTCTACGTGTTTCTGCCAAACCCCCTATTAGGAAAGAAAGATATTCTAATAAAGGGTTTTTTTTAGTAACATTCTTTGCTGTTCTTGCCTGAGGTGGACAGATTCATGAAGACTTCTCTGCAGCACTGAGCACAGCCGTTTGAAGCTGAGATAGGCTGCAGTTTTTGCTGACAGGGGGTGACCCACTAACAAAGCACAGATCAATAGGGAAGAAGGATGGACTGAGGCGGTTATGGGCCTCACTGACACCCAAACCTCTTTAGCTTTGCACCACGCTGTGCAGTCTGGCCTTGAGAAGCTTCCTATGCCAAGTCTTTTAACTGAACAAACTGTTATTACTGAACTTTTCTCACCGTATTAAACAACATCCAAGGTTCCAGCAGCTCGTAGCAGGCAGGAGGTTTCACACAACAATTTAGAGATGCTCTATGTTCTCTTTCGGTTATTTTTGTTTCTTACAGACCAGCACACGCACCTGCTTTCCCAGTCTGAATCTCTATGTTCTGGCTGAAGCGTCCGCAGCCTGCTGATGTTCTGGCTCGGACCTGGAAGATGTATTTGGTTCCCGGCTTCAGCCCCGATACTCGAGCACTGGTGTTTTTAGACTTCAGAGTGGAGTAACTGTGCTCTTCATTATCCTGTAAGAAGAAGGGAAAAAAACATTTAAAGATTAGGTTTGTGGGGAGCTGGACAGCTTGTGAGATCAAGGGGACCATGCTCAACTCAAGTAAAAGCCAGACAGTATATATAAACCTATCAGCCACAAAATTATGACCACAGACAGGGGAAGTGAATAACACTGATCCTATTGGTACTATATAATGTTCTGCTGGAAAACCCTGGATTTTGGCATCTGTGTTGATGAGACTTAGATATCTAAATAAACATTGTCCTAGAATAAGCACACTCCCTCATGAAAATGGAAATCCTAAATGCCACTGGCCCACCCCGGCAGGAAAATGTACCCCATCACATCACAAAAACATCAAATAATCAGAAACATCTTTAGGAACATGACAGTCGCCCAAGATGTTGATCTGAAGCCCAAACTTCCTACACTCCATTCTGATCAAGCAGTGGAACAAGTTTGATTCAGAAGCCCCACTGCACAACCCAGAGTACCCAAAGGATCCACTGCCAAAGTCCTGGTGCCAGACCCCACAGGACACCCTGAGAGGTCCTCTGGTCCAAGCCCAATAGTTCAGAACGCTTTTGAAGTCATAACGCAGGTGGTCATAATGTTGTGCCTTATTACCTCCGCCAGGACAACCCGGTCTCACGGGGATTCGTGAAACTGTCACGTAAGTTTTAGTTTCGGTTTCGTGCGCACCAACACGATTTCGTCATGTTTTTCGTGCCGCTCACCACGAAAAACATGTGTGTGTGTCCAATTGAGAGATGGCCGCAAGGCCATCTCTCAATTGGACAGATTCAGTCTGACGCGGCCATCTCTCAATTGTCCTTCGACCTTCAAAAAATTCCTGGATCCAGACGGTGATTCAGATCACCTCCAAAATCTAATCGATTCTTACTCTTGCTCTTCCGGACATCCTGTAGAAAATTTGGTGAAAATCCGTCCATGACTTTTTGAGTTATGCTGTTAACAGACAAACAGACACACACACACACGGACACACAGACACACACACACAGACGGACAGACAAACGGCATGGCGGAGGTATGCGCTCTCCGAGTGCTTTTCTAGTTGGTGTATGTCTTCAATAGGAACGTGAAGGTATCAAGAGACTGAGTGGTTCTAATTTGAGCAGAGAAATGGTTTCACAGACTGGGTGTAGTCACAGAAAAGACACGGTCACCTCTGTCTCTGAGTCTGGCAACTTTAAGGACTATCTGATTTGGCCGACCTCAGTGCTAAGACTGGAGTGTGGACGTGTAACTCAGATAAACAAGAAGGTGTCGACTCATTTTAACACCCTTAAAAACAAACAATAAAATTTTAAAAACAACCCTGAAGCAGACAGGAAGCCAGTGGAGCATGGCTAAAAGCATTTAAGATTTAATACATTCTGCAATCTAAAACATGACATACACCTCATGTAACCACTGGTTTGCCAGTTAATCAAAACAGCATTTATATACAAATATTTTTGCAATGATGGGATGAATTTCAATGACTCAGTCATTTCTGTGGAATTATTTTATCCGTCAACTTGATTTGCCCCTTGATGCTCCCCTCTATTAACATACAGTACATCATGTTGATACACCTGATTACATCATCAGTGAGGTTTCCTGGGGTCATCATGTGTTTTGGGTCTTTCAACGTCAGACACCATCACCAGGTGACCCTTCTGCAGTTGATCAGCTTTGGTTTGTGTGCAGGTAACGCTACATCACCCACAGGTACTGATTACATTCTGACATGTCTGTCAAAATACAGCTCCCATTAAGAGCTGTATTTTGACAGATTCCCATTTAGAACTCTATTTAATGACATACAAGATTTGACCAAATCAAGCTCAGGATTTTGTAGAAATATTTACAGACCTACTGAAGGCCTGTCTGCTGTCCACAGCAGGCTGTGTCATATTCTTTCCTTTGACTTCAATAAGTACCTGCAGCACACAGCAGAAACTTTCAGTTCAGCATAATGTGTGAAGGATCTGCTGGTAAAGAATGTTCTGTATTATTCTATACATCTGACAGGTCAGCTGCTCAATGCAGATTTCAGATGAAATTTTCTGTTTTGAAATTTCCCTGGATCAATCCTGAGCTGCATGACAGCCGTTTGCAGAGCTGACCAACTTATTATTAAAGTTTATTTTACAATAATACAATAATAGCATTGATCCACATACTCCATGCTACCATCCAACTTATGATGAACTATGGAAACTAGATCTTTAATCACTAAACCCTGGCTACCATGACTTACGAGCTAGCCAAAATCTTTTTTTATTCCAACTGTGTATTCCATTTATCGTGGAAAAATCTGAGATGATGAGGCTGGTGATATTCTTCCAGTCACTGATTGCAAACATTTAATGACATTCAGTCCAGAAATTCACCCACACCTTAGTTTATTTAGACTCCAAATACATCATTCCGTTTCCATAAATACTCACTGGAGCTTAAATGTGTGCTAATCCACAGTTACAATATGCACTATTTACTCCTGTTTGAGGAGCACTTGCTAAAGACTACAGTGCCCAGCTGTTTAAGGAAATGTTACAGCCTTTTGGGAAATGAAACTATTTATTTGTGGCCCATCTTTTAAGATGAATATCTTCAGTAAAAAGCACTTAGTTTTAGATGGAGCCCTGCAGACACAGCTGGTAAGTTGTAAAGAATTATGATTTGTTGGCAATGGGAATACTATAGCATTGTCCCACCCTGTAGTAGTGTTTAACGAAGGCAGTTTGAAAGGCTTTACCGATGCTGCATTTATTTTTCACGATTATTTCTCAACAAGTCACAGTGTTGAAGCCCATGCTGTGCATTGTCATCATAAATGACTACAACCTCATCTGTCAGTCAGCTGTAATTGGCAGGTAATTACCTCAGACATCTTTTGATCTGCTTCTATCTGCCAGAAAAACTGACAGCTACTTTGAAAAATGTTTGTCTCATTTTCGTGGCTCTTCTCTGATAATTGCTTGATTTTTGATGCATCATTTGCTCAAGAACAAATTGTCTCACTTTTTTGTCTACCTGCCACGGAAGCTTTTGTTCATTATGTACATATTAATTATAAAGGGATACATCTATTGTTTTCTTCTTTTGAAGTTACAAATAACGGTAAAGTTTATTCTTATCACTGCTGTCCTCACTTTGTTCTGTTGTGCTTGCTGCACTATCTTTGCAAACTATATTCAGCAATAACAAGGTGCATCCAAACAGCCGAGCAAGTGAATCATTCATGTGTCCTCAGGAAGGATCAGAGCCTAATTATGAGGAAGTGTTCTGCGCAGGAAAAAAAAGAGCCTTTTTGTCTTCATCATCCTCCTCTAGTGAGCAGCTGCAGCCGTTGCCACCCTAACTGTGACTCATTCTTGTTTAGTACAGTACAACAGAAACCTTAAGGAAGCACATTGCTGACTTGTCCACTTGAAATCCCCCACAGGTGTCTCGCTTCCCGAGTGAGGCCAGATTAAGACACAAGCGCCGGAGACGAGCTAATCCTTCAGCACTCCCCACAACATCCTACTTGTTTGGCTATGAGACTGTCGGCTCCCAGGCTTCTCCCTCTGCAATTAGCTGATTTCTATCACCACACACACACACACACACACACACACACACACACACACACACACACACACACACACACACACACACACACACACACACACACTTCTACGCACCCAAACACACTCACATACACACACTTGCAGCAATTAGCTCTTCATGAGGCTTATGCGCCCGCCAGCCACTTGCTGTCACTGTCACTTTTGCTAAGTTGGAATCTACACCTTCTCATCCTCTTTCTTGCTCTGCCTCTCTCTAACCCCATTTCCTTTCAATTAGCCGAGCTGCCAGCAGGATCTTTTTCTCGGATTAAGTTATCCAGAGTCTATCCAGCCAACGCTCCTCTGCATTCACAATATCTTGGCTCGGCTTAGTCGCAGCCCTTTGAAGACAATGAGCTTACAGGTACAGTGGAGGCTGTGTCGCCTTCTTTTTTTTCTAGCATAAGCCACCTGAATGGCTTCATGTTAGTTGGAAAATAAACAAAATACGTTGATATAAACCTAAAACAAATGACTACAGCAGCTGAAGTCGAATACCTTTTCGTAGTATTTGATGTCATACTCCAGGATTACTCCGTTGGGCTGGTCGGGTTCGTGCCACATCAGAGTCACACTGTTCTGGCTGGTGTTCTCCTGGCGGATCGCTAACACTTCAGAGGGGGCTGCACAGGAAACAGGACAGATTACTGCTTTGTCAATTCAACATGTGACTACTTTTAGCTCTATTACAGTCTCCACCAATTACTAAAAGAGTCTATTTAGTTGCTAAATGCTCCACGTGCTCACCAGCTCATTGCTAACTTTGTCTGTCTGCGATTTGATGCTGGGAAGGTAGTGTACAGATGTTTCATACTGAGCTTCAACAGTCAAAAACATCTGCCTGATGTTAGTAAAACTGAACAAAACGGTTTGATTGGACATCGCTTACAGTTATTCATCTTCATAGTTAAATACTGACACAGGTTTAAAGTTACAAAAGACAAGTTTGGGGAAATGAAAGGACATTGGTCTGTTTTCTGTTTTAAGTCTAATGATTTATAAACTCAATAATACTTCCTAAAAGGCTTTGTAGTTCTGTAACAACATCCTACTTTCGTTTTGATCAGTTAAAGCCATAATTGGAATGACAAGACATAGAGTGCTTGTTAGGTAAACGTGGTCAGCCTAAGTGTTTGAACGAATGATAAATGCTCTGCTTTATCTCCTCAGTCCAGTCTCACTGCAGTTTGAACAGTAATTAGACAATGTCAGTTTGAGAACAGTCCAAAATGCCATAAAACCTCATAGTCAGTAGTAGCCCGTGGATGACCTTAGCATTTGTTCGTAAGACTGTGATCTGGTCGCATAAGTCGCAAAACGTTTTGTTGTTGTTTTAGTCCAAGAAATGATGTCCGTTTGCTGGGAAATTTAAATGTTTGTCTCCAGCAAAACCAATGTTTGATTGCAGTAGTAAACCCACGGAATTGAAGCTTCAGCTGACATCATGCTTAAACATAAAACACAACGACTGTTAAAGAAGGCAGAGATTTTAAAATAGAGGCCCGATCAAAAATCCTTTTCTTTAGATTACAATATTGACAAGGATACCTTCCGTCTGTTTTCTGTGGGAGTCAGTCTCTGTGGTTGGTACAAGGTTTGATGGAAGGCCACACAGGGAGAAAATGGACAAAAATCCACACAATTTGCTCTTAAAAAAAATCAAAAATCTGATTCCTTCCAAACTACCCATCCAAATATCAATTTATTGTCTGTCTGCAAAATATTACAGTCTATTCAAACTGCAGTAATCAAAGTAAAAACGATCAATTCTTCTCAAATTGTCCATCTTTGAAAACTTGGATCCAGCTAAAAGTTAGAGTCCACTAGTCAGTGACAGAGTTAAAACAACAGATTACTGCGTCGCTGATCACAATTTACACACAGTTATTCTGTGCTCTGGTTATAGAACTAGAATGGAAGTGAGTATGGTTTGCTGACTCGTCTTTGACAGCAGCCTGTTTTGTTATAATCATCACAAACTGTCCTTGACCCAGCACATTTCTTTTAAAGATTGTTATTTTGGCACTTCTGCACTTTTGACAGTAAGAGAGACAGCAAGGAGAGAGAAGGAAAAAAAGCTGGATTCAAACTCCAAACTTGGGTGCAAATGAGTCACTGAATGCCTAAGTAAGGAATATATCCTTCAGTGTTTTTTACCTGTTATTTTCATGCCACTTCAGTGACTAATTCAAGGTCACATCTGGACTCAGGACATGTGAACTTTCACCATAAAAGCAAAGTGACTTTTCAGCCGATTGTCAACAATATCAACTACAGGAATAAATGGTCCAAAAACCTTGAGCTTCCATGAAGTGACCTTTCAAGGACCTTTAAACCTTAGATGCTTGATCCTGCTCTGCATTTCCATTGAGCTTTACACTGGAATACCAGGAATACATGTGATTAAAACTTTTACACCAATTCAGACACTGGTCATACTGGGTCTCGCTTTGTTTAAAGTATTCAGCACCTACTGGGAAAAATCTGGCTCTTTACACATAAATAAAGTGATACTGACGTCATTATGAGCTTTTTTTAAAATTTTATTTTATTTTAGTCCACTTCCTCATGAGGAACTTCTGACTGACTAATCAATATGATGCCTCATTTTACTATAGGGTTCACATAAATGGAGAAATAATTCTGATGCAATGAGGATACACTAATTACCTACTTAAAATAGAGAGTGGTGATTGATTTAAGGTATGTTTGACTTAAAGATGATTAAGAACAAATAATTACCTTATGTAGCATCTGTAAGTCTTTGGTTCTCTGGTAACCAATCATTATCTACTATATAAATAATACTATATATATAATTTGCACAGCTGACTCCTTCTTGGACGTCCCTTCGTTCTGCCTCTAGTCATGCTGCTATAGGCCTAGGCTGCTGGGGGACTTTTCTTGACGCACTGAGCCCTTCTCTATCTACCTTTACATTTAATATGTATACCGTTATTGCAGTACATTCACTCTGTTTCCCCCTGTGCTATTTCTCCGAGTGTCCCTGGTCCCAGAGCTGGATGCTTCAGATCTGCGGTTGATGTTCCACCAGCTGGTCCAGTCTCCACCATGTCCACTGTGGGATGCTGCTGCTGACCTTCCTCCAGCCCTCTGCTTCCAACTCCCTTTTTCCACCAGTCAACTCTGCATTGCCTTCACTATACTGTTATGCTAACTTACATACTGTTTGAATTTTACTGCTAGCTATATATGGAGTATGTTTAATGTCAGAGCCGTACATCATAAGAGTAAATTATGAGTCAGTTTTCAATGTTAGCTTATACTTTGTCTGTGTCACATATCCTGTCATGCATGTATCCAAATGTGTGTTGTGTTTTCCGTGCTTTCCCACCCCTCCCTCTTCTCCCATCCCTCCCCCTTGCCCTCTTCTGTCCTTCTCAACCCGCCCGGCCAGCAGGCAGATGGGTCCCCCCTATATAGAGCCGGGTTCTGCTCGAGGTTTCTTCCCTGTTAAAAGGGTGTTTTTCCTTGCCACTGTCGCCTTTGGGCTTGCTCTGGGGGTCAGGCATTTGGGTTCTGTAAAGCGTCTTGAGACGAGTTGACTGTAATTGACGCTATATAAATAAAATTGAATTGAATTGAATTGAATTAATCCTGGATAAGGAGTTATTAGGAAACTGAACACATCACTATCATTAATCCTTCCTCACTTGATATTCACATTACTACATACTACTGATGACTACATTGTTGCAGAAATATCAAAATAAGCTGCCCCTTTGTACTAGTAGTATACTTGTTTATATATATACACACCTACTGTCTAGCATAGTGGTGGAAGTATTATACTCTGAGGATGTTTGCTGCCAGCGGAACTGGTAATTTACACAAAGTAAATGGAAAAATGAAGAAGGAGGATGACTCCCAGAAAATCTAAAATCATCAGCCAGAATGTTGGATCTTGGATGTAGCTGAATGTTTCATCAAGACAATGATCCTCAACACACATCAGAAAGAAATGGCTAAATGAGGCTAGAATTAAGGTTTTAGACTCGTCTCCCCATAGTTCTGACTTAAACCCCATCAAGAGCCTGTGGATCGTGCTGAAGAGACAAGTCTGTGTCAGAAAGACAACAAATTTATTTGGATTGCATTGCTTCTATCATGAGGGGTGGTCAAAGATACAACCAGAAACTTGTGGTAGGCTACCAAAAGTGCCTAATTGAGGTGAAAATGACCAAGGGATATTTAACTAAATGTTAGCATTCCTGTATGTATATTTTTGACCCAGAAGACCCATAATAAATCTACAAAAACATCAAAATGCATTACTGTTTTTTGTGACATTGAGTTTCAGTGACGCTATCATAGAAAATTCAGGACTCTAGAAGCCATTGGAAACTCTAGACTGCTCTGATATATACGGTCTTTACAAGTGTTTGGAAACCTTTGTTCACGACTGTATATGAGCTATATTTGGGCTGCTTTGACTTCTGCAAACAAGTTGTTGATGTCTTTCTCCCTGAGATCACTTTAGAGAGAACTTTATTTCTTGGAATAGTAGAAACAGAAACAGAACTTGGTTATGGGCTGGTAAGTTGTTGGTAGAGGATCCTATATGTGACCTTATGGGCCTTTATGATGAGTCATTGAATGTCATTGTTCTGTAACCTACCTGCCTGGTTAGTTGTGATGTTGACCATGGCATAAGGTGACGGCTCATTGCTCAGGTGCGTCACGGCGTTCATTGCCAGGATCCGGAAGGAGTAGTTGGTGTGGGCCACCAGGTTGAGCACCGTCACCCACGACTCCTTCAAACCGGTCTGGCGCGGGGAGAAGCGAACCGCCGTTGTGCCCAAACGCTCCACCATCCCTCCTCCGCCGGGCCCGATGCTGGCTCCTCCACCGGCCTTCCCTCCACCGGTGCCTCCCGGGGTGGATGCACAGTCCTCACAGGGCCCTCCTTCCCCCGAGCATTTCTGACACAACACGCTGTACTCCAAGTCGCTGCGACCCCCGGTATGCAGAGGGCGATCCCACTCTAAATTCACAGATGTCCCGTTGACTGAGGAGATGACGTTCACCGGAGCAGATGGAGGGCCTGGAGAAAAGAAGAGTTCACTCAGAGGTTTGATCATGTCTCAGAAATTAAATTGGATTTCTGAGGCAAAGATAAGCTCTACTATGTGTGTTTGTGTGCACACATTTGCAGTGTTTGGAGGCGTTCTTGTGATGCGAGAGGAGGCAGGGGTTTTTTTTGTGTGTGTTTGTGCTTACGGGAGCATGAAGCCGCCGGTGGGTCATCTGCTGCCCGATAGTAGTTGGAGTCGCAGGGGCAGGAGAGGGCGGCTCTCGTCTCCGAGTGGCTGTGTTGAGGACATTTACCACACAGGCCATCACCCGCCACCGGCTTATAGAAGCCGACCTCACAGGCTTGAAAGAAAGAAAGAGAGAGGGAGAGAGTAAATGGAGAGCTTGCAGGGAAGCTGCATCGAAATCATGATAAAATTCAGCAAGAGTGCAGCGAGAAAGGCGTGAATCGCACTCCTATGGCGAGCTGTGCATATCAACGCACAGCTTCAACTTTTTCCAAACTGCGTCATCTCCTCTGAAGCATTCATCTTAGGACAGAGCCCCCCCCACCTCCCCACTATAACCCCCCCTACCCGCACCCCAAAATCTATGTATAATTACAGGCCTTGCAACCGCAGAGCAGGGGAGATGAAAGTCATACTTCTTTCTGCTCAAATTTGGGCTGAAAAGGCGCTGCACTGTTGATACTCCCAGTGAGACCATCAGAACCCAGACCGTGTTTCAACCTTATTCAGCTCCTCTGATACATATTCACTTTTAACTCTGCACTGATTAATAATGGAGGGGGCTCTGATAAATATATTCTCTTTCCAGGCGGTTAATAGGCTTCTGCTATGGTAAATGGGGCAGCGGTAAACCCTCTCATTCACACAGCAATGCAGCAGCAGCGGTGGTGGCAGCGGCGGCAGACAACGCCGTTGCTCGTGATTGCTCTTCCTCGCCGGGTAATTTATGCTTCCACCCAGAATGCCGTGTGAGTTTACAGACGCAGTGTTTACCTAACCTTTTCCTTGTTAAGTTTATGGAAGATCCTTTTAGGTGCTTTAGACTTCAAAGGTACTGAAAGCAGCATGAAATTGGATAACCCAACATGAGTGAAATTCCAACAAAGCAAAGAGTTAAAATGCATCCTGGATTAGCCGCTGAGACATTTTTAGACGAACTGGTACCTTAAAAACACACACACACACATTCGGTGGGTGTGCACTCCAACCGCTTGATTAGAGTTTATGATAATAAGATCATGTGAGACGGATTTTTTCAAATTTTCAGCTAAAAAAAAGTCTAATTATCACCCTCATGGAGGAGTTTGTATTCATCAAAAATGGGACTATTTAGAGCATCAGGGTGTGAAGTTTAATGCTACTCAGAAACAGCTACCTGCAGTTTCTACTTCATCTTTTCACCTGTTAACCCTGAAGGTTACTTTTATTTGTAAGCCCAGAGACACCACATCCTGCAGTCAGAACCACCTGGTGTCTGTGGCGGTGAAACATCGGCCTACATCATGCATGAATAAATTCTGACTGACAAATAATAATGAAATACAATTGAGAACGAAAAGCATATTGTGGGCGGATTCTTTGCCTTCAGAATTAAAATGAATATAATAAACATGAAGTTATTTCCTTGTGTAGGTCTCTTTTCATTAGATTTTCTTTGGGGGAAAAGCTATAAAAGAAGAACCATGACGCCTGCTGCATGAATGCAAACAAACCAAATCTGGAAGAAAAAAAAACACTGTGCAATGACAGAATGCCACGAATAAATTAAGACTTGAGAATTAATTCAGATTGAAAATATAGCACAGAGTGTTTAGTTTGAACTTATCAGGAGTGTAGTTCTCAAAGGTCTGTGCTTTTGCTAAAACTGCACCTATAGCTTAACTCGAGTGTATTTTTTAATTTTCACCTGAAACTGGAATTATTGCCCTCATTTACATCCATATCTGCCTGTAATACAGCCATGGCCATAAGTTTGAACACAAGTACCATGACACTTGTGAATCTTAGAAAATACCACAAAATTGTCACTTACCAGTCATAGCCATCAACCAAAATGAAATACAGATATTTCCAGTGCATAAATTTGATGTTTGACAGCAAATATTGACATTGGAATATTAACTGCAAATTGTTGCACAAATTTTGTCATTGACTGATGAAAGTTTTTCATATACTATTTGCTGTCAAACATCAAATTTATGCACTGGAAATATCTGTATTTCATTTTGGTTGATGGCTATGACTGGTATTTATATTGTAAGTGACAATTTTGTGGTATTTTCTAAGATTCACAAGCGTCATGGTACTTGTGTCCAAACTTATGGCCATGGCTGTATACGCAGTGAAGACTATGAAGTGTGCAGGTTTATGAGGGAATCAAATAGCAGAATCTAAGTCCTTGTATGTGTCCACAAACACACAGCACTGACAACAGAAAATGCTTAAACATGGATGCGAAGAAGCCCTGTGACAGACTGGTGACCTGTCCAGGGTGTCCCCTGCCTTCGCCCGAGTCAGCTGGGATAGACTCCAGCACCCCCCGCGACCCTAGTGAGGATAAAGCGGTGTATAGAGAATGGATGGATGGATGGATGCGAAGAAGCTACATACACGTCCACCAGCACAGATCATCTATGCAGCTTTTTCTTTCTTTTTCTTTTTCTTTTTCGGCTTCCAGCCACAGATGTCACCTGTGTGGACGCATAAAAGCATCAACAACAACTGCAGAACTGTAAAAGCAGAATAAACAACCTTGGGAGAAAGAGGAGAATTTTAAATGGAAGAAGTCTTTATTTAGTCCAAAAAAGTGGGCGAATGGCAAAGAATCGACGTGCATTTGAGCTACTGAGGTGCATGTATGGTTGCTAAAGCAATTCAAGAATAAAGATGAACAGTTGTTTTTTTGTTTTTTTGTTTTGCCTTGGTTAGAAAGTAAGACTTTTACATTTACTCTCCAGATTCAGCATTTAATGTGTCACATTGGGTTCATTTCTACCTGTTCTTTCAGCTGACAATGTGGGCTTCGATTAAGAACGGCAGGAGTGCAAACAGAGAGAGCTGCTGTGCTCCTTGTTGTGTGTTTATAATGTGAATAATGTCTGTGCTGATGGAACTAAAAACTGTATTAATTAGAGGATCTGCACGATCGGTATTTGCAGAAAAGCTCCAGAAGAAAACTGTGGTAAATGGAAAATGACAATTAAAAGCTAAATGTGATGAAAAGCTCAGCTGAGATATACAAGATTTCCACGTACCTTACGATAAGAATATAAAAACATGTAGTCGACTGATGTTTTTTTTGTGTTTGTTTTGATAGTTAATGGGTTTCTCTATGCATGCCACTGATTCATAATGATTACAACCACCTCGCTGAATATGAATTCAGTTCGATTTTATTTAATTTATCTGTATTTTTGTCTGTGATTGGTGATAATTTATGATTTCATCGATTTAATTTCATTTTATTGCCATATTTTTGTCATTGACTGATGATGAATTTATTATTTAGATTCATTTTTTAATAAAATAATTCTATTTAAATGAATTCTATTTTAGTTGTCATATTTTTTGTCTATGACCGATGACATGTTTTTATTTAAATCTATTTTAAATTAAATTAAATTTAAATCAATTTTATTTTATTTGTCACATTTTTGTCATTGACTGATGATGAATTTATTATTTAAATTTATTTTTAAGTTAATTTAAATGTCGACGACTGATGATGATTTATTATTTAAATATTTTTTTAATATTTTATTAATTCTATTTAAATGAATTAAACTTTACTTGTCATATTTTTTTCTATGACCTATGATAATATTTTTATTTAAATCTATTATAAATTAAATTAAACTTAAACAAATTTTATTTTATTTGTCATATTTTTGTCTATGGCTAATTATGATTTTATGATTTAAATCTATTTTTAAGTTAATTTAAATGTCTATGACTGATGATGATTTTATTATTTGAATCTATTTAGTTTAATTTTATTTTAGCATCATATTTTCTGTCTATGACTGATGAGGACTTTAGTATTTTAATCTTTTTTATTTCATTTTATTGGCATTTTTTTGTCTGTGATAGATGATGATTTAGTTTTATTATTTTAATCTACTGTATTTTATTTCAATTTATCCATATATTTTTGGTCTTTTGTGTGGTTTATTTGCATACCACTGTAGTATCCCGCTGATTGTAGGACAAATTGCCCCTTGGAGATAAAAAAGACATTAAATATCCATGCAGAGAAAACTGACTTTTCAGTTGACTTTTGTGTTTTGTAACACAAACCAGAGCTGGGTTTTTAAAAAGCAGTTTGCAGTAATGGATTTACCAGCTAATGTTCATTACCAATAAATCCTGAGACAACAAAGCCATCACGCTGACATGTCTATAAAACCTAGAAGGACCTGCAGTGTTTGCTGTGAGCTTTTTAACTCAGGCAGTTTGAGGGATTTTATATCAACTGTGGTCAGTTTTGAGCCTGGGATGTCCACAGTGAGTGAAATCAACGTGACACATCGCCTCATAGAGTCGTTACGGTGAACATGCTGCACGTCCAGCAGAGCAACATCAGCCTTCATCTAAAGTTGGGTTGTAGTCGTCTAGTAGTGCCTTCAAAGCTCAGTTTTTACAGAACTCCTGTGGAGTTTGTGTTGTTGGAGAACCAGCAGTGTGCATTCACAAAGAAAAACATCCTGCAGACTGCTATCTCTCCTGAGCGGTATAAATGATGACTTATACTACTCGTAATTATAAGATGGTGACTGAAAAAAAGGTCTCATAACATACAACAAAAGAATCGAATTATTACTCATCAGATAATTTTCTTGTAATTACGAGGTCAGGATCTCGGTTTTACAAGACACAGCGCTAATAGTGTAAATGCAAATATAGGTTAAAAAAACAGATGGGGCTTCTCTTGTAGCTTAAAGAATAACTCTAACTGTAACTATGGTAACATTATGTGTCCCACTTTTTGTGAAAGTTTACATCTATTTACATAAGACTTTTAATGTATGTATAATGCATTATAGCTCATATGCAACAGACAGATAAAAGAGGCAACACCATGATGACTCTGACTTTTAAAGCCACTGATAACTACCTTAACCTTTTCTTAAAATTGCAAGATCTCATAATTAGGAGATCTTTTTGCTATTTTTTTTTTCTTTTGCAAATGCAATGTGCAAAAGTGTGTCACTGTGAGCCACACTTTCCACATTATACTGTGTCAGCTGTTAGCAGGATAGGTCTAATACTAATACTAATAATGATTTGGAAGAAATGGGTCTCTCTGCACTACATTCAATTCACTTCAGTTAAATTCATGAAACTTATTTGTCCCCTCTTCAGGATTTGGCTGCACAGTGGCATGGTGGTTCGTGTCCCGGTCTTCCCAGGATCTTTCTGCATGGAGTTTGCATGTTCTCCCTGTGCATGTGTGGGTTTTCTCCAGGTATTCCAGCTTCCTCCCACAGTCCAAAAACATGCTGAGGTTACTTGGTGATTCTAAATTGCCCGTAGGTGTGAATGTGAGTGTGACTGTTTGTCTCTATATGTAGCCCTGTGACAGACTGGTGACCTGTCCAGTGTGTCCCCTGCCTTCACCCCAAGTCAGCTGGGACAAACTCCAGCCCCCCTGCAACCCTAATGAGGATTAAGTGGTGGATAGAGAATGATCGATGATTTGTCCCCAACTAGAGCAGTTGGATCAACAAATAATGGCCATAATATGCTAAAATGAGTCAGAGGTGTAAAGTGACTGCACATGAGTTTAGTAGGTTAAATAAAGAAC
This sequence comes from Acanthochromis polyacanthus, assembly GCF_021347895.1. Taxonomy (NCBI): domain Eukaryota; kingdom Metazoa; phylum Chordata; class Actinopteri; family Pomacentridae; genus Acanthochromis; species Acanthochromis polyacanthus. The sequence goes on along the minus strand of NC_067117.1, from coordinate 29,653,664 downwards.
AGAATTACAGTATTTAATTCTTTTAAAAAAACAATGCAAAATTAGTAGTTATTTGCAAAGAAAGACAGGGAAATGGAATGTAAACAATTAACCATTTAAAATATTGATAAAAAAATATAATTTAGCTAAAGTTTTGTCAGACTTCTGGCTTTGTCAGAAACATAAGAGTAAAATCAGTGAATATGGATGGAAATTAGGTGGAAAACTCTGCGGCTTTAAGTGTCTCCATATGTGTAAGGAAATTCAATCATTAAATAAATTCACTGTGGAGAAAATTTGTTAGATGCAGATTACTTTTAAATGTCTGGAGGGCTCGTTAAAATGGGCCTTTTAATAACGTTCGATTGTACTCAATATTTCATCTGAGCTCTCAGCTGCATAAAAGCTTAATACCTGCTATTAGTGTAAAATCAGTATAAACGTCTTAATATTTAAAGTGGCATTAACAACTTGGAAATTGAGACTTTAATGATTTGCATTATATTCTGCACGGGAAGAAGTGATTCGAGCATTTCAAAGAAAAACAGAGAATCTAGTATAGCTCTCTACACTGCAGAAACACACACACACACACACACACACACACACGCACAACACAGCAGACGCTCAGGTAACTCACAAACACACGGTGCATTGTGTATGACTGCAGATAAACAGACTATGAGCAACAGTGTTCTGCTGTTTCACTCTCAGGGCCTCCACCGGAACCAGAAACTGCAAAATTTCGCAATATTTACCCCAGACCGTTTTCTTCTCTTCCTCCTTTTTATCCCATTAATCCCTCCATCTCTTGATGTTTCTTTTTCTTCTTTTTTTTGTGAAGCCCCTGAGTTGAAAAGCAGGTCACGATAAACATCGGAACAGCTCGTTCATCAAGGAGAGAGGCGGCGAGCACTTTGAAGTCTCTGACAGATTAACCAAGAGTTCGACACACACTCACACACACACACACACACACACACACACACACACACACACACACACACACACACACACACACACACACACACACACACACACACACACATACACACACACATACACACACACACATGCACAAAGGTTATGGTAATGCAAAAAAACACACACACAAACATACATATGGAGGGTGGTGTCTGATAAAGCCACATACACAACAGGAATTTATCAGCACACGGGTGAATATGCAAAAAGGCAGAGAGAAGGCGGTTTGTGTCAAGACAGGCAGCGATAACCTTTAACTTCAGGTCTAATGTGCTGCTGATTTGGTGCTGCGGAAATAAGAGGAATAAGATAAAAATAGGAATTACAAAAAAAAAAAAAACTAAATGCAGACAGAATGAGATAAATGGGAAGCAAAATAACCAGCAGTTTCTGGCTGAAGCTGGTCAGCAAACATAATTTCCCCTTGATATTTCCATAACTTTCCATACAAAGTGGTTAAAAGCATCTAAATGTTAACTAAGGACGAGCAGGATAAGCGTTCCGTCAGATTTACCAGGAAATCTGATGCACAGGTAGTGGGAGCTGACAGTTTGGTCTATTACAGTGTCATGTTCATTCTTATCTAGAGCAATAAAACCTCTAAATGCATGACTGTTGATCACTGCTTTGACAAACCAATAGCAACCACTAGCTTCACTTAGCGCCATCTACTCCCACAGAGAGTGATTTTGCAGGTGGACTGCTGGTTGAAAGTTGGGTTTGAACTTCTTTGCTTTAACTCATGCCCAGACCTGCTGCCATAGATCCACACCAACACTCCTCTCTCCATTGATTTTATATACAACTCGATAGACTTTTACCCTTCTAATGTAAGAACCCTTCATTTTATCGGAGTGCAGTACTACGTTTCTGAAGAAAAAGCGCTGATTCCCTTCTTCTTTAATTTCTTCAAACTGCATGGTGCTAAATTTTTATACAGAGGAATAACACAATAAAGACAAATGCTCTACATAAATGCTGGATCTAACTCAGCAAGATGAATCGACTGGAACACTGTTACTTTACCAACAAGGCAAATAAAGTCCCAAGAGGTCCGGTTCACTGTGTGCTAATAACCTCTACGTAATTTGATTAATTGCAAGTTTCGTAAAGATTTTTTTTTCTCCCCAAATGAAGAATCAATTAAGACAAAGCCTACTGTGCCTCCTGAACTTTTGGCCCTCTTCTGGAGAGGGGCCCTGTGCCAAAATGTAGTTTTATGAGCACAGGATGCACAGTCTTACTATCTACACATTGCTTTGAAGAAAATGCTGCATGTTCCCATATTGTGACCTTTTTCAGCAATTTAATGAAGTCTCACAGGTTCCCAGAAGGCACGTGAGCTGCTCCCTTCAGGAAGAAGACTCTCTATGTGTCTGTGATTGACAGTGCAGAGTAACACAACTAAAAACACACAGCAGAGATAGATTAAATGACTGCCTGAGACTGAGACTTTGTATTGTATCTAATTTTGTCTCTAAGCAATCATTTCACATGGAAATACTAACGAATTCACAGCTTAGCCGTTATTTTTAACCCATGTATCACACAAATAACTGTTTTTTGGTCCAGAGCAGCAACTTTGAAATGGCTCAGAAGTGGCTGCTGGTTAACATGCAGTTATTACAGAATCCACTTGGTTTATGGTTTATGGCTAATTTTAATATCCACCAATTGATGGATTGATGGGGTTGTTTTCTTTTTTTGCTTTTTGTTTTTTTATTTGTTTTTGCTTCTTTTTTTTGCCTTAAGGTGAATGTTGTTTGGATGTAACAGTATTTCTGTAGTCATACTTCCTTTGCACTGTTTCATCTTTCTTGTATATTTGCATGGATAATTATTTATAGTATAAATAGTACACATGTATATGTGCTACCATTCAAAACTCTGGGGTCATCCAGACATTTTCATGTTTTCCATGAAAACTCACACTTTTATTCATGTGCTAACATAACTGCACAAGGCTTTTCTAATCATCAATGAGCCTTTTAACACCATTAGCTAACACAATGTAGCATTAGAACACAGGAGTGATGGTTGCTGGAAATGTTCCTCTGCACCCCTATGGAGATATTCACTAAAAATCAGCCGTTTTCAGCTAGAATAGTCATTTACTACATTAACAATGTCTGGACTGGGTTTCTGATTCATTTATTGTTATCTTCATTGAAAGAAAATGCTTTTCTTTCAAAAATAAGAACATTTCTAAGTGACCCCAAACTTTTGAACAGTAGTCTATACATATATTTGTATCCATGTAACACCATTGTGTTCTGTTTTGAAAAATCCCCCCAAAAAACAAAACACGTATTATACTGTTAATATTGCACATAAACACAACAGGCGACATACAAACACAGTTACCCACTCACTTCTTGCTTACTGGTTTCAGATCAGTGTTAAAGATTTTTCCATCTTCAAAGGGATAGCGGATGTCTTTATATCTTAACTGGTTTCATTCTACACCTTAAACTTTATAGCAACCGCAAACAATAAAACAGGTTTTCAGCATATTTGATCTTTAACTTTAAAAAAAAAAAACCTCCCTATGAACAAAACAAACTCGTGGAAAAAATAATAATGGGAAATGTTAATTTGGGGATACATTTGCAAAAACAACACAACTGAACTAAATCACTATTGCCATTTAGTAACTTTAGGAACATCAAGATCTCTATCTGACTTTGATTGTTCATGAGAAAATTACATGAAGGAACATCCTGGATGCATTCAGGGATGCTTTTGGCAGTAATGTCAATATATATAAAAAATTAATAAACATGAGAACGCATAAATAAAATAGTATTCTATTTTTTCACAATGCACAACAGTGGCTTTACGTACACAAGGAGCAGGCCAAAATACATTCAGGATAGATAGAAGTTTGTTTGCGTCATTAAAATTAGGTCAAAACTTTAGTAATTAATTAATCCTTGCTAACTGTATGGACTGTCTGTTGCAAACGCAACTTTCCAGCTGTTTTTGTGAAACAGAATTTCATATTGTTTGTTATATTTCACAGGACAGACATTTATTTGTACTGGATTTTAATAGTAATGAAGGACAACAGGAAGGAGGAATGTTTGAAATGTGGACTAGATACACAGGAAGTGTCAGAAATCGAATGCTGAGGGAAGGTGAGGCTCTGCTGTTGGTTCTTCTACTTTAGGTAAACTGTTCACAGAATATGTTCATTGGTTAAATAGTGTGCTTGTGTGTGTGTGTGTGCTCATGTGTGGCCGTTTGCGTGTTGCTCGGCATGTCAGTACCTGTCAGTGTGCCGCGCTCACTACAGGAGAATTTGCATTACAATGAATCTTAATAGCCATGTGCGGCATTGTGTGCTGACCTTGATTTATTCCCCGTATAAGTGGGTAAATAAATACATTGGGGAAAAAGGGGGGAGCCGGAGAAAGCACATCATCGTCCCACGCGTGAGGAGACTGAGGGAGGAGTGTGGGAGGAGAGGGGAGGGGATGGGGGGGTGGTTTAAGTGCAATCTGGGCGGGCTGCTGGAAGCTCACAGTTCTGGCTCTGAGCCCGAACTGAACAATAACTGCAATTCTCCATGAAAAACAAAAAAGCGTGTGTGGAGAAACATTCTGACATTGTGGTCATGTGGTTGTTGTGTCCTAAAATGGAAAAAGACAGCAAATAACAGGAGTCAATACAGCGGATGGCTTATATTGAAGTTGTCACAGCAGTGAGAGAACCATGACACTGAAGTTATTAGGAATGTGGTGGAGTTATGTGACGATCAGCGCTGGTTTGTCTGTACGTCGGTTTGTCTGTTAGCAACACTACTCAAAAATTGACTATCGGATTTCGGTGAAATTTTCAGGGAAAGTCAGAAACAAGACAAGGAACAAGTGATTAGATTTTGACTTATAGTCAGGATCCACAGATTTGTTAAAGATTTCTGTATCATTGTCAGATAGCGACACAACATCACTGTAACTATGACAACAAGTGAACACTACGTCAGCTGCCTGCTGTGTGATTACATGATTGCGATCCTACTGCAAATCGACCACTGCGGACTTATTGGTACTTATTCGTGGGAAATCAATCAATGACTGAGCAGACTTGGTGGGGTACCGTGTTCTCTCAATGCTTTCCTTGTTTCTTAATGGTTTCTGGTTGAGGTTTTTTGATTGGTCCATTTTTTCTGCTTCACCTTAAGAATTAAAAACAAATCTCAACATGTCAGTTATAGGCTGAGTCTATTTTAATGTCCATTAACAAAATCTGCCTTGATTTAATTTTGTCTTGTTGTAGAATTTCTGCTTTTGTTTTGTTTTTGTTGTTGTTAAGGAAGAACCCTGAAACTGAGTTAAGAGTTCCAGTCCTGCCCATTTCAAGATCAATCCAGGACTGAGTGCAAAAACGCCATCATCTCACTGTTAATGATGTTGGTATTGTGATATAACATTCAGACAAAGAATTGTATCTACAGACACATTTCTGCATATCTAAAGTAAAAATTCTTCATCCTTGGCACTGAGGGTGATGGAAAATAAACTATGACTGAATTCCGTCCAGTTAAAGTTACTAAAACATTTCAAATAACTAAATAAAAAGAAGTCCCATAAAGAAATAAAGTCAGATTTATGACTAAACCCCAGAACTATGCAGCCCTGCATGCTTGTCACAGCAAGAACAACATGTGATTTCGCTGTTTATTTGCATACCTTCATGAAAAACCTACTAAACAGCAAGTTTGAGAAGTATCAAATAGATAAATAGATAATTCATTAATTCCCATGGGAAAATATGAAAAAAAGAATGTTGGAATGTTGAATAAAAGAAGAGTCTTAAAAAGTCTAAGTATAAAAATTAAAAAAATAAGCATATAGGAGGGGGCTTTGGACCTGCTGAACTCAATAATAGTTGACTGCATACCAATTTTTTTCTAAATCTGCAAGAATCTGTGCAATATGGCTGCTTCTCTGTCTGTACTTCTACTTGTGAAAGAATCTCTGCATTGCCAATGTTGTGTGCAATAGTTTGATTTCCACATCCAGAGGAATTTGGATAATCTCAACTAGTCCTGAAGATATTTTTTTGCTTGTTTGTATTTTTTTTCTACTGATATTTCTTAAATATTTGCACTATTCCTTGCAAATTTTTCCACTGTGGGATTAATATTTCGTTGTTTCACAAGTCCTCACAAGATGATCATATTTCAGTCAAAGTGAGTTTAACTGATGATGTCCCAAATGGTGACTTCTGATTTGGCCATTAAATTCAGTCCATCAACACACTTAAAAGTTCTACATGCTGTTCAAGAAAACATCCATTCCCGATGTCCTAGACCCAGCGCAGCATCGACCTTGTAAAGGAAGCAAACATTCTCCAAAGTATAGTGACAGAGTTTGCCAAAGGCTCCTTTTGCTGGTTCTCCAGGGAACACATGAGCCACAAAAGCTGTCTGAGTGATGGATGAGCGTGTCGGCGAGATCACTTGTGGAAATGGGACACTCAGCGTCCACACTGTCCCTCCTGTTACATCCACAGTCCAGATACTAACAGCTGGATCACTGTACACTCTAAACAAGATGTCACCTTCCAGTCTGACGGAGGCTTGATTTACTCAGCATTGGGCGCATGGAGATGGATGACCTCAGGAGGAAAATGGATGGAGCTGGTTTAGGGCCCTTTAAGAGAGATGGATGAAGCGGCTCAGCTGATTTGTGTTGGGGTCAAAGGAGAGAACAAACGGTCACTGACGACGTTTTAAGACAAAACAGGATTTCTTGGAAGCAAAGGCATTCAGATGCTTCAGAAGATACTGATAGTGGAGGGACAAATGTATTTATCTTTCTATATATGACAGCAACATGAAAAGATTTTTTAGGCTGTGAGATGGAAGCAAATGAGGCCAGACTCTAATCTGACCTAGAGCCTGGTGTTGAGACATAATTGACCATCTAACACCACAGAACAACACAAGGGGAAAGCATCGCCTGGAGAAAAATGGCAAATTTCAAACTGTCCAAGAGAAAAACATGAATTTATTCCACTGTATGCTTACGTTTCATCTTGAAATATGACCAAATCATATTCTTTTAGTCATTTATGTCATAATTACCCAATCCAACTCAACCTGAGCAGACAGTTTTGAAAGAGAATCAAACCTTCGTAAATTTCTTGTTATAACCGTTGCTTACAAGCCTTGCGAACATTTATTTGGTGGAGCTGAAGAATAGGAACTACAAAATTTAGCTTCTATAGCTAGCTTTCACTGCACAAACTGCAAGGTAGCATTTATTTATTTATTTATTTATTTATTTTATTAGTTTATTTGTCAGGGACCATGTACAAATGCATTATTCTTGAAAAGAAGAGATGCTTTGTACCAGATTTAGCTATTGCTATTTTCCATCTGCAGTCCCTGGGCAGGTCACACAAATAAAATACACATTACAATTAACAGTAGCACTAAATACAATATTAATAATACTAATCAATTTACAGTATGTACATTTTAAAAAGCTAGGCTACAATTTACATAAAATAAGGAAATGAACAATTTAAGTGGACTGATGCTGACACAGTTGCCTATCAAGGAAGTATTTCTTTAAGTTCCTAGAAAAAATGTTCAAATCCACAGACACCTTCAGACTGTCTGGGAGCTGATTCCACTGTTTAATGGTTTTAAATGAAAAGGCTGTCTGTGCAAAGGCAGAGTATCTATTTGGGATGGCACAGTTTTGGTGTGCAGTGGAGTGAGATGTTCGAGTTGTTTGTTCGGAATAAAAATGTATGAATTTTTTTAATGGAGGTGGAGCAGTGTTATTTACAATTTTAAAAACTGTTCTTAAATTTGAATACAAGATGAGACTGTCAAAACTGAGTATATTATATTTACTGAGGATACAGGTATGGCCGTTCATGGAAGATCCAACAGCTTTGACCTCGACCTTAACTCCAAGTGCACCAAATTAATGACAAACAGTAGGTAAAGGATGTAACTCCAGGACAGAAAAATGGCGTTTGTTGTCCTCAACAGTTCAACAAATCCAGTTTTATCCCCTCCAAAGTTAGCCAATCAGTGTCAATACCTGCACAGCAGTTTATCAAACCATGGAGTCAGTACTTTATTCTTAGGAGGATGTTTGTTTGATAGTTTGTGTAACAACTGAAGATGAAATATAGACAAGAAGTAAACAGGGTGTCCCTAAAGTCTGGACACACAGGAAATCTCATTAATTACATTATTTTTGCCTCCACAGATTAAATATGGCTTTGTCAAAAGAAGAAAGAGTTGAACTGGTACTTCTCAGTGGACGTGAAGGATGGACTGATCAAAAGATAGCAGATGAATTTAACACACGTCATCCAAGGAGGATTTCACTTGGCTTTTCCACAGTGGTGAAAGTGGTGAAAAGTTCAGAGAAACAGGCAGTGTCACAGACAAATCCCATTCTGGATGACCAAAGATATCAACCAAAACTAAAGAAGTGATCATGGCTAAAATTCATGCTAGCCCCAAAAATGACTTCCCTAACCCTTACCCTAATCTTCGATATGTCCATCTTTCATGTCCAGAGAAGTACAAGTTCAACTCTTCTTCTTTTGACAAAGCCATATTTAATCTGTGGAGACCAAAAATATATAATGAATGAGATTTCCTATGTGTCCCAACATTGACTGGAGAACTTAACCAATGTAAAATGGATAAAAGGAGGCTAAAATACAAGTGGATAAGAATTATCACCCAGCTATGCTTGTATGTTTCCGCCAGCTCTACTGGTCTCCTCTCTCTCTGATACCTTGTTTCCAATAGAAACATATCACTGTTTTTAGCAGAAAGGTTTCCAAACTGACTTGCACAGAGCCAAATGACAGACGGCAGGTGTACAGGAGCATTTAGCAGTTAAAAGGCCAGACGTTCCCATCAAGAGATAGTGGAGGCCAAAAGAGAACTGAAAGGAAACCTACCACTGGACTTCAGATAAAAGCTACTTTTGCTGATTTGTAACATGTTAGTCATAAATATATGTCAGTGGTGTGTTTGTTTTGCACAATTAAGTTGGAATTCTAATGATCTGACGAGCTGAATGCAGCAAAATGTCTACACAGAAAGAGAAATCTGAAGAAAATGGACGAGCCCCCCAAACTTTAGGTAAAAAACTCTCCCTTTTGGGGAATACAGCAGATCTGTATACTAAAAATGACACAGTATCAGCTGGATTAATCTTCTCTTCTACAATTTTAGTAGGTATACATACAGATGGACAAGTTAATGGAAAAAAACAACATCAGGTGTTTTGGTAAGGTGTTAAGGCACCGGAAGACGCCACAAAACACCAGTGAAATGAAGTCCACTACTGGATCTCCTCACTGTCGGGGTCAAGGGTTCTGGTGCTCCGTTTAATCTGTCACCTCTCTGTATGTTATGTTTAACAGAACAATTGACTCCTCTGTAGCCGTCAGCATTTCTCACTGTCTGGAGTACGCTAATATGAGGGAAACTAAGACAAATAAGAAGCGGCGTCAAAAGCGTTGGCCCTTATACATTCCTGCCTCTGCTCGCCTCCCTGTTGGCCTCCCTGCTGGGTTCAAATCAATTCCATCAATGAAGCCATCAGAAAGGGAACATGACCGCAGTGTTTTCCTGTGGAAGAAAAGGGGCCTGGTAATTACAAATCAAACGAGACAAATACATCCCAGTTAATGAGCGTTAAACGGATGTTAATTATCCGATTGAATGGCTGTCACCATTAAACTGTGTCTGATGGAGGGAGTGGGAGGAAGAGGAGGGGAGGAAGAGCAGGAGGAGGTGGAAGGGTTGCTCCAAAAAACGACAGGCATCGAGGAAAAAAAAAGTCTGGCAGTTCTGAAAAGGCATATTAGCAGCAGATTGAGAAGATCAGACAGTGTGAAGCGAGTGTGTCGGAAGCGAGAGAGGAAAAGACATGGGGAGAGGCAGTGGGGGAGGGAAAAAACGAGGAGGGGGAGGCTAAACTTTCCTCTTTCTCTCCGACAGTAGCGATTGCTGGGATGCATCGAAGGGGAAATTAATCAACTGTTTTTTTCCTGATTATTTATATATTTGAAAAGGACAAAGTGTGCAGGAGGAGATGTGAACAGAGGCGGGAGTCACACTGCGCTAATGTGGCCACAGCCGGTCCAGCAGGCAGCTCCAGTCATAACACATCCGTCACAGAGTGATCCCAAAAAAGTTCACGCACTTAACATTCAAAACAAGGTGGAAGTCCTCTGTGATTCATCGAGCAGCGTTCATAACAAGGGCAGAAACTCCACGTGGATGAGGAATCACAGACAGAACGACCTGAAATCAGTGTTTTCAGATGAATGTCTGGATAGATTTGTAGAAAGATTAGATACTTTATTCATTCCCTTGGGAAAATTTAAGGTATCCAGTAGCTCACACATGAGAAAAATAAGGAAATTAATGTGCAAAAATGATCCGTAACGTGAGCGATTAATGTGCAAAATCAAGCTTGATGAAGAAAAAAGGTGCAAAATTTCTGATATTAAAAAAAAGAGAATTAAAAAGCCTCAGCACAGTATAAAAGTAGAAATTACAAGCATATGACAGGTGGCTTTGGTCCTGGTAAACTCAACAATAGTCGAGTGCACACTGAAAGACTGCCATTCTTCTTTTAGTGCAACATCAACACATTCAAAACTGATTGTTTCGCACATTTCAAAACTCTGTGTACTATAAATTTTTCGACATCTGCAACAATCTGTGCAATATTACTTTGTCGGTATTTCTACTCATGAAAGAATCTGTGCAATAAGAATGTCCATCCATCCATCCATCCATCCAACCATCCATCCATCCATCCATCCATCCATCATCTATACACTGCTTAATCCTCATTAGGGTCACGGGAAGCTGGAGTCTGTCCCAGCTAAGTGAAGGCAGGGAACACCCTGGTCAGGTCACCAGTCTATCACTTGGCTACATATAGACACAAACAGCCACACTTGCATTCTTACCTATGCACAATTTAGACTCACCAATTAACCTCAGCATGTTTTGGAACTGTGGGAGGAAGCCAGAGAACCCAGAGAAAACCCACGCATACACAGGAAGAACATGTAAACTCCATGCAGAAAGACCCCTGGAAGGTCGGGACGTGAGCCCAGGATCTTCTAGTTGCAAGGTGAAAGTGCTCAATAACAATGTTATGGGCAATGTTTGCATTTCCACATCCTGAGGAATTTGGATAATCAGATTTTTTTTCTACTGATATTTCTTAAATATTTGCATTATCTCCACTGTGGGATTGATAAAAGTTTGTAGAATCGGAAGTCCTCATCAGATAATAAGATTTTACATCATTAATGAAGGATGCAGATCATTAAGCCAGCAGAAGCAGATGTGGAGACGAGCGAAGAGCGAGGCTCATTAAACTGTTCAACAACACCTTGAATGCTCTGAATAACCTTTTATATCAACAAATGTGTGGGGCATATTTTTTTTAAATTATACACATCTGTCACTTCTCCAGGTTGTTTTTTTTTTGCTGAAGTCAAAAAGAAAAATGAGTTTCATGTTGCATTTGCACTCCACCAAACGTCTCAGCCTGTGAGTTTAATAGTGTTCTACCACAGTGACAGTACAGGAGCGGTTCAGTAGAGTGAGTCTTGCATTTGTGCAAGTTTAAAAGTTAACAAACACAGTATTTGTCCTTGAGATGTGATACTATCACTGAAATGTATGTAATACGGTGATAAAGTAGCCCTAATGCACAAATCTCAGTACATGTCCTTCAACGAGAATGAAAGTAAAAGAAAGAATAAATATATAAAGAAATCACAGTTTGTATCTGTGCTGCTCAAAAGATGTGATTATCCTTTTAGAATAGTTTCATTAAATAGTTCAAAATGCTACAAATAATGTCAGTTTCTACAGAAAGCATCTACAGAAAGCTTGCAAATTTGTGAAAAAACAAAACAACTGTCTAAGTCTAACATCTGAATGGATTTCCAGCTGTGCAAATTAGTCCCTTTAGGGGCAAATTAAAATATAGTAATTAGATTTACTGCCGATTTGTTTGATATAATACGTGAATAACAAGAAGCTCCTTAACTTCAGGCCCCATTTTGACATAAAATCCTACTATATGTGTACAACCATGACTGCTCAGCTGATGTTAAGCTCAGAGGACACATATTCCTATATATATATTTTTATATTTTTATCACAAACTAAGTGACACACAACAAGCTTGTGAGCAGTGATCCAGAAGAGTACTTTTTACTTTTAATTAATTTTTAATATGAAGTTTACTAAAACTTTGTCTAATCTGCTGTGTGCTCTTCACTAACTGAAAGGATAAATCTGGCCAAAAAAAGAGACTAAAAAAGTTGTTTTGATGATAAAAAAAAACAAGTTAATTGAGGACTATGTGGAATATTGAATAATAAAATGTATTCATAGCAAAGACATAGAAAATAAAAACTCATCCGGGTCACACCCATAATGTGCATCAAAGGGTTAAAAGAATAAGTCATAATTGTTACTCACATTATATTTGAGTTTTAAACTTTAAAAGTGGAAAGTTTGTATTAGAATGATGATAAACAGTTGATAGCATGACTTTAATCCATCTAGAAATACTTCCTAGTTTCTGTTTTGTTCCTATAAACTCAGAAATAACAAGGTAGCAACTAACTTATTGACAGTAAATCTTAATTAGTAACTTCAAAAGCCCTAACTGTGATTTACCAGCTATAAGATTTTTAGGTGTTTTAGTAAAATATAAATTGTAACTCAGAGTTGATCCACTGAATGAGTTTGACTTTGCTGTGAAATGAGAGCTAATTAATGGTTAAAGCAATAGCATCAGAGCAGACTGACTTCCAACAGGACAAGTCACACAACATAAGTGACCAGGTCTCTCTTGGGAATGAGACTTAGTGTCTCGATGAGACTAGCTGTTTAAATAAAGGCTAAATAAATGAAATAAACTCATCACATTTCTATAGTCTCAGTTTTGTTCATCAAATGATGTTGACAGAGGAGTGAAATCGTGTCACAGCTGGTTCCTCTATTGGAAATGCCAACATCATTACATTTGTGACACACACATGCGTTCATCCACATCCACTCCCACCGGTGGAGGCCTGGAAGAAGGAGAAGTAAGTGACAGCGCCCTGTGTGCACATCAGTTTAACTCAACAAGAAGTCAGGGCAGAAAATCATTTGAAGAAGTCCCGCAGTCCCTTCAGACGGAGGCTGCCAGCTTCTCAGTGATCTGCTATCATGTTGCCTGTCTCTTTACTGTCAGCACTAATAGCTCTTAGACACTGGACTGGGACACGGGTGGCTCCGGCAGGCCAAGGGTGGCGGACGCTCGATAATTCACCCAGCAGCTCTCGGGCCTTTTGTGCGGACGTTTCCACTCCTGAATTAAGCATTCGTATGGGCCACGCATAAGAGGATTTGTTTGTGAGAGTGTGTCTTTGTGGGTATGCAAGCATGTGCGTGTGTGCGTCAGCAAAGTTGCTTTGTGTGCCGATGTGTAGCCCTCTGCACCTGCTGTGGAGATAGGGCTTCGGCCAATCACAACAAAGATTGGAGGGAAGTTTGAGTGACACAGCAGTGCTGTGTCTGGCTGAGATACGATTCATTCTCTTATCGCTTTCACTCTCTTTCACTCACCCACACACACACACACACACACACACACACACACACACACACACACACACAGTCACGATGGCTTAACAGAATTAAAATGCTTAATAATGCCATCTCTTCTCTACTCTTCTCCTGTTTCGTTTCCTCTCTTTCTCTCCTCTCATCTTCCTCCTCTTTCTTCCTTTAATCTTTATTCTTTCCTTTCATTTTTCTCCTCCCGACATCCCTTTCTCCTCTCCTCTGTTGTTCCTTTCCTTCCCTCCTCATAAGTTTTTCTCTTTTTTGCATCCTTTGCTAACCTCTTTGCTCTTTCCTTCCCTCTTTCTCGCCTTTGGACCTTCTTCTGCAGCTCATCTCTCTTTCCCTTCTCATGTTTTCTTTCTTTTCACTCCTTTTTAACATTTCCCCTCTCCTTCCCTCTCCTCTTTTCTTCTATAACCTTTATCCTTTTCTTTCATTTTTCTCGTCCCCTCATCACTTTCTCTTCTCTGTTGTTCCTTTCGTCCTTCTTCGTTTCTTTTTCTCCCTTCCGCTCAGCTCACCTCTTTGCTCTTTCCTTCCCTCTTCCTCTTTAAATTGTCCCTTCCTTTCTTATCATTGAACCTTCTTCTGCTGTTTTCTTTCTTTTCATTCCTTTTAACATTTCTCCTCATCTCCCCTCTGCTCTTTTCGTACATGCCTTTTCATGCCTGCTCTTTCGTCACTTTAATCCTTTGTTTTGTTCTGTCTTTATTCTTATCTTTTGCCCTCCTCTTCTCTTGTTTCTCCTTTTATCCTATCCTCACTTTTTCTCATTTTCTCTCTTCCCCACTCTTTTATTCTTCTCTGTTATCTTCTTTCATTTCTACTCTCTTCTTTCTTCTTTCATCTCATCATTTCCTTCCATGTTGCCTTTTTCTTCTTCTTCTCTCCTTTGTTTTTCCTTCCTATATATCACCTTTGTTTCCCTCTCTTCTCTTCTTTTACTTCTTCCATTCCTTAATCCATTCTCCTCTCCTTTAATCCTCAGTTTCCCTCCTTTCTTCTCTTTCCCTCCTGCTGTTTTGTCCTTTTCCCTCTCTCTGCTTTCCTCTAATCTTCCTTTCTTCTTTATCACTACTCTTTCTTTTCACCCTTCATTATCTCCTTTCCTTTCCTTTCCTCACTCACCCTTTCCTTCCTCCTTCTTTCTCATTTCCTTTCCATCCTCCCCTTCCTATTCTATCCTTCCCCTCTCTGTCATTTTCTTTCCTTTAGTTTCCCTTCCTTCCTCTCTCTTTTTTCTTTCTTTTCCCTCCTCACCTTCCTATTCTTCCTTTCCTCCCTCTGTCATTTCCTTTCCTTTCTCCCACTTTTACTGTCCTTTCCTTCCTCCACTCTTCTTTTCCTTCCTCCTCCCTTCCTTTCGTGTTCTTTTATTGAAATTCCTCCTCCTTTCCTTCTTTCCTCTTTCCTTTCCTTCTTCCTTCTTTCCTTTATCACTACTCCTCTCCTCATAGCTGCTTTCTTCTCCCTTATTATCATGCTCTTCCTTTCTTTCTTCTTTCCTCCTCTTCTTTCCTCCTCTCTGCATTGACCAATCACAATCCCCGGCCGTCCACCGATGAGGACCAACCAGACACACAAAAAGACTAATTAGTCTTGGCACGGCAGCAGCAAATCCCTCTCCACTGACGCTCACACTCTCCAACAAACTCATGTATACGCTGCTGAGACGCACACACTTGAACACACACACTGATTTGTGCGTCAACAGTTCCCAGAGCCTCGTTTCCCAACGCACAGCACATGTCTGCTGCAGCTGTGATAGCTGTTGTTCTGTGCTTTTGTGAAGTGTTTTTGTTTGGCCACATCAGTGTAGTCGGTGTCGCTCTGTGGTCGTGATGAGTAAATGTGTGTCTCTGTGTGTCTGGTGTGAGCATGACGGGCATTAATCAGCCCGTGAGAAGGACTTCCAGTGTTATTATGAAGTCGAATATCTTAATTTGGCTGATTGAGATGTTTCAATTAGCCATTTTTCATGCCCTGCCAATCACAGTTCTGCATTTGCCTAATTTGTTGTTACTATTATCATAGTTTTTGCTATCGTTTCCATCACTTATGATAACAATATTTTCAAGAAAATAATTAATGGAACCTCTCTAACATATTGAAGTTCAAAAGCGGTGGAATTCCTGCAATGACTTGTTTTTTACTCAACTTGATAATCAAAGTTTCCTTCACATTTTGTTGATTCAAACTGGTTTTAGTTTGGAAATTGTATTTTTTGTTGGTCATATTTATTTAAACATATTTTACAGTTGACATTGTGGACAAAGCTAGATGACCTTGACTTTGCTATCTTACAGTCATTATCAGATACAGGGTATGACTTCGACAAGAAAAAAGGAAAAGTAAAGATCATGAGGATAAATACAACCAATGATGAACCAGTCAAACTAGATGTCAGCAGGCTGGAGGAGTCCTACACTTATTTTAGAGAGTAACTTTGACAATCAAAGTGGTACACATGCAGATGTCGTAGCAAGGTGAGTTAAAGCGAGAACCTTTTAGCAGCTTAAAAGCATCTGGAGTATGCGATTTTCAACTCTAATATAAAATCTCCACTCCTTTACAGTTCTGAAACTTGAAACTGACAAAAAATACAATCAGTAAAGTAGAGACCTTCATCAACAATTTAAGAAAGATTCCAAAGATAAATTGGTAGGATGAGATCAGCAGCAATGATCTATGATTGAGAAAACAAGATAGTACTGGATTGGGCATATTTTACAAAAACTAGGGACAAACACCACCAGACAAACCCTGACATGGAACCCTCGAGGAAAGAGAAGAAGAGCCCAAATAACACCTGGTGAAGGAGTCTACAAATGGAGTTCAAGGTAGGTACACCTGGAACCAACTGGAAGGAAAAGCCCAAGACTGGGTTCTCTGGAGTTCCCTTATACCCCAAGACAGCTTTCAGGGCAGCAAAAGAAGACTTACAACAACTTGGTAGCTAATTAGCTTTGTAAAACAACGACATTGTCATTCTTTATCCTGCATGCAAAGCTGCAATTCATCTACCGTTTTGACTCTTAAAAATAAAAGCACATCAATCCACACCAATCACGTAAAAAGTCAGACACATGGCTAATATTTGAGGTACCAGGCTGCTAGGTAGTTGCAACCTCAGTTCAAAATTAGCATCCTGATGGTATAGAGCTAAAGAAACACACAGCACAGAGAGACAGAACAGCAGAAGGTCAACATAATCACACCCAAAGTGTTCTTTGATTCTGGCGAATCATACAAGCTCCTCAGCAGCAAAGATTCTGTGGCCCAGTTCTCTTATCAGCCCATGAAATAACCGGTAAGGAGCTCATCCATCTTCTAAAGGGCCAGAAAGCACATTATCATCCACTCTGATGATTTAAACTACCCAGAGTAACTATTAGCAAAACTCTAGCCATTGTGTGAATAAGAAAAAAAGAATTTATAAACCTCAAAAATGATCCGTTTCTAAGCCAGACGAGGTAGTTTTGATGCCTAAACAAAACCAAACATGGATTTAAAAACAGGAGTGAAAGTGAAAGTCAAAATGAGATTCAAATCAAAAAAATAATACTATAAGAACAGTAAACATGGAACTGAGTAAACAAAGAAGTAAACTGGAACGAGGCAGTAAACGAGGAAATAAACAAAGTAAACAAGGAAGTCAAGGGGTAAAATACAGAAGTAAAATAGGAAGTACATAAGTGAACAAGGAAGTAAACTAGGAAATGAGTAAACGAGGCAGTAAATAAGGAAGCAAATGAGAAAGTAAACGAGTAAGTCAACAAGGAAGCAAAGGAGTAAAAGAGGAAGTAAAGGAAGAACTATAAGTAAACAAGGAAGTATATCTGGAAATGAATAAATGAGGCAGTAAACGAGGAAGTAAATTGGGATGTCAACAAGGAAGTAAACAGGTAAACGATGAAGAAAAGGAGGAAGTATATAAGTAAACAAGAAAATAAACTACAAAATGAGTAAATGAGGCAGCAAGAGAAGAAGTAAATGGGGAAGTCAACAAGGAAGGGGTAAACCAGGAAGTAAAGGATAAAGTAAGTAAACAAGGATGTAAACCAGGAAATGAGTAAACGAGGCAATAAAAAAGAAATAAATGAGTAGATAAGGAACTGAATGAGTAAAAAAGGACATAAATGAGGAAGTAAACAAAATAAAAATAGTTAGTTCAAGTCTCCTGCGTGAAACAACATGTCGAAACCACCGTTAACGGATGACATCTGAAAATTTACCAGCTATCTGTCAAATAATTGTGGCTGATCTGGGAGTGAGTTTACAACTTGCATGTGTTTGGATCTTCTAAATAATGTCCTTGTTCCTCCAGATCTCTGGGATTTAATCAGCCAAACTACCAAACTGAATTATTGCAATAATATGGAATTTTCCTTGAGGTAATAGAATTATTTTTGTCCCTAGAGTTTAACTGGAGTTGATAATAATCCCTGGTGGAATGGCATCAGAGGATTGTGTGTCACTCAGTGTAAAGTCATACATATGTGTGTGTGAGTCACACCAGGCGGCTTTCCTGCCTCAAGGCTGTGGTGGTGGGTGTGTTTCTGCAGCCTCGGTGTCATTTGCCTCCAAACAGTAACAATGTTGTTGATCAGCAGTTGTTTACAGACTGCCAGGAGGATGAAACTAATTTGACCGCTCTGTATTCCCTCGTCTCTCCCACTCTGGAGACTATTTCAATTTGAGCTCCTTATACGTTCTCGATAGCTGGCCTCCACGAGTTGATTCTGACAGCAATTATGAATATCGTGTTCCACTCAAGTGGTCGTGAGTCGGGGAATAATGAAGTTCTCACCAAATCATCTGTTCCCCAAATCACTTAACTGCATCTTCATTAGGAACTTTGCAGCCTGGAGGAAATCATATTGGGACTCGGCTGAAAGACACGGCAGCTCCGCGGCGCTCGCTGCGTGTCAGAGAACAAGATTTATGAGCCTAATTTCACCTTAAACTGTGTAGATGAAATCACACAAATAATAAATACAGCTGTCTGTACAGTGTTCGCATTATAGCCATTAGTATTGTTTGTGCACCCAGGCTTAACTAATTTTTAAGTAGATACTAACGTATGCAGTAAAATACAATGAAATCAGAAGCAGTATTAATAAAAAAATGTTTTCCCTCTTATCATTTTGTTTGCATTATAATCAATTAAATTTACTAAACAAGGAATGTGAGCAGCGATGCAAACATAAAAATAGAACGGCCTTCTATTCATGTTTTTTTTACAAGAGAAATGGCTCATTGAGTGTTAGCACTGTGCTGCGTCCAGAAACTGAAGACATAACAATCCTAAAATGGAAGCTCGTGGGCTGCTGATGTGTCCAAACAATAAACTTCAAAGCACGTCTGATCTGCAAGTAGTGAGCGAACATGCGGTGTAGCAACAGCGGGGTTAGCATTCACTTTAAGTTGATTCAAAATTATTTATATAGCGCAAATTCACAACATATGACAGTACTTAACAAAACAAGATATAGACTTTTTGAATTTTAAACAATATAATATGAATAGGGCTGCACAGTGGGGTAGTGGTTAGCACTTTCGCCTTGCAGCAAGAAGATCCCCGGTTCAAATCCCGGGGTGGACCTGTGATCTTTCTGCATGGAGTTTGCATGTTCTCCCTGTGCATGTGTGGGTTTTCTCCGGGCACTCCAGCTTCCTCCCACAGTCCAAAAACATGCTGAGGTTAATTGGTTACTCTAAATTGTCTGTAGGTGTGAATGTGAGTGTGATTGTTTGTCTGTATATGTAGCCCTGTGACAGACTGGCGACCTGTCCAGGGTGTCCCCTGCCTTCACCTGAGTCAGCTGGGATAGGCTCCAGCACCCTCCACGACCCTAGTGAGGATAAAGTGGTGTATAGAGAATGAATGGATGGATAATATTAATATACAATATTCAAAGGTGGGTAGAGTAGCCAAAAATTGTACTTAAGTAAGAGTAACATTACTTCAAAAATAATATCACTCAAGTAGAAGTAAAAAGTAGTCATCCAAAAAAAATTACTCAAGTTAGAGTAAAAAAGTATTCGTGAAAAGACTACTCAAGTACTGAAAGTACTGAGTAACTGTTTTAATTGTAATATCCGATTTTTTTTTTTTTTTGGAGTGATGTGATCACAGAGACAAAAATGTAAAATAATGTGCAAATTCCGATATTTCCAAATAATACAATTTTAAAAAAAAAAGCAAAATTAAACAATATCTTTACAAAATGATAAGTAAGGCACAAAAAACACAAATTTCCAAATCTCAGTTTTTCACTACATTTCAAGGGTGGACATAAAGAGACAACACCCATTTTGTTGACATTTCTCCACTCTTTCCTCCAGTTGTTGCCGCTCTCTGTCACCTATATGATATTATAAGTGATAAAGTGTTTGGGGTAGTAATACAAATATTACAATAGTATAACAGGTAACATAAAAGTTTAAATGGGATGACATCAAAAACATGTTTTTTTGAGGAATATGAAATGCTAAAAAAAATGTCATTGCAAAGATACTGCCAGAAAACGTCCTCAGCAGGTCATTTGTGACTCATTTATGCATCTAAGGGTTAATCATACGTTGAGTGACAGATGTTATTACCTGTGCACACCTCTGGGACCTATGAGGGAACTTCACCTTGTGCACATTTCTGTGTCAGGAGTTGTGTTGTGTTGTGTGTTAGTGTGTGTCTAAGTCTGCATATGTGCATCGGACGTGTGTGAGAGTGGAAAATACAAAACGTGACGGCAGAGAGGAGGCCAGAGTGAGGACAAAAGCCCTGAGCTCCCCTCTGAGCGAGTGACAAAATAAATATATAACAGAGGAATATTAAATCCTCCTTGTTGCCTGCCGCTGTCTTCCTCTGATATTTCTCTACGGTGCCACACTGACAGATAACGATCACATTATGAGGCCGACTGTCACACCTTCTTTCTCTGTGACGCCTCACTTCTCTCCTTCGACTTTGTTTCATAATCTCCGCGTCTCTAATAATCTCTTTGTGTTCGTTGATTCTTTTTATTTCACCTCTTTTTCATCCCTGCTCACCTCTCCTTTTATTCGTGATGCTTTTTTTTTTTTTTGCCTCACTGCCTGCCAGCCTTCTCTTTAAACCCCCGCCTCACCTCCTCTCTCTCAGACACATGGAGGGGAGTTTGCTGACACGAGAGTCAGGAAGGCTCTGAGCAATCCCACAATCCCTCAGTGAGCGGAGGAGCCAGTAATTGTTGTCTGCTTAAGAGGGAAGAGGTAACGAATTACAGGAGCTGCCAGGGATGACACACTAAAACACACACATTCATGGTCTTGGTTAAAACTGAGTGTTCTTTTAAATGAAGCAGGGACTTGTTGGGGTTTTATCATAGATGTCTTAGAAGCACGTCTGCTTCTGACGTCACTCTGCAGTCATTTTATCAACCACATACATGTAGCTAATGTGATGCAATTAACATGCTTAAAATATCCATAAAATACACTCAAAATAAACACCTCAACTTGCTTGAAATCTTATTTTGAAATTATGGTCAGTACTTGGCTTTTTTTTTTAACCCTTTCCTGTTTTAGTTTTGCAATGCACCATGTTGTAAACGCTGCTATTTAGTAGCTAGAAATACCTTGGATTAGACAAATGGAGTCACAATCTGCATTTTTTCCCCCCTTTACTGCACTAATTAAAAATATGTTTGGTGTTTTATATTTTACAAGCAAGATTTAAATAAAATAACCAAAATCAAGCAGTTTTTACTCACTATTTAATAATGAATGGCATAAAGTTGCAGCAATGAAAGAAAAATGCTTCAAATATACAGAAAATACACTCAAAACAAGCA
The DNA here is from genome assembly GCF_021347895.1 of Acanthochromis polyacanthus. Taxonomy (NCBI): domain Eukaryota; kingdom Metazoa; phylum Chordata; class Actinopteri; family Pomacentridae; genus Acanthochromis; species Acanthochromis polyacanthus. The sequence goes on along the minus strand of NC_067117.1, from coordinate 29,632,220 downwards.
TTTCAAATTGCTTGAAATCTTGTTTTAAAATCACGGTTGGTATTTAGCTTTATTTGTAACCATTTCTAGTTTTAATCTTGAAATGTGCCATGTTGCAAAATGCTGCTGTTTAGAAGGAGAACTAAGGCTAGAAACACCTTGGATTAGATAAACTGGGTCACCATTTTTCCTTTACTGCACTAATTAAGAATATGTCTGGTGTTTTTTTTTTCTTTATTTTAAAAGCAAGAGGAGCCTATCCCAGCTGACTCAGGTGAAGGCAGGGGACACCCTGGACAGGTCGCCAGTCTGTCACAGGGCTACATATACAGACAAACAATCACACTCACATTCACTCCTACGGACAATTTAGAGTAATCAATTAACCTCAGCATGTTTTTGGACTGTGGGAGGAAGCCGGAGTACCCGGAGAAAAACCACGCATGCACAGGGAGAACATGCAAACTCCATGCAGAAAGATCCCAGGCGTACCCTAGGATTTGAACCGGGGATCTTCTTGCTGCAAAGCAAAAGTGCTAACCACTACCCCACTGTGCAGAAAAAAGGCATTATATAATATAAAATTCTATACGATTCTATACGATTCCTTGACATAAAAAATCCTAAAAATCCGTTATTTTTTATTGTTAATTATTGTTAAAATAATCATCATGTTAAAAATATTTGATACCATTAAATCATCTTCTTTGATACAAATGCTACTCAACACCATAAATAACGCTTTTTAAAAAAAAATAAACTGTGGGTTGCACAGCCTTGATTTCCTAAATCTGATTATTTGTTCTGGTCATGATTTTACTGTTACAAGGGGTTAAAACTATAACAGACGTATGGCATAAATAAATAATTGCAGAAATAAATTATTAAATATCAAACTTTGGCTGTTTTGTGTATTTATTTTTCTATGTTTTTTTAAAATGAGAGACTAACCTCAAAGCCACTGTGTTCAGTTAACAGAAAGTTAGCACAACTGGTTGGTGTACTGATGGAAATACTTGGTTTGAGGAGGTTAGGCCCACACAATACAATAAATACAGAATAGACATGCAGAAATAACTATAAATAAAGATGTTAATTTAATTCTGTCCCCTTTATATTTATATTGACTTGCAGTGTTGTCATCGTTTCTGTTTTCTTTGCATATTATGACACGTTTTGATGTTATAGTGACACTATTCTCTTCTGTCTCTCAGTACACATATTTTAACCCTTTTCTACAAAAATTAATGGGAAAAGGTCAAAACTGATCCGTACTAAATGCATGAAGTTCACAGACTGTAATTTCTGTAAGGAGGAAGTAGAGTCACATCTTCTTTTATTCTGATGTTGATTAAAAAAAAGAGGCTGCTTTTGGATCAAAATGAAATGTGGAATTCAGATCTTTTTCTCGATGCCCTAAAGGATGACAAAGAAGGAAAAATGCCTGAAAAACATCATCAATATAAGTGATTTTAAAAAACGACAAATAAACATTTAAGGCTCCTTTAAATGGATGTTAGTAAGAATAAAAACAGTTTAATTTCTTAACATTACAGAAAATGTTGAGCTCTGAACAGGATGGTGTTAATTTAGCTATTTTTGCACCCTTTTAGAAGCTATGCTTTTATTTTAACATGGACCTGTGAGCAGTTTTTACATCCCAAGTTCACGTAAAGTTAAAAAACAATCAGACATCTGACATCCAGCAGTCTAAAAGACCTTTTTTAAAAAACACACACACACACACACACACACACTTGCATATTCAGTGATTTCAGATTTGATTGAACCAGGTGATGTAACTTTTCCACTGGAAAGTATTTTGCATTAAAAAGTAGTTTCACCTGACAGTATTTTAATATATATTCCAAAAAAATGTCTAGAGGGGATTTCAAAATAAAATCCTGATACTGGTTGTGTCAGGTTGTCAGCAAACTGCAACCATGAGGAAGTAGGTCAGCTGAGTTTTTGAAAAACAGCTAATGGTGTTAATTCATTACTTTAAATGTTTTCTATTTATATTTTTTGTGAATGAAATCAGGCAACAAGAATCTTAATAATCACAGTATAAATTTATATAAAAAAAACTGAACTTCTGTGGTTCAGACAAAAAAAAACAAGGAGTAGACTAAGGAGAACTGTAAGATGAGAACTTATCGAACTTTTCTAACTTGATATTAGGATTGTTGCTCAGCCAGTCATCAATATTTCATTTGGCAGAGGAAAATTTAATATCTGGAGCAAAGGGGTGGCTTTAAAAAACACAAAGCATGGAATGTTTCAGTTTGTTTCACACATAAATTACAGCTTCCACATCTGGTTTCTTTTCTAGCCACAGAGCTGATGAACTACCATCCTGTAGCCTCGTTCATTTAGTAATACTGTCTATGAAGCTTACAGCAGCTACAGTCACAGTAAACCTAAAACACATGTGGCTCTAAACTCTTCACAGGGCTCCTGAAACACACTGAGGGCTTTTAGTGAGGTAATTAAAATATTTGTAATGTACAGTAGACCATGCAGAGAATATAGAGTGTGCAGAAAGGCAGAAAAATCTATAATGCAAAAACTAATGTACAGTGTGCAAAATAAAAAAAAAAAAAAAAACGCATATCTAACATTTTAACTTTAAATCAAGCAGAAAAATATCAATGGTAACAAATGCAAGCCAGAGACCACTTTATTTGATACACCTGTGGAAACTAATGAAATCTAATAATGCAGATCTGCAATAAACACTAAGCGTGTACATTTTCAGCTTTTGTTGATGTCAAAAAGGGAGTGATTCTCTCATGTACTGATTATTACTGAGGTAATAGCTGGTGGGAGGTGGCTCTGTTCTGGATTACGTTACATTTTAAAGTGTTTGTTATATTAGAAACACTTTAAAAAATGCAATGCAATTACCAATAAGAAACATTATCACCTGACAGCATTAACAAAAAGTCTGCAAAAGTAGAATTTATGGCAGCATGGTTGCACTGGATGGTGCCAGATTACCTAGATGTGCCTTTAAAAAGAGCCAGTGAGTGTAAATACATATAAATAGAGTGTGTGTGTGCTACTATATTACACACCCACCCCTTTCCTCTCTCTCTTTTCTCTCTTTCTCCCTCTGTGTGTGTGTGTGTGTGTGTGTGTGTGTGTGTGTGTGTGTGTGTGTGTGTGTGTGTGTGTGTCAGGCTTGGATGAGCCGGCTGATCTGAGTAAATGTGACCAGACTAAGTGTGTGTGTCTTATATCAGTGTGTCCTCGATCGCTCTCACTGTATGGGGCACTTTAATCCATTCTTCACTGGCAGCGGAAGACACACGCACACACACACACGCACACACACACACAGATACAGTACACGCCTCCACATGTGTGCGCAGCTACACCCGCACAGATTCTGTTTTGATGTAAACTCAAGTGGACGAGGGGTCCAGACAACCTCTCTGCTGCTGTCTCTCTCCCTCTAGCCTCCTCTCTGCCTTCGTTTTCTCTCCGTCTTCCTTTGCCTCTCTCGCTGTGACACTTTTAACGGCATGTCACGCAATCCTTGGCACGCACGCACACACACACACACATACACACGCATGATGCCGTGCTCTCAGCCAGAGCTCTGCACCTTTGTCAGGGGAGAACCACTTAAGCACGCTCATATACACACATATATCGACGCACGGTCATGTCTGATTTTTTTTTTTCCTTCTTCTGCTACACACACACGTGCGAGCGTTCACCACTTAAGCCGTCTTCCTTTCACCATCTCGTGCCCTCCCCTCCTCCCTGGGTCTCGTCTGGTCTCATGTGTGCGTGACTGTGGCTGGCTTTGGCGAGGGTGAATTAACACGGCGACCCAGTTTGGTACCAGAAGAGACAAGACGTCAGCCAAGGATGGATTGAAAAACTCTTTCCCTTTCCACTGCGAATCCACTGTCTGCACTGGTTCCAATGATGTAATGATTTTTTTTTTTAAAAAATGGTGGTTCCAGCTGAGGATTATCATGAAGCAAAAATAATTCTGTTTTATGTTATTTTTTCCTGCCTTTAAAGATGCTGTCTCTGCAGTGTGTTACGTTTAAATCAGCCTTAAAATGTGGGTAAAATCTGTTCCGTAAACAAAACGTGAACTCGAGGTGGTTTTTCTTTCCCCTCTTTCCCTCTGCTTTGGGCTCTGTTTTGCATTTTCTGTGCTGCTGCTAATTGCCTGCAACTAATTATAGAAAGTCTGTATGTGGCCCTCTGAACTGGACACACACACACTTACAAACACACACACACACACACACACACTCACACACCATGCAATACGCTTTTAAGCACACTTTGACGAGGAGCTGCTCACTGTGTTGAGCAGAGAGGGCGTGAGATTGTTAAGACACAACAGTGATTTGTGAGCGTGTGTACGAGTGTGTGTAGGTGATGGGAGGAAGGAGGGGGACGGATGGGGGCGAGGGGGTGAGGGAGGGGGAGGCGAAGAGGAGGATGCGAGTGAATCGGCGTTGCGTGTCTCGTTCGGCTCGTTTAGCTGACAAACTGCTTTTAGCGTTTAATTATCCATCGCTCTGTGATTAATAGGTTTTAATTACTGTAACCCATGGCAACCTGAAATATGTACGGGTCTCCAAATGAGGTCAGCCTATCAAAACCCCAGGACAACATAAAAATAAAAAAAATAAAAATCAAAAAGCACCAAAACAAACAGAGAAAAAAAAAAAGACAAGAGGAGATCAAGGATCTCAAACTTCTTACTCATTATTCATTAGCAACGACTGACTGAAGGAGAAAAGTGAACTGGGCTGTTTTCTGACTATTTATCTGCTTGAGAAACCTCAGAAAAGCTTTTGACCAGACCTTGAACTGCTTCGCTTCATTTATAACTTTTTTTTACATGATCCACAGCTTCAAACAGACTTTCTGATGTTAGAAAAGGTTAGAACCCTTCCACACTCGTGTTGCTTCTGATGCTTTTTTGTTTTTTTGTGTTTTTTTTTTTTTTGCATTCTGCAGACATTAAGACTGCTGATGCTCTGAGCTAAGAGAAACTTTTTAGACGGTCACATTAATGGGCAACTGCCATGTTTGCATGATAGGAATTTGGTTCAGCTGGTCCAAGCTAGTTCTAGTTTTTGCAGTGAGTTTTAATAAGTTCTTAACCGTAACAGAAAATCAGAAAATCTTTCCTACCATCAGCAATTAGACTATTTAATTCAAAAGAGAAACAGATGAGACCCCAGGCAACTGAATTTCCCTTTGGGGATTAATAAAGTGATTGTATTGTATTAACATGGGCTTTACATGCCTATTTGATACGTTAGTGCTCAGTGCATTGTACATGGTTGCTGGCAGAACACCAAATAGGTGGCAGTCACTGAAATGAGGAGTTGTTGGTGTTTATAATAGATGTCTTAGAACAGGGGTGTCAAAACAGGGCTGTCGGATGACTTTGCAAAGTGTAAAAATTGCAAAAGTGGAAACGAATCCTTCCTGTGAAAATATTCAAAGACACTGAACACTGTGCAACAGAACAGCAGTCAGCAGTTTCAGAGTTTGGTTTGGTGGAACCCTATTGTTCATGCACTGCCACAACTTTCATGCGTTTTTTTATACATTTACATTTTGGGGGCCAATTTAACCTTTTCCTTAATAGTGTGTCAGTTTAGGCGGTCAGGATTAGTACACAGACATGAATATTAGTGTAAGTTTAAAATGATTTCTTCATCCTGACGAGTAGTAAAATATCATAGAAAAAAACAAGAAAAAGATGAGTGCGTCAGTGGACAGAAGAAGGTGTACTGGGTGCTCTTCAGGATCTAGTACAAAAAATCCATTTAAATAGCAAAAAGAAGAAGAGAGATCCGAGGCACTCCGAGTTCCTAAAAGTCCTTTATTAATACATGGTCGGCAGTTTACGCGTTTCGGCCACTACACGGCCTTTATGTTCTGACGAAGGCCGTGTAGTGGCCGAAACGCGTAAACTGCCATCCATGTATTAATAAAGGACTTTTAGGAACTCGGAGTGCCTCGGATCTCTCTTCTTCTTTTTGCTATAGTAAAATATCATGTTGTTCAGTGCCTGTGACTAAATGTTTTGTGCCTTTATAGACACACTGGGATCTATAAGTTGTAACATCTAAATGATAAACTGAGGCATAATATTGTTGAAACTGCACCAACTTTTCTTTTGAAAATTCAGGTTGTTCATAATGTTTTGGGTTTGTTAATTGTGAACATTTTCAGAATGTAATTTTTGCATGAAAACAAAGAGAAAAAGTTGGAGTTGCTGTTATTTATAGGCTATTATGTTGTGATTTTACTAGTCTGGTCCACTTGAGAACAGTCACTCTGCTGCCACTTTATCTTTAATTTATCTTTTATTTTTTAAGGATTTCATCAAGGCAAAGTGCATTCTATACTTGCAGCAATGAAAAGAAGAAAGCTTCAAATATACACAAACTAAAGCATTTGAAGTTTGAAAGTTTTAGAAGTTTGGGGAAATAACTGCGTTTATGCAGTATAGAAATCATACTGTAGTGATAGTTATATTATCTGTTGTCCACAGCTGCTTTAAACTATAAGAAAAGCTTCAGTTTATCAAATCCCTGCAGTTCATCTGGAGACAGCAGAGCTCCTTCAAAAGTAGGAGAAAACATCGGACTCAGATTCCGATGCTTAAAGTGACAAAGCATCAATATGACTCGACTGTGAACATAACTTTGGAGAGCACTGTTGGTTGATAAATCTGCAGCTTTGGCTTTGAGAAGTGTCATGTCACGGTGAACTGTCTGCTGTGTTTAACTTCACTGAATCACATGCAAGTGGAAAATATCCACACCCATTGTTGATTACAACTTGTTTTATTTTGAAAGGCATCAGGCTGCATATGCTGCTGTGTAGTAGCTACATTAAAGCTTCAAAAGCCTTTAGATTAGATAAAAGGGGTCATCATCTGCATTTTTGAAAACAAAATTAGAACACGTTTTGTGTTTCAAAGCAAGAGAAAAAATAATAAAAAAAATCTACGGAAAACCAGTGGTACAGGAAAAATGGTAAGTGAATGCAAAATTGCAGTGTTTTACTGTATAATCTACTTGGTTTAAGTGCAGAGCCTCTGCTCAGCTACAGCTCACCTCACTTTAAGTTCATTCACCTCCAGATTTCTCAGGAGAGTTCACAGTTTGATCTGCTCTCATCTCTCCATCCACCGTAACCCTGCTGTTGCATTTTTTTCCTCATTCTTTCTCTTCTTCGCATTATAAAAAAACTGACAACGCAAATTTTGTCTAATGACTGTCCACTTTCATTTCAATACAGAAATACTCCTGTCGAGACAATAACCGGACAGCAGTCATTACTGTCTGCTCACCACAATTAACCCATGATTTAATGAGGAATGTCAAAATAAAAGCACAAAACAATTCTTTTTAAACTGCTTTTTACTTTTGGCAGATTAGTGAATATCTTCTCATTACCTGCACACGATGGATTCTGGGGTTGCTACACAATTGTACAGATCATAAGAAAACACTTCCTTGATGGTAATCCCCAATCAGCATGAGTGTCAGGAGCATTAGCCTGAGTTAGCCTAATGCTAAAATCACAAACCTGCCACCACAGAATCCTGCATTTAGTCCTTTTTGCAAACAAAGTGCACCAACATACAGCTGGAAGATCATTTATCAGTTGTTCTACTGCTTTTAACTCATAACAGATGAGCAAATATCTCCTCACTGAATGCACACTATGGATTCTGTGGTGACATAATTACGCAGGAAAACTTGATAGTAACCTACAATCAGCACAGGCATCAAAAGCATTATTTTGGGTTGAATGCATGCTAACATCACAAACCTGCTGCCACAGAATCCTGCATGTAGTTGTCTTTGCAAATAAACTGCACCAAAATATGACTGGAAGACCATTAAATGGGTGGTCTTTTGCTTTTTATTTATGTCAGAGTAGTGAATTTCCTCAGTGGCTGCACAGTATAGAATCGTAAGTTACAGAATCATGTAAGAAAACACTTCCTTGATGGGAACCTACAATCAGGAATTGTGTCAAGAAGATGAGCCTGTGCTAAAATCACACACTTGCGGTCACAGAATCCAATATTTAGTCCCCTTTGCACGCAAAATTGTACCAAAATCCGGCTGGAAGACCACTTATGAGGTGGTCTATGGCTTTCAACTTCTGACAGATTAGCAAATTATATCTCCTCTTTGGCTGCACATGATAGATTCTGAAGTTGGTTAATTATGTAGGAAAGCTTGATGGTAACCCACAAGAAGCACGAGTTTCAGGAGCCTTAGCTTGAGTTAGTTTACTGCTAAAATCACACACTTTTCACCCCAGAATCTTGCTTTAAGTCCTCTTTGCAAATAAACTGCACCAAAATATGGCTGGAAGACCATTTATTGTGGTCTACTGACTTTTACCTATGACAGAGTAGCAAATATCTCCTTACTGACAGGACACTATGGATTTTGAGGTTACACAATTATGCAAGAAAACACGTCCTTGATGGCAACCTACAGTCAACGATTGTGTCAAGAACATTAGCCTGCATTAGTTTAAGGCTAAAATCATGGACTTGCAGTCCCAGAATCCTGCATTTAGTCCATTTTATCGGACACTCTGCTTGTTTTGCACCCAAGTTCAACTGGCAGCTGCCCAACAAAACCAAATAAAACCAAGCTACTTACCGACACAGGAGTCTCTGTGCTCTTCAAACCCAGCCGAGCAAACGCACCTCCCAATGGGCACCAGCCACTCGCCCTCAGCGCTGCAGTACATCTTTGGAGTGTCCCTCTCCTCTGCGTGATCCACACACTGACCTCTGACCTCCACCAGCGAGGACGAATCGGCGCCCGTCACCACGTCGGTGAACACGGCCAGGTTACGGCTCACGCCTACGCAGCGTTTGTAGTAAACCCGCACCGATGTGAGAGCGATGCAGGCGCCGATGTCCTGGAAGGCCAAGTAGAAGCCTCGTCTGTTCAGAGGTCCAACACCTCGCACCTGCAGCAAGACATGACACCTTTATCACATCTAATGCAGCTCATCATGGGAGAGAAAACGGGTTTATTTCTGACTTTGACAACAAATATTACACGACACATTCCCTCACAGTGTGAGTCTCCTTCCCAGCTCTCAAATTCTGAAATTGCGTTTACACAGTAGAGTAGCTGATGTAAGGCTGGGTCCACTCACCATTTACTTTATTGCTACAGCCCAGTACACAATTTGTAGCACAAGGAACACACGGACATGTAGCAGTTTACTGAGGCTTGGAAAGTTCTCTCACTTTTTTCTTATTAAAAGCTCAAACAGTATCTGCTGCAGTGGTTTCAGCGTGAACACAGCCCTATATTAATCTTTGAACTGGTGTTGAGGTTTTTAGCATCAGCTGCTCTGCTCCTAACAGCAACCTGAAAACAAAAAAGATTCTACATTGTTCAGTTATTGTCTTTCAAACCATACATCTCATTAGCACCCTGATTTCAAACTGTATTACTAAAGTTTCAGTGCAAACATCTGAAAATGTAACTTTTGCATATATTAAGATTAAATAGCAACTATGGCTCACAGCTGAAGGTTGGAACAAGTCAGTGAAACAAAATAGATTAGTAAGTGCCAACTTGTGCTTTTCATTCTGATTGCCCATGTCCATAAATCCGTGTGTGATGTTTGGTGATGGGTAGTTCTCCCACGATCAGGATTCTGATTTTCCGCACAAATTTGTAAGAAACTACGTTCACTACAGAACAATGAATGATAAGTAACATTTAAATGGTGTGAAAAGCACAATGAATACCACCAAAATGTCCAAAAACACTACATTGCATTAAAGCTATCGTTACATCGGAATAAATTGGACTTTCCTTGTTCTGTGAAGATAGAAGTCATTTGGATGTTTGTGCTCAAAATTGAGAGCAATCACAGCAAATCTGAAAGTACAGATTAACACATTAGTCTTTTGTTTCTCCGCTGATCCTAAGGGGTTCTGCATAATGAACCCTTTATGGAAGAGCATTTTTTAATAATATGACCACAAATTATTTGATATTAAAGTTGAAAGTGAAAATTTGCAAATAATTAAGACATCCAAGTCAGAAATTCTCTTTTTTTTGTGATGTATTTTGTTACCATATGAGAAAATGTCTAATAACAAGTACAGGTACCCTGGATGTGTTTTTGATAATTCACAGAGAATAACTTTATTTTGGACAACCTTTCAAATGTCATATCATGATGTGGGATAGATGGTTGTTCCAAACAAGTTATAGGAAATTACAGATCTCATTTGTGTCTACATTTTAATAACAAGTTTGTCTTCTAAAGGTAGGATTTGCTATTAAATAATCTATAATTTCAATAACTTACTGCAGGATTTTCAGATTGCTCATGCTTCAACAGTAAAGTGGAAATGAAGAAAAAAGACTGAGGGAAGACTTAAAGGCAGGTCATTATACCAGCACAGCAGCAACCTTTACGTTTTTGCTCTACTTATAGATAACTCAGGATTAAATATAAAGACTTGAGCAATGAATTATACAGTTTCTTTCATATCTTCATCTCTGTAACAGTGTGAAATATCAATAACAGCGTAGTTCCACGATGCAGTATCAAATTTAAAGTTGTATCAATATCAAAGTATTTCCCAAGACGGTGAAGCAAGCCTCGCTGTTTGCCTTCTCTCACAGATCTGCAGCACTGAGCACAAAACAGCTTGAGTGGCGAGACTGGAAGAGGCTCTCCAGGGCTAAGGATGCTTCCAGCTCGTCTTGAACTCCTGTGGAGGTGTACGTGCAAAGACTGGGAACAAACTTACTGTCCAAAGTGGGATGTTGCTTTAAAGAGCGTGGAATGGAATTTGCCTCTAAGTATTCCTGCAGCTGTTTAGTGCTGTGGCTCGTACCTCTGTGTTGAGTTTGAGTCTGCGGACTCCCAGGTCCACCCCGGTGAAGCTCTCATCAGCAGCGATGGTGTCGATCTTGATGAACTGGTTCTCCCTTATGGCCGAGCCCACCGCTCTGTCGGACTCGTAGTAGTATAGGTTGAAGGTTTCCTGTAGAATAAACAACCGGAGTCATTATTACAGACAGGCACAGACCACCTAAGCAGGCAGCTTGTGGACTTCTTGGTGTATCTTGAAGATGCATTAGTCTTAATTTCTACTTCTAAAGGTAATGACAGTAAACAGTAATAAACCTTATATAGAGCACTATATAGGGTGTTTTGTGCTGTCCAAATGTTAGGTTACAACTGTTACACCCTGTATAGTGCACTCAAAATATCCCACAATGCACCGTAAAAGTACTGCACAAGCAATATGTACCATAATGCACTGTGCAAAGGAGAATGCAATCCAGACGTACGAGAGCAAAAAAAAACGTTTAGGTTGTGTTGTTCAATCAGATTTTACCTGTTTCTTAGCCATGCGAACTTTGAATTTAATGTGTTTGTGCTATGCTGCTACAGCACAAATCACAGCTAACGAGCAACATAACTAATAGCTCAAGTAATTTCTGAAATGTTACTTTTGTCGAGATGCTCCCCACATAGTTCATATGATCTCCAAACAAGAATTAGGGAGTGAACAGATGATTTTGGACATAGCCAGTGTCTTGAAATAGCTACCGATGGGATTGTGGCAAGGGAAGTTAAAAAGAAACGACCTACTGTACCTGCCACAAACAAAAAATATATGAAAGTCATCTATGCAACTCTTGCCACCCTTCAGAAGCCGAAAAAACACCCATCCAACCCCAGCATTTTCATTTTAATCAGCCGAACGGTAACTCAGGTTTGGAACAAAGTCCAGTTTCATTTGCTTCTTTCACCTCATAAATTATATTTATGCAACATTAAAACTGCTCAGCATTGTTTACATTGGTCACCCATACCTTCCATTAGTTGTTGTACATGTCCAAGAAGGTTTGCTCCAGTTTGAGAGTAATTTCTTTGTGAATCGTTATAATCTAATTGTTTGATTTGAACTGCCAATGTAACCAATACCAGTTAATTTGAAAAAAAAATCTGACTGGAGTGTGATAAGATTTTATAAAATCTAGTTAGCATGAACACATACAGGAAAAATTGCATTTTGGTTTCATGCATATCTGTAAAAACTAAATGACACCCCATAGCTTATCTCGGAAATTGTCCAGAAATGTCCAAACATTAGCTTACTTTTCCAAACAAAAATATGTCAAACAGCAAAGTTAAACTTATTTAATTAACTGAAAACACTGAGATTGTGGTATTTATGGCACCTCAGATGGGTGATAAACAAAAATTAGTCAGTCACTCTGACAGAACAGCAACATTTGATGCTCTGAGTGAATCAACCAACAATCCAAACATCTCCTTTGATCAGTTTCCCATTTACGGCCTGTCAGGACTATATTTGGGTTGTTAACTCACAACCCATCCTGAGAGCCGCAGCAAGTTCTCGCTTTCTCAGGTTTTGGATGATGCTAATTAGTGCTCCAATTAAAAATGCTGAAGTGTTAGCATGCAGAATGTTAGGATCTGGACGCCATGCACACTATATCTGCATACCAGACACAGATTATGAGATATTACTGCTATGAAGAGCCTTTGAACTTACATACTTGTCAATATATATGAGGAACTACTATAATGTTTAAAACCATGTATTCAAACAGAACGTGAGTTACATTGTGTGCATTTAGCAGCTCTGTTTTTCAACTCTCCCACAAATCTTACATCCTCATTCCTCCCTCTCCACTCCTTCTGTCTGTGTGTTACCTTGCAGGTGCCCAGTACTCCCGGCATGCTGTTACAGTCTCTCAGGGTAAACTTGACCTCGATGTAGATCCTCCTGGCTCCCTCTCGTGGGATCCAGCCCGTTCTCAGCCAGTTGTTCTGGCTCGGGCTCATCACGTTACAGACCTGATTCACGAAAAGATGCTACATCAACATCATACATACAGAGAAACATTACAGGCTTTGAAGAAGGTAAGGACGGCATCCTTTCAGCGTTTTTCAATCTCCCAATTTGTCCTGAAGAGCAGAACAGCTGGTTAAAGCTCTTCACAACTGCAAATATGTGCGTTGATGACGGTGCTTGATCTGACATGAACATGGACCTGAACTCTGAATGGTAGAAGTCCACATCATGCTACTGTGTGAAGTGTGTCATGATTTTGCATGATGTAGTTGTGCACAATTTTAAACAGACTACATCTACACTGGTCAGAATGATTGGAACCACTGAGGGAAAATATTATAGAATTTACATGCTAATGATAGAAGATTCCACACAGCATCTTTAACAGCGTGTTTGGTGTTTTAGAAATGCACCGTTCATATCTACTGTTCATTCATTTGTATGGCTGCACAAAGGTGTTGAAGTTTATGACCTATAAAGTTGATATGTGTTTTAAGATTTTTTTCGTATCCGTATTGTCTCATGCTTTCATCCTTTTTTTCTTTCAGGCCTACAAGAAACTGTAATTTAGTATTTACCCACAACAATATGAGTCAGTATAAATGTAAGCTATACAACAGGACTGTAACCCATTATTATTTTCATTATGAATTCTGCCTAGCAATTTTCTAGAATCCATTCATCATTTGGTCCTAAATATGTTAGAAAATAGTTCTGAGAAAGGTCTATTACAGTTTAATTTTCATGGAAGACAAACATTTGTTTGTTCTTTCCTTTAAAAAAAAAGCACATAATCCTAAAAATAGTGACAGCATTATGAAGTAAATAAGATCTAGACAAATAAAGTAATTAAAATCTAAATAAATAATTTTAGGGACTCAATTTCCTGTGTGTCGGGGGACAATATTTCTAAATTGTTGAGTGTAATTCTGGCCATAGTTTGTGATACAGTTATAATGGACTGCAGGGTGAGCAATAAAACATGAACACCCAAAGCTCTATGTTACTGCAGCAGTGAATGGATTAAATAAACATATACAGCCATGTGAAAACACAAGTAAATTGTTGACTTTTTCATCATATCTGAACAGGCAAGCCTTTGCTCCTGTGATATAGGCGATATACTTAACAAAAGTTATATAAAATGTACAATTTGTTGTCATTTTTATAGCCTAAAAAAAGATTACTCACATGAAAAAAGTACAGCCTTAAATGTATCACACTTTCAGATACACTGAATTAAAATTGAGGGTTCCAGATCAGGTGTCAATGATGAGAACCTTGTTTTGATAAAACCTCTGAACATTGAGGCTCTTCTCTTTGCTACTGAAGTGTTTAGTATTATCATGCCAAGATCTAAAGAGCTGTCTGAGGCCTTCAGAAAAGACTGTCATTGCCTTTGCTTGATGGGAGATTTTAAAAGGATCTTCAGAATTATTAGAAACAACTCATTTTATTTGAAGACATTTAGATTAGTCCTTGATGCAAAAAAAAAGTCTCCAAGAAGCCAAAGTTCTATCGCAGGATCTGCACGTAACTTTGCAGCCGTTGGTGTGAAAGTGCTACAGCCAGATAAAGACTGTACACAATAGAACTCTGTGTGAGAGCTGTCGTCCAAATGGAACATTAGAGCAAAAACTACAGTCTGCCAGTGAAAGCAAAAAAGAGGCCATTTGGAATAATGTGTTCTGGAGAGACATTATGTGGCATGTTTTGACTGTCAAAGCACTGTGAACTCTGTTCTTAAGTGTGCTTATATAAGTAAAGTTATTATTAAACTCAGAGTTATTTGTTCAACTGAATTTGGCATCATGTAAAACAGTAAGGTCATTCTGCCTCAATTCACTAAATGCCCCATACTTAAACATCTTCAGTTTGCTCATGTTGATTTTTGTGCCATTTTCTTCTGTTAGATTGTTTGATAACGAAATATAGCTAGAGTCCTGAAATTTTGCAGGTTCGTTACTATGTACATGTGGTTTTCAGTGGTAGAGCCCTGCTTTGATAGAATAATACAAACCAGTTGTATGATGGAGCAAATTTGATGAAGAAATGCTCATGCTTTCATTTATTTCGATTGCACAGATCTGTGCAAAGAAAATGGCGCAAAAGTCATCATGAATCCACTTTCTTTAAGAGTTTTTAACTCAAAAACGAATGTTACAAATGGTCCCAGATTTTACATGCTTTACTTAATAACATAAACTACTGTTCAAAAGTTTGGGGTCACCCCGGCCATTTCATATTTTCCATGAAAACTCCCACTTTTATTCATGTGCTAACATAACTGCACAAGAGTTTTCTAATCATCAATTATCCTTTCAACACCATTAGCTAACACAATGTAGAATTAGAACACAGAAGTGATGGTTGCTGGAAATGTTCCTCTGTACCCCTATGGAGATATTCCATTAAAAAAAATCAGCTGTTTCCAGCTAGAATAGTCATTTACCACATTAACAATGTCTAGACTGTATTTCTGATTAATTTAGTGTTATTGTCATTGAAAAAAAATTATCTCAAAGATAAGGACATTTCTTAGTGACTCCAAACTTTTGAATGGTAGTGTATGTATGCATGGAAAAATAAATCATACAAATAGGTGTGAACTTTTTGTGAAATTTGGTGAATTGAGGTGAAATGACTCGGTACTAAAATAAGAAAATATCAGATCATCTGTATGAAATGTGAGGGTGAAAAGGATCTTCAAATAGAATAATGACACAAGCAAACAGTGTTGTTTTTGTTTTTGTTTAAAGGGGGCAAATGTAGCCTCATAAATAACATAATAATCTTACTTCTGTGTATGAGTTTATTGAATTTAAAAAGCTAATATTGTGATGTTGTTCCAGTACATCACCTTTATCTGTATTCACTGAGGATCAAATGTTTGCTTGTCCAAATATGTGAAATAAAAGCCAATAATTTCCACTTTCTTCACTTTTCCACATGACTGTATTTTCCTTTATGCACACTGTGTGCTCATGTGTCCGATGTGATGGAAGCCACAGCTGTCATAAGTACTTAAACACAGCACAGAGAACTAAATAATAAACTTTCTTCAATATTTATACCCCACAAGGAATAATATTTCCTCTAATATCTTAATATATGTAATATAATAATAAAAAAAAAACATATTGAGGAATGATTCGTTTTAATTACTGTACTGTTTGTGTTTGAAAATCAAATATAATTCAGGTTAACAAAAAACTGTTTCACCAGGATCAAAGCGATATCTGCCATTGAAGTTCTTGTAATTACTCATCCTGACAACACATTCAACCCCATTGCACAGTGAGAAAATTACACACCTGGTATGTGTGGATTGGACTGAAGTACTCGTCCATCTCATTAATGGCATCCCACTGCGGGAAGAGAGAAAGAAAGAAACAATCTCATGTTAGTCACATGTTCAAACATTTCTCAGATTCACATGCACGAAACCGTTCCGCTGCTGTCTACATTTCCCACATGATCGTGTGAGCCTGCGAGCCTCCCCAACCACATCATCCCACCATTATTAGCTTTGATTTCCAATGAAGCATGTGAGGACTCCTGTCACACAAGCGGCAGTCATGCTAGTGCAGCACATGTACCATGAGCAATGTGCCTTAACTTTCCAGGTGATTGATGGTGATTTCAGCCTTCATTATTACACTGGTCAGCATTAATACCATCTTCTTAGCGTAGTACAGGTCCCCTTTGTGCTCAAACCAGCTCTAATCCATCAGGGCATGGACCATGGACCACTTGGAGTACAGGATAATATGTGTTGCAGGATGGGGTGTTCATGAATCTGGCTAGTTCTGAAGGTTATCACAGATGCTTGATCAACTGCAAATTGTAAAGGGATTGGTTTGTGTCGATGTAGCAGTGACCATTGGAGCAGCCATCCCTAAACGTAGGACGGTCTCTGTAAGGCCACTGATAGCAGCTGGAGAGCTCTGTGACTGAAACCTTTGACTTTAAGAGATTGGTGGGTCAAATCCCAGTCAGGGTGCAGTTGTCCAATGAGGACCCTTAGGCAAGGTCCTAAGTGCTTCCTGCTTACCTCCCTCATGTTGTACCTACTCTCAATTGTACGTTGCTTTGGGTAAAAGCGTCTGCTAAATGAAATTGTAATATCTGAACATCTGGGGCTCTTTTTGCAGTTCCTGAGCAAGTTTTTGCTGTGGTGTTGCAGGGATCACTCCTAATCTTGCATCAGCGTGTAGCAAAGACAATAATTTAAATGGTTAACACACTATAGCAAGAGTCTGTCTTGGTTTAAGCCTCTTAGACATAGTCGTTGAAGGAACGGAGAACACTTAACAGCCGACAAACGATATGAAATGACATATGGAGTCACATCACCTGTCCTGGTATAACAGCTGCAGTGCAGAAGTTACATAAATCAGACATTATGGTAGGACAGTGCCATTGTTATGTGCATGATTAGACTCTTTAACACTGTTTTGCTGTGTAGTAGAATCTACATACATGCCAGGACCCAATGTTTCTCAACAGAACATTGCTTATGTGTCCAAAATGGAATTTATTAATGGTTTATGTTGATGTGTTGTGTTTCATTAACATGTGATTATCTGCTTATCAGAAACTCACATCACAGAAACCTACATCAATTAAAAATTCAATACTGTACTATTTAATTCTCCTACAAACTACTTAGAAATCATTTCTTTGGTCTCTGAGGTAACGATGTCCAAAAATTGCCTTCAAAGGTTTTTTTTTACCTGCAAGCACCTATTCAGTTCTTTTTGTGACCGGAAAAGAAGAGTTTCTTTGCTGAACGATTAAAGAAAAGAACCAAAAGAAGGCTCCGATAATGACAGATCGAGCCAATGAACCATCTGTCTCCACTTCAGACACTGATAATTTGCTGCAGCTTGAATTTTGCCAAATTTTCAGCTGCCTTCAGGTGACTCACTTCAGTCCCAAAACACATTATTACACTGTGATATCGGTACTTGTTCTGCAATAACATTTTGGTGTAAGTGTCAAATTAGCATCCACATAAATGACAGTACAGAGGGTTTCCAAACAAAACACTGTTACAAGATGATTAATGTGGTTCATATGTTGTAGCTGATTGGTGTGTGTGTCAGAGTGACAAACTGTACGGTGTTTATTATTTGCATGAAATACAAACTTGATCTGAAAGCTTAATTCTAAACTCTTCATGAGGGTTTTAAATATGCTGATGCATTCCGTCATCTCCGTTGTGAAAAACACTTAACACGTGCAATCATGTGTTCTACATCTCAGCATTGTTCAGATCCACATAATGTAATTCCAGCGGGCCACATTTTTCCTTTAATGAGATGCTCCTCATGTATGTGATTAGATTTACATTGTTTACTGAACGGCGCCGGCAGGTGATAATAGAATTACAAGGAGCAACGGTAAGTGAAATGTGTTGGTATTTCTAAATGTGTTAATGTGCGTTACACCTCCCTGCACCTGTAATATCCAGCAGCAGGAGAAAATATGAACGTTCCACTCCTCTACTGTGTATGTTGGGAAGAAATATAAGCTGCATTCCGAAGTCCTTTATCAACAAGATGCCGAGAAAATGCAAGGACTTGATGTAGTACAACACACAGAGAGATTATGCTCAAAACTCTGATTTATTTGAATGCACCAACGGGTTGGCGCGCAGGAAAACTTTTTGCAGTGTCGAACAAGATGATTGAAAATAAACGTCTTTACATGAACAGACTTCAGGCTCTCTTAACGTCGTTTATTTTTGCTCCAGTCTTCACAAGCACAGCGAGTGTAAACAAGGCATTTACATACGCATGCATTTGCATTTCATTTTGCAAGATACACTTGAACCGGTATACTTAGTTGTCACTTAACTGTCAAGTCTGAAATAAGCAGTCTAATCAGTCAACGTGACAGAATGTGTTTGGATTTCAGTCCAGGACAGAATGGATTCATTCACGCTGCATTGTTTTTCACAACTCACTAATGCCATTCATTTGAAGTTGATGATTTGGAGTTTTTGTGACTGAGGTACTGGAATCACGACTGGATCAGGTCTGTGTGTATCAGAAGATATCTGTTCTCAACAAGACAGACCCAATCCAAAGGGAACCCAAGCATGGCCCGAGGATAATTAGACCCAGTCCTAAATGCAGTTGGCCCCAAACCCACAATCAATTAATTAGATCAATTAACAAGCAGCTGCACTGGGAAACAGCAACCATAAAACAACAATATTGCTGCTGCAGGATGAAATGTGAAGTCAGAAAAACCTAAATAATGTGTTTACATGCTTCAAAGACAAATATGCGTAAAACTAACCAACAATAAAAGCTATGAAAGAAAGAAGAGCTCAAGTTCATTCAAATCCACCGTAACTATACCTGCAAAATAATGAGACCCTGATTAGACAGGAGAGACTTTGGACCTGGTCTGAATTATGGTTTCTTAGCACCAAATGGATTTGTAAAGGTTTCAGCAGACGTCTGAGATGATTGTTGTTAATGTCTTTAGCCTTGACGGATGTTCAATTTGGGGGGTTTGAAGTTAGATCTGTCAGTAAATCTGTCAATGTGGTCCAAACTTACAACATTTCAGAAACTGGATTTCCATGACATTTCCATGCAGGCATTCATGGTTCCCAGATGGTGAAACAAACTAGGTAGAAACGCAATTTGGTTCATATCATCATGTTCCAAAGAAAAGCTTAAATGTACAATATTTACCAGCGTAGAAGGAGCTGGATAAACTTCTGATTGCAGTGTTGGCCGTGATTTAATTAAACATTTGTTTGCTTTTCTTGTTTTTTCTAAAGATGTCAATGGAAACAAAAAATAATTCACTTTACCCTCAGGGTGAGTAGAAAATTAATTATTTAAATTGCACACTGTATGGTTATGTCCAAAGATTTGTCCATTTTAATTAAATTATTCAGAATTATTACAAAACTGTGAAAATGTGGCTACGTGAGCATCTGTAAAATATTTAAAACATTCTACATTTCTCTCTATCTGAGTAATTATTGTAACGTATTGGGAAGTAAAAACAACAAAGCAAGAAAAAAATTAAAATATTGCATACAATACACTACTGGTCAAAAGTTTTGAGACAGCTTCTCATTTATTTGAATGCGAAAGTGTCTCAAAACTTTTGACCAGTATCGTAGTATAAGGATAATAAACATCTACAAATGACAGATATGCAATGGAAGATGACAGATTATAAACTGAACAATAACATAAAATAAAAAATAAAAATTGTGCAACTCAACATACATGAACTAAAAACTCTCTAGAACAGAAATGCTGTTATTATATATTACAATAGAATAGCTTTACAGAGGACAATAAGATATTATTAGTCAAAATATGATGTTTTTCACACTCCTGTAATTTGACAGCAAATCATTTTGTCTACAAAGGCATCTTTGTAGTTCGTTATTAATATTAAATGTAAAATACAGAAATACTGCACAAAGGTCAGTGTTTAGTGCAAATTAGCAGACATGCTAACCCTCAATACTAACATGGAGATTATGAATCAAATAATAATCGTAGTGTTCCCAGCTCACAGCAGAAGTGTTGAATACAATAAATGTTACCATAGTAAATAATTATATCGGGCAATTATATGAGAATAACTCACCGTTTGTCAAATACGTAAAGTTCCCAGAAGCACGTACTGCAGTTCTGCCTGCTGAAGTTGCTGCTGAACTCCTCAGGAGCTTATTTCTGTATAGGAAGACTTTATGCCTTGTGCTTATAGTTTCCATTGTCAGCTCAAATCCACCTGCACAGTTGTACGGTACATTCTGATGTCAGGGGGAAAATATCATCCTTCCTGCTCCTGTATGAGACGTAACAGCAGCACAGCTCTGTCATTGAGGAAATAGGGATGTTCTGTCAACTGGTTTATTCATGCTTACCCGGAGTCTCAATTGTGAAATGTCAAAAGTTCATGCAAACAGCTTAACCCAAACTGCAGGGGAATGGGATTTTGAGTGCAGCTTTCTTCCTTCTTTTACTTTTGTCAAAACAGGATTTTTTTGCATGTGACATGAGGCAAACCAAGGTCATTTAAAAGGCTAAAAGGATGAGGTATCAGTTAAAAAATGATTCATTTGAGGAAAGGGAGAACAGTGACATTATTACCGTGTTTATTACTGTGTCCAGTGGTGCAAGACAGTGGCAACCATGAGGAAAAACTATCTGAACTGGGTGTTGCAACTGTATAAACAGGACTGGCCCATCGCACAAGAAATACAGGCAGCCAGCCAGCACGTCTGCCTTTTCCAATGGTAAACATTGGCAATGAAATAGAGAGAAACTTCAAAAACTAGTGCGTACTTATCATGGGACAGATCGCATTTTGAGAGGGTTTAAGATTCAACTGGCATTTATAATAATGCAAATTACTAGAAATCCAGGCATGTAAAACTTCACTTATTAGTTCTCATGTTGTTTGCTCCAAACAGTTAAACAACACAGCATTTTTTTAGTTATTTTTTGAAACAAACTTTTGAGCATCATGGGTAAAACATGCCTGTAATAAAAGAAATGACAATCCAGAGAGTTCAGATAATAATAGAGGAGCAAACAGTGTGAGATTACAGTAAAAGAGCTTTAAAATGACCTTAAAAGAGCACGGTGGTAACTTTTGCATGTGGCCATAACCCAGTTATATTTATATAAGTACACTGTAGTTTATTCAAAGGACCATCGTTTTTTCTGTGCTCACAAATGAATCGTGAGGTTCAACTTCAAAAAGTGAGCGCTGCAGTGGATGCTGACCTGTCCTTGAATAGAGGCAATAAACTTCAAGAACCTGTTACATTTCTTCACAAACACAGATGAAAAAAACTCTACCGAGGATTACAGGCACTGAAAAGTGAAAGCCAATGCTCCTTTGAATCCTTTTCACATGAAATCTCAGCCTGAAGCCGCATATAGCGCTGATTGTTTTCTATCACAAACAAGGGCATCGCCAGTTTGAATGCAAGCACGAAGGAAAACAATGCACCTGTGTTTAACCCCTTTGGTACCCATAATCCTCCTGGGCTGAGCACATTTTCACAAGTGACGGCGTAATTAAAAGGCAAACTTTCGACCCTGGCCACGCCCAGCTGAACTCGGTCCCGGATAAGACGTCTGGATTTTCCGCGGAAGCCCTCCAGCTCCTCTCCTCAGCCCTCAACTCACCCCATCCCCAACAGACCCGCTCACGAATCCCCCCAGGCGACGACAGCCAAAAAAACCACGGGATAATTAAGATGTAGAACGACTCACCCATCTCACCCTGCCCTCCCTTTCCTCATCCTCTCATCTTTATCAGCTAAATTGAAACCGTCCTTGAACTTGCGAAGACCCCGGCTAATTAGTGGGGTGTATAACCTCTCATTCTCCCTCATTATTCCCATCTTGCCATCACTGCGCTCTCAACCCCTTCTTTTTTTCACTTTTTCCCATGAAATCTTACATTTTAGCTGCTGGTAATTTCCTCCAGGAGTAAAAAATAAAAAAATAAAAAAATCACAGCGACTGACTGTCAGGAAGTTGGGCGCTGTTTCGGCAAGCGGGGAAGGGACGAGATTGGGCCAGATTGGTTGTTATTTAGTCGTGAGAATAATGAAAATCTTTTCTGCTCTTCCTCAGCAAACAGACAGGGAAAAGAAGAAGTGAGAGATTCAGCGGGACATGTTTATCTCCAGAGAGCATGATAAGAGTTTTCTATCATGACGACAACAGAAAATGCAGCGCTTCACGGAGCGGCCGACTAACAATGCAGCGCGAGCGTGTCCTCGGATGTGGTTTGTGTCAGCCGGAGAGAGGAGTGAAGAACAACAGGGACAGACAGAAGAGAAAAGGCTAGAGAGTATGAAATTAATTGGCTGTAAACTGCACATCTGCTTTCTGCCTGTCAACTCATCGGATCTCTCATGAGGAGAAATCAAATATACTGCAGGTACACTCGTATATGAATATAAATTGTCTGTCAACACGACAATAAATATCTAAAAATAGATTTTCAGAGCATTTGTCAAACACTGGATGTTTTAACCAACTCTAATGGATAAAAAGAAGACCAAATAAAGGTTTTTAAAGCAAAATGTTTAACAAATTTATTAAAGATTTAGGTTAAAGCACTTCCAAACTGCCTCGGATAGGTTTAATATTTATCTAAAGCATCAAAATTAATCACATAGCACAACTTTTTCCCACTTCAAGTTTTCAGATTTCTTTGAATAGAGTCTGATAGTTAGTCATGTGAATTGTTAATCAGTGCTGTTGATTGTTTAACACCTGTGAAAAGGTGTCAAGACAACATTGACATCTTAGCACTTATAGTTCTAGGAATTATCTCACAGTCTTGCTGCTTTTGGCACTTCTACACTTTTCATATCATAATATATGAAAATATCCTCCAGATCTTTGCACTTAAACTTAGCTAAAGGTCAGGGGCCTCATTTATAAAACATTGCGTAGGATTCATACTAAAGTTTGCGTACGCCTATAAAATGAAAAGGGCGTATGCCCTTCACCCCTGATTTATAAAACTGTGCGTAAGCACAGCTGCATGCAATTTCTTGATAAATCACACACCAGCTGGAAGATTGCACAGGTGGATCCACCTCACATTCCACCCACAACACACCCACATTTTACCATGAATTGTCAATGCAACGTAACTCATGAATGTATCTGTATATAAATAAGCTGCTGATCCACAGCATTTCATGCAGCGCCGGCCTGCAGTCTTTTCACTGCTGTGCGTCAGGATGAATGAATCATGTGTTGACCCAGGCCACCCTGCTACTAAATTTGCTATGATCATGTCCGATGTACAAATAATTTGTACACTGATTGAATATACATTTTTTCGGTTCACATAGAGAAATTCATCTTCACTCGGGGGTTGTGGTGTGAAGCATGTGTGCCTGCGTGCCTGTACAGGGCTGATTAATGGTTGGACGCTCATCCCATTCGGCCGCATATGGATAAATAAACAAAATTCTTTACTTTTTTTGCCTTTTTACTGTGATAGTTGCAGTGAAGAGTGACAGGAAATGGGGAGAAGAGTAGGGGGAAGACATGCATAAAAGTGCCGCGGGCAGGAATCGAAGCCGGGCCACTGCGTCAGAGACCACCCCTGCAAATGGGGCTTCTGTTTTCCCCGATGAGCCATACGGGCGCCGGGTGATCAGTAAACAAAATTATTTAATAAAGATCACCGCACCGGCCCCAGATGTGGACCGGCCCTTCGGTCAAACGACCGAATGAAATAACGTTCAATCCGCCCCTGTTGATATATGAACATAGTTCTACAAATACAGTTGTCGGCCGAATGGTGCACTATATGAACATCTACAACAATGAGGGTTTATGATTATCCGGCTCTACAAGTCTAATATGTGATAACAATAACGGTTTGAGATCAATCTGGTTTCAATTCGCCACTTCACCCTCCGGCTCTGCCGTTCCCTCTGTCTCCAAAATGTGCTTAAGCAAGCATCAAAGTTGGCGCACCGGTGCGCACATTCTCACGCCAAGTTTGTTTTTATAAATCACAACCTTTGCGTAGAAAGTGGAGTACGCCACTTTCTAGCCCTGTTTTGTGCGTACGCAAGCTTTATAAATGAGGCCCCAGGACTGTTGCAGCTTTTACTGTGTAGGCAGCGGCTGAAAGGTTTAAAAAACACCGTTTCAGTCATGTACAATTCTCAAAGTTCAAACTTTGCTGAGGCCAAATCAACACATGCATATACATTCACCAGTCCACTTTATTAGGTACACCAGTTTAACTGCTCAAAAATGCAAATATTTGATCAGCCAATCAGAACTCGGTGCATTATTCATGAAGACATGGTCAAGACAAACTGCTGAGGTTCAAACTGAGCATCAGAATGGAGAAGAAAGGTCGTTTGAGTGACTTTGAACGTGGCATGTTGTGTGACTATTTCAGAAACTGCTGATCTACTGGAATTTTCATGCAGAACCATCTCCATGGTGCAAAAACAGAAAATATACAGATCTGGACTATCTTGTTGATCACAGAGGTCAGAGAAGAACTCAAATAGCCATTCATTACAACCAAGGAATGCAGAACACCATCTCTGAACACATAACATAATGTCGAACCTTGAAGAAAATGGAACACAGCAGCAGAAGACCACACTAGGTGTTATTACTGTCAGCTCAGGACAGAAAACTGAGACTACAATTCTCACAAGCTCATCAAAATTGAACAATAGAAGATTGGAAAAAATGTTGTCTGGTCTGATCATGGTGTAAACAAGCTGAAAACCTGGATCCATCCTGCCTTGTATCAAAGGTTCAGGCTGCTGGTGGTGTAATGGTGTGAAGGATATTTTCTTGGCACATTGTAATTCCTTTAGTACCAACTGAGTATCATTTAAACAGCTCAGCCTACCTGAATATTGTTGCTAATGATAGCCATCCCTTTATGACTGCAGTTAACCATCTTTTGATGGCTATTTCCAGCAGGATAACTCTCCATGTCACAAAGCTCAGATCATCTCAAACTGGTTTCTTGAACATGATAATGAGTTCACTGAACTCCAATGGTCTCTACAGTCACCAGATCTCAATAGAACCTTTGGGATGTAGCTGATAAATCTGCAGCAACTGTGCGATGGTATCATGTCAGCACGGACCAAAATCTCTGAAGAATGTCTTCAGCATCTTGTTGAATCTAAGCCACGAAGAATTAAGACAGTTCTGACGGCAAAAGGGTATCCAACCCGATGCTAGCAGGGTGTACCTAATAAAGTGGACAGTAATTATACATATATATATATATGCTGTTTTACAGGGTGGGGAAGCAAAAATGTCCTATTGACAAATTTGAATGTCCTGGCCGAACTGTGAGGGTAATCAAAACAATAATTAAAATCAAAGTTCCTTACCTTTAACCAATCTTTTTAGTATTTGTCAGACCTTGGTGCATTGTGAAGTGAGCAAGCAACAAGCAAAACACAATAGGGTTTGTGATCTACTGGATGCCCAAATCCCTCAGAAGGACATTGCCAAGATTGTTGGCATCAGTGAGAGGACCATTCACCGTATCCAGCATGCCAGACAATCCAGTTTGGGCACCAAGAGATCTCCAGATGGTCCTGGGAGTCTTGGGCTCAGATGGCAATAAGATGCACCCCTACTTCTTCAAGCCAGACCAAAAAATTGGGGCTGATGTGTACTACAAAGTTCTGAGATACACCGTTTTGCCCTGGCTGAAGGCCACCTACCCTGACAACAACTATGTGTGGCAGCAAGATGGGGCTCCTGCTCACACATCAATCAAGGTCCAAACGTTCTGTGAGTAGAATATGGCGAACTTCTGGCCCAAAGGCATTTGGCCCCAGAGCTCACCTGATCTAAACCCCCTGGATTTTTTCAGATGGGGCGTCACTGAGTTGAGGACTAATGCCATCCCTCATGCCAATATGGATTTACTTAAGGCTGCATTCTCCAGGGCATGGGAGGCCTACCCCAAGGAGGATATCAGGAAGGCCTGTGCCTCTTTCAGAGGCTGTATCGAGGTCTTCATCATGGCTGATGGAGGACATATTGAATAAACATGTTCTGAAAGCTTTAAATTTGTGTCCTTCAAGAAATCAGTTCAAAATTCCAAAGAATAAAAAAGTTATACCCATTTATAGTTGTTTTTACCTGACAGGACATTTTTGCTTCCCCACCCTGTAATGTGACAATTCTGTGAAAAAATTCAGTTAACATATTGTTTAATTAACTATGTTCTGCTGTCATACATTACAAAACATCAGCATCTGTTTTGGTGCACCAAAGATTTACAAATGCCTGCCATGGGCGCATGTTTTAGCCCATTCCTGCAAAGAGTTACCTCCCTGGTGGGTGCAAAAACAAGCCAGCCAGAGAAAAACCACAGAAGAAGAAATAGTGAACTGTTTCTAAAAGCATTCTTTTCCAAGCAAAGTCCAACATTCCAGACAAAGTTTAGAGTTGGGATTTCGTCACAAAACAAAGTTGGGCAGCTTTTAAGAGTTATCCATGTCTTTAAAGTCAGTAGCTGCATTGTTCTGTTTCTTCTTCCTACTTTGGTTTACCTTCTGCCACCATCTCTTACAACATTTCCAAAAAGCCCTGTTTTCTCCACACACACTAGAACAAGGTGGCAACTTCCACACCCTGGGAGGTGCATTTTCTGTGGGGGAAAAAACACAGTTTTTTGTCTGGACGAAGGGCCAAAACGTACAGAAAAGGCTGACCTGGTGCAGACATGGTCTCCATTGCACATGCCTGTTGTTTTCTACTATGATCCCGCGTTGTTGCTTTATTGTCCGTGCTGAAAATCGATAGAAAATGGTGGTACAGCAGTGTGGCGATTAGACAGAGCGGATGATGAGCTCAGTGTTTGACTCTTCTGTACCTGGGTCCGCTGATATCCCAAAATGCCCGTGAGTGAACTAATATTACGACTGAAAGAGCACTATCTTTATTACGTAAAACACAAACAAAAGACAGAAGCGGTAAAATCCAGCCAGGTGCTCGCTTCTTCTCATTTATTGCTAATTGTGTTTTCGATCAAGACGTTGTCGGGGGTCACGCAGTCAAACGGCTCAGCCACCGCTGACTCTTTGTGGCAATTATTATTCATCTGATCCCTTGATTTCTGCAATTCTGCCCGCTCCCTTTCTCTCTTTAATCTCGATCTCTTTTGTTTTCCTCAGCTCATTAACTGTTTCCAAAGAAGTCGCAATCGGAGTTGCCCTGAAGATCAGAGAAGCTGTTGTTAAGCAGAATAAAAAGTGTTTGTGAAAGCTGTCGCCTCTAAAGCCGCCTTCTGAATCTCGGGGTCTTTTGTCATCTGAGTGTGACGTCCTGTAGCATGAAATTTATATCAGTCTGTTCACAATGCATGATATGAAAGAGAGTGGATGCCAAAAAAAAGATGAAAGCGAGAATGAGAGATTGATTAACAAATATGTAGAGAGAAAAACTGGTCGGAAAGTGAGATGATTATGTGCTACTGGTATGAGCGACGATAGAAAAAGAGCTGCTTGTTTAAGGTGGTGTTCATCATTGTTGTTTCTGGAAGCTGAAGGCAGCTGTGGCTACTGTATAAACACACAGACTCTTGCAGGGACTCTGATGGAAAATACTTCCTGCTCAATTTTCATGTCCCTGACAAGTTACATTTCCAGCGAAATTTGCTCCGAGGCTTTCAGAGCACACAAACAAACTGTTGTGGAACTTTTTAATGAAAAAAAAAAAAGAGGAGCGAGGTAAATATGGCCTAAGTTGCTCTGTTTCTTCCTGTTATTAATGACCTTCATGTGTCCTCATCTTGTCCTCTGTTTGTCTCAGCCTCCATCCAGCTCTGAATGTGTAAACAATAGACACATTCACTGCAGTAAACACTAGAATAACATAACTAACCTATTGCTATTCAAATTGCCTGTGGGCGCTGACGCTTCATTTGAAATTTTGGCTGTGTCTGTAAAAACTAAATCAAAAATAAAGTAATTGGAAATCATGCATGATTGACAGGTTTGGGGGTGAAGATTTTACGCTAATGCGGCAGCTGTTAATACCTTATGTTCGGGAAATCTTATTGTAAGCGAATTTTTAATGTGGAGGAGTGGGTGGTGGAAATGGGTAATTTTGCATTGGCTTTTATTTCAGCAAAGGCTAATCAATAAAAAAAGTGACAGTTCACATTTGCAGCAATGCAGGCAATAAATATAGTTTTCGTCCAGTAACTTATTTTTTTCGAATTAATTACAAAAATAAAGTCTCCCAGAGAAAGAGTTTCTCCTTCCTGGATAGCAGCCATTTGACCATTTTGTAAAACCGCCAGACACGGTTGGTGTCCTGCTCCCAATGGATGACCAGGTGTCGATTTACTGAAACTGACTCTAGCGAATGTTAGAAATATGTCATGGTTGTGGTTAAAAACACAGATGCATCATGTGTCATTACGCAAGATTACAATCTAACCCTGGTCTCAGCTAAGTGTTTTCAGTTTTCCAAACATTAAAAAAAAAAAAAAAACAACGGAATAATCTGGCTTTTAAAATGAAAAGTTCTTGTATTTGTATTTTATGCAACACTGGAATTAAAATATGGTGACAACAGTCCAGATTTAGTTGCTGAGTTTTTGACAATTCAACTGGGGATGTTATCTTTTTGCAGTTACATTCAATATTACACTATGTTTGATATTTTTTTGTCTACTGTGTGGTTTTAAAATGTGGTGTAATTAAATATCACTGTGGTTCTTTTACTGTACTCCTGATTATACGAGAAAATTGATCTGTTCATTGTTTCAGTTAGTTTTTTTTTTTAAATATTTATTATAAAGAATTTGGAACCATGTTTTCAGGGGTTTTAATATTTATATAAAGTAATGCAACCTTAATTATTCATAAAACATGTATACAAATCTCTATATTTTTGAAACAATGCCTAATGGTGAGGGTTTTTTCCTTCTTCTAATTTACATGCTAGAAAGTCAGGCAACTAAAAACAATAAGAAGCATATTACAGCATGCAGACATTTTTCATAAATTATACAGTCTTCTTGCTGATACTGAGTTCCAAAAGGAACATATAACACAAAAACTCAGCACGAGAGTTCCTTTGTCATCTTTTTTTGAGGCAATTGCTGTAATAAAGTGAATTTACAAGGAGCAAGAGTCCATCAGCCGCTAGGAGACGACAAAAGATGCCTTAAAATAATATGAATGAATGAGTATAAAGTGAGTGGCATGCACTGATTAAAACATAAACAGTACAGTAAATATGACATTTCAACCTCACCTTAGAAATAATCTTGAGTGTCACAGAAGCCAATTTTTGCTCCACAGTGGAACACAAAGGCAACATCTTTGGCATTTACACTACTTCGGGCTAACAAACTCTCTTTACTGATGCAAAAACAACCTTAGTGCAACTTTAACATCGTTGATGATGATATGTAGGCGTTCAAACTCTCAATTTACCACCAAACAAAGAATTGAGCGCTCATTCCTCTCAATCAGTGGATGCAATGGGTATAATTGCAAAATGGAGCCGCTTTCATGTGAACTACCTAGGTCAGGGGTGTCAAACTCAGTTCCTGGAGGGCCACTATCCTGCATGTTTTAGATGTTTCCCTCTTCCAACACACCTGATTCAAATGATCAGGCTCGTTATCAGGCTTCTGCTGAGCTTGATGATCAGCTGATCATTTGAATCAGGTGTGTTGGAAGAGGGAAACATCTAAAACATGCAGGATAGTGGCCCTCCAGGAACTGAGTTTGACACCCCTGACCTAGGTGGTGAGGATCATGTGATACAGCTGAGAACTCTGGGAAAAAGTTTTAAGAGTTTTTTCTTTTCAAAGGTTTAGAATTACCAACTGAATGTTTGACCTTTAACCCAATGTGCATGAAAACAACTAAAAGCACAGTGGATGAACTTAGCGTCAAGGTCGGCAGATGCGTTACCATGACAATCAAGCAATCCCTCGATGAAGTAGTCCAATAGCTAGTTTGTCCGCTACTTGGCAGACTTCTGCTCAAACTATGAGGTAATCCAGCTGCTTGCAACCCAGTCCTACCTCTTTCTTTCTTTCTTTCTTTCTGTCTGTCTGTCTTTCGCTTGCATAAAAGCGTGAAGAAGCTGCACAGTAGATGCATGTTTTAGGAGGAGAGACGTCAAAACAAAGACAAAGCTGACGAATGGTGTCTTCTTTGAAAGATCTAATTTCAGATTAGTATATTTGATGGAGGTTTCTTTAGAACTCATGGACAGAGAGAGAATGGCGGAGCGGGGCGGATACAAAGAAGATAATGAAGATAGAGTAAGAAGACTGAATGTGCGTGTGTGTGTGCATGTGTGTGTGTGTGTTCGCTGGTGGCATTTCCAGGCTTAATGCTGGGCTCTATGTAAAGTAACAGGTCTGCATATTAACTCAGTGGAGATATCAGGCTCAGCCCAACACCTTTCTGCCTCTCATACTATCAGCCACACAACCAGAACAGACTTAATAACTTTGCTCCTATATGTGTGTGTGTGTGTGTGTGTGTGTGTGTGTGTGTGTGTGTGTGTGTCTGTCTGTCTGTGGGCTCTTTGACAGCGATAACCTTTCTGGAATAGGAGTGTTAATTGCACTGGTCTGGGATCAGTGGGGGAGATGGTGTAATTGCCATCTATTCTGAGCAGCAATTTTTACAGGACAGTGTGTGTGTGTGAGCAACTGTGTGGAAAAAAGATGAAAACGTTCCAACAAAGGGGGCAAAAAGGAGACTTTTTCTGGCATTTTCCAAAGAAAACTCTCTAAAAAAAAAAGTCATGTTTGTGTTTGTGGAGTTGAAATCACGGAGGATTTACTGCTAAATATCCACCGTGGAAGCTTTTACAACGGAGAGTCACGCCAGTATCTGTTCATGGCCTCTGTTCACCTCTTCACGCCTCCAGCACCATCAGCCAGGAGCATTCAGGGAAAAAAGTGCTGCTTCTTTCTGGTCTCACAGACATCGGTTCACTCCATATTATCCACCTGCTTCAAAACTGACTAATTCACACGTACAATATCAATACTTCCTGTTTGCAATAGTGTGAAACGCCAACTCCAAATTAGTTTTTCTCTTTACTATATCTACTACATTATTTTGCTTGAAATTGTAAATAGTTATGCATTTAAATAACCCATTTCTACCCTAATGGTGCAATATTTTCCACTCACCCATTAATCCCATATATTCCATGCATTCACAGGCCATCAGGAGGAACTTAAGGTTCAGTGTCTTGCCCAAAGACATGTGGAAGGGCCCAGGGAACCACCAACCCTGGCATTAGTCTGCAAACTGCTATTGTTGGGGATCAATCCACCAACCTTGGTATTAGAAGTATATAAAGTACAAAATAAAAGCATCCAAACAAACCAAGATTTATATAAGTACTAAATAGGAACAACATTCTTGCACATGCCAGTGGCACTGCACAGATTCTTACATAAATGGAAATACTGACAGAAGTATTAATATTGGTCAGGATCTCTCTATTGCGCAGATTTTTTAATGTAAAGTAGAAAAGGAGTTATGTAACACATGTTCCAAATATATATATATAAGAAATGATAATACTGCACAGGGTATTTTAAAAGTCCAGAATGTTCACAGAATGTGTCTGTGAACATGAGCAAATGTATTAGGTTTCACTTTTCAAGTTTTTTTGGACAATACTTCATTTTAAGTTACATAGTATGAAATTCATTTCAAAATGATGGCAGCAGGAACAGAAAAAAAGCTCCAGTATAGTCAGTCAGTGTCACCTCAATAGACACCAGTTATGAACGTAATCACACATGAAGATGGCGACGGCTGTAGATTGTAGACACAAATGACATAAAAAATACTCAAAAAAGTAGTCTGTATAAACAAAAAACAAGAAAAAAGACTAAACTCGCTGTGAGCTTAATAGAACTTCAGAACAGAGAAACAATGAATGAATGTTGATTTGTTTAAGTTGCAAATCAGGTAACAAATTAATGTGGTAGGAGTAATGAAGCTAAAACAAAGCTGCTTTTAATAGCACAGATGATTTAGCTAAAGCAGCGGCACTCAGTTTGTCTCTACATGACTTATCATCACATAACATCTGATTTTGAGAATTTTTGAAGGAATCACGCTTTTACACTTTGTTTCTCTGAGATACTTTTAGTCCAAGGGCGAAAGAATCTCAATCACTCGCATAAGTGAAACATGAAAATATGGTATTAGTAGGTATATTTGTGTAGCTTGTCACAGGCTCAGTCTCTCGGAAGCAGTCAGTCATTTTCTCTGACAGTCACCATTTTTCTGGCTGTCTTTTTGAGCTTACAATGTGTGGCGGATGTAATTCTCAGACAGATTTTCTCCCAGGTTTATTTCTGTATTCAAGATGTCTGGACGCAGATGAGACAAGTCAAAACACGCTATATACAAACCTCCAGAAACTCCTGCAGGTTAAACTGAGGTAACCAAACACTGTCAGTGCAAAGTGACTCTGAATACTCACTACACACAGACTGAAAACACTCGCTAGATTAGAAATATTAAGGTGGCAACCAACACCTAATGCAACTCTCACTGCTGAAGAGTGAACACTTCAAGTATAAGGTCGCCCACCTCTGAAAGTTCAGTTTTCAAAAACAGATTTGATCAAAGGAAGACCTTACTTCCAGGAAAGACAAAATAAGAATATATGGTAAATCTACATAAGTGCTAGCTTGTGCAACAGTCTACATGAACCTTAAAGGCCTCAAGGAGTTGCAAAGGACTTCCACACTCAAAGACTTCGTCAGATCATTTCATTCCAGACAGATGACTCCTGCTGTGCCACAGAATAGAGCTGTCAGTTAAACCAGTGAGGCTGAGGTGCAAAAATCTCTCAAACAGCTGAGCGCTCAACCCTACTGAAGACTGCAGCATTCATCAGCACATCCACACTTGAATTACAAAAACTCCAGCTTCTTTTTTGAGCGTTCGGGCACGAAATCTTTCAAATCACAACAGCACATCTTCAGACTGAGGCTACCGTCTACCAACCTGTTTTTATCACTCTTCCGGTCACATCGTTCATTCACCTTCATCTGTTTGAAAACAGTAACAGATGAGGTGTGTTAGCACCAAAAAGCTTGTTGGGTTTGCCATTCACAAAAGCATTTCTGATTCAATGTATTAATAGAGCTTTAGAAATAATAGCTAGACCACCTTTGTAGGCCTTCAACACTGATAATTTATTTGAATTTTACCATAGTGCTCATGTAATTACAGTATCTTACAGGCATCCTCAGCATTTTGTCGATACGTCAGAACTGGTTACGTGGAACTAGTTAGCAAGCAGAGCGGACGATTACATCGCAATGCTATAAGACAGCTTTGTTTACATTCGCCGGTTGCACGCCGCCTTGGATTGTGCTACATTCGCTAACTTTTTCCTCTTAATTATGGCTCCCAAGCATGATCAGGTTGTAAACACAGTTCAACATATTCTATGATCTTCTTATAAAATGACTCATACATGCATGAAAGTCATTGGTATTCATTACTTTTCCAAAGACTTGATCAATATCATGATGCATGTAACAGCTTTGTTTACATTTTCGCCGGAGTTCCAGCTTACAGTGGAAATCGGCTTTTGTCGGGCCGTAGGAACAGAACTCCAATGTAAGTCGAGGACCCCCTGTATATGTGAAGTCAACAGATAATTTAAACTACAGTATCAGTCACCAACGCCTAAACAAAGACGATTGCGATGACAGGATGGCATTCGCTACAAAAAGGTAGTATGGCTCCAACAAGAACCACAAAAATGCAGATAACTGACTAAAATGGTCTAATAAACACTTTAAACACTGCAATGTATATATAATATATAAAAGTATAGTGTCAGTTAGGCCAGAACACATTCTACTGACTTTTGATGTCTTTTCCTCTTTCAATGCAAATTATAAAGCATAAATATCTATATAGCTGTAAGGATTCACACAGCTGTAAGGATTTATTTATTACTTATATAATTCTAAGTTTATTACTTATATAATTCTATAATTAAAACAGTAGATTCCAATCGCTTAAAGATCAATCCACGATTAATGAACAGATTTTCCATTTCAATCTTCTGAAAAAAAAAAGATAAATAAAACCAGGTTTATTCCAAAGACACTGTTCTACATGTCTGGCACCGTGTCTGCTGTATTGCTTTGTAAACAGTTTTTATATGATTTTTCTCTTTCACCCTCAAAACTTTAAATTCCTCCCAAAAATTCTGCCAGTAAAACACTGGACTCTGTGGATGAGAGACACAAGAGAATTTTGAAGTACTATCAGTCACCTTTTTATGAGCCATGAAAACCTCAGCAAAATTTGAAATGTTATCCTCTATGTATATAAACTGTTAGTTGGACACTGAGGACAATTTCTATAGCAGTGACTGAATAGACACTGATCTTGCTGAACCTGTTTGAAAAACATTGATGCAATAGAAATGAAGTACAGAAATTCTACATCTAATGTAGTCACAATACAGGGGGTCCTTGACCTGAGTTGGAATTCCGTTCCTACGGTGCAACGTAACTCCATTGTCGCCGTAAGTTGGAACTCGCATACTGTGATGTATGTGGCGTACAACTGGCGAATGTAAACAAAGCCGTCTTCCCCGTATAACGCTCGGTGACGAGGTATTTGTCTCCTCTGCCCACCAGCTACTTCCCACGTGAAATTTGTTTTAACGTTTTGTTTAACGTCGAAATGATGGAATAAAGCTTTCTTAATAAATGAGAAATGACGACGTAATCTCAAAATGGCATATATCAAGGACGCCGTAAACCAAGGACCTGGTGTAGTAGTGTGTTCCCTCTTCACTAAACATGCCTTATTTATCAGCCTTTAAGAATGTTAGTTGGCTGCTTTTTAATAAGTGATACATGAAAAAAAAAAGGTTAAATTTCCAGAGTCTGACAGCCCTAATGTTCCTCTTCACTGATGGGTCAGAAATTCTTTGATTCAGCATTAATGATGGAGAGAAATCTCATACATCTTGAAATATAGACAGTGACTGCCACAAAAATAATCTGAAACACACTAGTCTGCTATAGACCGATGCTTTATTACTTCACCAAGGAACGCAGCGGAGTTACATGACAATTGTCCGTCTGTCCATCTGCTCACAACATTACTCAAAAATGGACCAACAGATTTGGATGAAATTTTCAGGGAAGGTCAGAAATGACACAATGACCAAGTAATTAGATTTTGGCAGTGATACGGCTTATAGTCTGGATCCACACGTTTGGTAAGGATTTCAGTATTGCGAGACAACAGCAAAGCATCACTGTAACTATGACAACAAGTGAACACTACATCAGCTGCCTGTTGATGATCACATGATTAAAAGACTAAAAGTCGACCGCTGTGTACTGATTGGGATTTATCCGTTAAAAATTATACAAGGAACAATTTGTTAAATTGTGATTGTGTTTTCGAGTCCCATCAGTTCCCACCGTCTGCTATATATTTAGGTCATTTCGGTATCCATACATAGCATAAGCATGCATAACACACACCTGTGCTTAGCGTAAGATAATTTTGTTTGTAGGTACAGCTACATTAAATTGCCGCATTCTATGCTGTCGTGATTTCTGTCATGACTATTTTCAAGATTTCATCCGTCAGAAAAGATACAATGACTGAGCAGCCTTGGAGTAGTTCTTCGCTCTCTGAGTGCTTTTCTTGTCTGTTAATGGTTTTCATATTGGGATCTAAGCATTGTTGTAGAGTAGTAAAGTTTCAGTTCAACACCGTCTGTGATCCAGAAATCTCCAGGCAGAGTCGCAATAAAATCACATTAACTGTAAACAAAACATGATTTTGTTTTTGTTGTTGTTGCCACAGAGTTTTTAATAAATTTAATAAAGCGGTGTTGTGAAAAATGTAAAATTCTTTCCTCTTCTATCATCGGAGTGTGGAATGATCTAACAATAAAATTACATTTGACCCAAAACGTACTAAAATGAAACTGAGACTGTTTTTTTTTGTTTGTTTGTTTTGGGTTTTTTTTTCCAGATAGAAATACATAGATACAGACTACTGCAGGTGGTCTTCTTTAGCAACATACAAAAAAATTCTGTGTGTGTGTGTGTGCGTGCGTGCGTGCGTGCGTGCGTGCGTGCGTGCGTGCGTGCGTGCGTGCGTGCGTGCGTGTGTGTGAGGTAAAGAAAGTAAGGACTTCCAGAAGTAGTTAGTAACAGCAACAGACTGTAAGCTTTTGACACTTCAGCTCATCACTTGCTCATCCACATCATGGCTGCCCGGCCCACGTTAATCACACTCTCTCCCACACACACACTAGCACACACCGGATCGATTGTGTGGTGGCCGGTGGATGAACCTGTCATGGCCAACATAGATCGGACTGGAGGATAATGAAGTCTTCCTGCCCTATCTGACAAGCTCTGAGAGAGTGTGTTAGAGTGTGTGAATGTGTGTGTGAGAGAGAGAAAAACAGAGAAAGATGCTCCTGGGACAGCCCACGGGCGTCCTAACCATTGCCTGAATAAATTGGATGGAAAGAAGCCCCTTGAGTTGAAGACGTGATCTGTCATGATGTCATCTAAATGAGACTGGCATAGAGGGAGAGGTCAGGGTGCTAATAAAGACCTAATACACACATACACAGACACACACACAGCCAGTGAATAGTAAGTTCACGCTGACAGTCTTCAGATATTTTCCCGGCAACATTTTAATCCGGCTGTAACTGTGCTAATATATTCTGCCTCCTCCTTCTGCCTCCGTCTCTCCATCCTTTCCCCTCCAGAGGGCGAAGCAAGTTTAACATAGCTGGGATTTCTTTGTGTAAAGTGGTTCGACAAAAACTAAAACCTCATTCGGAGAGAACAGGTTTCATGGAGGCTTTCTGCTTTGGACTCTTTACATAACGGGGACGTTTATCATGTGACGTGAGCTTCAGTCAACACGTTCTTTTAATGTAAAGCAACAAAGAATATACAAAAAAAACCCTGTTTACCATGAGCAATGTATTCATTTTACCACCAATCACAGCAGCTTATTCAGCAGCTGCACGTTACAGCTATCAAATGTTAAACTTCACATATTTAAATGTGACATTGTATTGAAGTGTATTTAGAACTGACACTGTTATATTACTTTAATTTTTGGCTAAATCAAAGTGAAATGAATGTCACTGATTGAAAATCATCTCTAACAAATACCAGCAAAATAATCAATTTTTCTAATCTGTTCTCTATTAACTGCAGTGCCAGCAGGGTAAACGGACTTGACAGCAAATCAGGAGCAAAAATGAAAACATATTTATGTGATTTCTGCATCACCTGTTAAACACACTCTGGGTTCCCATGGCAACACAATGCACACAGCTTGCAAGACTAACGGCATGGCTTCATTCAGCGATATAAGGAACGTAATATAATTTTTTGGAATGTGGAAATGGGATTAAAATGTTGGCTTAAATTGTTTGTGCAAAAAAAGCTTCCAAGTATGGAAAGAGAAGAAAGACTTAAAATGTAAATACTTAAAAAATGCCATATCAAGAGACAATGGAGCAATGGAGGGACATAAGAGATTTAAGATTTGTGTTCCATTAAAGGCAACAGTTAGGAAGCACAAGCTGTTGTGAAACACACATCATTTTGTTCTCTGGTTAGTTTGACACCTCCAGTGGCCACAGAGTGCATTGTAAAGTTGTCCGATTAAACTGAGCAGCCTGTTAAAAAGACACTGAATTTCAAGAAGAAATCACCTGTCAGTTTCTTCCTTGCAGAGGCCATCTTGTCCTGGAGTTTAAAGCAGAAGCATGCCTCCAGAGCAGCTCTTTATTGGTTCACTGAGGAGGTGGGATCTCAGATATAACTGGCTGACAGATGTGTGCTGATTGGTCAGTTTAAACTAGAGAGACAAGCCCCCTTAGTTACATATATGAGTGTACTGGGAGAGAAGTGAGGAAACAGCTTGTTTAGAAGGACTTTTGGAAGCAACCTGTGAAAGGTTTCTTCTATTTTTTTCCCTCTCTCTTGCTATTTTTGTTTCTTTATCCTTAATTTTGGAGATTTGCTGCTCATTCCAAACGCAAAGAGAATCCATCCAAACAAATGCAACTGAAGTAATAAAAATAAACAATTGTTGCATCTGTACACTGCAAATATCTGCCCCCAATCCCCTTCCCTCTGTCTGAAAATGATTTCACATTCAGGAAACCGCACGCTGACAGTTTTAATCCATCTTCCTCTAGGCGTGGACCTGACACTTATTCCTCTTGTATTCCCTGTGGGCAGCCTCTCTATCTATTTCTCCCCATCACCTTTGCCTTAGTCACTCGCTCACAGTGACATCTGTGTCACCTCCTGAACAATTCTCCAGTATAAAAATAACATTGTCGAACCTGCAGGATAACAGCAGATCCAAAATTTCATGCATTTGTTACGTAAGAGAACATTTCACACAATATTGCAGAATCCGACCCGCTCAGTTGCTTTGTGAGTTACACACAGTGTGACCGTCACTCTCAGTGCAACGATA
The DNA here is from genome assembly GCF_021347895.1 of Acanthochromis polyacanthus. Lineage (NCBI taxonomy): Eukaryota > Metazoa > Chordata > Actinopteri > Pomacentridae > Acanthochromis > Acanthochromis polyacanthus. Next base: position 29,593,275 of record NC_067117.1, on the reverse strand, counting down.
ACAGCTTTTTGTGACATCAGATGACGGAAATCTTTTGCCTCCGCTGCAGTTGTATTTTCTCAAACTAAGACCATCAAAGAGTTGCTGCTGCTGACCGGAGCAGAGCAAAGCTGAAAAACCTGACTCTGCTAACACGGCACATTCATAACATAACGGTGCTCCACAGATGACTTTGTTCATTTGTGCGATTGAACCATTATTGCCTCCAACCTGCAGCATCAGACACCTCCAGAGTAACAACTGCTATTCATCTGTGAAGCTTCAGCTGTTTCGAACCTGCACACAAGTGGTCGGATCAATGGAATCACCGGCTAACAAGGACACAAACGGAGGAATGCTTTTTCCTTCGACGATGTCATAACTTCTCATCCATACACAGCTAGCATAGCATAACAGGAAATATGGCTAAACATAGGTTTGCTTATGTTGTTGTGCATATTGTGCACTGTTTTACTGGCGCTCTAGATAGTTGGACAGTTACTTTATTCATTCCCTTTGAGAAATTTTAGATATCCAGTAGCTCACACCTGTTACATTTAAGAACAAAAATCCAATTAATGTGCAAAATAACATGTAAAATAACATGTAAATCATGGTGGTAGAAGAAATAAGGTGCAAAACTGTGCTGATATTTACAATTTTAAAAGAAGAGTTTCACAAATTATACTTACAGTCTAGAAAAAGAAATAATGTGCATATAGGAGGGGTGTTTAGGAGCGATAGGTTGTGATCTGCTGAAGGATTGAATCATTGGGTATTTGGCTCCACACGGAAAAGCTGACGTTATTTAAGCTGCACACAGACAGGCATACAATCTAACATCCTTTTCTTCTCTAAACTTGGCACCACATTAGTGATTTTTCCTCTCAACAGACCCACACATGGAGAAGAAACACAAACCTCCTGCTTCACAATCTTTTTTGTTCTGGCCGAGCATATGGTGAAGACAGAACCAAGAGACACACTCACTCTTTAACCCTCTTCTAAGGGGTTATTGGTCCAATAACCAAGACTAACCAATAGTCTTGGTTATTTGGCTTTTATTTGCTTTAGTAAATGTTTTGTGTATTTCTGCTGGTCCAGTTAAGATTGAGTGACTGCTGCCAATTTGTACTACATAGAACTCCCAAATCCTTTAACCTAGCTATTGATATGGAAAACTGGTTACAGTTAATGTGAAATCATAAATAAGACCGATTTAAAGGCTGTTCTTCCGTTTTAGTCTTTTTTCCTTCTGATTTTCCACTAGTGATGATAGAAATTAACATATAACAACCTGGTAACATGGTTGCAGCCACAACTGTGAGGATGGCAAAGGAATGATGCTATACATTTACCATGTGTGAGTATGTGTGAGTGTGTGAGTGTGTGAGTGTGTGCGAGAACCTAAGTGTGGAAGTGTGAAAGCGAGAAAGACTGAGTGTTGGAAACTGTCAAAACATCCATTTATCAAGGAACCCATGAGGTCACAGCAGTGTTTTTCTCTCTTACACACCTAAAAATGCAGTGTAAAATACACACTGCAGTTGCTTAACAAATGGCATCTCAATGAAACTTTAAGTTTTTTTTTTTTTAAACAATCCTTTTGATTACAACACTACCATGCTGTATGAACACTGGCAGTAGTGTTTCTTTCTGTAATCAGTTATCTTCTCCATAGATATCTCTATCCATACATGCAATAATGAAATCCTTTCTAATTTCAGCCAACATTATAGGTGCATTCGAACAAAATATTAAATATACTATAAATTATGTACTACTAACTCACATAAAATTATTACCAAACTGCAGTTCCTCTCAGGTCTGCAGAGCACTTTGTTGTCTTCATTGCACTGTTTAATGTTTGCGAACAACCACTTCGCTGCTACTGCACTCAACAACTTTGTTTCCAACAGAAAAACAAACCAACAAACTACTGTCTGCTACCACTCCATTATCAAACTGCAGACAAACATATGTGTGGACAGCTCCCATATAAATGAAAATGAGTCCTTCACTCTGTGTTTGGTTGAAACACAAACTAAACACTTATGCTGTTCCATGTATGACAGCGTATGATAATTTGCCCTCACCAGCTTCATAAGTGATAGTGTGTAGTGTTAGTGCTTCAGTCTGAAGTGGATGTGTTTTCCTGACAGTCATGTAAAGGTAATTTCTGCCAGCAAATGTACACATGACTACCACAGTGTACCTTTCACTACAAAACACAAAGAAGAAACTTTGTCCAAAAATGATGTTCGCTTGCTTTTTGTTGAATGCTAAATCCTTTTCTTACTTCTAAGTAAGCTTTAAAATTTACTTTAACACGGGTCAGTGAATTGTGTAATTTTAAGGAAGTGACTAACAACTTAAGGATTCCTGAATCCTGTAACACAAAAGATGGCAGTTGTGTGACACATGTTCTATCTATCTCCAAAAAAGTCAGTCATCTGCAGCCAAACTGTTAAACATGAAGCCACTCTTGTTGTTGCACTGTGTAGTGGAAGTATGACATGCAGGGAAAGTTTTTAAAGAAAGGCACCAAACTTTTTAGATGTTATGTGCAGTTTTCGTGTTCCAGTGACCACCGATTCTGCAGTTTTGGCTTCCTGCCCATTCCTTTAGATAGGAGCATTGGCTACGACTGGATATCTTCACGGCTAATAATTAGGCTGACATGAGAGTGGCCGTTTGTTCCAGTAGGGCTGTTTTCCCATGGTAAAATTTTCTTTCCTGAACTCCCTGAATGTTACAGGGAAGCTCCTCTGCATGCTCGTCGTCCTCAGTGGTCCAGGCTCAGAATAGAACAGGACACAAAACGCTTACTCCTAAATGTGAAGTGTGAAATACACTCAACCAAACGCAACACTTTTGTTTTTGCTCCCATTTTTTATGAGATGAACTCAAAGATCTAAAACTTTTTCCACATCCTCAATATCACCATTTCTCTCAAATGTTCACAAATCTGTCTAAATCTGTGATAGCACCAAACTGAAAAGTAAACAAATTTAAGCTGTTATGTTTTTAGCTTCCCCAACAGTGTAATCTTTGGATTTCATTGGCCATTAGTAGCTCACATGACAGAATTTAAAGCTTCATGATTGGATGATATTTACCAAAATACACTTTGTGGCCACCAGTCAACTTCCCCCCTGAAAATCCCACCAGCCTATGCCTTCATCATTCCGTCATTTTGGTTAATGATTTGAAAATGAGAATTTCATGCTAATCCAAGCCATAGAAATGCAACTGTGAGTCTTCAAATATTTTCTATGTGAAAAGTAAATTGAATTTTTTGGAATATTTAGAAGAAAATATTGGACTGGAATCATTCTGCTTTGTTAAATCTTACATCAGAACTTTTAAGACTTGTTTTTACATTTATTTATTTTTCGTTAAACCCTACCATACATTTATTCTGGAGCGGAAACCATTGAAAACGTTTTCAGCAGTACAAACAAGGGGCCTCCAACCATCAAACACTGGTAATTTTCTGGTTTCCACTGAGTACAGGCTGAAAAAAAACTGAATTCAAAAGCGGACCCGCAGCAATAAAGTGCTGCTGCTGCTGCTGCTCCGATAGCTTCGCTGAGGAATCATTCTGAATGCATCATTATCAAGCTCCAAACATATCCAGTCTGAAGTGGCTCTTACTGCTCCGAGTAAATCAAACCTCCCACATGGAGGACAGCAGCTTCTTACTCACATTAAACAAGCCGAGCTCCTTCTAACAAACACTGTGTATCCAGACAAATAGCTGTCGGAATACAGTCTGCAGCCATCAGTGGTGAAAATGGGAGCAATCTCGATACTGTGTACAAGCAGTAATTTGTTGTTGAGCAGCAATCTGTGAACTGTACACTTGATCTCAACATAGCAGAGATAACAAATGCTGTTGATCTCAGTCTGGTTGCAATTAATGAGGAGCCATTTATAAGTTGGAGTTGCACGACTGCCTTTTTAAACTCTTTGGTGAACACTGCAAAAAACTGCTGGAATTCACATGTTCCACTATATGCAAATCTGGGCGTATATATTACTTAAAATGGGGGATTAGGCTCTGAAATTACTTGACATTTGACGTGTTATTATACAGTGATATATAAAGAAAGTTATTTCCATTTGCCACATGCTTTTCTTAATTGTTCAAAAGCCAAAATCTTGGAAAAATGTATTAAAACACCACAGTTTGCTATATAGTGCAATGACATTCTGTGTATCTGTGTCAGTTGATGTGTCATGTGGTGCCCTAAATGTTTCCACAATTCTTGCAAAGTTTTATTCTGACAATCTAAACATGAACAGATCACCAGAACTGGACTTTGGCCATTTTGTCCAGTAAAAAAAAAAAAAAAGCAAAATTGTCGAAGATCTTTATGACTGGATCCTACACATTAGTTCATTTTGATATTCACATTTTTAATAATATAATGAAATCTGTAGAGACTGTATGCAAAGATACACCCTCATGTGATGCCACCTGCAGGTTTCTAAAAAAAGCACTTGTGAAGCTAAGTGTGGTTTCTTGGCAAATCCTGATTCCCTGCTTCATGACTAATCCAAAAAAAATTGTAAAAATTGTTCAGAATTCCGTATAACTTTAGGCATAAGTGCACATGAAATATAAATTCACTCCTTCAAACAGACAAGTTAGCTGTAGAGACCAAAACGATTTTTCGTACAAGGCTGTTATGTTTATTACTGCTGTAAACTTGGCCATTTAACATGGGGGTCTATGGGAATCATGATGGGAATTGATTGCCTCAAGTGGCCATTTTTGGCACTGCAGTTTTGGCACTTTGTGTCTGTTGCCACTTGAAAAAGCCTCTCAATCCAACCTACATCTTTGATTCGTTGTGACAGCACCATCTAGTGGGAAATAGTTTACAAATCAAAATTTCGATATTCCTTTTCACAGAGATGACTCTCTAATGCTTATTTAAATTTATTTGGCTTGCAGCTTTAAGGACAGATTTTGGCAACTTGTGGATGGACATTCATGAAAGAACCACTGACAAAAGCAAAGTAATAAACCATCTCATCTATCCTCAAGGACAATGGAATCATCATTTGTTTCCCAGTAGATTTTTGCCACCAGTATAAAACATCATAGAGCTTATTTAATCTTCCTCACAGTCTTTGCCATTCAGCACTTGACACAAACGTTATGTAACCTGGTTACGATGCCACAAACTTGAACTCTGAGTCCATTCAGTCAAACATGCCGTGGCAGGAAGCGAAAAAAACATACATATTTTGGGCAAATTGAAACAGTTAAATACAACACTACAGGCGGAGTTTATGTAATCTAGATGTTATAACACGGGCCTGTCAGGACGGAGGAGATTCACTTCTCACGCTGATTTCACACAGAGGGAGTCATTTCGCTCAAAACTCTAATCCAATTCTTCCAGCTCTTTTCTCAGGACTTGAAAGACAATCCATCTGTTCCTCCTGGCCGCTGTTCAATCACACCGCCTTCTGTTAGCAGGCCGGAGGTGAGTTAAATGTTTCTACCACTTCACTGGCACCTGGGGGAGTCAGGGACACAGTGGCATCTCGCTGCTATAAAGATCACGGCTGGAGTCCTAATTCATCACCCCAGGCATCATCATGTGGCATTACAATATGCTAATGCAGCGACGCCGTGCCCTCGCTGTCACCTTCTTCTCTCTCTTTCATCTTTCCCTCTCCTTCCCCCCTTGGGGCCTGAGCCTCCCCCACCCAACCCTCTGCGATGTGCACCTTGCTGCCAACATGTGGAGGGGGCTGAAAGGGATGTCGGAGCTGATGTTGGAATTAGGTGATTGTTGCATGTAGTTGTCTGGCTGCAAATGACGATCATATAATTAGTCTGTGGTGTCAGCGTTGCAAGCGGATCCCATTTATTAAGCACAGGCTGGATAAATTACCACCTCACATGCCTATAAATGAGATAAAAATAGAAATGCCTCCTCAACAGGTGTGGCTTTGTGGTGGAAATGTGTGCAGTTGGGAATTACATGAGACATATTACAATAAGAATTACCCACCAAACATGGTAAAGCTGACTAGAAGCTGATATGATTTGCATTTATAATTTTTTAACATTTGGGAATCAGGTGTTGTGCATTATTCTTAGATTAACCAGCTGTTCTCTAGTGGATATTTAGTTCTCACCCCATGTGACGGATACGTTAGCCAGCCCCAGTCTCCTGTGATCGTCGTCGTGTCGAGAAGATTCACTGCAGAGAAAGAAGAAAACAAAACAACACAGGATGTAAGTGATGAACTTTGAATGATTTTTTTGTTTCCTCCATCCTGCCCTTCATCATACCATCCTCCAAGCACTGGCACCCGATGGAGTCACGCACATACGCATGTACACCTGTCTGACAGGTGTGACTGATGAGGAGGGACTGTCGCCACGGCAACTTTGAGCCAAGTGTCACAGCATGTGATGTCACCTTGACCTGGCTCACCCTCGGAGCCCTCAGAGCTGGGACCTCAGTGGTCCAGGCTCAGAATAGAACAGGACACAAAACGCTTACTCCTAAATGTGAAGTGTGAAATACACTCAACCAAATATAAACGCAACACTTTTGTTTTTGCTCCCATTTTTTATGAGATGAACTCAAAGATCTAAAACTTTTTCCACATACACAATATCACTATTTCTCTCAAATGTTCACAAATCTGTCTAAATCTGTGATAGTGAGCACTTCTCCTTTGCTGAGATAATCCATCCCACCTCACAGGTGTGCCATATCAAGATGCTGATTAGACACCATGATTAGTGCACAGGTGTGCCTTAGACTGCCCACAATAAAAGGACACTCTGAAAGGTGCAGTTTTATCACACAGCACAATGCCACAGATGTGGCAAGATTTGAGGGAGCGTGCAGTTGGCATGCTGACAGCAGGAATGCCAACCAGAGCTGTTGCTGGTGTATTGAATGTTCATTTCTCTACCATAAGCCGTCTCCAAAGGCATTTCAGAGAATTTGGCAGTACATCCAACCAGTCTCACAACCTCAGACCACATGTAACCACACCAGCCCAGGACCTCCACATCCAGCATGTTCACCTCCAAGACGGTCTGAGACCAGCCACTCGGACAGCTGCTGAAACAATCGGTTTGCATAACCAAAGAATTTCTGTACAAACTGTCAGAAACCGTCTCAGGGAAGCTCATCTGCATGCTCGTCGTCCTCATTGGGGTCTCGACCTGACTCCAGTTTGTCGTCGTAACCGACTTGAGTGGGCAAATGCTCACATTGGATGGCGTCTGGCATGTTGGAGAGGTGTTCTCTTCACGGATGAATCCCGGTTTACACTGTTCGGGGCAGATGGCAGACAGCGTGTGTGGCGTCGTGTGGGTGAGCGGTTTTCTGATGTCAATGTTGTGGATGGAGTGGCCCATGGTGGCGGTGGGGTTATGGTATGGGCAGGCGTCTGTTATGGATGAAGAACACAGGTACATTTTATTGATGGCATTTTGAATGCAGAGATACCGTGATGAGATCCTGAGGCCCATTGTTGTGCCATACTTCCAAGAACATCACCTCATGTTGCAACAGGATAATGTGCACTAATCATGGTGTCTAATCAGCATCTTGATATGGTACACCTGTGAGATGGGATGGATTATCACAGTAAAGGAGAAGTGCTCACTATCACAGATTTAGACAGATTTGTCAACAATATTTGAGAGAAATGGTGATATTGTGTATGCGGAAAAAGTTTTAGATCTTTGAGTTCATCTCATAAAAAAATGGGAGCAAAAACAAAAGTGTTGCGTTTATATTTTTGTTGAGTGAAGTAACACAGTAACAGATATAACACCAGTGTGTGACAAACATAAGCACATATAAGCACTGCTGTCTTTATTTTTCATAATTAGTTAGTTTTACTGCTATATTTTAATTTCTCAGGTGTAATATTATTTCGGTTTCATGTGTAATATTTCATTATCATTTGTAATGCTTTGTTTTCATTTGCAATATTTTGACTAAGTGTTTCACTTTCATGTGCAGAATTGTTGATGTAATTCATTTTCATCAAATTTTTCTATTATTCCTTTATATGTATTACCTCAGTACATCTACCAGCATTACTTTTAACTGTTTTATTCAAGCCTTGTTTTAGCTTATTTATGCAAACACTAGCTTTATTAACTTAGCTTAAAATGAGTTTTAGAGATAAAATAAACATGTAATGGCAAATAGCAGATGTTAGCTTTAACTAGTTACTGAATTACACTCTCCATTGTTAGTCTCTCTGTTTGTTATTAAGCTAATTAACTGAGCAACTTGTTGCTTATTAAGTTGAGTCGAAAATAAGTGCACATACATTTGAACATTTGAACTAGTTTATTTTCTTCAAAAAATAAACTAGTTGTAGCTAGCTAGCAGCTAAGAGAAACTGACTTAACCTTGCTAGCATACTTGTACGCAATGCAGTAATTTCCAGAATTATTTTGTCATTTCTGACTGTTAAAAAAGCTAAATTAAGTCCATAATGACCAGCATTAGCTTTATTAGCTTAGCTGAAAATGAGCTTTACTGATGAATTGAAAATGTCATTGCAAATAGCAGATGTTAGCTGTAACTAGTTAGTGAACTACACGGTGACTCTACATTACCAGTGAGTCTGTTTTATGAAGTTATTAGGTTGAGGTGCTTGTTGGCCAATATACACATTTAAAGAGTCTCAAATAAGTGGGTGTAAATTAGAACTTGTTTGTTAATTTTCTTAAAATACGCAATTAATATTTAGCTAACAATGTTGTTGTTCACTATAGATAAACTATAAATTGCCAACTGAATGCTAACCCTGTATGACTGCTCAGAACTCACCAGGAAGTCCATTACTTTCTAATTATTTTCATACTTTCCTGTTTTGTCTCTATATAATTAGGTTCATAAATTCCCCTTAGCCTAAGCGAAAGCATTATCAATTCACATAAACATGTCCTATCTACCTTGATTTTCTTTCCATGTGTTTGAGGCTTGCATATTTCAGCTGGTTCTGTACGCAATCTTCCTACATCCAAAATTCACTTCTCCATCTGTCTGAATGCACCTTTACATCTGAGTGGCAGGACATTACAAGAAAGAGACGGACAGATGAGGGAAGTGGATGAAGAACGTGGTGAACCATTAATTCTACCCACTGGAACTGTCCATATTTTGTGTCCCAGCAGGTGTGTGTTTGTCTGTTTCATGCCTTCAGCACTTCCAGCTAATATGATCTCTGCCCCAGGGCTGCTTGTCAAGCATCCAAGTGATGTTCCCCATATTAGAATGAGTTTAAGAAAACACATCACACTTCTTAGCTTTCCGTGTGTCATCCTTCATCTTTCTGCCTGACACTTGCTGTCTTCCTGTCTTTCCTGCATGTTACAGCTACGATATGCAGCCGTTTTGCCTTCAAGCAGGAAGTGAACTGCAAGGCCTGGCCTCCTCCCCCTCAGCTGGTCGAGTTCATGTCTGGATGCTCGGTGCTCATACTGATGAGTTGTCAGGTAGAGACTCTGGCATCACATTATTATCTGCAAAATGTTGCAAACTGAAAATGGTGACATCGGATTTCTGAATATGTGCTTTTGTGCATGTTTTGTAGATGTTCTGCTGGCACATTCTTCCTTTGTTAGCTAACTTTGTTGTTTGAGGAAAAAACGAATAACGTGCCAGCTTCAGAAACTTCACCAACACATTAAGATGCACTCTCTCGATTCAGACATTATCATCCATTCTAAAACATTGATAAACAGAAAGTAATAACATCGGTGACCTCCGGCCGTTTTCTGAATAAGTCATGACCCTGGAAAAGTACAAAATGAAGCTTTGTAACTTGTTTTAACTGTGGGGATTTGTGGCTTTTTGAAACCTAACCAGGTAGTTTTGGTGCCCAAATTTACCCAAACACCGCCTGAAAACACAAATAAAGACAGAGTGAAGGGAGTATTGTATTTAGACACAGCTAATCTATAATTGCAATTATGTCCAGAACAATAAATGATGTGTTTTAATCTACCTGTTTTAATGTGCATTTTGTAACTGCCTATGAGATATCATAAGTGGAAATGCTTTAAAAAAAAAAAAAAACACTTGAAATGATGCAAAAAGTTTTACACTCTTACTTTTAGATTAGAAAAACTGATGTATTGCATGGAAAAGTTCAGTGGAAATAGGCTTTGCTTCCACTCCAACAGAGAAAATCAACACCACCAACAGATAACTTGGATCTCTTAGTATCCAGACAACAGTGGTAAATAGACACACATTCACTTTTATTTTCTTTTGTGGCTTGTTCCAAAATTCTGTTAAGATTTGTGCTATATTTTGGACGAGCTAATGTTAGCATGTTTGTATTTAGAAGGTAATCGCTAAGATGTTAGTTTAGTGTCTTATCATACTAATATTTGCCAATGAACCAAATAGCTGCCGTTTTGACCTGATAGGCATCTGACTGATTAGAATTCATTTCTTGGGGAAAGAGAATGTCTGCAAAATCAGGTAATCCATCTAATTGTTCTTTCAACGTCGACCAAAGTGGCGGGTCGACCGCTGCGGTATTGGCAGATGCAGTAATTGTGTTGAGCTCTGCCCAGTTTCAGGCTGAAGATAGATCTAATAACCCACAATCACTTGAAAACACCTGTGTAGGCTGACAGGCCTTCAACACAAATGATGCCTAGAGAAAAAAACTAAAGAAAAACGCAGAATTTGCAGATCACTTCATTAAAACTATTCTAGGCTGTTTGGTCCTGTGGTGGCTCCAAATTGCTGGAGTCAGCCGTTCTTAAAAGTAATGAACTTTAAGAACTCTTGTAACATGACAGTAAAGTGAACACGGTGTTCATCAGAGTGTATAGCAGAAAACCAAAGCGATCCAATCCGGTTTAGTCCAACACTCAGCAGCGCCTGGTTGTATCGGAGAGAGAGTTTTTATGTTTTGCTCTGAAGTGTCAATTTGCGGCTTGGCCTGGGTCAAGAACACCCACAATTCATAGAGGAAAAGGGATGAGTGTATAATGTCATAATGGAGATGAGGCACTCCTCTGTACTGAAACTCCACTTCATGATGCAGACCAATAAGACGGGAGTACTTTTCCATAAAAACCCTGCCAAGTGAAGCCTCGTGGTCGTCTAATTTCTGCGTGCACAGACTGTTGCTTCACTCACGTGTTGCAATTAGCCGTTGTGTCACTCCTCCTAATTTGGGCATCGGGCCGCTGAGAGGGGCAGTGGGTCAGAACACATAGACAGATGGCAGTGCCACCATCCTCTCATCCCTCCATCCATCCCTCCCCCCGTCCACCAGCCTTCTCCCTGCCTCTCCCTCCCTGAGGCGCCGGCGTCCCGTTGTCTCGTATTGATGATGCGGTGGCCCCTCGCGCTCCAGCCAAGGTCACAAATGGATGCTGCCAATTACACTCTTCTGAGCGCTGCACGCCGGTCCGCCGAAGTGACATAATGAAAGCTGCGTGCTGGTGCAAGTGAATTTAATATTTCTTCAAAGCGCCAGGGGAATATTGCTCTGCTATACAGTTATTATTAAAGGACAAAATAAAAAAAAGACAAACAAATCCCCTTCGTGAATCCAAAAACATGTGAGGCGGCGTGTTATCGCCACAACAGACCGTGTGAAGATTTACGAGGCGTTCCCAGTGGTATTAATTTAATTTTCACTCAAATGAGAAATCCCTCTGTCTTTGAAGGTGGTGGGAGTCATTTATCTAATTTGCTCTAGCTGCCTGAATTATGACTTGTATATAAGTGATAGGGTTTTGCAGCATGTCTGGTGTTTTGCTTTAATTTGACAGGAACTGTGTGAATAAAACAGAGGACAGGCAGTAATTAGCAACAACCCACCTCTGTGTTGTTGGACAAGTTATTTCAACCTCATTTTCGGCAAGCAGAATTGTTTAACAGGATTTTCAGTCGGGATAGACTGATTATCAGCCTGGCTGATTATCATGGTTGATATTTGGCATCATCGGTATCGGTATTTTTATTGGCCGATTATCGATAAATGCGCTACTTCAGGTCGGATTCAGCCTCCTCTGTCTGTCTGTTGTCACTTTGTGATCTCAGAAATGTCTCTCAAACATCAAAAACTGAACAAGAAACACAAGCTTTTGCCACAAACCAGGAAATTAGCTGCTCTCACAGTGGCTAATGCTACACTAATGGCTAGCGACTAAGTTAGAAGGCAGCCACAGATTAATCTGAGTCTGGAAAATAGTAATAACGCTTTAAGACGTGGACCTTAACAGGCATTTAAAGTCACAGCACAATGAAAGATTAAGAAAATACAGAATAACAGCAAATTTAATCGATCCTACATAAACAGAGGAGAGCATCTGAATTTAATCACTCCTATTTCTATTTTACATATTCAGTCATAGACACCCTTACTAGTGAAGAAGTAGTTATGAATGACAGGTTTTCTGCTAAATATAACATTTAGTGTTTATCGGTCCCAAATATCATAGTTAATTATCAATAATCAGCATTGGTAGCAGCCCTGGGAAACCCATTTCAGTCGATCCTTACTTTTTTGTGGACTGATTCATCGCCATGACACCTTGATGAGGATACAGTAGCAGAGTTTAAACCCGAAAAACTCTCTGACAACCGAGAGGTTAAAGCCGTTGTTTGGTGGCAGAGGCACCGAGTGCATCTCCTCGAGGACCCCGAGGCTTGAAATTGAGTTTGTTCCAGTTTTGTTCTGTTCATAACACAACACAAGCCACCAATACCAGCCCTCCCCATCGCACCGCCAGCACAGCCTCCACCAATTTCTCTCCTTCACCCTCTCTACCCTCAACTCCTCGGCCCAAATGAAAAAGCTGTCCGCCAACTCGAGAGGTTGTTCCCGCTCGCTCTGAGACACGCCACATATTTCCCAGGGCGGTGGTCAACTTTCCTCGGCCATTACTTTTCCCTTCGCTCGCCCCCGCGACTCCATCTGGCCGGCAGGTTAGCGGGCAAACTGGTGTGTGGACGCTGCCTGCGGCCCGGCGCTCATGTTGCAGGCGTGTATCAAATCAGCTAGGCCTGCCAGTGCATTTTAAAAGCAGTGACACATGCATACACACACACACACACACACACACACACAAACACATTCTCTGTCTTATCAGTAGTCATGGCAGTCTGACAGAGCGAGTGTATGTGTCTGAAGTCAACACAGAAGAATTATGGGCTGTCTTGGAGGAAGTGGAGTTTGCCTGCAGTGCCTGCGGTGACTCCATACAGCCAACAACAACAATGTCGCACACACACACACCTACACACACACACACACACACACACACACATAGAAGGGGGAACTATAGAGGAAGGAAATGGCAGAAAAGAGCAGATGCTCAAAACCTCATTTCCACCCCAAAAGACACGGTCATACATTTCAAAGGGAAAAGTGCAGCTATTATTCTACACCAAGTGTCTAAACACACACACACACACACACACACACACTACGGCGCTATAGCACATATACATGCATCCACACACACATAGGAGGCGACATGCAATGGCAATCAAAAATGTGCGACTTTCTGGAAAACAATACGTGCCGGACAAATGTACACAAACACATACATGAAGGCACACACTGACGCTGGGCTCTGGGGCCAGACAGACACTGTGACAGCTGTGTAATTATCTCATCAACACCTCCCTCCTCTAACAAGCGTCTCCTTCTCTTGTCTCTCGTCTTCCCCTCTCCTGTAAACCTCCTCATCAGCGCCTCGACCAGAGGAGGACGATAAAAGCCTCCACGGAGATGAGAGGAGCTCCGCCGAAACGCACTGAACCCTCTTTCCTTCTCGCTTTTATTTTTTTCCCCCTCACACATACAGACACAGCCATCTTCTATTCTTTCTAGTTTTGTTTTTTTACATTTGCTCCACAGTCCTAACACCAATTCCCCACTCGCCAATTATGAGAGCAAGTCCACATAAATTATTACTGTTCAAAAGCAACAAAAAAAATGAACACAAGAGTCTTTGTTCACTCACGGCGGCAACAAACCAATATGAAATGATTTGAAACAATTGTTTTCATCACCAGTGCTCCCCTCCTCATCCTCATCCTCCTCACAGATTCAATTGTGTGTGTTTTTTTTCGACGACAGGTTTAGGGAGGTGTGCTGAACTAAATTAGACACATGAAAGGAAGAAATGAAAGGTGGAAAAAAATTAAGGATGACTCCTTTCATTCGCAAATTGTTGGTTTGGTGTGCAAATCGAGGAGAACGAAGCGCAGAGGCATGCGATTGCCATACCCAAGAGTTCCCCGATCAAAACGAATGAAATCCTCAGGTGTAACTGTTCTGCAGGCTTATTTTTAGATGAGAAAGATGTCACTTACTGGGAGATGTGAAAATGCATTCATCATGACTTTGCAAATTAAGAGCATATGTGGGGCTGAATCACGAAACGCAACTCCAACACACAACCCAGATAACCAAAGGAACTGTTGAACTGCAACCATCAACCCCCTTTTTTGTGGTATAAAAACAAAAACAACGCACATTTTCACATTTTATTTATTCCTCTAACTGTTCAGGTAAAGTTTTCCAAAAATGCCACCTCCCTAAACAGTGATCTAAAACATGATTGTGGCGGAGAATACTAGACTTCTTTAGATGTTTTGGGTAAAGATTAAGAATTTTTAAAGGATTTAATAAATAGGAATGTCTGATAATATCAGCCCACCGATGTTATCAGCCCGATATTGGCATAAAAATGTAATATCGGTCGATATCGTTATCGCCCTTTTTGAAAACTGATTTTTTTAAAAATGCATCGATTTCGCCAACAGTTTTCAAAATTGTATAGTTGAAACATTGTATTAGATTCATAGAGGGAAGGAGAGAGGGAGAATGTGAGCTGTTGTTTGAGACAATTCAAAATATACATATGGCATTTTTTTCCATAACTTAAGTAGTTTTCTTATTTTGTACAGACAATGTTTACTTTTAGAAAGCCTTGCTGCATTTGAGAATGCATCCAGTGGGGCATCACAATAAATTAGGCCTGATGTGTAGGAGATATGTGATGTTACCTAAAATTAGTTAAATAGCCCACATATATCGGTATCAGTATCAGTTGATATCGGAATCGGAAATTGAAAGTTGGACAACATCATCCATCCATTCTCTATACACCGCTTTATCCTCACTAGGGTCACAGGGGGTGCTGGAGCCTATCCCAGCTGACTCGGGCGAAGGCAGGGGACACCCTGGACAGGTCACCAGTCTGTCGCAGGGCTACATATACAGACAAACAATCACACTCACATTCACACCTACGTGCAATTTAGAGTAACCAATCAGCATATTTTTGGACTGTGCGAGGAAGCCGGAGTACCCGGAGAAAACCCACACATGCACAGGGAGAACATGCAAACTCCATGCAGAAAGATCCCAGGCCCAGGCCTGGATTTGAACCGGGGAGCTTCTTGCTGCAAGGGGAAAGTGCTAACCACTACGTCACTGTGCAGCCCTGGACAACATCAGCATATCAGTTATTGCAACAAGTCCTCAAATTCATACGACCGCATCGGACGTATGCACCATGCACCGGAATACGGCCCGTGAAAGCGTATTTACATTAGCGCCCCTACGGGGAAAAGGAACGCATTACGAGATTTAATTCACGAAACGGCTTTTCCGTCGCAAAATGGCTTTTTCCTCACTTTCCCAACATGGGTTTAGGGTTATGGTTAAGGTTAGGGTTAGGGATAGGGACAGGGATAGTGTTAGATAAAAGTTTGTTCATGGTGACGTTTCACCTGCGACTCCAGAGTGTCGATATTTACTCAACTGCTAGAGGTTGCATAGTCAAAACGTAACACTGGGTCATAATACGGGCGTGTACAGACGACCTATGTGGTCGTTTTTTGTTTGAGGACAGGCTGGTTATTTGCAGAAACGCCAATATCAGACATCCCTAATATTAAAGGTATACTTAAATACAATGCTTTTGTTTGTATTTCTTTGATATATTGATATTATTTAGTTTTATTTCAATTTTTTTCCTTCTGTTCTGTTCTGGGGTGCCAGACTGTCTTCTATTTTTCATTTTTCTGAGTGGATCACCTGCATAAATCTGCTCTGTTTAAAGAACTCTCTTTCTATATGCAATATAAGATTTTAAAGAAGCCTTTTGTGCAAGAAAAAGTGCCAGAGGAAGGAACGTTGCACAGCAGTTCTTTAAAAAAAAATTCTGTGGGAGCAGAGCAGTGTGGGGACAGTTTTTCTTCCTTTTTATATATTTGGCACACGGAAGAACATGTGACTGGTGCAATTGAAGCGGTCAGCTGGTTGACAGCTGGTGATGGTAAAATGCCAACAAATGTAGCACTGCACCAAAAATGCACTCAGGATGAAATAAAACACTAAAATACAGGAACTACAGATTTTGTAGTTTTATCAGGATAGGCACACATGATTGAGTGTCACACAGAGACACAAAAACAGTGTGTTTTGATGAAAAACACTGAAAATGAACATACTTTCACTTTTGCTTGTTTAAAATAGAGCATCACAGGGCAGCTTAATCAAAATGCTAAACTTCTCAGTGTAATTGTCTGGTGTCAGCCTTCAGACTCACAGAATATCATCTCATCACCTCCGACTTAATGTATCACTAGAAATATTCAAAACCATGTATTTTTGTGTTAAATTTCTCTCCTCATCACTTATTTTAGCATAACTTGTCAGTATTCCTTCATGACCCATTTTATACTTTTCCTTCATCATTAATATGAAATAACTGCTTCTGCCAAGTTTCTGTGATTCTTATCCAACAAAATCTAAGCAGTGCATTGCACAAAAAAGGAAACAAACTCCAGACTGACTTTTGCAAAGTTTACTCAGCCACTTTGTAATCCTTTTCATTTTACAGAGAGGGGAGTGAAATCATGTGGCTTTGTGGATGACAAATGGGCTGTAAATAAACCACAACACATGGGAGCAGAACTCCAGGCTGGGCTCACACCCAAACAACGTTTTTTGTGTTGCTGCAATGCTCACACA
This sequence comes from Acanthochromis polyacanthus, assembly GCF_021347895.1. Classification (NCBI taxonomy): domain Eukaryota; kingdom Metazoa; phylum Chordata; class Actinopteri; family Pomacentridae; genus Acanthochromis; species Acanthochromis polyacanthus. The sequence continues at coordinate 29,576,259 of NC_067117.1, read as the reverse complement.
CACCTGACATATGTTACGACAAGCTGTGCCAGCTTTCTTACTGCTTATTTACACTTGTTTTTCTCACATTATCATTTATTTCCGACGCCATGATGCTCACCAAGCAGCGTCATTAAATATTAGCTGGGAATAAAAAGACACTGCACTGTTGTATAAAGGATAAAAATGACTAAATAAATGTGATAATAAATAACCAAATACTAAAATAAATTTTAAAAATTCACCACATTTTGATAGTTCAAAAGAACAGGACTAAACTAATTTTCTAAGATTTCTTTCTTCACTTTCATAAATCAGGTTTTATTTAAATTATTTAGGTAGTTCTGCAATTTATTTGTTTCACAATGTGTTTCTGCATTCCTACATTTCTTAATTTATTTTTGCGTTTTTATGTTAATAAACTATGTTTTGGCTACACCACCCGGGGAGCAGGGACAGCCTGTGTCATGAAGATTTGATTAAAATACACCTGAAATACAGAACTAAACTAATTTAAGCTGGTGTATTTATATGTAGGAATAAACTGAAGAGGTGAATTTATTGCATTTACTTATTTGTTGGCATAACCAGATGGCTTTTTAAAAAACATTTATTTACACATTTTATTGTCTTTTTCTGCATTAATTAATTTAAACTCTATGTAAAATCTTTTTGCACAATTATGCTTTATATAGTTATTATGACCCCTCATAAACATAATCACTTCTGCTGTCATACAAGATTATTTTGTCTTATGTACAATTTATTAGTCTATATATGCTGGTAAAACATGCTAATTATAAGGCTTAAAGTAAAATTATTGAAAATATATCACTACAGCCAATGTAGAATTATTGTAATTTATACAATCGTCAACATCCACAGGAGAACATGCAGTTACTTTCTGTAGTAACTTCTTACAAATAATGTCTGCTCCCTTTTGGTCAAACATCACAACCTTCTCATCAGTCAAGAGATTCAGTTTCACATGTAGTTTGTGTTCTTCTCCTCATCACTAATCTCGGGTGACAAACACTGTTTCAGACTATTTGCAGAGCATTCTTTTGCTTATGGCATCCAGAGGCTGTGGGTGGAAGCAGGGATGCAGGTTACAGACATGCAGGAGTTAATACGTCTTAACAGCAGAAAACATGGCAGAGTCCATTGAACTACCAGGTTAGAAAGGAGGCAAAGACATAAAGTGCTTTTATGAGGAATTTAACCTGCCAGGTTTGTAGATAGTGAAAGTTTTTGTTACAGTTTGTTGAGAGTGTAAAGGGGAGGTAATACCTCTAGTAGAAAAAAACCCCTTCAATCTCAAGTCATCATGAAAATCTAAAGGTTTTTTTAACACAAATCCATCCATCTATCATCTATGCACTGCTTGATCGCTCATTAGAGTCACGGGGAGCTGGAGGGTACATATACAGACAAACAATCACACTCATATTCACACCTACGGACAATTTAGAATAACCTAATTAACCTCAGCATATATTTTGGACTGTGGGAGGAAGCCAGAGTACTGGAGAAAATCACACATGCACAGGAGAACATGTAAACTCCATGCAGAAAGATCCCGAGAAGGCTGGAATGCGAAGGCCGGGGATCTTCTAGCTGGAGGTGAAAGTAGCTAACCACCAATCCACTGCACAACCCCCAACACAACATAGTTCATCTGTTCCCTTAAATACCTGACAAACTGGGCTGCACCAGTGGATGTGGTATAGCACTTTCCACCTCACAGCTCGAAGATTCCCTGGTTCCCGTCCCTGGGCTCTTCCCAGGATCTTTCTGCATGAGGTTTGTGTGTTATCCTTGTCCATGCGTTTGTTTTCTCCGGGTGTCTGGCTTCCTCCCACAGTCCAAAAACATGCTGAGGTTAACTGACTATTCTAAATCGCCCATAGGTGTGAATGTGAGTGTGATTGTTTGTACATGTAGCCCTGTGACAGACTGGTGACCTGTCCAGGGTGTCCCCTGCCTTCAGCCAAAGTCAGCTGGGATAGACTCCAGCCCTCCCGTGACACTAATGAGGATTAAGCATTGTATAGAGAATGGATGGATGGATGGACCTGCACAACTGTAGCTTTAAACATCAGTGACTAAAACACAAAGATCAAGGTTCAGCAGCTTATCTTATCATAGTCATTTAATCCAGATTGGACTTTAAGACACTTTGATTTTCTGTTTACTTCACACACTACACTCTACATTAGCAGCAGCTCCTCTTCTACTACATCCCAGATGTTTTCTACTGGACTCAGATCTGCTGACTACGACCCCAGCTGGTGCTTAAAGTTGAAAGAGGTAAAATGTTGCCATAAAGGGAGGCACTTGATCAGAAACATTACTCAGATAGTCTGCAGGCCATGAAATAGTTTGAGGTGTCCAAGAAAGCATCCAACACATCCCTCCACCTGCAGCCTGAGCTGTTAATACATAGCAGGGTTTCATGCTTCTGATTCTGACCAGCTAACTGCAGCTTGAACAGAAATGGGAAATTCATCAGACCACAATAAAGTTTCCTATCAGTAGCTTTCCAGTGCTGGCGTATCTGTGTCCACTGAGGCTTCACATGTCCATCCTCCTAGATGCTGAACTGTAAAGAGTAGTTAACTGAATTGTTATTAAGATAAGATATGATAAGATAAAATGTTATTGATCCCAAAAAATATCCTCGTGCCAGATAATTCTTTGGAAAACAATGACGTAACACAAGAAATGCAGTAGCTAAAAAGTACAAAAATAGTAATATACTATTTTCTACATATACTAGAATAATTTCTTTCATACTTATAGACAAATCTGAGCAATATTGTTCTTCTCAAGAAGTATTTCTACTCATGAAAGAACCTGTGTGGTACCATTGATAGGTGCAATATTGTGATTTCCACATCCACAGGAGTTTGGACAATGTGATCCAGCGTTTATGTGTATTTTTGATGTATTTTTCACTGATATTTCTTAAATATTTGCACTATTCCTTCTGCTGTAATGATGCAAATTTCCCCACTGTGGGGTTAATAAAGGCTTATTACATCGTATATATCAAAGCTTTTCTGTCTTTCCCAAACCGTTATTGCTTTTTGCTGTTCACATGATCCAGCTCCTGACCTTATCTGCTCTATTTTATTAATAGCATTTCTGTCACACTGGCTGATAAGTTCATTGTTCAAACAAGATGATATACTGGTGTCGCTAATAAAGTGTTAAGGTGCTCAGTTGGTGTACATGTGTTTCTGTTGGCCAAATTGTTTTGGCTACATGACCTCCTCCAGTCCAGAAGGAGAGGCTAATGTTGCTAAAGCTGTCATAAAATGCCAAAAACACTAGAAGAACTGGTGCACCGTAGTAGTAGCTAACAATGTCCACACACGCTTATAAACACATGGATGAATCCGCTCATATGGTCACAGGAAACCAGAGGAAGCCCACTCAGCGTGGAAAACCACGGCCAGCGATGTAACAGTAACACATGGATGAGAATCGTAACATTGTTTGCCAAAGATTGCTTCAAGTAGCTGGTACATTCCTGCCTTCCTTCTCCTCAGCTTTTCTACGTTTTATCTTATATAAATCTCATCTTCTTTTTCTATATATCCTCATTTTCTCCCTGATGTCTTGCCTAAAAACAGGGGTTGGGTCAGTGGTGCATTGGTATGGTTTCTCCCTTCTATTTTACTCATCCTTCCTTCCTTTTTTCTTCCTTTCATGATGTATCTCCTTAGTATTTGTTGCTGCAGTGGTACATTTTTTCCCCACAGGGATCATTAAAGCTTTATCTCGTTACCTCAACACCTACACTAACCTTCTCCTACTCCTCCTCCTCCTCTCCATCTCTTCTCTCCCCAAACTCTCCCTGAAGTTTCTCTCCCCAGAGGCCCTTCTTTTTTCCAGCGTCTCCGCTGTGGTGTAAGCATTTTGTCCTCGGTGCCGAGAAAGCAGCAGAGACGAGCAGAGAGAGGAAGCTGCTGAGAGACTTATTATAACACTCAAAGAAGACTTTGTTTTCAACTTTTCATCTTCGTCCTCTGAACCCTGCCTGCGTTTGTTCGGTGAACGAGAATGTCCAGGTTTTAAGTGATAAATGGAAATGGAAATAACGGAATGAGCATATCTAAGGGAAGGCCACGTAATTATTTTTTTTTAATTTTGGTGTCATTTTTTACACCACAGTATCAGAAATATTAATTTCAATATGTGTTTCATTTATATGGAAACCAGAAGAACTTGTGTGCCTCAGTCTGGTCTAAAAAAGTCAGTCCCTATAATTTCTGTATTTATCTAGCTTTTACTCTTAAGTTTCTGTAGAAACAAACATTGAAAAATATAGTTAGGTTTTTTTTAGAGGTGCTGTTTGGCCACTGATATGTCGGTGGTCTAATCTAACCCCGCTGCAGAAACCACATGAACATATTTAGTTAATTTTTTATATTTAGCCCAGAGATAAGTTTAAGTTTTGTATTTTTTGAGTTTCAAATGTCTCTGTGTCCTTTACAATTCCTTTGGAGCCATTTCTCATACTTGTTCAAGCCCTGAAGAAGTAAAATTATCCAATACTGATCAAAAAATTAATATTCAAACTGAAGAAAACCAAACTTTGGGCTTCCTGGCTCAGAGGCAGTACGAGGAAGAATCTGGAAATAAAATAAGCTAAAGTCAAAGTGAGATTTGAAAACTGAAACAGACTGGAAGAGATAGTGTTTCGGTTTCAGTGCTAGATTTTAGGTGCAGGAGGTCAAACTGAGAGCAAATAACAGACTTAGTCAACCCTGATGCTGTTGAACCCGTTCTGAAACGTTCAAACTTCAACTCTACCAGACGTGACGCAACAGAAATGAAACATAACTAACGCTGCTTCCATTTTAGTCACAATGGAACGACGTGGCCTTTTCATCTGAATGAGTCACGCTGGGTTTCCTTTGCAAAATGGCGACTCGTGTTTTAATAACAGAATCGACACAAAGCACCAGAGCAGGAAGGGTTAATCATCTCATGTCTCTCCAGATTTATCTTGTGACCCTTTAACCGGGCCTGAGACTTAGATTGGGACCCGTTGAACTTAACTATCTACACTTTTTTTGCTATTAACAGAACATATGTAGGGACTTGTAATGATTATTTTTGCAGTGCTATAGTTAAAGATCAAAGAATGCTGTCCATTGCATCAAAATATACCAGTGGAACATAATTTTTAGGTGAAAATGTGAACAAACACATTCTTATAATGCAAATTTAGTAATAAATCAAGTCTGACAAAGAGCATCATCATCAGCATAACACATTCTTATAATGCAAATTTAGTAATAAATCAAGTCTGACAAAGAGCATCATCATCAGCATACATCATGCAAATGATGCAAGTTAGTGTCCAATGAATGTGGTTAAATTTAAGTTGGCTTCACCCACAAAGAAATCCATTTTTTGACCTTTATTTTCCATAAAACTATAAGTAAACAAACCCGCCGTACAGCAGCAGGAACCCCCAGGGACTCCGACAGACAGGGAACGAGGATAGAAGACTTGATTTGTTTGGTGCACTAAACTCTTTCTAGCTTTATCCCGGAGTGAAAGGACTCGGCAACACGCCTGATACTTTTTGATGAAATCGTTACGTGGCTCATGCATTTTTGATTTGTTGATTTTACCAGATCAATGCTATAGGAGACAAGAAGCACAGCGGAGAATCCTGATATGTTCAGTGAGGTACCGCTGTCAGGCTGGCATGGGACAAACCGATGACACGGTTTAACACACGATCTAATCAGAGAACATTTCTTTAAATGGTGTTTGATCGTGGGCTCTTCTAAAAACGCTCTGAAAGGCTTATCGCAGAGTTAAATACACAGAAATCCCAAAATTTTTTTTGAAACCTTCAAGTATTTTTAAACTGGAGACACAACAGCACAAATCTTCATCATCACCTCCATGCCATCCAAAAATTGCTATGGAAATTAAGCGCGAAAGTGTGCAGCGTGCACCTTTTTCCATAATATCAGCACAAAATACACCAGAGACAGCGCTTTTTCCACATACAAAAAACCCAGCAGAATACACTGCAAACACGCCCCAGTTTACCCCTCTCTCAAATCGCAAGATTAGGTCAGGAAGAGCGGGCGTTTGGAGTGGCTGCTCCTCTGCTGGAGGGGTCGACGGGATGATTTGGTTTACAATGGCCAGCACAACACGGCCCAATCCCTCATATCTTATTTTACCAGGTGCTCCCAGTGCTGGAGCACAGGGGCCCTGCTTTGTATATCCCTGCAAGGCATCATGCTCGCTGCATGATGGAGGGTGGAGGATGCTCAGGGCCAGCGAGGCTCTTCAATTCCCTGGCGACAGCAGGAGTGAATAGCGGGCTATACTGCTGCCTGGGCCTGCCTGGGCTCCCCGGGGAAAACATCCAGAGGGGGTATAGACGCAGCGGAGAAGAGGCGTGCAGAGCTATTTATAGAGCAGGTAAAGAGGAGAGGTGAGGGGGGAAAAAAGACAGTGAGGAAGAAGAAGGAGGGGTTTAAAACAAAAAGAGAGAGACAGAGGAGTGTGAAAGCAGATGACAGAGTGTGATATCTGGCGGAGATCTGGGCTGAACACAACACTACTTGGTTCTGCTGCCGCGAAAGCCAAGAAAAGTCTGGCCCAACTTATTGATCCACGGTGGGGAGAGTTCACGCACAGGTTACCCGTGTTGAACTGAGCAGAGAGAATAGTTGAGTCAAGACGACAGTGATATTTTATCAATACAGACTCCACTCGCGCCTCGGAGTCCACGGATCCTTGTGATGTTTCTCTACCAGCGCAGTTCTCACCCTGCCTTCCTCTTTAATAAATAAAATTACTTTTTATTCTTTATTTTTCCGCTCCATCCGCAGGCCCCTCCGCTGTCAGCTCGTTTCAGGCCTCGCGCAGGCAAGTACGTCTCTATTTTACACTGATGCCCTTTAATCATTTTCATCATTTCAATGAGCTGACATTTTACATAAAGAGCTCTTATCATCCCTGGCTTATGCTTAATGATGAATGGCGATAATTACTGTCAGTCAGTGTGTCTAACGTGCCATGGTCACATCACTTCGCCCGCTCTGCCGGAGTGTGCACGCTTACAGGGAGAGAAGACACTGCAGCACGCATAGACAGTGAAAAAGTGGGGCGCATACTGCACAGTGCCGTATGTGGTCATGACTCCATTTTATTTTAAAAAAATACTTCCAGTAGCACATAAAGTGTAAGTGGTTCACTAGTTAGTTGGAGCAGTGCCTCCAGGCTGTGTGGTCAGGAAACATTTGCTACAAGGTTAGAAGGAAAAACCTGAATATATGACACTATGCACTGACAGTTATTGACTATTTGTGCTGTAACTGCTTGACTTGGTGCAATTTTTTATTTCCTGTCAGACTCTACAGCAGGTTATCTGGAGTTGAGGTGATCTGTCCATCATCACAGACTTCGCTCTTTGACGCTGTGTTTCTGTTATTGTTGCGCTAAAACAGTTTGAGACACATTAGAGAGTCTTCAGAAATGTAAGCCTATGTGCCAGCTCACCTCTATTACAGATGTCAAGACTAACACGGAGTCCTGCTGCCATTAATATTACCCAGTGTGCATTATTTGTAGCAGAAAGTAGTTCACAATGAATGCATTAGCCTGCTTCCTGCATCTCTCTCCTTTCCTTTTTAGGCATAAAAAATACAGAGCCCATTTGTTCAGGAAATTATGGGAGTCTTTTTTAGAATCGTGAAACATTGTAGTTCAGTAGGAAAGAGCCGACATGAGTGCAGACAGAGAATGAAGTCTGAAATCACTCAAGGAGACACAAACACCAGGACATTTTGATCCTTTTTTCAAAGCAAATTATCATCTGCAGTACACTTCAAAGGTTGTTGCATGAATGTTTAAACAAACTTAACCAGCAATGAGAGCAAATCAAAAATAATCATGTATGCTCCATGCTAATACGGACATACTGTAATAGTACAAGAATAGCAGGGGAAGCAGCTTTTTCAGCATCAGCGAGTGGTTAATAACATTTATTTTGCACTACAAAAAAGTACAAACACAAGAGAGCAAATGTTCCACTTGTAGATGTATGACTGTACAACCATGGAATCCAAAAAACGGAATCTATAGTCAAACAGCACCAAGAAACAGCGTTAAAATCTTACATTTATGAAGGAAAACTTTTTTACAGATATGTTTTTTGCACAACAAAAGATGTCTTGTCGTCATTAATAGCCATATCTTAGCAGAAAATTTCAAAAAAATTGTTAACAGCAGTGACTTAAATAAAATGGCATAAAACAGGTTCTCATTCTATTAATATTATTGGGCAAACTATCACCGAACTTTCTTAGTAACACGGCCATACTAACGCTAAACATATACATGCTATAAGATGAGCAAATATATACAAGACATTATTTCACAACTGCGACTCAAAGGATAACTATGGAGGATTCATGGGCACTGAGTGATGATGTTATCCTTCCTTTATCTGACATGTTATTAGTTTGGAAGCTTCTTGATCTCTGGCATCCTCTGACTCTTGTATATGTTCAGAATAAAACAAAAATGTACAGAGATTAGGCCTTCAGAGCATCTGGTTTAGTCGTTAGCTTGACATAAAAGCTTAAGCTCTTGAGATACAGTTTATTAATCCTGAGGAAAATTCTTGCACCAGATATTTCACAGAAATGAGCAAAATGGCATAATATATAAGAATTGCAGTGTCTAAATGTAGAAAAGCAGTAATCTGTAGCACCATACTAAAATCAAATAAGTGAGCTAAAACAGGGCTAGCATAGAACAGTATAAAGAACGCTGTTATTTGTAGTTTTATAGAATTTTCTGTAACTTTCTTGTTTCAGACTTGTTTATTATTATTATTTAGAGTCATTTTATTGTATTGTATATGTATTGTATTGGTTATCTTGTGTTTATCATAATTTTTTCTTCTTATTTTAGTGTTTTTTATATAAAACACTTGAGTTGCACTTGCTGCATGAATTGTGCTATATTGTGCTAACATTTCTAAATTATTATTATTATAGTAGTAGTAGTAGTAGTATGGTTTAAGCTAACTCGAGAAAATATATCAGATTGTAACATTTATGTTCAATATTGAACATGATCTCTTACAAATACATAAATGAAATAATTATATATTGAAAATGTTTTTTATTACAGCGAGTAATTATTTGAGCCCAAAGGTAGACGTTAATTTTCTAAATAGCTTCCACTGCTGAAACATCAAAATGAAGAGCTCCAGGCTACATATTCATCCCATCTGAGGTCATTTCTAGCAGTTCCCAGCCTTCCATTACTCACCAGCTTCACCTGCTATGAACATACTAACTCAGATATATTGAATAAATAAAAGATCTTGGTATGTCTCTTAGATCTTTATCTGCTATACATACAGTTGTTAGATTCCTCATGTTATACCACATACTACATGACAAGAAGCAACACAGGATTAAGTTTATCAACACTTTGCCCTCTGTTAAGTGTTCACGTGCACCTGTACTACTTTTTCCGTCCGTGATATCTGCGGCTCAGTCAGGCTAAATTCCCGATGCTGTGCACTGAATGAACGCAACACGATCCAGTGGCTCTGGGCAGCATTATCATCGCTGAATAAAGCAGCCGAGGACAGAAGCATCAGCAGCAGGAGCCGAGGCGCACGACTCGGTATCAAAGCACAGTTCCTCGTCCTGGATGTGACGACATGCTGCTGCGTTAATGTGTTTGTTTTCCCCCGTAGGCGGTGTGTCAGAGCGTCGAAAGTTACGCCGCGGAGCTAACTGGAGCTAGAAAAGTCACCAACTCGCTCTCAGCTCGAGGCCTCGCAGGGATTCACGGGCTTTGTTGTTAATCTAGTTTCAGTGCGAGCAGATGAACGCGTTTATGCATTTAAAACGGGCCACGTCTGAACTCAAGACAGATGATGGCCGAGAACAGAGAGCAGAACGGGAGCGTTTGGACTCCTGCGTCGGCAGAGCTGGTCGCTGAGTCGTTCCATTAAACATCAAGTGGAGAAGATCTTAGTCTTCCTCCTCTGCTCAGACTCCACTGTTGCAGTTTGAATCAATGTTCTTATGTGTAATCATTTCTGGCAACGCTCCAGAATAAACCATGAGATAGTTTATCTTGTCTACTTTCTGTATTTGTCTTGACCTCACTGCCTTGATTAGATATTCACGCAGTGATAAAACAGTACTGGAAGAGGATAGACAGTAGAAAAGCAGTCAAAAAACAGTAAAACTACAATAATTGCTCACAGGTGGCACAATGCCTTGGCAGCTTCGAAGACTGTGCTACAAATTACATTTTAGAGTAAACTTTGTTAGAAATTTGGTTGTAGGACTTCATATCAGCACAGCAGCTAGAAATAAGCTGCTTGTGTTACTCCATGTTCTGGATGTATCTGAGGATGATGATGAATCTGCTGTAAAACAGTGCTGGAGTCAGGACGGTCAAAGGTTCTTAAGGCTTCATTTACTGCATAAACATGCCTGTCCTCCGAACAAGGAGACGCTGTTTTTAACATTCTTTTTTCCCACTAATGCTGAGGTTACTGAGCAAGAGGTAACTCACAGGCCAGGCGCTGATGCAAGACATTGAATAGACTTTTACAAACTTTTGCTAAAATACCCTTCATTTGATTTATTCACTTTCTCCTGCTGCTCCCTTTTCTCTGCAATCTATCTTTAAGTTAGACCTCATAAACACTCCTGTTTCCTTTAGATTAATGCTCCACATTAATATCATCCCACAGATGTAACTCGGTTAGCTGTGTATTGTGTCTGTGAGTGTGAGTGTGTGTATGCGCACATATGTGCCACTTGTGTGTCTGAATTTTCATCACTTGAGAGATGAGTTATCCCCCCCCATCTCCCCTCCTCCTTGCCAGATATTAATTGCATCAGGGCTGTGATAGATGGACAGATTACTGGTGTAAATGCATTCTTCCTTATGGAAACAGGCCCTGGAGGAGATCCATCAGCCTGCATCACAGGTGCTTTGGCGCTTGCTACATCATACATGAGCATTTGGCCTACCTGCCGCACTCACGGAGGAATCCGTCCTCCTGCATGTCATGCGAATTCAAGCTTTTTTGCATGAACAAGTCAGTGTTTACCTGAAAAAGACTCACAGAGACAGATTCTGATTCTTGTCTTTGTCATATTTTAGGGTCAGCAAAACAAAAATTTGACCCATTAACACTGATAATAAGTGCCCAGTGCTTACTTTCGGGAAACAAGAACATGACCAGCTTCATGTTTTTGCCATTTGTGGCTGAATAATCAGTAATTTTTAAGACAAATGTAACTAGAAAAGCACTGAGAGAGCACAGTTCTCCGTCAAGGTTTCCCCAAGGCTTCCCCATATGGCATTGTCAGAAATACATCTTTTTTTTTTTTTTAGGAATGTAGCATTTGTTATTTATTAGTTGTTGATGATAAGGAATTACAGCTGCATAGAATGTGACCATATAATTAGACAAACCCACAAACAAAATGACCTTGTGCTGAGCACAAGCGTGTTACTCATGTGTACGTTATGTACGGATACCAAATCACGTGACCTAAACATGTAGCAGGCAGTGGGAATTGATGGACTCGGAAACACCTCCACAATTTAATCAGTTGTTCCTTGTATCATTTCTGACGGATAGTTCCGATAAGTCCACAGCGGTGGATTTGTAGTAGGATCACAATCATGTGATCGTCAGCAGGCAGTTGATGTAGTGTTCACTTGTTGTCATGGTTACAGTGAAGCAGTGATGCTATCTCACAATGATCAGAAATCTTTAACAATCCGTGGATCCAGACTATAAGTCACAAACTTGCCAAAATCTAATCACTTGGTCCTTGTGTCATTCTGACCTTCCTGAAATGTCATCAAAATCCATTTGTCTGTTTTGAGTGATGTTGCTAACAGACGGACAGACAGACAGACAAACAGACGGACAACGTACGCTGATCGTCACATAACTCCGCTGCATTCCTTGTCAGAGTAAAAATAATCATGTGTGCTCCATCCTAACGCTAACGCTGACACTGACCACGGTAAGCAACTTTTTTAGCATCAGAAGTGGTTAGGAACATTTTCTTGCACAACAAACAAAGCACAAGATAGTTAACATCTGTACAAGCTTTTACTGTTGTCGCCTGCTATGTTCAAACTGCGGAGGACATTACACATAAAAGTCTCTCCATTTTTTAGCACATTTATTTTATGCAAGTATGTGACTGATTTAGCTTTTAAATTAGTGGAGCCTTGCGTTACCATCTCAGAAAATTGGATATAAAAATCCGTCACCATGAACTCTGTCTTCTATGTGAGCCCTCATCCAAATGTTGACGACAAGCTCAAAATTCATCAATGAAGTTGATATGTTGTTTGGCTCGAGGAGGTCCAGCAAGAAGGCGATCATATGTTCTCAGAGACTTTAATGCAGAATCAGAATTATTGCCAAGACACTATCACAGAAAAGACATGAAGTATATGTCTTTGGGACGTTAAGAAGAAATTAAGTCAGAAAAATCAAGCTATAAATCTAAAAAAGACATCATATACTAAAGTGACAAATGAAGGAAATGTTAGAAACATACATTTATGAAGGTAAACTATATTTAACTGTCCAGATAGACATTTCTAAATTCCAAATAGTTTTTAGTGCACTACAAAAAATGTGGCTTGTCAACATTAACAGCACATATTGGTTAGCAGAAGATTCCAAAAACCTGTCGAATTAAAAATATGCCAGGAATAACATCGTGATCTTCATGTTTTTACCATTTTAGGCTGAATAATCAGCAGTTTTGGCTCACTTAGCCTTTAAATTCCTAATTCAAGCAAGATTGATTGCAAATATTACAAGCACGTTCAGAATCATGTAAATAAAATATTCTGTCATATAATCATCACTAGATCAAAGTGACACAATGCAACTTCGACTCAATGGTGGTAACTGTAACTATAAGATACAAGCACGCTGATTTTTTCCCTTCATTTCACCAATTCAAGACATCAGCAGCTGATCTGACTGCTAGGCATTTAAATGGGAACAACATCAACGTATGCTTCCAGCTGTACTTCTTTAATCTTGAAATGTTTCACCGTGATGCAGCACCACAGTGGAGCAAATAGAAAAGAACAATAAAGTCAGCAAACAGGCCCAGTAATGTAGGTTACAAAGCAATATCTCTCTAAAGTTCACTAATATTAGAAACTTTAAGCTCCGAGTCAGACCAAACCAATGCAGGCTGAAGCAGCCAAAATGCCAGAATGTATTGAATACAGTTGCATTTTCAGTATATGATTCTATCATTTAATTTGTAGGAAAGATAGCTTGGAGCAGTGTGCCTTTAACCCTTAAAATATCACAAGAAACTCGTAAATCGAATGATTTGAATCAAATCTGACAATCTAAGATGCTGTTTTAAAGGCACAGAGACTCCGATAAATCGTTTTAAAACACCAGCATCACAGCTACAACAGTTCTAATTTTAATAATAAGCTGAGTACAATACATAACAGTAGTTCTCACCTTTTCTCTAGTCTATAGGGACACATACTGATTATCACATGTGCTGTTGCAGTGGAAGAGTGAACAAGGAACACATTTATAAAAAGGGTATAATTTATTCATTTTACTTATAGGGAAATATGGGGAAAATCATCATTGCTAGCTAAATGGGAAATAACAGTGAGGATCTTTTAAGTAATTCTGAGCATTATAAAAGCAGAAAAGCAACATGGGATTTTCCGAAGTTTGATATGCACAATGTCAACACAGCAGGTACAAAAATGAAGAAAAATCCGTTTCTCTGCTAAACTTTTCAAAGGGGAAAGGAATGATTCCATACAAGGACAAAGGTGATCCAAAGGTTGAGCCTCGGATTGGATCGATGTGAGTTTAATCTGTGAATCCAGAATCCAATCCTAATCCTAGTACTTTTAACTAATTGAACTAAACTCAACCAAAATAGTATTGAGAGTCATTCTTTTGAGAATCATATAAAAGCTGAGACAGACAATCAGTCTATGTACCTAAAATCATTGATCTGAAAGACAAAGAACAGCAGTCCATTTTACCGTTGAGTTTAAAGGACTTAAATCCGTCCATCCTCTGAGCTGGATGGTGTTTGAGCCGCTGCGACTCACAGGAAACGTGGTTTTCACAAAGTGAGTCGAGCACAAACTTTGAGTTTGACCTTATTAGTCGGATGGCTCTTTGTTGCCGCAGCAATTGGAACAGGTTGGCAGGTTTGCCAGCGTTTATCAGAGCATATTAGACCTTCGCTGGGCTTCCTATTAACTTAATGAACATTTAATCCTTTAATGGATTGGAGGGAATTGAGAGCGGCAAATTATCAGGTAGACACTCTCTCGCTGGTGTTGATAAAGACACCGCCGATTGAACTTGAAGAGACGCATTTGAGACAGCAGCCTCCCTCTTCCTTTGCCTTTCTTCAGCTCACTTTGTTCTCTCTCCATGACCGTCTCTCCTTTCTCCCTCTTTTTTTCCTGTGCATCCCTCTATCACACAGCCTTTCTTTTGTTTCTGAGACACCCTGTGTTCCTCTGTAACAGAGGAAAGTCGGCTGCTGCTTGCAGAGCTCGATCGCCGCCATTCATCAGTCCTCATGAAGGGGACATCATAGAGATCTCTCTCCAGGAGGGATGTGCTAACACAACACAAACAGGCCATTACAGAGCTGTCAAGCATCGCCTGCAACAGTCTCTCACTCTTTTTGGCTCTACCCTTCATCCAGCCCAGTGAGGGATCTTCTAAGTCCACATGCTAGCAAAGGCGGAGAAACATGAACGAACTCACAACACCGCTGTGATCACAGAGCCGAGCAGGGCAGCTGAACTCTGGCCGGTCCATCGTCAGGTCCAGCTAATGGGTGGAAAGTTCTCAGGAGAAGCTCCTGCTTTCTGAGGCCTGCTTCAGCTTGACTCAGGAGGACCGGTGGAGCTGAATTGATCTGGTAGCTCCTATATTTCTGTCGACAGCCAGCTAACAAGGCTGATGTCTCAATAAAGACTGGTGCCTGGGGAAGAAAAGGTGGATGGGGGGAGGGGAGTTGTTCCTGCAGACAGCAAACCTGTGTTAAGACAAACCAGCAGACAGAAGGAGGGAAAGGTTCATGCCCTCTCTGGTTTTTTAATGCGCTCCCACATACATGCTCAGCCCCTGCAGGATGACACCGAAAACCGATACTATTGAGGTGACACCGAGAGCCAGAGCTTTGGAAAAAGACCGTTCTGATAAATTTCAACGTGATGCATCGCAGTCGTCATTTGCAATCAATAAAACTCATTATTTTACGGTGAGATCTAGCTATAATAGAACTCTACGGGCTTTCACCACAAACCCCTTGTGCTCTTCTATTCACCATTGACCACAAACCTAGAGCTCCAAGTCATTTAGCGAAACAAACAGAAGAAGATGAAGCGAATGTTTGTGTAAAAGAAACACACTGACGGACTGACTGATCGATGAGGCCGCTGATCTATTTTTGATGCGTGAGACTTGAGCACATAGTTGGGCAGCTCTGTGCGGTGAGGAGGTGGAAACAGGCATAATTAAAGAGGCGTTAGGAGCTGAAATATGAGACACGGTGGAGGAAAACATCTTTCCCTGTCAGCGGGACTGTTCAAGTGTGTTTGAACGGGACGTAAGCGGCTTTAGCCTTTAGTTTAATGGCTTAGATGCTTCTCTCAATGCGGTAATCTTCTTCTCCAGGCTAATAATTATGACAAGTCCGTGGGATGTTGCTGCAGGTTCTCCATTGATGAGAAGTATCAATGCAAATAGCAGCATCTGACCCGCCTACCAGCTGCGATCAAAACCAAAAAAAGGGCAAAAAACTTGTCTTTGCCATTTATTGCACCATAGAAGCTCCCAGCAGCTTTCGCTTTCTTCCTCTTGTTGCTTCTAAATAATGTGTTCAATCCAAGAAATATTGCAAGAATAATCTCTGCTCTGCTTATTGTTCCCTGCTTCCAACTCTCCTTCCCCCCATTGGTCTCCTGTAGCAGAGGTATGTGGTAATATCATCCACTACAGTTTGCTCATTAGCAGCGAGTCCTGCTCACCGCATGGGTCTTTATGTTTCTCCCGTCTGACAACAACCTGAAGGAACGCCTCTCTGCTCGCACTGGGATTGCGACGGTGTGAAGCGGCGTGCAGGAGTTGAATCGGGGATGGCGTTCGCAGACAGGAGGGGGGAGCTCAGGGAAGCACCATCTCCGTACAGGGAAGTGATTCACTCACAACAAATGTGGGAGCTGCAGCGAGACGGGTCCGCATTTGTTGCTCGCTTTTTTGGGAGTCCTTTTCATCTGCGCTGCCTTTTCAGAAAGCAGATTCAAATACCGATGACGAGTATTTTGTGCAGGAATGTGTAGAACAAGAGGAATAAAACCCTCCCACCCAACTGAAGTCACTCTCTAAAAGCATCAGAGAATCCTCATTCAAGCAACTCATAATCCCCTTTTCTTTATGCTCCTTTCTTCACTTTATTTTATTTTATTTTTTTGCATTTTTGCCTACTTTGTAAAGAGTCTTTGAGTGTCTTGAAAAGGGCTATATAACTATCATGTACCATTTAAAAAAATCTGCAATAGCATTTCAAAATGTCTCATCCTGAGCTAAGCCAGATTTGAAAAGATTTAATTTAAAAACCACACACATATATATTTATGTATCTAGACATACCGTATATATGTATCTGTACTATCAATACTTTTACATATCACCATTACATTCAAAATAAATAAATTTGAGGGAAAAAATCTAATGTTTCCAACATTAACTTTTTGTAAAGTTGTTGAATGTTAGGAATGTAAAAAAGAAATTTAAAAATGACAAAACATAAGTGAAGAATCATCATTATGTCATCATGTAGTAAAGAAAAATAATTGAAAAACTGATTAAATCATTATTAGTTACTGTAACAAATAGCTAAAATATTCTTTGATTATTAAAATGTATAAAATTAATTTGCTTTTATTTTTTTAAAGGAACTTATAAATGTTTTACACATTTTATCTTTTCTTCATGGGATGTTTTAATAGTTTATGTAAAGAATAACAGGAAAATTAGCCAAAAAGGACAGATTGTTCCTTGAAAGACTGTGGTATGTAGTGTCATTTTAGTAAAATGTGATGCAAGTATATTTTTGATTTTTTAAATTAAACTAAAGCCATTTATGTTCCTCTGTGGACTGAGATCCTGACGTCAACAATGTAAACATTTATAAATGTTGCTGAGATATTTTTAAAATTAAAAATGGACTTGTTAAAAAACTCACTTCTTCAACTTTTGACGATACAGAGCTTTAACAGCTTTTATTTTTTTAAAATTGATTTATTTTCTCCTATTGAAGAAGTGCGCAGACATACAACGAGATGTCAGAATATTATTTGCTTAACTATACATTCATTCACATGTATACTGCGTGTACACACACACGCAGTGGCACACACACACGCACAGACCAACACCAAGATAAAATAAATATGTGTTGAAGGACACTGGAGTCATGATGGATAGAATACATTCAAAGCCTCATGTGTGAGTGGAGAGTCACACTCAGCCTTGTAGAACACTCCTGGTCATTTGTATGGATCGGTATGAGATAAAATGACTGCAAACGTGAACCATGAAGGAAAACAAAATGGCTGGCTTGCTGCTCGACATCCAATATACATACAAAAACTCGCTCCGTCTCGTGTGAGCGCTCCTGAGCGTCAGCGAGGCTCTGCATGGCTGCCTGAGCGGTTCAATACCTGTTCTTCCACCAATTTAATTTCCAGCCCTTCATTCATTCCAAGGTTATCTCTTCCATGTACATGTAATATTTGTAATTGCCCTCGAGTCAGACGCAGCCGAACCAAAGCAGAGGAGAAATGAAATTTTTCGTGCAAGGATGATTTTTTTTTTTAAAAAAAAGAGCAACAGAACAATAACAAAACGGTGAAAAAGTAATAATAAAAAAATGTGGGGGATTAATTAAAATTTTGCCCTTAATCATTTCCAACATAGAATCAAACTAATCTTGAAAATTAATTTGCTGTGTTATTTAGATGAATTCCGATAAGGAAAAATATGAATTGAGGTTCAGCTTTGGAGTTTAGTTTAAATGAAAACTATTTAAAGTAAATCCTTAATGCATATCATAGGAATTAGCAGCTGACTGGAGACTGGTTTTAATGGAGTGGAAACACTGGGTGAACTGGTGGCAGAACTGATAAACAAATCAGTCAATTCCTTCACATAATGGAAATGTTGTGAGAACAATGGACTACTGGAGGCCGAGATAAAGACTTAATACCTCTATCGCAACTTCCCAACAATGTGGTTGACAATTGCAGTGTGTACATTTCAAGCAACACAATTTGTGAAAGTATTTCTTTGTTGGAATACTGCTTCTTTTTTTTTTTTTAAAGAATTTGGTTTCGTGTGCAAATTTAGGGTTATTTCCAGGCAGGAAGGGATGGCGTTTTCTTCATGAGAAGAAACTTTTTGTGGCTGAAAAATGACTAAAAAGACTTGGTGGAAGAATTAGGACCTATGTTCTACGAAATAAATGTAAAATCACATCAGCTTCAGCCAACTGACATATTTTAAAGTGAATGCTTTAAAGTTTTGTCTAAATCTAACATTTACGACAGAAATGGCGACACCGTGTTGGTTTAAATGGTTTATCGAGGCCACAATTTAGTTTATGTGCGATAAAGTCAAGTTCATGATCCACCATGCACTTATGCTTTGTGCAAACACTTTAGGACGAGTGCCGGGCAGCTAAAGAGGCTCGTATTTTAAAAAACTATTAGACTTTTCAACATGAGCTTTCAAATTTACATTCACGGGCAGTTTCCGGGACTGTGAGCGAAAACGGGAACACTTGACACGGAGGTCAACGAGCTAAAGATCCGGTCCAAGCAAGAGCGGCAATGGAAGGAAAGGGAAATAGATGTGACGTGCAGGTAGAACAGGATCTTAATGGCGCTGGACCAGACAGGGCAGCGGGTGTCAGTGGCGTTTCCTTCACTTCCTCCTAATCTGACCCGAGGCGGCCCTGACGCTGCCTCCACGACTTTCTTCAGCTTAACACGGGATAAGTGGCTGCCCTCACCTCTCCACCGCTGGGCTGATCCCAACCTGGACCAAAGCGCTGATTCTCTCCCTTTATTTCCTCCACTATCTCTTCTTCTTGAGGATTCTTTTTTTAAATTTCTCACCCTGCAGCAGTGAAAGCTTTGCCGTTGGGGCGAAGAAGAGGGCCAAGGAGTTGAGTTGTTTGCTGTCACTCAGCCATGCGAGACCAGACCCATGTCAAGGACCCTGTCACAACACGCACACGTAAATAAAGGTGCGGGGAGTTTGTGGGGTGCACGAGAGGTATTAGTTGAACAAGTGACAATAACAGTTTTCACGTCTCGCGGCGGAAGACATGAAGGACGGGGGATGGACGTAAACAAACCCCAGACTGGGGCTTCGGGGGAGACCAGAGAACTGAAACGCAGCCTTCACAACTCGTGCTCACCTCAGATAACACAACGGGGGGGAAAGAGACACTTTCACGTCACCACCTCGCCTCACCTCGCGGTCGACACATGCGCTATTACTGCAGCTTGACACGCAACCGAGGCAAATACATGAGCAATGTCAGGATGAGTTCATGCACAGACATCACACGGATTTCCTCGAGTTGTGCTGCACAGCAAACTTTGATGTCACGCTTTTGGGTTCAAGTGTGGCTCATTGTCACATGTGTGAAGTTAATCCCCCCGCTATCAGAGACTATGCATTATTTAACCTTTTTTTTCTTCTTCCTCTTCTTCTTTCAAACGCAAAACACTCCTTACCTTCGTTGCTGTTAGTTCCCGCCGTGCCCACAGCCTGTAATGATATAGTCCATAGCAGCATCGCAGCCAGCCCCGGATCTGAAGCCATGGTGTTCTCCCTCTGCCTCCCTCTCCCCTCTCTCCTCTCTCTTTACTCCCTCGCCCTCACTCTCCCTCTCTGCCTCTTGCTGCCTCCCTCCCTCCCTCTGTCTCTCTCTCTCTCTCTCCTCTCCTTCCTCCTCTTCTTCTTGTGTCCCAGGGTTGAGGAGAGAGCGGGGAGGAGGAGAGAGTGTGTGTGAATGAGTGTGAGGGCTGTGAGCTCATTGGGTTGGAGTTGGAGCTGCCTCTGAGGCTCGCTTCAGTCTGCCGGCTTCCTCACACAGCCCGCGCACACACACACACACACACACACACACAGATGCATGCATAGACTTTCAGGAGGGGGAGGGACCAGCGCGTCTGTCAAAGCTGTGGCAGCCAATTACAGCACGGGGATGGCACGCTAAACGCTCTCTCGGTCGCCACACCTTCCTGTCCTACCTGCCCGGCCAACTCTCACTTTCTGTTTATCTCTGTGGGTCACGAGCTGGCACGCTGCACTCCACACCCCCTCAACTCCACCCCACCTCGCTCTCTCTCTGTTATTTACCCTCATTTGTCATTGGCTCGCCTCCCCTCCAACACACACACAAACACACACACACTGACTCTCACCTACCCAGTGGCAAATATCTGACTGATGGGATGAACTGAAAACAGCAGCGTGTCTGCGAGGCCCAAGGACAATGATCGGTTATCGATCTTCCTTATTGCATTCATAAAGCTATTATCTATAGTACGTCCAGGGGCAGCAGAGTGTGACCTCACATCCTTATATATGCACTCACCGGCCACTTTACTAGGTACAATTTGCATGGATTCTTTGTGGCATGGATTCAACAAGGTGCTGGAGGGCATTCTTCAGAGATTTTGTCCATATTGACATGATCGCATCAAGGCGTTGCTGTCGAATCTTCCACCACATCCCCATGGTGCTCTATTGGAGCTCAGTGAACTCATTGTTATGTTAAAGAAACCAGTATGAGATGATTTGAGCTGTGTGACATGGAGCATTATCCAGCCAGAGGCAGCCATCAGAAGATGGTTCATATATGTTAACTGTCATTTTTCATACATTCGGCACATTGATATACCATAAATAGGCATACTTACTGGCCATTTGATTGGATGCACCTTGCCAGTACCAGTTTAGACCCCTCTTTTGCCTTCAGAGCTGTCTGAATGATTTGTATCATAGATTCAACAATGCTGAAAACATAGTATTACAATTGCTGAAGTGCTCTATTGGATTGAGGTCTGGTGACATGTTCAAGAAACCAGTCGGAGATGATTTGAGCTTTGTGACATGGAGCGTTATCATGCTGGAAGTAGCCATCAGAAGATGGTACATGGTCATAAAGAGATGGACATGGGTAGCAACAACAGGCAGGTAGGCTGTGGCATTTAAACGATGCTCAGTTGGTGCTAAGGAGCTCAAAGTGTGGAAAGAAAACATCCTCCACATTTTTACACCACTACAAGCCTGAAGCGCTGATACAAGGCATGTTGATTACGCCAAATTCTGACCATCTGAATGTCGCAGCTGAAGTGGAGACTCATCAGACCAGGTAATATTTTTCCAATCTTCTACTGTCCAATTTTGGTATAACTTGTTGCCTCAGTTTCCTGTTTTTAGCTGACAGGAGTGGCACCCAATGTACAGCCATGGCCATAAGTTTGGACACAGCATGACTTATGTCTGTTTTGATGTCTATTACAGAACATAACTAATATTTTTTGACTGCACCAGTTTAATTAGTCAACAAATCAACAAGGGATATAATATTATCAATAAATTCCAACAATTGGAACAACTTTGTTCCCAAAACATAATATTAGAAGAAAATAACAAAAAAATGCAGTACTTTCACAACCGAATTTGGTAAGAATAACAAAATGACACCAAACTCTTTTGATGTTTTTTTTAAATATGAAACTTAATATAGTTCCCAGGAGTTGTGTACTGTATTGTAAGTGACAATTTTGTGGTATTTTCTAAGATTCACAAGCGTCATGGTACTTGTGTCCAAACTTATGGCCATGGCTGTATTTCTATCATCTCAAACCAGTCTGACTCGTCTCCACTGACTTCTGGCATCAATAAGACAAGAAAACTGCTATCTGGATATTTTCTGTTTTTCACACCTTTCCCTGTAAACCTTAGAGATGGTTGTGTGTAAAATTCAAGGAGATCAGCTGTTTCTGAAACAGTCAGAACAAGTTGCCAAGTTCTTAAATCCCTTTTCTTCTTCACTCTTGTGCTCAGTTTGAACTTCAGCAAGTTGCCTTGACCATGTCTACAAGTCTAAATGCATTGAGTTGCTGCCATGTGATTGGCTGATTAGATATTTGCGTTAACGAGCAGTTGAACAGGTGTACCAAATAAAGTGGCCATTGAGTGTACACATATATGTGTATGCGTCACTGTTACTTAAGGATTTATTGATTTCATGATAGTGGGAATGATTACAGCAGCTGTTCTGTTACACCTTCACAGATTGCTGAAGGAAGCCTCAGTTGTCGGTTTGGTTCACAAAACTGACAGAAAATGAGATTCTTAGTCACTCTGCCAAAATCTGTTTACACAAATTTGTATTCATGAAGTAAGACGAATGCTAAGTGATGTAAAACTAATACCAAACTGCAGAAGAAACAATCCCAACTCAAGGTCAACTGATAAAATCTAGGGTCTGATATGTTCATAAAATCATGTGATGTCATCAGATGGTCAAGACGAGCTACTAAATAGACCTTGAGCTGAGACTGTCAACACTGAACTTTTATACACTTAAAGTACTCATCATGAAAACGAGCATCAGGCCAAAGTCTCTGTTTATTACTATAAAATCTTTACCACTAATACTGGTTCTGCTGCAAGTAGTAATGATCGTACTTTGTACTTAGTTTGATATGTTATACTATATTAGCCCAAAGAATAGTATTAAGTGTCCCTCAATGCTTTGGTACACTGAACCAGAAAATTTCAATTAAGATCATTGTTACCTGGGAGAGAATTATTTAGAAGTTCAACATTGCCAGCTAGAAAGAGGACAAAAATGTGTACATTTGTATATATAAATGGTTAGAGTAGAAATTGTGAGAAGACAAGGTCTTGACTCTTAAAAAAATAATAATAAAATGCAGATTTGATGAATAACATCCAAAGCCTTGTGACCAGCTTAAACTTTGAATGAAGTTTCTATTATAAAATCTGCCAGTGATACAGGGGGAACCCTGTATCACATGGCTGAGATTTGGTAGATTTGGTAGTTGTCAGGCTGCCTTCCCATTCATTTTAATGGGGATTTCTGATGTATTTTTTTCCGAATTTCATAGAAAATGTACGATTTATCACTACCAAATGTCATAGCACATCATTGATGATCAAGGGAAACATTTCTGATGTGTAATTTATGTGACTTGGAAATCTATTGGACGAGCTAGATATTAAATCTAATGTTGGAAGAATCTATAACAAGAGTCTGGGGACTCAGAAAACCAAACAGTATCTGGTGTGACCACCATTTGCCTCATGCAGTGCAACACATCTCCTTTGCATAGAGTTGATCACGTTGTCGATTGTGGCCTGTGGAATGTTGGTCCACTCCTCTTCAATGGCTGTGCGAAGTTGCTGGATATTGGTGGGAACTGGTACATGCTGTCATATACGCTGATCCAGAGCATCCCAAACATGCTCAATGGGTGACATGTCCAGTGAGTATGCTGGCCATGCAAGAACTGGGACGTTTTCAGCTTCCAAGAATTGTGTACAGATCCTTGCAGCATGGGGCCGTGCATTATCCTGCTGCAACATGAGGTGATGTTCTTGGATGTATGGCACAACAATGGGCCTCAGGATCTCATCACGGTATCTCTGCATTCAAAATGCCATCAATAAAATGCACCTGTGTTCTTGGTCCATAACAGACGCCTGCCCATACCATAACCCCACCGCCACCATGGGCCACTCCATCCACAACATTGAAATCAGAAAACCGCTCACCCACACGATGCGACACACGTTGTCTGCCATCTGTCCTGAACAGTGTAAACCGGGATTCATCTGTGAAGAGAACACCTCTCCAACGTGCCAGATGCCATCCAATGTGAGCATTTGCCCACTCAAGTCGGTTACGACGACGAACTGGAGTCAGGTCGAGACCCCAATGAGGACGATGAGCATGCAGATGAGCTTCCCTGAGACGGTTTCTGACAGTTTGTGCAGAAATTCTTTGGTTATGCAAACCCATTGTTTCAGCAGCTGTCCGAGTGGCTGGTCTCAGACCGTCTTGGAGGTGAACATGCTGGATGTGGAGGTCCTGGGCTGGTGTGGTTACACGTGGTCTGCGGTTGTGAGACTGGTTGGATGTACTGCCAAATTCTCTGAAATGCCTTTGGAGACGGCTTATGGTAGAGAAATGAACATTCAATACACGAGCAACAGCTCTGGTTGACATTCCTGCTGTCAGCATGCCATTTGCACGCTCCCTCAAATCTGTGGCATTGTGCTGTGTGATAAAACTGCACCTTTCAGAGTGGCCTTTTATTGTGGGCAGTCTAAGGCACACCTGTGCACTAATCATGGTGTCTAATCAGCATCTTGACATGGCACACCTGTGAGGTGGGATGGATTATCTCAGCAAAGGAGAAGTGCTCACTATCACAGATTTAGACAGATTTGTGAACAATATTTGAGAGAAATGATGATATTGAGGATGTGGAAAAAGTTTTAGATATTTGAGTTCATCTAAAAAAAAATGGGAGCAAAAACAAAAGTGTTGCATTTATATTTTTGAGTGTAGAACTACTACCACTATAGCTACTATTAGCAACAACACCACCAATATTAATAATAACAACTAATGCTGCTAATTCTACTTACATCCACAACTTTTAATTTGAAAGTAATTTTAATCGTGAAATACTTTTTACTAGTACTAGTGCTAATATAACTACTACCACCATCAACAAAAGTAACAACAACACTGAAAATAATAGCAACAACTAATGATACCAATACTACTTACTTCCAGAACTTTCAATATTGAAGTCATTTTAATCATGTACAATTGTTTTTACTAGTATTTTTACCACTACAACTACCATCATCATCACCACCACCATCAACAACAATTTTGCTGATCATCATAAGAACTAATGCTACTAATACTACTTACATCCACAACTTCTAATGTTACAGTAATTTTAATCATGTGCAATTTATTTTACTCGTACTGTTACCACATAGCTATTATCATTATCATAATTAACAACAACAGTTATGCTAATCATTATTAAAAAAAAAAAAAAGCTAATGCTACTAATACTACATTCTTTGACAACTTTTAATTTGACAGTAATGTAATAATGTGTCATTCTTTTAACTGGTACTATTACTGCTATAACTACTGTCATCATCATTATCATCAGCACCAGCAACAATTAATCATCAGAAGAACAGCTAATACTGCATACTTCCACAACATTTAATATTACAGTAATTTTAATCATGTGCAATTGTTTTAACTAGTACCACATAACTACTATCATTATCATAATTAACAACATCAACGAGATATTAAGATGACTCTCTTGACCGAAAGTGGCTGAAAATAATAACATTTGTACATTATACTAGCACTACTACAACTAATGATAACAATAGTGGTATTTGTGCTAAGTTTTTAAAATACAATTTACTTTGTCATTAAAATGCAAGTAATAAGTGTAAATATCAGAGTAAATTCTTTGTTTTATCAGAGTTTATCAGAGCTATTTCCCACCATGCCCCTGTGATCCGGCGCCAGCTGCTCTCTCAAGCTGTAACTGCGGTCTAATGTGTACAGGATGAGTGTGTCACCGAGGTCTGCCAGCACCGCTGCCGTGCTGAGTTTCCAAACTGAACTGTTCGCCCTGTGAGCCCCAGGACACGGCAGCACAACACTGTCACAGCTCCACTGCCATCACGACAACACTGCTGCTGCTGAAGCATCACTGCTGCTCGGTCTGCCTCACACGCACACCAGAAGAAAACTACGACTCATCCTTACAAAATATTTAAGACTTTAAGCGAGGGCTGTCCATGAATATTGAGTGTGAACATACATGCAGCTGGCCTGCTCAGCAAAGGAGATGGAGGTTAGTTGAGAGGCCAAACTGTGGCGCCTGCCAAAGTCCCTCCTCCACCCCCCCCCCAGGCCTGCAGACACAGGGGTTTCTGTGTGGGTTTATAATGGTTCCTCCACAGCATGTATAGGGGAGCCTTTTGCCTACGTGCATCGTCTCAATAAAGGCTGCAGGGAGCGAGACGCGCACATAAACGCGAACAAACGAACACAAAGGGCCGTGTGCGTGATATCGGGTCAGACGGCGTTCTGCTCTGTAGCCGTTCTGTCCCTCATCTGCAGTGTGTGTTCATGTGTTAGGCTCGATTTCTTTACCACTAGGCTGCACTGTCAGTCTGCCTGTCTAATAGGCTGCACGCCTGCGAGGACAACAACCCTGTCATCTTCACCCTGACGCTCCAGTCTTCCAAGAGCAGAGAACAGAATGCTCTCTGACGCCTTGAACACCATCAACATACAGAAAGAAAAAAAAAAAAACACCAAAACAAATCACTGACTTCTGTCACTGTGCCATGACTGGAGGGATTTAAAGAAGAAAAAGGCTGCTTTGGAACTGGAAAACTGACAAAAGAGTTCAGACACAGAGACACTGTGTTTTTTCCCCTATTAGTAGTAGAGAATATTACAGAAACAACCAAGAACGGTTGTAGGAACGGTTGTCTATTAAAGCGTACAGCCTGGAGCAAACGCACCACAGATGCTTGTTCTGTGTCTTTACACCCCAAAAACTCCTTTATTGTGTTGTACTGAAGCAGAAAACAGATGTGCATCCCCTGTAAAAATGACACTGGCAGCCACCTTTCATATCTTTTGCAAATTCATTTTCTATGCAGCAACACATCAGTGTGACATCAGCGAGCGCCGTAAAGTCTTCGCTCGTTTCTGGCTTTACGGGAGGTGGCGGAAAATCTCTGCATTCAAAATAAAATGTCCAAGAGAGTGTGAATAATGTGAGGCGCACAGGTATTACCAGAATAATAGGCCGGAATATGAATTTAAATGCGAACACGAGGAAGAGAAATGGTGATATTCCAGGGTCATTTTGTCCTTTTAACTGTAATTGAAGCAGTGTAAAGAATGGAAACGCGTGATAGATGTGTTATTATACACACACACACACACACACACACACACACACACACACACACACACACTCAACCTCCACACACATATACACTCACAGACTTAAGCTCATTAAAATGGCTCCCCATAGTTCTCAGCTCTGCCTTTGAGCAAGCCTTGTTGTTGTATACAGTATCAGCATCTGGTTTAATATAATGAGGAAAACTGACCAGCAATGCCATCACCGTGGCAACAAAGTGGGTGTCCCCTTGTAGCACCAGGAATCTTAATAACTTCACCTGGGTGTTACCTGGAGGGTCTGTGGGCAGCAGTTGGCATTAAAAACCTTCAGGTGTGTGTCTGTTTACCTGAGTGTGTCGTGTGTGTTGTGTGAGGGAGCGAGCAGATGGTGGGGGTCAGTGCGTGCCGACTGTTGTGGGGCTTGTGTGCCGTCGGCTAAATATAGCTCAGCAGTGACAGAGCTGCTCAGAGCCGAGTGAGTCGCCGCTCGCTTTAATTCTTTGATCAGCTGAGCTCCGTCTTGTTTCACCTCGCCGTAATCGAGTCACTTCAAAGCCGGCGAAATCATTTCAGGTAAATTAATTTCGGCCGTAAACTAACCAGCCATCGAAACACACTAAAAGCGGTAATTTTTACCCGACAACTGTCATCAACACCAATTACCATAATAAAAAACTCCTTCTAAAAAGCATATGCTTCCACTAACTTTGATAGAATTTACCAGCACCGTCCATGCTTAAATAGTGCAAGAGCCTTTTATTTACTGACATTTTATTTGAAGCAGTTGTTCATATTTAACTTAATTCCATGTGCAAAATTTCATATTTTGCTTTCTAAGGTGCAATATTTCACTTTGATGTGCAACATTGTCAGTGTGTTGTGCAATATTTTCATTTTCATTTCATTTCTCAGCTGCAGTATTTCATTATCATGTGTGTAATTACTCCACCAAGGAGCAGCAGAGTTATGAGATGATCGGTGCACGTTTGTCCATCTGTCTGTCTGTCTGTCTGTCTGTCTGTTAGCAACATTACTCAAAAGCAGAGGAACAGATTTGGATGAAATTTTCAGGGAAGGTCAGAAATGACACAAGGACCAAGTGATTTGATTTTGGCAGTGATGCGGCTGATAGTCTGGATCCATGGATTTGTTAAGGATTTCTGTATCATTGCCAGATAGCGGTGCCACTGTAACCATGACAACAAGTAAACGCTACATCAGCTGCTTGAGGATCACACGATCATGATCCTACTACAAATCAACTGCTGCGGACTTATCGGGACTTACCAGTCGGAAATGATGCAAGGAACAATTGATTAAATTGTGAGGGTGTTTCCGAGTTCTATCAATGTCAGCTGCCTGCTACATATTGAGGTCAATTCGATATCCAGACAAAACGTACACATTCATAACACACGCCTGTGCTCAGCGCAAGGTCATTTGGTTTGTGGGTAGATTTATATTAATGGCCACATTCTATAGTGCTGTGATTTCTGTCACGAATGTTTTCAAGATTTCAGCCACTGGTAATAATACGACTGAGCAGCCTTGGAGGAGTACTGCACTTTGAGTGCTTTTCTTGTTTTTTACTGTTCTATCCTCACGTAATCTGAGCTCACTTATTTTATTTCAGTAATATATCATACTTATATCTTTTTTGCTTTTCTACTTTATAGGCACTGCACTTTCTGGTCTATGTCATTTTATTCTTTTCTGAGCAATATCTGGCACAAGAATTTCCTGTGGGACTAATCAAGGTTGTATTTTCTCATATATCAAAAACAGGCATTTTCTGCATACATTTTCTTATATTTTGCAACAAAATCTTTTCTCTGGTTTACTTCTGTGTCACCTTGGTGCTGATTGATGTCAACGCAAATTAAATACTTCCTCCATGTTTACCTGTGTGTTAAATTCCTTATAATATTATCTTAGTACGTAACATTGTCATGTCATACCAGCAAAAAAGACAATTTCTATTTCTTCTAAAACTGCTTAACAATTTTATTTTCATACTCTATTTGCTTGAGTGTTTCCTGCAGAACAGTGGATCTATTTCAGCTGTTTAATCATATGATTAAATTTCTTCTTTTTTTTGGTTTAACATCATTAGGGTCAGGAAACAACTGTGGTCAAAGAAAACAGCATTAAAACTAATTTTACTGAAACATCCATCCATCAAACCCGGCTGCCCCCCACTGCAGATTTTGTGGCTCTTTAATAACATTTCGCTGTTTCCTCCTGTGCTTCTGATGGAGAAGAATTATATTTCTCCAATGTGGCACTTTTTTTTTAACTTCAATGAAAACATTCGGTATCTTATTTCTGGGCATTTGCTAAAACGAGTGATGCTGTTGTTTCATGGGCTCGCCTCCACCTTGACAAGACTGCTGAACATCATCAACAATCATTAAAATAGGTTCCAAATGAATCATTCTGTGGCTTTTTTTTCCCTCAGTGCCAGCATCTTTTTTTGAAATCATTCCCAAAGAGGAGAGTGAATGTGGCTGCTTTGAGAAAAAACACCTTTCTTTGTGGCTGCTCCGAGCGGTTCCTGTTGAAGATCTCCAACTTTTCAGAAAGCTGTTGTCACGGTCGCTCCTTTCCATCTAACAGCAGTTAGAATGGCGATGTGTTGTCAACATGTTGTCGTTCCAAAAACAAAACCCTGCATCATAGGAGCGCTTGAAAAAAAAAAAACAGCAAAATAAAGTGCTCCCCAGTGCTTCCAAATAAACAGCAAAAATGCTATAACAAAGTCCTATCACTCACAAGCCAACATCTCTTCCTTCTCTTTTAGGTCCTTATTATGAAATGTTGGCAGGAGGTGTTGAATTTTACTGTTTGCAGCTGAACAGCGAATAGCAAAGTAGAAAAAAGTAAAAATTATAAGTGAATGAAAACCCTATTTCTGTTTCACCTCAACTATGCGCTTATGGTAGCCATCCACAAGTTTCTGGTTGGATCATTGACCCTCTTGACAGAATTGTTGCAGTTTAACAAAATTTCTTGGCCTTCTCACACAGTTTTGTTTCTTCATCAAAGTCCACAGGTTCTTGATGGTGTTTAACTTTGGGGAGGTCAGTCTCAAACCTTCATTCTAGCCTGATTTAGCCATTTCTTTACTACTTTTGAAGTGTGTTTGAGGTCATCGCCTTGTTACAACACCAAACTACATCTGAGACCCAACATTCTGACTGATGACTTTTGGTTTCCCTAAACAATATGAAGGTGATCCTTTGTCTTTATTATTTCATTTACTTTGTGTAAAGCATCAGTTCGACTTGCACCAACCATTCCCAGCGTATAATACTGCCACCACCATGCTTGAAGGTAGGTGGGTGTTTTGGGGTTACGGAGAGGTCACGTGTAACAGGTGTCACTGATTCCTTCATAGAAAATTCAGAGTTAATAGTCACTGGAACTCAAGACAGACATGATAGACATGTTTTTTGCAAGTGTATGTAAACTTTTGTTCATGATTGTATCTGTTGGTTTTCTAGCTATTATTATTTTCCCAGTCCCTCCTCAATCTTTTCTACCTGGACCAGCCTCTATTTGTCCACAAAATCCTCCAACATTTGAAGGATTTATGGAGCTTTTTTTATACAGCGGTTAAGGCGTCACACATTATCTCTACAAAGAAAGTGTCTCCATCAAGTTGAGATGGACTCTCTCACTACTGCATCCCTGGATGTAGGTAAATACTTTGTGTCCCATCAGAATCAGCATATCGAGTCAGCCAAAACCCTGATCCTATCTAATGTTCTTCTAATCTGGAAAGCTTGCTTGATCAGACTCAGTACCAGTGAGACTGTACAAGCCCACCATCCTGTCCAAGATGATCATTTTCAACTCTCTCCTCCCTTCTATGGCAGCAATGAGTATCTGAAACTACCAGATCTCCTGCAAAGACACTGCTTGATTTTTAGCATTTCCTCATCTGTTTTGCTTGTCATCCCCCAATTCTGTGCTACTCCGTCCAACACGGAGGTCAGTGAACTCTTCTCAGGGTGCTGTAGCTTACACAGCTGAGGGTCAGAGGTGCTGCATTTAACAGGTATGCTTACAGAGACATGCTTGGTGAGGAAGGTTGAGGCACAACAGCCTGCGAAAAATGAAGGAAAATACGGCTGGTATGAAAATAACCATATCAGGAAATGGATGGCGAATGGAAATAAATGGTTATGAAGCAGAAAATTACATTTATAGTTTTAAGTTTCACTAAAATCCACAAGATTTTTAAGCCATTTTCAGACATGAGATATGGATCATTCATCAATCTGTAAAAGCCTTCTAGTCATTAAGACCTTGGTCACTTTTCTGTTTATCTTTCTCTTGGCTTGATTCAAATATACCCCCAACAGTAGCAGAAAGAGCCTGAGTCAGACAGTACAACAAGAGACGTATAATGCATAATGCAATAGCAGACTAAATGTAAACTAATAAATGTTTAAAGTGTCCAAATGACCAACAGTGCAGTTCATTTTGGATTTCCTGAACAGTGAAACTGAGGATGACTGCGATGTAACTAAATATGTGCAAAATAATGTGCAAATCGTGGCAGCCGAAGAAATGAGGTGCAAAATCGTGTTTGAAATTTTGAAATAAAATTTTTAAAAGGAAGATAAAAGAAACTATGTGACGCTCACCTGCCTGATGTGAAGTAGAGCACACAGTGTGACCTTATGTTAGATCCTGATTCCTCCTTTCTCCGTGTCAGTAATAATTTAAAATGAGAACTAATGAATTCACTGCTACTTCATGCGACTCCCTGTCTTTGGAGACACTCAGAGTATCGGCCCTGCTGCTGTCTGATGCTTCAGGAATTTAATCAACTCAGAAGAAATAGTCTTAAACAGATGGAAGCAACAAATTAAACTGTTTTTCTGTGTGCTTTTCTGACAGCTCACCTGTCTGATGAGATACCACTTGCCCAAGTACGTGCAACTCTCTCTCTTTGGTGATACTAATAGATCCTACTGCTGTCTGATGCTGCAGGTATGTATCAAACTTGGAGGAAATAGTCCTAAACAGCTGAGGGGGAAAAAAAAACAAACATCAGCCCCTGATAATAATTGCATGAATGTAATCTTACAAATCAGATTACAGTCATTATTGGTAAGAATCATTGCTCTTAGTGTCTGAGTTTAAAATATTGTTTGTAAATGCCGATGCACTTCAGAGTTGTGCCGTGTACGGAAATGTGACCTGGGCGTGCATTTAGACAAGCAGCTGACACGTAAAGTTGTCGTCAGATTAACCGAACACGGTGCTTGTCTAAAAGGAGCTTCAGACAACCAGTAATTTAACTGGCTGTTAAATCAACTTCATGAATGCAGGTGTACTGTGTTATTGTATAACCTGAGACTGACACAGCATCAGTCAAAAGATTGGATACATCTTCTTATCCAAGGGTTTTTCTTAGTATCATTATTATCTATAATGTAGAACAAAATGAAAGATATAAAAACTATGAAACAACAATTTTGCTCTACAATGTACAATGTAGCAAGTCATGAAAATTCTAAGTGAGCCCCAGTAGCTCACCAAGAATGAGTAGAAATGCTGAATCTTTTAACCGGCACTGTATATTTAGCTGGATTTCTCTCTTCACCACCATGTTATGGTTAAAGGAGGCACCAGGGGGAACTACTTAACTTTGATTGTCAAAGTTTCTTCATGTTTAGTACACTTTCTTTGAGTTGCAACTTGATCAAATATGAGCATGCAGGCATGACACGTGAATTTTTAGATTCATGACTGACAATATTTGATATCTCTAAATAAAGACATACAGCGCCCTCCATAATTATTGGCACCCCTGGTTAAGATGTGTTCTTTAGCTTCTAATAAATTCATTTTTTTCCCCTAAATAATATAGGACCACCATGAAAAAAAGAGGAAAATCCAGCTTTTAATTCATGTGCATTTATTCAGTGGGGAAAAAAATCACACATTAAGAAATAGGTAGTGTCTACAGATACGGACCTGTACCCGTAGCCTGTGGACTATGGATACGGCACTTTCCATTTGCCAATCAGATATGGACCTGTACGCGAGTCTCGCGGGTCAGGAAACTGCTAACCACTGCAAACTGTTAAAAGGTAAGCAAAGGTTAAGGTTAGGGTTAGTGTTAGGGTCAGGTTTAGGGTCCGTACCTGTAGTACCGATGCTACGGGTCCGTACCGCTAGCGTCTACCGGGAGTCACGTGACCAGATCTCGCGTATCTGATTGGCAAATGGAAAGTGCCGTATCCGTAGTCCACAGGCTACGGATATGGGTCCGTACCTCTAGCAACAACCTAAGAAATAATTATTTTACATCAAATCATGTGTGCCACAATTATTAGCAACCCTGATGTTAATACTTTGTACAACCCCCTTTTGCCAACAAAACAGCCCCTAAGCTTCTACTTTAACACATTTCTGTACAATTTTCAGTGTGAGAGTATGTTTCTGCAATAACAATTGAATTTATTTTAAGGCCTTCAACACATCTTAACCAGGGGTGCCAATAATTATGGAGGACGCTGTATATCTGTTAAAGCCTATAGGTGTTCAGATATGTCAAAGTCAGTCCATATGTAGCCTTGTAGGCCGCTTTACTTTACTCAGGGTAACACAGGCTGCACATCCAAGAGAAAAGTCTGTGGAGATATTGAGCTGTGCAAGAAAGTCTGATCACAAGACCGGCTTTCATTTATTTTAATGCTAATTATAATCAACTAGTTGTAATGTTGAGGTTTTTCTTTTGAGCAAATCGTTTTTATGGACAAACTGCTTCGACTGGCTCTTAACCTTGCAACAACCCTATAAGTATTGTGATCTTTTGGATCTAATGAGCCTTTATTTCAGCTGAAACTTCCCTGCGGTCGTCTGCTGCTAATCTATGATGTTTCTTTGAGCAGCCAAACAGAAACCAAATGCAAGCTGTCGGAACTGCCTGTCGAGCCGAGCTTGACGCAGTCAAAGTACATTTACACAAAGTGATGTAATCTACACTGAAATCTGTTCCCTCAGACAAGACTACAGACGTCTCATGGTCTGATTAGTGTGTTATGCTTTGAGTAATGAGCTGTGATTATTCAGTCTAATTTACCTGCATATGTTACTAATTGCTACTTCACTTTTTTTTTCCATCTTTGGTGCTTTCTTGTGGAGCTGCTACTACAGACAAAAATACAGACAAAAAATAGAGTCTCTGCTCTCGCTGGCGTCACCATATTAGAGATGCTGCATTTTAAAGAGGAACTCATCTTTGCTCTGCCTTTGAATTACTGTGTAGGAAAATGAAGCAAAAACTAGTTATTTTAAAAGTTATGACATTGTGAAATCGCAAAGAAGAGAGCGGCCACAATAGTTTCAGTTTAACAATAATAAATATGGATTGGAACAGTAGCAGAACAGATGATTGCCATGAGAATGGTATGACTCTTGTATAAAAATGTAAATCATTTTGAATGCATCAAGACAAATGGTAAAGATTGGTGGCTTCAGTTTGAAACAGCATCAACGGCACATTAAAATAGGAGGAAATCGGACATTCTGGGGACAAATTATTAAGATATGATTCTTTTAAGTCATAGTAATGAGTGTTTGCAATGTACAGTCCCTTCAGAAAGCATTAAATCCCCTCCACTATTTGCAAATCTCAGTGTTCTAGATATATTTTGAGTGAGTGATTTTAAGTGAAAAGTTTTTGCAATTCAATGAAAATCAAAACCTAAAGTCTCTTTTACAAAACTACCCATAGCCATCGGTTTGTTGAGCAGGTGGATTCTGTTTGCTCTATTTGTCCTTTAGATGTATCCAGAATTTGGTAGGAGTCCATCTGTGAGTCTTGGGTAAAAAAATAACTGTTTGGAAAATCAGTGTGATCAGCAGGCACTGCTCATCACCTGCTAATAGCATGGTGGTGGCAGCATCATGCTATGGGGATGTTTCTGAAGAGTAGGGACAGAAATATTGATTAGCTACTACTGGGACTGCTGAAAACAGCCCAATACAGATGGTTTCTTGAATGAAAGCGACACATGAAGCTGGAATGATGGTTTAACTTTCAGCACCACAATGACCTGAATCAAACAGCCAAAAAAGCAGTGGACTGACTTCAGGACAAGTGTCTGAGCGTCCTTTATGACAAACTGCTCATATCTGAGTGTGCAAAGCTTTTATAGCGATTTATCTAGACTTGAAGCTGTTGGCAAAGGGGCTTCTACAAACTAACATGAGCGAGTTCAGCTTTTTATTTTTAATAAAAACAGATTTTCACCTTATCATGGGTTACTGACTGTAGATGAGGGAGAAATTACACTTTTATTCATTTGAAATTTAATCTACAACACAACAAAGTGTGCAAAAAAATTGAAGGTGTCTGAATACTTTCTTGCTTGGTCTGTCTGTAGCTAACATAAATAATTTGACTGAATTGGATATTTTACCAGATTTCTAGCTGTGTTAATGTGATTACATGCTGCTGGTAGTGGATTGTGGGGGTTCTCTGATACCTATTTTCAGAACATTACTGATCCAATATTTCCTCCATCAATCAGTAATAATTATGCGTCAAACAAGCCAAAAAAAAAATCAACTGATGATTACTGAGGTTCTCAAAGTATAAAGAATACAGCACTTAGACATTTCTAATTGGCCAGTTGTGTTTTTTCCAGAGGAGCCAGGAGAAGCAGAGATCGTGAGAGGGTTTTAACCAAGAGCAACATCAATAACGAGGTCACAGTTTGTGTTCGTGTGCACATTTCGATGAGCGGATGTAACAAATTGTGTGTGTGCATCTCAGTAAAGCAGAGTGTGTACTAGAGAGTAAGAGGTCAGTGTTGTTGTTGTGTTAATACAGTTTATCCCTAATTAGCTGTGCAGCCTGTAAGCCTCAAGTGTCCTCTCACAATACACACTAATTTATAACAATCACTTTCCATTAAAAAAACAACAATTAGCCCTGAAAGTACAACACAATGACCCAAAGTCTTTGTTGCGATTCTTTTTTTTTTTTTCACTTTTATGTTCTCTGTGAACATGACATTTCAGCACAAGACTGACATCCCAAAAGACGAATAGCCAAAAGTGATGAGTTGTCTTGTATCTTGTCTCGCAGAAAGCTTGTCTTGACTTGTTTGGAAACCCCAAGAGTTGACAGCCTGACAGGGACGTGTCCACCGAGACCCCGTCAGACGCTGCGTGTGTGTCCGTGTGTGTGTGTTAGTCGGGGTCAGAGGACGCCAGCGAAACACACGACTGTCGTAGCTTAAATGAGGAAAAGAAAAAATACGGACCCAAAAAATGGATTGACGGCTATCAGGCTGAAACCCTTGAAATGTGTCTCGGTGAAAGACAAGCATGGTTATGAAGACATGATGGGTGAAAGTTGTGATGCCTGTCCAACTACAAGTCAAATAACAAGATACTTATTGACACAAAAAGACTTACTGTGGTACAGCCTTAATGTCTTTCGTAACGCTAGTCGATCTTCATCTTATGGTGTATTAACCCATAAGAACCCAGACCCATTTTTCCTTAAAGGACTTAATGAGTTAAGGTCAGATATAAAACTTTACAGGAAGAGACTTTGGCACTGGTGTCACCGTGGGTTCTTATGGGCTAAAGGATATTTACATCTTGGGAAAGACACCAGAGAGTGAGATGACAGGACCGATCACATTGCAGAGCTGGAGTGCAGATGAGTTCAACTTACTTCAACATAAGACCAATGACATGTGGAAACCTATAAGCCTTTATACACAGATCAGCCACAACATTATGACCACAGACAGGTTAAGTGAATAACAATAATCATCTTGTTATAATGCAACGTTCTGCTGGAAAACCTTGAGTCCTCACATTCATGTGGATGTTTGACATGTACCACCCACCTAAACATCGCAGGTGAAGCAACCCCCATAGCAACAGCAATCCTTGATACCAGTTCCCACCCTCAGCAGGACAATGCAACCAGACACACCGCAAAAACTGCTCAGGAGTTGCCCGGGGAACGCAACAGCTACACTGTTCACTCTGAGTCCACATTCCCCAGAACCAAATCTTATTGCACATCTGCCAGGATAAGCCAGCTCTAGGTGGATCCCACCCTGCACCCAACAGGACCTACAGAATTTACTGCCACCATCTTGGAATGACATGACATCCCCAGATGTCCTGTGTCCATGCACCACTGGGTCAGAGGAGTTTTAGCAGCATAAAGGGGGCCAACACAATATTAGGCAGGTGGTCATAATGTTATGCTTGATCGATGTATACGTAGCCTTCAGAGTTGGGAAAGCAGGGTAAATTTGATTCAGCTTCTCTACTGTGGACCCCACTTCCACTGAATATGGTCGACCATCTAACTGAAATAATCTGAGCTTTTAATGGTCCAGCAAGGTAATCTACCATTGCAGCTATCGGTTTAGTTTCTACTTCATTTGATTTGATTTGAAGTCATGCTGGAATATTCTTCTACTGCAGATTGAGAATCAGCCGATATTATAGTATATCAACAGACATGGTGTCATCCATAAATGCCATCTTCTGCCTTTTGAACTCACGCTGTTCTAAATCGTCACACTCCCACCTCTCTGCTCCACTGTCAGGACTATGCTGTTGTCATCTTAGCCAGGTAAGCGTCAAACGTGTTTCAGTGTAACCATGGAGTAACAACGTTTTCTATCTGCTTCCTTTGGTTATAGATATACAAATGCAAATGCACCATTCCAATACAAGACTGTATTACAGACTTACAGACTGTCAAAATTTCTGGTATAGCTCACTGTCCAAATTCTTCACAAGTACTTAAAAGTGGACCTTAATACAAGCCTTTGCAGAGTCAATGTTGTTCTAAATGTCAGCACAACCAACAGAACTCATGCCAAGATAACAAAATCAAAATCACAGTTGGTAGCAGTAGTTTCTTTTAAAGCTGTATCCCTATTCATCGACAGAACATCCATGAGTGAAGGGCACTGGGTGGAGCTGTAGCAGAATCTTGCAAACCAGATAATGCCACCATACTCCAGGAACTATTATATTAACCAGGAAGTTGGCTGGAACATGGGAGGAGTCCACCCTGCTGTATGGTGGTGAGTTCAAGGGCTGTCAGGAAATGCTAAGCTCACTGGAGCACAAACGTTTCTACGACATTTACCATCAAATGTGACAAGGTGACGCTAGAGTAACTGAAACACTGACAAGTGATTCATTGTATGTAGAGTAGTTCTTCTAGTGTTTTCTTTATCTCTGTATCTATCCCCTTTTTGTTCTCGATAAATCACATTGTGATAAAAATGCTAGTTTAGGGACCTCTGTAAATAAAAGTGACCTACACAGGACAAAGGTTATGTAGTGCAAGGATTTGAAAGGGAATACATGCTGACAGGAGGCTGTGTTCATGTCGCATGAAAACAATTAGATTTAAATGAACATGCACTGAGCAAACCTGGCAGCAGGAGTAATATTAAAAAGAGCCCTGCAGCAGGATGTCCTTGTAGTGAGACAAAAAGCTAAACTGGCACACACACAGGTACAATTATTGAAAAAATTATTCTCTAAACAGCGACTCCTGATTCTGACGAGTTTGTTAGTGATCATCAGAGTGATGTTCAGTGTACACTACACACAGCACAACATAACCTGCTCTTTAATTATATTACATACTTGCTCTTACATAATACAATTTTATGTCTTATTTTATTTTCTGTAATGCCATTTTTTGTAATGACGTGCTCTTTTGTTGTCTGCTGCTAACTCAAAGAGCTGCTAAACTGCCTTTTGTCGTTGTCTCACAATGACAATAACATCCATTCTATTCAGACTGTAATAAAGGATTTTCTCTCTTTGAAATGATTTACACCGCACAAGCAGAAGGCACCAAATGTGCTGCCTTTACTATTTTTCCGTCTTCTCCATTTTTATTTGCTCCATTTTCCTTGTCACCTTATCAAGCCTTTTCCTTTGAGGTTTTTACATTTTTTAAGCACACATAACAAGATCGCACAACTTCACGTTCTGAAAGTAGATGTAAAACTGTTTCTCTGAGCTTTAAAAACCTATTCAGGATGCGAGCTTTAGCTAAACTTCTGTCTTCGTCTTTTCTGTTCACCTTACATGTGGTGTTCTCTAAGCAGCACAGTTTAAGTAAAATAAATAAATCTTTAAATAAAGCACATTCTTGAGAATTCACTGTGACTGTGCAGCGCTTGCTTCATTTATGTCTGACTTTTAAGCACAATCAACAGTTTTCCTGTCGCTTTATAATTCTGAACCAGCACATTAACAAATCCACATTGTTTTGCACAAGTGTATGTCGTGCATTTATCTTGAGGGCACAGCTCATTACTGTGTCAAACAGCTGATGCTAAGTGGACCATTTAATGACAGCATAAGAACAATGGGGCTTTTTTTAAATGTGCTAACCTGTGACATCCACTACGATTACTTTAACGCAGATTGTCAGTTGTGATTTAACACACTTAGAATCAATATTTCAAAACATTTTTACCTTTCCTGTCATACAAAGGGATGGAGCAGTAATTATAGAGTCAGAGGCCAATACCAAACCACTGCTACAAGCTGTAAAATGTCAATTTTATCCCATTTTTGCTAATTACAAATACATGTAACAGTCCTAAATGTTATTTTTCTGCATACAACAGACAACAAAAGCTCAGAAAGTAGTTTTATTTCCAGCTGGGTGGTGATGAAAACAAGGCTGACAGGCCTGTAACACGAGGAGATGGAGGACCGGAGGAAATACCAGCTGGAGTCAAAGTTGGCATTAATACCGAATAACCAAGACTGAACGATGTGGTGAGGAGTGGATTGAAGAGCCGAGGCATAAATACTGCAAGAGCTTGATAGGTGGATAAATCTTCAGTGTGCAGGTGAGTCACTAGCAGAAGAAGAAGAATGGAACAACATGCTAAGACTAAAAGGGAAAACAACCGAAGCACAAAGAATGGGGGAAAGGCACAGCTGGGGCCATGGCTCTCTTATTTAGAATTTTAAAACTATTCAGATGCTCCATGTGAAGCGGAAAACATTGTACCTGCAAACAAAATGTGTCCTTCTTTAGCTCTCCTGACCATTCATACCAAGCAGGTAGTTCAAAAGATGAATGAATGTGAATTTAATACCTATACTGAGAAAACTGACATTGTATTATTTAGGTTTTCTGTCAGATATATTCTGAAACTGAAAGTACAGCATGGGCATAACCAACTGAAAGATAAAGTCTGTGACCAAATCACAGCAGCCTTCACCATGTTTACCACATTTAGATTTCTCATAGAGACACCAGATGCTGGCATGTTCTAATGCCGTTTGCAAACAGCAACTTTTCGTGAAGTCAACAGTCAGATTTTATGAATCTGGGAGTGATTTTTTGACAGTGATTTTAAATTTGAGAAACAAATAAGTGCTGCTGTCAAAGCCGGGATCTTTCAGTTGAGGCTGTTGACCAAAGGAAGGCCCTATTCCTCCCACAACAACTTTGAGAGAGTCATGCATGCTGTTTTTTTTACATCCAGGCTTGACTACTGCAACTCTCTGTATATCGGCCTTGATCGGACGTCTCTTTGTCGGCTCCAGCTGGTACAAAATGCTGCTGCCCGACTTCTTACAGGGACAAAGAAACAGGAGCACATCACTCCAGTTTCAGCCTCACTCCACCGACTTCCTGTCAGCTTCGGAATTGTTTTTAAGACTTTATAGCTTCTTTTGAAGGTGTTAAATGGGTTGGTACCTTCTTATTTATCTGAATTTTAATATGTCCATGCTCCATTTTTAACACTGAGGTCTGCCAATCAAATGGTCCTTGAAGTTCCCAGATCCAGACTTTTCTGAGGTAACATCCAGTCTCTGGAATGACTTACCTGTTCAAATTAGAACCACTCGATCTCTTAATACTTTCAAGACACATATGTTCTCTTTGGCTTTTAATTGCAGTCGAATGCTGACACCTTGATATATGGCATTGTTTATCTTGCTTGTATATTTCCTCACAGATTGTGTCTTGTCTTCTATTTTGAACTGTGAAGCTCTTTGGTCAACCTTTGTTTTTTTAAAATGTGCCATATACAGTTGGCCAATGAAAAGTTGCTGTCGACTATGACTAAGTTGTCTGTAAAGCCGACAGACTTTTGTTGGGCTCGGATGTCTTGCTGGACCACACGTCTGTTGTAGCTGCATAATATTCCACTTTGACAACATGTGTGTTGCAGTTTTCATCCAGCTCTGAAGGCAACTTGAGGAAAAATATGTACCAGATGGTTTTAAAAGCCTCTTTGGTGACTGCATTAATGAGCATTTTACAAGGTATGAAGTTGTATAAAGTCTGACTGATACATCCAAAAGAGGTTTTTCCTTGGATGATATACAGATTTTACTTCATCGTACAGAGCTTTGTGGTGCCGATTTCAACAGTCAAACAAAGTTGTGTTGCCTCGTTGGGTGGGAACACTTGGAAGACACTGAGTAGCTGTTTTTAGTGTTTGGTGTTTATGCAAGTGGTGTTTTGTGTATTTTTGAAACCAGTATCAGTGTTTGCCTCCTGTTCCTCTCTCATCTGCATGTCAACATTCCGTGTGTGTTTTCAGCATAGTTTGACAAAAATCTTTTTTATCCAAAAATCCTTAAATCAGATTAAATGAAGTTCTATCAGACTAACTTCTCGTGTAAATTAGCTGTGGAAAAAGAGAACCAAACTTCCTGTAATGTGACTATTACACACGATGCTGAAACAATATATCATGCAGGTTAACCACATAAAATTCACTATAGTCTTAATACAACACTCGTAGTTGCTAAAATACTGGATCCTGAACTGATTTCAACCTTCCTGTTGTGTTGCAGGTCAAATTGACTCATTTTAAAGTTAAAAAAAATCTTCAAAAAGAAGCATGTTTTCGGACTGTGGGAGGAAGCTGGAGTACCCAAAGAAAATTCATGCATGCACAGGGAGAACATGCAAACTCCATGCAGAAAGATCGTGGGAAGGCTGAGACGGAAACCGGGGATCTTCTAGCTGCAAGGCGAACAAGCTAACCACCAATCCACTGTGCAGCCCTCATGTACAGCTAGAGGGGGTCCTCGACTTACCTCGGAATTCTGTTCCTACGGCGCGACAACCGGCAAATGAAAACAAAGCTGTCTTCCTCTTATAGCACCGCGTATTCATCGGCTTCGCTCGCCAACTATTTCACCAGTTTCGACGTAACAATGAAACGCAATAGGTCGAGGACGTTGTAAAACTGAGGACCCCCTGTATTGTATTTTATATTTAGGCCTTTGCAATGTACATTAAAAAACAAGAGCGTTATCCTCATTGAACCAGGGTCTGTGAGAGGTAGAAGGTATTGACAGAAATTATTAATTACAGAATTAATAATGAGACAATGTTTAGTGGGATTTTTTGGTTTCTGACATTTTTATATAATTAGACACCGCTGCTGTTGGTTAAAGTCTTTTCAACAGGGAAAATAAACATTTCATTGCATCACCAGAACTCAAGTCAGCAGAACAAAACATGCAGGAACGTCTATGAGAATCTATGACACAGTGCCCGGAAACTCTTGTGGAGAAACACCTTTAATTTTAAATCCTGTGTCAACCAAAATGTACAATTCTTCCCTCCTGTTTCCTTTTAACTGCAGTTCTTGTGTTCTCAAACAAACAGCTGTTTGCCTCCATCAAAGATACAAACCGCATCACTTCCTGCGTTCAAGCTAACTTGTCCCCGGGAAGATATTATGTCATTACAATCCCAAATAAAGAAAAGAACAAACACTGTTTATATGAAAATATCCCCCTATAATTAAACAGCCATTTGTGAATTGCGTGTGATGTTACTGAGGGAACACTTGTCATTGAACAGAAACTTTACGACGACGAGAGCCTTTAAAGAATCCACTGAAGTGACTGCGGGCACCTCCTCCTGTCATCTCCAAACACATCTCCTCGCTCATTTCCACTTCTAAAGGAAGCCTACCTGCCTGACGGATGTGTGTGTAGTTAGGTATAGGGTTGCCTATGTGAGCATAATTAGGGGAAGCTACTATCTGTCTTTCCACCCTTGAGTTTTATTTTACAAGCTGGAAACAGTGATGTCAATTCATTGCACAGCGTTTTATGATTCTCTCTGCACCCATTTTCATTTGAGGCATCAGAATCGATATGGGACACATTTTGCAGCTGATAAACTGTGACGGCCCGGCAGTGTGTGTGTGTGTGTGTGTGTGTGTGTGTGTGTGTGTGTGTGTGTGTGTGTGTCTATGTGTGTGTGTTTGAGACTCATCAGCACCGAGGCAGCAGGGAAACACACACGCTTCTACGCTTGAATAAAAAGGAGGACGGAAATAGATCTTCAAGAATTGCACAAGTCGCTACAGAGACAACAGGGTCGTCCTCGCTCAATTGATGCCTGCGTCTGAGGAGCTCTTTATCCATGACAGACTCTCTCAGAGGGGTGGTTTAAAATAAAAAAAAAACACGAGCGAGAAATAGGGACAGGAGGAGGAGTAAAAAGAAGGTAAACAAGGACTGTCACCAAAAAGCCCGAGAGCTCTTTGTCACTTTGAGAAAGAGAGCAGCTCCGGCAGAAAGAGGAGAGGACGGAGGTGTGTGTTTGTGTCAGCATCTCTGCCTGAATTGTGTGTGTGAGCGAGCGAGTTTGAATGTATCTTTGTGCCTGCGATTGGAAAGGATGCTAGGAACTGTGGGAAGCCGTGGGAGGTTACTGGGCGCGTTGCATGACGGGAGGTAGGGTCAAATAGAGTTCAGCGCTGAGCGAGTCGACCCAGAAGCATTGTCAGGATAACACGCACTCGCAGGATAATGACTGAGTCCAAAATTTAGATTCTTGGGGGCATTAATACCCCTGGTGCCTTAAAGCACTATAT
The DNA here is from genome assembly GCF_021347895.1 of Acanthochromis polyacanthus. Taxonomy (NCBI): domain Eukaryota; kingdom Metazoa; phylum Chordata; class Actinopteri; family Pomacentridae; genus Acanthochromis; species Acanthochromis polyacanthus. The sequence goes on along the minus strand of NC_067117.1, from coordinate 29,532,197 downwards.
AAAGCCCGCAAACACACACATAGCCGTAAACAACCGCTCAGCACAAGCGTACAGTTGATGAGCTTATCTCGTCTGAATGTAGGCTGTTGGTTTGTTTGCCAAGAGAGCAGATAAAGCAGAGGGCACCAGACACTGTAAATCCATTTATGTGTGGGAGAAAGTCAGTGTGTGTGTGCGTGTGTGTGTGTGTCCACATGGTCACATTATCAGCAGACTGACCTGAAGCTAATTCAGACGGAGCTCCGAGCTGCTCAGTGTCAGTCCTTTATTTAAATGACACCTAAGAAGACGGGGTGCATTTGTATTCAGCGAGCTTCACCACAGTGTTGAAGCGGCGTCTCTTGATCAGCTCGTTAATGGGGATGCGCGAGGAAAACCGAGTCTTGTTTTTATTAATAAAAGCTGAGCTTGACTGCAAAAGAAAAGTCTTATTTCACTAAATTACATCTCATTTAAGACAGAATTACATTCACAGTCTATCTAGCAGCATCATCTCTACTCCTGCAAGGTCACTAACATACAAGTCCAAATATTACACAACTCCTTTCTCCATGATGTTTCCATGATTACTTTTTAGGATAGGTAACATCGTTAAACTCAATCCAATTGGGAAAATGTTTCTGATGATCTGAGGAGATAAGAGTCTTCATCATTGGTTCCTGTGTGACCTGTCAAAGGTTTTACAATCTCAGAATGAACCCATTACCTTTGAGGAGATGAGAGATTTCCATAATGTAGGTTCACTTGTGCCTGTACCTGTCAAAATGCTTAAAGATCAAAGAGATTGTGGATCATAGGACTCTAGATGATATATGCTCTTCATGCATTTTTAATATGTGTATTTGTTTTTAGGCTGCACGGTCGATTGGTGGTTTTGCTTTGCACCTGGAAGATCCCCGCCTTCCCTAGATCTTTCTGTATGGAGTTTGCATGTTCTCCCTGCGCATGGGTGGGTTTTCTCCGGGTACTCCGGCTTCCTCCCACAGTACAAAACCTTGTTCAGGTTAATTGGTAACTCTAAAATGTCCATAGGTGTGAATGTGAGTGTGATTGTTTGCCTGTATATGTAGCCCTGCGATAGACTGGTGACCTGTTCAGGGTGTCCCATGCCTTCACCCCAAGTCAGCTGGGATAGACTATTTCAGGTCCCATAACATGTGGTCGGTCCAAAGCACAAAATGTATCTTTACGTGGTCAGAATCATGTCCATGAACTATGTTTTCTCAGCATATTTATACCTATTACTAACATGAAATCAGCATGCAGATTTATCTGGATCTCTACAGATTACACTGGGATTTGAATATTCATCTCTGCCAGACCACATTTGAAACTGATTGCTTTGGATGGATGGATGGATGGATGGATGGATGGATGGATGGATGGATGGATGGATAGATGGATAGATGGATAGATAGATAGATAGATAGATAAGATTAAACCATTATTCATCCTGCAGCAGGGAATTTTTTTCCAGGGCATTTTAGCTATACTTAAGTGCAGTCAAGGAGAAACATGAAAGACAGGGAGGAGAGAGGGGGACTGACATGCTGCAAATCACGCCATGGGTCTTAATCGATCCATGCTTGAGCTACAGGGATGCCACAGTTTGGAGCATTGTTATCGAGTCTTGAACCAGGTGTGACTATGAAGAAAAAACATCAGCCACATAAGCCAAAGTTACCTAACTCAGCAAACCTGGGGTAACTTATAGATAGCAGCAGTGATGTTGACTTTTCAATGGAAATAAAAACATATTAGTGCAATAGAAGACTGCCTCCTTTCACCTGGAACCATCATGTTTGTTGACAAGTTATGCAGTCCAATTTGTATATTAAGACTGGACTTTAAAAATGCATCAGATGTCCTTCATACTACATATCCAGATACAGATGTTAACAGCAGATACCCCTTACTAGCATAGCAGAAAAGCTGTAAACACCCCATAACACAACACTCTTAATTACACTACTCATTCAAAAAAAAAAAAAATGATATTGTATGATGTAAATGCATGATTTTCTGGTCCTCAAATATAAGATAAAGTTAAACAGTGAGGCAGAGTACTCCTCCTCCACTTGTTTCCAGGTTTGGCATCTGACCACTGTGGCAAGAAGTTTGAAGATGAACAACTGATCATTTGTCCCCAACCTTCAGAACTGCCTTCACAACAACAATATATTGTTTCCTGATACATGTTTTATCAATGCAAGACTGGTACAGGGTATTGCAGTGTCACCCTGTTTATATAATTGGCTTATCTTGACACAACAGAAGTGGATTACCATCAGTTGTTGTTTGTTTGTGGTTTCTTAGTGGAAGAACACCATCATACCAATGTGATACACTTTCTGCTTGTGTCGGGGTCACTTTACATCTGGGTTCTACCCTTGAATAAGGTAACAAACACACTGTTGGGTTCTCTGCAAATTAAATACTGTTTACAATATGGAGAATGAAAGTATATCATTACATTTAGGGAAGAGACCTCACTCCTCTCTCCTCCAAAGAAGATGTATTCAAACATGTTTCCTATTCGCTCATTGTTTTGATGTTGGAAGTTTAAGCCTTAATATGCTATTTTTCATACAATCTAGGAAATATTGAGTCCATCTATCCAAGAACAAAAACCTTTTAGGGGGGTAAACATATCTCATCTGGTTGGCCTCAGATCTTACACTTTTGACTCCTTAGGTAACTCTTTCATAAATATGAATGTTGCTCTACTAACATAAAATAGTTCCCAGATGACAAAAATTCATGTACATAAAATTGACAAATACAAGGTGTACCTAAAGTCTGGACACATAGGAAATGTCATTAACAATATTTTTTTTTGCCTCCACAGATTAAATGTGGCTTTATCAAAAGAAGAAAGAGTTGAACTGATATTTCTCAGTAGACATGAAGGATGGACATATCGAAAGATAGCAGATGAATTTAACGCACCTCATCCAAGGAGGATTCCACTTGGCTTTTCCATGGTGGTGAACGTTGTTAAAAAGTTCAAGGAAACAGGCAGTGTCATGGACAAACCCTGTTCTGAAAGACCAAATGTATCACCCGAAACTAAAGTATTGGTTATGAATTAATTTCATGCTAGCCCTCCAAAAATCCCTTCCCTAACCCTAAACCTGATTTTCGATAAGTCCATCCTTCACGTCCATTGAGAAGTACCAGTTCAACTCTTTATTCTTTTGACAAAACCATATTTGATCTGTGGAGGCAAAAAACTTACAGTTAATGAGATTTCCTATGTGTTCAGACTTCAGGGACATCCTGTAGATAGTAAATGGTAGCCTAAGAGCACATAATTGATTTTACTTTCAAACTTGATTAACATTTGGGTTCATGACATGTTGCCTCTAATATATTCCAGAAACTTGGACATTTGAGTCACATTTGGTTATTGAATCTGTATTTTTTTAATCATTTTTAAGTGGACAGAGGCCATACTACTGCAATACTGTTACGTAAAATGATAGTCTTGTTTCTACAAGTCACATATCAGAAGCAACAAGCACATGCCTAACATTGTATAGGACCTCCTTGAGCTGCCAAAACATCCCTGACCCAAGACTTCTGTAGGTGCCCTGTGGTTTATGATACCATGTCGTTGGCAGTAAATCCTTTGGGTCCTCTGGTTTGTGAAGTGGGACCTCTATGAATCAAGTTTGTTCTGGCACATCCCTCAGATGTGTAAATTTGGAGCTCGGGTCAAGTCTTTCAACTCTTTGTTGCATTTTTTGAGCCATTCTTGAGTCACTTTTGCATTGTGGTGAGATGAATTGTCCGGCTGGGAGAAGCTGCTACTGTCAGTGAGTGTTTGTTGCTATGAAAAGCACAACAATGTTTAGGTAGGCAGTCAAAGTAACATCCACATGAATGCCAGGACACAAGGTTTCCCAGCAGAACATTGCATTACAACAACTCACTTCTGCTTTGGGTGGTTTGAATGTTGTAGCTGAACTTCTGGGCAAAGCAGCAGCATTGAACACGCTAGTCAATGAGGCAAGATGAATCATAAAATTTTAATTCAAAATGTCTTCTGCAGGACTCAAACAATCAATATATGATATGTAAAGAGGGCAGGTGAACTGTAGTTCACCAGCTTGAAAATTATGGACCTGGAAGCACAATCTAAGTCTGAGCACACATATTCTGACAAAGTAAATGTGTGCTTCAAGTTGAGGCAAAACCATATACATTTAATGAATATTAGATGTGCTCCTTGCTGCTAAAAACTTGCAAAGCAGCTGAGTAAGTTGTGTTTACATTGTGGATCCATGCTTTTGTCTTTTGGAAGCATGTATCCACAAAAGTCTTCAATCTTTTACTAAAATATGACACAACTCAACTGCTTAAAGTTTCATTGAACTGTTCACAGTGGCGTCATCAGACTCTTCTGAAGAAACTATATTATTTTATGTTCCTACATCCTGCAGCAGGTCATGCAGGTTGCTCTTGTATCACTGGATGAACACAAACTGCAGATGATCTTCTTGTAGGATGGTGGTATTACTGCACCATGGCCAACTATAGCTTCCAAGATGTAAAAAGAAATTAACTTTTGATAGGTTCATTTTTATTCCGGCTACATTTGCATAGGTTTTCTCTGTTTTCAGTCGCAGGTTTGCAGAGAGCAAGCAGCAGCCGTACTTGAATTAAGCACATCGCATGGAGAATTGCCTTGTTAAAATAGGCTTTACTGTCATTACGCTTTGACAGACGAAGCAACAACAACGGCTGGTGGAGGGCGTGTTTCTGCATCCACAATCACTGCCGAAAGTGTGTGTGTGTGTGTGTGTGTGTGTGTGTGTGTGTGTGTGTGTGTGTGTGTGTGTGTGTGTGTGTGTGTGTGTGTGGCTTTGAGAGATACTTTAATGCATCAGGTGAGAAATTTCAAATTGCACATTGTCTCGCACTTCAAAGGTAACGTTATGCGTCACCATGATAATACGCACTCAAAAGTAATGGCCATTTTACCTTGTCATTATCCACGGTTTTTCACCGTTTTTTTTGGCGAATGGCTGTCTCAAACGGAAACACGGAAATATCCACATGTAATTAAAATTATTATTACAGACTGCTGGTTACTTCGAATCTCACAAGAAATTACAAATGGAGATCAGCTGGTGTATTGATACAAACAATTGAGTTTAAATGTAATACAAACAGGCTCATCAAAAAAATCACAACATCCATGAGGTATGAGTTAAGCATTAAAAGCATCCAGTCTGTGCAGACTTTGCATATATGCTTTTCAACAATTTATTCATCTCTGACGTCATTTAATTTTGAGCTGTACACAATTTTTTCAACAATAATTTTATATGTGTATGAAATATGTCTTAACATCACAGCAAGTTAACTGCAAGCATACAATTTTTAAAACCTATTTATACACATATAAGTTTATTATAATAAGCATGCTAGCCCATCTAATGTATTAAAGAGCTGTGTCCTGTGTGAGTGTAGAAAGCTATATTGAAGCTATCTTTGAATTTCAGTGACATGTTAGTTCCTTTTTTTAAGTGCACTATTCATTAATGTTTTCACTGCAGGGATTCTCCAATTAATACCACTACTGCAGAGGTAAAAGGTGCTTTGTATGTGGGCTTAAATGTACTTTTTGAATGTGAATTTGTGAAGGGGTCGTATTTAAGCTAAAGTAACCCATTGAATTGTTCTTAAATTTTGCAAGCTGTGACAACCTTCTGATCAGCCAGATGTTGCCTGAATTATCCATATTTTTGGTATATTTTCCTTCATCACATGCTTATGACCTATCAGCTAACATCAGTGAGGCTCATGAGGATATTTCATAAAAGCAAAACATTTTTTTTTTGATCCATAAAAACACATTTCGCAGGACTGTAAGTAAATATTTTATGCTGAAATAGAGAAAACTCAATAAAGCAGAAAAAGAGAATATGACTATACCCTATAAACAGAAAATCCACAGTTTTGGACAAGTTCTGATTGTCAAACTTAGCAGACATCCAGCGTTAATGTAATAAACCACATTTTATATATTCCCTATGAATCATATAGGAAGCAGTTAGTTAAAAGCAAACACAAAAATGGCAAATCACAAGATGTGCTCTTATATAATGCCTGCCTCAAGAACTGCGTGCCTTTGGAATACATAAAGATTCATTTTTATTTGAATAAAAGACCAGTGAAGTGAGCTCAGAGAAAAGATAAAGCTTGGTTGGTAGTGATCGCTGATCTGACAAATGGACTCTTCTATCCTCAGTTCAAACATGGAGGATTTGTAACTGAGGCCAGAAGGCCCACTGACAGGACGGGAAAGGCCAGCGACAGACTGGACTGCAGCCTTGTAAAATCAAGAAAAAAGGTAAGAAAGAGCAACAAAGATCACCTCAGAGATTAATGAAAAATTATAAATACAAACCAAGTAAAAATAAGTGCTTCTTTTTTTTTTCTTTTTTAAGCAAACAGTGCGTTAAAATTTTGAGCCAGTTTGTTTCTGCTAAGGCATGGTGACATTAAATGTAGTAGAACAGTTCCAAATATATAATCAGTTCAAGAGTAACTAATATTAAAAAAATTGCAAGTATAATAATAACATAAATTAAACAATGTTTTATAACACTTATTAAAAGTACACTCTGACACTGTAATGTCTGTCTTTATAAAAGTTTGACTTGTATGCTACTTTTAATAATAACTCTATGTTGCATATGGGGTATGTTTTAACATTATAGCAAGTTCGCTGCAAAATGCAACTAATCTAAGATGCAGTTTAAAATACTTAATAAAAATACTCCATTTTAAAGCGTATTTATGCACATTTACTTCACATCTGTAATGAATTAGAAGCTGCTGGGACACAGGTGTCAGTGTCCACAGTGGAGCCTGGTTTCCATCGCCATGAGCTGCTGTGCAAAAAGGAAGCTCTTCATCCAGAACTAGCCGGCCTTGAGGAGAAAAGTTCTGTGGTTAAATTAAACCAAAATTTGGTTATTTGGCCACAATGACTAGAAATATGTTTGGAGGAGAGAAGGTGAGGCCTTTTATCCCAAGAACACCAAGCCTACCATCGAGCATGGTGGAGGCAGCATCAATGCTTTACACAAGTCAATGAAATAATAAAGAACGAGGAATACTTAGATATTCTTTCAAAACACCTTAAAATCATCAGTGAGAAGGTTGTGTTTTGGATACAGTTGGGTGTTCCAACAAGACAATGACCCAAAACAAGCATCGAAAATGGAATGGTAGAGAAATGGCTCAATTAGGCTATAATTAATATTTTAGACTGCCCTGCCTTAAGTCCTAACTTAAACCCCATCAAGACCCTGTGGACTGATCTGAAGAAACAAGTTTGTGTCTAAAAGTAAAACAAATTTGGTTGAAGTGTACCAATTCTGTCAAGTGGAGGGTCAAAGATACAATGAGAAGGTTATGCCAGTAATTAGTGCCTCATTATGACCCACTTAATTCATAGCTTTGTGTATTCTGTGTTTATCACTTGCTACAAGAGAGTTCTGTTGTGTGTCAGTTCTGTTTTGTATTGTTTCTTCAGCCTGAATTCACTTCTTCTAAGTAAACATGTTCATATATTTCTGGTCTATCTTTGATTCACACCTGGGTTGCTTGTTTGACCGTGACAGATGAAACATATGTCTAATGCAGCTTTCAGTATGTTAAGTACAGCTAAATGGAACTGCTTTCAATGTCACATAAAATTAAGTGTAGTCACTTTGATCATTTAAAAAGTATACTATAGAATAGGAAATGCGTTCTTTGGAGAAAAAGTACTTTATAGGGGTCACTGTATAGAAGTTAGTGGAGTCAGTCTCAGACATCGGTATTTTCTTTTGTGTTTCTGCCCTTTGTAAATGACAACACGCATTACTTATCATTGCGCTCCATACGCCGATGATGTTACTAATTTACATACTTCACATATGTAAATATCTGAAATAAAGTCATGCGTAGTGTCTCTTCTTTGACCTATCCTTGAGTCACACTGTGACATTTTCTCAAATATTGCCACTTTAATCTAAAACCCCCTTATTTTTTTCTCTCTTCGAGATGCTTTAATCCTCAGTTAAGTTGTAATAGTCACTGGAGCAGACAAAGGACTATTTGCAGCAAGATAGCAATTATCTTTGCGGGTTCAAACAAGGTGAACACCAGATCCTACATGTACTGTACATGCAACTGTGATGTGTAGTGCACATGGGCTTGCAATCAGGAACAGTGGAGCAATGTTCTCCAGCACACAGCTGCTAAGTGACAACAAAAGGCCTGTCACTGTGATTAATGACAAGGGAAGTGTCCCAGCGTGCTTCCTGTGTGCAGTACTGTAGCAGCAGCAGCTCTGAATGGAGAATAAACGGGCCGTGTGCATCTCTGTTGGTCTCTTTCTGTCTCGTTCCACAAGTTAATACCTCCACTTATCTCTGACCTTGTACACTCTTAGTGGCTTTTCGTCTCTCCTGCAGGACTTGCACACCGATGCCTAAAGTGTTTTGGCTCAGGGATGAAAAGAAGTGAGTTAAAAAAAAGAGGGAGGTCGCAGTCTAAAGAGGGGACAAAGAACCGTTGTGTCCGATGTCGACAGAGACTAACTTGATCTATACTTAAACACTTATTCTAAACAGATGAAGGGAAATCAGAGGGTCCAATCAATGAAGATCACTGGAGGCAAACAGAGACAGTTGCAAAGAGTTTATTGTGCTACACTGAGACAGCAACACAAACAAACCTGGGCTGCCCATGGGAGGGAACTAACTTGAGCTTCTGAGGCACCTGCTTTTATTTGGAGGCTCTTGGGAGCTTCCTCTTTCTTTTGACCAATCCCGGAGGCTCTGAGGGGTCTCCTCCTCCTTTTGACCAGCCAAGTGAAACCGGTTTCTACCAGTGTCTGCGTATCTCGGGTTTCGGAGGCCCCTTTGAACCTTTGTGCCTCGTGTAGATTCAGAGCTGTTAGATATATACACACTACTATTCAAAGATTTGTTGTCACCCAGGCGTGAACTAACCGTGATGTCACCCGTTGGTTTCAATGCCGAGAAAATGAAGCCCGGATTTTGCTACTTCCTGGTCGCCGTTTTGGATTTTTTGGAGCCAGTGACGTAAAAAGCGTCATCAAACAGACTGGACCGGAGAGCAACTAGGGGCAGGATTGGCTGAAGACTCTCTTATCCCGCCCACATTTTACCGCAGAGGCTTCTGTTGCTGTCTATCAAGTATAGCCACGCCCCCTGGCTCCGCCAACTTTAACGATTTATTTAAAATTCAGTATTGATTCATTTTAAGATCGGCCACCTGATCTCTCATTTTGACCATGAAAACTAACGGGAAAAAAATTCTGAGCTGTAGAACATCAGTCTATCAAATTTTATTTTTTCCAAAAATGAACTGGGGTCTATGGAGAAAAAGCTTTTTGGACCCAACCCTAGCGGACGGCGTGATATTGCAAGTTTTTGACACTTCCGGGTTGGCTTCAATTTTGGAGCCAGATGCTACGTCCACTTTATATACAGTCTATGGGGGGTCACCCAGGCATTTTTATGTTTTCCATGAAAACTCACACTTTTATTCATGTGCTAACATAATTGTACAAGGGTTTTCTAATCATCAATTAGCCTTTCAGCACCATCAGCTAACATAATGTAGCATTAGAACACAGGGGTGATGGTTGCTGGAAATGTTCCTCTGTGCCCCTATTTAGATATTCACTAAAAATCAGCCGTTTCCAGCTAGAATAGTCATTTACCACATGAGCAATGTCTACACTGTATTTGTGATTAATGTTATCTTCACTGAAAAGAACTGATTTTCTTTGAAAAATAAGGACATTTCTAAGTGGCCCTAAAGTTTTGAACGGTACTGTACAAATGCCATTACAAATTATCATGGTTACACAAACCAACAGTTACAGATACATGTGCTTTTCAAAGTCCATTATTATCGTGTTTTGAAGGCTACATTGTCAATATTAGTGCCTGGTTATTACCATCATCCTTATCTTGTGACTAAAGTCCAGTTACTGTGGCCAGTGAACAGCATATAGGACTGCCCATAAAGTCTGCAAGTTCTTTGTTCTAAGCATGTTTTACTCTACAGAAGAAGCCAGAAATATCGTCACAACAAGACATACTCACTGAGATGCTTCAGGTACAGCAGGGCTCTGACTTCTTGCCATGAAGTTGTTACCCTGCCTACCTCCATGTTCTCGAGGGCGGGTTGCTCTTTTGTTTGCTTGTTTCTGAGGTGAGACAGACAAGGGGAGTCAAGGAGGAGGAGAGTCTATCGATTACCGTTTCTGATTCTCCCATCTGGAAGCAAACACCAAACCCAGCTGGGGCAAAAATCACATCAGCCATGGGTGCTAAATTGACGGCTCAACTCTATGGAAAAATCCATACTTTAAGGTTTATTCCAGAGATTTGGATGCATCCCGCAGCAACGCACCACATGAATCCAAGAAGAAAAGGAAAGAATAAAACAGTAATGATGCCTCTGTCTGAACCCCGTATGCTTCTGTTTGAAGTCATTTGAAAGTTCATACATTCTTTATTATGCACTTGTTTTTGCACTTGTACAATACACACGTGGACAAAATTGTTGGTACCCCTCAGTTAAAGAAGGAAAAACCCACAATTCTCACTGAAATCACTTGAAACTCACAAAAGTAACAATAAATAAAAATTTATTGAAAATTAAATAATCAAAATCAGCCATCACTTTTGAATTGTTGATTAACATAATTATTTAAAAAAACTAACTAATGAAATAGGGCTGGACAAAAATGATGGTACCCATAACTTCATATTTTGTTGCACAACCTTTTGAGGCAATCACTGCAATTAAACGATTTCTGTATTTGTCAATGAGCGTTCTGCAGCCCACAACAGGTATTTTGGCCCACTCCTCATGAGCAAACAGCTCCAGTTGTCTCAGGTTTGATGGGTGTCTTCTCCAAATGGCATGTTTCAGCTCCTTCCACATATGTTCAATGGGATTCAGATCTGGGCTCATAGAAGGCCCCTTTAGAATAGTCCAACGCTTTTCTCTCAGCCATTCTTGGGTGTTTTTGGCTGTGTATTTTGGATCGTTGTCCTGTTGGAAGACCCATGACCTGCGACTGAGACCAAGCTTTCTGACACGAGGCAGCACATTTCTCTCCAGAATGCCTTGATAGTCTTCAGATTTCATCGTACCTTGCACACTTTCAAGACACCCTGTGCCAGATGCAGCAAAGCAGCCCCAAAACATTACTGAGCCTCCTCCATGTTTCACCGTAGGGACAGTGTTCTTTTCTTCGTATGCTTGGTTTTTGAGTCTATGAACATAGAGTTGATGTGCCTTACCAAAAAGCTCCAGTTTGGTCTCATCTGTCCAAAGGACATTCTCCCAGAAGCTTTGTGGCTTGTCAACATGCATTTTTGCAAATTCCAGTCTGGCTTTTTTATGAGTTTTTTTCAGCAGTGGTGTCCTCCTTGGTCGTCTCCCATGAAGTCCACTTTGGCTCAAACAACGACGAATGGTGCGATCTGACACTGATGTACCTTGGCCTTGGAGTTCACCTTTAATTTCTTTGGAGGTTGCTCTGGGCTCTTTGGATACAATTCGAACAATCCGTCTCTTCAATTTGTCATCAATTTGTCATCAATTTTCCTCTTGCGGCCACGTCCAGGGAGGTTGGCTACTGTCCCGTGGGTCTTGAACTTCTGAATAATATGAGCCACTGTTGTCACAGGAACTTCAAGCTGTTTAGAGATGGTCTTATAGCCTTTACCTTTAAGATGTTTGTCTATAATTTTTTTTTCGGATGTCCTGGGACAATTCTCTCCTTCGCTTTCTGTTGTCCATGTTCAGTGTGGTACACACCTTTTCACCAAACAGCAGGGTGACCACTTGTCTCCCTTTAAATAGGCAGACTGACTGATTATGAGTTTGGAAACACCTGTGATGTCAATTAAATGACACACCTGAGTTAATCATGTCACTCTGGTCAAATAGTTTTCAATCTTTTATAGAGGTACCATCATTTTTGTCCAGGCCTGTTTCATTAGTTTGTTTTTTAAAATAATTATGTTAATCAACAATTCAAAAGTAATGGCTGTTTTAGATTATTTAATTTTCAATAAATTTTTATTTATTGTTACTTTTGTGAGTTTCAAGTGATTTCAGTGAGAATTGTGGGTTTTTCCTTCTTTAACTGAGGGGTACCAACAATTTTGTCCACGTGTGTAACTCAAGTTACAGCATGGATGTCGGCTCACTTTTATATTTGCCTCTGACTGAACTGTCCGAACAAAATCAGCATTTGTTGATTGCTATTTGTGGTCCAGTTCATGGTTACACTGACCAATTACAAGCAACACACCTGAAAACATGAATTCATACAGGACTGACTGGTAGATTATTCATTGGGCTGTTTAGATGATATCATCCTGCATCATTAGGACTCAGTTTAGGTCATGTTGGACCAAACAGTGACATACATTGACAAGTCAAAATATTCTGACCTTTCAAAGACAAAGCACATGATGTTGAATTTCTCATGTTAATTGTGCATGTCATGATCTGGGATGTATTGGAGAGTGAAGCATCAGGTGTAAAAGCCTGAGCAACTTTGATAAGGACCAGACATTGGTTGAAGCATATCTGAAATTGCAAGAGTTGTGGGGTACTTCTGGCCAGCAGTAGTAAGTATACCTACAGAGGTCCATGAACCAAGCAAACTATAAATGAATCAGTGTTCCAACTCACAACTCAACACAACTTGCAAGACTTAAGCGATCTGCTGCTAATTCCTCGGTGCCAAGTGACACAGGACACCTTTAGAGGCCTTGTTGTGTATATACTTCTATACACTTCTATATACAACTGAGTTTTTAAAAAGAAAAATCAGTTTTTATCATCTCTGTACAGCAGTCAGATTGCCAGTCAATGTCAACAATAACTCACTGTCCTTCATCTTAGCTGAGTCTTTGATGAGTGGACCATAATGTCTTGATGTATTGGTGAAGTTGTTTTGGATTGTCCTTCATTATTTCCTGCCATGTTGAGATGAAGAGGTGCATGTCCAGCATTACCACTCTCTTATCTGCTCTGGGTGCCTTAACTCTAATAATGTTCAAAAAGATGCCCATAACCTCGGTGTACCTTTAGATTAAGAGTTGTTTTTTAATGCTAGATTAACTAGAAAGGTGCAGTCCTGTTTTGTCCAACCGAGACATTTACCCCAAATCAGATCATTTCTTTCATTTGCACTTCTAGAAAAGGTCATCCAAGCTGCAAATACTGCAACTTACACTAACTGCTGCTGACAAGAGTTTAATAAGTGACCACACACACACTGATCCCTGCTGACCTTCCCTGGTTACTTGTCTTATTGTGTAAGTAATGTTTAACATTGCAGCTGCTCCACATGGAGCAAATGCTAAAAGCTTACCTTTTGGTGGGTTAGCTAATAAGAGGGATCATATTTTGCAGGGACATAGAAATTATAATTATAATCTTAAAGTTCCTGCTGACTGATAGTCCACTTGCACAGATGTTTTCTCATCTGAGACAACTCACTGTTACTATTCTCTATTAGCGTAGAGTCATGATAAAATTCCCAACACAGCTCTGCAACTTAGACTAAACAACAAGTCTAACAAGTTAAAGTGATTGGAAATTACTTTGGTGGTGTGCTGGTGTTATGTTTATGGTTTAGGTCAGTATATCTATCAGTAATAATAGCATGGCACTCTTAGGTTGATTACTGAGGTCTGCGACTGCTGTGATATCACTACAACAGTCCAACATAATGGAGGTTCCAGAGTTTTTAGCCATTTGGACTATTTTTTATTTTATTGGGAATATTTTTTAAAAGTAGTTATATTATGGTTGTGATAATTTAAGCTACTTTTTGTATCACTTTTGTTGTTTATCAAACAAAACTTTGGACTACATTTCAATTAACTGGATACTGAATTCTGATTAGACCAACTTAGTTCTCAAGAAATTGCAGTTCTAGACAAGTAAACTACATTATCAGTTACAGTTTGAGAGAACCTTTTTTTCTGCCAAATTTGATTTGTTTGTGTCATATCACCCATACATTTGTAATCAACACATCTTTGCGATTTGACTCATTGCTTTACTGACACTCCTATTAGCCAACCAATCATATATCAGATGGGGCAGGACTCATAACCCAGACAAATTGAGAAGAAGCTTCAAAATTTTTGTGAAATTGCCATACATTAACTTGTGCAAATTTCCTACATCTAACCAAGTAGTTTTGGTGTCTAAACCTAACCAGACTTGTAAAATGCTTTTATTGTTGTAGAAGGGTTCAGCAAAATGTGCTATTTTGTAAACCTAACAACCTGGATTTTTAAATCTAAGCCTAACTAAACACCAAGTGAATTGCCATCAGGTTGCATCAGTTCTTAAAATGGAGCCACCACCAGTTGAGATGGTTGCAGAGTATGGCACACTTAATGAAGAGACGACTTTGTATTAATGAGATTAAAATGAATTATCGTTGTGCGATATTTCTATTGCATTAAATCTTTTAGAGTCACCTCAGTGTTGGTTTAAAAACATCTGGGTTACTGAGACATAAATTTAAGATTTATTTTCCTTTTTATTACAAGGCTTCGTTCACATTTAGAATTTTAACCAAGCATAGTAAATAAAGATTTACATTTGTACGGTCTTTTTCAAATCACATTCTAGTTTACTATGAGATCGGAGTCTCACAGTGTCTCTTATCCATCTTCATTTCGGTTCTCACATGTTGAGTTGTTGCTAACTGAATTTCTGTTTTTTCAGGCAGAAATTTAAATGACAAAACACTATAATTTTGAGTTCTTTTTTTCAGAAATCAGGTACGTAGATAGATGTTGATTACCTTGACCTGTTTTGGCGAAAGCTCTCGCCTTCATCAGAAGACATTTACGAAATACCATGCAACTCTTGCAAGAACACATACATCGGGGAGACAGGGAGAACATTTTACACAAGGAAAAATAACATCAAAAGGGATACAAAAAGGAAACAGCAACACGACTCACAAGAAAGCGGAAAGAAAAAGCACTACTGGAAAATTTCAAATCCGCAATATCAGACCACTGCAGAAGGAACAATCATGTTATGGACTGGGACGGGGCAAAAAACATCAGAACAGAAGAAAACAAACTCAAACACTTGATTAAGGAGGCTATGGAGATCAGGAGGCGTGCAAAGAGGGCCATGAACAGGGACGTAGGGGGCTTCATGCTCTCTCACACCTGAGACATCCTACTCCAGAAAAAATAGGGTGGCGGAAGTTGTGGCATGCCTGGTGGGGCGGTTGGGTCCATTGGGTACACCACGACATGCCATTACAGTGTGGGTGTGGTTGGTCGATCGAATCTGGCGACTCCACTGGGTGTGAGGCAAATGCTGGCTGTCAAAATCTGCCGGCTGACACGTCACACACTGTCAGTAAGATGCTTCTGGTGAAGGCGAGAGCTTTTACCAAAATATGCCAAGGTAATCAACATCTATCTATGTCCCTGATATATGAAAAAAAAAAGAATTCAAAATTATTGCGTTAATAAGAAGACATGATGAACATTTTTGAGATATGAGACAACTAAAACAGCCTAGCACTTATGGCATATGTGCTTAGATACGCTGATCAGGCATAACATTAGGACCATCTGCCAAATATTTTGTTGGTCCCTGTTATATTGTCAAAAACACCGTGAACCATTGCACCTGGACAAGAGGACCTCTCAGGGTGTCCTATGAGGTTTGGAACCAGGATGTTGGCAGTGGATCCATTGGGTGCTCTGAGTTGTGCACTGGGACCTCAATCAAACTTGTTCCACCACATCCTTTTGATGCTTTGGGTCTAGGAAGGTTGGGGGTCAAGTCAGCATCTTGGGGGATTGTCACATTCCTCAAGAGCTTCCTCATTATTTGATGTTTTTGTGATGTGGTGGACTGAATCTTCCTTCAGGTGTAGGCCAGTGACATTTGGGATTGCCATTTGCATGAAGGAGTGTGCTTGTTCTGGGACAACGTTTATTTAGGTATCCAAGTCTCATCAACACCGATGTCAAAATCTAAGGTTTTCCCGCAGAACACCGCATAGTACCAATGTGATCAATGTTATTCACTTCACCTGCCACTGGTCTTAATGTTGTGGCTGATCGCTACAGTAAAAATGACTGGTTAATGAGATGTCTTCATGTTCTCCACAGAAACAGTCAGAACTTTTTGTTAAGTTTCTGCTTCTGAAGATACGCGGCTTTTCTTGAAAGGCAGCATTGGTCACTTCTTGTTTTTGCTGTGGCCTCACCAACAAAACAAAAAATCCTCAGAACTCTGCGAGCGACTGGAAGACAAGAACAACACAGCCGCGTAGATAAAGAGAAACTCCAGAAGAGACACATGGCATTCTTGAATGGAATTCAACACATTTCGATGTCCTCTGGCTGCGAGCTGGAAAAATGTCCTCTCCCTGAATGCTGGAGACGACCACAGGGGAAGTGAACTGTCTCATATTGTCCCTGATGGACTCATTATCCAAATAATGAATGTCTCCCTCATGCACACACACACCTCTTCTCTTCTCTTTCACGCAGTCTCTCTCTCCGTTGTCTCTCTCGCGAGCACATCAAACAAAAGACTGGTAAGAAAAAGTACAACAAGACAGATGAGACGGGAGTTTTTTCCTTGACACAATTCTCTCCTCCTGATTAAAGATGGTGAGGACTTTCTGCACCAGGTTGATCCCAGTTTGCTCCCTTTGAACACCACATCCTCGGTCATGGCAGGGGCGATCATTTAAATAAGAGCCCAGATTTAAAATTCACCGAAGGCCGGTTTCTCTTCCTTCATGCAAATTAGCAAAATAAAGTTTTCTCTTTCTTTTGTTGTTGTTGTTGGATGCTTTGTTGCCACTCTGCAGCAACTCTGTTTGGCCCACGCATCACTGCTGGCCACTGACTTTCACTTGGCAGAGGCACCTATGGACGGCATGTTCTGAAGATTCAAAGGACCCACACACTCGTAAACATCCTGTACACACACAGTGCAGCAGTGGGCCACATGGGGCAGCACCACGCCTGCATACAGTGGCCGGCGTTGTTGAGAAAAACGCTGTGTGTGTGAGTCGTCGTGGTTTATGTGTACCACTGTGCAGAGCAGAAAAGAGCACAACACATTGACACAACAGCGCCTCAGTCCCTCTGTTGGCCCCTGCAAACACCAGGGACTCTGGGCACAATTAAAACAAGCTAGCTGTAATTATTAGCCACTTCTCTTCCTCCTTATCCTCTTTGCTGTTTCTCCCCACTCCCTCCCTCTCCTCACCCCTTTTAAAACAGACAGTCTCTTATGACAGTAATCTTGGGCTTCCCTATTTTCCCAACTGGAAACAGTGCAGACTATAGAAAGGCAGGGAGGGAATTTGAACATTAAACATCATATTTAGAGTAAACGAAGTTATGGACTGCATGCGTGTCTTCCCTTTGTGTAGTACGACATGAATGCCATATGTGTAAGGGATGGAAAAATTTGAAATTCAGGTGGTAAAAAATACTTATACACTAAGAAATTACATTAATGAAATTATTAACAATATTCTAAAAAACATTTTAGTGCAGTAGCCGTGAATGAATTGGCACAAGTAAAGCAGACTGAGTGTGACGGTGACACTGTGACTACTTTAAGGCCATGAAATGTGTGAAAGAGTCTGAAATATGGGAAGATTAGATAAAAAACCAACATATAATAGATACTATTCTACAATTCTACAATTTCACTTAGCAGATGCTTTTATCTAAAACGACATACATCTGAGAGTAGATACAAGAAGGATCTAATCAGGAGAAAACAACCTGGATAAGAGCCATAAAACAGATCTGAGATCATGTTTATGTTAAAAAAAAATGGCTATGAAAGCAGAGAAAGGAAACACCAGACTATATTTGTCACTTGTAGCATCCTGAGTATGACAACAGCAGGTTGCTATAATAGTACTAATCTAGATTTGCATCATAAAGAGCAGAGGTTAAACCTCAGTATGACCAACTCATATACTGCTGTTTGAACCCACTTTTAAACACTGTGTTCTGCTGAACAAACTTCTTTTTGTTGACTTCATTCAACAGCAATAGGATCCAAACTGTGAGAGAAGCTGTGCCACATTTACTACAACTGGATTTAAAAAAAGGTTTAGTTGAAGTTCAGGAGCAGGACCACACCTCAATTCCTGCCCTTCCTGTCCTACATCTATACATACTACTCTGCTCTTCCTACTTATTCGTTCTCGCTGCTCATGCCCCACCCACCCAACTTCCCTTTATTTCTGCCTCCTCCCCTCACCGCATCAGCTCAACTCAGTCATCACCAAACATAACGTTCATTTGCATCCAGTAAACAATCAAGCTTCAACTTGATGGTGTGGTCCTTGCTAGTGAATTTATGTATGTGGAACAGCAGGTAACACTTCGTTGATTACATCCTCTGACATGTGGCTTAGTAAGCTCGCAATTTAGACATTTGACTACTTTGGCTGTGATCTTATAGCCTTATTAACTTATTTTACTTACTGATCCCTACATGAAGTTGCGGAAATTACTCAAATGCAAATTCTACTGTGAAATAACCGAGTAAAGTTCAGGATGAATCCAGCACCAAAAGAGCAAATCCTGCATTTTTATTATAGTGAATTACATTAATCTTGTTTAATCTGATCAGTGTTGTTTTGTTTGTTTGTTTGTTTGTTTGTTTGTTTGTTTGTGTTATTTTGCAAAGTAATACGTGGATTACTGCAGAGCACTTTCAGTTTGGCTGCTTAAATGCAATACTATTTGCAGTTTTGGTTTTATTGCATGCATAGAAATGATCTAATATCAGCCTGTAAGTTACTGTTAATAGTCTAGCTGGATCAGTGCAATAAACAAAGTCTGATTTTATCAATAGCAGGAATGTCAGTGTTTTCTGAATTATAAAAAATATAGACAAATAATAATAGAAAAGAACAGAACTTTATTTGTCATTGCAACAAGTACAACGAAATTGCAAATCACATACTGATGAGGGAAGCTGCCATGCAAGGCGCTAACCACGGCTCATCAGGAGCAGTTAGGGGTTAGGTGTCTTGCTCAGGGACACCTCGACGTGAGCACAACCGCAACCCTCAGGTTGCGAGATGGCCACTCTACCCACTGAGCTATGCCGCCCCCAACAAAAAATGGTCTGCCACTGGGATGTATTTAAATACAAGACCACAGAACTGGGCTATGCAGATGTTAGCGTCATGCAGAGTGGCCCATGGAAGTGGAGAAGTGATGGTGATGACCTCAATGCTGAACAATATTATCATGAAATCCTCTCGCCCATTCAATGGTGTTTGCCATCATTATATCACCTTTCAACAAGACAACTTCCTCATGTCTCCAGAATAAGTACCGCTCTTCTAACAGCTGAAAAATGCCCCCAGTCCAACCACAGCCTGCATATTCTCCAGACATGTCACCTAAACATCTGTTAGATGCTCTGGATGTCCGACAACATGATTCAGTTGCCTAAAGTGTCCACAAACTTGGGCGAGACCTTGGGAAAGAGTGGACGACATTTAACAAAACAGCACATGGAGCGGGTTGTCCACTAATCGCAATGTTGGTAGTTGGAACCCCAGCCTCTCCACAAGTCAACTGTCCTTGGGCAAGACACTGAACCCGACGCTGCTCCTGATAGCAGCTCTGTTGCCTTTGGGGAGTGAATGTGTGGCAGAGGTAATTTTTTCAGTCCCACTTATCTCTTTGTTTGTCTGGCAGTTTCTCAGTGTGAATGAGGAACACATTGTAATGCACTTTGAGTACTACTAAGGTAGAAGAGCTTACACTACTGTCCAATAGGTAGAAATGTCCTTATTTTGGGAAAAAAAAGCATTTTTTTCAACAAAGATAACATTAAAATACTCAGAAATACAGTCTAGATATTGTTAATGTGGTAAATGACTATTCTAGCAGGAAACAGCTTATTTTTAATGGAATATCTCCATAGGGCTACAGAGGAACATTTCCAGCAACCGTCACTCCTGTGTTCTAATGCTACATTGTGTTAGCTAATGGTGTTGAAAGACTCATTGATGATTAGAAAACCTTTGTTCAATTATATTAGAACATGAATAAAAGTGTGAGTTTTTATGGAAAACATAAAATTGTCTGGGTGATCCCAACCCTTTGAACAGTAGTGGATATAAAAGGGCCGACCGTTTACCCATGACAACCTCTGATTCTGTGCACCACAGATATGTTTCACTACGAGACACTTGTGACTTCTGGTCTGTGAGTGCATTATTATTTTCAATATAATGCATACTTGATGGTTTCATGACACCCATTCAGTTATAGGGACAACAAATACTTATTCCTCCATGTTCCCTTATGTTGAACGGATAGAATTAAATTGAATATTACATGCTGCGTTTACATTTCTGTTCAGTGTGTGTGTGGTTTGAGTGTGTGGTCTGAGTGTAATCAAAGAGTGGGTGTTCCTAATCTGAGCTGGAGGCCTGCAGCACTGTCGATCTCACAGTGTTTAGAGGAGGCTTATCTAGAACTCTGGCTTAGCTACAACACTGACGTTTCACACACACACACACACACACACACACACACACACACACACACACACACACACACACACACCTATACCTGCAGTTCCCGCCACGTCTCCACAAAGACAGCGGAGGAAGCAGACAGTGGAATGAGGGCAGGGCACCGATGCATGGACAACGCCGGGCGAAGATGTCATGAGAGAAATGAAGTGAGTTTCCAGACATAAGGCTTTGAAAAAAAAGTCAGCCAAAGGAACAATCCCTGCTCCCCTCTTCCCTCCTCTCCCCTCCTCTCTTTGACATGTTGTGTCTCTGTCCTACCCTCACCCAGCTTAACCTCATCTCCTTCTTCTGCAGCCCTCTCAGCCTCGTCGGTCCTCCTCCATCATCCGCTCCTCGACCCGTCCCTCACCCTCTCCAGGTTTTTTTTTTTCACTCCTTCCCCTCTCCCTCTCTTCTACTTTCTCCCTAGAAAGCATTCTGGGTGGCTTATGCTATGCTGCCTCGCTGTCTTCGCGTGCTAATGTGAGTGTTCAGCGGATTAAAGGGAGAATGTGTTGACTGCAGCTATAAACCATTTCCATGGCTCTTGATCACAAAGTGGAGCTGACTCCTGGCTACGGAGGCTGACAAAAAAAACAACAACAAAAAAAAAAACATGACAACCTCATTACTAATGCTGCCAGTATTGATGAAATACATGTATAAATATGGGAGCCATAAATACGCCGTGGTTCCTGTCCTGGCTCAGGGATTGAGCCCAGTTCATTAGTTCAGCTTATATAAGTATGCTAACGAGGCACTGATTTTATTGGCCTCATTACACTGCGGGGAATTGGCCCGATAAAACAGGAGTTATGCAAGAGAGAAGAGGACCACAGTTTAACATCTGCCCCTTGATGGCGCCGAGCCCACCAGGCACCAAATCACCAGCACCGTTCTGTCTTTACGCTGACAGAGAAACGTAGAGAGATGGACAAATCCGCGGCCAAATCCAAAATTGGCAAGCTCGCATGCAGGGAGGGTGTAAGGCAGTCTGAGTGAGTGTTTGTGCAATTTGTTTTTTGTCTTTCCTCTTTTTTTTTGTGCTTACTTCTTTGCCAAAGCTGAAATTTCATGGCTGGGGACTATCAGAGGTGATTCTGAGTGCAAAGCTGAATTATTTCTTTTCTGTCTGATATAAGCGCCTTGGGATGCACCAGTGTGTGTGTGTGTGTGTGTGTGTGTGTGTTCACGTGTTCCTGCACTGTCTCCTGAAACATTTTGTCAGGCGTTTGTTCTCATCCCAGTGTATCAGCAAACATGAAGGAGTGCACACTGAGAAACAGCGCTATCCATTTCTTTGCATGTGGCTCTAAATCGCTGCCTGCTCCGATCCCACGCTTCAAGCAGGCAAGTTGATTCAGCAAACTCGCTGAGAGGCGCTACCTTTTGTACTGTGACGGTGATTACCGCTAGATATTATCCCAGACCTTTTGAATAACTTTGGATAATGGTTTAAATAATGGTAAGTGACTTTGACGCCGAGCTTCATCAGAAACTTACCCTGCAGCTGAGAATGTAATTACCTGCTAAGATGAAGCCGTGGCAAGTTTGCCTCCACATGTAATTTGCAATAAAGCTCTCCACACACTCCCAGCCAAGCACAAAGATGAGCAGCGAGGTCATATAGATCTGTATGGGGTTATTGAACAGAAACAGCACAGAAGTCCCCTCCTTTTGGAAGAAGCTTAACCCTCCTGTTATGTTGCGACCATTTGATGGCCATTGTTGACCCATTTTGAAGAAAAAGATCAGTAAAAAAAATTTTTTTCAGTATGAAATTTCTTGTGCGGTTCATTTCACAAGTTTCTGGTTCCAAAACATTGCTTAAATAAAGTTTACTTTCAATACAGATCCTCATTTGTCTTGATTTTAAATCAGTGGGTCAATTAGACCCTAACAGATGAGGTGTCTCGTGTTAATTTATCAACATTAGTCCATAAAAAGAAACAAAAAAATCACAATATAAAATCTAATTTAAATAGTCAATGTCTTGCAAAACAGTTGTGTTTTATATGTCTTTCCAATGTACATTAAAAAGTGTAAACATGCATTTTTATGAAAAATTATCCTCATTGAATCATGATCTGTGAGAGGTAAAGAACACTGTTGCACTAAATATTGATAGAAGTGGTTTGTAAAGAGTCAACAATATGATATGAACTTTATTGGGATTTTTTGGTTGTTGACTCTTTTGGATAAATAAACACGCCCCGAGCCAAACTGACCCACGAACATTACTGCTGTTCCTGAGAAACGAACATAACAAGAGGGTTAAAACTCAATCGGATTTCGTTTTTTTGACATCCATACGCAGCATTGTGTGGCTTTTAATCAATTTGATATTTCAACAAGGTGGAAAAACCACGCAAAAGGTTCAGATTTTTTGACAGATGCTCGTGAAATAGCAAAATTAGACAGAGTCCAATGGAAAATCAAACATAGTGAATACGTGATAACATACGGGTCATTCCAGGTGAAATGACCAGATATTCTTTGGGGGTGTTGCTGCACCATTTTCAAATTAGTCCTAAATTTGCATGCCATTAGATAGTCACAAAAGTACTTTCTATGCAAAATTGTAGGCCTGTAGCTCAAATAGTTTCTGAGTTGTGGGGGTCTGAAATTTTCGGAATTTGGGCTATAAAAAACCTCACCAGCATTTTTTGCATCTTTAAGTGGTTATTTCTCAGTCTCTAGACATACCAGAGAGCTGTAAGTTGGTAAACAAGGCCTCTGCATGTAGCTAATGCCCCACAAACATCCCCAGGCGTTTCCCTACACTCTGCAGGCCATGGGGGCTTGCTAAAAATGCTAAAAATTAAGAGATACCTACTCACGAGTGGTGTTTGGGACCTTAAAAGTACTAGAAATACTGCACAGAACTGTTCTAACACCCCTGGGTTCAATTCTACACAAACTTGTGTTATAACTTAGCAAACTGGAGCTTTCTAGGTACCTCAGTTTGGAAAATATGAGCTCCCAAAGTTGGACGAGATTTTTAATTGGCTATTTTTGGTGGCAAAAATCTCAGTGTGGGACAGGTACCAGAAACCCCAAATTTTTCTACAAGACAGTTCCATCTGTCTTCTATCACTGTACAAAAAAGCAGCAGGTTTATATTTGTAGTTTCTGAGATATTCTTACTTAAAATGGCATTAGTGATGTCAAAATCGTTTTTTGCTTTTCAGTACTTTAAATTGTGACTACGTTCAAAAAGTGTAATGGTATAACTTAGGTATACCTAAGTTGTAACTTAGGTATACCTAAGTTGTAACTTAGGTATACCTAAGATGTAACTTAGGTATACCAATACCTAAGTTATAACTTAGGTATAGGTTATTTTGCTTGTAACATGACACTGTACAATTAAATTTAACATGTTTAATCCCACTGCACTGATACTGTAAAATTGAACATTATTGTTGTTATTTTTAAATTAATCAACCATGAACTACTACAGAGCTCCCTGAATTCAACTTAGTACATGTAATTTGTATGTGTATGTTATAATTACACGTATGCATTGCAAATGGGTGTCAACATGTCATGATATCTACAGGTATGGCTCTAAACTAGATCTTGTGACACAAAAAGGGCATTACACTTTTTTGCTTTTCTGTTTAAATTGGGATACAAGTCATTCCAATGGTAGTATTATGTATGGTTTGTTCTTTTTGAAATGTTAGTTGTTAAAGGTGACTACCTTCAAAAAGTGTAATGACATGTTGACACACATTTGCAATACATACATGTAATGTCATGCTATATCTCTTAATTTTTAGCATTTTTAGCAAGCCCCCATGGCCTGCAGAGTGTAGGGAAACACCTGGGGATGTTTGTGGGGCACTAGCTACATGCAGAGGCCTTGTTTACCAACTCACAGCTCTCTGGTATGTCTAGAGGCTGAGAAATAACCACTTAAAGATGCAAAAAATGCTGGCGAGGCTTTTCATAGCCCAAATTCTGAAAATTTCAGACCCCCACAACTCAGAAACTATTTGAGCTACAGGCCTACAATTTTGCATAGAAAGTACTTTTGTGACTATCTAATGGCATACAAATTTAGGACTAATTTGAAAATGGTGCGGCAACCACCATCTGGTGAAACCACACGGAATGACCCATACGTGAACCTTGTGACAAAAACATCCATTGGCTCTGACACTCCACTAGAGAGTCAAACTCTAACTTTTCTTCAAATACAAAAACACATGAAACAAACAGAAATGTCAAACTTTCAACATGTTTTACATAATTTAGGTTTTGGCTAGTGCTCTTAAAATTGCACCATCTTGTTATAAACTCTTCTTTTGGTTTAATAGTGATTGACTGTTGAATTAGCATCTCCCACTGTGGATGGAAATTTGCACAAATTCACATTTTCTCTTTTTTTGTAAGTTCTGATAAACTTGGACTGAATTTGGATAAAAATTTGCCTAAAGTAATTTGATTCAGTATAAATGTGGTAGCCTAATCATTAATGGAGTTTTAACTGATTGCAGGTTTAAATGAAATGTTAAATCAATATTTCTAGAAATACATGAAGCAGACCAACACTTTTTGCTTTCCTTTCTAGCTTTTTTGTCAAAATTCCTCCTCAGCTGTTACACATTTTCCATTTGCTTCTCTTGACTCACTCCTGTGTGTTCCATGTCAAATGTGGTAAGAGCTGCCTGTCAGATGCATTACAGGACTTGAAACGAAATGTACGGGCAGAATGAATGGACAGATGATGAAAAGACTGGAAGATGCATGATTATTGTACATGGTGCAAAAGAAAAGATGTGCAGTGCTTGAATTCCTAAAATGATACGGTCGTGAGCAAAAGATTCCATACACTTGTGAACACTGTATCATGGCAGTGTTGAGTTCCCAATCAGTCCTTGAGTTTGATGATTGAATCATTGAAACCCATTTGTCTTGTCACAAAAGATAATCATTGATTCTTTCATAGACTTAACATCAAAAATATACATACATGCAAATATTTTGGTCAAACATCTCAACCATCTCAACTTTGGTATCCGTCACAAGCTTACAGTTGTATCTTTGACCGCTTCTCTGACAGAACTGGTACAGATCAATTAAGTTTGTTGATTTTCTGACACAGGTTCTGGATGAGCTTTAAGTCCAGAGTTTGAGGAGACCAGCCTGATTAACTGTTTCTTTACCACTTCTGATGGGTGTTTGGGGTCATTAGTTGGGTTTCCATTACAGTTTTTTGCAAAATAAAAGCGGTATTTCTAAAATTTCGACAAAGTATATTTGCGCTTTGAACATGTTTCCATTGAAGGTTGTTCTGGGCAGAAGCATCATAACTCTTGTAAAATATCATCCCGTGAGATTTCACTGCAGGAAGATGGACGGCCAAAACCTTTAAAAAAAAACATTCCTCTGCTGTTTGCTGTCTAGTATAGCAGTGATGTTTTTCTCAAGAACAATGGCAAGAAAAGCCTTGGTCTCCTCTTCTGTCCACACTTACCGCCCCATGTTTTCTCCGAGAGAACTGGTCATGTGACCAGGTACGTCACATCTGGTAACGTATAATTGCGGAAAAAGTGTTGCCAATGGCGCTTTTGCGATATTTTTCAATATCGAAACATCTGAAAAACCACCTCATGAGAGCGTAAAAACTTTTTAGCGATATTTTAGTCCTTTTTCAAAATTCAGGTGTTTCCATTACCAGTTTTTTTATTGCGCTATTTACATTTTGCGCATATCTAAGGGTAATGGAAACGCAGCAACTGTCTTCTTGAAACACCCAGCTGCATCCAAGACCCAACTTTCTGGCTGATGATTTTAGGCTTCCCTGAAGAATGTGGAGGTAATCCTCCTCCTTTATTTAATCCATTTACTTTGTGTATAACACCAATTCCATTGGCAGCAAAACAACCCTAGAGCATAATACTGCCACCACCATGCTTGACATTTGGTTTGGTGTTCTTGGGGTTAGAGGTCTCACCTTCTCCCCTCCAAACATATTTCTGTTTCTGTGGCAAAAGAAAAAAAAAACACATTTTCTGCTCTATCTGTCCACAGAACTTTCCTCCAGAAGTCATTTTCTTTGTTCATGTGATCAGCAGCAAACTTCAGTTATGGTTTAAGGAACAGTTTCCAGAGGCTTGGCTGCCTCTCACTTCACAGTGAGGTAAAACATGCTTGACTGTGGACATTGACAGCTGTGTTCCAGCAGCTTTTTGGTGATTTTTGGTTGACTCTTGACCATCCTGACCAATTGTCCGTCTGTAGCAGGCAAACGTTTGTGATTTTTTCCTGATTATGGCAGTAGCACAGCTGTACCATACACTTTACTGTGTACTTACAAACAACCGCTTGCATAGGTGACTCTGGAATCTGTAGCTGCATTGAAACAACTCCAGGTAACTCTCCTGACATGATTTGCTTTTTCAGATCAGTTCATTCCAGACTCGATGCTGGTATATTAGGAAGATAAAGATTGCATGTCTTTATGACAGACAAATGTGCAAGGAGAATGTGCATTGGTTTTTAAACCAATTTGTTTAAAATGTCCCACATAAATCCATATACATATCTCTACTGTTAGTGGGATAACATCTTTGTTGGCTGAAGGCAGAGCATAAAGAATGCACAAACACTGCCGTGCTTTTCATCTCACTTTTGCACAGCTAAAGACAGATGAAAACTCTCTCCATCCTGGAGCTGGGCACAGTTCACAGAACGATATCTTAAAGTGAGAGTGAACACATAGCCTCAGAAAACATCTGAGAAAAGCTGCTCCACAGGAAATCATGCTGCTCTGCTCGCAGTCTACCGCACATGCAAGCAATCAAAACAACTGTAATACTGTAACACCACATCGAGCCAAAAAGCTGTCGTCTTATGTTCAATCTACAGGAGCTAATAAGCTTCATCTTAAGAGAAATTTTACAGGTTCAGCTCCAGAAATTAGAATATTGTAAAAAAAAAAAAAAATGTTAATGTTAATATTCAGAAATCAGAAATACAGTATCTCGAAGTATTAGAACATTTCATTTTGAGTTTAAGTAAATTACCATTCAAACAGTGTAAATACAGTGATTTCTCCATCTAGTTTATTACACACTTGGGGAAGAGCACTGACTTGAAAGCTAAAGATCTTAGAGCACTTCATGCTTCCATCTGCTGACAAGCTTTATGGAGATGCTGATTTCCTTTTGCAGCAGGACTTTGCACCTGTTTACAGTGCTAAAACTACTACCTAGTGCTTTACAGACCATGGTATTACTGTGCTTGATTGGCCAGCCAACTCACCAGACCTAATCCCCATAGAACCTCATATGTGGCGTTGTCAAGAGGAATTCTACGCCGTACTGATCCAATATTTTGTGGTAAAGAAGCCCCAACCAATTATTGGGTGTATGAATTCAACATGAGACATTTAAATTCCTGCAAATTCTTTTTTCCATCGATCTTAGATATTTTTATATGTGCTTTATCTCTATGCACTTTTAGAACAAAACTAGAAAGTGTCTGTGTAGATTTTCAGTCATCAGATCTTGATAATCCCAGGAGCTTCACTTAAAAGGAGTTACACTTCTCTTTGAAACGTCTTCAAGAACCTTTAAGAACACGAAGAAGCCTCTTAAAGGTGTTTCTGAACTAAAGAAGCCTCTTTGACAAGAGATATTCTTAATTCTTGATCATATGATTTAAATGATGCCTTCAGCCTAATTTTCTTTGTTTATAAGAACTTCATACTTATGTGTGCAGCTGACTCTGTCCAAACATTGTGTGTTACTGTTCAATCTTAAACAAATAAAGAAGGGTAACACTTTATAATAACTATACACTATTAAGCATTAGTTAAGCATTGGTTAAGCATAATTTCAGCATTAGTTAATCCTTAAATCCTCATGAACTCATCATGAATTCACCATTAGTAATGCATTACAAAGCATTAGTAAAGACAGTTTTAAATGTTCAACTAACACATTATTAAGCATTAGTTAAACATTAGTAAAGTGCTTAATTCATCGTTAACTCATCATTCGTAACTAATTAGTTATACCTGCTTAATTAATCATGAATTCATGATCTGTATGACATTTATTATGCGTTACTAAGCACTTAATAAACCCGGTTAAAATGTTTTGTTGCTCATTGATAACCTCAGTTGTTAATACTTTATAAAGGGTTAGCAACTGTGTTAGTATATGATTTACAAACACATATTCATCCTCAATGAATAACTTATTAATGCGGTTACTACTCATTAGTTAAGTATATTCCGTGAGCCCATCTAAAGTGAGGACTATCTATGCTTTATAAAGCATTTATAAAGGACACAGAAGCAAAGATATACAAAGTGTCAGTTTTATTGGTCCCAAACAATACAAGCTCTTTTAAATACACACTTTAAAGGAATACAATCTATAAAATTTCAAGTAGACTTGACAAACATCTTCAAATAACAACAGTCTGTGATCGTATAAAATAGAAAAATAAAATACAAGCTCTTTTAAATACACACTTTGCAATCCTTAACATTTCAAGTAAACTGGTGAACTATCCCTTTAGGGCACACACACACCAGAAGTAAGTGGCTGCCTGATTCTGGGATTCCGCCAGTGCATTTCAATGGGAAACGAGTACATTCCTCCTCCTGCCAAAGGTAAAAGTTGCAGGAGGAGGAATCCGCTCGTTTCCCATTGAATTACATTGGCGGAATCCCAGAATCAGGCAGCCACCTACTTCTGGTGTGTGTGTGCCCTTGAATTGCACAAAGTGCTTTACAGTAAAACAAATATATCGTTTTCAAATATTGCAAGATAACACTAGATAATTCCTGCAACCTGTTTGCCTCTACGATCAGCTGTCATCTCTCCAGCGTGACTTCTGCATTTTGGAGCATGCGCACTAGCGTTTTTGACGGTAAGAGCATGCGCAGTAGCGTCCTACACGTCCCAGAGTCCTACAAGTCCCAGCCTCCTCCGCGGTTCTGGAGAGCGAGACCGCGCGGGTTTTTTTTATTTTTCTCAAATGCGGAAGTCGGAGAGAGAGCCCGCAGGAGAGATGACAGCTGATCGTAGAGGCAAACAGGTTGCAGAAATTATCTAGTGTTATCTTGCAATATTTGAAAACGGTATATTTGTTTTACTGTAAAGCACTTTGTGCAATTCAAGGGCACACACACACCAGAAGTAGGTGGCTGCCTGATTCTGGGATTCCGCCAATGTATTTCAATGGGAAACGAGCGGATTCCTCCTCTTGCAACTCTTACCTTTGGCAGGAGGAGGAATGCACTCGTTTCCCATTGAAATGCACTGGCGGAATCCCAGAATCAGGCAGCCACTTACCTCTGGTGTGTGTGTGACCTAAAGAGATAGTTCACCAGTTTACTTGAAATGTTAAGGATTGCAAAGTGTGTATTTAAAAGAGCTTGTATTTTATTTTTCTATTTTATACGATCACAGACTGTTGTTATTTGAAGATGTTTGTCAAGTTTACTTGAAATTTTATAGATTGTATTTGTTTAAAGTGTGTATTTAAAAGAGCTTGTATTGTTTGGGACCAATAAAACTGACACTTTGTATATCTTTGCTTCTGTGTCATTTATAAATGCTTTATAAAGCACAGATAGTCCTCACTTTAGATGGGCTCACGGAATATACTTAACTAATGAGTAGTAACCGCATTAATAAGTTATTCATTGAGGATGAATATGTGTTTGTAAATCATATACTAACACAGTTGCTAACCCTTTATAAAGTATTAACAACTGAGATTATCAATGAGCAACAAAACATTTTAACCGGATTTATTAAGTGCTTAGTAACGCATAATAAATGTCATACAGATCATGAATTCATGATTAATTAAGCACGTATAACTAATTAGTTACAAATGATGAGTTAACAATGAATTAAGCACTTTACTAATGTTTAACTAATGCTTAATAATGTGTTAGTTGAACATTTAAAACTGTCTTTACTAATGCTTTGTAATGCATTACTAATGGTGAATTCATGATGAGTTCATGAGGATTTAAGGATTAACTAATGCTTAAATTATGCTGAACCAATGCTTAACTAATGCTTAATAGTGTATAGTTATTATAAAGTGCTACCTAAAGAAGTAATACAAATAAAAGACATATGAGTTATTTGTTTTACAAATAATGTAAAAAATTATTTGTTAAACTGTTCCAACTCAAGTGACTGTCATACTAACAGTGGCAACTTCAATTATTTCAAAATTGCCATTTGAAAGTTTTTATTTCATACTGATATTTTATCTCATGACTCTTTTATTCCACATCCTTTTCTTCCTTTCGTGCTTTGTAATAAAGACTGCCTATTAAATCACCTTGTCAGCTAGCTGCATCCTATGATGAGACACTGTTAGCAGCAGCAGCTGAACTGTGAGTCATACCAGAAGTGTTTTTGGGTCCTGAAGACGTCTTCAAGAAAGACCAAAAACAGTTTCTGTCTGAGGTCATTTAAGGCAACAAAACCCAGCTAACAGTGGTAGTAGTGGCTCTTTACTTTGATGCTAAGCAGGGCTTAAATTGGGATTTGTGAGGGAGATAGAAGTTGTTCTGTGAGGTCGAGGCTGCAGACAGTTCATTCATTCAGAGGGAGCATTTCTTCAGTCTAAAGTAGTTAAAGTGAAAACTGCTGACTGTGTGTTCTGTGGATGTGGATTGTTCAGAGTAACAAAAAAATTGTCTCTGGGGTGGGATGTTACAGCAGATTTTATTCCATTAGGATAAAAATCCAAAGAGTGGTCACTTCATTTATTTGGGAATAGGTCTGTTTGTTTGGGTTGTTGGATTATTGTCTTTTTTAAGTTCACTGAGCTTCAGATGATCAAAAAGTATAGAGAGCACAGGAATGAAATAAAGCAAAACTGAGTCACCACAATGTGAGACTTCAGAGCCCAGTACAATGAAGATCGGGGGGGATTTTGTTTGTAGTTTTCAAAAGACTTTTCTTTGTTTCTGTGGACAATCTTCAGCAACAGTTTCAACCACCAGTTTCTTGAAGGACATTGTCATTTGTCCTGTCATCTTCCTGCCTCTGTCATTGTCTTCCATTAGGTTTAGCTCCTTGTCTGTGGACCCCACTTCTAATAACTATGGTCATATTCATGTTTTCATAGTGGTACACAACATTTAGCTCTTAAGTCAGATCAACCAGCAATGTGCCCCGGATGGAAATCTATGGCATTTTCAAAAAGGCCTATTGCTTTATTATTATTGCTACTAGTATTAGTAGTAGGAGAAATACTAGTAGTATTGTTGTAGTTCTTATTTTTATTGATTCTATTGTTGTTGGTGTTTTTGTTGATATTGTTATTAATCATGTTGTTGTTATTGTTGCTGTTAATAATGTGATTATTGTAGCTGTTAACTGTTATTGATGTTATTTAGTTGTTTTTGTTGTCATAACTGTTGCTGTTATTGTTGTTGTTATTGATGCTGCTGTTATTGTTGTCATTGCTGATGCTATTGTTGCTGCTGTTATTATTGTCATTGATGTGATTATTGTGTTTTCTGCCTGAGTGTTTTTCTTGCTATTGTTGTTATTATTTGTAGTTGTGTTGTTTTTATTGTTGTTCGTGTTTTTTTGGTATTGTTTTTTGGATGCTGTTGATGTGGTTATTGTGGTAGTTGCTGTTATTGATGTTATTTTATTGTTTTATTGTTATTATTGTTGCTGTTATTGCTGTTGTTGTTCGATACTGCTGTTTTTGTTGTGTTATTGTGGCGATTGTTATTGTTGTTATTTTGTGGTTTTTATTGTTGTTGTTGTTGTTGTTGTTGAACACCAAATTGAAGAGCCAACGTCAGCAGTTAACAAGATCCTGATGGCTTAAATGACCACAGAGGAGAAAATGGAAAGAAAGCACAATTATCCTTTACAGGCCGATTCGATGTTATCTGTGTGAGATCTCAGTCGTCTGTCATGTCTATTGTATAAATTGTACTGCAAATTACCGACCACTTTTCTCCAAACACAGAGGTCTTGTGGTAATGATGTGAAAATGTGCAGTGAGGGATCATTAAAGTGTACCTTATCATAAACACAGTTTGGTCTAAAGTAGCATCTAAGTGACTTGGAGTCAGTTATATTTCACATGTTTTTCTTCCACCTCTTTCCCACTCAAAAATGATGATGGCTGCGTCGACAATTAAAAATGAAACTTTGGAGCATTTCGGATGCAAATTTAGGAGGCTCTTGTTGCTGCACAGCATGGAGGCCCGTTCAGAGGAGGCTCAGATCCATTACGACAAATTCAAACCACAAATTTCAGTGGATGATTAGTTGGATGACACGCGTGGCAACATGTGGTGAGGAACATTTTGCTGTGTTTCAGCAGACTCAGCAGTTATGTGGCAGCAGATCTGCAGTTAATGTCAGGAAATTGAAGTAAAACTCAGACTTTGCTTTTCCTGGGTGAATGCGTCGTACGAAACGATGATGTTGGAACGCAGAGTGGTGCTCAGGTATTGCTAGTCCTGTGTTATTAGGTTCTAAGACAGGTTGGGGGCATGATGAGATTTAAATCATTGGGGAGATCAGTTTAATTTAACCATTTCTTTACCACTTCTGATGGATGTTTGGAGTCATTGTCTTGTTGGAACATTCGGCTACATCCAAGGTCCAACTTTGTGACTGATGATTTTAGGTTTTCCTGAAGAACATGGAGGTAGTCCTCCTCCTTCATTATTCCATTTACTTTGTGTAAAGCACCAGTTCGACTGGCAGCAAAACAACCCCGAGCATAATACTGCCACCACCATGCTTGATGGTTGGTTCGGTGTTCTTGGAGTTAAAGTCTCACCTTCTCTCCTCCAACCATATTTCAATTTCTGCTCTATCTGACAACAGAACTTTCCTATAGACGGCCCGCTCTTTGTTCATGTGATCAGCAGCAACTTCAGTCAAGCTTTAAGGTGCTGTTTCTAGAGGAAAAACTTCCTTCTTGCTTTGCTTTCTTGGCAAGAAAGAATCCATGCTGCCATGTTTCTTGGATGCAATATAATACATTTGATTTATGTGATTAATTGAGGAAAATGTATTTTCAAAGGAATTATTTTTTATTTTTGTTTGTTTTTTTTCTTAAGGAAACACAATATTCTGTCATTGCACATTTTTAAAAATGATACATAACTGAGCAATTTTAGCTATTCCTGTTGTTCAGGTAATTTTAATAATTCCCGATCTCTATTTGGTAACTGGATTGATACCTGTAACATTAAATATCCAGTCATCGGGTTAAAAAATGCCCACAGTTTTGATTTAAATGCCCAAATACTCTTGCAAATACAGTAAAAAGTACTTGCAGGTAAGCAGCCCAGCTCTGGTATTTGCTGACAGGTATAGTATGGTGGAGCTCCTGGGAAATGCCTCTTATTACAGAATAACAGTGACCTTTAAAGCATCCCATCAGGCACCCTGGGTGTTCCTGGTAAAACATCTGTTACTGGAGCTCAGAGCCACACAGCGCCACCAGCATCAGTGTCCCACTCTGCTCAGTTCAGTTCTGCTCTAAAAACCTCACAACTTTATTCAGCAAACTGCAGGATTTTGCATAACACACAGCATGACAGGGGCCGTGCTCTTCTTTACTTTTAGCTGGACTTGCATAGCTTGTATTTTTGTAAGGAGGGTTCAGCAAACAGAGCATCTGCCATTTCCAAACACTTCTTTTTTTCTTTTTCTTTTTTTTTATTTGTCCATGCCAGATAAGCTTGATATTTCACTATCGGTTCTACATCACAACAGAATACAGCCGGTTTGTTTACAGTGTAAAATCAGGATTATGGACCGTGAGACTTTCGGCCCACTGGCCTCGCTGTGACTCTGTCCGCATACAGGACTGAACAAAAACAGGCTTTGTCGCAGGGATGCAATTTGGAACGGTGCAGTCAGGCTTTCTACAACCCTTTGGCCAACTGTGAGAAACATCAAAACAACTGCACCGAGGCTTAACGTCAAACACTGCAAGAAGTTTCCTCTTTACAGACACAAAAGGCCTGTATGAGGAAAGTTTTGGGTCACCCATACTTTTCATGGTTGAATCTAATTAAGAGCAAAGGGGACATCAAGTAGAAGATTTTAATAGAGCTTCTATTAAAAGGATAATTCTGGTGTATTATAGTTCCTGTTAGGGTTTTTCTGTAGTGACACTGGTAATAGCTGAGATTTGCATTGAAGTGACTGTTGAGTTGATAGTGAATGTGGTTCACAGACTGATGGGACCAAACTGGACCGAGTTTGTATCCGGTCTGGGTCAGTGGGTGGATGAAATAATCAGAAATAATCAAATGTGATTATTCCATCTGAATCACCAGGGGTCCACCATCTCTGATTTGCTTGAACCTTTTCTCTTTTTTAATCATAAAATATGGATATTTAAAATGGCATTTGTGAAGTTTTAGATGAATATACTGAGAACTTCTTGAGATAAAAAAAAAAAAATCCCCTTCCACCAACTTTCATCAGGTTTTATTCACACATTGAAATATGCAACCTTGCCAGCAAGTTGATTTCTCGCGATATTTGTGAGTTCACAAATCTCTCAAGAAAGCATCTTGTACCGCTCCCGCTTTCACTGTTCGGACAGAGCCAAGTTGGCACGGGCCAATCACGCAGCAGTATTCGTGTGTGGGGCGGGATATCCGGGTGTGAAGACGACAGCACTCTAGACGACACCAAGCGCCAGTAGATCAAAACAAACATGGCAACGGAGGACAACGATCGTGTAGATGCTGCTATTAAGTCAGTTTTAGCTGAATCTCCTATCGCTTCTTTGAAGGAAGAACAACGAGCGGCGCTTTGCACATTTCTGGATGGTAAAGATGTTTGTGCTTTTTTACCAACGGGTTTTGGTAAGAGTTTAATCTACCAATTGGCTCCGCTCGTTGTGAAGATCCCGCGATTGGCTAAAAACAAACCTGTCAGAGGCGGGACATACTGTTACTGTGGAGTACTATCAAGTACTACACAATTATTAATCTGGCTATTGCCAGGTTATGAAATATGAGGATATGTTTAAACAACAATATCTCAGGAACTACAAAATAAAAAAGCCTGATTTTTTTTTTTTATTAAATCATCTTTGATTGTGGGTGAATGAAATGTGAGCAGAACTGAAGCTGACATGAAAAGGGTTCTCAAAATATTAGACAAACACAACCATTCAAAAGTTTGGGGTCACCCACATAATTTCATGTTTTCCATGAAAACTCACACTTGTATTCATGTTCTAGCATAACTGCACAAGGGTTTTCTAATCATCAATTAGCCTTTCAACACCATTAGCTAACACAATGTAGCATTAGAACACAGGAGTGATGGTTGATGGAAATGTTCCTCTGTACCTCTATGGAGATTTTCCATTAAAAAAAAAACCCAACTAGAATAGTCATTTACCACATTAGCAATGTCTGGACTGTATTATTGGTTAATTTAATGTTTTCTTCATTTGGGGCAAAAATGCTTTTATTTCAAAAATAAGGACATTTCTGAGTGACCTCAAACTTTTGAACAGTAGTTGAATATGCTTTTTTTTTTGCATTTTCTTTTTAAATATGTGAGTGTTTTTCCATTTCTGACCTCAGTTGTAGGCTGTAGAAACAGACTGAACTGCTAACTCTGTTATCTGCTATTCTTATTTAATTCATATCGTTATTGGAAGACATTCTTGAAAGTACATGCACATGTACTCACACTTTCTGCACCAGACTTTCCTTTTACCTCTTTTCTTAGCTCTTGTAAAGGTATAGCTAAGGTATAACATCATTTATTTACATTACACCCAGAGCAAGCACAGCATTATGGGATCACATTTAAATTTAAGTCAATATATAACTCTTTTACCTGTCTGTTTCCCTTCATCTTAGGTGTATATTTTTTATATAATGCATTCAACGTCACATCTCTGCTTAATGTTTGGTTGATGAGTTATTAAAAATGGCTCTTGGTTAAACCTGCATTCAAGTGTTATTCAGTCCTCCTGGTGTCTTATCTCCTTATGTATAATGTTCTGTATTCACATTGTGCAACTTGGTACAGAAATTAAATGAATATTTCCTGATTATGTAATCAGTAGCATTATGTTCACAACAAATTACATAATGAAGAAATGTTTATCTCTTTTTTTGTACAAAGTCACGCAGGGGGAATACAGAAAATGACTGTACTTTAGCACTACATAACAGGAATTTGGAGAATTTGGGCCAGAAAAGAACAAAATTGCTTTGCAGTTGTTGTCTGTCCTGACAGTGTCTATCTGTCTCTCTATATATACTCTACAGGCCAAAAGTTTGGAAACAAGATGAAATTTGTACAAAAAAAGATCATAGTTTCATTGGTATACTTTGCAACAAAATAAACACGATTATTCTGTAAAGAGTAACTCATCACAAAACATTTTATTTTAATTAGGTATTTGTATCTGTACTCTTGTGTCTTTACTCTGCTGTTTCTTTCTGGCCATTCATGTGGTAGTTACACACATATGGACACAGTTGAGATTTATTGGGAATGTTGTCTGCAAAACTCTCAAAAGCCAAAGAGCTAAAGTGAACAATGCAAACTTTGTTTTTTTTTATTTATTTTTGCACTGAAAGTGTGACTCTTGCAAACTTTCTCAACCCCAGAACTAAGCATTTATTCAGCAACTGTCAGGTAACTTCAACGTATACCTGAAGTTAAACTGAGGAAATCGGTGCATAGCAATTAAAGCAAAGTCTGATCATGCAGTAAATACACCCTAAATCCACAGAATTCATACTGTTTTTTATTATTTTTACCTTTTTGAGAAAGAAATTGTGAGCACAAACTTAAATTTGCTTCCAAACATTTGTCCTCTGGTGTTTATATAAAATAACACTGGACACGATTACTTTTCACACCGAGTAAAGGCTATCAGTTAGTTTGAAATGACTGGAACATTCAGAAGGTAAGAGATTCTTTTCTTTATTTTTTATTTCTAGGTGCAATTTTCTGATTGCATGCCCACATTTAAGTGAGTTATAAAACCGATAAAATGTGCAAAATGCTTATTCAAGTCTTTCAAAAGGAAGGTCAAATTCTTTCTTCAGCAGTCTTTCACATTTTTTCCTGATTTTGTCTTCTATTTAAGAAGTGTTTACTTAACGAAAAGACAAATGGGAAATTAGTGTTAAAATGCACTAAAGGCCAGAGGGAGCAGCAGTTTGCCAAGTATATAACGGCTGATTTAATATGGAAGACTGTGTTGGAATTGGCAGCGTCACTCAGAGAGATGGGACAAAAACAAGCAGCCAATTATTAGCTGGTTAGACGGCTGTTGGGAAAGTAAAACAAAAGCTACTTTAAAAACTGTATTTCAATATCTTTCAGGCATCTTCTTCTTCTCTGATCCTTTACTCCTCTCTTTCTGTTGTATCTCTAATACTGGCCGAGCTGTTTTGTACCATTCTGTATTCTCCGGGACTCACAATTATCGATCAAATCAAGAACAAAACAGCTGAAATCCCAGCAGGGAATACACACTCCAGCAGGCAGATTTATCAAAGGTTGGCTCTTAATGAAGTCACGGCAGGCAGATGGAGTGAAAAAATGTCAAAGTGACATGCCGGGATTTCAACTGAACGCCTGGAAATCCGGTGATATTAATTGATGCCCTTGTGATTTCCTTCGATAACCATTTTTCAATCGCCACAATCGTGTTTTCGGAAACGCAGAGGGAACTTTTACACCTTTTTATTCAGATTTTATTGTTTGCGAGAGAGAATTCAATCCAGGCTGAAAAGCAAATGTTCGTGATTCAGTAGGCCTGATGAAAAGACCAAAAGACCTTGTCAGATCCGAACAGCCTCTGGCAGAGTTTCCTGTCTGGTAGTCTGGTAAGAGTGTTTTCAGCCTCCCAGTCACGGAATTAGGACGACTTTTACTTTAAACCGGGTTGGACCACATCTCCTGTTTTACACAACAGTTAGCAAGTACGACTGATTGCCGCATTGTGATTTTTGTACGTTTCCGCAATGTGCTTGCATTTATGCACAAGCTGCATCTGTGTGTGTGTCTGTGTGTGTGTGTGTGTGTGTGTGTCCGCGTGTTTCTTCTGCTGCTAGCGTGAGCAGCAGTGTACGTTTTCAGAGCTTTCGTGACTTGCCAGGAAGCCCCCCTGCTGCGCTGCTGAGTGCCTCCCCTTCAGACGCATTAAAATAATATAAGTGCGTCTCTGTGTGTGTGCGGGTGAGAGCAGGGAAGGAGATAGCAGGGAAAACGGCGAGAGTTAAAGGAGAGATTAAAGGATTGCAAACACACACATCATGAGGCGGATCTATGTGCGCGCGGTCACGCTACAGACATGCAAACATGGCCGTGTGTGCTGGAATGTGTGTGTGTGTGTTGGGAGTCCCCGTGGGCCATTAAACTAAGATGAGTGCCTTGTTGGATAGCAGAGAAGGGGGGAGATAGCGGGAGGACGAGGGAGGAGGAGCACGAGATGTGTACATGGCGGGTAATTGGCTCTTAAGTGCAGCACGCGTCTTTACCCAAGAGCCTCTCCTCGGCGCTCCTCTCATGGCTGCATTGGGCTGAAAACTACGTCCACTTATCTCCACAGCCAGCAATCGCTACAACCCTAAACACACACTCTCTTTATCACTGACTTACATGTTTTCTTCTCCATTCTTACTCTCCACTTCCTCCTCCTTGTCTGTCTCTCACATACAGTTACACCAGGGAGAGCAGCAGAAGAGCACATGAAAACAAAGCAGTAGTGATTATTAAACACTTTGTATTACAGATATCGTGGTTTGGATTTTTACTTTTCAGCTCTTTAGCGTGGATTCATTCAGTTCATTTTAATCCATGTTTAGAGTAAATCTGGGGATTTTGATCATAGATAAACAGAAAGTTATCCCAATAATGCCAGCAATGTCTTGCAGTTGAATGAATACGCCCATGTTAAATCTTTAGTGGAACTTTTAGTGTAAGCCTCGAATCAGGGTTTGTTTTAATGCCAACCATGATCTTAACCCTAAAGCTTGCCAAGTAATTTTGACGTCTGTATGAAATCTATCACGACTTAGAAAACAGAAAGTGAAAGCGAAACTTAAGACTTAAGTAAAAAATAATACTTTATGAATGTTTAGACACTGACTTACACCACCTCAACAACTTCCATTCTCCAAGTATGTACTGTCATGGAAATATTACGGCTGGGTTCCAACCTCAAATAAGGCAACAAACACACTGCTGGGTTGCCTATAATAGTAATATTGTTAATAGTATGGACAATGAAAGTTATTCACTGCAGTGGGGAAGAGATGCCACTCCACTCTCATCCAAGAAGAAGTACAAATGTAACACAAACTCTTTCCCTATTGGCTCAAGGTAAACTTAAACCTTACACTACAGTTTTCCGGACCATGTAAGAAATGCTGAGTTCAACCTTTTCAGGATGTAGACATTTCTTCTGAGGTTGTCCTCCAACCTTCTGATTCCTTAGGCAACTCTTCCATAGTTATGCTGAGCTACATGAAAGTTATTCCACTAACATGAAATACTTTCCCAACAACAAAGACACATAGAATAACAAATAGTAAATAACAACCTAAGAGCTCATGGTTGAGTTACTTTCACAATACATTTGTTACACTTTATACATGCAAAGTCACAGCTAGAGCACTAAAAATGCATTAATGCATTAATAACTAGCCTACTGAGTCGAATAGAAGATGGAGGACAGTCCATACTGGAACTTATGAATGGAAAGCTTAAACCAGGATGTTGTGTCTCTGCGAGATATTGTGTTGGTAAAGTGTCACATAGAAGTCCAAATAAAGCTCCTACAGTGTTGCCATCACAAAGCCCTGAGTACAACAGAACAGATAGATCAAGCCCTGACCACCCAAGGATCACTCATGGGGCAGCACCAGACAGCACAGGAGAAGTCGCCCTTCATGGACTCACCTTCAGTGTGTCACATCGCTGTGGATGCATGGACCATGTGGCTGCTCAACTTTGTTTCATGGAATTCACGAGGACTACTGGCTTTTCTTTTGGCTTTCCAAGAAAGGAGGCAATGAAAGACTCGACTGGTCTGTTCTACCTTCAGCTCACAGGTTGAACTCTTGCCAGGCTCTTAGGTGGTGTTGTTCCTGCAAAGATTCAACTTTACCCTGACCTGGAACACTGAGCCTGATGCCCTCGCCTACCAGTTTGCATCAATCAAAAGCATTAATTTGTGGAAACCATTCTCCTTCTTCAAATAAGATCAAAGCAGCCAGTTGCTAACCTACATCAATACGGTGACTCTCGAAACCTAGCTCCTAGGTTCACTGGCCCGTATGAGACTGAAAGAGTAATTAATCCCAGTGCAGTTAAAGTTAAACTGTCGGGTCTTTTCTGATGGGTTGCTGGCATAATTACACTACACAACCCAACAGCAAAGAGAACTCAATGTCAAATATTTACGGCGCTTCTATCTCTGATGCCCTCATGAGGTTCTGTCCGTTGACATCTGATCTGTAACCTCTGATTTTAATTTGATGGATTTGAAGGTGTGATAAATGTGGTTGATATTTTGGTTTCATATCTTTTATAGTCAACAAGAAACTGATTTGTTTGAGTGCATCACATTAACCAATAACTACTTTATTAAAGAGAATCAAGGGTTTGCTTTTTAAAATATGTCAAAAAAGCCAATCATTTCCTTGGGAGACTTTTTTTTTTTCACATGACTGTATAATGATATAAAGTCAAAAAAAATAACATGTTCCTTTTAAATGTTGCATCCATTAGGTGCAACTTCAGCAATGTAGGTCACCTGACGACCTGAACTGAGAAGACGACTTGCCGGCCAACAAGTGACAGATTGCAGGAGACATTTTCACCACCTGACAGACTTCCCATGTTGCACCTAGGCCCTAAACTGGGTTGCCCTGAGGATTTTATATTTGGTCCATGACCTTTTTCACTTGTCATTCCCTCTCTGTCTCCCATCTTTGGTGTCTGTCTGATGAAGCAGACATGAAATTGAACTGCTGCTTAGAGACGTGTTTAAAGACAATGTACTGCGCCTCTGCTCGGAGATAAACATTTAAAATACTATTTATTGCCTGGAATTTTGGGTTCAGACACACATCTACACAAACACACCAGCAAAAATCTTTTTTTTTTCCAAATCTGTGGCACACATGAGTACTGTATGTTACAAAGTTTTGCTTGGAGCCCTGAACTTTACTTTATTCTCTAGCTGGCAAACACTTTAAAGTTTGTCCCCTAGGTGCCCTTAAATAACATCTGGTTAGCGCTGTTAGCATTTGTTCCAAAAATCAAGGGACCCGGTGAGCACAAATCTCATTTCAACCTACTTCTCCTGCCGTGAAAAGCATCTGGTGAGTACTACTAACCAATTAAAATCTGAAGCATTAGCCTATTCCTTCCCAGAATCACGCACCTTGGCGTCACATCATCCTTCACAGAATGCGACGATGGACAGGATCGTGTTTGTGCGTGGCTTTTTGCATCTTGGAGTTTTCAAACCTTTGCATTACGGCATCGTGACACATCAGAAGCAAGAGAGATGGAAGAGAAAAGCATACAGCACATGCAAGATCGATTCAACTAATCTGAAAGTCCCATCATCCCTCTGTCCCTGCCTATTTCCCCGTTGTAAATAAGAGCACCAGACTCCCGACTTAAAGTATTCACAGTGGAGAGATAAGCCCCTTTCTCAGAGAGGGAGAGAGAGAGAGAGTGAGAAACTCCCGCAATGATAAACAGCTGCTGGAAAATAAAATTCTCAACAGAGTGAGAGAAAAGGCTTATGTTTATGACTCCTCAAAAAACAACTTTATTTCTGACCTCTCCATAATCCCCAGAAAAGTCTTTCAATTAGAGAATGGCTGAGATTCCCCCTATTTTTGAGCGCCCTGCTCCCAGACAGACTGGGGAGAGAGGGAGATAATTGGCCAATAAAAATGTAAATAGGGTGGTGGAGCAAACCAGCATGTGATGTGGAAAATGTGTGTGTGTGTATGTGCGTGGTGAGGTTTTAGGATAATCCACTGTGACAGGTTGCATTGGTTTTGTTGGTTGCTAATTGGATGCTCACAGAGGTTTTTTTTTCTGTGCAAATACCATAATACAACACAGCCATGATTGCTGATGGGAGCTGAATGAGACGAGGGAGGTCTGAAGACAAAGCAGTTTGGATGGGACCCCCTCTCAGTAATTACCGCCCCACCTGACCTCCAGGTTTACGGCTCTGGGCAACAGGTGAAACTGTGGAGTAGCATGATTTGATTTATTTGGGTAAATGCTCAAAGCGGGGTTAGAACTGTAATTGGATTTGACAGCAGGACAT
Source organism: Acanthochromis polyacanthus (assembly GCF_021347895.1). Classification (NCBI taxonomy): domain Eukaryota; kingdom Metazoa; phylum Chordata; class Actinopteri; family Pomacentridae; genus Acanthochromis; species Acanthochromis polyacanthus. The sequence goes on along the minus strand of NC_067117.1, from coordinate 29,489,215 downwards.
ATTAGACTTTAATTAAAACACCGATACGAAGGCTGGTTCCAACAGGACACATGTGGATTCATGTGGAGTTGGACAATTACATATCTACTGTCTAATTTCTCACAACACCATATTTTTACCTATTTTTTTGGAACTATTTTTAAAAAATCCTGTTTTTTTTGTTTGTTTTCTGATTTGAATCTCTATTTATTGGTGTAATTTTGTAAAAGTCCATTACTTATAGTTTCAGGCAGCTGTTTCTTTTTGCATTGAGTTTGTTTGTTTGATGTTTCACTCAATGAAGCTGATGAAGGCCAAATCAGAGCTGAAAGGATTAATGAAAGTTCCGGTGATATTTGTTGTGTATCTTCCAAGGAAGTTTGATGAAAAGATGATCCAACGCTGTGTTATAAGTATGCTACAAAACTAGAGCCAAGAGGCAATTAGCATCAACACTGGGAGCTTTGGGCACAGCTGCTCTCATTATTGCCAAAGTTTAAACAAGCCAAAAAGCCCTGATGACATTTTTAAGATTGCAATAAATTCTACAGTTTAATTTTTAGTTTGTGTAGATTTCAATTAGTGACCTTTAAAGGGCTTGGTAGGTGGATCTTTTTTAAACCTTTTGGCAGAGCTAAGTTAGCTGTTTTCTCTTTTGCAATGTTAGCCCTGGCTCTCTGCAGTAAAATGAATAAATATAATTTGCAAAATGTTTAATTAACTTTAAAGCTGCATGATTTCATTTATTTGTTTTATCCTGTATTCTGTGTCTCTGATTATGTTTACTATCTCTGTAAAGTGTCTTTGAGTTTTTAAAAAAGCGCTGTATAAATAAAATGCATTATTATTATTATTATTATTATTATTTAATAACAAACTTGCACATTTAAAAGACTGAAAGTAATCTGTAATGGCTTAAAAGCTTTTTAAAAAAATCTAAATCTACCTATGTAGCAACATTAGCATTTTTCAGTCATGTGAATGTAAGTCCAATACTGTCATTATTCTTCTTTTAGCTCTGTCTTTAGCTGCTAAATTCTCATACATTCAGCTAGTTGATAACACTGTCCGTCTGCCTTATGATGCTGAGGAGATATTGTATTGCGGGTTTACTAGAACTTGTTTGCTAACTGGAAATTAAATTAATGATCTGAACTGAAAGAGGCAAAAAAGGCTACAAAAGACTACAAGACCGCCATCGGGGCAAATGAGTTGGGTGAACTTTCCTTCCACGTTCGGCACTTTCAACAAAACGTTTCATATTTTTCATTTATGATATTAAAGTATTGGTTAGTGCTGCTTTAACTTCCGAAACCCATGTGTCCCATTGTTAACGTCAAACATTTGTTAATGCAACTTTAAATTCAAATGTTTTTCTAAAATTGTGAAATTGTCTGAAGTTGCTTTTGGATTGGCATATAACACACAAATCACCAATTCCCCATTAAATGTTGGGAAAAAATCGAACCAAGACATTTTCAAAAACAGGGAATAGAAAGAGACAAAAAAAATCAATTCCCAATCCAGTTTATATTCAGAAAATGCACAGTGTATTATTTCATCATTTCAAGAAAAACCACGCGAGCCATTGTTAACATAAAATATTTGCTAGCTTTGAATTCATTTGTTTTCTTGGCCTAAAAGAATGAAAACCTGAATCGCTTTTGGATTGGAATATTACATGCAAATGGTCAAATGTTCCCCATTAAATGTTTGGGGAAAAACCCAAAACATACCAATACACTTTAAAAACAAGGAATAGAAAGAAAATAAACCGGGAAAAAAAATCAATTCCCAATCCAGTTTATTTTCTGAAAATGCACAGTGCATTATTTCTTCATTTCAAGAAAAGTAGATAGAGCAAAAGGGACAAATACAAAATGGAAAAACCTTTCAGAAAGACCGGAGCAAATTAGTTATTTTCTCTGCCTGCATGTGAAGTGACATCGCTCTGTCACCTCATTGTTGGGGAATAACAAGCCGGGGATTTTTTGCTTTGTGTTTGTGCATGTGTATGTGCTAACAGACTCATGTCTAAATGTGTATGCTGAGGTCTTTGTCTGCTGGGGAGAGCTCTTCATTAAGGTGGTGTGCTGAAGGAGAGCCTTTCCTTCCCTGTTCCAGCCCCATCTGTTTGTCCTAATGAGAATTCACTACTCACAAGTGGGAAGGAACTGACTTTTAATCACCGCTTGTGCTTTTGTATTTATTCACACCTCAAAGTCTCACAGATCTCCCAGCACGCCACTTTGTTTCATCACTCCAGAGAAACAGAAAAGTTGCCACACTTTGAAAATCACAGAAGGGAGAGCATCTTACAAAAACAAAGAAACATATTTGGGAATAAAGACACAAAACAAAAGTCCACTTGGTCACAAATTTCTTTACAAAGGCATATTAATATTTGACAAAATGATAAAGAAACCCTTTCAGAATCAGAGCATCTTTTTTTAAAAAAACTAAGACTTACATTTCTGTAGAAACCTTTGTACGCGCTGACCTGCTGCTTTTAAAAATGTAATCACCGGAGCGCCAACAGCTTAATGAGCTCGACAAACTGCTATTTGAAAACACAAGCAAATGATGAAAACCTTCAGTAATTCGACAACACGGGCACATGATTGAGAGCACGAGGAAAAATCTTTTTTGGTCTGATGAGACAAAAATGGATCTTCTGGGCAGAACTATTTATGTATGGATTTGGTTTTTCCCAATCCTACGGTGAAGCACGGTGGTGGCAGCATCATAGGTGCTTGAAGAAAACTTCCTCAAAATTCTAAGAGTTCTCAGAGTTCTAGCAGCAGTATAAAATTGCCTGTAGAGCATGTTTAACGCAGTTTAATATTTTCCAACAAGTCCTCAAATTCATATGACCGTATCGGTCGTATGCACCGTGCACTGGAATACGACCCGTGAGAGCGTATTTATATTAGCGCCCCTACAGGGAAAAGGAACACATTACGGGATTTAATTCACAAAACGGCTTTTCCATCGCAAAACGGCTTTTTCCTCACTTTCCCAACACGGGTTTAGGGTTATGGTTAAGGTTAGGGTTAGGGATAGGGATAGTGTTAGATAAAACTTTGTTCATGGTGACGTTTCACCTGCGACTCCAGAATGTCGATATTTACTCAACCGCTAGAGGTCGCATACGTCAAAACGTAACACTGGGTCGTAATACGGGCGTGTACAGACGACCTATGTGGTCGTTTTTTGTTTGAGGACAGGCTGATATTTTCGCAGTACTGTGGCAGTGGAGCAATGGAAGCCACGGCTTTGGGTGAAAAGTTGTTCTTCAGTCTGGTTATTTTGGTTCTGATGGTCCTAAACCTTCTGTCAGAGGTTGAAACAAGGAGAAAAACACGTTGCATCATGTCTTTGTAAATAGTGGTTACTTTCGTTCTGAGTGTGTTGATGTTTATAATGAGGGAGTTGAGCTGTGGTCGCTCCTGTATGCAGCACCATCTTGCATTTAGGGTGCTTCCACATGTAGTGGTGTCATTCAGAAACCCGGAGAAAATGCATGCATGTATCTTTCATAGTACTACAGATAGCATATTCAAGTTTCTCAAAACCAGGATAAGGAATAATTCAGTCTTCTGAGGTGATGTTTGCATCTGTAAACACAAAAATGCTGTTGGACCCTAGATATTCATGACACTTATCTGCTCTCCAGACATGTGATTGATTAATAACTACTAGAAGCAGGTGCTGTATTTGTAAAAGAAAGAATGATTTGTAACTACATGGGCTTTGTCCTCCCTTGAACTTTTCCAGAAACTGGATCGGAAGGCGAATGAAAGCTTTACGAGGCTCATATTGGCCTGGAGGTCGGTATGTATTTATATCTTCGTGATGGACAGACGTATCCGTGGAACACGACGTATGAAATGGCATCGTTCTAAAAGTTAAACCGCTAAAGGCTAGATTGCAATGAAATCAAACGGAAGCACAAACAGAAGCACTCATCGGAAAGTTTCACAGGTTATTACTTTCATGATTGTGCCGGGCAGCGGATCGCCTTGCCTCGGATTCGGCTTTGATTGAGAGAGCATACCCACACAGATGAATGCGGCCATACAGGGAGCCTACGGGGAGGGTTAGTTGGTCGGATGCCAGCGTGTGGACAGTGCTAATCTCTCCATCTTCTCCTCTCTTCACGATTTTTCAGATCTCTCATTCAGCAGGTTCACCAAACCCCTGAGAAAACACTAACCTCGTCGTGAACCCGTGTCTCACCTCAAATATGACAGCTTACACTTCCCTCTCATCTCCCTGCTCTGCTCTCGCGCTGACAAACACACACACACACACTGCAGCGCAAACACACAAACACACACTCATCTCAGTTTCCCTCTCATCTCTACATGCACACACACAGGAAAGTTTGCAACTTCTACCCTCCTTTCTCTCTCTCTCTTTCTATGTCTATGCCTCTCTATCTCTCTCTCTCTCTCAGGGAGCTGAGCTTTGAGAGGAGACAGCGAGAGGGAAGAGGAGGAGGAGATACAGGGAAGAAAGAGGCAGAGAAATGTAAGATGTGTCACTGTGACCTTTGATGGTGACAAGTGTGAGAGCGCTGCCATACAACTGCTGTCTGTGCCCCAGTCTCTGCCTCTCTTCCTACCTCCTTCCTCTCTGAAATATGTGGATGAAGAGCAACCCATATTTGTTTCAAGATGCGAGAAAGAGTCGTGGTTTTGAAGTCTCGCCAACTCAAAAATTTATCACAGCTGGTCGTGCGGTTGCAGCAGATCCAGAGGTAGATGAGTTGGATTGTCCACAACTGTTAGCCACCTATGCTGGTTTTGGTGTTACACAAGAGGATTTGCATTCAAAAATGAAAATGAAACAAAAGAAGTAGATGGGGTATGTAGTTACCCACTCACCCAAAGCAGGTATATCCTTAATTATACATAACTTCAGGCCTTAATACAATTCCAATGGGTGAGTTATATAAGAATCCTTGTATAGTTGTCATTAATGGGAAATTCAGCTACAGAGACCAAAAATTGTTTTCATTCTAGGCTGTAGACCTGTTCATTTTTTGCTGTAAAGTTGGACATTTTACTCCGGAGGTCAATCAGGATTTACTCACTTTTGAAGCCGGCCTCTAGTGGACATTTGAGTAACTTCGGGTCTTGGCACTGGCTTCATTCTTCAGTCCTGGAGGCTGGCGCTTGGTATTTTTTGAAAGCCACAGTACTGTACAAACCAAAGATTTTACACTGAAAATAGGGATAGATTAAGCTAAAGGGTTATGATTCAAATTTACTGTGAGGGAGACTAAAAGCCAAGAATGACAACTCAATGGTCATTTTACAGGAGAAGTCAGTATATCATCAAAGTCGTTAGGGCTTATCCTCTGGAAATAATTAATGTCTGATCCATTTGTTGTGCCAAGACATCGAATAGATGACATTTTTTATATGTGAAAATTTTAACCAGCTAGGGGCAATTAGACCAGAGGAATTTATAAGGATTCATCCTCTGGGAAGCATGAATGACACATAAAAATCTATCCAACTTACTGTCAGATTTAATATATCATTTTCTGCACTCAGTCCTTAACCTTTTAGTTTTAAAAGGTTATTTTTCCCTCATAAGTGTGTTTGTGTTTCTGTCTGTAGAGAAAGAGCTCAAAGTGGTTCTAAAACAAAGCAGTTTTCAAGCACTTCTCCTGTCTGATCCGTTGCGATGCCTTGTATTATTTTAAAAGTAAAGACTTACTAATAGACACATGCACATTCACAATTATTGTTGCTCGGTGCACCTTGTCACTAATTAGTGTTTCTCCCACATATGTCCATTTCCAGACCGTGTTTTTCTTCGTTTTCCTACGCGTGTACTACAGAAAGTTGAGGCATAATGTATACTATAAAGCCTTATATCACTGTGTACAAAAAGTCAAATGTCTGGTGTAATTTCTATCCAAGGAGAGGAAGCTTCACGCAGACATTTTTTGGGCGGGTTGAGAACTTTTTGATGAACCATCGTATATCTCTACATTCTCCTTTCACAGTCAGGGACGTTTTTTCTTGCAGAATTATTTTGGCTAACAGTTATTTTCTGTTTTTGCAATGACACTACAGCATTGATTGTTTTTTTCGCTATTACCATGATCAGTCGATATGCTTTTTTGACAGCACAGATAGAGAAAATCTGGTTCCCTGGCATAAAACAGCCGGTGGTAGTAGTTCTCAAGTCAGGTACTATTAAACATGATGTAACTGAAAGAGCCAAACCTCAAGGAAAGTAGAAAACAAAATAGACATATACACCAGCTTTTCTGCATGGAAAATATAATTTTAGGGGGTGATTTTTAGGCATTTTAAGTGCTTTCATGTTGCAAACATAAAATGCACACAAAACCAAATAGAAGAAAATGCACCTTATGGTTCAGGCTTCCTTGTATAAACAGTCAGCATTCTTTTCCTTTCCCTATAGCAGAAAAGTTTCTTTAGACCTTTGCAGAGCAGCTTGGCTCTCATAACTCCCACTGACATATACATTCAAACCTCCATCTTCACCTACACTTCCCAACGCACCTGCACTTTCCTCCCCGCCTCCAAACACAGACTCTCCAGGGCACACAAGGTCCGGCCATAATGCCCTCGTTGTTGCCGACCCGATCCAGAGCCTGGGAATAGAATACATGCCTCCATTCCCACTCTGTGACACTCATCCAGGCATACCTGCATGCAAGACAATCTCCTAAGAATGTCCAGGCTTCTCTGAGGGACTCTTGTTTTTTGCTGCTTTGTCTCATGCCATTCCAAGATTTCTGCGAGGCCCGAGGCCAGACCTAAGGGAGTATTGGTTTGTCGTACAGAAAAAGCAGAAATACATTTTTCTTTGTTTATAAGGGAATTTCTCCTGCTCGGTTTACCTTGCTGCCGTCTCTCTCTTCTTTTTTTTTTACTTTCAAGACAGCAAAGACATATGTGAGAGTGATCCGGCAGGAAAGCAGAGTAGAGAGAGAAAGAGAGAGGAGGGGAAAGCAAATATGATGGACGCTGAAGTGTTGTGAGAGCGAGGACAGGTGGAAAAGCCGGAGGGGGAAAATGTAAGAAAAGGTGGATGGTGGAGAGGGAGGCAGAAGAGCCAAGGAAAAGATGAAGAGAGCAGGTTTTGTCTCCTCATCAGGGTGCTGTCAGGTTTATAAATAACAGTAATCAATGGCTCAGCTGGCTCTGTCCTCTGCACTAATTGCTTTAAGTGCTTAAAAACCAGCTCAGACACTTTTTTATCCAGGACAACTTGGTTACAGAGCTGCCACTGTGGCTGTGTCTTGGCCACTTCTGTTTTACTCTTGTTTTTGCACTCGGTGGTCATGTGATTGGATAGTTTTGTATGTTGCACTTCTGCACTCTAGATCAGTGAATAAAACATGACACTGCTTGCAAACAATGGATGGAAATAGCCTATATTTGGCACAACCTGTTTTTTAAAAGTGGTGGAGTTGAGGCCACAATGGAGCCAAATGCTTTGTCAGTTTGAACGACAATAAACGGTACTGATCTTGACCCCTGAAAAAACACGACCACCCACATAACAAAGCTGTAGGTACACTACCGTTCAAAAGTTTGGGGTCATTCATGCAATTTCATGTTTTCTATGAAAACTCATACTTTCATTCATGGGCTAACATAACTGCACAAGGGTTTTCTAACCATCAAATTAGCCTTTCAACACCATTAGCTAACACCATGTAGCATTAGAACACAGGAGTGATGGTTGCTGGAAATGTTCCTCTGTACCCCTATGGAGATATTCCAGCTGGAATAGTCATTTACCACATTAACAATGTCTAGACTGTATTTCTGATTAATAAGCAAATAGATACGAGCCTTCCATTGGATGATTACTGCAGTAATGAATATGTTTCCGCTGCAAACAACTTCTTTAATGGTAGCTGATGCAGTGAGGAGCTTCTCCTTTCTTAAACAACCATATCAGAAGACACATCTTGTGGTCGTGAAAAGGAGGTTAATCTGTTTCAGGTGGGTCTAAATATATAACATCAAGCAAAGAAAACAACTAGGAGATTTCTGAAACTACTAAAATCAGGTTGAGAGCCGTCCAACACATCATTAAAACCTGAAGATAGTGGAAAACCATCATCTTCCAGGAACAAATGTGGTCTGATGAGTCCAACTTTACCCTGTTCCAAAGTGATGGGGGCATCAGGGTAAGAAGAGAGGCAGATGAAGTGAAGAACTCATCATGTCTAGTGTCTTTAGAACCCATAAAAATAGGGGGTTAGAATTATGATCTGGGGTTGGTCAGGTTCACCAACATTATGTTCCCAAAGAATGAGGTCAGCTGACTACCTGAATATACTGAATGACCAGGTCTTTACATCGATGGGGTTTTTCGTCCCTGATGACATGTACATGTTCCAAGATGATGATGCCAGGATTCATGGAGCTCACATTGTGAATGAGTGGATCAGGGAGCATGAAGCATCATTATCAGGCATGGATTGACCTCCACAGAGTCCAGACCTCAGCCCCATTGAGAATCTTTTCTTCTGGAGAAGACTTTGCACAGTGGTCTGACTCTCCCATCATCAATATGAGATCTTGGTGTAAAATGAATGCATCTCTGGACAGAAATATATGCTGTGACATTGCAGAAGCTTATCAAAATGATGCCACAGTGAATCAGTGCCGTACTCAAAGCTAAAGGCAGTACAACAAAATATTAGGTTGTGCGACTTCTTTTTGGATGGTCAGTGAAGCTAAATTCATTCATCAGTTCAGTCATTAATTCAATCAAAGTGGAGTCTGTGATTGTTGATATTTAGCTGGTTAGAATTGTTTTTTCTCATTTACAGAGAGAGGAATGTGTTTGAACACCAGATTTTATTTCAGTAAACACACAGAGCAGACAGTTAGTGGATCGTAAGGAGATATTGACTGAATTTGACCCAAAAACTGTTTACTGGATTAGAATTTCTGACTGTCTTTATATCACAATGTAATGTCAATAAAAACTGTGAAAAATAAAAATTAATTAGGCCTGTATGGTATCACATGAATCTATGAATTAGTTAACAAACTAAAGAAGAGCAGATAACAACATTAGCCTAAATCTGAACACCCTCCACATAATCTTGTCTTGTTACTTCTGTCTTTGCAGAGATGCTCATATGTTTGCTTTCCAGTGAACTCTTTGAGTGTTTGTATGTAATAATTGTGGCTGGTGAGGTGGCAGGCTTGAGCTTTAGGGTTTGGTTGCCTCTTGTTTCCCTTCTCATTTTCATTTATCTCTAACATTCATCTACTGCACTCCTAATTCCTTCCTCCTCCGCTATTCCGTCCAACTTTCTGCCACACTCTTCTTCTGCTGCCTGTGTTCTTGGTGTCTTATTGTCTGCAGAGGATATTAAAATGTCAATACAACTATACCTCCCGCCCCCACCAGGATTTGCGGGTTTCAGTGTGACATGCAAGTGTGCAGACAAACACTCTCAATGTGTTTACGTGGAACGATGATGCTAATTCTGAACTGCTGTGGCTGACATGTTCTCGCTGCATCATTTTTAATGGTGTGAAGAATGCTACATATGTGTGTAATGTGACAGAATGGCACACAGTAGCATCTAACTTGGGATTTTATGGCACCTGGTAGCCTGAAAACACACCAAATTCACAACAGAATAAATGTCCTGTAGCTCATTTTTCTTGGCCCAATTTATCAAAACCCTGTCAGAAAAAGTGAAGTGTATTGTTAACATATTTTGATTACGCTATAAATCAAACAGCTCATAAAATGCAACCTCTTTCAGCCATTTTTGATGTTTTACCCTCATTGTTTTAGCTGCAGTACTCAAAATGCCACAGGGCAGAACCTTGTAACTTCTGTGAGCTGTGATTTTTTTAAGTTGTGGAGTAAAGAAACTACAAGATTTAGTCTTAAACACAGGGATATGCTGTGGGTTTTGTATGTATCCCCTTTAAAAATAATAAAAAGTGCAGTGAATAGACCAGAACCTATTGGAGGCACACAGGCTAAGGTATCTCCAGACGTTAATGCTAAAGTCGGGGGTCTGGGAGGCTTAAAAGGCATAAATTAGGGTTACCTGGAGTCTACTACTTAAAAGCAGGTGAGCTCGAAGTTCAGTTCAGTTCGTTTCTGGGAGCAATTCGAGTTTGTTTGTGTTGTTGTCTGGATAGAGCACAATAAACTGTTTTGCAGCTGACTGCTTGCTTCCAGTGGTCTTCATTAGATCTTCAAGTCTGCTTTCACTTCTCACTACCAAGTGTTAGAATTCATCTGAAATTTCAAAGTTTGAAGATATTTTAGGTTCACGCTATCCTCGTTGAAGTCGGACGCGTTGGAATCTTTGGTCTGCCCATCCCAGTCATCTCAGAGCAATTCAAATGATTGTGTCTTATAAAGGACATTTGTACCAGCAAAGTAATAACATGGTTGGTGATTGGTTGCTAATATTTAAAAAGCTCAATGTATAAAACCTTATTCTACCAAATTGCTTGACTTTTTCCTACTATCTATTAATTACAAAAAAAGTTTTGGCAGAATTTTGTAAATGAGAAAAAAGATGTTAAATTGCCATCAGATTTAATGAAGGAGGTTCACGTCTGAGTACAGCTACTAGCAGTAATAATTAGCCACGGCACTCTTCAGTAAATTATAGCTAGAGTAAGACTCTGTGTAAAGAATTTTTATGGGTTATTTTTTTCCTTCTGTATTCCAATATTTAAAGTATAAAAGTCTTCAGAATCTCTTGTTCAATTTATTAGCATGTCTGGCAAATGTACCATTTTATGTGCAGAATTTAATATATTCTGAGATTTTTTTTCAATTCTTTTAAACATAGGGGAAGAAATACTGCCCAAAATCCAGTGTATATATCTGACTGCATGTACCTGGTATTTGGAAAATGATCCATGCATTCGAGGGTAAAGCTTGTGGATGCTCCAGCAATTTATTTTCCTGAAAAATACAGAAACCTTAAATCGCGACTGTACCATAATTTCATGGTAACAGAACAATAATAAAAGATCTGCAGCATTTGCAAGGCTGTGTCACTACTTCTAAAAATGTGTGTTGTCCCTTACAGCTGTGAACAGACGATGAAACTATGACGGGCACTGACACCCACTGCAATAATCAGTCTGCACTGACAGAGAACAAGCTTTTAAATCCACTCACTAACTCATCTGCTGCTGCTGTTTGTGTTCGTTGACGTCAGCCTGATGTCTGCAGACAGCTGCAGCTTCTGGGTATGTATGAGGGACAGTTGGAACAAAGGAGATTCTGTAACTCATTAGGTCAGCTGTCATGACTTCACCTCTTGAACCCATATTTATTCAACAAACCAAGAGCCAAACCAAGTTATGAGGTGTGCTTAAAACGTTTAGAAACTAGAAAGGAAAGTCAAAAACTACACCAGTTTTAAATCTGGCCACTATTCCATTCAAAATAATAAGATGTTTGTAACATTCTCTGGAAGTCGAGCACCATCACAATGGTCACTGTATCTACTAAGCTGTGCCAAAATGAGTTTTCTCATGGGTTTTCTCCAGCTTCCTCCCACAGTCTAAAAACATGCCGAGGTTAATTGATAATTCTGAATTGTCTGTAGGTGTAAATGTGAGTATGATTGTTTGTCTCTGTGTGTAGTCCTGTGATAGACTGGTGACCTGTCCAGGGTGAACCCTGCCCTCAACCTAGGTCAGCTGGGATAGACTCCAGCCCCCTATGACCCTAATGTGGATTAAGCAGTCTATAGATAACGGATGAATGGATGGAAAAAGTCACATTAAGCCAAATCTAGTGACTACGGTGGGTGGAGATGTACGTATTCACTACACTGTGACTGGACATACAGGGTAATAGAGCATCCACATGCCATTGTGCCACAGTTCTGGTGGTTTGCACTGAATATTCTCCCTCAGACACCCTCAGACACTTCAATACATTACAGGACTCACAAAACGCAAATTTATACAAAACCATATGAAAGCATGGTCCTGGTTGTTCCTGACCTTCTTCTCTCTATGGTAGCCACAGACCCACCTTTCATCACCAGTGATGGTCTTCCACAAGCTTGGATCATCCTGGCTGTTGACTTGCACAGAATATCTCTAGTGAATGCTTCAGTTTGAGGTCCATGGAGAAATAACGAATGTGCACCTACCAGTCGTAAGAAAAATGTGAGACAAAGTTCATATTAGTGAAATGAGAAGAACCGAAGGTCTCACATGTTGGCAGCTGTTCCTTTTAGGTTCACTGAACTCAAATGCATTGGAAAGCATGGCGTATAGTTTATGTGACAGCTTAGACAGTGTTAAGGACAATGCATAAAGTCTGCCTCTATGGACAATGTCAAAGAAAAAAATGCTCCCTCTTTGGCACAAAACTACAAAATATTGGGAGCGCACGCTTTGGTTAGATGAAACTAAGAACAAGCATGTCTGGCATGAACCTGAGCAGGACGATCACAGTGAAAACATAATCCTGACAATGAAGCACAGAGGTTGAAGTGGGATTATAGGGGCTGCATAAGTGCAGAAAATGTTGGAAAGATGATGACATGATTGACTCTCAGTATGCACAAGCTTGACAGAAGAGGATCCTTCAAGCATGATAATGATCCAAAGCACACTGCAAAAATCACAGAGCTTTAACACGCGAGTGAGCGCTGCACCATTTTTGAGTGGCGATTAATTTTTCAGGCACATGAAGGTGGGCGCTCACTTCCACAGCGAGCACCCAACAGTGCAGTGACTTTACTTTATACTGATCTGTCCTACTGTCGTGGATCAAGACAAAATAAAAAGAACTAAACCCACGGGACATCCCAGAGGCTTTACGCACTAGACAGCTACTCTGGTCTCCTTTGTCTTTGTTTCCTCTCCTTTATTTTCTCTTCCTTCCTTTGTTTTGCTGTTATTGTTGCTCCTCTTATTTCCCAACCCTAGCAACCTAGCCTAACCCTTCTTCTCCCATCTCTGTTCCCTGAAGGAAAACTCCGCAAAAGTTTGTCACTTTCAAGACTGAATTACTACTTAGGTTCAAGAAAATATCTTCTTCTGTTTTTCCTGCCGTTCTTTGTGGTGTCAAAGTGAGAACAGATGGGTTTTATTTTAAAAAAGACTTTAAATATGAAACCAACAAAGAACTACTACATACTGCTTGGATCCACATTCTGGATTATCTGGCAGATGTCCTACAATCAGTTCTAGCCTCCTGTGCTGTGAACAGACCAAATCGCATACTGTAATGTTGGTAAGAAATGATGCTTTAGATCTGCTGCAATGAGGACTCAGCCATGCATGAGTGTTCTCAGTGCCTGTTTAACATCCATAGTGCTGTCGATCTGCAACGAGGCTTGCCAGTTCGGCTCGTTGCAGGGTGTGTCTCGCATGTGTGTGTGTGTGTGTGTGTGTTCATGCTGGCGTAGCACTAAAATGAAGTGAAACCGACTGTGAAGAAATGGCGAGGCATGCCAGGTAAGCGTGCTCTAGTTTGTGTGCGGCTGGATGGTGGTTTGACAAGTTGCATGTTAACCTGAAGTGCAACTTTTCACGAAGAGCAAGAGCGTGTGTCTTGCTTTAGATTCTGATTAGAGAAAACCTTTATCCTTCTTAATAAAACAGACAAGTCTTATAAGGACTTATAGCATGATTTAATTAGAATTAGAATAAGAATTAGAATGGCTTTATTGTCATCATACATGGCATGACGAAAATATAAATAGCTTCCGCTGGACGGTGCACAGCAACAAGCAATAAGAAATAAAATATCAACATTAAATAATACAATCAAATGTACATATATAACAAAACAATATTAAAAATGACAACATCTGCAAAGAAGGCCAGATATATGCAAATTGGGAGGTAAATGAAATGGAATAAGAACCAGTAAAATAGAATAAATGTGTCACGAAATTGCACGAAAACAGCAGAAACTGTCATTGTAATTAAATTCAATTAATTTCAGTTTATTTATATGTCATGTCAAGACACTTCAAGTAATAATATACAGAAAACTCCAACAAATCCAACATTTTCTTTGTTTTGTCTTCAAACAAGCACTTGGCAACTTCAGGAAGGAACTTTCGGCAGAACCAGGCTCAGAGAGGGCCACTATCTGCCTTGACCGGTTGGGGTGAGGATGAAGGGAAGAGGATGGCATAAAGATAACAGATGGGTCATTCCGTGTGGTTTCACCAGGTGGTGGTTGCCACACCATTTTCAAATTAGTGGGGTAGTCAGTGGTCTCCTTTAACAACTAACATTTCAAAAAGAACAAAACATGCATAATACTACCATTGGAATGACTATTAATACTTGTATCCCAATTTAAAGAAAGCAAAAAGCGATTTTGACATTACCCATGCCATTTTGAGTAAGAATATCTCAGAAACTACAAATATAACCCTGCTGCTTTTTTGTACAGTGATAGAAGACAGATAGAACTGTCTTGTAGAAAAATTTGGGGTCTCTGGTACCTGTCCCACACTGAGATTTTTGCCACCAAAAATAGCCAATTAAAAATCTCGTCCAACTTTGGAAGCTCATATTTTCCAAACTGAGGTACCTAGAAAGCTCCAGTTTGCTAAGTTATCACACAAGTTTGTGTAGAATGGAACCACTTCTGTGCAGTATTTCTAGTACTTTTAAGATCCCAAACCCCACTTGTGAGTAGGTATCTCTTAATTTTTAGCATTTCTAGGAAACCCCCATGGCCTGCAGAGTGTAGGGAAACACCTGGGGATGTTTGTGGGGCACTAGCTACATGCAGAGGCCTTGTTTACCAACTCACAGCTCTCTGGTATGTCTAGAGGCTGAGAAATAACCACTTAAAGATGCTGGTGAGGCTTTTTATAGCCCAAATTCTGAAAATTTCAGACCCCCACAACTCAGAAACTATTTGAGCTACAGGCCTACAATTTTGCATAGAAAGTACTTTTGTAACTATCTAATGGCATGCAAATTTAGGACTAATTTGAAAATGGTGCAGCAACACCCCCAAGGAATATCTGGTCATTTCACCTGGAAAGACCCCAATGTTATACAGCACATGTGTCAAACTGGCACGGGCCATATCCAGCCCGTAATACAATTATATCCGGCCCGTGAGATCATTTTACATTGATTTATTATTACTGTTATTAATGGCCCGACGATATGAAGTGCTGATAACACACAAACTACAGATCCCATAATGCAGCGCAGCAGCTGCCTTGCCAAATGATAGGTTACCTGGGAACATACAGACCCGGCTTCCGTATTGCTTCCACCTGCTGCGAGCAGTGGCGTATCCAGGACTTTTTTACCGGGGTGGCCTTGATGGGACACAAAGGTAGTGTGGGGTGGCTATGGCATAGCGGAGTTTAATGCCATGTACGCAGCCAACCACAGTTCAAATCCCAGTACTTTGCTGCGTGTGACATCCCCTCTTTCTCCCATGATTTCCTGTCTCATAAGTGTTGAATAAAGGTGTCTATTCTGGTTTATTTTTAAATTCCATTTCCCATTATTACAGTCCTCAATTATATCTGGTTATTTTAACTACTCTAAATCAGTAAAATATGTTCAGGATAGGGTACAAATTTTCTAAGAGCCATTTCCTTGGATTAAAGTCCTCATCTCTTCACAAATTAGATTAGATTAGCAAAATTCAACTGCTCTCAACTCATCCTGTAGAATAACATTATCAGTCATCAGCTCATCAACTGTGTCACCTGTACTGTTGCTTTACTAACTGAAGCGCCATCTTGTACCAATTACTGCAGTAAGTTGCTAGGAATGCTAGATTCATAACATCGAATTTTAAACAAAAAATTGTCTCAGATTAGTTATTTCACCGGTAAGCAGCTGTGTAATACACAGGATGATGCAGAGAGCTGGTTAGATCATGGGTAGTAGAAGCCAGACACGGAGCTGAGGGGTTCTATCCGTCTTCTTGGCATTTATTTCACTCTAGCTATGACAACCTGCTAACAATATATTATTCCTTACATACATCTTATATGAGAAAAGTAATCCCACGAGCTCTTGTTTCCTTACAGCGCTCATTAGAGCATCCATAGGCTGAACAGAAGTCCGGCATCTAAGTGTTGAGTGGCAAAACCAGCATTGTAAAAAAATATCCGAGCACCTTGTATAGTAACTACACGTGTGACGTTTCTATCATTGATTGACAGAATTTCTCTTGTTTCTCGTGTTGACGAACTTGACCAACCATGGGCGTAACCACCATCTCAGAAGTGAGGGGGACAAATTTTTCAGAGCGATTTATCATTCTCTCACATTTAATTGCACCGTCCTTAGTGGCTAAAGAACCACATAATCCCTAACAGCCACAGTACAATACCAGGGGACCAACTAGACTAGTTCTTTAAACTATAAAGTATAAAACTTTAAACTATAAAATCTAAAGTTTTAGTGGCCAAACTCTAGTTGAGTTGACAACAATGTCCCTTGAACATCTACTGGACGAGTAGCCAAAGGTGCCAAACACTGAACATGAAATGATCAGTACTGCCTGGTTTCTCCCTGCAATAGATATCTTATTTTCAGGAAGTTATAATCTCTCCTTACCTGTAAAGACCCTACATCCTTGTCCCTGCTGCTGGCCTCTGATCCATCTCCTCCCTGACTCTGCCCTTTCTGTTATGGCAATAAACATAAAAAATGTGGTAAGAAAAATTCTGAAATAGCATTAGGAAGAGTAAAAATTGCAGTAGAATTTAACCTCAAAATCTCTTTAACCCATAGATACATATTTTTTTCTCAGCCACTTATATATTTTTTTCACCTCTGCAGACCCTGCATGGTCAACATTACTGCTGGCAGCTGCCTCTGGTCCATCTCCTGCCTGACTCTGCTCTTTGTTATGGAAATAATCATTAAAAAAAATGAAAATCAAAATTCTGTGATAGAATTAGAAAGAGAAGCAGTAAAAATAGTTGTAAAATTATACCATAGATAGCCTATTCTTTTTTCTCCTCCCTGACTCTCCTCTTTTGGGACCAAAAGACTTAAATACATGGAGAGCAATTGTGAGCACATCTTCTGCCCAGAAATTAAAGAGGACTGGGTTTATTCCAAGAATAAACTAATTAGCAGTAATGTAACAGAGGCAACAACATTTAAATTATTGTTAACTAGCTTAACATATTGATATATTGCCACGTTTTACCTTGTCATCATTTAGCGAACAAGTCTAACATTGTTTGCATCCAACAAGGTCACACAACTTACACGGTTTGTTTGGAAAAAACTGTGTAAAGTTTTTTGCTTCTTGCTGGCTCTGGCTGGTTTGCTAAACATTACTCCAGACACACGTTCAGCACTGCTCAGCACAGCAGCACGTCTCCTGTGGAACACCTGCGTTAGCATGCGCTCATGGTGCATTCAAAGACGGCTCGGGAAAACACGTTACTGGATGCTAAAAACGGGTTTAGTTGTTGTAACGGCTGAAAAAAGTGCGGGGGAAAGAGGGGACAGATGTGGAAAGTGCGGGGGACATGTCCCACGCGTACCCCGCGTCCGTTACGCCCATGTGACCAACTACCTATCAGATCTGGGGTGGCCGCAGGGGTGGCCAATGAGATTTCAGGGGTGGCCCCGGCCACCCCAGGCCACCCCCTAAAATCGCCATTGGCTGCGAGCGCCGAGTCGCAGCGCTGCGTCACGCTGTCTGCTCCGAATGAGACAGAGCGCCCCTAGCAAACAATGTGGAAACTGCAGTTTGATCTCTGGTTGTTTCTAATATAATTTTTTAAAAGGACAGTTAATTATATATAAAGATTTTTCGAATATACTTCTTCTCCTTTGCAGTAAAACATCAGAAAAAATTAGACTTACTGTTACTTCTCGGTAATTATGCTAAAAGTTTACTGGTCCGACCACTTTGAGATCAAATTTGGTTGTATGCGGCCCCTGGACCAAAATTAGTTTTTACACCCCTGTTATACAGAGAAACCCAACAAATCCAACATTTTCTTTCGGTTCCTTTAGAACTAGCACTTTGCAACAGCAGAAAGAATACACTCCCATTTATCAGGAAGAAACCTTCAGCAGAACCAGACTCAGAGAGGGCGGCTATCTGCCTTTACTGGTTGGGGTGAGGATAAACAGGAAAGAAAACAGAATGGCACATTATAAACAGCAAATACATGGAGGAACAATAACTGCAGATCAAAGATGTGTAGCCCACAGCCAGATATATTTGTAGAGAGGACAAAACACAAGCTAAAAGAGAGTGAAGATGAAAAATTAGTGTCATGCAAACAGGTATTGCCTCATTTAAGATCTGCCAGATTTAATCCCTTTGTCTATCAATAGGCTAACTTCTCACATTTATCACAACAAAGTCGGATTCCTTTCCAACTTTGTCACAAAAAACTAATAAAATTGTCCAGGTGTCAGACTTGTCCTGCTTTGCTTTTTTATTATAAAATATCTGCTTTAACCTTGTGAACTTCATTTGTTGACTCCATCTTTCTGGAAGTAGTAAATCCCAAGACGTACATTTTTTATTTCATTTTATTTTTTGTTATTTTTGACTGTCCGAGTGATGCTGGCAGCAAAGTTCAAACTGCACATTTGACCAAACTAAAAAAAAAAAAAAAGGCCAAAAACATAATGTTCACGTTCTGCTGAAAATGAACTGTTTTGTATTTTATCCATCCATCCTCTATACACTGCTTTATCCTCACTAGGGTCGCGGGAGGTGCTGGAGCCTATCCCAGCTGACTTGGGCGAAGGCAGGGGACACCCTGGACAGGTCGCCAGTCTGTCACAGGGGTTTTGTATTTTATGTATTGAGAAAACAGTTGGGGCCCTTATCCTGATCCCTGTGGGACAACTTTATAAATCATTTATGGACAATAATTGACAGTTGTGGCCAGAATTTGATTCAATCGCTGTACTCGAATTAGCGAAGGAGCGCTGACATATTTGTGCCAGGTCAAAGGACGCAGTGCTTCTACCAGGCCTGTACAATATTAAAGAAAATTGACATCGTGATAACTAGTTTTTCTGCTACATGTATTGCAATATGAACAACAGCTTTAAAATTGTGGCATATGTGTAACTTGCAAAATGCAAGATACAGTGAGTGGCCAAAGCACTTCAGCCTGATTCACTTGTTCAGAGTAGCAGCGACCTTCAAATGTTCACCACATTGTCTGCTGCATTGTACAGAAATGATGTCTCCTATCAAGGCCCCAAACAGCTTCTCTCATCCTCGATGCCTGCTTCTAACTTTCAATGCTGTTTGCATACTGTGACTTTTCAGTTGTTACCTCTCTTTATAACATGGACAGTCACTCAAGTCAAATTTTGCTGCATAAAAGTCTACAGTGGCAGCTTTGTTTTAACTTGTGCATTTTCATTTTCTGGGACAGCAAGTTGAGAAAAACAGGTACATGATCATGATTTTAAAACGCTCTTTGGCAAGTGTATTAATTGGTATCACGTCTTTGGGAAGTTGAAAAGTTCACATATCAGTGATTCCCTCAGGTGTTTGGCATCTTTCTCAAATGGTGTAACACTGCCAAAGATATCTAAGTAGCTTGTTGCTTTGGGTGACATTCAGATCTCAGCATACAGAGCTTGGTGATGCTGATTTAAATAGTCTAATTAGTTGCATTGCCTCTAGTGGTGGCAACAATTAGAAGACACTGCTTACAGAATCTGTGTTTTTGGTCAACAACATCCTGTTGCAACACAAATTCCTGTTTCTCGCCCATTTTATTGAACATATGTGGAATCTGCATAGTAACAAACTCAAATTTTAACCTTTGAATCAGAGTACATTATGTTCTATCAGAAAGATAGTCATAGAATATAAGAATAACATGCTGCAGCATGATGTGTTATTTGTTAGTTTTTTGTCTCACTTTAGATTCTTCTTCCTGCTTATTCACACACGTCAACATCAGCACTGAAATTCCATAGCTGCCACGGTTACATGAAGTTTTTTAATTCGGAATTATTAATTCGCAATTAACTCAATTGGAATTAAAGTTTTGTGCTTCACGTTCACACGGAAATATTAATTTCGAATTAAGGGTTACATGGACCGCACGTTTATTCCCCTTCCTTCATTCCGCTTTAACGCTTGGGCGTTGGAATGGATTCTGATTGGACAGGGAATTGATGTGACGCATCCCTGTTTACCGGAAGAAAACAAACTCTTGCCGCTGCACTTCTTTTCCCCAACAACATGGAGGGACAACTAATAAACACGTTTTTCGCTTTGCGTTTTATTGTCGTTTTGAAACAGCAACTCGACAATGGCGTACTACTTCTGCTGAAGTTGCAAGAATGTGCTCGCAGCAGTAAGGTCGCAGAAAGTGTACGTCGCTGCGTCATCGCTACGTGAGGAGCCAAGCATGCGCAGAATGACTGGAATTAACTAAAGCGAAATTAACTGTAAACATGAATGGAACGTACACAAAGATTAGTTTATTCGGAATTGACATCGGAATAAACCAGGTAGTTTATTCGGAATTAAGTTTTTAATTCGGAATTAAGTGTTTACAAAGAGATTTTAAAGCGGAATTAACTAATTCCGAATTAAAGAGGAATTAAAGGTCTCATGTAAATGTACTGATTGTGTTGCCCTGACTGCTACCTGTAGTTTTTGCTTGCTTGGTTAAATTAGCAAAAAGAGTTAGATGGCCTTTCAACTTGTGAGTGGATTTTTTTTTCCTCGGACTTTGGTCACATTTAAATCTGAGCTGAGATCCAGTCACATTATGAGCCTGGATAGAAGCATTCTGTAGAGCTGTACACCTTGCTTTAATCGATTCCAAGCCTAAATAAACCAGCAAAGTGCACATGGAATATTAGACGAACAGGACAGCTGTAGGCAGAAAGTTGAAATCTAAATCTGTGTTGCTGAAATGGGTCAGCGGTTGAAATTCAGGTCAGAATTCTTGCTGGTCAGACCCAAATTCTTATGCACAAACATTCTAAATTGTACTGAAAAAATTGCTGTGTGAGCTATTTAGAGGGATTTATTGCCTGCTGATTTCTATCATCCAAAAGGACACTGAACCCTGGTGTTAACTGGAGCTCAGTGGGATCATGCACCAGAAAATGAATCCTCAAAAAAAAAAGGAATTACAGTTCGAAGATCCCAAGCCAACTTGTTTTGTATTGGCCTCCTTGGAGCAGCAAATGGGGATTCAGAGGAATTTAAATCAAAACCGAACTGTGTGGCAAATGGCTGATGAGCCAGGAGCCCAAACAGATTCTGTAGGGATAAAAAACAAAAAACAATGTGTGAGAAGATTAGAGAGTACAATTAGTGGTGAAATGGTGCTTTTATTCAGGGACATTAGCAGTAACAAAGAAGTCTTGTGGCTGTTTATTTAGCATAATAAAGGCGGTGTAGAGTGAGCCAAATGGGTCAGACAAAAGCAGCCTATCAAAAATCATGAGAGCTGCGAATGAGACGCATTAGGAGGGAACATACAATGCTTGGTTAGGATGTTGACGGAGAAAGTGGAGCTCTGAAAGTGATTCATTTCATTGTGGTGAATTTCAAATGTTTGCTTTCAACAATACGGTGAGAAGGTAAAAGACCCATATAGAAATGGAGGTGGATTCATGGCCTTTTCCTGCAGCCATAAATGTCAAAATCTGCATGATGTTTGCTCGAAATGCTGCCCAAAAAGATGCAGCCACCACCTGTATACAGATACAAGAGGTCAGGAGGCTAATCAGCCCGAGGACCAAAGGCTGACACAGTAAATCTTGTCAAAGGAGATAAACACTCTCCCTGAGTGCACTGACAAGCCCTCTTTGTCTCTGAGAACGTGAAAGTCTCATGAAAACTTTATTATTTATCTTCTCCTCGGCTTCTTGTGCCTTAAAATGGAGAGAGGGAAAGACTGAGCAACACTGTAAAGGAACAAAAAAAAAACCCAAAGAGAGAGTTAGGGCCAAACCGCCGCAATAAAAGTGATGTATGAGACGTCAGTCAGTGATTGGCTCGATGCATCACCCTCAAAGCACGAGGACATCTGCATGCACACACACACACACTCACTGTGCAGCGCAGTGAAGTCCTGTCTGCCTGGAGGCTAATAGATGCGAGATAAAATAAGAACTTTGCAAATATGCGACGAAGCAATCCCTTATTGGAGCGTATTAGTTTCACCTGAGCATCCACACACACCTGCTCTCACACACACACATATTTTTTTGTTTAATGGAACTGTTCTAAAGATGGAGGCGCAGGAGCATTAAGGTTGAGAACAAGCAGGTGGTAACTAAGTGGGATAACAGAGACGGCAACCACCCTGATTGATGTGTCTATTGGTGCTCGCTGATGCTTGATGCTTCCAGCGACATTTATGAACCCCTCAAAGCACAGAGGTTTAAAATTCCACATGAGTGCTGTAGAATAAGAGATAAATTCACCTTTTGTTCCCTAAATGTTCACAATGAAATCCAATCACTTTGGTTTATCAAACACAAAATTGCTGGAGATGCAAGTGTTTACAGGGTGGATTTGGTTTTTTACTTGTTGAGATATTTAATACGTACTGCATGTATGTGGTTTGGTTATTTTATTTCACTTTTGTGTTTTCCAGGATCCAAACTACGTGGTAAAACAACTTATAGAAAGTGTGTATTTATTGTTGCCTTTCAGACTCACCTCAGACTGAGTCTTGTAAGTGTAATTACTGCACTTTCTTTAGCAAGTTCATAAGTGTAAAAATACATCATTAAATATATAAGGGCTTCATTCACAATATTACTAATGTAATGTGAAATCATAAGCACGTAAATCATAAAAATGGCTAAAATGCAAAAGAATGGCACCTATAAGACGTTGTAAAATCACCACTAATACGTAAACATGTTGCTGCTCGTCAAGGCAGAACTGATGTCAACTACTTTATTTGTAGATGTTTATCTTGAACAATTCATTGTACTTTATAACAGGTTTCGCATATAAAACAGTATTCTGCAAAGTGGCTAGTTCCAATGTGGCTACAGGATTGATCACAAGTGAATAACTTACAAGTCTATGATTCTAAATGGTCTCATTTCTCAATAAATGAATTATTTTTAAGAGAAGGAGTAGAATAGCAAGCAAAAACTTTTAAATAATTTATGAAAATATAGCCCCCAAAGTAGAAACTCGATACAACAAAAGCAAATACACATGTATGCAGAATATATGTGAACACTGAAGCAAGACTGAATGTACCTGTGATTTCTTATCCTATTGATTGCATGACCAGGTTTATAAAGTGAGCTGTGAGCACCAGAACCTTCACAGTTTTGGATCTATGAGTTGCATTTTTCTGCATGTGTCCATCATGGATCCACGTGGAAAAGAATTGCCAGAGAAAGTGAATAATCTGATTGTGAAATGTCACAAACGTGGAAAAAGATACAGGTAGATTGGTAGTCAAATAAAAATCAGTTTAAACATAGCGGCAGCAGTAATCAGGAGGTTCAAAATTAGCTACTGTGCCATTAATTCCATTTTATTCATTTGAATTTGATTTAACTCAGTTTTTTAAAATTCCATTGAAACTTTCAGGAGTTGTTTTTGTATCTCTGTAGATTATGTGTTTTGCACATGCATGCTGTGGTTTAACTTACACACGTGGACAAAATTGTTGGTACCCCTCAGTTAAAGAAGGAAAAACCCACAATTCTCACTGAAATCACTTGAAACTCACAAAAGTAACAATAAATAAAAATTTATTGAAAATTAAATAATCAAAATCAGCCATCACTTTTGAATTGTTGATTAACATAATTATTTAAAAAAACAAACTAATGAAATAGGGCTGGACAAAAATGATGGTACCCATAACTTAATATTTTGTTGCACAACCTTTTGAGGCAATCACTGCAATGAAACGATTTCTGTATTTGTCAATGAGCGTTCTGCAGCTGTCAACAGGTATTTTGGCCCACTCCTCATGAGCAAACAGCTCCAGTTGTCTCAGGTTTGATGGGTGTCTTCTCCAAATGGCATGTTTCAGCTCCTTCCACATATGTTCAATGGGATTCAGATCTGGGCTCATAGAAGGCCACTTTAGAATAGTCCAACGCTTTTCTCTCAGCCATTCTTGGGTGTTTTTGGCTGTGTGTTTTGGATCGTTGTCCTGTTGGAAGACCCATGACCTGCGACTGAGACCAAGCTTTCTGACACTAGGCAGCACATTTCTCTCCAGAATGCCTTGATAGTCTTCAGATTTCATCGTACCTTGCACACTTTCAAGACACCCTGTGCCAGATGCAGCAAAGCAGCCCCAAAACATTACTGAGCCTCCTCCATGTTTCACCGTAGGGACAGTGTTCTTTTCTTCGTATGCTTGGTTTTTGAGTCTATGAACATAGAGTTGATGTGCCTTACCAAAAAGCTCCAGTTTGGTCTCATCTGTCCAAAGGACATTCTCCCAGAAGCTTTGTGGCTTGTCAACATGCATTTTTGCAAATTCCAGTCTGGCTTTTTTATCAGTTTTTTTCAGCAGTGGTGTCCTCCTTGGTCGTCTCCCATGAAGTCCACTTTGGCTCAAACAACGACGAATGGTGCGATCTGACACTGATGTACCTTGGCCTTGGAGTTCACCTTTAATTTCTTTGAAGGTTGCTCTGGGCTCTTTGGATACAATTCCAACGATCCGTCTCTTCAATTTGTCATCAATTTTCCTCTTGCGGCCACGTCCAGGGAGGTTGGCTACTGTCCCGTGGGTCTTGAACTTCTGAATAATATGAGCCACTGTTGTCACAGGAACTTCAAGCTGTTTAGAGATGGTCTTATAGCCTTTACCTTTAAGATGTTTGTCTATAATTTTTTTTCGGATGTCCTGGGACAATTCTCTCCTTCGCTTTCTGTTGTCCGTGTTCAGTGTGGTACACACCTTTTCACCAAACAGCAGGGTGACTACTTGTCTCCCTTTAAATAGGCAGACTGACTGATTATGAGTTTGGAAACACCTGTGATGTCAATTAAATGACACACCTGAGTTAATCATGTCACTGTGGTCAAATAGTTTTCAATCTTTTATAGAGGTACCATCATTTTTGTCCAGGCCTGTTTCATTAGTTTGTTTTTTTAAATAATTATGTTAATCAACAATTCAAAAGTAATGGCTGTTTTTGATTATTTAATTTTCAATAAATTTTTATTTATTGTTACTTTTGTGAGTTTCAAGTGATTTCAGTGAGAATTGTGGGTTTTTCCTTCTTTAACTGAGGGGTACCAACAATTTTGTCCACGTGTGTACATAAGCTCACTGCTGTCACTGTCTAACAGAAATATCTCATAAATACTGCACTTAGCAGGATGTGTATGCATACATCTTCCACATGTGCACACTAGAATACACAACGCCAAGCTCGTCATAGCAACAACAAAAGCTGTGGCATATTGTGCAGCCATGTTCAACAAGACAAGGGCCAAGGACATAGAGACATATAGACATGACATACAGATGGTACACGGAGTAAGTGCTACGTTTACTTTTCTGGTTTTCAATGTGCAGTCGGCTCGCTTGTGATGCTAATAAACGCTCACAGACAAGGGGAGATGGTCAAATTTACATTACAAAAAACAAAAATAAGCACAACTAGTGACCACAAATTAATCTTTTGCCATAGTGCCATAGTTTGTTAATTCACCCACAATAGATCTAGAATTTTAAATGATCTGAGTACTTTTTAACACTGTCATCTTTAATTTCCACTCACTGTTAGCGCAAAGGCTGCACAGTGACTTGGTGTTAGCACTGTTGCCTTACAGCGAGAAGATCCTCCTTTGCATGTTCTCCTAGTGCATGTGTGGCTTTTCTCTGGATACTCCAGCTTCCTCCCACACTCCAAAAATATGCTGAGGTTAATTGATGACTCTAAATTGTCCATAGGTGTAAATGTTTGTCTTTATGTGTAGTCCTGCAACTGACTGGCGACCTGTCCAGGCTGTTCTCTGCCTTCGCTCTAAGTCAGCTGCGATAGACTCCAGTCCCCGGGACCCTAATGAGGATTAAGCGGTGTGTAGAGAATGGATGGATGTTAGCTACTTCTTGATGAAATGCACTCTGTAGGCATATGGCTAATGTCCACCTTGAAGTTTTTGGGTTGACTTTCGCACATCTCTGATCTGCAGTTGCTAGCTTCACCAATCTCCAAAACATACATAGTTTTCTTATGGAATGTTTTTTTGTTCTCTATCTGCTATTCTGCTGTCCCCACTATGACCACTCCCCTCATCTCCACCCTCACCCTGACCAGTCGAGGCAGATGGCCGCCTTCCCTGAGCCTGGTTCTGCCTGACGTTTTTGGTTCCTTCCTGCTGTCATCAAGTGTTTGCTCAAAAGGAATCCAAAGGGAGCTTTGGATTTGTTGGGTTCTCTGTTTAAAATTAGTAAAATGTTCACTTTACCATGTGAAGTTCTATGAGATGTCATAAGTTGTGAATTGGCACTATATAAATAAAAATGATTTAAATTGAATTAAACTTTTGACTTGTTTGATTTGGACCTTTGACTTCTCATCAAAATATTTTCTTACATAGCATCATCTACTGGGATATGGAGGTGATTTTTACACATAAAACCAGGGCACACAATGTAGCTCCTCCCACTTTGTGACTCCATCGATAACATTTAATAAATTAGGGTATTCCAAGCTAGTTGCAGGGTTGTGGAAGTCTGCATGTTGGTTTTCTGTCATGACTACTGGGAAACTAATTAGACCTGAGCTACCACCAACAAAACTTGTGCCACCTGTGTTTTTTCAGATAAAACAAGTCTAAATATTCCACCACTGCAATGCAAGATTGACTGGAAAACATCTTTTTTTACATGGTTTGGAAAGGGCAAAAAGATGCTGAATAGCCCCGATTGCTAATGCTTTATTTGCTGACCACCAGGACCAGTCAAACCCAGCGCGCAACAGGGAATCTCCAGCGTGCTGAGACTCACTGTTGCTGCTGCTTTGAGGAAGTGGTTGTAAGCACTGGTTTGGGGTTTGTGCTGGCGGTGGGGAGCTGAAGTGGTGACTCAGGGAAGACACTTGAAGTCGCCCATCCTGCCGGCTTCGCCCTTGACGCTGACAGTGCTGTTGCCCTTGCACTTGAAGATGTCAGCTCCTCGTGTGTCCATGTGTGTGTGGGAGCAGCATCGTGCGGCTGCAGACACTTAGATGGCAGTCACCATGACAGGGTCAGCAAGGAGGGAGAGCACTGACACTGACATCACTCGACCCCGGATGACCGCTGTAGACACACATACACAAAGACACGCACACAGGCCGGCTTCTTCAGACACGCTGGATGAAAAATAATTGTGAAAAATTAGATCTGAGATTTAATTTTCATCCTGAGCCGATGAGCTTTACAAAATCAAGCATTTAGGAACAGTTACATTACAATGGTTTTTTTATTCCTTTGTGTTGGTGCACAAATTTGTAGCTATAAAAACAGCATTTTAAGCAGATCATGAGGCAGAAACCGTTAAAATCTCATTCACAACTTGACTACCAATACAACTATAAACAAACACAGATTTCAGAGGTTTGGGTTAATATAACTTTGCTGTTCTGGCTGTGATTAAAACTATAAAATCATCTGAAAAGGTGCAGTTTATTGACCAGAGAGGCTATGTTTGATGCATTTACAACTCTTTTAGTCAGGCAAATTCAAGTTTGAAAATATAGGTAAAGGTAGAATTTAGTGGCTTTGAATTAGGTTTTAGTCTTTGCATGCTAAAGAACCTAGAGAAAACATAAATACAAAACTGCAGAGGAAACTGCATCATCATTGGCAGGAGTCTGTATCAAAGGTCTGTCTTACTTTACATAATTTAATTCCAGATATTAAACCTCTATTTAGGGCTATTTGTCCAAGCTTTCCGCTTGGTTGCACCACCGACTCCTGGAGGCTGAGGAGGCTAAAGGGGTCGATTCGGGTCAGTGGGCTGCACCCAGCTGGAATACCTGAAAGAAGGAAGGCGTTCAGAGTCTTATCTGGACCAGAGTGTCAAAGTCTCACAGGAAGAAAACTAAAACGAATGCTAACAGATGTGATGAAACATATAATGGTTTGGTTATGTAGGTGCAAGATACAAAGTGATTTATAGATGTAGAACTTTTCTTGCAAGCACATATACCATTTCAGATTTTAGGGGACATGTTTCGCCTAATGTACTTTCATAAGCATCATTTGAGTGACATCTTCAAGTGCTGTGTTCAGGTCTGCTTCGAGAGCTGCTTCTAACGTGCTGCTCACAGTTTGCCTTCTGTGTAAGCTCAGTTTTAAACTGTTGTTTTATCATTTATTCATATGGCAATCATCTATTTATAATTGTTTGCTTGTACATGTATTAATCCTTCTGTAGATGTCTCTGTGTTTTTCAAAGTTGCACCACTGGTTCATGCCAGCCAAGAGGGAAAAGATCAGAATAGAATAACAAGTATATTTATTGAAGCCATGCAAAAATACACCTTCATGCTGTGATTATTTGCAGAGTTAAAGGCCTTTGAAGTACATCAAGGTGGGTCAAAATTTTCACGTTTTTTTTTTAAATTCCTGTTGGTATTTCCAGCATTTTTGAGCCCCTGTAACTTCATAAGTTTTGTTTTTACAGTAAAGCAGGCTAAAACTGCTGCAGATAGTCTGCACAATCAGTGAGATCGACACTGAAAATACTCCATGATCCATATTTTTAATTGACACACTCACTTTGATTCAAAAAGCAAGTGTTTTTCTCCAGTCATTTTTGGCTCCAGTCATTGGTCGGCTACAGTCAGCGCTTCAGATGTAGGCAATGGTGGCAGCAGAGTCCCACTTAATTGAATGTGACAGTTTCCAAAGATCCATTGCTTTAAGAGTATGAGAGTACTTTAAATCATGGCACAAAGCTGTGGTTTGTAAAGTGTTCAGAGAAAACACACAGGCTTCTCTCTGACTCTCTGTGCTCACATATAGAGCTGCATCCTTTAACCTGTCACAGTGTTTATAGGCTGACTGCGTATTTTGTGTGAAAATAATCCGTAAAGTAACTAAAAGTAGACTCTCTCATTGCTCCTGCCAAATTAACGAAATATAAACACTCTAAATGGAACAAATGCACCAAATGCTATAAGTTCAAATTCCTGCTCTTGTAAGCATCAAAGGCTCACTTTAAAATGCTGTCACATTAGAAACTGTTGAGTTCCTTGGTCAAATACTCCATTATATTTGACTTTATCAATATTTCCCAGCCTGAACGCTTTCCATTTATTAAACCGTGCGTCCTTGCTGTCGCACTGAGATTGACTGAGCTCATGAAGAGCTTTCGAGTACACCTGCTGCAACATTAAGCTGAAAAATAAGTATTGTGCTCAGTAAGAAGTTTCACCCAACGGCGAGAACTCCAGGGCGGAGACAGCGAGCGTTATGGGTTATGGCGTGAAGTTATCGTCGTGGTTATCATTCTAGATGTTAATGGACTTTTAGGTGTAGAGAGAGACAGATGGAGAGCGACCGCAAAGACGCACTAATGCCCTCCTATTCATTTTTTAACCTTGGCCTACCTATCGTGCTCCTGAGGTAACTGCAGCCAAGGTAACACACACAAACACACACACAAACACACACACAGAGAGAAAAGATGAAGTCTGCAGAGGAGGTCATTTATAATTAGTTACACAGCACGACAGTAGTCCTGCTCTGCCACACACAATCAGACGCTCACAGCACACAGCATCCACTGCATGCACAATAGCAATCAGTATTCAAGGCAATCAAGTAATCACATTTTTAATAATGCATCTCCCACTGGGGGACAGTGCACAACGGTGTAGGCTGAATATTAGATAATAGGCAAAGAAATGAAGAAAAAGCAACCCATTATGCTCCCATTTTTACTGTTACATTGCATTTTTAACACCGGTTTTTGACTCAGCAGCGGCGCTTTCAGCACTGTGTGGCTGTCAGAGAGTGACAGCTTTACACAACAACTCCAGAAATTAGATCGGTTGCTAGAGAAACCTCCGAGATAGCTACAGGCCGACGCTCAACAGCAGCTATTGACACTGGAACTGTCTCTTTTCTGGCTCCAAACGGCTTTCGGGAAATTCAGGTTTCCTACTCCGGGTCGGTGCGCTGAGTTGTCTGCCTGAGAAAGAAGCTCAGCTGCTTCAAATCTCTTTCCCTCTGTGTCAGAACTCTGCACCTGAACTTGTGTTATCAGGCTTAGTTTACTAGATAAACCCTAGAAACAGAGGTAGAACCTTCTGCATCACGACGCTGCACACTGATGAGCCAAAACATTATGACCTCTCAGAGCAAATTCTGGTAATACCTTGGAACAACCAAAAGGTCTGGAATGAGGAAAGACAGTAACAGCCCATCCTCATTGTCTCAACATATTATGGCTAAAATGCACATGAACCAGTCTGATAAGTAGTCCTAAGTACCTACTACCAGTGATCTAAGGAGGGATGAACCAGAGATACGGTTTTAGAAAGTGTGACGCATCCATGGTGGACTTAAAAAAGCTGCTGCCTCCATCTTAGTATCAGTTTTCAATCAAATAATCTAACAACTGTTTTATTGATGACTCAAGTGCTGTGGTTCAGGTTGTAGAGCAGGCTGTCCAGTAATCACGAGGTTTCACTTTCCCCTCCACATGCCAAAGTGTCCTTGGGCTTGACGATGTACCTAAAGTTACTTCTCATGGCAGGCAGGCACCTTGCATGGCAGCTCTGTTGCCATTGGTGTGTGCTTGGTTGAATGAAAAACAAATTGTAAAGCACTTTGAGTACTGCGAACAGGGACGGACTGGCCATTGGGCAATGTGGGCAAATGCCACTGTGGCTGCCTGGTGATGCGGCCGCTCGCGGCGTGTTGGTGCGCTTTAAAGACGGGGCATTCCTGGGAGGCAACTTTATAGCCACCGTTGGAATAGACTTTAGGAATAAAGTGGTAGATGTCAACAACTTTAAAGTCAAAGCTGCCTGGTGATGCGGCCGCGAGCGGTCTGAAAATATAAAGCGGAGCGGAGCGGCCGCATCAATAGGCGGCCGCAAATGATTAGGCTAAATAAATAAATAAAGCGGACCGGCTGCGTCAATAGGCGGCCGCAAATCAATAAATGAATAAATAAAAATAATAAAAAATAAAGCGGAGCTGAAGGCGGCCACAAAAAAGAGGGGAAAAAAGCAAACAAAAAAAACAGCCTGTTAACTCTGACAAATAATAGGCCTATTCAACTAAGCAATAATAATGACGTTTTTTATTTTTCCTGTAAAGGACAAATAGCGTGAATTTATCTAATGTCTAATCTATTATAAGGTTTTTTGGATGTTTTTTGGTCGTCAGTGGATTTTCTCGCGATTGTTGACCTGGTGAGACGACGGGTCAAATGACAAATTGAATGATGGGTAATGCGAGCAGGTCAACAACACGGAAAGAAATAAAATGGATCGAGGAGGGAGAAAACGGTGAGTAGAAAAGGGTGGAGCAGAAAAAAAAGAGAGAAGAAGCATAAGGCTTTACTGGCTGAATCTGGGAAAAGTGCAAATATTGTGGAGTTATTCTCTAAAAAGCCTGTGCCCGACGATGTGCCCAGCAGCGCTCCTGCTGCTAGCACCAGTGATAAAGGTGACATGATGGCAGACAAGAGTGGGAGCAGGTCTGAAGAGGAAAAAAGAGAGGAGGAATTAGTGGAGGAAGAGTCAGCAACACAGACTGTAGGCCAAGAAATGGACGCTGCCGTCACACCTGCACCTGCTATTGCAGCCACAAGTAGAGAAACAGCTGCTCCAGTGACAGAGGTGATCCAGGATGAATGTAATTATTTCAAACGTCCAAAATCCAACACACTTGAATTATTTTTCAAGTTTCACCCAAATCAGCCTTCTGGTGCACAAGAATCTGTCAAGAAATCATACAGACATAAAGATGGATCACAAAGAAAATGGGTGAGTTATGATGCTGAGAACCACTCATTATTTTGTGCAGTTTGCATGGCATTTTCTAAAGAAGACAAATGTGGCCTCTCTCTGTCAAAATTGCCAGGGCCTCTTTTTGGTGCCAGTCCGCCACTGACTGCAAAGGTAAAAATGTGCAACCATTTACCATTTTTTCTCCAATTCCCAAAATAACCAACATATTTAAGTTAATTTTATTTTGACAAACTGTATGTCCTTAGGTTTACATGTTAATGTGTAAAACTGTAGTGTGAAACTAAAAGCTCCAACATGATAAAAAACAGTTCTCATTATTTAAATCTATAGTATACCCACTAAATAAGTTAAATTTCCTGTTAAAGCTCTTAACAAAGTGAAAGAGTCTAAACTGTACACAGTAAGCAAAGCGCAACATGGACACAAATCTGTTCCTTTCTTTCTTGTCATGTTGGTGTTCTTTGACTTTGGTAGCAGCTTCAGATGGCATAAAAAATAAGATAAAATCAAATAAGATGAACTCTTCTGATCCCTCACAAGGGAAATTTCCATGTTAGAGCAGCTGGGAACAGATTAGTCATGAAAGGAGGAGGACAAGAATTGCAAAAGCAAAGTAAGCCTGAAAATACAGATATAAAAGACAATGTACAAGGTATGATGAATATACATGCAGATATGTACAGATATGACATGAGTTTACATATTTAAAGGTATGGCATGAATACTATGAAATATTGCTTAATCCTTACAGTCCAGCCATCATCATTCTTCCTTGGAACCAACTGCTGGTTAACATGTTAATGAGTGACGTTTCAGTCGCCATTATACACATTCTGTTGTCTACAACAGCAGCAGAAAAAAGTGCAAATGAGAGGAGGTGTAAAGAGCTTCTTTGCCAAATTGCACCTGTTGGTTTCCCTTCAGGTGTTTGTACATGCACATTGTACTGTGCTACTATGGTCTGCCATCCAAACTCTGCTCAGTGTACAAACCAAATGTGTTGTTCTGTGATCAGAAGCTTGAGTCTGTTACACTGAACCGGGTCAGACTTTGCTGCCGCTGCCATTGGAGGAGGAAGTTGGGCTTTTCCTGTCCAGAGTGACACCTGTGGAGGAACCAGTGGCAGGTGAGTGGCTGAGGAATGAAGAGGCTGATCAGAGAGTGACATGGCTGGAGAGTGGATGAATGACTGGCAGTGGGTGAGTAGGCTGGTCGGACAGAAAGACTCAGAGTTAACAAGGTTTCAAAAACAACACAGGGAGCAAATAAACAGGAATCTGATTCGGCAGATGGAACAATCATTTTTAAGGTGGTGTTTCTACTACAGTGTTGCGTTGTGGAGAAAAAAGAACGCAATTAAAATATATACCAGGTGCAACTGTTTGAAACAACAGCCATGCGTATCACCAATAGACACTTCATCAATAACAACAAGAAAATTGCTAAATAGAATGTTGAATAGTTGAATGCATCAGATGCAAACCACCACTAAAGGACACACAGAAAACACAAAGTTCAGTTGCATGAACAAAATCCAAGCATTCAAATCCTCCTACACCCATAATATCACTTGATAATGGAGCCGCTTTGCCCCAGACTTTACAGACATCCATGGACCTTTGAGTTTTACTCACTGTCTTTAGTTAATGTGCATCAGGGTGAGATCTTTCCTTTATTCTCATTTAGTTCTATATAGTTCAATTATTCATTTGTCTGTGCTTATTGTTGCCATCTTAACAATTAGGGGTTAGGTGTCTTGCTCAGGGAAAGCTCAACAGGCCAAGGATCGAACCAGCAACCTTCCGGTTAAAAGACAGCCACTCTACCCACTGATCCATGCCACCCGTAAAAGTAATAATATGATATTCCATACATTTATTTACATCCATCCATCCATTCTCTATACACCGCTTTATCCTCACTAGGGTCACGGGGGGTGCTGGAGTCTATCCCAGCTGACTCAGGTGAAGGCAGGGGACACCCTGGACAGGTCACCAGTCTGTCACAGGGCTACATATACAGACAAACAATCACACTCACATTCACATCTACGGGCAATTTAGAGTAATCAATTAACCTCAGCATATTTTTGGGCTGTGGGAGGAAGCCGGAGTACCTGGAGAAAACCCACGCATGCACAGAGAGAACATGCAAACTCCATGCAGAAAGATCTCAGGCCCAGGCCGGGATTTGAACCAGAGATCTTCTTGCTGCAAGGCGAAAGTGCTAACCACTACTCCACTGTGCAGCCCTATTTACATACATTTTATCAATTTCTTAGCCATCATGTACATAGAAATGTGGTTTCTCTAGTCATTACATTTGAGAAACCTGATTTCCCAAGTGGATATCTCCTGAAGAACATCAGTATCTCTGTCATGTATGTTCTGATCAGTCTTTTTCAGCCGTGCATATACAAACATTAGACTAAGAAGCTACAGGGAAGGTGAAACTGAATGACTGGATGGCAGGAGAAATCTCTGCCTTGAACATCTTCTTAAAACAAGTTTGCCCACAGTTTGACTCAAACTGAATGACAGGAGTAGAAATCTAAAAAGAAAAAAAAAATTAAAAAATAAAAAATTCTCCTGCCGGTGACGTCAGTATTTGTTCAATTAACATAGTTTGTGCTGTGAATGGGAGTTCTGCTCTGTGGATTGGTATTTGGTTATGAGGATGATCAATTAATGAGGTGAAACCGTTACAATATATTTAAATCACCCCCAAATAATCTGCCAATAATCTGCATTTCTGCTTTTTCTAAAACAAAAATATTTTAATAACAGCAAAATAAAGCATATCATATGTACAAATATACATCAAAATAATGATCTTCCTAACTGGAAAACGAGGAGTGTACCTCACATTTTTGGGCATAACTGTATACAGTAAAATCTTTTATCACTGTCCACAAACACTCAAATGTTGGAGCAGGAAATAATCTCTGATGGGACAGAGGTGGACAGCCGGCAAAATATTCTCTTTGTAAGTTGAGCAATGTTTGGAAAACGTGAACAGCTGACAATCTGAGCTACCAGACCAGCTGTCTAGTCGGGTTCTAGCTAGTCGTCCCAACAGTACTTAAAAATAAGCCAAGGCTATAAGCCGCAATCAGACTAAACTGAATTTATTCATGTTTAGGCAAATTTAGAGTGAGGATTTAATTGTAGACAAAACTAAATGTAAAACTAGGGAGATATTTTTCAGGGGTTACACTTCCTTGATAAGATTTTTTTTTTTTTTTTACTCAAATAACAAGTAGCTTTTACACGTAAAGGAGTAAAATGTGAGATATTTTCATTTCAAATATTGCAGAGCAAAAAGTGTGAGGTTACATTAAAAAGAAGTACCTCAGTATTAATCTTGATTAAATGTACCTAGCTACCTGACCCTAGTGCCAACTGCATGCAAAAGTCTACTACTACTGAGATTATTAGGTCAAAATTTGTTGATGCACAGCTGTCATGTGCAGGATTTTATGAAAAATAACTTTTTTAAAAAACAGCTTTTGCATCCATGCATTGTTTAGCACAGCTCCATAAACTAGTAACCCAAATGTTTAGCCATTCACTGTGCAGTTTGAGGTGATTTACTGGGTCAAATGTGCGTGATTATGTAATTTACAGTGTGTTCGGCTCATGCAGATGGAAACACTGCACTAAACGTTTACACAGATATATAAAAAACATCATTTCTAACCTTCAATCTGTAGTGATGGTGGCTTATAAAAGACCCACGTTGATTTAACCTTCACCACAGGATCAGGCTTGGTTGTATGGGCTAATAAGGCTGTGACACTGATTCTCAGCCTTATATTTGATCATCATGAGCATGCATTTGTCAATTTTTCAGTCATTAATGCACTTGCAGCAGCAGCAGCAGCCAGAAACCTCGGCGCTTCTTATAGCAGCATATTTTGGTGGAGGTTTTTGTATGTGTGTCACAGAGCTACCCTGTCCTCTATTTCACCCCCCCCAAAAAAACAGAAGTACTCCCTCTTCATCCTGCTCTTCCTCTCCCTCTCTCCAACACCCCCCGTCTCTATCTCCCTCCGCCTCCACCCGGCTTTGATCCGCCCCTGCAGCCACAGTGGAAAGATGACAGAGCGAGAAGAGCGAGAGAGAGAGAGAGTGGAGATGGAGGGAGAGAGGAGAGAAAGACATGACAGCTCCTCAAAAAGTGTGGAGCATCGGGGGAAAGGGAGAGAGAGAGACAGAGCGAGAGCGCCAGGGAAGAGGGAGCAGGGAAAAGGAGGAGAGCGCTATTCTGATGATGAGCTCCTCACCATGGGAGGAGGAGGAGACATATGCAGCATCAAGAGGTTCTGGAGCTGGGTTAAACACACACCCGCTCGCTGCTCTCTTTTTATTCACACACATACTGCGTTAGCTGACTGTTACCCTCCATGTGGAAAGTCGACAGTCTCCGCTGCCATCTGCCCTGGTTAACACAGATGCTGACTTGTAACGCATCCAGTAATAATTAAGTCCTAGAAAAGTTGATGTTCAGACTTTCCAGCAGCTGCCTTCACAGACTCTCACACACTGATGGAGCACAAACAGATATGCACTCAATGGCTTAAAGGCTGGTGTTTAGCTCACTGCCAACAAAAGCCCATGAAAAGACTGAAACCAACAAAGAACTGACCAGACTAAGTTCCTTTTTTGTGTGTGTCCAGAAACACATCAGTGAGCCGTATTGTTTCATGTTGCTTCATTACCTGAAACACTATAGCTTATTCTCACCTAATCATACACACTGTACTTCATTCTGTTCCTGAAAATACCTACTAGAGCAAAATGTGTATTTGTCAGTGGCTAAAGAACAGTCCCAAACAGAGCCATAGCTGCACTGAACAATGCCTTTTTAGAATCTTTTTACAATACTTTTTCCCTCCTCTTTTTAAACAATCTTTTCATAGTTAGTTTAGAAGCATTTTTTATTTGTTTGATTAGTTCGTTCATTTGTTCATTAGGTAGTTATATCTGAATATACCTACACCAAACTTCAAAAGTTTGGGGTCACCCAGACAATTCCATGTTTTCCATGAAAACTCACACTTTTATTCATGTGCTAACATAATTGCACAAGGGTTTTCTAATCATCAATGAGCCTTTCAACACCATTAGCTAACACAATGTAGCATTAGAACACAGGAGTGATGGTTGCTGGAAATGTTCCTCTGTACCTCTATGGAGATATTCCATTAAAATCAGATGTTTCCAGCCAGAATAGTCATTTACCACATTAACAATGTCTGGACTGTAATACTGATTAATTTACCGTTATCTTTATTGAAAAAAAAAACTGCACTTGCTGTAAGAATTGCATTTTGCACTTGCATGGTTTGCATACAGTTTCTTTGAACGTGACAAATTACAAATAAAGATATTCTATTCTAAATCCACAGTAACATTTGAACAATGTTCCTGCTGTGCTGTAAAATTACTAAAAGCTGCTTATAAATGATGGATTCTAGGTCTGAAAAGTGAAGCCAGTGCAGAAGCGCCCTACACTTACATTCTTTCTAACAGCCAGCAGGGGGCGACTCTAGTTGCAACAAGAAGTCTGATTGTACAGAAGTCTATGAAAAAATGACTCTACTTCTCCCTTTTTCTATCACCTCAGTAAATATTTCCGTAATTAGTTGTTCTTCTTGGTTGCTAGTGTCAAGACTTTTTTAAACACAGCATAGTGCTAATTTCATAAATTTCCATTTTGAGTTAGATAGATGATAAAGCAGTGTATGCGCATACTGTCCTTAAGTTTAGCAATGCTCCCTTATTGGTTTCAAAAGCTCAAATGTCAAACTTGACGCTTCAAAGCAGTAGTTCTCAATCCAATAGGCGATGTTACAGTGACTGTGCCCTTGTATTATAGATAGTGAATTGGAGGATGAACTTAAGAACCAGATATTTCTGCATCCAAAGTAGACGGTGCTAAAGGGTTCAAATGGTGGACTGATGAACTGACAGATAAGGTGCAACAAAGTCAGAGACATTCTGGTCCATTGGTTTTTAAAATGAGCTTTACTGTATATCGTTGCATTCATTAAGAGCTTTCTAAAGTGAACAACAGCTTTGTTGGCAAACGCTAACGGAACAGCAAGTTTAAATTGTTTATTCAAAAAAAGTACTTACTCTTTGAACTCTTGCTTTCGCGATACAAACTGTTCTTATTCCAACCAAAGACGGCTCTCTGGGCTCTCCACATATTCTTTCTACAGTCAGTGGTGCAGATCAAAGTTCACTGAAGATGAACTCGACATGCATTTCCATTGAATTAGCATTGATTTATTTCACTGCAAAATTAGGCATGCCTTGTACTAGCAGCTGTTATCAAACCATCTTGGCATATTTCTGTGTTTAATAATATGAAATACCCCCAATTTTAAGTTTTGTGTGCAGCAGCGTCCACAACTCTGCATGTCAGATCTCATCAGCCCTACCAGGTTCAAATGATGCTGCTCTACGCTGGACTGTACGCTGCTTCTGACAAGGTGATATGGACAAAGACCGTATCTTTCAATAAATCTGTGGGTCCCGAACATAACACTCAAACAATGGCTTACATCTTTGTCATTGGTAATGCTCTTGTTTAATGTGAAATACAGGCTTTTATCCTTTTCACATTACTTCAGATTTCTCCTTTTTTTCATATTTGTATCATGTTAATTTGTTAGATTTTATCTTTTCATCAAAAAAAAGAACTCAACACTTTTATTGTGAAATTTGGCATGTACTATGTCATGATACATTCACAATCTGTAAAAGAAAATTACAAATAAGCTAAACTCATTATGCAAATTGGTGGCCACAGGGAATCCTAATGCATTTTAAACTCATTACTATACATTAGAGCGCGGAAAAGCATATACAACATTTTTACAGGGTAATTATTTTTGAAGGGCAGCGGTATAATTATTCCTGTAGAAACTGAGCAGAATCTGCAGATATCTGAATAATTATGAGAACGTTAACTTAATAAGCAAATAGATTGTTGTAACGGGAGCTGCAGCGTCCTCGTAATTTGTAACAAACTTCAAGTTGTTTCTTTTTACGGAGCCCTTAAGACGACACGGCAAATTTTGTAGGGATGTGTTTTTTCTGTATGGAATGACACAGTTGCCAGAAGTTTTTAATCGTGATTACATATGTGCACTGGTAGTTGTGCTGGCTGAGCATTGTATTAAAGCTGCTCTATTACTGAGTGTCTGTGGTTTGTTGGTAACACAACAGGTGCAAATATCAACAGGTGGACTTCACAGATTGAGCCACATCAACAGCTGAAGCCCGAACCTTAAACGGGCAGCTGGATACTGTCAGGGATTTTAAAAAAAACATCTGCAGACTGTTTCCTTAAAGTTGCAGTTTATTATACCTGAACTGAACAATCACAACCTGTTCATATGGATCAGTAAGGCTTATTGCGTGACAATGCAAAAATAGTGACCTTTTATGAGGATCTGTAGCTTTTTTTTTTACTTTTAAGACACAATTTTCCTACTTTAATAAACATGTTTAGACATATTTTCCACAAGAGACATATTTTAAAAATGTGATTTACTTCCTGTGTGGCATGTTTCATATTAGTGCAGCTGTACCAACTGCATAGTGTGCAAATGAAAGATAAGCTGGAACCCCCATAACAGATAACAGAAGCAAAACAGATACCAGTGTCTGATGGATCTGTGTAGTGGAAAGCATTTTCGGTCGAACAATCGTTGTAAGAAAAATCTATGGAAATTTCACGCCATCATATTCAGCTCATGCATTTCTTTCATGCAGGACAAAGATCTGATACCAGCATCAAAATTGGAAAATGCCTGTCTGTGAGACTAAAGCTTGATATACAGAATATACTGTAACAAGTGGAGGAAAAATAGCCTGCTGTAATCCTTACGGTAATCAGAAACTTTCATAAACACTACGGTTCCTGAAATACAACTGAAATCCTCTTACCAGCATGTATCTCATAACAGGACTGGATTCCTTTTAAATTCTAAAAGCTACATATTGCTTCTTCTAATCATATTTATGTCTTTCGAAAGTCCTAATCAGAAAGAAATGGTACGACTAGGCATGGGAAAGAATGGAGAGGGATTGACTTATTTGCATTTGTAGCATTTCGTTCACCTGTAAAGGAGTGACTTTGTTTTTCCATACTACTGATATGCCATTTAGTACACCCAATTGAAAAATAATAAATAAATTTCTTGTGATGTGGCAAAGCTGCTGTAAAGGTTCATTTAGGTTACAAACAATTTGGTTATGTTTATGAAAATGCAATGTGTTATGTCCCTATCATGTCCCCAAACAAAATGGGACAAGAACAACAGAAAATTTCCAAAAGAATTAAGGAGCTTTGTCTTTATGGTCACAATAATAAACATGTGGTCAAGACTGTGGAGTTGTTACCGTTAAAAGAAACAACATTCACTATTAGTTTAGCCACTATCATACCGGTCCCCAAGTCTTCCAAAGTGACGGGCCTGAATGACTATCGGCCTGTAGCCCTCACACCCACAGTCATGAAGTGCTTTGAGAGGCTAGTGATGGCCCACATCAAAAGTTCCATCGATGCCACTTTGGACCCCCACCAGTACGCCTACAAGAAAAATCGCTCCACTGACAATGCCATCTCTTCAGTGGTGCACACAGCCCTCACCCATCTGCAGAGCAGGAACGCATGCGTCCGTGTGCTCTTCCTAGACTTCTCCTCCGCCTTCAGCACCATCATTCCACAGACGCTGGTGGGAAAACTTTCCACCCTGGGGCTCAGTCCTTCACTGGGGGACTGGGTCCTGGACTTCCTGACAGACAGGCACCAAACTGTCCGGATTCACAACATCACCTCCTCCCCAATCACCATCAACACTGGCTCGCCCCAGGGCTGTGTGTTGAGCCCCCTCCTGTTCACCCTGCTCACGTATGACTGCTCTGCAAAACATCTGCGCTGCCATATAGTGAAGTTTGCGGATGACACAGTAGTGGTGAGATGCATCACTAACAACGATGAGTCCCACTACAGAGAGGAGGTAGAATTCCTGGTTAGCTGGTGCAGAGACAACAGCCTCTGCATCAACGTCAAAAAGACCAAGGAGATGGTGGTGGACTCCCGCAGAGCCAGACGTCTCCCCCGTCCCCTGCACATCGACGGCGCTGACGTGGAGGTGGTCTTCACCTACAGATACCTGAGAGTACACCTGTCTGAGGACCTCACCTGGAGCCACAACACCTCCCAGCTGATTAAAAAGGCCCACCAGCGCCTCTACTTCCTCAGGAAGCTGCGGCATGTCGGTCTGGGAGGCCCAGTCCTGAAGAGCTTCTGCCAAGGGGCGGTGGAGAGCATCCTCAGCACTGGCATCACTGTGTGGCATGGCAGCTGCACGGCCGCAGAAAGGAAGGCTCTGCAGAGGGTGGTGAAAGCGGCTCAGAGGACTGTGGGAGGCAGCCTCCCCACCACCACTGACATTTACACCAACAGATGCAGGAGGAGGGCCACTTCCATCCTGAAGGACTTCACCCACCCTGCACACAAACACTTCAACCTTCTCCTTTCAGGGAGAAGGTTGCGCAGCATCCAGACTAGAACCACAAGACTAAGAAACAGCTTCTTCCCTGAAGCTGTCAGGCTGTTGAACAGGTCTATGTAGACTCTGTTTTCGCATCATCACCACCTCTCCCCGCAAATACACATGCATGCACACATCCCCACATACTCACAAGCATACACACGCACACACACATGCATACACACACTGCACTACTGCACTAGGCTCTTTATGTATCTACTAAATATTGCACTAACTGATGGTCTCATTGCACATATATTTATGTTGTAGATTTGTATATTTTAGTGTGTCTCTTTATTGTCTTTTATGAAAGTGTTTTATATTGTGTTATGGCTGAAACCAGGACCAGGGTCTAATTTCGTATTGTTTCATGTGCAAATGTGGAATGATATGACAATAAGGAACCTTTGACCTTTTTCACCTTTAGTTTAAAACAGGAAACAACTTGCATTTTGAAAGTCAAACGTTTTGTCAGCCAGTCCATCCACCCCGATCTCTTCCCTATATGGACTTTGCATTTCTATGATGACATTATAATTACTACAACCACTAGATGATGCTGCCAAATTAACAAAATGCAACACAAATCTATTATGGGTTATAGTAAAGCATTTGCACAAATGACTGGTCCGTCTGCGTAATCTTTTAACGCATCGATCAATATTAGAAAAAGTTTGAAAGAGGAAACAACTTTGCTCTCTGAAAGTCAAGTCAGCCCATCCTTCCACCCTGACCTCCTCCCTGTATGGACTTTGTGTTTCTATGACAACATTATAAATAGCACAAATACTAGAAATTGTTGTTACAATAACAAAATATAACAACGATCTATTACAGGTTGCAACAAACTCATGAGTCTGTGTGCTTGTTGCTGCCTGTTTAAAAAAGGAATATAAAATATGAAAAAAGAATATTTAATCTTAACAAAAAAAACAATTAGCACTTAAAAAATTCGAAGCAGAAAACAATTTTCCACTCTGAAAGTCAGATGTTTTGTCAGCCCTACCCATCTACCCCAAATTTCTTTGACGACATTATAATTACTACGACCACTAGATGGTGTTGTGACGATAACAAAATACAACAAAAATCTATTCTAGGTTGCAATAAACTGGTTGCACAAACAACTCTGTGT
The DNA here is from genome assembly GCF_021347895.1 of Acanthochromis polyacanthus. Classification (NCBI taxonomy): domain Eukaryota; kingdom Metazoa; phylum Chordata; class Actinopteri; family Pomacentridae; genus Acanthochromis; species Acanthochromis polyacanthus. The sequence goes on along the minus strand of NC_067117.1, from coordinate 29,446,608 downwards.
GTTTTCCTGCTCCCTGACTGTCTTTAACCAAAGAAAATGATCTTTTAATACATGAGTCAATTCCAGAAAAAGTCTGAAACAAGAAACAACCTGCACTCTGAAAGTCAAACATTTGTCAGCCCGTCCATCCACCCCAACCTCCTTCATATCTAGACTTTGTATCTCTATGATGACATTGTAATTTCCATGACGGTGCTGCCACATGAACAAAATGCAACAAAAATCAATTACAGGTTGCAGTAAACTGATGAGTTTGTGTGCTTGTCGCTGCCTGATTGTCTTGAAGCAGAGAATGCAAAATAAGAAAAGAGGATAGTCAGGGTTTTAACACTTCAACCAATACTAGAAAAAAAGTTTGAAACAGGAAACAACTTTGTTTTCTCAAAGTCAAACATTTTGTCAGCCTGTCCATCCACCCCAGGCATAAACTGACTGTGACGTCACCCGTTGGTTTCAACACCGAGAAAATGAAGCCCGGATTTTGCTACTTCCTGGTCGCCGTTTTGGATTTTTTGGAGCCAGTGACGTAAAAAGCGTCATCAAACAGACTGGACCGGAGAGCAACTAGGGGCAGGATTGGCTAAGGGTTTCTCTTATCCCGCCCACATTTTACCGCAGAGGCTTCTGTTGCTGTCTATCAAGTATAGCCACGCCCCCTGGCTCCGCCAACTTTAACAATTTATTTAAAATTCAGTATTGATTTATTTTAAGATCGGCCACCTGATCTCTCATTTTGACCATGAAAACTAACAGGAAAAAAATCCTGAGCTGTAGAAAATCAGTCTATCAAATTTTATTTTTTCCAAAATGAATTGGGGTCTAAGGAGCAAAAGCTTTTTGGAGCCAACCCTAGCGGACGGCGTGATATTGCAAGTTTTTGACACTTCCGGGTTTGCTTCAATTCTGGAGCCTGATGCTACGTCCACTTTATATACAGTCTATGATCCACCCCGACCTCCTCCCTATATGGACTTTGTATTTTTATGACAGCATTATAATTAGTGTGACCACTAGATGGTGTCACGATAACAAAATACAACAAAAATCTATTATAGGTTTCAAAAAACTGGTTGCAGAAACGACTCTGCGTGTTTTTGCTGCTGCCTGACTGTCTTTAACTAGAGAAAAGGATCTTCTAACACATCAACCAAAACTAGAAAAAGTTTAAATCTAACGGTAAGATTTCGACTTACTCTTCATCTGATGTAATTCAAGTTCAAGTGAAAAGTTTTAAAGGATTTATGGAGCTTTTACAAATCACATCTAGCACTGAGTTACAAAAAAAGAGAGAAAAAAAGTCCTCCTTGTTCCTCTTCACTTCCTGCCAACTGGCATAAAAAGGTGCCAGATTAACACACTGGCACACATACATCGGGAGTGTTGGTGGACACAAAATATCCGCTTTGGTGTGTTTGTGTGTGTGTTTGTTTGTGTTTTCGTCAGGATAATTGCCTGGATTTATGGGTGACAGGAACAGTTTACTGTGTCATTTGGATTTTCAGGGACAAGGGTTCACTTACCGGTGAATGTGGCGGACAAAGACACACACAAACACACACACACAGTAGCTGAGTTGGATGCGTAGGAGTTTCACAGCTTAGCGTTTTGCATGTCGCAGTGATATCTCGTGTATTGAATGTGTGGGATTGAGGAGCGCCTCATGTAAAGAGACAGATGCTGGGAGCTCACGGCAAACACACACACGCACACGTATTATTCCCAAAAATCTGACAAACACTGTTATGGAGCTGATATGCTTCCTGACTGTCCCACAGATGAACTCTTGCTATTGAGATTCACACTAAACCGAGGGGAGCCTGATCAAATACTCCAATTCCCTACTGTTACCCCCCCCCCCCCCCCCCCCCCCCCCGCTTTAACACACACACATGCACAGACACAAAAACAGAGTATGGGATGATGCTTGAATACTAATGTCGGACCTATTTACATTTCAAGCTGAACGACTGTCAGCACATCTCTGTTTCAGGCAGAGAGTGGGGAATTGTCAAGAACACACAGTTCTCTCCTGCCTCTTAGTTTCATTCCAACCTTTAAACCCACAACACAATGCGGGGCTACTCTCGCATCCACGGCTGATAATGAAACTTCACTCGGCTTGTTTTCATCTTTCATTTTGTTTACAAATCCCATGTTTACACCTAGTTCCCCTGCTTCCTCTGAGAAACGAGCACACGTTTAGATGTGATGTCTCTCTCGTTCCCTTTTCGTTCTGTTACATCTGCAGACTGACCCGTTGAACGGAGTCAGAAGCTGCAGTGAATGGGGCTGTTTTGTGAAGTCTAGACTTATTCAGATGTTCTTATTAGGCGTCCTTCACCCTGGAAGAAAAGCTCGGCGCTAAGAGGTGCTAGTGAAGATGAAACGAATGACGTCAAGCCAGAGAAAATGTTGCAGGAGTCAGTCTGAAATCTGAACAGAATCAGTCGATCAACTCTGGATAAAAAGTCTGATCCAGTGAGATGATGAAAAATGAATAGATCAGTCATGTAAGGGTCGCCAAATCACCCTAATTACTGTTTTTGTGGTCAAATTTGGATCATTTTAATATGTTTTCCTTCCACCAAGGAAAGTTAGGGCAATTACTTCTTCCGCTAAAATCAATTTCTTATTAATTTCCCATCTTTGCTGTCTGAAATTGTCAAAATGGACTCAACTTGAATTTATTTTTAAATCAAATAATGCGGAGATTTGAGTTTAAATTACACACAATATTAACTTGATGCAATTACCAACACTGTTGTGTCAAACCAACCCGTCAAATGAAATCAATTTATCTAAATTAGTAAATTATAACTTTTTTATCATGCAATTAAATAAAAAATAGTGGTTGGAAAGTCCATTAAATTAGTGCTGATTTAAAGACTTAACAACTTATGTTTAACGTGTCTTAAATGCCTTTTTAAATATTGTTATTCATATAACACACATTTGTCCCGGATTAATTCACAAAGTTTCTTCATTGCACCTTTTACTTTAAAATCATTTTCATGAACTGACAGTGAATTGATGGTAATGAAGATGACAGAAACACTGCCTCCACTTTCCCTCATTTAGTCCTCATTATAATAATGATAATTAACAAAGACAACTGTGTTAAAGGATGAAAAATAATTAACTAGTGGTTTATAAGAAAAGAAAATCAGCTCTTAGGAAAGAAGAGATTTGCTAGAAGACCGATTCTCCGATTCTCCAAGAAGTGACTAATGAAACACTCTATTAAAAGTCAAAGTCAATGTTGATTTCAGCATAATAATTCTAAGGATTTTCCCCCTGCTGTGCCTCAGCTTCTACGATGCAAAAAAAAGGTGTACGGCATAAATCTGACTAATTCGGGAGCAATAAAGAAAAAGGGGAGTTCAGATGGCGGTGAGGTTATTAAGATTCAGGAGAGCAAGAATTAGTCAGAAAGAAAAAAGAAACAGACAAGGTACAAGATGGACGAACTTTTGACAGGAAGAAAACAAAATCAAGTGGAGCTCATCTGGCAAACATGTCAGTCAGTTCTCTGCCAATGCAGTGGGAGAGTCTGATGCTTTAGGCACAACTTATGTTTTTCATCTGCACAACAGTAGAGACGTGAAAAGACCGTTTCATTCACCTAGTGTTGCCCAATTATGAGCTTCGATATTCATTTCCATCTAATTAATGTGGCTTAAATAGTAAAATTTGTGTCACCTCAGGTTCTAGTTACACAATATCAGCCTGATAACAGCCCCACCCGAAAGATGTATGGCGGAAAATATGTCATTTAAAAAGCAAATGAAGTGAAATATTCCATTTTCTTACCGAGGTTGGTACAGTTTGTCTTGTTTTGGCCAAATTACTGCAAGAATTTATGACTCTGTAATCACAGAATCTGACACAGCGAGCATCATATCAGACGCAAATACTGTGCAGTATGCTGGACTCATTTCTTTGTTTAAGAATGAGACGGAATTCAGTACAACCTCCATCAGTGCAATATAGAGACAACCATCGTTCATGAAAGACATACACCTAATGTCAATTTTATTTATTTATTTATTTATTGGACGGGACAGTGCATATTAATGAACATACAATCTCATAATGGTAATTTCATTAATAATAATCTTTGGTCTCTGGAGTGCTTTTTGTTGGAAACTCGACTAAAACGCTACTTTAATCTCTTTAAAAACTTTAATTGAAAGGGTTGAGTGAACTCTCGGCGGCACTCTCATTGAACTCCAGCTGTTCACGTTGAGAAGATCTGATGTGGTCTGAAAATAGAAGCTGGGAATTATATCTTTAGTTAACTCGGAATTAATAAAACGTACATTTTAAGTTAACAAGAAAATTCAGCTGTTTGCACTAAATTGCCGTGTAGAAGTGGGCCCTCTGAGCGCATTACTGGAACCTGTTTCTACCAAACAAATGTCTCCCATGAACCCTGCTGACAGGTTTTCTATGGATCTTCCAGTAAATATGTGTTTTTGCAATTTCGTCATTAAAATCACAGTGTTTCAGAAGCCATCAGACAGGAGTAAACTGGACTATCTGGGCTGATTTTCGGTTTGTTTGTGCGCATCCACACAGTTTCTCCACACATGCACACGCTCTGCATAAATCACAGAGTTAAAAAAATGAAGTTAAGCAGCACAGCCTCCCCTCTATCTGTCTCTCTCACGCTCGCTGTATTTCTTGTTCCACTTATCCACAGTGTTGCCTGCAGCTGCTCATCTGAGTACAGAGCAGAGAAAATGAGGGAATCAACTCCAAAGTGGAGGAGGATGATGTGTAAGAACAATCATTGTGCCAGGAGGCACGATAAGCCTTTGAATAGGAGCTTCATTTATGGAAGTTCTTAACCCTGTTGCCTTTTCTGTTTCTCTCTCAGAGCATCAGCGGCTTGTTTGCAGACTGTCAGACAATGAGTTCACAAACTGAGGGAGTCACAGCCGGGTCAAGACACATTTTAATCACACTTTTACACACACAGGCAGAGGTATTGAGTCAAACATTTGGCCAGCAGGCAACCACTACTACTGGCTGAGTGGAATTACCAATAGACTCCGCTGGCAAAGCTGTAATCTGTGAGTTAAATGCAGTCCTGGGCTGCCCTCTGTAGGTCAACATGTGAAGTGACGAGGACTTAATAGCAAACATGGCTGGCGTATGATGGTCTCATCACTTTCCGGCAGCAGTCTGATGTGTGGTTGTGTAGATTAACAGCTTCTGCAAGCATTTATGTAACAGTACTCTCATTTGTGCTTAACATCAAATGCTGGCCCCCAGTTCCTCCTAAGTTCTGGGGTTTCTATTCTTATAGAGCTTCTCCAGATCAATCAACAAGACACTCACCGGCCACTTTATTAGGTACACCTGTTCAATTCCTTGTTAACATAAATAGCTAATCAGCCAATCACATGCTGGCAACTCAATGCAATTTAGGCATGTAGACGTGGTCAAGATAACTTTCTGGAGTTCAAACTGAGCATCAGAATGGGGAAGAAAGGGGATTTAAGTGACAATCTATTTGACATGACTCCAAATGTGTCCAAAAGGACTCAAAAACTGTACAAAAGCAAAATTTTTTTTATAAAATGACACCACTTAGGAGGGTAGGGTTGTAGTAGAATTTTTTTTAATTATTGCATCCGTGTGTTTACATTGTTGTCTCTCATCCTTTATCGATCCCTTCTAAAAGCCTTTATACATCGCCCTCCAGAATTATTGGCACCCCTGGTTAAGATGTGTTAAAAGCCTGAAACTGAGTTCAATTTTGCTCTCACACTGAAAATTGTAGAAAAATGTATTATAGGAGAAGCTTAGGAACTGTTTTGTTGGCAAAAGGGGGTTGTACAAAGTATTAAAATCAGGGGTGCTAATAATTGTGGCACATATGATTTGATGTAAAAGAATTATTTCTGAATGTATGATTTTTTCCCCCACTGAATAAATGCACTTCAGTTAAAGGTTAGATTTTCCTCTTTTTTTTCATTGTGGTCCTATATTATTTAGAAAAAAAGCTGAATTAATTAGAAGCTAAAGAACACATCTTAACCAGGGGTGCCAATAATTATGGAAGGCGCTGTATGTGGTCAAAATGTCAGAAGAACCATTGGAATAAACCAGCTCTATAAAGAGCTTCAACAAGGCATTTTACAGCCAAACAAGTACTTTTTCTTTACTTTTCTGTTGGCAATGCTTCTGTACTACAGGTACTACTTTTAATAAAGTAGGATATTGAATGCAGGGCCTTTTATTTGGAGTTTGTACATTGTTGTACTGGTGTTTTGACTTAAAGGAAACCATCTGGGTATTTTGTCCACCAATGACAGCATACAACATATGGCAGTGTCCTTATATCTTATAAGAGCCCTCAGGTACCTACCAGGATTTTGATTTAAACAAACAAACAAAAAAAAGTCATCTAAGCACAGTAACAAATAAAACATATTAAAATTGTCTGGCAAAGCAATCTCTCCTCACACATTTAGTACGACCTTATCACACAATCTGCAGAAGGATGCAATGTAGATGTTCAAATATGGATTCCTGTAAGCATTTTAAGGACTGCCCATCCTTCTGTTGGTTTAAAAATATTAGAATAATCCCCTCTGAATATCTAAAGGATGAACGAGGCACAGAAATTGTCTCTGAAGTGCCTCTTGACCTTTGGTGGAAGTAGAATTAAGGTTTGCTCTGTTAATGTTAAACTTCAGATCCTGCAATTTAAAACTGTGCATTTAAAGGTCAAGCTGAGAAAACTCACCCTTCTGTTTCTCCAAAATGTGGCAAATGTGAGTCATAGGATGGACCTTTTATACACTTCTTTCCAAAGACACTCTGGGAGGAAATGTTTAACTGGTACAGAAAGTCACCCCTGATTTCTTGGTATATTTAGAAGAGATGAGACTATGTCCAATCAACACTCTACATCTACAAAGATTTGTGGATTACATTCAGGGGCATTCTGACTAATAAGTGCATTTATGTGAACTGTGTCTTGAGAAACACTGAAGTATCTGCTCCAAATAACGGACTCTATGTGTATCCCAAGTACAGTCAATTTTCGCCTGAAATTTCTACTGAAGATGTACAGAAAGTAAATTGAATGCTGTTCTTGAACTGTTTGGAGTACATGCATGGATGGGGTCTCATTTGAAAGCTGACAACCTGAATTTTCACCCAGTGCAGTCAGAATTACTCTAGGTGCTACTGGCACAGAGTATTTCTGTTGGAACACACTGAATTAGGATGAATTTTTTTCTCACCTAAATTTTTTCCCTAATAAAACACCTGAAAATAAGTGTGGCAGCACTGTGAGAGCTTGAAAACACAAAAAGGCAGCAGCCTGGAGTCTTAAATAGTTCAGGTCAAAATTTCAGAGCAATACTACAAGAAATGAGTGTTTCACACATGTATTTGTACTGCTACGGCCAGGCGCTGTCAATTTTGGACACCCTCTGTACACCCTCTGCACACCCTGGGCAAAAATGGTATATGTTCGTTTTTCAGCCTGTTTTCACATTATTTTCACTCCAAAAACTCATAAAGAACTAAAAAAAAAGCACTTCAGAGCAGCTCCATTGTGTATCAGACAGAGAGACTGGGAGGGATGTCACTACCCGATCCGTCCCGGAAACCCGATTTGTACTGCGCATGTGCGCAAAGTACGTCACTTCTGCTACTCGTTTTTCCATGCATTTTACGGCATTTTAACCTTTAACCCGAAAAAAATAGAATTTTCTGTCAATTACTTAATGATTCAAGAATTATAGGGTTAAGCCAGTAGTAGGAACCTTTAGTAGTGAAACTGGGCGCCATCCTCCTCACTCTACGGCGATCTGCTTCTGTCGGAGGAAGCACTCCGTTAAACTGCGGTCAAGTGAGCCGCCCGCACTCTGGGCGTTGCGCGGATATTCCGCGTAATACGGTAATGTTATCACAGGTGCTGAGCAGCCAGGCTGAGAGACGTCCGCTGCAAATACATGCTGTTATTCAGATGTTGACTTTCAATATCTCCAAATCCTTAGGCGGTGACAAAGAGCTCTGACTGTGGCCTTGTCAGGGGTCATCCCAGCTACCACCTGCACAATATCACCTGATTTTACTGTAAAATTTTAGAGAAAATTAATGTCAAAGTATGCTGAAATTTCAGTTGTGTTGATGCATAATGGCTGATACTCAATTCAGTTCAGTTCAGTGGAGTTTTATTTATATAGCACCAATTACAATTAAAATGTTTCAAGACGCTTTACAAACCCATATGGCCTGAAGCCCCCAGAGCAAGCCCTCAGACGACAGTGGCAAGGAAAAACTCCTTTTTAACAGGGAGAAACCTTGAGCAGAACCTGGCTCATATGAAGGGGCCCATCTGCTGTTGGCCAGCCTGCCTGGGAGGCAGGCCAGAGTCACTTGATTGGTTGAAATGTGGTGTAAACCAAAAGGGTAGAGTTTAGTCGCCGTTTTGAGTGCAAGACCACGTGGATTTGTGTATGCTGTATAAAAATATGGACAGAAATACAGTGAATATGAAACACGCAGCTCCACCATGCGGTGCGTGCCCGCGCACGGAGCCGAGCTATTTATGGCTTATTTACTTATTTCAAGACATGTTTTGGACAAAATATTATACGTGGTAGTTTTGTCTGGATGCCTAAGCTTGGATTCTGGCTGGTTTTTATGGATTATTTTCGTCTTTGACCAGTAAAAGAGCGTCCAAAGGTGAGTTGTGCCCTTTAAATGTTTTGTTGTTTGTTAGAGAAATGTGTTTATATTACCCGCTGTGGTAATCACATCTGAAAGTGGTTTATACCAGCGGATTCATGAGAATCTAAGCTTTCCATGGGTGTATAGTGTTTGAATCATGGCGTTGGTCGTGTCGTTCTATTTTGAAAAATGCTTATGCAGATATCAAGACTGTCACACAAGGCGGGTCAGGACTCGAGCAGGGAACCACGCTACCGAGGCAGAATGAAGTTGAAAACTGGTTTTATTGTATAGGGAGGGGAGGAAGTGGATGAGGAGATGGATCCAGGGGAGCAGCGGCATCGATGGAGGGTTCCAGCTGCAGAGGTGGAAGGGAGCCGGGGGATCGGCAGCCGTGGAAGCTCCGGAGGGGAGCAGAGTGCGGCGGCAGGTGTTGTGAGCGGATCCCTGGCGGATGTTAGTTCCAGGTGGTTCTGGACAGGCAGGAATCGTGAGGGCTCGGCGGGTCTGAGGAGCACCGGGAGGCAAGGAGGGCTGGGGAAACCAAGGAGGGAATCTTTGGGCAACGTAGTCCACACAGTTCTGGGAGTGAGCAGGTACAGGAGTCCAAACAGATCTGAGGCAGGCAGAAGACAAAACCACATTAGTCTTGGAGCAAAAACACTGCAGAATCAAACAAGGCGAGATGGCAACTGACTCATGAGTCTAGTGCAACAATCTGGCAGAGAATGGATGAGTGAGCCGGTCTTTTATTGCCAGGTAGGTGATTAGTGGTATGAGCGTCAGCTGTCCGGGCTCCAGGGTGACAGTGATTACTCAGATGGAAGGCAGCTGGTGGCTGTACTCTGCATCATGCCCTGCAGAGGAGAGAGCGAGGAAGGGAAGGAGGGCAGGAGAGAGGAAAAGGGAGATATGAGGGAGGAAAAGGGAAGAAAAAGGAGGGAGAGGGTCTTGGGGAAGCCAGGTGGGAGAGGGTGAAGAGGGAGCCCTGACAAAGACGGCCCGCCCGCGGGCCACTGAACCGCAACGCGTTAATTTTCTGTCCAATTTGATCACAACTTGCTCTGACATTACGGAGAGATATGCGATGATAGCATCATGAGATGTCACAGTTGCTTTCCAGCTTTAAGGATCAACATCTGTCTGACCTGAGTCCAGATGGGTTACTTGGCCTCATATTTGATAGACATCCTTAAACTGTACTGTCATCTGCAGGTAGCAGGTTTGGCAGGTGGAAGAAAGCAGGCATATTTTGGTGAAGACGTGAGCGGGTGGAACACACTGAGTGAAGTTATGGATAAATGGATTATGGATGGATGAGTGGATTGTGCTTCAGAAGTGCTTTGAGAAGTTTTTTATGGCTAATTCTTCCTGCAGAATCCATAGACTGGCGGAGGAGCTTGTTTACATACACTGCTCAAAAAATTAAAGGAACACTTTGAAAATACACCATATTTCAATACGGGGAAAAAACAAACTGGATATTAGCATTGATATGGACTGGATAATGTGTTAGGAATGAAAAGTGCAGCATTGTTTGATGGGAATGAAAATTATCAACCCCCTAGGAGGGCTAAATTCAAGACACCCCAAAATCAAAGTGAAAAACTGATGTGGCAGGCTAGTCCATCTTGCTGAAATTCCTTGGCAGCAACTCAAAATGGTATTCAGTAGTTTGTATGGCCTCCATGTGCTTGTATGCATGACTGACGATGCCGGGACAAGCTCTGAATGAGATGGGGTATCTCCTCCCAGAACTGGACCAGGGCATCGCTGAGCTCCTGGACAGTCTGAGGAGCAACCTGATGGTGTCTGATGGAACAAAACATAATGTTCCAAAGGTGTTCTATTGGATTCAGGTCAGGTGAGCATGGGGGCCAGCTAATGGTATCAGTTCCTTCATCCTCCAGGAACTGCATGAGTTCTCTTACCACATAAGACTGGGCATTGTCGTGCACCAGAAGGAATCCAGGACCACTGCACCAATGTAGAGTCTGACGATGGGTCAAAGGATTTCATCCTGATACCTAAAGGCAGTCAGAATGCCATTGTCCAGCCTGTAGAGGTCTCTGCGTCCCTCCATGGATATGCCTCCCCACACCATCACTGACCCACCACCAAACCGGTCATGCTGAACAATGTTACAGGCAGCATAACATTCTCCACGGCTTCTCCAGACCCTTTCATGCCTGTCACATGCGCTCAGGGTGAACCTGCTCTCATTTGTGAAAAGCACAGGGCACCAGTGGTGGACTTGCAAATTCCTGTGTTGCCAGCTGAGCTCCACGGTGCCAGTCAGCGAGCACAGCGGGCACTAGAGGACGCTGGGCCCTCAGACCACTCTCATTACATCTCTTTCTGATTGTTTGATCAGAGACATTCACACCAGTGGTCTGGTGGAGCTCATTTTGTAGAGCTTTTGCAGTGCTCATCCTGTTCCTCTTTGCACAAAGGAGCAGATACCTGTCCTGCTGATCGGTTGAGGACCTTCGACAGCCCTGTCAAGCTCTCCCAGACTAACTGCCTGTCTCCTGGAATCTCCTCCATGCTCTTGAAAATGTGTTGAGAAACACAGCAAACCTTCTGGCAATGGCACGCATTGATGTGCCATCCTGGAGGAGTTGGACTGTCTGTGGAACCTCTGTAGGGTCCAGGTATCGCCTCATGCTACCAGAAGTGACACTTACCCTAGCCAAATGCAAAACTATTGAAAAACAGTCAGACAATATTAGGAAGGAAAAAAATGTCAGTGGCCTTCACCTGTAAACTCATTCCTGTTTTGGGGGTTGTCTCATTGTTACCCCTCTAGTGCATCTGTTGTTAATTTCATGAACACCAAAGTAGCTGAAACTGACTAAAAAGCCCCTCAGTTACTTACTTGACCAGATCAGTATCCCACATGTTTCACTGATTTGATGCAATACTTAGATTAAAAAGTGTTCCTTTAATTTTTTTGAGCAGTGTAGTAAGGATTTAGCATCACGAAATAAGCCTAACGCTTAACATAGAGACAATGAATGAAAACCCTGAACATATAGGTGGTTATGTGACCGGTTTGTTTCTGTCTCTGCGTTGTGTTATGAAAGACTCAGGTGTGCATCTTTTTGGAGGCAGTCTCCATTTATTTTCCGGCTCCTGACATGAAAATATTAACAGAAAATCCTCCTGTCAGTGATCGCCACAACACATGCCCCTCTCCCACAGAGATTCATGACAAAAGGGGAACGTTAAGTTTTTCAAACAGAAAATAACATACCTGACATGAAAATATTAACAGAGAATCCTCCTGTCAGTGATCGCCACAACACATGCCCCTACACAGATCAAATGATAACAAAGTAAGCATCTTGTGACAAGTTTTAGCTTGCTAGAACAGGAATTTCACCGGACAGCAAAACCGCTTACCTCTCCCACAGAGATTCATGACAAAAGGGGAGAAAATCGGCTCGAAAATGCCCCTTATAGAGGGCAGTGTTACATAGAATGTGGCTGTAGTAATACAAACCAAACCAAAGTTCTGCTTACTGACAAGGAGGCTCAACTAGTCAGGCATTAACTGAAACAAAAACAAACAAAAACAAATCCACAGACACAGATTTTGTGTAATTATCACAATAACTAAAGTACAATATACTGTATTCCATATACACACACATATATTAATGTATAATCGACCCTGTGACAGTTATACATAATGAAACATACAGGAAAAGACACGTGGTCTCACTGAATGGTTACAGGATTAATGCCTTCACAGTCACCATCAGTTTAGTCACCTCAAACTAAATGAACACCAATTTAAGGAAAAGCACCATTGCAACAAGGTCATACCCCATTAGGAATAAAAACCCAGCAATCAAACTCCTATTTAAATAAAAGCAGTACTAAGTACTGGTACAGAAGCACTGTCAGCACATGTACTTATGGTATTAAAGGTCCCATATGGTGAAAATTCCTTTTATTGTGTTTTGCGGTTGCTATAATCTTAGACATGTAAAGTATAGCTGTTAAAAATTGAAGTTGCTTAAGTCTTTACTTCCTCCACCACTGAAAGTTAAACATATGTCACAGTAGAGATGGCAATTCAGTAGAATTGGCAATTCTCCTATTAGAATTGGCAATTCTCCTAGTAGAGATGCCAATCGCAATCTCTACTAAGAGAATTGCCAATTCTACTGAATTGGTTAGGGTTAGGGTTAGGGTTAGCAATTGCAATGTCGAATGGCATCTCTCCAAGGGAAAACTGCGATTGGCATCTCTACTAGGAGAATTGTCAATTCTACTGAATTGCCATCTCTACTGTGACACATACATGAGTTCGAAACAACAGCTGGGCTCAAATTTGGTGATATTTCCGTGTCAAATTTTTGCTCAGCAAGAAAGTCTGGGTCTTTCTTATTCAGCAGCTGTGTGGTCAGCAGTTTGTTCCGCATTATCAGTTTCCCACGCAGAGAGAGTTTTCTTCCTGAAGGGGGCGGGGACAACAACAGTTAATTGATTTTGAGTATGAAACAGAACAGTCCTAAAACCAAGGGTTGTACAGTCATGGTAAAATGCACCAGCCTTGCAGTATTTTAGGAAAAAAAATGGAAAGACACTTTGGGGACATGTGAGACTTGCATTCCTTTGCTATAAAGGAGCACAATATGGGACCTTTAAAGTAATTGTACTGCTGTATAATTCTTGTAAATTGCCTCATGTGAATGTTAAATGCTTCAAAATCCAGTGGTTCCTAGCCTTGGGTTCAGCCCTTGTAAAGGGTCACTGGACAAACATGAGACTCTGCAAAACAAATATCTACTTATTTTCTTTACATTCTGTTATGACATTTTAAGTATTTTTACCTCCACTGCAGCTAAACCACAAGACGTTTGGACAGGAAGTCACATGCTAGAGACATCTAAGACATCTGAAACATGATGAAAAGTTCAACATTGGCAGATATTCATTTTTTCTGGTTTAATCTTTAGCAATTCATTGTGGGTTTTTTTTGTTTATTTTTGTTTCTTTTTACAGTAGATTAAATGCAACGTTATTGTTAATGCAACAAGTACTAAGACAACAAAATGCAGTTAAGCATTGAACCAGAAGCGGGGAAAAAACTTTCTGATAGCCTAGGAGCATTATGAATGTCCTTAAATACATATTGTATGTATGAGCAGTATACACTACCGTTCAAAAGTTTGGGGGTCAACCAGACAATTTTTCACACTTTTATTCATGTGCTAACATAATTGCAAGAGGATTTTCTAATCATCAATTATCCTTTCAACACCGTTAGCTAACACAATGTAGCATTAGAACACAGGAGTGATGGTTGCTGGAAATGTTCCTCTGTACTCCTATGGAGAAATTCCATTAAAAATCAGCTGTTTCCAGCTAGAATAATCATTTATCACATTAACAATGTCTTGACTGGATTTCTGATTCCTTTAATATTATCTTCATTGAAAATCTGCCTTTCTTTCAAAAATAAGACATTTCTAAGTGACCCCAAACTTTTGAATGGTGGTGTAAGCACTGAATGAACTGTAAGTATGCAAAATTATATACATATGCATTAGATGAACACTAAGTCAAAACTAATTTTTTTTTTATCATTTTAAAAAAGTCTTTATCCCTCCAACAGAGTTTCACACTTGACAGGTGACGGATTTTTACAGACTGGCTCAGAAGACTACCGTGAGTTAAATGAGAAATATTTGCTGAACCTTCCCACTTTGGGTCAAATCAGTTCATCTTTGCAGCCCATTTTTCTTACTGCATTGCAGTTGACTACATGAGCCACACGGTGTCAGCGCCACACAGATGAGGAGAAGTTCTGAGGCGCAGCCAACTGATCATTTCTGGCACCAACTCAACAATTTATCTGCAGTGTAAATCAACATCTTCGCACCTAAACTGCTGGGCATGAGATAGAGATGTCAGTGAATTTAATGTGTCAACACTGTGTGGATTCTGAGTTTTTTCAGCTGCAGGCCAATTCAATAACGGCGCAAAACAACATTAATCAACACACCTAAAGAAGGGATGTTAACATGCAGGTAAAGTTCAAGGACTTCTACGGTACTTCAGGCTGAAGGATGCAGAGCTCAGGCTGGAGAATGAACCGGAGGCAACTGTGAAGCCATGAAGAGAGAAGGAGGCAAGAGTCACTTCCCTAGTTGCCATGGTAACATACCTGCTCTTCACCACAGCATCATCCCTGAACAAAGAGACACAAGTCTGTCTGATATGGAAGAAATAGGAGAGAGAGGGGAGGGAGACCAGCAGACAGAGACAGAGACAAGGCATGCATTTCAACAGTGTCTCATCGCAGCACATACAACTTCCAAAACACTCATTGGAATTCAGCAGCCTTTCCCCGAAAACCCGGTTCTGCATCATTTCCAGCAACTGACACAAAGACGCACACATGTGCACCTACTCAAACTCACCACATGTGTGGGTGGATCTGAAATTCAATGAGCCTAAAAAACAAAGGTTACTTCCACCCAGAGTCTCCAAAAATCAGCTGCAAGTCTCAACAAAAGCATTATAACTATGCATTTTATAACCATGCAAATTGTATATCCCATGAGTACCTATTTTGGTCAACTTTACACACAAATCAAGCAATTAAACTTTAGTAATTGGCAGTTCACCTAACACATAACTTTTCATTCATTCATTTTCCATATACTGAGGAAGGTATGTGTGTAGCAGGTGATATGAATCCATCCAAATCAACATTTAGGCTCAAAAACAGATACTGTTTTCATAATTCCTGATAAGCAACTACAGCAAAAACTGTAGGTAAATTAGCTTCAGAACTGTACAAATGCTATTTTGAGAATCCTCACATCCCTTACCAGAAATTTTTTGGTTGTTTATTTCCAAAAATTAAATTAGTGCAATAATCAGTTAAGGGAGGATGGACATGTCATTCAACCAGACGTTGTGAGGATATAGGGGAGAACAGAACGTGATAGAAAACAGACAAACAAGGCAGAAGAAAACAATAAACACTTTAGAGGTTCATACCTGCAGATGTAGCACCAGATTCAGAGACATTCAGCTTTTAGAAACTCTGGAAACCACAAGAAACCTTGTAGGTTGAGAAAAAAAAAATGGTTTGTTGGGATAATAGTAAGAGCTTTGTATGTTCAAGGTCTAACAGACGTGTTGGTGTTTTAGATTAAAGGTATTAGAGGAGATTTAATTTCCTACGACTTTGAATGTAGCATGGGCATGCGCACATACAACCTCTTCCTCACTCCCCTCTAACCTCCCCCCTCTTAACATTTATGAAGAAACGCCCCCCTTCAGAAACTTGCATAGGACTCTGTACTGTGCGTGCACCTCTATATATTCTTCATTATTATACTAACCTGTCAGAGAGTCATTCTTGCATTATAGTAGAAACGGGAGGCTGCCGAGGCCTCACCCATGTTGTCTTGGCTAATGGCGTAGATGTAACATTATCATAGCTGCAACAGTATACATAGAATGAAATATTTACGCAAAATGTGTGCACACCTTGATGTCAATAATACATTTTACCTGTCCAGAAGGAATTTTGCAACCAAGGCATCTGTCTTTAGGTCCATTTGTTGCTTGAGCTGACGCCATCGCCCAAATGACTCGCCAATAATCACTTTTGTTTTTGCATTCTCGCGATCCAGTCGTCTTTTATTTTCTCGGACCTCAAAAAATGACTTTCTTTTATGGCTGGGTCCCCCTGGATCTTTATCTGCCATTATGTAAAAAAAGATGAGCAAAACAAGTCTCCAGCTAACTACGAAGCTATACCAAAGCAACACATACAGAAAACACGTAAGTTCAAGGCGTACGTAATCTACGTAACTAGGCCTGAGCCGGAAGATTTTTGATTGACAGGAAAGGGGGCAGAGCAAATGCCTCGTTCCGAGCGCGTTGATTGGCTGATGTTTTTCAGGTCCTGCCATGTCCACAGTTATTTTTTTTTTTTCAATTCTTTTAGAAACCATACATACAAGTCCACTAAAGGGCAGTATATTCATTTTATGTGAATCAGACAAATTAAACAACAAAAACATCCTCCATAATGCCTTTAAGAGTGAACAGCATTCCAAATATAAATCTAGTCCCTTCACCTGATGACACCACCGCAAAATTTGTCTGAATGTGTGAAACGACACTGGTTGTCTAGCCTTCACGCAGTCTACTTGAGGATACACATTTGTAAAGCACACCATGGAGCCAGTCTTTTTTGAGTCATTACCTTCTTTTTCAAAGGCAACAGTGTTAAAGGAGGCATGAAACTCGCGATTGAGACAATAAATTCATGAGGGGAAAGTTTGCTTAGACCACAAATTAGCTGAGATGTAGAGTCACTTTCTCATCGACGCTGACAGGGTGGAACTGCTTTTCGCAATCAGAGCAGTTGCCCCCTGCTGGCGGGTAGAAGGAATGCAGGTAAAACACAATTGATTTTACCTTTCAGACCCAGGGACTACATCCTTGATTATACAGTGGTGGAAAAAAGTTTTTGGACACCCTTAAAATTTTACACAATCTCAAATATTATCATGAAATATTTGTATTTCAAAAGGTATGGCTGTATTAGACAGAAACAAACAAATACAAATGAGATTTTTTGTTTATTGTTAACAAGAAAAACTGTATTCTTGACAATTTCAATCTCTGTTCTCAATATCGTTGGTATCAAACCCAACAAATAACAGAGAATGTGTTCAAACTGAACAAAAAAATAAATAAACCCTCACATCATCAAAATAATATTTAGTAGAGCCCTAATCCTGGCTGGATGTTCCCCACGAGCCTTTCGCACTGTTAAGGGGTAATCTTGTCCCATTCTTCTTGAATTAATGCTTTTAGTTCTTCTGAATTCTTTTGGTTTATGTTTTGAAACAGAACATTTGATAATCCACCACAGATTTTCAATGGGGCTCATGTCCAGTGATTGATCTGGTCACTCTTAGACCTGGATACAGTGCTCCTGCAGCCAAGTTCTACTGGTCCTGGATGTGTTCAAGGAGCATTATCTGTTGAAACATCCAGTTTTGACCTCGATGGAACAGTGTGTGTGCAGAAGGGAGCATGTGGGCTTGAAAAATGGCACAATACTTGGCAGAGTTCAATGTGTCATCACAGACAGTGAGGTGACCAACACCAACAGCACTCATGCATCCCCAAACCATGATACTGCCTCCACCATGCTTGACAGTAGCTACTGTATATGCTGGAGATAAAGCTTTGCCTGGCCTTCTGTGTACCCTCACATTAGCAGGAGGAAGGTGAAGCTGGACACTGGACTCATCTGACCACAGAATCTTCTTCCAGTTCCTGGCTGTCCAGTTCTTGTGTGCTTGGGCCCAACAACACCGGGCTAACCTCTGTCTCTCATTGATCAGGGGCTTCTTGAAGGTCTTGTAGGACCTTGAGCCATGATCTAAAAATTGAACACTGAACACCAGTTTGGTTTGACCACTGCTGCTGAAGCTCCTGTGATGTTATTCAGCGGTTTTCTCTGCACATGCAGAACAGGATACGGTCATTACTTGCTGAATAAACACTTGTACGCCCAAATCTTGGTTTGTCTTTCAAGCTGTTGGTTCGTCTGTATTTCTGCAGAGTGTATCCAACTGCTGAAGGACTGCAACTCTTTCTGGCTATCTGGAGGCAGCTGTACCCTTCTTGGCTGAGAATCTGTACCACGTTTCCTGAGCTAGGTTCCCTGTTTTAGCCGTTTTTGTCTCTGAAGAACTTTCAAATGTGCTGCTTTACATAGACACGAAGCACGGCAACAAAAATTGTGTCTTTTAATAAAAAGCACAACCTTCATTAGTGGATCACTGACACCAAATGACCAAAATTCCTTTATGCATTTTTATGGAACCAATTAATTTTAAGTTTTTAATGCCTTTTTTAGGATTTGTTTAGTATTTTAGCTGTGAGTGTACTAACAGAAATTGCACTTAAAGACCTAAGAGTGATAACTTAATGCAGTATGCCACAAATGCATGGGGTGTCCAAAAACTTTTTCCCACTACTCTATATACAGTCTATGGATACATGCTTAACATGTCTGTTTGTGTAGTTTGTTGCTTATTCCTACTTGTTTTCAAATTGAGTTTTGTGTGGGGAAAACAATGTTACTCCACCAGATTCCCATTTCAGCAAAAAAGAACAGCAGAGATGGATGAACAACACATCAGTCATCATTTTCTGTAAATACGTAACATATTCGAAGTGATTATAAGAAGAGCTAGGCCGGTAATACTGTTCGACAGCTTCCAAGTGAAGTCAAGCAAGGCAGACATTTATTTGTGTAGCTTTCCAGTAATAAGTCCATACAAAATGGTTTACATACTACAGACATAATGACATTATGACAAGACATAAAAAAACTAAGACAACAGTTACATTGTGCTGCAAAATAGTTAAATTAATAGTCCAAACATCTTGACAACAGTTTGAGATTTTTTTTTCCCCTCGCAGATATATGAAGCATTAAAACAAGAAACTGCTTCTCCATGGTTAGTTTTGACTCAGTAAACAGACCTGGACAGTAGAGTCACTGCATATCTCTCACTGCAGGCAAAACACCCACCTTTACAGACAACATCTCAGCAGTGTATGCTAGCATTTATGTCTCATCTTACAAAAAATATTTGTATATTTTACCATGAACGTAGGGATACACGGCCAACATTAGACAATTTAGATAATAATTTATGTGGTTTGGTGCATGTATTCAAAATTGTTTAGGACAGAAATAAATGAATGAATTTAGTGAAAGGGTTTTTTAGACACAATTAGCAAATATAAAGTTTGAAGTCTAATGCTGGATGCAGATTAAATCCATGTATAACATCTGCACAGCTCTGCTAGTTCGTAATAGAGTATTAAAATACCGATCTGTAAATTTCATAAGTAACTTCAGAAGTTTGTATTCATGTCTTTTGCTTTGTCAGCCTCTGCAACCATGATTAAACCACCAGCTAGTACACTTTAGAAAAGTGCAGAATCCTTAATTATGACTTTAATGACTATATGGGTGTTAGGTCACATGTGACTTCCATGGCAGCTTGGTAAAGCAGCTGGTCGGTTTGATTCCGATGATGACATTCTGAAGACAAAATAAATTTTTGTGAAAATTCAGATCAATAAGCCTGGTAGAGTTGGGTTCTTTAGGCAATATTACATTGGAAACTTTTTACATTCTGTCACCAAAGCTTGTCATGAGTAGTCTGTTGACTCCATTTCCGTTCACAAAGTGGGTAAATAACAAGATAGAGATTCATCATCACATAAGGAACAAGAGTTCATTTAACATGCGTATTTTTTTGCTTTTATTAAAGCAGCTCTTTGACTCTTTTTAAATATTATATTTAATTCATTTTGATACCAACATGTAAACCAACCAGCAGTGAGTGTGGGTCCAAGTACCCTAACAGGCTAATTTTATGGTCACTAACATTAATTCTACAAAAGGGGTTAAAAAGTTGAAGTGTGTTTGCTGCAGACATGTAGGAGCACACCATTATTGGGTCACCAAAGCTATATACAAAATAACCCCAGTTATTTTTCTAAGAGAAAAACACCCAGCCTCATGCCACAACAAGCCCGATC
This sequence comes from Acanthochromis polyacanthus, assembly GCF_021347895.1. Classification (NCBI taxonomy): domain Eukaryota; kingdom Metazoa; phylum Chordata; class Actinopteri; family Pomacentridae; genus Acanthochromis; species Acanthochromis polyacanthus. The sequence continues at coordinate 29,426,295 of NC_067117.1, read as the reverse complement.
TCAAAACAAATCAACAAGTGAACTCCAGTGACACCAGCAACTCCTACAGCCGGAGGCCAATACAGCAATAAAAAGATCATTCGGCAGATTATCTCTCTACTCTATCATGCACAAGAAATTAACTTCACAAAATAAACAATGCAAAGTCAATAGCAACCAGCATATTGCCTGTTAATTTAACACAACACATATTGATCTCATGGCTGCACAGTGGACAGTGGAGTAGTGGTTAGCACTTTCGCCTTGCAGCACGAACATCCCTGGTTTGAGTCCCGGCCTGAGCCCGGAGTCTGCATGGAGTTTGCATGTTCTCCTTATGCATCTGTGGATTTTCTCCGGGTACTCCGGCTTCCTCCCACAGTCCAAAAATATGCTGAGGTTAATTGATAACTCTAAATTGCCCGTAGGTGTGAATGTGAGTGTGATTGTATGTCTGTATACGTAGCCCTGTGACAGACTGGCGACCTGTCCAGGGTGTCCCCTGCCTTCGCCTGAGTCAGCTGGGATAGACTCCAGCACCCCCCACGACCCTAGTGAGGATAAAGCGGTGTATAGAGAATGGATGGATGGATATTGATCTTAAAGTCAAAGCAAACTTTATTGTCATGACCTTTACATGCACATAGAGAGAAATTGAAATGCTGTTTTCTTATTATTGCACAGTGTAGAAAAAAAAAGTTTAAATTTATGTAAAGACTACAATACATAATAGAAATACAGTGCAGATAGTAAAGGTGTGCAAAAACGGTATCTGTAGCAGCATATTGGTAGAGACAAGACAGATCTCAGTCTAACCACTGGTAAACACAACTTAATTTTTAAAAATGATATTCTCATATGTGGCCACTGCACTATTCCTGGACTTTCATGGCATTTTATGAAAAAACAACACATCACAATAAAATGTTGACACACCTACATTTTGTTATCCAATCATCATTCAGCATTTTTTAAAATATAATATCATAAAAACTCAATACCTCAGAGTGGATTTTCATGCCTAAATTACCCTTACAATCAAACAACACTGATTAAAGCACTAAGGGTTCCTTTAGGGTTTTCTGAAAGGTTGACTAAATTCAAAGACTTTTTAAAGCTCTTTAATGATACAAAACACAATACCGTACATCAGTTCTGCATCATGTATCACTTTACTACTTTCTTCTGTAGACTTATTTTATTTTTATATATATATATATATATATATATATATATATACACACACTGTACATATACAATATCTTGCTGTAAAATCGGATTTTCCCTCATGGTAATCAATTAAGTGTTGTCTTATATCACATCTATTATATTTCAATCAGTACCTCCCACTTGAAAGAACCAAAGCTTAAATAATAATTAGTCTATTAATTTGTTAATTGGTCAGATGCACATGCGATACTTCATGTGGCTCAAATGTAAAAGTTTCTTGCTTTTTGTGTAGATTTAAGCAAACTAAATATTTTGTGACTGCAAGTAGACAAACAAAACAAGATGACACCAACATAGGCTATAAAGCTATATTTATGTGCTGTTAAGTAAAAGAATCATTAACCACAGCAAGGATCATGACAATACCTGATAATAGCATTAATTAATCATTAAATAAACAGTGCGGAGAAGGTGGTGCACATTATCCACAGTATAGTGTGCAGAATATTAAACTTAAAGCATTTTTGCTTATCTTTCAGTATGAGATAAGCATAAAACCCAGGGGAGGAACAGGTTCACGAAGCCTGATCTACATGCATGTTGAGCCATTTTGCATGAACCTAAAGCAGAGGCAAAGCAGAGTAGGTTTAGAGGTGGCAATTTCTGTCACAAAAACAAATCAATCTATTTTGCAATGGAAAAAAATTATTTGAGTGAATTTTTGATATAGATTCTCATTATTGACTGGTGATTTTATATATACGTACAAATAGATATATACAAACTCTATCGCTGAAATGATAAATGCATGATCTGCAACTACAGTGTTTAGGTTGTAAATTAAGCCAAAAGGTTACAGATTCAACTGCTACCTGCACCTCATGCTGCAGCAGTCTGCCAGGTGAGGCACGAAAAAAGGCTTGTCTCAATCACAGCAAAGTCACTGCAATTACAGAAAAAAATACATGATTTTCTGTAATTTTATACATACATGATGTTTGTGCATGTTGTAACCTATAATTGCAATGTTGCTTTATGGTCTTTTGGGAGCCACATTGGATTGAATGTTTGCATCCAACCTGAGGGCCTCTTTTTGTTTTCTTACCAGTGCTAGCTCAACCGAGCCTGCTAACGGAGGCGGGGAACTATGTGCTAAAAGTGTTCTGACGAGCAGCTGAGTTGTCCAATGGGAAACAGAGTCGTTGTTCAAATCAGCCAATCGCAGCAGCGGAGAGCCGCGCTGCTCCTCTCAGGACTCTCATAGGGGCGGTGCCTGGCGGCGAAGCCCCACCCCTCAAGGCCGCGGGGTTTGGTTGCACACAAGCTGCAGTTTCAGTTTGTTTTATTCACCATTTTGAGTAGCTGAAGGTAAAAAATAAAGAATATTTGCGTTTGGAGGACAATTCGCTGCCGTACTTTGATTTTCACTCGCCAGCTCGGACGGTGGAGTTGTGAGACGACCCTCGCTCCCCTCGGTGTTTTGCAGAGCGGGAATCTATATTTCTTTCCCCCCCTTCTCCAGTGCTTTTTTTCCTTCTTCCCCCCCTCTTTCTTACATCCTTTAACCTCTACAGTATTCCTGCAAAATGTCAAGACCAGTGAGGTAGGTGTGCTAAATCAGTCTTGTTTGCTGTGCTGCGAGTTAATCACGACACCGTGCTGCCTGCTGGCATCGCAGATAACATGCACGGTCTCCACCATGTTGTGTTTTATGAGCTGGGAAATGTGTTTATTTCATGAAAAAATAATGGAGGTCGGGGGGGAAATGTGTGTGTGCAGCCTCCTTTCTCCAACATGGATTCCGGCGGTGTGGACTGGTCTGTTCGCCATGTCTTGTCGGGGGAGAGAGAGCCCGCCGTCGTGTCGGTGTCTATCATGCTGCTTTTTTAAAAAACGTCTCCATGATGGACATTATTGTCGGCCGCTAATGTAGGCCAAGCGGAAAATTAGTCGGAGTGATTTTAACTGGCGCTGCTTTTTCAACGGCCCAGTTTGAGCCGAGCTTCGTAGCATTTTTTTCCCTCTCTTAACTGAGAATAAAGAATATGGCTACCCCATTCATACAGGGGAGGCTCCGAAACGCTAATACCCCCCAGTTTAAAAAAAAAAAAAAAAAAACGAAGAAGGAGGAGGTGGTCGGCCTCTGGATTTGATCTTGTTACCGCGCAGACGGTGCAGCGGCCATTATTTCTCGATTTTAACTCGTGTGTTCTTCCACGTTGGGAACAATAGGAGGGGAGGGAAAATAGTGCGTTAGCGAGTGGAAAATGTGTCTGTAGCTGTTGTAGGGTAAAAGCTAAAAAGCAAGAGGATCTACATTTTCAGAGCTGGCAGTAAATTAACGCTGGCTGGCTGATGTCAGAGGAAGGCGGAGAGCTAAAGAGAGTCACCACACCCCCTCATCCACCCCCCAGTACAAGATCCCCACTGTGATTATAACGCATGAGGTGCCTCCGTGCTCCTTTAGTCCACATTAGAATAGAGCAGAATTCCTTTATTGGCATTGCACGATGTAAATAACCGGCAGTGCGTGTCGGTGCATTCACGAAATCCTACCTTTTTGTTAAAGGTACAGTAGGAAATGTGCAAATGTAAAATGCAAAAACGGTTTATGCCAATGTGGTGGGATGGGTTATTATTTTAAAGATGGATTATTTGGTGTATTAAGAACTTGTCACTGATGCATTTAATATGAAAAGCAAGTAGTGCAAAAATCACATACAATGTGCAGTTGTAGTAACATATGCAAACTTGATTCATACAGCAAGCTTCTATTAATCCCAGAGAAGTACGTTACATTATTAAATAGCAACAGTCTCCTAAATATCATGCTTCACTGAACTACCACTTCATTTTTTTAAGTAAAAATGAGGAAATCATAGTTTACATATATATATATATGTATATATATATATATATATATATATATATATACACACACACACACACAGCAAGTAATGGCTTATAGTAGTGCAAAAATTACACACAAGTTGCAGTTGTATGTAAATGTATAGGTTATATAGGTAAATATATATAGGCTGCATAAGGTGGTAGACTTGAGAAACATAATTTTAGACTTGATAGATTCAATACAGTCAGCATTTAATAGTCCCACAGAGAAGAAATTTGTGTTGTTACAACAGCAACTGTCTCCTAAATATCATGATTCACTGAATTTAATTTTTTACATAAAAATGGGGAATTATTGGGGAAAATGTATAAAAATTAGGAAGATTGAAAGAACATCACAATACATTACTACTACTAATACTACTTGAATTTAAAAAAATAAAAAGTAAAAATGGGGAATTAATGGGGAAAATGTACAAAAAATTTAGGAAGGAACTGAATTTAATAGAAAATCACTATAATTGCTACTACTAATACTACTTCATTTTTTTTTTTTAAATTGGACCCTCCTGAAAAACGCGGGCAAAAATCCTTGATTATGCGAATAAATATGCGAGTATTTTATGCGAGGAAATTGCGGAAAGTTGCAAAGTATGCGAATAGTTGTGAAATATGCAAAAATATGCGCGATTCACCTGCTGTCTGGCCACGGAGGGATGTGTCCTCTAATCAGACACTGGGACTGCTGCGGGGTTACTGGACTGACAGCCTGTGCTTTGGGAGGGGGAGGAGCTCACAGCAACTAGGGATGGAAATTTCGACTAGTTTCCGAACCGACTAGTCGCAAATTTTATTTGCAGGGATGGCAATTTTCTGAGGATCCGCAGATTTCCGCCAATTTAATTTCAAATTTGAACACTTTATTGTCGCTGATGTTAACGTCGTTAACATCTCGGGGGAGTCCGCGAGAGTCCCACGAGACTTTCACTGAAGCTATCGTTCAATTGTAAACGGCCCAGCGATTTGATATTGTGTGTGTGTGTGTGTGTGTGTGTGTGTGTGTGTGTGTGTGTGTGTGTGTGTGTGTGTGTGTGTGTGTGTGTGTGTGTGTGTGTGTGTGTGTGTGTGTGTGTGTGTGTGTGTGTGTGTGTGTGTGTGTGTGTGTGTGTGTGTGTATAGTACTTGTATATAGTCTATGTAGTGTATTTTGAACTGAAGATAGTGAGAAAAGGTTGAAGAACATATATGTTAATTTGCTGACTTAAACAAGTCTAGTAGTATTATGTTTTTGCTCATTTTTCATGCCTCCCCCCCTCCCGTTCAACAACTTTCAGCTGAAATCACAATTTGCTGTTGCCATCACTGTATTTGCGACTAGTCGGTTTGGAAAACTTGCAATTTAACCCTTTAAGCGCAAAAGTCGCAATATTGTGACAAGCAACATTGCTGAATTTAACAAGCCATAGCTTCAAGTATACTGCCTCGTGTGCCTCATGTACTGTACACCAGGAGATGGTGGACATCTGGAACTTCAATCTGAGCATCAGTTGTGGGCGTGTTTTCATTCAAAGTTTTGGAGTTTACAGAGTTTGAAAACCAACGAGACGAGACTCGCCGGCGGAGCGTATCGGAGCGCAAGACGGCACATTTTAGAGTGAGAAAACTCACCATACCGAGAAGTCTGGTCAACGCTGACAAAGTACTTTGTCAAGTAATGGCTTACTCATATTCTGAAGAGGAATATTCACCCTCTGATGAAGATGTTCAGTCGTCCACTGAGACAGAAAGTGCCGCTGCTTCTGTGTGTAACGGCAGCGGGTCGGTGCGCCATGACAGTCCACAAGCAGCACATACTGGAGCCGATGTTTTGCTTCGGGGTGGCAGGAGGGGACGTGGTGGGTGTAGCTGGAGTGGTTAAAACACCGCTAATGATGAGGGGGATAGTGGGGGTTGAAAAAAAAACGCGGAAATAGCAGCAGACGCGGGAGAAAATGCACTGATAATAACGATGGAGGCTGCAGTGGCGTTCATGGCCCCGTTGTAAAATGACGACGATGATGGCTGGGTTTGCTTGACAGATGAGGAAGAGTTTCACAAGTGGATCAGACATTTTGATAAGCCTGTTGGGTATTGTTGAGAGAGCGATCAAAGGAACCAAAACTGATTTAATGAGCCATTCGCAGTTAAACTGTACGGATGTCTGCGTTCTATCGTCAACATGTATGTCAGCGTTTACTATACAGCTGTATCTAAACGCGGACGTCCGCACTGCAGCGTGCATACATAATACGTGCACGATGCAGTGCCGACATTCGTTCGTGTTCCGTGCTCCGGTCGGAAGGGAATTTCTGTTGCATTGCGTGCTCCCTTCCGCTTTTGATGACGTATCGTGCTCAGACGACGCGTCGACGCGTCGTTAGGTGCAGCCCTAATCATGATTATTATTTATTCATTGATTTTTAGAGACAACATATTTTATTCTGCTTTTACATAAAAAATAAACAGAACACTGCATATACTTCTATGTTGCAATCTATTCCTGCCAATCTACAAATCTAAGACTTCAAATTAACTGAACTAAAACTTCAAAATAAGACTTGAAATAAGGGTTGTTTTCACCTAAATTGAGGTTAACTTGGAGGTTACACTAGAAGCTCGGTGGTAGAACTATTAACACAGAGAAGCCTCTAGTTTTCACTCAATCACTGCAGTAGGACAGATTTGTGACCAGAAATTGCTCTAGAAAGACTGAAATATCACATTCTGTCAGATTTACACAAGTCAAATCAAGTAATTTTATCTAATCGTGCCATGTTCTATGAGCGAAGCACATTTTAAACATCAGTACAACAGTTGATCATGTATATTTCATCATGGGAAGACAAAATCATGACTCTGATTCATATTTTATTAATTGTGCAGCAGTGCAACTGACATTCTTTGTTTGCTACCAAATCTTTCTTTTAAGTGTTCCTCGCTCAGTTTGCTGTGCAAATGTGGAATGAGCATAACAACAAACCCCCTGTCTAATCCAAAATATAACTCCTGTTTATACGAGTAAGATCCGACTAAATGATCTTCTATCAGACAGACGTCTCTTGTCTAGCCATAGAAAATGAGTCATGCCAGTTTTCTTTTTGTGGTTTAATGTGCTTGAGTTATGTTGGCTTATCATGCTTCCTACAGTGGGACTATTGCACACATTGCAGTGTTATGCTGAATAGGGCTGCAACTAACGACGCATCGACGAATCATCTGAGCACGACACGTCATCAAAAGCGGAAGTGAACGCGCAATGCAACAGAAATCTCCGTCCGACCGGAGCGCGGAACACGGACGGACATCAGAACTGTCTCTTTACTGTAAGAATGTAATTACTGTAATTCTTATTTCACACTCACTGCAGAGTCTCAACAAGTGTAAAGTGTTAAAAAATTACAAATGTCTGTTAAGACAAATAGAACATAAAGCACCTGCAGCATGATTTCATTAATTTATTTGACCTTTATTTAACCAGGTAAGTTAATTGAGAATTAATTCTCACTTTCAGTAACGACTTGGCCAAAAGACAGAACACAAACAAGATGAACAACAAAACATTTTTAACTCTTCATTGCACCAAAGTAGTACTTACTGGACATAACCATCCTTATTTCCGCCTTATCTAAGGTTGAGTCACGAAGGCAAGTCATTCCAGACTCCTATGTTACCAGCAACACTTTCCGGTTTCCCCTGGGAGATCCTAAGGCGTTCCCAGGCCACATGAGATATATAAATTTTCCAGTGGGTTCTGGATCTCCTCCCAGCTTTAGGCACTGCAAAACCTCCAAAGAAAGTCTTCCAGTAGGCACCCTAATCAGATGCATGAACCTCCTCATCTAGAATACATTAACAGAGGTCTGTTATGCGAGTCTGTATGGTGAATTTTACTAGTTGGAGAGATGAAGTCTGCTGTTCAACAACGACATCAAGAAGGCAGGGTTATCCTGCTTATCGTCTTCTCTCAGTTTAACCAATCAGCAACTGTCTTATACAAGCTTAACCAATTAGCATCAAGACTGTTTAGTTTTTTATTTAAATTGTAAATACAAACAGTAAAAAGGGACTTGGTGCTAGCATGCCCTAACTTATTACCAACAACTGGTGCAGGTAGGCAGTAGTTATAGATATCCAGCCATCCGTTTTGGTCTCGGAAGCAGCAAGTGAAGCAGGCCATTCCAATCGTCCCTCTTTCCAGCTTTTCATTTCCCAGGGATGGCAATTTTCCCCGGATCCGCGGATTTCCGCCAATTTAATTTCAAATTTGAACACTTTATTGTCGCTGATGTTAACGTCGTTAACATCTCGCGGGAGTCCGCGAGACTTTCACTGAAGCTATCGTTCGATTGTAAACAGCCCAGCCATAGACATATATATGTAGACGCCTCATAGGTTGTTGAGAGACGTGTTTACAGCGCTGCCATCTTGAAACGGGGCCAGCGGAGGCAGCGGTGCATAGACATCGGCGAGGCAAGAGGGACTGTTTGATCTCAAAGTGGAATTATTCGCTGAATTTTGAACCAATTGCCAAACTATTTTAATTTTTTTTTAGAAACGTCACACGTGTAGCTACTATACAAGGTGCTTGGATATTTGTTACAATTCTGGTTTTGCCACTCAACACTTAAGCTACACACTATCTCCCTCTGACTCCAGCATAGTTATTTAAACAGCAGACGAGCGTCACAAAAGATGCCGGACTTCTGTTCAGCCTATGGATGCTCTAATGAGCGCTGTAAGGAAACAAGAGCTCGTGGGATTACTTTTTACATGTAAGATGTATGTAAGGAATAATATATTGTTAGCAGGTTGTCATAGCTAGAGTGAAATAAACGCAGACAAGACGGATAGAACCCCATCAGCTCAGTCTTCAGTCTGGCTTCTGCCCATGATCTAACCAGCTCTCTACATCATCCTGTGTATTATACAGCTGCTTACCGGTGAAATAACAAATCTAAGACAATTTTTTGTTTAAAATTCGTTGTTATGAATGTAGCGTTCCTACTAACAGCCTGTTACAAAGGGGAAAAAACAGACTTACTGCAGTAATTGGTGGGTTAGAATACAGCATCTGATAGATCTAAAAATAGCCCTGACTTAAATAAGTCTAGTCTTATTATGTTTTTGCTCATCCCCCCCCGGTCACCAACTTTCAGCTGAAATCAGAATTTGCTGTTGCCATCACTGATTTCCTCCTGGGGAATCCTGAGGCGTTTTTAGGCCAGATGAGATATATAATTAGTGGAGATATGTTATCGGAATTGTCACTCAACAAAAACAGGAAGGGGCCTGGAGCTAGCATGCCGTCGCTGCTTAACTGGTGGACTGTCAAAATGTTCCAGATGGAAGTCACACTTTAGAATTTTAATCCAGGAGCGAAACTGCATGGACTTAAATTAACTTCAGATAAGAACTGATTGGATCACAGAACAAAATCGTAGTATCTTGATTGAAAACCCACCTTTCTTGTGATAAAATGATTGTTTAAATTTGAAGCACGATAAAGGATCCATAGTTTCCTGCAGAGACAGTGTAATTATAAAAAAACTGATAGAAATATGAGTTTTATGTATTTTAGACAAATGCTTTTCCACTGCCAGCCAGATACAGCAACTGACACAAGGGATGAATTTGCATTTACTGCAGTATTTTTCCCTCATTACCAACAGTAGAAAAGCCCATTCTTGTCTGATATGTTAACATCTGCAGTTCACGATGCTAATGCTACTACTGCTACCAAACAGACGCATTTAAATTACTTTTAAATGCACAAACAAAATGAGACCAACTTTAAACACCAACCACGTCTGCATTTGATGACACGGCTGTATTGCCAATATACGGTAAAGATAAGTTGAAGTATTTTTTTGTCCAACATATCAACTTATCATTTTTCTACAAGACAAAGTCGTTTTTACAAGATATCCAGGAATGATGAAATAACTAGACTTTTAATAATACAATTGGATAAAGTGGTACACACGTGGACAAAATTGTTGGTACCCCTCAGTTAAAGAAGGAAAAACCCACAATTCTCACTGAAATCACTTGAAACTCACAAAAGTAACAATAAATAAAAAATTATTGAAAATTAAATAATCAAAATCAGCCATCACTTTTGAATTGTTGATTAACATAATTATTAAAAAAAACAAACTAATGAAATAGGGCTGGACAAAAATGATGGTACCCATAACTTAATATTTTGTTGCACAACCTTTTGAGGCAATCACTGCAATTAAACGATTTCTGTATTTGTCAATGAGCGTTCTGCAGCTGTCAACAGGTATTTTGGCCCACTCCTCATGAGCAAACAGCTCCAGTTGTCTCAGGTTTGATGGGTGTCTTCTCCAAATGGCATGTTTCAGCTCCTTCCACATATGTTCAATGGGATTCAGATCTGGGCTCATAGAAGGCCACTTTAGAATAGTCCAACGCTTTTCTCTCAGCCATTCTTGGGTGTTTTTGGCTGTGTGTTTTGGATGGTTGTCCTGTTGGAAGACCCATGACCTGCGACTGAGACCAAGCTTTCTGACACTAGGCAGCACATTTCTCTCCAGAATGCCTTGATAGTCTTCAGATTTCATCGTACCTTGCACACTTTCAAGACACCCTGTGCCAGATGCAGCAAAGCAGCCCCAAAACATTACTGAGCCTCCTCCATGTTTCACCGTAGGGACAGTGTTCTTTTCTTCGTATGCTTGGTTTTTGAGTCTATGAACATAGAGTTGATGTGCCTTACCAAAAAGCTCCAGTTTGGTCTCATCTGTCCAAAGGACATTCTCCCAGAAGCTTTGTGGCTTGTCAACATGCATTTTTGCAAATTCCAGTCTGGCTTTTTTATGACTTTTTTTCAGCAGTGGTGTCCTCCTTGGTCGTCTCCCATGAAGTCCACTTTGGCTCAAACAACGACGAATGGTGCGATCTGACACTGATGTACCTTGGCCTTGGAGTTCACCTTTAATTTCTTTGGAGGTTGCTCTGGGCTCTTTGGATACAATTCCAACGATCCGTCTCTTCAATTTGTCATCAATTTTCCTCTTGCGGCCACGTCCAGGGAGGTTGGCTACTGTCCCGTGGGTCTTGAACTTCTGAATAATATGAGCCACTGTTGTCACAGGAACTTCAAGCTGTTTAGAGATGGTCTTATAGCCTTTACCTTTAAGATGTTTGTCTATAATTTTTTTTCGGATGTCCTGGGACAATTCTCTCCTTCGCTTTCTGTTGTCCATGTTCAGTGTGGTACACACCTTTTCACCAAACAGCAGGGTGACTACTTGTCTCCCTTTAAATAGGCAGACTGACTGATTATGAGTTTGGAAACACCTGTGATGTCAATTAAATGACACACCTGAGTTAATCATGTCACTCTGGTCAAATAGTTTTCATTCTTTTATAGAGGTACCATCGTTTTTGTCCAGGCCTGTTTCATTAGTTTGTTTTTTTAAATAATTATGTTAATCAACAATTCAAAAGTAATGGCTGTTTTTGATGATTTAATTTTCAATAAATTTTTATTTATTGTTACTTTTGTGAGTTTCAAGTGATTTCAGTGAGAATTGTGGGTTTTTCCTTCTTTAACTGAGGGGTACCAACAATTTTGTCCTCGTGTGTATGTTGTTGGAATAAGAAAATACAATGGAAAGAATTGGTTTCTTGATCGCAAGATAAGGATCTTACAAAACCAAAGAAATATTTTGTTATAGCAGGAGCTTGTGGAAATATTTGTGTTATGGCAACAATACACTTTAATAGATATCAAATCAATTCAGTGATTTTTATCTTCATTTGCATCACACAAATATGTTCAGGTAGATATGTAATACAGAACCATTAAGGGCCATTAACTGTTGGGGTTATTTTAATAACTCTCTGAACCTCCAAGGAGTTATATGAATTTTTTTTTAAAGATCCTAAAATGACATGATTTATCAGAGCCCTAAGCTGTCAAAGCACAAATAATTGTCATATTCCCACTCTGTGTGGTTGTACTGTTTCCATAGGGTTGCAGGAATTTAGGATTTGCTATATAATTATTGAAAGTTGAAATTCACTTCAATACTCACTGTATTATAGCTCTAGGACAGGGGTCGGCAACCTTTAACACTCAAAGAGCCATTTCGACTCGTTTCCCACAGAAAAGAAAACACCGGGAGCCGCAAAATCCTTTCGGCATTTAAAATGAAGACAACACTGCATATATCACTTTTTACCTCTATGCCCTTGTTAATCAGCCTCTAATTAGATAGATTCATTTTTTTAATCGTGTCCTTCCACTAATATTTATCTTACTTGGTTAATGTTATTTTTGCTCCTGGACCTCATATGTTACATAACGTTAGCTGGAAATCAATATTTTGCAAATGTCTATTTAACTTGTAAAATCTATTTATTTATCTTAAGCTAATAACTTTTCTCCGGTAAGTCGCTGCCCTATTTTCCAAGACGACACTCCTCTGACTCTCTGACCTGCTGCCTGGACATCGAGCCGTGTTCTTGCAAGTAACGTGTATTACCCTATCATGAGTACTTTTGACTCAAAGACAAGACGTGTCTTTCTTGGAGTGGAGCTTTAATATACAGGCTCGCCATTCTTGAGTACAAAACGATGTGAAACTACAGGCGTTGCTTCTCCAGGAGTAAATCAAAAAAAAGGCATGAAACATGTGGGAATCGGAAGCTCCGTGTTGTCTCTCTGCATCAACTCTGCGCTCTCATGCAATCGTACCCCAGCAGCCCATCCGGTAGAGTGACACGTCAAAATAAGAGCGGTAATTTCACAATAAAATTGTCTATATTAAAATGCATTGAAACATGCCTGAAAGGCAGAACAATTTATTTTCCAAAGTTACAGGGAGCCACAACAGAGGGCTGAAAGAGCTGCAAGCGGCTCCGGAGCCGTGGGTTGCCGACCCCTGCTCTAGAACAATGATGGAGTGTTACCACGTGAGATGCGAGGTTGGTGTAAATTTGTAAATATATTGACATATCAGGTGAAACCCAGAGTCAAAGACACTGTATCCTAGTATCCAGTATCCTAAATTGCAGCCCTTCTAATTTGCTAATTACATTGTTTTGAGTAATGTGAGTGTGATTGTTTGTCTGTATATGTAGCCCTGTGACAGACTGGTGACCTGTCCAGGGTGTCCCCTGCCTTCGCCCGAGTCAGCTGGGATAGGCTCCGGCACCCCCCGCGACCCTAGTGAGGATAAAGCGGTGTATAGAGGATGGATGGATGGATGGATGGATTGTTTTGAGTTTCAGCGCAACACTCCTTTAAGGCGCTGAATTGACCAGTCAACATGTTTTCACTGTTTGTGTGGCAATTGTTGCAGCTGACTGACAAACTACTTTTTTCTTCTTCTTCTGTAGAATGTAATTATAAGAAACAGAATAACAGAAGTAGGATAAGACAGGCCACGAGAAAAACAATAAAAGAAATGCCAGTCATGAGTTAACAGAGCCCAAAATGTTGTTGTCAAACAACAGTGTTGAATTTACAAAATGAATGCAAGCCAGAAAATCAAATATGTTCTCATGACTGGCAATAACTAGGAAATGTTTGGATTTTTTTTTATTTGCTTAGTTATTGGAGCTTGCAATTGCTTTGAGTTTGTTTGATTCCACCTTATGTACTATTGCAAAACTAAATCTTATGGAAAGAAAGGGTCAAATAAGGATGGACAGTTAGTCTGTGGATGTGATTACTCATTTTATGTTATTTTTTGTAAAAAGTCAAAGCCTTATTGTGGAAATTCGGTGACGTGTGTGTGTGTGTGTGTGTGTGTGTGTGTGTGTGTGTGTGTGTGTGTGTGTGTGTGTGTGTGTGTGTGTGTGTGTGTGTGTGTGTGTGTGTGTGTGTGTGTGTGTGTGTGTGTGTGTGTGTGTGTGTGTGTGTGTGTGTGTGTGTGTGTGTGTGTGTGTGTGTGTCATTAGTAGCATTAGTAGCATGTAGCCTGATAACAGAGGTGATCAGCCATGTCTGCTGCCACAGCAAAGGAAATAAAAGCCCAGTTCATGCTGCTTAGGGACGCTGTCTCTCTGCCTCTTCACTGCAGTTGGTTCAGACAGTAAAGACTAGTTAGCAGCTATGAATCAGGCCAGAGTAAAGCCACTTAGTCTAAAGCCAGAGGTCACCCTACTCTGATATAGAGTTGTGGATCTGGACAAGTAACACAGAGTTGGCTCATGGATGGCGTTGTGTTAAAGACAGATGGGCTACCTGGACAGAAATGTTCATGATGCTAACCGTTTGTATTGATTCTATTGAGGAATTTTGCCAGCGGGGGAAAAGCCAAGTATTATCCTTCGGTCCGTGCATGTTTTAATTCAGGGTGTGCACAGAAAGCAGGGGTTGACTGTTGTCAGTGTGGTGGAGAGAGAGAGCAGGATGCAGCTTTTTGTTGAAATAAGATTTTACCCATTTTCACACTGGAGTCAGAAAAAAATGAAAAATCAATATGCTGTGGTCAGTGCTGATATGGTAGCCAAACAAATTACTGAGATGTGAGACTATATTTGCTTCATTATCAGACTCTTGGGGGACAAATCAATGAGAAACACCGAAACATGCCGTTTTTCAAGAAACTTAGTGATAATCCTCTGTCTAAATCTGAACTTGTTGATGGCAAACTCACAAAACACTTAAAAAATAAGCGACTCTGAGTCTGGCAAGTCTTGGCTGATCTTGCCAACATTTTAAGTTGACGATGACAAGTCTGTGCCCTCTAGTTGGTTTTTCAGCCAAGGAATCTGTTGAACGGCTACTAAACATTTGTATATCGATTCCACACATCAGTTTGGTGACTTACTACGATTGTGCCGGTTGGAAAAATAGTATCTTGCCGTCTGTAATATCTTTGAGATGCGATGTGTGGAAAGCTTGGCAGCCATGTCACTGACTGCTGTCTGAGGCTTTTATTGATGCGGGTGTCGGTGTGGGTGTTCCTGCCGTTGTAATCAAAGTACTTGTAAAAGTTTATGGCGCTGTTGGCCTCCCCTCACACCCCTACACATACACAGCTCCAGCTTGCCATTTAACCTGGTTAAAAACCCACAGATGCGTATTTAATTTTCCAGGTGGTGTAATAATATGCAATGCCAGCAGCTGATTGATTTTTAAGCACAACATTCAGTTGGAAAAAAAAAGAAGTTCTTTTGTGTCTGAAATGCATTTTAAATAAATCATTTTTATCTGCTTTTTGTTGTTCAATATTACTGTTTTAGTGTACATGTTTGAGGTAGGATTTTTCCCTGGTTTTAACCTGAGCCAGTGCTCAGCTCTGCCACACAGCTTTCTAAAGGTGTGTGTTACCTGAACTATAACCTGCTGCTGTCACCTGAGGCTTCCCCCATACACACACCAAATTAGCCCTGGAAACTGTAGAAGGTAGACCAGTGTCCAGTTCAGTGCCCCCTAGTTGAAGGCCTAGTTTGTAGCCTCTCAAACCAAGTAATACAGTCCAGACATTAATACACTATTGATCTGTTGAATTGCTGACCATGACGTACAATAGTTTTGATAAACTCCAGTGTTTGTTGTGTATTATTACAGTAAAGTAACTGTGCAATCTGACCGAGGTTTTTTGCTTCTTCACAGGAACAGGAAAGTGGTGAACTACTCACAATTCAATGAGTCTGATGATGCAGGTAAGCAAGGCTTTGGATGTGTTTCACTATATGCAGTAGTCGGGGTTCTCACCGGGATTTTTTTACAGCGTAACGGCAGGTCCCGAGAACCCTGCTATGCACATGTGCAATAGCCTTCATTAAATCTCGCGAGCGGACAGCCCAGATGTCAGCCAATGAGCGTCACGCAGATGCTCCAAAGGCTCGTGATTTTAGGTCACTATTCACCATACATGGCATCACGGAAACAACCGAGACATGCTAATTGTAACCCCGAGATTGGAAGCGACTCTTAATTTTAGACGGGAACGGGTCAATCGACAGGAAAGTACGGCCGAGGTGGGGAGACATAAATTAACCTAGATAGGCACCCAGTCGATAAAAACAAACGCACATGGTGTTATCTGTCAAAATAACTCTCTTTCACAGCGCCAACTGCCCCAATAAAGACGTTTTCTCACATAAATATGGAAATATTCCACAAGCAAATGTGCTCAAAACACAATACCACAACTTGAAAGGCAGCGTAGCGGCCCTAATCACAGCGTAATCTTTTAAACTGACAGCGTATCGGCCCGTTACGCTGAAATGCACTGGCGAGAACCCTGGTAGTATAGAACGGCATAATGGATATCATCCATGCCTGTTGATGCCAATTTATATACAGTATTTTTTTGGAAAAAGTCAATGGAGAAATGGTGAGCTGTTACAATAACTTGGCTGATCTGGCAAAGGAAATGCCTGACAGAAAACATTTTTTTTAATCAGCTTGCAAAAATCCCATATGACGATAAAACAATGCTACTCAGTAATGTGACACATTGTTCCTAGTAGTGTAATACAATTAAAACTGCACATTATTAATGATACAGCATGAAATGGTGTCGAATAGCTCTGTGTTGAATTATGCCAACATTAAAGAACATCAAGCCATTAGCTGTCAGTCATTTCATTTAACACTGGTCCCAGTGGAGGAAGACATCTGAGAGCCACTGGCAATCCAGTAACAGACTGGTGCTATTGAGTACAAGTAATAGATAAAGATTCTGTTGTGGACGGCTAAGTTTTGCAGCAAAACAGATGGCTCTGGTGATGGTGGTCACGGTGAACGTTTGCCTGTCACTTGGCCAATCAGCTGGATCCAGACGGGAATATCTCAACTGCTATCAGTAGCGATCAAAAAATTCAAAGTCTTCACCAGTAAATATCAAAAACTACACCCGGCTTAAATTTGAATGAATAAAATCAATGAGCAGGCATCTTATGAGTTAAATCACATGTTTTTGATCACACTCTGTGTATGGATAGGTTCATATATCACACACTTGCACCTCCTAAACATTGTGCTAGTGCTGTCATCATCAAGATGTTAACATGGTGACTCAGAATCGCCCGATTGTTGAGGCTGATATTTGATATTGTTACAATTATTGGTACAAAGCTCTATCTTATTGGCTGTTACATGTCATAAGTAACAGCCAATTACAGAATTAGAATTAGCTAAAGTTGCTATAAACACTGAAATCTTCCACAAGCATTCCTAGTGTTCCTGTTATGCAGAGAACACCCCAGTGTTTTGTTTGTGGGTGTTAACAAGTGACACAGCTGGAACATACTTCGTGAACAGTGCTAGGCTACGGCTCTTGTGAAGAGGTTAGCCTGTTGCTAGCGCTGTCTGGAGTACTGTAACATCTTCCTATAGTAAAGTTGGATTCAACAATCTGTAAAACTGAACAAGAAGCTCAACCTTCTCCACAAATCAGGACGTTAGCTGCTTTCACAGCGGTTAAGGCTAAGCTAACGGCAGTCGGCTAGGTTAAGAGGCACTCACAGATTGACCTCAAACGGTAAGTAGAGAACAATAATTTTAAGATCTGTACCTTTGTGTACTACACAAGTGATAAAGCTGGCAAAGACTGGCAAAACCAAGATGGAACTGCAGGACACAAACTAGTAAGAATTTTTATCAGTCGACCTATCAGTAAATAGGAAAGTGTTGTAGGGTCATGTGATGCCCAAACGTCTTCATTCCTATTTCTATTGTACATTTTCAGTTACAGTAATCCTTATTAATGAAGTAGTCTAGTTATGAATGACAGGTTTCCTGCTATCACATGCTGTCGACCTTTCTTGATCACCATTAATGAGAAAGGCAGATAGCCCTGGAAAAAAAATCAGATATTTTTGGCCTCAACACCATTGATTAAATCATCAAACCACTTAAAACTATTGATTTAATTTGAGTCTTTTAATGTAAATTTGAATTGGTTTTAGTTACATTTTAGTCATTAGATTATTATTTTTTGGTTTGTTTTAGTCAACAAAAACACAACATTTTAGTCTTTTAGTTTTGTCAGAGGTGTTTTAGTCTTATTTTTGTGTTTTCATTTGTACGTCTTCTAAGCACTTTGAGGCTGTGTCCATCTTTTGTGTATAGTTGCCATGGTTGCAAGTGTTTTGTAGAGGATACTGAGTGTTTATCTATTCTGTGGTGACACAACAGATAGACCGTCCTCGATTAAATCCACTTAACATTGTTATTTCCAAACGCTAAACTGCTTTTTCTCTTTGTCCATGTTATTCGCCTAACCTTAGCATTAGTATTATTGTTTGCTAAAAAGCAGCAGCATGTCTCTGAAAATGATTGCCTTAATGTTCGCTGCAGTCCTTTTAGCATCGACATGTGACTTGAGAGCAGCATTTCTTTAATTCCACTGACACCAGCATGAAAAATATTCCATTAAAAGTCACATTAATGTTAATATTCCACATCACTTGTATTGCCTTAGTAGCATTAGATTGACCATTTTTTGTGGAGATTTTTGTCAATTAAATTAAGACTGGGCTTCTTCCTTCTTCTGTCTTTACACATGGATTCATGTATGAATAAAGGTCAACTAAAATCTCGTCTTTCTTCACAGATGAGGAGTATAGTGACGACAAACCTAAGAAGGTGCGCCCAGCCCCTCGTGAGCCCAAGCACAAGCGCTCAAAGAACTCACAGGATGATAGGTGAGCCCTCACTGGACATTTCCCGAGTTTCACAATAGTTTTTGATTGAATAATCATTACATTTACAATTTAAGCACTTTAACACTTGACTGTAGAAAGGAGCAGATTTAGGTCTCGGGATCCAACAGCAGTTTCTTTGTTGTCAGGTGCAAATGGATCCCACCAAAGGCACAGTCAGCACCAAGACGGCAGGATGTTGTAGGGAGCCAGGCTGAGTGGTGTAGGAATGAGAAGAGGGCAGCTCTTCATGGGGTAGAAAGCAGAAGAAATGGGTACTTGATCAAATACATGGTTCGAGAAGAGACAGCCAGGTGGGCTGTAAGAGTGCGTCAAGCAGAGCAGAGATGAAAGAGTGTACAGAAAAAGAAACTTAGCTGGAAGAAGCTGGGAAAGGAGCACAAGCGAAACTGGATTCATCGTTGGTGTGACGTGTCGTTTCCCTTTTAAATCTTATTTAGTATGTTGTGTGAATAGTCCTGTTATTGAAAATTGATGGATTGATTTTGAGAAGGCCACAAAAATTCCATCACTTCTCATTTATGGATTGTGTTCCCGCTTGTCAAAATTGTTGGATGCTGAAAGGACACGTGTAATGGAAATTCCTGCAGTATCAAGCATCAGTGATTTCAGTCTCCTGTCATTTTCTGTGATTGTCCAGTGGTTTAATCAGCTTATTGATGTGTGTTTAACCACAGACATACATGTAAACAGATGTATGCGACAAATCACGCTAAGATAAGTAATGATAATTGCCATTATTATTCCCTCAGTAGGGGACTTTGCATTGTTACAGCAGCAAAGGGGATAGTGTGTGTGTTTAAGAAATATCTGTAGAAAAATAAAAATAGATTAAAAACATACCTATGTGCTATTGTGGACTGTCTAGTTCCTCTGCAGGTGTAAATAATATGCCTCATGTCAATGATATTGCACAGATTTTTACACGAGGAGGACTATTGATAAGACACTATTTCTGATGCTGATTGTTTTCTTCATGTTATAAATGATGCAAACAACAAACCCGAGTGCTGTTTGGATTTTTTGAGAGTAACATTTGCTGTCCAGGTGTACAACCTGAAGGGCAGATTTGTACAACCCGTGTAATTTATACGTATTAGTATTTATTTGGAGTTCAGATAAAAACTGTGTCCTGCTGATGAACTCCTTTATCTTTCCTCTAGTTACTAAAGATTATGTTTTGCTTTTTCCCCCCTGCTGATCTCAACGCAGTGAGGACTCTGATGACAAGCTCTCCAAATCCAAAAATGATTCAGCAGGTAAGTCGGTGTGATTCAGACAAGCAGGTTGGCTCAGACACTCGGCGACAACAGCTTGAGTTTGATTAGTGTGCAGTGGATGCTGGAGAGAGCTGGCTCACTGAGTGTCCCTCTGTGTTGCTGCTGCAGATGACTTTGGCAGCGAGGAAGAAGACAATGACTTTGGAGAGGAGGAGGATGAAGACGGAGGAAGCGATTATGAAGAAAAAAAAGGGAAAAAGGGAAAGAAGGCCAAGGTGGAGAAACCCAGCAAGAGGGGGCCGAAGAGAAAACGGGGTGCAGGTAGCTCCTGTTTATTTGTTTTCTTATATTAACATAATACAGCTTGGATTAAATCTACATCAAATTTAATTTCTTTATGTGGAAATATGACAGTTCTGAAATAATATATATTCTGCTTTTAACCCTCTGAACCGCAAACATTTTTCTTTGCTCCAGTCATGTTTTTCTTTACTTTGAGCTCATTTTTCACTCAATACAAACTCCTGCACCTCTGTGGAAACCACTCATACAATAGCTAGAAGTAGAGAGAACCCCAAAATGTCTTTTGTTATAAGTTATAATGTCATATATCAGGAAAAACCTGAAAAATAACATCTCATTCAATGCTGCCATCTACTAATGTCCATCTGCTTTGTTAAATTTGGGACTTAAGATTGCCAGATGTGCATGCAGATGTTTCCAGGACAATAAATCTAACAGCAGTGCACAATCTAGAACTCACTCAGTAACTGAGCAATTTTTTAAGAATTGAAATAGTTTAATTTACACCCCACTCCTGTTCGAGGTGATTTTAGATCTTAGGTATCATCACCATTAAGTCTTGTGTCTCTAGAAGTACAGTAAAATAAAATGACTGATTCATTCTCATTTAGTTGGGAAGACAAAGTCAGAAAATTAAAAGTACGATGATTATTTATTTATGAACCAACACCAACAAAAATAATAATTTGATTTTGATATTTAATCTGTCTGTTGATAAGTTTGCCGTAAGACAGAGAGGTGAAGGTGCTACCTAAATCGATGTAATGAATCTGAACTTTGATAGCCACGTGTTTTCTGTGTGGGTTTTCTTTTCAACAATTTATATTTTGGAAAATGTAAATGAATGGAACACATTCAGACCTGACTATGCTCTCATCATACATGGTCAAAAAGATATGTTGTGCTGCCTCATGTGGCAAAAATATTGTTTTGCCACAATAGTAATCATGATTAATTTGATCAATATTGAGGTCATAGATAACATATTTATCATAATTATTCCTAGATTTTAAAGCGTAAATATTTGCATTGCACTTTGACATTTGATTAAACAGAAGGCTGTTTTTATATTCGTGCTGCATTCCTGCTAATCTACAAATCTGCAGCAAAAGAGGCCTTCAGTAAGGTTCTTCATCTGAAGTCAGTGTATCTGCTGGAGACGGACTATGAATACATTTCTTCCTAAAACTCCTGCTTTTCTATAGATGGTACAATTTACTGAAATTCTTCAAACGCCTCACAGTTTTACATGTTAAAGGAATAGTTTGGCTTTCTTGGGAAATACTCTGAGTTAATAAGAAAATTGGTACCATGTCTGGAGTCTTTACTGGTTGCCTGGCGATGGGACAGTAAATACCCTGGTGCATAAACTGTTTTAAAATCCTTCTGACAGTGTTTCTGTATGAATTAAATGAGATACAGTGCTATTAGTGACCTTTTAAAGATGTTGGTAGGTGTGTTTTTGTACTATTAGAGACAGGAGGCTGACAGTAGCTTCATATTTTGTGTTCAGATGTGAGAGTGGTATTTGTTTCAATTCAGCTTTTATTTAAACTTTGAAAACAACGAGGTAAGGAGATTTTGTTTTAAAAATCGCAGAAAATAAAAGATTAAATGTGTTAATCTTCTCATAAGCAAGCAGCTGACAAGAAAACAAATAACTTGGCCACAACTATTTGGCAGAATGTCAAGCTGTGAGCACAGTTTTATTGTTTTGTAGTGCTTTTGTTACAGAATATGATCATGGGCTCTCTACATTTTATTTTTAAAAAACACTGCATAAGTGCAAGCTAATAATGAGAAGAATTTGTACCGCTGACGCTGACCTCTTGAGCGTTACATATGCAGCGGGCCACCATCGAATTCAAAGCACCACTACTTCTCCAGCACTGATTGTGCTCTCCCAAACATGCTCAGAGTTTTCTCCTCCCACATCCCCAGCAGAGTGTGACCGATTGAGTCGTTTGCCTCCAACTTTCCCTGACGTTGTGACACGTAGGTTTGATTTATGACTGTAAATGGAAGCTAGGATGGATCAGGTCAGCTGCTGTCATCTGCTGAGCTGAGTTGATTAATGATGACAGCATCGCAGCATTTGTGATTAATCTAGTAACTAGATAATGGTCTAAACATTGTCCTCGTTTAATATTAGTAATATTATGTCTCTTCCATTTTGACTTCAGGGGTCAAAGGTTTTAATTTTGGAGGGATGGTTAATAGGCAGAGGCTGCTACCAATAGTAAAGATAGCTGCTTTTATATTACTGCCTCATCAGTGCTTAAATGAATAATTAACCTCTGCAGACACAATGGCTGTGTCTCCTCAGTGATTGCAGTGGAACCAGCAGCGTGGGCCTTCTAATGCCCTGCATAGAATAAAATAGCTCACCTGCAGTGCTCCATTGTGGCTATTTATTACACTTTGTGGTTGTATATGCTCCATTTAAAAGCATTAGAAATCACAACACTGCATTGTTGTGTAGCCCAAAACAGGCCACACCCCCTGGTTAAGATGCTGCCCTGATGCCCAGTTGGGATTTTTTTTTCTTTTATATTTTTAACTATACAATTTATCTTTTGTGAAAAGCAGCTGAAGTTTTTTTAAAAAAAGAGATATAAAATACGTGTTTAAAATGATCACTGTCACTCTGGCGTTGCTCAGTGGTGACCAGGATGGTCAGACATTTAGTTTGGCCATTTTGAAAGAAGTACAAAGTCCCTTTGGGTGATCTGAAATGGGAGGTAGAGCACAGACATCAAAATTCATGCAAAAGAGATGCTCTGTGCTGAACAATTCTTACTGTTATTAATAGAAATTGGTGACATTTCCACCAACACAGTAACTTGCACTTAATAAAAGGGTGTTGAAGTAATGGCATTAGCAGAGAGGGATTTTGAGAGATGTTTCTGCAATTAAAAAAAAATAAAAAAAACGCATCTAAAATGACACAAATGTGTCTAATCTAGAATCACCACCTCACAGAGCTTTGCTTCCACCAACCATTCAAGGCCCAGTTTACATCGTTCCTTCTGTTACTGAGTTGTGGTGTTGAATAATCCTCAAAAATGTGTGTTTGCATATTTTGCAAATGTCATCCTTTATAAAAAAAGATCTTATTAGACATTTTTGTGTAACCTTTTCATAATTTGCCTCTGAATTCTGGGATTGTTTGCAAAAAAAGTGCTTTGAGAGGTTACAACCAGAAGCTTATTAATTATTCCTCATATTCAAGTTAAGGTTTGTGCCAAATTTGATTTAAATACCTCCAATTTTTAATTAAGTATTGTGCTCACAAGAATGGGGAAAAATACTGTTTAATTTTTTATTTGAATTGATCATTCCAATAAGACTGATAATGGATGTAACTAACTGCGGTACATCATGCTGTCAGAATTTGAAATAACGCAAACACCAACACAAACATTTGTTAAAATGCCTTTATTTATGTTTCAGCTCTTTTAATTTAAAGAGAACTACTTGACACCTAACACTGCACATTATAAAATACAGTTATCTAACTAAGATTCAGTTTGTTAAAAACTGTGGTAATCTGAAAAAGACAGAATGTTGGATCAGATAATGAGGTAATCGGTCGACCTCCAAACCGGTGATGTTCACACCTGGTTATCCCAATGTGTCTTCTCTGTTTCTTGCGTATGTTTCTTTCTTTACCTGCCGTGTTGTCTCGTGTAGATGACAGCGATGATGACAGGGAAGTGAGTCGAAAGCGTACAGTGCGCCAGGCGGCTTCCAAGGCTGTATCCAAACAGAGAGAGATCCTGCTGGGCGACGGAGGAAGCGAGGATGAGGAGCGCGAAGACCAAGAGGAGTCCTACATGGACCGTATGTACAACATGACATAAACTCGCACAGCTGCACATGCCGTCACCAAAAGGTACATCTAGACCAAAAGCAAACTGTCATGCATTAATTAGACCAGTAATAAACATCTGATGGTGATTTTATGAAACCAGAAACCAACACATGGAGTTGATGTTTGCTGAATGCTTTGGATGGCTCATTCCACAAACAAGCAAAATTCCCAAAGAGGTTGCTACAAATGTTCTGTGGGATCCTAAGGTCATTAAAGGGACAAGAAAAAATGTCAATCAGCAATCGATTAAATGGAAATACAGATGACATTTTTCAATAACCACACTCAAAATCAGCTTGCTTACTGTAGGAACTGAGGATACAGATAAACACCAAGTAGTCCAACCAAGGAGCTGTAATCTTCCACAGTTTAGAACTTGTAAAGTTAATAATTTCTTCACAGTGTTTTGGTAACAGAATAATCCTCATTGCTGATCTACACGATGGACGGACTCGTTCACTGTAGTTAATGTTAGTCCAGCTGCTGGTAACAGCTGCTCGGCTGGAGCAGATGTCCACAAATACTGTTCCAGCAACTTCATCAGTCCAGGTAATCTGTCAGTGTTTGCTGCCGCCTCTGAAATGGATTTATGCTCAGAGCGGAGCATCACTTCGTCACTTTAGTTTGACTGGTGTTGGAAGCATGTAATCAGGAGTCTTGTTGTTCCATAAGACAAGCAGCATGAACAGCTACAGACACTCGGCCTGTGTTAGCATTTGAAAGTCTCAGTTTAGAGTTAGCAGGAGCCTCGGGTAGCTAGCTAAGCCAGACGGCCGTCAGACTCCCTTTTGCAGCTTGATACTGCAGAGTTCTTTAACATGATAACGTGGATGTCAGCATACACACCTGTGACTCCATCACATTAAACAATGAGGGCAAATTAGTGGTTTCTGCACGACTGATTGGGATTTTGAAAGCACATGGTTCTGTCCATGCTACAGTTCTACAATTTAATTTAGCAGATGCTTTTATCCAGAGCGACGTACATCTGAGAAGTGAGTGGAGGAGTGAGGTAAAAGAATATTTTTCGAGCGTCTGATGTACCACAGATGTTGTTCTGATAGAACTTGGTCTTAGCAGTTTTTAAGATGGAGGAGAATAATGTCAGATACTGCAACAGATAAGCATCAGTTGATTATGCAGATGTTCCTGAAAGGCTGTGACTTTGCACTTTTTACACCATATAGCAGCTGCATACAGATTGGGCTGCAGCACCGTGTCAGTGGGATGATCCTTGTGGTGTTTTTGGCACATTTAGAACAACTTATCGTGTTTGGTTTCCATCAATGGAAAGTATGTTAAATATGAAAGCACCTTCAGTGTCTACTAGTGACTACATCAGTTACACCTCGTTCACTGAGGAAATTCAAAGGTGTGGATGACGTCACACACTTTCTCCTTATAACAAGCATTTAGTTTAAGTACCATTTTTTTCCTTTGCACATCAAAGGTCGACATACTTTCAGTGTGTACGTTTTCATTTTGGGCTACATGCTGAGGGGTCCATGTGGAGTCTCTCAGCTTTGGGTGGATGACAAAATGAGTGTTGTGCTGCCTATTCTCTTATGAGGACGCAGAAAACATCATTTGACCTTAATGGGTTCCACCTGGTGGCACAATCGGGCACTACAGAAACTGTGCAAGACATTGTGCAATACGTTTTCCCACAGGGAATGTGCTTGCCCTTGTCTACTTCGTTATTGGTAAATATAATTATTAATGCCAGTTAAACTTTAGCAATCCCTATTTTGGACCTTTAATGTCCTGCTCAGTCAGTCTGATGGCAGAGTCTTGTAATCTTATTAGTTTTTTGAGTACCTTTCTGTGTAGATTTGCATATCAATGTGGGAAGAGTTGCTTCCCAGAAATCCCTCATAGAATACATCAACATGCAGTTGTTCTTTCCCTTCTAGTATTTAGAACGGTAGGTCATGGTCGCACTGCTTTCTAATTAATATTAATAATCTCTTTGCCTTGTGAATGTAGATACAGTCATGTTTGACAGTTTACTTCAAATAAATGTTTATTCATTTGGTGCTAACCCAATGCTAAAATTGCTTGAGCTTTCTGTTCAGCCTCTCCTAAGTGAGGGATTCTTACACTTTCCTTTTCTGTGTGCAGCCGATGAGTCTGGCAGCGACGAGGACTTCATGGTGGAGGATGACGATGACAGCGACTACGGTCACTCCAAGAAGAGAAGCAAGAAGGTGATTCGACGGGGACGGACAGACAAGAAGGAGAAGAAAAGCCCGAAACCCAGACTAAAGGCCACAGGTGAGACGTCTAGTTATAATGTAGCTGCAGAGCAACAGAACAGAAGCACACAGTTGTACATCTAGGTCATTCTTTTCATATTTTATCAATAAATGAAGCTCATTTACTTTCAGGTTCTATATCATGCCTTATACCTTGTGCCAGTTAAACAAAATGCTAATTGCAAATAAATGTATGAGTTTCACTTGTGTTTTAACTTTTGCTGGAAATTATGCATGAACTATAATTCCAGATTTTACCAATCCAAGGCACTGGAATAACACACCTGATCGTTTTGCTTTTATAGATGTTTATTTTCAAGGATAGACTGAGTCAACAAATTGCGTTTCTTGAAAATGCTGAAATGGAAATGCATTTGGTGAACAGAGAATACTGATTTTTGTGACTCACAAATGTGTTCCCCCCTTTTTAAAGACATCATTTAGGATTTGACTTTGGATGACTGAAGAAAACTTAAGACTTTTATTTTACAAAACAGTGATTTTGGTCGATCATTGACATTTATAAACACCATGTGAAGCAGTTTAACATTGCAGTGTTTTTTAAAGGATAGTTTTGAAATGCAGGAGATAATACTAGGGCACTTGTAGTTTGGATGAATTTTTTAGAATTCCCCCTCCTTTTTAAAGCATATTCTGCTTTTAACCCTGTGAACCTCAAACACTTTCTGGGTGTTTTTGCTGCCGTCACATTTTTTACTCACTGTGGGCTCATTTTTCACCGCAGTATAAAGTCCAGCACCTCTACAGAAACACAACAACCATGTCTTTTTATCCAATATAACAAAGTTACAATCCCATAGAAGCCGAATTGCATTGATTATCCTTTTTTTTTTTCTTTTTTTTTTTACAAATCTCGAGGAACCCTGCCATCACCACCAACAACTTTCATCTAATTGGAAGATTTGTGCCAAGTTAGTGCCAAAACTGCTTTCTGAGGACCAAAAGATCTACCAGGTGGATGTGTCCCAGGATGTTTTGGAGCAGCTCGAGGGCAACCTGGAGTTTCTGGACAACTTCGTCATTGGAAATATGACACTGAGACCAGGCAAAAATCAGCAGAGCCTCTAGTTAAAGGGGAACTTCGTTTTTTTTCAACCTGGGGTCTGTTTCCATTTGTCTTTTCATACATGTGAGTGATGGAGAAATTAATTTTTGACATAGCTCCAGTATTTAGCCAGGCAGGCAGCTTAGCAGCTCAGCTTAGCAGCTCAGCTAGAGAAAAGTATGGGACAGCTGGCCCCCCCACGTCAAAGTCCGCCCTAATGTTCTTTGGCCCCATACTGACCGGCTCAGATAGTCTCAACGAGTGTCCCACAACATACTAGAGATGAGAAGTGAACGAAAACCTCCACATTACTTGGCGATCGCTCTTTGTTGTGGTCTGTATCCAAATCTCAGGACGCGAGAAAGCAAATCTCGTTCCGAGAGCTCGTGCCAAAACCGGTGTTTTGTCTCTAGTATGTTGTGGGACACTCATTGAGACTATCTGAGCCGGTCAGTGTGAGGGGAAAAAAGCACGTTAGGGCGGACCTTGACGTGGGGGGGGGGGCCCAAGTTGCCCCATACTTTTTGCTAGCTTAGCTGCTAGCTGAGCTGCTAAGCTGCCTGCCTGGCTAAATACTGGAGCTATGTCGAAAATTCATTTCTCCATCACTCACATGTATGAAATGACATATGGAAACAGACCCCAGGTTGAAAAAAACGAAGTTCCCCTTTAAGTACACCAGACCTGCGAAAGCCAGAATCATCTAATAAGATGGTCCTGACCAGCTCTTTATTCAATCCCACTCACCACTATCCAGCTCCTTGATGTTCTGGATATCGACATCACTTCTTGTTGTTGCGGGACGTTCTGGTTTTGGGTCATCTTGCCCCATTCTGAACCTCTTGTACTATTCATAGACGCATGTACGGGACTTTCTTTGCTCCTTGTACACGTTCTTCAGTGGACTTTTTTCCTCAAGTTAGCCTAGAACTTGATGTTATTACTTTGCTCAAGGTTCATTCTGTGACACTCGACTGGAGCTAGAAACCCACCTGTGAAAAGGAGCTGCTTTTCTCACATGCTGTTGAGATGGTGGCAACACTATGATTTGCTTTTCTGTACCTCAACCAATGTCCCGCTTCTTTTTTGGCCACATCTCGTAGTCAATTCTGCCCTAAATTATGTGAGTCAGTTGTGACCTGAAGGGTGAGAAGTGTGTGTAGGTGGATGTGATGGTGGACAACAAGCTTTTTGTGAATGAATTTGAGGTCAAACATGCTATCCAGTGACTGACTGACAGGTTCTGGTCTCTCCCTGTAGTGACCCCCAGCCCAATGAAAGGAAAGGGGAAGGGGCGCCCCAGCACTAAGGCCGTGGAGAAGAGCTCACCCAAAGAGGAGGAAGAGGAGGATCCCGAGAGCCCCCTGGAGGAGGAAGAGGAGGAGGCTGAGAAGAAAGAGACCTCCCCGGCTCCCAAGACGACGAAGGAGGCCACAGGAGGAGACGAGGAGGAGGAGGAAGACGAAGAGGAGGAGGACGGCTCGGAAGAGGAGGCGCCCTCTGGAGAAGACTAGAAGACGAGCCCCGTTTGAAGCCCATCCTCCACATCTCTCTCTCTGTCTCTTCTCATTATTTCTGTTTTCTTTTGTTGCTCTGCGTTTAGAGTTGTATTTTGTTTCCCCTTTTACGTTGTTTTTTTCTTCCGGTGGCCTGGCTCAATGGTTTGAACTTGGTGTGCTTTGTTTTTTTAAAATTCTTCTCTTTTCTTTTTGCTTCCCCCCATCTCTCCCTCCAACTGAGGAGGATGTATTTTGAGCAGCCTTTCCCTCCATCCCGTCTTCATCTGTTTCTATATTTTACAGCTGTGTGAGAACTCTCTGTGCTAGTGAGCGTCCGTCCTGAGTGTGAACAAACCAGTTCACTAGCATTTGTGTTTCCCCCTTCCTCCCTAGATTATCAGTGGTCCGACACTCTACTTTCTACTTTACTGTGTGACTACTGGAAGTGTAGTTCAGCATCAGTAAGTGAGTCGCTGTGTTTCCAAAGCGATCAACATGCGCGGGGCCGAAGCCTTCACCGTTTGTTTTTGGTACTTTGTGCTTTTAGCAGGGCTTTCAGTTATAGCCACATCTTTTTAATTTAATTTACCATCATCATCATCATCCTGCTTTTTTCAAATGAAATTGGTGCCCTGAGGCGCGATGTATTCCGCTTGTAGCTGCTGCTTCGTAGTTGAGTTAAACGTGTAGACTGATGAGTGTTTGCTACATGCCAGCTACTGCCGCCATCACACATTTCAAAGCAGCATGTGTGTGAAACTGTTTCTGTTTTCGTACGTTGGGCTTTCTAATGATGCTACATTAAGCAACCTGCTTTTTAAAATGAACACACAGCTACACCTTCCCGCATGGCTACAGTATCTGCTCATTCAACCCCTTGTGCCAGGCACCCCTAAATCTTTATTTTGTTTGTTTTTTAAAAAAAAAAATGCAAGAAGAGATGTTTTCTTTTTTTTTGTTCTTTTTGAGAGTTAAAAAAATGAATGTTGTTTTATCTCCTGTTGGTTCATTGTTCTAATTCTCTATTCAGATTTTTTTGTAATGTTTGTTTTTTAAAAAAAGAAATAAAATGTATCTTGATTTTAAAGAAAAAAGTCGACCCTATCCAATCTGTTCTGCCTGATGGTTGGACGAGCCATCCCTCCCTTCCTCCTGTCCTTTCATTCATTCAGCCCCCTTCTCTCCCCCATTAGCTTAACGGTTACTGTTGGTATCCATGTCCGTTTGTTTCTTCAAGGCTTTTCTGTTGCCCAGATTGGTATTTCACAAGTGGATACATTTTTAAATTCGTACTGAGGCTCAGAGTAGATTTAAAAGCGGGCAGCTTGGTATACATCCGGCATTCATTTGTCTGTAAATGCCTTAATTTTCATTGAGTTGTGTTTCACTAGTGACTCTGATATCATCATTGGAGGCCTGAGAATGTAATCTGTCCTCAAGTTTTAGGTCTTTGCTACAAGCGGCAAATTAGGCTTAAAACGAAGTCAACAATTTGTATGATCAGCAGACCTTCCAAAGCCATAAACGATCTCAAAACTAGTGACTCGGAGATCAGGTGCAGCACTTGTGAGATTATCCTTTTTTGCGATAAATAGTGTTTGATGTCAAAGCAAAAAAAAAAAAAAAAGGAAAAAAAGTTGCTATTACGATCTTGGGAACGTGTTTTTCATGTTGAGTCAACCCAAGACTGCAATAGAAATGAGTCCTGGATGTGTTTACAGGACACACTTGAACCTAGTCCTCGGTTCAGAAGCACATTCGATTGTTTTCCGACTGTCTTCGTTAGCAGGTTAGTGTGTTTTTCTACGTTCAGGTCCTGAATTGGCACCCAATCCGTACTGTCGTTTTAAGACGATTGGATATGAATATACACGTAAATAAGAGAAAAAAAAGTTTGTTTATACCAACCTAAAGCTCCGAGAGCTGTTAGCAGTAGGATCAGATGCTATCTTGTAGTTCACAGCACTGAAGGCTTGAATGAGGTTCCTCTCTATCATCCCACTGGAGGCACATGGCATAAGGCTATGAATTTCTCCTCTTTCATCCATTGTACAATTTCTTCTGTTGTACTGTTTCTGATGTTTTTTTTTCTTTGTCTATCTACCTTCACTTGTACTGGCAATGTAAATGTAAGCCAAGTTGTGATTCCTACAGGAGACCAAGTGGAGAAGCTTTTGTCAGTAGTGTGGAAAAGGAACGCTGAACTCTTGAATCTTTTTTGCATGTTGTGGAAAACAGTGCGAAGCGATGATGATGCTGGTAATGGCAATATTGTGGTCTTACAACAAAAAAAAACAACAAAAAAAGTATTAACGATGTTGATAATGTTTTGGTTTCCCAGCTTCTAATAAAGGCAACCTACTTTTTATACAGATTTAACTACTTGTTTTGTGACGTTGAGCTCTGTGTGGGTGGTGACTGGTGGCAAAACGGTGTTCCAGTGGTGTTGGTGGGTGGCGATGGGCAGTACTGAGGGTGTACCACTCAGGGGCGCTGTGTGGGACACCTGCAGTCCTTTGATTTGAAGAACCAACAGCTCTCATACTAAGTTTAGATGAGTTTATTAACAGTGTTGCTGAAGAAGCCCTCTATGTCTAAATGCGTTCCATTTTAAGATATTGCACAGAACACATTAGTCAATACTCTTAACTGAGTACTTCAGATTGCTGTCGAGTTAACACAAACACAAAAAGACAAGTGATATTTAAGGTCACAGCAGGACACACAACCAGCTGACAACATGGCCATCACAAGAAATTCAGATTTTATTCATCACCATCTGCTGTTTACAACACAGCTTTCTTTCCTTCCAGTCATTCATTCGTTCAGGTATAAAGGCTTTTATTTTTCAGCCTTTCTCGCACGACTACGGTTTAGAACGGCTTCAGCATTTTTGCTTTGTGGGTTTTTAAGTCTAGACTTTCTCTAGCAGTGTCTGATCATTTGAGATTTAACAGCAATATGGCGGAACCTTTAGTTGCACGTATGCACACTGAATGAAAGAATGTCATTCGGTCAGATAATTTCAGCAAAAAGATGTCAAGACCCCCTCTGTGCGGTAATGTGTTTTGATCTGCTGTTTCATCTGAGCTTCACTGTGCAGAATAATGGCGTGCAGAGTTTCTCAGTAGCAAGTTGTTTTCAGTCATTTGCCGAAGAGGGAAAATTTTCTCTTACAGCATTCAAAGAGAAATGCTGCACCCCCGTGAATTATCACTAATATTACTCAAAAACTGAACTTATCAGTTAAATAGCTAGACATGTGCTCTCATGTAAAATGAACACTAACAGTTAAGATTCACTGCACTGCAAATAGAGGCCTTACAGTAGGACGTCAATGCAACAGTAGTCAGTACTCTATTTATTACTGGGATTCAAACCTTTTTTTTCTTCAATATTTTGGATTTCTACCATATTGATGACAGATCCAATCCTCCTCTGCATCGATAAAATCAAATCTGCCTATTTCAACTATTCTACTCATAGCATCTCTACAGTGAGGCATGGTGGTGGCAGCATCATGCTATGAGGACGCCTCTCAGCAGCAGTGACAAGGAGGCTTGTCAAAAAAAAAGGAGGGATGAAAATAGCCAAATAAAGAGAGGTTCTTGAGAAGAAGAAAAAACACCTGGTGCAGAATGTTAACACCTGAGACTGGATTGACACCTTTCAGCTCCACGATGATCCAAAGCAAACAGCCAAGACAACACCAGGGTGTCTTTAGGACAAGTTCCTGACTGTTCCTGAGCCAAAGCCAAGACAATACAACATCTGTGAAGACACCTGAAGGTGGAAGCTCTAAAGCTGCTATGATCTGCCAGGAAAAATGGGATAAACTGTCCAAATCCAGATGTTCAGAGCCTGTAGAGACTCACCCAAGAAGACAGGAAGTTGTAACTGCTGCCACAGAAGCTTCGACAAAATGCTGATATAAAGGTCTGAATACAATTATGAATGAGAACTTTTAGCTCAGGTAAAACATAGAAGCTAAAGTAGAGAGCAAACTGCCCATCGGTTGACATAATACTTCTGAGGGTAAATGTTTGACATGTATACAATCGATGCTCACTTCTGAAAACCAGTGTAGTCGACCACAAAAGTGAAATTATAAAAGTAGTACAAGATAAAATACACTTGCTATGGCCCATAGCAGAAATAATCCCTTTCATGCTTTAACATGGGAATGAATCATGAACTTTTAACCTCAAGATTCAAAAAACAAAATCTGCAGATATTTATTAAACTGTCATTGTGGGTTACTTTGTGTAAATTGATGGAGAAAATGCATTTTTTTTACACAACAGTGTGCAAAAAGCAAAGCAGTCTGTATACTTTCTGTGACTACAGCATCGTAACTCAGAATATTTCACATCGTACATTTAACACTCGTTCTCTACCTATTCAATTCCAGTTTTTCAATTAAATTTTATTTATATAGCACAGATTCACAACATGTGTCATTTCACAGCACTTAGCATAAGATACAGACCTTACGAATTATAAAAAGAGAACAGAAAACCTAAAAATCCAAAGATTCTGAGCGACAGTGGGAAGGAGCACAAAATAAGTTTTTAAAAAAGTGTCATTAACCATTTTTGCACATTTTACAGGAATTTGGCAGAATTTTAAACAAAAACGTCATTTTTATTTCATTGTGTCTTCAAAGTAAATTCTGTGGTGACATGAATAGGCCTTTATGGTCTTTCACTGTCTTTAACTCTGTTGTCAGGTTCTTGCTTCCAGCTGTGAACTGAAGCCAGGCATCTGTAGCGACACATCTGGAGTGGTAGGAGGTTGTTGTCTCCACCTGGTTTACCTTCCAGTTCCTCAGCTGCCTCCTCACCACAGCCTGTAGCCTGGAGGAGGCAGGAACCAGAGGAGGACTCTCATCTGTCGCACTTTTACGATGGAGTAGGCAGCATTTTTCAGCATCATTAGGCAGAAATTCCACACTAACCTTTCAGCATATTGTAGTTTGAGAGGGAACTAGACTTCTGCTCCTCCTCGTGGCTGTTTCATGAACAAGAGTTTATTCAGTGTCTTCCATGAACAAACGCACAGACTTAACAAAAGAGACAAGATGAGTTTTGAACTTTGGAAACGATCAGGCTGTTTACCCTTCTTCAGCCTTATGCTAAGCTAAGCTAATCTCAGAATCTGTGCTTTAGAGTTATTTAACTGATCTAATTCTATGTCATATACAGTGCATTCCTATTCTGTTGAAGGGATTTGCATTTATTGATCTCTTCACCGCTGAATATGCATCTACGGTCATGATAGTTCAGGAAGTATCTAACTTTACTCCCACATTCCCTCGGAGTCATGACTGGAGTTCTTCAGTGTAAGCCAGCAGCTCTTTCACTCTTTAGCAAGTCTAAAATTTCACCCAAGCAGTTTGTGCTGGGAAACATCTTTTGCGCATTTTGGAAGTCTTCAGACTCTCTTGGCTGGTAGAACAGTGAAAACAGCCACCATCTGTGAACTCTGTTAGCGGTGTAGCCGTTGCCTACCAAGAAGCCTGTTACATGCCTGAAGGTTTCTGTCCACTATGTCAAAGAGTGTGTCACTAACCTCTGCTCAGTAACTCTCACAGAAACAAGGCGTGGGTGATGAAGTGCAGCTCGGAGTACTTAGCTGCAGCTGAAAACCGGTTTGAGGATTTGAGGAGTCGTAATGAAACCTGCTTATGTGAGGGTCATCTTCACGATTGTGACCTGGACCTCCACCTCTCAGCAGCGTAAAACCTGCTGCCGTAGGTATAGTAGCAGGTTTATCAACTTTCCTCAGCTTTATCCACTACACAACATAGAAGCAAATAAGAAAAGCAAAGAATGAAAGAGTTGTTATGTGCACAATTTAAGATTTGAACATTTGTTCACTGGTCTCGTTTAACAATATCCCCATTAATGTTTTTAACACATGAAAATCAGGAATATTTGAACAGGGTCCAGACCTCAGATTAAAGGCATTAGAGGAGATTTAATTTCCTACGAATTTGAACGTAGCATGCGCATGCGCTCATACAACCTCTCCCTCACCCCCCTCTAACCTCCCCCCTCTTAACGGTTATGAAGAAACGCCCCCCTCCAGAAACTTGCGTAGCACTCGTGAAGTTGCCTACAGCAGTATAATACAATAATACATTTTACCTGTCCAGAAGGAATTTAGCAACCAAGGCATCTGTCTTTAGGTCCATTTGTTGCTTGAGCTGACGCCATCGCCCAAATGTAACTAGGCCTGAGCCGGAAGATTTTTGATTGACAGGAAAGGGAGCAAACCAAACGCCTCGGTCCGAGCGCAATGATTGGCTGATGTTTTTCAGGATCTGCCATGTCCACAGTTATTTTTTTTATTTTTTTTTATTCTTTTAGAAACCATACATACAAGTCCACTAAAGGCCAGTATATTCATTTTATGTGAATCAGACAAATTAAACAACAAAAACATCCTCCATAATGCCTTTAACTTGGTGAGCTTAGACTGTTTTAAACCTGCATTCTTTCTACCAGCCAGCAGGGGGTGCTTTCTCTGCTGCAAAAATAAGTCTTACTGTATAGAAGTCTATCAGAAAATGACTATTTCTTACTTAATTTGTAACCTCAGTAAACCTTTTCCTAAAGAAGTCATGCTTTTAATTGCTAGTTTAAGGTCTTTTTTTTACAGCGTAAGGTTAATTTACTAAATTATAGACACATTTAGAGGGAAAAAATAATAAATCAGGGTTTGCAGAAGGGTAGAAAAACCTTATGATTGACACTAGTCGCCACTGTATGACTGTGCACAGTGAGGCGTAGAAACAGTCTCTTTTATTTCCACTCTGTCAGTTGGTGAGCGAGGTTTTCATTCCAACGTACTGCAAATTTTAAACTAATTTTGAGAAACCTGGCAAAAGAAAATGCAAACGAATGTCTGTTTCCATCCACTATCATTGTGCAAATGTAGAGTTGGTTTGTTGCAGGGGCTTGCCAATCAACCAAGGCATAAAAAGATGCAACAGTGAGGGAGTGTAATTTCCAAACCATTATTCCAACCTCTAACAGTTAAAAAGAATGGGTGTAGAAATTCTGCTTCATGTTTCCTCATTGCTACACACAGGTTTGTTGTTTTCATGGTCGTATTTTTCCTTATCTCTTGTGGAATGGAAGCTTCTATGAATGCAGAAGTCATGTGTTTTATCTACATCATTTTTCCCTCACAAGGTGTGTTTCCATTGCACTTATAGGTCAACTCTTCAGCCAGACATGAAAGATTTTTTGATGACATTGTTGAGGTTTTTGCTTATTTTCATCATTTTTACTCTAAAATTTATTCAACAGTTCTACAATTTCATTAAGGAGATACTTTGATCCAAAGCGATGCACATCTGAGAGTAGATACAACACGAGTAAGGATCTAGTCAGGAGAAAACAACCTGGATAAGAGCCATAAATCAAGTTCAAGTGTGATAATAGAACCGTGGTGTCTGCAGGTAATGCAGACATAATAGTGTTTTAAAAATTTTGTTTTATTTTATTTATGTATTTACTCAAGTTTATTTATGAGTGAATGGAAACCGAGCATAAAACATGGTATGGCGGTCTGTCTGAACACACCATAAAGCAGTCTACAGCAATCATTTTTACGACAACAAATGTCTTCATCATCGTACAATGTGTTGAGTTTACCTGCTCCTGGCAACTTCTATAGCATCTACTAGAGGAATCTGATTTATTTGAGCCAAATCAAGCAAGAAAAGCACTCAGAGAGCACAGTACTCCACCAAGGCTGCTCATTCCCCCATATGGGATTGTCAGAAATGTAGCATTTTTATTTTTTATAAATATAGTATTTGTTTATTAGTTATTGATGATCAGAAATCACGGCAACATGGAATGTGACCATTTAACATAGATGTATCCACAAACAAAATGACCTTGCGCTGAGCACAAGCGTGTGTTATGCATGTGTACGTTATGAACGGATACAGAATTTAAACAGTTGTTCCTTGTATCATTTCCGACAGATAAGTCCTGATAAGTCTGCAGCGGTGGATTTATAGTGGAATCGTAATCATGTGATCATCAGCAGGCAGCTGACGTGTTCAGTTGTTGTCATGGTTACAGTGACGCCATGCTGCTGTCTCACAATGATACAGAAATCTTTAACAAATCCATGGATCCAGACTATAAGCTGCATCACTGCCAAAATCTTATCACTTGGTCCTTGTGTCATTTCTGACCTTCCCAAAAAATTTCATCGAAATCCGTGAGTCCGTTTTTAAGTAATGTTGCTAACAGACAGACAGACAGACAGCCAGATAAACCAACACTCATTGTTGCATAACTCACAGAGTAACAAGGTAACCTCACAAGATGAAGACATTCAGTCTGATTGTCAAACCAGTAAAACATGACCAAGATCATGTGAGAAGCAAACTTTTACTGTACATAACCTGATGTTCATCCACAGATGGAGCAGTGGGTAGGAACAGAAACTCGCCAATGAGTCCTCTGTCAATATCCATGAGGGGAAAATTTAAAAGATTGTACTCAACATTAAAAAGTGACTTTGTGCAAATACTTCAGTGTAAAATGCATCTGAAAAGAGCATTTCCTATTTCAGTGACAGAAGTATGACACAAATATTGACCAAACTGTCCCAAACTTCCCTCGCACTGTGATTTCATCAGCAACCCATATTCTTCCTCTTCTGAACCACAGAAAACCTAACCAGAAATTGGTCTGGTTCTTAGACCCTGTGAGCATTTACAACCTCATCTCCATTCCAAATCTGGACCAGATACAGCTCCTAACCTTTACTCTAAACCTGCACCGTTTAAAGCTAATGGATTAACTTATTATGCACAACGCAAGAACATAAAAATACAGGAAGGCACTCAATAACATTACATTTTTAAAAAATCTTCTTGGAAGCTCCTGATCACGCATTTTAAAATGTTCTTTTCTTTGCTTATCTGCTGCCGGCATTGTGGCGCTCTGTAGTGCAGCCGGCCAGCAGCCTTAAGGCCTCCGCCTGCTGCTTCTGCTCACTGGCTTTTCTCTGCGCGACAAAAGGTCGTCCACTACTTTGCCAACCTCCACCGCCGACTGTGTCTCTGTCAAGAACATCATCAGGCTGAAAGTGTAACCTTCAAGCGCTGATGCTGGAATAGCTGCTCACCCAGAGTGATTGTAGGTGGGAGGACATTGTGTATTCTTTAAGGGTTTACACAGATTCAGGGGCCTGTTTGGTCTTCGTGACTCGCAGCCTCGTAAGGATCGTGCTGCCAGTTCAAGACGCACGTCAACATTAGCATCTGCTTAGAGTAATAAGTGATGAAATGTGGATGAATTCTGTGCCTTCATCACATTCATTGTGAGTAAACTCAAACAGAATGCAGAACATGCTGCACGCTGTATCACAGAAGTTTTGTTTTTTTAAATATTTTTGTATAGGGAGTGATTGGGAGTGATTCCCCGTCGTGCACTGTTGCTAAGAAACCACACTGGAGTCTTGACACTCCTTGTGTGGTGCATTATGCTGCAGTCTTCTCATCCATATGCTCTGCTTGGCTGCTATGGAGGATCAGTTACAGGCAGCATGTGAGCTAATAACCCGGTGATTAGGAATCACCTTTAAAAACACTCCACTTCCTGTCGGTGTGTCCCGCTTGTCTGGAGCTGTACTTGCTCGTGATGTAGTCCAGTGGCTGAATTATCAGTTTCAAATCTGTCCACACCCTGTCCTGCTATTGTTCCACATCTAGCGCTAGAATATGTCAACATCTCTGCACAGTGTTGACTTTTCAGTATCATAATGTATCAGTCAGGTTATCTTATCTAGTGTGAGTGCGTAGGCGTCTGCGATACAGTACACCCATGGAAATGTTGCAGCTGAAGGACACTTGTGAAGTCCTTGTTATAATATTCTGCTCTGCCATTTGGAATTTAATTTATTAAGCGTAGTTTGTTCTAATTTAATAAATGTCAACCCTAGTAGCATAATTCAAAATTACAATTTAGATCTGACGTTACGCTCAGCCACAGAACAACAAGTCTCAACGGAGTGGGAATGATTTTAAAAAGTGGGTGAAAGCAGTTAAAGTTGCACTAAAGAGAAAAAATGTAAAAGCATATTACAACTGCTGGATGCACGAAAATGTCCCATCACAGAGACTGTAGAGCATTTGAATATGTAACAGTTTATTTCACAATGTAGGATAAATACACACATAAATTCACTCAATATATAAACGCTGCATTTCATAGTTATTGGAATCTGCTATCTTGCAGCTTTTGCTCTGAAACCGTTTAGGTCATTTTCGTGTTTTTCTACAATAATAGAAAATGCTCATTATATACAGCAGAGGAAACAGTAATTCCAGTGCATGAAATGAAGGAAGCCTGAGTTCTTTCCTGCTTAAACAAATGAAAACAGACATTGTTACTCATCAAAAGTCCAATTTTAAAAAAGCAAATGCACAAACAAAACTATTATCACCATTGATCTCTAAATAATCAGAAAAATAAACCTGAAATACTAATTATACACCGCTAACAGAAGCACTGTGTTATACGGCTCACAAAAATAAAACAGTCTTAAGAAGGCAACTATTTGAGTGTTCATGATATGAAGTGTGACAATCAGATTTCTTTTTGTTTTTGTCTATTTGAATATGAATTAATACATGTAGATATTATGACAAAAATTAAATCAAAGTGGAGGATGTTACAAATGGAAAGTTATCAGTAGGTTTTTCAGGACCCCTGAAATGACTGCCAAATATAATCTTGGAAATCCAGACACCTGCTGGCGAGGCTGTAGTACTGAGAAGGGCACTCATACCCACATATTCTGGGCATGTCCAAATCTAGAATTGTTTTGGGACAGTATTCTTACCGCCGTCGGCAAGGTTTTTGAGCGGACATTCAATAAGGACCCTCATCTTGCAATCCTGGGTGTAATGCCAAAGGACTTTAATGGAAACAGTAGGAAATATCTTCTGCGAATACTACTGACTGCTGCTTTGAAGTGCATCACTATTATGTGGTTGAAAGTGGACCCACCCACCTATGCAATGTGGCTTGACAAAGTTAAAGAAATTTATAGGATGGAGGAAATTACCTTCTCATTGAGAGTACAACGAGAACTGTTTATTAAGAGATGGAGCCCTGTAAATGCCCTGTTATTTCAGGAGTGAAAGTATGTGAATATATGTGTATATTCTCTCTCTCTGTTTGTTTCCACGTAACTTGGATGATTATTTGGATGTCCTTGTATGAGCATTTGCATTGTTAAAAGAAAATAAAAATTAAGTTAAAGTGGAGGATGTTGCATGCAAGTAGTTACAAAAAATAAGAACATCTTAAAACACTTCCCTCATTTATGGACAGCAAAGTTGTTTTTTTTAATGTCAAAGTTTATAAAGTTGAGTATTTTACTTTGCTAGCATCAATGGTGTTTTTTTAAGTATAGTTCTGCATGCTAAAAATAAAGCAGGAAGGAGGTATTAATGTGTAAAACACTTATAAATGTGTCATTTGATTCACAGAGATGAGTTTTTGGGGGTTTAATCAGCGACCGGAGACGGACTGATAGAATGTGAAATCACTCTTCTTCTGAATTACAAGTAAGTTGTGATGAATGTGAAAGAAGCACACATAACACTGCAGTGGGTGCTAAAAGGGAGGGAAAAAAGACACATAATACAGATTTGAATGAGAAGAAGAAAAAACTGAATAAGCAGCAGATATTTACTCATTTACACCCTCAGTTTGGTGGGTTTAAAGGTAATGAGTATGACATGAAATGAAAAGAGTTGATGTAGTTTCAGGTAGCTGTAACATTCCTCTCTTTGTGCTCCTTTAGGAAAGATTCACAGTTTGGAGACAGAATGTTTGTGTCTCTGCTGGGCCACCAGAGGGCTCCTCAGTCCAACAGACGAGCAGCAGAACAAGGCATCCTTTAATGAAACAATTCTTTACTTTATGAAGTTAATGCTGTAAATACTGGAGAATACACAAGAGAACAGAACATGGGAAGATATTTATGGATGTCAAATGAATGATATAAGGCAGTTTTGTGTAGAAAATGTACTAAAATAATATCAGAATCAGCTTTAATGGACAAATACGTACACAACATTTCGCCTGTTGGTGTCACCCTTAGAATAATGAAAGAGAGTGACAAAATAGCTATAGAAAGAAAAAGAGAAAAATAACTAAAATAATAATAATAATAATAATGATAATAATAATAATAATCTGTATACAGATTTTTACACGTCTAGAAAAGAATATATGAACTCAGTAGTGCAAAATGACAGTTGCTTTTAATCTTCTATCTGCACTGTTTTTTCTGAAAATAATTTTAATGCCAACTATTCTTTAGTGCAGCATTCATATTTTCCCCTACTTTATTTTTAATGTATTCATAATCAGGTTTTATTTCATTTTAAATTGTATGTTTTAATTCTTATGATTTTTTTTTGTTTCTATGTAAAGCACACTTCTGTGTATCAAATGTGCTACATAAATAAAAATGCCTTGCCTTGAGATATTAAGAATGGTTTTCCTTTGCAACTTCTGACTTTAACAAAAAGACACCAGCAGAGAGTTTTAGGAATCTGCCTGTCACATGTTCTATCCAACCAACTTCATCGAGTCTCTTCAGCTTTTCCAATCAAAGAAAAATATTCTGGGTGGTGCACATTCAGCCTGTGGGTTTTCTACCATTGTTCTCGCCGCTAGGATCCCCTTACATGACTTCATCTTTAAATGAGGGTTCTTACTAAAAAGACTCCAATCATTGGATTACACTGCAGGTGTTGGCTGTTTTTAGTGAGCTCAGAAAAATCCAGCTCTGCTCAGGGGTCACCTGCAACCTGGAATAACCTGCAGAGCTCAAGCTGGATTCATTTTTTTTTTTTAGGGTTCTAATTCTTAATTTGCTTCCAGCTGTTCTTGTTTGAGGTGTTTGAAAGGAGTTAGAAACACTGACACTTTTAAATGTAGACTTAAAACCCGTCTCTTTAGATTGGCTTTTACGAATGCTTCATAGTTTGGATTTCTATTTATTTATTATTATTATCATTATTATTATTATTATTACTACTACATTAATACTACTACTAATAATAATATTTTTCTTATTTTTTAATCTATTTAATTAAATAAAATTTGATTTGTCTATTACTTCACTAACTTTGCTTTTTAATATTTTATTGTCAGCCACATTTCCTATGTATGTTCCTTCATCTGTTATATTCTTAATCAGCTAAACTCTACATGACTCCTCCATTCTTTAGTATATTCCATGTTTAAATAAAGACTAAATAATGCTTTAATGTAATTTTTAACATTCTTAAAGATTGAAATGTCATATTCTATTAAATATGACCTAAAATTGTATTGTTTTTTTCAAATTGTGAGAAATACACCATGCGCCATGTAAAATGTTGCTGTTCATGTCTATAATAATAACATGTATTGATTCAATGTTGTAAAAATCAACCAATGAGCTCATTATAAACTAAAACTAAAGCCACAGGGCCCCTCTACAAGACAAGACCACAAGCTGCAGGATGGAGGATCTGTCATATTTTAATTAAATGATAATATTCTGGCCCCTGAGCAGTTGCCCACTTTGTCTGACTGTATTCCAGCCTTGATTGTAGCCTGGATGGAAACCATATGTCTTTAATAATCCACCATATAAATACTCCAATTATAAAAGCAGCAGTCCCGGCTCCACCATCTGGTGAAAATATGGTCACTTCTTGCTCCAAAACAACACCCTAAAACGGTGAAGGCAAAAATCAACACTACGAAACCCACAGGCCTGTTGACGTTTGACGGCGCTGTGGCTGCATTCATTTTTGTCTACAGTCCTGGAGATACCAGGAAGTTGAACGCACGATTGGAAAAACTTAGCCCTGCCAAAGTAGTCATGAGATTTGTTTGGTTTTATTATTGAATAAAATATAATTTGATCAACTTAAATGTCACCAGTAGCAGCTAAATCAAACCCTAAACCACACTGATGATCCGTATCTAGATACTTTTGCAATCACAGTTTCATTTGGTAGACATTTTAACCCAGAGCAGCGTACATCTGAGAGTAGACACAACACAAAGTAGGTAATCAGGGCAGCATTAAGGAACTTGCTGAGGGATCCTCACTGGACAGCTGCACCCTGACCAGGACTGGAACCACCAAATCTCCTGAGCCAAAGTCAGGGGTTAGCTACTGAGCTATCCAGCTGCAAGATAAGATGCTCTGGAAAACAGAGATAGTAACGTGTCCTTTCCAGGTAAAATGGATTGCAGAGATTTTCTGGTAGCAGCATGTAGATGCATGATCCAGTTGCATCATCGTATAGTGGATGACCTGGACTGTTCAAAGGAAAATTAGCTGCTGTAGGGATTCCTCGTTACAGAAAGCTAAATTTAGCCTCATCTCATGATTTTTGCTGTTGGATTTGTGTTAAATGGGACATTTTAACAATGGCTTTGGGAGTTTGACATCATTGACATCATAGGTTTTAGAGTTGTACATTTGCTTGATGAACATACTGTACACTCTCAGTGCATGCATGAATCCTGATTTCTAAAACATGTTTTCTTGCTGCCCTTGAACATCACTGACTGTATGCTGGGATCTTTTGCTGAATGACTCAGAGAAGAAGAAGATCAGCAGGGTGTTATCATGGTGCTTTGCCCCCACATTTGCAATTTCGAGGTGTAACGGAGAAATTTCCATATGAGTATGGTATACTTATACATGGACATGTATATATATGACATGATACATTTACATATTTACATGTGCACATATGGCATGGTGAATTTACAT
The DNA here is from genome assembly GCF_021347895.1 of Acanthochromis polyacanthus. NCBI lineage: Eukaryota > Metazoa > Chordata > Actinopteri > Pomacentridae > Acanthochromis > Acanthochromis polyacanthus. The sequence goes on along the minus strand of NC_067117.1, from coordinate 29,382,550 downwards.
ATGGATATATCGATGCAGGGCTTTTTATTTGTCACATGCTCATACAGTATGTGCAGTGACATACATAGCGGCTGTTCTCAAGGCTGGACAATGGCAATAAAACACAACAAAAAGAACAATTCAATAATTCAATAAATAAACAATAAATAATAAAATAATGTCACAATGTCATGTGCGTGTGTCTGTGTGTATGTGTTATGTTATTTTATGCTAAGTATCAGATTGTGTGTATGAATATGTATAGATATGACATGATGAATTTACATTTATGGGTATTTATGGTGAATTTAGGGTGAGTTTAGATGCAAATATGGCATGATGGATAACGTACTAAGGCATGATGAATTTGCATTTGTGCACATGTGACAGTAAATTTACATACGATTGTGTACATATATGACATGGTTAACTTTAAATATAGATATGCACACATATGACATGATGAATGCACAAGGAAAGATATGACATGGTGAAGTATGTTCACATAAGATGTGATTAATTTACATATAGATATCTACACACATGACATCATTTATTCACGTACACACGTGGACAAAATTGTTGGTACCCCTCAGTTAAAGAAGGAAAAACCCACAATTCTCACTGAAATCACTTGAAACTCACAAAAGTAACAATAAATAAAAATTTATTGAAAATTAAATAATCAAAAACAGCCATTACTTTTGAATTGTTGATTAACATAATTATTTAAAAAAACAAACTAATGAAACAGGCCTGGACAAAAATGATGGTACCTCTATAAAAGATTGAAAACTATTTGACCAGAGTGACATGATTAACTCAGGTGTGTCATTTAATTGACATCACAGGTGTTTCCAAACTCATAATCAGTCAGTCTGCCTATTTAAAGGGAGACAAGTAGTCACCCTGCTGTTTGGTGAAAAGGTGTGTACCACACTGAACATGGACAACAGAAAGCGAAGGAGAGAATTGTCCCAGGACATCCGAAAAAAAATGATAGACAAACATCTTAAAGGTAAAGGCTATAAGACCATCTCTAAACAGCTTGAAGTTCCTGTGACAACAGTGGCTCATATTATTCAGAAGTTCAAGACCCACGGGACAGTAGCCAACCTCCCTGGACGTGGCCGCAAGAGGAAAATTGATGACAAATTGAAGAGACGGATCGTTGGAATTGTATCCAAAGAGCCCAGAGCAACCTCCAAAGAAATTAAAGGTGAACTCCGAGGCCAAGGTACATCAGTGTCAGATCGCACCATTCGTCGTTGTTTGAGCCAAAGTGGACTTCATGGGAGACGACCAAGGAGGACACCACTGCTGAAAAAAACTCATAAAAAAGCCAGACTGGAATTTGCAAAAAAGCATGTTGACAAGCCACAAAGCTTCTGGGAGAATGTCCTTTGGACAGATGAGACCAAACTGGAGCTTTTTGGTAAGGCACATCAACTCTATGTTCATAGACTCAAAAACCAAGCATACGAAGAAAAGAACACTGTCCCTACGGTGAAACATGGAGGAGGCTCAGTAATGTTTTGGGGCTGCTTTGCTGCATCTGGCACAGGGTGTCTTGAAAGTGTGCAAGGTACGATGAAATCTGAAGACTATCAAGGCATTCTGGAGAGAAATGTGCTGCCTAGTGTCAGAAAGCTTGGTCTCAGTCGCAGGTCATGGGTCTTCCAACAGGACAACCATCCAAAACACACAGCCAAAAACACCCAAGAATGGCTGAGAGAAAAGCGTTGGACTATTCTAAAGTGGCCTTCTATGAGCCCAGATCTGAATCCCATTGAACATATGTGGAAGGAGCTGAAACATGCCATTTGGAGAAGACATCCATCAAACCTGAGACAACTGGAGCTGTTTGCTCATGAGGAGTGGGCCAAAATACCTGTTGACAGCTGCAGAACGCTCATTGACAAATACAGAAATCGTTTAATTGCAGTGATTGCCTCAAAAGGTTGTGCAACAAAATATTAAGTTATGGGTACCATCATTTTTGTCCAGCCCTATTTCATTAGTTTGTTTTTTAAATAATTATGTTAATCAACAATTCAAAAGTGATGGCTGATTTTGATTATTTAATTTTCAATAAATTTTTATTTATTGTTACTTTTGTGAGTTTCAAGTGATTTCAGTGAGAATTGTGGGTTTTTCCTTCTTTAACTGAGGGGTACCAACAATTTTGTCCACGTGTGTATAGAAGTCTACGCGCATGACATCACTAATTTGCATATAAAAAGGTACACATATAACATCATTAATTTATCTATAGATAGATACACATATGATTAATGTTGGATATGTGCACATATTACATGATGAATTTACTTACAAGTACAGTATGTACAGATATAACATGAATTTACATGTCGGTGTGTAGATATGTACACATATGAGATGATTAATGTTGAATATGTACACATATGACATGATGACTTTACATGCAGATACAGTATGTACAGATATGACATAAGTGATTTACATATATATATAGATATGCACACATATGACACGATGAATGTTGGATATGGGCACATATGACATCACGATGAGTGCCCATGTAAAGATGTGACTTTACACATATGATATGAAGGATCATGCACCCAACTGAAGGTGTGTTGAATTTCACTTTAATACAGAAAAGCAATGCAGACAATTCTTTTACTGAAGTCAAAACGTTATTAAGAGCAATGGAGCAATGTAAACATGATCTTATTGCATACAGGAGCTGTTGTGTTCTTATACGCAGGAGTAACTGCAGACTGTCCTGACCCTGATTATCACCGGCTAACAACCACACTGATCGGTGTTTCCGTTATTCTGTCCACCCCCTCCTCTCTGTGTACAACCGTCAATAGGCCACATTGTCGCGGTGCAGCCGTCCCTCCGTCAACATATGGCAGTCAGAATTTATCGAGCGGCGGCCAATCGGAGCGCTCGTTTTAGGGCGAGCCTCCGCGGCGCTCGACCAATGGGAGGCGCGGATTAGGACCCGTGCCTCCGGAGTTGTGCAGCGCCGCGGTCACGTGACGCTGGGAAAAGGAATGCCAACATGGACCCGTGGAAGGACGGGCGGTGAGTGTGCTCCGACAATAACACGACGGAGGCAGCCACCAGACACACGCATATTCTCAGAAGTCGACGGCGCCGCTTCCCTGCACCGAGCCTCCTCCCGCCGGCACAAGGTATGTCGAGCCAAAGCGTCCTGGCGGCTTCTCCTGCTCGTCCGGAGGAGTATAAATAGAACAGTTTTTTTGACCCAGGCGAACTTGAGACTCGTGGATTCCGCTACGGGCGCAGCTCCATGCTGTCGAGCCCCCCCTCCTTTATTCGCTTACTTTATATTTATTTATCTGTCGTTCGGTGCTGTAGTTTTCCTTTCCATACGGTTGTGGGCGCGTCGGTGCGGGCCGTGTTTACCAGCCAGCCAAGCCGTGTTCGTGCTCCGGGTGAAGTATGAGGCCCAGCTGCAACATGTGCCCGACGGTCTGACAGCAGCAACAAACATCCTTTACATAAGCTAACGGGGATTATCCTGCAACTGTAAGCGGGTCTGTTGGGACTCCAGTTGCACATCTGTGCTCCTCTGGACTCCTGGATGCACTGCTGGAGATCCTGCACTCATTTAGAGCTTAACTTTTTAACTTGAACCCAAAGAATTTTAGCCTTTTAACCCTTCGTCAGCAATGATGCTCCTGGGCTGTTTTATTATTATTATAGTCTAAAAATGGCAGAAACCAAACATTGTTTATCTCATTAATAACTCTATGAATATTTAGTGTAGTGGTGTTCTTTACCTTTCACAGATCATGGATCAATGAGGATAATTCACTCGTTTTTCATAAAAAAAATACATCTTAAAACTTTTTTTAATGTACATTGGAAATACCTACATCTAAAATACAACTGTTTTACATGACATTGATATTTTTTTAACAAATTTTTATTTTCCGTTTAGATTTTTTTCTTTCCATGAAGTGATGTTGATTAAAAAAAACACCTTTTCTGCTCAGAGTATGAGAAATGAACCATTTATATTTTTCATGTTGTTTCCACTTGTTAAACCAAGCAAAATGGGTCGATTTGACCCACAACATAACAGGAGGGTTAAATGATTAAACTCCAGTTCCACAAGATAGCATAAGGTAAAACTCTTGTGCCAGATATTGCTACAAAAAAGCATTTAAAAGTAAAAAGCAATGAGATATAACTTCTGTAAATCGCCGAAATGCAATTAATAAGCTAAACATATGGCTGGAATAGGACAGTTAAAAAGTAATGCTGGCAATTAAGCTGAGCTAGTAGGTAATACTAGTAATAATGTAGGCGTCGCAGATGAAAATGGCATAATAAAATGAAGTATTGCACCTAAAAAATGAGATTAAAATGAAATATATTGCCCATTACGTTGACGATGTTGTACATGAAAGTGAAATATTGCACATTAAGCGTGAAAACTGCACCTAAGAAATGAGAACATGAAGTATTGCACATGAAATTAAAAGCTACACCTGATACAGAAACTGATATTGCATTGAGAAGTAGTACTGTAAATAATGTTGATATTGTTTAGATCTAAGTGTGTGAAAAATAACAGCTGAAGACCAGACTAGTGCTGCAAAATCTTCATTATTATTCCCTGGGCTTATGGGTAAAAACAGGTTTTCCAAAGTGTCCCTATGAAATTAGTCTATTTTCTGTAATTTAAGTATCCTCCAAGGCTCTGGGGCCTCCAGTAATTTTTCATATTGGTGACCTGATGGAGCCACTGACCACTTTTAACCAGAAAACCAGCAGCCAGAACTAAATTTCATGAATTCTGCTCTGCTGTTGTTGTAGCATAAATATGCTGCTTAAAAACTGTGTCAATGCTGATTTGCATAGACTGATGCAGGTGCAGGAGAGATTCTGTGGAACATTTTAGGGGAAAATGTTTATCTTTAGGCATGACATCTGTAGTTTGTTGTATTATTATGATTTCAGTGTTAAAAATTCTCCATCCGTCGTGATGATTTAACATATATTTGTAAACTGACTCAAGAAAATGTGTTACTGGGCTTCTCACTGCCAAATTTTGGTATTTAAAAAGCTTTATTGATTAGAGAGGTCACATTTTGTACCATCTCCATAAGTCAAGGTGATTTTAAGTGCTGCAGTAAAGCACAGCTGGATGTTTGACATCTGATCTGAGAGGCTCCTTCAGGTGTGAATTAAAGAAGCTGGAGAAGCACAGTTACTTTTTTTAAACTGAGTATTTCATTAAATTAGCAGCTGGACATATGCGGGGATCTTCCCTGATAAAAAGCAGACTTGATTTGACAGAAAAACATTTAAATCTAAATGAACAGACCAAACTTTTGCAGTAAAATAATATCATTTGTACACTACCGTTCAAAAGTTTGGGGCCACCTAGAAATGTCTTTTTTTTTTTTTGAAAGAAAGGCAGTTTTTTTTTCCAATGAAGATAACATTCAATTAATCAGAAATACAGTCTAGACCAGGGGTGTCAAACTAATTTTAGTCCAGGGGCCACATAAAGCCCAGTCTGATCTCAAGTGCTCCACTGAATCACAGCATAATAACCTATAAATAACGACAAGTTTTCCCCTTTGTTTAAGTTCAAAAAAGTAGATTTAATGAGTTATATTTTTACAAAACATACTGATCATCCAGAAATTTCTTCAGAAAATTAAATTAAATTTCAGCAACATGAGGCCTCATTTACACGTGTGTATTGCAACTGCAGATCACAGTTTATCTACAAAAGCACAAAACATTTAGTCACAGCTATCTGGAGCTGAACAATGTAGTGTTTTACTTTATGGTCAAAACAACTTGTCGAGGTCTAGAAATTATTTAAACTTGACAGTTTTACAAAATTACAATGTACAGTTAATACTTTTCTGTAATTTTTACAGTTTGCAAAGTCATCCTGTGGGCCAAACTGGACCATCTGTGTGGGCCGGTTTTGGCCCGCGGGCTGCATGCATGTGTGACACCCCTGGCCTGTGTGGTAAATGACTGATCTGAACGGCTGATTTTTAATGGAATATCTACATAGAGGTACAGAGGAACATTTCCAGCAAACATCACTCCTGTGTTCTAATGCTACATTGTGTTAGCTAATGGCATTGAAAGGCTCATTGATGATTGGAAAACCTTTGTACAGTTATGTTAGCACATGGATACAAGTGTGAGTTTTCATGGAGAACATGAAATCGTCTGGGTGACCTCAAACTTTTCAACAGTAGCAGCTGATGACTCCGCGTGTGACAGCACACCTGTCTGAAGTGAAGAAAAGTACATCATGGAACTTGATTAAGTCTGTCTCCATATCAGGGGTTGTTTTTAATTATTATTAATTAATTAAGGCTGTAGTTCCTCATGTGTAAACTGGAAACTGTTGCGTCCTGCTGCAGGTATTTATTGAACTCAGAGGAAAGACTCCTACAAACAGCTGGAAGTAACAAACTGAACTCCAGCTCCTGTTGACGTTTTTAGATCTGTGCACGTCCACTAAATGTATACAAACTGCGTCTGTGATGTTTGAGGACCGGCCACGTAGCTGACTGCTGCTACATAAAGCTCCTACAGTCATCTAGTGCTGCTTTCACTTGCATTTTGACGCTGAGGTTGCACTCCCTGAGACAAATTATTATTTGTTTTACTGGAGTGAAAGGGAGCTCACAAAACTGCACAGAGGGCAGCGGGGAGGGATCAGAAGGGGCCTAACAGCAAATGTACACCTCCTAGACGGGATATTCAGACCAAGGTTAAATCTCAAACTCTTATTCCAGTCTCTACATGGTGAGGATGCTTGAACTTGACAGTGAATCAGAAGTTGGTCCATTTGTGCTTCTGGCAACTGAGTCTAATGTGAAGGATTATATCTAAAACTGAGTTAAGATGAAACTGTCAATATCAACATTCATCCACTTTAAATTATCATTATGATGTGAACATACTGTATCATCCTTCCATAAAATATTATTGTGTAAATGAAAAATTCTGATCACAATTTAGCTATAAAGCTGGAGTTATGTTCTTTTTTGGCATTTTTTTTGTAAGAGGTAACAACAGAAAATGAACTTGATTTATTTGTATGTGGTTTTGCATGTTTTCCATTTTCTAATGTAGGGCTGCAACTAAAACTTATTTTTATTTTCGATTGATCTGGTGATTAGTGACAAACAATAATTGCAGATTAATTTTCTGTTGATTCATGAATTACAGTTTATTAATCAGTGTCACTCATCCCTAGTTTATTGTTCAGAATAGAAAAGAACTTAATGTCTACCAAAGTGGAGAATAGTCATTGTCCCATTGAAGTAAAGCATAGAGAATGTAAACAGCAAACATGTTCTTCATGGTTTGTATCCTTAAAGTTCATAACCAGAGTTTTGAGCTAGACAGCCTCTTCTGCACTTCTCCCTTCTGCTGAGTAATAAAAGTCGATCTCACTGCTACCTTTGCAGGTTTTCTGTGATTCCTCTTCTGGATAGAGTTTCCTCGTCCCCCTCTACAGCGTTCGGCCTGGATCAATGGTGTCTCTCAGCAGCAGAACGCTGAGTTTGGAGAATGACCTGTTCAGGGACAGCAGCAGCAGCAGCCTGTTCTCCCTCGGCCTGGGGGAAGGAGCTCGCAGCGAGGGGGGCAGTTTGGCCTCTTGTGACAGCCCCGAGGCCGGAGAGCTGGGGGCGATGCACAGCTCCAGCCTCGGAGAGGAGGAAGACGAGGACGAGGAAGAAGATGAAGACGAAGGGGCACGTCTGCATATTTTTCTAGAAGCAGTGGGAGAAGGAGACCCTGTCAGTCAGGAGCCTAAGCTGCCAGAATTTTCTTTCCAACCCTCCTCCCCATTCTCCCCGACCCTGGAGGACATAGACGAGTTCCTGAGGGAAAAGATGGAACTGGTCAAAGAGGGGCTTCTGGCCCCGAAAGAGGAGGCGTCCCCTCTGCCCTGCAGCACCGCTGACTCTCCATCCTCCACTGCACCCCTGGTTGCTTCCTCAGAGACTGTCAGTGACCTGGGGACGAGCACTTCCGGCCCAGAAACCCCTCAAACTGAGACAAGCAACTCCAACCCAGCTGACCCTTCCCCTTCTGCCCACGTTAGCCCCTCGCCATCCGCCGTGACTCCGCCGATGCTCCTGGGTGCTCCGGTGGTTCTCCAGCTCCAGCCCCTTCCTCTGGCCCAGCCTCAGCCTCCAGCAGGTTCTCCCCCCGGGGCCCAAAGTGGTATTTGGCTCACTCATCTGGTCATGGGGCTCCAGGGTGGCGTGGGGCAAAATCTCACCCTGTTGGCCCCCCAGGTGCCCTCCACCCAGACCACCTTGTTGTCGCTAAACAACGGGGACAACAAGTCAGCTGACCAGAAGTATGTGAAGATCGCCCCTCTGCCCATTACCATGAGGACTCTAGAGATCACGGGCGTGGCAGGCGTCGGGGCCCAGGGCAGCGGTCTGTTGAAAGCGGTGGCCCCCCGGATGACCAGAGTGCCGCCCACAGAGAGGGTCCACAAGTGCTCCCACCCCGGCTGTGGGAAGATGTACACAAAAAGCAGCCATCTGAAAGCTCACTTCCGGCGGCATACGGGAGAGAAACCCTACACATGTAGCTGGCCCGAGTGTGGCTGGAGGTACGTGACAGACTCACTTTAAGGCTCATTCTGTTACTGCTCTGGCAGGTAGCCTTAGTTACCAGTGTTTAGCAGATCTACTTCACTGCGGTTAATGCTAGTATGGGGAAATAACTGTGTAAACCTATCATCGCAAATCATTTAACCCCTGTCTTAATGATGGTAATCTATGTGGAATGTAGATTGGATGTGTTTTTGCAGCCAAGTTCCTTCCTGGATGTCAAATTTAGCCGCACCAGTAGTTGAACCAGGTTTAGCTATTTAGGTCAGATTATCTAACATGTGTTGCCACTGTTTTCTGTATGTTGAAGCCCTGCTATGCCAGCAGAGTGATCTCCCTTAATTGATGAAGTAGGGGGTATTGAACCTCTGAATGTGGCACTAATAGATCATTGGTTTGAGTGTTCCAGTTTAAATTAAAGTTGCAATGTTAACTGTTCATTTCTCAGTAATCTGTATATAGCCTATTAAATGGCTGAGATTATCTAAAAAAGCTTTTTTTTTTCCAAATCCCATCATGACTTGATAACAATTAAAAACTCTATTAAGATATTAAGTGTACAAATACCTAAAACAGGAAATCCAAGAGTCACTCCCATTTTGCTATTGTTGTCCCACCAATTAATCGATTATCCAAACTGCCTTTTTAATTGCCTGTTGATGACATAATTGGTGAAACGTTAGACCGGAATGAAGACTGGAATGTAACAGTGTTTCTGAAAGATCAGTTGACATAAACCATCATAAAAGCAGTTGAAGCTGTTAGACCCTGCACCACAATGGAAACAAAAAGGCTTCAAAGGTCAGTAAATAGTTACTGCAGTGGAAAGCCTTCTTATATTGTTGTTTTGAAGCATGACAAACAAGAATGACATCAAATTAGACCCAGATTAAATATGGATTCTATTAATCTCTGGATGTCTGACAGCAGATAATAATAACAATGGCAGAACCAGAGTATCAAATGGGGCGTGATTATGGACAGCAGTCATTACTAGTAAGATGCATAGCAATGACAAAAGGGATCTGGAAAGAAGTCAGAGGCCCAGAACAATAGTATTTTAGTGGGTTCTAGAGCCTACAGCTACATCCTTGTAGCCTAGCCGCGCTAGACCCATGCTCTGAAGACGCAAGGGTCTAGGCACGCTTGACAGGGAGGGAGGCGGGCTAAAAGGTTGTCTTTCAAATCACTCTGCAGCAATTGGATAGGTATACAACCAATCAGCACAACGAATAGGCTGACGTAGTTCCTAGAGCGCCGGAAATCAGAGGATGCGGTAGTTCGGTGAAGCCTTATTTATACAGTCAATGGGTGAAGCTCAAGTATATTACAGACATGTTAACAGAAAGATTATTCAGAGTCGGTGCTAATGGAGCTCAACGACTGTTGTCGTTTTTGTTGTCGACCCTGGCAGAGGATTAAATTTGTTGCGGTGGGTTGTCTAGCGTGGCTAGGCTAGTTGTTTCAGGTTGTTTCTGTCAGAATCATCGCGCCTCTGTCGTCACTTAGTTACGCCCGCCTTCTGACTCTACGCTTCATGGTGATTCGTCCGGCCAGTTTTAGTAGCATCCAACCTCGAGGCTTATGGAGGGTAACTAGACCCACCCTGGCAGAGAATTAAATTCGTTGCCGTGGGTTGTCTAGCGTGGCTAGGCTAGCATCCTTGTAGATCAGATTTTTCTGTCATTTATGTGTTGCTATGATGTCAGAAGTCTATGTTATACATGGTCCAAGGATGGAAACTTGAGATGAATGCATGAACAAGGGTCTGTAGTTTTATTCTGGCATTGCAATACATTTGTTGCTAAAATTGTCGTAAAAATCAAAAATACTTTATCGATCCCCGAGGGGAAATTGCTTATCTTCTTAGTCTTAGAAATATAAACAGCACTAAAAATATATAAACATAAGTAAAACAATAAGTACTAAAAATAGCAATATAAGTTGAAAATATGTTGGTGTAATATGTGCATTGTTCAATGTAAATAAAGTGTAAGTGTTTAGTGCAATTCATTGTGTGTTATTGCACAAAGATACACCACCGTTCAAAAGTTTGGAGTCACTTTGAAATGTTCTTTTTGAAAGAAATGTTTTTTTTTCAAAGACGATAACATTAAATTAATCTGAAATACAGTCTAGATCATTGTCAATGTGGGAAATGACTTTTCTAGCTGGAAACGGCTGACTTTTAATAGAATATCTACATAGGGGTTAACTGCTTGTGTTGAGTTGTTGTTGACTACACATGTATTTTGGAACAGATTTGAGCTTAAACATGTACAAAAGTATTTACAAGAAGAGGAAGTTCACATTTTGACAAAAGAACAAGAAAAAGAAGTAAAGTCTGAGTACTGTAGTTTATTTTTATAGTGGCTTTGGGGAACTGGACAATCGGAACACAGGAGAAGGTCCTTAAAGAGACAGGAGCAGAACTGGGGCGGGGCTGCATCAGGCACCACGAACAGATAAATGAGGAGCTTTTTGAAATTAAAGTAATGCCAAGATATGGCAGAGTGAAAAATGTAGCCCAATATCCATGATGTGTCCTATTGTGACTGAAAACCTTGGTATTTCCTTCAGATTCTGCATCTGTAACCCCACACATCTACTGTTGTGTTTCCAGGTTCTCCCGATCCGACGAACTGTCCCGTCACCGCCGCTCCCACTCGGGCATCAAGCCGTACGAGTGCTCGCTGTGTGAGAAGAAGTTCGCCCGCAGCGACCACTTATCCAAACACACAAAGGTCCACCGAAGCTCCAGGCCCAGCAGGATCATCAGAGCCACAGTGTGACACCTTCAGCTGGCCTACAACACCTGCCCCGCCTGCCCCGCCTGCCCGGCCCCGCTCTTATTTAGGCGGTGGGGAGGGGGGGCAGGTCCAGGTCTCCCTCAGGACTTTTGGTGCTTTATGAGCAGAACTTTAAGAAAAGCTTCAGAGCTGGGCTGCTGTTTCACAGTCACGGTTTCCTTCCTTTCTCTTCCACCCCCCTGCAGTGTTCCTTCTGAGCAGCTCTTCTCATAACGAGCTAACAGCCACCTCAGGAAAAACTCTGCTGAAAGTGGATTTCCTGGCCTTTACACACCCACATACGGCAAAATGCAAAGTCGTACAGAGGCCCCTATTGCAACTTCTGCTTGCTCTGCTGCTCCTGTTGCCAAGCTACAAGGTGCTGGTGGAAGTAGGGTGGAGCCCGGTTGATGGGAGCATCTGCAAATCTATTATCTCTTTTCTACTTTTGCAATTCGTCCCTCTTCTTCAAAGCCAAACTTCAGGGTTCACATGCACTTGAAGCTTCCAAGCGTTTTGCTCTTTTTAGTGTCCCATTGATGTCACGTGTTCCAATCATAAGGCTAAGATGGACCTCATTCACGTGACGGAGCACGGCAGCCGTCTCTTTAGGGTGAAATTCTGATTAAAGAAAAAAAAACGTCTCCTCAAAGCTCTTTGATTTTCAGAGTCCCTGTCTACTCTGAATATATTTTTTGACTCTTTATAGCGGAGACGCTAATCTGGTCACACTGAGCTTGTGGCTTTGCTTACAATTCGGCCCAGCTGAGAAAAACTCTTAAACTCAATGTCTTATGCATCCAACTCTGGCCTTTTTGTTGCATTCATCGAATCAGTGATCCACCTCGTTCGGACCCGTTTGCCTTTTCTCAGCCCCCGTATGTCCCAATCTCTTTATCGATGCCTTTTGTCCATATCACAAAACCTCTCTTGATCCCACTGTTGTACTGTTATCGTATGACTGCTCTTATCTAACTGTGATTCTGAACAGGGGTTTGCCAAACCAGAAATCCCAGTTCTGGCCCTGTGATAGAGTGAAAACGACACCCTTGGTGTGTGACGGTTTATAAGCTCCTTGTTCTCTGAATATCATTGTTCAGCCGACTTATGTGGCCTAGGAAACTGCTCGGCCTACACGTTACACTTTGGCTCAGTGGTGCAAAAGTGACGTGAAACACTGCTCTTTATTATTTACAGTAGCCGTTCCTGTAAACATTTTCTGTTGTTTTATAGCAGCAAGAAAAGCTACTAGTTTAAACAGCTGGAAAGGCAGCTAACATCTATTCAATCATCTGTATTAGCATACTCAATATAACGTGTACTGAATATAAAGGACAAAGATAACGTGTACAGCTTGTAGCCTTTATATAGTTTTTTTTTTTAAATCAAAGAGGAATTTCAATCAGTGCATTAAGCTATTCAGTCGTGTTTCTGAAGAGGTTTTTGGTCTGTTACGTGAGTCTGATTGTAGCGTGATCAATCTGGAATGTCAGACTGATTACAGTCTGGGATTTGGAGTCCCACTCTATCCATTCACAAAACATTAAGCTAAGTCTGCTGGTCTCAAGTGCACTTGTGTTAGTGGAAAGTGAGTTATTGTGCTCTTATGGCAGTTCCATAAAATGTAACGGAACCATAAAATGCCAAAAAAAGAAGAAAAAAAAGTATTTTCTATGGAAGGTTAAACTGTGCCGCTCAGTCGCTGTTGTCATTTTGCTCTCTGATCTTTACACTTTGGTGCTTCGTTAACCTACCAGTGCTCCACAAGACGAGACTGTATAACTGAAAGCATAAAAGCTTCACATAACTGGATTGTCTCTGTTGAACCAGCAGACTCTTACTATTACAAACCGTAGGCTACTGGCAATCTTAACCTTAGCTCGAGCAACATTGGTGCTTTTGGATAAGCTCAAACGTAGAGCACTTCTGCATGTAGCAGTGCACAGTCATTTACACAGCAATCATCCTTGTATCTTTGTCTGTTAGCATTTTGGATACAGTAGTTTTCTTTCAAAAACAAACCACACTCTGTAACGTAGAAACCCGTTCAAAGCAGCCAGACGGGCAGACGTGTTTATCTGTCTGAACCAGCGCTGTCTTTGTGTCTGAGCCTCCCCGGGCTGCTTCTACTGACCTACATCCAGACCTGTATTCCCTAATCAGCATCCAGTCGTCTCTCCCTCGCTCTCTTTCCCTCATGCTTGTGTATCTGGATAAACACAGGTGGTGTTTTTTTATTTTAGTTTTTTTTTTGAATACCAGAAATGCTATTTTCCTATTTGCAAAAATAAAAAGGGAAAAAAAGAAAAATGCTGAATTCTTTTATTTGTGATGCAGACACAGCAGCATGAGCAGCTGTAATGAGATTTTAACGCATAGTGGGAATGTGTGTGGGATTACAGAAAGCGTGTGAAAGTAGTTTCTAAAACTTACTACAGTGGGATTTCACTGTGTGAAATAGTTGAGAACAGATTCTACAAACTGCAGTTTCACTGTTTTCGTTCTCATCATGTCTCTATAAACTGCAGCAGGCAGTTCCTGTCAGCGAGAAGAAGGGGAAAAAAACACTTAAATTTGCTTTTACACTCACCAGTTCCAAATTTAAAAGTAGGGTATCTGGCATAAATGACAAGCTGTTTTAGTATTTAATAGCCAGACTGGATGCATCCTGAAGATATCAATCAGATCAATGTAAGATATCAATGTAATCGGACTTTTTCTAATCAAAAAGAACATTTCAGATATTGTTTTTCCAGGACAAATGGCATCACTTTAACTGTTTATGTGTATGGGGTTTCACATTGAGGATCTCCAGAGCTGAGCTGCAGATATCCACAACCTCAATTGCTCTTTTTTCCCTTAGCTAAGTTCACCAGTTGTGGCAGAGCTGGCATCGGGAGCAACTCCAGATTTAGTGTCTTGCCCAAGGACACTTTGGCACGTGGACAGGGATTGAACCAGTAATCTCGCAATTAGCACACAACCTGCTCTACCACCTGAGCCACAGCTTTAATTCTCTTTAATCTTTAATTCTTAATACAAGCTATCTACATTGCCCTTTTAAGACATCTTAAGTTTGAATAAGTCGGAATGATTGTGTAGATGTGTCAGACTGGAGTTCTCTCTTGTCAAAATGAGTTTTCACTTGGCGAAATGATAATCTGTAGATACTCCAGGAACTACGGCAAGTGGGAGGCACCAACAGCATATGAAAAGCCATTTTATCGCCACGTCAGAGCGCCTTAGGTCAGATTTCTACTAAATTTGAACCACGAGTCTCCAATGAACAAAGCTCTTGTTCTCCACAAACTCCTCACCAATGAGCTTTTTTCCATTTCAAGGCATTTCCTAACGATCTTATCAACACAGCAGCCACCATTATATCTGCTGATGCTGTTCAAATGCTCTGCTGCACTAATATCCAAGCATATCCTAGTCAAAGGGACGTTTGAAATATCTGCAACTGCTGTATGGCGTAGTCCAAACTGAATTGCATACAATACTATTCAAAAGTTTGGGGTCACTTAGAAATCTGTATATCTATAAATTTTATTTTGACTAGTAGGAATAACATTTAACTATTTGCAAAAAAAGATCCTGACTAGTTACAGTTAAAGTGTGACAAGCAAAAATGAAGTTAACATTTATAATTCTCGACTGTCAAACTCGGTTAATAAATGTCAAATAGTTTGTCATAGACATGTTGTTGGACATTGGTGGAGACCAAAGTCAACAAAAAAATAGCGGGTCAAAAGTAAAACTTCAAATTAATGCTATCTTTGTGTTCACTGGATGCGAAAATACTGTTTGCCAGCATGTTCGTCTTAGCAAATAATAATGATAATGGTGTTTTAAATATTTACAGCAAAGTTACAGTTCTGATAAACTTTGCTTTAATATGTTTTTCTGCCACAGATAAATATGCTGCATGTTCTATATTTATTTGGTATCTTTAGCTGTTACTTTGTAGGTAGCTGCTGTAATCAGTTTTTCAGTCACCGAATTGGGACATTGCCCCACTTTTCCAAATTAGCATGATCTATTTACACATATAGTGGACAAAACAACATTAGCATTTATTTGGAGCCATGGTTTAGATGTCTTGACAAACACAAGTCTAACTTTAATATTCCTTTTAGCTCTGTTAGCTCTCTGGTCTTAGCTGCTAGCCTAGACGTGCTACTTTCCACTAGCTAGTGGCTAACTGATGTGTACTGCAGTAGCTTTATTAACTTTTTTTTTTTTTTGGTTTACAGTTTAATTTATTGACCAAAGCAGTAAGTTCCCCAAATCAAAACAATGAGCTAGAAGAGGCTGAAGGGCTGTATAACACTGAAGGAAGGTGCTTTAGTCACTACTACTGCTATCGGGCTTCATTTTTGTTTTATTAGCTGCTAGTCTAAATGTGCTACTTTTCACTAGCTAGTGGCTAACCGTGTCAGCTGCTGTGGCTTTATCAGCATTTTTATTTAATTTTTTTTGTATAAATTCATTTATGGACCGAAACAGTAAATTCTCAAATCAAAACAAGGAGCTAAAAGAGGCTAAATGGCATTATAACACTGATGTATATTTTTAAAAAATGATGAATAGAACAGTTAACAAAAAAATACTGTATAAGATAGATTCATACATTCAAGAAAGATAAGGAAACCAGTGAGCACGGTACCAAAATTACCAACATTTACAGTAAAGATGCAAATTGTTGACATATAAAAAACATGGCAAAATCACTGGTATTTTCAGTAAAAAAGAGTACTAAAAATGACTGACTATCGACTATATAAACTAATATAATGAAGTACATGAATTATCCATCCGCAACAACATCACAATGCTGCCTGCAGCCACATGCACAAAATACCAATTGAGAAATGTAGTAACAGATATACAGAGCCATGAGCCAGGAAGTCTATCAAACTACACATCTGCTAGCACTGCTGTCATGGCGGACAAATTCAGCAGCCTGTTCCCTACTCACTGCTTCTTTAATCACCTGCTCTCTGCTAATACCAGAGTCTGTCTCATTGAAATGACACGGATCTGAATTTTCTGCAGCTCTGAATGACAGCAGGGATTACAGCACAGGGTGGGTGGCAGGATAACCACATCAAGGCCACTCCAGCAATCCTGTGGATGAAAAAAAAAGAAAAGAAAGCAAAGCTGCAGGCAGGTTTCAATCCTGTGTTCACTTTCCAGCACTGATCTGACTGCTGCAGTGTGGTGCAGTATCTCTTATTTCGGTGCTCTGTTAAGCAGAGAGGAAGCTGCAGCTATATCTGCACGCATATCATACTGGAATTTCTGCCTGTCGGTGCTTTCCAGTTGTGTTTGGCTGGGAGGGAGCTCGCAGAGGAAACTGGGACCAGCTTCAAAGCTAAACATCTGAGTCGCCTCCTTTCCTGCTCAGCTCTTTCATGCTGTCGCTAATGTGGCGCGATGCAACCAGAAAAAAAGCTGCTCATCTGATTCCTGTTGAGCCATTCTGGTTCATGAACTGAAGGCGGGCTTCTGAAAAGAAAAGTAGGCCCCAACAGTAAGACAGATGGACGAAAGGAGTTTCCTGGTAGAAATGAAACGTGGCCACAAGCTGTAATGTAACAAGAGTGGTTGACAACAGTCTTGACCAGAGGTTACTATAGGACAGAACACTGTACTGTGTGTTAAAGAGGAACCGTACGGCCTTTAAAAAGCTCAAGATTTACTGGGATCAGCATGTTTGACGAGAACATTTCTCTCCTAAAGCTAAAGACCAGAGAAAAAAGTTTTGTATTCTATTTCAATACACGGCTTGTTAACAAAAACCTTTTGTTGAGTATTTATGAGATCATTTATCCTTCAACTTTTACTATATTCTGGCCATGTCTCCTGGAAACTAAATTCATCTACAGTTCAAAAGGGCAGTTTGAGAAAAGCTTAAAGCTGCACTGAAGACTAATTTTAATACTTCTAATAAATCAGATGAGTGTTTGATTTTGAGAAATCATGTCTGGAAAAATACAAATAAATACACAATACAAGGCAATAAAAGTTTCAGTACTGTACACACAATGCAAGATACTGTTAAAAGTATATTATCAAAACTGCAAAAAGTGGTTATATGTATTTAAAAGATTTATCGTGTAGAATTAAGATAGCTAACTAACTTGTTGCACCACATTCTCAGAGGGCACGCTCACATTAAGTCCATTAAAAATGTTTTCACAACAATAACAGAACCCATGACTACTGTCAATGTGAAAGGTTAGGTTTGTTATGACAAACTCACTCAGAATTATCACATTACATTGCTGCCTTTAGCTCAGCAACTGATTTTAGTGTCTTTAAATTCATTGTTTTGGATTTGGACTCCATGATGTTGCTGTTTCGGTTCAGTTGATCTGGGGCTTGTTCCACAAAGCTGAGAAAAGGGAGGATTTAAATCCAGTGCCTGACTGGAACAATGATAAACAATTCTGAAACATATCTAAATACCCAACACAAGTACACTGAATTACAGGTAAAAACAAAGATTTACATACCCCTGTAAAGACCATGTATATCATGGTAATTTCCAGTTTCCAGTGACTCTGATAAGTCTTCATTTTCTATGTTGGAATCATTACTCGTGCATTTTTGTTGCAAAAACAATCATTCTTGCATTTTGGTTCTTTTAAAGATTTATTATAGGTATTCCAGAGATCTGGAGAAAATCTGCTGTGTCAAAAATACACACACAGCCACTTAAATTAATAGTTTTGGTGATGTAGAAAGCTCTGTTAATTAAATTTTCATAGTAATAAGGCCTTTTACCTTCTTGTCAGTGATTATGATTGACTACAGCTGGTGACTCTTCTAAGCTATAGGGCCCATTTGATACATCAATAGATTCAGATACAAACATTTCAGTAAGACAGTCTGAGGAGCTCAGTGCAGAAAGAAGTAAATTATTGACTTGAACTAGTCAAGAAAGTCTCTTGGAGCCATTTCAAAATTGCTTCAGATTCCAAAATCATATGTGGAAACAATTATTTGTAAGTATAAAGTACACGGCACATATTCATCACTGTCACAAAAAAACAAGCTATACATGTAGCTGAGAGACAGTTGGTCAGGATGGTCAATAGTTGACCAGGAATCACCAAAAGGAGATCCGAAATTTATTAGAGCACCTGGAACACAGGTGTTAGTGTCCACAGTCAGGTGTGTTTTACATCACCATGAGCTGAAAGGCTGCGATGTAAAAAGAAAGGCCTTCCATAGAAATGGCATTTCAAGGCTCAAGTAAAGTTTGCTGCTGATCACATGAACAAAGAAAAGTTCTGTAGTCAGATGTCACAAAAATTTAGCTATTTGCCCACAATGACAAGAAATACATTTGGAGGAGAGAAGGTGAGGCCTTTTACCACAGGAACACCAAGCATGGCGGTGGCAGTATTATGCTCTGGGGCTGTTTTTCTGCCAGTGGAACTAATTCTTTACATAAACTAAATGGAATGATGAAGGGCGACTATTACCTCCACATTCTTCAGGAAAACCTAAAATCATCAGCGAAAAAGTTGGGTGTTGGATGCAGCTGGGTGTTGCACTTAGACAATGCCTAGCAAATCCAAGCTTTGTTTATGAGGTACACTCACTTTATTGAACAAACCTCTGGTTTTCAGTGGCAGCAGTAAAAAAGAAAAGAAAAAAAATATGTTGAACCTGCTGTGTGCTGCCCTCTGACTGACAAATTGCAGCCACACAAAGCTGGTGACTAGCAGCTGAACAGAATTAGCCTTTAGCAGCTAAAGGGCCAGACATTTCCCTCTGCTGGTGGTGGACCAACACACACAAATCTAAATGAATGTTGCCCTGTGTGCTGGATGTGTGAATAGGTGAAATGTTTGCCAGCATATTAGTCATACGAAAACAGGTGGTTAAATGTCAGTGTTTTGTTTACAGAACTATCTATATAAAAGATGGGTGTAGCTCTTTGGTTCTCAAATATGAAACCGACAAGGAAGTGCTTTGAACCTGCATTCATACTTTTCACAAGACTAACAGATTGTTGTTTTTTTCTTGCTGGTTACTTTTATGCCGAATTGGACTCTATCATGAAAAAGTGCCCAGCAACATAGAAATTTCACTTCTAAAATCTAGGTCTGCCTGAAATATTGTGACCAGGACTGCAATTTTTTTCTTGAAATTCTCACTAACAATATTTTGCTGCAATATCTCAAACTTGCAGTTACTGAAGTGTTGGCTTCCATTATAACACAGTATTTATCTGAAATGTAAATGCATTCTTGACCTGCAGAAAGTTAACCAGGGGACTTCATAAAAAGCAGATTTCTCCCTCGTAGAATTATATTGCCTGAAAAAGCAAAGACACACTTAAATGTGTTCCAGGTTTAATTTAAAGGTGTGTTTGTCAGTATTTTATATGCTGCATAAACACACATGCAAAATTACCATTTGAGTTGTATGCATTCAATTTATTACTGAACCTCAGGCTTTATAAATGTGGTAAGGCACAGTTTAGCTGTATGTTTAGTCTGTGATCACCAGACAGCAGCAAATTACTATATATAATTAGTTAAACAAGACTGCTGATGATTGGTTGATGATAATGTGCCACTGCTGTTATGTGCTGCCACTTTGTGGTTAATCTGAAAACATACAGTTTGTAGAAACTGTATGTCTGCAAAGATATATATGTTATTTCACAGTAAAGTTATTTTACAGAATAATTCATTAACTACCTTAGTTGTAAGCTGGTAAATGAAATATTTCATCTTAAAAAAAATATATATATATAAAAATACTACATTGAGAATACAGGATCCAAAGTAGAAATTTAAGGGACCAAAGTGAATCCACCTGTGATCATAGACACAAGTTAGAAAATAACCAAGTCATCCTAGAAACAAAACTTCTTTTTTTTCTTTTTTAGATGTTTGGTCTTAGATCAGAGTCCAAAATAACTCTAGATAGATAGATAGATAGATAGACAGACAGACAGACAGACAGACAGACAGACAGACAGACAGATAGATAGATACTTTATTAATCCTGAGGGAAATTCAGCAGCTTGCATACAACAACATAAATAATAAAAAGGCAGGTTAGTAACATTAAATATATATATATATATATATATATATATACATATATATACACTATACACACTATACACACCACACACACACACACACACACACACACACACACACACACACACACACACACACACACACACACACATCTATCTATCTATCTATCTATCTATCTATCTATCTATCTATCTATATATATATATATATATATATATATATATATATATATATATATATATATATATATATATATCTCCACCGCGTTCATTGACAGAGTAAACATTACTTACTATCACACACAGAATAGAATGTTACTAAGGTGGTTGCATTTTGGTCATCTTTGGTCCTACTGGCATTATAAATTAAAACTCGTAGGTTTGGGCTGCACAGTGGAGTAGTAGTTAGCACTTTTGCCTTGCAGCAAGAAGATCCCTGGTTGAAATCCCGGCTTGGGCCTGGGATCATTCTGCATGGAGTTTGCATGTTCTCCCTGTGTATGTGGCTTCCTCCCACAGTCCAAAAATATGCTGAGGTTAATTGGTTACTCTAAATTGCCCGTAGGTGTGAATGTGAGTGTGATTGTTTGTCTGTATATGTAGCCCTGTGACAGACAGGCGACCTGTCCAGGGTGTCCCCTGCCTTCGCCCAAGTCAGCTGGGATAGGCTCCAGCACCCCACCCCACCCCCCCCCCTCCCCGCGACCCTCGTGAGGATAAAGTGGTGTATAGAGAATGGATGGATGGATGGATGGAATTCGTAGGCTCTATTTTAGTAAAAGTTCTGAGGTGTCTGTCTATAATAACACTGTAAACTGCAGTCTGCACTGGGGTCAAGAAAACAGAACGTTACAGACACCACACACTGCTGTTTGTGTGTGTGAACTAAATGTTTAACTGTGATGTAAAGCAACAACAACATAATAAACATAACAAGAGAGGAAGTGATCTCAGCAGGGGTTATATGACACATTTTTGTGCTTTTGGTAGCGTGGGAATTTTGGAATACACAGAGCAGCAAAACAAACAAGACAAATGAGTTTTTACATGGTTCGCTGACGTGCCTTGTTTAAACCTGCAGAACTTGAAAGCTGCATGAACTGAGAGAAATCACGTATAGTGCGTAAGTTTTTAGCAGATTTTAAACAGTGAGTGAAAAATAATCCTCACAATGCTAGAACGTCACTAAATTATATTTTCTCATCTTAACTTTGCAAGTTAAACTATTTACTGCTCAATTTCTACATTACAAAAATGTTGTAGCAGCACCCACCTGCCCACGGACACCGCCAGTTCCGGACATTGAAAAGTACGAGGGACCTGAATGCAGCATTATTTCCTGTTCAAAGCAAAGGATATACCGTCAGTGGAAGCCAGCTGCAGTTTAATGTATTTTCTGTTCCGGCATTTGTTTGACACTGTGTTTGAAACTTGTTTCCCGAGCGATGGAACCATAGAAAGCTTTCCGGAGATGTTTTGGGATTATTTGGTCGCTGCTGGACGACTGAGAAAATCCGCGGGCTCTTCGAGAGAGGTAATGTTAGCAGGCGAGCTAACGCCAAGCTAGCTAACAGCTAACTTACAGTTAGCAGAAAATAACGTCGCTGCCTTGTTGTTTTTGTGTCTCCTCGGGGGATCACACACACGGTAAACACGACTCAAAACCACCCAGGGCTGTGTCGTTAACTAACCGGGAAATGACTGCCAGACTGTGTTTGACGGTAACGAAACTAACCTGACGTTATGCATCAACAAGTGGTCTTTTATTTTGCACTGTGTGGGTGCTTTGGCTGTCTGACAGTAGAAACCAGTCGCTCCAGTCTTGATTGTTAATAGCGCATAAGTAACCCATTTTATGTGCCTGATTTGATGAAGCTGACGTTATCTCCCGGTGACAACGTTTGCAGCTAATGCCACACGTTACATAACGCTCACTTGTAATCTTTTTTCCCCTGGCAGCAGTTTTGAACACTGTCCTATTTTTTGGTGCCCTGATATCATTGGTTTTAACATGACAGTTGAGGGACAGATTGTGTGTGTGTTTGTGTGTCTCCATCCCAGCAGGTCTGGATGAGTCAGGGCAGATTTATTCGTTCACATAAGAAGCTTACACGCACACGCACGCCGGCAGACAGACAGACACTGACAGGGAAATCACAGGTCATATTCCAAGTGGACAAAAGAGCAGAAAAACATCTCATGAAAAGCCACCAGCACGTATCAGTCTTATTAGGATGGGTGCCACACAGCAGCTTGTGTCAACTCGGTGATAACACATTTCTGTGGCTCCTCAAGCTAGTGTGAGTAATCGGGTTGTGAATTGTAGGAATGTTGTGCACGAACCTGAATCAGGTTTCTCCTTTAAAACCAAAAACTAAGCATTATATATTACAGAAAGAAAGAAAGATCCTTCTTGACATTTGCACATACAACTCCATTCCCACAGCTGCACTGCAATGGATTTCTGAGAATATCTCGATAAAAGCATGATCACAGGTGGGAAGAAAAGTTAAAAAGTTAACATATTGGCAACAAATAGAATCTTTTCAGTATTACCAAGTGTGCGTAACATATATAATCAGAACATCTGTCATGCATGTGGTAGGCCACCCGTCACAATCAAACATGGGTGCTGCTGGTTGGCTTCGGTTATAATAAGTAATCCTTGAGCTGCTGTGCCGCACTCTTTCCCGCAACTGACGAAAGTATTTTGTGTAAATTCCCCAGAGGTGTTTACAGTTGGCTCAGAAGCCAACTTCATCAACAGAAGTTGTCTGTTGATGACTGAGGAGTGATTATCACCTATCTCATTTATGTGATTGGTGTGAAATAGAAGCAGAGATTGCTGCAGATTCAGTGTAATGTGTTTGCACCAGTACCTTCGTGCTAACTTAACAATATTGGATGTGTCGCAGAGCAATTTACATGTGCACTCTGTCAGTCGTTGTCGTTTATTGCTGTGTTCTTCTGAACATCTCGCAGGGCTCCAGAGTAACTTTTTAATTAGTAGCTCTGGTGCTACCAGCATTCTCAGTTAGTCACAGCAGCACATAGTTTGGTCGCCCCCCATCCACCTCCCACACTCTTATTTTGGTACAGCATCGCCACAACCATTAATCCACCTTGCATGCAGAGGAATGGTTGTCTTGACAAAACTTTTTGCTTGATATTATTTGCAAAATATTTCAATCTGAAAATGTATTCATTCTGTCACCATCTATAAATTGATTTGGTTAAACTCCTCACTTTCTGGACACATGCTTATTAATAGATGCTAATATTTACAGATTTACACTAAACGCCTGACATGCAGGCTACATGCTAGTAAAGCGGCCATAGTTTACTCAGACAAGTGTGAGACCAGAAATTAGCGACCAGAAATTAGCTGGTAAAGGATGAAATAACTCATTCAACTATTTTTCAGCTCTAGCACTACATTCACTGTAAGTGAATGTAATGGGCTTCTATTTCTTTTCAGCTGCCTCTGTCGAGATCTTTCTACCCGCATTTTGATCATCAGATGTGTCAAAGTCGACTTCTCTCGCTCCACATGTAGTTTTTTTTAAATTAATCCGTTCTAGATAGTTTCATCTATGGAACATGGTAATGACAAAATGAATTTTTTGACACCTTAGGCAGTGACAGATTGAGAGAGGCAGGGAAGAAGAAAGAAGGAAGGAGTGCTGGAGCCTATTCCAGCTGATACAAGGTAAAAGACACGGTACATACTGGATACCAGTCTGTCACGAACACAACAGACAGCCATGGACACTCACTGTCACATCTCCAGTCAATTTAGAAACTCTAGTTAACCTACCATGCATGTCTGTGGACTGTGGGAGGAAGCTGAGCAGCTCAACCTGCAGAAGCCTCTCACAGGCACAGAGAGAAAACTCAAACCCCTCATAGAAAGACTCCATCTAACCAGCAGCTGTACAGACAACAGTACTAACTGCAGCACTGTCATGCTGCTGCATCCTGATTTCTAAACTGTTTTGTCAATTTTGGACAGTTACAGTAGTATTTTATGTCAGTCCATCAGAACAACCGTAGAGCTGCTACACGTAATTAGTGAATGTCAGTGGTATCTATTTCAAATATTGCTTTTTTCTTTTTTGAGTAACAATCCCAAAAAAGTTACGACTTTTTGAGTATTTGATGTTTTGTAGTGCACTACAGTAGTGTCTTTGAGTGTTGAACTGTTTGATTAAAACAGCCCTTTTGAAGACTTTACCTTAGAATAGAGGGAATTATACTATTTTTTGACAAGTTACGGATATTTAATAATTTCAATAGACTAATCACAAAAACAGTTGGTAGTTTGATTAAAAATAGAAATAATTAACTTTTTTAACAAATTTAAACATGACATGATCGGCATAATTTGTTAAATGAACAGTTTTGTACCAGATTTTAATGTATGTTAATGTAGAGGGGGGAAAAAACCATTGTTTTTGTACTTTTAGTAATATTATGACAGTTTCCCAGAATTCTGAAACACTACAGGTTTGCCTGGAATGCCTAACTACTTAAAATTTCATATGCAACAAGTACCTCACAGATTTTTGAGAAACTAAAATCATACAAACAGGTTAAATACTGCATGAAAAGTGTTCATGCAGACAGTTGGTGTGCAGGCTTTTTATTCCCATGCATCGTCTTTATGGAACGCTCTTCCGTCTGACATTAGGCAAGCTTGCTCAGTAGAGGTTTTCAAAGCTAAGCTAAAGACCCACTTGTTCTCTGCTATATATGAATCATAACTTGTGAGGTACTGTGCCTTCTTAGATGTCATTTCTGTCAGTTTTACTGTTGTTGTGTCTTCTCAGCCATTGTTTTTATCAGTTATCATTTTATTGTAATTTACCTATTGCCCAGTAAAGCACTTTGACTTGAAAATTCTATATAAATGAAAGTTATTATTATTATTATTTTGAAACATTTTTTATAAAACATGGATAAACTGCATACAAAAATATAGTTTTCTTTCAGAATAAACACAATAATCTGCAAAAATTCTTTGTTTTTTTTTTTTTTAACTTAAAATGTATTCAGCTGACGTAAAGCTACACCTAAAGCCAAAAGCCCAAAAACTTGTTTGCAGGTCTGTTTATCTTAATAGGCAGTTAAAAAAATGGAAGCACTGGAGTTTAGACTAGAAATTTCTCAGTGCAGCAGATGCAGTAGAATTTTGGCATAGCACCGCGTAGCATGAAGGTATGAGATTCCATTGTAATATTTCTACACTGGAAAAGACGGTTAAACAGAGGTATCTTGAAAAGCAGAATTTATCAGATTTAGGCCGAGGCCTCCTCGACCATCAGATTTTTAAAACCACTCAACCTTTCTGGGAAGTGCGTTTCCTTCTCTTTCATGTCTCAGACGAGTAGAATAGTCTGCGGCGTGTAGAGAGACAGCAGGACGAGGAACACTGAGGCTGTTCTGAGGACGACGGGTGGCCATAGTCCTGTGCAGCAGCCACACACAGCATGTACAATTATTCCTCCCCTGTCCTCACTTTTTGGGCTTGCTCTGCGTGTCCCTCACAGCATGAACCCAACCATCTATCGTCTGCTTTCTATCTGCAGAGAAACCTTTTGTCTGCACAGAGGATCAACTGCTCATTTTTCTGTTCACACCCTATGATTATGTGACCCTTAAGAGTTGCACCCAGCAGAGGTGACACAAAGGAATGATTATAAAGCCCTTCTTAGACATGGAGTGTATAACTCTGCTGCCTTCATCGATCTATTAAAGTAACAGCATTCATACATGGGTCACCTTTACGTTGTATTTTGTTTGTGGCTTCATTTGGACAGACTCACCACAGTGATGGAGAGAGTTACAGCATGCTTGAGATACTTGCCGGACATGCCAGATTGGACAGTACATCAAGTGACTAAATCTGATATCAAGCTTCCCAAACTGTCCAAACTACTGATAGCCTAGTTTATTTATGATCTTTTGAACACTGAAAATTGCACGTTTTTATTTATTTATTGTTACCCATCTACCTGTAGTTGCGTCAATGATTCAGGTCACATTTTCTATCAATTGTGGGAAACATCCAATCACACAATATTGATTCTTTTACAAATATCCTGCTTCTTAGTAGTAGAAAAACTTGACGTGACAGAAAACCATTTATGACATTAGATAATGAATCAGACTTTTACAAGCAGTCCAATACAAATATCCCAAGCTCAGGACTCACCTGAGGATCGCCGCTGCATAACAAATGATTTAACTGCAGTGTATAAACTATGACTCTGTGACCAATATATCCTGAGTGATCCCGTCTGAACGTCGGAGGTAGTTTAGAATTGGATGTAAGTAGTGAAGTTTTTGCTCACTTTGGAGATGCTAATATGGACCCTGCTGCTGTCTGATGCTGCAGGTGTTTTATAAACTCAGGGGGAAAACTCCTGTAAATAGCTGGAAGTAACAAACTAAACTTCAGCTCCTGTTGTCTTTTTTTCAAAGTTAGAATCACAGCTTTGGATTAATGGATCACGTCATTTATCAGATCGGTTACTGTCACTGTCAGCTGCTTGTAGTATCATGTCTGTCCATGTGAACACACAACTGCTTGGATTCTTGTCACTGCAGCTCTGGAGTTTTTCCTTGGAAGAGCCTTTGTCTAAAAGCAGTATTATGCCAACCAAATTTCGTGAAACCTTTTAGTTCAGACTAGTGCTGAAAATTTTGAAGAACACATCTAGTTGCACCGTTTTTGTTATAGACATTCTGACTTTATTAGGAATATCGTTTTGTAATATAATGTTTCAGTTTGATATTTGCTTCCGTGTTATAGATTTAAAAATGGGATGGAGCTTTACTGCACCATCCAAAGCAGGTGGCATGAATTTGTGAAACATGACAGATTAAAGTCTTGGTCATTCCAAAATGTATTTTGTGTGGCTATTTAATAATTAGACTGAGACTATGTGGAACCACAGTGTGCATGTCAGTGATCAGTAATATGTTTGGTGATTTGGCAGGAAAATCTCTGGTGTTTTTGAACCAATATTGGTGCTTCAATGTGGAAAAAGCATTCTTCAAGTTGCTCCACACAAGCCGAAATGCATTACAAGTAGGTGCTTATCCGTTTAGATGTGTTTAAAGTGATGTTGAAATATTCTTATTTAGTAAGGCTGTTGTCATGACTTTTGCAGAAATCTGACCCCAGTGCTCACTCAGACTTGAAGCCAATATGCTCAGGTTAATGGAAAGGAATGAATGCCCGAGACTGGCTTACTTAATGCTAAAAAATAGGTTGATTTAGTCAGTTTAAAGTAGGATGCACCGGTTGCCTGTGTTCTTGGTCAATCAGTTCCAATGCAAATTGTTATTGGGGTCCATCAGTTAACAATTAAAAGAGCCTTTGGTGAGGCTCCAAAGCATCATGTAACTAAAGCAACTGAAAAGTCGTCCCACTCTACCTGGTGCTCACAAATATGTAAGTCAGTCACAAACTTTATGTACACGCCCACACAGCCCTGACAGGAAGTCTAAATTAGCTAAAGTAAAACCACCTGTGTGGGTGTAGTACCGATGTTTATGGGGTGTAATCGGAGCATATTATGATATTATGTCAGACAGTCACAAAGAAATTCTCAAATGAAAGTTGCACCCTAGCTCAGAAAGCAATACAACAGAACAAAAGCATGTGTTACAGTTAGGCTGATTATATTTCTTGCTTCATTATTGTCTACAAACCGCAGTTTACCCGACTGGTTAATCTGTTGCCTTACTGCAATGAAAGCATATTTACAGCTGCACGTAACTGTGGTTTGCTTGATGATGTTTCACACCATGCATCTAAGATAAAGACAGCACGAGACATATCGGTCCCAGCAGGGAACCCAGATGTGAGCAAGATGTTTGGCCTAGTCAGTAGCCACATCACAGTGCTGGATCACATTTAATGTGTTCTGCACCTGATAAAAACTGGATATTTATATGTGTAATCCTAATATTTCTGAGTAATTGGCTTAAAGTGAACAACAAGACATCCCATATAGATATATGTCAATATTAGTGGATCATGGTCCTAACAAGTAATGGGAGTCTATTTACCAACTAGCAACCTAGACGGTCCCAAAAATGTGCATTCAGACCTCCAGATTTTCCATACACAGCAAGAAGATGAGTAAATGTAAATGGACTTTTCATTCTGGGTGCCAGAAATTTCCATAAAGAGAGTGGCATTGAAGGTGTGTGACTTAACCCAGCTGTTGAAGAAACCACTGTTGAATTTATTTCACAGGGTATGTGTTGGAATAACCAGGCTGGAATGTAAGAACCACATGAAGGAAAAGCGCCTGTAGCAGACGGTGCACCTGGCCCTGTAAAATCACCTCTTATTCCTTGGCTGTTAAACATAATAAAATACGTCAATTACGCCAGATTTCTGTCCATACTTTTAGGTATCCAACACACTTACATACAGTGCTGTGCTGCAGTATCAGACATCAATATGCTAGCAGCAGATCCTTTGATTTCAAGCAGTTGTGAGGCGGGACCTCCATGGATTGAACTAGTTTATTTCACATGTCCCACAGATTCTTGATTGAACTCAGATTTGGGGAAATTGGAGGCCAAGTCAAAACTTCAACCTGAACATTTTCTGCAGTGTGACAACCAGCATTAACCTGCTAAAAGAAGGCCATTACAATAAGGAGATAACATTGCCATGCTATTCTTTTTACCATGATGCATTCTACTGCCATATCTGGTCTACTGATCAGAAGGTTCAAACCTCAGTTCTACCACACTGTCATTGTTGCACCCTTGAGCGAGGCCCCTAACCCTACCTGCTCCTTATCATGGCGTACCCTACACTCTGATTCCAGATGGGATATGCATAAACAGAATTTCCCAGTGCTGAAATGTATTTGTGAGAAAGAAAGACTGCTTTTTTCATCTCCAGGTAAATGCCAGCACATGATGTAAAAGAAAATGTAATTCATCAGACTAGACCACCGTCTTCCATTGCTCTTTGCTGACGTTGCCCTATACGTTGCAAGCTACGATGCTTTGTGTGTTCTGACATATTTCAAACCATGACGTTTTCAGCAGTTTGCTACTGTAATTCTTCTGTTTGTTCAGACCACATGCGTCAGCAGAGTCTTGTGTGCCCATAAACCAATCACTGATACTCCAACCGTTCTTCCTTTGACCACTTTTATTAGGTACTAACGGCTGCATACCCAAAAACACCCCACAAGACCTGCTGTTCTGGAGATGCAGTTGTCACGTCATCACAGCTTGATGCTTGTCAGAGTCACTCAGATTCTGACTCTGCCCATTTTTCCTGCTTCCAGCACATCAACTTCAAGAACTGCCAGTTTACTTGCTGCCTCATATATCCCACCCACTGACAGGTGCCATTGTAATGAGATAATGAATTCGCTTCACTTGTCAGTGTGGTTTTAATGTTGTGGCTGATTGGTGTATAAAGCGTTTGTTTTCCCATGTGTTTGCTGCTATTCATGCACACACTAAATGCTGGCATGTCTTTGTTTGACTGATCGAAGGAGGAAAGATTTTATCCAAATAACTGTGAATAAGCTGAACTCACTGAACCAGCATTCAGTGGTGTGTCTAAGGCCAATATAGCTTTGAGCAGCACTTTAGTGATTGATAATGATTTTTCTCTTCTCCTTTGTTTTTTTCCAGTGAGAGACATGGACAACTCTGTCACCCTGTGGCAGTTCCTTCTTCAGCTCCTGTTGGATTCTAATAATGACCAGCTCATCTGCTGGACCAATGAGGAAGGGGAGTTCAAACTATTGCAGGCGGAGGAGGTGGCCCGGCTGTGGGGAGCCCGCAAAAACAAGCCCAACATGAACTATGACAAGCTCAGTAGGGCACTCAGATACTACTACGACAAGGTAAATACCCATTTCTTTATCTATTATAGGATATACAGCGAAGAAGCTGTCCTGTATTTCAAGCTCAGTCTTTTGGTCTTCAGGTCCTGTGTAATGTAACAAGTCCAATAATGGTCCATCCAGCTGCACAACTACTGCTTGTGCTCTACGTTGTCTATTTTATTTTGTTGTGGCCTTCAGTTCCAAATTTTGATTAATAGTGATTTATTTATTTGACCGATATGTTTCTATTGGCTGTAACTGACATAAAAGACAAGCGGCGAAAGACGGTAGTACGTTGCATTTGAGATGTTATGATAAACATCAAAGATTTTCACCTGAAATTGTCTGTTTTTGGAAAAAAAATCTACATCTGTATCATCTCAAATGGTCCTGATTATTTCTACAATGTTCTAGTGTCACCCTAAAGCTTTTTCAGATATGCGCTCTCCTCAATTCCGCACCTATCAGGATACAAAAGGAAGTGTACATAAATGCAAAACTTAACTGCAATTAAGAACAGATACTAACTGGTAAAAGATTAACGATACTCACCAATAATGAATATGATCAGAATTTTACCCCACAAAACATTACGAGGAGCTGAAGTTTGTTTCTTCCAGATGTTTAGAAGTATTTCCTCTGAGTTCTTTGAATACCTGCAAAATCAGACTGCAGTAGGATCCATGTGTGTTTCCAAAAAGCGATAGCTGCACGTATTTGCACCGAGACTTTAATGAAATCCCTATAGCTATGAATTCAACCAGGAAGATTTGCAAGACTAAACTAGAATCCTGCAAATAATAAAGGATTGATGAAGCCATGTTCGCTGTCTAAAAGGGGCTTAAAACAACTGATGCAGTAGTTCTAGTTCAGGTTGTGCTTTTTGATTTATATGATTTGTCAAAAAATGCAAAAGGAAGTAAAGTTATACATCCAAAAAAATACTTAAATAGCTAGTTTCCGTCCCTCTTGGATGAAGATAAAATAATAATAATCATAATGACAATAATGTCACTACAGTCTTCATAAAATGTATATATTTCCACTCCTCCAGGGTTGCCATAAAGGTTAATATGAATTTGATCAAATTACATCATTTTATATGTGCAAAATCTGCCATACACTACCGTTCAAAAGTTTGGAGCCACTTAGTAATGTCCTTATTTTTAAAAGAAAAACATTTTTTTCAATGAAGATGACATTAAATTAATCCGGAATCCAGTGTAGACATTGTTAATGTGGTAAATGATTATTCCAGCTGGAAACAGCTGATTTTTAATGGAATATCTCCATAGAGGTACAGAGGAACAGCAACCATCACTCCTGTGTTCTAATACTACATTGTGTTAGCTAATGGTGGTGAAAGGCTCACTGATGATTAATAATAATAGTGGATTAGATTTATATGGCGCTTTTCAAGGCACTCAAAGCGCTTCACAATGGATCCATTATTCATTCACTCACACAGGTGGTGGTAAGCTACATTTGTAGCCACAGCTGCCCTGGGGCAGACTGACGGAAGCGTGGCTGCCAATCCGCGCCTACGGCCCCTCCGACCACCACCAGCATTCACACACAGAGCAGCACTGGAGGCAAGGCGGGTAAAGTGTCTTCTCCAAGGACACAACAGCACATGACTAGGTCAGAGTGGGAATCGAACCGCCGACCCTTTGATCATTGGACGACCCGCTCTACCACCTGATCCACAGCCGCCCCAATTAGAAAACCCCTGTACAATTATGTTAGCACATGGATAAATGTGAGGGTTTTCATGGAAAACATGAAATTGCCTGGGTCACCCCAAACTTTTTAAAAGATGTAAAAGTGTATAACTGTCAATAATAAACCAAATACATGATGCTTAAGTGTTTTGAAGCAGCAGCTAGAAACCCAGACCAAATCATTTTCTCCAGACTTTCACCAAAGTGTACACATTGCAAGACAGTGGAAGACAATAGCTCAGATACATCCAACCCATAAAGATGTAAAATCAGCTAGTTCTACTCCCTCATTAAACTGTCCGGATTGCATCAGTATACTATTATATTTATCTGTAGGAGTTTAATGTCTGCTTCTTCATTGTCACTACTGTCAGTGTATGCATCCTGTGTGTGTTGCAGCTGGTACCACCATTTACTTCAAATTCGTTGTGATGTCACAAAATTGTTTTGCACATATGCATGTCTCAAACTCAGGTTTTTAATAAGTACAATAATCTTTCTTTTTTCAAGTACCAAACATCATTCTGATCAATGAAGGCCAAATTTTCAAATAAGTCTACTACAAGCAAGTGACATTTTTGAGTGAAGGGTGTCTTTGAAGTCCACTGCTGAAGAGAAGCAGAGTGCTGTCAGTCTCCCACTCTGCTTGTGGTTTGGTAGAGTCACAGCCTGACCGTGTGGGTGTTCAGGGCAGGGCTGCGATGGTATGTTTGGCTGTAGCATTTGTGGCTACTAGTTTAGTACAGACAGGAAGGACAGAGCTGTCCCACGCACAAGGCTTTTCTGTGGTCGGCTCTTGTATTACTCTGTCTTTGGTAGAGGATACTACACCAGGCCGTCTTGTTTCTGCTCTCACTGTGTGTTTTCTGCCAACATGAATGTGATGTTTGCCTTTTTCTGTTTTTCTTTTTAGAACATCATAAAGAAGGTGAACGGGCAGAAGTTTGTGTATCGTTTTGTGTCCTATCCCGACATCCTGAAAGGAGATGTTGGCACCCGAGCAGAGAGCGGAGACGTTGGCGCCGGGGGCGTTCCTCCCCTGTTGAGAAGGGAAGACAGCAGTGGACAGGAGGGTGATTCAGGTGATAGAGCCAAGGTGGGGGGTACTACAGCAGCTCTGGGCTCCAGCACCAAGCAGTCGAACCGCAACGACTACATCCACTCTGGCTTGTACACCTCCTTTACCCTCAACTCTCTGCAAAATGGACGCCAGCTCTTTAAGTCCATCAAAATAGAGAATCCAGCCGAGAAGATGGCTGACAAGCGGGGCGTCACTGCCACCTCACAGAGCCTGGAGACAGTTTCTCAGCAGCAACAACCAACCGCTTTGCCGTCAGTCATCAAGTTTGGAAACACCCCTCCGAAACCAGCACTTGCACCGCCTCCTCAGGTTGCCATAGAGACGACCCTGATGCCCAACCAGTTGGATCTACTCCAGAATCCACCCCAGATGGTTGAGGACATCAGCACACACTCCTCGCTGCCGCCCCATTCTGTTTACTCATTCGAACACATCCGCCCATCAGAACCAACGTTCACACCAGCCCTGACCTCAGCCAGTCCGTCTCCCAGCATAGTGCTCGACTCCTCCCAGGAGCTGGTGATCGACAGCGACATCGAGTCCAGGTCTTCTCAGCCCACAGATGTTCCAGCACTGGAGTCCACAGACACTCAGGCACAGGACAAGGCTAGTATACATACAAACACACCTCACACATTACTAGTTTAAGATTAACTTTGGGTGTAATGATAAAACTTTGCAGAAATGCAGAGAATTGGTAATACTTTTTTGTGACTTGTTATATATATATATATATATATATATATATATATATATATATACGTTTTTATGTATAAATAATTGCTAAAATAGGCTGTTTATTTTGTAGCACCACCCTTTACAATTGTATTTTTATTCATTTCTGTTTTTTATTTGGTTCATTTCAGACATAGTATCATAAAGAGAAAAACCAAAACAAAACATGCAAAATGAAAAACAAAACACAAAAAAACAATCAAGCCAATTCCAAAACCTAAAATAATGTCTGAAAACGAGTAAAATGAAGTTTATCTTATCTCCGACTCGCTACGTGTCTTTACATTTCATATCTTACTGTTTCCTGTTTAAACCTTATACTTTGATTCCTCTTTAGAACCCCCACGGACACATTTACTGCACACATTATTATATTTTTCAAGCAGTGTTTCCAGCACACTTTTGATTTGACTCATGATGAACAACAAATACACTGAGTTGTCTTTATTGAATTCAGTTCTAAAAGCTGTGTTTGTTCTGATTTGATACACTTTACGTTGGACTGTAGCACTGCCATTGCATAATTATTGTGTATGCTAAATATTCTATATTATTAATCTAATTCACTATGGATTGCTGTTTTTTCCCTGATGTTTTCAAACCTAAAAGCACACACATATCTTTTTGCACTGTGACTTACCGGCTTTATTGAACCAAATATTCCAGAGTTTGTCTCATGTAAAAAAAAAAGACAACCGTTTGCGTCCACCAGGTGGACAGTGCCATCGGTTTGTCAGGAGATGAAACCAGTCTGGTGGATGCAGAAACCAGTTCATCTTCAGTGAGCAGCAGCACAACAGTCAGCACGCAGAGTATGGGGAAGACACGCAAGCCACCCAAAGTCCTGCAGATCAGCCCTCCAACTCTGCTGGTCACCGCCTCTGACTTCTCCCCCATGAACCTCTGCAGCCCCTCGCTACCTACCGCCTCTCTCACACCAGCAATGCTACAGGTAAGAGTCTGGCCTTATCTTTGTTAGCCCTCTGTTATTACGTCTTGTTCTGCCAGCTGTCTCTCTGGTCTAGACCAGGTTGGTTTGTCTTTAAGAAACAACAGGAAAGCTAATCTCTTCGTTTGCAATAAGCAGATACATTTATCAGGATATCTCCCCCTCGTTTATTTATAGCATCTAACCACACACTGCCGACACTATCTTTCTTAATTGGCTTATCTACTTCTTCTCTAGATTCTTTGGCATCCGTTGTTCCTGTCATAACTCCTCTCACAATGTGGGTTAGAGACGCTAGGAGAGAGGCGTTGCAATCAGTGTGAAGTGTCAGCAGTTCGTGAAAACCCACAGCTACTGTATATGAGCTAACAGTGAGCTTGTAACAGATTGTTTTGATGTGTCATTGGTAAGCTTGCATAGATAAAGTTGCATAATAATACTTTAAAGTGCTGCTATTGTTGTAAAATATGCTCCAGGCTTCCAAGAAATAGATCCATTTTACAATCAGTGTGTCATAGATCGAGTCACGCCTCATAAACTGCAGAGAGCTGGAGGGAAGATGAGTGTGTGCTGAGTATAGTTGCAAGGTTATTTCACTTTAAGTAGTTGTGTTGCTTTATTATACTAGTAATTTACCAGTAGTAGGTGTGTTTGTTTCAGGTTTATCATTGTGTTGGTGGTGCAAAGCTCAGCGCTGTTTGTTGATATGAAACTAGAGTTAAGGTAGTGTCTGTAAATTGTTAGATACTATCAAATTAATGGCAGTAATTGCATAATCCATAATGTGTTTTTCAAGTAAATATCAAGAAGTAGATAATATGTAACTAAATTAATAACTTTGTAAATCAGTGATAGGAAAAAATGTCTTTTTATCAATGAAGTAAACTGAAACTGCCACAGGGCAGAGCAGCATGAACATGCATCCACTCATCCTTTAGTACCACATGTTTCAAACATCCATGTCTTGTAACGGATGTAAATGAAAAAGTGGACGTAGTTGCAGAAATGATGAAAAATCTGAATTTGGGAGCACAACGCTCCGCGTTATACTCCATTTCTGTAGTGTAGGTAAATCTAATATTTAGAAAGGAGTTGGGCACCAGACAGGGACAGTAAACACTCAACCTGTCAGAAGTCAGGGGGATGACCCAGATATCTCTCCACTCTCACTACAAAAATGCACTAAATTAAATGAAAACGCACCCAGCACTTCAGTCTCACTAATTAGATCTAGCTAAATTCAACCCACATAATATTATTATTGTCCAGGAAATTCCAGTGTATCCAGCCAGTTCTTGGAAGAAAATCTGTTGTCTAATTTTGTGTGTTCAACACGATGTCCAGAAATTGCATTAAAATTCCAAATTTCTGCCCTTTCTTTAACTGTCACTGCTCTCACTGTTCTTCCCCAGGCTGCCTTTGTGAGTTTTTTTTCTCAGTACACATGCAGGCCAGATTTATCTCCTTCCTTCATTCATTTCCTGTCCAGTGTAAAAGAGCTAAGTTGTACATTTTTATTTCCCCTTATTGCTTTAACGAAATCAGAAGACCTCTTAGCTGGACAGAACCCTAAATTTGCCTTGTACAAAAACAAAAAAACAACAAATCCTCCAGCATGCACTGATTCTGACCAGCAGGTGGCAGCACTAGTGCAGCAACGTGTACTAAATATTTCCTTGGCCTTGTTTTTGTGGTTAATTGTTCCCGGTGATGCAGATCACATGACAGGATAGAAATCAGAGTCTATTAGATCTGCTGGTTCAGACAATGCTGTTTTTATTCTGTGCTTCATTCAGCAGGTCATTTCAAGTGTGGTTAGGAGCTCAGTCAGCTCCCATATCATGGAGTTCCTCTTTCTGTTTTCTTGATTGAGAAAACAGAAAATGTATTGAACCAAGTTTTTTGAAAATTAGTACTTAAAATTCTTCATGTGTTTTTGTTGAACCTTGAGACTGTAAAACTTCCACTATAACCCAGCTTCATGTTACTGTTTTTTTAATTATTAGTTGTTCTTACAGCTGCTTGCAACATTAGCTCTATCCATGCCAGTCTCAGGTTTTGTCAAAGACTACTTCATACATTGTATCTGTCAACACTGGAAGCAAACTAAAGCACAGACAGGTTTAGAAGCAGCCTGTCTGTGTCTCATGGATGATAAAGTGTCTGTGTGTTTTTCCACTACCCACCCTATCATCTGTTCATTTATGTATTTTTATGGCCGTTATTAAGAGCAATCAGTTGTATTAATAGTTTTCTTTATAAGCCACTTAGCTGTGCTAGGTAACACGTTGTTTATTTAAAGGCCCAACATGTATTAAACAAGCTTCTGAAGTAGTCAGCCATCGTGTTTGTTTGAAAATAAACACAATTTAACTGCCTAGAGCAACTGTTTAGCTCACTGCTCCATCATGGAAAACTTGCTGACTGACCTAATCGTCCCTTTTACGCTGTGTATCCACGCACACGAGTTTGTTTAATGTATCTTCATGCTGAACAGGTTGCACCAAACAAGATGTCCAGAACATAAAATGACCTTTTTCTTGTTTAAACAGCTTCTTCTGGTTGTATGGAAAGCTGTTTGATCCTGCCTGTATTGCTGTTTTTAAGGAGATGAAACAGCAGGGCTACAAAACTGATTAAAGCCACCAGTTGTTCAGTGGGTTTTAGGAGCTTCTGTTGACTTTCTGTCTCTGTTTCCATCCTGGTCATCCATTAGATTTAGTTTGTAGCTGCAGGCTTTGGTTCGGTTATATTTGTCTGACTTTTACTTGTAGTCGTCCTCATAAGGGTCCACGGGTTAATCTGCTGCTAGTTTCTAGTAGTTCACACATATGGGTGTATTCCAGAAAACAGGTTATTTAAATGTGAAAGGAGGTGAAAGAAATTCTTTATCTGTATGGTGTTAATTCATAGCGTAGATCATCTCAAGGTGCTTCTCAAAGTAAGGCGAATGACTGACAAAATTGTACAGAGAATCTCAACAAATCCAAGGTTTCCTTTGGATTATTTCCTACTTTTTTGAAGAGCATTCTCTGGGTTCACTTTCATGGTCACTACACAACAAGAACATGCTGTCCTATTCTGCCAAGTTCGTGCCACCAGGTTTCTCCCTTTACGCTAAAGTTGACAAAACGGAATATATTAGGAAAGCAGCTGTTTGTAGAAAATTCAAGAAAGTGGCTCTTGCACCTCCAACACCTGCTGACCACAAACGTCTCAGGACCGCCAAAGAGAAATTCTACAAGATTGCAGGAGACAAATGTTGATTAAAGTTAATGATGATAGTTTCAGTTATATTCTGAATTTCCACAGCATTTATACAAAGACTTGTGTCTTACAGTAACACACTATGCTTCACAGTATACTGCAACTAATATCTCTCAGCCGTTGCACTATATAGGTCATTCAGTTCAAATCAATTTTATTTATTTAGCGCCAACTACAAGTCAAATTGTCTCAAGATGCTTTACAGAACCCATATGCCTGAACCCCAGAGCAAGCCATGTGGGATGCAGCACACATTATTATAAGTGTTGAATCCTTGAGGCCTGGCCTTTTCTTGGTTGCCAGGTCAGTTGTAACATCAGAGCTTATTGATGGTGGTTTGTTCTAGTAATCATGCAAGCTTGGCTCAGAGTGAACATATTCAGAGTTGTTTGAAGAAAGTTTTTCAGAGTTTAGAGTCGAAGTCAGAGTTTGTTTAACCTGCTTTCTAGAACAGCCCCTGACGATGAGATGAGATTAACATTACTGATGCAGGGAGCAAAATGGTTGTACCACACAGCTTATTTCTGTGTAACTTAAAGACACAAAACTGATATGCACTGTTTCTGGTTTCCCTGAATTTGTACAACAGGGGTGCAGAGTTCAAATTTAGCATAAAGAGACACATCAGCCATAAAAATCAACAAGAAAAGCACTCAGAGAACACAGTACTCTCCAAGGCTGTTCAATTGTTGCATGATTTCCTATGGATAAGTCCCAATAAGCAGTCGTAGTAGGATCATGTGATCATCTGCAGGTAGCTGACGTAATGTTCACTTGTCATAGTTACAATGATGCTATGCTGCTGTCTCACAATAATATAGAAATCTTTAACAAATCCATTGATTTAAACTATAAGCTACATCGCTGCCAAAATCTAAACATTTGGTCCTTTTGTCATTTCTGACCTTCCCTGAAAATTTCATCCAAATCCGTTAGTCCATTTTTAAGTAATGTTGCTCACAGACAGATTGACAGAAGGACAAACGTACGCCAATTGTCATTTAAGTTGGCAAAATATACTGTAGATTCTCCCATCTATGTTGGACTTGTAAATTGAGATTGAACAATGATTTCTATCCCAGGTCAGTATGTCATTTGTGTTTCTGTACAGCTATGTGTTATTACGTAAACACCACTTTGGACTAGTCAGATTTATCCATTGGTCCTTGTTTGTCTACCTCGACAGACTCCAACTCTTCTGTTGACTCCAAGTCCGCTGCTGTCCAACATTCACTTCTGGAGCACGCTCAGTCCAGTCGCTCCGCTCAGTCCAGCAACACGACGCCAGGGAGGCCACCTTTTCCAAGTCAGTACCCAAGAGTAGCTCATCTAGTATCACTAAATCTCTCTGTGTTTAACTGTAAATGTAATTAAAGCTCACTGTCCCACTCCCTTATGTTCTGTTTCCAGTTCCCGTCAGTTCTCACCCCTCAGTTCCAGATCCCAGTACACAGCATGGATGGGACCAACACACCGGGCCCAATTTCACCAGACCCTCAGAAAACATAGACTCAGCCCCCTCCTCCCACCCTCAGAAAGCCAGGCAACCCTTCACTTCTTCTGCATCTCCTGCTCCCACACTGAGGACAATGATGTGGGAGTTCTTTCTCTCACGTTGGTGCTTTGAAGTCCGCTGCCACAGAAACTCACACTACAGTCAGGTGTGTGGAGGGAGGGAGGGTGTGGACAAATGTTGGCAGTCCAGGTTTGATGAATGAGGGTAACACGTTTGGTTTATTTCCTGGCATTCACACCCTCAGGATGCTTTTCTGTACTCACTCATCATCATCATCATCATCACCACCACCGTCATGCTAATGCACTCTCTGATTCTTTTTGTCTGGCTTTTTTTGGGACCCTGAGTCACAACACAGGAGGGACGAATTTCCATGGCAACAGTGCGTTGCTTGCCGGTTGGACCCTCAGCAGCCACAAGCTGCTTCATACTCGAACACACAGATCAGGGGGATTACAGATATCTGAATCAGTGCTTTTTATAGAATTTCCTTCTTATCTTGTGCAGCAGCGTGATTGCCAAACAAGACAGGTTTTATGCTATCCGTTCCTGACCTGTTTTCTCCTCAGTTGACTGTGATTCTTTTTTCATTTTGTGCTCCAATCTTACCTTTTGCTCTTGTTTTAAAGGTAGTGCTTTAACCTGATAACCTGCATGTTTACCTGCAGCTCTTTTATGTTTTAGCCAGTTCTCAACCTGAACTTAAATGCCAAGCCTTGCCTCAGCTGCTGTGAAATGCTGGCCATATCCAACGAGACTTTTACCTTAACTTGTCTTATCATAATAATGTTGCCATAATCTGAGCTGAACCTTGAAATCGTCCCTCTGTATATCTCTTCTAATGTACAGTAGATTCAGTAGAATAGCACTGAAAGCCAGTGTGGCCACGTGTGCCTCCTGTTGGTAAACTTTCACGTGGGAATGAAAGAAAGCAAAGCCATAACTGCTTCTGTGCATTGACTCTGTAAGCCACAGTGCATGAATCCTGCCCTGATTACCTTCATTTTGCCATTTATAACCTAATACTGCAATGTTGAAAGCAACCACATTTAAGGCATCATTCTGGAGACATTTCTTTAAAGTGCTTCAAAGAAATACTTCAACGAAACAATCAGCATCAAAGGAATAGTTTTCAAAATACTCGTATGTTTTGTTGCCATTGGACAAGATTGGACATACGCCGATCAGTCACAGCATTAAAACCACTGACAGGTGAACATCAATAATCTTGTTACAATGCAATGTTCTGCTGGGAAACCTTCTATACTGGGGTTCATGCGGGTGTTGCTTTGACACGTAGTACCCACCTAAACATTGTTCCACCTTTCACATAGCAATGACACTCCCAGACAGCAGTGGTCTCCAGCAGGACAATGCCACACTGTGAAAACTGCTCAGGAACTGCTCAAGGAACATGATAGAGAGTCTATGGTGTTAACCTCCAAACTCCCCAGATCCCAAAATGATGGAGCCTCTACAGGATTACAAGCCAGGTTCACAGAGGCCTCCCTACAAAACACTCCCAAACGTCACGTGTCCCAACATCCTAACAGGTCGGTTTTGTTTTGGTGGCACGAGGAAGACCTGCACGATATCTGGCACGTTGATACAACGTTGTGACTGATAGGAGTATAAAACTGGAGCTAGAAGATAATTAACTTGGCGCTAAGACTGGAAACAGAGATAAACAGCTATTCTGGTTTAAAATTCATTCACCTACTAGCACCTCATAAACTTAATGTTTAGCACGCAGTATCTGTTGTGTTCAATCCAAATGAAAAGCAAGTTTACCATTTATGACAGACTCATGTGTCAGACATTTTCTACGTGTCTCCGAGGAATCTTTTGAACCTCAAGCAGGTTCTGTCTTTTCTTGGCTTCTGTCACATCTTTACTTGTGTGACTCAACAGATGTAGGATGCAGGCATAAGCCACCGCTCCTTTCAGTCAGCTTTGTCCTTCATTTTACCATCAGTGTGTTTTCTTCACGATAAGAAAGAACAGCCACCTCCAAAGAGAAACCTACCACACTGGAAATTTCCAGTTTTTGCTGATAATTTGGGTTGTGTAGTAAGGCAGGCTGCTAGTTTTTTGAAGTGGATTATCCATTTTAAAATGGTGTGGTTTTTTTTTTCCCCCCTTATAGCAGGGAGATAGTGTAGCAGTCAGTATGTACGACAGGTCTGGCTAAACGAAGGCTTCATTTCTACTCGGCTAATTTTTCACTGCAAAGCGACGTCCATGTAAATGGCACAGCAATGGCTCGACCTCGAGAGACCTTAGAAATGTTCTTTGTGCAGTATGACAGAGGCATGATGCCCTGAATGGAAAAGAGGAAAAAATAACCTTCAAAGAACTGAAAAAACATGGAAGTAAAATGTTATTACAAGTGTGTAGAGGTGTTACTAATACGCAGGAAAAAAAGTGATGGCTCCACATGCTATAAATTTTATTTTTGTTGCTCTGTGACGGATCCAGTCCAGCTGCTTCCTTCTGTTTTCAGTCTGACTTTTCACTGGCTCCAGCTAAAATCTCATTTTACAGACATGACATAAATTTTGGCAAGAAAGCAAATACATGTAAAACTACAGGGGGTCCTTGATTTATGTCGGAGTTCCTACAGTGTGACGTTAGTCGATTTTCGCCATAAGTTGGAACTCCGGTGAAATGGTAAACAAAGCCATTACTTGCATCACGATATCAATCGATTTACTTGTACAACTACAGTAACGACAAACAGTCATTATCTCACAGTGAAACACGACTCGGTAGGAATATACTGGCGAAAATATGAATTGTTAAGTCTGACTTATAATTGGGAGCCATAATGAAGTTGGTGAATATAGCATAATGCAATGTGGCATCAAATGTAAACAAAACCGTCTTATAGCATTGCGTGAGTACTGTACATACAGTACTGCTGTACTACAGTACATCCGCTCTGCTTACCGTGTGACGACGTATTCCTCCACTCGCCAACTAGTTCCATTGAACCAATTCCAACATAATGATGAAACGCCATACGTTAAACCGAGGACCGGCCCCTAATCTATTACGACATAACGGCGAAACGACACGGGTCAAGGACGTCGTACACCGAGGACCTCCTGTATTACTTAAAGTCTAAATGGAAGCAGACACAGATGGATTTTTTCCAGATAAATCAAATATCGCACAACTTTTGTGATTGTCTTGGCTTTAGTGACTTGTTGCTTGTAGTGCAGTGCTGTTCACTCAACTCAGATTTAATCCTCAAATGTCATTAACTAGACTCTTGTCATTGTAACCTTTAGCTTCTCCTTGACTTAACCCTCTGATTTGAGCTAAAAACATTATGACCGCCCGTCTAATAGGCTGTTGAAGTTTCACTTGCAGCTGATACAGCTCAGGCACCAAGACGTTAACCAGTTTGTGGTTGGTTGGTCGTCGCTGCTGGTAGAAGACACCCCACATGCCTTTGTGTTTAACAGATGAATAATCCGACTGAA
Organism: Acanthochromis polyacanthus; assembly: GCF_021347895.1. NCBI lineage: Eukaryota > Metazoa > Chordata > Actinopteri > Pomacentridae > Acanthochromis > Acanthochromis polyacanthus. The sequence goes on along the minus strand of NC_067117.1, from coordinate 29,339,432 downwards.
TAATTTGGCCCTTACTAAAGTTATCTAGCTGCCCATTTCTCCTACATCCCATTTGTTGATTTGGAGAACCAGCTGTTCACTTACTAACATATCCCACATCTTGACACGTGTCATTGTTACGAGATAATCAGCATTTCTAATTTCATCTGTGGTCCGAATGTCTTGGCTCGTCGGTGTACATTAAGTTTACATCCTGCAGAAGACAAATATTTGGTGACACTTTCCCATCTCCTCAGACCTCTCTGACAGATGAGTTTCACATTCGCTTTGTAAGTAATTTTAAAGCCATAAGTCTGAGACGCAGACTCCAGACGTAGATCCCACCTTTCTATGCTATCAAACGTGGAAATTGTACATCGCACTTGTTTACACGATGCTTGGATAGAACACACCCAAGTGTTTGCCAAAGTGTCACTTTCTAACCCAGGGATGGATGACCAGCGAATTCTGTAGGGGAGGGACGCTCATTTTTACTCCGCTACCAGACATCTGCCCCCTCAGCCTGCAGTCCGTCACAGAGATATACGGTGCCTTACCCCAGCCAAGCCCAAGGTTCTCTCCTAGATGTGGATGGAGTTCTATCATTGAAAAGGTTATATACATATGTGTGACAGCGCTCCGTTTTTTGTTTTTATGTCATATCTTTGTGTAGACCAAAACCCAGAAGTATGAAGTAAAACTTCACAGGGATATTTTAGCAGTTCAAATACGTCGCAGCGTTGTTGTTTTTTTTTTCTGGATGCATTACTGTACATACAGACAGCAACATGTGTTGATGAGCACAGCATGTAAAAATCAGGCCAGGTTTAAATTTGGTGTCTCTTTCCCACCTGCTTCTTAAATGTTTGTGATAACAGATTTACTCAGAAAGTATCTAAATATATATATATAGAAAACCTGTTTAGCATTTTTTTTGTTGGGGGTGGGTCGGGTGGGGGGGAATCAAGGCCTTACTGGGAGAAATGAAATCTATGTTTTCTATGTTAAATGTTTTGATATAGTGTTGATATTGTAAATGCAGATGTTGTAATGAAACGTTTGCACTTCAATTTTTGGGGTTCCTGTAGTATTGGATTCTGTCACTTTTCTACGACTCGGATTTGCTCTTTGATGAAGTGTTGTTTGCTTACTGAAAAATGTATATTTTCCCAAAGAGAGGATACAGTTATGCACTTATATTTTCTAAAGCATAACAGAGTAAAATCTAATCTTTTACTGTGTTTATCAAATAATTTACAGTAATTTGTAATTAGGCACTATCACATAATATATATTTGTGAGAAGATATAGTAGAAACCCAATGTAATTGGTAGCTTATACTGCATTTTTTGCAGTAACTTTATTTAGCAAACTATAAAATAGCTGGAAAAGACCCCCAAAGCCCATTTAAAGTTTCCTCCATTACGTCCCCTTGGACTCATCATTTAAGTATTTCTTCGTTTGTATCTTCTGATGATGTTTTTCCTCCACCTTACCTTAAAATGTACAATCTGGTTTTACAAGAAATGACACTGTTCTTGTTTTGTTCTGTCCAGTTCTCGATTTGTTGATGCTTTTTCAAATGTTTACAAGCTGCTTGTCTTAAGTGGCGTATTGATGTGCGAGAGGTGTAGAGGAAGTGTTTATTACAAAAAAACTAGATGAGACCAATAATAAAAGATCTCTAACTACATCTTACTTTATGTATCTTTCATGTCTTTCAAGAAATCAACTGCAAACACAGCTACAGCAGAGTTTAATTGTGCAAAAGAAATGAATTACTGGTCGTCCATTGAGCTGCTTGTTGATCATCAGGCTTGCAAGCGGGTCGTAAATGTCCGTGTGTGTGATTTCCACAGTACACAAGAAACCTTCACACAAGGAGACAAGTTTTTTGTTGTCCCTTTGCTGTGGTACTCGGGTCTCTTGGGGGTGTAAATATCATGAACCTCCTGTCTTGGGGTTTTCTGTCATGTCCATGTTTTTTGAAGAATCTGAGAGGTAAAGAGTGAGGAGACGAACACAAGAGAATTGGCATCCAGAAGACTGACATTCAACTGTAAGTAAAACATTTACAGAGCTTGTGTTCTGTAGCTTTTTTCTTCACATTTGACATCTTATATTTACAACATATTTGTTAACAGCTATTGTTCTGCTATTTTAAAAAGACAGTTTAAATGTTGTCCTGCTGCCCGTGTGCAGAGACTTCCTGGAAAATCAAGATAACTAAAATGTCACATTCAAGCCCCAAATGTGCTCCACACTATTTCTGCGTTCAGATGCTCTGAGCTACAAAGAGCAATTGTTAGCATGTCAGTGTGGCCTGAGAAATGCTGCAGCCAGGGAGCAAAGATGAAAATCCATACAGTTTCACTGACTTTTTGCATTTTTTTTGCAACTGGTGTCCTTTGGAAATGTGGTCAAAGAGGTGATCTGATTGGATTTGATTAGCTTTAAGTTGCCTACAAGAGTACACGCTAAGTTGTTTGTTGTTTTTTGCGGGATGCACATTTGCTTGGCCAATCTAGAACAATCACCTGGTTGTCTTCAAACTGTTTCTGTGTATCTTTGGCCGTTTGCTTTGGCTCATTGTCTTACTGGACAACAAATCTCCCAAGTTGCAGTGCTTTTGCAGACCGCATCAGGCTGTCTACCATGATTTTATGTACTTTGCCCTTTCTCTTTACAATTCTTTCGGGACCTGCTGCTGAGAAGCCTCCATACTTCATGATGCTGCCACCACCATGCTTCATGGTGTATCTGTGATGATTTTGGTCTAATCACACCAAAGAGCCCTTCTTGGGAGACCCTTTCCTTTTTGTTGACTGCATCTAGTTTTTCCAAACTGAACTGCATTTTAATGACCCTTGAAACTACTGAACCCTGATGGGGTATCTGCCTAGCATTTCCCAAACACACCAATGGGTGTCCAGGGCTTTGCTGAAGCAGTGCATGTTCATCTGACCCAAAAATTGCAGATGGTACCACAGACAGCTTAAACACACAGAACTCGCTTCCCTTTGAAACTGTGACTGAGACAGCTATACTTGGAGGGGTTTAAAGGCCTCTGTGGATCGATCAGTTAGAGGCAGTAGTTCTCTGCTGACCAGAGCACACATGAATCTACAAACACCTGAGCAGCAACAACCTTCAGATAGTCTGACTTCTTGCAAACTGCATCAGGTTGTCCTTCATTATTTTTCTATACTTTGCTGCAATTATTTTGCCCACCTTCACAGTTCTTCTAGGGTCTGCTGCAGAGAAGCATACCTACATCCTGATGCTGCCACCACCATGCTTTGCAATGGTTTGTGATGACCGACTGTCCGCACATGCATGTGCAGACACTTGAGCAGCAATAACCTTAAGATGGACTAAATCAGGAAGTAGTGGCAGAGAAGGGGAGGCCACCCCTTCTACTGTCTATCTACTGCTTGTGCATGTAGACAACATTAATGCAGAGACTCAAAAGGAAGCATGAAGACAGTCTGGACCAGAGGTACTTGTTTGCTTCTTTTTTTCCGTTATTTGACACAAAGTGTTTTGCTATTTGAAACACTGGTGCTCACCTGTCTGATGGTTTCCGTGGATGCGCTGGACGTACAGGAGCAGCAGGAACAGGCAGAAGCCAATGAATGATGCTATTGTGCAACACAGCAGGAAGGAGTAACTGCCCTGACTGTGAATCACCTGCACAGACGGACACACAATCCACAATAATGAGACAGCAAGTTATACCATCCTGTGAGGCAAATACAATTATTTCAAAAGATGTAAGAAATGTGTAGAAATAAGCCTGAAAAACCAATGTAAAACACTGAATGTGGAAGCACTGTGTTTAAGTGAATCATGAATGTGATTAAAAGGTAACTCAGGAAGCTCCAGTAAACATTTACTTACTGATCCGACAAGCAGCTGCAGCAGCATCTCTCCTGTGCTGGCACTGGTCACCAGCACTGTTGTCGCACAACCTTAAACACACAACAGACGGACAAAAATAATCTACAACTAGATAAATGCTAAAATTCAAACAGAAATATATATGCATATTTCAAACACAATAAATTAACTGTACTGTAAAGCTCAAAACAGACAAAGACAAAATGTAGAAATACATATATTTTGTTTATTTCTCTGATTAATATTGATTTTACTCGTGGATTAATGATGCACTTTTGTTTATTCATTTCAATTTCACCTTTTTGCTTTTTATTTAACATTTATTTTATTTATAAATGTATGTAAGTCATTTTTTTAAACCTCCATGTGCAGTATTTGCCTTCCAAATGTAGGAATGTGTGTGTTACTTTACCTTTATATTCTAATATGTCCTCTGTGAAGGCCAGCATGGAGGGAAACACGCTGCTGATGCACAGACCCAAAACACAGGTACTGATGAACAGGAACACAGAGCTGGTGTAGAAAATCAACAGCAGACACTGGACCACTATGACCCCCACCTGAGAGAAAAGCACACACAGAGCACAAAACTGAACTTGAACAAAAGCATCCATTTATTTTGTTAACCCAAAAGTAACAGCAGTAGAATACAAGTTCGACCTTTGTGCGACTAGTCTGAGTGATCGGATGTAGACTGCAGGTGTAATCCTGCCATTCGACCACTTTTTCTTCTCCTTCTGCTATCTACATGTTGCTTGTTTGAATATCCTATCCATTATGGGAAGCAGCTTCCTCTGGGTCAGCAACCTGCAACACTGAAAGGTTTTGGCTCCAGTTTGCCTGTCCTGCTAGGTTTTTTTTTTTCAATGGTTTGTCCATTTTAATCACAGTGCTCATCTCCCTGCATGCAGATTCCACCAATTTTGAGAGATCGCCAAAGCTTCATGCTCTGCTCAGCCAAGACAGTTGTTTGGTTTAAGACAAATAAGTCAGTGTTTTTTTTTTATACCCTATAACAGGATGATTGTGAGACATATTACAGAATGGGCTGTCTAAATGACACTACCATTGATTTTTACTGATCAAATTACCGTTTGATTCCCACCATCCAGTGAAACATAAACTGGGGGTCATCAGAACCTAAAGCACCGGGCTGAGAATGTTCCTTCCAACACAGAGGGAAAGGGGAAGGAGCATTCTCACATCAGGAAAGCAGTGAGGATCTGTTGCTACCCCAACTGGGCCTTCATTAAATCCACAAAAAGATCTAGGAAGCACAATACCACAACAAACGGTGAAGAAAACAGGAGGAACAACATTGTTATTCCATACCTAGCTGGAGCATCTGAGAAGCTCAGGAGAATTTTCTCCAAACAGAACATCCCGGTGCATTTCAGACCCAGCAACACTCTACGAAAAACACTGGTTCGCCCCAAGGATAAAACACCAACACACAAGTGGAGCAATGTTGTGTATGTGGTCCAATGCAGCGAAGAGTTCACAGACTTGAACATAGAGGAGACTAAAGAACTGCTTCACAAGGCTCAACACAGGAGACCCAGCTCCTCAGGACAAGGCTCAGCAGTCCACCTGCATCTGAAGGATAGAGGACATTCCTTTGAGGACAGCAGTGTCCACATTTTGTACAGAGAAGAGATAGTTGGAGAGAGTAGTGAAGGAAGCCATCTATGTCAATTTGGAGCAGCCATCTTGAAATTGGGGCTGGGCCTGAATATCCGAATATTCGGTAGTTGTGGTGGTATTTTGAGATTCAAATACTCGGATCCGCCCTCCACCTCCTGCTGCATCACGCGAACCTATTAACCCAAACGTCACGCTTCACTTCGCCTAACCTAAACAGAAGACAAAAGCTGAAGATGGAGATATCCATGCTAATGCTATGCTAGTGCTGTCAGACTTCCCCCTCCACCCCTAGTTTGGTGGCCGCCGAGACAAATATTCGGATATTTGCCCTTAATTGGGCCTGAATATCTGGACCCCAGAAATTGCTATTTGGACCAGCCCTACTTTAAATAGAGGAGGGGTTTGTGACACCATTTATCAAACACCTATAATGCAGTGATTAGGTCTCTCCCCAGAAAGTTTTTCCATCATGTCGTTTCACTCCTGACTGGGCAGATTCACATCCTTTATTGTGTAAACTGGTATGCCCCATCACCATGATTGCTGTCCTTGTTGGTGGACCACCTGATTTTACAACAATCACACCTAGTGGCATGCGAGTCCTGTGACGTTATTGGGCCATTAGCCGTGTGACCTGGAGTGACTATATATTCTGATACCCCCCATTAATCAGTTAGAACTGAAGAAGCCTCTTGGATGAAGGTGAAATATCTTCAAAAGCCTAAAAGAGTAGTCCAGTTGAGTTCAAATGAAGCTCCTACTGCCATTGCACAGACAAAACGCAATCGGCTTTGGAACTGCTTGCTATTGAGACAGCAGCACTGAACCACAAGCTACCAAGGCCTTGTGATCCCAGCCTGTTTCCCAAGATGCTCAAATGCCAGGATTAAAACTTGGTCCTTTAATTACTTAATTAATGCTCTCCCAACTGAGCTACAGTGTCTTGTACTGAAGGGCCGTGACTACAGAGGCCAAGAGGGGCAAGAAACTGGAACATTTTCAAAAGACATATCACAATTTCAATATAATTTATGGTGGCCAACAAACACAAAACAGATTAGCATATAAAGCTTAATAATCTATAAAAGAACCATGGAGGGGATGTTGCAATGCCAGATTTAGAAGGTAACTCTTACTAGACAGTGCAAAGCTAAATGCAGCTTTGGAAAGCCTTGCTTAAGATTCACACCAGACAGTATTATCCAAGTGTTGAAACCCAGGACTGAAGCAGGAAACTTTAGATCTTTAATTTATTGTGCTTCCAGATGAGCTATTGTAACAGATGTATAAAACAGAGCTACCCACAGCTGACTGATAATGGTGTGAAGTAGGTGTGAATGAGAGTAATTAAAATGTGAAACTGAGCTAAACATTGATTGTAGCTTTAGTAGCCAGGCCAGGGTTTACATATCTCCAAGTTACCTGTTGTGTGATTTGAATGAGTGTGTAACAGAGACAGATGGAGTCCATACAACAGAAAAGCAGTTAAATGTCAGTGCTCTAATATGGGTTCTAAAAGTGCCTTAAATAAATGGTAAGCATGGCAGCATTTAGCTGAAAGATGTAAGTTTGTGTACTTAGACAATGAGCCTCCTCTTAGTGGTGCCACCTAATCTCATCATTTGCATCCACACCCAGTTCAAATATTTGGTTTGAATGGTTTGCATTAGCTTTTATTACTTCCACTAGAAAATGCTACTCAGTGCGACACACAAAGCCTGACGTTCACCTGTTGAGCTCGACTCTTGATGCCAACTACTGTGTTCTCTTTAGGGTGGATTTTTCTTTTTAAATATGGATTCATACCAGACTGAAGGTGAGCAGCCTGGGCGGTGTGTATCTGTAGGAGAGGTACATGGAAGCCAGTCTTCCTACTGTGATGGAGGCCCAGAAAACACTATTCAGACAACCGGCCGTCTTATGGCCCATCAGCAGAGGCGGCGACACGGCGTAGGTGTAGACGAAGCCAGCGTAGGAGCCCTGCAGGACGAGAAACCCAGACGTTTAGCAAGAGCAGAGACCTAGATGTTTGATAATCACTTTTGATAATGCTTTGCTGGTTTCAAAAACTTAAGTACACAGTAATGTTGCAAATATCTTCAGTGAATTGTATTGTGGCAAACGTTTTTTGTAGCCTATATTTGCCTACATTTTGACAAGCTGGTAGCAATATACACATGTCGAACCAGCTTGTGCAGTTCTTGTTTGTTTCTTTCTGCCTCAGATCACCAAGTGACCAGTTGGCTCTGCGGCTCCGCTGGTTGGGAAGCTAATGGGACTTAGCCACAATCCGCCGATGCTCTCGGAACTACGTCAGCCTATTCGTTGCGTTGATTGGTTGTACACCTACCCAATTGCTGCAGAGGGATTTGATAGACAACCTTTTAGCCCGCCTCCCTCCCTGTCAAGCTTCCCTAGACCCTTGTGCCGTCAGAAACATGGGATCTAGCATGGCTAGGCTAACCATAAGCCACTTCATCCATGTTTATGACTTGTCTGTTTACTTGGTAGAGATTTCTTTATCAAGATGTGTTTTAATTCATTTAACAATCACAACTTGTTCAAGAAAATCTGAAAAATTGAAAATGATCAGGCATGAACTTTTTCTAAAACTTGGTGAACTGAGGTGGAATTGCACATTAATTTACACAAAGCTATCACTGGAATCCTCTGATATGGAGGAAAACATGAAAATGTGTTGATTCTTAAGGGAGTCCAAGATTTTTTTTCTATGATTTCTAAGGAGAATTACGCATTTTTATTTATAGACATCACCCATGCTCAGGAAGAAAAAGTCACAGTGAAATCTTGCAAAAGGTGCAAATTTGAATTAGTTTTGACTCAACTTTTGGCTCTGAGAATGAGTGGTATTTTTGATGCAGCTTTCAGTCAGTCATAATGGGATTTTCAGTAATTAAATTGCTGACAGTGGCCCCTACCCCTCTTGAGACTCCTTGGCATGTACTATAGCGTGTGTGAGTGTAAAGTTGGGTGGGAAGCTCACTATAATTCCATCAGTGATGAAGAGGATAGCTCCGCCCAGAGTGTGGAGGATGAAGAAAGTAGCAGGGCGACCCCGGAGTTTGGAAGGGTGACAGCAGCTAAACACATTCCCGTGTTCTGCAGAGACAAGGAAACTCAAAGCTCTGTCATTTCATTCCGACAGAGAGGTCATGAGCGAGCAGAAACATGCAATACCTTGGTCACCGTCCTCAGCAGAGCTCGAACTGGACAGAGACTCCTTGTTGAGCAGGCGTGGACTGTTGTTGGAACAAGGCAGCAACCTCTCATGATACATCAATGCCAGCACTGCTGCTGGAACAGGGAGCTGCCAAGCACACATAAAGAGACTATTGTCCGCCAAGCGAGCAGGCAACACTTCCTGTCAGCTGATTCAGTTTGTGAAACCTCATGTCATAAAAGTGGAGTCCAGGCTGTCTTATCAGGTCAAACAGATCCTGCTCTGGAAGTTTATTGCTTTATCTAAGTGGAGACAACTGGTAGCTGTCTGAAGAAATGCAAACACTTCTGAGAAGGGTAAACTGCATGTCATTATGACATTTAACTTCATTTCTCATGTAAAATCGTTCAACACTGCATGGAAATTCCAGCCATTAGATACACAAATTACATGAGCTTAATCAACGTTTTTGCAGAATTATTTTTCTAGAAAGATTTACTTGAATAAGGTGAATCACTGTTGCTAAGTCTTGCTTTTTTCTTGTTGGCCTGCAGGTCCTAGAAGCCCTCAGCATCACCAGCTAATTACACATTATGCATTAATGCCACATTTAATTACACACTTTGCCTTTTTAAGTGCTACAATTTAAAGGTTACATTTGTTTGACTATATAAAAATTACTATTCTACTGCCGTACAAAGCCACAAAGCAGGAATTACAATGAAACAGGTGGAAAAAATGAGCTGCATTGCAAAGACACTCAGCTAAAACTGTATAAGCTGTGAAAGCAAAGTATAAATACTGTGCTTTGGCTTTTAGGGCACTAGACTGTAGTGTTATCAACAAATATGGCACATTTAGGAAAGACATGGACTCACATTGATGAGAGCCATGATCCAGAATGCGTACGACACATAGGTGACGATGACACCCTCGGTGTTCAGGGGATACTGGGAGATGTTGTGCAGTGCAGCTCCATGTCCGGCTAGAGTGCTGCGGAGATGCTGCAGGTCCGAGGATGAGTTGGCCGTCCAGTTGGCTCCCAGGACACAGTTATCATCTGACAGGAAAGGATCAGCAACCAGGGGGCTGACCAGAGCTCCCAGACCTATGAAGAAATGCAAAGCCTGGGGGCAGACAATGGATGTAGATTATGGAGTCTGGTGGCCTGAGGGCCTTACAAAGGTTAAAGATCATTGGGCTGGGTAGAAGTGCAAACTTGAGTGTATGATTTTTACGTGTATTTTAGCAAATAATTCTAATAATTTAGTTATTTGTCTTATACAAAAGGGAAACGCTGTAATTCTAGAATGAATATCTTTATTCATGTTATCTATTATGGGATAAAAGATCCAAAATATCTTAGAGGCAAGACAAATCAGATATGTATGCAACTATATCACTCATAAAGACAAACCTACAGAGAATTATTGCTTAAATGTGCAGCTCCCCCTTGCTTCACAAAGCTTCTTACTTAGTTTAAAGCTGCTTTAATCACTGCAGTACTTTCCAACAAAAGCACACGCTCGTTTGACAAACATGATCTTAATATTGAAGCAAATCCTGACGTGTTTGGACACAAGACAAAGGCAAAGGACACCAGATTAAACCAGACAATACAGTAAATCAAAATGACAAATAATCATCTTATAAACGTCATTACCAAGGACAAAGGACCCACTGTTCAAATGAAAATGTTGAAACTGTTACACTATGTTATTACAACAGGTTTGACAAGTTTTGTCACACACAGCACACACAAACAGTCACATCTCTCTGACCTGCAGGAAGACAGCTGAGTCCTTCTGGTACAGCTTCACCAGCTGCAGGTTGGCGACAGTGTCGATCACCCCCATGGCTATGCCAGCCAGCGCCATGGCAACGGACAGCAGTACCACATTGTGACATAGCGGTATGATGGAAAACACAAGTGAGATGAGGAGCGTGCAGGAGAAGAGGGCTGACAGGGAGGACAAGAGGCTGGAGAAGACAGAAATAATGCAACAACATCAGTATTATGCAGAATATTTAGACTGAAGCAATCTTCCACCTAGTTATGGAGTTCTGCAGGGTTCTGTGTTAGGACCGATACAATTTACTTTGTGCATGCTCCCATTAGGCAATACTAATAGGAATCACTGCATAAATTCCATTGTTATGCAGATGACACCAAGTTATATTTATCTGTGAAGCCAGATGACACTAATTATTTAGTCAAACTCCAGGCATGTCTTAATGACATAAAGATCTGGATAGCTTGTAATTTCTTCTTCTAAATTTAGACAAAACTGAAAATGTTGTTTTAGGACCTAAACACCTCAGAAACATACTATTTACCCAAATAGTTGGCTTTATCTTGCTTCTATAGTAAGGAAACTTTGAAGTGATTTATGTTCCAGGTATGTCCTTTAACACACATATAAAACAAGTCTCTAAGACGGCCTTCTTTCAGCTACATAATAATATAAAAATAAAGAACGTCTTGTCTCAAAGTGATGCTGAAATTCTAGTCCATGTATCTGTAACTTCTAGGCTGGACTATTGTAATTTGTTATTGTGGGGATGTCCCAATGATTCTCTTTAGGACGTCCAGCTGATACAAAATGCTGCAGTCAGAGTTCTGACAGGAACCAATAAGAGAGACCATATTTCTCCCATATTAGCTTCACTCTACTAAGCTCCATTGTATCTAAAAGACCTCATTGTAAGACATCATCCTAACAGACCCATTTGCTCTCAGACTGCAGCTTCACTTGTGGTTCCAGGAGTTTCCAGAAGTAGAATAGGAAGCAGAGCCTTCAATTATCAGCTCCTCTGGTGTGGAATCAGCTCCCAGTTTGGGTTTGGGAGGCAGACACCTTCTCTATTTTTAAGATTAGGTTTAAAACTTACCTATCTGATAAAACCTATAGTTAGAGCTGTCCAGGATCACCTGAACTGTCCCTTAGCTATGCTACTATAGATTTGGACTGCCAGTGGGCTCCCGTGATGCACTGGGCTCCTCTCCCCTACTCTTGTCTTTCTGTCTTCCATAATTATACACCATCATTGCTTGTCACTAACTTGATGTTTTCTCTCTTTGTAGTGTTTTGTTCTCTCTGTAGGTATCTCTGGATCTAGAGCTACACGTCTCTAATCTCCAGTCGCTGGCCTCACCAATCTCCAAAGTGTTTATTGTTCTTTAACATATTCTTTGCCTGTTCTCCATCTGCTATCCTGCACTCACCCTATTCCTAGAGAAGCCATAGTTGCCAATGATTAGGCTAAATACTACAACAATTCTGTAACTACACCCAGGTCAGCTAGAATGGGGGATTTCCAGCTTGTTCTTGTTTCAGTAAAGTCACCTTGATGCTCCTGTGTTCCACTAACTTTTATTTACCCATTAGTTTTATCACAGCCCTCCAGCCGTACAGCCTCATTACACTTCCACGCTGCCGTCACCTTGTATTCGTTTATTTGCTGCCAACTTTCCACTGTGGTTTTAACCTTGTCCCAGTTAATACTTAATAAACTATGAAGATACATTCACCAAGGACCTGTAGAAAAACATTCAGCTGATTGGCCACCTGTCAATAGTCAGCAGAGGGTGAAACCCAACTGTAAATACAATCAAAATGGTTCAGCCTTGCTGAGATTAGAACAGCTTACACATCAGATGTCTTTTAGTCATCCTGAATCTGTATCAATGGCATTTATTGGAGATTGATTTAACCTGTATGTAGTGTTGTGTTGTTGTTTTTTTATCACTTAGTGGTACGTGAGGCAAACTATTGAAAAACACATTGAAGTGTTTGAAAATGACACTGAATTAGTTTCAGATGGGATACAGGCATAAATCTGAGGCTCTTCATGTTCAAAGACACACAAGAGTGTTCAGGAAAGACCTAAATTTGAGAAAAAGCAAAGGAAAGGAAAATGAGCCAAAGGATCAGAGCAGCCTATCGGAAGAATCTTGACCAAAAACACTTTGAAGTTCTCTTGAGCATAGAAAGAAAATGTGGAAAATGTTGCCCCGAAGAGTTCTCTGAGTTTGTTTTACAGAGTGATAGGACCAAGCTGGAAAGGTTTGGAGCCACATATCACATATCAGGCCCAGAGGAATATAGGAAAAATTTGACTTTGTCTCAAAATAGGGTTATTTTGCTGTTGCAGGAACCACTTTACACTCATGTATGTTCAGTTATTTCCGACACAGACCTGAAACAATCCATCGTTGTTTGAATGCTGTTGATTTACCTGCCAAATTTAGAATTCAGTCCAACCGTCAAAGGTGTCGCTGTGGTCAGTAAATTCTTATTTTAAATCCATATTTTTGATCAGTCACATAATAATTAATACTGACATCAAATGTTCAGATTCCTCCAGCACTACTCAATAACAAACAAAATTTCTGTCAAATCCTGAACAAAAATTCCATCTTTCTTTTATAATGTAACTCCTTAGTTACATTTCATTGACTAAATACATGACCTAAATATTTTTATGAAGCTGTATTTATGCTGCCATGTGCAAAGTTTGGGCAGAGAATACAGTATACTATTTATTTGTATATAAATATTTTATTTCATTTTATGTTTTGGTCTAAAAAATTGTTGTGAAGTTGCCAGAGATGTTACATGTCCTCAATGTCAACAATAGCAGCTACTGTATAGATCTCCTGTAGATTTTTACACCCTCCAGAAAAACGCGGGCAAAAATCCTTGATTATGTGAATAAATATGCGGGGTTTTTATGGCATTTTATGCGGGGAAATTGCGGAAAGTTGCAAAGTATGTGAAAAGTTGCGAAATATGCAAAAAGATGCGAAATATGTAAGAACTGGGAAAAAAAGGTGATTCTTCTCCTACATCCTGTTACTAGGCTAACCAAACCTCAATTCATACCTGTTCTCTAAAAACAAGTCTTCACCCTCAAACATGGCTGTTTCAAAGTGAGGACCGGCCAAAATGTCCTCACTTTGTAAAAATGTCCTCACTTTGATAGTTAAATGCAGAAAATGGTACTCACAATGTAGCAAGTACAAGTACACACACACACACACACACACACACACACACACACACACACACACACACACACACACGCTGTTCTCTCTTTCGCTGTCTCATAACGGAGCCACACACTCTCATAACACTGGTCTCTGGCTGAAATATTAGTAGGTAAATGTGATCTTTGAGCATTCGCCATTGTTGTTTTTTGTCTTTGAGCGCCGCGCTCTGCATCAGCTCGTGCTTCTACTGTGTGTGTGAATGCACGAACTGATGATGTCAGGCCGGGCGTCACATAAAAACTCACTCACAACTCCATTTATATTGGTTATAGTTTTTTCATTTTATGCAGAAATTGTGAAATCAAGCGGGACCCGCATATTTCTCTTTTTTTTCATGGAAATGTGAGATTCTTGCGGGAATTATGCGCTGTTTTGCGGGGATTATGCGGCCTTTTGGGAAATAATTGACTCTCCTCAGCGGCAATTTGGTGATTAATGCGGGAATTCATGTGATCGCATAAGCACGTTTTACTGGAGGGTCAAGATTTTACTCTAATCTAGTTCACACTGAAGTTTTGCTAATTAAGACACTGTACCAACTTTACAGAACAATAATTATTTTTCAAATAACTTACAACAGATTGTTTTAAGTTTAGGTGAAAACAAAGGTAGCAACCAATCAGTCAAAAGAAAAACATAGAATATCTCTAAATGGGCTTATTTTTTACAGCCCCAGCAGATACAGTCCGCTTTCATTCATTTCGTTCTTGTAAGTGATTGACAGGTGTCATGTCCCCCCTCCATGATTTACTGATCATTTGGGCTAACTTCAGGCAGCCCACAGGCCACTGACTTTTGACCAATAGCACCGAGTTAACACAGCAGTGGCTTTCATTCATTTTGTTCTTGTAAGTGATTGACAGGTGTCATGTCCCGCCCCCGTGATTTACTGATCATTTGGGCTAACTTCAGGCAGCCCACAGGCCTTTGACGCAGCGAGAAAAGGTTAAGCTCGTGCTTTTTTTCTTTTTCAGTTTCATAGAGCCCACGAATTTTTGTCATTATTGTGCTTCTTGACGGAGCACTGTACAATGAGTCTTGAGAGGCAACTTGTAAAACTTTAGTAAAGCCTGTGTCCTCGACGACACTAATGGGTCTGCAGTTTGTTGCAATCCACCTAACAAAAAACATTTATTGGAAAAAACTCTTTAATGTCAAAGTGAAAACAGATTTCTATAAAGTAATGTTAATGAAAGAAAATTATATAAATGAAAATAATTGTTTGCATAATTAGTCTCCCCCTTCAAGTCAGTATTTAGTAGATGCACCTTTGGCTGCAATCACAGCAGTGAGTCTGTGTGGATAGGTCTCAGTCAGTCTTGCACATCTGCCCACTGCAATTTTGCTCCATTCTTCTTTGCAAAACTGCTCAAGCTCTGTCAGGTTGCGCGGGTATCGGGCATGAACAGCCCTTTTCAAGTCAAGCCACAAATTCTCTATAGGATTGAGGTCTGGGATTTGACTCGGCCACTCCAGAACATTTACCTGGTTCTTTTTTAACCATTCCTGTGTAGCTTTTGCAGTATGTTTAGGATCATTGTCTTGCTGGAAAATAAATCTTCTCCCAAGACGTAGTTCTCTTGCAGACTGAAAAAGATTGTCCCCCAGGATTTCAGTGTATTTTGCAGCATTCATTCTGCCCTCTATCTTTACAAGCCTTCCAGGTCCAGTTGCTGAGAAACATCCCCACAGCATGATGCTGCCACCACCATGCTTCACAGTGGGAATGGTGTGTTTTTGGTGATGTGCAGTGTTTGGTTTCCACCAAACATGGCGTCTTGTCTGATGGCCAAAAAGCTCAATTTTGGTCTCATCAGACCAAAGAATCTTCTTCCACTTGACCATGGAGTCTTCCACGTGCTTTTTGGCAAACTCTAGTCGAGATCTAATATGACTTTTCTTCAACAGTGGCTTTCTCATTGCCACTCTCCCATAAAGCTTTGACCGGTGAAGAACCCGGGCAGCAGTTGCTACATGCACAGTCTCTCCCATCTCAGCAGCTGAAGCTTGTAACTCCTTCAGAGTAGTTGTAGGGGTCTTGGTGGCTTCTCTCACTAGTCTCCTACTTGCACGGTCACTCAGTTTACGAGGGCGGCCTGATCTAGGCAGATTCACCCAAGTGCCATATTCCTTCCATTTCTTGATAATTGATTTCACTGAACTCCGGGGATGTTCAGTGCCTTGGAATTTTTTTGTCTTC
This sequence comes from Acanthochromis polyacanthus, assembly GCF_021347895.1. Lineage (NCBI taxonomy): Eukaryota > Metazoa > Chordata > Actinopteri > Pomacentridae > Acanthochromis > Acanthochromis polyacanthus. The sequence goes on along the minus strand of NC_067117.1, from coordinate 29,323,475 downwards.
ATGGTGTAATGGTAGCCAGGAATACTGATCAACCACTCTCTGTTTTACAACTCAGTCACTTGAAACACACCCACACCACTCAGGTGATCTTCATTTCACTAATTGTGAGACTATTGGTAACAATTTGATGGACCTCTATTGAATTAGACCATTAAATTAACAAGGGAGTGAATAATTATGCAAACAATTATTTTCATTTATATAATTTTCTTTCATTAACATTACTTTATAGAAATCTGTTTTCATTTTGACATTAAAGAGTTTTTTCCAATAATTTTTTTGTGTTGAGAGCCAAATTTTATTGACCATGATTGATCTATGAAAGCAATAAAAGGGTAAACCATCAAAGGGGGTGAATACTTATGATAGGCACTGTATGCGCAGCCAGCGTCAATGCTGACATGAGCCAGTACAAAGACAAGATTACGGGATTGCTGTGAGAGTTTGAGAAACGATTTCAGGTCTTTAGCGAACTTGAGACAGAATTGGCAGTTTTCCGCTCACCATTCACAGTCGAAGCTTCTGATGTGCCCTCTGACATGCAACTTGAAATAATGGATTTGCAGTGTGATGTAGAACTGAAGGACAGATTTGCCTCTGTGGGCTTGGAAACATTTGATCAGCATCTCCTTCCAGGCTACCCTAAATTAACAGCACTGGCTGCAAAAATGTTGTGCACGTTTGGGACGACCTATCTTTGTGAGCAAGTTTTCTCAGTAATGAAGAATTAATAAAACTGCACACAAAGCTCACACATAAGCACTTAACTGACATGCTGAAGCTGGCTGCTGCTCAGGACATGATGCCTGATACTGATGCACTTTTGCAGGCTAAAAGATGTCAAATTTCAGGAGCAAATACGAAGCAAGAATAAATCCTGTAAAATGCTGCTTTAAACATTGTTGCCCTAGGAAAAAAAACATCTGCTAAACGAAAACTTGCTGCAGTAAATACTGTGAAATTCAGTGTTGGTCTTCAGATTCACTACAGAAGTGTTTGGTTCAGTGGAAAATTATTTCTAATGGATGAATCCATGTTATGTATGTAGTTTTTTATGTATATTTTATATATACATTTTATACATAAACAAGGCAGGTGACAACTTTACTTTCTTAACTGTCTGTATAAAATAGCTGCTACTTAAGATTTAAAGGTGTGCAAAGTTAATTTAGGTGTTCACAATTACTTTCCAGATGTGGAAAACAGACTTCAAAAAATTTCTGTCTTGATAAGCTTGATATTTTTTTTTAAATTCCAGGACTACGTTTTTAAGTTACCTGTGACTAAATATGTTGTGTCATTGTACAATCACTGTGATCAGTTGTAATGCACAATGCACACAAATAAATGTTAAACTGAGTCATAGTGTTGTTGAAATTGCACTAACTTTAATCTCTGGTTGTTTCTAATATAATTTTTAAAAGGACAGTTCATTACGTATAAAGATTTTTCTAATATACTTGTTCTCCTTTGCACTAAAACACTGGAAAAACTTAGACTTATTGTTACTTCTCGGTAATTATGCTATAAGTTTACTGGTCTGGCCCCTTTGAGATCAAATTTGGTCGTATGTGGCCCCTGGACCAAAATGAGTTTGACACCCCTGGTGTAGAATGTTAAAATTCTTAGTGGTATCAGTCCAGAGTGGGCTTTGTGAATTTATTTATTTATTTATTGTTTATTTAATAGGGACCAGTGTATACAATAAACATGTATAACACTATGACATTTATAGCCAGAGCTAATTTGCAAAGTCCGTCCCTAGAAGGGCTTTTACAGAAGAGAGAAAGAGAAAAACAAACAAAACAACAACAACAACATTAATACAAAAACAAATACATTTTGATCAATCTAAAAATGGTTGCAGACCTGATCCCCTTTTAAAACCCGCTTCAGTTCATTTTTAAAAGCCCCTAGATCTAGGTCTTGTTTCAGTTCGCGTGACAGAGAGTTCCACAGTTTAGCAACCTTAACAGAAAAAGCAGATCTTCCAAACACAGTGTCTCTCCTAGGCTCTTTCACATTCCCATTAAAGGCTCCGCGTGTTCTTGAGCCTGTTGCTCTAAGTGGAACAATGAACTGTCCAAGAACCTCAGGGGCTTGATTGTACAGACATTTATACATTAGTTTTAAATTACAGAAGTTTATAAAATTTTCAATACTAAGAAAGTGCAACCTCTGCAAAACTTCACAATGGTGGGTTCTAACAGATTTTCTAGCCAGTATTTTCAAGGCTCTATTACAGATCATTCTTACTGGACTAATTGCTGTGATCGTTGCCTGTGACCAGGAGGTTATACAATAACTGAGATGGGAAAAAATCATAGCATGCATAAACACATTTGCTGCTTGAAATGATAAACAGTCCCTTATGTGTTGAAAGGTGTACAGATTTGCCTTGGCTGTTCTTATTATCTTTTTAATATGACTTTCAAATGTTAAATGGGAGTCTAAAATCAGACCCAGATATTTTACTTCCTTTACTTGTTCAATGACTTGACCATTAATTGTCAGGTGCAGTTCCTCATATGGACGACATCTTGAGGAAAAGCAAACTGACACTGTTTTATTGACATTTAAGGTGAGCCCTGAATTTTGAAACCAAACTGACACAGCATCTAAATGACTCTGCAGCTGGGCAGTTATGGCTTCAACATTTTTACTGCTCACATAAACAACTGCATCGTCTGCATACATCTGGAAACCAGCACCGGGACAGATATTTGGTAAATCATTTATATACAGTGAGAAGAGAAGTGGACCAAGTATAGATCCCTGTGAGACTCCTGTATTTAGAGCTAAATAAGATGATTTTTCATTATTTATTATTACACATTGTTGTCTTTGCTGCAAATATGATTTAAACCATTGCAATGTTATTTCATCAAAGTTTAACCTAGATAATTTCTGTAGAAGTACATTGTGATTTAACAGATCGAAGGCCTTTTTTAAATCCAAAAAGACTGCTCCGACTGCTTCTCTTTTGTCAATTGCTAATTGAAGTTGTTCAATAAAATAGCAATTGGCAGTTTCGGTTGAATGTCGAGGCCGGAATCCAAACTGCAGAGGATGCAGTGTGTTGTTGCACTGTAAAAAGGACATTAATTGGTTTGCTACGATCTTCTCCAACACTTTAGAGAAGATCGGCAAAATGCTAATTGGTCTATAGTTAGAAACTTCATTTGCTTTTCCAGATTTAAATATGGGTATAACCCTTGATCGTTTCCAGTCATTTGGAAATTCTCCTTTTTTAAAGGAAAGATTAACCAAATGAGTTAGGGGTTTTACCAATATTTCTTTATTCCTCTTAAGAAGTGAAGCCTCAATATTAAAAAGATCTTTAGCATGGCTATTATTAATTGTTTCTATCACTCTCAGCACCTCTGATTCAGTTACTTCTTCAAGTAAAAACCTATTACTATTTTCATTTTTTAATTGCTGATAGTCTACCCTCAAGTCATGGGAGTTAGCCAATTCCTCAACGGATGAAACAAAATAATTATTAAATACCTGTGCTATCTGTGTACTATTATTTACAAGCTCATCTCCAATTTTAAGTTCATACATATTCACTTGCTTTCCTTTTGGTTTGACAATATTATTTATTGTTCTCCACATCATGGATGGATTTCCTCGAGCCTGCGTGATTGTGGAGACATAAAAATTACTTTTGGCGACTCTCATGTCTTTAAGCACACGATTTCTGAGACTTTTGTATATAATCCTGTCAGTATAGAGTTTACTTTTGATTGCCTTTTTTAAGGCTTGGTCTCTTTGTTTCATTAATTTTTTAACAGATTCACTAATCCAGGGTAGTATTTTCTGTTTACCATTTTTGCACTTCTTTAGAAACCTACCTACAACACTTTCTGTTTTATTCATAATTTGCCTGCAGCTACTATCCACATCGTCCCACACTAGGCTTTCCCAATTTATTTTTTGTAACTCATTATCTAATTTTGGGATATCCTTTTTGGGAATAATTATTGCGCTAACTTTAGATTTCTCAAATTTAGCAAAGCGTTTCTTGGATAATTTTCTTACTATAAGAGTCATGTTATGGTCAGACAATCCTGTTAGGAAGTTGTATGATTTTGAATGCGCTCCTCTTTATTTGTGAAAATTAAATCAATTTGTGTTTTACTTGTCTTAGCGATTCTTGTTGCTCCTTTTACTACTTGTGTAAAATCGTATTTAATCATCACATTTTTTAATTTTTTCTTTTTCTTTATGTCGAACCAATCCATGTTGTAATCACCCATTATAATTATTTCAGATTTAAGGGGCATTGCTTTCACTATTTTTTCTAAATCTTCACAGAATGTGAATGTGACATGTTTGAAGCTGCACAGAATAAATTAAGTAACCTCTGCTGTTCCACATGTTTCCAAGCTGTAATATATAAACATATTTAATTTGGTAAAATGATAAAGTATCAAACTGATCAAACAATATACCCAATGCACTAGAAAGTCAGGATATTAGATTGAATAATGATGTTTAGTAATATTCCGTGGTGTATATATACATACAGTAGACTGCTGTAACTATAAAGTTCCCATTACTACAGCTGCAGTTAGTCTTTATGTAAATATTGCAGGAACATTATGTAAATACCTTAAGATATGACAACACACCTCCCACACCCTGTCAGCTACATTAACACAGCGCAACAATAATTGTCACTAACCACACTCACGTTTTCTTGAAGAGGCCTCCCAAGCTGCTGCCCACCAGCAGGAAGAACTGCTGGGAGAAGAAGACCCAGGTGATCTGCTGCAGAGTGGACTGGGTCTGACACCTCAAGTCCAGGATGGTGGGTCCCAGGAAGGCGATGCACAGGCCGAAGCTGAAGAACACACTCCAGTAGGTGAGAGTCTGCTGCCAGTGGCGCTGAAACAGTGACCAGATCCGCTCATCCAGCAGTTTCATGTCTAAGTCCTGAGAGGCCTCACAGCTGCCAGCTGCTCATTTCTGTCACCCTCAGCTGAGCACAGAAAGTAAATAGTGTCCAAAAGTCCCTGAGCCTGACTGCTCCACTTTAGAGCCAGTTATCTTATTGACTGGCTGGAAGCTGATTGGCTGATGTCTGACTGTACCGCCCTCTTTTAGTTTTTCTCTCACAGCTGAGAGAACATAAGCTGCCTGTATCCTCCTCTGGCATTGTGATGAAGCATTTAGATTAATAATGTACATTTAGAGAATAGATTAGAGGAGACTTTTTATCTGTTATATAAAAACAAACTAAGTCCTTAAGCTATACAAAGCCGAAAATAAGGTCCTGCACATCTTATTAAATTATTAACTGCTAGTTTGTCAACATTGATTATTTAAAGTTAGTAAAAGAGGTTTACATTGTCCACATGTAGCTACAGTTTTTTACAGTCCGTGTATATTTTGGCAATTGGATTTTCCGTTCTGAAACAGGTATTGAAAAACAAAAAACGAGTGGTTATTTGATTTTCGTTTTAAAATGCAAAATTTAAATTGAAATAGAAGGCGTTTTTCCTTTTCATGATCAAAAGGGGATATACGAAATTTTAAAAATGATTTTATTTTCATTTTATATTTAGAATAACAAAAAATAAAATCAGTAAGAGACAGAAATGAGGGCTGCACAGTGAGGTAGTGGTTAGCACTATTGCCTTGCAGCAAGAAGATCCCCGGTTCAAATGGGATCTTTCTGCATGGAGTTTGCATGTTCTCCCTGTGCATGTGTGGGTTTTCTCCGTTTACTCCGGCTTTCTCCCACAGTCCAAAAACATGCTGAGGTTAATTGATTATTCTAAATTGCCCGTAGGTGTGAATGTGAGTTTGATTGTTTGTCTGTATATGTAGCCCTGTGACAGACTGGCGACCTGTCCAGGGTGTCCCCTGCCTTCACCTGAGTCAGCTGGGATAGGCTCCAGCACCCCCCGCGACCCTAGTGAGGATACAGCGGTGTATAGAGAATGGATGGATGGATGGACAGAAACGACAAAAGGTCAGTTTTTTTCATTTTCTGAGACCGAAAGTAGTCATCAGCAAGTGTGGAGCCAGACCATAGACATATAAATGTATGTCTATGAGCCAGAGGACAACAAGATTCTTAGAGGATGGAGCCAGAGAGCAGTGATTGGTCAGACCCTAGATATATGTATATATATATATATATATATATAAGAGACAGCGCGCTAGCGTATCTAGTCTTCTATCTATATGTAAGGACGGAACGGCTGGTAGCATCTGTGGTAGCTTTTCTGGCTGCTGTTGACCTTGTTTTTGTAGTAAAACACGGTAAGAAGATAAATACTTCTAACCAGTAGCGTTGTTTTGTTGTACGTTAAGTGAGCGACTTGTGAAGAATTGTGTTTTTTCGTCTTTGAGCAGTTGGTCCAGACGCGTTAGCTAGCTAAGTGGCTAAGTTAGCTAGCGGGCTAATTAGCACAGGTGGCTAACTTATCGTTGAACACCTGTTAGTTGCTGCCACAGCTGTCCTTCATTTTTAGAATGAACTTTTTAACCTGTATTTCTCTGCTGTGTATTTTAGCTTTTTAAAATGTTATTTTTCTTTAGGGTTAACTGAAACTCGTTCAGCTGCACTGAAGTTCAGGGTTCTCACCAGGATTTTTTTTACAGCGGAACGGCAGGTCGGAACGGCCCGACACTATGCGCATGCGCAATAGCCTTCATTAAATCTTGGAGCGGATGGCTCAGATGTCAGCCAATGAGCGTCACGCAGATGTTCCAAATGCTCATGATTTAGATCACTATTCACCATACATGGCATCACGGAAACAACTGAGACATGCTAATTGTAACCCCGAGATTGGAAGCGACTCTTAATTTTAGACGGGAACGGGTCAATCGCCAGGAAAGTACAGCTGAGGTGGGGAGACATAAATTAACCTAGATTTTTCTCATATAAATATGGAAATGTTATGCAAGCAAATGTACTCAAAACAAAATACCACAACTTGAAAGGCAGCGTAGCGGCCCTAATCACAGCGAAATCTTTTAAACACGCTGAAATGCGTTGGTGAGAACCCTGAAGAATGAGAATGTCTGCCAATGCTTTCAGCAGATTTGTCGCTAGTCGCTTTTGACAAAAAAAAAGTCGCTAGGACGCTTTGGAAAGTCTCGTGATTTAGCGAGAAAGTCGCTGAGTAGGCAACACTGAATGGCAGAAAACTGGTTAAAACAAGCCAACAGGCAGGAAAGCTGTCTGTGGATAAGGTTCTGCTGCTCCACCGACAAATAAACAAACAGTGATCATACCAGAGTTAATCCAAATGAGGAGAGCAGAGTCTGGGCTATCTCCTCCATAGGACCTGTCAATCATTCCAGACCAGACTGTAAATAAAGTAGCCCCGCTCCCTGGCTTCGCAAAACTTTAACGCTCTATAAAAAAATCAATATTGATTTATTTTAAGATCGCCCACCTGATCTGTCATTATGACCATGAAAACTAATGAAAAAAAATGTATATACAGTCTATGTACGGTACTCCGTTTGGCTCCACCCTTGCTAATGACCACTTCCGGTCTCAGAAAATGAAAAAACGGACATTTTTTCGTTTCTGTCTCTTACTGATTTCATTTTCTTCTTGTTATAAATATAAAACGAAAATCAAAGCATTTTTAAAATTTCGTATATCCCGTTTTGATCAATTAAAGGAAAAACGCCTTGTATTTCAATTTTAATTTTTGTATTTAAATAACGAAAATCAAATAACCACTCGTTTTTTGTTTTTCAATACCCGTTTCAGAACGGAAAATCCAATTACCAAAATATACACTGACTGGACCTTTTGCACTATTATACCAAGTGTTTACTCTTCTTCACACTTGTCTGTCTCTTGTTTTCATAGGACTGATCTCAGAGCTGTAGTGTCCTTTTCTGCTTTGACAAGAACAAGAAGTTAGCTGTTCAAACACAAGTGATAGCTTAGAAATAACAACTGATGCTCAGGTTGCTTTAAATAGTAAAATCATGCTCTCACCAACTTAAAAAACTGTGACATGTCATATTGTTTTCATGGCATGAGCTCAGATTATTCATGCTTAATACAAAAACACACTATTAGGGGTATTTTCTTATGCAGGGAATAAACGTGTTTACTTTTTGCATTTTAGCTTCTCCAACCTGTTTTTTATGTTTGATTAGAAACAGGAAATTAGTAAAATTATGCATTTTTGAACCACTCAAAGCATAATTATACAAAAAATAAACATTCAAAATAATGTCATTAATCACAATGCATAATAACAGTAAAAGACTATTCAAAAATTGTCGACTTTTCATATCACAACAGTGTCCATACATTTGTTTTGCTTCTGATAAATCTTCAAAAATCAATGTACAAATATATAACCCATTAATGCAACACACAGATTTATTATCAAATATTAATTTAGTAACAACGTCCTTAGTCACTACTGGAACAGAGTCTCCTGGCCTCTGCAAGATAAATGTTTGATTTTGCTGAGGAGTGATAAGAATTTCTACCAGTGGCTAGAAAAGGTCTGAAGGACAACACAGAGGTTCTGGTCATGGACGCACAAGAGCAGGCCTTGATCACCAGATCCATACTGGTAGGAGTTAACCACAGCAGGCAGGAGTCCAGATGTAGGCTGTGGAAAGACCTTAGACACATCACAGCAAGATTCAAGATGCAAGCTGGGACAGGAAGGAACAACCAAGTGGCTGGGGTGGTGTACAGAAACATATGTGCTGAGTAAGGACCAGAGTTCTCCGGATTCCAGTGGTGCAAACCACCAAAGTGTCTGAGAACAGCAGAGCTTAGATCCCAACCAACCTGATGGTGGTTGACAAGTAGCAGAAGAGGGGAGGTGTGGAAGATGTGGGAGCTGATGCTAACATCAAAGGGAAAGAATATAAAACCTCAAAGAAGTACCAGGGACTGAAGGCACAACTGCAACAGATGTGGGCAGCGAAGGCCAAGGCGGTTCCAGTGGTGAAGACCATATACATCATGGCAGTCTTGAGTTTTCAATGAGTCATTTAACTGGAGCCATTGAAATTCAAGTGTCTTTGTCAAAAACAATCGTGTGTTTTGTTTCTTTCGAAGATTTATTGTAGGTCTTCTGGAAATGTGACAAAAATATACATACAGTGATGCTAATATCTGGTTAAGCTTCCTTTGGCAATTTCTAACTCAACTTGGTGCTTTTGGTAGCCTTCCACAAGCTTCTGCTTGTATTTTTGACCATCCTCTCGATAGAATTGGTGCAGTTGTTGATTCTTCAGCAAAGTCCACAGATTTTTGATGGGGTTTAAGTCAAGACTTTGGGGAGACCAGTCTAAACCTTTATTTTAGCCTGACTAAACCAAATATTATCTTACCTGTATGTATATTTTTGATTTTGTCTTGTTTCCAGAAGACCTAAGCAAGTTTGCAACCTAAAATAATATAATGTTCACTTTTAATATTACTTTATTATATTTGTTAGTTGACTGTTAACAGCAACAACATGCTATTACCTAAACTTCATGTTTATTTTCATAGGAATAAGGCTAGGAATGACAATAAAAGACAGGGTTATGAGGTGCAAGATATTTCCTAGCTAGTGTTTCTAAAGCTATTTCACCCTTGAACCAGTGGGTATGGCATTGAAAATTAAATTGATATGTACACACGTGGACAAAATTGTTGGTACCCGTCAGTTAAAGAAGGAAAAACCCACAATTCTCACTGAAATCACTTGAAACTCACAAAAGTAACAATAAATAAAAAATTTTTGAAAATTAAATAATCAAAAACAGCCATCACTTTTGAATTGTTGATTAACATAATTATTTAAAAAAACAAACTAATGAAACAGGCCTGGACAAAAATGATGGTACCTCTATAAAAGATTGAAAACTATTTGACCAGAGTGACATGATTAACTCAGGTGTGTCATTTAATTGACATCACAGGTGTTTCCAAACTCATAATCAGTCAGTCTGCCTATTTAAAGGGAGACAAGTAGTCACCCTGCTGTTTGGTGAAAAGGTGTGTACCACACTGAACATGGACAACAGAAAGCGAAGGAGAGAATTGTCCCAGGACATCCGAAAAAAAATGATAGACAAACATCTTAAAGGTAAAGGCTATAAGACCATCTCTAAACAGCTTGAAGTTCCTGTGACAACAGTGGCTCATATTATTCAGAAGTTCAAGACCCACGGGACAGTAGCCAACCTCCCTGGACGTGGCCGCAAGAGGAAAATTGATGACAAATTGAAGAGACGGATCGTTGGAATTGTATCCAAAGAGCCCAGAGCAACCTCCAAAGAAATTAAAGGTGAACCCCAAGGCCAAGGTACATCAGTGTCAGATCGCACCATTCGTCGTTGTTTGAGCCAAAGTGGACTTCATGGGAGACGACCAAGGAGGACACCACTGCTGAAAAAAACTCATAAAAAAGCCAGACTGGAATTTGCAAAAATGCATGTTGACAAGCCACAAAGCTTCTGGGAGAATGTCCTTTGGACAGATGAGACCAAACTGGAGCTTTTTGGTAAGGCACATCAACTCTATGTTCATAGACTCAAAAACCAAGCATACGAAGAAAAGAACACTGTCCCTACGGTGAAACATGGAGGAGGCTCAGTAATGTTTTGGGGCTGCTTTGCTGCATCTGGCACAGGGTGTCTTGAAAGTGTGCAAGGTACGATGAAATCTGAAGACTATCAAGGCATTCTGGAGAGAAATGTGCTGCCTAGTGTCAGAAAGCTTGGTCTCAGTCGCAGGTCATGGGTCTTCCAACAGGACAACGATCCAAAACACACAGCCAAAAACACCCAAGAATGGCTGAGAGAAAAAGCGTTGGACTATTCTAAATTGGCCTTCTATGAGCCCAGATCTGAATCCCATTGAACATATGTGGAAGGAGCTGAAACATGCCATTTGGAGAAGACACCATCAAACCTGAGACAACTGGAGCTGTTTGCTCATGAGGAGTGGGCCAAAATACCTGTTGACAGCTGCAGAACGCTCATTGACAAATACAGAAATCGTTTAATTGCAGTGATTGCCTCAAAAGGTTGTGCAACAAAATATTAAGTTATGGGTACCATCATTTTTGTCCAGCCCTATTTCATTAGTTTGTTTTTTTAAATAATTATGTTAATCAACAATTCAAAAGTGATGGCTGATTTTGATTATTTAATTTTCAATAAATTTTTATTTATTGTTACTTTTGTGAGTTTCAAGTGATTTCAGTGAGAATTGTGGGTTTTTCCTTCTTTAACTGAGGGGTACCAACAATTTTGTCCACGTGTGTAACAGTGTACATCTACTACATGTGTTTTGTTGTGGTTTAAAAGTATGTCCAAAGGCATTTTTACATTATGAACTCCGTCCATATGGAAACAAGTGTGGACTTTCTTTTGTACAGTCAACAGCCTGTTCTAACATGAAGCTGTCCAATAGCACCACTACTCTGCTCATCTACGTTACTGCAGCTTTTTCTTTGCTATTGATGTTCCTCAACTACATGTCAGCTCATAATCATACAATCAATCATCTAAATAAAAAAAGACAGGTAAAGGTTATCCAGAATTTCAATACTTTATTTAATAATTATTTGATTAATTATTCAATCAATTTGATGCCCATTGGCAGTCACAGTACATTCAATTTCTCATCGCATAACAGTGTAGACAAATCACACAAAATATCACATCTCATACAAAATCTAAACTTATCTTTTATAAAACATTTAGACATCTGCAGTTCTTTTTCTTTGTTTTTACTTTAAATACAGTGCTCTATTGTTTTTGTGTCCTTTTAACAGCGTAAAACTCACTGAAAAAGATGAAAACATCTGTTAAAATACATATATATTATTTCTTTTTCATTACAGTATTTAAAATAGCTTCATGTACCACAACTAAACACACAGTAATACTTCTGTCACTGAGGGAAGGGTGAGGGGAAGGTTGGTAGTGTAACATCCACGGCTATACATCCCTCTGAAGTCCCTGCAGGTTTGCCCTGAATTTCTTTCCTCATATCTGAACTCTCACTCATTGACAGGTGAACAGAGGTCTGGATGGTCACAACATCATTCTCGACTCGCAGAGGTAGAAAAACTTTCACCGGCTGTTTATTTACTGTCACTTCCATCTGTTTCTTCACGCGTACACAAACAAATCCCCCTGATGGTGTCGTTTAGGGGCTCAGTGCTTGGCTTAAAGGCACCTGGCTCTCTGATTACAGCTTCTCTACCTCCATCTTCAATGACCAGTCTCTCTTTTATTGGATCTCATGACCAGTACGTCTGTGGATCGAGTCGTCCATTCAAGCTACGTAGAAGGCAACAAATTGGTAACCCATTTCCAGACTCGTCCAAACCTATCCAGCCTTGACTGACTGACTGGATGTCCCAACGTTTGAGTTTTTGTAGTGTTGTTCACTTATTGAGAGCTGCGAAGGTTCCTCGTAAATCATTGGTGGCATTCACATTGACTATTAGCTTAACAGGTGCAAAAACAAATGAAACTCTGAGAAGTTGTGGTGACCAGCGGTTATACCTGCCGCTGCTTTAGGTAAACAGCAGATATGAAGAGTTTTGCTCGCTAAGTGATGCTGCAAAAGTTAAGCCAGACTCAAATTCAAGCCGTTAATTCACAGTCACGTCAACAAAATGGCTTGTTAAATTAATGAATTCATGTTTGCACACAAGATGCACAAGGTCTAATGCAGCCCAAAGTCACATGGCAGAAGTGCTGGGCCCATAACATGTTTCATGCTGCAAGGAGTCAATAAAGCTAGCCTGATGATACGAAAGATAACATTTGTTTAGGTTAATTTCACGAACAATCATGTCGGCTAGTTCCACGAAGCTTCAGTTGAAATATTCAGATGTGCATTTGGCATGCAGCCTGATTGTGGAAGTGTAATCGAATCAATCAAGACGCAGTTGAGTCTTACTGTCAATTGGGGTGTCAGGATGGTGTTCTAAAAGGAACACAGTGATTTATAGCGAGTCAAACGGCAAATTAAATTGCCCCACACTTTTACTCTGTTGGTTTTGAGGGTTCAATGTACACCATTTTTTCTAAAACAAACAATCTGATGAGCACATCCACATTATCCGGTAATTATCCAGGTGTAAAGACTGAGAGAGCAGGCTAGATTTGAACTTTCAATAAAGTTCCTGGTTGATTATTTAGAAAGTTATCTGAGTTTTAGTTATGGTCACAGCAAGACTACCAAAAGAGGAAAAAGTGCCTAAAAATGACAGCAACATCCCTGTTTGTTGGTCTTTCTGTGATGTTGGGTTTGTCACGACACATTTGACTGTGGCCACTGAGGCAACTATAACCACTTTGGATTTTTGGTAGACAACAGTTTATAGGTAGTTGCTTTGTTTCAGTGTAACCAGGTCTTTAATGGAGTCCTCATTGCTCCACTTTAACTCAGATGACGTCTTGTCTTCTTGAAATGTTTTCTTTCACCAGCACTGGACTTTAATGCTATGATGACTAGAGTTGAGAAAACTTTTTGGATAAATATTCCTCCAGCACAAATACATTAGTGACACTAGTTTATCTGAAGAACAAAACTGTCAAAATTGCCTCTTTATGTTGTCCTCTGCATAAATGGACAAGAAAGCCTGGACTCTGCTCTGAAATGTCTTGTGTTGCTCTGTACTCAGTATTTCCAACACAAACTAAAAGGAAAACTAGATGTTTACAATTACAGGTTTATAATATTGCTTCAAAAAACGTTAAAGATCCTTTGGAATGTACTACTGTCCAAGCAGCAACAGTCTGAAGTGTACAACTGTTGCCAGAAATTTAGACCCCAGTTCCTCTGGTGGAAAACATAAGTTCACCTCTGTCTTTAGCTGTAGGAAGACTGTCATGTTTTGACCTATGGAGATCCTCATGTGATCTTAAAGACTCTCAGTGTGTGAACAAACATACAAAGTCTTGCTTGGGATTCTCTCCATCAGTCAGACAGAACTGAGGAGGCATCTTCAAAGAGCTACAGCAAGATGAATCATCACAGATGTACTTGATATCAAATCCAAGGGGAACATTTTAAATCCAGTCCACCATTTACCTTCTTAATCAATCAATATAGAGAAACAAGTACATGAAGAATGCTGGCACAACTCCTTATCAATGTCTCGGCTGATCTTAAAGTGCAGCACATTTGGAAGAAGACTACGGCAAAAGAAAAGCCACTACAGTATTACCACTAAGACTCTTAGTGATTCTTTCGTATTGCACCTTGAATTCGATAAACAACTTCACTCACACCTTCATTAATGTGACCTCAACCCCTGTCAAGACATTTCTTCTGGATGGCAGCAACACTGGACGAGGAGGGAGAAGACGGCGTCAGGGCAGATTGAGGAGTGAGGAGAGTGTCGCTTAGCCACGAGCTCCCATCACTTTTGTGTCTGCAAATCATTTTTTTATCGTCTGGTGCAGAAGCATAGGCTCTGGACTCAAACCCAAAACAGTCACATGGGACTATCTACTTATCTACTGACAGAAGAGTTCATTTTTACTGCATGTGAGCTATACCTTACAGGTGTGCAAAACATAACGGGTAGCGGTGACTCCTACTGAGAGCAAATTGCTACTAGAAAGTCCCTGTAGGAGATATTTTCCCAGTCGACTGGCAAGTAATAATGAATAAATGGGGTTGTGATTAGATATTTCTGAACCACGTAAGGAAAGACACAAAGGGAAGGGAGCAGGCTTCAGAGGACACTTCTGGTTTGTGCAAATAGGAGACTAAGAAACACATACACTCATAGTGAGTTATTTGCAGACACAAAGCAAATGCCTCCTAAACACGTTGGCGACACTAGATCAAATATAGATTCTTCACAAGCAAAAGAAAATATATATATATATCATGCACTGTTTACTAAGGCAACTTCAAAGAACTGGAGTTAAAGTCAGCTGTTAACACTGTATGGAACAGAAGCCCCACACCGAGCTGAAACACATGGGCACTGTAGCAAGGCAAGTCTGTCCACAGGAATCCATTTTTATAGAGGTTTATATTCACAACTATTGTGGTAGGTTCAGCGTCATGTGTCACATGTGAGTAGAGGTACTGCAGATGAACAGTGGGATGCTACTATTGTGATGTCTGGACTGCTTTTGTATGTACAAGATCAAGACTGTCTAGTGACGCTGCACACATGTAGCTGCCATGTTTGGACTCTTTTAGACCTGCGACTGATAATATCACAGAAGATGAACTTGATTTTGCTTCAGACACTCGATACAGTCTCTCAATTCTGTCACCTGTCTTTGTGAAAACGTGTTTATGGGGTTTTCTGTTGCTAATTGGGAAATTAAACCTTTGTTAATTACTCCCACGGAGGAAAATGACAAGCGGTAAAATCATCCCTCAGATTTGAAGCATTTTGTTGGTTGCTACTATTGGTTTGAACACTTTTTTCAGTCGGGATGAACTCAGAAGGAAAATACTATTTCTCTGCAGTTTGGTTTTCTCCACAAACATCTAGAGCTTATGTGATGGAGGCTAGAGGACAACATGATAATCATAGGACGGCCACTGGCAGCTAAGATGTGTGGTACTATGGCTCATTCAAGACCTCCTGATTACTGCTGCAACTGTGTTTCGACTGTTTTTAGCTTGCTTTCCTATGTTTGTGAAGTCTTACAATCAGATTTTTTAGTTCTTCTGGCATTTATCTTATGTGTGGACCCATGATGTAGACATATGAGTCCAAAACTGAAAAAATTCTGGCGTTTACAGGTCATTTTATAATCATGTTCATACATTTAGGCTGACTGTAAATCAAAGGTGTACTCAGTTTAGTATCAATCATTTTGTAATTTGTATGACAGCAAACATAGGTGTTTTTACTTTGGGGTCTATATTTTCAATATATTCTTTATTAAGAGTGCTTTTTATTGTTGGTAAGAGGAAACTGAAAAGTGATACAATTCTGAATGACTGACATTTATGCAACATTACACTGGGGTGTACTTACTTCTGCTCTATACTGGGAGTACCGGCAGCGTGTGCAGTATGGCTGATTGTGCAAATGTGTGCAAGAGTGTGTGTGTTTGTGTGTGTTGAGGAAGAGTGTATTTCAGCTCCGACATTTCAAGTACAGTACAAATTAGTCTCCAGAAACTTTGTGTGTCTCCATGGTGGTCAGCTGCCATGGAAATGAGCGCGTGCACATGATTTGTGTGTAAATGCAGGACTGTGCATACGGAGGGTGGGTGTGTTGTGCTGAGTTGTGTGGCCTTGATGACTGTGGAGCTCCTCTTTCTTTTTGTGCAGCTCTTCTCCTCCTCTTTGGGGCCTCTAGAAGATGCTCTGTCTTCGGTTCTTTGCTCGACCTGAAATTCAAGTTGGCGCTTGTTGTTTACAGTCAGTGCAAATGAGAAGAAACAATGACTCAGGCTTTTCCTTTCAATGACTTCTCTCCATTTAACATTCATCATTTTCATGCTATACTAGTAAAACAATCTCATAAAGGCCTTAAAGCTTCTTTTGAGCCTATCCAGCTGAAAAGAAAGACATAGTAGAAAAGATTTTGTTGTAGTGTTTAATGGCTGACAGCTCTTTGGTCATTTTCATTTCACTTGCTCTGAGACTCTTCTTTGCGGTAATAAATTAGCAAAACACATCAGCAGACACTTCAGAATTTTGCAAATTGTGGTCAAACAGAACTGGAGTTAACTTAAAGAATCAAAGTTTCCTGTGAAATTCCTTGAGATGTGACAAACAAATTCAATATTTGAATATCATTGGTGATATTAAAAAACACACTGACTAAAAGATGTAATGCCCCACACATTCTATTTAAAGTTAGAAGCTTGTAGTAAGATCAGTCTTGTTGTCTTACCTAAAGGTTGGAACACTGAGCTGCGGTGGCCTGGATCCTTCTGGAGCTGCACCTCTTTGAGGGAAAATACTGAAGCAGCTAAAACAAAGAAAAAATAACACGATTTTAGAGCACAAAAGACAAAACAAAAAAACCATCTCAGTGTGTTGCTATGATAAGGAAACATACACCTTATGACATCATATCAAGATGTCATTCGATTCCATTGTTTTTCCTTCTATGACAACTGCAAGGACAGCAAATGAAAATTGGTTGGTTGGGGCAAATTCTTCTTTTTTTCCCCCCAATTTATCAATAATGACTAACTTCCTGAGGCTCTAGCTTGACTTCCAGGGTTCTTAAACAAATACACAAATGTGGTAATAATTTTCATAACTGAATACCAACCTGCAACGCATTTTGAATTTCTGCCATACACTACCATTCAAAGGTTTGGGCTCACTTCGAAATGTCCTTATTTTTTGAAAGAAAAGCAGTTTTTTTTCCCCCCAATGAAAATAACATTAAATGAATCAGAAATACAGTGTAGACATTGTTAATGTGCTAAATGACTGTTCTAGCTGGAAACGGCTGATTTTTAATGGAATATCTCCATAGAGGTACAGAGGAACATTTCCAGCAACCATCACTCCTGTGTTCTAATGCTACATTGTGTTAGCTAACGGTGTTGAAAGGCTAAATGATGATTAGAAAACCCAAGTGCAATTATGTTGACACATAAATAAAAGTGTGAGTTTTCATGGAAAACATGAAATTGTGTGGGTGATTCCAAATTTCTGAACGGTGGTGTATGTGGACCATCTACAGTCGTGAATCAAAGTTTACACACAATTGTAAAGACCATAGTTTTCTATAATCGAATGACTAAAACACATAGCTGTCACCAAAAAAAAAAAAAATCAAGTATTTAAGTTATTTTCATAGACTTATTACAGGTTTTCTGGAAATATGACAAAATCTGCTGGGTCCAAAATAAAAATACAGCAACTTCCACTATCAATTTTGGAGATGAGATTGAATTTTAATCCGTCTTCTCTTTCCAGCATGTCAGTAACATAAGCAGCAACACACCCAAGCAAAAAGAAGCATTAATAAAGTGCTGCAATAATCAGTTGTGGCAAATCATAATCATTTGTTTATACAGCTGGGAAATATTTCGACTGCATGATGGGCCAGCGTCTAAAATTAAACTGCAGGGTGTTCTGCTAAGTTACACAAAAATGTGAGAGGAGGAAGGAAGGAGTGTGGAATAATTAAGACACTGCAGTTAGTTAATTCCATTAAATCCATGTGTGAGTTTTTTAGCTTTGTCCTACACTATAAAAAAACAGAACCTCCTTAATGAGCCAGCGTGTACAAACTTCGTCTGGCACTGTCTTTGCTGGTGTCACCGTACTCCTGTTTGGTCTTTTCTATAATTACACACTCTCCACTCTCTCTTCATAGCCAGCTGTTTGTCCCATGTATTGACTGTTGTTTGAGTTCTTTTTACTGGTTCATTCACAGTGGATGGCAACACCTGTGGACCTCAAGTATACCTGAGGGGCTCTCACATTGTGAACGCAAGAGTGAGTGTGTGTTGTGGGTCTTACTGTCTCCCAAATTGTGGATGTTGTCCCCCATACTCAGGAAGTACGGGTGACGTAAAGCAGCTTCAGAGGAGATTCTGCTCCTGGTGTCGTACTGCAATCAGGACACAACAACAGCTGCTTTCAATATGTCTGAAATAACAGTTCAGTTCTGTGTCACAATGGTTTTATTTCATACCAGCAACAGAGCAGACAGTAGGTCGATCCCCTCTGTGTCCAACCTGATAGAAACAAATGAAAAGTTGAGATATCAAGAAAGACGTTTAGAAAGATTTATGCATAATATGATCTAAATATGAATATGGCTGTTACAGATTAGCAAAGTTCAGTCCAATAAAAGAAATAATTCCTTTATATAGCTAATCCAAGGACCAGAGAACACCAGATATGTACTTGTACAGTTTAACAGAAAAGAATTTTGCTAGAGTGGGAATGTTTAGCTGACAAACATAAAAGCAGTATTTGAACATGTAGCATACATGACTTAATACATGACAAAATACCACCGAAGTATAAAACGTATTACTGCATGACATAAAAATAAAGTTCTTAAAGGTTTAATCATGATATCTATCTATCTATCTATCTATACATACATACATACATACATACATACATACATGCATACATACATGCATACATACATACATACATACATACATAGATGGTTCAGTTTCATGGGTTTAAAATATTAATTGCACTTAAAATGAAGACTCCCTGGATTTTTATTTTTATTTTTTTAAATTTTCAAAGGTATCCTCTTGTGCCTCCCAGAGTTGCAAAGGAATTGCAAAAAAAAAAAGCATCACTGCCATCTGGTGGCCACAGTGATGGTGACAGGTGCAAAGGAGGAAGTGAGGCGATGCCTTCAGAGCCACAAACTCCACATAGGTGGGAGGTCGGGGTGGACATTTGGGTCAATAAAACACTTCACAGTATTTTACCTGTTTAAAATTGTAAACATTACTTTTAAAATGTGTTTCCCAAAACCTTTCCCACATGTGTATTTGTGTATCCCTGACAAACAATGCCAAGATCATTTTTGACCAAGGTTTGTTACTATGATGATGAAGCTCCTCTATTTTGACCCAAATCCTAATCTATCCCTAAACCTAACCAAGTTGTTTTGGTACTTAAATGTAATAAACATTTCTGCGATATACCACATATTTGTGCTACATTACACATCTATGGTTTGCATTCAAAGCATAAGGATAAACTGTGGTTGCTTAGATTAGGAAATTTGGGATTTGATTAATTTCTAGTTCTGACTGTATAGTAAGTCTTGCAGAGTTTTAAGATTATTTACCTGATGGCACATGTTCTACCCAGGCTGCTTGTAAGTCTGCATTTCAGTTTTCCAAATCATTGCGTCAAACACACTAAATCATAGTTTTGTAAAGTGTTTGAAAGCTGGAGAGAAACTTTAGAAAATGCAGATGTGTTAAATTCCTTAAAATGTTAGCAACTGCTTTAACCAAGAAGTAATTCCTGACAGTAAACATTGAAAACAGTGCATTAGAATGTACATGTCCTGTTTTTAATCCAGTATTTGTATGCCAATGATGACAGCACCAAACAAAATGCTGGTCAGTAAGTCCATGACATGGAGAAGACTAAAATATTCCAGCTATTAGGCTAGTATTCATGGTTAATACTGACTTTAGTGATCCTTGAGATTTCCTCTAGCACCAGCATGATGTTCACATTTGTGGTTCTCAACAATTCTTTGAGTGGGTTGTCAAAAATTTGCTTCATGCATTCATGTCCCAATCAGAATGAATACCACTAACTGTCATCTAATGCCATCATCAGGTCAAAATTGAACACAAACATGCCACCTTTACCTGGGTACGTGGTTAATGAGAGCTTGAGGTCTGTATTGAGGAAAGAGGTAGGACCTGAACTCTGCGTTGCTGCTGATACCAGGCCAAGTCTCTTCTGTTGGAGTGCCTGGAAGACAATGAAACAAAGACATGTTTGATCATCTGATGTCACACTGTCGGAATGTCCTGCAATAACTGGTCATAAAATGTAATCTGATCTTCATCTGTCACAAGACAAACACAGTGTGCTTAAACTAATATAACAAACTATGCCTTTACAGAATACACCTATTAGACAGTCACAGGGCTGTAATAACCCATATCATGAAAACCTTTAATTTATTAAAGATTTATTGACATGTCAAACCTTATTTGGCAGCAATAACTTTAAAAACTATGTCAGACATGTACAATGTTCAGTGGGAGTTGGACCATCTTTTCTTAAAGAATTCAGATTTTAACCAGTGAATAACTCTCTGTAGTCCATAATTCCACTGTGTTATCTAGTCTCTGAATGGGTCACTCCTGAAGGTGTCTTTTCTTTATTTCAAGTCATGGTGTTTTGATGTTTAGAGTCGTCATTCTCCTGAATCACCCAACTTCTGCTGAGCTTCAGTATATTCAGACAGCCACTGTTACATTAACCAGAAAGTGAAATTACTAAACTTAATGATGGTAACCTGGAGGTAGCAAAAGAACCTCAAATTATGATGCTGCCACCACCGTGCTTTGTTTGTAGTGATATTTTCTTGCTGGTCCAAAGTGCCTTTTTCAAACCATATAACAGATAAAGCATGGTGGTGGCAGCATAATAATTTGAGGGTGTTTTTATACCTCCAGGTTACCATAATGGAGTTTATAAAAATAGCCTCAAATTATGATGCTGCCACCACCATGTTTTATCTGTAGAGTGATATTTTCTTGCTGGTCCAAAGTGCCTTTTTCAAACCATACAACAGATAAAGCATGGTGGTGGCAGCATAATAATTTGAGGGTGTTTTTATACCCCCAGGTTACCATAATAGAGTTTATAAAAATAGCCTCAAATTATGATGCTGCCACCACCATGTTTTATCTGTTGTATGGTGTGAAAAGGGCACTTTGGACAAGGAAATATCATTCTGCAGATAAAACATGGTGGCGGCAGCATCATAATTTGAAGCTGTTTTTCTAAACTCAATGATAGCAACCTGGAGGTAGCAAAACAACCTCAAATTATGATGCTGCCACCACTGTGCTTTATCCGTAGAACGATGTTTTCTTGATGGTCCAACATTCACAGCATATATGTTTCTTCCAAAAACAAGCAACTTATTTTTAATTAGCCTATAAAACATTTTCCCAGTATTGCTGTGAAGTCAGACTTCCACCATGGTTGCAGACCATACAAACAGACTCTGAGGTGCAGGGAATTCCAAAGGGCTCATTTTCTTATTTTCGCCCCAGGACATTTTAGTCTGACCTTTACAATATCACCGCATCATGCTGTCATCTTACCTATGAGCCTAAAAATCAGATGTAGCTCTTCCTTCACGGTGGCACCAGGAAACAAGGGACGACCTGTTGCCATTTCATACAGAATGCAGCCGACCCCCCTGGAAGAAAGTGAAGGAGATCAAGATGCATGAAGAGGGGAAAACATCAAACAGTCCTCATGCGTTAGAACTGGGTGAGGCTGTGCTCAACACATACGCTTCAAAGGGTGCTGATCACAAGTGCAAACAAGTATGGTACGAGTGGGCGGCCTTTTGTTCAATGCAGGACGGTGTTTGGGAAGAGGCACCCTGTGCTCTGATGAGAGAATATGCAGCTAGGTGTGCTTAGAAGGCTGCTGGGTTGCTAGAGAGAGACATTTAATTCTCACTGGTTTACCAGAGCTGAGGGGGTGAGCAAAAACACATTAATAAAAACTGAATTACACTCCTCTGTGACTCATATTTGTGCTAACGACCTGGAAGGTTTTCATAGGTAGGAATGAGTCATGGAAATCCTGGATGAGCCACAGGCTGCTTGTTATCTATCTGATAACAGCATGTTTGCACTATCAGAGCCGGCACTGGTGTTTGGGGAACCCTGAGGTCCATGGCAATGCATTTATCAAAGAGAACAACAAAGAGAATAATCCTCAATCAAATATCTACAGTACTGCTTACCACATGTCGATGGGTGTGGAGTATTCTGTAGAGCCCAGCAGCACATCAGGGGGCCGATACCAAAGAGTTACCACCTCGTTGGAATAGGTCTTGGTGGGGACGGACTTGGCCCTTGCCAGACCTGGACAGCACAGGCATCAGAATGGAGTTTGTCAGCCTAATAATGCCTCGTCCCCAACATCCACACAGTTTGTTGTCATAAAACACTTGACGGATTGAAGACAACAATATGAAAGGTCCCTCGATCAGATTGTTGCCTGTATTTGTTGGCTTTATGTACTGACTTCCAGCACGAAACTTTAGAAACTCAGAGAGAGGGGAACTGTTGCTAGGATACAGGAAGTACGGGTGCTAAAGTAATCAGCGTAGAAGATCTCTGAGTGGCAGTAAAATAAAATTGGAAAGCCACTGTGGCAGGCAACAAGCCATCTTACTCCCAACTGTCGGTGTCTTTACGACCGCATTTGCATTTGTTTATGTCTGTGCTGCATGTTTGTGTTTTGCCTCCTACCGAAGTCAGCCAGTTTGAGCTCGCCCTTGTCGTTGATGAGCAGGTTCTGAGGCTTTAGGTCTCTGTGGAGGATCTTCCTCTTGTGACAGTAGGACAGACCACGCAGCAGCTGGAACATGAAGATCTGCGAGGGAGAGG
Source organism: Acanthochromis polyacanthus (assembly GCF_021347895.1). Taxonomy (NCBI): domain Eukaryota; kingdom Metazoa; phylum Chordata; class Actinopteri; family Pomacentridae; genus Acanthochromis; species Acanthochromis polyacanthus. The sequence goes on along the minus strand of NC_067117.1, from coordinate 29,300,411 downwards.
CATCAAAATGAAGAAGATCTGGATAAATGACGATAAAGTAATACACATTTGAAAACTAAAACTTCATAACCTTGACAGAAATACACATATTCTGTATGTTTAAGTATGTTTGAATCATTTAGTTTCACCTTGACGTTATGCATGCTCATGAGATTCCCGCAGTTGTCCAGGTACTGTTTGAGGTCACTGTCCTGGAAAACAGAAGTTACAGTGTTCACACTCATATCTGTCCATGTTCCTTTCTGCTAATTGGGGCCAACTCCATCAGAAAACTTGTAAATCCTGCACTGCAGATGTACTCACGAGATACTCAAACACCAGCGTGAGGCAGCGATCAGTGTGGATGATGTCATGCAGCGTGACAATGTTGGCATGTTTCAGGTTCTTCAGCAGAGACACTGGTTGGACAGAGGAGGGAAACGTAAACTCAACTACCATGATTTTATTCAAAAAGGCTTCAAAGTTGTGTTCTGGAACAAAATCACGCCTCTTAATCTTTTGACTTTATGACCTTATGCAAAAATAGACAACAGGTCACCACTACCTGCCTCTGTGCAAAAGTAAAGCCAAAATATTGTGGATTTTTGTGCTGCCATTGGTGAGGCTGTCATTAGTGCAATAGTGACTGTGGAGGAGAAACATGGCATAGAGGAGATTCATTATTATTATTATTTTTGCCTTTTTACATCTTTTTGCCTGCTTATGTTTGCATGAGGTAAGAGTTTCAATGTAATATTCCAACTCCCAATGGAACATTTTCACAGTGTGGTGATAGTAATTTTTAACCCTGACTACTCAGAACAGTGGGATACATTTGACAAAGCAGCCTGCAAGTTTATCTAATTTGAAAGGCAGTCATTTGTGAAACGAGACACACCCTGCATGAATCACAAATTCACTTTGTGTTCTGGGAATCTTATGAACATGAATGTTATGTGGGATGAATTTCATTCCACAAAAATCAGCTAGAAGGAAATTCCAAGATGAGTCCATAAAATTTAAAGTTGACACAGATGTATGTCAATCCTTCTGCAGTTTGTCCTAATGGACGCTTCAGAATTTCCCTGTATAGCCTGTCTATGAGACTGGAGTCTGAAATGATCCACAGTCCTTCTTTCCATAATTTTCTACCAACAAATGGTGGCCATAAAGTTAGCAAGAGCTGCAGAGCCATAATAGCCACATTTAAAAGAAACATGTCAGGTTTAAAGACACTAACATTATCCTCTAAGGTTGTGCAGTTTAGAATAAGACAGAAACTCCACAGCTCTTAAAGTTCTTTCGGAAATTTGCTATGATGCTATGAACACTTGTGTTGATATAATGTAGGAGTGTAATGACATTTGAAAGGTGTCACATCAGCCTCACTTAGTTTAGGGTGACCATATTCTGTTTCTCTGAAAAGAGGACACACTTCCAGCTCGCACGTGAAAAATTTTCAGTCCCCCACCCCCCACCCCACCCCCCACCCCCCGCCCCCACACACACATTTTTAGGAGTTTTCCATGGGTCAGGGGGCTTTCTGTGCTTCAAACTCAGTTAAACAGATTTTCTGAATTCCCCAGAAAAGAACACTTTACCTGGATATACAGAAAAATAGCCCAAAACACTCACAAACAGTTGCTTTATAATTAATTATTAATTTAAAGCAATTCTCCTAAACAATATAATCAGTCACATACAAATATGGCATGCTCTCGTCTTTAATAGTTATTGACTCAAGTTGTGTAGGAACACATGTATTCAGATGTTTAACAAAATAAGAAATAATCATCTCTCTTAAGTCTGACACTCACACCTTAGTTAGGAAAAGTGAGGTAGAGTACCATTCTTCAAAATAACCTCCCAATTATCAATTATGTAAAAATAGAAATAATGCCTCAAAATATTAAATAAAAAGAAAAAAGAGAGGTAGCCTATTCTTCAATGTTCAGTTAGCCCATTCTTCAAAATAATGTGTCTAATGGCAAATGAAAAAAATATAGAAATAATGAATCAGGTCAACAGTCCCTTTTTCCTTCTTTTTCCTTCTCTTATTAGCTACAGAGACATAAGTCCCAGCTTTGCAGACTGTACATTCTGCCTCCCATCTGACACGACCCGGACGAAAACAGGGGTACTTTTTTCGCATTTCATCAGTGAAATGACATTTGCGTTTCGGCATTTTCTTTCGGTTCGAGTGTTCTCTCGCAGTGTGCCTACCTGACTGTCAGCCTGCGAGGAGTGAGTGAGTGTGGAGCGTTCCAGGGTTCGGCTCAAACTCGCCTCTCAGAGCGTGTTTCCAAAGGAACCATTCAACGTGAATGATAAATACACTGGTCTGTGACGCGCTCAAGCTAGGCAAGATCAAAAACCCGGACATTTGAAGGACTTTATAAACGCCGGCCGGACAGGCCGGACAGCCTCTCAAAAGAGGACATGTCCGGGCAAAAGAGGACGTATGGTCACCCTAACTTAGTTTGTGATGCAATTTTACAAAGTAAAGATTGATTCCAAGGTGCCTTCAGAACAACTACATGAAGTAATGCAGCATCAGTTTCTTATATCTGCAAACTGATCAGACTTGGAGTAATGTAGGTAGGTGTAGACTTCAGGGGAGATACTGACAATATGTCCACCTCAGTATTGAGTACATATGCACTGGCTTACTCTAAGTGTGAGTGTGTGTTTACCCTCTCTGATAGCGGTACAAGGTGCTCCCTCCTCATGCTCCAGCCGAATTTCCTTCAGTGCAACCAGGTTCTCTGTTAGCTTGCTTCGCCCTTTGAACACTGTGGCATAAGTCCCCTACAAACACAAAAGCATACTGATATTCTGATAATCATTCATTAAAATGTGACTTCTATGTGCAGTCAGGGATTGTGTTCAGTTTGGTTTGATCCCTTTAGATTGTGAATGAATCTCTACTCAGAGCGAAGGATTTCAAGTACTTCAAGGTCTTGTTCATATGTGATGGTAAAATGAAGAAAGGGATTGACAGATGGATTGATGTAGTGTTGTGCAGTAATGCTGGTGTTATACTGGATTGTTGTGGTGCAAAAGCCTTTGGAAGGAAAACCTTTCCAACTATATTCCAGACCTCATCTATAGTCATAAGCTTTGTGTGGTCAACGAAAGATTGAGATCGAGTAAACCCACGAAACTGCATATCTCATCTGGCCTGGTTTGAGCTGTAAATGTTGCTACATGAATAGAATAATGAAGCTAATTTGATTGGAATCTGTTTACTTTCACTGTCTGTTTACTTTTTCATCATCATCTACAAAACTCACAGATGATTAACTCTGACTGACTGAATGAGGTTAGAAGGTTCAACCATCATCATCCACATGAAGTATCTGAGATAATGCTACAGGCTTTGGTATAATTCATTAATTAAATGGACTTTTACTTCTCTGGGATTTGAAAATTGAGGTTTGATTATCATCCTTCTTTACCGTCTTTGTATTGCTGACTACACTTCAACGATTTGACTGCAGGTGTTGTGATGACTGCAGATAAAGTGCTGCAGGTTATAAAAGAAAGACAGTAGATAGTTTTCTTTTAAAATACTGAGCAAATAAACTGAGGCAATGAGGCAATTTTATATTGGCCACATCTGTGACTCACTGTAAAGCACGTGTGTGCCATTGTGAGCAACTCATCATGATAATTGACAACAACAGCAGCTCTTTTTGATGCCTCACCACTGCTGTTATGTGCTGCTGAGCCTTGCGACCAGCACTGATGCAGGCAGCTTGTGTCACTAATCATTGCTCACTCCTTAAGGCATTAACTGCTCACACATTAATGGTGTCGGGTTTTAGTGCTTCGACCCATGAGCCCTTCTCTTTCCAAAACAAATCTGTGAATTAGAAACCTGTGGAGTGTACGCTGAGCAATTTCTCATTAAGCCACACAAAAACACTGGGCACATGGGCATACTGTGGTTTGCCTTGTATTTTAGCAAACAAACAAAGCAATGTTGTATTATATCTGACAGGCTCTTACATCCCCCAAGAGAACTGACTCACAGGCAGTCTGATAAGTAAAAGGGTGAGTTGCATGAGCTGTGGTCAACATTATCCACTAGAGAGGTACTTTATCCTCACTTAATGAGGTTAACCGTAGCTTGAAGCTATTGCTCTGTGGCCACAGCAGTGGGTGTAGCTGTGATGCACTTGCCTCTCACTGGACTGTCTCTGAGGCCTCTTCATCGACCATCTAAAATTTGTTGAAAGGTGTGAGCAGCTGGCGGTTACTTACCTCACCTAGTTTGCCAAGTTTCACATATGTCTCCAGCTTCCCAAAACCTATATCAGACTTTAGACAAAAAGAAAAACAAAGGAGATTGATTTAATGGTCTTCAGGGTGGGTGGGAAGGATGGGTAAATAGAGGGTAAGGTAGGTAGATAGAGTAGGTAGGAAGGTAGGGAAGGAGGGAGGTAGAGTAGGTAGGGTAGGCAGAGTAGATAGAATAGGTAGGGTAGATAGGTAGGTAGGATAGGTAGGTAGAGTAAGTAGAGTAGGTAGGATAGGTAGGGTAGATAGAGTAGGTAGGGTAGAGGTAGGTAGGTAGGTAGAGGTAGGTAGGTAGGTAGGGATCAGTCGTTCGATCTCATACCAAAGAAGCACGCCGAGACATGCGACTGTGAGGTTTGCAAAGCGGTGAGTTTTCACTCTCCAGCTGCAGCTTCTTGAGAAACTCTGGAGGCAGGCGGATGTCCATGGGCAGAGACATGCACTTACTGACATCCTGAAAGAAGTTACCAGACAGAAAGTATTTGCAACAACAGAATATGTGGCTTTTTATTCTTTTGACTGATTTAAGAAAAATAAAACTGTTTCATAGAACTGTTTGTCCTTAAATATTTGTCTTTGTCCCTGGTTATTCTGAAGGTCAAAATGTCAAAAATTAGAATATAATAAAGAATTATTGAATAGCCTTATTGTTTTTATTATAATCCATGCTTTGTGCAATGACTAGAAGAATGACATTGGGTAGATCAACCTAGTGGTGGCAGTGTTGTCTCGAGGTTCCAGTGTTTCACCCCAGACACATGATACAGAGATATGTCTGTCTGGCTCATTGCGACAGTAATACGATAAATCTCTACAAGTGTAGATGAATCTGAGGCTGCTGATGAGAAGGAAATCATTTTTGCATCATTTAGACTCCCTCCATTATGCTTATTTTTCTTGGAAACATGTCCACACAGTGTTTTTTCAACTGAGCATGTCACAATGAAACTGCAGCGTACCATGAACAAAAAAAACATGGATTTATTTGTGGCTTGAACCACTACATAATTACAACTTGCCGTCGAGCTGTGCATAGTTTTACATCGTTTGAGCAGAACTGTGGGTGAGCTGGTGTGATTGAAGTGCAACAAGCGGAGAGGACTGACTGGAAAAAGAGGTGCAGACTTTATATGTGTGCACATTGTAGCAGAAACAATGGTGTAGAGCTACATCTACGCCAGTTAGATTAGGTTCATTTTGTCGTATAATATACGATAGTGGTACTTATTTAAACCGACAATTCGGAAAGAGTTGTTTTTACCTTGCTGACATGTTTCGACAGCTTCTGCTGTCTTCCTCAGAGTGTCATCTGACGTTTGGTGACGTGTCCTTTTTATCAAACCGACCATGTGATAAAAAGGACACATCACCAAACGTCAGATGACACTCTGAGGAAGACAGCAGAAGCTGTCGAAACATGTCAGCAAGGTAAAAACAATTCTTTCCGAATTGTCGGTTTAAATAAGTACCACTACATCTAAGCCTTTTTAAGGGAGGAAGGAATGGTTTTCATGGGGAAACTTCTAAATATGTTGCAGAGGTGAGATTGTTGAGGTTAAATCGATGACCAGGAAGGGACTTTAAAGCAGAATTGCTATGTCAGGGCATGTCTGCTGCATAAGAAACCGTGTGTTTTCTCTGTTCTCCCTGCCGAGCAGCAGCGAGTACAGCACAAACTGCATTCTGTTTGAAGGGTCCTTTGATTTGAAGCATGTTTTCCTTGATGTTGCTTTCCCTTTAGCATGTGTTTCGACCTTATAGGCCCTGGTAACTATCAAATGTAATGTACTCTGAACAGCGTATGTACAGTACAGCATGTCCAATTAGCTGTCACAAGAGAAAACAGGATTGATTAGGGAATGCCGCATAGTTATCTCACATGCAATGGCCCTGCTGCTACAAATGCACAAGTACTTTTCCAGGACAAATTCCATTTTTTTCCAACAGAAAGTTCACAAAAAAATCTGGTTTTGATGTTTGACTTATTGTGCCTTATGTGAGTTCTGCAATTCAAGACATATCAGAGGCACAACCAATGCATTTGAGCGTAAAATCTCATTTTGCACTCATGCTAAATATAAAAATAATACTACAAGTGACTACTACTAGTTAATTAAGTGTAGCAAAGTAAATGGTTTGCTAATAAACTGTAATTGGGGACATTGCTTAAGTAATTTTGTCAACGCTGTCTGTTTCAGTGGCTGTAACGTGATGTCTTATTAGAGTGAGCAGGTCAATAAAGTCTGCCTCGTTTGTTAAGTCATCATCCCTGCAGGAGATATTTTGTTTGACAGGACCTCCGCTAATGTGGAAGGTGAGTAGAGCTGCATGTCACAGCGTGTTCGCACCAGCACAGTCCAACACAGATGAGGCACGTCTGTCAAAAGTGAAGCCTCCCATGTGAATGAGTGAGAAGTCATTAATTAATTAGGTACTTATCCACTACATAAACTAGACAATTGCGGGGCTTTTAAATATTAACAAGGTTCCTGGAGGTAAGTGGTTGAGCTGTCACTGTGATAAAAAGAAGAACCAGCTAAAAAAATATCACTACACACCAGCCAAAGAGATTTTTCACACCATGACAGCCATGAAATTATCCGTTTTATTGAGGTGCAACTTGTAAAACCTTTTAACAGAAAGAGGCGTTTCTTGTGCTTGTTTTAAAAAGCTATCCAGATTTATCTAAGAGCTCCAGCCTTCTCACTTTCATACTATTATTTCTGTCTTTGCTGCACCTTTCTGAGCGCTCGCTTTCCTCTTGGAATAGCTTCAGCTGACTGTCTGGGAATAAGAGTCGGAGCGAATCACTGGTGAATCTACGGGGACTACTTCAGAAAAGGTGCAGTCTCTCATATTTCTAATAAAAATTCGGATGATGCAGGGACGACTAAAGGTTTCTGATGTGACTCATCTCATTGAGCTGGAGAAATAGAAAAATGACTCCTGGGAAACAGTTTAATTAGAGGACCAACTACTTGTGCTGCGACTGATTTCTATCGTTTTAATGCACAGCTTCCTGTTATCACTGAATCGTGTAAATTGAGTCTGGTCTCATGTGACTTCAACACCTCTGGAAACCAAAATACACACTTGGATAGTTAATTACTCCATCTGTTCTATCAATGACAGTCTGTGCGTTGGGCTTTTGCTTCTCACCTCGATGGAGAAACGTCTGTGCTGGGCCGAGCTGTGGAAGTGGAGGTGGGATGGAGACTGAGCTCCCGGTGTGGTTGGTTCAGGGCTCACTGGGCTGGCGTCATGGGATGGAGGACCCAGCCGATCTGGAGTCAAGCCTGACGGAGAAGAAATATCAACAGTTTTGTTTTTGTGGTTAAAAAAACAACTCAAGCTTTCTGAACAGCTTCAGTCCATCCATCCATCCTCTATACACCGCTTTATCCTCACTAGGGTCGCGGGGTGCTGGAGCCTATCCCAGCTGACTCGGGCGAAGGCAGGGGACACCCTGGACAGGTCACCAGTCTGTCACAGGGCTACATATACAGATAAACAGAACAGCTTCAGTATTTATCCTAAAGCATCTGCATTACTTACACTGCCGTTCAAAAGTTTGGGGTCACTTAGAAATGTCCTCATTTTTGAAAGAAAAGCAGTTGCGTCTAGACATTGTTAATGTGGTAAATGACTATTCTAGCTGGAAACGGCTGATTTTTAATGGAATATCTACATAGAGGAACATTTCCAGCAACCATCACTCCTGTGTTCTAATGCTACATTGTGTTAGCTAAAGGTGTTGAAAGGATAGTTGATGATTAGAAAAGTCCTGTGCAGTTATGTTAGCACATGAGTTTTCATAGAAAACATGAATTTGCCTGGGTTACCCCAAACTTTTGAACAGTAATGTAGGTTGCTAAGTAAAATGGTAAACTGTTGGCTTTTAATTTAGTTTTTTTATATGCAATAATAAGCAAGCAAGATAGAACGTGTAAATTTGTGAGATTTAAAGGTAAATGGTCAACACAACATACACTACTAGTCAAATGTTTGGATACACTTTCTCATTCAATGCTTTTTATTTATTTGTTTTATTTTCTACATTGTAGATTAAAACTGAAGGCGAACACTTTTTTGTTTACAACATAATTCCAGATGTTTTCTTTTATAGTTTTGATGTCTTCAGTATTAATTTACAATGTATACAATGGTTAAATGAAAACCATTGAATGAGAAGGTGTGTCCAAACCTTTGACTGGTAGTTGTCTACCTCAGTAATACTCAAGGTCCTTTACAATGCATTTTCCATTGCCTACAATTGGGAGCAACTTCAGATTGTCCAAGGACAAAACTTGACATGAGAAGGGGAAGGGCATAGAACTGCCAACCTTGAAATTTGTTGACAACCTCCTCTACTACCTGAGCCACAGCCTCAAAGGTGCTGGTAGGTAGCCAGCTTGGTTATTGTTAAATCAGGTCAATTGCATCTTTCTGTACAGACATGAGAGTGGTATCGAGCTTCCGGTAAGTGCTTTCCATAATGTTGAATTCTGAGAACTTTGTACAAAAAGCATCGTAATGATTCTAGACAGAACTGTGAAACGCTTCGACTGTATGGGGCGTTTTTGCATTTTTTCCGTTTAGCCTGGCAGCTCTTATCAGCCTCAAAAATCTAAATCAAGCTCTAAAAACACAAAGTTCAATGGTAAACTGTAAAGTTAGAAACTTGTTGATGAACAAAGTGGAGCATTCAGCTGCTAAAGAAACAGAAATGAATCTAATTGAAATAGACACAAACAGAGGACAGCATTTGTGATGAAGTTTCTAAAATAGACTCCATATGAAGAATACATGTGTGTCAATAGTTCGCTGTGGTTTAATACTACTTTAAAATGTATATCTTATATTTAAGTCACACTTCTTTTTTTAAAGGTAAACATGATCAACTTGCCAGTGCTATTTGTTGGACAAACTGTATAATGGGGTCAAATAATTACAAATATAAACAGGATTTATAGTTCTGAATTAAGGGCTTAGTGTAGTGACCATAATTCCTTCCTTTACGAGGCTGATTTAATTAGACTTAGCATCCAGTTTTCTGGATTATACCACAGAACCGAACAAACAAGGCTAATGATACACAGTAGTGAGGTTCATAGTGCTGGAGGCAAATACGAAACTGGGGGGGGCAAGAGTAGTTTCACAATCCCACTGTAGAACACAGAGGCTCGCATTGAAATGAACAGAATTCCAGTTGCAAATGTATGCCAAGATATGTAGAAATGAGCCACAAAGAGTTACAGCAGAGCCACTGTAGCTTTAATGAAGCTCTGGCAGCTCAGTGTTTTTTAGAGCATGTACCAGGAAACCAAAAAATCTAATCTTTGCTTCAACCCGTTTGTGTTAGATGTAGTAGCAAACCTCTTTGTCCCCATTTCCTCCCAGTTTCTCCTGTTGCATTCAGATAAAACTATATATACCTGAAAACAGTGACACCATAGAAGCCTAATAGTTAAGATGTTTACCAGGTCACAGTTAGACTTCTGGCTTGCTGCATTATATCAATACCCCTCTCTTCCTGTTTGTCTCTACGGCAGCTATCAAAAAAGTAAAATATGACAAAAGTGACATCAGCTACTGTAATACAATATGGAGGCTGATTCTGATTGTTGAGAGAGAGGACAACATTGACAAAGCTGAAGAGAGAATCAGTATTTTATAGTACCACACATATCAACCAAAGCCATTCTGCAAAATATGTCCTGACAGAAAGATCGTAAGTAGCATTTCCTATTAGAAAATCCAGTTTACTTCACACCACCACAAAATCTTTTCTGTTTGCAGAAAACATGTTCATGTCTAAAGAGGAAATTCTCACTTAAGTCTGCTGAAGCAAATTACTGCGAGTACACCAGCATAAGCAGTGCAGCAGGATCCGTCCAGTGAAGAACAGACTTTGATCTTCATCACACATATGTAAGTGATGTGTTTTTGATGCCCGGTCGGCAGCCTTTGAATACCGCCCGTTGTGAGGTTTCAGCCTCAGTTTGATCTTCAATTTCAATGGCAAGTATTGGCAACCTCCCTGGTATGGTGTCTCCGTTTCAGCGGCAACCGGTATGTTTGCGTTACAACTCGAGCCGGGACGACGGCTAACAAGGGAAGAAGACTTTTACGTTTAGGAGGATGCGTCATCCAGTGTGTTTTATTTGCGGATTGTTTATATGTATGAACACCAACATTAATATTTACTGCATATTGCAAACACACATAGAGACACGTATAACAAGCTGTGGTTGTAAAATGATAAAACAGAAGGAGAAGCCAGGGTAGTTCATAGATTTAAAAAACAAAAATGCCTGGATCAGTTTAACAAGACGTTTTAACAACACGACCCAGACGCCTTTGACAACCGAGCTGTGTGTCATATTGACTGATAGTCTAAACGGGCTGCGGGGATGAAATGACAACCTGTTTGCTTGTAATTAGAATATCACAGCTACAGAGCTCCTTTGATCTGCAGATGCAAACCCGCACTCGAACACACACACAAATAGAGTGGCCGATTGCTGTGAGATATGGATGGATGTCTGCAAGACATCTGGTTTGGAAAAGGACAATCCAATATGGTACGCCGCATGATGTTTTTGTCGTGTTTTCATCTAAAAACTGTGTTTACAGTGAAAGGCACAAAAGGCAGGAATGAATGGTGGGGGGGAGAAACACCCACAATGAATATTAGCAGAGTTAATATCCAGGCTTTGTTTAAGGACATTTTCAAAACTAGAAATAATATGTTAAATATATATACTTTAATGCATGTCCATAATTTTGGTGAAAATCTGGTCACTATTATGCAAGACTAAGACTCTGCAGCTCGCAGCCTTCTAAGGCTGTGCATTGTGCTAAATGGGACTTTTCATTTTTTATTTTTTATTTTTTAAATTGAACTCTTTCCATCTTGGTGCACACCATACGGCTACCAGGTTATTAAAATGCAACCCTTTTGCACCATTTCTGGAAGGTTTCCAAGCTTGAAAGGCTCAGTAAAGAGACCACCTTGTGCCCTATTATGACTAAAGTAAAAGCAGAATTATTGGGCTTCGTTTCTGTTGCACAGCTTACACCCTGTGTTAAAACTTGGTTTTGTGAAATTAAAAAATGCAAATTATTGTTGTTTTTTGCAGCCTGTTCATGTGGACTGAGACAACTATTGCATTCTGCCAAATGTCTCTTATCAATAAAGCCCTCCAGTGTGGCTTTATAGTTGAGAAAAACTGCTACTGACAGAACAGAAATGAGGAGAAAATAGCCGAGGATCTGAGGGCTTCACCTTCATTTAACCAGGGAAAGTCACGCTTATGTTAGCTGTGGCCCTGACTGTTTGTCTCTTTAAAGTTATTAAGAGAGGAATGGCCAGGATGAAGCATTTGTATGAACGGTCAAAGAGATTAAATCTTGTCAATACTGAGAAAGAGAAAGTAAAAGAATCATTGAATTTATGGTGAACGTGAATCAGTTCTAGGGCAACAAGTTGTCATCATTTCAAAGCAACATTCACTGATTAAAATGCAGGTCCATCATCTGTCTGTTGCTTTGTTACAGGCTGCTGCTGCTGTATTTTATGATCTGTATCAGTATCAGATAAGGAGAGCAGTGCTTAGTATATATTTCCTTTGAAGACAAGACTTTCAGATCACATTGAGGATACACTGGTGCATCCTTGCTCATAGCTCCTCTGGAAAGCTTCCTCATGATGCATTTTAGGAGTTGAAACATCCTTCATGATGGTGCTTTTACCATCTTAATTCATTTTGCCAGCATTCTCACATCTGTTAGCACTGTGCACAAAATACATCTGAATCTGGTGGGAGCATCATTAGTTTCACAGGTTTGTGGCCACAAATAAAACACCGGATGGCTCAGTTTTGACCCGATAATAGGTCTGGACACAAATGGATGCACCAAATTTCAAGGTTCTGACTTTTCATCTGGTAATGTCTCGTGTGTGAGCAGCGTGGTCTTCAGGGGAGCACGCTTTGTTTCGTTTTGTTTTTGGTCAGAAACAGATACAACATACACACGTGGACAAAATTGTTGGTACCCCTCAGTTAAAGAAGGAAAAACCCACAATTCTCACTGAAATCACTTGAAACTCACAAAAGTAACAATAAATAAAAATTTATTGAAAATTAAATAATCAAAATCAGCCATCACTTTTGAATTGTTGATTAACATAATTATTTTAAAAAACAAACTAATGAAATAGGGCTGGACAAAAATGATGGTACCCATAACTTAATATTTTGTTGCACAACCTTTTGAGGCAATCACTGCAATTAAACGATTTCTGTATTTGTCAATGAGCGTTCTGCAGCTGTCAACAGGTATTTTGGCCCACTCCTCATGAGCAAACAGCTCCAGTTGTCTCAGGTTTGATGGGTGTCTTCTCCAAATGGCATGTTTCAGCTCCTTCCACATATGTTCAATGGGATTCAGATCTGGGCTCATAGAAGGCCACTTTAGAATAGTCCAACGCTTTTCTCTCAGCCATTCTTGGGTGTTTTTGGCTGTGTGTTTTGGATCGTTGTCCTGTTGGAAGACCCATGACCTGCGACTGAGACCAAGCTTTCTGACACTAGGCAGCACATTTCTCTCCAGAATGCCTTGATAGTCTTCAGATTTCATCGTACCTTGCACACTTTCAAGACACCCTGTGCCAGATGCAGCAAAGCAGCCCCAAAACATTACTGAGCCTCCTCCATGTTTCACCGTAGGGACAGTGTTCTTTTCTTCGTATGCTTGGTTTTTGAGTCTATGAACATAGAGTTGATGTGCCTTACCAAAAAGCTCCAGTTTGGTCTCATCTGTCCAAAGGACATTCTCCCAGAAGCTTTGTGGCTTGTCAGCATGCATTTTTGCAAATTCCAGTCTCGCTTTTTTATGAGTTTTTTTCAGCAGTGGTGTCCTCCTTGGTCGTCTCCCATGAAGTCCACTTTGGCTCAAACAACGACGAATGGTGCGATCTGACACTGATGTACCTTGGCCTTGGAGTTCACCTTTAATTTCTTTGGAGGTTGCTCTGGGCTCTTTGGATACAATTCCAACGATCCGTCTCTTCAATTTGTCATCAATTTTCCTCTTGCGGCCACGTCCAGGGAGGTTGGCTACTGTCCCGTGGGTCTTGAACTTCTGAATAATATGAGCCACTGTTGTCACAGGAACTTCAAGCTGTTTAGAGATGGTCTTATAGCCTTTACCTTTAAGATGTTTGTCTATCATTTTTTTTCGGATGTCCTGGGACAATTCTCTCCTTCGCTTTCTGTTGTCCATGTTCAGTGTGGTACACACCTTTTCACCAAACAGCAGGGTGACTACTTGTCTCCCTTTAAATAGGCAGACTGACTGATTATGAGTTTGGAAACACCTGTGATGTCAATTAAATGACACACCTGAGTTAATCATGTCACTCTGGTCAAATAGTTTTCAATCTTTTATAGAGGTACCATCATTTTTGTCCAGGCCTGTTTCATTAGTTTGTTTTTTTAAATAATTATGTTAATCAACAATTCAAAAGTAATGGCTGTTTTTGATTATTTAATTTTCAATAAATTTTTATTTATTGTTACTTTTGTGAGTTTCAAGTGATTTCAGTGAGAATTGTGGGTTTTTCCTTCTTTAACTGAGGGGTACCAACAATTTTGTCCACGAGTGTAAATCACCTGATTTAGCTTTTGTTTATCACTATTTTTAATAGGAAAAGCATAAAGAATAGCAACAAGAAACAGATCAAAACTAGCTACTGTTACCTGCTTTCAGCACCACACAGGTTTCTATTTTGTTTTACGGCAATTGGCATCACGAGCAATTTGCTTTCTTTCCTCATCTTTGTGTTAAATTGAGGGAAATTCATAATATTGCACTGCCATACTAAGGATAAATAGGTATTAATCCTAAAGGAAGCTCTTGTGTCAGATATTGCTCAGAAAAGTTACAAAAGAAATGCTTTTCCTTAAAAATAAAAAATTCACTGGTGATGGCAGGAACAGCATGCATGCTGGCATTTTATTGAAATAAATGAGTGATTAATCATTCTTATGCATCAACAACAGCCTCATTTACTACAACAGCTCAAGAATGCTGGGAAAATAATGTAAATTAAAAAGTGCAACATTTTTGACCCACCCCTGTGTGTACTTCAAGACCCTGTAATTCATAAAATATTCTCAGTATTTAGGTAAAATTGGGCATGGTTTCATTAAATATACTAAAGTTATTGTAAATTAAAAATCCGCTGATTCTGATGGGGAACTTTTTCAGATTCAGCTGATTTAATATGTTGAGACTCCATTAAGAATACCAACTAAATGGCTTTTTTGGTCATTGTTACTGTCCTCTAGCACAATGTTACATAAAAACAGTAAAAAAAAAAAAAACATGGAATTTGATTTTTCTGGGCTTAATAGCTCACTAATTAACACCTCTTTGTTTCTTGTTTGTTTAATCCCAGCAGGAACATAAATGTAGAAACTAAAATCCTTCCGCCCACAGCTTTCAGCAGGAGTTTGCCAAGAAATAAAGCATAAAATTTTAAAAATAAGCACACAACTGTCAGTGAGAGGAAAGTGGAAGAAGTAAAAGCTTCGAGAGGAGTGTAAGGATCAGACGGCTGCTGGATTTGGGTCAAACACTCGCTTATTTGTTTATCTCGGTGTCTGTCCTCTTTCTCTGTCTGGTTACCTCTTTCCTGACCTTCAGCAGCAGACAGTGATGCAGAATGATGGACTCTGGGGACTTCAGCTACACAGCAGCTGCTTCTCTCCACAAAGCAGCTGAATTTAACCGCCTTTCCGCACAGGAGGCCGAAGCTGAAGGGATTTTGATCGCTGCAGTGGCGACATATCAGGAAATCTGATTTGACTAATGATAATACATCATGCTTACAATGCGACGCTCGACTTGGCAGAGATTTGAGTTCACCTCCACCATTTCACACCGTAACCCTCGTTCTCCTTTGAAGCCTGCTGATCCTCTGCAGCTCAGTGGTGGTACCAGTCATGGCCGGAAAACCTCCGTTAATCTGTGAGGGCCCGCTACAGACACGGAAGGAGGGACAGCTTTTGTAGTGGCTATTAAAACTCAGAGGGGGATTGCAGTTCGTGCTCTATTATTAGACTTGAGCCATTCATTCACACATTGAACCCAGAAGACAGAAGGAAATAGAAGAGCTCAGGCTGCAGGAATTTGAATGTGCTTGCTATACCAATTGGCTAGAAAACAGTTTGTTTAACCACTGAAAACCCTGTGATTAACCTAAATCCATGAGGAAGGAGTTATTAAGATGTAAATGCAAGAGTGCAGGGATTTGGGTTAATTAACAGTTATGTGTCAGCAGCTGAAGTTTGCTCTAAGGATTCTTTAAACCTGGAATAACTGAGTCACATTGAATTATTTATATATTTACACATTCAACCGCCACAACGCAACATTATCTTTCATTCAATTCAATTCAGTTTTGTTTATATAGCAGAGATTCACAACAGATGTCATTTCAAAGTGCTTAACATAGGAAGGTGCAGACAGATAGCAGAGAACCCAACAATCCAAACTTGCCTTTGGATTCTCTACAAGCAACAGTGGGAAGAAACTAAAAAACCCTGGGATTGGCAGGGTATAAAAACTTCAGACAGAACCAGGCTCAGGAAAGGTGACCGCCTGCCTTGACCAGCAGGGTTAGAGGGAGGGTAAGGGGGGGTCAGGCTAACAGAAGGAGTTGAGGTGTAAAAATTATTAAAATTATTAACATCCTTAAAATCATGTCGATATCCAATTGGTGAATGTTAAATCCAACATTCACTCTCTTACAGCTCATTTTCGGTCTCCATCAAATAGAAATGTCTCAACCTTTAGCTTCTGAATGTTCCACTATGTTAAGCACATAGTGCATTGTCTGTTTTTGTGTGTTTGTACTGGCTGGAAGTTGCTTCCCATTGCATCTAGATACAGATGAGACTGTTAACGTTATGTTTAATCTGTATGTTCTAATTACTGTTTGACTATTTATCTATTTCTCCTGGATCTACTGTTGCTTAGTTCTCAGGGCTTATGTTGATTTTCTCTGTTAAGCACTATGACTTTGTGCTGTGAACAGCTCTTACATACATCTAAACAAACTTTGGAGCGAAACAAAACGGTGAAGTTACAAGTCAAACAGCAGAACAATGAACTGAACTAGGGACTCAGAAAACCAGTGCAACACATCTCCTTTGCATAGAGTTGATCAGGTTGTCGATTGTGGCCTGTGGAATGTTTGTCCACTCCTCTTCAATGGCTGTGCAAAGTTGCTGGATATTGGGGGGAACTGGCACATGCTGTCGTATACGCCGATCCAGACCATCCGAAACATGCTCAATGGGTGACATGTCCGGTGAGTGTGCTGGCCATGACACCAGAAAACCGCTCACTCACATGACGCCACACACGCTGTCTGCCATCTGCCCTGAACAGTATAAACCGGGATTCATCCGTGAAGAGAACACCTCTCCAACGTGCCAGATGCCATCCAATGTGAGCATTTGCCCACTCAAGTCGGTTACGACGACGAACTGGAGTCAGGTGGAGACCCTGATGAGAGCGACGAGCATGCAGATGACCTTCCCTGAGACGGTTTCTGACAGTTTATGCAGAAATTGTTTTGTTATGCAAACCGATTGTTTCAGCAGCTGTCTGAGTGGCTGGTCTCAGACCATCTTGGAGGTGAACATGCTGGATGTGGAGGTCCTGGGCTGGTGTGGTTACATGTGGTCTGCGGTTGTGAGGCTGGTTGGATGTACTGCCAAATTCTCTGAAACACCTTTGGAGACGGCTTATGGTAGAGAAATGAACATTCAATACACCAGCAACAGCTCTGGTTGACATTCCTGCTGTCAGCATGCCAACTGCACGCTCCCTCAAATCTTGCCACATCTGTGGCATTGTGCTGTGTGATAAAACTGCACCTTTCAGAGTGGCCTTTTATTGTGGGCAGTCTAAGGCACACCTGTGCACTAATCATGGTGTCTAATCAGCATCTTGATATGGCACACCTGTGAGGTGGGATGGATTATCTCAGCAAAGGAGAAGTGCTCACTATCACAGATTTAGACAGATTTGTGAACAATATTTGGAGGAAATGGTGATATTGTGTATGTGGAAGAAGTTTTTCTTTGAGTTCATCTCATAAAAAATGGGAGCAAAAACAAAAGTGTTGGGTTTATATTTCTGCTGAGTGTATTTCCTTGGTCAGTTGTTGTCATAAAAATAGTACTTAGTGCAGCTATAGCTTTAACCAGATCCCAACTTTTGTACCAGCACAATACAGGGGTTTTAAAATTGTAATTATTTGCGCAAAAATATTGATTATAGCCATTTTGAAGTGACACATTCATTGTAGGACTGTTTGAAAAGTCCAGTAGCCTATAAATCTAAATTATGTTTAGATGATATTGCACTAATCAAACTAAAGCAGCAGTGCACTGTATCTAGATGGAGAATACGACTGCGGATGGTTTTGTAATCCATAAAAAACTAAAATTCCAAAGAATATGGATGTTGTTTACCTAATTTTAAGTTGCGTTGATGGATTTATGGGAATGATTTTTTGGGTCAAATAGGGGCACAAGATAAAAACAAAATGTTGGTGTGCTATCACTTTATAAAGCTAAGAAGGCAAAACAAAAATGTACATCCAATGTCATCTGCACGTCTCACATTCTACTATGAGCTCTGCTTTGGTCTCAACCAACTTCTAAATGATATACTGGATGTGTTTCTTTGCACTTTTTCTTTTCTGAAGTGTCTTGAAAAACCCTACGTAAGAATTATCTATTATTATTGTTACATATAGTTACAGTTTTGAAGAAACTGTGAACATTTCTTGCCGGTCAACAGCTTTGGTTTTATAACTCAGTAAAATTTCAAAACTTCACAGACAACTCGGACAAACGAAGGAGTGTGACTTACCCTGAGTGTGCCGGATGTTGAGCTGGTTGATCTGCTCGGTGAACTCGTTCTCCTCGATGGTCTCGGTGCGAGGAACCGACAGCGAGAAACGCCTCTTAAAGTTCTTCATCTTGTTCATGGTGCTGAGGAACCGACTCTGGGGGAAGAAAAGGCAGAAAGAGAACGACTTTTACCAAAAGTTACCATCAATCCACAATGTGTTTCTTGGAAAAACTATTTTTAAAGGTGCAATATTTGTTCCATAGCACCACACAAACTATGGAAATCAAGCTGTTCTGTATGCAAAACATTTAGAAAAACCGATACTATCAAGAAGATGTAAGAAATCAAAGAGCAACCAGTATGCGTGTTGTACAGCTGAGATGGCTCTTTATGTGCAGTTTGACCAAAAACAGTCCATGTCTTGTGATAATGAGGCAGAAAGCAGCAGGAAAGCAGCTGATCAATATACTCTCTGCCTTAGTAGGTTACACAACCACAGTCAGCCCTACCAGCTAGTTATCCCTCTCCTGCTCTTTATGCCACTTATCCTTTGCTTCTCTGCTATGTTTTCTGGAGTCACGGGGGTCTCCGTGATTTCTTTACTGTCATGGATTTGTACATGTGTGTGCGTGTTTCTGCTCATTAGTGCAAAAAAACTTAGAGTTGTCTGTGTGGTGGCTTCAATTACGGCCAGACTCCCTTTTCCCTGCTTTTATTTACAAGCCTCAGCTCATCAGCATATGATTGTCTGAGAAATCACAGCATATTGCATCATTACAGTGTCTGGCACAGTACATGTAGCAGACAGCTCTTTAAGCCCAGCCATCAACGTGTAATGTACACACATGCATGAATATATGTGCTAAAATACTTAGAAAGTGAGTCAGTCTATTCCAATCTGAGTCACATTCATACATCCAACTTATCTTAGTGTGATATACAGCCACTACTGCAGCAACCTTCCAGCCCACGTCTCAATTATGGAATAATATGACTTAAATATACAGCACAGTATGCAGGGGGAAGTGCTTGTTGGTAGACGAACAGCAGGAGTTTGTTACTGTGCCTGAACTGCAGAAATCACATGTAATAGGTAGAAAATGTTCTGTTTATAAAGAGGAAAACCTCCCTTTTAACTATTTGGTTTCAGAAAGACTCTGACTGAAACAACAGTAAAAGTTTAGTTTTTTTCTACCTTATGGAGGTCATATTTAGGTAAATTGAGGCTTTTTAAAAAATAAAAAAAGCATAAAAAATGCTTAATAATGCTGAAACAGTCTCCGCAAACCAGAAATTTTGAGCTGTAATATTCTGTAATCTTTATTTTGTCATCTGTGCCACAAGTGTCATTTTGTGCACAGCAGATGCTCTCAGTCAGCCTGGGCTTAGGGTGGCTGATTTTTTTAGGGTTAAAACAACTTTGTGTTTGTGGTTGTAAAAGCAATCACAAGTAAGAAATAGACTAGAAAAGGTAAGAAATTAGACTACTCAAGCAAATTTTAGTTGATCTAACACTACAAAGCAGTCCAGAAACGTATTTTAACATGAGACAGCTGACACTATTTTGAAAATTGCAAATGTGTTTCGGGCTCATGCTTTGCTGATCAATTTAACGTGTATTTAGAGTTTCACCTGATAGTGTTGACACTGCAGATTAATTAAATCAGCTGGAAACCTATTAGCCTTATAACATTCAGGGAAAATAATTAGAAACAGGTGCACATTCTCTCTTTTTATGAGCTTGTCTGGCTTTTATGATTGGTTTATTATTACTTAATACATCCCAGATGTCTGTATGACTGAAGCTTATTGTCATTCATCTAATCAGAGGTTTTCTCAATACAAGCCAACTTTTCTACATGCTGATGTTACTTGTGTGGTGGAACTTTAAATTTTAATTTTCATTGGTTTGCACGAAGTTGCTTTATTTATTAATAATAAAAGCCTTCATCATGACTTTATAGCATTATGGCTGCCGCTACAGGTGCAATTTCAGTGCACAGAAAACCTGTCTGCAAGGAAAACCATCAAATAAAGACCGCAAGAAAACACACTCCCTTCATTTATTTCTACATTTAAATTCTCCAGCATATGATTTCTCTCATCTCATCTCTCAGCTCTGTTGCTAAATCCTGTTATTCACAGGTGGAATAGGTGGAAAAGTCCAGTGCTTGTGAAATCAGATTAAGGCGGCAAAATTATTCTCAATTCTAAATGTGAAAATCATCTAAAAATATAAAGCTGTGAGGTATGCACACATGGAGTTAGCAAGATAATGAAGGCATTCTCAGAACCGAAGACGCGTAGGTGGCAGCCATAAATTGAACAGCGAGTGAGGGAGAGGAAACGGCTTTAGAGTCAACAGTGGAAGCAAATAATCCCCAGATCGGTGCAGAGAAAGGAAAGAATTCTAATTTCTGAGAAAATCAATCAAATTCAGTTGATGTGACTCTTTTGTTTGGAGGGAAATGCGCTCTCGGCAGCACAAAAGGGCAAAGTCACTGCCACAGCCTTGCTAAAAGCAGCCACATGAACTCTTTTTATGCTGGTAATAATACAGAGACATGTTAAACAGCAACACAGACCTCAGCTTTACACCTTTAGAGCTGGAAAGTGCTTTTAGCTGCATTTGATTTCTCTTTATTGCAACACTAATGGGGCAGCTGTTCCAAGGTGAAACACACTCATATCTTAGCAGCATCATTTACTGCAGCGTTCAGTCCTCTGGTGGTGCTGAATAACAACACCGGGCTGGAATGAACATGGAAACCTGGAGATCAATAGGAATTCTTTGTTTATTGTTAGAGAGAAAACACAATAGGCAGTAAATATGGGAAGCTGGGATAATAAAAGCCATCGGATGTAAAGCAGATTAAGGGGTTAAGAATGAAGGAGGAAAGAGGCTTACTGTGCACAGAGAAATCAATACCACTGGGCTGGCTAAAGTCCTGATGTGTTTGAGGTTGTGGCTGATGTTTTTCTCTGTGAATATCTGTGAGGCTTTGCGTAGGCAGACTTCCACTGTGTCTCTATGGGTTATTCAATTATATACCGAAAAAAGGGACACTTTAAAGTAGCACACTTCAAATAAAAGCATAATACAGTGTGATTAAAACAGGTGTACGACCGGTCAAACCGATTGTTTTTTCAGTTTAGTTTCATTCATTTTGCAGGGACAAACCCAATTAATGTCACCAGAGTGAGCGAGCAGCTAATCTGCATCTGTTGTACTCTGTGAAGACAATAAATAAAAAGAAATCACTGGTGGAAACTATTTTACCACATTTGTGAGGGCTGATCGAACTGCTTGTAAATGCAGAACAGATAGTCACAGTCCCCAGAGGATGTATATTACTGACTTTGATCTCCAGGATCAATGCCTCAATGGTTGAGGCTTTGAGCTACTGATCCCAAGGTTGGAGGTTCGGACTCTTCCATGGGTGCCTAATTATGACTGATTCTGTGTTCTGACCCCAACTGGAATTGGCCAAAAGAGAATTTCACAGTTTTCTAAAGTATTTGTGATAAATAAAAGCTTCTTCTGTTCCTGGTTTGAGTAAAATTTCTTGACTACTCATGGATGGATTACCATGAAAAAACAGTCTAGCCATCCATCCATCCATTCTCTATACACCACTTAATCCTCCTTAAGGCCGTGGGGTGTTGGAGTGTATCCCAACTGACTTAGGGTGAAGGTCGGGGACACCTGGACAGGTAACAGTCTATCACAGGACTACACATAGAGACAAACAGTCACATTCACACCTACGGACAATTTAAAAACACCAATTCACCTCAGCATATTTTTGGACTGTGGGAGGAAGCCGGAGTACTCGGAGAAAATCCACACATGCACAGGGAGAACATGTAAACTCCATGCAGAAAGATCCCAGGCCAAGACCTGAACCTGGGATCATCTAGCTGCAAGGCGAAAGTGCTAACCACTCACCACTTTGCAGCCCAGAACAATCTTGTTTCTTTATTTGCTTTTTGTTTTTGTTTTTTACCATAAACTCCCTTGGTTTCAAAATTGCAATTTATGCAGAATTTTGGTTTATTGGCTAGCATTCTTAGCTCCTCACTGCTAGGTTCAGTTCTTGTCTGGGGTCTTTCTGCGTGGAGTTTGCCTTCTCTCACAGCCAAATGACTTGTATGATAGGTCAATGGGAAACTCTAAATTGGCTAAATTGGATGCTCAAATACATGTAAAACCAATAATATTACCATTGTCCTCAGCTGTGCAAATGATGGAATCCTAATGTGTTAAAACAGAAGGTTTTACTGAAGTATTACTGTGAGCTGGATATCTGAGAATCTACACAAACATGTACAGGATCATCACTGGTGGCAAGAGACCAAACAGGTGTCTTTGCAGACATGGAGTCTGTAGTCTAAAAAAACAAATAAGGCATAATATGTCAGGAGCACTACCAAGAGCAACTCAAGTCATTTTAATCAAAATTTGATCGTGCACCTTGGATTTATCTCTGTGGGTTGAACTGGTGACCCTGTAGCATTCTAAGGCATCTGAGGGAGAACATCTAGATCCACACACTCTGATCTCCATAATGATAAATGCACATATTTTGTGGCCAAACAAACAAAATCATCGCTTTCAATCAGATCTACTCGTGGGGTTTGTCTCTCTGGAACTTCATCTTCTTCACCAAAATGAAATCCCAGTTGAAGAGTCACACTGGTTTTGAATAATCCTCGTGATCCATCCAATAAACAAGAGTGGTCAACTGAAACACTAAACGAAAAAAGCCACTGCCATCCTCAGAGCCACCTTGCTGTAAAAAATCATTAATAAAGCGCACTCCACTTCTGTGACTGTGGTGAATTAGATTTATCTTTAGATTATTATAATTTTTATTTGCCATTTCGAATGTTTTTGTTTGGAATAAACAGAAGAATCAACACTGATAAACAGGCTGAGAGCAAATTTTAATCTGATTTCTAAGCCATCTTTCCTTTGCTTCTCCCCTTTCTCTGATTAAGGTCGTCTGTGAAATGTTTGTCCTTGCAGCATTGGGTGAATTCAGTAAAAACTCAGGGCCCATATGCAAATCTGGAATAGCTTCATTTCCAAATATTTGCCAGGCGACACTAAAATGTTACTGAAAATGTTACTTTCAGCATGAAAACATTCCTTTCTGTTTATAGTAATAAAAAACATAGTCCATATGGTGGATTTAAAATCTCTTTCTCTACATGATATACCTGCAGATTTACCATTCTGGGTTCACAGACCTGCAAATCCTGCTTGAAAATCAATAAAATCCACTCAGCCACAACAGCAACTATGTTTTCTGTTTACAGAGTCCAGCTGACAGCAAATTGCAGGAAGTGAAACTGGCCTCGGATGGAAATATCGTTTCTTTTACAGTCACCTTAGATTTTACCTGCATACCCACATTTGAGACAGTGGAGACTGTCAGAAAACAACTTGCATGGATCACGTCATCCTATGACGCCAGCTGCTTTATCGTCAAACTAAAACCAAGAATAAATGTTTTGACTGTATGTTGTTGAATGGGTCTTTCTAGGTTTTTGTTCTTGCATAGGAAGTTAATCCGTAGACTTTGGTGAGGTACCGCAGCATACCATCCAGATATAGAATGAGGATGGGTTCGTAAATGCTCAATTCAATTCAGTTTTATTTATATGACACAAATCCATAACATATGTCATCGCACAGCTGTTAGCATAGTATGGTACAAACCTTACAAATTTTGAACAGAGAATCCAACAGTCCAAAGTTGCCTTTGGATTGTTGGGTTTTCTGTTTATAATTTTGTTTACAGTTTCCACACTAATCACTTAATTTCACCTTCTCCAGCATGTTGTTTTCTCCTTTACTTAATGCTTGTTTTCTTACCTAACCTCACCTCATTTGGAAGACAACCTAAAGTATATCTTTTCCAAACAGGACACAGAAAAGTCTCTGATTGAGAGCTCTTCCCTCCACTCCCTCATTTACCCTCTTCAGCAGCCTAATTGGGTCGTGAGTGAGAGGACTCCTGATTGCGACGGACAGCGTCTGTCTGGTCATTTATCTTCCAGACAACAGACTCCTCTGTTTGGAGAAAGGGGACAGTTTGATAGTCTGGATCTTTACCAATCAACACTGTTTGGCTTAATTTTCAGAGCCACTTGATTAAAAATGAGGACGCTGGTGTTTGTAGTTTTGATTGTGCAACAGCGCTTGACGAGACACACACTCGAGCTCACACCAGTGCATCCGCTCAAAGCAAGGCGCCAACAAATCTCAGTTTTCCTGAAGCTGCGATCCTCCCTGGACATAAACACACTCCATGTTGCCAGGACGTCCACTATACTCTTTCTTTTTTCTATTCCTCTTTGATCTCTATTGGTCTTTCTACTGCACCCTCTCATGCATTTTCATGAGTTTCTATTTTTTTGCTTTTTTGCAAAACACCACATTACTTTAATTTCTTCGCATATTTTAAAAAAATCGACCGACAGCAGACCGTTAATGAGCCGCTTTCACCAGCTCTGAATAATGAAACTGTAGACTGATGAACTTGGTTTAACGGGGCTGCAGTCAAAATCATGAATTCTGTATCACTGGGTAAATTGTGGGCTTTTGGAGACACTTTCCTCACATAAAAATGTCTATTTGTTGATTATTTGAAGAAATCAAGTAATCTATGCCTATACGTTAATGACAAGGAAGTGTGCTGTCATAACCAAGTATGAAAGGAGTAAATGTGCAAGTATTAGAATATCTTTGTTAAAATACAGCTCCTTATTATTCACAGGAATGCTTTTGTGTCCTAGCAAATCAGAAAATACTAATATAGGCAGAAAAGTGGATGGCATATGACTTATTTTTTATTGTACAGATTGTATCTCATTAAAGTAGTTTTATTCTTTGCAGTGTGACGTACGTTTGAAGACGTACTTTAGACCCAGACTGAATAAATTGTGTTGGAAAAATTTCAACTAATTCTAAATTCCAGTTCTGGGCAAAATTTTGTCATAACCGCCTTTAGAATTACATCATCCTGGTTAAGTCTCCATATTTGTTTCCCTTCCTGTAACATTAAAATACAAACATTTGGCTCATTGATGCCTCAGAGACACTGCAGAGAGCAAATGCTGCATATGGGATGTGCAAATGTTTTTGCTGTCAACATAAGTGAAGCCCCACCACACGGGGTATGTTTACATGCACACAAGAAACCAGGTTACTGGGAGAAACAAAGGTGTGCAACTATCCGACTACCATTCCCTGAACATGAACCCTGCCGCCTCCAAGTTTCCTTCAAGTCCTGCTGCCAGACCTCTTGTGGTACAACAGCAATTTATGAATCTTTAATACTCCAGAAGACAAGAAATGAAATAATAATGGTCTTCAAACATAATTTTGTCACATAGGGCCCCTGCACAGACAGTTAGCGAATAGCGCAGGGCCTCAGAATTATAAATGATCTCTTTCAGTGAGTAATTACAGAGGAGAGAACAAACTTTTCAACCTTTATTTAAACTTGGAGAACACTCATGTATGGACGCCTCATTTACGAAGTCGTCGACGAAGGAGATAAAAGACGTGGACATGGAAATGAGGAGCTTGGATAACATTAAAAGCATTAAACGGCAGAATTATGAAAACCTTTGAGTCTAAGGATAAAGTGAGTTTGTTTTAATTTGTTCTGCATGTTGCTGCACACACACACACAACGAGTAAAAGCGGATTTTTTAAACTCTGTTTTCTCCTGCAGTGTAATCTGATCATTTGAGCGTATGTGGTAAGATCCTCATTAAAGGAAAATGCAAAGTAAGGAGGTAAAAATAAGAAAATAAGGGTTAAATAAATAAATGAACACGTCCCAGTCTCTTGAATGAGATCTGCTTCAATAAGCATTTTTTTATGCCTGCTAAAGAATAAATTATGTTTTAAGAAGCTTACAATAAGTTCACAGTCAGCAAACTTAAACTTTACATCACTTCAAGGCACAAAGACTCAAACAATGCAAGTCATTTTAAGACAACAACACTACAGCAGCTCTTTATGAGTACCTACCATTCTTTATTGCCTTTTCTCATACATTCCAAATTAGGCACTGTATGTTGTGAACAATGAATTGTTGTTTTATTAAGTGAAAATCTTCTTAAGATATGCGTGTGATGACTAAAACATCTGAATGTCACCTTTAGATACAGGCAGCCATGAAGGAGGAGACTGGATTGGTCCGATGTAGGACATGTTCCATAATTTACACTCAACAAAAACATAAACGCAACACTTCTGTTTTTGCTCCCATTTTTTATGAGATGAACTCAAAGATCTAAAACTTTTCCCACATAGCATTTCTCTCAAATATTGTTCACAAATCTGTCTAAATCTGTGATAGTTAGCACTTCTCCTTTGCTGAGATAATCCATCCCACCTCACAGGTGTGCCATATCAAGATGCTGATTAGACACCATGATTAGTGCACAGGTGTGTACAATTTTCTGTACTCTCTCTACCATTAGCAGTGACTAATTTAACTTTGCTTATGTAAAGGTAAGATAACATTAACTTTAATACTGTGCCAGCAAACATAAAGCTAAACATTTATAAAGACTACAGGACTTTAATTTCCTCTTTTACTGCATATTGTTTGGCATTTGACACTTTATGGTGCATTTTTCACTTTTGTACCTTTCTAATGGCAGTATATTTTACACTTCATTGTGCACTCTGTACTTTAGTAGATTTTCTTATTTTCATATTGTACCATATTGTATTCTGTTCTCTTATCCAGTATAGTCAGTTAATACAGAAGCAGCATTTGGTGGGAAAAAGACCAGTATCAAGATGATAATTACAAAATAAATGTTAGAATTATAAATGTGGGTGTGAAAATGTGTCTGATTTATGCTGTGCCTAGTGTCAGGCTTCAAAATGAATAAATTATTTTGTAAATTATCAGTTGTATTTTCTCATGTCATGCTTTGAAGATGGTTTCTTGCTTACACGGTGTGCAAAGAAATTGTATTATTTCAGATGGCTTGCATGGAAATGTAAAAACTGATTAACGTTGGTCCAAACATGAGCAGAACAGTGCTAACTAAATACTGTCCTTCTGGTAAAGTCCACTGGAGCAGTTTAAAGGCCTCGGGGAGGGCCGAGGAGTGTGTTTGATTCACTGAAATGCCATATGTCAGCGGTCTAGTGACCCATGTCATCTCAGGCTAAATTAATACACACAACTTCCACAAGTGTGCTCGTTTAGAATGGGGCCAGCTGCTGGAAAAGATGTGGGGCTTGTTTGGATGATTTTAATGCAGGTCAGTGGGCACAGTCATCAGAAAGTATGACACACTTTCAATGGTCCATCTGCATACGAGGCATTCAGGAGATACACAACTGTGACTCACAGACACTCATCCATCCTTTGTAGAAGGTGAATAAATGACTCTGTGAGGAAGCCGCTCTGGCACAGAATCAGAGCAAACCGTTACACCAATGCTGAGACCACAGTTTTGTCTGACTGCTGTGTTTGTCCAGAGAAACCTGGTGAATCAGTTTCCTGTTTCTGACGGTCAGACAGGCTGCCAGCACAAGCTGTGATCTCTGAGAGAAAACATCTAGCTGATACTTACCGCTGTAACCATCGGTAGAGCGAGTAAGGCCACCGTTGGAGTGCCCTCTCCTGTATGACTGATCGTTTGTTGTTAATAATGATGTTGTTTCTGTTGTTTGAGTGAATGTATGTCTTTGTCTACTGCAGAACAGGGACCTGCTGAAAATCAGTTAGTTAACTGAGTCAGGCTTGATTATGTTTTTAATTTTTCCCTGTTTAATAAAGAATAAAGAAAGAAAGAAAGGGTTGGAGCAGCAGAGTAGTACAAGAAGAGAAAGACAGATGAGCGTACAGTACAGTCTGCTACTTGGAGATGAGAAAAGACAGACTTTGTGTTAGAATCTTGAAAGGGGTTCTTAATGTCGACACTACTGCAAGTTATCCTCTCTGGTGGGATGGGCTGCTTTACTCTCATATATAAATCAATACTTGGACTTCTGTCCACCTACATTTGTTCCTAAACTGCAAAGAGAAGTGCTGATCTTTACATTTTCCATTCAGAGGATCATTTGTGGCTTTCTGTTCCATATGTCCGTACTGAACTGGATAAAATAGGCTTTTGTTTACGCTGCACCTTTCGCATGGAATATGTTGCAGAAAGACTGAAAACTAACTGAGTTAATCCTATTGAGAGCTTTTAAATCCAAACTGTGAGTTTTTGAGGCCGACTCAACAACATGCACTTGTTTTTCATAATTTGCTTGTTTTTTGCTAGAATTTTAACTGTGTAATTTTGTGTCTCTGTTTTGCTTTTGCTGTTGTCTATCTTGGCCAGGATTCCCTTGAAAAAGACGTTCTTAATCTCAGTGGTATTTCTCCTGGTTGAGTAAAGGTTAATAAATGAATAAACAATAATTATCTTCTGTGCTTGTCACTGATATATTCTCTTATTCCTTTAGGCACTCACAGTTCTATGCATAAGTATGGGCTTCCATGTGCTAACACTGCATCAAACTGACAATCTTTATTTAGATGCATTAATACACTCTTATTTTTGATTTCATTAACTCAAAAAACAAAAAATACCTGAAACTACTTCTGTTGCTGACATAGAGTATTTCTGCAAATTGCTCAACTGTTCAACCTATAGTTAAACATTTTACAAAGGCACACTAAGAACCAGTTTTTGGTTTCCACAGTCATGTAACTGCAAAGGTCCAGGTGATATAAGCTTTGACCTCCATGAGGACCCCAAAGTCGTAACTGTGTCAGGATTTTCATGAGGTTTCTGCAGGGCATAAGCGCAGTAGTGCCCTCTCCCAGGAGTAGACTAAGCAACTCTTTGGAACATTAGGGTGAAAAACAACTTACAACCAACAGTAAAACACTTTATCACTAAATATAAGACAACCCTTACCTATCTAAAGGTGTCCAGTTCACCTCTCTTTTAAAGTTAGGCTCTGCAACTACATCTTATAATGTAAAGAAAAAGTAAATTCATATAAGCACTTTTTCACTGGGAAGAACCCCGACTACAGACAACTACAACTGAATTTCCGTATCCCATTTCAGATATGAACAATCCATTTCAGACATGTCTCCTGATTAGCATATAAATTGTGGATAAGTGACGAAAGAGTCAACTCAGGAGGCTCACTGAGATTCACTGCACTATGAAGCACAATAACGGAGATTAGACTGAGTACAAACGCACAACAGGAAATATCAAAATAAAACAGGAAGTAAGTAACACATGCCCTAAGAGGTGGAGCTGCACATGACAAATGATGTTTTTTAAAACCGGGTGAAAGGAGACGGAAACGGATAAAGTAACAAAAAAAAAACCCAACCTATTTATTTACAATTAAAGCAAAAGTAAGGAGAACTTAAATGTCTCCCAACAGCGAGGATGATACACACTGTCATACGATGACAATATTTGATTTGAGGAGTAGTTCTTGAAACACAACCTAAATCACACAGCGATGCCAAGAAGTAAAATAACAGAAGGTGACATTTTGACTTGTAAGATATGAAATGTTTATATCATGACATAACGTTGTGGCTGGTGAGCAATGGAATGCAGACATCTTTAATCAGAGCTGCTACTATCAAAATTGCATGATGGATTTATTGCCTTTGAATTGTAACTGGTCTAAAAGCATTTGCTGACAAGAAATGCTATTCCTGCTGCTGACTAAATATTCAAAGTGCTCATATATCGTTTTCTTATTTGGACTTTTTCACGCTGTTTAGCAGCTGTAAAGTACCTAAACGGAGAATATTGCAACTGATTTTCAGCCTTTACATAAGAACCAAAGAGGAGCTTCTTAACTGAGAATATCAACACTGCTCGAGTTAAATCTCTTAAATCCCTCAGAAAAGAATGAGCTTCTTCTTCTTTTTCTATGCTTTTAAACAAACAATGTGTTTGAAAAAGAGAGAGAGAGAGAAGAGAGAGTGTAGTACATGAGCACATCTGTCTGTGTCATATGTGTATGATGGTTATCTGCTGTAGAACTGACCTTGTGCCTGAGGTGACATTACTGTGTGCTCCAGTGCTTCATATGGACTGAAAAACAACTTTGCTTGTACAACTACATCCACACGCACACACACACAGATTTTCCCTAAAGGACATGAATGGTGGTGACAGCGCTGCCTCTCAGAGTGGTTAGTAAAAATCTCTGTTAAACAGCTGGTGTGTGCTTTCGTTCGTAATAAGATGATATAGTTTCAGCTGCCGTTATCCAGCAACTAAACACACATGTAATGGAGGTCTTTGCCTCAGTGATGCATGCAATAAAATCCACCACTAAAAGGAAAATAGCACCGCAATTCCTCACAGTATTTTCACATTATGCAGGTAAATTAACTGTTTAAGTCTTGATCCAACACCAGGATGGGAAAACTAGTTGGAATATATAATATATATATATAATATAGCTATATTAGACGGACACTTTTTTAAAAATTTATGTAAAGAGTTTAATGAGAAGATTGACAACACCTTTTGCTTATACAAAACAACTATGAAGACACAGCAAGCTCTGTTTAGTTCTAGTAAAGATGAGAAGCAAGAGAAAATAAGCTCGACTCAGATTGTAGTGGTATTAAGAAGAGAAATGTAATAAAACCAATAATTCTGCCTCACAAGGACCTAAGCACCCCTCCTATATGCTTAAAATTGTTCTATTTTTACACTGCACTTAGACTTTTTAACATTCTTGCTATTATAAATATCAGCAATTTTGGTACTATATTACTTTGACCAGCACGATTTTTCACAATAACTGGATATTGTTTCGTACATCAACTTCCTGTCTTTCGTGAATGTAACATGTGAGCTGCTGGAAGCCTAGGAGAGGATGAATAAGGTGACATACAATAATATATATCTCTGGGCCACACTTTACCACGCCGAGTGCTCAAATTGCCGTTGCATGCAAATGAGATATAATTAATTTTGATTCATTTGTCCCTACATTTCGGTAAACGTGTGTGAAGTGCATGCATAGACAGCCAGCACAACAGACCAGCCTCTCTCCCTGCAGAGTAAAGTTATTGAACGTTCACAGTATTTTTCAGTGCTGCACTTCGTAGACGGTCGATTATCTTAGAGCCGGTTGTAAATACTGCACAAATCAAGCTGTTTGCCCGGCTCAGAGGAGGGCTCAATCTCTTCATCTACCGCTTTGCAAGGTTAGGAAAGCATATTTCCTAAAATGTTCATCTAGCCTTTGAGAGTGGTGTTAAATAAAGTGCTATGAAAGCTTTTAGCAATGCTTGACAGTCAGAGCTGCATCAAAAGAATCCAAATTAACATATTTCTGCTTGTTCAACATTAAATTAGCAGCTGTGAATAACTTGTTGGAAAACTTTGATTAGGACCACACAAGCAGGAAAATTAGCAAATAAGCTGTATTAAGGGTGTTTGTGTACATTTATATAATATTTGAGAGGAAAATATGTGTTGAAGTTTTGCTTTGATTTTACCGCACATATCTCCATTTTAGAATGCATTTATTCATGGGTTTATCCAGAAACACAATGTTCCCAAATTATCAAGCTGCTTTTTAAAGCAAAAATGTTTGCAAAGTATTTTTTAAGAGTGACATTACCTCTTCTGTAGAACCTTGTAATAACTTTGACACCTACTTTGAGCTCTATTCCTTTTCCTCAAGACGGTGCTGCAGCCCGAGCTTGCCATTGGCAGGGCAGCTCAGATGAAATTTCATTGTATATGAAAGTGTGCAATGGCAATAAAGGTCTGATTGATTGACTGATTGATTGATATTTTGGTTTCCATCAACTACTAAAATATAGAAATTTTTGAAAGTAATTGTTTCACGATGCACTTTTTCCCCCACTTGCTGTATGGCACTGGGCAGGTAGTTATTGGCAGAGTTATAAGAGTTTTTACTCTGGAATGGCCAGATGCTGCCGGAAGAAAGGATGATGAAGGACAACTTGGCATTCTGGTAAAATCAAATATACTAAAAGCTCATTTAAACCGAGGAAGAACTGTTGAGTTGGACATCAATTCAGTGCCACTTTTTCAGTCGACAAACACAGTCATCGTGTTTGTCGACATAAAAATATATATTGATTATTGCTAGAAAGAATTGTCAGCTATATTTCTTCATTAGACTTTAAAGTCTGAACCATCTGTGTTTAGTCCATAATAAACAGAATTTAATTTGCAAAATCTCCAAACGAAGCTTCAAGAGAGACTTTTTTCAGAGTCTAACTGTTGCCTTTAGCAACTTTCAAGAGACAGATCTTTAACAAAGCAAGAGAAAATTAGAAAATGAGTCTGAATAAACTGGAAGTAGGGATAAAAAAAAACAGCCAGTATAAAGCAGCTTTTCATTACTTCCTACATGCTACTGTGCGGTTTCACGTTCAGCAGTGATAATCGATTCTTCCAGGAAGTCTCCGTAAAGCGCTGTGTAGTAAAAAGGCAAGCCTGCAAAAAGAGCAGCCAGTCACAGGCTTGTGCTTGGATGTCTGTGTTTCTAATCAGTTATTAAAAATCCAGCATTTTCTTGTTTAACATTTGTATGAGACATTACACAATACATGCAGTTAGGAAAGTGATGTCACATTCGCCTCCGCTTTGTCTCCAGCCTGAAGCCGCAATAAAAATTACCATTTGTTTCCTCTCATTGCATCTTATTTTGCAGTCAGGCTTCACTAGACAACAATCACAGCCTTCTTCTCTCTGTTCTCTGACTACACATCAGACTCCCTAAATTTCTCTGCCTGACATAATTGTCTATTTGTTCACTTTGTTTATCTCTCATTGCACTCGACTCCTCATCCAATATATGTCTCCTCTGACTTTTTCTCTACTAACGACTACTTAAGGTTACGGTTAATAACAAATGTGTCACTACAAGCAAAGCGGACACCAGCAACAATAAATCTCTTTGTGTTTTTCTCTGTTTCTACATGTCACCCCGTGGCCCGATAGCAACAGTAGATCTACTGTGCAAGTGAAAAATAACAGTCGACACCAGGCTGACCTATTGTATCTCAGACCACCATCGTTTGTGTAACGTGTCATGGTGCAAGCATGTGGAGATAACAGTTGTTGTTTTGTTTTCTATATATGCATTCACAAACTAAACACCGATTTGAGAGCAAAACTACAGACACTCCACTCAAGAAAGTTTAATTGTATGTAAAATAAATGTGTGCTTAAAATGTGAATCCAAGGTTTTTGCTCTTAAATGTATCTGTTGTTTGGAAGCCCAATCTGTTTCATTGTTTGATAAAGAACTCCATTGTGAGTTTAACTGAAACAGTTTTAAATGGAACACAACAGTGAATCAGTTGTCAGGAGCTTTTGTATTTGTATTTCTAAACTAATGGTTCCTGAAACAGAAATCACATAGTTTCAATTTCAATTTTTTATTGAAATTCAAGTAGGCCAAGTCCAATAATCGCTTGAAATGGTACAAAAGTAAGCAGTGAACTGCCAGAGGTTAAAAAAAGGTAAGGTTACCCAAAACTGAAAAAGAATGTACATTTCAAAACTATACACACGTGGACAAAATTGTTGGTACCCCTCAGTTAAAGAAGGAAAAACCCACAATTTTCACTGAAATCACTTGAAACTCACAAAAGTAACAATAAATAAAAATTTATTGAAAATTAAATAATCAAAATCAGCCATCACTTTTGAATTGTTGATTAACATAATTATTTAAAAAAACAAACTAATGAAATAGGGCTGGACAAAAATGATGGTACCCATAACTTAATATTTTGTTGCACAACCTTTTGAGGCAATCACTGCAATTAAAAGATTTCTGTATTTGTCAATGAGCATTCTGCAGCTGTCAACAGGTATTTTGGCCCACTCCTCATGAGCAAACAGCTCCAGTTGTCTCAGGTTTGATGGGTGTCTTCTCCAAATGACATGTTTCAGCTCCTTCCACATATGTTCAATGGGATTCAGATCTGGGCTCATAGAAGGCCACTTTAGAATAGTCCAACGCTTTTCTCTCAGCCATTCTTGGGTGTTTTTGGCTGTGTGGTTTGGATCGTTGTCCTGTTGGAAGACCCATGACCTGCGACTGAGACCAAGCTTTCTGACACGAGGCAGCACATTTCTCTCCAGAATGCCTTGATAGTCTTCAGATTTCATCGTACCTTGCACACTTTCAAGACACCCTGTGCCAGATGCAGCAAAGCAGCCCCAAAACATTACTGAGCCTCCTCCATGTTTCACCGTAGGGACAGTGTTCTTTTCTTCGTATGCTTGGTTTTTGAGTCTATGAACATAGAGTTGATGTGCCTTACCAAAAAGCTCCAGTTTGGTCTCATCTGTCCAAAGGACATTCTCCCAGAAGCTTTGTGGCTTGTCAACATGCATTTTTGCAAATTCCAGTCTCGCTTTTTATGAGTTTTTTTCAGCAGTGGTGTCCTCCTTGGTCATCTCCCATGAAGTCCACTTTGGCTCAAACAACGACGAATGGTGCGATCTGACACTGATGTACCTTGGCCTTGGAGTTCACCTTTAATTTCTTTGGAGGTTGCTCTGGGCTCTTTGGATACAATTCCAACGATCCGTCTCTTCAATTTGTCATCAATTTTCCTCTTGCGGCCACGTCCAGGGAGGTTGGCTACTGTCCCGTGGGTCTTGAACTTCTGAATAATATGAGCCACTGTTGTCACAGGAACTTCAAGCTGTTTAGAGATGGTCTTATAGCCTTTACCTTTAAGATGTTTGTCTATAATTTTTTTTCGGATGTCCTGGGACAATTCTCTCCTTCGTTTTCTGTTGTCCATGTTCAGTGTGGTACACACCTTTTCACCAAACAGCAGGGTGACTACTTGTCTCCCTTTAAATAGGCAGACTGACTGATTATGAGTTTGGAAACACCTGTGATGTCAATTAAATGACACACCTGAGTTAATCATGTCACTCTGGTCAAATAGTTTTCAATCTTTTATAGAGGTACCATCGTTTTTGTCCAGGCCTGTTTCATTAGTTTGTTTTTTTAAATAATTATGTTAATCAACAATTCAAAAGTGATGGCTGATTTTGATTATTTAATTTTCAATAAATTTTTATTTATTGTTACTTTTGTGAGTTTCAAGTGATTTCAGTGAGAATTGTGGGTTTTTCCTTCTTTAACTGAGGGGTACCAACAATTTTGTCCACGTGTGTACATAAAGGCCTTTTACATGGAACAAGAAATGGGTTAACAACTTAACATTGTTCTGCAGCAATAGAGGTTGATGAAGCCTTGAAGGTTGGTGTTACCAAATCCTACAGGTGTCCCAACCTTTCTTGATTACTTACAACCCTCTCTGTCTGCATTAAGGTAGTGTTGGAACACACCATGGCACCATACCCTCCAGAGCATTATTAGAACAATGTCATACTGCAGAAAGTAGTGTGCTTCTATAAAAATGGAGAAGAAAAGGCAATTAACAATAGAAGATAGACAGACCATCATAAGACGGAAAAATGTAGGTTTTACAAGAAATTGTGAAGAAAGTCAATGTGTCAGTGAGTATATTTTTCTTCACCATCAAAAGACACTCAAACTCTGACAGGAAGAGGTCTGGAAGACCAAAATCCAGAACTGTATCAGAAGACAAGTTTCTGAGAGTCAACAGCTTTAAACATAGCTTAACAGTGGTCATAGTAAGACGTCTCAACTGTGAAGAGAAGACTTGCAGGTTTGACAGGTCGAGTTACAAAAATTGGAGTGTTCTAAAACTTTTGACCGGTAGTGTATATAGTGCCAGTTCACAACATATGTCATTTCATAGCACTTAACATAGGAATGTATAGACCTCACACATTTTTAACAGAGCAACCAACAATCAAAAGATTTGTTTGGATTTTGAACAAGCAGTTGATGATGGTGGGAAGGAACCAAAAACAAACACACAAACAAAAATAAACACAAACACCCATTTGCATGGGGAATATGTAGGTAATAATCATGCGTCTTACATGAGTCCAGGTCCTAGTTGGTAGAATGATCGTTGTAGTCCATACATGCTTCTTCTTAACCACATCTTTTCCACTCTGGGGAATTCAAAGACATTCTCTGACCAGATGGGCTATGCAAACCCTCCAGCATGTTCTGGGTCTGACGTAGTAGCTGGATGCACCTGGATGACATTAACATCCAGGAAGCATCCTAATCAGTGACCCAGACCACCTTAACTGGGCTCTTTTGGCAAAAACGAGCAACAGTTCCTACTAGACGTAAAATTTCTGCTGAAACTATGGACATAGCTCTCCTTTCAGTTAGACGTGGCATATGGTCAGGGTCATGGTCATAAACCATCAAAGCATGTCCAGATTGGAATTCTGCAGAGTTGGAGGGAAAGTTGTGTCTGTTGAGGAGAAGAATGTGGAGAACAGTGCTATAAATAAGCAGTGCTGGAGGTGCCTTTCTAGAAAACGTAGCAGTAGAAGTGAGAAGACAGAAGTGGGTCACAGTAGATGGACACGCTGGTGAAACTAACACACTACTACTAACTCATCATCAAGAGTGACATGTAGGTGGAACTGTTCCATTTAAGTTGCTATGGAGTCACCCTGCACTGATCCACTGTTGAATGAATGTCCATATAGTGCAAATATTTGTGTGTACTCCAATGTTTGTATGAGATACGCATTTAAAAGGCAAAAAAACAGCAGAGAAGTGAGTGAGACCACCTGCAATCTCATGTTTTCTGGGATTTGAAGCCACTTTAAAGATGTTGATGATCTGGCAGAGCAGCTGGATGAGTCAAGGGTAAAACAAAATCTGACCAACATACTCAGGCATTCACATACTGCCACTATGTTTTGGGTCATTGTTCATCTGTTGTGTGATGTGCTAATCTATCAACTTTGCTGAATTTGGCAGGATCTCTATTGTTGTTTTTGCGGCCTGTTTCACTTGCATTGGCAGCTATTTGACTCCTTGTTGAAATTCACAGCTTACAAATGCAGATGCCCCTCCAGACTTGTTTTTAATTGTTTACCTGATTACGACCTAACAAACGAAAAGTTCACACCTGTCCAAGAAATGGCTTCTGGGCAAAATGTCCGGATCCTTTTGGTCCCTCGAAGAATAGCTACATATTGAAGAACTGCAATTACTACACTTTCTTCCAGTTTCATTGTGGATGACCTTAAATTAAAGCTGTGAGTCTGCACTTTAGGCCCATATAATTACATACATACACTGTGACTGAATATGTGCTGGTAAACAGGTAAAATAACAAAACTCACATCAAATATATATGGACCTGACTGTATGTGTCAGTAGAAACTGATTTTTTTTTTGTTTTTATTTTCATTTCAAACCGAATATCTGCCTCTTAAATGATAAATTTTGGTTAGAAAATTTGAAATTGACTTGATTAGACTGGAACTGAATTTTAGCAAATGTAGAACTGAATGTCCATCCATCCATCCTCTATACACCGCTTCATCCTCACTAGGGTCGCGGGGGGTGCTGGAGCCTATCCCAGCTGATTTGGGCGAAGGCAGGGGACACCCTGGACAGGTCACCAGTCTGTCGCAGGGCTACATACATAGACGAACAATCACACTCACATTCACACCTACGGGCAATTTAGAGTAGTCAATTAACCTCACCTTTTTTTTGGAATGTGGGAGGAAGCCGGAGTGCCCGGAGAAAACCCACGCATGCTCAGGGAGAACATTCAAACTCCATGCAGAAAGATCCCAGGCCCACCCCGGGATTTGAACCGGGGATCTTCTTGCTGCAAGGCGAAAAGTGCTAGAACTGAATGTGATATTATGAAATTGAATTCAGTTGCGCTGAAGTTGTGTTTGATCCAGACTGAAAAGTGAATCTCTATACACTTTAATAATGCCATTTGTATTCAGTTCTTTCATTTTAAGTTCAGTTTAGCCAAAACATGAGGAGATGGCCATCACACTCAGACAAACTAACCTTAATGGATGTTTGTGGTGCCATGAAAGCATGAAATTACTTATGGCTCCATCGCAGTCACTGATTAAACCTCAAAAATCCAATTATATTTTGGAAATGAGTACTTCCTTAGAAATGGCATATGTGTCGTTTCATTGTTTCTCTTGAATATACAGATCCATCAAACCACCTCTTCCTCTTCACACACCTCTTTCCATTCACGGCAGCTAAAGCAGACCAGCTCCCCTACTACGACTACTTATTTTATTCATAATGCATCTTCCAACATACAAACAACACCATATAGACATGTCGAAGAGATAAAAAAATAAATAATTTTTTTCATTGGAGTGTGTCTGTAACATTTAAAAACGCTTTCGTTTTGTACCACAGACGAGAAAGTGGTGGAAGGTTATTGAGTAACATTTTATTTTGATTCCAGTGCAATCCCTCAGACACACAGTGCACTTGAAAGCAGCAGAAAATGAAATACAAAGATCCAGTTAAACTCATGAGTCATGCTCAGGGTCAGGCTACAAGGCCTCAGCATTGGTCATCGTGTGTGCTGCATGAGCTTGACAGTGTGTGGATTGAGGTATTAGTTGCGGTAAAACATGAAGTATAGAGTTGTTACTGCAAAGCAGTAGTCGGTGTATGTATGCTGTGGAAAAGTATCCAGTCTCCATCCTTAGCTGAACAGACAGGGATGTGCATGTCGTCGATGCAGCCTGTTACATCTGGAATCCCTGAACCCTTATGATATGCAAAAAAACAAAACAGTATGCACATGATAATAAGGCATAAAAAGTGGATTTCCACAGGAGGGGGGCTTTACGTGAGGCCAGAAGGGCACACAGTAAAATTAGACTGAGGGACTTCCTGCTGACAGACAGAAATATTAAGTTCAGTCATAGCTTTCTGAGATGCAGTCTACAAGCCTACATGCGTTATTCCACAATGTTCTTTGCTTTTCTTCCGGCAAACAACAAATTCTATGACTGTTTGTGGGTTTACAGTTGTAGTTCTTAGTGTTTAGATCATTTGTCAACTACTATTGATGACTATTCTGCCAACTAACTGCTCATTTGATACGTATTGCAGCCCTGCTTTGGTGGCATGCATGTACAGTTTAAGTCTCAATGGATGAAGCGGTTTTTGGCACAATAACAGGACATGTTTACGTTTGCCCTTGTGAACTTAAAAATCGAGTTAAAACATTTCCAAGAAGGCATAAATCTTTGGCTTGTATGACTTATCTGTTTTTTTAGTGCACCATCTTCTTTGACTCAGTGGAAAACAAGGTAGGATTTATACTTTATTTTTCAGTTTCATAACAAAAAATACTGACTGGTTAGATTTTTTTCTTTATTCTTCTGCTACAATTTAATATCCTCTCAGCCCAACTTTGATATGACTTTCAACATTGTATGAATAAAAGTTCATCGCTTGGTGCCCAGATAGCTCAGCTGGATGAGCAGGCGACCCATAAACACAGGGGCTATAGTCCCCAACGCAGCGGTCATGGGTTCGGATACAGCCTATGGTCATTTACTGCATGTCACTCCCCTACTCTTCTACTCATGTGTCCTCTCTTCTCACCACTGTCCTAAGTTCAGCACTTTTGAGAGGAAAAAAACAAAAATCAGATAATTATACTACTTGCGACACCCTGATGAAAATAAATAGGTTTTGCTAAAATGCTGTTCATTCTCCTGTCTGTCACTTCAGTAAATTCAACTGAATTTAGTTATTCCACAATGCTACATGTAAATAAATCAGTTTTTAGCTTTGGTACTTGTGATCAAGTGGCTAGATTTTTGATTTTGTTACCACTGAATGGTAACACCAGTCTACTTAGCTTGCTGGTGACATCTCAGCTTCTTAAATTATAAAATAGCCATGCATCCTTTTTTTTTTTTTTTGGGGGGGGGGGGGGGGGGGATTAAAATGGTTTGCATCAAAAGTTTTGGGGTCACCTAGAAATGTCCTTATATTTGGAAGAAAAGCTGTTTGTTTTCATGGTGGTTAGCACTTTTGCCTTGCAGCAAGAAGATCCCGGTTTCATGTCCCAGCTTTCCTGGGATCTTTCTGCATGGAGTTTGCATGTTCTCCCTGTGCATGTGTGGGGTTTCTTCCTCCCACAGTCCAAAAATATGCTGAGGTTAATTGATTACTCTAAATTGCCTGTAGGTGAGCCCCTATGCAACCCTAATGAGGGTTAATCAGTGTATAGATAATGGATGGACGGATGTAAAAAAAAACAACAACAATCTAGACATTGTTAATGTGGTAAATGACTATTCTAGCTGGAAACGGCAGATTTTTAATGGAATCTCTCCATAGGGGTACAGAGGAACATTTCCAGCAACCATCACTCCTGTGTTCTAATGCTACATTGTGTTAGCTAATGGTGTTGAAAGGCTCATTGGTGATTAGAAAACCCTTTTGCAATTATGTGAGCGCATGAATAAAAGTGGGAGTTTTCATGGAAAACATAAAATTGTCTGGGTGACCCCAAACTTTTGAATGGCAGTGTATCCGGGGTGAAATTTCTGAGGTATGTCACTAACAAGTCGAGGATGACTTCAGACGAATTTCACACACAATCTTCCTTCATGTCTGCATGGTTAGTTAAAAGGTTTAGCGCAGTGAAGTCCCAAATAACTGGCCTGTTTAGCTACTGACATGGGGATTATATCTTTGTTATCCAGTCCCATTAGTGACCATCAGGTCTGACACAGTTCAGAATGACTTTTAATTTAATCACCCAAGCAGTCAAATCAAGCCACAAAAAGACTGACACATGACTGAACGGTGCAGTTAAAATCTTTTTTCCAGCTTATGTGCGTCACTGTTTCAGACCTTTACATCTGTCAGACTGCTTTAAATCATATGTGTGTGTGATTATTGTGGTGTGTCGGGACTTTTCCCCCCGGTTTTGGCGCAGCTCTGTGACTCACACTTTACCTCACACACAACACGATACATTTCCCAAGGTGGCGCCCGCCTGTGTGCAAGTCAGCATCTAATGAGCATCTAAAAGCACTACAGCAGCAACATGTGAGAGAAAGGCCTGCAATTACGCCCAAACACACCGCTTAGCTCCATAGAGTAAACACACCGACCATCCTCCAGCACAGAGAAACAAGCACATCCTGGACTACTGGGCGGCGAGCCAATCATCAAACACACAGTGTCTCTCATAGCAATTGTTCTTGTCCGGCGTTTCCCGAAAAGCAACACGATTCTTTTAAAAACACTGGCTCCCTCAGACAAGGTGGATCATTTTCAATTAGCGGGACTGCTTGGCCGTGAATGTGCCACCCACCCACCTGTGTGGAGCTTTTGAAGCGTGTCGGGCAGAGAAAGTGTGCCCAGCAACACATCAGGTCCTTTTTCTGGTAGTTTAATACGACCTTGGCAGCAGCTACACGGGATGAAGGATGTGGCTGTTCCTCATGCACATCAAGACAGAAAATTGAGCAGTTTGTGGTGCTACGGCTGAAATGTGATCATTTCATAGTTTGACTTAAATGTCCTCACTGACACCTATTAAAACTGCTATTTCTGATCCCCT
The DNA here is from genome assembly GCF_021347895.1 of Acanthochromis polyacanthus. Lineage (NCBI taxonomy): Eukaryota > Metazoa > Chordata > Actinopteri > Pomacentridae > Acanthochromis > Acanthochromis polyacanthus. The sequence continues at coordinate 29,258,652 of NC_067117.1, read as the reverse complement.
TACATTATGAAAGCATGCATTTTATGATGTCAGGCTTTCGTTTGGAATTTGGACTTTAAAAGTGACATTTTTACTATTTTCAACAAAATTGTATAATTTTTTGAGCAAATAAAGTTTCTTTTTTAACCACTTCTCCTGGTTTATAGAGCCCTGTAGGCCAATAGGATCAATGGATGGAACTGGTATTATAGAACACTTTTGTGGAACATTTTTGGTCCCAAGTGGGAGTTCTTTTACAACCTTAAACTAAAAAAAATAATGATGATTATTATGATTATTATTATTGTTGTTGTTATTATCAGCAGTAGTAGTAGTAGTATTGTAATGATTATGATAAAACTGATAATAGCAATAATAATTGTTATTATTTATTTATTATTTTTTTTCACTTAGCACTTACTGTATGAAAAATGCATAATTTTTTTCTTTTTTTCCTAAAAACACTCAATTATTACTATTATCACCCACCCTATTATTATTATTATTATTATTATGATGACTGTTTTTATTGTTTTACTATTATTATTATTATTATTATGTCTAAAAGAAATAAGTCATTTGAAGTAAAACAAAAAATAAAATTTAAATAAAACTAAAAGTGACATGGATGTTTTTGTCTTTAAGGACTTCAGTATAACCTTTTTAAACTGACACCTAGGTGTTAAGTCGGATCCTGTACATAAACTTAAATCCTTGAACATTATTAATACCATAAAAAGACAATAAGTACAGTAATTAAGTAATTATTTCCCTCTGAGTACGCATTAGAGAACTATTTAACAGGTGTGTTAAGTAGCATTCATAACTTTCTTTATTAAGCTCCTGAGTGTATTGCATACACAGTGTATTAATGATGCATTAAAACCTCAAAATTCCCCCAGAATGACACACGACTTCAGCAGATTTTATGACGAATGCATTAACACAACCAAAATGATCCAAAAATCCAAAATTAAAAGGATTTTTGACCACTAATAGTGCTACAGAGCAATATTTGTATATTTTGGAGCCTGAAACCGTGTGGAAAGGTATCCATTGTGATTTCTATTTATAGTTTCACATTATTCTGCTAATTTAAAAATTGGATACAAAAGATAACATTTGTATGTTTATTTGAAAACTCATATAGGGTAACTGAACAAGCTGTGCTGAATTAATGCTCTCTGTATTGCGTGTTTATTCCAGTTCATTTAGCTGACCAACGGAAACGTGTTAACCAATGAAAACAGACCAATACTGAGATGATATGGCTTGTGTGCACATCTAATATTAGCGATCTTTTTGTTGTTCAGAAAGAAGGTTTCACAACTAGAATACAGCTTTTGTTGTAAATGAAATCTGAAGTTATTTACATGATGGATAAAGTTTCAAATCTGTTCTTGCTTACTGAAGCATTTAACCTTCCAATGTTCCATCACAATAGCCGTGAGAGCGACCCGGAGCTGTGTGAAACGCAAACTACCTTCCATTTGGTGTGTTTGAACAAATGTTTGCATGTGTTTGTTCATCGCCGAGTGGTGCTCAGTGCTGGTGCCAGGGTTGTTGCTGAATATGGCAGGGTCTATCTTCACATTATCATGGCTGAGTGGGCTCGGGGCTGTGCGATGAATCAGGGACTCAATAATAAGCTGCTTATGTAAACATTACAATTGTGCCTCAGCTGCAGCATGCTGGGGCCAAAGGATTGCTATTATGAACTCCAGATTACAGTGAAAACCTTTAGTTCAAAATTGTTTGTTCAAAAATGGAACTATTATTATTATGTCCAGCACACATGCAAGCAGTCTGCAGGTGTCATAGTGTTGTTTCGAACTGAAAATTAGCATAAAGATGTAAAATGGACAAGAACTGAAGAAAAAAGCAGGAATCAAAGATGGTCCCTGGGTTGTTACAATAAGTTTGTATTGATCCTGCAGTCTGCATCTCTTTTTAACTCTAAACACGATGTAATGGTAAACTAGAGTTCCTTTTTGTCAAATTTAATTAAATTTACCTCAGAATTTGACTTTAATACTTGCAGCCAATTCGATCTTATTTACTGAAGCTAAACTTGTGATGTTTTGAATTTTAGCGTTGCACATTTTGAATGCGAGAACCCGGTAAAAGGGTCTTTGTTTATGACTATATGCATGACAAATGTGACAAGATTGATGCTATAGTCGCACTTCCCAGGCTAAAAGGAAGCATTCTCAGCAGCTAATGATGTGTGCAAGACATAGAAACAAAGGAGCAGCATATGCACTCGTAGAGGTGGTTACGCCTAATTGCATATCATTACAGGGTTGGTAATTCCAAACAACAGGTGTCATTTTTACTGTAGAAACAGATTTGAAAATGAGGACAAGACTGTAGGGGACTAGTCTGACACAGTGAGACTATCCTGCGGCACAGAATGGATCTGACTGCACCTCATTATCATTCTGACTTGTTCACGGTCACATTGTGCAAAGCTAAGCCCAGGTTTTTGGTGGAACACTTGCACGATGCTAACTGGTCTGCACTTGTATAGCTTCTTTTAAACCTGAGCTGGGTTCTACAAAGCACTTTACAGTGTGTTTATGATTAGCGGACATCTTTTTGTGCCACTTGAGCGATGGCCGAGGCTGATCACTGTTATTAAAAAGGCTAATTTACAGGAAAAGTAACAAATTCATTTACAAAAAAGACTTTCATACGTGCATGTAATTTGCAGCTTGGAGGTTGTTCCTTCTCATAGTGAAGCCAGTTTTGAAAGTGGTAACAGACTAGGACGTGACAAACTAGAGAGTCTGAGAAGCTAACGTGATCCTCAACAAAACTTTGACCTGACTAATGTAGTTTTACAACCTGTCTCGAACCCAACAGATCCTGAAATTAGGTTTGGGGTTAAATTTGGAGCAGTATTTTAGCTTTCCATAAAACTTCAGGTTTCGAGCCTGAATAAAAAGTGGAAGGAGAAACAGTAGAGCTATTGTGTTGCATTAGACTGGGAAGTAGGTGATAAGTAATGGATAAAACAAAGCAAAAACTTGTAAAAGTTTTTTGAGAGTTTTTTTCTCCTGCCACATTTCTACTCACTGTGGGCTAATTTTTCCCTACAACATAAAGTCCTGCATCTCTATGGAAACAGAACAACCACAACTAGAATTAAACAGAGAACTAAAAAATGTCTTCTGTGCAACATGACAGTTTTAATGATACAAATGATATCAAATCATTTGTAGTGTCCACACATATTACCAGTATATAGGACGGATAAAATGGTGATTATACAAACTATAGATACTTACATTTTGAATTAGTTTGTATAGAAGCAGCCTACATTTCCAAACACTGAATTTTTGAGTCAGTCATTGCTTCTCCATTGTGCCAAGGAGTGCAGAATGTCTTGTGTTTTTTACAGAATGCCATGAAGCCCGAATGGTTTGTATTAGACCTACAGCGATGGCGTCTTTTCGTGATCACAACTTTTGTCAAGCTCAGTCGTGTATGTTTTGGAAAATTTGCTATGTTGATCCAGTAACTGGAAAGGCAGAATATGATGAATTTCATGTTAGACACACCAAACTATTGGTGATTAGCCGTTGTTGTCTTAGTTCTGTTTATTCAAGGGGAGAACTCTGGAGAAAGAAATACAAAACAGATACACTAATCTGGTAACCACACGAAAAGAACAACCAATAACCGCATATTTTCGAATGCGGGAAGAACCTCATTCTATAGTGCTTTATGCCATATGCTTGAAGGGAAAACAAGTGATTCCAGAGAAAAACACTGAACAGTCCAACAAATTAGCTCCTTTTTCAGTCACTGCATCACCACAGTAGGTGTCAAGCTAGCTACCCAGCTAACATTAACGTCATAAGCTCGATATAACTGACACTTTACCACTTTACTTCTCCATAGTGACAACATTGAAGCTCAACAGATGTGCCTACTTATGGTTGCTATGCCCTGACAGGACAATTGCTGTTCAGAATAACAGTTACGAAAAGCTCGATTTAAACATTCGCCTATAAAATGCTGCAGCTGCAATAATAAAATGATTACCAAAATGTATGCATGCTGGATCGTTTCAAAAATTGGGTTCCTCACAAGACTCAGAATGCATTTTTATTTACAACTTAACACATTTCAATCAGACCTCCTGGCAGCACTTTCAAGTGCAACTTCTCGTTAGCATGTCAGTTATTTCTGTGATAGCACTTCAGCGAGACAGCAGACTGAACTCTGCATGATTCAACGACGTATGACAGTGATATGGAAAAGGGAAGCAGGTTTGTGCAGAGAGAGACACACACACACACACACACACACACACACACACACACACACACACACACACACACACACACACACACACACACACACACACACACACACACACACACACACACACACACACACACACCAGACACCCAATTACACCACGGGCCCCTATAGGTAAACAGCACTGTGTGTACAGCAGCTACAGATGGATTAATGTGAATTAGAGTGTGGCTCTTCCGACATCACTAGTGCCCTAGTGTCAGGTTACAAGTAATGCGTCGTCAGGGAGGTGGATGAGTAGGTGGGTCAGTGGGTGCAGGGAGGAGAGGGCTTTAAAGTCTTCCATCTTATACGCAGAAGCAACAGTTCCTGAAACCTTGTGAGAAAAAAAAAATGCTGCCTCACCTGTCGTCTTATCAGTGCCGGCTCTGTTTACTGCACATTATGCAATGACTTCTCTTATTATGGATAAACAGCGTCCAAGTATGACCTTGTGATTTCCATCAGGCACAGAACCAGCAGCAGTTCCAGACAGAAACGCACATTAATTTTGAATGCGAGCACTCTTAATTTCACGGCACACTTCACATGAGTTTGGTGTTTTGCACTGTGATGTAACCTCTGAATTTCATTACATAAACGACACTAGAAAGGACCAACAGTGAGACGAAGCTGCAAAAACCAAACAAGGGGGAAAGTACCAATTGATGTGGCCAATTAGCAGAGTGGAGCGCTGAGAGGCCCAGTGAGCTAATGAGGAAACCTAATGAGGAAAAAATGTCCTCAAAGCACAGCATGTACCTCAGTGTGTTCCTTCCCCCTGACCTCCTGACCCTTTGCCTTAAGGTTGGTGTGTCTTAATGGAAACTGTGAGCTGATGTGACAGCTAGGAGAGCTACTCACTTACAGAAGAACAGAGGTCATCCACACGCACAGTCCAGATGGGTGGATGGATGGATGGATGGAGGGTGGGAGGCCAGGTGGGGGAGTCAGGGTGAGCTGCCTCTCTGCTCAGGCTTCCCTTCGTCCTCGCAGGTACCACTCAACGCAGCAGCAGAGATAAATCCACAAGATGCACTGCAGCTCTATCAGAGGCAGCAGGGAGATGGGGGGTGGAGGGGGTGACCGGTCCACGAGTCCGTCTGACACTCACCCTTCCACCCTCCCTCTGTCCTGCACTGAGCGGCGCCTTCCCTGCTTCCAGATAACAGGAAAGACTAAATAAAGACACAGAGAGCTGGTGGAGACAGCTCCGGAGAGGAGAAACTGCTGCTGAGGAGGGCTTTATAATCAACCAGCGGCTCCTCCCCGACCAGTCTCTGACATCGGCCCTCCCTCGTTGGTATGGCGACGGCCAATCACCAACAGGCAAAACACAACCCTCCTCCTCTCCATCCTCCTCCCCCTCCTGAACCAGCCTCTGGTGTAGACAGGTTTGTCACACACACTGGCAACATCCGTGAAAGCGTGCGTGCACGTTTGTATGTGTGAGAAAAAATGGACGCACAAGTGTGTGTGTGTGTGTGTGTGTGTGTGTGTGTGTGTGTGTGTGTGTGTGTGTGTGTGTGTGTGTGTGTGTGTGTGTGTGAGTGCATTTAAAATGTAGATGTGCCTGGATGTCTCCGTGTGCATACTGCATGTCATTATGTGTATATACGTTATATGTGTATATATACATGTTCATTGTGTTCTAATGGTTATGTAAAACCTGCAAATGCATGTAATTGTGGGTGGATGCACGTAAATATCTGTGTGTAGTTGTATTATTCATGTAGTGGGGGCAGGTGGCACTAATTTCTCTTGATTTATATTGCTCATGTCCATAGCAATTAACGCTCCATGATTTTATTAAAATCAAAGAAATGGGGGTAAAAATGAAAAAATTTAAAAGCTAAGTCTGGGGGATATCTTGATTGTGTCATTTTGTGTTTCATTAATCTTTCTGTGTCTTTTTAATGTTGTTTTATGTCTTGTTGTTGGATCATTTTGTAACTTGTTTACAATAATTTTGTCATTTTGTGACTTGTGTATGTCGTTTTGTGTCTCATTTGGATCCTTACGTTTATGTCATTTTGTGTTTTGTTGTTGTCATTTTATGACTTATTTATGCTGTTCTGTGTCTCAGTTTTGTTGTTTGGTGTCTTGTTTGTGTTGCTTTATGTCTTGTTTGTGTTGTTTTATGTCTCAGTTTGATCATTTGGTGTCTTGTTTGGATCATTTTGTATTTCGGTTATGTAATTTTTTTTTGTTTTGTTGTTGTCATTTTATGGCTTGTTTATGTTGTTTTGCGTCCCGTCTGGATCATTTTGTTTCTCGTTCATGTTGCTTTGTTGTTTTTTAAAAAAAATCATTTTCTGACTTGTGTATGCTGTTTCACGTCTCGGTTTGGTCACTTTGCATCTCACTTGGATCATTTTGTGTCTTGTTTATGTTGTTCTGTGTCTCATGGTGGTTGTTTGGTGTTTTGTTGTTGTCATTTTACGACTTGTTTACGTTGTTCTGTGTCTCTGTTTTGTCGTTTGGTGTCTTGTGTTGTTTTATGTCTTGTTTATGTTGTTTTATGTCTCAGTTTCATCATTTGGTGTTTTGTTTGGATCATTTGGTGTCTTGTTTATGACATTTTGTTTCGTTTTTGTCATTTTGTGACTTGTGTCATTTCCTGTCTCAGTTTGGTCATTTTGTATCTTGTTTTTGTTGTTTTATGTCTCAGTTTGGTCATTTTGTGCCTTGTTTATGTCATTGTGGGTTCTTTATAGTAATTATTTGATTTTTTCGTATCATTCTGTGTCTCAGTTTGGTCAGTTCGCTTCATTAAATCCTGCATCAATGCCCTCTGTTGTCTTTCCCCAGATACCCTTATATTCAAAACTGTGCTCATATTCCCTATTTGTTACAGTTGAATAAATTCTTCTCGTCTATTGAAAGCGAGAAGAATAAAAGGAGGAACTAAACGAAGGATGAAGAATACAGATGCATTTTTCCATCAACAGTATGACAATGAAAAGACAAACAAAGCGCGGGCTGATAGCATTAAACACACAGTGAGACGCTGGAACAGACATGCAGCTATTATATGACCTGCTGAACATTGTGTAGCTTGTTTGAGTGTTGCTCAAGTAGACTGAGTGTTTTAAGACATCTAATTTTTAGTGTCAGTATTCTGTTTCTCTCTTTGAATCTCTCACTCACGGTGCAGCAGTCGATCCTAACATCTGCCAGACTAGATATCATAATGGCCACCTCTGCTGACATCCTGTCAGGGGCACACAGAGTGAAGACAGGACTTTTAGGACTAAAGTGCAAGTAAAATTTACAATCTTTCTTTGATTTGAAAGAGTGGCAGTTAGATTTTCACTTTCCTTTGATGCTGTGGTGTGACAGCTAAGACTCAGGTGTGAGGGCCTTTGCTGAAAAGTAGGAACTGACAGGTCTTGTTTTACCATGAACTGAGAAGTAGGAGAAACATGTTTCATAAAGTAATCTATAAAGTAGGGGGTTACACAATTCTCAGGAAATAGCTCATCATTAAACAGTTTTTTTTTTGTTGTTCTGTCATTAAATAGCATAATTAGACAAAGTATGTTAACATTTTCTAATTAGACAACGATTGCTAATTATCTTCCCTCAGGACATTTGTTTTGCTGTTTTTGCTCTTTAGATGATAATTCATCTCTGATCTTCTAGAGAAGAGCTGTAAGGCATTTGGATCTGAATCAATTAATTAAATATTTACTAACATTTACAACTGCAGACAGGACGACATACAAGTACAGAGCTACACTAAAAACACAGGCCCCATATTAGACACTTGTGATGATAGAAATAGTATTTAGTATACTTCTGATTTCCGTTCAACATAACTGCATGAACATGGTAAAATAACTTGAAAACACCAGAACCTTCTAAGTTTTGGACCTTTGGGCTGTATTTATCTGCATCGTGGCTCCACATAGACAACAATAGCCTGAAAACCTTTATGTAAAGCTTCACAAAGACTGACGATTGACGGAACTTAAAATCAGTAGAAACACAGTTGTAGCAGTAATCAGGAGAAATAGAACAAGTCATAGTACTATTTTTTTCACAGATAACTGGGTCAACCCCCCAAGTATTCTAAAGCAAAAAGAACTGCAAGTTTATGCTTTGCTAATGAACATGAAAAGAAGTCTAATATATAAAAAGGGCACATTCTTTGGTCAGATAAGACCAAGATAAATTTGTTGGGTTCAGATGGGGTTCAGCATGTTTGGCATAAACCCGGAAAAGACTGTCAAAGTTAGTGCACAGTTCTGACAGTAAAGCATGGAGATAGGAGTGCTGATGATATGGAGCTGCACAGGTACAGAAGATGTTGGGGAGATAACATTTATTGATGAACCACAAATGTTTGTACATACATCAAAATACTGACTAACAAGAGGACTTTCAGCCTGCTGAAGCTTGACTGAGGACGAATATTCCAAGCATGATAATGATCCAAAGCACGCTGCCAAAAAAAAAAATCACACAATCGTGGGAATGGATGGTATTAAATCTACTAATTATACACACTTTAAATGGTCTTGAAAACTCACCAGCATGAGATTTTCCACAGCCTGGCAAGCTACAACGTGTTCTCGTTCGCATCAAAAGCAGAAGCTCTACAAAACAAAAATAAGTACAAAAAAATTAAGTTTAGTTTAGACACTATGAACATTGGGCTTTTCAGCCAAGAACAGCGACTATTAGACTAATTTAATTTCATATTTTTATTCTTACTAATAATAACAATCACATAAACATGAAATTCGCTGTAGATATTCATGGTTCTTATACGTTTCAATCAAATGACACTGACAATCCTCCCACCAACTGCTGGATGGATTGCTGTGACAGTTGTTTGGCATATTTATGTTCTTCAGGGCAAGATCTTGTCAAAATTTCCATATGTATAGAAAAATTAGATTGAAAAATGGGATGGATTATAGGACAACTCTTGTTGGATAAAAGCACTAAATTCTATCTCAGTATTTCTAAGCTGTTTGAAACTTGGAAGTGTGCTTTGGTGGTTGTTCAGAAGCCAAGATCCACTGCCCTTCAGATGATAGACATCCATATCAGGAATGGCAGAAAATCGATTTGGGAGATAACCTTCCCTCTGCTATCAGCAAGCGGAGATTGCAAAGACAGTTGCCTCCAGCTAGTTGCAGAGTCTTATCATTGGTAGGTTATTCCCCTGGATTTGGACAACTGCTGGTGATTGAAATGTCGTGTTAAATATTGCTGAAACAGACCTCGTATTTCTAAAAATGAGTCAATTTGGGCCAGATATCAAACAATAATAATAATAATAATAACTTTATTTATATAGCATTTTCAAATCAAAGTGCTGTACAGCGCAAGCAACAATTAAAATACAATAAAATGATAATGGATAAAATAATAATAATACATTTTATTTGGCAGCGCCTTTCACAACACCCAAGGTCACTTTACAGAGGATAGAACACAGTAAAATAAATAAAACAAAACAATCAGACAAAAGTAACACAACAGTTAAAAGAAACAGTGAAATTACAATGAATATGCGGGTTTAAACAAATGAGTTTTGAGTCTTGACTTGAACTGGGGTAAAGAAACAATGCTGCGGATGTCTGATGGGAGAGAATTCCAGAGTTGGGGAGCAGAGCGGCTCAAAGCTCTGCTCCCCGTGGTGCTGAGGCGGGCAGAAGGTACAGAGAGGAGGAGGGAGGAGGAGGACCTGAGGGAACGAGACGGAGTGGCAATGTGGAGGAGATCAGACAGATAGGGGAGGGGCGAGGTTGTGGATGGCTTTAAATGTCTAAAAACAATGGCTAAGGAATAAAACGATAGCTTAGAAATAAAAACAATGGCTAAGAAATTAAAAACAATGGTTAAGAAGATAAAACTGGCTAAGAAACAATGGCTGACTATCAGGAACCTCACAGTTAGGATTCATACACAGCAGAGAACAAGTGGGTCTTTAGCTTAGCTTTGAATACTTCTACTGAGCAAGCTTGCCGAATGTCAGAGGGAAGAGCGTTCAATAAAGATGCTGCACGGAAATAAAAAGCGCATTGACCGTCTTCTTTTTAACTCTTGGGACAGTCAGCAAACCCGCCCACTGGGAGCGCAAGGTTCATATGGAGCGACCAGCTCCTTTAAGTATGACGGCCCAGTGCCATTTACCGTTTTACAAGTTAAAAGTAATATCTTAAAATCAGCTCTGACATGAACCGGGAGCCAATGGAGTGAGATTAATACAGGTGAAACATGCTCATGTTTCTTTGTTCCCATCAGAATGTGGGCTGCTGCATTCTGCACCATCTGAAGGCTATGAAAGCTCCTCTTAGGCAAGCCAGACAGGAGAGCATTACAGTAATCAAAAACAACCAATGAGTGTGGGAGAATAAAAGCAAAAATATACAGAATATATCCCCTTTGCGCCCCGCAAGTTGTGTCCTTTTCCACAGTGTAAGCTGATCAGTTGCAACCCCACAGTGTTTGGAATAGCATCCCCATCTTCCAAGCATGACATCCTGATTTTCTTAAGTGGAATTCTGAATGGATGGCTTGTTGTATTCCTTTGGGAATCAAGAGAAAGAAAGACCTGACTGGCTCTACAGGCAGCCAAAAAAAAAAGGCACTGCGACTGGTCAATGTTCACGCCCGTCCTACATTTCTGCCCTCCGATTGATTCCCTTGTCCCGACCAGCTGTGTTCTCCTCTACCTCCTCATAATTCTCTTCCTCATTATTGTTCATGTCATTTGGTAAGGTATCATATTAAAACTGTTCTTCACTCAATTTCCCATTTCAACACATTTTCTCACTAAGAGGCAGTTAAAGGGTATTCAATATAGGCTGTATATACCTACACAAATATACTATGAACTGTGCTGAATGGTGACCAAGTGTGGGTAAAACTAACAACTTTTCAACAGTTTTGACTGTATTTACACTCTTTGCAAATTAGCATGCTATGCTAATACAGTGAACATGGTAAACATCATAGTTTTTTTTTGTTAAAAAAACAACCAATTGGCATTATTGCTGTGAGTATTTAGCTCAAGTACAGCTGTTAACATTTAGGATAAGTACAGAGCTACTAGCACGACCTCAGACTCTTAGTCTTGTTCTTTGCTGATTAATGTGCCTTAAAAAGTAATCCTAGCAGGTCTGCTCTGTGCTCAGAATCATTACCTGTACCTGTAACATGAAAGAATTATTGCCATCCTCAAATTAAACAAACAAACAAACAAACAAACAAACAAACAAACAAACAAACAAACAAAAACATTTGTGTAATGGTGTTTGGGGATATTTTCTTGGTACACTTTTGGGCCACTTAGTACCAACTGAGCATCGTTTAAACTTCACATCTTACCTGAGTAATGTTGCTGACCACGTCCATCCCTTTATGACCACAGAGTTCCATCTTCTGATGGCTACTTCCAGCAGGATAAAGCTCCATGTCACAAAAGTCAGCTAATCTGAAACTGGTCTCGTGAACATGACGATGTGTTTGTGTTTAGTTGTTGCCATTTTCTTCAGCGGCCGTCTTAATCCAATAGAGCACCATGGGGATGTGGTGGACCGGGAGATTTACATGGATGTGCAGCTGACAAATTTGCATCAACTGTGTCGTGTTATCATGTCATGATGGATGAAAATATCTCAAGAATGTTTCCATCACCTTGTTCAATCATGAAGAATTAATCCTCGTGTTGTCCTTACCAAAAAATGTTGCTGCCTTGTCTGAAAAAGTCCAAAAATTCAGAAAAAAATTCCCCAAATTTATAAAAATTTGCAAAATCTTCAGGAAAAAAATTCCTGAAAATTTTCCCTCAAAAGTTTTATTTTTTTTAAATAAAAATCCCCAAATTTGACAGTGAAATTCATTGGATTTTGGTTGATTTTTTTCTGAATGTTCTTAAACTTTTTTTTGTGTTTTTTTTTCAAACCAGAAAATGTTCAAAAATTTCCTAAAATTTTTTTGAAAATGTTAAAGTTTTCACTGTGAAAAAAAAAAAAAAAAAAATATATATATATATATATATATATATATATTTTTTTTTTTTTTTTCCACATTTTTTAAAAACTTTTAAACGGGTCAATTTGATCCGCAGGATGACAAGAGGGTTAAGGCAGTTCTGAAGGTAAGAGTAGGTCTATCTCCGTACTAGCAAGCTGTACCTAATAAAGTGGTCAGTGAGTGTATATATTACTATACAAGAAGCTTCCACTCTGACTGCGTGGATTAAGATTCAGTTTGACACTATCAGAATGATTCAGATGTGAAGCCTTCCTCGTCTACCTTATTGGGCTCATTAACAATGTGACCTCTAACACCGCAGTGCTTCTACTCTGCTCAGATTTTTTCTCTCTCCGCCTCAGATTCACATTACAGAAACCTCTCTCCCTCCGGATTGCAAGGAAAAGTCACTCTGGTGGGGGTGACTCAACGGCTATCAGAGTCCATTCGCAGACATTTCAAAGAGATTACATTACATAAAAAACAGCTGTGGCACTGCGTTGTGTGTGAGCGATGATTAATGGTAGCAGCAATATGAGAACATGATCCACTGTACAGGAGCAGTGATTCAGACCGTCTAGCAGTTTTACTCAGTCTGCGCACACTGAGTTCGCCTGCCACAAGTAACGTACATCAGTGTTGTGAGTTGGTAGACAGTTCTCTGCCACAATGAGGTTCTTTTAAAGATGCTGATGCTGTTTCTGAACCTTCTGTTATTTGTAGGTAATATAATGTCAGAGTACTCCCATAGCAGTTCCATAAATGTCCAACACTGTCCCAAAATTGCAGTTGTAGTTTGACGCAGCATGTTCTCCTCAATATTACGTCTGAATTAGATGTATATTCCAGACAGAGGCAGAAGGTACATGCAATGTCAAGTAAGTTGCAAATAAATAGTCGCTATTAGTTATTTCCAATCTTTTCAGTTCCTGATTCCACACAAAAACACTTTATCTACCTGGGAAACCAATCAAATGGTTTGATTTGAACAACTGTATTAGGCCCAAAGAGCTAAATTGTCCAGTATTTTACAACAAAAGAAGGGATGGATGCCCAATGTAGTCATATTCGTATAACTCAATCATTTTATTACTTGCTTTTTTTCCCTCACTAATCACCTCATAACCTGCCAGATTTATTTTGTGACCCTTTAAAGGGATCAGATTCCAAGGTTGGACTAATTTACAGCAGAAGTAGTTTAATGTCTTAATATTTAAACTCATTGCTTTATACTAAATTGTTGTCAGGGGCCATGTTTCTGAGGAAAAAGCACTTGAACTTGGAATATTTGAGGTACAAATACTATGTATTTTTTTTGTAGAGGACTATAAGTTGCAATGGAATATTTTTTATGAAGCTGTAAAATACCTCAATGTGCATAAAGACCCTAAAGTGCCTTTTCCAGATCTTTGTTGGATGTAAATATTGAACATAAATCCCTTGTGAAAACAAGTCCTTATAGAAGATCAAACACAATGTTGTCATCATATCTCTTTTGTCCAGTCATTTTAGATTCTCAGTCTGTCTGTCAGATAAAAGCGTCTGAGTAGTTTCAAAAGAACAAATGACTCCTTTTGAGCTTACAAAGTCAGAGTGAAGGGAACAATAAACAATGAAACCTCAGATCTCCACTGAGACCTCTGAATTTCTGACTGAATAAATCTCTAATGAACGCGTGTTTGCTGCTGTCACAACAACTAACCTACGAGACGAGCCAAAGCAACGAATGTCGTCGGATCTGTTGAACGGTTTACTGCATATTTATACCACCAAAGAACAGCACCATGTTGTAGTGGTATATCTTGTGTCAAAGCTTAGTTTTAAGTACTCACCTCAGGGTACAGATGCCTATTTGATGTCAACTAACCAGAAGTTCCAAGACCTTCACTTTCTCTTCCAAAGATACACAGAACAAAACTTTGTCCCAATGATAATCTTTCTTCGTCTCCTACCAAAATATAAATGGTAATGGAGTAATTAAATCATTTACAGCTAAAGTGAATCAACTGATCTTCAGAATTTAAAAATAACTCTTCGGTAAATAGGGTGATGCTGAGACGGATGCAGGTGCAGCCGTGTTACCAGGTTATTAAATGAATCTCCATAAATCGCTCATTGAAAATCAGGGCACCACCTTTGATTGAAGGAACAGGCTGAATCAAAAGGTCAGAATTACAAATAGGCCGAATAAAATACACTAAACTATAATGTCTATAGTCTGATTACTAAATAAATGAATGACTACAACCATCATATTACCATATCAATAGCAAGGTTGAAGGATTCTGGAGTATGACAAGAGAAGACCAATAGGGGTTCTTGTAACAATGCAGCATTTACATCAGGAGGTTAAACATGATTAACTATTCAAATGAAGAGAAAAAACACTTGTCATCCTATCATATCTAACATAGAATATACAGCAGATACTCCTGAGCTGCAGAGTTACAGTTCGTAGCATTGTTCTGTTAAGGAGCCATTCTTTAAGAAAAAAGTGTTAATAACAGTTTTTGAAGGTAAAATCTGATTTGTTTTCATTTTTCTGAATAACAACAAAGAAAGATCAACAGGTCTGAGGAGGTTTGTTCATTATCAGACCAAGGCCTTGGTCCAGGTGTTCACTATTATCTTTCTGTGTGGTCGTTTCTGAAACACTCGCTCCCACTCAGAAATGTCTCAGAAAGTAACATTTTGAGGTTTTGTCTGAAAGTTGTGTCCTTCAATCCAAATCCTGGCCTCCTCTGTTCACAGGAAGATGAAGCACATCGAGGAGGTTTTATCTTGTGTGTTCATGATGTTAACCACTAGGAACAAAAAGCATTTAACACTTGGATAGGTGGATTAAAGCAGTCTTCTTCTTTCTTTATTTAAAGTGTCCTAAACAAATACAATTAGTTTATATTGCTGAATATGTATTTACTTTGTCTTCTGTTTTAGCATCGAGGCTCTCCGTCTTTTCAGAGAAGCTCTCCAGAGACCTTTGTGCTTTATTAATATTGGTAGAGGTTAACGGCTTCATTTAGCGGCCAGGCATGAAAACTGACACAGTAAATGTAGTAAACAAGCAGACAGCAGACGGACAAGCAAACAAAAGTGAGGAGAAGATGATCTAGTCATTTTTCTGCAGAAGATCTGCAGCTTCCTCCAGAAACAAAATATAAAACTTAATACTTTTTTTCTTTCTATGCAGCCCGGTCCCAAATAACCCACAGCCTGATGGTTGAGGATCACTGGCTTAAAGGACAGACAATCCAAAATGTCAATTTGGAACACTGCTTCAGATGCCATTATTCATTTGCACTATTGTTTTCTTTCATTGTTCTATGAGCACATTCCCCCCAGTGAAGCCATGCAGGCCCTGATAGACAAAAATATGGGATTTATCAGGCACTAATGTGTAGTCTGTCACATCTCAGATCCAACTCAAGGCAAAAATACCTGACTCTATAATTGCAGTCTGAACCTCAGGAACAGGTTTACTCGATGAGTAAGTTGGAGCAGAATACAATGAGGACTGCAAAGGGAGATGCAGATTCTCCGCTCACAGGGGTAAAGTGTGTGGCAGATCTTCAGTGGAGGAAGCAAGCTGTACCTAAGACAGAAAAGTACATGACGCTCCCGTGGATGTTTTATCAGATTATACTGTAGCAGCTGGATACAGATCAAGAAGAACAGGATTTCAGGACAATTTAGAATTTTCCTGTGTTTGGACTTCCAACGAGTAGCCTCTAAAATCCTGCTACTTCAGTTATGACTCTTTTAACAATGAGTTTTAAAAGCATAGATGGAGTGTCTCCGTCCACGTTCCCTCCTCATAGCAGTCATTTGTTTTGTGTGTGGATGGTGCACACGGTCACAAATTTTGGCTTCACACTGACCCTTGCAGAGGGGTCTAATCGGACCCTCCCGGACTTTGGGTTGATAACGAAATTCATGTGCACCCTTGAAGTCCCTTGCTAAAAGCATGAATCGACCTAAAAATGTGCTTGAACTGAATTATTACAAACCATTCATGAGTTGTAAACAAGAAGTCACAAGGACTGACATGTGAGCCATTCACTGGACCGTGTTGTTGATCTGTCATTCTGAATTATCCCACACACACGCACACACATGCACACACACACACACACGAGGGCAAAATCAAAACCCACTTTTTAAACTGATGACTAACAAAGTCACACATGCTTCACTTCATGGAACACGTGTTTATCTTATCTAGTAATTATGACGTCACGAAACTCACAAAATAATAGCCAGTAATGGCGATAATCAAACAAACATTTGCTTTGATTTACACTGACTAATGGACTCATATCAACACCTGATAGTTGGTAGGTTTTGGCTTTAGGTACGACAGCAAACCAGTGCAGTAAAGTGTGTTTTTAGTATGCATAATAGAGCAGCAACAGCTTAGACTATAATGATCAAATGAAAAATCATAACTGTGGTTTCAGCTCATCTGAACTTTCATGAGGACACACGCACTAACACACACACACTCGCACAATGAAAAGGGTAAAGCCAGCAGCCAGCCCTGGAACATTCCTCAGTGTGATTAGATTGCCCTTGTCCTTCAGTACAGGGCGAGTTTCTCTCTCTCTCTAATTCAACCACACACACACACGCACACAAAGGCAGAGGTGGTGTACAAGCACATAACATTAGAGAAAATTAAAATCTATCCTGGGGAGCTGCTGGCACTACGGAGGCTGTTTCATATTTGATGAGCGTACTCTCTCTCTTTCCGTTCCCTCCATGCGAGCCTGGTTTGAATGCTCACAGTTGCAGGCATGGAGAAAATAAACATCATTCATTATCGTTTTGTTTTTTTATTCCAAAAACAAACTAAATCTTCCAGCTGTAATACACTGACTACATCGCCTGTGGGAAGCTTTGCTGATAAAATCGACCTCCAGCGTGGCAGTCGAAGGGAAAAATCTGCGGAAACGATGTCTGCAAGATCAAAACAAAACGTTGCTCTTCAGGATCATGCTCAGTGGAATCATTTACCGCTTTGCAGCAGTTCCAGCTTATTAACATTTATTGTTAAATGAGACGTATGGCCCATGGATATTGGTGGGAAAAAACAGCAGGTAACTAACATCCTATTACTGGAGGCATGCATTGCTGTGATGAAACAAATGGCAACACGTTTTTTGTTTTGTTTTGTTTTTTTGCATGTAGTAATTGTTGGGTTTGCTTTGTACAATGAAAACAATCTGATCAAATCTGTCACAGGGAAAGTACAGAAGCAAGTCAACAGAGATAAGAGTAATAAATATATAATTATGAAGACATGGAGTTCTAATCTGTAACCAAACATCACTCAACATCATGCAAACATAATTTATAATATATTTATTTTATAGCGTCATTGGTGATGACATTATTGCTTAATTATTTTCTGGTTTAGTTTAGTTTGTGACCCGTTTTATTGTAAAATTCTCTCTCCTTGTGTGTCATGGCTTGTTTTACTAAGCCGTTTGGATTTTACTGGTATATTGTCTTGTGTTTCATCGGGGTGCTTTTCCTCTTTTGCTTGACAAAGTCAGGCTTTTTTCATGCAAACTTTCTCAGTAAAATCCAAGCACCCTATCAGGGATAACAGTTATTACAAGTGTTATGGGCAATTTTCTTCATTAATCAGGTTTTCTTTACCAGGCTCCAATTTCGCTCACATAAACCCTCATGTTGTCCTTACCAGAAAATGTTGTTGTCTGAATAAAGTCCAAAAATTTAGAAAAAATTTCCCCAAATTTATAAAAATTTGGAAAATCTTCAGGAAGAAAATTCCTGAAAAGTTTCCCTCAAAAGTTTATTTTAAAAAAAATAAAAAATCCCCAAATTTGACAGTGAAATTCACTGGATTGTAGTTGATTTTTTTTTCTGAATGTTCTTAAACATTTTTTATCTGTTTTTTTTCCACCAAAACATTTTTGAAAATGCAAAAGTTTTCACTGTGAAAATATTTTTTTTTTCACATTTTTAAAACGGTTCAATTTGACCCGAAGGATGACAGGTGGGTAAAAGGGGACGTCGGATGCATCATTCGACTTTATTTTGCACAAAGTGGCCATTACACACCTATCAGCCACAGCATCACGACCACTGACAGGTGACGTGAATAACAGTGATCATGTTGGAACTATCCAACTTTTCAATAATCCATGTTGATGAGACTTAGACACCCAAATAAACATTGTGTCCAGAACAAGCACACTCACTCCTGTAAATGGCAATCCTGAATGTCACTGACCTACACCCTGCAAGTAAATGTACCCCACCTGCATCACAGAAACATCAAACAATCAGGAACATCTTGAGGAACACGACAATCACCACAGCATGATGTTGATTTGACCTCCAAACTTCCTAGACCCCCTTCTGATCAAGCATCAACAGGATGCAGTGGAACAGGTTTGATTCTAAATGGACCCACTGCACAACCCAAAACACCCAAAGGATCCACTATAAGACCCCATAGGACACCCTGAGAGGTCCCCTTGTCCAGGCCCAATGGTTCAGAGCGTTTTTTACAACATGAACCAACGCAATATCTGGCAGGTTGTCATAATGTTATACCTGATTGGTGTATGCTTTTTCAGTCAGAGTATAAGGTTGTTAAAATGGAGAGACACAGTACCTATAAAAAACAAAACAACAACATTCACTCCCATTTGGAAGTTTTCCCATTTTTATTGCGCATATTAGTTGCATTTTTTTATTCTTAATTATTTAACATCTGTTTTTGCTGTGACATTAAGTAGTATTTTTGTAAAGTATTGTTAAAAAAGTCTAATTACATTTATATATGTAAAAAAGCATTAAAAATGAAAAAAAAAGTTCAAGGGGAGTTAATTACTTTTTATTGACATAGTTTTAATAACATAAAATATTCAAATATTTGACAAAAAAGCGCTGCTACTGCAAATGTTTCAAGACAGGACTATTGATAGAAAAGTGTTAATCATATAAGTTAATATATTTATTTTATCACTCAGCTACTTATTTCCAACATAACAGCTGCTCATTACAGCTGTTAAATTTAATTCACTTAAACACGACATTAAACAGCTGCATTTAGATCCGACACTGTCCCATAATGAAGGATATGTGGAAATTACTCAAGAGTTTTTTGCTCAAATCAAAGTGAAATTAATGGTTCTGAGAGAAAAATTCTCTGTGACAAATTCCAAACAACTTACAAGTTTCTAATCTGTGTCCTATCAGCTGCAGTACTAGCAGTGTAAAACAAACTTGGCAGCAAATCAGAACCAAGCAGACACCTGTGTTTTCTGCATCACACACTGAATACCTACAGGTTACCATGGAAACGAATCACATACTGTAACTTAGTAACATACAGCTCACACAGGTTTACAGATATTCTATTAACAGAGAATCTGTATGTCTCATAGGTAACGAGAGTTGCTTCTTGCGGTCGATTTAAATCTTAAACGCTGAACATAACCGTCTCCAGAACAGGCTAGCTGAGCAGCATAAGTTGACATGGTGATTTAGCAGGTTAAATGAAAGACTTTAGGCTCCACATACCTCATTAGACCAATCATCTCACTTTGTAGTCCAGCCTTCAGGTCAGGTTGGACATGGAGGTTAACGCCACAGATAGGTTAGTAATGAAGGAACATTTCACCCAGTGCAACAGTGAAACTGACAGACTTTTTAATTGTTAACACCAGAGCACTAGACAGGAATAATTGGATGCTTAATCAATTCAGTCTTTAGATTCCGTCTTTACAGCAGTAACAATATTTTCTTTGTTCGTACTAGTTTTATAATCTGAAGACTGTCACCACCGATTACACACACTTACACAAACACACACACACACACACACACACACATGAAAATGCTATAGCTGAAAATAGCAGCATGTCAGAGGGCCTTTCAATAATTAACTGTAAAATACAGGGTATTCCCATGTTCTTGTTATTGTAAAGGCACAGCATGTGTTTTATGTGCATTTTGCCATCTTACACAACCACCGTCTCCATGCGACTGCAGAGAGAGGACACACACACACACACACGACATTAAACTCACAGGCTGCTAGGATCAGGAGGTCGTCCTAATCAGCCAAATGAGATTTTCCTTGCAGGGAGAGCAGATGGAGGAATTTCCCTCCTTGGATTGAATGGCGCAGTGAGAGACGGCTCGCTGCAGAGTAGCTCAGCTCTCAGCAGGAGGATAAATACACCTCCTCCTGCCTCCCGGCCCTGCTGAGACCTCTAATCTCTCAATAGCTGCACCACCTCCAAAGCACACAGCTGGGATATTTTCAGCAGCTCTGCATCTCTGCCGTTTGCCACGGCTCAAGGTACAATTAAAGTGGCAAAGGTGTGCTCTTTGAAGAGGTTATGTCTTTATTCCTGGTTCAGTCTGCAAAGCTGCCAAATAAGATCAAATAACATAACTATAGGATGGATTTTTGAGAATCCTGGGGTTTCATGTCCGCTATCCTGACAGACTGCAGCCCGTATGGTGCCACTAAAGGAGAAGCATTGTTCACCTCGAGAAACATTTACGTTTTTACAAACTACGATATCAAATGCAAAGGAAAATGTGTAGTCCTGCTGCAGTACCACATCTATGAAAACACCACAGTCTGTATTTTGGGATTATATATGAAATGTCATTGTGAAAACACTGTAACAAAGCAGAAATGCATATCTAAGTTCAGTTTATAATCTCCATCACACACATTATTGTGTGTTTAATGTCCGACGTTATATTTGAGCATCTTATTTCCAAGTGTGAAAATGTTTCCAATGTGAAACAAATGTGCTACAGTGCATATATTTATCCATATCACTTGGTACAAACTTTTTGCTTCAGTTTAAAACTTGTAAATTTGGTTTATAAAACAATGACTGTTAGAAGTTTCTTAATTTCTACGTATTCGTATCCCTAAAACTAAAATTCTCAAGTGTGAGTTTCATCAATTTGTTGTTGATGCCCATCGTGAGAGCACCAATAGCATTTTTTAAGTATTATTTTTGGAGTATTTTTGCCTTTATTTGATAGGACAGTAACTGAGAAACAGGAAACATGGCTAGAGGAGTGGGGGAATGACGTGCAGTAAACTGCCATGAGCTGCACTCGATCTCATGACCGCTGAATCAGGGACTGTAGCGCCTGTTCATGGGTCGCCCACCCAGCCAGCACCAATAGCTTTTAAAGCCTGGCAGAAACAGGAGACTTTCTCAAAATATAAACGCAACACTTTTGCTCCCATTTTTTATGAGATGAACTCAAAGATCTAAAACTTTTTCCACATACACAATGTCACCATTTCTCTCAAATATTGCTCACAAATCTGTCTAAATCTGTGATAGTGAGCACTTCTCCTTTGCTGAGATAATCCATCCCACCTCACAGGTGTGCCACTCCTCTTCAATGGCTGTGAGAAGTTGCTGGATATTGGCAGGAACTGGTACACGCTGCCGTATACGCCGATCCAGAGCATCCCAAACATGCTCAATGGATGACATGTCCGGTGAGTGTGCTGGCCATGCAAGAACTGGGACGTTTTCAGCTTCCAAGAATTGTGTACAGATCCTTGCAGCATGGGGTCGTGCATTATCCTGCTGCAACGTGAGGTGATGTTCTTGGATGTATGGCACAACAATGAGCCTCAGGATCTCGTCACGGTATCTCTGTGCATTCAAAATGCCATCAATAAAATGCACTTTGTTGAGTGTCGTACTATATGTGAACTCCAACTGCATGATTTATCTGGCCTTCCTGTAGCCAGAATGTACAATTTCTGTACTGCTTCACAGCTCAATCAAACGTTCCATTTAATGAAATTAACCTTTTTTCCCCCCAAACAGGATGGCTGCATCTTTTAATTTGTGCAGCTCTAAATTCTGCCTATTGGCTAATTTAAATTCATCTCGAATATGTCGAACTTATTGTTTGCAAAACCTTCTTTTAATATCTTTTTTCATTAGAATGTATATAACTTCTTTAACTCTATAAGACATATAAATAAATATAAGTGATTGAAGTGTTACTTTGGGGATTTCTGGGTGTTTTGTCTGCTGTGCCAAAAATGCACCAAACAAACTCCAAAACTAAGGCACAAACCAAACCACGATGTAAATCCAGCTGTTTTCAAAGATAAAAGTTCTAAAAAAAAAATCCTCATCTAGCACCCCATTTAACACCAAACAGGAGACAGACGCAATTGGAGATGCATTGGTGAACACAGTGGAGCACTTAGCAGCTAAAATGGTGGAGAATAATGAGGTTATATTCATCAGGTGGTCAGAAACATGCTTTAAAATGAATGAACATGCTGCTCTATGTTATTTATGCCTTTCACCCAAAACAGGACTTTGTAGATTTGTAGTTGTCTTGCTGGTCAAATGCAGGATCACAATATCAAATTAATTTTAAATTTCACTCTTTTTCCTTTTCTAAAATGAAACTGTGAAGCCTTTCCTAATTAAACTTGTGTATGTGCACATATTTTACACCAAGTTAATAATGAATAATGTACCTCTGGCTTTCAAGACACACAAATGAAAAAAAAACAAAGGATGCTGAGGGCTGGGGTGCAGACAGATGGCTGCAAAAAGAGAAAGAACAAACAGAAGTGGATAAATATTAATATAAAGAGGGGAGCCATGATTTGGATTCACTGCTACCTGGTGTTCTGATAGGTTGCATGATATTGAGTTAACCAGCAGCTGAACAAGCTAAGCTGTTTCATTACAGTGTTGTTGCAAACATAAATTCCAGAATATAAACCAAAAAAAAGAAATATAAATGGATCGAGGCACGTTTTTCCTCACTGGAAACCTCATACATTTGCTATAATGACAAATAAGACACAACACGAAGATAAAAAGCCTCTCTGTGCCTCGGGGAAAAACGAAATAGAGAATCATATATGATGATTTTATTCTGACAGCAGTGATTCAGCTCCGCGGTGGTGGAAAAACCCAGCATCTTGGTGGAAAACCAAGCGGAAAGTCTGACAGATAGACAGTGAGAAGGACAAGCTGCTGGGTCCTGGTACAGCAGTCAACCGCAGAGAGAGGAGTGGGAGGCCAGTCAGGCAGCAGAAGAGTTCTCTCCATGGGAACAACTTCTGTAATTAGAGTTGCATGCGAGTTAAGTTCATTACAGAACTTTCCCCTTTGTGCTGTCAGAAAGCACACGAAGTACAGATAATTATCTCTGAAGCACATCAGGGAAACATACACAGTATTCCCCTGCAGGGCTGAGTTATGTTGTTGAAGGTGCTGCTAAATAAGACTGAGAAGCACCTACATCAGTAACAAAACAGACTGTGGAGTTTACTACAGCAACTATTGCAAATATTGAACAGCGCATAAGGGTGGACAAGTGGAAATTTATTACTGACTCGTAAATAAAATCTCACTAAATGTGGTTTCTTTGATGCGTTTTTCTGAAAAATGTAAGCAAGCACCCAAGATTTTCTATCAATATTCTGAGGGAAAAGGGACTATCTCTGTGTGTAGAATGTGCATGCTTTATTATGTCAAAATGCTGAATTCCTTAGCTTCTAAATACTACATGTACACACCAAAAAATGTAGTTGTGTAAACACAGAGGGGTGGTAAAGTGGCTTATTCACTTACCACAAGGTTGGTGCAAAATTATTACTGGCTTGTAAATTAAAATCACACTAAGGTTCTTTCTTTCATCTGTGTTTTTCATAAATGTAAACATGTTGCCCAGGTTTGCCATCTGTTTTCTGGAAATAAATTGAGTAACTATGAGTGCAGACTTTTTATGCGTACGCTAAATTCATTATCTCCTAAAAACACACCATAAAGTGTCACTGTTCTGGTTTCTTCCTTATTCATAATGCTCAAGCTCCACTGCATACTTTGCAACTGTAAATTAAGAAGGTTGTTGATCCCACTCTTCTTAAAAGACTCTCAGAAGGGGCAAAGAATATTTTTGGGGACAGGATCACGTTGTCGGACACATCTGTCCCAGAGACAATGGAAAGCAGGGAATGTTTTTGGAGCACATAGACATTAAGTTTGAAGATAAAGTCACACTGAAGGGATCATCCGAGCTGCCACAAGAATTTCACAGAAACTGCAGCCTTTAGAAAAGAAATAGTGATATATATTAGCCCTGCTGACTATGAATCTGTAAAAATCATGTTCTTAAAAGGTTAATCACCCCAAAAATCTTACTACAGACAATCTAGAGGCACGTAAAATGTCTGAAACAATGTCTTCATTTGCTATATGCAACTAAAAGCAAGATTAATCAGTGAAAAGAATTGTCCTCCATCTTCCTAGTATCCATGAAATGTAAACGGTTGGACCACTGGAGCCAGTCAGGGCGCCATTTTATTAGTGTTAGATCTTAGCTTGGGTGTGGATGAAGAGAAATCCAGCTTTGTTTATTGTTTGGGCATATATAGTTGTACAGACCAACAATGTTACCAATAGCTTCTGGAACAAATCACAAATGATTTTGAAGATAGACAAGCTGGATGTGATGATTCTGAGTTCAAGAGGAGATTGTCTGAAGCCGGAAAGGATTTCCAAGACAAAAAAAATGGCAGAAATGTGGAAATTAAAATGCCTGGTTGTAACTGACATGTCAGCATTCAGAAGGCCAACAACTGGTTCTTATCTTTCTCTTGACATTTGTTGCATCGTGTCATTAAAATAAAGCAGCATTTTAAGTTGGTTTGATAGTTGCTGGTCAACGTTGTGCTGTTTGATCAATGTTCTTTGAATCCACACCTGACAACACTGCAAAAACTCAAAATCTCACCAAGTCTATTTCTCTTATTTTTAGTCGAAATGGCTCATCCCATTTGATTTAAGATAAATTCACTTAACAAGTGACATTTCAGCAGATGGAGGGACTTGTTTTAAGACAACGCATCTTAAATATCTTGTTAAGTCAAACAATCTTGAAATTATCTTCTTTTGAGTTGAATTTTACAAGAAAACTCAAAATACGTTTAACCCTGGTGTCGTCCTGCGGGTCAAAATTGACCCGTTTTTCAAGTTTGAAAATGTGGAAAAAAATATAGATTTTCACAGTGAAACTTCTGATCTCCACATTTTCAACATTTTTGGGAAATTTTTGAACATTTTTTGGTGGAAGAAAAGATGTTAAAAATGTTCCTTTAAGAACATTCATATAAAAATCATTTTTATGTGAATGTTCTTAAAGGAAAATATTAGAAGTTTTACTGATATATATGTAATCACTTTAGATATTTTTAGGATTTTTTGGGGAAGATTTTTACTAATTTTTTAAAAAATATTTTAAAAAATGTTCTTGCCAATTTGGGGGATTTTTAAAAAAATAAAACTTTAATGGAAACTTTTAAGGAATTATTGGAGTTTTCTTCCTGAAGGTTTTGCAAATTTTCAGAAATTTGGGGGAATTTTTTGCAGATTTTTGGGGATTTTTTTCAGACAAGGAAACACTATTTTTTGGTGCCTGTAAGTGAGGACTACAGGAGATTTAATTCATCTCAAATTAGGAGATTACATGCAAGCAAAAATCTATTTTTGAGTGAAAAACTATTGTATTTTAGCATGTCTGCCTTATTTTGAGACACCTAAGCTTGACAATCCTGGTAAAATAAAGCTTAAAATAAGTTTTCTCAGATCTCAATATTCTAAATATCATATCTTATTTCAAGAAATCTTACAAAGCCGTGTTTCACTTGTTCTATCGGCAGATTTTTTCACTTATTTCAAGGTAAGAGTTGCTTGAAATAAGTTTTTTTTCTTGTTTTGAGAGGAGCATTTTTTTTCAGTGTAGGGTTTGAATTAACTCATTAATTCAAAAACTTGAGTGTAAACTTGGTTCCACTTAGCCTTTCGTAAAAGTCAGAGAAGACCTTTCACGTAAAGATAAATTCTTCTATTCACTAACTGCAAATGTAAGGCGTTTTTGTGTCGCTCTTATAACTATATGACATGTTCAACTCAAAAACGTTAATAATTAGCCTTTTCTGCTTCATCACAAAAGAATATTTATTAACTGCTGCTTCCCACAGACGGCTGAAGTGTTTCCGTGTGCTGGCTGATGCAGCAGTAACAGGCTGCATGTTTTGTTCAAGGCTCCACCTCGCTGGGGAGGTTTGACATTAATTAGACTAGCTGAGCCTAATTACCACCATCCAAACTCAGAGAACGAGAGCTCTCTTGATGTGGGGCGAGCACATTTGGACTCGTGCCTTTCAAAGACAGGTGCCTGCTGTAGTTGTGGGTGGGAGGGAAGAAGCAAAAACGCAGGAGTGAGGGAGGCTTGGCTGTGGTAAAGCAGCTACAGGGGGATGACTGTTGTTAAGGAGACAACCAGTGATAAAAAATATTACTGGAATAAGAAAGAGAAGCAGTGGCAATAACTCCATACTCTTGGGGAGCTATTGATGAACCTGTCAACTAAATTCCAACTTTTCCTTAAATAATTAGTTATCAAACTTCCAAAAAAAAAATCCATTTATCACATCCATTCCATTAGATATTATAGAGAAGACACTCTTTCTCAGCTCCATTTACCACCTTATCAAGACCACATGTATCCACTCTGTCAGCTAGTCTCAGACAGTAACACAGCGTTATGGCATGCTGCTGTATTTTATACATCAGGTAGGAATGATCTTCACTGATGCATCTACCTTCCATTTGTTCTGAAACCTCTAAACCAAAGTCTCATCTATGTGAACCACATTTCCACTGATTTCTGCAGGCGTTGCATCACCACAACAATTAACCTTCTTATTTTTTTTCCCCCCATGAACCACTTATAGACTTTGTGCAGACGTAGACAGGTATGTGCAAGACGAATTGACTATTTTCTCTTTTAAATGAGATTTCCCGCCGCTGACGCCATCACTATACCACTGTGTGTGCTTCAAATCGTACTAAATTAAGTTATGGGTTTCCAATGCCCTTTGTTTTGTGGAAACGCACAGTCTAGCTCTGCTCTGCTCAAGTGGCCCCTCAAAATGCTCCGTTAATGTAATTTGTTGAGCACACAACACAAGCCCTGTGTCATTTGGTCATCACAGAAGGAAATAGCCAGACAGGCAACCAAATATGGATTAAGGGGTTCAGATCTGAAGATAGAGGGAGTCTGCCAACATGAACACAGTGCACATCTGTTCACTGCAACAAAGTTATGGCAAAAAGTGAGTAACATCAAATCGATATTCTCCTGAGTGGCCTCCAAATACCTCTGTATCTAAGTGCATCACTTATTCTGCACAGTGGAGGACACCATAGACCTCTGCAGCACTTCATGCTACAGTCAGACTATATGCTTGTCTTCTTGACAAATATCCTGGTGTAAAGTAATAGCAATATGAAAATTCAATACTCCATCAATGCAATTTAAAAAAAATGTTCAACAGAATATTAGTTTCAGTTAAATGCATCAAATACCATCTGCCATAGAAACACAAAACCTAAAAAGCAAAATTCGATTACAAAAGACAAATGTTGAGAATGTTGTGAGGTGGTTTAATTTAAATGTAACCTTTTTCTCTTGGCCTTTATAATATGTAATATTTATAAAGTGCATACATTATTAAAGATGGTCAATAATTGTTAATATTGACTCAAATTAAACATTTGATCTTTTTGACCTGTATCGCCTAACCGTAGGATTTTTTCCTCCCCTTTCGTAGCTGAACAGGACAATGGATCAAAACACACCTCTGTTTGCAGGAAACAGACTGTAATACATAGATGTATCTTCACTTTCTCCCCTGGACAAAAGTGAAGCTAAAGTGAAGCCAAATGACTGCTGCTATGGAGAGATAGTGATGCAATGTCCAGCCAGAGTGTGTAAAGTAGTGAGCAGGTGTGGAGAATTCATGTAACTCAGCAGCAGCAAACCTGACTGTTTGTGAATATTTGCTAAATAGAGAAGACTACTATCTGGTAGTTGTCTTGCTAGCAAGCCACATATCAGCTACTTTTCCCTTACAGATTGGTTTTGTGAGTGGGCCGGGAGGCAGCATCTCCAGGGACACTCAGTTACTGCGACTACTGAGACTCTGACTGCAAATTAGTTTACCAGCGATGAGATTGCAGCACCCACTTTGTTTCATTTACGGGGAGCTGACATGTAGGTGACTTATCTTAATGTACAGTCTGTGATGGAAACAGCTTGTAGACTGATGGAAAAGCTACAGGTAACAACCTTATAAAGCTGAGTGAGAGAAGTCCAAAAATGATCACAAAGCTAAAGGAAGAAACTTTGAAGAATCTAAAATTTTGACCCTATTTTTTCTTTGTTTAATAGTTTTATTTTATTATGTAGAAAAATATATTTTTTAAAGAAAGAAAAACACTTAAATGTGTCAATATGAGGCTGAACAGTGGGCTTGGTGGTTAGCACTGTCACCTCACAGCTAGAAGATCCCTGGTTTGCAGGGATCTTTCTACATTGAGTTTGCATGTTCTCCCTGTGCATGCGTGAGTTTTCTCCAGATACTCCGGCTTCCTCCCACAGTCCAAAAACATACTGAGGTTAACTGGTGACTCTAAATTGTCCGTAGGTGTGAATGTGATTGTTTGTATCTCTATGTCCCCTGTCTTCACCCTAAGTCAGCTGGGAAAGACTCCAGCCCCCCTACGACCCTGATGAGGATGAAGCGCTAAATAAATAATGGATGAATGGATATGTCAGTATGTCCAGATTTTTGACCAAATGTGGTGAAATGTTGGGAAGTTATTAAAGTATAAAGAACCCACACAAGCTCCTATGAACTAAACTGATGCGTAGCTGCAACAGCATCCCGTTGTGCTGCATTCAGGCCTTGGTCAGTTTCTGTAGGAAGCATCTGTTCTTTAGCAAGTACACGTTATAGATTAGAGTTTGTTTGCCAGCATGTTTGGTGTTTCACAAGCATTAATCAGCATTGTTCCATTAAAGTTAACTTGGATTTGGGTGCATTGGAGCATAACAACACTGTCATTGAACATAATAATACAAAGCCAGAGACCATACAGAAGGTAGAGAGAACCATTTTCAACCTATTTTTCCCTCACCCGTATTCTCACTCACGGCACCTTTATTAATCCCTTGTCTTGTGCCAAACTGATGAATGCACTAGTGTCTCACCAGTCTGACAGCAATATGCTGCAGTAATTGTAATCTGGAGCAGAGACAGATGCTTTATAAAATGGTAAATGGCAAGAGGAACCCAAGGGGTTTAATATGGAGAAAATGGAGACAAATGTCTTCAGCTTTCAGCAAATTAGAGGTTTGATTCTCTGAACACATTCTAATGAGTAGCTAATCCCATTCCCAATTATGTTTTGTCATATGTCAGAACACACTGATTGTGTGTGCGTCACTGTATATTTATTGCATTCGTTTAAAGGTTGAAAATCCCTGCTTTGACAGCTGACAGAACCTCTGAAAGGTTTTCATTTCACTCCCTTATCCACATCCAGCTTCTGCTAACTGGAGAAACATTTTTGTATTGTAATGCGACACAAGAAAAGGAATTTTTTTCTAAATTTGTCAAACATCCACCCTATAATAGCTACTGTAAATTTCATCTAGTAGACCAAGAATGTTTTGATAAATGTTCTCACACAGTGCAACAAGTACTTGTTCTTTATGACTTTATACTCATGTTTGAACACCCCAACACTGAGCACTCAGTATGCTTTGCAATATGTTCTAGAGTGTAAATTGTGAGCATTGTCTCAGCGGTTGGAGATCCAACACACTTTTTTTTTCAGTTTTATAGTCACAGATGTGCAAATGATGAGTTTGTCCTCCGAGAGGAACAAAAGCATCCCGTGTTTTCATAAATGCATCTAAGCAACAACTTCTATGCTGATGTGACAGCACCCTCTAGAGTCTGGTCCCGGTAACAGCCAGAAGGGACACACAGAAGAGCATGATAGAATGCTATTGAACGTTATGTTCTTTTATTGCCAATTAATGGAGGGGAAACTGTCATTGGAAATGCTCAGCCTTTGCACCGACTGCTTTCTTAACTCAAATGTTAAATTACGGCATATAAAAATACCATATGAACATGCCAACAAGGGAAAAAAAACACACACACAATCACGTGATTTCACCGGAGCAGACATACCAAACAATCACAACAGTCCCTTTGAATGTCAACAGAGCCAGGATTGGTCAAAAACCCACAGAGAGGAGGCTGGGGCCGACAGATGGGTCAACAAAACATGGGATTTTTAACACAGGTTATCATCAGAACCATGACAAGCTTAGCATAATAGTGATTGTACACCAAACCACACTTTCTGTAGCCTTCATGCGTTTCTTACTTTCACCCAAACTATGATCTTTCTCAAGTCCTAGCAAATCTTAACCATAGTGTCGTCATGGAATAAAACACATTTATTCTCCAGCAGCAGCACCTCTTGCAGCCCATTTTAATTAAAACAAGCAAACTAAAAAACAAGAAGTTTTACCAAACTTGGACCGCCCGGCGACAAAGATGACCCCTGTGACCTTGAAAATGAGGTCAAGGTCACCAAATACGAACTTGAACTGTGTCTTATTATGGTACACCTGTGTACCAAATATGGTGAGGCTACATCAATATTTTATCGAGTTATTGGGCGGAAACCAAATTGTTACAGACAAACACGCAAGCAAGCAAGACCATGCAGCTGAAAACAATACCTTCCGGAAAACTGAGTTTTTCTGGGCGGTAAAAAGAGAGTAATACATAAAAGTGTTCATGGTGAAGCAGATGAGCTTGTTAAGCAATATGTGAAAGGGAATGTTACAAGCAGGCTAAAATCAATAAAATGAGCGGACGCTAAAATGGCTCCATACACAAATGCAGTTCCTTAGTCATAATACTTTAAGGATTTTAATCTCAAGGATGTAAATGAAGAATCCAAACAATGTACTTTTAGCACCTGGAGCTACAATTCGGAAAGCTAAATTAGCAGAAGAATATATTCATCATTTGAAGTTTTAAGAACAGTGGGTTTCTTTTTAACTTGACCGCCAGTTATTTCTGATTTTACTTCGAAGACTTGCAGTGAAACACTTTTCTAAATCCTTACAGAGATCAGTGTGATGCCATACAAAGTTTAAAACACTAGTGTACACGCTTGAGATGTCCAGCAGAGGACAGTGTTTACAAGAGGGTTTCATTCTAATAGCCACAAGGAATCAGTATAAGGGGGGAAAGGCTGCAGGGATTTCCATACAAAGCACCATTTCTCTTGCAATTTAACTTGAAAACATGTTGTAATTTCCTTGCTGCCATGTTTAATAAATTTCACCCCTTTCATACTAGTTTTGAAATTTCATCGTGCAAATCTCTAGTGGACAGAAAACCACTGCAGCAGATCACAGGAAGCAGTGACCAAAACCCCAAAAGTGTCGGTCTAGATGTGGGTTTGTGAAGAATTTGCAGAGGCTACTGCAGGATGCAAACCTTTTATGAGCAGCAAGAATCCAAAAGCACAACTGTCAAAGAATACAAAGGCTTGAAAAAGCAGCTGAAGACAGAAACAGAGAACATCAAGTCAAGGCAGCTGCTTTAAACACCTGAATACTAAGCGTTTCATTCTCTCAGTAGACTTGATGTATTGCAAATGTCAGATGTCATCGCTTATCTTTTATGTTGCACATGTAAATAAAAGGAGGCCCGATTAAAATGGCATTTTGTATAGAAAACAAAATGTGTGTGCAGCGTGAAAATAAGTTGAAATAAAAACTAACACAACTCTTGTCTTATTGTTATGTGTTGATCTCAAATTCTAATCACCAAAGTAGCTGATGAAAGACATTACAGCTGCACTTATCACTGTTTCTATGTTAACAATGAATTGGATGACACCATGCACTGATAGAGGAGTCTTTAGTAATGACAAATCCACTACCAATTATCACCAGGAAAGACCGATCTGTTAGCCCGCCATCACTTCCAAGCAACTCCAAACCTACTGCTCTGCACATTTCCAAGATTATTGCTCTAATAAACCTGTTAGCTCATTCTCTCTGCTCTGATCTGCTTCCTGGGTTTGACAATTTCTTTGTTTTTAACAATAGAAGGAACAATTTAAAAGACATCCCTCCAACATCCTGTTTTTGCTTTTTACACCGATGACACCGAGAAAAAATTATTCAGAGTGGCACTGTCAGCATATTGTGGTGTGTAATTCACTCTGCAGAATTGCAATTAAAATACAGAGGCACACTTATGAGGAAAAATAGTGAATTATCTGCAAAATACAAGCCGTGTCAGATCTGAAAATACAGTATGTGTGGAAATTCTAATTCTGCAGACTGAAACATCAGACATCCACAATTAATATTTGCATTTCATTTCAGTGTGGATAACTGCGCTGACCTTTTAATTCCAGCCATATATGAAGTGGCGATAATTCATATGCAGCACAGACGCCACCAGGCTGTAAGACATACTAATGAAATATGCACAGGCTGTCAATGGTATCTCTAAGATCCTGCAAGTTATTGGAATTACTCCGTTGCTGCTGTGCAACCCCTTTATCCGCCTGGCTATTATTGGCCGCATGATGCCCCACAGTAAATTACATCTGATCAAAACGACACATGCAGAGATGCAGCTGGTGGAGCTTTGTTATTACATTTCAGGACACAAAATGTTAATAAGTGCAAGCACAGTTAATTTCAGCCAAACATATGCACAGAAAAGCCCCAGCAGAGGAAAATATACAAGTTACCGGCAAACAATCGGGGGCTTATGGGTTCCAGGCAGAAATAGCATGTTTGTTTCTTGTAACAATATGGTGGGAAAATGCTCAAGCAGAGGCAGTGGAATGAAGGAACATGAAGTGCAGGAGGCATCAGGGGAACGCAGGGCACACCACATATATGTGTTTTTAAACTGTTAACAGTTTTTGAAGTCGTTTAGGCAAAAGTCTACACACAAAATACAAAAATGTATGAAAAATAAAACATTCAAACCCTCTAGCAAATTAAATATTTCTGCCAAAACACAAATTTATATGCTTACACTCCTGTACAAACCAACTACACATTACGAATGTGACCTCAGCATTCATCAGGGTTCTTTTCATGTAGTTTTGTGCCTAATTGTCCTCTGTACTGCATGAGCTGTCACAGAAACTCTCATTTCAACTGTTCCAAGAAACAACTCTAGAATCCCAATTTGTAAACTCCAAACTCCCTCCTATGATAAAGACACTTCTGCTAATAAGCAGGCAGGTTTTGTTACTTACTGATGTTACAGAATTAGTGCTGACTGAATGTTGCTACTGAGCTCCTCATTAAGCGGATGTCATTCCCTCTTTGCCCCCTCCAACGTCAGGGCTCTTTTTTCTTCTGCTAAGCGCTTTCCATGGTTCCTTTGTGACTCAGAAATTAAGTCGTCATTTTTCCAGGAGATTTACTTCCCGGTGGCAGACAGAATAGCAGAGTGAAAGCGAGGCTTAGCTTCCTGTGTGTCATCCTTTTGTGCCTCTGTTGCTTGGACTTCCTTTCTTCCTTCCTGTGTTTCCCACCTTCAGTGACCGTTGCCACGCCTTCATTATCACCTGTGTCTTGTTTCCTCAGTATTTCTCCGCGTATTTGTAGTCCTGAGGCTTCCTTCATCAGGTTCCAGTTTATCTATTCATCTGCTTTTTGTCTGTTGAGCACCAGTATTTACATACATTTTAGATTCTGTCTCTTGGATTAGTTTTGGTTGGACCATTAGAGCTCAGGTGAGTTTAGTATTTCCTGACAGCTCCTGAACACACCACCACCGAACTGAGTCGACTCCTCCCATGTTCCAGCCCCTGACTGAGTGGAGTTAAAACACCATGGCTGCTTTTACCCTCTGTGACTCGCTAGAGGATTGTTTAAAAGGTTTTTTTTGTTTCATTTCTGTTCATTCGTATGCACATTGAGATTAAGGTGCATTTGTTTGACCGTCTCCTGTTTACTTTACGCTACTCTCTCCTCAGGCACTTCCAGATGTTCAGCATTAAGTCAATTATTCAAAAATAAACTCGTCTGATTTAAACCACGTTGCTGTCTTGTCTCTGTTCATGTACTTGTGTGACCTGTGTATGCCGAGGCTGCTATTTCAGGTTTAATATAATGGTTCTTGAGGTGGTATTGTGGGGTTTGCTCGGTTCTAGTCCAGCTTCATCCATCTCTCTTCTTACCATGCCACAAATGGCATCGTTTTCCTGGATCACCAGTTGGTTTCTGTTCCCTTGCCAGCCTGTGAGTCACATTTTTGAGGAAATTTAGTTTGTTTCTTTATCAGTTTCACCTGCTTTCCACCTGCTTGCCCGCCTATTTTCTAATTCCTCACTAACAGTAAGGACTGGCCACTATGGACCCAACAGGCACCTCATTTAAAGATCATTTTTTCTGTTGATTAGATTCCCTTGTTTGCCGTTGAGTGGAAAAGAAACGGGGCTACTAGCGGGGGACGTAAAGATGCTGCTCTGTCGGTTGCATGCAGAGAACTTTTAATTGATTTATGGCTATAAAACTCCTTCACTGAGTGGCTCAAGGGTATTTTTGGATGCCATCCTCCTGAGTGCATGTGCTTTTATAATTTTGGTGAAGCTTTTA
The DNA here is from genome assembly GCF_021347895.1 of Acanthochromis polyacanthus. Lineage (NCBI taxonomy): Eukaryota > Metazoa > Chordata > Actinopteri > Pomacentridae > Acanthochromis > Acanthochromis polyacanthus. The sequence continues at coordinate 29,223,789 of NC_067117.1, read as the reverse complement.
GGAAATTGGTTCTGATCTAAATGCAGATTGTGTCTTTATTCTGCAGCCGTTGCATTGTGCCATTAAAATGATAGGTTAAAGCAAAAACCTCATCTATTGCCACTTTAAGTTAAATTTAATAACTTATTTGCACCAACACCTTTTTTCCAATTCAACAGGAAACTTGATGTTTAGCAACACATGAAGCACAGTTTTTATGCTGTGTATAGAGCTGCTGCTTTAGCTGCTTTCTGCTGCAGGTGACAGACAGCTGCACCTGTTGTCGCGTTGTCATTCTTGTCATTGTGCGTGAGCCAACAGTCCATCACATCGCCTGGAGGACAACCTTGTTAATGGTGAGTCTGAAAACAATGGGGTCCTTAAACCTTGAAATCCCACTTCAGCAAATGCAGCTGAGTGTGATTGTTTGTCTGTATATGTAGCCCTGTGACAGACTGGTGACCTGTCCAGGGTGTCACCTGCCTTCACCCTCCGTGTTCCTAATGAGGTTTAAGTCGTGTATAAGTGATGGATGGATGTTGAGATTACTCAGTGTTTGATCATTTTGAGATTCTGGTATTATTTACTGTATGCATGTGGGTATATTTGCAAATACTAACTGTCATACCCTCTGTGTGACTGGACAGCAGCACAGGAATAAAGGTCCTCTGTTTCCCATCAGACCTCCACTATAAAAGCCAAGTACAGACCTCCACTTAGAGCCAAATGTTTGACAGTCTACTTCCAGTCATGCTACAGTTTTTCATACTTGTGAGGACATAACTAATCCCTGTTTGCTTTTCCTCCAGTTTGCCAGACTGCATCTCCCTCAGCTACCCTGCAACTCTTACTGGATTCTCTCGCTACCAGGTCTTCCCCCTGCAGGAACCTTGCCAGCCTCAGCTCATTTCTCCAGATCTGTAGCCTGCTCCTGCTCCTACCTCAACCTAAACCAGCTCAGCCTTCAAGCCAAAGCTGCAGCTGATCCTCTGACATCCTGCCTGCTCAGTACACTCCCACATCCAAGCCACAGGTGAGCCAGCTGCCTCCTAACCAACCTGTTGGTTTGCTTCCACCCTCCAGTGGACTCCAAGTTTAACCTTATTGAAATCACTGTGCAATAAACATCTTTTGTACCTTGAACCTGGAACTCTGTGCAGAGAAGGAATGCTGCAATAATGAGCTAGAAGAGACCAAATCAGCTGGAGAGTAAAACACTCAAAACTCTATTTGACTGTAATGAAGTAAAAAAAAAATAAAATTGTCTGATCAGATTTTCCCTGAATGACATTAAATCACAGAATTCTGGATGCAACAATCAATGATTTGGTGCTAAAATTTTATGAGCATTTCTCTTAAATTGTCACATACTGGATTTATTTGTACTTTTATGTCATAAATTCACACAAAAACATTAAACAAACTGGTTGTTCATGAACAATGATCTCAGCTGTTCCACAGAAGATATCAAACAGAAATGATGAAACTATGGATTATCAGACTTCACTTAACGATTATTTCATGCTGATTATTTTCTCTGTGAATCATTATGAGCGTAAAATGTCAGAAAATGCTAAAACAAACAAACATTTGAATCCCCCACAGCTCAACAATTCAACAGTTTGAATCCAAAACCCACAAAGCACTCAGTTTCTTGTCAGATATGAAAAGTAAAACCAAGAAATATGTCAGAAGCTAAAAGGAGATTTGAAAATGACTAAAACATTGAAGAATCAATCAGTTCTGTCATCATCTGATTAATTAGGTTGTTGCTAGAGGTACGGACCCGTACCCGTAGCCTGTGGCCTACGGATACGGCACTTGCCATTTGCCAATCAGATACGCAAGATCTGGTCATGTGACTCCCAGTAGACGCTAGCGGTACGGACCCGTAGCATTGGTGCTACAGGTACGGACCCTAAACCTAACCCTAACCCTAACCTTTGCTTACCTTTCAACAGTTTGCAGTGGTTAGCAGCTTCTTGACTCGCGAGACTCGCGTACGGGTCCGTATCTGTCTGGCAAATGGAAAGTGCATCTGTAGACACTACCGATTAATTAATGCAGCAGTTACAGAAGTAAGCGCTATATCATGAACTGAAATCAGGACTTAACATGAACCGACCCTCAGACACTGGAATTGCTCTATTTGAGTTTTAGGAACTTTGCAGTGTCCCTATCACCATAAAAATCAAGGCCATAGTTGGAAAACCGAACTCCAGCATGTATGGGCTCAGTGAATGTGGTCTGGACTCTGTAGAGGAGAGTCATGGTTTCAGAGACGCTGTAGAAAGACAGAATACCTGCACCGTGATCCAGATAAACTCCGATTCTGGAGGACTGAGGACCAGAGATGCGAGTCGGACTGTTGTTGTATAAAAATGAATAACCGTGGCTGTAACAATACAAAGACCAAGATCTGTCATTTTGTCCAAATTCACATTCGTCTGAGGTTCCAGTTTTGCAGATTTTCTTGTATGCGACAGACACACCAACTTCGTCTCCAGTCCACTTCACCTCCCAGTAACAACGTCCAGTCAGACTCTCTTTACTCAGGACCTGACAACATCTCGTGAATCTGTCTGGATGATGAGGATAATGTCCTTCATCCACTACTTTCACTTTTCTGTCTCCTTTAGTTAATTTCAGATCTCTGTGTGCTGTGTTTGGATCCAGGGTGATCTCTCTTGAATATTTTAAGAACTCATCTCTGGTCTTTGGTTCTGGTTCTGGCAGAAGAACATCCACTTCAGTGATTGTCAGTGAGATGTTTGTCCGCTTGTCCCTCAGAATGTCCTGCATTTCATCTCTGAGCTCTTTCACAGCTGCTGTCACGTCCTCAAAGTGTCTCCGAGGACGGACGTTCATGCTGGATGCGTGTGTGGACTCACTGAGTGCTGACACTGAGGGGTAGCTGTGGAGAAACTGGCTGTGATCTCTTGTATCTGAGAGCTGCTTCAGCTCAGCCTCTTTCCTCTCCAGCTCTCTGATCTCCTGCTCCAGCTTCTCCTCAAGCTCTTCGACTCGACTCACTTCAGTCTCCTGCTGGGATCTGATCTGCTGCTTCACATCAGAGATTCTTTTCTGGATGAGATGGATCATCTGGGTGAACATCTTCTCACTGTCCTCCACTGTTTTATCCGCTGAGACTTTGATGGCCTCCAGCACCTCCTGCTTCTTCGTCCTTTCTGCTGCAGCTGGGACTGTTTCATGTCCTTCATGGTCATCCGTTGTGCAAGGAAAACAGATCAACTGCTGATCAGTGGGACAAAAAACCTTCTTCACCTCATCATGAAGAGAGCAGATGTTCTCCTGGAGGTTGTCGGAGGGCTCCACCAGCTGGTGTTTCTTCAGTTGAGCCACATCATAGTGAGGTTGGAGGTGGTTGTCACAATAAGAAGCCAAACAGACCAGACAGGACTTGACAGCCTTCATCTTCCTCCCAGTGCAGGCATCACAGGACACATCTTCAGCTCCAGCATAGCAGTGATCAGCAGCAGCAGCTTGGAGTCCAGTCTTCTCCAGCTCCTCCACTAATTCTGCCAACATGACATTTTTCTCCAGGTCAGGCTTCAGTGTGAACATCTTTGCGCACTGAGGGCAGCAGTAGATTCTCTTACCATCCTCTCCATCCCCTCCATCCCAACATGTTTTAATACAGTCCCTGCAGTAGCTGTGTCCGCAGGAAGTAGTGACTGGATCCTTTAGTAGATCCATACAGATGGAACAAGTGAGTTTCTCTGAATCCAGCTGATTTTGTTGCTGCGCCATTTCTCCTCTCGGTCACACAGACCGTTTGAGTTTGATTTCCTCGTACCTGAAACTAGTCTGAGCTCTGATCTATAAATCATGGGTTCCTGCAGTGAATGTTGCCTGTCAGCTCTTTTAGCTGTCTTCAGAGTGCAGATCTGAAGGGGAGGAACCAGGAAACGTGTGGACGGAGTGGAGCTGCTGTGGTTGTAGGGCAGGAAGAAGAACTAGGTTATCAGGTTGAGGTTGATTCCAGGAAGAGCAGAGAGATGCTGAGTGTTGAACCTCTTTACAGCAGAGCTCATCTCTTATTCAACCCTCAGACGGCTGTTTAAAAAACATACTAACATTTTCTCAGTCATAAAAACATGCTTGTCAAAAACGCAGTGATGAAAATATTAAGTGTTTACATTATTTAGACTTTGGTTGAGTTGCTTTTTTTTTTTAAACTGACATTCATCCTGATCACAACTGACAAATTTAACCCTTTAAGTGCAGTTTGTTTATGTAATGTCACTGTTATTTATTATGAAAATAAATATAAAAATACTTGTTTCTAATATAATCAGTGGTAAATTCTAATTTGTTTGATTATCAGAGATATATCAAATTATTGAATCTGATGTTTTATGAAACAACAGGACATAAAAATGATCTTTTTATATTATTTTCCTACTTTAATTTCCTTAATTCTCTTTTCAAAAAATCAAGACAAGACAAGATTATCCCTCAACAACGTGAAACATTTGTGGGGAGCATGCCGGCCATGATTAGAGCTCTGTCAGTTTGATGATGTGATGTTTATATATCTTTTGTTCAGTTTTGAACACATTCACTGTTTTTTGTTGACTACTGTTGAGAACAGACATAGTGAAACTGCCAAGAATTTAGTTTTGTTAGTTTCTCTTGTAAACAATAAACAAAAAATATGTAGTTTGTATTGGTGTGTGTCTGTCTAATGCAGCCACACCTTTTGAAACATAAGAAAGATTTTTCCACAAATATTTCATGATAATATTTGAGATTGTGGAACATTTTAAGGGTGTCTGAAAACTTTTCTTCACCACTGCATCGCCTGTGTCTGTGTCGCTGTCGCTGTCATTTACTGCAAAGGATTTGCAACCAAATATTAAAAGTGTCAATTTGATCCATGAATATGTTAGTTTGTCCAGTTACTTTTGGTAAAAAGATGGAGGACACATACTAAATGTGCTGTAATCCCTACACCATTAACCTGATTTAGATGTAAATATGTACATTTAGCAGACACTTTTATTCAAAGCGATGTACATCTGAGAGTAGATACAACACAAGCAAGGAAGCAAGGATAGGAGCTTTTTTTCTGGGGGGGAGGGGGGGTGTCAAGTGCAAAAGTGTTCAGTGAAGAGCTGGGTTTTTAGTCTTTTCTTAAAGACTGAGAAGCATTCTGCAAATATCATCGAATTAAAGCAGAAAATCTACACTTAACAAGAAGTCAATCAGGCAGCTGCAGATCCAGAACACTGCTGTCAGAGTCCTCACTGACACCAGGAGACTGGACCATTTTACACCAGTCCTGAAGTCCCTACACTGGCTTCCTTTTAGTCAAAGAATAGAGTTCAAAATCGTACTGCTGGTCTACGAAGCACTGAATGGTCTTGAACCAAAATACATCCTGGATTTATTAGCTCCATATGAAGCATCCAGAGCCCTCGGGTCATCAGGGACAGGTTTACTGTGTGTTCCCAGAACCAGAACCAAGACTGGTAAAGCAGCATTCAGCTTTTATGCTCCTCACCTGTGAAACAAACTTCCTGAACACTTGAGGTCTGCTCAAACTGTCAGCTCTTTTAAATCAAGTCTGAAAACTATATTGTTTAGTGCAGCTTTCTCTCAGGTATAAATCTGTTTTCTTGTGTTTTAATAAACTTTTATGATCTCAATGTCTACTTTTATGTTTTATTTCTATAATTTTAATGTAGATCTACCTCTAAATTATTTTAATGAATGTATTTCTTTGCCATTGTAAAGCACCTGAATTGCCTTGTGTAGGAATTGTGCTTTACCATTAAACCTGCCTTGCCTTATGTTGCGGCATTTAAGGATTGAACAAATGACAAAATCAGACGAATAGGATGAGTGAATCAAACTTAAGAGCAAACAATGATAAGACTGAAGTTAGTTAAATAATTCTGTGAAAAGTGGCAACCCAATGGAAGCCTATGAAGCCCATATAAGAGATAAGACAGGAAGTTCATGGCCTCTTTTCGTTGGCACTCATGAGTTGAAACCTAGGTCACGCTGAACTAAGCAGAAATAAAAAAGAGGAGGTGTTTAACTTTTGGTACAATTACATCATATACATCCTGACTGGGCCTTAGGATGATGGACTGTGGCCTTCCAGAACAGAAGAGGAGTGTTTAGAAGAAGTTTGTATAAGTATAAAAGATGATGTAACGCTTTGTGTAGTCAATTAAAATCTCAAGATTTTGCTCATGTTTGTTCTTACAGCCTCTGTGTTGAATAAACATTATTCACATTAAACTCAGAAGACTGCTTGTAGACTCATTCTTGAAAACTTTCTGAAGACTCTAACTTTTGATCCAGATTTGATTTTTTGACTACATGTTTGACGAAGCTGCCTGATGACCACTGGACCTTAGCAGGCAGACTGAGTCACAGCATCTAAAAACACATCTTGATTGTTTCATTTCAAATCCACTGTGGTGGTGTACAGAGCTGAAATGCTGAAATCTGTGTCAACTTTCAAATATTTATGGACTTGACCGTAAGTGCCAAAACAGTAAAAGTATATCCCATTGGTTAATTAAAGGGCTACTGGTTGCTCCACCACAAATAAGGCAGACAGAGTTAAATTCCCATCTAGCTACTGTGTGTTACTATGAATGACCAAATAAATCCTTTACAATCCTTCCCTTCATCTTGGAAATGTTAATTCCTTGTTTTTGCTAGGTCTGCAGTCACTGACAGCTAATGTTATTCATGTATAATTTAGACTTTATGAAAGATTTTGCATCCCTTTCTTCCAGCGCAGGGACATGCCAGGTTCAGCACCTTGGACAGAGACCAGGGAAGCTCCAGTAAATCCAACATGGATGGAGCTTCTGGAAGAGCTGCTGCATTCAGTCACGCTGATAGTTTTTCCCAGTGGTCACTTCTGGTGCACCAACACAAAAACATCCCAAGCAGCCAAAAAAGCATTTATCCAAAGACCACCATTAGTAAACACTCTTTCTATTACTGATTGGAATCCATGGAGGCTTCATATTTGTAAAAACCTCCCCAGCCCCTGAAACAGTGAGCAGTATTTGTTCAATCTGAGTGGGAAATAAAACATGGAAGCAAAGTGGGAAGCTGGGAAATATTTTAGACGAACACATCGAGCAATATTAATTCAAGCAAGAGGTACTTGCAAAATGAACCATCCGTTTCAGCATCATGTTTTGGTTCTTTGTGCTTTCTCTGGACCTTAGATGAAGTGTTGTTCACTGTGTTTAGTGTTTCTTTAGAGTGTGCATAATGTAAAGCACTTAAAGTTTTCACATAATTTAAATTAACTACCTCAACAACCCCCCCCTCCCCTATCTTTCCACGCATAATGTCTCTTTTTATGTGCAATATTACAACAGTGATTTTACTTCTGTTCTCAAACCAACAAATGCAATAGAGGATCTGTTCACCACAAAATATGTGCAACTTACTTTTTAAGGGTATCTGTTTTTTTTTAAAGCTTTTTTACACAAAGTGCTTTTTTATAAACAATGTGGACTTATTTTATTTTTATAGTGTATATTTGTATTTATTTTATTTTATTGCTGCTGCTCTTACCTTGCATTTTTACTTTATTTTATCTTCCTTTTTTTATGTGTACAAAGAATTCCAGTGTACTTGTACTGTAGTGCATCTGTGCAAATTGCGATAAAGCTCTATTCTATTGTACTATAAGTGTGCAGCATTTATACAAAAGTCACAATTAGGAATTTCAAATCTTAGTTTGCTACATTCTGTATTGTGGATAACTCCTTCATTTCTTTTTTTTATTTAAAAGGTGCTATGGCAGCCATTTTTTGTTTTACTAAATGCTTTAGGATACACAGTGACGTTTCTGAATAATACTGTAGTTTCTATTGTAAGATAATCATACTACTGTTCAAAGTTTGGGATCACTTTAAAATGTCCTTATATTTGAAATAAAATAATTTTTCAATGAAAATAACATTAAATTAATCAGAAATCCAGTCTAGACATTGTTAATGTGGTAAATAAGTATTCTAGATGAAAACGATTTTTAATGGAATATCTCCATAGGGGTACAGAGGAACATTTCCAGCAACCATCACTCCTGTGTTCTAATGCTACATTGTGTTAGCTAATGGTGCTGAAAGGCTAATTGATGATTAGAAAACCCTTGTGCAGTTATGTTAGCACATGAATTAAAGTGTAAAATTTTCCGGGTGACCCCAAACTTTTGAACGCTAGTGCATATTTTTTAGATAATTTTCATTATAGATAGAAATGCCTCCTTTAGCTAAAAATAACTGGAACCTGAACTCAAGGGATGTTTAATAGGGTCTTTAGAATTGCAGTTATGAATAGATGTTCAAATTTGACGTACAGAAACGGTGTCCTGGCCTGTTTCTTTAACTTCCTTACTTTGTGCCACCTTAACAGAGCTTTAACTCGCCATGATTTATTCTCAAACTAACAAACTAACACACATTTCTAAGAGTGTGTTGATGCCCAGTTCTACATGACTTCCTTAATGTTTGCTGAAACCAGGGATGCATTTAAATACCATTAATACTTAGATATATGTTAAATACAACATATAAAAAACACTAGGAAGTCCTGCAACATTCTGACCCACAATCCTCTGTGCAGTGGAAGATGGATAACGTACATCACATCGTCACACTCGAGTAACAAGCTTGAGACACTGAGAGCACCAAACACTGCAGACTGTGATGGATATTTGAGCAAGATGGCCGAAGCCTAAGGTGTAATGTTGGGACAAAGTGGAATGTTCCAGCGGGATACATCCAGCCTGAAACAGAACACAAGAACAGCTGTAGGACTGAAAAGAAAGAAGAAAAGGTGTGCAGTCTGAATGCAGATGTCACATCCACCGATTCCTCCTATCACAGCTGATCATCATGTGAGTAATTACAATACATCCAAGGAATTACTCAATCAGTCCATGGGCAAAGAGAAGTTTTACATCACCTCAATGAATTGTGAAAATATAATTTGCAATAAACAAATAAGTAGCTGGAACAAATGACATATCTCATTTGAAAAGTGTTGCAGTAATACATATAAAATGAGTGTTGTAACTGTCATGGAGAGAGAAAGCATAGTAGTGGTGAAGTTTTTTAAAATAAAAGTACATTTTTATCTTAATTTGATGTTGTAAATTGGTGGTATTACTGCTTTTAAGATCACCTTTTTGCTGCTCATCCTACAAATCATCTCAAAGTTATTGGATTCTCTCTCTTTTTTCTATCTGGCTTAAAACCAAGCAGTGCTCAGAGCAGAGCTGGGGTGTTTGGCTTTGCTACTAAATCTGTGACATTAATGTCAACAGATGCTCATTAAAATGCAAGTCAGCTGAATAAAGAAGCAACTCGAGATAAATAGTGTCGCTAAACCGCAGCAGCAGAAGGGGATGCAAATGGTGGAAATATTGACTGAAATAAGACATTTCTGTTCATTAAAGCTGTTTTCATACAGATGGATCCAAATAGGAAACAAGTGGATGGTGGTCAGCTCAAAAAACTGGTGATGATCAGGTGTAATAATTGTGGCAGATGACTGACTTTTATTACAAACAGTAGACATTGTAGAATACTGCTTTGGGTTTTCTTACTGGATATTTGCATGCCTTTGCCACTCCTGATGGCATATAAGAGGTCAGTATGTTGGATATTTTGAACCTCAGCGATGAATATTTTGCTTTTTCAGCTGTAGGATATGTTTAAAACTCAACTTTACTTATTCATTTGTAGCTTCCAGCCATATCCAGTACCCAGTTTGTTTAATTTTAGCAAAAATCTGAATCTAAACAAAGCAAGTGATGTTCAACAGAGGTTTCAACTGCAGTGCCATTAAAACAGAACAGCTGTTTATCAGTGGATGCAGGGTCAGCTGGACTTCACTCCGCTGCTCCACTGGTCAGAAGGTCATTGATGGAGGTCAACTGGTGGCTGGTGTGTCTATTAGAAGCACAGATTACTTACTTAAAGCTTTTCTAGGGGGTTGGAGTTATTAAACTAGTCTAGCTAGAAGTGAGAATAACTGCAGAGATTGATCTGTGAACATGGTGGAGCATGTGCTTTGAAAACTAAATTTATTCTGCCTTGTTTAGTCCCAGAACGCTGAGTGGGAGTGAAGTAGCGTCATATAAAAGTGATGCTTTACTCACATTATGAAGACAAAACCTCTTACAACTTATTTGCTCGTCTGTCTTCACTTCAGCCTCAGTTCAGAAACTATTATAATATATCTAGATGCGTATTTAGGATTCAGACTAATTGAAATAACATAATATCACCTTTAAAATGAACAAGAATCCAACATTAATTGGTTTGACTGTGAAGGATTTGTTCTGTTTTAGGAGATAAAGCATGACATTTCCTGAAAACACAACAAATTTCTTTTCCTGATAAAGATAAAAAGTCATGTCTGAAGGCTAAATATGAAGCTAGAGCTGGTAAACAGTAACAAACATCCTGCCTGCCTCTGTACAATGTTAACAATCCATCAACCAGACCATCTAAAGCTCTTTGTGTCTTTGAAGACTCCACAAACTCACTGATTCCTGCCAAAAAGTATTCTAGGAAGAAGCCTATTTCCAAAAATATTGAATTTCATCTCTAAGTTCAGTATTTTATCCTACAAAAATTCACATGCAGCATATACTTGGGCTGTTATTTTAGCTTTCCTCTGGATTAAGTTATTCTTTTCATTCATTATCGTCTACTCTCTGCCTTGTATAAACTCAGGCCTTTTATCTATTTCTTCTTAATTTCAGCCTGCTACCTGTTCTTGAATAGTCATGATGATGCAGTTCTTCCCAAATTCCTCCAGTTTTGCCCTCCTCAAAAGAGAAACTGGAGAAACGAGAGTTCAATTATCATCTTGGATGAATTCCATCTAATGAACATTTATATATACTATGCTAACCTTTCAGCTGAAATGTCCTCGAATATATGAATAGAAATAAGTGTGGAGAAGACCCCTGAGTGACGTGGAAACTGAGGGGCCGTTTACTCAAGGACCATCTTAACAGAAAACGCAAAAGTGGCGTCTTGTCATTTCACGTTTAGACGAGCGGTTTTGAAGGAAATCTGCGTATATACGGTGACTCTATAGTGTGTGGAATTCGATTGGATATGCATGCCAGGCAGCTGGGTGGCGCTGTGATAAAACTCCGCCATGTCTATGCGCATGCGTACGAGCTCCCTTTTTGGATCTCCGCCGCGGTAAATGTTCATGAATGGAATCTGTACAGATTCTGTACGTTTGTTGGTACGACTCCTGTAGTGTACATAGAGCTGCCAGAGTTGCTTGAAGGCACGAAGAATGGAAATAATCACACATCTTTGTTTACTTCCTTGTACCGGCCGGCAAACCAAAGCACCTGCGCATGTATGTGACGTAATTGCGTACGCGACGTGGTCAGATCTCGGCAAAGTTTTGCGTTTTGCTGTTTAGACGGAAACGTAACGGTGGAGAGTTTTCAACTTTTCCACTCTGGAGGCCGGTTTCAAATTTTTGCGTTTTTAAGCCCCCAAAACGCCGTCCTCATATAAACGATAGGGTGTTTTGTTGAAATATTTTGACATTTTTACCCACAAGCGCCCTCGTATAAACGGCCCCTGAGTCCCAAATCATAGGCCAGAGTCTAAGACTTGACCGTGTTTAAAAGTCCAAAAGCTCCTTTAAAGATCTTCAGAAAAACACGAGAAGAAGTCAGCATTCAGAGGCATCAGGATTTATTTTCGAGTGACTTCTTTCTTTATTCACCCCCACTATTTTTTTCTGTACTTACTCCTACTATTTTCTTTAGTGTCTTCATGCATTTTACATCATTATCTGTTGTTATGTTTCTGATACACCTTAATTAAAAGTTATATTGCCTTAATTTTACAGCATTACGTTCAGATTTACATTTTTACATTTTCTTGACAAAGCACGGGATTTGTTTTCACACTAAAAATACATGTTTTTACTTCATGATTTTCCAGCTGTTTGTACCATCAAAGCATCAGTCATTAGTGGAATATTCATCGTTATGTGTTTTATACACATTTTAACTCTATTCTACAGTTTAATAGCATTTGCCATAATTATATCGTCTTTTACTTTTAGCACATAATATCCAAAACGTTAGACTACATGGGATTACATTGTGACATGAAAAAATATAGAGAAAAAGAGAAAATGTGACATGCCGCTGGAGGCAGAGCTTTTCCTGCATTCTGTGTTGGAAAGAATCAGCAGACAAAAAGGGACTGGATCACACTGAGCTACAATAATACGGAAACAAGATCAGATAACATATAGGATATATGCTAATAATTATTACCAAATCTATAGTAACTTTTCTGGATTATTGTGATTGATAATGGAACTTAACTGCAGATGTATTCTACATTTCCATTACATCTGCAACAGTTAATGGATAAACCCTTTATTTACCTCTATATCTGTGTCGCAGCCTGTACATACTTATTGCTTGGTTAAAATTTGGTACTACTATGACTATATGCAAGGTAGAATTATTTCTGTATGCTTCCAATCTGGTAAAGGAGGTTTTAGAACAGGTTTAATAAGATCAGCGTCTCTGAGTCGTTATAAGATGATTATTCACTCTCCGATTCAGAATTTTCTTCAGGTGAAATTCACATTTTCAACTAATTAAGCTGAACTAGATGTGAATTATGTGTTGAATAAGGTCCACTGCTCCACAAACTACTGGTTCTTTTCTTTTAGTGCGTGTGAGACTCAAGTTTCCACAGCTTTTATACCCGCAGATCCCTGATACAAATGTGATATCGGAGTTAAGCCACTGGATGGCAGCCAGGATTCACCTGTTTGAGTCCAGCTGCGGCGTTTAAGTCGCTGATTTCAGATGGAGCTATTTCATGGCTGCAGGCGTTTCTGGAATCCCTGTGAAGGCGTTTACTCTTAACACACACGTGTGAGAAGAAAGCAGATCACAAAATCCTGCTGTTGGCAGCTCGCCGTATGTGTGGTTAGAAATTAAGGCTTTCTTGGCGTTCGGTGCTTCTTCTCTCTAAAGCCAGCCAGTGTTTTGTAGGCAGAGGTAAGAGCCAGAATAGGAAAAGCTTCTCACTGGCAGCAGCAGAGGATTGTAGGTAGACCAGACAGCTTCTACAGTTTCAGGCAGGAACATGATTAATGGTGTAGAGTAGATTTCAGTCCATTTGTATAAGTGGTGGTTACACTGTAATAAGCACTAAGCGCTGTGTGTTAATAGTGAAATCCACATCATTTAAATGGCACCACTGCAGGCAAATTAGAAGGTAGTGATGCCAACTTTTACCAAAAGGAACTCCACTTCTTTGGCCAGCTTACACTGCAGTTCACACGTTGTGGACTTTTCAGGCATTTTATTTCATTTCCAGCTAATGGATTCGTTATTTACACTCAAAGTCAGGGATCATATATCATTGTTTCACCAGTACCTGGATCTTCTTAAAGCCTCCACTTCGAAACAGCAGCCAAACCAAATCCTTCTTGGTCGAATCTATCAATGGCAAAGAGTTACTGTGATGGTTCCACCTGTTCAAACTGGAAAGAAAAAGATCCCATTCTAAAGCAACTTCAACATAAGTGATGATGAACAAATCCATACAAAAATACATTCCAAAGTTTATCTGAAACTAATTTAAAATTTGGCAGTTTGACTGAGACAAATCATTTATGCAGTAGACTATAAGAATATAAGGCGTACTGTTTAATACCATAATACTGTACTTAACTGTGGTTTTAAGGCTCATTTTTGTCATTTTGTGTCACATTTTGGTTGATCTGTCTCATTTTGAGTCTTATTTGTGTCTTGTTTGTGCCTTTTATGTTGAGTTTTTCTAGTTTTATGTCTTGTCTGTGTTGTTTTGTGTCTTATTTTGTGTGGTCATGTGTCCTCTTTGTGCTATTTTGTGTCAATGTTTTTGTTGTTTTGTGCCATTGTGATTGTCGTTTCTCTCATTCACATTGTTTTGTGTCTCTCAAGTGTTTTGTCTTCTGTTGTTTTGCAACTTGCTTTTGTCACATGTCTCATTTTTGTTTTGTGTCCCAGTTGTGCTGTTTGGTTTTACTCATTTTGCGTTCTGTGTAGTTTTGTGTCAATTTCTTTCACATCTCAGATTGTGCAGAATCCTGCTGTTAACGGTCCTATTTTCATTTTAGCACCAAAAAAAAAACATCTGATTCAACAGTTTTTATTTGGATTTTTCTAAAAACAGCACTTTACTGTTAGAATCTGGCTGTATTTTTACAATAATTCGTCCCTTCACCCACATTCTTTCCCTTAACAATGCACTTTTTTTACACCGCCGAAGCACTGTGGAGGTTTTACAACTGGAAGGTTGAAACATCACAGGAAACGCTAACTTTCTTACTATACATTTGAGCTTGTGAGCATTGTTTTAAAACAGATATGAAACCATTTTGAATGTTCTGAGCATTCCCATTTACCATAAATGGGCTGGAATATCTCATGAAATGTCAGAGGAAGCATTCTGTTACTCAAGTAAAAGGTACTAAGACCCCCAAAAATCTTGCATTTAAATGATATATAAGTTTAATAAAGCAAATGTAAACGTAGTCTGCACTTATGCTTACCTCTGTGGTTCTCAAAGCAGTTTACAGTGTTTCCCATTGAGCCATTGGAGTTGCCATGCAAGGTGCTTGTCTGCTATCTGGAGCCACTTTGGGTTCAGCGTTTTGCCCAGGGGTGTTTTGACATGCGCTGCGGCTGGCGACTAAAATTAGTGGACAACTCATGCTGCCATCTGAGCCACGATCGCCCATGTTGTTATTATTAGATTATTATTAATTACTAATACATGCTTTCCGTGTCCGCGTGTTCATCAGGTTCTACAGGGGCATGCGTGACTTAAATTTCGTCATCTGTTCAAGCCTGTGTTGAGCCCAAAATTTGTCACCACACAAACTGTCATCATGGCAACTGTGCCAACTGTACACGCACCAGGAACGGAAAGCTCAAAATAGACACTTGTTATGAGGAGAGACGTGTTCTCCATTCACACCTGTTTAATTTAGGAGCATTGAGGAGGCATTGCAACTCTACTGGACTGTTCTGACATCGGTCTCTGTTTGGTTTCTATGTGAGCAGATGACCAGATGAGGAGCTCATATCGCTGCTCTCTCCGCTCCTGCATCTTCATTCAGTCCGACACGTCCAGTCCAAGTGTTTTTTCCAAAGGATTTTCTGCAGAGTAAAGCAGCCGGAGAGCAGCTATAACACATTCCACGAACACTGTCAAACACTGACTCATTTCTACAGAGTACACACAGAATTCTTTCTTCAAACTCCCTCACCTCCTTAACTTGAGCTAGTACAGACAAGAAAGACACACACTATACCCGCTTCCTACCTCTGCTTCCTCTATCATACACATAACTTTCCAAAAAACTAAAGAATATCCTCTGTTGTCAAGATTTCTAGACTTTAACATCGACTCTAGTCTGCTCATGAATTTCTGGTGGCGGCTGGCTATTTGAGTTTGATCACAATTTGCTAAAAACAAAACAAATATTAAATAAATAACATTACTTTCTTAGGAAAAAAAGACTATTTTTGTCTAAATTGAGTGAATTTGGACAGCTGGTTAACAAATTCATGTTTTAGAGTTGGATTTAGAAGTAATTTGCTTATAACCTTTAATGAAGATTTTCTGGCTCTCTAAATTAATTAGTCTTTAATGAGCGTGAACTTCAGACTAG